>NW_026607492.1:10000000-12721354 GCF_021117445.2 Syzygium oleosum | reverse complement strand
GACCTTCCCAATCCGAGGAAGTTTGGTCCCTTATGGGTCTAATGCTTCATCTCGTCTTTTGCGAGCATCCGAATTATCTAACTTACTTTTAATCGCGTTTATTTAGAAGCTATTAGTGCTCGGGAAAGATTAGAACCAACGTTGAGAGCCTTAACCTTATTCTAAGGAGAGACCTTTCTATTACGAGGAAGTTTGGTTGCTTTTTGGTCAAATGATTGGTGGAGTGGTTTGCGAGCATCTAAATAATCTAAGTTACTGGTAATCTTCTTCATTTAGAAGCTATTAGTGCTTGGGTCTAAAATTGATCTTACTTTTAATCGCATTTATTCAGAAGCAATTGGTGCCCAAGAAAGATTAGAACCAACGTTGAGAGCCATAACCTTATTCTCAGGAGAGGCCTCTCGGTTACAAGGAAGTTTGGTTCCTTTTTGGGTCTAATGCTTGCTCTCGTGGTTATCGAGTATCCAAACCATCTAAGTTACTTCTAATCATCTTCATTTGGCAGCTATTAGTGCTTGGGAAAGATTAAAACCAAGGTTGAGAGTCAAAACCTCATTCTAGGGATAGACCATCCCAATCCAAGGAGATTTGGTTCCTTTTGGGTCAAATGCTTGATCTCATGGTTTGCGAGCATCCAAATCATCTAACTTACATTTAATCGCATTCATTTTGAAGCAATTAGTGCTCAGGAAAGATTAGAGCCAACGTTGAGAGCCACAACCTCATGCTAAGTATAGACCATCCTGTTACAAGGAAGTTTGGTTCCTTTTAGGTCTAATGCTTGCTCTCGTGGTTATCGAGTAGCCAAATCAGCTAAGTTAGTTGCAATCTTCCTCATTTAGAAGCTATTAGTGCTTGGGAATGATTAGAACCAAGGTTGAGAGCCATAGGCTCATTCTAGGCATAGACCTTCCCAATCCGAGGAAGTTTGGTCCCTTTTGGGTCTAATGCTTCATCTCGTCTTTTGTGAGCATCCAAATTATCTAACTTACTTTTAATCGCGTTTGTTTAGAAGCTATTAGTGCTCGGGAAAGATTAGAACCAACGTTTAGAGCCTTAACCTTATTCTAAGGAGAGACCTTTCTATTACGAGGAAGTTTGGTTGCTTTTTGGTCAAATGATTGGTGGAGTGGTTTGCGAGCATCTAAATAATCTAAGTTACTTGTAATCTTCTTCATTTAGAAGCTATTAGTGCTTGGGTCTAAAATTGATCTTACTTTTAATCGCATTTATTCAGAAGCAATTGGTGCCCAAGAAAGATTAGAACCAACGTTGAGAGCCATAACCTTATTCTAAGGAGAGGCCTTAGAGTTACAAGGAAGTTTGGTTTCCTTTTTGGTATAATGCTTACTCTCGTGGTTATCGATTATCCAAATCATCTAAGTTACTTCTAATCATCTTCATTTAGCAGCTATTAGTGCTTGGGAAAAATTAGAACCAAGGTTGAGAGTCGAAACCTCATTCTAGGGATAGACCATCCCAATCCAAGGAGATTTGGTTCCTTTTGGGTCAAATGCTTGATCTCATGGTTTGCGAGCATCCAAATCATCTAACTTACATTTAATCGCATTCATTTTGAAGCAATTAGTGCTCAGAAAGATTAGAGCCAACGTTGAGAGCCATAACCTCATGCTAAGTATAGACCATGCTGTTACAAGGAAGTTTGGTTCCTTTTAGGTCTAATGCTTGCTCTCGTGGTTATCGAGTATCCAAATCATCTAAGTTACTTGTAATCTTCTTCATTTAGAAGCTATTAGTGCTTGTGAATGATTAGAACCAAGGTTGAGAGCCACAGGTTCATTGTAGGCATCGACCTTCCCAATCCGAGGAAGTTTGGTCCCTTTTGGGTCTAATGCTTCATCTCGTCTTTTGCGAGCATCCGAATTATCTAACTTACTTTTAATCGCGTTTATTTAGAAGCTATTAGTGCTCGGGAAAGATTAGAACCAACGTTGAGAGCCTTAACCTTATTCTAAGGAGAGACCTTTCTATTACGAGGAAGTTTGGTTGCTTTTTGGTCAAATGATTGGTGGAGTGGTTTGCGAGCATCTAAATAATCTAAGTTACTGGTAATCTTCTTCATTTAGAAGCTATTAGTGCTTGGGTCTAAAATTGATCTTACTTTTAATCGCATTTATTCAGAAGCAATTGGTGCCCAAGAAAGATTAGAACCAACGTTGAGAGCCATAACCTTATTCTCAGGAGAGGCCTCCCGGTTACAAGGAAGTTTGGTTCCTTTTTTGGGTCTAATGCTTGCTCTCGTGGTTATCGAGTATCCAAACCATCTAAGTTACTTCTAATCATCTTCATTTGGCAGCTATTAGTGCTTGGGAAAGATTAAAACCAAAGTTGAGAGTCAAAACCTCATTCTAGGGATAGACCATCCCAATCCAAGGAGATTTGGTTCCTTTGGGTCAAATGCTTGATCTCATGGTTTGCGAGCATCCAAATCATCTAACTTACATTTAATCGCATTCATTTTGAAGCAATTAGTGCTCAGGAAAGATTAGAGCCAACGTTGAGAGCCATAACCTCATGCTAAGTATAGACCATGCTGTTACAAGGAAGTTTGGTTCCTTTTAGGTCTAATGCTTGCTCTCGTGGTTATCGAGTATCCAAATCAGCTAAGTTAGATGCAATCTTCCTCATTTAGAAGCTATTAGTGCTTGGGAATGATTAGAACCAAGGTTGAGAGCCATAGGCTCATTCTAGGCATAGACCTTCCCAATCCGAGGAAGTTTGGTCCCTTTTGGGTCTAATGCTTCATCTCGTCTTTTGTGAGCATCCAAATTATCTAACTTACTTTTAATCGCGTTTGTTTAGAAGCTATTAGTGCTCGGGAAAGATTAGAACCAACGTTTAGAGCCTTAACCTTATTCTAAGGAGAGACCTTTCTATTACGAGGAAGTTTGGTTGCTTTTTGGTCAAATGATTGGTGGAGTGGTTTGCGAGCATCTAAATAATCTAAGTTACTTGTAATCTTCTTCATTTAGAAGCTATTAGTGCTTGGGTCTAAAATTGATCTTACTTTTAATCGCGTTTATTTAGAAGCTATTAGTGCTCGGGAAAGATTAGAACTAGCGTTGAGAGCCTTACCCTTATTCTAAGGAGAGACCTTTCTATTACGAGGAAGTTTGGTTGCTTTTTGGTGAAATGATTGGTGGAGTGGTTTGCGAGTATCCAAATCATCTAAGTTACTTGTAATCTTCTTCATTTAGAAGCTATTAGTGCTTGGGTCTAAAATTGATCTTACTTTTAATCGCATTCAGTTAGAAGCAATTGGTGCCCAAGAAATATTAAAACTAACGTTGAGAGCCATAACCTTATTCTAAGGAGAGGCCTTAGAGTTACAAGGAAGTTTGGTTTCTTTTTGGGTCTAATGCTTACTCTCGTGGTTATCGATTATCCAAATCATCTAAGTTACTTCTAATCATCTTCATTTAGCAGCTATTAGTGCTTGGGAAAAATTAGAACCAAGGTTGAGAGTCATAACCTCATTCTAGGGATAGACCATCCCAATCCAAGGAGATTTGGTTCCTTTTGGGTCAAATGCTTGATCTCATGGTTTGCGAGCATCCAAATCATCTAACTTACATTTAATCGCATTCATTTTGAAGCAATTAGTGCTCAGGAAAGATTAGAGCCAACGTTGAGAGCCATAACCTCATGCTAAGTATAGACCATGCTGTTACAAGGAAGTTTGGTTCCTTTTAGGTCTAATGCTTGCTCTCGTGGTTATCGAGTATCCAAATCAGCTAAGTTACTTGCAATCTTCTTCATTTAGAAGCTATTAGTGCTTGGGAATGATTAGAACCAAGGTTGAGAGCCACAGGTTCATTGTAGGCATCGACCTTCCCAATCCGAGGAAGTTTGGTCCCTTATGGGTCTAATGCTTCATCTCGTCTTTTGCGAGCATCCGAATTATCTAACTTACTTTTAATCGCGTTTATTTAGAAGCTATTAGTGCTCGGGAAAGATTAGAACCAACGTTGAGAGCCTTAACCTTATTCTAAGGAGAGACCTTTCTATTACGAGGAAGTTTGGTTGCTTTTTGGTCAAATGATTGGTGGAGTGGTTTGCGAGCATCTAAATAATCTAAGTTACTGGTAATCTTCTTCATTTAGAAGCTATTAGTGCTTGGGTCTAAAATTGATCTTACTTTTAATCGCATTTATTCAGAAGCAATTGGTGCCCAAGAAAGATTAGAACCAACGTTGAGAGCCATAACCTTATTCTCAGGAGAGGCCTCTCGGTTACAAGGAAGTTTGGTTCCTTTTTGGGTCTAATGCTTGCTCTCGTGGTTATCGAGTATCCAAACCATCTAAGTTACTTCTAATCATCTTCATTTGGCAGCTATTAGTGCTTGGGAAAGATTAAAACCAAAGTTGAGAGTCAAAACCTCATTCTAGGGATAGACCATCCCAATCCAAGGAGATTTGGTTCCTTTTGGGTCAAATGCTTGATCTCATGGTTTGCGAGCATCCAAATCATCTAACTTACATTTAATCGCATTCATTTTGAAGCAATTAGTGCTCAGGAAAGATTAGAGCCAACGTTGAGAGCCACAACCTCATGCTAAGTATAGACCATCCTGTTACAAGGAAGTTTTGTTCCTTTTAGGTCTAATGCTTGCTCTCGTGGTTACAGAGTAGCCAAATCAGCTAAGTTACTTGCAATCTTCCTCATTTAGAAGCTATTAGTGCTTGGGAATGATTAGAACCAAGGTTGAGAGCCATAGGCTCATTCTAGGCATAGACCTTCCCAATCCGAGGAAGTTTGGTCCCTTTTGGGTCTAATGCTTCATCTCGTCTTTTGTGAGCATCCAAATTATCTAACTTACTTTTAATCGCGTTTGTTTAGAAGCTATTAGTGCTCGGGAAAGATTAGAACCAACGTTGAGAGCCTTAACCTTATTCTAAGGAGAGACCTTTCTATTACGAGGAAGTTTGGTTGCTTTTTGGTCAAATGATTGGTGGAGTGGTTTGCGAGCATCTAAATAATCTAAGTTACTTGTAATCTTCTTCATTTAGAAGCTATTAGTGCTTGGGTCTAAAATTGATCTTACTTTTAATCGCGTTTATTTAGAAGCTATTAGTGCTCGGGAAAGATTAGAACTAGCGTTGAGAGCCTTAACCTTATTCTAAGGAGAGACCTTTCTATTACGAGGAAGTTTGGTTGCTTTTTGGTGAAATGATTGGTGGAGTGGTTTGCGAGCATCCAAATAATCTAAGTTACTTGTAATCTTCTTCATTTAGAAGCTATTAGTGCTTGGGTCTAAAATTGATCTTACTTTTAATCGCATTCATTTAGAAGCAATTGGTGCCCAAGAAATATTAAAACTAACGTTGAGAGCCATAACCTTATTCTAAGGAGAGGCCTTAGAGTTACAAGGAAGTTTGGTTTCTTTTTGGTCTAATGCTTACTCTCGTGGTTATCGATTATCCAAATCATCTAAGTTACTTCTAATCATCTTCATTTAGCAGCTATTAGTGCTTGGGAAAGATTAGAACCAAGGTTGAGAGTCATAACCTCATTCTAGGGATAGACCATCCCAATCCAAGGAGATTTGGTTCCTTTTGGGTCAAATGCTTGATCTCATGGTTTGCGAGCATCCAAATCATCTAACTTACATTTAATCGCATTCATTTTGAAGCAATTAGTGCTCAGGAAAGATTAGAGCCAACGTTGAGAGCCATAACCTCATGCTAAGTATAGACCATGCTTGTTACAAGGAAGTTTGGTTCCTTTTAGGTCTAATGCTTGCTCTCGTGGTTATCGAGTATCCAAATCATCTAAGTTACTTGTAATCTTCTTCATTTAGAAGCTATTAGTGCTTGTGAATGATTAGAACCAAGGTTGAGAGCCACAGGTTCATTGTAGGCATCGACCTTCCCAATCCGAGGAAGTTTGGTCCCTTATGGGTCTAATGCTTCATCTCGTCTTTTGCGAGCATCCGAATTATCTAACTTACTTTTAATCGCGTTTATTTAGAAGCTATTAGTGCTCGGGAAAGATTAGAACCAACGTTGAGAGCCTTAACCTTATTCTAAATAGAGACCTTTCTATTACGAGGAAGTTTGGTTGCTTTTTGGTCAAATGATTGGTGGAGTGGTTTGCGAGCATCTAAATAATCTAAGTTACTGGTAATCTTCTTCATTTAGAAGCTATTAGTGCTTGGGTCTAAAATTGATCTTACTTTTAATAGCATTTAGTTCGAAGCAATTGGTGCCCAAGAAAGATTAGAAAGAACGTTGAGAGCCATAACATTATTCTCAAAAGAGGCCTCCCGGTTACAAGGAAGTTTGGTTCCTTTTTGGGTCTAATGCTTGCTCTCGTGGTTATCGAGTATCCAAACCATCTAAGTTACTTCTAATCATCTTCATTTGGCAGCTATTAGTGCTTGGGAAAGATTAAAACCAAAGTTGAGAGTCATAACCTCATTCTAGGGATAGACCATCCCAATCCAAGGAGATTTGGTTCCTTTTGGGTCAAATGCTTGATCTCATGGTTTGCGAGCATCCAAATCATCTAACTTACATTTAATCGCATTCATTTTGAAGCAATTAGTGCTCAGGAAAGATTAGAGCCAACGTTGAGAGCCACAACCTCATGCTAAGTATAGACCATCCTGTTACAAGGAAGTTTTGTTCCTTTTAGGTCTAATGCTTGCTCTCGTGGTTACAGAGTAGCCAAATCAGCTAAGTTACTTGCAATCTTCCTCATTTAGAAGCTATTAGTGCTTGGGAATGATTAGAACCAAGGTTGAGAGCCATAGGCTCATTCTAGGCATAGACCTTCCCAATCCGAGGAAGTTTGGTCCCTTTTGGGTCTAATGCTTCATCTCGTCTTTTGTGAGCATCCAAATTATCTAACTTACTTTTAATCGCGTTTGTTTAGAAGCTATTAGTGCTCGGGAAAGATTAGAACCAACGTTGAGAGCCTTAACCTTATTCTAAGGAGAGACCTTTCTATTACGAGGAAGTTTGGTTGCTTTTTGGTCAAATGATTGGTGGAGTGGTTTGCGAGCATCTAAATAATCTAAGTTACTTGTAATCTTCTTCATTTAGAAGCTATTAGTGCTTGGGTCTAAAATTGATCTTACTTTTAATCGCGTTTATTTAGAAGCTATTAGTGCTCGGGAAAGATTAGAACCAACGTTGAGAGCCTTAACCTTATTCTAAGGAGAGACCTTTCTATTACGAGGAAGTTTGGTTGCTTTTTGGTGAAATGATTGGTGGAGTGGTTTGCGAGTATCCAAATCATCTAAGTTACTTGTAATCTTCTTCATTTAGAAGCTATTAGTGCTTGGGTCTAAAATTGATCTTACTTTTAATCGCATTCAGTTAGAAGCAATTGGTGCCCAAGAAATATTAAAACTAACGTTGAGAGCCATAACCTTATTCTAAGGAGAGGCCTTAGAGTTACAAGGAAGTTTGGTTTCTTTTTGGTCTAATGCTTACTCTCGTGGTTATCGATTATCCAAATCATCTAAGTTACTTCTAATCATCTTCATTTAGCAGCTATTAGTGCTTGGGAAAGATTAGAACCAAGGTTGAGAGTCATAACCTCATTCTAGGGATAGACCATCCCAATCCAAGGAGATTTGGTTCCTTTTGGGTCAAATGCTTGATCTCATGGTTTGCGAGCATCCAAATCATCTAACTTACATTTAATCGCATTCATTTTGAAGCAATTAGTGCTCAGGAAAGATTAGAGCCAACGTTGAGAGCCATAACCTCATGCTAAGTATAGACCATGCTGTTACAAGGAAGTTTGGTTCCTTTTAGGTCTAATGCTTGCTCTCGTGGTTATCGAGTATCCAAATCAGCTAAGTTACTTGCAATCTTCTTCATTTAGAAGCTATTAGTGCTTGGGAATGATTAGAACCAAGGTTGAGAGCCACAGGTTCATTGTAGGCATCGACCTTCCCAATCCGAGGAAGTTTGGTCCCTTATGGGTCTAATGCTTCATCTCGTCTTTTGCGAGCATCCGAATTATCTAACTTACTTTTAATCGCGTTTATTTAGAAGCTATTAGTGCTCGGGAAAGATTAGAACCAACGTTGAGAGCCTTAACCTTATTCTAAGGAGAGACCTTTCTATTACGAGGAAGTTTGGTTGCTTTTTGGTCAAATGATTGGTGGAGTGGTTTGCGAGCATCTAAATAATCTAAGTTACTGGTAATCTTCTTCATTTAGAAGCTATTAGTGCTTGGGTCTAAAATTGATCTTACTTTTAATCGCATTTATTCAGAAGCAATTGGTGCCCAAGAAAGATTAGAACCAACGTTGAGAGCCATAACCTTATTCTCAGGAGAGGCCTCTCGGTTACAAGGAAGTTTGGTTCCTTTTTGGGTCTAATGCTTGCTCTCGTGGTTATCGAGTATCCAAACCATCTAAGTTACTTCTAATCATCTTCATTTGGCAGCTATTAGTGCTTGGGAAAGATTAAAACCAAAGTTGAGAGTCAAAACCTCATTCTAGGGATAGACCATCCCAATCCAAGGAGATTTGGTTCCTTTTGGGTCAAATGCTTGATCTCATGGTTTGCGAGCATCCAAATCATCTAACTTACATTTAATCGCATTCATTTTGAAGCAATTAGTGCTCAGGAAAGATTAGAGCCAACGTTGAGAGCCACAACCTCATGCTAAGTATAGACCATCCTGTTACAAGGAAGTTTTGTTCCTTTTAGGTCTAATGCTTGCTCTCGTGGTTACAGAGTAGCCAAATCAGCTAAGTTAGATGCAATCTTCCTCATTTAGAAGCTATTAGTGCTTGGGAATGATTAGAACCAAGGTTGAGAGCCATAGGCTCATTCTAGGCATAGACCTTCCCAATCCGAGGAAGTTTGGTCCCTTTTGGGTCTAATGCTTCATCTCGTCTTTTGTGAGCATCCAAATTATCTAACTTACTTTTAATCGCGTTTGTTTAGAAGCTATTAGTGCTCGGGAAAGATTAGAACCAACGTTGAGAGCCTTAACCTTATTCTAAGGAGAGACCTTTCTATTACGAGGAAGTTTGGTTGCTTTTTGGTCAAATGATTGGTGGAGTGGTTTGCGAGCATCTAAATAATCTAAGTTACTTGTAATCTTCTTCATTTAGAAGCTATTAGTGCTTGGGTCTAAAATTGATCTTACTTTTAATCGCGTTTATTTAGAAGCTATTAGTGCTCGGGAAAGATTAGAACTAGCGTTGAGAGCCTTAACCTTATTCTAAGGAGAGACCTTTCTATTACGAGGAAGTTTGGTTGCTTTTTGGTGAAATGATTGGTGGAGTGGTTTGCGAGTATCCAAATCATCTAAGTTACTTGTAATCTTCTTCATTTAGAAGCTATTAGTGCTTGGGTCTAAAATTGATCTTACTTTTAATCGCATTCAGTTAGAAGCAATTGGTGCCCAAGAAATATTAAAACTAACGTTGAGAGCCATAACCTTATTCTAAGGAGAGGCCTTAGAGTTACAAGGAAGTTTGGTTTCTTTTTGGTCTAATGCTTACTCTCGTGGTTATCGATTATCCAAATCATCTAAGTTACTTCTAATCATCTTCATTTAGCAGCTATTAGTGCTTGGGAAAGATTAGAACCAAGGTTGAGAGTCATAACCTCATTCTAGGGATAGACCATCCCAATCCAAGGAGATTTGGTTCCTTTTGGGTCAAATGCTTGATCTCATGGTTTGCGAGCATCCAAATCATCTAACTTACATTTAATCGCATTCATTTTGAAGCAATTAGTGCTCAGGAAAGATTAGAGCCAACGTTGAGAGCCATAACCTCATGCTAAGTATAGACCATGCTGTTTACAAGGAAGTTTGGTTCCTTTTAGGTCTAATGCTTGCTCTCGTGGTTATCGAGTATCCAAATCATCTAAGTTACTTGTAATCTTCTTCATTTAGAAGCTATTAGTGCTTGTGAATGATTAGAACCAAGGTTGAGAGCCACAGGTTCATTGTAGGCATCGACCTTCCCAATCCGAGGAAGTTTGGTCCCTTATGGGTCTAATGCTTCATCTCGTCTTTTGCGAGCATCCGAATTATCTAACTTACTTTTAATCGCGTTTATTTAGAAGCTATTAGTGCTCGGGAAAGATTAGAACCAACGTTGAGAGCCTTAACCTTATTCTAAGGAGAGACCTTTCTATTACGAGGAAGTTTGGTTGCTTTTTGGTCAAATGATTGGTGGAGTGGTTTGCGAGCATCTAAATAATCTAAGTTACTTGGTAATCTTCTTCATTTAGAAGCTATTAGTGCTTGGGTCTAAAATTGATCTTACTTTTAATCGCATTCATTCAGAAGCAATTGGTGCCCAAGAAAGATTAGAACCAACGTTGAGAGCCATAACCTTATTCTCAGGAGAGGCCTCCCGGTTACAAGGAAGTTTGGTTCCTTTTTGGGTCTAATGCTTGCTCTCGTGGTTATCGAGTATCCAAACCATCTAAGTTACTTCTAATCATCTTCATTTGGCAGCTATTAGTGCTTGGGAAAGATTAAAACCAAAGTTGAGAGTCATAACCTCATTCTAGGGATAGACCATCCCAATCCAAGGAGATTTGGTTCCTTTTGGGTCAAATGCTTGATCTCATGGTTTGCGAGCATCCAAATCATCTAACTTACATTTAATCGCATTCATTTTGAAGCAATTAGTGCTCAGGAAAGATTAGAGCCAACGTTGAGAGCCACAACCTCATGCTAAGTATAGACCATCCCAATCCAAGGAAGTTTTGTTCCTTTTAGGTCTAATGCTTGCTCTCGTGGTTACAGAGTAGCCAAATCAGCTAAGTTAGATGCAATCTTCCTCATTTAGAAGCTATTAGTGCTTGGGAATGATTAGAACCAAGGTTGAGAGCCATAGGCTCATTCTAGGCATAGACCTTCCCAATCCGAGGAAGTTTGGTCCCTTTTGGGTCTAATGCTTCATCTCGTCTTTTGTGAGCATCCAAATTATCTAACTTACTTTTAATCGCGTTTGTTTAGAAGCTATTAGTGCTCGGGAAAGATTAGAACCAACGTTTAGAGCCTTAACCTTATTCTAAGGAGAGACCTTTCTATTACGAGGAAGTTTGGTTGCTTTTTGGTCAAATGATTGGTGGAGTGTTTTGCGAGCATCTAAATAATCTAAGTTACTTGTAATCTTCTTCATTTAGAAGCTATTAGTGCTTGGGTCTAAAATTGATCTTACTTTTAATCGCGTTTATTTAGAAGCTATTAGTGCTCGGGAAAGATTAGAACTAGCGTTGAGAGCCTTAACCTTATTCTAAGGAGAGACCTTTCTATTACGAGGAAGTTTGGTTGCTTTTTGGTGAAATGATTGGTGGAGTGGTTTGCGAGTATCCAAATCATCTAAGTTACTTGTAATCTTCTTCATTTAGAAGCTATTAGTGCTTGGGTCTAAAATTGATCTTACTTTTAATCGCATTCGGTTAGAAGCAATTGGTGCCCAAGAAATATTAAAACTAACGTTGAGAGCCATAACCTTATTCTAAGGAGAGGCCTTAGAGTTACAAGGAAGTTTGGTTTCTTTTTGGTCTAATGCTTACTCTCGTGGTTATCGATTATCCAAATCATCTAAGTTACTTCTAATCATCTTCATTTAGCAGCTATTAGTGCTTGGGAAAGATTAGAACCAAGGTTGAGAGTCATAACCTCATTCTAGGGATAGACCATCCCAATCCAAGGAGATTTGGTTCCTTTTGGGTCAAATGCTTGATCTCATGGTTTGCGAGCATCCAAATCATCTAACTTACATTTAATCGCATTCATTTTGAAGCAATTAGTGCTCAGGAAAGATTAGAGCCAACGTTGAGAGCCATAACCTCATGCTAAGTATAGACCATGCTGTTACAAGGAAGTTTGGTTCCTTTTAGGTCTAATGCTTGCTCTCGTGGTTATCGAGTATCCAAATCAGCTAAGTTACTTGCAATCTTCTTCATTTAGAAGCTATTAGTGCTTGGGAATGATTAGAACCAAGGTTGAGAGCCACAGGTTCATTGTAGGCATCGACCTTCCCAATCCGAGGAAGTTTGGTCCCTTATGGGTCTAATGCTTCATCTCGTCTTTTGCGAGCATCCGAATTATCTAACTTACTTTTAATCGCGTTTATTTAGAAGCTATTAGTGCTCGGGAAAGATTAGAACCAACGTTGAGAGCCTTAACCTTATTCTAAGGAGAGACCTTTCTATTACGAGGAAGTTTGGTTGCTTTTTGGTCAAATGATTGGTGGAGTGGTTTGCGAGCATCTAAATAATCTAAGTTACTGGTAATCTTCTTCATTTAGAAGCTATTAGTGCTTGGGTCTAAAATTGATCTTACTTTTAATCGCATTTATTCAGAAGCAATTGGTGCCCAAGAAAGATTAGAACCAACGTTGAGAGCCATAACCTTATTCTCAGGAGAGGCCTCTCGGTTACAAGGAAGTTTGGTTCCTTTTTGGGTCTAATGCTTGCTCTCGTGGTTATCGAGTATCCAAACCATCTAAGTTACTTCTAATCATCTTCATTTGGCAGCTATTAGTGCTTGGGAAAGATTAAAACCAAAGTTGAGAGTCAAAACCTCATTCTAGGGATAGACCATCCCAATCCAAGGAGATTTGGTTCCTTTTGGGTCAAATGCTTGATCTCATGGTTTGCGAGCATCCAAATCATCTAACTTACATTTAATCGCATTCATTTTGAAGCAATTAGTGCTCAGGAAAGATTAGAGCCAACGTTGAGAGCCACAACCTCATGCTAAGTATAGACCATCCTGTTACAAGGAAGTTTTGTTCCTTTTAGGTCTAATGCTTGCTCTCGTGGTTACAGAGTAGCCAAATCAGCTAAGTTAGATGCAATCTTCCTCATTTAGAAGCTATTAGTGCTTGGGAATGATTAGAACCAAGGTTGAGAGCCATAGGCTCATTCTAGGCATAGACCTTCCCAATCCGAGGAAGTTTGGTCCCTTTTGGGTCTAATGCTTCATCTCGTCTTTTGTGAGCATCCAAATTATCTAACTTACTTTTAATCGCGTTTGTTTAGAAGCTATTAGTGCTCGGGAAAGATTAGAACCAACGTTTAGAGCCTTAACCTTATTCTAAGGAGAGACCTTTCTATTACGAGGAAGTTTGGTTGCTTTTTGGTCAAATGATTGGTGGAGTGGTTTGCGAGCATCTAAATAATCTAAGTTACTTGTAATCTTCTTCATTTAGAAGCTATTAGTGCTTGGGTCTAAAATTGATCTTACTTTTAATCGCGTTTATTTAGAAGCTATTAGTGCTCGGGAAAGATTAGAACTAGCGTTGAGAGCCTTACCCTTATTCTAAGGAGAGACCTTTCTATTACGAGGAAGTTTGGTTGCTTTTTGGTGAAATGATTGGTGGAGTGGTTTGCGAGTATCCAAATCATCTAAGTTACTTGTAATCTTCTTCATTTAGAAGCTATTAGTGCTTGGGTCTAAAATTGATCTTACTTTTAATCGCATTCAGTTAGAAGCAATTGGTGCCCAAGAAATATTAAAACTAACGTTGAGAGCCATAACCTTATTCTAAGGAGAGGCCTTAGAGTTACAAGGAAGTTTGGTTTCTTTTTGGTCTAATGCTTACTCTCGTGGTTATCGATTATCCAAATCATCTAAGTTACTTCTAATCATCTTCATTTAGCAGCTATTAGTGCTTGGGAAAGATTAGAACCAAGGTTGAGAGTCATAACCTCATTCTAGGGATAGACCATCCCAATCCAAGGAGATTTGGTTCCTTTTGGGTCAAATGCTTGATCTCATGGTTTGCGAGCATCCAAATCATCTAACTTACATTTAATCGCATTCATTTTGAAGCAATTAGTGCTCAGGAAAGATTAGAGCCAACGTTGAGAGCCATAACCTCATGCTAAGTATAGACCATGCTGTTACAAGGAAGTTTGGTTCCTTTTAGGTCTAATGCTTGCTCTCGTGGTTATCGAGTATCCAAATCAGCTAAGTTACTTGCAATCTTCTTCATTTAGAAGCTATTAGTGCTTGGGAATGATTAGAACCAAGGTTGAGAGCCACAGGTTCATTGTAGGCATCGACCTTCCCAATCCGAGGAAGTTTGGTCCCTTATGGGTCTAATGCTTCATCTCGTCTTTTGCGAGCATCCGAATTATCTAACTTACTTTTAATCGCGTTTATTTAGAAGCTATTAGTGCTCGGGAAAGATTAGAACCAACGTTGAGAGCCTTAACCTTATTCTAAGGAGAGACCTTTCTATTACGAGGAAGTTTGGTTGCTTTTTGGTCAAATGATTGGTGGAGTGGTTTGCGAGCATCTAAATAATCTAAGTTACTGGTAATCTTCTTCATTTAGAAGCTATTAGTGCTTGGGTCTAAAATTGATCTTACTTTTAATCGCATTTATTCAGAAGCAATTGGTGCCCAAGAAAGATTAGAACCAACGTTGAGAGCCATAACCTTATTCTCAGGAGAGGCCTCTCGGTTACAAGGAAGTTTGGTTCCTTTTTGGGTCTAATGCTTGCTCTCGTGGTTATCGAGTATCCAAACCATCTAAGTTACTTCTAATCATCTTCATTTGGCAGCTATTAGTGCTTGGGAAAGATTAAAACCAAGGTTGAGAGTCATAACCTCATTCTAGGGATAGACCATCCCAATCCAAGGAGATTTGGTTCCTTTTGGGTCAAATGCTTGATCTCATGGTTTGCGAGCATCCAAATCATCTAACTTACATTTAATCGCATTCATTTTGAAGCAATTAGTGCTCAGGAAAGATTAGAGCCAACGTTGAGAGCCACAACCTCATGCTAAGTATAGACCATCCTGTTACAAGGAAGTTTTGTTCCTTTTAGGTCTAATGCTTGCTCTCGTGGTTACAGAGTAGCCAAATCAGCTAAGTTACTTGCAATCTTCCTCATTTAGAAGCTATTAGTGCTTGGGAATGATTAGAACCAAGGTTGAGAGCCATAGGCTCATTCTAGGCATAGACCTTCCCAATCCGAGGAAGTTTGGTCCCTTTTGGGTCTAATGCTTCATCTCGTCTTTTGTGAGCATCCAAATTATCTAACTTACTTTTAATCGCGTTTGTTTAGAAGCTATTAGTGCTCGGGAAAGATTAGAACCAACGTTGAGAGCCTTAACCTTATTCTAAGGAGAGACCTTTCTATTACGAGGAAGTTTGGTTGCTTTTTGGTCAAATGATTGGTGGAGTGGTTTGCGAGCATCTAAATAATCTAAGTTACTTGTAATCTTCTTCATTTAGAAGCTATTAGTGCTTGGGTCTAAAATTGATCTTACTTTTAATCGCGTTTATTTAGAAGCTATTAGTGCTCGGGAAAGATTAGAACTAGCGTTGAGAGCCTTAACCTTATTCTAAGGAGAGACCTTTCTATTACGAGGAAGTTTGGTTGCTTTTTGGTGAAATGATTGGTGGAGTGGTTTGCGAGTATCCAAATCATCTAAGTTACTTGTAATCTTCTTCATTTAGAAGCTATTAGTGCTTGGGTCTAAAATTGATCTTACTTTTAATCGCATTCGATTAGAAGCAATTGGTGCCCAAGAAATATTAAAACTAACGTTGAGAGCCATAACCTTATTCTAAGGAGAGGCCTTAGAGTTACAAGGAAGTTTGGTTTCTTTTTGGTCTAATGCTTACTCTCGTGGTTATCGATTATCCAAATCATCTAAGTTACTTCTAATCATCTTCATTTAGCAGCTATTAGTGCTTGGGAAAGATTAGAACCAAGGTTGAGAGTCATAACCTCATTCTAGGGATAGACCATCCCAATCCAAGGAGATTTGGTTCCTTTTGGGTCAAATGCTTGATCTCATGGTTTGCGAGCATCCAAATCATCTAACTTACATTTAATCGCATTCATTTTGAAGCAATTAGTGCTCAGGAAAGATTAGAGCCAACGTTGAGAGCCATAACCTCATGCTAAGTATAGACCATGCTGTTACAAGGAAGTTTGGTTCCTTTTAGGTCTAATGCTTGCTCTCGTGGTTATCGAGTATCCAAATCAGCTAAGTTACTTGCAATCTTCTTCATTTAGAAGCTATTAGTGCTTGGGAATGATTAGAACCAAGGTTGAGAGCCACAGGTTCATTGTAGGCATCGACCTTCCCAATCCGAGGAAGTTTGGTCCCTTATGGGTCTAATGCTTCATCTCGTCTTTTGCGAGCATCCGAATTATCTAACTTACTTTTAATCGCGTTTATTTAGAAGCTATTAGTGCTCGGGAAAGATTAGAACCAACGTTGAGAGCCTTAACCTTATTCTAAGGAGAGACCTTTCTATTACGAGGAAGTTTGGTTGCTTTTTGGTCAAATGATTGGTGGAGTGGTTTGCGAGCATCTAAATAATCTAAGTTACTGGTAATCTTCTTCATTTAGAAGCTATTAGTGCTTGGGTCTAAAATTGATCTTACTTTTAATCGCATTTATTCAGAAGCAATTGGTGCCCAAGAAAGATTAGAACCAACGTTGAGAGCCATAACCTTATTCTCAGGAGAGGCCTCTCTCTTACAAGGAAGTTTGGTTCCTTTTTGGGTCTAATGCTTGCTCTCGTGGTTATCGAGTATCCAAACCATCTAAGTTACTTCTAATCATCTTCATTTGGCAGCTATTAGTGCTTGGGAAAGATTAAAACCAAGGTTGAGAGTCAAAACCTCATTCTAGGGATAGACCATCCCAATCCAAGGAGATTTGGTTCCTTTTGGGTCAAATGCTTGATCTCATGGTTTGCGAGCATCCAAATCATCTAACTTACATTTAATCGCATTCATTTTGAAGCAATTAGTGCTCAGGAAAGATTAGAGCCAACGTTGAGAGCCACAACCTCATGCTAAGTATAGACCATCCTGTTACAAGGAAGTTTTGTTCCTTTTAGGTCTAATGCTTGCTCTCGTGGTTACAGAGTAGCCAAATCAGCTAAGTTAGATGCAATCTTCCTCATTTAGAAGCTATTAGTGCTTGGGAATGATTAGAACCAAGGTTGAGAGCCATAGGCTCATTCTAGGCATAGACCTTCCCAATCCGAGGAAGTTTGGTCCCTTTTGGGTCTAATGCTTCATCTCGTCTTTTGTGAGCATCCAAATTATCTAACTTACTTTTAATCGCGTTTGTTTAGAAGCTATTAGTGCTCGGGAAAGATTAGAACCAACGTTTAGAGCCTTAACCTTATTCTAAGGAGAGACCTTTCTATTACGAGGAAGTTTGGTTGCTTTTTGGTCAAATGATTGGTGGAGTGGTTTGCGAGCATCTAAATAATCTAAGTTACTTGTAATCTTCTTCATTTAGAAGCTATTAGTGCTTGGGTCTAAAATTGATCTTACTTTTAATCGCTATTAGTGCTCGGGAAAGATTAGAACTAGCGTTGAGAGCCTTACCCTTATTCTAAGGAGAGACCTTTCTATTACGAGGAAGTTTGGTTGCTTTTTGGTGAAATGATTGGTGGAGTGGTTTGCGAGTATCCAAATCATCTAAGTTACTTGTAATCTTCTTCATTTAGAAGCTATTAGTGCTTGGGTCTAAAATTGATCTTACTTTTAATCGCATTCAGTTAGAAGCAATTGGTGCCCAAGAAATATTAAAACTAACGTTGAGAGCCATAACCTTATTCTAAGGAGAGGCCTTAGAGTTACAAGGAAGTTTGGTTTCTTTTTGGTCTAATGCTTACTCTCGTGGTTATCGATTATCCAAATCATCTAAGTTACTTCTAATCATCTTCATTTAGCAGCTATTAGTGCTTGGGAAAGATTAGAACCAAGGTTGAGAGTCATAACCTCATTCTAGGGATAGACCATCCCAATCCAAGGAGATTTGGTTCCTTTTGGGTCAAATGCTTGATCTCATGGTTTGCGAGCATCCAAATCATCTAACTTACATTTAATCGCATTCATTTTGAAGCAATTAGTGCTCAGGAAAGATTAGAGCCAACGTTGAGAGCCATAACCTCATGCTAAGTATAGACCATCATGTTACAAGGAAGTTTGGTTCCTTTTAGGTCTAATGCTTGCTCTCGTGGTTATCGAGTATCCAAATCAGCTAAGTTACTTGCAATCTTCTTCATTTAGAAGCTATTAGTGCTTGGGAATGATTAGAACCAAGGTTGAGAGCCACAGGTTCATTGTAGGCATCGACCTTCCCAATCCGAGGAAGTTTGGTCCCTTATGGGTCTAATGCTTCATCTCGTCTTTTGCGAGCATCCGAATTATCTAACTTACTTTTAATCGCGTTTATTTAGAAGCTATTAGTGCTCGGGAAAGATTAGAACCAACGTTGAGAGCCTTAACCTTATTCTAAGGAGAGACCTTTCTATTACGAGGAAGTTTGGTTGCTTTTTGGTCAAATGATTGGTGGAGTGGTTTGCGAGCATCTAAATAATCTAAGTTACTTGGTAATCTTCTTCATTTAGAAGCTATTAGTGCTTGGGTCTAAAATTGATCTTACTTTTAATCGCATTTATTCGAAGCAATTGGTGCCCAAGAAAGATTAGAACCAACGTTGAGAGCCATAACCTTATTCTCGGGAGAGGCCTCTGGTTACAAGGAAGTTTGGTTCCTTTTTGGGTCTAATGCTTGCTCTCGTGGTTATCGAGTATCCAAACCATCTAAGTTACTTCTAATCATCTTCATTTGGCAGCTATTAGTGCTTGGGAAAGATTAAAACCAAAGTTGAGAGTCAAAACCTCATTCTAGGGATAGACCATCCCAATCCAAGGAGATTTGGTTCCTTTTGGGTCAAATGCTTGATCTCATGGTTTGCGAGCATCCAAATCATCTAACTTACATTTAATCGCATTCATTTTGAAGCAATTAGTGCTCAGGAAAGATTAGAGCCAACGTTGAGAGCCACAACCTCATGCTAAGTATAGACCATCCTGTTACAAGGAAGTTTTGTTCCTTTTAGGTCTAATGCTTGCTCTCATGGTTTGCGAGCATCCAAATCAGCTAAGTTAGATGCAATCTTCCTCATTTAGAAGCTATTAGTGCTTGGGAATGATTAGAACCAAGGTTGAGAGCCATAGGCTCATTCTAGGCATAGACCTTCCCAATCCGAGGAAGTTTGGTCCCTTTTGGGTCTAATGCTTCATCTCGTCTTTTGTGAGCATCCAAATTATCTAACTTACTTTTAATCGCGTTTGTTTAGAAGCTATTAGTGCTCGGGAAAGATTAGAACCAACGTTTAGAGCCTTAACCTTATTCTAAGGAGAGACCTTTCTATTACGAGGAAGTTTGGTTGCTTTTTGGTCAAATGATTGGTGGAGTGGTTTGCGAGCATCTAAATAATCTAAGTTACTTGTAATCTTCTTCATTTAGAAGCTATTAGTGCTTGGGTCTAAAATTGATCTTACTTTTAATCGCGTTTATTTAGAAGCTATTAGTGCTCGGGAAAGATTAGAACTAGCGTTGAGAGCCTTACCCTTATTCTAAGGAGAGACCTTTCTATTACGAGGAAGTTTGGTTGCTTTTTGGTGAAATGATTGGTGGAGTGGTTTCGAGTATCCAAATCATCTAAGTTACTTGTAATCTTCTTCATTTAGAAGCTATTAGTGCTTGGGTCTAAAATTGATCTTACTTTTAATCGCATTCATTTAGAAGCAATTGGTGCCCAAGAAATATTAAAACCAACGTTGAGAGCCATAACCTTATTCTAAGGAGAGGCCTTAGAGTTACAAGGAAGTTTGGTTTCTTTTTGGTCTAATGCTTACTCTCGTGGTTATCGATTATCCAAATCATCTAAGTTACTTCTAATCATCTTCATTTAGCAGCTATTAGTGCTTGGGAAAGATTAGAACCAAGGTTGAGAGTCATAACCTCATTCTAGGGATAGACCATCCCAATCCAAGGAGATTTGGTTCCTTTTGGGTCAAATGCTTGATCTCATGGTTTGCGAGCATCCAAATCATCTAACTTACATTTAATCGCATTCATTTTGAAGCAATTAGTGCTCAGGAAAGATTAGAGCCAACGTTGAGAGCCATAACCTCATGCTAAGTATAGACCAGTCTGTTACAAGGAAGTTTGGTTCCTTTTAGGTCTAATGCTTGCTCTCGTGGTTATCGAGTATCCAAATCAGCTAAGTTACTTGCAATCTTCTTCATTTAGAAGCTATTAGTGCTTGGGAATGATTAGAACCAAGGTTGAGAGCCACAGGTTCATTGTAGGCATCGACCTTCCCAATCCGAGGAAGTTTGGTCCCTTATGGGTCTAATGCTTCATCTCGTCTTTTGCGAGCATCCAAATTATCTAACTTACTTTTAATCGCGTTTATTTAGAAGCTATTAGTGCTCGGGAAAGATTAGAACTAGCGTTGAGAGCCTTAACCTTATTCTAAGGAGAGACCTTTCTATTACGAGGAAGTTTGGTTGCTTTTTGGTCAAATGATTGGTGGAGTGGTTTGCGAGCATCTAAATAATCTAAGTTACTGGTAATCTTCTTCATTTAGAAGCTATTAGTGCTTGGGTCTAAAATTGATCTTACTTTTAATCGCATTTATTCAGAAGCAATTGGTGCCCAAGAAAGATTAGAACCAACGTTGAGAGCCATAACCTTATTCTCAGGAGAGGCCTCTCGGTTACAAGGAAGTTTGGTTCCTTTTTGGGTCTAATGCTTGCTCTCGTGGTTATCGAGTATCCAAACCATCTAAGTTACTTCTAATCATCTTCATTTGGCAGCTATTAGTGCTTGGGAAAGATTAAAACCAAAGTTGAGAGTCAAAACCTCATTCTAGGGATAGACCATCCCAATCCAAGGAGATTTGGTTCCTTTTGGGTCAAATGCTTGATCTCATGGTTTGCGAGCATCCAAATCATCTAACTTACATTTAATCGCATTCATTTTGAAGCAATTAGTGCTCAGGAAAGATTAGAGCCAACGTTGAGAGCCATAACCTCATGCTAAGTATAGACCATGCTGTTACAAGGAAGTTTTGTTCCTTTTAGGTCTAATGCTTGCTCTCGTGGTTACAGAGTATCCAAATCAGCTAAGTTAGATGCAATCTTCCTCATTTAGAAGCTATTAGTGCTTGGGAATGATTAGAACCAAGGTTGAGAGCCATAGGCTCATTCTAGGCATAGACCTTCCCAATCCGAGGAAGTTTGGTCCCTTTTGGGTCTAATGCTTCATCTCGTGTTTTGTGAGCATCCAAATTATCTAACTTACTTTTAATCGCGTTTGTTTAGAAGCTATTAGTGCTCGGGAAAGATTAGAACCAACGTTTAGAGCCTTAACCTTATTCTAAGGAGAGACCTTTCTATTACGAGGAAGTTTGGTTGCTTTTTGGTCAAATGATTGGTGGAGTGGTTTGCGAGCATCTAAATAATCTAAGTTACTTGTAATCTTCTTCATTTAGAAGCTATTAGTGCTTGGGTCTAAAATTGATCTTACTTTTAATCGGTTTATTTGTTTTTATCTTTTCAAATAACTTAATGCATTCATTTGAACAATTGTGCTCGGGAAAGATTAGAACCAACGTTGAGAGCCTTAACCTTATTCTAAGGAGAGACCTTTCTATTACGAGGAAGTTTGGTTGCTTTTTGGTGAAATGATTGGTGGAGTGGTTTGCGAGTATCCAAATCATCTAAGTTACTTGTAATCTTCTTCATTTAGAAGCTATTAGTGCTTGGGTCTAAAATTGATCTTACTTTTAATCGCATTCAGTTAGAAGCAATTGGTGCCCAAGAAATATTAAAACTAACGTTGAGAGCCATAACCTTATTCTAAGGAGAGGCCTTAGAGTTACAAGGAAGTTTGGTTTCTTTTTGGTCTAATGCTTACTCTCGTGGTTATCGATTATCCAAATCATCTAAGTTACTTCTAATCATCTTCATTTAGCAGCTATTAGTGCTTGGGAAAAATTAGAACCAAGGTTGAGAGTCATAACCTCATTCTAGGGATAGACCATCCCAATCCAAGGAGATTTGGTTCCTTTTGGGTCAAATGCTTGATCTCATGGTTTGCGAGCATCCAAATCATCTAACTTACATTTAATCGCATTCGTTTTGAAACAATTAGTGCTCAGGAAAGATTAGAGCCAACGTTAAGAGCTACCTCATGCTAAGTATAGACCATCATGTTACAAGGAAGTTTGGTTCCTTTTAGGTCTAATGCTTGCTCTCGTGGTTATCGAGTATCCAAATCAGCTAAGTTACTTGCAATCTTCTTCATTTAGAAGCTATTAGTGCTTGGGAATGATTAGAACCACGGTTGAGAGCCATAGGCTCATTCTAGGCATCGACCTTCCCAATCCGAGGAAGTTTGGTCCCTTATGGGTCTAATGCTTCATCTCGTCTTTTGCGAGCATCCGAATTATCTAACTTACTTTTAATCGCGTTTATTTAGAAGCTATTAGTGCTCGGGAAAGATTAGAACCAACGTTGAGAGCCTTAACCTTATTCTAAGGAGAGACCTTTCTATTACGAGGAAGTTTGGTTGCTTTTTGGTCAAATGATTGGTGGAGTGGTTTGCGAGCATCTAAATAATCTAAGTTACTGGTAATCTTCTTCATTTAGAAGCTATTAGTGCTTGGGTCTAAAATTGATCTTACTTTTAATCGCATTTATTCAGAAGCAATTGGTGCCCAAGAAAGATTAGAACCAACGTTGAGAGCCATAACCTTATTCTAAGGAGAGGCCTTAGAGTTACAAGGAAGTTTGGTTCCTTTTTGGGTCTAATGCTTGCTCTCGTGGTTATCGAGTATCCAAACCATCTAAGTTACTTCTAATCATCTTCATTTGGCAGCTATTAGTGCTTGGGAAAGATTAAAACCAAAGTTGAGAGTCAAAACCTCATTCTAGGGATAGACCATCCCAATCCAAGGAGATTTGGTTCCTTTTGGGTCAAATGCTTGATCTCATGGTTTGCGAGCATCCAAATCATCTAACTTACATTTAATCGCATTCATTTTGAAGCAATTAGTGCTCAGGAAAGATTAGAGCCAACGTTGAGAGCCATAACCTCATGCTAAGTATAGACCATGCTGTTACAAGGAAGTTTGGTTCCTTTTAGGTCTAATGCTTGCTCTCGTGGTTTGAGAGTATCCAAATCAGCTAAGTTAGTTGCAATCTTCTTCATTTAGAAGCTATTAGTGCTTGGGAATGATTAGAACCAAGGTTGAGAGCCATAGGCTCATTCTAGGCATAGACCTTCCCAATCCGAGGAAGTTTGGTCCCTTTTGGGTCTAATGCTTCATCTCGTCTTTTGTGAGCATCCAAATTATCTAACTTACTTTTAATCGCGTTTATTTAGAAGCTATTAGTGCTCGGGAAAGATTAGAACCAACGTTGAGAGCCTTAACCTTATTCTAAGGAGAGACCTTTCTATTACGAGGAAGTTTGGTTGCTTTTTGGTCAAATGATTGGTGGAGTGGTTTGCGAGCATCTAAATAATCTAAGTTACTTGTAATCTTCTTCATTTAGAAGCTATTAGTGCTTGGGTCTAAAATTGATCTTACTTTTAATCGCATTCATTTAGAAGCAATTGGTGCCCAAGAAATATTAAAACTAACGTTGAGAGCCATAACCTTATTCTAAGGAGAGGCCTTAGAGTTACAAGGAAGTTTGGTTTCTTTTTGGTCTAATGCTTACTCTCGTGGTTATCGATTATCCAAATCATCTAAGTTACTTCTAATCATCTTCATTTAGCAGCTATTAGTGCTTGGGAAAAATTAGAACCAAGGTTGAGAGTCATAACCTCATTCTAGGGATAGACCATCCCAATCCAAGGAGATTTGGTTCCTTTTGGGTCAAATGCTTGATCTCATGGTTTGCGAGCATCCAAATCATCTAACTTACATTTAATCGCATTCATTTTGAAGCAATTAGTGCTCAGGAAAGATTAGAGCCAACGTTGAGAGCCATAACCTCATGCTAAGTATAGACCATGCTGTTACAAGGAAGTTTGGTTCCTTTTAGGTCTAATGCTTGCTCTCGTGGTTATCGAGTATCCAAATCAGCTAAGTTACTTGCAATCTTCTTCATTTAGAAGCTATTAGTGCTTGGGAATGATTAGAACCAAGGTTGAGAGCCACAGGTTCATTGTAGGCATCGACCTTCCCAATCCGAGGAAGTTTGGTCCCTTTTGGGTCTAATGCTTCATCTCGTCTTTTGCGAGCATCCAAATTATCTAACTTACTTTTAATCGCGTTTATTTAGAAGCTATTAGTGCTCGGGAAAGATTAGAACCAACGTTGAGAGCCTTAACCTTATTCTAAGGAGAGACCTTTCTATTACGAGGAAGTTTGGTTGCTTTTTGGTCAAATGATTGGTGGAGTGGTTTGCGAGCATCTAAATAATCTAAGTTACTGGTAATCTTCTTCATTTAGAAGCTATTAGTGCTTGGGTCTAAAATTGATCTTACTTTTAATCGCATTTATTCAGAAGCAATTGGTGCCCAAGAAAGATTAGAACCAACGTTGAGAGCCATAACCTTATTCTCAGGAGAGGCCTCTCGGTTACAAGGAAGTTTGGTTCCTTTTTGGGTCTAATGCTTGCTCTCGTGGTTATCGAGTATCCAAACCATCTAAGTTACTTCTAATCATCTTCATTTGGCAGCTATTAGTGCTTGGGAAAGATTAAAACCAAAGTTGAGAGTCAAAACCTCATTCTAGGGATAGACCATCCCAATCCAAGGAGATTTGGTTCCTTTTGGGTCAAATGCTTGATCTCATGGTTTGCGAGCATCCAAATCATCTAACTTACATTTAATCGCATTCATTTTGAAGCAATTAGTGCTCAGGAAAGATTAGAGCCAACGTTGAGAGCCACAACCTCATGCTAAGTATAGACCATCCTGTTACAAGGAAGTTTTGTTCCTTTTAGGTCTAATGCTTGCTCTCGTGGTTACGAGTAGCCAAATCAGCTAAGTTAGATGCAATCTTCTTCATTTAGAAGCTATTAGTGCTTGGGAATGATTAGAACCAAGGTTGAGAGCCATAGGCTCATTCTAGGCATAGACCTTCCCAATCCGAGGAAGTTTGGTCCCTTTTGGGTCTAATGCTTCATCTCGTCTTTTGTGAGCATCCAAATTATCTAACTTACTTTTAATCGCGTTTGTTTAGAAGCTATTAGTGCTCGGGAAAGATTAGAACCAACGTTTAGAGCCTTAACCTTATTCTAAGGAGAGACCTTTCTATTACGAGGAAGTTTGGTTGCTTTTTGGTCAAATGATTGGTGGAGTGGTTTGCGAGCATCTAAATAATCTAAGTTACTTGTAATCTTCTTCATTTAGAAGCTATTAGTGCTTGGGTCTAAAATTGATCTTACTTTTAATCGCATTTATTCAGAAGCTATTAGTGCCCGGGAAAGATTAGAACTAGCGTTGAGAGCCTTAACCTTATTCTAAGGAGAGACCTTTCTATTACAGAAGTTTGGTTGCTTTTTGGTGAAATGATTGGTGGAGTGGTTTACGAGTATCCAAATCATCTAAGTTACTTTAATCTTCTTCATTTAGAAGCTATTAGTGCTTAAATCGCATTCGTTAGAATGGTGCCCAAGAAATTAGAACTAACGTTGAGAGCCATAACCTCATTCTAAGGAGAGACCATCATGTTACAAGGAAGTTTGGTTCCTTTTGGGTCTAATGCTTGCTCTCGTGATTTTTGAGTATCCAAATCATCTAAGTTACTTCTAATCTTCTTCATTTTGAAACTATCGTGCTTGGCAATGATTAGAACCAAGGTTGAGAGTCATTGGCTCATTCTAGGGATAGACCTTCCCAATCCAGGAGAAGTTTGGTCCCTTTTGGGTCTAATGCTTCATCTCGTGGTTTGCGAGCATCCAAATCATCTAACTTACATTTAATCGCATTCATTTTGAAGCAATTAGTGCTCAGGAAAGATTAGAGCCAACGTTGAGAGCCATAACCTCATGCTAAGTATAGACCATGCTGTTACAAGGAAGTTTGGTTCCTTTTAGGTCTAATGCTTGCTCTCGTGGTTATCGAGTATCCAAATCAGCTAAGTTACTTGTAATCTTCTTCATTTAGAAGCTATTAGTGCTTGGGTCTAAAATTGATCTTACTTTTAATCGCATTCGAGTTAGAAGCAATTGGTACCTAAGAAAGATTAGAACTAACGTTGAGAGCCATAACATTATTCTAAGGAGAGGCCTTAGAGTTATAAGGAAGTTTGGTTCCTTTTGGGTCTAATGCTTGGATCTCGAGTTTACGAGCATCCAAATCATCGAACTTCCATTTAATCTCATTCATTTTGAAGCAATTAGTGCTTAAAAAGATTAGAACCAACGTTGAGAGCCATAACTTCATTCTAAGGAGAGACTATCTGTTACAAGGAAGTTTGGCTCCTTTTAGGTCTAATGCTTGCTCTCGTGGTTTTTGAGTATCCAAATCATCTAAGTTACTTCTAATCTTCTTCATTTAGAAGCTATCGGTGCTTGGGAATCATTAGAACCAAGGTTGAGAGCCATAGGCTCATTCTTAGGAAAGACCTTCCAATCGGAGGAATTTGGTCCCTATGTCTAATGCTTCATCTCGTCTTTGCGAGCATCCAAATTATCTAACATACATTTAATCGCATTCATTTAGAAGCAATTAGTGCTCGGGAAAGATTAGAACCAACGTTGAGAGCCATAACCTTATTCTAAGGAGAGACCTCTTCTATTACAAGGAAGTTTGGGTTCCTTTTTGGTCTAATGCTTGCTCGTCACCAAATGGTTATCGAGTTATCCAAACCATCTAAGCTTACTTCTAATCATCTATCATTTGGCAAATTATTAGTGCTTGGGAAAAGATTAAACCAAAGTTGAGAGTCATAACCTTATTCTAAGGAGAGACCTTTCTATTACAAGGAAGTTTGGTTCCTTTTGGGTCAAATGCTTGATCTCATGGTTTGCGAGCATCCAAATCATCTAACTTACATTTAATCGCATTCATTTTGAAGCAATTAGTGCTCAAGAAAGATTAGAACCAACGTTGAGAGCCATAACCTCATTCTAAAGAGAGACCATCCTGTTACAAGGAAGTTTGGTTCCTTTTAGGTCTAATGCTTGCTCTCGTGGTTTTTGAGTATCCAAATCAGCTAAGTTACTTGCAATCTTCTTCATTTAGAAGCTATTAGTGCTTGGGAATGATTAGAACCAAGGTTGAGAGCCATAGGCTCATTCTAGGGAAAGACCTTCCCAATCCGTGGAAGTTTGGTCCCTTTTGGGTCTAATGCTTCATCTCGTCTTTTGTGAGCATCCAAATTATCTAACTTACTTTTAATCACGTTTGTTTAGAAGCTATTAGTGCTCGGGACAGATTAGAACCAACGTTGAGAGCCTTAACCTTATTCTAAGGAGAGACCTTTCTATTACGAGGAAGTTTGGTTGCTTTTTGGTGAAATGATTGGTGGAGTGGTTTGCGAGCATCTAAACAATCTAAGTTACTTGTAATCTTCTTCATTTAGAAGCTATTAGTGCTTGGGTCTAAAATTGATCTTACTTTTAATCGCATTCAGTTAGAAGCAATTGGTGCCCAAGAAAGATTAGAACTAACGTTGAGAGCCATAACCTTATTCTAAGGAGAGGCCTTAGAGTTACAAGGAAGTTTGGTTTCTTTTTGGTCTAATGCTTGCTCTCGTGGTTATCGATTATCCAAATCATCTAAGTTACTTCTAATCATCTTCATTTAGCAGCTATTAGTGCTTGGGAAAGATTAGAACCAAGGTTGAGAGTCATAACCTCATTCTAGGGATAGACCAATCCCAATCCAAGGAGGTTTGGTTCCTTTTGGGTCAAATGCTTGATCTAATGATTTGCGAGCATCCAAATCATTTAACTTACATTTAATCGCATTCATTTTGAAGCAATTAGTGCTCAGGAAAGATTAGAACCAACGTTGAGAGCCATAACCTCATTCTAAAGAGAGACCATCCTGTTATAAGGAAGTTTGGTTCCTTTTGTGTCTCATGCTTGCTCTCGTTGTTATCGAGTATCCAAATCATCTAAGTTACTTGTAATCTTCTTCATTTAGAAGCTATTAGTGCTTGGGTCTAAAATTGATCTTACTTTTAATCGCATTCAGTTAGAAGCAATTGATGCCCAAGAAAGATTAGAATTAACGTTGAGAGCCATAACCTTATTCTAAGGAGAGGCCTTAGAGTTACAAGGAAGTTTGGTTCCTTTTAGGTCTAATGCTTGCTCTCGTGGTTAACGATTACCCAAATCATCTAAGTTACTTCTAATCATCTTCATTTAGAAGCTATTAGTACTTGTGAAAGATTAGAACCAAGGTTGAGAGTCATAACCTCATTCTAGGGATAGACCATCCCAATCCAAGGAGGTTTGGTTCCTTTTAGGTCAAATGCTTGATCTCATGATTTGCGAGCATCCAAATCATCTAACTTACATTTAATCGCACTCGTTTTGAAACAATTGGTGCTCAGGAAAGATTAGAGCCAACGTTAAGAGCTACCTCATGCTAAGTATAGACCATCATGTTACAAGGAAGTTTGGTTCCTTTTAGGTCTAATGCTTGCTCTCGTGGTTATCGAGTATCCAAATCAGCTAAGTTACTTGCAATCTTCTTCATTTTGAAGCTATTAGTGCTTGGGAATGATTAGAACCAAGGTTGAGAGCCATAGGCTCATTCTAGGCATAGACCTTCCCAATCCGAGGAAGTTTGGTCCCTTATGGGTCTAATGCTTCATCTCGTCTTTTGCGAGCATCCAAATTATCTAACTTACTTTTAATCGCGTTTATTTAGAAGCTATTAGTGCTCGGGAAAGATTAGAACCAACGTTGAGAGCCTTAACCTTATTCTAAGGAGAGACCTTTCTATTACGAGGAAGTTTGGTTGCTTTTTGGTCAAATGATTGTTGGAGTGGTTTGCGAGCATCTAAATAATCTAAGTTACTTGTAATCTTCTTCATTTAGAAGCTATTAGTGCTTGGGTCTAAAATTGATCTTACTTTTAATCGCATTCATTTAGAAGCAATTGGTGCCCAAGAAAGATTAGAACCAACGTTGAGAGCCATAACCTTATTCTAAGGATAGACCATCCCAATTACAAGGAAGTTTGGTTCCTTTTGGGTCTAATGCTTGATCTCATGGTTTGCGAGCATCCAAATCATCTAACTTCCATTTAATCTCATTCATTTTGAAGCAATTAGTGCTTAAAAAGATTAAAACCAACGTTGAGAGCCATAACTTCATTCTAAGGAGAGACTATCCTGTTACAAGGAAGTTTGGCTCCTTTTGGGTCTAATGCTTGCTCTCGTGATTTTGAGTATCCAAATCATCTAAGTTACTTGCAATCTTCTTCATTTAGAAGCTATTAGTGCTTGGGAATGATTAGAACCAAGGTTGAGAGCCATAGGCTCATTCTAGGGAAAGACCTTCCCAATCCGAGGAAGTTTGGTCCCTTATGGGTCTAATGCTTCATCTCGTCTTTTGCGAGCATCCAAATTATCTAACTTACTTTTAATCGCGTTTATTTAGAAGCTATTAGTGCTCGGGAAAGATTAGAACCAACGTTGAGAGCCTTAACCTTATTCTAAGGAGAGACCTTTCTATTACGAGGAAGTTTGGTTGCTTTTTGGTGAAATGATTGGTGGAGTGGTTTGCGAGCATCTAAATAATCTAAGTTACTTGTAATCTTCTTCATTTAGAAGCTATTAGTGCTTGGGTCTAAAATTGATCTTACTTTTAATCGCATTCATTCAGAAGCAATTGGTGCCCAAGAAAGATTAGAACCAACGTTGAGAGCCATAACCTTATTCTCAGGAGAGGCCTTAGAGTTACAAGGAAGTTTGGTTCCTTTTTGGGTCTAATGCTTGCTCTCGTGGTTATCGAGTATCCAAACCATCTAAGTTACTTCTAATCATCTTCATTTGGCAGCTATTAGTGCTTGGGAAAGATTAAAACCAAGGTTGAGAGTCATAACCTCATTCTAGGGATAGACCATCCCAATCCAAGGAGATTTGGTTCCTTTTGGGTCAAATGCTTGATCTCATGGTTTGCGAGCATCCAAATCATCTAACTTACATTTAATCGCATTCATTTTGAAGCAATTAGTGTTGAGGAAAGATTAAAGCCAACGTTGAGAACTATAACCCATGCTAAGTATAAACCATCCTGTTACAAGGAAGTTTGGTTCCTTTTAGGTCTAATGCTTGCTCTCGTGGTTAACGATTATCCAATTCATCTAAGTTACTTCTAATCATCTTCATTTAGCAGCTATTAGTGCTTGGGAATGATTAGAACCAAGGTTGAGAGCCATAGGCTCATTCTAGGGATAGACCTTCCCAATCCGAGGAAGTTTGGTCCCTTTTGGGTCTAATGCTTCATCTCGTCTTTTGCGAGCATCCAAATTATCTAACTTACTTTTAATCGCGTTTATTTAGAAGCTATTAGTGCTCGGGAAAGATTAGAACCAACGTTGAGAGCCTTAACCTTATTCTAAGGAGAGACCTTTCTATTACGAGGAAGTTTGGTTGCTTTTTGGTCAAATGATTGGTGGAGTGGTTTGCGAGCATCCAAATCATCTAAGTTACTTGTAATCTTCTTCATTTAGAAGCTATTAGTGCTTGGGTCTAAAATTGATCTTACTTTTAATCGCATTTATTCAGAAGCAATTGGTGCCCGGAAAGATTAGAAACAACGTTGAGAGCAATAACCTTATTCTAAGGAGAGACCTCCCAATTACAAGGAAGTTTGGTTCCTTTTGTGTCTAATGTTGGATCTCACCGTTTACGAGCATCCAAATCATCTAACTTCAATTTAATCTCATTCGTTATGAAGCAATTAGTGCTTAAGAAAGATTAGAACCAACGTTGATGTACCATAACCTTATTCTAAGGAGAGGCCTTTGAGTTACAAGGAAGTTTGGTTCCTTTTAGGTCTAATGCTTGCTCTCGTGGTTAACGATTATCCAAATCATCTAAGTTACTTCTAATCATCTTCATTTAGCAGCTATTAGTACTTGGGAAAGATTAGAACCAAGGTTGAGAGTCATAACCTCATTCTAGGGATAGACCATCCCAATCCAAGGAGGTTTGGTTCCTTTTAGGTCAAATGCTTGATCTCATGATTTGCGAGCATCCAAATCATCTAACTTACATTTAATCGCACTCGTTTTGAAACAATTAGTGCTCAGGAAAGATTAGAGCCAACGTTAAGAGCTACCTCATGCTAAGTATAGACCATCATGTTACAAGGAAGTTTGGTTCCTTTTAGGTCTAATGCTTGCTCTCGTGGTTATCGAGTATCCAAATCAGCTAAGTTACTTGCAATCTTCTTCATTTTGAAGCTATTAGTGCTTGGGAATGATTAGAACCAAGGTTGAGAGCCATAGGCTCATTCTAGGCATAGACCTTCCCAATCCGAGGAAGTTTGGTCCCTTATGGGTCTAATGCTTCATCTCGTCTTTTGCGAGCATCCAAATTATCTAACTTACTTTTAATCGCGTTTATTTAGAAGCTATTAGTGCTCGGGAAAGATTAGAACTAACGTTGAGAGCCTTAACCTTATTCTAAGGAGAGACCTTTCTATTACGAGGAAGTTTGGTTGCTTTTTGGTCAAATGATTGGTGGAGTGGTTTGCGAGCATCTAAATAATCTAAGTTACTTGTAATCTTCTTCATTTAGAAGCTATTAGTGCTTGGGTCTAAAATTGATCTTACTTTTAATCGCATTCAGTTAGAAGCAATTGGTGCCCAAGAAATATTAAAACCAACGTTGAGAGCCATAACCTTATTCTCGGGAGAGGCCTCCCGGTTACAAGGAAGTTTGGTTCCTTTTTGGGTTCAATGCTTGCTCTCGTGGTTATCGAGTATCCAAACCATCTAAGTTACTTCTAATCATCTTCATTTGGCAGCTATTAGTGCTTGGGAAAGATTAAAACCAAGGTTGAGAGTCATAACCTCATTCTAGGGATAGACCATCCCAATCCAAGGAGATTTGGTTCCTTTTGGGTCAAATGCTTGATCTCATGGTTTGCGAGCATCCAAATCATCTAACTTACATTTAAATCGCATTCATTTTGAAGCAATTAGTGTTGAGGAAAGATTAAAGCCAACGTTGAGAACTATAACCCATGCTAAGTATAAACCATCCTGTTACAAGGAAGTTTGGTTCCTTTTAGGTCTAATGCTTGCTCTCGTGGTTAACGATTATCCAATTCATCTAAGTTACTTCTAATCATCTTCATTTAGCAGCTATTAGTGCTTGGGAAAGATTAGAACCAAGGTTGAGAGCCATAGGCTCATTCTAAGGATAGACCATCCCAATCCGAGGAAGTTTGGTCCCTTTTGGGTCTAATGCTTCATCTCGTCTTTGCGAGCATCCAAATTATCTAACTTACTTTTAATCGCGTTTATTTAGAAGCTATTAGTGCTCGGGAAAGATTAGAACCAACGTTGAGAGCCTTAACCTTATTCTAAGGAGAGACCTTTCTATTACGAGGAAGTTTGGTTGCTTTTTGGTCAAATGATTGGTGGAGTGGTTTGCGAGCATCTAAATAATCTAAGTTACTGGTAATCTTCTTCATTTAGAAGCTATTAGTGCTTGGGTCTAAAATTGATCTTACTTTTAATAGCATTTAGTTCGAAGCAATTGGTGCCCAAGAAAGATTAGAACCAACGTTGAGAGCCATAACCTTATTCTCAGGAGAGGCCTCTCGGTTACAAGGAAGTTTGGTTCCTTTTTGGGTCTAATGCTTGCTCTCGTGGTTATCGAGTATCCAAACCATCTAAGTTACTTCTAATCATCTTCATTTGGCAGCTATTAGTGCTTGGGAAAGATTAAAACCAAAGGTTGAGAGTCAAAACCTCATTCTAGGGATAGACCATCCCAATCCAAGGAGATTTGGTTCCTTTTGGGTCAAATGCTTGATCTCATGGTTTGCGAGCATCCAAATCATCTAACTTACATTTAATCGCATTCATTTTGAAGCAATTAGTGCTCAGGAAAGATTAGAGCCAACGTTGAGAGCCATAACCTCATGCTAAGTATAGACCATGCTGTTACAAGGAAGTTTGGTTCCTTTTAGGTCTAATGCTTGCTCTCGTGGTTATCGAGTATCCAAATCAGCTAAGTTACTTGCAATCTTCTTCATTTAGAAGCTATTAGTGCTTGGGAATGATTAGAACCAAGGTTGAGAGCCATAGGCTCATTCTAGGCATAGACCTTCCCAATCCGAGGAAGTTTGGTCCCTTTTGGGTCTAATGCTTCATCTCGTCTTTTGTGAGCATCCAAATTATCTAACTTACTTTTAATCGCGTTTATTTAGAAGCTATTAGTGCTCGGGAAAGATTAGAACCAACGTTGAGAGCCTTAACCTTATTCTAAGGAGAGACCTTTCTATTACGAGGAAGTTTGGTTGCTTTTTGGTCAAATGATTGGTGGAGTGGTTTGCGAGCATCTAAATAATCTAAGTTACTTGTAATCTTCTTCATTTAGAAGCTATTAGTGCTTGGGTCTAAAATTGATCTTACTTTTAATCGCATTCATTCAGAAGCAATTGGTGCCCAAGAAAGATTAGAACCAACGTTGAGAGCCATAACCTTATTCTCAGGAGAGGCAAGGAAGTTTGGTTCCTTTTTGGGTCTAATGCTTGCTCTCGTGGTTATCGAGTATCCAAACCATCTAAGTTACTTCTAATCATCTTCATTTGGCAGCTATTAGTGCTTGGGAAAGATTAAAACCAAGGTTGAGAGTCATAACCTCATTCTAGGGATAGACCATCCCAATCCAAGGAGATTTGGTTCCTTTTGGGTCAAATGCTTGATCTCATGGTTTGCGAGCATCCAAATCATCTAACTTACATTTAATCGCATTCATTTTGAAGCAATTAGTGCTCAGGAAAGATTAGAACCAACGTTGAGAGCCATAACCTCATGCTAAGTATAGACCATCCTGTTACAAGGAAGTTTGGTTCCTTTTAGGTCTAATGCTTGCTCTCGTGGTTATCGAGTATCCAAATCAGCTAAGTTAGTTGCAATCTTCTTCATTTAGAAGCTATTAGTGCTTGGGAATGATTAGAACCAAGGTTGAGAGCCATAGGCTCATTCTAGGGATAGACCTTCCCAATCCGAGGAAGTTTGGTCCCTTTTGGGTCTAATGCTTCATCTCGTCTTTTGCGAGCATCCGAATTATCTAACTTACTTTTAATCGCGTTTATTTAGAAGCTATTAGTGCTCGGGAAAGATTAGAACCAACGTTGAGAGCCTTAACCTTATTCTAAGGAGAGACCTTTCTATTACGAGGAAGTTTGGTTGCTTTTTGGTCAAATGATTGGTGGAGTGGTTTGCGAGCATCTAAATAATCTAAGTTACTGGTAATCTTCTTCATTTAGAAGCTATTAGTGCTTGGGTCTAAAATTGATCTTACTTTTAATCGCATTTATTTAGAAGCAATTGGTGCCCAAGAAAGATTAGAACCAACGTTGAGAGCCATAACCTTATTCTAAGGAGAGGCCTCCCGGTTACAAGGAAGTTTGGTTCCTTTTTGGGTCTAATGCTTGCTCTCGTGGTTATCGAGTATCCAAACCATCTAAGTTACTTCTAATCATCTTCATTTGGAAGCTATTAGTGCTTGGGAAAGATTAAAACCAAGGTTGAGAGTCAAAACCTCATTCTAGGGATAGACCATCCCAATCCAAGGAGGTTTGGTTCCTTTTGGGTCAAATGCTTGCTCTCGTGGTTAACGATTATCCAAATCATCTAAGTTACTTCTAATCATCTTCATTTAGAAGCTATTAGTACTTGGGAAAGATTAGAACCAAGGTTGAGAGTCATAACCTCATTCTAGGGATAGACCATCCCAATCCAAGGAGGTTTGGTTCCTTTTAGGTCAAATGCTTGATCTCATGATTTGCGAGCATCCAAATCATCTAACTTACATTTAATCGCACTCGTTTTGAAACAATTAGTGCTCAGGAAAGATTAGAGCCAACGTTAAGAGCTACCTCATGCTAAGTATAGACCATCATGTTACAAGGAAGTTTGGTTCCTTTTAGGTCTAATGCTTGCTCTCGTGGTTATCGAGTATCCAAATCATCTAAGTTACTTGTAATCTTCTTCATTTAGAAGCTATTAGTGCTTGGGAATGATTAGAACCAAGGTTGAGAGCCATAGGCTCATTCTAGGCATAGACCTTCCCAATCCGAGGAAGTTTGTTCCCTTATGGGTCTAATGCTTCATCTCGTCTTTGCGAGCATCCAAATTATCTAACTTACTTTTAATCGCGTTTATTTAGAAGCTATTAGTGCTCGGGAAAGATTAGAACTAGCGTTGAGAGCCTTAACCTTATTCTAAGGAGAGACCTTTCTATTACGAGGAAGTTTGGTTGCTTTTTGGTGAAATGATTGGTGGAGTGGTTTGCGAGCATCTAAATAATCTAAGTTACTTGTAATCTTCTTCATTTAGAAGCTATTAGTGCTTGGGTCTAAAATTGATCTTACTTTTAATCGCATTCAGTTAGAAGCAATTGATGCCCAAGAAAGATTAGAATTAACGTTGAGAGCCATAACCTTATTCTAAGGAGAGGCCTTAGAGTTACAAGGAAGTTTGGTTCCTTTTAGGTCTAATGCTTGCTCTCGTGGTTAACGATTATCCAAATCATCTAAGTTACTTCTAATCATCTTCATTTAGCAGCTATTAGTGCTTGGGAAAGATTAGAACCAAGGTTGAGAGTCATAACCTCATTCTAGGGATAGACCATCCCAATCCAAGGAGGTTTGGTTCCTTTTGGGTCAAATGCTTGATCTCATGGTTTGCGAGCATCCAAATCATCTAACTTACATTTAATCGCATTCATTTTGAAGCAATTAGTGTTGAGGAAAGATTAGAGCCAACGTTGAGAACTATAACCCATGCTAAGTATAGACCATCCTGTTACAAGGAAGTTTGGTTCCTTTTAGGTCTAATGCTTGCTCTCGTGGTTATCGAGTATCCAAATCAGCTAAGTTACTTGCAATCTTCTTCATTTAGAAGCTATTAGTGCTTGGGAATGATTAGAACCAAGGTTGAGAGCCATAGGCTCATTCTAGGCATAGACCTTCCCAATCCGAGGAAGTTTGGTCCCTTATGGGTCTAATGCTTCATCTCGTCTTTTGCGAGCATCCAAATTATCTAACTTACTTTTAATCGCGTTTATTTAGAAGCTATTAGTGCTCGGGAAAGATTAGAACCAACGTTGAGAGCCTTAACCTTATTCTAAGGAGAGACCTTTCTATTACGAGGAAGTTTGGTTGCTTTTTGGTCAAATGATTGGTGGAGTGGTTTGCGAGCATCTAAATAATCTAAGTTACTTGTAATCTTCTTCATTTAGAAGCTATTAGTGCTTGGGTCTAAAATTGATCTTACTTTTAATCGCATTCATTCAGAAGCAATTGGTGCCCAAGAAAGATTAGAACCAACGTTGAGAGCCATAACCTTATTCTCAGGAGAGGCCTCCCGGTTACAAGGAAGTTTGGTTCCTTTTTGGGTCTAATGCTTGCTCTCGTGGTTATCGAGTATCCAAACCATCTAAGTTACTTCTAATCATCTTCATTTGGCAGCTATTAGTGCTTGGGAAAGATTAAAACCAAAGTTGAGAGTCAGAACCTCATTCTAGGGATAGACCATCCCAATCCAAGGAGATTTGGTTCCTTTTGGGTCAAATGCTTGATCTCATGGTTTGCGAGCATCCAAATCATCTAACTTACATTTAATCGCATTCATTTTGAAGCAATTAGTGCTCAGGAAAGATTAGAGCCAACGTTGAGAGCCACAACCTCATGCTAAGTATAGACCATCCTGTTACAAGGAAGTTTTGTTCCTTTTAGGTCTAATGCTTGCTCTCGTGGTTATCGAGTATCCAAATCAGCTAAGTTACTTGCAATCTTCTTCATTTAGAAGCTATTAGTGCTTGGGAATGATTAGAACCAAGGTTGAGAGCCATAGGCTCATTCTAGGCATAGACCTTCCCAATCCGAGGAAGTTTGGTCCCTTTTGGGTCTAATGCTTCATCTCGTCTTTTGTGAGCATCCAAATTATCTAACTTACTTTTAATCGCGTTTGTTTAGAAGCTATTAGTGCTCGGGAAAGATTAGAACCAACGTTGAGAGCCTTAACCTTATTCTAAGGAGAGACCTTTCTATTACGAGGAAGTTTGGTTGCTTTTTGGTCAAATGATTGGTGGAGTGGTTTGCGAGCATCTAAATAATCTAAGTTACTTGTAATCTTCTTCATTTAGAAGCTATTAGTGCTTGGGTCTAAAATTGATCTTACTTTTAATCGCGTTTATTTAGAAGCTATTAGTGCTCGGGAAAGATTAGAACCAACGTTGAGAGCCTTAACCTTATTCTAAGGAGAGACCTTTCTATTACGAGGAAGTTTGGTTGCTTTTTGGTGAAATGATTGGTGGAGTGGTTTGCGAGTATCCAAATCATCTAAGTTACTTGTAATCTTCTTCATTTAGAAGCTATTAGTGCTTGGGTCTAAAATTGATCTTACTTTTAATCGCATTCAGTTAGAAGCAATTGATGCCCAAGAAAGATTAGAACTAACGTTGAGAGCCATAACCTTATTCTAAGGAGAGGCCTTAGAGTTACAAGGAAGTTTGGTTTCTTTTTGGTCTAATGCTTGCTCTCGTGGTTATCGATTATCCAAATCATCTAAGTTACTTCTAATCATCTTCATTTAGCAGCTATTAGTGCTTGGGAAAGATTAGAACCAAGGTTGAGAGTCATAACCTCATTCTAGGGATAGACCATCCCAATCCAAGGAGATTTGGTTCCTTTTGGGTCAAATGCTTGATCTCATGATTTGCGAGCATCCAAATCATCTAACTTACATTTAATCGCACTCGTTTTGAAACAATTAGTGCTCAGGAAAGATTAGAGCCAACGTTAAGAGCTACCTCATGCTAAGTATAGACCATCATGTTACAAGGAAGTTTGGTTCCTTTTAGGTCTAATGCTTGCTCTCGTGGTTATCGAGTATCCAAATCAGCTAAGTTACTTGCAATCTTCTTCATTTTGAAGCTATTAGTGCTTGGGAATGATTAGAACCAAGGTTGAGAGCCATAGGCTCATTCTAGGCATAGACCTTCCCAATCCGAGGAAGTTTGGTCCCTTATGGGTCTAATGCTTCATCTCGTCTTTTGCGAGCATCCAAATTATCTAACTTACTTTTAATCGCGTTTATTTAGAAGCTATTAGTGCTCGGGAAAGATTAGAACCAACGTTGAGAGCCTTAACCTTATTCTAAGGAGAGACCTTTCTATTACGAGGAAGTTTGGTTGCTTTTTGGTCAAATGATTGGTGGAGTGGTTTGCGAGCATCTAAATAATCTAAGTTACTGGTAATCTTCTTCATTTAGAAGCTATTAGTGCTTGGGTCTAAAATTGATCTTACTTTTAATCGCATTTATTCAGAAGCAATTGGTGCCCAAGAAAGATTAGAACCAACGTTGAGAGCCATAACCTTATTCTCAGGAGAGGCCTCTCGGTTACAAGGAAGTTTGGTTCCTTTTTGGGTCTAATGCTTGCTCTCGTGGTTATCGAGTATCCAAACCATCTAAGTTACTTCTAATCATCTTCATTTGGCAGCTATTAGTGCTTGGGAAAGATTAAAACCAAAGTTGAGAGTCAAAACCTCATTCTAGGGATAGACCATCCCAATCCAAGGAGATTTGGTTCCTTTTGGGTCAAATGCTTGATCTCATGGTTTGCGAGCATCCAAATCATCTAACTTACATTTAATCGCATTCATTTTGAAGCAATTAGTGCTCAGGAAAGATTAGAGCCAACGTTGAGAGCCATAACCTCATTCTAAGGAAAGACCATCCCTGTTATAGGGAAGTTTGGTTCCTTTTGTGTCTAATGCTTGCTCTCGTGGTTATCGAGTGTCCAAATCATCTAACTTGCTTTTAATCTTCTTTATTTGGAATCTATTAGTGCTTGGGAATGATTAGAACCAAGGTTGAGAGCCATAGGCTCATTCTAGGCATAGACCTTCCCAATCCGAGGAAGTTTGGTCCCTTTTGGGTCTAATGCTTCATCTCGTCTTTTGCGAGCATCCGAATTATCTAACTTACTTTTAATCGCGTTTATTTAGAAGCTATTAGTGCTCGGGAAAGATTAGAACCAACGTTGAGAGCCTTAACCTTATTCTAAGGAGAGACCTTTCTATTACAAGGAAGTTTGGTTGCTTTTTGGTCAAATGATTGGTGGAGTGGTTTGCGAGCATCCAAATAATCTAAGTTACTTGTAATCTTCTTCATTTAGAAGCTATTAGTGCTTGGGTCTAAAATTGATCTTACTTTTAATCGCATTCATTTAGAAGCAATTGGTGCCCAGGAAAGATTAGAACCAACGTTGAGAGCCATAACCCTATTCTAAGGAGAGACCTCCCAATTACAAGGAAGTTTGGTTCCTTTTGGGTCTAATGCTTGATCTCATGGTTTGCGAGCATCCAAATCATCTAACTTACATTTAATCGCATTCATTTTGAAGCAATTGGTGCCCAAGAAAGATTAGAACCAACGTTGAGAGCCATAACCTCATTCTAAGGAGAGACCATCATGTTACAAGGAAGTTTGGTTCCTTTTGGGTCTAATGCTTGCTCTCGTGGTTATCGAGTATCCAAATCATCTAAGTTACTTCTAATCTTCTTCATTTAGAAGCTATCAGTGCTTGGGAATGAGTAGAACCAAGGTTGAGAGCCATAGGCTCATTCTAGGCATAGACCTTCCCAATCCGAGGAAGTTTGGTCCCTTTTGGGTCTAATGCTTCATCTCGTCTTTTGTGAGCATCCAAATCATCTAACTTACTTTTAATCGCATTTATTTAGAAGCTATTAGTGCTCGGGACAGATTAGAACCAACGTTGAGAGCCTTAACCTTATTCTAAGGAGAGACCTTTCTATTACAAGGAAGTTTGGTTGCTTTTTGGTCAAATGATTGGTGGAGTGGTTTGCGAGCATCTAAATAATCTAAGTTACTTGTAATCTTCTTCATTTAGAAGCTATTAGTGCTTGGGTCTAAAATTGATCTTACTTTTAATCGCATTCATTCAGAAGCAATTGGTGCCCAAGAAAGATTAGAACCAACGTTGAGAGCCATAACCTTATTCTCAGGAGAGGCCTCCCGGTTACAAGGAAGTTTGGTTCCTTTTTGGGTCTAATGCTTGCTCTCGTGGTTATCGAGTATCCAAACCATCCAAGTTACTTCTAATCATCTTCATTTGGCAGCTATTAGTGCTTGGGAAAGATTAGAACCAAGGTTGAGAGTCATAACCTCATTCTAGGGATAGACCATCCCAATCCAAGGAGATTTGGTTCCTTTTGGGTCAAATGCTTGATCTCATGGTTTGCGAGCATCCAAATCATCTAACTTACATTTAAATCGCATTCATTTTGAAGCAATTAGTGCTCAGGAAAGATTAGAACCAACGTTGAGAGCCATAACCTCATTCTAAGGAGAGACCATCCTGTTATAAGGAAGTTTGGTTCCTTTTGTGTCTAATGCTTGCTCTCGTGGTTATCGAGTATCCAAATCATCTAAGTTAGTTGTAATCTTCTTCATTTGGAATCTATTAGTGCTTGGGAATGATTAGAACCAAGGTTGAGAGCCATAGGCTCATTCTAGGCATAGACCTTCCCAATCCGAGGAAGTTTGGTCCCTTTTGGGTCTAATGCTTCATCTCGTCTTTTGCGAGCATCCAAATTATCTAACTTACTTTTAATCGCGTTTATTTAGAAGCTATTAGTGCTCGGGAAATATTTGAACCAACGTTGAGAGCGTTAACCTTATTCTAAGGAAAGACCTTTCCATTACAATGAAGTTTGGTTGCTTTTTGGTCAGATGATTGGCGGAGTGGTTTACGAGCATCCAAATAATCTATGTTACTTGTAATCTTCCACATTTAGAAGCTATTAGTGCTTGGGTCTAAAATTGATCTTACTTTTAATCGCAATCATTTAGAAACAATTGGTGCCCAGGAAAGATTAGAAACAACGTTGAGAGCAATAACCTTATTCTAAGGAGACACCTCCCAATTACAAGGAAGTTTGGTTCCTTTTTGGGTCTCATGCTGGATCTCACCGTTTACGAGAATCCAAATCATCTAACTTCAATTTAATCTCATTCGTTTTGAAGCAATTAGTGCTTAATAAAGATTAGAACCAACGTTGAGAGCCATAACCTCATTCTAAGGAGAGACTACCATGTTACAAGGAAGTTTGGTTCCTTTTGGGTATAATATTTGCTCTCGTGGTTTTTGAGTATCCAAATCATCTAAGTTACTTCTAATCTTCTTCATTTAGAAGCTATCAGTGCTTAGGAATGATTAGAACCAAGGTTGAGAGCCATAGGCTCATTCTAGGGAAAGACCTTCCCAATCCGTGGAAGTTTGGTCCCTTTTGGATCTAATGCTTCATCTCGAATTTTGTGAGCATCCAAATTATCTAACTTACTTTTAATGGCGTTTATTTAGAAGCTATTAGTGCTCGGGACAGATTAGAACCAACGTTGAGAGCCTTAACCTTATTCTAAGGAGAGACCTTTCTATTACAAGGAAGTTTGGTTGCTTTTTGGTGAAATGATTGGTGGAGTGGTTTGCGAGCATCTAAATAATCTAAGTTACTTGTAATCTTCTTCATTTAGAAGCTATTAGTGCTTGGGTCTAAAATTGATCTTACTTTTAATCGCATTCAGTTAGAAGCAATTGGTGCCCAAGAAATATTAAAACTAACGTTGAGAGCCATAACCTTATTCTAAGGAGAGGCCTTAGAGTTACAAGGAAGTTTGGTTCCTTTTTTGGTCTAATGCTTGCTCTCGTGGTTATCGATTATCCAAATCATCTAAGTTACTTCTAATCATCTTCATTTAGCAGCTATTAGTGCTTGGGAAAGATTAGAACCAAGGTTGAGAGTCATAACCTCATTCTAGGGATAGACCATCCCAATCCAAGGAGGTTTGGTTCCTTTTGGGTCAAATGCTTGATCTCATGGTTTGCGAGCATCCAAATCATCTAACTTACATTTAATCGCATTCATTTTGAAGCAATTAGTGCTCAGGAAAGATTAGAGCCAACGTTGAGAGCTATAACCTCATGCTAAGTATAGACCATCCTGTTACAAGGAAGTTTGGTTCCTTTTAGGTCTAATGCTTGCTCTCGTGGTTATCGAGTATCCAAATCAGCTAAGTTACTTGCAATCTTCTTCATTTAGAAGCTATTAGTGCTTGGGAATGATTAGAACCAAGGTTGAGAGCCATAGGCTCATTCTAGGCATAGACCTTCCCAATCCGAGGAAGTTTGGTCCCTTATGGGTCTAATGCTTCATCTCGTCTTTTGCGAGCATCCAAATTATCTAACTTACTTTTAATCGCGTTTATTTAGAAGCTATTAGTGCTCGGGAAAGATTAGAACTAACGTTGAGAGCCTTAACCTTATTCTAAGGAGAGACCTTTCTATTACGAGGAAGTTTGGTTGCTTTTTGGTCAAATGATTGGTGGAGTGGTTTGCGAGCATCTAAATAATCTAAGTTACTGGTAATCTTCTTCATTTAGAAGCTATTAGTGCTTGGGTCTAAAATTGATCTTACTTTTAATCGCATTCATTCAGAAGCAATTGGTGCCCAAGAAAGATTAGAACCAACGTTGAGAGCCATAACCTTATTCTCAGGAGAGGCCTCCCGGTTACAAGGAAGTTTGGTTCCTTTTTGGGTCTAGTGCTTGCTCTCGTGGTTATCGAGTATCCAAACCATCTAAGTTACTTCTAATCATCTTCATTTGGCAGCTATTAGTGCTTGGGAAAGATTAAAACCAATGTTGAGAGTCATAACCTCATTCTAGGGATAAACCATCCCAATCCAAGGAGATTTGGTTCCTTTTGGGTCAAATGCTTGATCTCGTTATTTGCGAGCATCTAAATCATCTAACTTACATTTAATCGCATTCATTTTGAAGCAATTAGTGCTCAGGAAAGATTAGAGCCAACGTTGAGAGCCATAACCTCATGCTAAGTATAGACCATCCTGTTACAAGGAAGTTTGGTTCCTTTTAGGCCTATTGCTTGCTCTCGTGGTTATCGAGTAGCCAAATCAGCTGAGTTACTTGCAATCTTCTTCATTTAGAAGCTATTAGTGCTTGGAAATGATTAGAACCAAGGTTGAGAGCAATAGGCTCATTCTAGGCGTAGACCTTCCCAATCCAAGGAAGTTTTGTCCCTTTTAGGTCTAATGCTTCATCTCGTCTTTTGCGAGCATCCAAATTATCTAACTTACTTTTAATCGCGTTTATTTAGAAACTATTAGTGCTCGGGAAAGATTAGAACCAACGTTGAGAGCCTTAACCTTATTCTAAGGAGAGACCTTTCTATTACGAGGAAGTTTGGTTGCTTTTTGGTCAAATGATTGGTGGAGTGGTTTGCGAGCATCTAAATAATCTAAGTTACTGGTAATCTTCTTCATTTAGAAGCTATTAGTGCTTGGGTGCAAAATTGATCTTACTTTTAATCGCATTTATTCAGAAGCAATAGGCGCCCAAGAAAGATTAGAACCAACGTTTAGAGCCATAACCTTATTCTCGGGAGAAGCCTCTCGGTTACATGAAAGTTTGGTTCCTTTTTGGGTCTAATGCTTGCTCTCGTGGTTATCGAGTATCCAAACCATCTAAGTTACTTCTAATCATCTTCATTTGGCAGCTATTAGTGCTTGGGAAAGATTAAAACCAAGGTTGAGAGTCATAACCTCATTCTAGGGATAGACCATCCCAATCCAAGGAGATTTGGTTCCTTTTGGGTCAAATGCTTGATCTCATGATTTGCGAGCATCCAAATCATCTAACTTACATTTAATCACATTCATTTTGAAGCAATTAGTGCTCAGGAAAGATTGGAGCCAACGTTGAGAGCCATAACCTCATGCTAAGTATGGACCATCCTATTACAAGGAAGTTTGGTTCCTTTTAGGTCTAATGCTTGCTCTCGTGGTTATCGAGTATCCAAATCAGCTAAGTTACTTGCAATCTTCTTCATTTAGAAGCTATTAGTGCTTGGGAATGATTAGAACCAAGGTTGAGAGCCATAGGCTCATTCTAGGCATAGACCTTCCCAATCCGAGGAAGTTTGGTCCCTTATGGGTCTAATGCTTCATCTCGTCTTTTGCGAGCATCCAAATTATCTAACTTACTTTTAATCGCGTTTATTTAGAAGCTATTAGTGCTCGGGAAAGATTAGAACCAACGTTGAGAGCCTTAACCTTATTCTAAGGAGAGACCTTTCTATTACGAGGAAGTTTGGTTGCTTTTTGGTCAAATGATTGGTGGAGTGGTTTGCGAGCATCTAAATAATCTAAGTTACTTGTAATCTTCTTCATTTAGAAGCTATTAGTGCTTGGGTCTAAAATTGATCTTACTTTTAATCGCATTCATTCAGAAGCAATTGGTGCCCAAGAAAGATTAGAACCAACGTTGAGAGCCATAACCTTATTCTCAGGAGAGGCCTCCCGGTTACAAGGAAGTTTGGTTCCTTTTTGGGTCTAGTGCTTGCTCTCGTGGTTATCGAGTATCCAAACCATCTAAGTTACTTCTAATCATCTTCATTTGGCAGCTATTAGTGCTTGGGAAAGATTAAAACCAAAGTTGAGAGTCATAACCTCATTCTAGGGATAAACCATCCCAATCCAAGGAGATTTGGTTCCTTTTGGGTCAAATGCTTGATCTCGTTATTTGCGAGCATCCAAATCATCTAACTTACATTTAATCGCATTCATTTTGAAGCAATTAGTGCTCAGGAAAGATTAGAGCCAACGTTGAGAGCCATAACCTCATGCTAAGTATAGACCATCCTGTTACAAGGAAGTTTGGTTCCTTTTAGGTCTAATGCTTGCTCTCGTGGTTATCGAGTAGCCAAATCAGCTGAGTTACTTGCAATCTTCTTCATTTAGAAGCTATTAGTGCTTGGGAATGATTAGAACCAAGGTTGAGAGCCATAGGCTCATTCTAGGCGTAGACCTTCCCAATCCAAGGAAGTTTTGTCCCTTTTAGGTCTAATGCTTCATCTCGTCTTTTGCGAGCATCCAAATTATCTAACTTACTTTTAATCGCGTTTATTTAGAAACTATTAGTGCTCGGGAAAGATTAGAACCAACGTTGAGAGCCTTAACCTTATTCTAAGGAGAGACCTTTCTATTACGAGGAAGTTTGGTTGCTTTTTGGTCAAATGATTGGTGGAGTGGTTTGCGAGCATCTAAATAATCTAAGTTACTGGTAATCTTCTTCATTTAGAAGCTATTAGTGCTTGGGTGCAAAATTGATCTTACTTTTAATCGCATTTATTCGAAAGCAATAGGCGCCCAAGAAAGATTAGAACCAACGTTTAGAGCCATAACCTTATTCTCGTGAGAGCCTCGGTTACATGAAAGTTTGGTTCCTTTTTGGGTCTAATGCTTGCTCTCGTGGTTATCGAGTATCCAAACCATCTAAGTTACTTCTAATCTTCTTCATTTGGCAGCTATTAGTGCTTGGGAAAGATTAAAACAAAGGTTGAGAGTCATAACCTCATTCTAGGGATAGACCATCCCAATCCAAGGAGATTTGATTCCTTTTGGGTCAAATGCTTGATCTCATGATTTGCGAGCATCCAAATCATCTAACTTACATTTAATCACATTCATTTTGAAGCAATTAGTGCTCAGGAAAGATTGGAGCCAACGTTGAGAGCCATAACATCATGCTAAGTACAGACCATCCTATTACAAGGAAGTTTGGTTCCTTTTAGGTCTAATGCTTGCTCTCGTGGTTATCGAGTAGCCAAATCAGCTAAGTTACTTGCAATCTTCTTCATTTAGAAGCTATTAGTGCTTGGGAATGATTAGAACCAAGGTTGAGAGCCATAGGCTCATTCTAGGCATAGACCTTCCCAATCCGAGGAAGTTTGGTCCCTTATGGGTCTAATGCTTCATCTCGTCTTTTGCGAGCATCCAAATTATCTAACTTACTTTTAATCGCGTTTATTTAGAAGCTATTAGTACTCGAGAAAGATTAGAACCAACGTTGAGAGGCTTAACCTTATTCTAAGGAGAGACCTTTCTATTACGATGAAGTTTGGTTGCTTTTTGGTCAAATGATTGGTGGAGTGGTTTGCGAGCATCTAAATAATCTAAGTTACTTGTAATCTTCTTCATTTAGAAGCTATTAGTGCTTGGGTCTAAAATTGATCGTACTTTTAATCGCATTCATTCAGAAGCAATTGGTGCCCAAGAAAGATTAGAACCAACGTTGAGAGCCATAACCTTATTCTCAGGAGAGGCCTCCCGGTTACAAGGAAGTTTGGTTCCTTTTTGGGTCAAGTGCTTACTCTCGTGGATATCGAGTATCCAAACCATCTAAGTTACTTCTAATCATCTTCATTTGGTAGCTATTAGTGCTTGGGAAAGATTAAAACCAATGTTGAGAGTCATAACCTCATTCTAGGGATAAACCATCCCAATCCAAGGAGATTTGGTTCCTTTTGGGTCAAATGCTTGATCTCGTTATTTGCGAGCATCTAAATCATCTAACTTACATTTAATCGCATTCATTTTGAAGCAATTAGTGCTCATGAAAGAATATAGCCAACGTTGAGAGCCATAACCTCATGCTAAGTATAGACCATCCTGTTACAAGGAAGTTTGGTTCCTTTTAGGCCTATTGCTTGCTCTCGTGGTTATCGAGTAGCCAAATCAGCTGAGTTACTTGCAATCTTCTTCATTTAGAAGCTATTAGTGCTTGGAAATGATTAGAACCAAGGTTGAGAGCAATAGGCTCATTCTAGGCGTAGACCTTCCCAATCCAAGGAAGTTTTGTCCCTTTTAGGTCTAATGCTTCATCTCGTCTTTTGCGAGCATCCAAATTATCTAACTTACTTTTAATCGCGTTTATTTAGAAACTATTAGTGCTCGGGAAAGATTAGAACCAACGTTGAGAGCCTTAACCTTATTCTAAATAGAGACCTTTCTATTACGAGGAAGTTTGGTTGCTTTTTGGTCAAATGATTGGTGGAGTGGTTTGCGAGCATCTAAATAATCTAAGTTACTGGTAATCTTCTTCATTTAGAAGCTATTAGTGCTTGGGTGCAAAATTGATCTTAGTTTTAATCGCATTTATTCGAAGCAATAGGCGCCCAAGAAAGATTAGAACCAACGTTTAGAGCCATAACCTTATTCTCGTGAGAGGCCTCTCGGTTACATGAAAGTTTGGTTCCTTTTGGGTCTAATGCTTGCTCTCGTGGTTATCGAGTATCCAAACCATCTAAGTTACTTCTAATCTTCTTCATTTGGCAGCTATTAGTGCTTAGGAAAGATTAAAACAAAGGTTGAGAGTCATAACCTCATTCTAGGGATAGACCATCCCAATCCAAGGAGATTTGATTCCTTTTGGGTCAAATGCTTGATCTCATGATTTGCGAGCATCCAAATCATCTAACTTACATTTAATCGCATTCATTTTGAAGCAATTAGTGCTCAGGAAAGATTAGAGCCAACGTTGAGAGCCATAACATCATGCTAAGTACAGACCATCCTATTACAAGGAAGTTTGGTTCCTTTTAGGTCTAATGCTTGCTCTCGTGGTTATCGAGTAGCCAAATCAGCTGAGTTACTTGCAATCTTCTTCATTTAGAAGCTATTAGTGCTGGGGAATGATTAGAACCAAGGTTGAGAGCCATAGGCTCATTCTAGGCATCGACCTTCCCAATCCGAGGAAGTTTGGTCCCTTATGGGTCTAATGCTTCATCTCGTCTTTTGCGAGCATCCAAATTATCTAACTTACTTTTAATCGCGTTTATTTAGAAGCTATTAGTGCTCGGGAAAGATTAGAACCAACGTTGAGAGCCTTAACCTTATTCTAAGGAGAGACCTTTCTATTACGAGGAAGTTTGGTTGCTTTTTGGTCAAATGATTGGTGGAGTGGTTTGCGAGCATCTAAATAATCTAAGTTACTTGTAATCTTCTTCATTTAGAAGCTATTAGTGCTTGGGTCTAAAATTGATCTTACTTTTAATCGCATTTATTCAGAAGCAATTGGTGCCCAAGAAAGATTAGAACCAACGTTGAGAGCCATAACCTTATTCTCAGGAGAGGCCTCTCGGTTACATGAAAGATTGGTTCCTTTTTGGGTCTAGTGCTTGATCTCGTGGATATCGAGTATCCAAACCATCTAAGTTACTTCTAATCATCTTCATTTGGCAGCTATTAGTGCTTGGGAAAGATTAAAACCAAAGTTGAGAGTCATAACCTCATTCTAGGGATAGACCATCCCAATCCAAGGAGATTTGCTTCCTTTTGGGTCAAATGCTTGATCTCATGATTTGTGAGCATCCAAATCATCTAACTTACATTTAATCGCATTTATTTTGAAGCAATTAGTGCTCAGGAAAGATTAGAGCCAACGTTAAGAGCCATAACCTCATGCTAAGTATAGACCATCCTGTTACAAGGAAGTTTGGTTCCTTTTAGGTCTATTGCTTGCTCTCGTGGTTATCGAGTAGCCAAATCAGCTAAGTTACTTGCAATCTTCCTCATATAGAAGCTATTAGTGCTTGGGAATGATTAGAACCAAGGTTGAGAGCCATAGGCTCATTCTAGGCATAGACTTTCCCAATCCGAGGAAGTTTGGTCCCTTTTGGGTCTAATGCTTCATCTCGTTTTTTGTGAGCATCCAAATTATCTAGCTTACTTTTAATCGCGTTTATTTAAAAGCTATTAGTGCTCGGGAAAGATTAGAATCAACGTTGAGAGCCTTAACCTTATTCTAAGGAGAGACCTTTCTATTACGAGGAAGTTTGGTTGCTTTTTGGTCAAATGATTGGTGGAGTGGTTTGCGAGTATCTAAATAATCTAAGTTACTTGTAATCTTCTTCACTTAGAAGCTATTAGTTCCTGGGTCTAAAATTGATCTTACTTTTAATCGCTTTCATTCAGAAGCAATTGGTGCCCAAGAAAGATTAGAACCAACGTTGAGAGCCATAACCTTATTCTCAGGAGAGGCCTCCCGGTTACAAGGAAGTTTGGTTCCTTTTTGGGTCTAATGCTTGCTCTCGTGGTTATCGAGTATCCAAACCATCTAAGTTACTTCTAATCATCTTCATTTGGCAGCTATTAGTGCTTGGGAAAGATTAAAACCAAGGTTGAGAGTCATAACCTCATTCTAGGGATAGACCATCCCAATCCAAGGAGATTTGGTTCCTTTTGGGTCAAATGCTTGATCTCATGGTTTGCGAGCATCCAAATCATCTAACTTACATTTAAATCGCATTCATTTTGAAGCAATTAGTGCTCAGGAAAGATTAGAACCAACGTTGAGAGCCATAACCTCATTCTAAGGAGAGACCATCCTGTTATAAGGAAGTTTGGTTCCTTTTGGGTCTAATGCTTGCTCTCGTGGTTATCGAGTATCCAAATCATCTAAGTTAGTTGTAATCTTCTTCATTTGGAATCTATTAGTGCTTGGGAATGATTAGAACCAAGGTTGAGAGCCATAGGCTCATTCTAAGGATAGACCATCCCAATCCGAGGAAGTTTGGTCCCTTTTGGGTCTAATGCTTCATCTCGTGTTTTGCGAGCATCCAAATTATCTAACTTACTTTTAATCGCGTTTATTTAGAGGCTATTAGTGCTCGGGAAAGATTTGAACCAACGTTGAGAGCCTTAACCTTATTCTAAGGAAAGACCTTTCTATTACAATGAAGTTTGGTTGCTTTTTGGTCAGATGATTGGTGGAGTGGTTTACGAGCATCCAAATAATTTATGTTACTTGTAATCTTCCACATTTAGAAGCTATTAGTGCTTGGGTCTAAAATTGATCTTACTTTTAATCACATTCATTTAGAATCAATTGGTGCCCAGGAAAGATTAGAATAATTGTTGAGAGCAATAACCTTATTCTAAGGAGAGACCTCCCAATTACAAGGAAGTTTGGTTCCTTTTGGGTCTAATGCTGGATCTCACCGTTTACGAGCATCCAAATCATCTAACTTCCATTTAATCTCATTCATTTTGAAGCAATTAGTGCTTAAGAAAGATTTGAACCAACGTTGAGAGCCATAAACTCATTCTAAGGAGAGACTATCCTGTTACAAGGAAGTTTGGCTCCTTTTTGGTCTAATGCTTGCTCTCGTGGTTTTTGAGTATCCGAATCATCTAAGTTACTTCTAATCTTCTTCATTTAGAAGCTATTAGTGCTTGGGAATGATTAGAACCAAGGTTGAGAGCCATAGGCTCATTCTAGGGAAAGACCTTCCCAATCCGTGGAAGTTTGGTCCCTTTTGGATCTAATACTTCATCTCGTCTTTGTGAGCATCCAAATTATCTAACTTACTTTTAATCGCGTTTATTTGGAAGCTATTAGTGCTCGGGACAGATTAGAACATACGTTGAACGCCTTAACCTTATTCTAAGGAGAGACCTTTCTATTACAAGGAAGTTTGGTTGCTTTTTCGTGAAATGATTGGTAGAGTGGTTTGCGAGCATCTAAATAACCTAAGTTACTTATAATCTTCTTCATTTAGAAGCTATTAGTGCTTGGGTCTAAAATTGATCTTACTTTTAATCGCATTCAGTTAGAAGCAATTGGTGCCCAAGAAAGATTAGAACTAACGTTGAGAGCCATAACCTTATTCTAAGGAGAGGCCTTAGAGTTACAAGGAAGTTTGGTTCCTTTTTGGTCTAATGCTTGCTCTCGTGGTTATCGATTATCCAAATCATCTAAGTTACTTCTAATCATCTTCATTTAGCAGCTATTAGTGCTTGGGAAAGATTAGAACCAAGGTTGAGAGTCATAACCTCATTCTAGGGATAGACCATCCCAATCCAAGGAGGTTTGGTTCCTTTTGGGTCAAATGCTTGATCTCATGATTTGCGAGCATCCAAATCATCTAACTTACATTTAATCGCATTCATTTTGAAGCAATTAGTGCTCAGGAAAGATTAGAGCCAACGTTGAGAGCCATCACCTCATGCTAAGTATAGACCATCCTGTTACAAGGAAGTTTGGTTTCTTTTAGGTCTAATGCTTGCTCTCGTGGTTATCGTGTATCCAAATCAGCTAAGTTACTTGCAATCTTCTTCATTTAGAAGCTATTAGTGCTTGGGAATGATTAAAACCAAGGTTGAGAGCCATAGGCTCATTCTAGGCATAGACCTTCCCAATCCGAGGAAGTTTGGTTCCTTTTGGGTCTAATGCTTCATCTCGTCTTTTGCGAGCATCCAAATTATCTAACTTACTTTTATTCGCGTTTATTTAGAAGGTATTAGTGCTCGGGAAAGATTAGAGCCAACGTTGAGAGCCTTAACGTTATTCTAAGGAGAGATCTTTCTGTTACGAGGAAATTTGGTTGTTTTTTGGTCAAATGATTGGTGGAGTGGTTTGCGAGTATCTAAATAATCCAAGTTACTGGTAATCTTCTTCATTTAGAAGCTATTAGTGCTTGGGTGTAAAATTGATCTTACTTTTAATCGCAGTTATTCAGAAGCAATTGGTGCCCAAGAAAGATTAGAACCAACGTTGAGAGCCATAACCTTATTCTCAGGAGAGGCCTCTCGGTTACAATGAAGTTTGGTTCCTTTTTGGGTCTAATGCTTGCTCTCGTGGTTATCGAGTATCCAAACCATCTAAGTTACTTCTAATCTTCTTCATTTGGCAGCTATTAGTGCTTGGGAAAGATTAGAACCAAGGTTGAGAGTCATAACCTCATTCTAGGGATAGACCATCCCAATCCAAGGAGATTTGGTTCCTCTTGGGTCAAATGCTTGATCTCATGGTTTGCGAGCATCCAAATCATCTAACTTACATTTAATCTCATTCATTTTGAAGAAATTAGTGCTCAGGAAAGATTAGAGCCAACGTTGAGAGCCACAACCTCATGCTAAGTATAGACCATCCTGTTACAAGGAAGTTTGGTTCCTTTTAGGTCTAATGCTTACTCTCGTGGTTATAGAGTAGCCAAATCAGCTAAGTTACTTGCAATCTTCCTCATTTAGAAGCTATTAGTGCTTGGGAATGATTAGAACCAAGGTTGAGAGCCATAGGCTCATTCTAGGCATAGACCTTCCCAATCCGTGGAAGTTTGGTCTCTTTTGGGTCTAATGCTTCATCTCGTCTTTTGTGAGCATCCAAATTATCTAACTTACTTTTAATCGCGTTTATTTAGAAGCTATTAGTGCTCGGGAAAGATTAGAACTAACGTTGAGAGCCTTAACCTTATTCTAAGGAGAGACCTTTCTATTACGAGGAAGTTTGGTTGCTTTTTGATCAAATGATTGGTGGAGTGGTTTGCGAGCATCTAAATAATCTAAGTTACTTGTAATCTTCTTCATTTATAATCTATTAGTGCTTGGGTCTAAAATTGATCTTACTTTTAATCGCATTCATTCAGAAGCAATTGGTGCCCAAGAAAGATTAGAACCAACGTTGAGAGCCATAACCTTATTCTCAGGAGAGGCCTCCTGTTTACAAAGAAGTTTGGTTCCTTTTTGGGTCTAATGCTTTCTCTCGTGGTTATCGAGCATCCAAACCATCTAAGTTACTTCTAATCATCTTCATTTGGCAGCTATTAGTGCTTGGGAAAGATTAAAATCAGGGTCGAGAGTCATTACCTCATTCTAGGGATAGACCATCCCAATCCAAGGAGATTTGGTTCCTTTTGGGTCCAATGCTTGATCTCATGGTTTGCGAGCATCCAAATCATCTAACTTACATTTAAATCGCATTCATTTTGAAACAATTAGTGCTTAGGAAAGATTGGAACCAACGTTGAGAGCCATAACCTCATTCTTAGGAGAGACCATCTTGTTATAAGGAAGTTTGCTTCCTTTTGGGTCTAATGCTTGCTCTCGTGGTTATCGTGTATCCAAATCATCTAAGTTGCTTGTAATCTTCTTCATTTGGAATCTATTAGTGCTTGGGAAAGATTAGAACCAAGGTTGAGAGCCATAGGCTCATTCTAAGGATAGACCATCCCAATCCGAGGAAGTTTGGTCCCTTTTGGGTCTAATGCTTCATCTCGTCTTTTGCGAGCATCCAAATTGTCTAACTTACTTTTAATCGCGTTTATTTAGAGGCTATTAGTGCTCGGGAAAGATTTGAACCAACGTTGAGAGCCTTAACCTTATTCTAAGGAAAGACCTTTCTATTACAATGAAGTTTTGTTGCTTTTTGGTCAGATGATTGGCGGAGTGGTTTACGAGCATCCAAATAATCTGTGTTACTTGTAATATTCCACATTTAGATGCTATTAGTACTTGGGTCTAAAATTGATCTTACTTTTAATCGCATTCATTTAGAATCAATTGGTGCCCAAGAAAGATTAGAATCAACGTTGAGAGCAATAACCTTATTCTAAGGAGAGACCTCCCAATTACAAGGAAGTTTGGTTCCTTTTGGGTCTAATGCTGGATCTCACCGTTTACGAGCATCCAAATCATCTAACTTACATTTAATCTCATTCCTTTTGAAGTAATTAGTGCTTAAGAAAGATTAGAACCAACGTTGAGAGCCATAACCTCATTCTAAGGAGAAACTATCCTGTTACAAGGAAGTTTGGCTCCTTTTGGGTCTAATGCTTGCTCTCGTGGTTTTTGAGTATCCAAATAATCTAAGTTACTTCTAATCTTCTTCATTTAGAAGCTATCAGTGCTTGGGAATGATTAGAACCAAGGTTGAGAGCCATAGGCTCATTCTAGGAAAAGACCTTCCCAATCCGTGGGGGTTTGGTCCCTTTTGGATCTAATGCTTCATCTCGTCTTTTGTGAGCATCCAAATTATCTAACTTACTTTTAATCGCGTTTATTTAGAAGCTACTAGTGCTCGGGACAGATTAGAACCAACGTTGAGAGCCTTAACCTTATTCTAAGGAGAGACCTTTCTATTACAAGGAAGTTTGGTTACTTTTTGGTGAAATGACTGGTGGAGTGGTTTGCGAGCATCTAAATAATCTAAGTTAACTTTAATCTTCTTCATTTAGAAGCTATTAGTGCTTGGGTCTAAAATTGATCTTACTTTTAATCGCATTCAGTTAGAAACAATTGGTGCCCAAGAAAGATTAGAACTAACGTTGAGAGCCACAACCTTATTCTAAGGAGAGGCCTTAGAGTTACAAGGAAGTTTGGTTCCTGTTTGGTCTAATGCTTGCTCTCGTGGTTATCGATTATCCAAATCATCTAAGTTACTTCTAATCATCTTCATTTAGCAGCTATTAGTGCTTGGGAAAGATTAGAACCAAGGTTGAGAGTCATAACCTCATTATAGGTATAGACCATCCCAATCCAAGGAGGTTTGGTTCCTTTTGGGTCAAATGCTCGATCTCATGATTTGCGAGCATCCAAATCATCTAACTTATATTTAACCGCATTCATTTTGAAGCAATTGGTGCTCAGGAAAGATTAGAGCCAACGTTGAGAGTCATAACCTCATGCTAAGTATATACCATCCTGTTACAAGGAAGTTTGGTTCCTTTTAGGTCTAATGCTTGCTCTCGTGGTTATCGAGTATCCAAATCAGCTAAGTTACTTGCAATCTTCTTCATTTAGAAGCTATTAGTGCTTGGGAATGTTTAGAACCAAGGTTGAGAGCCATAGGCTCATTCTAGGCATAGACCTTCCCAATCCGAGGAAGTTTGGTCTCTAATGGGTCTAATGCTTCATCTCGTCTTTTGCGAGCATCCAAATTATCTAACTTACTTTTAATCGCGTTTATTTAGAAGCTATTAGTGCTCGGGAAAGATTAGAACCAACGTTGAGAGCCTTAACCTTATTCTAAGGAGAGACCTTTCTATTACGAGGAAGTTTGGTTGCTTTTTGGTCAAATGATTCGTGGAGTGGTTTGCGAGCATCTAAATAATCTAAGTTACTTGTAATCTTTTTCATTTAGAAGCTCTTAGTACTTGGGTCTAAAATTGATCTTACTTTTAATTGCATTCATTTAGAAGCAATTGGTGCCCAAGAAAGATTAGAATCAACGTTGAGAGCAATAACCTTATTCTACGGAGAGACCTCCCAATTACAAGGAAGTTTGGTTCCTTTTGGGTCTAATGCTGGATCTCACCGTTTACGAGCATCCAAATCATCTAACTTACATTTAATCTCATTCCTTTTGAAGCAATTAGTGCTTAAGAAAGATTAGAACCAACGTTGAGAGCCATACCCTCATTCTAAGGAGAGACTATCCTGTTACAAGGAAGTTTGGCTCCTTTTGGGTCTAATGCTTGCTCTCGTGATTTTTGAGTATCCAAATCATCTAAGTTACTTGCAATCTTCTTCATTTAGAAGCTATTACTGCTTGGGAATGATTAGAACCAAGGTTGAGAGCCATAGGCTCATTCTAGGCATAGACCTTCCCAATCCGTGGAAGTTTGGTCCCTTTTGGAGCTAATGCTTCATCTCGTCTTTTGCGAGCTTCAAAATTATCTAACTTACTTTTAATCGCGTTTATTTAGAAGCTATTAGTGCTTGGGAAAGATTTGAACCAACGTTGAGAGCCTTAACCTTATTCTAAGAAGAGGCCTTAGAGTTACAAGGAAGTTTGGTTCTTTTTGGTCTAATGCTTGCTCTCGTGGCTATCGATTATCCAAATCATCTAAGTTACTTCTAATCATCTTCATTTAGCAGCTATTAGTGCTTGGGAAAGATTAGAACCAAGGTTGAAAGTCAGAACTTCATTCTAGGTATAGACCATCCCAATCCAAGGAGGTTTGGTTCCTTTTGGGTCAAATGCTTGATCTCATGATTTGCGAGCATCCAAATCATCTAACTTACATTTAATCGCATTCATTTTGAAGCAATTAGTGCTCAGGAAAGATTAGAGCCAACGTTGAGAGCCATAACCTCATGCTAAGTATAGACCATCCTGTTACAAGGAAGTTTAGTTCCTTTTAGGTCTAATGCTTGCTCTCGTGGTTATCGAGTATCCAAATCAGCTAAGTTACTTGCAATCTTCTTCATTTAGAAGCTATTAGTGCTTGGGAATGATTAGAACCAAGGTTGATAGCCATTGGCTCATTTTAGGCATAGACCTTCCCAATCCGAGGAAGTTTGGTCCCTTTTGGGTCTAATGCTTCATCGTCTTTTGCGAGCATCCAAATTATCTAACTTACTTTTAATCGTGTTTATTTAGAAGCTATTAGTGCTCGGGAAAGATTAGAACCAACGTTGAAAGCCTTAACCTTATTCTAAGGAGAGACCTTTCTATTACGAGGAAGTTTGGTTGCTTTTTGGTCAAATGATTGGTGGAGTGGTTTGCGAGCATCTAAATAATCTAATTTACTTGTAATCTTCTTCATTTAGAAGCTCTTAGTGCTTGGGTCTAAAATTGATCTTACTTTTAATCGCATTCATTCAGAAGCAATTGGTGCCCAAGAATGATTAGAACCAACGTTGAGAGCCATAACCTTATTCTCAGGAGAGGCCTCCCAGTTACAAGGAAGTTTGGTTCCTTTTTTGGTCTGATGCTTCCTCTCGTGGTTATCGAGTATCCAAATCATCTAAGTTATTTCTAATCATCTTCATTTGGCAGCTATTAGTGCTTGGAAAAGATTAAAACCAAGGTTGAGAGTCATAACCTCATTTTAGGGATAGACCATCCCAATCCAAGGAGATTTCGTTCCTTTTGGGTCAAATGCTTGATCTCATGGTTTGCGAGCATCCAAATCATCTAACTTACATTTAAATCGCATTCATTTTGAAGCAATTAGTGCTCAGGAAAAATTAGAACCAACGTTGAGAGCCATAACATCATTCTAAGGAGAGACCATCCTGTTACAAGGAAGTTTGGATCCTTTTGGGTCTAATACTTGCTCTCGTGATTATCGAGTATCGAAATCATCTAAGTTACTTGTAATCTTGTTCATTTAGAAGCTATTAGTGCTTGGGATTGATTAGAACCAAGGTTAAGGGCCATAAGCTCATTCTAGGGATAGACCTTCCCAATCCGAGGAAGTTTGGTCCATTTTGGGTCTAATGCTTCATCTCGTCTTTTGCAAGTGTCCAAATTATCTAACTTACTTTTAAACGCGTTTATTTAGAAGCTATTAGTGGTTGGGAAAGATTTGACCCAACGTTGAGAGCCTTAACCTTATTCTAAGGAGAAACCTTTCTATTACAAGGAAGTTTGGTTGCTTTTTGGTCATATGATTGGCGGAGTGGTTTATGAGCATCCAAATAATCTATGTTACTTGTAATCTTCCACATTTAGAAGCTATAAGTGCTTTGGTCTAAAATTGATCTTACTTTTAATCGCATTCATTTAGAATCAATTGGTGCCCAGGAAAGATTAGAACCAATGTTGAGAGCCATAACCTTATTCTAAGGAGAGGCCTCCCAATTACAAGGAAGTTTGGTTCCTTTTGGATCTATTGCTTGATCTCACGGTTTACGAGCATCCAAATCATCTAACTTCCATTTAATCGCATTCATTTTGAAGCAGTTAGTGCTTACGAAAGATTAGAACCAACGTTGAGAGCCATAACAGCATTCTGAGGAGAGACCATCCTGTTACAAGGAAGTTTGGTTCTTTTTGGGTCTAATACTTACTCTCGTGGTTATCGAGTATCCAAATCATCTAAGTTACTTCTAATCATCTTCATTTAGAAGCTATTAGTGCTTATGAAAGATTAGAACCATTTGCGAGCATCCAAATCTTCTAACTTCCATTTAGTCACATTCATTTTGAAGCAATTAGTGCTTAGGAAATATTAGAACCTACGTTGAGAGCCATAACCTCATTCTAAGGAGAGACCATCCTGTTACAAGGAAGTTTGGTTCCTTTTCGGTCTAATTTTTGCTCTCGTGGTTATCGAGTATCCAAATCATCTAAGTTAATTGTAATCTTGTTCATTTAGAAGCTAATAGTGCTTAGGAATGATTAGAACCAAGGTTGAGAGCCATAAGCTCATTCTAGGAATAGACCTTCCCAATCTGAGGAAGTTTGGTCCCTTTTGGGTCTAATGCTTGATCTCATCTTTTGCAAGCATCCAAATCATCTCACTTACTTTTAATCGCGTTTATTTAGAAGCTATTAGTGCTCGGGAAATATTAGAATCAACGTTGAGATCCATAAAATTATTCTAAGGAGAGACATTTCTACTTCAATGAAATTTGGTTGGTTTTTGGTCAAATGATTGGTCGAGTGGTTTGCGAGCATCCAAATAATCTAAGTTATTTGTAATCTTCTTTATTTAGAAGCTATTAGTGCTAGGGTCTAAAATTGATCTAACGTTTAATCGCATTCATTTAGAAGCAATTAGTGCTCAGGAAATATTAGAAGTAACGTTGAGAGCCACAACCTCATTCTAAGGAGAGACCACCCTATTACGAGGAAGTTTGGTTGCTTTTGGGTCTAATGCTTGCTCTCCTGATTATCGAGTATCCAAATCATCTAAGTTACTTCTAATCTTCTTCATTTAGAAGCTATTAGTGCTTGGGAATGATTAGAACCAAGGTTGAGAGCCATAACCTCATTCTAGAGATAGACCTTCCCAATCGAAGGAGGTTTCGTCCCTTTTGGGTATAATGTTTTATCTCGTAGTTTGGGAGCTTACAAACATCTGACTTACTTTTAATCGCATTCATTTAGAAGCAATTAGTGCTCAGAATAGATTAGAACTAACGTTGAGAGCCATAACCTCATTCTAAAGAGAGACCATCCTATTACAAGGAAGTTTGGTTCTTTTTGGGTGTAATGCTTGGTCTCGTGTTATCGAGTATGCAAATCTTCTAAGTTACTTGTAATCATCTTCATTTAACAGCTATTAATGCTTGGGCAAGAGGTTGAGAGCCATAACCTCATTTTAATCGTGTTTATTTTGAAGCTATTAGTGCTCGGGAAAGATTAGAACCAACGTTGAAAGCCTTAACCTTATTCTAAGGAGAGACCTTTCTATTACGAGGAAGTTTGGTTGCTTTTTGGTCAAATGATTGGTGGAGTGGTTTGTGAGCATCTAAATAATCTAAGTTACTTGTAATCTTCTTCATTTAGAAGCTCTCAGTGCTTGGGTCTAAAATTGATCTTACTTTTAATCGCATTAATTCATAAGCAATTGGTGCCCAAGAATGATTAGAACCAACGTTGAGAGCCATAACCTTATTCTCAGGAGAGGCCTCCCAGTTACAAGGAAGTTTGGTTCCTTTTTTGGTCTAATGCTTGCTCTCGTGGTTATCGAGTATCCAAATCATCTAAGTTACTTCTAATCATCTTCATTTGGCAGCTATTAGTGCTTGGGAAAGATTAAAACCAAGGTTGAGAGTCATAACCTCATTTTAGGGATAGACCATCCCAATCCAAGGAGATTTGGTTCCTTTTGGGTCAAATGCTTGATCTCAAGGTTTGCGAGCATCCAAATCATCTAACTTACATTTAAATCGCATTCATTTTGAAGCAATTAGTGCTCGAGAAAGATTAGAACCAACGTTGAGAGCCATCACCTCATTCTAAGGAGAGACCATCATATTACTAGGAAGTTTGGTTCCTTGTGGGTCTAATGCTTGCTCTCCTGATTATCGAGTATACAAATCATCTAAGTTACTTCTAATCTTCTTCATTTAAAAGCTATTAGTGCTTGGGAATGATTAGAACTAAGGTTGGGATCCATAACCTCATTCTAGGGATAGACCTTCCCAATCCAAGGAAGTTTGGTTCCCTTTGGGTCTAATGCTTGATCTCGTAGTTTGCAAGCGTCCAAATCATCTAACTTACTTTTAATCGCATTAATTTAGAAGCAATTAGTGCTCAGGAAGGATTAGAAGCAACGTTGAGAGCCATAACCTCATTCTAAGGAGAGACCGCCCTATTACAAGGAAGTTTGGTTCCTTTTGGGTCTAATGCTTGCTCTCTTGATTATCGAGTGTCCAAATCATCTAAGTTACTTCTAATCTTCTTCATTTAGAAGTTATTAGTGCTTGGGAATAATTAGAACCAAGGTTGAGAGCCATAATCTCATTCTAGGGATAGACCTTCCCAATCCAAGGAAGTTTCGTCCCTTTTGGGTCTAATACCTGATCTCGTAGTTTGCGAGTGTCCAAATCATCTAACTTACTTTTAATAGCATTCATTTAGAAGCAATTGGTGCTCAGAATAGATTAGAGCCAACGTTGATAGCCATAACCTCATTCTAAAGAGAGACCACCCTATTACAAGCAAGTTTGGTTCCTTTTGGGTCTCATGCTTGCTCTTGCGATTATCAAGTATGCAAATCATCTAAGTTACTTTTAATCGCATTTATTTGCAAGCTATTAGTGCTTGGGAAAGAGGTTGAGAGCCATAACCTCATTTTAAGTAGAGACCTTCCCAATCCGAGGAAGTTTGGTTTATTTTGGGACTAATGCTTGATTTCGTCTTTTGCGAGCATCCGAATCATCTAACTTACTTTTAATCGCATTTATTTAGAAACTATTAGTGCTCGGGAATGATTGTAACCAACGTTGAGAGCCATAACCTTATTCTAAGGAGAGACCTTTCTATTACAGGGAAGTTTGGTTGCTTTTTGGTCAAATGATTGGTTGCTTGGTTTGCGAGCATCCAAATAATCTAAGTTACTTGTAATCTTCTTCATTTAGAAGCTATTAGTGCTTGGGTCCAAAATTGATCTTACTTTTAATCGCATTCTTTTACAAACATGTAGTGCTCAGGAAAGATTAGAACCAATGTTGATGTGACATTCTAAATTTCGACCCACTTGGTATTTATGAAATGCATAATTTCAATAACGCGCTTGTAGTAAATCTCGCCCAGACTTGATCACTCTTGGGACACTAACTAGTAGGGAAAGGCTAATTAGGGATCTAGATTCGCGCGACCATAGAACATGATCATGGACTGACTTTCAACCATAAGGATTATCGAGGTGATATTTTAGGCTAATATAGACCGATCTAAGGATGGTCATGGATCGATTTGCGAATGCCGTATAATTGGATCGCGGGTGATTCCGCCTCGCCAGAATACGAAATTTGCAAACAATCTCAAACCTATTACAAACGATCGCATTCTTTAGAACTAGTGATTGATACTCGCAATTACATGACAATCGAGGTCGCCATGGCTCAAGTGAACTTAAACGTGGCTCGATTTAGTATCGACCACGGGTCGAATGTACGAATTTTCCCGAAAGCCACCCGTTAGTTTGAGATAAGCTCAAGTCGCGTTTATTTGAGTTTGACCATTAAATAGAGACTGAGTTTGGGTGTTGAAAATTTTGAAAGTCATGACAGAGTAATTGGACGACGTCGATATTAATGTGGTCAGCCTCAGATTTGTCCGGATTCGTCAGAAAACTAAAATTTTGACAGGAAGTGGAAAATGATTGTTTTGCCCCTGGGATTTTGTGAAGACCAAGTGTAATGTGAGAAGGGCATTTTGATCATTTCATACCAACTTTATAGATATAAATTTTTGGACGATTTTGCCCCTGCACTTTTTGTGAAATTCCAATTTTACCCTTGGATATTTTTTGTGAGAGTTGATCTTGGCCGTCGATTTTTGGATAAGATTGAATCGTGGCCGTCGGATGGAAAGTAGAGAGAAGGGCAAGATGGTAATTTTCCGGGGGTAGGCTTAGACTAGCCTTTTCTCTTCTTTTTATTTCTTTTCTCTCTCTCTCTCCCCTCATTTTCTCACGCCTCCCTCTCTCTCCCTCTCCTCTTGGCCGAATTCCCTCTCCTCCTCTCCCTCACGTGAAAGTGGCCAACCGGCCACACCTTTGGCTGCCGCCGCACGTCCGTCCGCCGCCGTCCGTCCGTGGTCGCCGTGAGGCCGTCGGCGCCCCTCGCCGCTCGTTGACACGGCCGTTGCTGTTTTTCCCTTTTTCCGCCACCCTTGGTTGCTAAATCTAGCTTAGGACTCCGGGTAAGTGATATCCTAAACTTCGCCTAGGATAACGGATAATTTGGAGTTAGTTCGGGGCCGTTTAAGCAAGTTTTAGGGGTTATTCATGGAGAAATTGGTGGACTGAGTTGGCTGAGTTGTTTGGATGGATTTGTGATAATTTTAGAGGTGGAATTGAGGTTAGAATTGATTAAGTTGGCGATTGGGATGATTACGGGTTATGATAGGGAATTATCGCATGAAAAATGAGCTTAAATGTGGCGTTTTAGTGATTTTTCTGTGGTGGCTGAGTTAATGTGCATATGGTGGCTGAATTGTGGCATGCTTATGTTTGAATTACTCTATGTGGTGAATCGGGATTTGTGGCACGAGCGTGACGCCCTTGATTGGTGAAAATTGGCCTAGAATATGAAAATTGTGTTAAAATGAGCTTGTATAAGTGGAATTGATGAAATTGTGGGTTAATGTGGCTTGTGGGTGATTTGAATACTTTGGGTGTCATGTGCGAGTTGATCGTGTGAGGTTGGCATGTGATTAGGTGCTTGACGTGTTGCACGATCATTAAAAACCCTGAGGCGTGTACTGTAACGCGGGGTCAAGATAAAATGAGGTTTGTTGATGTGCTCGCTTGATCACATAATCCCTGAGGCATGTACTGTAACGCGAGGAATTGAACCCGTCCTGAGGCGTGTACTGTAACGCGGGACGATGCCCAGTTTTACCTTAAGACTGCCAACCTGATGCGTTTTACGCGGTTTGTGCCGTAGGTGGAAGATGTTGAGCCTGAGGCGTGTACTGTAACGCGGGCAAGAGACATAGCCTGAGGCGTGTACTGTAACGCGGGCTAAGGAGTGTTGTGAATATGAGACGGTTGTACGTGGACCGTGGATCGAAAGTGGACTTGAGGCGTGTTTACGCGAGTCAGAAATGAATTGGATGCGTGTGCTCGAGTGAAATGGGAATCGTATGATGTTGTGTTTGTTATGCGAATGTGGGCATGAATATGGTTTGATTGGTATTATTGAGTGAAACATTTATGCCTGCTATTGCTCTGGCTTGATAGTTGTGTGATTTGTGTGCTCGAACATGCCTAGAGATACGTGTTAGCCTAGGTTGGGTTTAGGGTTTCGCTTACTGAGAAGTGTTCTCAAGATTTTATTTAAAACCATTTAGCCGATCGAAGTTCCAGTGGAGTCGGGAGACAAGGACAATCCGATTGAGATCAATGCTGAGTCCAAGTCTTCAGAGGAACAGACTGGCATCGACGAGACTGATTCTGAGTGGACCCCTTCTAGGGCGAATATAGGTTAGTTAGAAGTTAGGGGTTGGACAGTTTTGAGAGGCGCCCCTTTTCGGTGATAGTATTAGTCTACCCGATGCCGCTAGTCCCTTTTTGATATCGGCAGTTGTTGCTGCAAAGGTTGCAGGTTGTGATGGATTGTAATGAATATTGTATATATCGCGGTGTATTAAAGTGCTTGGTGGTTTGGTGATTTATTCCTCCCTGTTACCCCCTTTTCTAATTCTTGTCCGGGAGTTATTCTCGTTTCCGCCGTGTTTGGACTCTGATGTGTTGGTTTGGGTCGGCGATGTTCCTGGGACGTCACACTATTTCGACTGAGCTTGGGGTGTCGTTCACTCGTCGGGGTTCGGGGCGTGACAGTTGAGAGCCATAACCTTATTCTAAGGAGAGGCCTCCCAATTACAAGGAAGTTTGGTTCCTTTTGTGTCTAATGCTTGATCTCGTCTTTTGCGAGCATCCAAATCATCTAACTTACTTTTAATCGCATTTATTTAGAAACTATTAGTGCTCGGAAAAGATTGGAACCAACGTTGACAGCCATAACCTTTTTCTAAGGAGAGGCCTTTCTATTACAAGAAAGTTTAGTTGCTTTTTGGTCAAATGATTGGTGGAGTGGTTTACGAGCATCCAAATAATCTAAGTTACTTGTAATTTTGTTCATTTAGAAGCTATTAGCGCTTCGGTCTAAAATTGATCTTACTTTTTATCGCATTCATTTAGAAACAAGTAGTGCTCAGGAAAGATTAGAATCAACGTTGAGAGCCATAACCTTTTTCTAAGGAGAGACCTTTCTATTACAAGGAAGTTTGGTTGCTATTTGGTCAAATGATTGGTGGAGTAGTTTGCGAGCATCCAAATAATCTAAGTTACTTGTAATCTTGTTCATTTAGAAGCTATTAGTGCTTCGGTCTAAAATTGATCTTACTTTTTATCGCATTCATTTAGAAACAAGTAGTGCTCAGGAAAGATTAGAATCAACATTGAGAGCCATAACCTTTTTCTAAGGAGAGACCTTTCTATTACAAGGAAGTTTGGTTGCTTTTTGGTCAAATGATTGGTGGAGTGGTTTGCGAGCATCCAAATAATCTAAGTTACTTGTAATCTTCTTCATTTAGAAGCTATTAGTGCTTGGGTCTAAAATTGATTTTACTTTTAATCGCATTCATTTAGAAACAAGTAGTGCTCAGGAAATATTAGAGCCAACGTTGAGAGCCATAACCTTATTCGAAGGAGAGGCCTCCAAATTACAAGGAAGTTATGCTTGGTCTCGTGGCTATCGAGTTTGCAAATCTTCTAAGTTACTTGTAATAATCTTCATTTAACAGCTATTAATGCTTAGGCAAGATTAGAGCCAAGGTTTAGAGACATAACCTCATTTTAGGGATAGACCTTCCCAATCCAAGGACATTTGGTCCCATTTTGGTGCAACGGTTGATCTCTTGATTTGAGAGCATCCAAATCATCTAACTTGTAATCGTGTTCATTTAGAAGCTATTAGTGCTTAAGAAACATCAGAACGAAGGTTGAGAGCCACAACCTCATTCTACGAGGAGGCCTTCTCAATCTAGGGACGTTTGGTCCATTTTGGGTCAAATGCTTGATCTCGTGGTTTGCGAGTATTCAAATCATCTAACTTACTTTTAATCGCATTCATTTAGAAGCAATTAGTCTTAGGAAAGATTAAAAGAAACGTTGAGAGCCATAACCTCATTCTAAGGAGAGACCATCCTATTACTAGGAAGTTTGGTTCCTTGTAGGTCTAATGCTTGCTCTCCTGATTATCGAGTATACAAATAATCTAAGTTACTTCTAATCTTCTTCATTTAGAAGCTATTAGTGCTTGGGAATGATTAGAACCAAGGTTGGGAGCCATAACCTCATTCTAGGGATAGACCTTCCCAATCCAAGGAAGTTTGGTTCCTTCTGGGTCTAATGCTTGATCTCGTAGTTTGTGAGCGTCCAAATCATCTAACTTACTTTTAATCGTATTAATTTAGAAGTAATTAGTGCTCAGGAAGGATTAGAAGCAACGTTGAGAGCCATAACCTCATTCTAAGGAGAGACCACCCTATTACAAGGAAGTTTGGTTCCTTTTGGGTCTAATGCTTGCTCTCCTGATTATCGAGTATCCAAATCATCTAAGTTATTTCTAATCTTCTTCATTTAGAAGTGTTGACACCTAATTTTAGCTCATTTTTTTTATATTTTCAAAAATTGCAAAATTAGGTCTAGGGATCTTGGCCAAGCCTAGAAACCTATTTCGAAACTAAAAAAATAATTTTTTAGCTTTTTTCTGCATTTTTTCTTAATTTCTTTTAGTCAAAATAAGCAAGAAAATCAAGAAAAATAGTAAATGGAATTGGAAAATTCCATAAAAATATTCATTAGTCTTCTTTTAAATCCAACTTCATAAATATATTGTCAATTTTAGAAAATCTCAATCGGGTATATGTTTTTCCCAAAATTGGGCAAAATTAAACCCGAATTGAACCAAAAATGCAATTAAATTTTTCTAGTCATTTTTAAATCATAGTGTCTTCACAACAATTGATTCTGGGACCTTGAATTGCATAATGGTCAGTCCAATTGCACAATTTGACATAAAAATAAAAAATCCCCAAAATTTGATTGAAAATTAAGAATTTTGAACCCAAATTGGGAATCGTGTCCAAAATGAAATTTTCGAAATGTGAGACCATCATTTCTAGGGTTAATCAGGTGTGGGTAATTCAATTTTGGCATCAATTTTGCCTAATCAGGTCATTAGGACATTAAATTGAACTAAACCCTATTAACCCGAGTACAAAAATGAGAAAATCTTGGGCTCAATTACAATAAAAATTGGGGAAAATTATATCTTTGGGTTCAGAAAATGATGGGCAATCCAATTTTGGGGTTTAATTTGAAAAAATCGGTTGAATTGAGTCCAATTTGAGTATTTGGTCAAAACCGCAACTGCCGGGTCGAGCGGGTCAACCCGACCCGACCCGAACAGTGCATCTTCTTCACCCGATTTGCTAGAATGCATATTAAACCCAGAAAAACAACTCGTGCCCGCGACTTCACCGATCATTTTCGATCAAACTAGCACGTGTTAATTGGTTTTGCTAGCTGGAAAATGTCCAGCTAGCACCGGTTAATCACCTCAACCGATTGGAATTCGGTTCTAACAAATTTCGAGCAGGAAATCAATCAACAAAAAAATGAAGAAAAACTGACCGGAGAGTGTTGACACTTAATTTTTAACTCATTTTTGTCATATTTTCAAAAATTTCAAAATTAGGTCTAGGGATCTTGGCCAAGCCTAGAAACCTATTTCTAAACCAAAAAATAATTTTTAGCATTTTTCTGCATTTTTTCTTAATTTCTTTTAGTCAAAATAAGCAAGAAAATCAAGAAAAATAGTAAATGGAATCAGAAAATTCCATAAAAATAGTCATTAGTCTTCTTTTAAATCCAATTTCATAAATACACTGTCAATTTTATAAAATCTCAATCGGGTATATGTTTTTCCCAAAATTGGGTAAAATTAAACCCGAATTGAACCAAAAATGAAATTAGATTTTTTCTAGACATTTTTAAGTCATAGTGTCTTCACAACAATTGATTCTGGGACCTTTAATTGCATAATGGTCAGTCCAATTGCTCAATTTCACATAAAAATCAAAAATCACCAAAATTTGATTGAAAGTTAAGAACTTTGAACTCAAATTGGGAATTGTGCCAAATATGAAATTGTCGAAATGTGAGACTATCATTTCTAGGGTTAATCAGGTTCAGATAATTCAATTTTGGCATCAATTTTGCCTAATCAGGTCATTAGGACATCAAATTAAACAAAATCCTATTAACCCGAATATTAAAATGAGAAAATCTGGGCACAATTATAATAAAAATTGGGGAAAATTATACATTTGGGTTCGGAATATGATGGGGAATTCAATTTTGGGGTTTAATTTTAAAAAATCGGTTGAAATTGAGTCCAATTTGGATATTTGGTCAAAATCGGAACTGCCGGGTCGGGTGGGTCAACCCAACCCGACCCGAACAGTTCATCTTCCTTACCCGACTTTGCCCAGACCAAATTAAACCCAGAAAAGCCGACTCAAACCCACAACTTCATCAATCATTTCCAGTTATTTGAGCACGTTCTGATTGATTTTTCCAGCTGGAAAATGTCTAGCTGGCACCGGTTAACGGCCCAAACCGATTGGAAGTCGGTTCCAACCGAATTTGAGCGCGAAATAGATGAACAAAAACGAGAAAAACTGAAGAACATTGAAGGGTGGGTGTTTGACGAATTTCCAGAGAGAGAGAAGAGAGATAAACAACGCGAAAGAAAGAGAGAGAGAGGGTGGTAGATCCTCCCATGAGTGTTCGGCGCCGCCCTAGACGGCGGAGCGCCGGCAAATCGTGCGATTGATCGAGATCTCCCCTCACCATTCCAGTCGACTCGACTGACCGGGAACGCCTGAAACCGACCCCCGTCAGGCCAACCCAGACCTGTTCTGGCGAAACCGAGACCACCAGGGTGAAAACCAAGTGTCAAGGAACAATCCTCTGGGCGCAGATCACTTCGAAAATTTCATTTAAACGAAGCAGGTAAATCTCGTTCAAGGGCACGATGTTTCCAGAATTTCAAAAATGTGATTTGGTTCAATCCGGTTGTTTTCGTGATTTTCTTTACAATTTTGTATTCATGGATGTTCATTACTAGTTTCTAATCATTTGTCATGTTGATTGATTGTATTTTGGGCATAAAAAACGCATGAATCGAGTCGGCCCCCCCTGTGAACCATCTCACCGGAGTTCCGATGACCTCGCCGGAGCATTGCCATGGCCGTAGGGCCATTCAAGTTAGTCTCCCTGACCTTGTTTGATGTTTTGATGGTTATTTGAACCGATTTAGACGGCTAGGGCGATTAGGTCTGAGATTTGCATTTTGGAAAAGTTTTGCCAAAAACAGTTTGCAAGTTAATGTTTTTGGACTGATTTTTCGCCGGCCGGCGAAGGTTCAGTGGCGAGTTAATTAGGCTAGATTGATAATAGGACATGAGGACTTGATGATGGTGCAAACGGAACGGCGAAATGGTCATCGGAAGGTCGTTGGCGGTGGGTCCAAACCGGCGATCTCAAAACTTTAGACTAAAAATGGTGCCTACCAAGTGTTCGGGGAAATGCCCCAATGAAGAAAGCCAAAAACGGTGCCGTTTTAGCACCGTGCCCGCCGGAGAAGGTGACCGGCGACCGGTGCCGGCGACAGCCGGTTCGGTTTCGGCCGAATCGGTCTGAACCGATCCGATCCGGTTCACCACTCCAACGAAAAAAAATAAATAAAAAAAAATCAAAAATAAAAAAAAAATCAAATAGAAAATTAAAAAATTCTAAAAAAATTCTAAAAAAAATCACAAAAAATCATAAAAAAAGGGAAAATTCCAATTAAGGACCCCAAGTGGGGTCAAATTCTCAAAAAGGGGTCCAAAGTGAACATTGTGTTAAATAAGGGCCTGAAGTGCTCAATCAGTCTCAAATAAGGACCCAAAGTGCCCAAAATGTCTCAAATAAGGACCTGGGTCCCCGACCGGCCAAAATACCTGCCGGCCGGCGAGAAAGTTACTGTTCCGGCACCGGAACAGTAACTTTTTAACTTTTTTATTATTTTCTTTCTTTTTTCCTTTTCTGTTTTTGTTCTTTTCCTTTTCCTTTTCTTTTTTTTTTTTTTTTATTTTCTTCCTCCGCCGGCCATAGCCGGGGCCGGCGGAGGTCGCCGGCCTCAGGTGAGGCCTCCCTCGCCCGCGTCGGGCGAGGGCCGCCCTCGCCGGGCCGGGCGAGGCCGCCTCGCCGGCGTCGGGCGAGGCCGGCCTCGCCCGCGTGCGAGGTCGAGCCTCGCCGGATCTCGGCGAGGCTCGGCCTCGCCGGCCGCCGGCGAGGCTCGACCTCGCCTCGCAATCGGGAAGGCCGGCCTCGCCCGACAACGGCGAGGCTCGACCTCCCGCAATCGGCGAGGGCGGCCTCGCCCGGACGCCGGGCGAGGCTCGACCTCGCCTGCTAACCGGGCGAGGTCGGCTCGCTCGAGGCCGGCGAGGTCGAGCCTCTCCAGGCGGCCGGCGAGGCCGGCTCGCCCGACGCCGGCGAGGCTGGCCCCGCCTGAGGCCGGCGACCTCCGCCGGCCCCGGCTATGGCCGGCGGAGGAAGAAAATAAAAAAAAAAAAAAGGAAAAGGAAAAGAACAAAAACAGAAAAGGAAAAAAGAAAGAAAATAATAAAAAAAATTAAAAAGTTACTGTTCCGGTGCCGGAACAGTAACTTTCCCCACGGCCGACAGGTATTTTGGCCGGCCGGGGATCCAGGTCCTTATTTGAGACATTTTGGGCACTTCAGGTCCTTATTTGAGACTGATTAAGCACTTCAGGCCCTTATTTGACACAATATTCACTTTGGACCCATTTTTGAGAATTTGACCCCACTTGGGGTCCTTAATTGAAATTTTCCCTACAAAAATTAGAATTTTTTTAGAAAATTAGAAATTTACAGAAAATTCAAAAAAATCAAAAAATTTATAGAGAATTCATAAAAATTCCGAAAATTCGAAAAATACGAAATAAAAATTTAAAATTTTTTGGAAAATCAATAAAAAAAATTAAAAAATATGAAAATTCATAAAATTTCTAGAAAATCATAAAAAAATCAGTTCTCGATTTTAAAAAAAAAATTCGAAAAAAAAAATTCAAAAAATTCAAAAATCTTGAAAATTCACATAAAGGTCCAAAATCATCTTGGCCAGTCATAAAAAGTGAAATTTGAATTTTTGGAAGTGCCTAAGTGGCATTTTTGTAAAATTTCAAATTTAAGGGGTAAAACCCCTAAAAAACCCTAAAACCCTAAAAATGCATCATGAAATGAACAAGCTATTAGAGCTTCATTGGGATTTGGTTGTTTTGCTTGATTCTCATTTTTAATGGCTAAATTAGGGTTGCTATGATTGATTTGCCATTGATTGCGCATTCAATTTTTGGGTGCTTAATTGTTTATTCATGATTAGATTAGTGAATTGACCTTAGGAATCCGTGTGACATGTTAGACATGCCATATCGTTCTTAGGTACTGAAAGGGCGTCAATGGTCTCAATTTGGGATCGTTAAAGTAACCAAGTCCCTTATCCAGATCTCTAGTTCATAGGATTGTGGTACTTCTCCCGTACCTCGATTAAGTTTCTAATCAACCTACCATAAAATGACTAGTGGCGACTCCAAGTTTAAATTTAGATCAAATTTACCCCGCTGTTACGTGAGGTATGGTTTGGAAGAGACCCGTGTAGAAAAATACCTCCATCTAGCACGCGAGAGCGTGGCGCGACAGGCTTGGCGACTCCGCTGGGGAACCTTGGGTATCTAAGTGGACTTAGGCCTAAAATAGAACGATATGCATGTGTTTGTGCTCGCAAGGATCCCAGGTACGTTCCACTAATAACTTGTTAAATGGTGATGCAGGTGGGAGGTATAAGGGGTGTAGTCTGTGCTTACCTTTGTTTTGCAGGATGGTGTTGAGATTGAATGTGATTCCATCAAATTTTAAAGTGTTGTTTGGTTATAAATTGTTGTGCTTGCCTTTAAATTGCTTTAGCACTACACTTTTCGCACACACCACCCGTGGCCCAACCCCGGCTACATTTAGGATCACCCTTAGGAGGTATGTGTTTAGGCGAAATTGTGAGCTGATTGCTCATGGGATCGTTTAAATACAATACCGATCACCAAGATGGAATAATATTCCATTACTTTAGGCCGATTGCCTATTGGAATGGAATCCCTTGTCCATTAAGGTGGTGACCTTGAGCCTTTAGTATATCCCACCCTTTTAGGTGTCAAAACCTCACTTGTTGCATATACTTGTCTTTGTGGTTGGTATACCTAAAACCAAGCAAAAATGTGTCGGTAAGTAAGTGTCGTTCCACTTCTCTCATCTTTTTAATTATGCAAAGTTAGTGGACACAATTTTGTTAAAAAATGCCCAAATGACAATCAATGTTTGATCAAAATGCCTTTTTATACTAGAATGAATGAATAGGGTGACATGCTCCATTTGGTCATATGTTTCATTTCTAGATGGAATGTATAGGTCCATGATGATTTTCAATGTAATTCAAGTAGATTGAATGCTCAAGATGTGACACGCACAATCCCATTTGCCAAAAGTCTATTTTTGATGTATTCGAAGTTGTAAACCATAGGATAGGATTTTATGGTCAAAATGGAGCATGACAAAAGGCATTTGCATTAAACATTGGTTTTATTCACATTTTCAAGTATATGCTCTTTTAAGGCATAAATGGATTAGAAGTGGCATTTGTATTATGTCATAAGTATGCAAATGTACTTTTTTTTTTGGTAAGGCAAGTATGCAAATGTACTTTACCTCCATTTTTTCCATAAAAGGACATATAATTAAAATGGGGGCCTTTAAAATTGATGTGTAATCCATGATGATTAATAATGAACTTTTTTGCATGATTAAGCTTGATGGGAAAACTAGACATCCAAGTGGTTCCCATTCCACGAAAAGAGCTCATGGCTTGGTGGAAGGACATGACAAAAGATAACCAAGTTTATGTCCAAGTTAGGTTGGGATACCTTCTAGATTTGATCCATGTGGAACATCAAGTCAGTTTGATCCAAGCATTGGTGCATTTTTGGGAAGTTTCCACCGCCACTTTCCAATTTGGAGAGTATGAATTGACACCGACTTTGGAAGAATATCAAGCCGCCATTGGAATTGATTCCAAGCCTAGGGTCGTAGAGCCACCCGTTGGACTCCCATAAGCATTCTTACGGAATTCCTTAACCTCAAAGCTTCCAAAATCGAAAAGTTAATCAAGTCAAATACGGGTAGATTTCCATTATCCTTTCTAATAGCCAATTTTTCCAAACTTCCTAGGGAAATGGGAAACACTTCGGCTCGGGTTTTCATTCTAGCTTTCTTCGGCTTTATTCTATTTCCCGTATCTAGAACGGGATTCGACCCTTTAGTTGCAATGATCGCAAGACAAGCATGTCTTAAATGGGATTTTTCTAATATGTTTCTTGCCCAAACCTTCATCTCCTTAAACACATACCAAAATCATGGGAAGGGAATCTTTCAAACTTCTACGGGTTTCCTATCTCTATGGTTCATCTCACATATTCGACCATAGTGTCATTCCATGAGTATTCGTGAGATTTGCCCAACGATAAATCCCATAGATCGATACCTTCGTATTCAACATAAATTACCCAAACAATCTTTCTTTGATTGAGCCAATTTCATTAGAGCCTTAACTCCTAATCAAATCCAATGGCGGATTAAATGGCCAAAGATTGACAAAGCAAGGATTACAAGCCAAGTAGGGAATGCGATACCATTACTCGAGCTGAATGGGGGAGCCGCCTATTGTCCCTTGAGAGTTGTCAGACAATTTGGGATGCTTCAACAAGTCCCACCGGCATGGAACCCTGAGGAGTTTGCTTTTGACATCCCAAGTGGAATTATACCCGAAGAAGAGAAGAAAGACCTTCAAGCCAAAGTTCACAAAATTATCCTTTCTTTGGATAATTCACCTTCACAAGTAGTGGAATGGCCAATGAACTTGGAAGGAGACTGCTGACACCTAATTTTTAGCTCATTTTTATCATAATTTCAAAAATTTCAAAATTAGGTCTAGGGATCTTGGCCAAGCCTGGAAACCTATTTCTAAACCAAAAAAAATCATTTTTTAGCATTTTTCTGTATTTTTTCTGAATTTCTTTTAGTCAAAATAAGTAAGAAAATCAAGAAAAATAATAAATGGAATCAGAAAATTCCATAAAAATAGTTAATAATCTTATTTTAAACCCAATTTCATAAATACACTGCCAATTTTAGAAAATCTCAATCGGGTGTATGTTTTTCCCAAAATTGGGCCAAATTAAACCCAAATGAACCAAAAATTAAATTAAATTTTTTCTTGACATTTTTAGGTCATAGTGTCTTCACAACAATTGATTCTAGGACCTTTAATTGCATCATGGTCAGTCCAATTGCACAATTTGGTGTAAAAATAAAAAATTCCCAAAAATTGATTGAAAATTAAGAATTTTGAACCTAAATTGGGAATTGTGCCCAAAATGAAATTACCGAAATGTGAGACTATCATTTCTAGGGTTAATTAGGAGTGGGCAATGCAATTTTGGCATCAATTTTGCCTAATCAGGTCATTAAGACCTTGAATTGAACAAAACCCTATTAACCCGAATATAAAAATGAGAAAATTTTGGGCACAATTATAATAACAATTGGGGAAAATTATATGTTTGGGTTCAGAACATGCTGGGGAATGCAATTTTGAGGTTTAATTTAAAAAATTCGATCGAAATAAGGTCCAATTTGCATTTTTGATCAAAACCGGAACTGACGGGTCGGACGGGTCGACCCGACCCGACCCGAACAGTGTCACCTTCTTCACCCGGCCACTCAACCCGCGAGAAACCCAGAAAACTAACTCAAACCCGCGACTTTGTCAAACATTTCCAGCTATTTTCGCACATGTCGATCGGTTTGGCCAGCTGGAAAATGTCCAGCTGTCACCGGTTAACGACCCCAATCGATTGAGAATCGGTTTCAACAATTTTTGAGTGGGAAATCAAAGGATGAAAAAACAAGAAAAACTGAGAGGAACGAATAGAACCCGTTCGACGAAATTCCAGGAAGAGAAGAGAGAGAAAGAGAGCGAAACGTTGAAAAATTTAGAGAGAGAGAGAGGGTTAGAGGTTCCCCCGTCAGTGTTCGGCGCCGCCCTAGACGGCGGGGCGCTAGCGAATCACGAGTTGGCCGTGACCTCCCTTCGCCGTGCCAAGCCGAGAAACCTGACTGCGAAGGCCTGAAATCAAGTGCTGTCCGATCAACTTGGACCTGTTCCGGCGAAACCGTGCACACCGGGAGGAAGATCGAGAGTCAAGGAACAATCTTCGGGGCCCCGTTTGGTTCAACAATTTCATTTGATCGTTGGAAGAATCAGGTAAAAACTCTTCCCGATCAGCTTTATTGAAAAATTTCAGAATTTGGTTTTGTCATCGATGTGCATGTTTGAGTGATTGCTTTGACTAATCTTGGTATATTGATGCTCAAAACATGTTTCTGACCATGATTTATGTATTTGATTGCATTTGTGGATGAAAAATGGCATAAACCGAGTCGGCCACGTTTTAGAACCTCTTCGCCGGAGCAATGCAGTGGTCTTAGACCATCCAGGTTGGTGTACCTCGACCTTTGTTTGATGTTTGGTAGTGATAGGAATCGGTTTAGACGGCTAGGGCGATTAGAATAAGGATTTGAAGCTTTGAAAAACTCGGTTTGGTCAGTGGCGACTTAGGTTTTTTGATCGAGTTTTTCGCCGGCCGGCAAACATCCACCAGCGTGCCGAATAGGGTAGATTGAAAATAGGATGTGAGGACATCACAATGGTGCAAGTGGAACGGCGGAATAGTCGCCGGAAGGTCGCCGACAGTGAGCCTAAAGTCGCGGCCTTGAGAACAATAAACACAAATCCATGCACACTAGGTGTTTGATAAAATGCCCAAATGAAAAAGTTTGAAATGGCGCCGTTTTGGCGAGCCGTGCCCGTCGGAGAAGGTGACCGGCGCTGGCCGGTTCGGTCTCGGCCGAACCGGTCTGAACCGGTCCTGCCCGGTTCATTCCCTTCGATGGGAAAATGAAAAAATAAAAAAAAATGTTTAAAAAAAAATTTAAAAAATTGGAAAAAAATTGGAAAAACTCTAAAAAAATAAAAAAAAATTAGATTTTTTTTAGAAAATCAGAAAAATTACAGAAAATTCAGAAAAATAGAAAAATTTTGGAAAAATTCATAAAAATTTCAAAAATTCAGAAAATACAAATAAAAATTTGAAAATTCTGAAAAATCAATAAAAATTAAAAAATTGAAAAAATCACAAAAATTGCCAGAAAATCATAAAAAGAATCATTTCTCGGTTTAAAAATTTTTCCGAAAAAAAAAACAAAAACAAAAATGTAAAATTCCGCAAAATGATTGAAAATCATTGCGGCCAGTATAAAAAATGAAATTGGAATTTTTGAAGTGTCCAAATGGCACTAAAAAAAAATTCAAAAATTTTGAAAATCCACAGAATGATTAAAAATCATTGTGGCCAGTCATGAAAAGTGAAATTTGGATTTTCCAAAATGCCTAAGTGGCGTAATTTGGAAAATTCCAAATTTAAGGCCAAAACCCCTAAAAACCCTAAACCGTAAAAAATGAAATGAACAAGCTATTAGAGCTTTGTTAGGGTTTTGGTAGGCCTTCATTTCTATTGACCAAATTAGGGTTGCTGTGATTGATTTGTCATTGGATGTGCAGTTGATTTTTGGATGTTTAATTGATTGTCCATGGATAGATTAGTGAAGTGACCTTAGGGATTCGTGTGATATGCTAGACATGCCATATCGTTCTTAGGTACCGAAAGGGCGTTAATGGTCTCAATTTGGGATCGTTAACGTAACCAAGTCCCTTATCCAGAATCTTTGGTTCGTAGGATTGCGGTACTTCTCCCGTACCACAATTAGGTTTCTAGTCGACCTACCGTAAATGACTAGTGATGACTCCAAGTTTAAATTTAGATCAAACAAATCCCGCTGTCACGTGAGGTATGGTCTGGAAGAGGCCCGTATAGAAAAAATACCTCCATCAGAAAGCACGCGAGAGCGTGGCGCGACAGGCTTGGCGACTCCACTGGGGAAATCTTAAATTTCTAAGTGGACTTAAGCCTAGATAGAACGATATGCATGTGTTTGTGCTCGCAAGGATCCCAGGTACGTTCCACTAATGACATGTTAAATGGTGATGCAGGTGGGAGGTATAAGGGGGTGTAGTCTATGCTTACCTTTGTTTTGCAGGATGGTGTTGGGATCGAATGAGATTTTAACCAACTTTTAGAAGCGCTGTTTAGTTATAAATTGTTGTGCTTGCCTTTAAATTGCTTTAGCACTACACTTTTCGCACACACCACCCGTGGCCCAACCCCGGCTACATTTAGGATCACCCTTAGGAGGTATATGTTTAGGCGAAATTGTGAGCCGATTGCTCATGGGATCATTTAAATACAATACCGACCACCGAGATGGAATAATATTCCATTACTTTAAGCCGATCGCCTATTGGAATGGAATCCCTTGTCCATTAAGGTGGTGACCTTGAGCCTTTAGTATATCCCACCCTTTTAGGTGTCAAAACCTCACTTATTGCATATGCTTGTCTTTGTGGTTGGTATACCTAAAACCAAGCAAAAATGTGTCGGTAAGTAAGTGTCGTTCCACTTCTCTCATCTTTTCAATTATGCAAAATTAATTGACATCATTTTGTTAAAAATGCCCAAATGACAATCAATGTTTGGACAAAATGTCTTTTCATACTAAAATGAATGAATAGGGTGACATGCTCCATTTGGTCACATTTTTCATTTCTAGATGGAATGTATAGGTCCATGGTGATTTTCAATGTAATTCAAGTAGATTGAATGCTCAGGATGTGACATGTACAATCCCATTTGCCAAAAGTCTATTTTCGATGTATTCGAAGTTGTAAACCATAGGATAGTACTTTATGGTCAAAATGGAGCATGTCAAAAAGCATTTGCTTTAAACATTGGTTTCATTCACATTTTCAAGTATATGCTCTTTTAAGGCATAAATGGATTAGAAGTGGCATTTGTGTTATGTCATAAGAATGCAAATGTGCTTTACCTCCATTTTGTCCATAAAAGGACATATAATTAAAATAGGGGCATTTAAAATTAATCCATGGTGACTAACAATGAACTTTTTGCATGATTAGATCGAAATGGGGAAACTAAACATACAAGTCATCCCGGTTCCAAGGAAAGAGCTTTCGGCATGGTGGATGAACATGACTAAAGACAACAAAGCCTATGTGAGGGAAAGATTGGGATATTTGTTCAAACTCATCAATCTAGAGTACCAAGTGAGCTTGATTCAAGCGTTATCGCATTTTTGGGAAGTTACCACCGCCACATTCCAATTAGGCGAGCATGAGATGGTACCTACATTAGAAGAGTATAAGGCAACCATTGGGATTGATTTCGAATCAAGAATCGTTGAACCCCCAATTGGATTGAAACCCACGAGTGTCATAGCTGAATTTTTGAACTTGAAGACTCCTCAAGTGGAAAAGTTGATCAAGTCGAACACCGGGAAGTTTCCTTTATCCTACTTGGTGGCTAATTACTCCAAATTGCCAAAGGAAACTGGGAATACTTCCGCAAGAGTCTTCATCCTTGCTTTCTTCGGGTTCGTCTTATTCCCTACATCAAGGACCGGATTGAATCCTCTTGTTGCGGTGATTGCTAGGTAAGCTTGCCTAAAGTGGGATTTCTCCAATATGCTTTTAGCAGAAACCATCATTTCTTTGAACAAATACCAACGTCACCAAAAAGGTGTACTTCAAGCCTCAGCCGGGTTACTTTCTGTATGGTTCATTTCCCATATCCGACCTTGGGAACGTCATATGCGCATTAGAGAGATCGACTCATCTACCAACCCTATTGAGAGGTATTTGAAGTTCCAAGACAAATTGCCAAAATACTCTTTTCATGAGTGGGCAAACTTCATTAGGGCATTGACTCCTAACCAATTCCAATGGAGAATTCAATGGCCAAAGATAGTGACAGCTCAAATCACTTGTCAAGAAGGCAACTTGGTGCCATTGCTTGGATTGAATGGTGGAGCCGCTTATTGCCCGCTAAGAGTGGTACGACAATTTGGAATGATTCAACGAGTTCCACCTATTTGGCATTCCGAGGAGTTCACATTTGATATACCACAAAAATCCCAATCGGAGAAAGAAAATAAGGAGTTGCAAATAAAGGTTCAGAAGATCATGTATTCCTTGAAGACATCAACCAAGCAAATAGTGCAATGGCCTGAAGATTTACAAGGAGAAATGAAGCTCTTCTTGGCATCCAAAGAGTACATAGAACGGTTGAAGGCTAAAAGACCAATTGATGTCGAACCATATGTACCTTTGAGTATTATTACCCATCTTGATGAGCCGTACATTCCGGAGTACATTGTACCGAGCACGCCAGGTGTCAAGCCATACGTTCCCGAGGAGGTTACAATTGACGTGGAAAAATGGGAGACACGAGTCAAGGAATATGAAGAGGCTGAAGCTACCTTAGCTAGCAAGAGGCCTAGGCTTGTTTAAGCTAGTGTTCCCCCATTTTGATGTAAAGCATTGTAATATGAATCTTCAAAATTATAGCAATTACTTGATGCATGATTGTTTGATGAAGTTTTAAAGCACATTTCACATAAAAGAAACAATCACCATGGATTACAATTATTTGGATTGTATGATTCCTTGAGAAAAAAACATTGATGAGAAGTTTTATACAAGGCTAAGGCTTGTGTAAAAGTTCTTATCCTTGTTAATCACAAGAAATCATACAATTGAAAGAATATAGGTCTTCATATCCATTTCATCAAATCTAATATCTCATTGATTTTCATGAAATCAGTTTGTTTAGCAACAGAAGGTAGAAGACCTCGAACTCGCTTGTAAATAAAAAAGGCTGAGGAAGAGACTCACACTCGGCTCGCTGAAGTAGAAAACCAGTTGACACAAATGGCTGACATGATGGCAGAAATGAAGACCTTCATTATAACTGCGAAGGGATCTTATCCTACGGTTTCAAATCCAAGAGCTGCAAATACCGCTGAGGTACCTGTTGAAGAGACCATGAGAAGTAAAGAACCAATTCTGGAGAACCCTCCAAAATCTGCATCGGAAATAGTAGATCTGGAGGAAGACATTCGGGTTAAAAAGACACCCAAGGATGAAGAGGAGGCTAAACGATTGGCCAAAATTGAAGAATGCCTTACAAGCCAAGGCTATGAGCTTCAGAGATTCGACAAGTTCTCACCATACGCGAATGTGGTTGTTCTAGAAAACTACAAAGAACCAGAGTTCATAAGCAAGTATGACGGAACCGGCTGTCCTAAAAGCCATTTGAAATATTATCTCCGCAAAATGGCGAGATATTCAGACAATATGCCACTCCTTATCAGCACATTTCAAGATAGTTTGAAGGGAGCAGCTTTGGCATGGTATACCGCTCTTGATATAGAGGATTTTACCGAATGGGACCATTTGGCAGGAGAATTCCTTCGCCAATACAAATTCAATGTCAAAGTACTTCCAACCCAAAAAGATTTAGTCAGAACCGAGAAACGAAGAAACGAAGGATTCAGAGCCTACGCTCAAAGATAGAAAGTTGTAGCCTCACAAGTCAAACCAGCTATAAGTGAGGATGAGCTTATCGAACTCTTCTTGAAGTCGTTACCAACTGAGTATTACAACAAGTTGCATATATCAGGTTGCCAAACATTTACCATGCTGGTGAAGGTTGGTGAAAGAATCGAATGGTCATTAAAGGAGAAGAAATCTCAAGAAACGACAGCACGGAGACCGTATCCTGGAAGAAATGATAAAGAACCTATACGTGACGTGGCTATGGTATCCAGCCCTAACGTTAATCAGGCTTCATTCCCAAAGCAGTCCAATGTCCCTTGGAGAAATCCAAAACCATTCGAGCCAAAGAAAAAACCCGTAAGGCAATTCACCCCGTTGCCACGGCCCTTGTTGAAACTACTACCGATGCTGTCGGAAAGGCATTTGGTGGCCAAAGAAGTACCAAGAGATAATCCTACAAGGTTTCCCTGGTACGATGAGTCAAAGGCTTGCATATACCATATGGGAGAAAAAGGGCACGATGTGGACAACTGTACAGTCTTGAAATACAAAGTCCAGCAACTCATAGACAAGAAGGTATTAAGTTTTTAAGAGCCAGAGCCAAATGTGCATCAGAACCCTCTTCCTGAGCACAATGTGGTAAGTATGGTCCTTACAGAGGAAGAAATAATAAGGCCTGATGCAGAAGATGAATATGAGGCCAAATTAAAGTCAGCCCGACAAGGAGATGCTTGCTTTCGCCATGAGCATTCTTAAAAGGGGAGGTTATAGATAACTTGGGAGAAGATTCTGGCAAATACAACTTTCAAGTAAAATATACTCCACCACCGTGGGCTTTTAAAAGTGAAGTGATTGTGCTCGATGGATGGGGTGGTATGGACGATGAGCTCATCAAACAAGAAGAGATTCCTTCCTGTGATGAGGAGGATCAATTTGAAGAGCAAAAAGAAAGGATTCGGTAGGGTGAAAAGAGATTTACCCAAACTTCATTTGAGCAAGGTGACACTGTAGACCTCCTTGGTCAAGACAGTGGAAAATATAATTTCCGTGTTAAGTACACACCCCCACCCTGGGCTTTCAAAAATGAAACTATTGTGCTCGACAGATGGGGAGGAATGGATGAAATCCCAATCAACAAATTAAGTCTTGAGGAGAAAGAAGATCAAGATGAGAAAATGAAGAAAAAGGCTCGCCAAGGAGACAGGCGATTTATTCGCAAAGCACGAAAACGAGGCGAAATTGTGGATTATCTGGGACAAGACAGTGGCCGGTATAACTACCATGTCAAATATACACCACCCTCATGGGTATCCAAAGAGGAAAATATCGTGCCTGACGGTTGGGGTGGAATGGATACTATTGAAGCTAACAAAAGCATGGTGTCCATGATTACACCACTATTGATTAATCTTGATGAAGTAGATAGGCTTGACGAAAAGAAGCATCATGTTGAACCAATTACCATTGAGCTCCCAATTGGTCAACTAAAAATCGAAGAGAAAGAGGTTGTCGCTACCTAAAATTTCTCTCAGGCTAATGGATTGTTAAGACTAAGCCTAACTCGGGCCCTCCCAAGCCCTATTAATTCGCAACTTAGGGTTTAAGTTTTTAACATGCAAAAGTTTTTATGCTTGGAGTCGCCACTAATCAATTTATGGTAGGTTGATTAGAAACCTAAATAAAACATAGGGAGATATGTTTTATTCCTACGAACCAGAGATTCTAAGCTCGGGGACTTGGTTACGCTAGGTCTAGTCTAACGCCCTTTCGGTACCTTTTCTTTTCAAAAATGTTTTGGCAGGCAGTTTGGATCCATTTCAACTTAGTTACTAACATGTGAGGTGTTCATGTGAGTGCGCAAACCACCAATTTAACACCCAGAAAGCATTAAATAAATTGCAAGTTTGGAAGAATTACTTACCTGGAAGCAACGTAAGCATCTGCATTGTTAGCTAGAAAATCACATTGACACCCTAATATGATTTCTAATTAATAAGCAATTCACTCAATTTCTTTTTTTGGATTTTCACTTATTTAAATGAAATCTAGCCTATATGCAATGACATGCGAAAATGACATGCGATTAATGCAACCTAGCATGCAAACTATATGTCGTGCGACGACGTGACCTATTTCTAATGACAAGACGAATGATTATTTTTGGTATTTTCTCAATTTAAATTCGGAATAATAAAAATGCCTAAATTAACATGCAAACTATGATGACTTAATCTACCCTAGCATGATTTCTTTTTAGGATTTTTGTTAAAATTCGAAATAATAAAATAACCTGAATAATCTATTAAGATTAGAATATTACTTAATTTAAACTAGGAAATAGATCATCTCAAGTCCTAATTTAAATTAAATAAGTACTCTATCTTCTAGATATATTTAGGATTCCTAGACATGCAAAAACTCTAATTCAAATCTAATTAATATTTTTTTGAATTTTCTATTTATTTGAAAAAGGAAAGCAATTAAATAAACAAGGATGGCAACCACATTCAAAATGTCCACGCGATCCGCCATATTTGTTTCAAACTCGGATTAGGCACAAAAATCAAACTATCGGTCATATCTACAGGGTTATAGATATCGACGGAAAGCCGATTATTCAAATTTGGAAAGCGGATAAAAATCATTATCGTACCCAAGTGGTTATGGATAGGATAATAATTTTCCGTATCGCCGCGTATCGAACCTTAGAGATAAGGTCGGATAGTCGTCCAGATACGTTGCTAAATTAGGAAGTTTTCCTAATTTTGAATATTTAAAAATATTGCGGATATATCGAACATTATCCTAAGATATCTAAATATCCACATGATATTTATGAAATATTCAAACACCCATATTAGGAAATTAAATATTCTGAAAATATCGGATAATGTTGAATTACCTAATTTGCAGATAACTTCCAAATTCGAATTGTGGATCGGGATCGGACTCGGACGACGGGCGACGCGGCGTCGGCGCGGCAGCTCACGGTGGCGTCCGGCACGTTGGTACAGTTCACGAACTTGCTGGATCGTGTGGACTTTCAGTTCGGTGGGGGTGTTCGGTGGCTTGCGTGAGGGGATGGTCGCAGCAAAGTCTCGGAACACGTGAAGAATGAGCACCGGAGGAGTGAAAGAACCTCCACTGATCAAGACTCGTTTACCGCAGGGAGCATCGTCAATGTTGGTGTCCCCACGTCGCAGAACAAGAAGATGAATCTTAGACAATGTCTTGTTTGCTCTTCACTTGCTTTACTCAATCTTCACTTCCTGTTTGCTCTTCAAGACTACACCGCCACATTGCTTCTTTTGTATGTTCTCATTGTCTTTAGAGAGTCCCTGTGCAACTCTCCTCCTTCTTCCCAATTTGTAGACGTGAATTCTACGTGAGACTTCCGTGGACTGACGTTGGAGTGGTCAACGTGGGCATGGCAGTGTTGACTTCGGGGCAGAAGTGATTCACAGCCAGAAGTATGGCTGTGAGCAGGGGCAAGCGGCGGCGGTTGACGCAGCAGACGGAGATGATGCGACGTCGGGCGTGCGGCGGCGCGGGGAACAGAATCACGAGGCAGCAGCGGCGCGGTGAGATGGTGCGACAGGGCTCCGGGCGGCGACGTGCGGCCGCGCGGGGAGCGGCGCTCTCTCTCTCTTCTTCTTCTTCTTCTTTTTTTCTTCTCTCACTTTTTCTCTCTGAAAAACTGTGTTCGAAATTGTGTGTCCTCCCTAAAATCCTGACCTAATGATGTATATATAACACTAATCTAGGTCAATTAGATGGGCTCTCTAGTCCTAATGGGCTTAGGCTTGGGCTTAGATTTTAATTTAATTTAAATGGGCTGAATTAATTAAGGATAATGGGCTGAATTAAGCTCAAATTAAAACAACCGAGCCCGTTTGACTTGTAATTCCCGACCCTTGCATTCCAAGCGAGCCGAGTCCCATTCGATGAAATTTAAGCTCGTTCGTCACCGCCGGTCCGATGCAAAATGCAATTAATTTAAAATGAATTTAAACTATATGTTATGCAATTTAAATATTTTTGTTTAGGGGTTAAAAATTTAATCCCTAATTTTCTATACAAATTACGACTAAATGATACGCCAAAATTTAGGTGTCAACAGCTGCCCCTCTTTAAAGGTAAGCTCGTAGAGGTTGCATTCAAAGACTAAATGATACCTAAATTTCAACCATGCAAATGCAATGAATGTTGTTTTTGTCGGGATTATGAGTCCCATTTTAAAATGCATTAAGAAATGATGTATGCTAACATGAGTGGAAAACATACCTGGAATTACTTACCTGACAGGAGTGAGATAGCGCAATTCGAGGCACGACTCGGACTTTGTATGTTGTTTGGCAAATGTCTGGGCTCATTTCCATAGGTATTGCCTGATATACGTTGATGAACTTCGGTGATCTGCAGTTAAGTCAAAACACACGAAGAAAGCTCGACGTATCCAATCATCATCTGGATTCGTGAGAACAGTTCCGATCTTTACCAACTACCTATACATTTCCATAGGTGTTTGCAAAGATTTGGCCGCTTCACTTATATCTGCTCATAAGTGAATTGCGGGGAGAACTTTTGAAGTCAAGAGGATATTCCGACCTTTACATATACCTGCTCATATGCAAAGATTTGGCCGCCTCACTTATACCTGCTCATAAGCGAGTAGCGGGGGAACACCTGGGGTTGAAAGAATATTCCGACCTTTACATATACCTGCTCATATGCAAGGATTTGGCCACTTCACCTATACCTGCTCATAGGTGAGTAACGGGGGAATACCTGAGATTTGAGGAGAATTCCGACCTTTACATATACCTGCTCATATGCAAAGATTTGGCCGCCTCACCTATACCTGTTCATAGGTGAGTAACGAGGGAATCTTCTCGAGATTGTATGAAAATCTGTGGTTCGGTGAACAAAGGGGCTAGCCCAAGTGTTCAAGGGTTCCTTGACAAAGTACCTGGATATCATCAGAGGTACCTGAAAGGTTTGATCAATGGACACCTAAACATCATCAAAGGCATCTAGAGATCGCAAAAATGATCAACTGTGGGTCCTGACGATTGCTCGAACAGGTTAGGGACACCTAGATAGTCATAGACATCCTAGGGATAGAGATATACTTACCTGGCGATATCTCCAACTCTGAAGGTGTGTCTCCTGTTAGACACGGATTTAAGTAACATGTAATATGCATTCGCACACTATCAAGAACACATATACACATGCACTATGATTTTCAACTGATTTTCATGCACGATGGTTTTGTCAAATCGGTATTACAAACTCTGCTGGGGAACAATCATGACAAGACAATCCGAACTTACAAGTGGGTGTCTTGAAAATGCCGAATGACGGACTTCCGATCTAAAAGGGCTTTCTCTCATTCTCATTGAAAAAGGCTGATTTATGAGAATCACTCCATCTCACCTTCATCATGTGGACAAGGGTCCGAGTATTCTCACAAGCGGTACGACCTTACCAATCTGAGAGGTCTTTGCTAGGACCGTAACATGGGCTTGGTCAATGGCTTAGCAAACGGGGACTCTTTGAGTCAAGGCTATTGAAAGAACAATACTCCGCAATCGTCTCCGGGTTTACAAGTCAAGAACCCTGCAAAACGAGATAGAAATGAACTTGCTCGCACTTCTTCGAGCTAAGCTTATAAACATCTGAATCCTTCGTTAGTTCAAGTGCCCTAATCTGAAGAGACTTTACAAGGGACGTAACGTAGGCTAGGCTCATGGGTTGAGAAATGAATAGATCATTAGGCTCAAAATGTGTATAATTGGGGTGAATAAGTTGGTGATCATCTTGGCATTGTCACCGGTCTTCTTGTTCATTCTTGGGAGTTGTCTTTTCAACGAATGCTTCATTGGGCTTGAATTCACCACTTCTTTAAATTTGTAGGACTATGACTATCCCACTGGGGATGATTTTGATACACTTATCTTTCATCCTTGGGCATTGGCCTTGCTTTTACCAGGCACACTGCTCTTTCTTGCCCACTGAACTCTTTTTTTTTTTTTTACACTTGACATACGCTGTTTACAATGCATATGTTGGCCAACTATACTCTGACTGAATGATTCAACATTAGACTTCCAGGGGTAATTGCCTTCGATTGACATTCTGAATATGCTGCTCGGCGGTGACAACTTTTACCTTGCCCCAATGTGGGGGATGATCACCAACTGGTTTTAAGAAACAAATTTGTAGGCTCAATTGGGCTTAGCAAAGGATAAAGTGTGTATAGGATAGAGAAAGAAATGCTCTTCGTCATCCTAAGGCACTTGAATTTCGTGTGAATTCATCTGAAAAAAGCAACACTCGAAGATTGATGCAAGTGAGAGCAAGAAAATTTCTACTCATTTTTCACCTTATAATGCTGACTTATCTCCAGTTTGCCCCAATGTGGGGTAATTCTTGACAGGGGTAATTTGAAAGAATTTCTCCAAGTGTTTAGGCTCAAAGTGGCAAAACAATGGATAACCTGTAGTGTTTGGGATAGAGAAATGAACCGCCTCTCGTCATTTCGGTTGCCGTACCTTTTGCGAGATAACCCTTTACCTTACAGACATGAAATTTTTCCGCTCAACTCACTGGAGATTAGTGCATGGGACTATGTATAGGATAGGGCTTGCCTTCCATAATCCCGATGTACCTCATTCGACACATTCAAGTCATTCCACATGAGTTATCAGATTGTCTAAATAGACTTCTCCTTTGAAGTCAATGATACTGATCGACAAAATAACCATGCAGAAATTAAAGCCAATGCAAACATCTTAACTTGAAATTGGTTGAAACCATTTATTCATCGATGAAATGTTTGCAATTCAAAGGTATAAAGCCAAACACTTGGAAACTTTTGCTACGTAATGTCGGGTTTTATCAAGGATAATACATCTTTACAAAGATCAAAATTAACGGGATTGGAGAACTCACGACCATCCATTTCTGCGAGAATCAGGGCATCTCCGGGAAGCACCTTTTTAACCACATATGGACCAATGTAGTTTGGGGCAAATTTACCTCCAGGAACAAGAAAGACCGGCAGTACCTTCCTTAGGACTAGGTCATTTACCTCGAAGTGTCTTGGACGCACCTTTTGGTTGAAGGATCTAGCTATCCTCTGCTGATAGGTTTGACCGTGGCAAATGGCTTTCAATCGCTTCTCATCTATTAGGTTCAACTGCTCATGCCCTTGTTGCATCCATTCCGCCTCGGATAACTCCACCTGAGACAAGACTCGCAGGGAAGGGATCTCTACTTCGACGGGCAGGACTGCTTCCATGCCATACACCAAGGAAAAAGGGGTTGCCCCGACAGAGGTTCGGATCGAAGTCCGATACGCCATTAGTGCAAATGGCAACCTTTCATGCCAGTCACGATAGTTTTCAGCCGTTTTGGCCAGGATCTTCTTGATGTTTTTGTTAGCGGCTTCAACTGCTCCATTCATCTGTGGACGATAGGGAGATGAATTTAGGTGCCGGATTTTGAACTCGTTGAACAACTGATCTATGAACTTGTTGTTCAAATTTGTCCCATTGTCGGTGACAATAGCCTCAGGGACACCATAACGAGCGACTATGTCTTGCCTGATGAATCTTACAACATTCCTTGCAGTGACGTTTGCATAAGATACCGCCTCAATCCACTTGGAGAAATAATCAATCGCGACCAAGATAAATCGGTGTCCATTTGATGCCTTGGGATTAATTGGGCCAATCATATCGATGCCCTACATTGAAAAGGGCCATGGCTCAGACAACTGATGTAATTCCGTCGGGGTCATTGGGATCAAGCTCGGCTGCACATGATTCATCAGATTGGACTGTTTCCATACCCTCACGTGTCACACGATTGCCCCTGAAACATAAAGTAGGGGGTTCAGAAGGACAAACAGGGCTTATTTATATCTAAATTTTTCTCTTTTTTATTTTTAAAATTTTTGGAATTTTTTTTTTCGAAATTCTTTTCAAAAAAGTTTTAACACGAGGAAGCATGAAGAAGCCCAGGCCTCAGAATTCTCCTTGGACTATATTTTTCTTTTATCGGTTGGATATCATCACCGGGCTGGTTTGATGTACCTCAACATGCCCTCAAAATGTAAATGAACTTGTAATTTCATTGAATAGAGTCAAATGAATTACATTTATTGGAATGGAAATTGCACCAATCGAGTTCTAGAAATGAAAAATCCTAAAAAGCAGTTGCCGAGACGGGGCAAGTCCTAAAAAGCAGTAAAAATTCCCACACAGGGGGAGTGTATGAAAAGGTAAAGATGTCACTCTTGAGGGCCAGTGCCCATTCCCTCTAACAGTCCTTCCTCGATAGCTCCAATGAGCATGTTATTGAACAGGGCAGTGATTCCTTCCATCGCATCATCAGGATCTTCTGTCACTGGAGATGTTGGATCATCCATACCTCCCCATCCATCCGGGACAATGTCACAGGGGTCAACATAGAAGCTCGGGAGCGCCGAGTATTTCACATAAAAATCGAACTTGCCGCTCGGTTGCCCCAAAGTGTCGATCACCTCTTTCTCTTCATGCATCATTCTTGCAGGGCCCAGAAATGTGGTGCGGATATGTGGAAACAACCTACCATGCCCAAGCTCTCCATTGTTGTGGGTAATTCCATTCGGCTCTTCTTCGGATCGCTGTCTATTATATCCATCTCCTCGACCTCGACCTCGGCCGTGTCCACGTTCATGTCCACATCCCCCATTATTTGGCCCGCTTGACCCCTGGTATCCCAACCCAGTAGTGTGGGGCCTTCGAGAGACTTCCACTGGTTAGCGGATACCTTGACCATTCCTACCAAGACCTTCACCCGGAATAAAGCCATGGGTCACCATTACTCTTCCAACCATGACTGCAGCATTTGACACATCAGGAATGGACGGTGATGATCCTCTCGATGCATGTATGGTTGATACGAGCTCGAGCGACTGATAGCTTGATTCTATTTTGCAATCCGGCTCAACATAGGGGATAGCCGTTGCGTGGTAGATTGGGTGCTCCTCTTCACCGTGGACTGTGACTAATTTTCTCTCCACAATGAACTTCACCCTCTGATGTAGACTGGATGGCACAGCTCCCGCAGTATGAATCCATGGACGACCCAACAGAAAATTAAATGCAGTGGGAATGTCTATAACTTGAAATAGGATTTTGAACATCGTTGGTCCTATCTGTATGTCAAGGTGGATTTCTCCCATTACTTCTTTCTTCATTCCATCAAAGGCTCGCACAGAGGTCTTTGCAGAATTTATCCTAGAAGGGTCTATCTTGAGGCGGTGTAAAGTCGCCAAAGGACAGATATTCAAGGCTGATCCGTTATCAATGAGTACCCGGGCTACATGCGAGGCCTTATATTTGACAGAAATGTAAAGTACCTTGGTATGCCCCCTCCCTTCCAGAGGAAACTCTTCATCTGAAAAGGCTATGAGGTCCTTGAGGAGTATAGAACCGACAAATTCCTTCAATTTATCATGATCGATCGTTTCTAGCACGTGGCTTCACTTAACACCTTCATTAGGGCCTTCTGATGTTTGACAGATGTCTGGAGTAGTTCAAGGAGAGAGATTTGCGCGGGCATCTTGCGCAATTGTTCAACTATGTTGTATTCGCTAGCCTTAATCACAGCTAGAAACTCTTTGGCTTCTTCATCAGTAACAGGTTTTGCAGGTTGGGCATTAGCTTGGCTATAGGTACGCCCAGATCTGGTAACCAAGTCGACATCGAGGCTGTAAGACCAAGGGACCGCCTTATTATCACTGTACTCATGTGGTTGAGGTATCTCGATCACTATCCCTTCATCAGCTGTAGGCGTGCTTACTACGATCTCCTCATCATCGGACGCGTCTTCGAGCGGAGGCATGTCTTCAAGCAAAGGGTCGAACTTGTCCTTCCCGGTGTTCAATGTAGCAAACTCTTCTTCCCAATTAATAACCACTTCAGAAATAGTGGAAACAATGCCAGTGTGGTCAGCATAAACGATCATCCCAGCTTCTACCATCCTTGAGATTCTTTCTCTCATGACAGCCAGAGGAAGGGTCTTGTTACTCGGGTAATAACCGGCTTTCACCAACTCGCCATAGACGTCCGTAGTATACACCTTGACGTTCTTAATTCGACCAGCATCGAAGCTAAAAATGGCATTCACATTGCCCGCGTGATCGGGGAGTGGGTTATTCTGAACATTCGGCTTAGCGGGTTGGAATGAGAAAGCCCTCGTGTACAGGAGGTTCTGGATTCGGTGCTTGAGGACATAGCAATCATCGTTTGAGTGTCGTAGCTCACCCATGTGATAATCACATTTCTTTGACGGGTCGAAGTTATAGAACCGCTCAGGATTGGGCCGCTTTGGCTCAGTAGTAAGCAAGCCTTTCTTCTGAAGTACTGCCAATACTTGAGACAACGACCCGGGGAGGGAGGTGAATTGCCTCTTGTTGTTCCTCCTTTGAAAAGGTTGACGACTCGAGTTTTGTTGCTGAGCTTCCGCTACTTGGATTGCTGGGGCGGAGTTAGTATTCCGCTGGCTCGGTTGGTTATAAGCCACATTCACTTCAATCTAGGTTCTTTCTCTTTTCTCGCACCAAATCTTCCTGGGTCGAGGAGGACGGCTCGACAAACCATCCATCTTTCAGCCCTATCTCAATCTGTTCGCCTATGGGGATGAGTTGGTTGAAGTTGTCAGCCGGAATGGCAACCATCCGATTACGGTATTCGAACGGGAGAGTTTTTACGAACATTCTCTTCAACTCACTGTCTATGGGTTCTGGGACAACCTGAGCAGCTAAATTTCTCCATCTGATAGCATAGTCTTTGAAGGACTCGGTCTTTTTCATTTGAGCACGTTCGAGATCATCACGGGTAGGAATGATGTCCGTTATGAATCTGTACTGCTTTAAGAATGCTTCACTGGCTTCTTTCCAAGTTTTGAGGCCATTTATCTTCTTCATGAGATACCAGTTCAAAGCAGGACCCGTCAAACTTGCTTGAAAGGCATGGATCATCAGGAGTTCGTTGTCAACATACGAAGTCATCTGTACGTGATAGAGCTGCAGGTGGGCTTTTGGACATGTGGTGCCATTGTACTTGTCAAAATCTGGCATTTTGAACTTCTTTGGGATTTTGATCTGTGAGTACAGGGACAGATCGATCGAAGGTGAATCCTGCGAACCTTCCAGCTGCTTCACTCTTTCTTCAAGCTTGTTGACTCGTTCGTCAGGTTTGTCTTTGTTGACGATAATCTGGACGGGGTCATCTTCTAAATCAGGAATATCGTCATCTCCGTCAATATCGACACTTTTTCTAACTTTCTGCTTTGGGACTGATGTTTCGAGGGATGCCGGAACAGGGATCGACCGAAGAGCTTTGATCTCAGCGGACATTTGTTGCATCGCGATGACAAGTTGCTTCATCTGGTCTTCCATACCAACAACACGCTCTTGCAAGTCGGTTTGATCGGCCATTCTGGCTCTCGACCGTGTACGAATGGGCGATCGTGATTGGTCCGTAGTTGACTAATTTCGGAACGAAACAGGCATACATAAGTGCCAAGCAAAATCATACGTCGATCCATGACATTGGTCTAAACGCTTTGAATTGAAAAGACCCCTTTATTGAAATGGTGAAAATTTTTACACCAATTAATGACTTGAAATTGAACTGAATATAAAGACAAATGACTCAATTCCTAAACAAATTTAAAAACTGAAACTGAAATGAGAAAAGAACTTCGAGCTTATTATTTAGCTTGATCTATAGACATATGGGAGGCGACTTCCTTCTTCAATTGCTCATAAAATCGAGCTATCTAGGCTGCCTTTTCTTCAGCTTCTTCGACCTTCCTTTTGAGGCGATTGTTCTCTGAGCGATTGGCGGACTTGAGAGGCACCTTGGGTATCTTCGGGAGCAAATCCTGTGAGATTCTGTGCCGTCGAATGTACTGGGTCGTCGCGAAATAGGACTTCTGCTCTCCCTTTAGTTCTCCTTCGGGCCGAGCTATCTTTAACACACGGCACTTCTTCCACATATTATTGAGCTGAGCTACGGTCCCTTCGTGGTCTTTATCATCATCGGCGAAGTCGACCCGGAGGAGTTCCGGTTGTAACGCCGGAGAGAGTCCCTGGAGAATCTGGTATTGTCGGGACACTCTGGCAGGGTAGTACTCGATTGCGCCAGTGAAGCCCAAAAGTGGCACCGGTCCAACACAATTACACGTAAGCCGAGCTTCCTCGACCTTGAACCAATTAGCATGCCAATGGAAACCTTGGGGTCTAGCGTTTTTCATGAAAATGATCCATTCGGAATAATGATAATCAGGTGCATTTCCTTGTTTTTCTTTATAGCTTAAAATGGGATGGCTAGAATCACTAAGTTCAGATATTGTGAGTAAATCGCCACACCCTTTTATGTGAGACAAAAACCAAATTTGCAAAAGTTCGAGGGGGGCATGAAACGTTTTGTCAACATGTTGCTTAAATTTAGTGAGGGAAATGAAAGTCTCGGCTAAAATGGTGTTGCCAAAATTCTTTTCAAGACAGACTTGTTGGACCAACCATGCGATTGACGGACTACATGCATTCTTACAGTGAGGAAAAATCACGAACCCGAAAAATGCTAACAAAAAGATTTTGCCCTTTTGAAAAGATGTGGCTTTTTCAAAACACTGACTCAGGAATGAAAAAGGACATGTGCCGCGATTTGCTTTTAAAACTTTTCCCAATTCATCTTTTCCAACATTCAAAAATTCAGCCAACATTAAAGTAGAATCAATTCCCAAAGGTGGTGTGACTAACTCCGACTCCTGTAACAGTCTGAATTTTCGATCCTTTTCCCGGGATTTAAGAAATGAATTTGACCAATGCACTATAGTGAGGTCTCACCCGGAAATGCGCATTCACGGGATGCTAACCTTAGGGGTAGGGCCGTTACGGGATTGAGTTCGCACGACCAAAGAACTCGACCTGGGTTCGACTTCGACCATATCGATTGACGAGGGAATGTTTTGAGCCAACCGAGACCGATCTATTTGATTGATCGTGTCCAAAGGGCACTAGTGACAGACCCTCGCAATTATATGACAACCGAGGTCGTCCCGGGTGGAGTAAACTTAAACGTGATTTGACTTAGTGTCGGTCACGGGTCGAGAGCGCGTAATTCCAGAGAGCCACCCGTTAGCCAGAGATAAGCTAAAGTTGCTATTGCTCGATTTTAGTCATTTCTTGGAATTCGGGCCCGGAATCGAGAATTTTGAAAGTGACAATTTTGGACGGCCGATGACGTTTTGGCTTGGCCAACCTTGGGGCCACCCATTTCGCAAAAAATGGATTTCGGTCCGGGCCGGAAAAATTACGGTTTTGCCCCTGTGGGCACCGAGGCTGGATTCGGAGGCCGTTTGAGGTTATTTTTCGTGGCCAAGGTCATTTTGGGGTGGCCACGCACATTCAGAGTGGTTTTGGCCAAAAATTGGAATTTCGACAGAAATTGGAAAAATAATATTATTTTATTCCCGAGACTTTGACGTGGATTTTCGAGGGCTTGCGCGATGAATTTCGCGATTCCGACGCCATATTATGTTGGCCACGCATATATGGAACGCGTATGTGCAAAAATTGGAATTTCGATTCGGGATCGGAAAATTACGAAAATGCCCCTAGGCCATTTTTTATTAATTCCGAAAATTGGATTTAATTTTGGGATTAACCAAGGTGAGTTAAGGCCAAACCAGGTCTGGTCAACCATGGTTAAGAGCAAATGACCATTCTACCCCTAAATTATTGGATTGGATCAAATTTGGGCCCTTGGATTAGGGGCAAAATTGTCCAATGGGCCTAGATTGTGACACTTGGATCCCACTAAGCTATCTTTGACCTATTTGACCAGACCCTCTCTCTCTCCTCTCAGCTATTTGGTTATTTTCCCCCGTGCAAGTTCTTCTTCTTCTCCGTTTCTCGTTCCGAGATTACGTTTACGCCATTTCCGTACCGTTCACGCCGAACAGATACCAGTGCCGCTTGCCCACCAAGCCAACATCACCAGCAACCATTTCCACCTCTGCATGCAGCCACCACACCCCAGTTTTTGTCCAAAACAGCCTTGTTTCTCTGTTTTTCTCTTTCCCGGTCTGCAAATAGTACCGCCGGAGCTTCGCCGGAGCCCCGATCGCCGTTCCGTCGACACCCAGCCGTCCAGCCTCGCCGTACGTCGCCGTCCAGCACAGTCCGTACAGTGTCCGTACGGGTACTGTTCACCGTCCGTACGGATCACTGTTCACGCCGGACCGTCGGACGCCGCGGCTGTCACCGGCACCTCGCCGGCCACCGTCCCAGCCTGTCCGTACAGTGTCCGTACGGAGTGTGCTGTTCGCCGCGTCCGTACGGTGCGCTGTTCACGCCGTCCGTACATCGCCCCGCGACGCTGCTGCCGCTGTCCCGGCCCGTTCCAGCCCCGTTCTGTCTCGCCTTTTTTGGGTAAGTGTCTCCCCCAAAAACTACCTAGGAGCTCGGGTATTTCTAGACTCGTTTAGGACCCGGTTTAGGCGATTTGTGACTGTTTTAGGGGCTGTTCGGGACTGATTTGAGTGACTGATTATTTGGTGGTTGCGGACTGATTAGGCGAAGAATTTTGAGGTTTAGGAAGCATGGATTAGGGCTGTGATGTTGGGGTTTGATCGGAATTAATTTGTGCGATTAATTAATGGGATTGTGCCTTGAATGGAAATTTGTGCGTGGTTGTGTGATTGTGCTTGTTGGTTGGCTTGGAAATCGTTGTGGGCTGATTTGGTTTGTGCATTGGGCTGAATGTGGTGTGGTGGCGTGCCGTGTTTATGTAGCCGTGAAGTGTGGTGATATGGTGATGTGAATGTGCATTGAATTCGCGTGCCGAGAGCGTGTGGTTAAATGGTGCGTGTTTGTGTGACGAGAATGCGAAATTATGGAATGTGCGTGAAGTGTGTATGTTTGGCAGTGTGTTTGTGTGGTGGCGTGGTACGTGTGGAGAGTGTGGAACGAAGGTTTGGAAATGTGGGATTGGTTGGAAAGGATCCGTCCTGAGGCGTGTTCGTTTACGTGGGACGATGCCGTCCCTGACGAGGTGACGATGCCCGGCCTGACGAGGTGTCGATGCCTGACGTGGTCAGAAGACCGTTGGCCTGATGCGTTTTACGCGGGCGCGGTAGAAGGAAAGTGTGTGTAGGATTCCGTCCTGAGGCGTGTACGTTTACGCGGGACGATGCCGTCCCTGACGAGGTGACGATGCCCGGCCCGACGGGGTGACGATGCCTGACGAGGTCAGAAGACCGTTGGTCTGATGCGTTTTACGCGGGCGCGGTAGTGGTGGAAGGGTTGAGAATGAGTGAATTTGGCAAGACGAGTGAGAGGATTGTGAAAGGTGACGTGTGGTGTGAGTTCGTGTTGAGTGTGTTTGTATCGCGTGGTGTGATGCTCGATTATGGGGTAAAAACTGCTAGGCATGGTATGGGACGTGCCCAAGTGGGTTTTGCTCTATAATCGGGGCACGCGCGCGGCTGTGATGTATTTCTGTGGCATACTGGCTGTGTGGTTGACTAACGTGCAGGGACGTGCGTGAGGAATTTCAGGTAGGGTCGCGTGTGATTGTTAGTTTGGTTGATAGATTGTGTGTTATGCGTGTTTTCGTCTGGCGGTACGTGAGTGCCTACGTGGGGTTTGGGGTTGTACACTTATTGAGATTCGTCTCACGGTTGTATAACCGCCACTTTCGCACCCCCTTAGACCCGGAAGTTTGCCTCCTCTTTTGGAAGTTCGAGGAACCGCCTTTGGTGCCTCGGTGGAATTGCAGGTGAGTGTCCGGAGGCTCAAACCCGAAGAATCAGAAGCAGAACGGAAGGGCGACCAGTAGGCTTTCCCTAGGATATTTTAGGGGTTGTGTAAATCGGGTTGACCCATAGGGAAGTTAAGTTAACCAGACCTTGATCTTTTGTTAAAACGGTGGCGGAGTATGTTCTTCTGTATTTATGTCTGTAATATGATGTTTGTATATTTGGTGTTGTATGAATATGTGGTTGCTGGATTGTTCTGTTGTTCTACCCCGTTGTCGTCATTATTTGTCCGGGGTTTTGTTATTCGCTTCCGCATGTGGCTATGATGTTTGGGTTGGGTCGGCGACGTTCCTGGGACGTCGCAATATTTCGACCGGAGCGGGATGTCGCGAGCTCGTTGGGGTTCGGGGCGTGACAACTCCAATGGTTTTCCAATGAGCACGCTATATTCTTCCAACGTCGGGGTGAGCTCGTGCTTACCGAATATAAAGGTAGAGGTCTCGGGACACCAGAAGTGAGCTAATGCTCGAACGAGGCCGGTACGGACTTTGACCTCCAGTAGGGGGAGCAGCCTCTCGATGTGGCCCTCAACTAGCTTGCGGTTGGTCGGACTGAGTAGATTCCACCAGGCACGGAGCTCGTTCTTAGGAGCATCAAGAATCCGGATGTCTGCTCCTCCCATAGTGTATAGACCAAGACTCACGACCGACCTAATGTCATGGACTGACCAAAGAAAATACGGAACATAAATAAATTGCGAAATAAAGGTTCAGAAAACTTACTTTACCCGATAGGACCATGGCAATCACATAGACATGTGCATGAAATGTGAGGTTCGATTTCTATCTAGACTCTGGCTTGCAAAATAGAGACGCGAGGATTACCGGGCTAAACCAGTCATGGTTGTGGTTAGGCCGAGGTTCCCCTTACTCCGGCTTAGTCAAGGAGCCAACCCGGGTTGCAAAGGGTGTAACCGTGGTGGGAACTCAATGACACCGTGAAAGAACTTTCGGGACCAAGGAGGGCGACCCGTACCACGCGGGTGTAGTCGGGGTGTCCGCTGTCTCAGTACCATCATAAACCTGTGTCGCCCAGGTCCGGCAGCGGGTAGTGTGTGCGGTGTAGTGTAAATGCAAGGCATGCACAACATGTTATATCAAACAGCGCTTCGTGCATAAAATAAACCATACATCCAAACACCTCCCTGCAAAACAAGGGTTAACAATCACGCCTCCCCTTATACCTCCCATTCTGCAAAAACATTTAACACCTAAAATGTTAGGGACGTACCTGGGATCCTCGCTGCCAAACAAAAATATTTTTTGAAAAGAAAAACTGGCCTAAGTCCACTAAGAGTTTTAACTCAATTCCCCAGCAGAGTCGCCAAGCTGTCGCGACCTAAAATTCCTCTCAGGCTAATGGATTGTTAAGACTAAGCCTAACTCGGGCCCTCCCAAGCCCTACCAATTTGCAACTTAGGGTTTAAGTTTTTAACATGCAAAAGTTTTTATGCTTGGAGTCGCCACTAATCAATTTATGGTAGGTTGATTAGAAACCTAAATAAAACATAGGGAGATATGTTTTATTCCTACGAACCAGAGATTCTAAGCTCGGGGACTTGGTTACGCTAGGTCTAGTCTAACGCCCTTTCGGTACCTTTTCTTTTCAAAAATGTTTTGGCAGGCAGTTTGGATCCATTTCAACTTAGTTACTAACATGTGAGGTGTTCATGCGAGTACGCAAACCACCAATTTAACACCCAGAAAGCATTAAATAAATTGCAAGTTTGGAAGAATTACTTACCTGGAAGCAACGTAAGCATCTGCATTGTTAGCTAGAAAATCACATTGACACCCTAATATGATTTCTAATTAACAAGCAATTCACTCAATTTCTTTTTTTGGATTTTCACTTATTTAAATGAAATCTAGCCTATATGTAATGACATGCGAAAATGACATGCGATTAATGCAACCTAGCATGCAAAATATATGTCGTGCGATGACGTGACCTATTTCTAATGACAAGACGAATGATTATTTTTGGTATTTTCTCAATTTAAATTCGGAATAATAAAAATGCCTAAATTAACATGCAAACTATGATGACTTAATCTACCCTAGCATGATTTCTTTTTAGGATTTTTGTTAAAATTCGAAATAATAAAATAACCTGAATAATCTATTAAGATTAGAATATTACTTAATTTAAACTAGGAAATAGATCATCTCAAGTCCTAATTTAAATTAAATAACTACTCTATCTTCTAGATATATTTAGGATTCCTAGACATGCAAAAACTCTAATTCAAATCTAATTAATATTTTTTTGAATTTTCTGTTTATTTGAAAAAGGAAAGCAATTAAATAAACAAGGATGGCAACCATATTCAAAACGTCCACGCGATCCGCCATATTTGTTTCAAACTCGGATTAGGCACAAAAATCAAACTATCGGTCATATCTACAAGGTTATAGATATCGACGGAAAGCCGATTATTCAAATTTGGAAAGCGGATAAAAATCATTATCGTATCCAAGTGGTTATGGATAGGATAATAATTTTCCATATCGCCGCGTATCGAACCTTAGGGATAAGGTCGGATAGTCGTCCAGATACGTTGCTAAATTAGGAAGTTTTCCTAATTTTGAATATTTAAAAATATTGCGGATATATCGAACATTATCCTAAGATATCTAAATATCCACATGATATTCACGAAATATTCAAACACCCATATTAGGAAATTAAATATTCTGAAAATATCGGATAATGTTGAATTACCTAATTTGCAGATAACTTCCAAATTCGAATTGTGGATCGGGATCGGACTCGGACGATGGGCGACGCGGTGTCGGCGCGGCAGCTCATGGTGGCGTCCGGCACGTTGGTACAGTTCACGAACTTGCTGGATCGTGTGGACTTTCAGTTCGGTGGGGGTGTCCGGTGGCTTGCGTGAGGGGATAGTCGCAGTAAAGTCTCGAAACACGTGAAGAATGAGCACCGGAGGAGTGAAAGAACCTCCACTGATCAAGACTCGTTTACCGCAGGGAGCATCGTCAATGTTGGTGTCCCCACGTCGCAGAACAAAAAGATGAATCTTAGACAATGTCTTGTTTGCTCTTCACTTGCTTTACTCAATCTTCACTTCCTATTTGCTCTTCAAGACTACATCGCCACATTGCTTCTTTTGTATGTTCTCATTGTCTTTAGAGAGTCCCTGTGCAACTCTCCTTCTTCTCCCCAATTTGTAGACGTGAATTCTACGTGAGACTTCCGTGGATTGACGTTGGAGTGGTCAACGTGGGCATGGCAGTGTTGACTTCGGGGCAGAAGTGATTCACAGCCAGAAGTATGGCTGTGAGCAGGGGCAAGCGGCGGCGGTTGACACAGCAGACGGAGATGATGCGACGTCGGGCATGCGGCGGCGCGGGGAACAGAATCACGAGGCAGCAGCGGCGCGGTGAGATGGTGCGGCGGGGCTCCTGGCGGCGACGTGCGGCCGCGCGGGGAGCGGCGCGCTCTCTCTCTTCTTCTTCTTCTTTTTTTTTTCTTCTCTCACTTTTTCTCTCTGAAAATTCTGATCTGAAAAACTGTGTCCGAAATTGTGTGTCCTCCCTAAAATCCTGACCTAATGATGTATATATAACACTAATCTAGGTCAATTAGATGGGCTCTCTAGTCCTAATGGGCTTAGGCTTGGGCTTAGATTTTAATTTAATTTAAATGGGCTGAATTAATTAAGGATAATGGGCTGAATTAAGCTCAAATTAAAACAACCGAGCCCGTTTGACTTGTAATTCCCGGCCCTTGCATTCCAAGCGAGCCGAGTCCCATTCGATGAAATTTAAGCTCGTTCGTCACCGCCGGTCCGATGCAAAATGCAATTAATTTAAAATGAATTTAAACTATATGTTATGCAATTTAAATATTTTTGTTTAGGGGTTAAAAATTTAATCCCTAATTTTCTATACAAATTACGACTAAATGATACGCCAAAATTTAGGTGTCAACAGAGGTGCAGCCTGTGATCATCACTTTGCCTCCAAAGGAGAAATTTGATACCAAATGTGTACCATGGGATTACACACCTAAAGAAGTTGATGCAATAACCAGATCGGAAAGATGTTATGTCCCAAAAGAAGGTGAGCATGAAAAGAAGGGAGTAACTAAAGAGGATGTCAAACATTAGCTGTCAGTCATGAAGACAAGTGAATATGAAGTAATTGAGCAATTAAGAAAGATGTCGGCACAGATTTCCTTACTAGATCTTTTCAAGACTTCAGAAAACCACAACATGGTGCTTATGAAGCTTCTTAATGAGGTGCACGTCCCGGAGACGATTAATGAGGTACAACTGGAAGACTTTGTTGGTGCCATTCTTTTAAAGGATCAGATTGCCTTCTCTGATGAAGATTTTCCAATTGATGGGCGTTCCCACAATAAAGCCTTGTATATCACCGTTAAATGCCGGGGCAAGGAAGTGTCACGGGTTCTGATCGATAATGATTCCGCACTTAATTTGTGTCCTCTAAGCACACTGCATCGCTTGGGGATTAATGAAGAACTTATCAAACCTTCAAAGGTGACCATACGTTCATTCGACGGGATGAAGAAGGATGTTATCGGTGACATCGAGCTGGAAGTAAACATAGGCCCTGTGCCTTTTCTGATCGATTTTCAAGTGGTAGACATTCCAAGGACCTTCAACTTACTGCTAGGAAGGCCTTGGATTCATATAGCTGGCGACATTCCTTCTAGTCTCCATCAAAAGGTTCGATTTGTTATTAACGATAAAATGATTACCGTACACAGGGAGACAGACTTTGCCGCTTATAAAGAAAGTGCCATACCTTATGTCGAGCCGGAGATAAAAGAAGAGCCCAGTTATCATTCCTTCGAGATGATTTTCATGATACAAATTCCCGCTGGTAGTGTCATGAAAACTCCAGAATTTTCGGCACCGTCTATTATGACTGGAAGAGTGTTATGCCAATATGGATTTAACCATAATGGTGGGCTTGGGACAAAAGCTCAAGGAATTAAAGAACCTATTATCCCATTTGGTACCAAGAAGAAGTATGGAGTGGGGTATGAAGTCATCAGTAATCACCATGGAGGCCGAGGCCAAGGTCAAAAGAATCATGAAGGCCGTGGAAGCCGAGGTGATCGAACCATTAACCCATCGATATGGAAGGGTAAGGCTAAAGAGTTACCCTATCATCAGATTCATATCAGAGAAAAATTTCCTGGGCCTCCCAAACTGCTTTTAGAAGAAAATTTATGTGCAAAGACCGAGCCTGACATGCTGGGTTTATTCGAAGAAGACATTATCAATGTCATTATAACCGAAGATGAAGACACCTACGCACTGGAGCATGAGCATTCACACACCCATAGTAGGTTCATATGTGATTCAAATCTCTTCGAGGAGATCACTTATGATATTGAAGAGGATAATGAAGATGAGGAGTGGATCAGAAGAGAATGGATTCGTCATGAAGAATCAAAGCCACTCACGTTAGAGAAAACGATTACTGTTAATCTGGGTGATAAGGAGAACCCCAAAGAAGTCAAGATTGGAAAAAGTCTTCCCTCAGCAGAAGCAGAAAGAATAACGGATTTGCTCAAGGAATATCAAGATATATTCGCATGGTCCTATGCTGACATGCCAGGCCTTGATCCGAATATAGTTGAACACGCTTTGCCAATTGATCCAAGTATTCTACCGAAGAAGCAAAAATTGAGGCGAACAAAGCCAGAATTGGCAAAGAAAATAGAAGAAGAAGTGATGAAATTACTCAAAGTCAGTTTCATCGAAGTAGTGACATATCCAGAATGGGTTGCCAACATAGTACCCGTAATGAAGAAGGATGGTCGGGTGCGAGTATGTGTTGATTATCGCGACCTAAATAAAGCAAGCCCAAAGGATGATTTCCGGCTTCCACATATTGATGTATTAGTGGATAGCACTGCTGGGTTCGAAACATTCTCATTCATGGATGGCTTCTCAGGATATAATCAAATCCTTATGAAGAAAGAGGATAAGGCGAAAACATCCTTCATAACACCATGGGGCACATTTTGTTATAAGGTTATGCCTTTCGGTCTGAAAAATGCTGGCGCCACATATCAAAGGGCAATGGTAACCCTGTTCCATGATATGATGCACAAAGAAATCGAGGTATATGTGGATGACATGATTGCAAAATCCAAACAAGGAGAAGACCATGTTGAGGTGCTTCACAAATTATTCAAAAGACTCAGAAAGTACAAGTTGCGACTGAACCCCAATAAGTGTGTATTTGGGGCAAAATCTGGCAAACTGCTAGGATTTGTGGTCAGCAATAGAGGAATCAAAATCGATCCTTCCAAGATCAAAGCAATACATGACTTGAAGACTCCTTCTACGGTAAAAGAAGTGAGAAGTTTGTTGGGGCGATTAAACTACATTGCCCGCTTCATCTATCAGCTTTCTGAGACTGCTAAACCGTTCTTCAAACTGTTGAAGAAGAATGCCAAAGTAAAGTGGGATAAAGAATGTCAATAAGCCTTTGACAAAATCAAAGAATATCTGGTATGCCCGCCGGTATTGGTACCACCAATTCCCGGAGTCCCACTGATCCTATATTTGACGATTCACTATGAATCATTAGGAGCAGTGTTGGTACAAAGAAGACCGAATGACGGTAAAGAACAAGCCGTTTATTACTTGAGCAAGAAATTCACAACATCAGAGGTGAATTACCCAGCAGTTGAGAAGACATGCGTTGCATTAATTTGGGTGTTACACAGATTAAGGTAGTACACCCTTCATCACCAAATCTTGCTAGTGATTGAGAATGATCCGATCAAGTATCTTCTTGAGAAATCCTCCTTGGTCGGGAAATTAGCCAAATGGCAAGTCTTGTTGTCTGAGTTTGACATCAGAAGTTCATCCCAAAAGTCAGTCAAAGGGCGAGCAATAGCAGACATGCTGGCAGAGAATTCGCAGAATATCGCCAATTCTGAAGAACGACTTGATGACCACATATTGACATTGGTCGATGACAAATGGACCATGTATTTTGATGGCGCAACCAACCTATCTGGATCAGGAACTGGGGCAGTACTGATCCCCCCAAAAGGCCAACACTATCCAGGATCTGCAAAACTGGTATTCCCGTGCACCAATAACATCGCTAAATATGAGGCGTGCATTCTCGGCTTACAGTTAGCCCTTTCAATGAAAGTAAAAAGGCTGCAAGTATATGGGGATTCTATGCTCATTATATTGCAAACAACTGGAGAATGGCAAACTCGTGATGCAAAGCTGATTCCTTATCATAAATACCTAGAAGGAATGATGGAGGAATTCGAAGAAATAACGTTTGATTATCTTCCAAGAGCTCATAATCACTTTGCAGATGCTCTTGCAACCTTATCATCCTTACTCCAAGCTGAAGATGGCATGGATATAAAACCATTGAGAATCAATATTCTCGAACAACCAGCACACTGCATGGTAGTTCAAGCGGAATTTGACAATGAACCATGGTTTCATGATATCAAGAAGTACTTACAAGAAGGAGAATTTCCTGAAGAAAGCCAGTCAGGCGACAGAAAATTTATCAGAAAGATAGCCAACAAATTCTTTCTCAACGGACAGGTTCTTTATAATAAGTCGTTTGATTCGATCCTGTTAAGATGCGTTGATAGCAAAGAAGCTGAACAAATCATGAAAGAAATCCATAAGGGCGAATGTGGTCCGCATATGAATGGCCATCTCTTAGCCCGCAAAATCATGCAATTGGGATATTACTGGATGACGATGGAAACAGATTGCATTCAGCATGTGAGGTGTTGTCGCCAATGTCAAGTCTATGGAGACATAATTAATGCACCGCCGAATGAGCTACATCAAATGTCAGAATCATGGCCATTTTCAATGTGGGGAATTGACATGATTGGCCCAATTAATCCCAAGGCTTCAAATGGACATCGCTTTATCTTGGTGGCAATTGATTACTTCACCAACTGGATTGAAGCAAATTCATATACAAATGTCACCGCCAAGAATGTAGAAAGATTCATCAAACGGGACATCATTGCTAGGTACGGAGTTCCAGAAGCAATCATTACTGACAATGGTTCAAATTTGAACAACAAAATCGTAAATGATTTGCTTGAACGCTTCCACATTCGACACTTGAATTCATCTCCATATTGCCCACAAATGAATGGAGCAGTGGAAGCGGCAAACAAGAATATCAAGAAGATATTGTCCAAGACAGCTGAGAATTATCGTGACTGGCACGAAAGATTGCCATATGCTCTGATGGCATACCGAACTTCAATCCGAACATCAACTGGGGCAACTCCATTTTCTTTAGTTTATGGGGTAGAAGTAGTATTACCCGTTGAAGTAGAAATTCCTTCATTGAGGATATTATCCCAAATAAAACTCTCAGAAGCCGAATGGAGCCAACAAAGATATGAACAGCTCAACATGATTGATGAGAGAAGATTACGGGCTATATGTCATGGACAAGCCTATCAGAAAAGAGTCGCTAAATCTTTCAACAGAAAGGTGAAGCCAAGACGTTTTGAAACGGATGATCTAGTTGTGAAGAAGGTCATTCCCAATAATTCAGATCCACGTGGGAAATTCACTCCGAATTACGAGGGTCCATACATTGTCAAGAAGGTTCTTCCTGGAGGAGCACTAATTCTTGTAGATATAACAGGAACAGAACTAGCCTATCCTGTAAATGCAGATGCTGTCAAGATTTTCTACCCGTGAAATGAAGACGGACATTAAAGAAAATCTGCACTAGTTATAACATGTGCATATCATGCATGTCATGCATTTCAAAGAACATGTTTGTTCATTTTGCAGGATATGACAAAAGGAAATCTGAGATGACTCAAAACTTCTAAAATCTTTCAACGAAGTTGAAAAGCAAAAGGGAAGTGTCATTCTCAAATTCAGTTTTCTCAACGTTGCTTTCCAACGTACTTTTCCCTTTTATCATCCCCAGAGAAACTGAGAGAAGAGATTAAAAGAGATAATCTTTCATGAATGATTAAGACAAGATGAACCAGAGGTTGGTTGTATCGTTTCAATCAGAAATGAACAATACTTGAATCAATGTTAACACTGGGTTTTAATGTTACAGGGATCTCATCAAACAGATCAGGTAAGTATCCCTAACCCATGAATTTGAGCTTGAACATCTCATTTTCAAATCTCCAGTGGAACAAATTGATGCAGAAGCAAAACAATCAAGTGGGATATTGATAATCCAATCAGGTAAGTATCCCTAACTCATAAATTTGGGTCTCGAAGAGGTTAATTTTCTAGAAAATGAAACTTCTTTTCCCCGTGCAGATTAACATGAAAAGGTTATTTCAAAAAGTTTTGAAATACGCATTCTTTAAATATGCATTACGCATCAGAATTCCTTAAAAGGGAAGTCTTGACGAAAGTCATGAAAAGTTTCAAAGAAAAAGTTTGGATCAAATCAAGTGGAAAGACCTTCAAATGATGAAAGGTAAGCCATATCCAAAACACGTCCCCTATACACTCGAGTGAATGGAACGATGAGTATCAGAATGAGAGAAAACCTCATCTGAAGGAAATAGGGGATATTCGCAATGATTACATGGATTGAAATGATGAAAGGCAATCATCTCATTATCCCAAACACATGACTATCCCTTGCAAACCAAATTTGAGCTTAAACAGTGGAGAAATTTCCCAAAAACAACCCTGTTAAGAACCACCCCACATTGGGGCAAATTAGGAGGTTCACGGTTGCCATTTATGGAGAATAGGATCAAGAAAGATTTATTGCATACACTTGCATCAATCTTTCTGTGATAGCCTCAGATAAATTCATATGGAAGCTCACAACATCCCAAGAGGAAGAAGAGCATTTCATTTCCATATCCCAAACACATTTATCTTTGGCAAAGCCCAATTGAGCCTGAATATTCATTTTAGAACCCCAAAGTTGGTGATTTCTTCGCACTGGAGCATGAGCATATGATCCACTTTGATGAATAGAAAGCAAAAAGGCAGAACACAAGGTCCTTAGAATACAAAAAGATCAAGGACAAAAGAGTCTGGGGCATGAAAAAGCAGTGTGCCTGGTAAAAGCAAGGCCAATGCCCAGAAAAATGAGCAAAAGAAAAGCATTCAAAAGAAAGAATGACAGAAGTCAAGTCAAAAGAAAAGCAAAGGTTGTGAACAATAAAAAATCACAACATATTAGCGATTGAAAGTCTCAATGGAAGTCTAGGGGATTCTTGTGTTCATGCTAAGAAAAGATCCCTAGTGGACGAAAGAAAAGGGTGGTGATGCCAAGAAGATCACCAATTTCACAAAAGCCCTGAATTAAAAAACAATTGAGCCTTTTTGAGCCTACCCAATACCAATATTACAACCTCTACCCAAAGACTCTTCAGATTGAGATGTTGAGATTGAAAATATGATTTCATGACAAGAAGTCATCACTCAAAGAAGTGTATGCAATATTGTCTTATCTTATCCTTGAGATTCTTAACTTGTAGATCCGAAGTCAGATATGATGAATCCTTTTCTTGGTCTCCGAATGCCTATCCTTTGAATAGCCATTGACCAAGCCAACATTACAACCATTTGAAAGACCTTATCGGATCAATTGGATTGTATACATTGCGAATATCTCTGAATACCTAAGGATTGGTTAGGAGAAATAAAATCAAGGGATATCGTATCAATCCCCTTTCAAATGAAGAAAAGACCAAATTCATATATCGAGATAAATCCTTTCTAATGAAGGTCTTCTAAATGATCATTCAAAACATTTCTCGAAAGATTTCAAGTTATTTGCTCAAATACTTCCTTTAAAAGGAAATTTGATTGTCAAAATGCAGCGACATGAAGAATGCTGTTTTTTTTTTCAAAACCACGTTTCAAAATAATTTTTGGTTAACTAAAAAAAACCATACAAAAGTTTCATTTTGTTAAAATAGATATTTCAAAGCAAATTGCACTTCCTAGCCTCTGAATGATGATTCTCACAAGTGATCGCGACTTTGCAGCTTTGAATATGGTGATTTTTACAATTTTCTCAAGTAATCGCAGGATTGTAGCTTTGGAACTATCACCCTCCGAGTGTTCGCAACCTGTAGCCTTGCATAACTTTTTTGGCCCAAAGCATGGGCCCATCCAAATCCTATTGGCAAGGAGCCTTTAGGCGATTTCCAAAATCCTACGGGTAAATTACATGGCCTTGTTATAATTCTTCTGAGTGATCGCGGATTTGTAGCCTCAGAGAATTGACCCTCTGTAAGTGATCACAAAGCATAGCTTCAGAAAACTATTACACAAATCCTACAGGCGAGGAACCACTAGACAAGACAAGTATTCTAAAGCAAATTGCACTTCGTAGCTTCTGAGTGATGATTCTCATGAGTGATCGCAATTTTGCAGCTTTGAATATGGTGATTTTTATGGTCTTACCAAGTGGTCGCAGGTTTGTAGCTTCGGAGCCATCACCCTCCGAGTGTTCACGACCTGTAGCTTTGGATGACTTTATTTGGCCCGAAGAATGGCCTATTCATGGTGATTTTTATGGTCTTGCCAAGTGTTCGCAGGTTTGTAGCTTCGGAGCCATCACCCTTCGAGTGTTCGCAACCTGTAGCTTTGGATGACTTTCTTTGGCCCAAAGAATGACCTATTCATGGTGATTTTTATGGTCTTACCAAGTGTTCGCAGGTTTGTAGCTTCGGAGCCATCACCCTTCGAGTGTTCGCAACCTGTAGCTTTGGATGACTTTCTAGACCTAAAACATGGGCTCGTTATAGTTCTTTTGAGTGATCGCGAATTTGTAGCCTCAGAGAATTGACCCTATGTAAGTGATCACAAACCGTAGCTTCAGAAAATTATTACACAAGTCCTACAGGTGAGGAGCCCTTAGGTAAATTCAAAGTCCTATAGATGAGGAACCACTAGGCAAACTAAAGTCCTATAGGTAAGGAACCCCTAGGCAAATTCAGGTTCTACTGGTGAGGAACCACTAGGCAAATAAAAGTCCTACAGGCGAGGAGCCCCTAGGTAAATTCAAAGTCCTATAGGCGAGGAGCCCCTAGGTAAATTCAAAGTCCTACAAGCAAGGAGCCCTTAGGTAATTTCAAAGTCCTTAGGTGAGGAACCACTAGGCAAACTAAGTCCTATAGGTGAGGAATCCCTAGGCAAATTCAGATAAGGAACCACTAGGCAAATAAAAGTCCTACAGGCGAGGAGCCCCAAGGTAAATTCAAAGTCCTATAAGCGATGAGCCCCTAGGTAAATTCAAAGTCCTACAGACAAGGAGCCCTTAGGTAAATTCACAAGTCCTATAGGTGAGGAACCACTAGGCAAATTAAAGTCCTACTAGTAAGGAACCACTAGGCAAATTCAAATCCTCATGTGAAGAGCCTCAGACATTCATGGTTTGTGAGTTCGTTTTCAAACCGCGAAATCAGAACGATCATCATAATCATCACCATCATCCATTCATACCCTTGGAAGAGCAAACAAAGAAACTCTCACAAATAAGTAAATTTCTCTCTCTCGAATCATCAAGAACCTTTCAAAATGTGTTTCAAAAAAGAACCTTTGGATTAGATCACGAATCTCGAAAGCAAAGACCCCAATCAGTTGTTGTGAAATTTTCATTTCCATTTTGTTTAGTAAGTCGATTAAAAATTCAAAGTGTCACATTGTCTTTGAGATCAACCTCTAATGAGCTCAATCTCAAAGAGTGGCAGCTGTTGACACCTAATTTTTAGCTCATTTTTGTCATATTTTCAAAATTTTCAAAATTAGGTCTAGGGATCTTGGCTAAGCCTGGAAACCTATTTCTAAACAAAAAAAAATCATTTTTTAGCATTTTTTTGTATTTTTTCTGAATTTCTTTTAGTCAAAATAAGCAAGAAAATCAAGAAAAATAATAAATGGAATCAGAAAATTCCATAAAAATAGTCAATAATCTTATTTTAAATCCAATTTCAAAATACATTGCCAATTTTAGAAAATCTCAATCGGGTGTATGTTTTTCCCAAAATTGGGCAAAATTAAACCCGAATTGAACCAAAAATGAAATTAAATTTTTTCTAGATATTTTTAGGTCATAGTGTCTTCACAACAATTGATTCTGGGACCTTTAATTGCATCATGGTCAGTCCAATTGCACAATTTGGTGTAAAAATAAAAAATCCCCAAAAATTATTGAAAATTAAGAATTTTGAACCTAAATTGGGAATTGTGCCCAAAATGAAATTGCCGAAATGTGAGACTATCATTTCTAGGGTTAATCAGGGGTGGACAATGCAATTTTGGCATCAATTTTGCCTAATCAGGTCATTAAGACCTTGAATTGAATAAAACCCTATTAACCCGAATATAAAAATGAGAAAATTTTGGGTCCAATTATAATAAAAATTGGGGAAAATTATATGTTTGGGTTCAGAACATGCTGGGGAATGCAATTTTGAGGTTTAATTTAAAAAATTCGGTCGAAATAAGGTCCAATTTGCATTTTTGATCAAAACCGGAACTGCCAGGTCGGACGGGTCGACCTTCTTCACCTTCTTCACCCGGCCACTCAACCCGCGAGAAACCCAGAAAACTAACTCAAACCCGCGACTTTGTCAAACATTTCTAGCTATTTTCACATGTGTCGATCGGTTTGGCCAGCTGGAAAATGTCCAGCTGGCACCGGTTAACGACCCCAACCGATTGAGGATTGGTTTCAACGATTTTTGAGCGGGAAATCAAAGGATGAAAAAACAAGAAAAACTTAGAGGAACGAACAGAACCCGTTAGACGAAATTCCAGGAAGAGAAAAGAGAGAAAGAGAGCGAAACGTTGAAAAATTTAGAGAGAGAGAGAGGGTTAGAGGTTCCCCCGTGAGTGTTCAGTGCCGCCCTAGACGCTGGGCCGCCGGCGAATCACGAGTTGGCCGTGACCTTCCCTCGCCGTGCCAAGCCGAGAAACCTGACTGCGAAGGCTTGAAATCAAGTGCTGTCCGATCAACTTGGACCTGTTCCGCCGAAATCGAGCACACCGGGAGGAAGACCGAGAGTCAAGGAACAATCTCCGGGGCCCCGTTCGGTTCAACAATTTCATCTGATCGTTGGAAGAATCAGGTAAAAACTCTTCCCGATTAGCTTTATTGAAAAATTTCAGAATTTGGTTTTGTCATCGATGTGCATGTTTGAGTGATTGCTTTGGCTAATCTTGGTATATTGATGCTCAAAACATGTTTCTGACCATGATTTATGTATTTGATTGCATTTGTGGATGAAAAATGGCATAAACCGAGTCGGCCACGTTTTAGAACCTCTTCGCCGGAGCAATGCAGTGGTCTTAGACCATCCAGGTTGGTGTACCTCGACCTTTGTTTGATGTTTGGTAGTGATAGGAATCGGTTTAGACGGCTAGGGCGATTAGAATAAGGATTTGAAGCTTTGAAAAACTCGGTTTGGTCAGTGGCCACTTAGGTTTTTTGATCGAGTTTTTCGCCGGCCGGCAAACATCCACCAGCGTGCCGAATAGGGTAGATTGAAAATAGGATGTGAGGACATCACAATGGTGCAAGTGGAACGGCGGAATAGTCGCCGGAAGGTCGCCGACGGTGAGCCTAAAGTCACGGCCTTGAGAACAATAAACACAAATCCATGCACACCAGGTGTTTGATAAAATGCCCAAATGAAAAAGTTTGAGACGGCGCTGTTTTGGCGAGCCGTGCCCGCCGGAGGAGGTGACCGGCATCGGCGCCGGCAACGGTCGGTTCGGTCTTGACCGTACCGGTCTGAACCGGTCCGGCCCGGTTCATTCCCTTCGGTGGGAAAATGGAAAAATAAAAAAAATGATAAAAAAATTAAAAAATTAAAAACTTAAAAACTTAAAAAAAATTGGAAAAACTCTAAAAAAATAAAAAAAAATTAGATTTTTTTTAGAAAATCAGAAAAATTACAGAAAATTCAGAAAAATAGAAAAATTTTCGGAAAATTCATAAAAATTTCAAAAATTCAGAAAATACAAATAAAAATTTGAAAATTCTGAAAAATCAATAAAAAATTGAAAAATTGGAAAATTCACAAAAATTGCCAGAAAATCATAAAAAGAATCATTTCTCTGTTTAAAAATTTTTCCGAAAAAAAAATACAAAAAAAAAATTTAAAATTCCGCAGAATGATTGAAAATCATTGCGGCCAGTCATAAAAAATGAAATTGGAATTTTTGAAGTGTCCAAATGGCACTAAAAAAAATTCAAAAATTTAAAAAATCCACAGAATGATTAAAAATCATTGTGGCCAGTCATGAAAAGTGAAATTTGGATTTTCCAAAATGCCTAAGTGGCATAATTTGGAAAATTCCAAATTTAAGGCCAAAACCCCTAAAAACCCTAAACCCTAAAAAATGAAATGAACAAGCTATTAAAGCTTTGTTAGGGTTTTGGTAGGCCTTCATTTCTAGTGACCAAATTAGTGTTGCTGTGATTGATTTGTCATTGGATGTGCAGTTGATTTTTGGATGTTTAATTGATTGTCCATGGATAGATTAGTGAAGTGACCTTAGGGATCCGTGTGATACGCTAGACATGCCATATCGTTCTTAGGTACCGAAAGGGCGTTAATGGTCTCAATTTGGGATCGTTAACGTAACCAAGTCCCTTATCCAGAATCTTTGGTTCGTAGGATTGCAGTACTTCTCCCGTACCACAATTAGGCTTCTAGTCGACCTACCATAAATGACTAGTGGCGACTCCAAGTTTAAATTTAGATCAAACAAACCCTGCTGTCACGTGAGGTATGGTCTGGGAGAGGCCCGTATAGAAAAAATACCTCCATCAGAAAGCACGCGAGAGCGTGGCGCGACAGAGACATGGAGATTTATATGGAATCCAAGGAATACATCAAGTGGATGGAAAGTAAACGACCAATTGATGTGGAGCCATATGTTCCATTGAGCATTATAACGGATCCCGAGGAGGAGTATGTCCCATAATACATTGTCCCACACGTGCCTGGAGTTGAGCCTTACATCCCCGAAGAAGTCGTGATCGATGTCGAAGAATGGGAATCTCGAATCAAGGAATGAAAGGATTACCACGAGGCGGAAGCTACCTTAGTTAGCAAGAAGCCTAGACTTGGATGATTTAGAATTCCCATTCAAGTTTAAAATCATTTTGTAAAGCAATCTTGGATTTTATATGAAATACTCATTTTTCAAAATCCGTTTGGATAAATTCAAAGACATGATTAAAAAAGAAGGATCATCATGGATTACAATTCTTTGAATGGTATGATTCCTTGAGAAAAGCATTGATGAGAAGTTTTATGCAAGGCTAAGGCTTGTGTAAAAGTTCTTATCCTTGTAAATCACAAGAAACCATACAATTAAAAGAATGTGGGTTTTCATATTCATTTCACCAATTCTAATATCCCGATGGTTTTCATGAAGACAGGTTTTCTAGCAACGGAAGGCAAAAGACCCCGAACCCGTTTACAAATTAAAATGGTCGAGGAAGAAACTCGCACTCGACTAGCTGAAGTGGAGAACCAGATGGCGCAAATGGACGCCATGATGGCAGAAATGAAGTCCTTCATTATAACTGCGAAGGGATCCTATCCTACTGTCTCAAATCCAAAAGCTGCACCTGAAATAATGGATCTGAAAGAAGTCATTCGGGTCAAAAAGACCTCTAAAGATGAAGAGGAGGCCAAAAGATTAGCCAAAATTGAAGAATGCCTTGCAAGCCAAGGATATGAGCTTCAAAGGTTCACCATGTTGATGAAGGACGGTGAAAGAGTTAAATGTTCGTTGAAAGAAGAGAAATCTCAAGAAATGACAACGCGAAGACCTTATCTTGGGAAGAAGGATAAAGAACATGTGCGTAACGTGGCTATGGTGTCTAGCCCCAATGTTAATCAAGCTTCATTCCCAAAACAGTCTAACGTCCCTTGGAGAAATCCAAAACAGTTTAAGCCAAAGAAAAGGTCCGTAAAACAATCCACTCCGTTGCCACGACCCCTGTCAAAGTTATTACCGATGCTATTAGAAAGACATTTGGTGGCCAAAGAAGTGCCAAGAGACAATCCTACAAGGTTCCCCTGGTACGATGAGTAAAAGACTTGCACATATCACATGGGAGAAAGAGGACACGATGTGGACAATTGTATAGTCTTGAAATACAAAGTTCAGCAACTTATAGAAAAGAAGATATTAAGTTTGCAAGAGCTAGAACCAAATGTGCATCAGAACCCTCTTCCTAAGCACAATATGGTCCTTACTGAAGCAGAAATAATAAGGCCTGATAATGAAGATGAATATGAGGCCAAATTAAAGACTGCTCGATAGGAAGATGCTTGCTTTCGTCGCGAAACATTTTTAAAAGGGGAAATTATAGACAACTTGGGAGAAGATTCTAGCAAATACAACTTCCAAGTAAAGTATACTCCACCATCGTGGGCTTTTAAAAGTGAAGTGATTGTGCTCGATGGTTGGGGTGGCATGGACGATGAGCACAGTAGACAAAATGAGACTCCATCCGGTGATGAAGTGGATCAATTTGAAGAGCAAAAAGAAAGGATTCGGCGGGGTGAAAGGCGATTTACCTAAACATCACTTGAGCAAGGTGACACTGTAGACCTCATTGGTCAAGACAGTGGAAAATACAACTTCGGTGTTAAGTACACACCTCCATCCTGGGCTCTTAAAAACGAAACTATTGTGCCTGATGGATGGGGAGGCATAGATGAAATCCCCATCAACGAATTAAGTCTTGAGGAGAAAGAAGATCAAGACGAGAAAATGAAGAAAAAGGCTCGCCAAGGAGACAGACGATTTATTCGCAAAGCACGAAAACAAGGCGAAATTATGGATTATCTGGGACAAGACAGTGGCCGGTATAACTACCGTATCAAATACACACCACCTTCGTGGGCATCCAAAGATGAAAATATCGTACCTAACGGTTAGGGTGGAATGGATACTATTGAAGCTGACAAAAGTATGGTGTCCATGATTACACCACTATTGATTAATCTTGATGAAGTGGATAGGCTTGAGGAAGAGAAGGATCATGTGGAACCAATTGCCATAGAGCTCCCAATTGGTCAACTAAAGATCGAAGAGAAAGAGGTTCAGCCCATGATCATCACTTTATCTCCAAAGGAGAAATTTGATACCAGATGCGTACCATGGGACTACATGCCTAAAGAAGTTGATGCAATAACCAGATCAGGAAGATGTTATGTCCCAAAAGAAGGTGAGCACGAAAAGAAAGGAGTAACTGAAGAAGAAGTCAAGCAGTTGTTGTCAGTCATGAGGACAAGTGAATATGAGGTAATTGAGCAATTGAGGAAGATGCCAGCACAAATTTCATTACTGGATCTTTTCAAAACCTCAGAAAGCCACAAAATGGTGCTTATGAAGTTTCTTAATGAAGTACATGTTCCCGAAACGATCAACGAGGTGCAACTAGAAGTTTTCGTTGGGGCTATTCTTTTGAAAGATCAGATAGCTTTTTCTGACGAAGATTTTCCAATGGATGGCTGTTCACATAATAAGGCCTTGTATATTGCTGTCAAATGCCGAGGCAAGGAAGTATCCCACGTGCTGATTGATAATGGCTCCGCGCTTAATTTGTATCCATTAAGCACGCTGCATTGTCTAGGAATTAATGAAGAGTTCGTCAAGCCTTCAAAGGTGACTGTACGTTCGTTCGATGGGATGAAGAAAGATGTTATCGGTGACATCGAGTTGGAAGTAAATATAGGCCCTGTGCCTTTCCTGATCGATTTTCAAGTGGTAGACATTCCAAGGACTTTCAACCTACTATTGGGGAGGTCTGGGATTCATATGGCTGGTGCCATTCCTTCTAGTCTTCATCAAAAAGTTAGATTTGTTATTAATGGTAAAATGATTACCGTGCACGGGGAGACAGACTTCACCGCCTACAAAGAAAGCGCAATACCTTATGTCGAGCCTGAGACAAAAGACGAATCAAGTTATCATTCCTTCAAGACGATTTCGATGGTACAAATTCCCGCTGGTAGTGTCATGAAGTCTCCGGAATTTTCGGCATTGTCCATTATGTCTGGAAAATTGTTATGACAATATGGATTCAACCTTGGTAATGGACTTGGAACAAAAGCACAATGAATCAAGAAGCTCATTATTCTATTTGGCATAAAGAAAAGATATGGAGTGGGGTATGAGATTATTAGTAATCACCATGGAGGCCGAGGCCAAGGTCAAAAAAATCATGGAAGCCATAGAAGTCGAGGTGATCGAATTATTAATCCATCAACCTGGAAGGGTAAAGCTAGAAAGCTACCCTATCATTTCAGAGAAAACCTTCCCGAACCTTCCAAACTGCTTTCAGAAGAAAATTTACAAGCAGAAGAAGAGTCTATCTTGCTATAACTGAAGACGAAGATACCTACGCACTGGAGTAGGAAGATTCTCTTGAACCCTTTCCTTATTGTTGCTTTTACAATTTTTCTGCTTCGTATTGATGTTGTTTGCAATTTCGGCTTAGTTGCAATTTTCATTCTTGTCAGTATAGTTGTGACCACGCTTTTCAATTCAATAAAAGTGTTTGATGTTTTGTTAAGGACATATGGAAACAAACCCAAACCGATGATGAATATCGTTCTCACTCGTGAGGCGTGAGGTTTTGAGTTTCTATATGACTCTTAATTGTGAAAAAAGGTTTTGAGAGCAATGATGTCCAAGGATATGAGGACTAGCTCTATCCTCTTGGTCCTTTCAAAACTGATTTCAAAATAATTTTTCAAAATGGTTTTTCATAGAACCTCATGCTTCAAATTCATTCTAAATGCTGTCAAGACGTTCTACTTATGAAATGAAGTTGAACATTTCAAAAACAAGATTGACACCCTTTATAACATGTGCATATCATGCATATCATGCATTCCATAGAACATGTTCGTTCATTTTGCAGGATATGACAAAAGGAAATCTGAGATGACTCAAGACTTCTAAAATCCTTCAATGGAGTTGAAAAAAAAAGGGAAGTGTCATTCTCAAATTCACTTTTCTCAATGTTGCTTTCTAACGTACTTTTCCCTTTTATCATCCCCAGGGAAATTGGGAGAAGAGATCAAAAGAGATAATCTTTTATGAATGATCAAGACAAGATGAACAAGAGGTTGGTTGTATCGTTTCAATATGAAATGAACAATGCTTAAACCAATGTTAACACTGGATTTCAATTTTACAGGGATCCCATCAAGCCGATAAGGTAAGTATCCCTAACCCATGAATTTGAGCTCAAACATTTCATTTTCAAATCCCTAGTGGAGCAAATTAATGCAGAAGTTTGAAAAGATAATTTTTCTTGAAAAATCAAATCAAAACAATCAAGAGGGATATTGACAAGCCGATCAAGTAAGTACTCCTAACTCGTAAATTTGGGCCTTGAAGAGGTTAATTTTCTGGAAAAATGAAACTTCTTTTCCCCAAGCGGATTAACATGAAAGATTGTTTCAAAGATTACCTCAAAAGTGTTTTAAACAAAAAGTTTTGAAACACACATTCTTTGAGCATGCATTACGCATCAGAATTCCTTAAAAAGGAAGTTTCGATAAAAGGCTTTGAAAAATTTCATAGAAAAAGTTTGGATCAAATCAAATGGAAAGACCTTCAAATGATGAAAGGTAAGCCATATCCAAACACGTCCCCTATACACTCGAGTGAACGGAAGGATGAGTATCAGAATGAGAGAAAACCTCATTTGAAGGAAATAAGGGATATTCGCAATGATTACATGAATTGAAATGATGAAAGGCAATCATTTCATCACCTCAAACACATGATTATCTCTTGCAAACCAAATTTGAGCCTAAATACTGGATAAATTTTCAAAAACAACCCTGTTAAGAACCACCCCATACTGGGGCAAATTAGGAGGTTCACGGTTGACATTTATGGAGAATAGGATCAAGAAAGATTTTATTGCATACACTTGCATCAACTTTCTATGATAACTTCAGATGAATTCATATGGAAACTCACAACATCCCAAGAGGAAGAAGAGCATTTCGTTTCCATATCCCAAACACATTTACCTTTGGCAAAGCCCAATTGAGCCCGAATATTCATTTCAGAACCCCGAGTTGGTGATCATCTCTTCGCACTAGAGCATGAGCATCTGATTCACTTTGATAAATAGAAAGCAAAAGGGGCAGAACACAGAGTCCTTAGAATGCAAAAAGATCAAGGACAAAGGAGTCTAGGGCATGAAAAAGCAGTGTGCCTGATAAAAGCAAGGCCAATGCCTAGAAAAACGAGCAAAAGAAAAGAAAGAAAAGCATTCAAAAGAAAGAATGACAAAAGTCAAGTCAAAAGCAAAGCAAAAGTTGTGAAAAATCAAAAGTCACAACAAATGAGTGATTGAAAAGATTTCAATGAAAATTTAGGGGACTCTTGTGTTCATGATAAGAAAAGATCCCTAGTGGACAAAGAAAAAGGGTGGTGATGCCAAGAAGATCACCAGTTTCACAAAAATCCTGAATTCAAAAATAATTGAGCCTTTTGAGCCTATCCAATACCAATATTACAACCTCTCCCCAAAGACTCTTCAGATTGGGATGTTGAGAGTAAAAATATGATTTCATAATAAGAAGTCATCACTCAAAGAAGTGTATGCAATACTATCTTGTCTTATCCTCGAGGTTCTTAACTTGTAGACCAGAAAGCAGACATGATGAAATCCTTTCCTTGGCCTCAGAATGCCTATCCTTTGAATAGCCATTGACCAAGCCAACATTACAATCATTTGAAAGACCTTATCGGATCAATTGGATTGTATACATTGCGAATATCTCCGAACACCTAAGGATTGGTTTGGAGAGATAAAATTGAGGGATATCATATCAGTCCCCTTTTAATCAAATGAAGGAAAGACCAAATTCATAGATTGAAACAAATCCTTTCTAATGAAGGTCTTCCAAATGATTATTTCAAGCATTTCTTGAAAGTTTGCAAGCATTTTGCTTAAATACTTCCTTTAAAAGGAAATTTGATTGCCTGAAATGCATTTAATACAAAGAATGCATATTTCAAAATCAGGTTTTAGAAAGTTTTTGGTCAACTTAAAATCAAATTTTCAAATAGTTTGTGGTAAGCTAAAGAAAAAACCACATTTCAAACAGTTTTGATCAATTTCAAAACTACTTTCCAAAATAGTTTTTGGTCAACTAAAAAAATCATACAAAGGTTAGTAAAACCTCAAAATCAAAAAACTCACTGTTAAGACATTCATTGTTTGAAGTCTTTCCAAAGTCCTATTTGGCGAGGAGCCACTAGGCAATTTCAAGTCTATTTGGCGAAGAACCACTAGGCAAAACAGATATTCTAAAGCAAATTGCACTTCGTAGCCTTTGAGTGATGATTCTCATGAGTGAACGCGATTTTGCAGCTTTGAATATGGTGATTTTTATAGTCTTGCCAAGTGTTCGCAGGTTGTAGCTTCGGAGCTATCACCCTCCGAGTGTTCGCGACCTGTAGTTTTGGATGACTTTTTTGGCCCATAGAATAGCCTATTCATAGTGATTTTTATGGTCTTGCCAAGTGTTCGCAGGTTTGTAGCTTCGGAGCCATCACCCTTCGAGTGTTCACAACCTGTAGCTTTGGATGACTTTTTGGGCCTAAAGCATGGCCTCGTTATAGTTCTTCTGAGTGATCGCGGATTTGTAGCCTTGGAGAATTGACCCTCCGTAAGTGATCGCAAACCGTAGCTTCAGAAAACTATTACACAAGTCCTATTTGGCGAGGAGCCACTAGACAAATTCTAAAGTCCTATTTGACGAGAAGTTACTAGGCAATTTCAAGTCCTATTTGACGAGGAGTCACTAGGCAATTCTAAAGTCCTATTTGACGAGGAGTCACTAGGCAATTTCAAAGTCCTATTTGGCGAGGAGCCACTAGGCAATTCCTAAGTCCTATTTGACGAGGAGTCACTAGGCAATCCCAAGTCCTACTGTCGAGGAGCCCCTAGGCAAATCCAAAGTCCTACTGATGAGGAACCACTAGGCAAATTCAAGTCCTAAGGCGAAGAGTTGCAAGCATTCATGGTCCATGAGTTCGTCTTTAAACCGCGAAATCAGAATAATCATCATACTCATCACTACCATCAATTCATGCCCTTGGGTGAGCAACAAAGAAACTCTCACAAACAGGTAAGTTTCTCTCTCAATCATTAAGAACCTTTCAAAATATGTTCCAAAAAGAAAACCTTTGGATTAGATCACAAATTTCCAAAAGCAAAGACCCTAATCAGTTGTTGTAAAATTTCCATTTTATCTTGTTTAGTGAGTCAACTAAAAATTCAGGTGTCACCTTATCTTTGAGATCAACCTCTAATGAGATCAATCTCAAAGAGGGGCAGCTGTTGACACCTAATTTTTAGATCATTTTTGTCATATTTTCAAAAATTTCAAAATTAGGTCTAGGGATCTTGGCCAAGCCTAGAAACCTATTTCTAAACCAAAAAATAATTTTTTAACATTTTTCTGCATTTTTTCTTAATTTCTTTTAGTCAAAATAGGCAAGAAAATCAAGAAAAATAGTAATTGGAATCAGAAAATTCCATAAAAATAATCATTAGTTTTATTTTAAATCCAATTTCATAAATACACTGTCAATTTTAGAAAATCTCAATCGGGTATATGTTTTTCCCCGAAATTGGGCAAAATTAAACCCGAATTGAACCAAAAATTAAATTAAATTTTTTCTAGACATTTTTAAGTCATAGTGTCTTCACAAAAATTGATTCTGTGATCTTGAATTGCATATTGGTCGGTCCAATTGCACAATTTGACTTAAAAATAAAAAATCCCCAAAATTTGATTGAAAATTAAGAATTTTGAACCCAAATTGGAAATCGTGCCCAAAATGAAATTGTCGAAATATGAGACTATCATTTCTAGGGTTAATCAGGGGTGGGTAACTCAATTTTGGCATCAATTTTGCCTAATCAAGTCATTAGGACATCAAATTAAACAAAACCCTTTAACCCGAATATAAAAATGAGAAAATCTTGGGCACAATTACAATAAAAATTGGGGAAAATTATATCTTTGGGTTCGGAATATGATGGGAAATCCAATTTTGGGGTTTAATTTGACAAAATCGGTTGAAATTGAGTCCACTTTGGATATTTGGTCAAAACCGGAACTGCTGGGTCGGGCGGGTCAACCTGACTCGACCCGAACAGTTCATCATCCCTACTTGGTTTGCCCAGGGCATGCAAAACCCAGAAAAAATCATTCCAATCCCATAACTTTGTCGATCATTTCCCGTTAATTCAGCACGTGGAAATTGACTGGGCCAGCTGGACAATGTCCAGCTGGCACCGGTTAACGGCCCAAACCGATTGGAAGTCGGTTCCAACCGAATTTGAGCGCGAAATCGATGAACAAAAACGAGAAAAACTGAAGAACATTGAGGAGAGGGTGTTCAACGAATTTCCAGAGAGAGAGAAGAGAGAGAAACAACGCGAAAGAAAGAGAGAGAGAGCGTGGTAGATCCTCCCATGAGTGTTCGGCAACGCCCTAGACGGCGGAGCGCCGGCGAATCGTGCGATTGATCAAGATCTCCCTTCACCATTCCAGTCGACTCGACTGACCGGAAACGCCTGAAACCGACCCCCGTCCGGCCAACCCAGACCTGTTCCGGCGAAACCGAGACCACCAGGGTGAAGACCAAGTGTCAAGGAACAATCCTCGGGGCGCAAATCACTTCGAAAATTTCATTTAGACATCGAACGAAGCAGGTAAATCTCGTTCAAGGGCACGGTTTTTCCAGAATTTCAAAAATGTGATTTGGTTCAATCCGGTTGTTTTCGTGATTTTCTTTACAATTTTGTATTCATGGATGTTCATTACTAGTTTCTACTCATTTGTCATGTTGATTGATTGCATTTTGGGCATAAAAAACGCATGAACCGAGTCGGCCCCCCCGTGTGAACCATCTCGCCGGAGCATTGCCATGGCCGTAGGGCCATTCAAGTTAGTCTCCCTGACCTTGTTTGATGTTTTAATGGTTATTTGAATCGATTTAGACGGCTAGGGCGATTAGGTCTGAGATTTGCATTCTAGAAAAGTTTTGCCAAAAATAGTTTGCAAGTTAATGTTTTTGGACTGATTTTTCGCCGGCCGGCGAAGGTCCGGCGACGAGTTAATTAGGCTAGCTTGATAATAGGACATGAGGACTTGATGATGGTGCAAACGGAACGGCGAAATGGTCAACGGAAGGTTGTCGGCGGTGGGTCCAAACTGGCGGTCTCGAAAACTTTAGACTAAAAATGGTGCCTACCAAGTGTTCGGGGAAATGCCCCAACGAAGAAAGCAAAAAACGGTGCCGTTTTGGCACCGTGCCCGCCGGAGAAGGTGACCGGCGACCGGTGCAGGCGACGACCGGTTCGGTTTCGACCGAACCGGTCTGAACCGATCCGATCCGGTTCACAACTCCGACGAAAAAAAATGAATAAAAGAAAAGAAAATCAAATAGAAAATAAATAATTAGAAAATTAGAAAATTCTAAAAAAAATCTAAAAAAAATTCTAAAAATATCACAAAAAATCATTAAAAAATTAGATTTTTTTTAGAAAATCAGAAATTTACAGAAAATTATGAAAAATCAGAAAATTTACAGAAAATTCATAAAAATTCCGAAAATTCGGAAAATACGAAATAAAAATTTTAAAATTTTTGAAAAATCAATAAAAAAAATTAAAAAATTGGAAAATTCATAAAATTTCAAGAAAATCATAAAAAAAATCAGTTCTCCGTTTTACAAAAAATTTCGAAAAAAAAAATTCAAAAAATTCAAAAATTTGAAAATTCACAGAAAGGTCCAAAATTATCGTGGCCAGTCATAAAAAGTGAAATTTGAATTTTTGGAAGTGCCTAAGTGGCATTTTTGAAAAATTCCAAATTTAAGGGTTAAAACCCCTAAAAAACCCTAAAACCCTAAAAATGCATCATGAAATGAACAAGCTATTAGAGCTTCATTAGGGTTTGGGTGTTTTGCTTCATTCTCATTTTAGTGGCTAAATTAGGGTTGCTATGATTGGTTTGCCATTGATTGCGTATTCAATTTTTGGGTGCTTAATTGTTTATTCATGATTAGATTAGTGAATTGACCTTAGGAATCCGTGTGACACGTTAGACATGCCATATCTTTCTTAGGTACCGAAAGGGCGTTAATGGTCTCAATTTGGGATCGTTAACGTAACCAAGTCCCTTATCCAGAATCTCTGGTTCATAGGATCGTGGTACTTCTCCCGTACCTTGATTAGGTTTCTAGTCAACCTACCATAAAATGACTAGTGGCGACTCCAAGTTTAAATTTAGATCAAATTTACCCCGCTGTCACGTGAGGTATGGTCTGGGAGAGACCCATGTAGAAAAATACCTCCATCTAGCACGCGAGAGTGTGGCGCGACACCCTCGGACGGAGCTGAAGCCATCAACTTGAAGCCCAATTGTCAGGGAGCAACTTCACAGGCGCCGATTAGCCCAAGAACTCCGATTTGTATACGTTCAAGGCAGGTAAACATTACTCACGGTCACAGTTTTTCCAGAAATTCCAGAAAATATGATATGACTCAATCTTGATATTCATGTTATTCTAATCATGATTTTGTATTTCTGGATGTTCAAAACTTGTTTCTAATCACGTTTTATGTTGTTTGATTGCATTTTGTTGGATAAACTTGCATAAACCGAACCGGTAGTCCATGAACCATCTCGCCGGAGTTCATCCAACCCTCGCCGGAGCATTGCCATGGCCGTAGGGCCATTCAAGTTAGCTTCCTTGACTTTGTTTGATGTTTTGTTAGTCATTAGAACCAAGTTAGACGGCTAGGGCAAGTAGGATGGTTATTCAGATTCTGGAAATGTAAATCCTAGCCAATGAAAGTTAGTGTTTTGGAGACTGGATTTCGCCGGCCGGCGAAGGTCCGGCGACACTCCGGTTGGGCTAGATTGGTAATGGGTAATGTGGACTTTGTAATGGATCAATCGGAATGGCAGAATAGTCGCCGGAAGGTCGTCGGCGACGAGCCCGAACCGGCGGCCTCGAAAATGTTTAATACAGAATCATGCACACCAAGCGCTCGACAAAATGCCTCAATGAAAAATGTTAAAAACGGCGTCGTTTTGGCGCTGTGTTCGCCGGGGAAGAAAACCGGCGCCGGCGCCGACGACGCCCGGTTCGACCAAGCCGAACTGGGTTGAACCGGGCCAGTCTGGTTCGTTTCCCAGCGAGAAATTTAATAAATAAATAAATAAATAAATAAATAAATAAATAAATAATCTATAAAAAAAATATATAAAAAAAAGGAAAAATCACTAAAAAATTCAAAAAATTTCACAAAAAAATTCAGAAAAATTTTGGAAAATCGGAAAAATTTAGAAAAATAGGAAATTCACAGAAAAATAAAAAAAAAATTAGAAAATTCATAAAAAAATTCAGAAAATTCAGAAAATTCAAATAAAAGATGTGAAAAAATCTAAAAAATTCGAAAAATTCGAAAATTCATAAAAATTTTCAGAAAATCATAAAAATCAATTCTCAGTTAATGAAATTCTTAGAAATTCAATTTTCGACAAAAAAAAATAAAAAAAAATAAAAAATTTCAAAAATTCACAGAATGGTTCAAAAACACTGTGGCCAACCTTAGAAAGTGAAATTTGAATTTTTGGGAGTGCCCAAGTGATATTTTTAGAAAATCTCAAATTTAAGGGTTATAACCCCTAAAAAATCCTAAAATCCTAAAAAATGCATATCATGAAATGAATAAGCTTCTAGGCCTTCATTAGGGTTTGTATGTTTTGATTGATTTTCATTTTTAGAAGACCATTTATGATTGATTGATTTGATTGACATTGATTGCGTATTTAATTCTTGATTGATTTTCCTGCGATTAGAATGGATAGAATTAGTGGGTAAGCCTCAGAAACTTGCATGACACGTTAAACATCGTATCGTTCTTTGGTACCGAAAGGGCGTTAGGGATCTCGATTTGGGATCATTAACGTAACCAAGTCCCCGTACTCACAATCTCTGGTTCGTAGAATCGTGGTATTTCTCCCATACCCCGATTAGGTTTCTAGTCTACCTACCAATAATGACTAGTGGCGACTCCAAAATCAAAAACTTAGACTAAATAGGAAATTACCATCCTCTGTCACGTGAGGTATGGTCTAGGAGAGACCCTTACACGGAATACCTCCTTAGCGCGCAAATCCCCAAAGTCCAAAAAAAAGAGCGCGGTGCGACAGCTGGCGAGGCCCGGTTCGGCCAAACCGAATCGGGTTGAACCGAGCGGGTCCAGTTCATTTTCCCGTCGGGAAAATTCAAAAAAAAAATAATTTCTAAAAAAAGTAAAAATTCAATAAAAAAAATAGAAATTTTAGAAAATTCATTAAAAAATCAGAAAAATAAAAAAAAAATTTATCAGAAATTCGGAAAATTTCAGAAAATAGAAAATTCGTAAAAATTCAAATTTTTTTAGAAAATTCATAAAAATCCAGAAAATTTAGAAAACACAAATAAAAAATGTGAAAAATTTAGAAAATCTATAAAAAAAATTAGAAAATTTGTAAATTCAAAAAAAATTTCAGAAAATCATAAAAATCATTTCTCGGCTGATGAAATTCTCAGAAATTCAATTTTCGAAAAAAAAACTAAAAATTCAAAAATTCATAGAATGGTTTAAAAATACTGTGGCTAACCTTAGAAAGTGAAATTTGAATTTTTTTGAAGTGCCGAAGTGGCATTTTTAGAAAAATCTCAAATTGAGGGGTTATAACCCCTAAAAAACCCTAAAACCCTAAAAAGGACAAATCATGAAATGAATAAGCCTTTAGAGCTTCATTAGGGTTTGGATGGTTTTTGGATACATTTTGATTTTTAGAGACAATTTAGGATTGTTTGGTTTGATTAACATTGATTGCGCATTTAATTCTTGATTGATTTCCCCCTAATTAGAATGGATAGGATTAGTGGATAGGACTTGGAAACTTGTGTGACACGTTAGGCATCATATCGTTCTTAGGTATTGAAAGGGCGTTAGAGATCTCGATTCGGGATCATTAGCGTAACCAAGTCCCCGTATTCAGAATCTTTGGTTCGTAGAATCGTGGTATTTCTCCCATACCCCGATTAGGTTTCTAGTCAACCAACCAACAATGACTAGTGGTGACTCCAAAATCGAGAACTTAGACTAAATAGGAAATTATCATCCGCTGTCACGTGAGGTATGGTCTGGGAGAGACCCTTGCACGGAAATACCTCCTTAGCGCGCAAACCTCAAAAACCCAAAAATCAACGTGGCGCAACAAGTTTATCATTCAACGTGCCACAACAATCACAGGCGTCCTTACCTCGCTTTGGCACACACACACAAGACCTGCACGTTAGTAAACCACTCAATGAATATCAAGACCCGAATCGGGGCAAGAACATGCATAGCATACCTAATAGTCCAGACATGCCCAACAACAATCTCAACATAGCATATCACAATCATAAGGTCCAGATTATTAGAGGCTCCTCGAGCTCCCTAAACCCGCGTAAAACACATTAGGTAATCGGGCTTCCGGCGTAACCGAGCATCGTCCCGCTACATCGGTGACGGCATCATCTTGCGTCACACGCATCAAGACGGCATTCCATGAGGAGCATCAATCCGGCCTCCACCGCGATTGGCATCTGGGCCTCCCGGGCATCCGATAAATCAGGCATCGTCTCGCGTAAAATGCATCAAGATGGGTTACAACCCCGCGTAAAACGCCTCAGGGTATTATGTGATCATATGGGCATTCAAGCACTTAAACCCATTTCTCATCTTTCAATTAGCCAATTGCCACTCAACCATACTCAGCTAATGACCAGCCATGCCCCCTCACAAGCAACAACAACATCGCATAGTTCCCGGGAGAGAGAAAACCAATTTGGATAGAACCGGGCTAAAAATAGGTAATTGCACAGTAACCAAAACCCTTTCGAAATAAATAGTAATTCAACTCCAAAAATTCTGAATTTTGGATATGTCATTAGAAACCCACTGTTGACACCTGATTTTTAGCTATTTTTTTTTTCGTATTTTCAAAAATCTCAAAATTAGGATTAGGAATCTTGGTCAAGCCTAGAAACCTACTTCTAAACCAAAAATAATTTTTTTAGCATTTTCCTGTATTTTTCTTTAATTTCTTTTAGTCAAAATAAGTGAGAAAATCAAGAAAAATAGCAAATGGAATCATAAAATTCCATAAAAATAGTCATTAGTCTTATTTTAAATCCAATTTCATTAATGCATCATCAATTTTGAAAAATTTCAATCGGGTATGTGTTTTTCCCAAAATTGGGCAAAATCAAACCCGAATTGAACCAAAAATGCAATTAAATCTTTTCTAGTCATTTTTAAGTCATAGTGTCTTCACAACAAATGATTTTGGGACCTTGAATTACATAATGGTTGGTCCAATTGCACAATTTGTCAAAGAAATAAGAAAACCCCAAAATTCAATTAAAAATTAGAAATTTTGAGTCCAAATTGGGAATCGTGCCCAATATGAAATTGTCGAATCATGAGACCATCGTTTCTAGGGTTAATCATATGTGGGTAATTCAATTTTGGCACCAATTTTGCCTAATCAGGTCATTAGGACATCGAATTGAACAAAACCCTAATAACCTGATTACAAAAAGTTAAAAATCTAGGACATGATTTTGTTAAAAATTGGGGAAAATTACATATTTGGGTTCAAAATGTGGTAAGTAATTCAATTTTGGGGTTTAATTTTGAAAATTGGGTCAAAATTGAGCTTAATTTGCGAATTTTGACCAACTCGGGTCTGCCGGGTCGATCGGGTCAACTCGACCCGTCCCGGGTCGGTCTTCTTCCTTACCCGACCTACCCAGAGCATGCCAAACCCAGAAAAAATCCTCTCAAACCCAGAACTTTATGAATCTTCCCCAATCTAGCACGTGTAAATTGACTTGACCAGCTGGAGAATCTCCAGCTGGTGCCAGAGAATCAACCTAACTGATTCTAAGTCGGTTCTAACTGAATTTGGGCGAGAAAATTAATCAACAAAAACAAGAAAAAACTGAATGTGACGAGGAGAAGGTGTTCGAGGAAATTACCGAGAGAGAGGAGAGAGAGAATACGTGCGCAAGAGAGAGAGATTGAGCGTGAGGTGAGTAGAGACTCCCGGAGACCGAGCGATTGGCACTTTTCCGATCGAAAAGCGCCGACAAATCGGTCCCGACAGTGAGTTTCCTCATCGGAGGACCTGCAATGAAGCTGGTCACATTGGCCTGAAAGTCAAGCTCTAATCAACAAAAACAAGAAAAAACTGAATGTGACGAGGAGAAGGTGTTCGAGGAAATTACCGAGAGAGAGGAGAGAGAGAATACGTGCGCAAGAGAGAGAGATTGAGCGTGAGGTGAGTAGAGACTCCTGGAGATCGAGCGATTGGCGTTTTTCCGATCAAAAAGCGCCGACAAATCGGTCCCGACAGTGAGTTTCCTCATCGGAGGACTTGCAACGAAGCTGGTCACATTGGCCTGAAAGTCAAGCTCGGCCGGCATATCCAGGCGTTCTCCGACGAAGCCGAGGCCACCAACTCTGAGTTCAGGTGCTAAGGAAGAGTTATACAGTCATAGATTTGCTCAAAAACGTCATTTGATCCTCTGATGAAGCAGGTAAATTTCGTTCATAATCACAGTTCTACAAAATTCCAGAAGATGAACTTGAGTTCAATCATACTGATCATGTGATTTCTTTTGTGACTTTGAGTTCTTTGCTAATTAAAACATGTTTCTGAGCATTTTTTGTTGTTGTTTGGTTGCATTTTGATGGTTAAACCTGCATAAACCGAGTCGATTGTCCATGAACCTTCTCGCCGGAGCTTCCTTGACCTCGCCGGAGTGCCTCTCGTGGTCATAAGCCACCCAAGTTAGTTGATCCTTTCTCTGGTTGATGTGCTGATGTTGATTTGGATCATTTTAGATGGCTAAGGTGATTAGAATAAGGATTTGAAGCTTGGAAAAGCTTGTTTTGGTCAGTTATGACTTAGGGCTTTTGAATCGATTTTTTGCCGGTCGATAGTAGTCCGTCGGCGTAATGGTTAGGCTAGATTGACAGTAGATGATCAGGACAATACTCAGAACCTAAAATAATGGTAAAAAACTCACCGGAAGGTCGTCGACGGCGAGCTCAAACCGGCGGCCTTAAGAACCTTCAAACCTGGTTTGTGCCCACCAAGTGCTCGACCAAATGCCCCAATGAAAAATGTCAAAACGGCGCCGTTTTGGCGCTGAGCTCGCTGGAGAAGACCACCGGCGACTGGCGCTGGCCAGGCCCAGTTCGGCCAAGTCGAACCGGGTTGAACCGGGCCGGTCCGGTTCGTTTTTAAGCGAGAATTTTAAAAAATAAATAAATAAATAAATTGAAAAATCAATAAAAAATATAAAAAATCATAAAAAATCATAAATTAAAAAATTCTTGAAAACATAAAAAACTTTCAAGAAAACATAAAAATTCAAAAATTTTCAAAAAATTCATAAAAATTCAGAAAATTCAGAAAATACAAATAAAAAATGTGAAAAATTCAGAAAAATCTAAAAAAAATTCGAAAATTCATAAAATTTTTCAGAAAATCATAAAAATCAATTCTCGATTAATGAAATTCTCAAAAATTCAATTTCCAAAAAAAAAAAATCAAATCAAAAAAATCAAAATTTCAAAAATTCACAGAATAGTTCAAAAACAATGTGGCCAACCTTAGAAAGTGAAATTTGAATTTTTGGAAGTGCCCAAGTGATATTTTTAGAAAATCTCAAATTCAGGGGTTATAACCCCTAAAAAATCCTAAAACCCTAAAAAAATACAAATCATGAAATGAATAAGCTTCTAGGGCTTTATTAGGGTTTGGATGTTTTGATTGATTTTCATTTTTAGATACCATTTAGGATTGATTGATTTGATTGACATTAATTGCGCATTTAATTCTTGATTGATTTTCCCCGCGATTAGAATAGATAGAATTAGCGGGTAAGCCTCGGAAACTTGCATGACACGTTAGACATCGTATCGTTCTTAGGTACCGAAAGGGCGTTAGGGATCTCGATTTGGGATCATTAGAGTAACCAAGTCCCCGTACTCAGAATCTCTAGTTCGTAGAATCATGGTATGTCTCCCATACCCCATTAGGTTTCTAGTCTACCTACCAATAATGATTAGTGGCGACTCCAAAATAAAAAACTTAGACCAAATAGGAAATTACCATCCGCTGTTACGTGATGTATGGTCTGGGATAGACCCTTACACGGAAATACCTCCTTAGCGCGCAAATCCCGAAAGTCCCCAAAAAAAAAGTGTGGCGCGACAGGCTTGGTAACTCCGCTGGGGAGTAACCTTTTCTAAGTGAACTTAGACCTAGATAGAACGATACGCTTGTGTTTTGTGCTTGCAAGGATCCCAGGTACATTCCGCTAATGATAGTGATAAATGATTTTGCAGGTGGGTGGTATAAGGGGCGTAGTCTTTGCTAACCCTTGTTTTGCAGGATGGTGTTGGGATTGAATGTGATTTGAATGAATTTTAGAAGTGATGTTTGGTCATTATTTGATATGCATGTCTTTAAATTGCTTTAGCACTACACCATTAGCACACACCACCCGTGGCCCAACCCCAGCTACATTTAGGATTACCCTTAGGAGGTATGTGATTAGGCGAAACTATGAGCAGATTGCTCATGGGATCGTTTAAATGCAATACCGATCACCGAGGTGGAATAATATTCCATTACTTTAGGCCGATTGCCTATTGGAATGGAATCCCTTGTCCATTAAGGTGGTAACCTTGAGCCTTTAGCATATCCTACCCTTTTAGGCGTCAAAACTTCACTGGTTGCATTCGCTTGTCTTTGTGGTTGGTATACCTAAAACCAAACAAAAATGTCCTGGTAAGCAAGTATCGTTTCATTCCATTTTTTTACAATTATGCAAGTTAGTTGGCACATTTTCAAAAAATGCCTAAATAACATTCAAAGCTTAGTCTAAATGCCCTTTCATATTAGAATGCATGATTAGGGCGTCATACTCCATTTGACCATTCTTTCATTTTTAGATGAAATGAAATGTATAGGTCCATGATGGATTTTTCATGTAATTCAAGTGCTTATTCGTTCATTTCAATGTATTCGAAGTTGTAAACCATAGTTTAGGACTTTATGGTCTAAATGGAGTATGACATAATGGGCATTTACATCACACATTGAATTTGTCCATGATTTCAAGTAAATGCTCTTTTAAGGTCTCAACGGACTTAAAGTGACATTTGCACTACTTTCGAGACATGCAAGTGTATTTTACCTTCGTCTTACCTTAAAAGGACATATAATTGAAATGGAGGCATTAAAATCAATCGGTAATTCATGGTGAATAATAATCAATTTTTTTTACGTGCTTTAGATCGAAATGGGGAAAGTAGACATACAAGTCATTCCGATTCCAAGGAAAGAGCTTTTGGCATGGTGGGTAAACATGATAAAAGACAATAAAGCGTACGTGAGGGAAAGGTTCGGGTATTTATTCAAGCTCATCAACCTGGAGTACCAAGTGAGTTTAATTCAAGCATTATCCCATTTCTAGGAAGTTACCACTGCCACATTTCAATTGGGCGAGCACGAGATGGTACCTACACTGGAAGAATATAAGGCAACCATTGAGATTGATTTCAAGTCAAGAACCGTTGAGCCCCCAATGGGATTAAAACCCACTAGTGTTATAGCTGAATTCTTAAACTTGAAGACCCCTCAAGTGGAAAAGTTGATTAAGTCAAATAGCGAGAGATTTCCTCTATCTTACTTGGTGGCCAATTACTCCAAATTGCCGAAAGAAACTGGAAATACTTTCGCAAGGGTTTTCATTCTTGCCTTCTTTGAATTTATCTTATTCCCCACATCAAGGACTGGATTAAATCCTCTCGTTACAGTAATTGCTAAGCAAGCTTGTCTAAAATGAGACTTCTCCAATATGTTCTTGGCGGAGACCATCATTTCATTGAACAAATACCAAAATCAACAAAAAGGTGTACTGCAAGCTTCAGCTGGGTTACTTTCTGTGTAGTTTATTTCCCATATTCGACTTTGGGAACGTTATATGCGCATTCGAGAGATCGACTCGTCTACCAACCCTATTGAGAAGTATTTGAAACTCCAAGACAAAATGCCAAAATACTCTTTTCATGAGTGGGCAAACTTCATTAGAGCATTAACTCCTAACCAGTTTCAATGGAGAATTCAATGGCCGAAGATAGCGAAAGCTCAAATTACTACCCAAGACGGCAATTTGGTGCCTTTGCTTGGATTGAGCGAGGGAACTGCTTATTGCCCACTAAGAGTCATACGATAATTCGGAATGGTTCAACAAATTCCACCTATTTGGTATCCTGAGGAGTTCACATTTGAAATACCACAAAAACCCCTATCGGAAAAGGAAGGAAAAGAGCTGCGAATAAGAGTTGATGGGATCGTGAATTCCTTGAAGAAATCAACCAAGCAAATAGTACAATGGCCTGAAAATTTGGTAGGAGAAATGAAGCTGTAACATCCTGAATTTCGACCTATTTTCGGAATTAATGAGATAGATATTATTCTCATTTAATTTTAGTGAGTCTCGCCCGGAACGGATCCTTCACGGGATACTGACCAATAGAGAATGGCTAACTAGGAAAACGGTACGTGGACCAGGGACCCGATCGTGAATCGAGTCCGATCTCCGAGAAACGACAAGGAAATATTTTGGGCCAATGTGGGCCGATCCTAGGAAGGTAACGGAATTAGTTTGGCCAATGACGTACGATCGGATCGCGGGTGATTCCGCACGACCGAGAGTACGCGTGGCGAATAAATCCCGAACTTGATCCGAACGATCGCGACCTCCGGAACTAGCGATAATTCCTCGCGTTCTCTCGGTAATCGAGACCGTCACGACTCGAGTAACCCTAAGTCGATACGCGTAACCCCTAAACAGCCGCCTGTTAGTGAGAGACCCTAAAATTGTAATTGAGTAATTTAGATCGCGAAATTTGATCCGGACTTTGATGTCGATTTTCGTGGGCGTACGCAACTATTTTTGCGAGGACGACGTCATTTTAGTGTGGCCAACCATATTTGGGGTCGGTACGGTAGAAAAATGGAAATTCGGCCCGAAATCAGAAAATGACGATTTTGCCTCTAGGCCTATTTTTGGTATTCCGAATTTTGGGAGAATTATTGAAGGGCAATTTGGGGATTTAATTGGATATTTCAGCCCAATAATTCAGCAATGCAAAAGGACTAAAATGCCCTTGGATATTTTTGTATGGTTTAATCTCAACCTTTGGATTTGAGGGCAAGATGGGCATAACCAAAAATTGGTCAAACCTCATCATTACCCCCAATAATTTATAAGTCTCTCTCTCTCTCCCATTTCTTCCTCCCCAAGTCAGCCGACTCCCTTTCTCTCCCTTCTCTCCCGCCGATTCTTCCTCTCTTGGCCACGTGAGCGCTGTCCGCCGGAGGAGACGCCACCGCCTGTCCAAGCCGCCGCCGTCCATCCTTTCTCTCTCTCCCCTTTGTTCGGCGTGAGAACCGCCGATCGGCCTTGGCCGTGAGGATCACCGCTGCGGCTACATCTTCGCCGTCACCGCCGGAACGCCGCCGCTGATTTTCGCCGCACGCCGGCGATCAGCCGCCCGTTCCTCGCCGAATCAGCCTTGTTGGAGCTTAGGATTAAGTGAGTAAACTATCTCTAAACCCTAATTAAGCTTCCAAGCATTTCTAGATGGGTTAGGGTTGGATTAGAGATTATTCAGGTTGGAATTAAGCTTGATTAGTGGCTGATTATTGGAGATTGATTTGGTGATGATTTAGGGAGTCTAATGGAGTGTTTTGAGGATAATTATTGGCTTAGAGTGACCTGATTTGGTGGCTGTCCATAGGGTGATTAATTGGACTTAGGTGGATTAATGGGGAGCTTAATTGTGAAATGGCCGTGAATGCCGTGTTGTCCGATTGATGATTGATTTGTGTTGATTTAGATGTCAATTTCATGATGTCATGTTGTATATTTATAGTGGCCGAATATGAAGTGGTATAGAGGGCCTCGGATGTGCGAACTCACGTTGGGTTAATCGTACGATTTAAGTGCCATTGGTGTGCCGGGTTCAATTTGGACTAAATTGATGAATTGGGAGGTTTAATGGGTTATTTTAAAGTTGATTTATGGCCGAGATTGACCGGAATCGGTGGCTGTCCATGTAGGGTTTAATTGGCCAATACTTGGCATGAGATTTTATTGCCCAGGTGTGTGAATTGTGAGTGCCAATTAGGTGTGTTATGCCATGCCACATGGTATTAATTGGCCGAGTGCGCATATTATTGCGATTAATTGGGCATGTCATGGCTGATTGGAATTGAGTAATTCATTGGGCAAGTTATTGGTAAATTGAGCACGTTATGATGTGAATTGAGCATATTGAGATGCACATTGATTTTGGCATAAATTATTGCTATGCCTATGTTGGTATTTTGTGCTCATGGTGAGTTGCATTATTGCCCGAGTGCGGGATTGCATGGCCACGCATTTCGCTTGCTGAGCATTGGCTCGAGATGAGATTTGTGCGAGTATGTGTGCCTGACATGAGCATGTGATCACCTAAAATGCCCTGATGCGTTTTACGTGGGGTTTAGATAAAACTGGCTGTGTGTAGGTGTGATCACTAAGGGCCCTGATGCGTTTTACGCGGGGTCGATTCTGTCCTGATGCGTTTTACGCGGGACGATGCCCGGTACGTCTGGAAGACGGCCAGCCTGATGCGTTTTACGCGGGTTTTGGTCCGTAAGGAGATCGGTGTTGCGCCTGATGCATTTTACGCAGGCTAGAGATACCGGGCCGGATGCGCTTTGCAAGGGCCGTGAAGTGTTGTTGGGCCTGAAGCGTTTTTATGCGAGTCGGGCCCGAAGCGTTTTTACGCGGGTCGAAATCTTTGGTGGCCTGAAGCGTTTCTACGCGGGTCGAATCTAATTGAGAAATAAGTCATGTGCCAGAGTGCATTATTAAGCTAAATCATGAGCATGGTAAATGTGTGCCAGAGTGTGTGGCAGTTGTGCGTATCGGTGAATTATGTGCGATATGGACATTAATGAGTATGAGCATGTGCCTGGCGTACGTGTGAACCAGTGTGTTCGCGTATGTGTCGTGAATATTATTAGGGAATGCCTAACCTGCAGGGTCAGTGATGTAATCGATCTGGGCCCGAGGGCCTAGGCCAATTGTTGTTGTGTTGGTTATTGCACTGTTGTGTGTTTAGTTTGCTTGTCAGGAGGTGCATGTTAGCCTAGTTTAGGTTTAGGGGGTTTTACTCGCTGAGATTCGTCTCATTATTGTTAAAACCCAATATTTCAGAACCCCAGCCATGAACCGAGGAGGTCCACTTCCTCGTTTTGGGATCCCCAGTCACGTGGATAATCATCAGGTGGAGTACCCTCTGGGAGACGGTCGAGTTTATGTGAAGCACTCGAGCGTGGTTTGGGTTAATGAGGGTGGATTTTACTTGAAGCCCTATTCGTACGTGGCGTAGACGTATCGAGATGGTTTAGAGGAGACCGGCCCACTGAGGAGTTTTGACATCCCCTATGATGGCGTTGGTGAGTGGGACCCATCGGCAATCAAGCCTCCTGATGGCGAGATCGTGGATCCCGAGAAGCCGGATAAGGAGCCGCCCGTGGTGCCCCCAGTGGAGCCACAGGCTATTCAACCATTGCAAGCGATTGCTCCGGAGTACGAGTCAGAGGACTCGGGAGATGGTAGGGTGGAGGATGACCCCTAAGTGCCACCAGGCTAGATTAGGGGTTGAGTAGAATAGGTCTGACCAGTTAATTTTTGGAAGATATTTCGACCTATAGTTAAACCAAGTTAATCCAACCACCTATCCCTTTTTGTCGTGTCGGTGGTTTTGGAAGCTCTTCTTGTTGAGCTTGTTTTTAATGCTGCCTGTATGCTCGGTATGTTGAATAATGTATATGTTTCCCTGGTTAATGCAAGTATATATTTTGTAATGCTGGTTGATGCTCTACCCTTGGTCATGTGTTTATTTTGTACGGGTGATTTATATATATATATATATATATATATATATATATATATATATATATATATATTGCTTCCGCATGTGCAATGATCTCTGTGTTGGGCGTTGGGTCGGCGACGCGTCCTGGGATGTCGCACTAAATTCGACCTAGTTTGGGATGCTCGCGCTATGTGGGGCACGGGGCGTGACATCCCCGTTTGATTTGGTATCAGAGCAAGGTCAGCTCAATCCAATTAGGTCGAAGCCTGGAGTGATAAGGAGCGATGATCTTGGGTAGCCAGTAGGGAGACCTTGTGTGCTAAGTGTATCTCCTGACTGTCCGTGTCTTGATTGATTGGTTGTGTAAATTGACCCCTAAAGTGCAGGGGTGACAGGACCTGAGGTAAGTACGTATACCTCCTTGACTGAGGTCTTGTGCTGTTTGAGCTTAGTCGCATGCTGAGTGACTGATTGCTGTTATGGTAATTCCCTGCTTAGGACCTTAGACCGGTTTAGCTTGGTTTAGGTCTCTAATTCCTGAGTGGAATTATAGCAGGTAGGTGAGTGGTGATAGAAACCTGTAAGGTTGAGCTTGAGAGGTAGGTGTATAAGGGGCCAACCAAGTTTTGAGAGCCAAGCAGCGATGGACCCGCGAGTGATTAGGGTCGTGAGGGCACTTGAGGAAAATGGGATTCTAGTAGTATACCAGCTGCAAGGAAATGCAAGTGATTGGTAGAAAGCCACCAGAGGAAGAGTGTTTCCTGCTGGTATTGCTCAGATTTGGGTTGTGTTTGTTGAGGCCTTCAAAGGCAAGTGCTCACTCGAGAGGGCACGAGAGCGAAGTTGACTGAATTTATGAGGTTCCATCAAGAACAGATGATAGCGAACCTGTATGAAGCTGAGTTTGCTAGGTTATTTAAGTTTGCCTAAAAAATGGTGAAGGACTCATTGGATAGGGCCCGGAGGTTCCGAGATGGGTTGAAGCCGGACCTCCGTAGTCAGATGATATCACTGAATCTGACGGGCTATAATGAGATTTATGAGCGGGCCTAAGCAATTGAACATGATGTGATAGAAAAGGCTACCGCTTTTGTGATTGAGGGTAAAGAAGAAAGGATCAACTTGGCAGTGTTGGCCATGTTTGATTTTGAGGTAACAATAGGGATGGATTGGCTAGTACGGCAGAAAGCCGTGAGGGATTGTAGTGGCTGGGTGATTCAGTTTAGCCCGACTGGACACCCTAAATCCGAGTTTGTGGGGAGTCGAGGAGGAACCTCAATCCCTTGAGTTTTACCAGTGGAAGTAACCAGGTTGTTGAATGAGGGCTGTCAAGATTACCTGGCAAGTGTGGTTGATTCAACGACAGAGGAAGTGCGGCTAGAGGACATAGCTGTGGTGTGCAATTCTCCCGATGCCTTTTGTCGCGACCTAAAAAAAATCGGGTTTTCGATCTTAGGCTAATGGATTACTAGATCAATTAAATTAACTAACCTAGCTCCAGTTCTCCCAAACTCTACCAAATCGCAACTTAGGTCCAATTGTGAGCATGCAAATATTTTCAATGGGAGTCGCCACTAATCATTTAAGGTAGGTTGATTAGAAACCTAAATAAAATAGCGGGAGTACTATTTTATTTCTGCGAACCAGAAATTATAAATTCGGGGACTTGGTTACGCTAGATTCCCTAACGCCCTTTCGGTACCAATTTCAAGAGAAATACTCAATTGGACAATTTTGATAAATCCTGACTTAGAGTTCAAAGGTGCAGAAATTTTCTTTTTTGATTTTTTACTTATTTAAATGAAAGCTAACCTATATGTAATGACGTGCAAAAATTGACATGTGATTAATGCAACCTAACATGCAAACTATATGTCATGCGACGACGTGATCTATTTCTAATGACGGGCATATTATTATTTTTTTGTATTTTTCTTTAATGAAATTCGGAATTAAAAATGCCAATTATCTAAACATGCAATTTTAAACTAAAGAAATTAACCTATTCTAGAGTAATCTTTTTGGCATTTTTTTATCAAAATTCGAAGCTAAAATCAAGTAAAAAATATAACCGCTAAATTTTTCGAATTAAGTTTCGATCTGAAGCCTGACAGATCGATCCTAAAATTCGAAATACCCGCTGTGGAAATAACTCTATCTAAAGCCTGATAGATAGATTTATTTCCACGTGTGCGATTGCGGATTAGGAAATTTTCCTAATCGATCACATCTTGAAAAAAATTAGATATCTTAAATATCTTGGATATATTCAAAAGATTTTCAAAATTCTAAATTCTACCCAAATTTGAAAAGTAATAGATATCTAAGATTTCAAAAAAAGGAAATAAAATCCTAATTGAAATAATGCTTATTATCCAAATATGCAAAATTAGATATCAATAAGCACAAATTAGGAAACCAAATATTCGAATCAAATTGGGATATGATAATTACCTGATTTGCAGATTTCTTTCCTAATTTGAATCTGTAGCGGATCGGGATTGCAGATCGGCGGTGCGTCGGGAGCGGCGGCGTGACGTCGGGAACAATGGCAGCTAGCGACGGTGACACGACGGGAACGGCGGCGCGGCGGGTGTCTCCGGCGGCGGCCAACGGGCGAGGCAGGCGACTCTCCGCGGCTGTGCACGTGGCGAACAGCAGCACGAGGCGGTGGGCTAACGGCTATGCGAGCGGCTCCGGTTGGCGGCGGGCTGTGCGGGGCAGCTTTCCAGCGGCGTGCAGCGGCAGCGGCTGGCTACGAGCGGGCGGAAGCGAGGGACGTCCCGAGGCGGCAGTGGCAGCGCGGCGGTGGTGTGCGACGAGGCAGCGACAGGCAAGCGTGCAGCGCGCGGTGGCACACGGCGGGAGACGGCAGGCCTGGGCTATAGAGGCAAGCGCACAGCAAGCGAGCGTGCGCAGCGGTGGCACATGGCGGAGACGGCAGCGAGTGGCGGGAAGCAGCGCGCCTGTGGCAGGAGGCAGCGGCGCATGACAGTGTTACGTGGCGAGGGCAGTGGCGCGCGGCGGGGAAAGGGACGGAGGCTTCGCAGGCGGGCGGTGGCGCGGCAGGCGTGCAGTGGCTGAGGGGCGGAGCAGCTCCGGCGTAGTGCAGCAGGCGGTGGCGCGGCAAGCATGCAGTGCGGCGCGGCGGGCGGTCTCCTTCTCTCTCTCTCTCACTCTTCTCAAAATTCTCTCGTATGTCTCTCTAAAAATCCGATCTGAAAAATTATGAGAGCCCCTCCCCACCCTTATGAGACATAAACATATATTTATAGTGTAAACCTAGGTCAATTAGCCGGGCTTTCTAGTCCTAATGGGCTTAGGTTTAAGCTTTAATTTAATTCTAAGTGGGCTGAATTAATTTGGGCTTTTCTTTAATTAAGCATAATGGGCTAATTTAAGCTCAAATTAAGACAACTAAGCCCCTTTTGCATGTGATTTTCGGCCTATGCTTTCCGAGTGAGCCGAGTCTCGTTCGGTGCCCAAGCTCGATTTACATGATGAATTTTAAGCTCACTTACCATCGCCGATCCGATGCGAAATGAAGCTAATCTATATGAACCTAAACTTTATGCTATGCGATTTGTAATATTTTTGTTCAGGGGTTAAAATTTAATCCCTAATTTTCTATGCAATTAACCAATAAATGATGCGCCGAAATTTAGGTGTCAACAGCTGACCCTCTTTGAGTGGAGGCTCGCAGAGGTTTCGCTCAAAGACTGAGACCTAAATTTAAACTATGCAAAATGATGAATTTTTTTTATGCAATGATGCATGATATGCAAACAATAAAGAACGTATGCTAAGGTTTTTCACTTCGTGTAGAGCGGTGAAAGAGCCTTACATACGGATCGCACAAAAAACGTCCAAGTGAGGGAAAGCTTTATAATGCTTTGACTTCCCTCGATCTCCAAACTTCTGGTCCACTGGAAGTAAGGTTCTCGAGGTACTGGATTGCCTATATGTTACCTGTAGTTTCCTACAGATGTGAAATAGCGCATGATATAAAGAAAGAATGGGATGTGTTGCCCATACCACTGGGCAATCACAAAAAGGATCATGTCACCTCTTCCATTGGATGAACATGAAATGGGGTGTCTTTGCGTACTCCACTTAGCAACACCAAATGAGAAATTATGCTTGCACGTACTCTTGGGCAAACATGAAATGGGGTGTGCCGCGTACTCCACTTAGCAATACCAAATGAGATATTATGCTGTCTGTCCTACTGGGCGAACATAAAATGGGGTGTGCCGCGTACTCCACTTGGCAACACCAAATGATATGTCACCTGTTCCACTTGGCGAACATATGAAAGAGATCATGTCTCACATTCTGGGAAAAGAGAAACAATGAAGAATAATTAGTAGACGTACCTGATTTCTTCTTGTGTTATAAAAATGGCAAAGCCAATTGCATTGCACCTGTTTTTACCTGAGAAAAGGCTAAAACAACACATGCGCAGGGGCAGAGAAAACATAATTCATAAATCTGCTTGCATTACCAAGCTTTACTGGGGAATTTATCAATAAGAACAATCATTTCGTCCTTTTGACAATTTGATCACATTAAATGAGAGACCTTTAATCAGAAAGGACTTTCTACTCACTCTCAATGAAAGGTTTTTGACCCAACCTTTGATGCGGGTATAAGAATCACTCAAACTCTCTTCATCGTGCTTGACAAGGGTTCGGATATTCTCAAAATCAGTATGACTTGACCAATCTGAGAGGTCTTTATAAGGACTAAAACGTGGGTTTGGTCAATGGCTTAGCAAAAGGGACTCTTCGAGTCGAGGCTATTGAAAGAATTGATATCACCAGCTGCTCTAGGTTTACAAGTCAGGAATACTGCAAAAATGAGATAGAAAAATATTGCTCACACTTCTTCGAGCAACATTTATAAGTATTTGAAACTCTACGTTAACTCAAGTGCCCTATTCTGAAGAGACTTCGGTAAGGGTTGTAACGTAGGTTCGGGTAGGCTTGAAATGAATGGCTTATTTCATCAAAGGGGGTATTATGAACATGGAGATTGGTGATCATCCAATTATGCTACTGGTACCATTGACCTATCTCTAGCAATTGCTCCATAAATGAACCTTCAAACGGTCTTTTCCTTGAAGACTGATCTTGTATGTCGACTCAGTTCTTGCTGAAGCTTTTCTTTCCCTCCTTTTTCTCTCTCTCTCTTTTTTTTTTTTAGAGAGATTTTCTTTTCGAGAGATTTTTCCGAGAGAGAGAACTTCAATTTAATGGAGTCCTTTTGCGTCCTTTCTGATGAATTTTCTTTCTAACTCCCATTTGCCTCAAGTCACCTTGAACTTGCTTTGAGATGATTTCATTTGTTTGTCACCAAAATGATTACCAATCGGGTTGAAATGAATTCACCGCTCAAATTGGGTATGCAAAGGGTATAATATGTAGGGATATAGAAAGAAATGCTCTTCGTCATATCTAAGTCACTCGAGCTAACACAGAACTTGCATGCAATAAATATACTTGAAGATTGATGCAAGTGAAAGCAAGAAAATTCTAACCATTTTGAACTTTCTAAGAAATTGCCCCGGTATGGGGTTGCTCCTGACAGGGGTAAGAAATGAAACTTCGTTCAAAGGGGTTAAGCAAATGATAACCTGTAGTGTTTAGATAGAGGAAATGAATACCTCTCATCATTTTGGTCGTCATACTTTTCGTGAGATAATCCTTTACCTTGTCAGCACGGAATTTTTACTCAACTCGCACTAGGGATTATTATTCAGAATATGTATGGAATGTCTTGCCTTTCGTCATCTTGAAGTCTCTCATGCAATATGATCGCTTCATTAGGACAGAAACAGATTGTCAAATCAAAAGCCTTCCTCAAACAAAACTTGGTAACATAAATTAATTCATGATATTCAATTTGATACTTGATAGAAACGAAGTCAGAATGAGTACAAATCAAGTGTAATACTTCTTCACAGAATCGAAATTAACTGGACTGGAAAAAACATGACCATCCATCTCGGCCAAAATCAAAGAACCTCATGGAAGAACTTTCTTCACAATGTACGGGCCGCCATAATTTGGGGTGAATTTTCCTTCTGCAAGAGGAACTATCGGCAATAATTTCCATAGGACAAGGTCGCCTACCTGAAAATGTCGAGGCTTGACTTTCTTGTTGAAAGATTTAGCAACTCGCTGTTGGTAGCGCTGGCCATGACATAGAGCTCTAAGCCTTATCTCATCAATCATGTTCAACTGGTCCAATCTCTGCTTGATCCAATTTGCTTCTGACAATTGTACCTGTGAAAGAATACGCAACGAAGGAATTTCAACCTCAACAGGTAGAACTGCTTCCATACCGTACACAAGAGAATATGGAGTTGCCCCTGTAGATGTCCGGATAGAAGTCCGATATGTCATAAGTGCAAAAGGTAATCTCTCATGCCAATCACGGTAGTTCTCAGCTGTTTTAGCCAAAATTTTCTTGATATTCTTGTTGGCTGCTTCGACCGCTCCGTTCATCTGCGAACGATATGGAGAAGAATTCAGATGCTTGATCTTGAACTCCTTGAACAGATCATCCACCAATTTATTATTTAGATTCGACCCATTGTCAGTAATTATGGTCTCAGGTAGGTGCACCATATCGAGCAATGATGTCTCGACGAATGAACTTCACCACATTTCGGGCCGTCACTGTCGTATAGGACATAGCTTCGACCCACTTTGAAAAATAATCGATAGCGACCAGGATAAACCGATGCCCATTTGACGCTTTAGGATTAATTGGGCCAATCATATCAATGCCCCACATAGAAAATGGCCATGGTTCAGACATTTGATGCAATTCATTCGGAGGAGTTTTAATCTTGTCACCATGGATCTGACATTTGTGACAACTTCGGACATGCTGAATGCAATCACTTTCTAAAGTGAGCCAGTAATAACCCATCCTCATTATCTTTCTTGCTAGCATATGACCATTCATGTGCGGACCACATACTCCCTCGTGTACTTCTAGCATCAAATGAATAGCCTCGGTTGAATCAACACACCTTAATAAAACCGAATCATAGGACCGCTTGTATAGACATTCCCCGCTCAAGAAGAACTTCAACGCCATTTTCCTGATATACTTTTGGTCAGATGCGGTACTTTTCTCAGGAAATTCCTGTGTTTAAAGATATGATTTGATATCATGATACCACGGTTTGCCGTCAGGCTCTTTTGTCGTGGCCATGCAATAAGCCAATTTCTGTAAGACCTCTATCTTCAAAGGTTCAACTTCTAAACCACTTGTCACTCGTAGCATTGCCGATAACGTAGCCAGAGCATCGGCAAAACTGTTTTGAGTACTTGACAAGTATTCAAACAAAATGTCTTCAAACTCTTCCACTAACTCCTCCAGATAGACGTGATAGGGCTGCAACTTAGCATCTCTAGTTTGCCATTTACCAATGGTCCGAAGAATAATGAGGGTTGAATCCCCGAACACCTTAAGTCGAGCTACTCCCATTTCAATTGCAGCTTGTAACCCGAGGATACATGCTTCATATTCGGCGATATTGTTCGTACAAGGAAATATCAGTTTCGCTGCGACCGGATAATGTTGTCCGCCTGGAGATATTAAAACTGCCCCGATACCTGATCCTGACAAGTTTACGGCTCCATCAAAATACATGGTCCATACATACTCATCAATTGGCATGACTCTATCCTCTAACGGATCCAGATCCTCATTTTTCCCAAGATTTTCAGCCAAGACATCAGCAATTACTCGTCCTTTGGCTGATTTCTGGGACATGAATCGAACATTAAATTCTGAGATGAGAATCTGCCATTTTGCCAGTTTTCCAACCAAAGCGGGTTGATTGAGCAAGTATTTGATGGGATCACACTCTGTCACAAGCAATATCTGATAGTGCAAAGTGTATTGCCTCAATCTGTGTAGTACCCAAACCAATGTTGTGCACGTTCTTTCTACTTCGAAATAATTCATCTCAGAGGTGGTGAATTTCTTACTCAAATAATAAATCGCACGCTCCTTTCCATCCTCTTCACTTTTCTGAGCAAGCATGGCACCTAAGGATTCATTGTGGATTGTAAGGTACAGGATCAGAGGTTGCCCCAGCGTTGGTGGAACAAGCACTGGCAGATTCATCAAGTAGTGTTTAATCTTGTCGAATGCCAGTTCACACTCTTCATCCCATCTAACCAGCGCATTCTTCTTGAGGAGCTTAAAGAAAGGCTTCGCTGTCTCAGATAGCTGAGAAATAAATTTGGCAATATAGTTTAGTCTGCCCACTAAGCTACGAACTTCCTTCATCGAAGAGGGAGATTTTATTTCACAAATGGCTTTCACTTTTGACGGGTCAATCTCAATCCCTTTGTTACTAACGATGAAGCCAAGTAGTTTGCCAGAGACTGCCCCGAACACGCATTTTGCCGGATTGAGGCGCAATTTGAACTTACGAAGCCTGTCGAATAATTTCGTCAAGGTTTCTATGTGATCTTCTCCATGTCGAGTTTTTGCAATCATATCGTCAACATAGACCTCGATCTCATTATGCATCATGTCATGGAACAATGTGACCATTGCCCGCTGGTAAGTTGCCCCAGCATTTTTGAGATCGAAGGGCATCACCTTGTAATGAAATGTCCCCCAAGGAGTAGTAAATGCTGTTTTCAACTTATCATCCTTATTCATCAAGATCTGATTATAACCTGAGAAACCATCCGTGAAGGAGAATAGTTCGAATCCAGCTGTACTGTCCACAAGCACATCAATGTGCGGAAGTGGAAAATCATCTTTAGGACTAGCTTTGTTCTGATCTCGGTAGTCAACACATACTCGAACCCGACCGTCTTTCTTCATCACTGGGACTATATTAGCTACCCATTCTGAGTATTGGGTAGTCTCAATAAATCCCACGTCAAGAAGCTTCATGACCTCTTCCTTGATTTTCTTCGCCAGTTCTGGCTTAGCTCTTCGCAGCCTTTGTTTCACAAGCTCAACCGAAGGATAAGTCGGTAGACAATGTTCGACGATCGATCGATCAAGACCCGGCATATCAGCATAAGACCAGGCAAAGATGTCTTGATAATCCTTCAACAACTGGGTCAAGCATTTGGCCACATCTTCAGGAAGACATGCCCCAATCTTCACCTCTCTAGGATTCTCAGTGTCGCCAAGGTTGATCACCACGGTTTCTTCGGCGGTCAGAGGCTTAGATTTCTCATGGATTTCTAAGTTCCGTCGTATCTCTTCATCATTCGGATTAGAATCATCTGAGTCATAGGATTGGCTTGCATCACATATATGAGGGTTCACGATTCCCGTCCCTTCGCATGCCTCGAGATTAGTCCTGAAACATGAAAGAAAGGGATCAAAAAGACAAGACAGGGCTGAACTACATGCAATTTTTGAAAATTGTTCTTTGCTTTTTTTTTTTTAAATTCATTTTTCTTTTGAAGACCTCGAAACGAGAATTCTTGAGAAGCCCAACCCTCAGTTCTTACCGTAGATGACAAGTTTTTCAATCGTTGGTTATCGTCATCGGGTTGGTTTAGGACACTTTAACAAGATTCAAAATGCTAAAAAAACGCTGTAATTTTATTGATATTGAACCAATGAATTACATCTTATTGGATTGAAAAACCTAAGTGCAACATGAATAGGAATGACAATCGAAAAAAACAATAAAGATTCCCACGCAGGGGAGATACGAAAACAAGAAATGATTACTCTTGAGGGCTATTGCCCATCCCTTCAAGTGGTCCTTCAGTGATTGCACAAATGGAGGTCTCAGCAAACCAACCGGTGAGGTAAGGTATACCATCATCAAAGTCCAACACCCTCGACTCCGGCTTCTTGAAAATACAGGGTGGCCGGTCATCCTCAGACTCGTCAGACAAACTGACCAGAATCGCTTTACCGTGCTTCTTAGGTGAGTCAGTTAGGGCTTGTGGTGACTCAGGAAAGATAAGCCCAAGATCATCCTCAGTCGGGCTCAGATTTAAATGTTCATATCCTCCCACAACTCCAGCCGAGTGAAAGGTGTCGTTGATGGAAGGTGGTAAGGGACTTTGACCTACTCCTGTTCGGCTTCTGCAACAATCATTGCTTTGTTCGCGGCTTCCCTGCCTATGATATCCCAAAGCAGCTTTGTGGGATTGTCCATTTGTCTCGATTGGGGCATGAATGCCTTAGCCTTCTTTCCCAAGACCCTGACCTGGCTTAAAACTATTATCGACCAAGACCTTAGCCACCATAAGAGCTGCTTTAGAAACTTCAGGAACGGGCAACAGCATATCAGAGGAAGCTTGAACAACTTGAACTATCTCAAATGAATGATAGCTATCCTCCTCAACATGATCGGGTTCTATGTATGGGATCGATGTTGCATTAAAGATTCGGTGATCTTCCTCTCCATAAATTGTAACCAACTTTGCTTCAGCCACAAACTTGATCTTCTGATGCAAACTGGAGGGTACTGCGCCTGCACTGTGAATCCATGGCCGTCCCAGCAAGAAATTGAAAGCAAAAGGGATATCCAGCACTTGAAAAAGAATATCAAACACTGAAGATTCGATCTGCAGCTTTAAGTTAATCTGGCCTATGACATCTATCTTTACTCCATCAAAGGCTCGTACAGAAGTCTTGGCTGCTTGCATGGTAGATGGAGGAATGCCCAGCCTTTTCAAAGTAGCCAACGGGCATAAATTCAGAGCCGACCCGTTATCAACAAGCACCCTAGCCATGTGAGTCTCCTTGTACTTCACTGATATGTGAAGCGCCTTATTATGACCACGTCCTTCAACTGGGATTTCCTCATCAGAAAATGCTACCTGATCTTTGAGGAGGATCGTCCCGACAAACCCTTCTAGCTTATCTTCTTCAATAGTCTCGGGCACATGAATCTCACCCAACACCTTCATTAGAGCACTCCGATGCTTATCTGATGTATGGAGAAGTTCCAACAACGAGACTTGTGCAGGTAACTTTCTCAGCTGATCAACCACGTTATATTCACTAGCCTTAATCTCAGCTAGGAATTCCTTTGCTTCTTTCTCAGCCACTGGCTTGGCCGGTTGCTTATCAGGATAAGTTCGCCCTGACCTCGTTATCAGATCAACGTCGTACGACCATGGAACCATCTTGTCACTCTCATAAGCGTAGGGCTGAGGTGATGCCAAGATCAATACTTCCGGAGTGTCGGGTATAATGATCCCGAGGTCATCATCAGAGGCGTCCTCGAGAGCGAGCATGTCAGGATCTAACTTCACTTGTTCATCGGTCATCCTTGCGAGTTCTTCATTCCAATCAATGATGACTTGGGATATAGCGGCCACTACCCCGAATTCATCTACTGTCCCAATCATCCCCTCTCTCACCAACTCATCCACTTTCTTTCTTATGTCACCGAGTGACACCACTTCACCGGTCGAAACATAACCAGCTCGGACTAAAGCATCAAACATATTTTCGAGAGGGACCCTGAAGCCTCGAACCTGCTTGACTCCCGGGCCAAGGACAACATTTGTACTGCTCGAATGATCAGGGAGTAGATTGTTCTACACATTGGGCTTACCGGCTGGCTGTAGTGTAAACGCTCCAGTCTTGAGTAGATCCTGCACTCGATGTTTGAGCACTTGGCAATCATTTGTCGAATGCCCAACCTCACCTCTACGGTAATCGCATTTCTTCGACAGATCATACTTTGGATAGCCGGCAGCGTTAGATCTTTGTGGCTCTGAATTCAGCAAGTTCTTCTTCCTTAGCACTGCCAGTACCTGAGATAACGTCCCGGGAAGTGGAGTAAACTGGCGGGATTTGCGCTGTTGGCGTGGGTCTTGGTGGCCTTGCCATCCATAAGAGGTCGTCTGCTGGGTGCTAAATTGTAGCTTAGGGGCCTGAGCTGGCGTCTTCTGCACATAGGTCATGTTGACTTCGGGGACATGCTCTTTGTCCTTCTTACTAGTAAATCTCTTGCTTGATGAACCTGACTCACTGTACCATCCTTTCTTGAGCCCGGTCTCAATCTCCTCACCCATGGCTATCAGCTGGCCAAAAGATTGGGCGGCCGTTACTAACATTCGTGAACGAACCGGCTGTGGTAGAGTGGACACGAACAACTTCATTAAGTCACATTCTGAGGGTTCAGGCATGATCTGCCCTGCCATGTTCCTCCAACGAGTGGCATACTCCTTCAGAGTCTCGCCCTTTTTCTGCTCAGCTCTCTCCAGGTCTTCCCTTGTAATAGTGACGTCGAGATTGAACTTGAAGTACTTGACGAAAAGGTTTGCCACCTCTTCCCACGAGTCTTTCCGGTTGATCTGGTGGTTGGTATACCACCTCGTTGCAGCATCCTTCAAGCTTGCTTGGAAGGTTTGGATCATTAGGGGTCTGTTAGACACATATCTATTGGCAAAAGGACACTATAAGTGCCATAACTTGTGTACGGCGCTCACTTTGGTGCCATAACTTTTTTTCGGATCACTTTGGTGTCAAATCGGAGGAAAAACGATCACTTAAGTGTCATAACTTTTTTTTGGATTACTTTAGTGCTAAAATTTTTGAAAGACGATCACTTAAGTGCTAAAATTTTTAAAAAATGAACATTTAAGTGCTAAAATTTTTGAAAAACGATCACTTAAGTGCCAATCTCCGGCGAGACTCCGGCGAGCCACGTCAGCTTCAGAAATTAATAAAAAAAATGCCACGTCAGATTTCCGGCGAAAAATTGTGTACGGCACCGGAGTTGGCACTTAAGTGATCGTTTTTCAAAAATTTTAGCACTAAAGTGATCCAAAAAAAAGTTATGGCACTAAAGTGAGCGCCGTACACAAGTTATGGCACTTGTAGTGTTCTTTTGCCCATATCTATTCATGAGCCCCTGGTACATATCGATGTGCTGAATTGGGTTCGAGGTGCCGTCGTACTTCTCAAAGGCTGGCATCTTGAATTTATCGGGCACTTGGACCCGGGTAAAAATGGACAAATCAACAGGCGGAACACTTTGAGTTCCCTCCACTTCACGTAACCTCTGGTCGAGCTTGGCCAACAACTTGGCATTCTCATCGTTGGGGGGTGAATGAGGAACAGGGACCGACGGAGAAGCACTAGTGTCGATCAAAATGGCATCACCCAGTTGAAGGGTTGTATTAGTGTTTACTGCAGGAGATTTGTCAAGACGGAGGCCTTGACGGGTTGGAGGTGGAATCTCCGATTGGGAGGCAACATTGATCTGCTGCTGCTTGGCCATGAGATCACTCATCATTTTGGACATGGCAGCCGTGATCTGCTCATTGATTGTATTCATGTGTTCTTTCAGCTTTTCGTCGATCATGGCTGCAATCTCGGCTTGATTGGCCATCCTTCTTTTGGTCACCGATCGAGTATTATGAGGATGAGGGGGATCCGTGGCAAATTACCTGCAAAAAGTAACGGTGGACTAAATACGACAAGTAAGAATAACGAGTCGGTCCATGACATCCTCTAGACCCTCAAGATGAAATTTCATTCGAACGACCGATTCGTCCAGTAAATCCCGAAATTCCAAATTGCTTTATTCAATAAAAACATGGACTGATTCCAAAATTTACAAATTATAGCTCAACGTTTTTCATTGAATTGCTCAAAATGGAAAATGTCTCAAAAGAATTCTTATAAAAATCATTCAGCAACATTTATTACCAAAAAACATCAATAGCATGAAGTACAAATGTGAGCTAACATTCCATCCTAAAAAGATAGAAAAACTCCCTAAACCAAACTAGAAATCAGATAGTCTTCTTCTTTTTAGAGGCTACGTGATCTATAGACGAATGGGCCTTCAAGGCGCGCCGTAATCGTGCATTCTCTTCAGCCAGAGTATCTGCCTTATCCTGGGCCTTCGTTGCCTTTTCTTCGCTGATTTTGATTTGAGTCTGAAGGGTATGATGTACTGTCACGACCGGGATCTTCGGGAGTATCTCAGCAGGGATGGTATGATGCTGAATATACCGGGCTGTGGCAAAGTGACTTCTCATCCTTCCAGTGGGCTCATCCGCGGGCCAAATCAGCTTCTGAGTGGAACAATTCTGCCAAGCCTCAGAATGACGCCTAAGCTCGACTCTGTAGGACTCGTCCTTCTCGAACTGGACTTGAAATTCATTGGGCTTGAGTGGAGGTGGGACATCCTGCAGAACTCGGAATTGACGTGTAACTCGAAGGGGCTGATAGCAGGTTGCCCCATAAATGCCCATCAAAGGTACGGGCTTCTGATCGCCATGGTATAATTGAGCCTCAACCTTCCGAAACCACACAGCTTGCCAAAGGAAAATCTTAGAGCTTGGATCCTTGAACAGATGGACCCATTGTGTATAGTGCAAGCTCTTAGTTTGATCTTGTATTTATTTGAACCTTAAAATAGGGTTATCAGTCATGTCTATTTCAAATACAGTCATATTTTCCCCAAATTGAGAAAGGTGTGAGAAAAGCTAGATTTGTAAAAGCTTAATCGGTGCTCGAAAAACTCTATCTTTTCCTTTCTTGAATCGTGTCAGAGACATAAAAGTTTCTGCCAGAATTGTGTTTATAAAACTAACTCCACCACATATTTGTTTTACCGTCCTAGCTATCACCGGATCAATAGCATTTTGACGGAATGGAAAAACGATGAGTCCAAAAAAAACTAAGATAAAAATTTTAGATCTCATGAGGACGGAGTTATTTTCGAAACATTCAATAAGAAAAGATAATGGGCATGCTTGACAATTACCCTTTAGCACTTTTTCAATTTCTTTTTTAGTCAAATTCAAAAATTCAGCAAGCACTACCACAGGATCTACCTTAATGGGTGGTTCGACTATATCCAACCCAATCGATTTCCCAATGGCAATACTGTATTCTTCCAGAGTCGGTGTGAGCTCAAACTTACCTCCCAACACAAATGTGGTTGTCTCGGGGCACCAAAAATGAGCAAGTGCCTGCATGATCCCGCTCTGAACATCTATGTCTAGGATTGGCAGCATGAATTCAATGCGCTTGAGAACGTACTGCTGACCATCTGGCTTCAACTGGCCCCATAACTTCTTGAGCTCTAGCTTCGGAGTAGGCACGAAACGGATATCGAGGCGATCCATTCTTATATAGACCACGTGCCAAATGACTCAACCTAAGTCAAGGACCGACTCAAAATAAGATAAAGAAAACCAAAGATAAAGTCGAGAAATTACCGTCTTTGGGGAAAAAATGTCAACCACAGAGATATGCACATGAATCGTGAGTTTAAACCTTAATCTATCTATCCTAATGGCTTTTGCAAAGTGAAATGATGAACGCAACGACACGTCGCAGCCTTGAGTACAATCATCATGACTAGTCGCGGCCTCGCATACCGTAGTCATGACTAGTCAGGTCCAATCACTTCGGCTTGGTTCGGTCGACAAGGGTAACCTCCATGCATTGTAGCCTCACGTGCATGAGGACGACCCTTAAGCCATTTTTTGAAAAAATTTTCGGGATCCAAATGGGATAACCTTTAGCGAAGTCTTACCGTCAAGGTTAAAGAACCATCTAAATACCATCTTAAAACTATGGGTGTAGCCCAGGTCCGGTCACAGGTTGTGTGTGGTGTAGTGCAAATACTGTGAATCATGCACAACAATTATATGCAAACACCACTTCAATAGTACAAAAATTAAATCACAATTCCACTCCACCAAGCCTGCAAAACAAAGGGTTAGCCAATCACTACTCCCCTTATAACTCCCATCCTGCAAAACCATTTAACACCTAAGAATGAGAATCCAAACAAATTTTGTCAAATCGAGTGATTTTTCCATAAAAATTTTTGGCCTAAGTCCTCCTTAAAATTTTTTTTAAAAAAAATTTAAAGTTAATCTCCCCAGCGGAGTCGCCAAGCTGTCGCGACCTAAAAAAAAATCGGGTTTTTGATCTTAGGCTAATGGATTACTAGATCAATTAAATTAACTAACCTAGCTCGAGTTCTCCCAAACTCTACCAAATCGCAACTTAGATCCAATTGTGAGCATGCAAATATTTTCAATGGGAGTCGCCACTAATCATTTAAGGCAAAAGGACACTATAAGTGCCATAACTTGTGTACGGAGATCACTTTGGTGCCATAACTTTTTTTCGGATCACTTTGGTGCCAAGTCGGAGGAAAAACAATCACTTAAGTGTCATAAGTTTTTTTTGGATCACTTCAGTGCTAAAATTTTTTAAAAACGATCACTTAAGTGCTAAAATTTTTTAAAAACGATCATTTAAGTGCTAAAATTTTTGAAAAACGATCACTTAAGTGCTAATCTCCGGCGAGCCACGTCAGCTTCAGAAATTAATAAAAAAAATGCCACGTCGGATTTCCGACGAAAAATTGTGTACGGCATCGGAGTTGGCACTTAAGTGATTGTTTTTCAAAAATTTCAGCACTTAAGTGATCGTTTTTCAAAAATTTTAGCACTAAAGTGATCCAAAAAAAACTTATGGCACCAAAGTGAGCGCCGTACACAAGTTATGGCACTTGTAGTGTTCTTTTGCCAATCATTTAAGGTAGGTTGATTAGAAACCTAAATAAAATAGCGGGAGTACTATTTTATTTCTGCGAACCAGAAATTATAAATTCGGGGACTTGGTTACGCTAGATTCCCTAACTCCCTTTCGGTACCAATTTCAAGAGAAATACTCAATTGGACAATTTTGATAAATCCTGACTTAGAGTTCAAAGGTGCAGAAATTTTCTTTTTTGATTTTTTATTTATTTAAATGAAAGCTAACCTATATGTAATGATGTGCAAAAATTGACATGTGATTAATGCAACCTAACATGCAAACTATATGTCATGCGACGACGTGATCTATTTCTAATGACGGGCATATTATTTTTTTTTGTATTTTTCTTTAATGAAATTCGGAATTAAAAATGCCAATTATCTAAACATGCAATTTTAAACTAAAGAAATTAACCTATTCTAGAGTAATCTTTTTGGCATTTTTTATCAAAATTCGAAGCTAAAATCAAGTAAAAAATATAACTGCCAAATCTTTCGAATTAAGTTTCGATCTGAAGCCTGACAGATCGATCCTAAAATTTGAAATATCCGCTATGGAAATAACTCTATCTAAAGCCTGATAGATAGATTTATTTCCACGTGTGCGGTTGCGGATTAGGAAATTTTCCTAATCGATCACATCTTGAAAAAAATTAGATATCTTAAATATCTTGGATATATTCAAAAGATTTTGAAAATTCTAAATTCTACCCAAATTTGAAAAGTAATAGATATCCAAGATTTCAAAAAGGAAATAAAATCCTAATTGAAATAATGCTTATTATCCAAATATGCAAAATTAGATATCAATAAGCACAAATTAGGCAACCAAATATTCGAATCAAATCGGGATATGATAATTACCGATTTGCGATTTCTTTCCTAATTTGAATCTGTAGCGGATCTGGATTGCGGATCGACGGTGCGTCGGGAGCGGCGGCGTGACGTCGGGAACAGTGGCGGCTAGCGACGGTGACACGACGGGAACGGCGGCGCGGCGGACGTCTCTGGGCAGCGGCCAACAGGCGGGGATGGGCGACTCTCCGGCGGCTGTGCAGCGAACAGCGGTAGCACAGGCGGTGGGCTAACGGCGGTGTAGGCGGCTCCATTGGGCGAGCGGCGGCGGTGCGAAGCGGCTCTCCGCGAATGCGCGTGCGGCCGAATGCCGGCGACACGAGCGGGCGGGCGAGGACGTCCAAGCGACGGTGGCATCGGCGCGGTGGTGGTGTGCGACAAGGCAGCGGCAGGCAGGCGTGCACCGGCGGTGGCACACAGTGGGAGACGGCAGCGCGCGGAAGGAGGCAGCGGCAGGCAGGCGTGCAACGGCGGTGGTACACGGCGGGAGACGGCAGCGCGCTGCAGGAGGCAGCGGCGCGCGGCGGTAGCACGCGGCGGGAGAGGACGGAGGCTTCGTAGGCGGGTGGTGGAGCGGCAGGCATGCAGTAGCTGAGGGGCAGAGCAGCTCCGGCGTAGTGCAGTAGGCGGTGTCGCGGCAGGCGTGCAGTGCGGCGTGGCGGGCGGTCTCCTTCTCTCTCTCTCTCACTCTTCTCAAAATTCTCTCGTATGTCTCTCTAAAAATCCGATCTGAAAAATTATGAGAGCCCCTCCCTACCCTTATGAGACATAAACATATATTTATAGTGTAAACCTAGGTCAATTAGTCGAGCTTTCTAGTCCTAATGGGCTTAGGTTTAAGCTTTAATTTAATTCTAAGTGGGCTGAATTAATTTGGGCTTTTCTTTAATTAAGCATAATGGGCTAATTTAAGCTCAAATTATGACAACCAAGCCCCTTTTGCATGTGATTTTCGGCCCATGCTTTCCGAGTGAGCCGAGTCTCGTTCGGTGCCCGAGCTCGATTTACATGATGAATTTTAAGCTCGCTTACTACTGCCGATCCGATGCGAAATGCAGCTAATCTATATGAACCTAAACTTTGTGCTATGCGATTTGTAATATTTTTATTCAGGGGTTAAAATGTAATCCCTAATTTTCTATGCAATTAACCACTAAATGATGCGCCGAAATTTAGGTGTCAACACCTTTCCTCAGGAATTGTCGGGACTGCCATCATAAAGAGAAGTGGAGTTTGTTATCGAGTTGGCCCTGGGGGTTGAGCCAATCTCGAAGTCGCCTTATAAGATGTCGTTGTCGGAATTGAAAGAATTGAAAGTCTTGATTGAGGAATTATTGGACGAGGGTTTCGTTCGTCCTAGTGTGTCTCCATAGGGAGTGCCGGTCCTGTTTGAAGGAAGAAGGACGAGACATTGAGGTTGTGTATCGACTACCGGCAGTTGAACCAAGCGACAGTTGAGAATAAGTACGCACTACCGAGGATTGATGATCTGTTTGATCAATTGCAAGGAACCTCAGTGTTCTCTAAGATTGATTTACGGATCGGATATCATCAGTTGAGGATCAGGAAAGAGAATAATCTTGAGACCGCTTTTAGGACGCGGTACGGGCACTATAAGTTCACAGTGATGCCCTTTGGTCTATTTAATGCCCTGCTGCCTTCGTGGATCTAATGAAACGAGTATTTAAGGAGTTTCTAGACCATTTCGTCATAGTGTTCATCGACGATATATGGGTGTATTCGAAAGGCTCGGAAGAGCATGAAGTATCTTTGACTGAGGTACTACGAATCTTAAGAGAACACGCACTCTACGCCAAGTCTAGTAAGTGTGAGTTTTGGCTTAGCAGAGTAGCGTTTATTGGACACATAATGTCGGGAAATGAAATTTCTGTGGATCTGTCAAAGATTGAGGTCGTGACTGAGTGGCCAAGACCAGCATCAGTGACGGAGGTTCGATGTTTCTTAGGATTGGCTGGTTATTATAGATGTTTGGTAGAAGGATTCTTGTCGATAGCCAGGCCGTTGACGCGACTGCGTAAGAAGGAAACTAAGTTTGAGTGGGATGAAAAATGTGAAAGGAGTTGTCAGGAGTTGAAGCATAGGCTGACAACTGCCCCGATCTTGACTATTCCGTCTGGATCAGGAGGATTTGAGGTCTATAGTAACGCGTCATTAAGAGGACTGGGATATGTATTGATTCAGCTCGGAAGGTTAGTTGCATATGCGTCGCGCCAGTTGAGGCCGCATGAAATGAATTATCCAACGCGTGATTTATAGTTGGCAGCGCTGATGGATAGAACTTCTTAAGGATTACGACTGCGACATCCTGTGTCATCCCGAGAAAGCGAATCGGGTAGCGGATGCACTAAGTCGGAAGTCGAGGTATGGCACTTATGATGGTTAAGGAGTAGACCTTGTTGGAAAGGCTAAGAGACTCAGGGTTTAAGTTCGAGGTGAGCCTGATGTTTAATCTGATGACTGCATTGAGAATCGAATCGGAGATCCAAGCAAGGATTAAGGCGTTGCAGTCTACGGACCCTGAGATTCAGAAGAGTCTAAAAATGGATGGCATTAAAAGGAAACCGAACTTCCAAGTGTCCGAGGATGAAATTCTGAAATTTCGAGGACGTTTGTGCGTGCCCGATGATTTGGAGCTTAAGGAACAGATTTTGGCGGAAGCTCATAGGAGCAGTCATAGCATTCATTCGGACAGCACAGAAATGTGCTAGAATTTGCAGTAACATTATCAGTGGAATGATTTGAAAAGGAATGTGGCCAAGTGTTTGATGTGCCAACAAGTAGCGGCACAACATTGTAAGCCCGGAAGATTATTGCAACCTTTGGGAATCCTAGAATAGAAATGGGAGCATATAAATATGATTTATGTGACGGGACTACCAAAGAGCCAAAGAGGACACGATTCTATTTGGGGTGATTATTGTCAGAGTGTATGGAGTACTGGTAACGATCACTTCGGATCGTGATCCGAGATCTACGGCCAATGTTTGGAAAAGTCTGCAAGTGGCCATGGGAACAAAGTGCAATTCAATACGGCCTATTATCCGCAGTCGAATGGCCAGTCTGAAAGGACTATTCTGGCTTTAGAGGATAGGTTGAAAGCATGCGTATTAGACTTTCAGGGCAAGTGAGGAGCAGTTGCATTTGGTTGAACTTGCCTTCAATAACAGCTCTCAGCAGAGTATTGAGATGGCACCATTTAAGGCCTTGTATGACAGGGCGTGCAGGATGCCGGTATGCTGGGATGAAGTCGGTAGAAATTATCTGGGAAAGGTTGAGGACCGCTCAGAGTTGCCAGAAAAGTTATGCCGATCGGAGGCGACGACCTTAGAAATTTCAGGTTAGGGATCATGTGTTTCTCAAGGTGTCGCTTATGAAGGGGTTATCCCGATTTGGCGAGAAAAGAAAACTTAGCCCGAGGTATGTCGACCCATTGGAGATTTCAGAGAAAATTGGTGATATGGATTATAGACTTGCGTTACCGCTCAACCTGTCCTAGGTACACAATGTATTCCACGTGTCAATATTGAGAAAGTATGAACCTGACTCGACTCACGTTTTGATGTACGGGGAGATAGACGTGGACGACAAGGTGTCGTACGTGGAGAGGCCTGTAAGGATTAAGGACGGAAAGGATCGTGTACTTCGGGATAAGACGATCCCGATGGTCAAAGTTGTATGGGAGCACTACGGAATCGAAGGTGCCATTTAGAAAAGTGAGGAGGTAATATGACGTCAGTACCCCCATTTGTTTAAGTAGACAAGTTGGATTGCAAATTTCGAGGACGAAATTTTTATAAGGGGGGAAGAGTTGTAACATCTTGAATTTCGACCTATTTCCGGAATTAATGAGATAGATATTATTCTCATTTAATTTTAGTGAGTCTCGCCCGGAACGGATCCTTCACGGGATACTGACCAATAGGGAATGGCTAACTAGGAAAACGGTACGTGGATCAGGGACCCGATCGTGAATCGAGTCCGATCTCTGAGAAACGATAAGGAAATATTTTGGGCCAATGTGGGCCGATCCTAGAAAGGTAACGGATTTAGTTTGGCCAATGACGTCTGATCGGATCGCGGGTGATTCCGTACGACTGAGAGTACGCGTGGCGAATAAATCCCGAACTTGATCCGAACGATCGCGACCTCCGGAACTAGCGATAATTCCTCGTGTTTTCTCGGTAATCGAGACCGTTACGACTCGAGTAACCCTAGGTCGATACGCGTAATCCCTAAACAGCCGCCCGTTAGTGAGAAACCCTAAAATTGTAATTGAGTAATTTAGATTGCGAAATTTGATCCGGACTTGGATATCGATTTTCGTGGGCGTACGCAACTATTTTTGCGAGGACGACGTCATTTTAGTGTGGCCAACCTATTTGGGGTCGGTACGGTAGAAAAATGGAAATTCAGCCCAAAATCGGAAAATGACGATTTTGCCCCTAGGCCTATTTTTGGTATTCCAAATTTTGGGAGAATTATTGGAGGGCAATTTGGGGATTTAATTGGATATTTCAGCCCAATAATTCAGCAAAGTAAATGGACTAAAATGCCCTTGGATATTTTTGTATGGTTTAATCTCAACCGTTGGACTTGAGGGCAAGATGGGCATAACCAAAAATTGGTCAAACCTCATCATTACCCCCAATAATTTATAAGTTTCTCTCCCTCTCTCCCATTTCTTCCTCCCCAAGTCAGCCGACTCCCTCTCTCTCCCTCCTCTCCTGCCGGTTCTTCCTCTCTTGGCCACGTAAGCGCTGTCCGCCGGAGGAGACGCCACCGCCGGCCATCGCCTGTCCAAGCCGCCGTCGTCCATCCTCTCTCTCTCCATCTCGTCTCTCTCTCCCCTTTGTTTGGCTTGAGGACCACCGATTGGCCTTGGCCGTGAGGATCACCGCTGCGGCCACATCTTCGTCGTCACCGCCGGAACGCCGCCGCTGATTTTCGCCGCACGCCGGCGATCAGCCGCCCGTTCCTCGCCGAACCAGCCTTGTTGGAGCTTAGGATTAAGTGAGTAAACTATCCCTAAATCCTAATTAAGCTTTGAAGCATTTCTAGATGGGTTAGGTTTGGATTAGAAATTATTCAGGTTGGAATTAAGCTTGATTAGTGGCTGATTATTGAAGATTGATTTGGTGATGATTTGGGGAGTCTAATGGAGTGTTTTGAGGATAATTATTGGCTTAGAGTGACCTGATTTGGTGGCTGTCCATAGGGTGATTAATTGGACTTAGGTGGATTAATGGGGAGCTTAATTGTGAAATGGCCGTGAATGCCGTGTTGTCCGATTGATGGTTGATTTGTGTTGATTTAGATGTCAATTTCATGATGTCATGTTGTATATTTATAGTGGCCGAATATGAAGTGGTATAGAGGGACTTGGATGTGCGAACTCACGTTGGGTTAATCGTACGATTTAAGTGCCATTGGTGTGCTGGGTTCAATTTGGACTAAATTGATGAATTGGGAGGTTTAATGGGTTATTTTAAAGTTGATTTATGGCCGAGATTGACCGGAATCGGTGGCTGTCCATGTAGGGTTTAATTGGCCAATACTTGGCATGAGATTTTATTGCCCAAGTGTGTGAATTGTGATTGCCAATTGGGTGTGTTATGCCACATGGTATTAATTGGCCGAGTGCGCATATTATTGCGATTAATTGGGCATGTCGTGGCTGATTGGAATTGAGTAATTCATTGGGCAAGTTATTGGTAAATTGAGCACGTCATGATGTGAATTGAGCATATTGAGATGCACGTTGATTTTGGCATAAATTATTGATGTGCCTATGTTGGTATTTTGTGCTCATGGTGAGTTGCATTATTGCCCGAGTGCGGGATTGCATGGCCACGCATTTCACTTGCTGAGCATTGGCGCGAGATGAGATTTGTGTGAGTATGTATGCCTGACATGAGCATGTGATCACCTAAAATGCCCTGATGCGTTTTACGCGGGGTTCAGATAAAACTGGCTGTGTGTATGTGTGATCACTAAGGGCCCTGATGTGTTTTACGCGGGGTCGATTCTGTCCTGATACGTTTTACGCGGACGATGCTCGGTACGTCCGGAAGACGGCCAGTCTGATGCGTTTTATGCGGGTTTTGGTCCGTAAGGAGATCGGTGTTGCGCCTGATGCGTTTTACGCGGGCTAGAGACACCGGGCCGGATGCGCTTTGCGCGGGCCGTGAAGTGTTGTTGGCCTGAAGCGTTTTTACGTGGGTTGGGCCCGAAGCGTTTTTACGTGGGTCGAAATCTTTGGTGGCCTGAAGCGTTTCTACGCGGGTCGAATCTAATTGAGAAATAAGCCGTGTGCCAGAGTGCATTATTAAGCTAAATCATGAGCATGGTAAATGTGTGCCAGAGTGTGTGGCAGTTGTGCGTATCGGTGAATTATGTGCGATATGGACATTAATGAGTATGAGCATGTGCCTGGCGTACGTGTGAACCAGTGTGTTCGCGTATGTGTCGTGAATATTATTAGGCAATGCCTAACCTGCAGGGTCAGTGATGTAATCGATCTGGGCCCAAGGGCCTAGGCCAATTGTTGTTGTGTTGGTTATTGCACTGTTGTGTGTTTTAGTTTGCCTGTCAGGAGGTGCATGTTAGCCTAGTTTAGATTTAGGGGGTTTTACTCGCTGAGATTCGTCTCATTGTTGTTAAAACCCAATATTTCAGAACCCCAGCCATGAACCCAGGAGGTCCACCTCCTCGTTTTGGGATCCCCAGTCACGTGGATAATCATCAGGTGGAGTACCCTCTGGGAGACGGTCGAGTTTATGTGAAGCACTCGAGCGTGGTTTGGGTTGATGAGGGTGGATTTTACTTGAAGCCCTATTCGTACGTGGCGTGGACGTATTGAGATGGTTTAAAGGAGACCAGCCCACTGAGGAGTTTTGACATCCCCTATGATGGCTTTGGTGAGTGGGACCCTTCGGCAATCAAGCCTCCCGATGGCGAGATCGTGGATCCCGAGAAGCCGGATAAGGAGCCGCCCGTGGTGCCCCCAGTAGAGCCGCAGGCTGTTCAGCCATTGCAAGCGATTCCTCCGGAGTACGAGTCAGAGGACTCGGGAGATGGTAGGGTGGAGGATGACCCCTAGGTGCCACCGGGCTAGATTAGGGGTTGTATAGAATAGGTCTGACCAGTTAATTTTTGGAAGATAGGTCGACCTATAGTTAAACCAAGTTAATCCAACCACCTGTCCCTTTTTGTCGTGTCGGTGGTTTTGAAAGCTCTTTTTGTTGAGCTTGTTTTTAATGCTGCCTGTATGCTCAGTATGTTGAATAATGTATATGTTTCCCTGGTTAATGCAAGTATATATTTTGTAATACTGGTTGATGCTCTACCCTCGGTCATGTGTTTATTTTGTACGGGTGATTTTTATATATATATATATATATATATATATATATATATATATATATATATTGCTTTCGCATGTGCAATGCTCTCTGTGTTGGGCGTTGGGTCGGCGACGCGTCTTGGGACGTCGCACTAAACTCGACCTAGTTTGGGATGCTCGCGCTACGTAGGGCACGGGGCGTGACAGAAGCTCTTTTTGGCATCCAACAAGTATATAAAGTGGTTGAAGGCTAAGCGACCAATCGACGTCGAACCCTATGTACCCTTGAGTGTTACTACTCATTTCGATGAGCCGTATATCCCAGAGTACATTGTGCCAAGCACGCCAGGTGTAGAGCCGTATGTTCCCGAAGAGGTTGTAATCGATGTGGAAGAATGGGAGACACGAGCCAACGAATATGAAGAGGCTGAAGCTACCTTAGCTAACAAGAAGCCTAGACTTGTTTAAGCTAGTGTTCTCCTATTTTGATGAATATCATTGTAATAAAAATTTTCAAAATTAAAACAATTGCTTAATGAAGTTTCAAAGTATGTTTTGTAAAAAGTCACTATGGATTACAATTCTTTGAATTGTATGATTGCTTGAAGATGAATATTGATAAGAAATTCTATGCAAGGCTAAGACTTGCATAAAAGCTCTTATCCTTATTAATCATAAGAAATCATACAATTGAAAAAATGTAGGGTTTCATGATTCTTTCAATATGCTAACAATGGGTCTTTTTGTGAAGTAGGTTGTTTAGCAACGGAAGGTAAAAGACCTCGGACTCGCTTACAAGTTAGAATGGCGGAAGAAGAAACCCGTGCTCGACTAGCTGAAGTCGAGAATCAAATGACCCAAATGGCTGCAATGATGGTAGAAATGAAGGCTCTTATTCTTACATCCCGAGGACAGTATCCTACTACTCCAAATGCGGGAACTTCAAACACTACTGAAACATCAATTGAAGAACCAGTCAGAAACAAAGAACCGGTTCAAGAAAATCCTCCAAAAACTACACCTGAGTTAGTAAACTTGGAGGAAAACGATTCAACCAAGAAGGCATCCAAAACAAAGGATGAAGAAGAGGCCAAGAGATTAGCCAAAATTGAAGAGTGCTTAGCAAGTCAAGGTTATGAACTTCAAAGGTTCGACAAGTTCTCGCCGTATGCGAAGGTGGTTGTTCCAAAAAATTATAAAGAACCAGAGTTTGTGAGCAAGTATGATGGCGCTGGTTGTCCCAAAAGCCATTTGAAGTATTATCTCCGTAAGATGGCGAGATATTCAGATAACACGCCACTTCTTATTAGCACATTTCAAGATAGTTTGAGAGAAGCGGCCCTCGCATGGTACACAGCCCTCGACATAGAAGACTTCACTGAATGGGATCATTTGGCGGGAGAATTCCTTCACCAGTATAAGTTTAATGTTGAAGTACTCTCAACTAGAGAAGATCTCGTCAGAACCGAGAAACGGAAGAATGAAGGGTTTAGAGCCTATGCTGAGAGATGGAAAATCGTTGCCTCACAAGTAAAGCCTGCTATAAGTGAAGATGAGCTCATTGAGCTCTTTCTAAAATCATTGCCAATTGAGTATTATGACAAGCTTTATGTATCAGGTTGTCAAACATTCACCATATTTGTAAAAGTGGGTGAGAGAATTGAATGGGGATTGAAAGAGAATAAAGCCTAAGAAATAGCAGCACAAAGGCCTTACCCCGGGAAAAAAGACAAAGAGCCCATCCGAGAAGTGGCTATGGTGTCTAGCCCAAATACTCATCAAGCATCATTTTCAAAGCAATCAAATGTCGCTTGGAAAAACCCAAGGCAGTTCGAGCCAAATAAAAGGCCCGTGAGGCAATACACACCGTTGTCCCGACCCTTGTCAAAGCTATTACCAATACTTTTAGAAAGGCATTTGGTGGCCAAAGAAGTATCGAGAGACAATCCTGTAAGATTTTCTTGGTACGATGAATCAAAAACCTGCACCTATCACATGGGAGAAAGGGGACATGATGTAGATAATTTTCCCACTCTAAAGTACAAAGTTCAACAGCTCATTGACAAGAAGATATTAAACTTCCAAGAGCCAGAGCCAAATGTACATAAGAATCCTCTTCCTAAGCACAATACAGTAAACATGATCAAAGATGAAGAAGCAATGATCAAGTCTGACAATAAAGATGAATATGAAGTCAAGATTAAAGTTTCTCGATTAGGAGATGCCCGCTTTCGTCAAGAAACACTCATAAAAGGCGAGATTGTAGATAACTTGAGAGAAGGCTCCGGAAGATATAACTTCCAAGTGAAATATACCCCACTGCCATGGGCATTCAAAAATGAAGTAATTGTGCCTGATGGCTGGGGTGGTATGGATGACGAAATCGGTCTTGAGGAGAAAGCCCCGTCTAAGAAGGAAACACTCCAAGATGAAACAGATGAGGATGAAAAGGAGAAAGAAAAAGTCCAACAGGGTGAAAGGCGTTTCACCCAGAAATCATCCAAGGAAGGCGAAACTGTAGACTTACTCGGTCAAGATAGCGGTAAATACAATTACCGTGTCAAATATACTCCATCACCATGGGCATTTAAAAATGAAGACATTGTACCTGCTGGATAGGGTGGCATGGATGAGGTCCCGATCAACCAACTAATTCTCGAAGAGAATGAAGATCGAGAAGAGAAAAAGAAGAAAAAGACTCGCCGAGGTGATAGGCGATTTGCTCGAAAAGCACGAAAACAAGGTGAAGTTGTTGATTTTCTGGGTCAAGATAGTGGCCGATATAATTATCGTGTCAAATATATACCTCCTTCGTGGGCATTCAAGAATGAAATGATCACACCTGATGGATGGGGTGGAATGGATGCTGACGAAGCTAATAGAAGTATGGTATCCATGATTACATCATTTCTGATCAAGCTTGATGAGGTAGATAAATATAAGGAGGAGGAATGTCCTGTCAAACCAATTACTATCCAACTTCCCATTGATCAACTAAGGATTGAAGGAGAAGAAACACAGCCTGTGATTATCACTCTCCCTCCAAAAGAAAAGTTTGATACTAAGTATGTACCTTGAGATTACTCTCCTAAAGAAGTTGATGCCATAACCCGACCGGGGAGATGCAATATCCCGAAAGAAGGTGAGTACAAAAAGAAAGAAGTAACTAAAGAAGATGTCAAACAATTGCTTTTAGTCATGAAGACGAACGAATTTGAAGTAATTGAACAGCTAAGAAAGATGTCGGCACAGATTTCTCTGTTGGATCTCTTCAAGACTTTAGAAAGCCACAAAATGGTGCTTATGAAGCTTCTCAATGAAGTGCACATCCCGGAGACAATTAATGAAGTACAATTGGAAAACTTTGTTGGCACTATTCTTCTGAAAGATCAAATTGCCTTCTCCGATGAAGATTTCCCAATCGACGGGCATTCTCATAATAAGGCGCTATATATTGCCGTCAAATGCCGAGGCAAAAAGGTATCACGTGTGCTGATCGATAATGGTTCCGCACTTAATTTGTGTCCACTAAACACACTGCACCGCTTGGGAATTAGCGAAGAGCTCATCAAACCTTCTAAGGTAACTGTGCGCTCGTTTGATGGAATGAAGAAAGACGTTATTAGCGATATCGAGCTCAAGGTGAACAAAGGCCCTGTGCCTTTCCTAATTGATTTTCAAGTAGTAGATATTCCGAGGACTTTCAACTTGTTACTCGGAAGACCTTGGATTCATATGGCTGGTGCTATTCCTTCATGTCTCCATAAGAAGGTCAAGTTCGTCATTAATGGCAAGATGATCACCGTACATGGGGAGACGGATTTCACCACTTACAAAGAGAGTGCAATGCCGTATGTCGAACCCGAAGTGAAAGAAGAACCAAGCCATCATTCCTTTAAAATGATCTCAATGGTGCAAATCCCTGCCGGTTGCATCATAAAATCCCCAGAGTTCTCAACATCATCTATTATGTCTGGAAGGGTGCTATGCCAGTATGGATTTACTCCCGGTAATGGTCTTGGATTGAAATCCCAAGGAATCAAAGAACCTATCACTCCGCCTGCCACCAGAATGAAACACAGAGTAGGTTATATTCCAGATAGCTCTAAAGATCACCATGGAGGCCAAGGCCGAGATCAAAAGAACCATGGAGGCTATGGAAGTCGAGGTGATCGCATCATTAATCCATCCGTATGGAAGGGTAAAGCTAAAAAGCTTCCCTATCATTAGATTCACATCAAGGAAACTTTTCTTGGACCTTCCAAGCTACTTCAAGAAGAAGATTTACATGCAGAGGAAGAATCTGTTCTGTCTAGTTTATTCGAAGAGAATACCATCAATGTCATCATAATTGAAGCAGAAGATACCTATGTACTGGAATAGGAAGATTCTCTTGAACTTTTGCTACTAGCCTTTTCCATTGTATTTTGTTGATTATAATTTCAAATTTCTTGTGATTCCATTTGCAATTTTAGTTCAGTTGCAATTTCCATTCTTGTTGATATAGATGTAATCACGTCTTTCAATTCAATAAAAGTGATAAAATGTTTTGTTAAGGATATGTAGAAACAAAACCAAATCTATGATGAACATAATCCTCATTCGTGAGGCTTGAGACTTTGGGTTTCTATATTGCTCCTCATTGTGAAAATGATTTTAAGAGCGAAAATGAGGACTAGCTCTGTCTTTATGTTTTTTCAAAATAAATTTCAAAATGAATTTTCAAAAGGTTTTTCATAGGACCACATGCATTATTTACTTCGTATGCGATTACTAATCATGTTTGTTACATGTCAGGTATGAGCATTCGCATATCCGTAATAGGTTTATATGTGGCCCAAATCTTTCCGAGGAGATCACTTGCGATAACGAAAAGGATAACGAGGATGAGGAATGGGTCAGAAAGGAATAGATTCGTCATGAAGAATCAAAGCCACTCATAATAGAGAAAACGATCATTGTTAATCTGGGCAATAAAGAGAATTCCAAAGAAGTTAAGATTGGAGAAAGTCTTCTCTCAGCAGAAACGGAAAGAATCATGGATTTGCTTAGAGAATATCAAGATATATTCGCATGGTCTTATGCTGACATGCCAGGCCTTGATCCGAGCATAGTTGAACATGCTTTGCCAATCAATCCAAGTATTCCACTAAAGAAGCAAAAACTTAGGCGAACGAAGCCGGATTTAGCAAAGAAGATAGAAGAAGAAGTGATGAAATTGCTCAAAGTTGGCTTCATCGAAGTATTACCATATCCAGAATGGGTTGCCAACATAGTGCCCATAATAAAGAAAGATGGTCGAGTACGGGTGTGCGTTGACTATCGCGACCTAAATAAAGCAAGCCCTAAGGATGATTTTTCGCTTCCACATATTGATGTATTAGTGGATAGCACTTCTGGGTTCGAAACATTTTCATTCATGGTTGGTTTTTCAGGATATAATCAAATCCTCATGAAGAAAACGGATAAGGCGGGACATCATTGCTAGATATGGAGTTCCAGAAGCAATAATTACGGACAATGGCTCAAATCTAAACAACAAGAGTATGGATGATTTACTCGAACACTTCCACATCCGACATCTGAACTCATCCCCATATCGTCCACAAATGAATGGAGTAGTTGAAGTGGCAAATAAGAATATCAAGAAGATATTGGCCAAGACAGCTAAAAATTATCGTGATTGGCAAGAAAGGTTACCGTATGCTCTGATGGCATACCGAACTTCAATTCGAACATCAACTGGAACAACCCCGTTTTCCTTGGTTTATGGAATGGAAGCAGTGCTACCTGTTGAAGCAGAAATTCTTTCATTAAGGATACTATCTCAATTGAAGCTTTGAGAAGCTGAGTGGATTCAACAAAGATATGAACAATTCAACATGATCGATGAAAAGAGATTAAGAGATATATGCCATGGGCAAGCCTATCAGAGAAGAGTGGCTAAATCCTTTAATAAAAAAGTGAAATCAAGGCATTTCAAAACAGAGGATTTAGTAGTGAAGAAAGTCATTTTCAACAATTCAGATCCTCATGGCAAATTCACTCCGAATTATGAGGGTCCATACATTGTCAAGAAAGTTCTTCTTGGAGGAGCATTGATTCTTGTAGATATGGTAGGAACAGAATTGGTCTATCCTGTAAATACAGATGCTGTCAAGATTTTCTACCCATGAAATGAAGACGAACATTCAAGAAGAGATTTGGGTTACTTTAGAACATGTGCAATATCATGCATATCATGCATACCATGCATTTCATAAACATGTTTATCTGTTTTGCAGAAGAAAGCAAAAGGAGTCCAAACCAGTTAATGGTTTCAAAAATCCCAATGAAGTTGTTAAATAATGGAGGGAAGTATTATTTCCAATTCAATTTTCCGTTGATATTCCATAATGTGCTTTTCTTGTTTATTATCCCCAGGGAGACAAAGAAAAGGGAGCAACAAAAGGAAGAATCCCCAGTGAAACGAAAGTAAAAACATGTAAATAAGAGGGATCTTAGTAAGTTGATCAGACAGGTATCCCTAAATCGTGAGTGCATGTGTTAAAGAAGTTGCCTTTCTAAGAGAAAATTGAACTTTCTCTTCCCTAAGCGAAATGACACTAAGGCTGAGAAAAAAAAAACACATTGTTTTGAAAAGAAAATACCTCATAAATCAAAAATTTTTGAAACACGCTTTCTTTGAGAATGCATTAAGTATTAAAATTCCCTAAAAGGGATAATTTGACAAAAGACTTTGAAAAATTTCAAAGAAAAAGTTTGGATCAAATCGAATGGAAAAACCTTCAAATGAGGAAAGGTAAGCTGTATCCAAACACATCCTCTATACACTCAAAGTCAAAATGAAGAAGTGAGTGAGAAAAAACTCATTCGAAGGAAATAGGGGATGTTCGCAATGATTACATGGATTGAAATGATGAAAGGCAGTCATTTCATTATCCCAAACACATGTTTATCCCTTGCAAACCAAATTTGAGCCGAAACAGTGGAGAAGTTTTTCCAAAATAATCTTGTTAAGAACCACCCCATATTGGGGCAAACCAGGAAGTTTGTGATTGACAGCTATGGAGAATAGGATCAAGAAAGATTTTATTGTATACTCTTGCATTAATCTTTATGTGATAACTTCAGATGAAGTCATATGGAAGCTCAAGATATCCTAAGAGGAAGAAGAGCACTTCATTTCTTATACCCAAACACATTACCTTTGGCAAAGCTCAATTGAGCCTGAATATTCATTTCAGAACCCTAAATTGGTGATCATCTCTTCACACTGAAGCATGAGCATATGATCCACTTTAATAGATAAGAAACAAAAGGGCATGACACGGAGTCCTTAGAATTCAAAAAGGTCAAAGGCAAAGAATCAGGGGCATGAAAAAGCAGTGTGCCTGGTAAAAGCAAGGCCAAATGCCCAAGAAAAATGAAAAGGAAAGAGAGTTCAAAAGAAAGCTCAAAATGACAAAAAAAGTCATGACAAAGCAAAGCCAAGATCATGAGAGATCATAGACCACAACAAGTGAGAATGAACAAAAAAAAAAAAGAGATTATAATGAACGTTTAAGGGACTATGATGTTCATAAAAGAAAGATCCCTAGTAGACAAAAGAGGAAAAGGGTGGTGATGCCAAAAAGATCACCAATTTCATAAAAACCCTGAATTCAAACAAATGCATCTTTTAAGCCTACCCAATACCAACAATACAACCTCTCCCCAAAGACTCTTCAGATTGGGATGTTGAGAGTAGAAACATAACTTTATGATAAGAAGTCATCACTCAAATAAGTGTATGCAATAATATCTTGTCTTGTCCTCGAGGTTCTTAACTTGTAGACCCGAAGTCAGATATGATGAAATTCTTTTTCTTGGCCTCAAAATACCTATCCTTTGAATAGCCATTGACCAAGCTAATATTACAACCTTTTGAAAGACCTTATCGGATCAATTGGATTGTATACATTGCGAATATCTCCGAACACCTAAGGATTGGTTAAGAGAGATAAAATTGAGGGATATCAGACAAGTCCCATTTCAATCAAATAAAGAAAAGACCAAGCTCATAGATTGAAATAAATCCTTTCTAATGAAGGTCTTCCAAACGATTATTTCAAGCATTTCTTAAAAGATTCCAAGCATTTTTTTCAAATAATTCCTCGAAAAGGAAATTCGATTGTCTGAAATGCATTAATGCAAAGAATGCATGTTTCCAGACCAGGTTTCAAAATTTTTAGTAACCTAAAACCAAGTTTTCAAACAGTTTGTGGTAAGCTAAGAAAAAAAAACCACGCTTCAAACAGTTTTGATTAATTTCAAAACTACTTTTCAAAATAGTTTTTGGTCAACTAAAAACCATACAAAGGTTAGTGAAACCTCAAAAATCACATAACTCATGGTTAAGGCATTCATTGTTTGAAGTCTTCCCAAAGTCCTACAGGCGAGGAGCCCCTAGGCAAATTCAAGTCCTATAGGCGAGGTGTCATGCCCCGAACCCTACGGCACGCAACAACCCTACCGCGGTCAATTCAGTGCGACGTCCCAGGACGTGTCGCCGACCCAAAATCCAAAACAGAGGACAATGCACATGCGGAAGCAACGTAACACCCGTACATAATAAAACAACATGACCAAGGATAGCGATAATTATAATAAAGTGTCGGCCCTACCTAAGTAAGGTCAAGTCTAAACTCGAGGGCAACCAGTCTGGATCGGATCCTGAGGACTCGGACGAATTGTCAGACGACTCGGACTCGGAATCCATCGAATCCGGCTCGGACTCGGCGTCCACTGACTCCACCCCGGAATCATCCTCCGGCTCTGGCTCCTGCTCCATAGGCTCCGGCTCCTACTCCGACTCTTGATCGGACTCCCATTCCACCAGCTCCTCTCCTTTAGATTCGGTATCCATCCCAATGATGACTGGCTGGGGGTCGGGATCCTCCTCGGACGTGGTAGCGAGGCTCACGATCTCCCCATCAACGGCCTGCGGATCCGACTGGCCTAACGCGTTGAATGGGATATCGAAGGTCCTAAGAGGACCGTGGGTGCCAAACTGGTTCTGGAAACACCAAGCGAGATAGGGATGGGCCTGGAGCTGTGGCCCACCCTCATCGACCCAAATAATATTATAATACCTAACATAAGTCTCCCCGTTACCTACGGGATACTCGATCACCGATCGCTCTATGCGATACGGAATCCCAAAACGAAGTGGTGCTTCTTCCATCTTCAGGGTCGGGGGTCTGAAATATGGGGTTTAAACAACAATGAGAATAAATCTCAGCGAATAGGCCCCCTAAACCTAAACTAGGCTAACATGCACCTCCGGACAAGTATTAACCAAACAAACAATCAAACAATCATCTGACTTAGGCCCTCGGCCCAAATCCAACATATAATTTACCCTGCATGTTAGGCACATAATAATAATCATAATGGCACCGAACCCAATTGCGGTACAAGTATGAAATCACTTGGCCACGAACACATGCAATGCACATGGTCACACTCGTTAATGCACCCTTGCACACGTGCCACCACTATGCATATGCTCATGCTCATTTTTGCACACTTTCACACGTGCCAACTTTCCATTTATCACCGACCCGCATAAAACGCATCATGTCCGACCCGCGTAAAACGCATCAGGTCTATCACATTTCGATCGATCTCCGACCCACGTAAAACGCATCAGGCTCATGACACAACTAGTGTAAAACGCATCAGGCTGGCCATCTTTCGGTAGTCCGAGCATCGTCCCGCGTAAAATGCATCAGGACGGGTTCAACACCCCGCGTAAGACGCATCAGGGTTTTATGTGATCACACATACACATACCACCAATTATTATCTGAACCCCGCGTAACACGTATCAGGGCAATTTAGGTGATCACATGCTTATGTCATTCACGCACACTTGCATAATTCACATGCTGTGCCAATGCTCGATATGCACATTCATGGCCACATCATCCCGAACTTAGGGCATTCATAAAATTCACATTGAGCACTCAATTTAATATACTCACATGTTCAATTCACATTTCAATATGTCCAATTAACCACGTAATTCAAATCAGCCACTATACATATAATTGGCACTCGAACTCATGCGATTAAAATAATATAATTGAGCACAATCAAGGCCCGCCATGCCTCTCGACTCTCGACCACATTAACAACTCCACTAACATTGACCATCACATCCAATCAAGATCAATGGCCAAGATGGGTTCTTAACACAAAATATCTAGGGGCAATTAAGGAATAAGCAAGAGTGATGGGGGCACTTTAGTCCATTATTTTTGGCACTAATGGGGCTTAATAAAACTAATTAAAACCTCTAAAATTCGGAATTAACACTTAAGGCTTAGGGGCAAATCGTTAATTTTCCATTTCCGGTCCGAAATTCCATTTTTCGACCATACCGATCCCAAATATAATTGGCCACACTAATACGACGTCGTCCTTGCAAAATAGTCGCGTACGTCCGTGAAATTCGACACTCAAGTCCGGATTCAATTCCACGATCAATTTCGCTCAAATGCGATTTTAGCGTCTCTTACTAATGGGCGGCTATTTAGGGGTTATGCGTATCGACTCAGAATACCCGAGTCATGACGGTCTCGATTTCCAAAAGAACGTGAGAATTTATCGCTAGTTCCGGAGGTCGCGATCGTTCGGAATAAGTTTAGGATCGTTTGCCACGCGTACTCTTGGTCGTGCGGAATCACCCGTGATCCGATCGTACATCGTTGGCCAAACCAAATCCGTCACCTTCCTTGGATCGGCCCACATTGGCCCAAAATATTCCCTCGTCGTTCCTCGGAATCGGACTCGATTCACGATCGAGTTCTTGGGTCCACGTACCGTTTCCTTAGTTAGCCATTCCCTACTGGTCAGCATCCCGAGAATGATAAGTTCCGAGCGAGACTTACTAAAATGAAATGAGAAATAAACATCTATTTCATTGATCACAAAAGTGGGTCGAATTCAGGATGTTACAACTCTTCCCTCCTTACAAAAATTTCGTCCTCGAAATTTACAACCCAAACCCGACTACTCAAACAAATGGGGGTATTGACGTCGCATTGCTTCATCACTTTCCCATATGACACTTTCTGTTCCATGATGTTCCTAAATAACCTTGACCAACGGGATCGTCTTATTCCTCAAAACTTGCTCCTTTCTATCCTCGATTAGCACCGGTCTATCCACGTACGACACCCTGTCGTCCACATCTATTACTTCGTGATTTAGCACGTGGGTCGGATCCGGTTCGTACTTCCTTAACATTGACACGTGGAAGACGTTATGAACTTGCGACAAATTCGGCGGCAAGGCGAGACAATAAGCTAACGTTCCAATCCTCTCTAAAATCTCGAACGGGCCTATATATCTTGGACTCAGCTTTCCTTTCTTGCCAAATCGAGACAGTCCTCTCATCGGTGAGATCTTAAGGAATACGTGGTCACCAACCTGAAACTCCAACGATCTACGCCTTCGGTCCACATAACTCTTCTGACGGCTATGTGCTGTCTTTAGCCTGTCCCGGATAATCCTTACCGTTTCCACCGACTGTTGAACTAACTCTGGACCCGTTACACTTCTTTCTCCCACTTCATCCCAATACAATGGTGTTCTACACGCTCTGCCATAAAGCGCTTCAAATGGTGCTATCCCAATACTCTGCTGAAAGCTGTTGTCGTAGGCAAATTCAACCAAATGTAACTGCTCTTCCCACTTGCCTTTAAAATCTAATACACATACTCTCAGCATATCCTCTAAAGTCTGAATAGTCCTTTGAGACTGGCCATCTGTCTGCGGATGATAGGCCGTACTGAACTGAAGTTTCGTCCCTAAGGCCACTTGCAGACTTTTCCAAAAATTAGCAGTAAACCGGGGATCACGGTCCGACGTGATCGTCACCGACACTCCATGCAGGCGGACTATCTGCCGCACATATAATTCCGCATACCTTTCCAACTCTAAGTCTTTTCGCACTGCCAGGAAGTGCGCTGACTTAGTTAGTCTGTCCACTATCACCCAAATAGAATCGTGTCCTTTCTGGCTTCTTGGTAATCCCGTGACGAAATCCATCGTAATATGCTCCCATTTCCATTCTGGGATTTCGAACATTCCACCAAGTTTACATTGTTGTGCCTTCACTTGTTAGCACGTCAAACACTTGGCCACATGCTTGGCCACATCCACCTTCATTCCATTCCACCAATAATGTTGTCGAAGGTTCTGGTACATTTTCGTGCTGCCCGGGTGAATGCTATAATTGCTCCTATGAGCCTCCGATAAAATCTCTTTCTTAAGTTCCAAATCGTCGGGCACGCACAAACGTCCTCGAAACTTCAAAATTCCCTCCTCGAACACTTGGAAGTCCGATTTCCTCTTAGTGCCATCCATCTTCAGAATTTTCTGAATCTCAGGGTCCGTGGACTGAAATGCTTTAATTTTGATTTGCACTTCCGGTTCAATCCTTAACGTCACCACTAAACTGGAGAGGTATCCTATCTCGAACTTAAACTCCGAGTCTCGCGCCCCTTCCAATAAAATCCACTCTTTGACTATTAATTGCACGATGCTCGACTTCCGACTTAGGGTATCCGCTACCCGGTTGGCCTTTCCGGGATGATACAAAATGTCACAGTCATTGTCCTTCAGCAACTCCATCCAACGACGCTGTCTCATATTTAGTTCCTTTTGAGAAAACAAGTATTTGAGACTCTGGTGATCCGTGTAAATCTGGAACCTTTCTCCACTTAAATAGTGCCTCCAAATCTTAAGTGCGAAAATGATTACTGCCAGCTCCAAGTCGTGAGTCGGGTAGTTCATCTCATGAGGCCTTAACTGACGCGATGCATAAGCTACCACCCTTCCATGTTGCATTAGCACGCATCCCAATCCCTTAAGCGAACATCGCTATAAATCTCATATCCTCCCGGTCCTGAAGGGATTGTTAGTACTGGCGCAGTCGTCAATCTCTGTTTCAATTCCTGAAAACTCTCTTCATACTTTTCCGTCCATTCAAACTTCGTCTCCTTCTTAAGTAACCTTGTCAATGGAGTGGCTATCGCTGAGAATCTTTCCACGAATCGTCGATAGTACCTTGCCAGACCTAAGAAGCTTCGAACCTCAGTAACTATCGTCGGTCTCGGCCAATCCATCACTGCTTCAATCTTCGCCGGATCCATGGAGATTCCTTCTCTGGAAATTATATGTCCAAGAAACGCCACTTGGTCAAGCCAAAACTCGCACTTGCCAAACTTAGCATACAGTGCATGCTCTTTTAACATTCGCAGGACCTTTTCCAAGTGTACCTCATGTTCCTCGGGACTCTTTGAATATACCAAAATATCATCTATGAAGACGATGATGAATTGATCCAAAAACTTCTTGAATACCCGATTCATTAAGTCCATGAAAGTAGCAGGGGCATTAGTCACCCCAAACGGCATTACTGTGAATTCATAGTGCCCATACCTTGTCCTGAATGCCGTCTTAGGGATATCCTCATTTTGGATCCTCAACTGATGATACCCTGTCCTCTGGTCAATCTTAGAGAATACCGAGGCTCCTTGCAACTGATCGAACAGGTCGTCATTCCTCGGCAGTGGATACTTATTCTTGACGGTCACTTGGTTCAGCTACCGGTAGTCGATACAAAACCTTAATGTTCCATCCTTCTTCCTTACAAACAGCACCGGCGCTCTCCATGGAGACGCACTTGGGCGAATGAATCCCTTGTCCAATAATTCTTGGGTCGGACCTTTAATTCCTTCAGTTCCGACAGGGACATCCGGTACGTTGCCTTCGAGATCGGCTCAGTTCCTGGGGCCAACTCGATCACAAATTCCACTTCTCTTTCTGGTGGCAAACCCGGCAATTCATAAGGAAAGACTTCGGGAAAATTGCACACCACTGGTATCTCTTCCAATTTTGGCTCCGCAACTGTCGGATCAACTACATTCACCAAATATCCTTCGCAACCCTCATCTAACAACTTGGTCACCTCGAGAGAAGAAATCCAAGGGATCGAGGTTCCTCCTCGGTTTCCCTGAAACTCAAATCTAGGACGTCCAATCGGGTTAAATTGGATCACCCTACAACTGCAGTCCATTACGGCTTTTTGCTTAACTAACCAATCCATTCCAATAATCACATCAAAGTCGAACATGGCCAAAACTGCCAAATCTATCCTTCCTTCTCTACCCTCGATAACTATTTTACAGTCAGGACACCCTAGCGAGACTAACACCTTATCATTCAGAGGGGTCGTCACATACAACATAACCTCAAGCAGAATCGACTCAATTCCAACCAATCTAACAAACTGCTTTGAAATAAACAATTGGGTAGCCCCCGGATCAAACAAGGCATACACAGCATGATCACAGAGAGAGACCGTACTTGTGACCACACCTGGCGTGTCCTCAGCCTCCCTTCGCGCCATCGCATACACCCTTCCTTGTGCTAGCGGTCTACCTTGAATGGCCGGTGGGGGATTCCCAGCCTAATTTCCGGCCCGGGGCTGCTGAACTTGCATCGGCGGTCCGGTTGGACGTTGCTGAGGGCAGTTTCTTATCTGGTGCTCCATGCTCCCGCACTTGAAACATGCCCCAAACCTGTTCTGCGGGTGGTTCGGCTTCCCGATGTTCTTTCTAACGGGAGGGACAAATCGCCTATTTCCCGCCATCGGCTTCTTCCCGAAGCGGCGGTTGTCCTTAGCCGGGGCAAACCGCGATCCAGAAGCGGCTGCCCTGTCCACCTGATCCCGCTCAATAGCCTGAGCCCTCTCATATAATTCCTCATAAGTTCTCAAATTCACCGATATCAACTGACTGCGAATATCGGCTCTCAGTCCATCTCGAAACCTTCACGCCTTGTCCTCAGGATGATCTATCATCCTTGGCGCAAACTTAGACAGCCTAGCAAATTCTGCCTCATACTGGTCTACAGTCATCTGTCCTTGATGGAGTCTCATAAATTCTGCTAGTTTCCTTTCCTTAGCACTCTCAGAGAAGAATTTTCCATAGAAGTTCTCGGAAAACACGGCCCAAGTCTGGGCGGTACCCTCGGGAAATACTCTTCCCCTGGTGGCCTTCCACCAGTCATTAGCATTATCTTGCAACAGATACACCGCTAAGGTCACCTTTTCAGCTTCGGTGCACCCCAGAACTTCGAATGCCTTCTCCAGCTCCTCAACCCAACGCGGCGCAGCCTCGGGGTCGCCCTTTCCGTCGAACTTCGGCGGCTTTAACTTTAGGAACTATTCCACTAACTGATGCATTTGCCTATTCCTAACTACCTGAGCCTGCCCTTGATTGGCCTGATTACCATTAACAGCAGCAGTCGTTGCGGCTTCAGTAGCTTGGGCGATATTGGCGGCCCTCTCTTGAGCCTGCCTTCCCATCAAATTCCCTATTTCTTGCAATGTCTGAATAACTGCATCAAGCCTTGGGTCTCTTGCTTCTCGGCCCATGGCACTTGACTGACCTCTTGTCCCCATTCCTCTGATCATCCCTACGGTTTTCCTCACTACTCACCTACCTGCTACAATTCCACTCAGGAATTAGAGACCTAGGCCAAACTATACCAGTCTAAAGCCCTAGGCACAGAATTATAGCAATCAATCACTCAGCAGGCAGTCAGACACGAGGAGCATGAAGTCTCAGCCAAAGGGACATGCGTACTTACCTCGGGTCCTACCGCACCTGCACTTTACGGGTCAATCACAACAATCACTCAATCATGCAATTCAAACAGTCTAGAGGTACACGTAGCACACAAGTCACCCTATTCGGCTACCCATGGTCATCGCTCCTTATCGCTCCTTATCACTCCAGACTTCGACCGAGTTGGATCGAGCTAACCTTGCTCTGATACCAAATCAACGGGGGTTGTCACGCCTCGAACCCTATGACACACGACAACCCTACCACAGTCAATTCAGTGCGACGTTCCAGGACGCGTCGCCGACCCAAAATCCAAAACAGAGGACAATGCACATGCGGAAGCAACATAACACCCGTACATAATAAAACAACATGACCAAGGATAGCGATAATTATAATAAATACAACTTGCATTAATAACAGGGATTTCAAATATCCAAAGACAGGCAATATACACCAACCAAAGTAGGTCAACAGCCACTAACATCAAAAAAGGGTATGTGGCTTGGGCGGTCAGGCACTAACTCTAAAAAGGGCTTTATCAAAAAGTGTCGGCCCTACCTAACTAAGTTCAAGTCTAAACTCTAGGGCAACCGGCCCTGATCAGATCCTGAAGGCTTGGACGAATCGTCAGACGACTCAGACTCGGAATCCATCGAATCCGGCCGGACTCGGTATCCACTGACTCCACCCCGAAATCATCCTCCAGCTCTGGCTCCTGCTCCATAGGCTCAGGCTCCGACTCTGACTCCTGATCAGACTCCCATTCCATTGGCTCCTCTCCCTTGGATTCGGTATCCATCCCGATGATGACTGGCTGGGGGTCGGGATCCTCCTCGGACGTAACAGCAGGGCTCACGATCTCCCCATCAACGGCCTGCGGATCCGACTGGCCTAACTCGTCGAACGAGACATGGAAGGTCGTAAGAGGACCGTGGGTGCCGAACTGGTTCTGGAAACACCAAGCGAGATAGGGATGGACCTGGAGCTGTGGCCCCCCCTCATCGACCCAAATAATATTATAATACCTAACATAAGTCTCCCCGTTCCTTACGGGGTACTCGGTAACCGATCGGTCTATGCGATACGGAATCCCAAAACGAAGTGGTGCTTCTGCCATCTTCAGGGTCGGGGGTCTGAAATGTGGGGTTTAAACAACAATGAGAATAAATCTCATTGAATAGGCCCCCTAAACCTAAACTAGGCTAACATGCACCTCCGGACAAGTATTAACCAAACAAACAATCAAACAATCATCTGACTTAGGCCTTCGGCCCAAATCCAACATATAATTTACCCTGCAGGTGAGGCACATAATAAAAATCATAATGGCACCGAACCCAATTGCGGTACAAGTACGAAATCACTTGGCCACGAACACAGGCAATGCACATGCTCACACTCGTTAATGCACCCTTGCACACGTGCCACCACTATGCATATGCTCATGCTCATTTTTGTACACTTACACACGTGCCAACTTTCCATTTATCACCGACCCACGTAAAACATATCAGGTCCGACCGGCGTAAAACGCATCAGGTTGGCCTTCTTCCGGTAGTCCGGGCATCGTCTAGCGTAAAACGCATCAGGACGGGTTCAACACCTCGCGTAAGACGCATCAGGGTTTTATGTGATCACATGTACATATACCACCAATTATTATCCGAACCCCGCGTAACACGCATCAGGGCAATTTAGGTGATCACATGCTCATGTCATTCGCGCACACTTGCATAATTCACATGCTATGGCAATGCTCGATATGCACATTCATGGCCACATCATCCCAAACTCAGGGCATTCATAAAATTCACATTGAGCACTCAATTTAACATACTCACATGTTCAATTCACATCTCAATATGCCCAATTAACCACGTAATTCAAATCAGCCACTGTACATAAAATTGGCACCCGAACTCATGCGATTAAAATAATATAATTAAGCACACTCAATGCCCACCATGCCTCTCGACTTTCGACTCTCGACCACATTAAACATTCGACATGGCATCATACAATCACTCTCGAACCATGCACCATTCGGCCAATACATGGACAAATCAAGGCACACACGACAATTCACAATTAAGCCCTAAATTAGCCGAACAAGGCCCGATCAAGCCCACAATGACCAGCCACAAATTAGTCCACCTTAGGCCTCTAAATCACCATCAAATCATCACATTAGGCTCCCAAAATTCACCACATAATCAGCCACTACACGGCCCACACATTGCACCCATTTTAATCCACATATTAGCTCAAATCAAGTCCATAATGATCAGCCAACAACCAGCCCATTCTAGGCCACCAACACATTTAAATCATCACCCTAAACCACCAAAATAGCCACAAAGTCAGCCCTAATCATCCGCCACTAATTAACCCCTAAAATACCTTAATTAACCCCTAAACCTATCTAGAAATGTATAATGGCCTAATTAGGGTTTAAGGTTTGTACTCACTAGGTCTTAAGCTCCAAACGTGACCGAACAAGGAGGAGAAAATGGGCTGGACTGAGCTGGTCCTAGCTGGTTCAGCGGCGGCGCTCCGGCGGTCCTCACGGCGGCGGCAACGGGCAGTGGCTCTCGGCTGAGCTGGGCGGCGAATGAGGGTGGTGGTACTAAGGGTGGTGTCACGGAAATGAAAGAGGAAAAAGGTTGGGAGTGACTGAGGTGGTGGTGGTGGTGCATGAGCAACGAGCGGTCGGCGGTGGTGGCGCTCGGCGAAGGTGCACGCACGGCCAAGGGGGCTAGTCCGAGGTGGTGGTGGTGGTGATGACGAGAGAGGGAGAGAGAGAGAGAGAGAGAGAGAGAGAGAGACGGTCGGGTGGTGGTGATGATGAGGTGAGGCGGTGGTGCGGACGAGCGGCGTGAGCGGCCTCGGCGAGCGGCGCTCCAGCGGGCGGCAGCGGTGTGTGGCTGCATCGACGAGCGGCTCACGCGGCCGAGGGGGAGAGAAATGGAGAGAGTGAGGCGTGAGAGAGGGGAGTGGCCGGTGCAAATGGTGAGAGTGAGAGGAGAGAGAGAGATTGCAAGAAGTGTTTATCCAATTTGGTGAGTGGGTTAGATAGAACAACTCCACTAACATTGACCATCATATCCTCTCCACTAACACATAATCCAAGGGCCACAATTCAAAGGCCAATCACATCCAATCAAGATCAATGGCCAAGATGGGTTCTTAACACAAAATATCTAGGGGCAATTAGAGAATAAGCAAGAGTGATGGGGGCACTTTAGTCCATTATTTTCGGCACTAATGGGGCTGATAAAACCAATTAAAACCTCTAAAATTCGGAATTAACACTTAAGGCTTAGGGGCAAATCGGTAAGTTTCCATTTTCGGTCCGAAATTCCATATTTCGACCATACCGATCCCAAATATAATTGGCCACACTAATACGACGTTGTCCTTGCAAAATAGTCGCGTACGTTCGTGAAATTCGACACTCAAGTCCGGATTCAATTCCACGATCAATTTCGCTCAAATGCGATTTTAGCGTCTCTTACTAACGGGCGGCTATTTAGGGGTTACGCGTATCGACTCAAAATAGCCGAGTCGTGACGGTCTCGATTTCCAAAAGAACGTGAGAATTTATCGCTAGTTCCGGAGGTTGCGATCATTCGGAATAAGTTTAGGATCGTTTGCCATGCGTACTCTCGGTTGTGCGGAATCACCCGTGATCCGAGCGTACGTCGTTGGCCAAACCAAATCCGTCACCTTCCTTGGATCGGCCCACATTGGCCCAAAATATTCCCTCGTCGCTCCTCGGAATCGGACTCGATTCACGGTCGAGTTCTTGGGTCCACGTACCGTTCTCCTAGTTAGCCATTCCCTACTGGTCAGTATCCCGAAAATGATGAGTTCTGGGCGAGACTTACTAAAATGAAATGAGAAATAAACATCTATTTCATTGATCACGAAAGTGGGTCGAATTCAGGATGTTACAATTCTTCCCCCCTTACAAAAATTTCGTCCTCAAAATTTATAACCCAAACCCGACTACTCAAACAAATTGGGGTATTGACGTCGCATTGCTTCATCACTTTCCCAGGTGGCACCTTCTGTTCCATGATGTTCCCAAATAACCTTGACCAATGGGATCGTCTTATTCCTCAAAACCTGCTCCTTTCTGTCCTCGATTCGCACCGGTCTCTCCACGTACGACACCCTGTTGTCCACGTCTATTACTTCATGATTCAGCACGTGGGTCGGATCCCCTTCGTACTTCCTTAACATTGACACGTAGAAGACGTTATGAACTTACGACAAATTCGGCGGCAAGGCGAGACGATAAGCGGATCTCGAACGGGCCTATATACCTTGGACTCAGCTTTCCTTTCTTGCCAAATCGAGACAGTCCTCTCATCGGTGAGATCTTAAGGAATACGTGGTCACCAACCTGAAACTCCAACGGTCTATGCCTTCGGTCCGCATAACTCTTCTGACGGCTCTGTGCTGTCTTTAGCCTGTCCCGGATAATCCTTACTGTTTCCACCGACTGTTGAACCAACTCTGGACCCGTTACACTTCTTTCTCCCACTTCATCCCAACACAACGGTGTTCTACACGCTCTGTCATAAAGTGCTTCAAACGGTGCCATCCCAATACTCTACTGAAAGCTGTTGTTGTAGGCAAATTCAACCAAATATAACTACTCTTTCCACTTGCCTTGAAAATCTATTACATATGCTCTCAGCATATCCTCTAAAGTCTGAATAGTCCTTTGAGACTGGCCATCCGTCTGCGGATGATAGGCCGTATTGAACTGAAGTTTCGTCCCTAAGGCCACTTGCAGACTTTTCCAAAAATTAGGAGTAAACCGGCGATCACGGTCCGAAGTGATCGTCACCGTCACTCCATGCAGTCGGACTATCTGCCGCACATACAATTTCGCATACCTTTCCAACTCTAAGTCTTTTCGCACTGCCAGGAAGTGCGCTGACTTAGTCAGTCTGTCCACTATCACCCAAATAGAATCGTGTCCTCTCTGACTTCTTAGTAATCTCGTGACGAAATCCATCGTAATATGCTCCCATTTCCATTTTGGGATTTCCAATGGCTGCAACATTCCATAGGTTTACAATGTTATGCCTTCACTTGTTAGCACGTCAAACACTTAGCCACATGCTTGGCCACATCCACCTTCATTCCATTCCACCAATAATGTTGTCGAAGGTTCTGGTACATTTTTGTGCTGCCCGGGTGAATGCTATAATTGCTCCTATGAGCCTCCGATAAAATCTCTTCCTTAAGTTCCAAATCATCGGGCACGCACAAACGTCCTCGAAACTTCAGAATTCCCTCCTCGAAAACTTGGAAGTCCGGTTTCCTCTTAGTGCCATCCATCTTCAGAATTTTCTGAATCTCAGGGTCCGTGTACTGAAATGCTTTAATTTTGGTTTGCACTTCCGGTTCAATCCTTAACGTCGCCACTAAACTGGAGAGGTGTCCTATCTCGAACTTAAACTCTGAGTCTCGCGCCCCTTCCAATAACATCCACTCTTTGACTATTAATTGCGCGATACTCAACTTCCGACTTAGGGTATCTGTTACCCGGTTGGCTTTTCCGAGATGATACAAAATGTCACAGTCATTGTCCTTTAGCAACTCCATCCAACGACGCTGTCTCATATTTAGCTCCTTTTGTGAAAACAAGTACTTGAGACTCTGGTGATCCGTGTAAATCTAAAACCTTTCTCCACATAAATAGAGCCTCCAAATCTTAAGAACGAAAATGATTGCTGCCAGCTCCAAGTCGTGTGTTGGGTAGTTCATCTCATGAGACCTTAACTGACGCGATGCATAAGCAACCACCCTTCCATGTTGCATTAGCACGCATCCCAATCCCTTAAGTGAAGCATTGCTATAAATCTCATATCCTCCCGGTCCTGAAGGGATTGTTAGCACTGGCGCAGTCGTCAATCTCTGTTTCAATTCCTGAAAACTCTCTTCACACTTTTCCGTCCATTCAAACTTCGTCTCCTTCTTAAGTAACCTTGTCAATAGAGTAGCTATCGTTGAGAATCTTTCCACGAATCGTCGATAGTACCCTGCCAGACCTAAGAAGCTTCGAACCTCAGTAACTCTCGTCGGTCTCGGCCAATCCATCACTGCTTCAATCTTCGCCGGATCCATGGAGATTCCTTCTCTGGAAATTATATGTCCAAGAAACGCCACTCGGTTAAGCCAAAACTCGCACTTGCCAAACTTAGCATACAGTGCATGCTCTTTTAACATTCGCAGGACCTTTTCCAAGTGTACCTCATGTTCCTCGGGACTCTTTGAATATACCAAAATATCATCTATGAAGACGATGACGAACTGATCCAAAAACTTCTTGAATACCCGATTCATTAAGTCCATGAAAGTAGCAAGGGCATTAGTCAGCCCAAACGGCATTACCGTGAATTCATAGTGCCCATACCTCATCCTGAATGCCGTCTTAGGGATATCCTCCTTTTGGATCATCAACTGATGATACCCTGTCCTAATGAAGCGATCATATTGCATGAGAGACTTCAAGATGACGAAAGGCAAGACATTTCCATACATGTTCTGAATAATAATCCCTAGTGCGAGTTGAGTGAAAATTCCGTGCTGACAAGGTAAAGGATTATCTCACGAAAAGTATGACGACCAAAATGATGAGAGGCATTCATTTCCTCTATCTAAACACTACAGGTTATCATTTGCTTAACCCCTTTGAACGAAGTTTCATTTCTTACCCCTGTCAGGAACAACTCCATACCGGGGCAATTTCTTAGAAAGTTCAAAATGGTTAGAATTTTCTTGCTTTCACTTGCATCAATCTTCAAGTATATTTATTGCATGCAAGTTCTGTGTTAGCTCGAGTGCCTTAGATATGACGAAGAGCATTTCTTTCTATATCCCTCCACATTATACCCTTTGCATACCCAATTTGAGCGGTGAATTCATTTCAACCCGATTGGTGATCATTCTGGTGATAAACAAATGAAATCATCTCAAAGCAAGTTCAAGGTGACTTGAGGCAAATGGGAGTTAGAAAGAAAATTCATCAGAAAGGACGCAAAAGGACTCCATTAAATTGAAGTTCTCTCTCGCGGAAAAATCTCTCGAAAAGAAAATCTCTCTAAAAAAAGAGAGAGAGAGAGAGAAAAAGGAAGGAAAGAAAAGCTTCAGCAAGAACTGAGTCGACATACAAGATCAGTCTTCAAGGAAAAGACCGTTTGAGGGTTCATTTATGGAGCAATTGCTAGAGATAGGTCAATGGTACCAGTAGTGTAATTGGATGATCATCAATCTCCATGTTCATAATACCCCCCTTTGATGAAATAAGCCATTCATTTCAAGCCTACCCGAACCTACGTTACATCCCTTACCGAAGTCTCTTCAGAATAGGGCACTTGAGTTAACGTAGAGTTTCAAATGCTTATAAATGTTGCTCGAAGAAGTGCGAGCAAGATTTTTCTATCTCATTTTTGCAGCATTCCTGACTTGTAAACCCGGAGCAGCTGGTGATATCAATTCTTTCAATAGCCTCGACTTGAAGAGTCCCTTTTGCTAAGCCATTGACCAAACCCACGTTTTAGTCCTTATAAAGACCTCTCAGATTGGTCAAGTCATACTGATTTTGAGAATATCCGAACCCTTGTCAAGCACGATGAAGAGAGTTTGAGTGATTCTTATACCCGCATCAAAGGTCGGGTCAAAAGCCTTTCATTGAGAGTGAGTAGAAAGTCCTTTCTGATTAAAGGTCTCTCATTTAATGTAATCAAATTGTCAAAAGGACGAAATGGTTGTTCTTATTGATAAATTCCCCAGTAAAGCTTGGTAATGCAAGCAGATTCATGAATTATGTTTTCTCTGCCCCTGCGCATGTGTTGTTTTAGCCTTTTCTCAGAATGTGAGACATGATCTCTTTCATATGTTCGCCAAGTGGAGTACGCGGCACACCCTATTTTATGTTCGCCCAGTAGGACAGGCAGCATAATATCTCATTTGGTGTTGCTAAGTGGAGTACGCGGCACACCCCATTTCATGTTCGCCCAGTAATACAGGCAGCATAATTTCTCATTTGGTGTTGCTAAGTGGAGTACGCGCCACACCCCATTTCATGTTTGCCCAGTAGTACAGGCAACATAATTTCTCATTTGGTGTTGCTAAGTGGAGTACGCGGCACACCCCATTTCATGTTCATCCAATGGAAGAGGTGATATGATCCTTTTTGTGATTGCCCAGTGGTATGGGCAACACATCCCATTCTTTCTTTATATCATGCGCTATTTCGCATCTGTAGGAAACTACAGGTAACAGATAGGCAATCCAATACCTCGAGAACCTTACTTCCAGAGGACCAGAAGTTTGGAGATCGAGGGAAGTCAAAGCATTATAAAGGTTTCCCTCACTTGGACGCTTTTTGTGCGATCCGTATGTAAGGCTCTTTCACCGCTCTACATGAAGTGAGAAGCCTTAGCATACGTTCTTTATTGTTTGCATATCAGGCATCATTGCATTAACAAAAAAAAAAATTCATCATTTTGCATAGTTTAAATTTAGGTCTCCGTCTTTGAGCGAAACCTCTGCAAGCCTCCACTCAAAGAGGGGCAGCTGTTGACACCTAAATTTCGGCGCATCATTTAGTGGTTCATTGCATAGAAAATTAGGGATTAAATTTTAACCCATGAACAAAAATATTACAAATCACATAGCATAAAGTTTAGGTTCATATAGATTAGTTGCATTCCGCATCGGACCGGCGGTGGTGAGAAAGATGAAAATTCATCGCGTAAACCGAGCTCGAGCACTCGGCTCATTCAGAGGATGGGGCAATGGGTCTTGGTTGTCTTATTTTGAGCTTAAATTAGCCCATTGAGCTTAATTAAAGAAAAGCCCAAATTAATTCAGTCAATTTAGAATTAAATAAAAATTAAAGGATAAAGCCTAAGCCAAAGCCCATTAGGACTAGGAAGCCCGGTTAATTAACCTAGGGTTGTGATATAAATATGTCGTTATGCGTCATAATCAAGGGGGGCTCTCATAATTTTTCAGAGAACACAATTCTTGAGAGCACGAGAGATACACGTGAGAGTGAGAGTGTAAGAGAGAGAGAGTCGGTCGCGCACGCGCCAGCCTTCACCGCACCGCCTCGTGCCCGTGCCGTGCCACCACTTTCCTCGCGGCCAGACCTGCAGCCACGAGAGTCCCGAGCCCGCCTTGCTCACTGCCAGCGCTATCTCAACCTAGGCGACGAAGCTGCTGATCCGACTACGAAAGAGCAACCCGAGCTACCCGACGACGTTGCTTCTCTGCTGCTTTCCCCCTCAACGACGGTCTTCGTTCCACACGACGAGTCAAACCGTGAACTGCTTGTCCGTGAGCGAGTCCCATCCTTCAACGGCTCTCAGCGGGGTGTCCAACTCTTGGACGACCATCTCACTCCCTTCGTGCGCACAAGAACAATGGCCAAGTAAATCGAAAATAGAAAAGAAAATAAGAAGCGGTGGATTATTGAAGAACGTGGATTCCTTGGTCAAAAACTCACGGATTGGTCAAGCTTGGAATTAGTGGGCCTGCACGATACAGGTAGTGATCTTGAAGAGAAGAAAAATTATAAGCGGAAGGGCAATTTGCGAAGTCATTGAGGTCCCCCTTCCACGAGTCAAGCCGAGGCATCCATCAAGCTCCATCATCTGCAGATTTCCAAGCCAAGCCAAGCACCAGCAGCAACCCGCCATTGGTCCCCTAGCCACGAGCCGCCGTCGGTCGCATCGTCGCTACCGCCGCCGCCGGCCCACCCGCCGTCGGCCGTCCCGTGATCCGATCCCGATCCCCTGCAAATTCGAATTTGGGAATTATCCGCCAATTAGGTAAGATTATCCGAATATTTCTTTTAAATATTTAATTTCCTAGCTTTCTGATAATTTAGATATTTCGTGAATATTTTGGTGGATAGCTAGATATCTTAGGATAAGTTTGTGATATCCGCAATATTCAAAAGATACCAAAAATTAGGAATCATTCCTAATTTGGCAACGTATCTGGACGACTATCCGACCTTATCCCTAAGGTACGATACGCGGCGATACGGAAAATTGTTATCTTATCCATAATCACTTGGATATGATAATAAATTTTATTTACTTTCCAAATTTGAACAATCAGCTTTTCGTCGATATCTATAACCCTATAGATATGACCGTTAGTTTGATTTCTTTGCCTAATTTGAATCTGATAAGAAGAATCTTGCGGATTGCGTGGATTGTTTGAACGTGGTTGTTATCTTTGTTTAATTGTTTTCCTTTTAAAAAGAAAATTCCAAAAAAGATTAGTTAGGATTTGAATTGATCTTATTAGAAGATAATGATGCATGTTTAGGATATATTTAGAATAACTTTCTTTGAATAAGGCGATCGGATGACTTTTTAATTTAATTTAGATATTATCCTAATCTCGATGGTTTATTTTAGGGTAATTCTTGATTTCGAATTTTCATAAAAATCCCAAAAAGAAGTCACTTTAGGATAGATTAAATTATCTTTTTTTTAAAATAGATTGCATGTTAATTTAGGCATTTTTTTTAATTCCGAAATTCATTCAAAAACAAATCATTTGTCCGTCATTAGAATTAGGTCACGTCGTCGCATGACATATAGTTTGCATGTTAGGCTGCATTAATCGCATGTTAATTTTTGCACGTCATCACATATAGCTTAGCTTTCATTTAAATAAGTGAAAATCCAAAAAAATATTGAGCGAACTGCTTGTTAATTAGAAATCATATTAGGATTGATGATGTGATTTTCTAGCAACAATGCAGATGCTTACGTTGCTTCGAGGTAAGTAATTCTCCCAATCTTGCAATTTATTTAATGTTTTGATTATTGGGTGTTACTTTGGTGGTTTGCGCACCCGCATGATCACCTCACATGCTAGTGACTAAGTTAAAATGGATCCAGACTGCATGCATAAATATTTTTTGAAAAGAAAAGGTACCGAAAGGGCGTTAGACTAGATCTAGCGTAACCAAGTCCCCGAGCTTAGCATCTCTAGTTCGTAGGAATAAAACATATCTCCCTATGTTTTATTTAGGTTTCTAATCGACCTACCACAAATAGATTAGTGGCGACTCCAAGCATGAAAACTTTTGCTTGTTAAAAACTTAAACCCTAAGTTGCGAAATTGTAGGGCTTGGGAGGGCCCGAGTTAGGCTTAGTCTTAACAATCCATTAGCCTGAGAAATTTTAGGTTGCGACAGCTTGGCGACTCCGCTGGGGAGAGGCACTTTAATTTTTTTAAAAAAAAAAATTTAAGGAGGACTTAGGCCAAAAAATTTTTTTTATGAAAAAATCACTCGATTTGACAAAATTTGATTGGATTCTCATTCTTAGGTGTTAAATGGTTTTGCAGGATGGGAGTTATAAGGGGAGTAGTGATTGGCTAACCCTTTGTTTTGCAGGCTTGGTGGAGTGAAATTGTGATTTAATTTTTGCACTATTAAAGTGGTGTTTGCATATAATTGTTGTGCATGATTTACAGTATTTGCACTACACCACACACAACCTGTGACCGGACCTGGGTCACACCCATAGTTTTAAGATGGTATTTAGATGGTTCTTTAACCTTGGCGGTAAGACTTCGCTAAAGGTTATCCCATTTGGATCCCGAATTTTTTTTTCAAAAAATGGCTCAAGGGTCGTCCTCATGCACATGAGGCTACAATACATGGAGGTTACCCTTGTCGACCGAACCAAGCCGAAGTGATTGGACCCGACTAGTCATGACTACGGTATGCGAGGCTGCGACTAGTCATGATGATTGTACGCGAGGCTGCAACGTGTCGTTCCGTTCATCATTTCACTTTGCAAAAGCCATTAGGATAGATAGATTAAGATTTAAACTCACGATTCATGTGCATGTCTCTGTGATTGACATTTTTTCCCCAAAGACGGTAATTTCTCGACCTTTATCTTTGGCTTTCTGTATCTTATTTTGAGTCGGTCCATGGTTTAGGTTGAGTCTTTTGGCACGTGGTCTATAAGAATGGGTCGCCTCGATATCCGTTTCGTGCCTACTCCGAAGCTAGAGCTCAAGAAGTTATGGAGCCAGTTGAAGCCAGATGGTCAGCAGTACGTTCTCAAGCGTATTGGACTCATGCTGCCAATCCTAGACATAGATGTTCAGAGCGGGATCATGCAAGCACTTGCTCATTTTTGGTGCCCCGAGACAACCACATTTGTGTTGGGAGGTAAGTTTGAGCTCACACCGACTCTGGAAGAATACAGTATTGCCATTGGAAAATTGATTGAGTTGGATATAGTCGAACCACCCATTAAGGTAGATCCTGTGGTAGTGCTTGCTGAATTTTTGAATTTGACTAAAAAGGAAATTGAAAAAGTGCTAAAGGGTAATTGTCAAGCATGCCCATTATCTTTTCTTATTGAATGTTTCGAAAATAACTCCGTCCTCATGAGATCTAAAATTTTTATCTTAGTTTTTTTTGGACTCATCGTTTTTCCATTCCGTCAAAATACTATTGATCCGGTGATAACTAGGACGGTAAAATAAATATGTGATGGAGTTAGTTTTATAAACACAATTCTGGCAGAAACTTTCATGTCTCTGACACGATTCAAGAAAGGAAAAGATAAAGCTTTTCGAGCCCCGATTGAGCTTTTACAAATCTGGCTTTTCTCACACCTTTCTCAATTTGGGGAAAATATGACTGTATTTGAAATGGACATGACTGATAACCCTATTTTAAGGTTCAAACAAATACAAGATCAAACTAAGAGCTTGCACTATACACAATGGGTCCATCTATTCAAGGATCCAAGCTCTAAGATTTTCCTTTGGCAAGCTGTGTGGTTTCGGGAGGTTGAGGCTCGATTATACCATGGCGATCAGAAGCCCATACCTTTGATGGACATTTATAGGGCAACCTGCTATCAGCCCCTTCGAGTTACACGTCAATTCCGAGTTCTGCAGGATGTCCCACTTCCACTCAGGCCCAATGAGTTTCAAGTCCAGTTCGAGAAGGACGAGTCCTACAGAGTCGAGTTTAGGCGTCATTCTGAGGCTTGGCAGAATTGTTCCACTCAGAAGCTGATTTGGCCTGCGGATGAGCCCAACGGAAGAATGAGAAGTCACTTTGCCACAGCCCGGTATATTCAACATCATACCATCCCTGCTGAGATACTCCCGAAGATCCCGGTCGTGACAGTACGGCATACCCTTCAGACTCAAATCAAAATCAGCGAAGAAAAGGCGACGAAGGCCCAGGATAAGGCAGATGCTCTGGCTGAAGAGAATGCACGATTACGGCGCGCCTTGAAGGCCCATTCGTCTATAGATCACGTAGCCTCTAAAAAGAGGAAGACTATCTGATTTCTAGTTTGGTTTAGGGAGTTTTTCTTTCTTTTTAGGATGGAATGTTACTTACATTTGTACTTCATGCTATTGATTTTTTTTGGTAATAAATGTTGCTGAACGATTTTTATAAGAATTCTTTTGAGACATTTTTCATTTTGAGCAATTCAATGAAAAACGTTGAGCTATAATTTGTAAATTTTGGAATCAGTCCAGGTTTTTATTGAATAAAGCAATTTGGAATTTCGGGATTTACTTGGACGAATCGGGTCGTTCGAAAGAAATTTCATCTTGAGGGTCTAGAGGATGTCATGGACCGACTCGTTATTCTTACTTGTCGTATTTATTCCACCGTTGCTTTTTGGAGGTAATTTGCCACGGATCCCCCTCATCCTCATAATACTTGATCGGTGACCAAAAGAAGGATGGCCAATCAAGCCGAGATTGCAGCCATGATCGACGAAAAGCTGAAAGAACACATGAATACAATCAATGAGCAGATCACGGCTGTCATGTCCAAAATGATGAGTGATCTCATGGCCAAGCAGCAGCAGATCAATGTTGCCTCCCAATCGGAGATTCCACCTCCAACCCGTCAATGCCTCCGCCTTGACAAATCTCCTGCAGTAAACACTAATACAACCCTTCAACTGGATGATGCCATTTTGATCGACACTAGTGCTTCTCCGTCGGTCCTTGTTCCTCATTCACCCCCCAACGTTGAGAATGCCAAGTTGTTGGCCAAGCTCGACCAAAGGTTACGTGAAGTGGAGGGAACTCAAAGTGTTCCGCCTGTTAATTTGTCCATTTTTACCCGGGTCCAAGTGCCCGATAAATTCAAGATGCCAGCCTTTAAGAAGTACGACGGCACCTCGAACCCAATTCAGCACATCGATATGTACCAGGGGCTCATGAATAGATATGTGTCTAACGGACCTCTAATGATCCAAACCTTCCAAGCAAGCTTGAAGGATGCTGCAATGAGGTGGTATACCAACCACCAGATCAACCGGAAAGACTCGTGGGAAGAAGTGGCAAACCTTTTCGTCAAGCACTTCAATGTTCAATCTCGACGTCACTATTACAAGGGAAGACCTGGAGAGAGCTGAGCAGAAAAAGGGCGAGACTTTGAAGGAGTATGCCACTCGTTGGAGGAACATGGCAGGGCAGATCATGCCTGAATCCTCAGAATGTGACTTAATGAAGTTGTTCGTGTCCACTCTACCGCAGTCGGTTCGTTCACGAATGTTAGTAACGGCCGTCTAATCTTTTGGCCAGCTGATAGCCATGGGTGAGGAGATTGAGACCGGGCTCAAGAAAGGATGGTACAGTGAGTTAGGTTCATCAAGCAAGAGATTTACTAGTAAGAAGGACAAAGAGCATGTCCCCGAAGTCAATATGACCTATGTGCAGAAGACGCCAGCTCAGGCCCCTAAGCTACAATTTAGCACCCAGCAGACAACCTCTTATGAACGACAAGGCCAGCAAGACCCACGCCAACAGCGCAAATCCCGCCAGTTTACTCCACTTCCCGGGACGTTATCTCAGGTACTGGCGGTGCTAAGGAAGAAGAACTAGCTGAATTCAGAGCCACAAAGATCTAATGCTGCTGGCTATGCAAAGTATAATCCGTCGAAGAAATGCGATTACCATAGAGGTGAGGTTGGGCATTCGACAGATGATTGCCAAGTGCTCAAACATCGAGTGCAGGATCTACTCGAGACTGGAGTGTTTGCACTACAGCCAGCCGGTAAGCCCAATGTGCAGAACAATCCACTCCCTGATCATTCGAGCTATACAAATGTTGTCCTTGGCCCAGGAGTCAAGCAGGTTCGAGGCTTCAGGATCCCTCTCGAAAATATGTTCGATGCTTTAGTCCGAGCTGTTTATGTTTCGATCGGTGAAGTGGTGTCACTCGGTGACATAAGAAAGAAAGTGGATGAGTTGGTGAGAGAGGGGATGATTGGAACAGCAGATGAATTCGAGGTAGTGGCCGCTATATCCCAAGTCATCATTGATTGGAATGAAGAACTCGCAAGGATGACCGATGAACAAGTGAAGTCGGATCCTGACATGCCCGCTCTCGAGGACGCCTCTGACGATGACCTCGGGATCATTATACCCGACACTCCGGAAGTATTGATCCTGGCATCACCTCAGCCCTATGCTTATGAGAGTGACAAGATGGTTCCATGGTCATACGACATTGATCTGATAACGAGGTCAGGGCGAACTTATCCTAATAAGCAACTGGCCAAGCCAGTGGCTGAGAAAGAAGCGAAGGAATTCCTAGCTGTGATTAAGGCTAGTGAATATAACGTGGTTGATCAGCTGAGAAAGTTACCTGCACAAGTCTCGTTGTTGGAACTTCTCCAGACATCAGATAAGCATCGGAGTGCTCTAATGAAGGTGTTGGGTGAGATTTATGTGCCCGAGACTATTGAAGAAGATAAGCTAGAAGGGTTTGTCGGGACGATCCTCCTCAAAGATCAAGTAGCATTTTCTGATGAGGAAATCCCAGTTGAAGGACGTGGTCATAATAAGGCGCTTCACATATCAGTGAAGTACAATGAGACTCACATGGCTATGGTGCTTATTGATAACGGGTCGGCTCTGAATTTATGCCCGTTGGCTACTTTGAAAAGGCTGGGCATTCTTCCATCTATCATGCAAGCAGCCAAGACTTCTGTACGAGCCTTTGATGGAGTAAAGAAAGATGTCATAGGCCAGATTAACTTAAAGCTATAGATCGGACCTTCAGTGTTTGATATTCTTTTTCAAGTGTTGGATATCCCTTCTGCTTTCAATTTCTTGCTGGGACGGCCATGGATTCACAATGCAGGCGCAGTACCCTCCAGTTTGCATCAGAAGATCAAGTTTGTGGCTGAAGCAAAGTTGGTTACAATTTATGGAGAGAAAGATCACCGAATCTTCAATGCAACATCGATCCCATACATAGAACCCGATCATGTTGAGGAGGATAGCTATCATTCATTTGAGATAGTTCAAGTTGTTCAAGCTTCCTCTGATATGCCGTTGCCCGTTCCTGAAGTTTCTAAAGCAGCTCTCATGGTGGCTAAGGTCATGGTCGGTAATGGTTTTAAGCTAGGTCAGGGTCTTGGGAAAGAAGGCCAAGGCATTTATGCCCCGATCGAGACAAATGAACAATCCCACAAAGCTGGTTTGGGATATCATAGGCAGGGAAGCCGCGAACAAAGCAATGATCGTTGCAGAAGCCGAACAGGAGCAGGTCAAAGTCCCTTACCACCTTCCATTAACGACACCTTTCACTCGGCTGGAGTTGTGGGAGGATATGAACATTTAAATCTGAGCCCGACTGAGGATGATCTTGGGCTTATCTTTCCTGAGTCGCCATAAGCCCTAACTGACTCACCTAAGAAGCACGGTAAAGCGATTCTGGTCAGTTTGTCTTACGATTATGAGGATGACCGGCCACCCTGTATTTTCAAGAAGCCGGAGTCGAGGGTGTTGGACTTTGATGATGGTATACCTTACCTCACCGGTTGGTTTGCTGAGACCTCTATTTGTGTAATCACTGAAGGACCACTTGAAGGGATGGGCGATAGCCTTCAAGAGTAATCATTTCTAGTTTTCGTATCTCCCCTGCATGGGAATCTTTATTGCTTTTTTCGATTGTCATTCCTATTCATGTTGCACTTAGGTTTTTCAATCCAATAAGATGTAATTCATTGGTTCAATATCAATAAAATTACAGCGTTTTGTAGCATTTTGAATCTTGTTGAAGTGTCCCAAACCAACCCGATGACGATAACCAACGATTGAAAAATTTGTCATCTACGGTAAGAACTGAGGGTTGGGCTTCTCAAGAATTCTCGTTTCGAGGTCTTCGAAAGCAAAATGAATTTCAAAAAAAAAAAAAGCAAAGAACAATTTTCAAAAATTGCATGTAGTTGAGCCCTGTCTTGTCTTTTTTATCCATTTCTTTCATGTTTCAGGACTAATCTCGAGGCATGCAAAGGGACGGGAATCGTGGACCCTCATATATGTGATGCAAGCCAATCCAATGACTCAGATGATTCTAATCCGAATGATGAAGAGATACGACGGAACTTGGAAATCCATGAGAAATCTAAGCCTCTGACCGCCGAAGAAACCGTGGTAATCAACCTTGGCGACACGGAGAATCCTAGAGAGGTGAAGATTGGGGCATGTCTTCCTAAAGATGTGGCCAAACGCTTGACCCAGTTGTTGAAGGATTATCAAGACATCTTTGCCTGGTCTTATGCTGATATGCCGGGTCTTGATCGATCGATCGTCGAACATTGTCTACCGACTGATCCTTCGGTTGAGCCTGTGAAACAAAGGCCGCGAAGAGCTAAGCCAGAACTGGCGAAGAAAATCAAGGAAGAGGTCATGAAGCTTCTTGACGTGGGATTTATTGAGACTACCCAATACTCAGAATGGGTCGCTAAAATAGTCCCAGTGATGAAGAAAGACGGTCGGGTTCGAGTATGTGTTGACTACCGAGATCTGAACAAAGCTAGTCCTAAAGATGATTTTTCACTCCCGCACATTGATGTGCTTGTGGGCCAGATACGGATTCGAACTATTCTCCTTCATGGATGGTTTCTCGAGGTTATAATCGGATCTTGATGAATGAGGTGATAAGTTGAAAACAGCATTTACTACTCCTTGGGGGACATTTCATTACAAGGTGATGCCCTTCGGTCTCAAAAATGCTGGGGCAACTTACCAGCGGGCAATGGTCACGTTGTTCCATGACATGATGCATAATGAGATTGAGGTCTATATTGACGATATGATTGCAAAAACTCGACGTGGAGAAGATCACATAGAAACCTTGACGAAATTATTCGACAGGCTTCGTAAGTTCAAATTGCGCCTCAATCCGGCAAAATGCGTGTTCGGGGCAGCCTCTGGCAAACTACTTGGCTTCATTGTTAGTAACAAAGGGATTGAGATTGACCCGTCAAAAGTGAAAGCCATTTGTGAAATAAAATCTCCCTCTTCGGCGAAGGAAGTTCGTAGCTTAATGGGCAGACTAAACTATATTGCCAGATTTATTTCTCAGCTATCTGAGACAGCGAAGCCTTTCTTTAAACTCCTCAAGAAGAATGCGCTGGTTAGATGAGATGAAGAGTGTGAACTGGCATTCGACAAGATTAAACACTACTTGATGAATCCGCCAGTGCTTGTTCCACCAACGCCGGGGCAACCTCTGATCCTGTACCTTACAATCCACAGTGAATCCTTAGGTGCCATGCTTGCTCAGAAAAGTGAAGAGGATGGAAAGGAGCGTGCGATTTATTATTTGAGTAAGAAATTCACCGCCTCTGAGATGAATTATTCCGAAGCAGAAAGAACGTGCGCAGCATTGGTTTGGGTACTACACAGATTGAGGCAATACACTTTGCACTATCAGATATTGCTTGTGACAGAGTGTGATCCCATCAAATACTTGCTCAATCAACCCGCTTTGATTGGAAAACTGGCAAAATGGCAGATTCTCATCTCATAATTTAATGTTCGATTCATGTCCCAGAAATCAGTCAAAGGACGAGTAATTGCTGATGTCTTGGCTAAAAATCCTGGGAAAAATGAGGATCTGGATCCGTTAGAGGATAGAGTTATGCCAATTGATAAGTATGTATGGACCATGTATTTTGATGGAGCCGTAAACTTGTCGGATCGTGTATCGGGGCGCTTTTAATATCTCCAAAGCGGACAACATTATCCGGTCGCAATAAACCGATATTTCCTTGTACGAACAATATCGCCGAATATAAAGCATGCATCCTCGGGTTACAAGCTGCAATTGAAATGGGAGTAGCTCGACTTAAGGTGTTCGGGGATTCAACCCTCATTATTCTTCAGACCGTTGGTAAATGGCAAACTAGAGATGCTAAGTTGCAGCCCTATCACGTCTATCTGGAGGAGTTGGTGGAAGAGTTTGAAGACATTTCGTTTGAACACTTGTCAAGGACTCAAAACCATTTTGCCGATGCTCTGGCTAGGTTATCGGTAATGCTACGAGTGACAAGTGGGTTAGAAGTTGAACCTTTAAAGATAGAAGTCTTACACAAACCAGCTTATTGCATGGCCTTGACAGAGGAGCCCGACGGCAAGCCGTGGTATCATGATATCAAGGTATATCTTCAAACACAGGAGTTTCCTGAGAAAAGTACCGTATCTGACCAAAAGTATATCAAGAAAATGGCGTCGAAGTTCTTCTTGAGCGAAGAATGCCTATACAAGCGGTCTTATGATTCGGTCTTATTAAGGTGTGTTGATTCAACCGAGACTGTTCATTTGATGCTAGAAGTACACGAGGGAGTATGTGGTCCGCACATGAATGGTCATATGCTAGCAAAGAAGATAATGAGGATGGGTTCTTACTGGCTCACTTTAGAAAGTGATTGCATTCAGCATGTCCGAAGTTGTCACAAATGTCAGATCCATGGTGACAAGATTAAAACTCCTCCGAATGAATTGCATCAAATGTCTGAACCATGGCCATTTTCTATGTGGGGCATTGATATGATTGGTCCAATTAATCCTAAAGCGTCAAATGGACATCGGTTTATCCTGGTCGCTATCGATTATTTTTCGAAGTGGGTCGAAGCTATGTCCTATACGACAGTGACGGCCCGGAATGTGGTGAAGTTCATTCGTCGAGACATCATTGCTCGATATGGTGCACCTGAGACCATAATTACTAACAATGGGTCAAATCTAAATAATAAATTGGTGGATGATCTGTTCGAGGAGTTCAAGATCAAGCATCTGAATTCCTCTCCATATCGTCCGCAGATGAACGGAGCGGTCGAAGCAGCCAACAAGAATATCAAGAAAATTTTGGCTAAAATAGCTGAGAACTATCCTGATTGGCATGAGAGATTACCTTTTGCACTTATGGCATATCGGACTTCTATCCGGACATCTACAGGGGCAACTCCATATTCTCTTGTGTACGGTATGGAAGCAGTTCTACCTGTTGAGGTTGAAATTCCTTCGTTGCATATTCTTTCACAGGTACAATTGTCAGAAGCAGATTGGATCCAGCAGAGATTGGACCAGTTGAACATGATTGATGAGATAAGGCTTAGAGCTCTATGTCATGGCCAGTGCTACCAACAACGAGTTGCTAAATCTTTCAACAAGAAAGTCAAGCCTCGACATTTTCAGGCAGGCGACCTTGTCCTGCGGAAATTATTACCGATAGTTCCTCTTGCAGAAGGAAAATTCGCCCCAAATTATGACGGCTCGTACATTGTGAAGAAAGTTCTTCCAGGAGGTGCTTTGATTTTGGCCGAGATGGATGATCATATTTTTTCCAGTCTAGTTAATTTCGATTCTATGAAGAAGTATTACACTTGATTTGTACTCATTCTGACTTCATTTCTATCAAGTATCAAATTGAATATCATGAATCAATTTATGTTACCAAGTTTTGTTTGAGGAAGGCTTTTGATTTGGCAATCTGTTCTGTCCTAATGAAGCGATCATATTGCATGAGAGACTTCAACATGACGAAAGGCAAGAGATTTCCATACATGTTCTGAATAATAATCCCTAGTGCGAGTTGAGTGAAAATTCCGTGCTGACAAGGTAAAGGATTATCTCACGAAAAGTATGACAACCAAAATGATGAGAGGCATTCATTTCCTCTATCTAAACACTACAGGTTATCATTTGCTTAACCCCTTTGAACGAAGTTTCATTTCTTACCCTTGTCAGGAACAACCCCATGCCGGGGCAATTTCTTAGAAAGTTCAAAATGGTTAGAATTTTCTTGCTTTCACTTGCATCAATCTTCAAGTATATTTATTGCATGCAAGTTCTGTGTTAGCTCGAGTGCCTTAGATATGACGAAGAGCATTTCTTTCTATATCCCTACACATTATACCTTTTGCATACCCAATTTGAGCGGTGAATTCATTTCAACCCGATTGGTGATCATTCTAGTGATAAACAAATGAAATCATCTCAAAGCAAGTTCAAGGTGACTTGAGGCAAATGGGAGTTAGAAAGAAAATTCATCAGAAATGACGCAAAAGGACTCCATTAAATTGAAGTTCTCTCTCTCGAAAAGAAAATCTCTCTAAAAAAAAAAGAGAGAAAAAGGAGGGAAAGAAAAGCTTCAGCAAGAACTGAGTCGACATACAAGATCAGTCTTCAAGGAAAAGACCGTTTGAAGGTTCATTTGTGGAGCAATTGCTAGAGATAGGTCAATGGTACCAGTAGCGTAATTGGATGATCACCAATCTCCATGTTCATAATACCCCCATTTGATGAAATAAGCCATTCATTTCAAGCCTACCCGAACCTACGTTACATCCCTTACCGAAGTCTCTTCAGAATAGGGCACTTGAGTTAACGTAGAGTTTCAAATGCTTATAAATGTTGCTCGAAGAAGTGCGAGCAAGATTTTTCTATCTCATTTTTGCAGCATTCCCGACTTGTAAACCCGGAGGATGGGTGATATCAATTCTTTCAATAGCCTCGACTCGAAGAGTCCCTTTTTGCTAAGCCATTGACCAAACCCACGTTTTAGTCCTTATAAAGACCTATCAGATTGGTCAAGTCATACTGATTTTGAGAATATCCGAACCCTTGTCAAGCACGATGAAGAGAGTTTGAGTGATTCTTATACCCGTATCAAAGGTTGGGTCAAAAGCCTTTCATTGAGAGTGAATAGAAAGTCCTTTCTGATTAAAGGTCTCTCATTTAATGTGATCAAATTGTCAAAAGGACGAAATGGTTGTTCTTATTGATAAATTCCCCAGTAAAGCTTGGTAATGCAATCAGATTCATGAATTATGTTTTCTCTGCCCCTGCGCATGTGTTGTTTTAGCCTTTTCTCAGAATGTGAGACATGATCTCTTTCATATGTTCACCAAGTGGAACAGGTGACATATCATTTGGTATTGCCAAGTGGAGTACGTGGCACACCCCATTTTATGTTCGCCTAGTAGGACAGGCAGCATAATATCTCATTTGGTGTTGCTAAGAGGAGTATGCGGCACACCCCATTTCATGTTCGCCTAGTAGTACAGGCAGCATAATTTCTCATTTGGTGTTGCTAAGTGGAGTACGCGGCACACCCCATTTCATGTTTGCCCAGTCGTACAGGCAGCATAATTTCTCATTTGGTGTTACTAAGTGGAGTACGCGGCATACCCCATTTCATGTTCATCCAATGGAAGAGGTGACATGATCCTTTTTGTGATTGCCCAGTGGTATGGGCAACACATCCCATTCTTTCTTTATATCATGCGCTATTTCGCATCTATAGGAAACTACAGGTAACAGATAGGCAATCCAGTACCTCAAGAACCTTACTTCCAGTGGACCAGAAGTTTGGAGATCGAGGGAAGTCAAAGCATTATAAAGCTTTCCCTCACTTGGACGCTTTTTGTGCGATTCGTATGTAAGGCTCTTTCACCGCTCTACACGAAGTGAGAAGCCTTAGCATACGTTCTTTATTGTTTGCATATCAGGCATCATTGCATTAATAAAAAAAAAAATTCATCATTTTGCATAGTTTAAATTTAGGTCTCAGTCTTTGAGCGAAACCTCTGCGAGCCTCCACTCAAAGAGGGGCAGCTGTTGACACCTAAATTTCGGCGCATCATGTAGTGGTTAATTACATAGAAAATTAGGGATTAAAATTTAACCCCTGAACAAAAATATTACAAATCGCATAGCATAAAGTTTAGGTTCATATAGATTAGTTGCATTCCGCATCGGACCGGCGGTGGTGAGAAAACTGAAAATTCATCGCGCAAACCGAGCTCGAGCACTCGGCTCATTCAGAGGATGGGGCAATGGGTCTTGGTTGTCTTATTTTGAGCTTAAATCAGCCCATTAAAGGATAAAGCCTAAGCCAAAGCCCATTAGGACTAGGAAGCCCGGTTAATTAACCTAGGGTTGTGATATAAATATGTTGTTATGCGTCATAATCAAGGGGGGCTCTCATAATTTTTCAGAGAACACAATTCTTGAGAGCACGAGAGATACACGTGAGAGTGAGAGTGCAAGAGAGAAAGAGTCGGTCGCGCACGCGCCAGCCTTCACCGCACCGCCTCGTGCCCGTGCCGTGCCACCACCTTCCTCGCGGCCAGACCTACAGCCACGAGAGTCCCGAGCCCGCCTTGCCCACTGCCAGCGCTATCTCAGCCCAGGCGACGAAGCTGCTGATCCGACTATGAAAGAGCGACCCGAGTTACCCGACGACGTTGCTTTTCTGTTGCTTTCGTCCTCGATGACGGTCTTCGTTCCACACGACGAGTCAAACCGTGAATTGCTTGTCCGTGAGCGAGTCCCATCCTTCAACGGCTCTCAGCGGGGTGTCCAACTCTTGGACGACCATCTCACTCCCTTCGTGCGCACAAGAACAATGGCCGAGTAAATCGAAAACAGAAAAGAAAATAAGAAGTGGTGGATTGTTGAAGAACGTGGATTCCTTGGTCAAAAACTCACGGATTGGTCAAGCTTGGAATTAGTGGGCCTGCACGATACAGGTAGTGATCTTGAAGAGAAGAAAAATTATAAGTGGAAGGGCAATTTGCGAAGTCATTGAGGTCCCCGTTCCACGAGTCAAGCCGAGGCATCCATCAAGCTCCATCATCTGCAGATTTCCAAGCCGAACCAAGCACCAGCAGCAACTCGCCATTGGTCCCCTAGCCACGAGCCGCCGTCGGCCGCATCGTCGCCACCGCCGCCGCCGACCCGCCCACCGTCGGCCGTCCCGTGATCCGATCCCGATCCCCTGCAAATTCGAATTTGGGAATTATCCGCCAATTAGGTAAGATTATCCGAATATTTCTTTTAAATATTTAATTTCCTAGCTTTCGGATAACTTAGATATTTCGTGAATATTTTGGTGGATAGTTAGATATCTTAGGATAAGTTTGTGCTATCCGCAATATTCAAAAGATACCAAAAATTAGGAATCATTCCTAATTTGGCAACGTATCTGGACGACTATCCGACCTTATCCCTAAGGTACGATACACGGCGATACGGAAAATCATTATCTTATCCATAATCACTTGGATATGATAATAGATTTTATTTGCTTTCCAAATTTGAACAATCAGCTTTCCGTCGATATCTATAACCCTATAGATATGACCGTTAGTTTGATTTATTTGCCTAATTTGAATCTGATAAGAAGAATCTTGCGGATTGCGTGGATTGTTTGAACGTGGTTGTTATCTTTGTTTAATTGTTTTCCTTTTAAAAAGAAAATTCCAAAAAAGATTAGTTTGGATTTGAATTGATCTTATTAGAAGATAATGATGCATGTTTAGGATATATTTAGAATAACTTTCTTTGAATAAGTCGATCGGATGACTTTTTAATTTAAATTAGGAATTAGAGTAATTTATTTCCTAGTTTAATTTAGATATTATCGTAATCTCGATGGTTCATTTTAGGGTAATTCTTGATTTCGAATTTTCATAAAAATCCCAAAAAGAAGTCACTTTAGGATAGATTAAATTATCTTTTTTTTAAAATAGATTGCATGTTAATTTAGGCATTTTTTTAATTCCGAAATTCATTCAAAAACAAATCATTTGTCCGTCATTAGAATTAGGTCACGTCGTCGCATGACATATAGTTTGCATGTTAATCTGCATTAATCGCATGTTAATTTGGACGATGCTCGACTTCCGACTTAGGGTATCCGCTACCCGGTTGGCTTTTCTGGGATGATACAAAATATCACAGTCATTGTCCTTCAGCAACTCCATCCAACGACGCTATCTCATATTTAGCTCCTTTTGAGAAAACAAGTACTTGAGACTCAGGTGATCCGTGTAAATCTGGAACCTTTCTCCACATAAATAGTGCCTCCAAATCTTAAGTGCGAAAATGATTACTGCCAGCTCCAAGTCGTGAGTCGGGTAGTTCATCTCATGAGGCCTTAACTGACGCGATGCATAAGCAACCACCCTTCCATGTTGCATTAGCACGCATCCCAATCCCTTAAGCGAAGCATCGCTATAAATCTCATATCCTCCCGGTCCTGAAGGGATTGTTAGCACTGGCGCAGTCGTCAATCTCTGTTTCAATTCCTGAAAACTCTTTTCACACTGTTTCGTCCATTCAAACTTTGTCACCTTCTTAAGTAACCTTATCAATGGAGTGGCTATCGCTGAGAATCTTTCCACGAATCGTCGATAGTACCCTGCCAGACCTAAGAAGCTTCGAACCTCAGTAACTGTCATCGGTCTCGGCCAATCCATCACTGCTTCAATCTTCGCCGGATCCATGGAGATTCCTTCTCCAGAAATTATATGTCCAAGAAACGCCACTCGGTTAAGCCAAAACTCGCACTTGCTAAACTTAGCATACAGTGCATGCTCTCTTAACATTCGCAGGACCTTTTCCAAGTGTACCTCATGTTCCTCGGGACTCTTTGAATATACCAAAATATCATCTATGAAGACGATGACGAACTGATCCAAAAACTTCTTGAATACCCGATTCATTAAGTCCATGAAAGCAGCAGGGGCATTAGTCAGCCCAAACGGCATTACCGTGAATTCATAGTGCCCATACCTCGTCCTGAATGCCGTCTTAGGGATATCCTCCTTTTGGATCCTCAACTGATGATACCTTGTCCTCAGGTCAATCTTAGAGAATACCGAGGCTCCTTGCAACTGATCGAAGAGGTCGTCAATCCTCGGCAGTGGATACTTATTCTTGACGGTCACTTGGTTCAGCTGCCGGTAGTCGATACACAACCTTAATGTTCCATCCTTCTTCCTTACAAACAGCATCAGCGCTCCTCATGGAGACGCACTTGGGCGAATGAATCCCTTGTCCAATAATTCTTGCATCTGGACCTTTAATTCCTTCAGTTCCGACAGGGATATCCTGTACGGTGCCTTCGAGATCGGCTCAGTTCCTAGGGCCAACTCGATCACAAATTCCACTTCTCTTTCTGGTGGCAAACCCGGCAATTCCTGAGGAAAGACTTCGGAAAAATTGCACACCACTGGTATCTCTTCCAATTTTGGCTCCGCAACTATCGGATCAACTACATTCACCAAATATCCTTCGCAACCCTCATCTAACAACTTGGTCACCTCGAGAGAAGAAATCCAAGGTGCTGGAAAATCTCCTATAATCTCTCCCTAATTATTTGGAATATTATGTGATTTGATTTGTTAGCTGTAAATATTTGATTTGATTTTGTTACCTAATTTAGGTCTTCTATTCCTGTATATATACACCTTGTAATTACTCAATCATAATAGAAAAATACAAATTCTTTTCTTCATGGTATCAGAGCCTAGTTTTCTGATCTGAATTTCCTGCCTCTGTTTCTTTTCCCACCACTGCTGCTTCATTGCAGCCCTTTTTTTCAGCCTTATTGCTGACTAAGCCAGCCTTATTGCTGGCCTTCAAGTTGTGTGATAAACACCACTGTTACTCAATCCCTTCTTAGTCTCTTACTATAATCTGTCCTTTCAAGTTGCCAAATGGAAGATTCAGGGAAGGCTATCTCCAACCAAACTGGGTCCTCTCTTCAGGACCGATCCAACTCACCGATTGGAGATTTTCCCAACATGAAGGAATACCGATTGGATGGAAAAAATTATCTTCAATGGGCATAGATTGTGAGGACGTTTCTTAAAGGAAAAGGGAAGCTAAGTCATCTAGAAGGCACCGGTCCCAAAAAAAGTGATCCCAAGTTTCAGACATGGGACGAAGAAGATTCCTCAATTATGTCATGGTTGTGGAGCTCAATGCAACCCAAATTCAGCAAAAACTACATGTTTCTCCCTACTGCCAAGGACATATGGGAAGCTGTTCGTCAGTCTTATTGAAAAGTTCAAGATGCAGCAGTAATATATGAACTCAAGACGAAGGCTTCAACAACAAAACAAGGTAATCGTTCTGTTACAGAATACTACAATCTCATGAGAGGTCTCTGGCTTGAAATAGATCACAATCTGAATCTAGAGATGAGGTGTGCTGAAAACACTAATACTCTCCGAAACCATATGGAGAAAGATAGGATTTTTGAGTTTTTGGCAGGTCTGAATGCAAACTTTGATCAGATTCGAGTTCAGATTCTCGGAAAGAAGCGGCTGCCATCCTTGAATGAAGTTTTTTTCTACTGTAAGAGGAGAAGAAAGCCGACGGACTGTAATGTTTGAAGACCAACACACCGAAGGATCTGCCATGAAAGCAATTAAGGAGGAAACAAATCCCGACAAAAACAGGAGACCGGATCTGATTAAGACAATGGGCAGTGAAGGTTTATGGTGCAGTTTCTGCAAGAAACCACACCATACAAGAGAAAATTGCTTCAAGCTTCATGGAAGAACGTAGGTGCTCAGCAGAGCTAAAAGACAGCCACAAGCGCACATGACCAGTGAAGGTGAAGCTGCCCCTATGGACCAATACAAACCTGTTAGTGAGGAGATATTTAACAGAGAAGAAGTTGGTAAAATCAGGGCTCTCCTTGACTCCCTATCTAAGTCTTCTGATATGTGTTCATTAGTCCAGTCAGGTACGTGTCTAATTTCCGAAAACTCAACGGCTTCTCGGTACCCTAATTCATGGATTCTTGATTCAGGAGCAACCAACCATATGACACATGATCCCACTAAATTTGAAACTTATAAACCATCACCAGGAAATAGGAGTATTACCATAGCATATGGATCTCCTGTTACCGTAGCTGGCCAAGGAACCATAACTCTAAATCCCTTACTTAAACTTGACAATGTCCTTCATGTTCCTAAGCTGTCCGCCAATCTCCTTTCCATTAATCAACTACCAAAAATCTGAATTGTAAGGTGCTTTTCTCTATTGATCATTGTATCTTGCAGGACCTGAAAACGGGAAGGACGATTGGATTTGCTAAGGAACGGAATGGGCCCTACTACCTTGAGGATTCGAGCAAAATTGGTTGGTCTCTTGTGGGTTATAGTACCTCTAACAACTCTTATAACCCAGGAAACAACTCTTGCAATCCTATCCACTCATCTCAGATTTGGCTTCACCATTTTCGGTTAGGACATCCACCGTTTAGTCTTCTTAGGACTATGTTTCCTTCCATTTTTAAAGATGTTGCTGTTGAAAATCTTCATTGTGAAGTTTGTGAACTTGCAAAACATCATCGTGTTTCATTTCCTTTGAATAATAATGCTAGAGTTTCAACACCATTCTCTCTTATCCATACTGATGTGTGGAGTCCATCTAAAATTGCTAATTTTACAGGAGCTAGATGGTTTGTCTCTTTTATCGATGATTGTACTCGTACTACATGGCTATATCTTATGAAAGACAAATCTAATGTTCAATCTATCTTTCAAAACTTTCATAAAATGATAGTCAATCAATTTGGGGTGTCAATTAGGAGACTTAGGTCTGATAATGGGAAGGAATATTTCAATAAGTATCTTGATCATTTTTTCCAAACTCAGGGTATTATTCATGAGTCTTCCTGTGTTGATACCCCTCAACAAAACGGAGTAGCCGAAAGGAAAAATAGGCACCTCCTAAATGTTACTCGGGCTCTCCTCTTTCAAATGTCTGTTCCAAAGCATTTTTGGGGGGAAGCTGTTTTAACTTCAGCATATCTGATTAATCGGGTTCCTTCCAAAACCTTAGGAAATAAAAGTCCCTTACAGCTCCTGTCTACCTTTTTTCCTGATGTTTCCCATAAATGTCACCTTCCCTCTCGAGTCTTTGGCTGTATTGCTTTTGTGCATATTCATAATCACAACCGAAACAAACTCGACCCCCGTGCTCTAAAGTGTGTCTTTATTGGGTACTCTAATACTCAAAAAGGTTATAAATGCTATAACCCTTTAACACGTCGAGTTTTTTTCTCTATGGATGTCACTTTTAATGAAATCCAGTCATTTTTTCCTTCCCACCACCATCTTCAGGGGGAGACTCCAAATGAAGATAGTGGGTTTGAACTACTGCCTCCACTACCTAGTGCATCGCCCAATCCTACTTCGTTCAATCCAACTTCATCTCCTTCCCCATCTCTGTCTAGTCCTAGCCCTCTTAGTCCACCTAGTCCTTCATCAAGTCCATCAAGTTCTCTGTCCAGTTCTAGTCCCCCGTCAAGTCCTCTGCCTAGTTCATCATCATCCTCATCTAGTTCTACTAAGAATGAACCAACCAAATTGCAAGTTTACTCAAGAAGGACGAAGCTCCATCCGGAACTGGATCAAGTCCCGTTATCCGAACCGTTATTAGGAAATGAAATCACTCACCCTTCTTCTAATGAACCTGAGTTAAGTGATTTGGATTTACCTATTGCCTTGAGAAAAGCTACCAGGAAATGTACCCAACATCCTATCTCCCATTTTGTGTCGTACCATAAACTATCTGCTCAACACAAAGCCTTTATTACTACTCTTGATTCAATTACTATTCCTAACTCGGTACATGAAGCTTTTGAGGATAAGAATTGGATACAAGCCATGACGGAGGAAATGAATGCATTGAAGAAGAATGATACATGGGAAGTTGTGACTTTACCCAAAGGCAAGCAACCAGTGGGATGTAAATGGGTTTATACCCTTAAGTACAAAGCTGATGGGACCTTGGAGAGGTATAAAGCAAGGCCGGTCGCAAAGGGGTACACCCAAACCTATGGGGTGGATTATCAAGATACCTTCGCACCAGTAGCAAAGATGAACACAGTACGGGTGCTACTTTCTCTTGCAGCAAATTTTGGTTGGTCTTTGCAACAATTTGATGTGAAGAGCTCTTTTTTACATGGAGATTTGGAGGACGAAGTCTTTATGGAGCCTCCACCAGGTTTTGACAAGGACTTTGGAAACAATAGGGTGTGTCGGCTTAGAAAGGCTCTATATGGTCTCAAACAGTCCCCAAGAGCTTGGTTTGGAAGGTTCACGAAGGCAATGCTCGAGATGGGTTACAAGCAGAGTAGAGAGGATCACACTCTGTTCATCAAACATTCAAATGAAGGTATGGTCACAGCTCTACTTGTGTATGTAGATGATATAGTTGTGACTAGTAATGATGAAGCTGAACAAAAGTCTCTTAAGAGCAATCTTGCTCAACAATTCGAGATCAAAGACCTTGGAAAGTTGAGATACTTCCTTGGTATCGAGGTGGCCTACTCTAAGAAAGGTATTTTTATATCCCAAAGGAAGTATGTACTTGATCTTCTCAAGGAAACAGGGTGTCTCAATAGTAAGGCGGTGAGCACTCCTATTGATGCAAACCATAAAATGGATGGACAGGGAGAGAGTGGCGTAATTGAAAAAGGGAGATATCAAAGGTTAGTAGGAAGGCTTATTTATCTGTCTCATACTAGGCCAGACATAGCCTATGTTGTGGGAGTTGTAAGTCAGTTCATGCATGATCGTAAAGAAGAACATATGCAAGCTGTCTACCGGATTCTTCACTACCTCAAAGCTACTCCTGGAAAAGGTATTTTGTTTAAAAGGGGTGACAAGCTGAATCTTGAAGCCTATACTGATGCAGATTATGCTGGGTCACCAATAGATAGAAGGTCAACATCCGGCTATTGCACTTTTCTAGGGGGAAATCTTGTCACTTGGAGGAGTAAAAAACAAAATGTGGTTGCTAAATCTAGCGCTGAAGCTGAATTCAGAGCAATGGCGAATGGGATATGTGAACTTTTGTGGCTCAGGATTATCATTGAAGACCTCAAAGTGGAACACAAAGGAACTATGAGACTCTATTGTGATAATAAATCAGCAATCAACATTGTTCACAAACCGGTTCAGCATGATCGAACCAAGCACATTGAGGTAGACAGGCATTTTATAAAGGAGAAGCTTGAATCTGGTTTGATTAGTACTCCCTACACTCCTAGCAAAGATCAGCTAGCAGATGTATTGACCAAAGGCCTACCGGTGTCGAGATTTCAGGAGATTATCAGCAAGTTGGGCATGGAAAATATTCACTCACCAACTTGAGGGGCAGTGTTGGAAAATCTCCTATAATCTCTCCCTAATTATTTGGAATATTATGTGATTTGATTTGTTAGCTGTAAATATTTGATTTGATTTTGTTACCTAATTTAGTTCTTCTATTCCTAAATATATACACCTTGTAATTACTCAATCATAATAGAAAAATACAAATTCTTTTCTTCACAAGGGATCAAGGTTCCTCCTCGGTTTCCTTGAAACTCAAATCTAGGATGTCCAATCGGGTTAAATTGGATCACCCTACAACTGCAGTCCATTACGGCTTTTTGCTTAACTAACCAATCCATTCCAATAATCACATCAAAGTCGAACATGGCCAAAACTGCCAAATCTACCCTTCCTTCTCTATCCTCAATAACTATTTTACAGTCAGGACACCCTAGCGAGACTAATACCTTATCATTCAGAGGGGTCATCACACACAACATAACCTCAAGCAGAATCGACTCAATTCCAACCAATCTAACAAACTGCTCTGAAATAAACGAGTGGGCAGCCCCTGGATCAAACAAGGCATATGCAGCATGATCACAGAGAGAGACCGTACCTATGACCACACCTGGCGTGTCCTCAGCCTCCCTTCGCGCCATCGCATACACCCTTCCTTGCGCTGGCGATCTACCTTGAATGGCCGGTGGGGGATTCCCAGCCTGATTTCCGGCCTGGGGCTGCTGAACTTGCATCGGCGGTCCGGTTGGACGTTGCTGAGGGCAGTTTCTTATCTGGTGGTCCATGCTCCCGCACTTGAAACATGCCCCAAACCTGCTCTGCGGGTGGTTCGGCTTCCCGATGTTCTTTCTGACGGGAGGGACAAATCGCCTTCCCGCCATCGGCTTCTTCCCAAAGCGGCGGTTGTCCTTAGCCGGGGCAAACCGCGATCCAGAAGCGGCTGCCCTGTCCACCTGATCCCGCTCAATAGCCTGAGCCCTTTCATATAATTCCTCATAAGTTCTCAAATTCACCGGTATCAACTGACTGCGAATGTCGACTCTGAGTCCATCCCGAAACCTTCGCGCCTTGTCCTCAGGATGATCTACCATCCTTGGCGCAAACTTAGACAGCCTAGCAAATTCTGCCTCATACTGGTCTACAGTTATATGTCCTTGACGGAGTCTCATAACTTCTGCTAGTTTCCTTTCCCTAGCACTCTCAGAGAAGAATTTTCCATAGAAGTTCTCAGAAAACACGGCCCAAGTCTGGACGGTAACCTCGGGAAATACTCTTCCCCTGGTGGCCTTCCACCAGTCATTAGCATTATCTTGCAACTGATACACCGCTAAGGTCACCTTTTCAACTTCGGTGCACCCCAGAACTTCGAATGCCTTCTCCGGCTCCTCAACCCAACGCGGCGCAGCCTCGGGGTCACCCTTTCCGTCGAACTTCGACGGCTTTAACTTTAGGAACTGTTCCACTAACTGATGCATTTGCCTATTCCTAACTACCTGAGCCTACCCTTGATTAGCCTGATTACCATTAATAGCAGCAGTCGCTGCGGCTTCAGAGCTTGGGCGATATTGGCGGCCCTCTCTTGAGCCTGCCTTCCCATCAAATTCCCTATTTCTTGCAACGTCTGAATAACTGCATCAAGCCTTGGGTCTCTTGCTTCTTGGCCCACGACACTCGACTGACCTCTTGTTCCCATTCCTCTGCTCATCCCTACGGTTTTCCTCACTACTCACCTACCTGCTACAATTCCGCTCAGGAATTAGAGATCTAGGCCAAACTATACCAGTCTAAAGCCCTAGGCACAGAATTACAGCAATCAATCACTCAGCAGGCAGTCAGACACGAGTAGCATGAAGTCTCAGCCAAAGGGACATGCGTACTTACCTCGGGTCCTACCGCACCTGCACTTTACGGGTCAATCACAACAATCACTCAATCATGCAATTCAAACAGTTTGGAGGTACACGTAGCACACAAGTCACCCTATTCGGCTACCCATGGTCATCGCTCCTTATCACTCCAGACTTCGACCGAGTTGGATCGAGCTAACCTTGCTCTGATACCAAATCAACGGGGGTTGTCACGCCCCGAACCCTACGGCATGCAACAACCCTACCGCAGTCGATTCAATGCGACGTCCCAGGACGCGTCGCCGACCCAAAATCCAAAATAGAGGACAATGCACATGCGGAAGCAACATAACACCCGTACATAATAAAACAACATGACCAAGGATAGCGATAATTATAATAAATACAACTTGCATTAATAACAGGGATTTACAATATCCAAAGACAGGCAATATACACCAACCAAAATAGGTCAACAGCCACTAACATCAAAAAGGGTATGTGGCTCGGGCGGTCAGGCACTAACTCTAAAAAGGGCTTTATCAAAAAGTGTCGGCCCTACCTAACTAAGGTCAAATCTAAACTTTAGGGCAACTAGCCCGGATCGGATCCTGAGGACTCGGACGAATCGTCAGACGACTCGGACTCGGAATCCATCGAATCCGGCTCGGACTCGGCGTCCATTGACTCCACCCGAAATCATCCTCCGGCTCTGGCTCTTGCTCCATAGGCTCCGGCTCCGACTCTGACTCCTGATCGGACTCCCATTCCATCGGCTCCTCTTCTTCGGATTCGGTATCCATCCTGATGATGACTGCTGGGGGTCAGGATCCTCCTCGGACGTGGCAACGGGGCTCACGATCTCCCCATCAACGGCCTACGGATCCGACTGGCCTAACTCGTCGAACGGGACATCGAAGGTCCTAAGAGGACCGTGGGTGCCGAACTGGTTCCGGAAATACCAAGCGAGATAGGGATGGGCCTGGAGCTGTGGCCCGCCCTCATCGACCCAAATAATGTTATAATACCTAACATAAGTCTCCTAGTTCCCTACGGGGTACTCGGTCACCGATTGCTCTATGCAATACGGAATCCCCAAACGAAGTGGTGCTTCTGCCATCTTCAAGGTCGGGGGTCTGAAATGTGGGGTTTAAACAACAATGAGAATAAACCTAAGTGAGTAGGCCCCCTAAACCTAAACTAGGTTAACATGCACCTCCGGACAAGTATTAACCAAACAAACAATCAAACAATCATCTGACTTAGGCCTTCGGCCCAAATCCAACATATAATTTACCCTGTAGGTAAGGCACATAATAAAAATCATAATGGCACCGAACCCAATTACGGTACAAATACGAAATCACTTGGCCACGAACACATGCAATGCACATGCTCACACTCGTTAATGCACCCTTGCACACGTGCCACCACTATGCATATGCTCATGCTCATTTTTGCACACTTACACACGTGCCAACTTTCCATTTATCACCGACCCGCGTAAAACGTATCAGGTCCGACCCGCGTAAAACGCATCAAGTCTATCACATTTCAATCGATCTCCGGCCCACGTAAAACGCATCAGGTTGGCCTTCTTTAGGTAGTCCGCGCATCGTCTCGCGTAAAACGCATCAGGACGGGTTCAACACCCCGCGTAAGACGCATCAGGATTTTATGTGATCACATGTACACATACCACCAATTATTATCTGAACCCCGCGTAACACGCATCGGGGCAATTTAGATGATCACATGCTCATGTCATTCGCGCACACTTGCATAATTCACATGCTATGCTAATGCTCGATATGCACATTCATGGCCACATCATCTCGAACTCAGGGCATTCATAAAATTCACATTGAGCACTCAATTTAACATACTCACATGTTCAATTCACATCTCAATATGCCCAATTAACCACGTAATTCAAATCAGCCACTGTACAAATAATTGGCACCCGAACTCATGCGATTAAAATAATATAATTGATTACACTCAAGGCCCGCCATGCCTCTCGACTCTCGACCACATTAAACATTCGACATGGCATCATACAATCACTCCCGAACCATGCACCATTCGGCCAATACATGGACAAACCAAGGCACACACGACAATTCACAATGAAGCCCTAAATTAGCCGAACAAGGCCCGATCAAACCCACAATGACCAGCCACAAATCAGTCCACCTTAGGCCTCTAAATCATCATCGAATCATCACATTAGGCTCCCAAAATTCACCACATAATCAGCCACTACACGGCCCACACATTACACCCATTTTAATCCACATATTAGCCCAAATCAAGTCTATAATGATCAGCCAATAACCAGCCCATTCTAGGCCACCAAATCACATTTAAATCATCACCCTAAACCACCAAAATAGCCACAAAGTCATCCCTAATCATCCGCCACTAATTAACCCCTAAAATACCCTAATTAACCCCTAAACCTATCTAGAAATGCATAATGGCCTAATTAGGGTTTAGAGTTTGTACTCACTAGGTCTTAAGCTCTAAACGTGGCTGAACAAGGAGGAGAAAACGGGCTGAACTGAGCTGGTCCTAGCCGGTTCAGCGACGGCGCTCCGGCGGTCCTCACGGCGGCGGATGGCTGCGGCAACGAGCGGTGGCTCTCGGCTGAGTTGGGCGGCTAAGGAGGGTGGTGGTACTAGTGGTGGTGTCACGGAAATGAGAGAGGAAAAAGGTTGGGAGTGACTGAGGTGGCGGTGGTGGTGCGTGAGCAACGAGCTGCCGGCGGTGGTGGCGCTCGGCGGCGATGCACGCACGGTCAAGGGGGCTGGTGCGAGGTGGTGGTGGTGGTGGTGACGACGAGAGAGGGAGAGAGAGAGAGACGGTCGAGTGGTGATGATGAGGTGAGGCGGTGGTGCGGACGAGCGGCGTGCGGCGCTCAGTACCGGCGAGCGGCAGCGGCGTGCGACTGCACTGGTGGGCGGCTCACGTGGCCGAGGGAGAGGGAAATGGAGAGAGTGAGGCATGAGCGAGGGGAGTGGCCGGTGCAAATGGTGAGAGTGAGAGGAGAGAGAGAGATTGCAAGAAGTGTTTATCCAATTTGGTGAGTGGGGTAGGTAGAACAACTCCACTAACATTGACCATCATATCCTCTCCACTAACACATAATCCAAAAGCCACAATTCAAAGGCCAATCACATCCAATCAAGATCAATGGCCAAGATGGGTCCTTAACACAAAATATCTAGGGGCAATTAGGGAATAAGCAAGAGTGATGGGGGCACTTTAGTCCATTATTTTTGGCACTAATGGGGCTGAATAAAACCAATTAAAACCTCTAAAATTCGAAATTAACGCTTAAGGCTTAGGGGCAAATCAGTAATTTTCCATTTCCGGTCCGAAATTCCATTTTTCGACCATACCGATCCCAAATATAATTGGCCACACTAATACGATGTCGTCCTTGCAAAATAGTCGCGTACGTCCGTGAAATTCGACACTCAAGTCCGGATTCAATTCCACGATCAATTTCGCTCAAATGCGATTTTAGCATATCTTACTAACGGGCAGCTGTTTAGGGGTTACGCATATCGACTCAAAATACCCGAGTCGTGACGGTCTCGATTTCCAAAAGAACGTGAGAATTTATCGCTAGTTCCGAAGGTCGCGATCGTTCGGAATAAGTTTAGGATCGTTCGCCACGCGTACTCTCGGTCGTGCGGAATCACCCGTGATCCGATCGTACGTCGTTGGCCAAACCAAATCCGTCATCTTCCTTGAAATGAGAAATAAACATCTATTTCATTAATCACGAAAGTGGGTCGAATTCAGGATGTTACAACTCTTCCCCCCTTACAAAAATTTCGTCCTCGAAATTTACAACCCAAACCCGACTACTCAAACAAATGGGGGTATTGACGTCGCATTGCTTCATCACTTTCCCAGGTGGCACCTTCTGTTCCATGATGTTCCCAAATAACCTTGACCAACGGGATCGTCTTATTCCTCAAAACCTGCTCCTTTCTGTCCTCGATTCGCACCGGACTCTCCATGTACGACACATTATCGTCTACGTCTATTACTTCATGATTCAGCACGTGGGTCGGATCCGGTTCGTACTTCCTTAAAATTGACACGTGGAAGACGTTATGAACTTGCGACAAATTCGGCGGCAAGGCGAGACGATAAGCCAACGTTCCAATCCTCTCTAAAATCTCGAACGGGCCTATATACCTTGGACTCAGCTTTCCTTTCTTGCCAAATCGAGACAGTCCTCTCATCGGTGAGATCTTACGGAATACGTGGTCACCAACCTGAAACTCCAACGGTCTACGCCTTCGGTCCACATAACTCTTCTGATGGCTCTGTGCTGTCTTTAGCCTGTCCCGGATAATCTTTACAGTTTCCACCGACTGTTGAACCAACTCTGGACCCGTTACACTTCTTTTTCCCACTTCATCCCAATACAACGGTGTTCTACACGCTCTGCCATAAAGCGCTTCAAACGGTGCCATCCCAATACTCTTGGTCGTGCGGAATCACCCGTGATCCGATCGTACATCGTTGGCCAAACCAAATCCGTCACCTTCCTTGGATCGGCCCACATTGGCCCAAAATATTCCCTCGTCGTTCCTCGGAATCGGACTCGATTCACGATCGAGTTCTTGGGTCCACGTACCGTTTCCTTAGTTAGCCATTCCCTACTGGTCAGCATCCCGAGAATGATAAGTTCCGAGCGAGACTTACTAAAATGAAATGAGAAATAAACATCTATTTCATTGATCACAAAAGTGGGTCGAATTCAGGATGTTACAACTCTTCCCTCCTTACAAAAATTTCGTCCTCGAAATTTACAACCCAAACCCGACTACTCAAACAAATGGGGGTATTGACGTCGCATTGCTTCATCACTTTCCCATATGACACTTTCTATTCCATGATGTTCCTAAATAACCTTGACCAACGGGATCGTCTTATTCCTCAAAACTTGCTCCTTTCTATCCTCGATTAGCACCGGTCTATCCACGTACGACACCCTGTCGTCCACATCTATTACTTCGTGATTTAGCACGTGGGTCGGATCCGGTTCGTACTTCCTTAACATTGACACGTGGAAGACGTTATGAACTTGCGACAAATTCGGCGGCAAGGCGAGACAATAAGCTAACGTTCCAATCCTCTCTAAAATCTCGAACGGGCCTATATATCTTGGACTCAGCTTTCCTTTCTTGCCAAATCGAGACAGTCCTCTCATCGGTGAGATCTTAAGGAATACGTGGTCACCAACCCGAAACTCCAACGATCTACGCCTTCGGTCCACATAACTCTTCGACGGCTATGTCTTGTCTTTAGCCTGTCCCGGATAATCCTTACCGTTTCCACCGACTGTTGAACTAACTCTGGACCCGTTACACTTCTTTCTCCCACTTCATCCCAATACAATGGTGTTCTACACGCTCTGCCATAAAGCGCTTCAAATGGTGCTATCCCAATACTCTGCTGAAAGCTGTTGTTGTAGGCAAATTCAACCAAATGTAACTGCTCTTCCCACTTGCCTTGGAAATCTAATACACATGCTCTTAGCATATCCTCTAAAGTCTTAATAGTCCTTTCAGACTAGCCATCCGTCTGCGGATGATAGGCCGTACTGAACTGAAGTTTCGTCCCTAAGGCCACTTGCAGACTTTTCCAAAAATTAGCAGTAAACCGAGGATCACGGTCCGAAGTGATCGTCACCGGCACTCCATGCAGTCGGACTATCTGCCGCACATACAATTCCGCATACCTTTCCAACTCTAAGTCCTTTCGCACTGCCAGGAAGTGCGCTGACTTAGTCAGTCTGTCCACTATCACCCAAATAGAATCGTGTCCTCTCTGGCTTCTTGGTAATCCCGTGACGAAATCCATCGTAATATGCTCCCATTTCCATTTTGGGATTTCCAATGGCTGCAACATTCCACCAGGTTTACAATGTCGTGCCTTCACTTGTTAGCACGTCAAACACTTGGCCACATGCTTGGCCACATCCACCTTCATTCCATTCCACCAATAATGCTGTCGAAGATTCTGGTACATTTTCGTGCTGCCCGGGTGAATGCTATAATTGCTCCTATGAGCCTCTGATAAAATCTCTTCCTTAAGTTCCAAATCGTCGGGCACGCACAAACGTCCTCGAAACTTCAGAATTCCCTCATCGGACACTTGGAAGTCCGGTTTTCTCTTAGTGGCATCCATCTTCAGAATTTTCTGAATCTCAGGGTCCGTGGATTGAAATGCTTTAATTTTGGTTTGCACTTCCGGTTCAATCCTTAACGTCACCACTAAACTGGAGAGGTGTCCTATCTCGAACTTAAACTCTGAGTCTCGCGCCCCTTCCAATAAAATCTACTCTTTGACTATTAATTGCACGATGCTGGACTTCCGACTTAGGGCATCCGCTACCCGATTGGCTTTTCCGGGATGATACAAAATGTCACAGTCATAGTCCTTCAGCAACTCCATCCAACGACGCTGTCTCATATTTAGCTCCTTTTGAGAAAATAAGTACTTGAGACTCTGGTGATCCGTGTAAATCTGGAACCTTTCTCCACATAAATAGTGCCTCCAAATCTTAAGTGCGAAAATGATTGCTGTCAGCTCCAAGTCGTGAGTCGGGTAGTTCATCTCATGAGGCCTTAACTGACGCGATGCATAAGCAACCACCCTTCCATATTGCATTAGCACGCATCCCAATCCCTTAAGCGAAGCATCACTATAAATCTCATATCCTTCCGGTCCTGAAGGGATTGTTAGCACTGGCGCAGTCGTCAATCTCTGTTTCAATTCCTGAAAACTCTCTTTACTCTTTTCCGTCCATTCAAACTTCGTCTCCTTCTTAAGTAACCTTGTCAATGGAGTGGCTATCGCTGAGAATCTTTCCACGAATCGTCAATAGTACCCTACCAGACCTAAAAAGCTTCGAACCTCAGTAACTGTCGTCGGTCCCGGCCAATCCATCACTGCTTCAATCTTCGCCGGATCCACGGAGATTCCTTCTCCGAAAATTATATGTCCAAGAAACGCCACTCGGTTAAGCCAAAACTCGCACTTGCTAAACTTAGCATACAGTGCATGCTCTCTTAACGTTCGCAGGACCTTTTCCAAGTGTACCTCATGTTCCTCGGGACTCTTTGAATACACCAAAATATCATCTATGAAGACGATGACAAACTGATCCAAAAACTCCTTGAATACCCGATTCATTAAATCCATGAAAGCAGCAGAGGCATTAGTCAGCCCAAACGGCATTACTGTGAATTCATAGTGCCCATACCTTGTCCTGAATGCCGTCTTAGGGATATCCTCCTTTTGGATCCTCAATTGATGATACCTTGTGTCACGCCCCGAACCCTACGGCGCGCGAGCATCCCAACCGTGGTCGGTATTGTTGCGACGTCCCAGGACGCGTTGCCGACCCAACACCCAACATAGAGATTAAAGCACACGCAGACGCAACATAAACACTCGTACCATTTAAAACACATGACCAAAGATAGCACAACCAACAAACAACGTTATAAATATATACATTGCATTAACAACAGGGAAAAATATACAATATCCATTTACAACATAAGTACAAAAACCAAAAGCGGGTCAACAGCCACTACTGACAAAAAGGGGTAAGCGGCTAGGGCGGTCAGGGATACTAAGACTAGAAGGGGCTCCGTCAAAAAGGTACTGACCCGATCTAACTGAGGCTAAGGCTAACCCTACGAAACCCTGTCCGGGTCGGATCCCGAGGACTCAGAGGAACTGTCAAATAGCTCGACCTCGGAGTCTAGGGAATCCAGCTCGGACTCGGCCTCTGCCGGCTCCTCCTCAGAATCCATCTCCTCAGGCTCGCCCTCCTGCTCGGGGTCCTGCTCTATAGGCTCTGGCTCCTCATCCGACCCCATTGGCTCCGAGTCAGAGTCCCAGTCCACTAACTCCTCGTCCATCGGGTCCGGCTCGTCAACCTCCCAGACAACAAGTCCGTGTCCAACGCCAGCACTAGAACTCCCCTCGGATGTGTACTCGGGGCTCGCCAGGTCTCCATCCTGACACTTGGGATCTATGTCACCTAACCCGTTGAATGGGACGTCAAAAGTCCGGAGGGGCCCGAAAGTCCCGGAATAGTCCCTAAAACACCAAGCTATGTACTCGTGGGCCTGGAAATGCTGCTCGCCCACATCAACCCACACGGTAGTAAAGTGTCTAATATATGTATCCCCGTTCCCTACGGGGTACTCGGTCACGTCCCGGTTTATCTGAGACGGGATCCCAAAACGTATAGGTACCTCAGACATCTTCAAGGCTGGGGGTCTGAAAAGTTGGGTTTTAACAAACAATGAGAACGAATCTCAGCGAGTAAAACCCCCTAAACCTAAACTAGGCTAACATGCACCTCCTGACAGGCAAACAATCACACGAACAGATCAAAATCAATTGACCTAGGCCCGCGGGCCCAGATCGAGCACACAAATGACCCTGCAGGTTAGACATAATACAATCACATAATGGCACATACGCGACAGGCTTAGTCACACATACGCCATGCACATGCTCATACTCCTTGATGTCTGCATCATACACGGTTCACCGATACGCACATGCTTGCACACTGCCAATGCTCTCTTGCACACATATGCCAATTCTCATTTATTAATCGACCCGCGTAAAACGCATCAGGTCTAAAACGCATCTATCAACATCCAACACTTCCTGGCCCGCGTAAAACGCATCAGGCCCAGTGTCTTTAGCCCGCATAAGACACATCAGGCGCAACACCGATCTCCATATACGGACCAAAATCCGCGTAAAACGCATCAGGCTAGCTGTCTTCTGGTAGAACCAGGCATCATCCCGCGTAAAACGCATCAGGACTTAGGCGATCACATGCTCATGTCAGGCACGCATACTCGAACAAGTTTCGTCTCAAGCCCATACTCAGCATGCGAAATACGTGACCATGCAGTCCAGCACTCAGGCAACAATACGATTCACAATGAGCACACAATTCTAATCATAGGTACATAATCAAACCATTTCGAGTCATGCTCAAACAATACCATGGCTAACTTGCCCACTTAATCCAATGATTCAATTCAGCCATAACGTGCTCAATTAATACACTAGCATGTTCAAATAAGCAATTTAATGCAATTTGGCTTCGGCACGCAGTCGGCACATAATTTATGCTATTAGCACAACACAATCTCGCACGCTCAAGGCCCGCCATGCCACTTCATTCTCGGCCACACACAAGGCATCACAACATCGACCACAATCAACACAAATCAGCCACTACATCACTCAAACAAGGCATGGTCGGAAGTTCGCGATTAAATCCCAATTGACCGGTCTTAGTCCAATTAATTCCCGATATGGACAGCCAACAATCAAGTCAATCTAGGCAGTTTCTCCACTTCCAAATCAGCATACTCGGCTCCCAAACCATCACATAATTTACCATTCACTAATCAACCCATAATTGATCCTAAATCACCTTAATTAATCTCTAAACCAACCTAATCCTATCTAGAAGTGCTTAGTGGCCTAATTAGGGTTTAGGGATAATTATTCACTTAGGCTCCTAAGCTCCAACTAGCTGATCGAAAGAGAAAAATGGGCCGGCTGAGCTGGTTCACGACGGGCTTAGCGGCGGCGAACGGCAGCTCACACGGGCGGTGATCGGCGGTCCAAGGCGGCTAGGGTGACGGTGATGGTGCTGGTGATGGATGGGGAAGAGAGAGAGAGAGAGAGGTCGGCTGAGGGTAGCGTGGTGGCGGGACGGCTGACTGTGAGCGGCGGTTCGGCGGTCGACGCTCGCGCAGGCAGTTCCCGGCCAAGGGGCTGATCCGGCGGTCCTCATGTGGCCGGATGGAGAGAGAAGAGGAGAGGGTGAGACGGGGTGGTGATGGTGAGGCTAGGTGGACGAGCGGCATGGCGGCGACATGCAGCGGCGCTAGCGGCGGCGGTGGCTCCGGCGTGGCTGTTCTCACGGCCGAGCAAGGGAAATCAGAGGGAGAAAGAATGGCGTGGAGGACGAGGGTGAGTGGCCGATGGTGTAAGGAATGAGAGAGAGAGATTTAATTATTGGTCTAAAAGGGGGGTTTGACCAAACTTTTCCTAATGTCTATCTTGCCCTTCACTCCAAGGGTTGAGATAATCCAAGGCCAAAATATCCAAGAGCAAATTAGTCTCAAAATTCTGAATTATTGGAGCTGATATTATCCAATTAAATCCCCAAAATGACCTCCCATAATTTCCCAAAATTCGGAATACAAAGATAGGGCTTAGGGACAAAATCGTAATTTTCCGATTTCGGGCAAAATTTTCAATTTTCGACCGAACTGATCCTAAATACGGTTGGCCGCTCTAAAATGACGTCGTCCTCGCAAAGTAGTCGCGTAAGTCCACGAAATTCGACGTCCAAGTCCGGATCTAACTTCGCGATCAAAATTACTCAATTACAATTTTAGTGTCTCTCACTAACGGGGGGCTATTTAGGGGTTACTCATATCGACCTAGGGTTACTCGAGTCGTGACGGTCTCGACTACTGGGAAGACGCGAGGATTTATCGCTAGTTCCGGAGGTCGCGATCGTTCGGATTAAGTTCGGGATTTGTTCGCCACGCGTACTCTCGGTCATGCGGAATCACCAGCGATCCGATCGCACGTCGTTGGCCAATCTAAATCCGTCACCTTCCTAGGATCGGCCCACATTGGCCCAAAATATTTCCTTATCATTTCTCGGAATCGGTGCCCGATTCACGATCGGGTCCCTGGTCCACGCACCATTTTCCTAGTTAGCCATTCTCTTTTGGTTAGTATCCCGAGAATGATCAGTTCCGGGCGAGACTCACTAAAATTAAATGAGAAATAATATCTATTTCATTGATCCCGGGATTGGGTCGAAATTCAGGACATTACAACTCTTCCCCCCTTACAAAAATTTCGTCCTTGAAATTTGCAATCTAAACCTATCTATTCAAACAAGTGGGGGTATTGATGTCGCATTGCTTCTTCGCTTTCCCAAGTGGCACCTTCTGTCCCGTGGTGCTCCCAAACAACTTTGACCATTGGGATCGTCTTATTCTGTAGCACTCGATCTTTTCTGTCCTCGATCCTCACTGGTCTTTCCACGTACGACACCTTGTCGTCCACGTCTATCTCCTCGTACCTCAGAACGTGGGTCGAGTCTGGTTCATACCTTCTCAATATCGATACGTGGATTACATTATGTACTTGAGACAGATTAGGCGGCAAGGCAAGTCGGTAGGCCATATCTCCGATCTTCTCTAAAATCTCAAACGGACCAACATACCTCAGACTCAGCTTTCCTTTCTTGCCAAATCTGGACAATCCTTTCATAGGCGACACCTTGAGAAATACATGGTCTCCAATCTGAAACTCCAAAGGTCGTCATCTCCGATCGGCATAACTTTTCTGGCGACTCTGAGCGGTCCTTAACCTTTCCCGGATAATCTCGATAGCCTCAACCGTCTGCTGTACCAATTCTGGGCCTGTGATACTTCGTTCTCCAACTTCGTCCCAACACACTGGCGTCCTACACGCTCTGCCATACAAGGCCTCAAACGGCGCCATCTGAATACTTTGCTGATAACTAAGCGAATTCCACCAGGTGTAGCTGCTCTTCCCATTTGCCCTGGCAGTCTAATACATAGGCACACAACATATCCTCCAAGGTTTGTATCGTCCTTTCAAACTGACCATCCGTCTGTGGATGATAGGCCGTACTGAATTGCAACTTCGTTCCTAAGGCCGATTGCAAACTTTTCCAAAAATTGTCCGTAAATCTCGAATCACGGTCCAAAGTGATCGTCACTGATACTCCATGCAACCGAACAATCTGCCGCACATACAACTCTGCATACCTTTCCAACTCAAAATCCTTTCATACCGCCAGGAAGTGCGCTGACTTAGTCAGTCGATCCACTATCACCCAAATAGAGTCGTGACCTCTCTGGCTTCTCGGCAATCCCGTGACAAAATCCATAGTGATGTGCTCCCATTTCCATTCAGGGATTCCTAATGGTCGCAATAACCCTCCAGGCTTACAGTGCTGTGCCTTAACTTGCTAACATGTCAGGCATTTCGCTACATGCTTGGCCACATCCTTTTTCAATCAATTCCACCAATAATGCTGCCGCAGATTCTGGTACATCTTTGTACTACCTGGGTGGATACTATAATTGCTACGATGAGCTTCTCTTAAAATTTCCTTCTTAAGCTCGACGTCATCGGGCACGCACAATCGTCCTCGGAACTTTAAAACTCCGTCCTCACCCACTTGAAAATCCGATTTTCTTGTAGCGACGTCCATTCCAACAATCTTTTGTATCTCTTGGTCCGTAGACTGTAGTGCCTTAACCTTGATTTGGATCTCCGGTTCGATTCTCAATGCAGCTAGCAGGTTAGTCGGCTCACTTCGAACTTAAACTCTAAGTCTCTGAGCCTTTCTAACAAGGTCCACTCCCTGATCATCATGAGCGCCATACTTGACTTTCGACTTAGCGCATCCGTTACTCGATTCGCTTTCCCGGGATGATACAAGATGTCGCAGTCGTAATCCTTCAGAAGTTTCATCCATTGGCACTGCGTCATATTTAATTTTTTCTGCGAAAACAAGTACTTGAGGCTCTGGTGATCCGTATAAATCTGGAACTTTTTCCCGCACAAATAGTGTCTCCAAATCTTGAGAGCGAAGATAATCGCTGCCAACTCTAAATCATGCGTCGGATAGTTCATCTCATGCGGTCTTAACTGGCGCGACGCATACGCAACTACCCTTCCATGTTGCATCAATACACATCCGAGCCCTCTTAATGACGCGTCACTATAGACCTCAAATCCTCCTGGTCCGGACGAAATGGTTAATACCGAGGCGGTTGTCAGTCTATGCTTCAATTCCTCAAAGCTCCTTTCACACTTAACATCCCACTCGAACTTGGTTTCCTTCTTAAGCAGCCGTGTCAACGGCGTGGTTATAGACGAGAACCCTTCTACAAAACGTCAATAATAACCAGCCAAACCTAAGAAATTTCAAATTTCCATCACTGATGTCGGTCTTGGCAACTTAGTTACCACCTTAATCTTTGTCGGGTCCACAGAAATTCCTTCTCCCGAAATTATGTGTCCAAGGAATGCTACTCTGCCAAGCCAAAATTCGTACTTACTGAACTTGGCGTAGAGTGCGTGTTCTCTTAAGGTCCGTAGTACCTCGGTCAGGTGTACCTCATGCTCTTCGAGGCTTTTCGAATATACCAATATATCGTCAATAAAGACGATGACAAACCGATCCAAGAACTCCTTGAATACCCTATTCATTAAGTCCATGAAGGCAGCAGGGGCATTGGTCAGACCAAAGGGCATCACTGTGAACTCATAGTGCCCGTACCTCGTTCTAAAAGCGGTCTTAGGTATGTCCTCTTTCCTGATCCTTAACTGATGATATCCGGTCCGTAGATCAATCTTAGAGAACACTGAGGCTCCTTGCAATTGGTCAAACATATCATCAATCCTCGGTAATGGGTACTTGTTCTTAACTATCACCTGGTTCAACTGTCAGTAATCAATACACAACCTTAATGTCCCGTCCTTCTTTCTTACAAACAAGACCGGCGCTCCCCATGGAGACACACTAGGACGAATGAAACCCTTGTCCAATAATTCTTGCATCTGGACTTTCAATTCTTTCAGTTCTGATAAGGACATTCGATATGGCGCCTTTGAGATTGATTCTGTTTCTGGGGCCAATTCTATCACAAATTCCTCTTCCCGCTCTGGTGGCAAACCCGGTAATTCCTGGGGAAAGACCTCAGAAAAATCGCACACCACGGGTATCTCTTCTAACTTTGGTTCCGCCACTGTCGGATCGACCACATTCACTAAGTACCCTTCACAACCTTCATCCAATAACTTAGTCACCTCAAGCGAAGAAATCCAAGGGATCGAGGTTCCTCCTCGGTTTCCCTGAAATTCAAATCTAGGCTGCCCAATCGGGTTAAACTGGATTATCTTATTGCCACAATCCATTACGGCTTTCTGCCTTCCTAGCCAATCCATTCCAATTATCACATCAAAATCAAACATGGCCAACACTGCCAAGTCAATCTTTTCTTCTCTACCCCCGATAACTATCTTACAGTTAGGACAACCTAATGACACTAGCACTTTATCATTCAATGGGGTCATCACACATAGCATAGTCTCAAGCATAACAGGCTCAATCCCAGCCAGTCTAACAAATTGCTCTGATATAAACGAATGAGTCGCTCCCGGGTCAAATAATACATACGCAGCATGATCACATAGAGAAATCGTACCTGTGACCACGCCCGGCGTGTCCTCCGCCTCTCTTTGCGCCATTGCATAAACTCGTCCTTGCGCAGGCGGTCATCCTTGATTAGCCGGTGGGGGATTTCCGGCTTGATTCCCTACTCGGGGCTGTTGCGATTGCATCTAAAGTCCCGAAGGGCGCTGTTGGGGATAATTTCGGATCTGGTGCTCCAAACTCCCACATTTAAAACAAGCTCCGAATCGATTCGGCTGGTAGCTCGGTTTCCCAATGTCCTTTCTAGCCGGTGGGACGAATCGCCTGTTTCCCGCCATCGGCTTCTTCCTAAAATGGCGGTTGTCCCTATTCTGAGCGAACCGCGACCCAGAAGCGGTTGCCCTTTCCAACTGATCTCGCTCTATGGCTTGAGCCTGCTCATACATTTCCCCGTAATCACGGATGTTCAACGAAATCATCTGGCTTCGAAGATCAGCTTCAATCCATCTCGGAATCTCCGAACCTTATCTTGCGGATTTTCAACCATTCTAGGTGCAAACTTGGACAGTCTAGCGAACTCCGCTTCATATTGATTGTAACAGCCTGAATTTCGACGTAATTCCGGGATCAATAAAATTGACATTATTTCGCATTTCATTTTAGCAAGTCTCGCCCAAAGCTGATCACTCTCGGGATACTAACCAATGGGGTATGGCTAACTGGGAGAACGGTACGTAGACCAGGGACCCAATCGTGAATCGGACCCCGATCTCTAGAAACGATGAGGGAATATTTTGAGCCAATGTGGGCCGATCTTAGGAAAAGTGACGGATATGGGTTGGCCAAGGCCGACGATGTACAATCGGATCGCAGGTGATTCTGCACGACCGAAAGTGCTCGTGGCCGACCAGTCCCGAACTTGAACCGAACGATCGTGACCTCTGGAACTAGTGATAATCTCTCTCTATGATCGGAACCGTCATGACTCGGATAACCCTAGGTCGATACGTGTAACCCCTAAACAGCCGCCCGTTAGTGAGAGACCCTGAAATTGGAAATTTAGCGAGTTTTGGTCACGAAATTGGACCCGGACTTCGATGTCGATTTTCGAGGGCTTGTGCGACTATTTTTACGAATCCGACACCATATTATGTTGGCCACACACATTTGGGGTTAGTACGGTCGAAAAATGGAATTTCGACCCAGGACCGGAATAATGACCGTTTTGCCCCTAGCCTATTTTTGAGCTTCGAATTTTGAGATAATATTGGATTAATTGAATTAAATTTTCAGCTCAATTATTGGGGCTAAAGACTATTATACCCCTCAATTATTGGATTAGATTGGATTAGGGCCATTGGATCAAGGGCATTTTGGTCAAATTTCTTGGATTTGTGACACTTGTCCTCCACTACCCCCCATATTTGACCAAGTTAGACCCCATTTCTCTCTCCTCACTCTCTCATTCGGCCACCATCTTCTCTCTCTCCCGATTCCCTTTCCTCCACCGCCGGTCTTTCTCTCGGCCAAAGGACGTCGGAGCGACCGCAGTCGCCGGAGCCGCACGCCGCCGCGCCAGCCGCCTTTCCGCGCCGCTTCACCACCATCCTCTCATCCCCACCCTCTCTCTCTTCCTCGTTCTCTTTCTCTCCCTCGGCAAAGGAACGCCGGAAGCCGCCACCGACCGAACTGCCGTCAGCCTGTTGTGGATCACCGTCGGACCGCCGTCCCCGTCGCCACCAATTACCGCCGTCACCACCTGACCACCACCGAGCATCACCGTCATCATCACCGCTGTCCGTACGCCGAGGACCGCCGTCCGTACAATCGGCCACCGAGAGCCGATCACCGCCAAGGCCACCGCCGTTGGAACGCTGCCGCTGATTTTTGCCGTTCATAGGCGATCGGCCGTAGTTCCTCGTCGTCGTGACTTAGGATTTGGTGAGTGTACCTCCTAAACCCGAATTAGGATTGATAATGCGTTTTCTGGACTGGTTTGGGTACTGATAATATGTACTAGGAGAAATTTGGAAACCGATTGGTGGAGGTTGTCATCGAGACTATTTGGTGGATTAATGCGATTTAATTGGGAATAAATATTGGCCTCGAAGTGGTTGATATGGTGGCTGTCCATTGGTAGATTATTGGACTAGAATGGGTTAATTGAGGTCTATGTGGTTGAATTACAGGGATTGCCCGGGTTGGTTGATTATTGGGTGCATTGTGCTTAATTATGCTACGCCATGTTGGGTACTTGTGTGGCCGAATCGTGAGAAGTGTGATTGGCCAACTGATAGTTTGAATTGATTATTGAGTTGCACATGGTGAATTGGGCCGCACGGTATTAATTGGCCAAGTGGGCATGTTGTTGTGAATTGAGCACATTGCTGTGGCATGAATTTAACTGGATGCTCGAATTATATTGGATGCTCATGATTCATTGTGCTGCATTGCATGGCCACGCATTGTGTATGCCGCGAATGGGGTATGAGATGAGAATTGTGCGAGAATGCATGCCTGACATGAGCGTGTGATCACATTTCGCCCTGATGCGTGTTACGCGGGGTGTGCCGTCCTCATGCACTTTGAAGCAAGACGATGCCCGGTACGTCCGGAAGACGACCAACCTGATGCGTTTTACGCGGTCTCTGGTTCGTGTGGAGATCGGTGTTGCGCCTCATGCACTTTGTAGCAGGCTAGAGACACCGGGCCTGGGGCGTTTTTACGCTGGCCACGGAGTGTTGTGATTATGTGAACCTGTTGCATTGGGACGGGTCAGACCTGATGCGTTTTACGCGGGTCGTATTAAATGATAATTGAGCATTGAGCCGGTGTGCGCGTGTGCAAGACTTGGTGAATGACATGCGAAACGAAGATTATTGAGCATGAACATGCGTTTGGCGTACGTGTGACTATGTGTACCACGTATGTGCCGTGATCATTATATATATATCGATTTGTTTAACCTGCAGGGTCAGCCAGGTGAGTGATCTCGGCCCAAGGGCCTAGGTCGGAGGTTAAGTGTGAATTGTATTGTTATATTTATTATGGGTTGCCTGTCAAAAGAATGCATGTTAGCCTAGCCTAGGTTTAGGGGTTGTACTCGCTGAGATTCATCTCACGGTTGTAATAACCCACCTTTTCAGATCCCCAGCCCTGAGCATGGTGAGGCCGCCGCCTCTTTTTGGGATCCCTACGCAAATCCATTCGACATCGAGAGTATACCCATCAGGGAATGGGGAAGCTTATGTGAGATACCATTTGGTAGTGTTTGTAAACGTGGGTGAGTATTTTTACCAGACTCAAGAGTACGTGGCTTGGTGTCTGAAAGACGCAAACGGAAACATCGGGCGACCCCTCAGGACATTTGACGTCCCGGTAGATATAGGTGGAGTGATGATACCTCAGATGGTCGACGGCGAGGTTGTGGATCCCCCAACCGCAGACGAGCCTGTGGCTATGAACCGGGAGCCAGGGGTATGGTACGAGGACCCGAGCCGATGGATGAAGAGGTCGAGCCGGAGCCTATGGACCAAGACCCGGGCGAGGACGGAGAAGTCGCTGAGTTGGGATCAGACGTAGAGATAGGATCAAAGAAAGAGCTAGGACTGTTTCTGGACCTGGAGTTGAAGATGGATTCGGAGGATGAGAGGGCTGCTGCACAGGCCAGGAAGGACGAGGAGGAGGAGTCCGAGCAGAGTGAGCGATCTTCAGAGGAGTCTACGGAGTCTTCGGACCCAGACTAGGAGCCTGAGGAGAGGCTGGAGCTTAGTAGTGGGGACTGTTCCTTTTTTACTATAATCCTCCTAGTAGGTCTAGTTTGACTCACCCTAGCCACCTACCCTTTTTGCTTAGTAGTAGCTACTAGAAAGTTTTCGGGACGGTTGTTCATGTTGATATGTTTATGTAAATGTTGTAAGAGAACTTTTGATAGTAATGCAAAGCATGCATATTTCCAGTTGTGTTCGATTGTGGTTTGGCTGCCATTGTCTCGTATATTTATTGTCAGGGTTTGTTTAATTATTGCTTCCGCTTGTGCCTTATTCTCTGTTTGGACATTGGGTCGGCGGCGCTTCCTGGGACGTCGCAAACATATCGACCAAGGTAGGGATGTTTCGTGCCGTGGGGTTCGGGACGTGACATGGATCCACAGTCATCTGCCCTTGGCGGAGCCTCATGAATTCCGCCAGTTTTCTTTCTTGTGCACTCTCCGAAAAATACTTTTCATAAAAACTCTCGGTAAACGCGGCCCAAGTCTGGGCGGTACCTTCCGGAAACACTCTATCTCTAGTGGCCTTCCACTAATCATTCGCGTTATCCTGCAACTGATATATCGCCAGGGTCACTTTCTCAGTCTCGGTGCACCCCAATACCTCGAAGGCTTTCTCTAACTCTTCTACCCAACGCGGTGTAGCCTCGGGGTCACCCCTTCCATTAAACTTAGGCGGTTTCAACTTCAGGAACTGCTCTACCAACTGGTGTATTTGTCTATTTCCAGCTACCTGAGTCTGCCCAAGATTAGCTTGATTTCTATTGATAGCAGTAGCTGCTGCGGCCTCAGCAGCCTCGGCAATATTGGCGGCCCTTTCCTGAGCCTGCCTACCCATCAGGTTTCCTATCTCTTGCAGGGTCTGAATAACCTCATCCATTCTAGGATCTCTAGCCTCTTAGCCCATAGCACTCAGTTGCCCTTGGGTTTCCTTTCCTCTTCTTCTCATCTTTACTGACCTCACTACCCGCCTACCTGCTATAATTCCATTCAAGAAATAGAGACCTAAATCAAGCGAAACCGGTCTAAGGTCCTAGGCATGGAACTAACACAACAACAATCAATCACTCAGCATGCAACTAAGCACCAACAGTACAAGACTTCAATCCGAGATACACGTACTTACCTCGGGTCCTGCCGCACCTGCACTTTACGGGTCAATTCATATAAGCACTCATTCAAAACACAGACAGTCAGGAGGTATACATAGCACACAAGGTCTCTCTATTGGCTACCCAAGGTCATCGCTCCTTATCACTCCAGGCTTCGACCAAATTGGATCGAGCTGACCTTGCTCTGAAACCAAATCAACGGGGGATGTCACGCCTCGAACCCTACGGCGCGCAAGCATCCCAACCGTGGTCAATATTATTGCGACGTCCCAGGATGCGTCGCCGACCCAACACCCAACACAGAGATTAAAGCACACGCGGAAGCAACATAAACACCTGTACCATTTAAAACACATGACCAAAGATAGCACAACCAACAAACAACGTTATAAATATATACATTGCATTAACAACAGGGAAACATATACAATATCCATTTACAACATAAGTACAAAAACCAAAAGCGGGTCAACGGTCACTACTGACAAAAAGGGGTAAGCGGCCAGGGCAGTCAGGGATACTAAGACTAGAAGGGGCTTCGGTCAAAAAGGTACTGGCCCGATCTAACTAAGGCTAAGGCTAACCCTACGGAACCCAGTTCGGGTCGAATCCCGAGGACTCAGAGGAACTGTCAGACAACTCGACCTCGGAGTCTAGAGAATCCAGCTCGGACTCGGCCTCTGCCAGCTCCTCCTCAGAATCCATCTCCTCAGGCTCGCCCTCCTGCTCGGGGTGCTCTATAGGCTCTGGCTCCTCATTCAACTCCATTGGCTCCAAGTCAGAGTCCTAGTCCACTGACTACTAGTCTATCGGGTCCGGCTCGTCAACCTCCCAAACAACAGGTCCGTGCCCAACGCCAGCATTAGAACTCCCCTCGGATGTATACTCGGGGCTCGCCAGGTCTCCATCCTGACACTGGGGATCTATGTCACCTAACTCGTTGAACGGGACGTAAAAAGTCTGGAGAGGCCCAAAAGTCCCGGAATAGTCCCTAAAACACCAAGCTATGTACTTGTGGGCCTGGAAATGCTGCTCGCCCACATCAACCCACACGGTAGTAAAGTGTCTAATATATGTATCCCCGTTCCCTACGGGGTACTCGATCACGTCCCGGTCTATCCGAGACGGGATCCCAAAACGTATAGGTACCTCAGACATCTTCAAGGCCGGGGGTCTGAAAAGTTGGGTTTTAACAAACAATGAGAACGAATCTCAGCGAGTAAAACCCCCTAAACCTAAACTAGGCTAACATGCACCTCCTGACAGGCAAACAATCACACGAACAGATCAAAATCAATTGACCTAAGCCCGCGGGCCCAGATCGAGCACACAAATGACCCTGCATGTTAGGCATAATACAATCACATAATGGCACATACGCGACAGGCTTAGTCACACGTACGCCATGCACATGCTCATACTCCTTGATGTCTGCATCACATACGGTTCACCGATACGCACATGCTTGCACACTGCCAATGCTTTCTTGCACACACATATGCCAATTCTCATTTATTAATCGACCCGCGTAAAACGCATTAGGTCTATCAACATCCAACACTTCTTAGCTCGCGTAAAATGCATTAGGCCCAGTGTCTCTAGCCCGCGTAAGACGTATCAGGTGCAACACCGATCTCCATATACGGACCAAAACCCGCGTAAAACGCATCAGGCTGGTCGTCTTCCAGTAGAACCGGGCATCATCCCGCGTAAAACGCATCAGGACTTAGGCGATCACATGCTCATGTCAGGCACGCATACTCGCACAAGTCTCGTCTCAAGCCCATACTCAGCATGCGAAATGCGTGACCATGCAGTTTAGCACTCGGGCAACAATACGATTCACAATGAGCACACAATTCCAATCATAGGTACATAATCAAACCATATCGAGTTATGCTCAAACAATACCACGGCTAACTTGCCCACTTAATCCAATGATTCAATTCAGCCATAACGTGCTCAATTAATACACTAGCATATTCAAATAAGCAATTTAACGCAATTTGGCTTCGGCACGCAATCGGCACATAATTTATGCAATTAGCACAACACAATCTCGCACGCTCGATGCCCGCCATGCCACTTCATTCTCGGCCATACACAAGGCACTCAACAAGGCATCACAACATCGACCACAATCAACACAAATCAGCCACTACATCACTCAAACAAGGCATGGTCGGAAGTTCGCGATTAAATCCCAATTGACCGGTCTTAGTCCAATTAATTCCCGATATGGACAGCCAACAATCAAGTCAATCTAGGCAGTTTCTCCACTTCCAAATCAGCATACTCGGCTCCCAAACCATCACATAATTTACCATTCACTAATCAACCCATAATTGATCCTAAATCACCTTAATTAACCTCTAAACCAACCTAATCATATCTAGAAGTGCTTAGTGGCCTAATTAGGGTTTAGGGATAATTACTCACTTAGGCTCCTAAGCTCCAACTAGCTGATCGGAAGAGAAAAACGGGCCGGCTGAGCTGGTTCACGGCGGGCTTAGCGGCGGCGAACGGCGGCTCACACGGGCGACGATCAACGGTCCAAGGCGGCTAGGGTGACGGTGATGGTGCTGGTGATGGATGGGGAAGAGAGAGAGAGAGAGAGAGAGGTCGGCTGAGGGTGAGCGGCGATCCGACGGTCGATGCTCGCGCGGGCGGTTCCCGGCCAAGGGGCTGATCCGGCGGTCCTCACGTGGCCAGATGGAGAGAGAAGAGGAGAGGGTGAGAAGGGGTGGTGATGGTGAGGCTAGTTGGACGAGGGTCATGGCGGCCACATGCGGCGGCGCTAGCGGCGGCGGTGGCTCCGGCGTGGCTGTTCACACGGCCGAGCAAGGGAAATGAGAGGGAGAAAGAATGGCGTGGAGGAAGAGGGTGAGTGGCCGATGGTGTGAGGAATGAGAGAGAGAGATTGAATTATTGGTCTAAAATGGGGGTTTGACCAAACTTTTCCTAATGTCTATCTTGCCCTTCACTCCAAGGGTTGAGATAATCCAAGGCCAAAATATCCAAGGGCAAATTAGTCTCAAAATTTTGAATTATTGGAGCTGATATTATCCAATTAAATCCCCAAAATGACCTCCCATAATTTTCCAAAATTCGGAATACAAAGATAAGGCTTAGGGACAAAATCGTAATTTTCCGATTTCGAGCCGAAATTCCAATTTTCGACCGAACTGATCCCAAATATGGTTGGCCACTCTAAAATGACATCGTCCTCGCAAAATAGTCGCGTACGTCCACGAAATTCGACGTCCAAGTCCGGATCCAACTTCGCGATCAAAATTGCTCAATTACAATTTTAGGGTCTCTCACTAACGGGCGGCTATTTAAGGGTTACGCGTATCGACCTAGGGTTACTCGAGTCATGACGGTCTCGACTACCGGGAAGACGCGAGGATGTATCGCTAGTTCCGGAGGTCGCGATCGTTCGGATTAAGTTCGGGATTTGTTCGCCACGCGTACTCTCGGTCATGCGGAATCGCCCGCGATCCGATCGCACGTCGTTGGCCAAACTAAATCAGTCATCTTCCTAGGATCGGCCCACATTGGCCCAAAATATTTCCTCATCGTTTCTCGAAATCGGTGCCCGATTCACGATCGGGTCCCTGGTCCACACACCATTTTCCTAGTTAGCCATTCCCTTTTGGTTAGTATCCCGAGAATGATCAGTTCCGAGCGAGACTCACTAAAATTAAATAAGAAATAATATCTATTTCATTGATCCCGGGATTGGGTCGAAATTCAGGACGTTACACCCTGTCCTCAGGTCAATTTTAGAGAATACCGAGGCTCCTTGCAACTAATCGAACAGGTCGTCAATCCTCGGCAGTGGATACTTATTCTTGACGGTCACTTGGTTCAGCTGCCGGTAGTCGATACACAACCTTAATGTTCCATCCTTCTTCCTTACAAATAGCACCGGCGCTCCCCATGGAGACGCACTTGGGCAAATGAATCCCTTGTCCAATAATTCTTGCATCTGGACCTTTAATTCGTTCAGTTCCGATAGGGACATCCGGTACAGTGCCTTCGAGATTGGCTCAGTTCCTGGGGCCAACTCGATCACAAATTCCACTTCTCTTTCTGGTGGCAAACCCGGCAATTCCTGAGGAAAGACTTTGGGAAAATTGCACACCACTGGTATCTCTTCCAATTTTGGCTCCGCAACTGTCGGATCAACTACATTCACCAAATATCCTTCGCAACCCTCATCTAACAACTTGGTCACCTCGAGAGAAGAAATCCAAGGGATCGAGGTTCCTCCTCGGTTTCCCTGAAACTCAAATCTAGGATTTCCAATCGGGTTAAATTGGATCACCCTACTACTGCAGTCCATTACGGCTTTTTGCTTAAATAACCAATCCATTCCAATAATCACAGCAAAGTCGAACATGGCAAAAACTGTCAAATCTATCCTTCCTTCTCTACCCCCAATAACTATTTTACAGTCAGGACACCCTAGCGAGACTAACACCTTATCATTCAGAGGGGTCGTCACATACAACATAACCTCAAGCAAAATTGGCTCAATTCCAACCAATTTAACAAACTGCTCTGAAATAAACGAGTGGGTAGCCCCTGGATCAAACAAGGCATACGCAGCATGATCACAGAGAGAGACCGTACTTGTGACCACGCCTGGCGTGTCTTCAGCCTCCTTTCGCGCCATCGTATACACCCTTCCTTGCGCTGGAGGTCTACCTTGAATGGCCGGCAGGGGATTCCCAGCCTGATTTTCGGCTCGGGGTTGCTGAACTTGCATTGGCGGTCCGGTTGGACGTTGCTGAAGGCAATTCCTTATCTAGTGGTCCATGCTCCCGCACTTGAAACATGCCCCAAACCTGCTCTGCAGATGGTTCGGCTTCCCGATGTTCTTTCTGACGGGAGGGACAAATCGCCTATTTCCCGCCATCGACTTCTACCCGAAGCGGCGGTTGTCCTTAGCCGGGGCAAACCGCGATCCAGAAGCGGCTGCCCTGTCCACCTGATCCAGCTCAATAGCCTGAGCCCTCTCATATAATTCCTCATAAGTTCTCAAATTCACCGGTATCAACTAACTACGAATGTCGGCTCTCAATCCATCCCGAAACCTTCGCGCCTTGTCCTCAGGATGATCTACCATCCTTGGCGCAAACTTAGACAGCCTAGCAAATTTTGCCTTATACTGGTCCACAGTCATCTGTCCTTGACGAAGTCTCATAAATTCTGCAAGTTTCTTTTCCTTAGCACTCTCAGAGAAGAATTTTCCATAGAAGTTCTCAGAAAACACGGCCCAAGTATGGGCGGTACCCTCAGGAAATACTCTTCCCCTGGTGGCCTTCCACCAGTCATTAGCATTATCTTGCAACGGATACACCGCTAAGGTCACCTTTTCAGCTTCGGTGCACCCCAAAACTTCGAATGCCTTCTCTCGCTCCTCAACCCAACGCGGCGCAGCCTCGGGGTCACCCTTTCCGTCGAACTTCAGCGGCTTTAACTTTAGGAACTGTTCCACTAACTGATGCATTTGCTTATTCCCAACTACCTGAGACTGCCCTTGATTGGCCTGATTACCATTAACAGCAGCAGTCGCTGCGGCTTCAGCAGCTTGGGCGATAGTGAAGGCCCTCTCTTGAGCCTGCCTTCCCATCAAATTCCCTATTTCTTGCAACGTCTGAATAACTGCATCAAGCCTTGGGTCTCTTGCTTCTTGGCCCATGGCACTCAACTGACCTCTTGTCCCCATTCCTCTGCTCATCCCTACGGTTTTCCTCACTACTCACCTACCTGCTACAATTCCGCTCAGGAATTAGAGATCTAGGCCAAACTATACCAGTCTAAAGCCCTAGGCACAGAATTACAGCAATCAATCACTCAGCAGGCAGTCAGACACGAGTAGCATGAAGTCTCAGCCAAAGGGACATGCGTACTTACCTCGGGTCCTGCCGCACCTGCACTTTACGGGTCAATCACAACAATCACTCAATCATGCAATTCAAACAGTCTGGAGGTACACGTAGCACACAAGTCACCCTATTCGGCTACCCATGGTCATCGCTCCTTATCACTCCAGACTTCGACCGAGTTGGATCGAGCTAACCTTGCTCTGATACCAAATCAACGGGGGTTGTCACGCCCCGAACCCTACGGCACGCGACAACCCTACCGCGGTCGATTCAGTGCGACGTCCCAGGACCCATCGCAGACCCAAAATCCAAAACAGAGGACAATGCACATGCGGAAGCAACATAACACCCGTACATAATAAAACAACATGACCAAGGATAGCGATAATTATAATAAATACAACTTGCATTAATAACAAGGATTTACAATATCCAAAGACAGGCAATATACACCAACCAAAATAAGTCAATAGCCACTAACATCAAAAAAGGTATGTGGCTCGGGCGGTCAGGCACTAACTCTAAAAATAGCTCTATCAAAAAGTGTCGACCCTACCTAACTAAGGTCAAGTCTAAACTCTAGGACAGCCAGCCCAGATCGGATCCTGAGGACTCGGACGAATCGTCAGACGACTCGGACTCGAAATCCATCAAATCCGGCTCGGACTCGACGTCCACTGACTCCACCTCGGAATCATCCTCCGGCTCTGGCTCTTGCTCCATAGGCTCCAGCTCCGACTCCGACTCCTGATCGAACTCCCATTGCATCGGCTCCTCTCCCTCGGATTCGGTATCCATCCCGATGATGACTGGCTGGAGGTCGGGATCCTCCTCGGACGTGGCAGCGGGGCTCACGATCTCCCCATCAACGGCCTGCGGATCCGACTAGCCTAATGCGTCGAACGGGACAACAAAGGTCCTAAGAGGATCGTGGGTGCCGAACTGGTTCCGAAAACACCAAGCGAGATAGGTATGGGCCTGGAGTTGTGGCCCGCCCTCATCGACCCAAATAATATTATAATACCTAACATAAGTCTCCCCGTTCCCTACGGGGTACTCGGTCACCGATCGCTCTATGCGATACAGAATCCCAAAACGAAGTGGTGCTTCTTCTATCTTCAGGGTCGGGGGTCTGAAATGTGGGGTTTAAACAACAATGAGAATAAATCTCAGCGAGTAGGCCCCCTAAATCTAAACTAGGCTAACATGCACCTCCGGACAAGTATTAACCAAACAAACAATCAAATAATCATCTGACTTAGGCCCTCGGCCCAAATCCAATATATAATTTACCCTGCAGGTTAGGCACATAATAATAATCATAATGGCACCGAACTCAATTGCGGTACAAGTACGAAATCACTTGGCCACGAACACATGCAATGCACATGCTCACACTCGTTAATGCACCCTTACACACGTGCCACCACTATGCATATGCTCATGCTCATTTTTGCACACTTGCACGCGTGCCAACTTTCCATTTATCACCGACCCGCGTAAAACGCATCAAGTCCGACCTGCGTAAAACGCATCAGGTCTATCACATTTCGATCGATCTCCGGCCCGCGTAAAACGCATCAGGCTCATGACACAACCCGCGTAAAACGCATCGGGTTGGCCATCTTCCAGTAGTCCGGGCATCATCCCGCGTAAAACGCATCAGGACGGGTTCAACACCCCGCGTAAGACGCATCAGGGTTTTATGTGATCACACGTACACATACCACTAATTATTATCTGAACCCCGCGTAACACACATCAGGGCAATTTAGGTGATCACATGCTCATGTCATTCACGCACACTTGCATAATTCACATGCTATGCCAATGCTCGATATGCACATTCATGGCCACATCATCCCAAACTCAGGGCATTCATAAAATTCACATTGAGCACTCAATTTAACATACTCACATGTTCAAATCAGCCACTGTACATATAATTGGCACCCGAACTCTTGCGATTAAAATAATATACTTGAGCACACTCAAGGCCCGCCATGACTCTCGACTCTCGGCCACACTAAACATTCGACATGGCATCATACAATCACTCCCGAACCATGCACCATTCGGCCAATACATGGACAAACCAAGGCACACACGACAATTCACAATTAAGCCCTAAATTAGCCGAACAAGGCCCGATCAAGCCCACAATGACCAGCCATAAATCAGTCCACCTTAGGCCTCTAAATCACTATCAAATCATCACATTAGGCTCCCAAAATTCACCACATAATCAGCCACTACACGGCCCACACATTGCACCCATTTTAATCCACATATTAGCCCAAATCAAGTCCATAACGATCAGCCAACAACCAGCCCATTCTAGGCCACCAAATCACATTTAAATCATCACCCTAAACCACCAAAATAGCCACAAAGTCAGCCCTAATCATCCGCCACTAATTAACCCCTAAAATACCCTAATGAACCCCTAAACCTATCTAGAAATGCATAATGGCCTAATTAGGGTTTAGGGTTTGTACTCACTAGGTCTTAGGCTCTAAACGTGGCTGAACAAGGAGGAGAAAACGGGCTGGACTGAGCTGGTCCTAGCCGGTTCAGCGGCGGCGCTCCGGCGGTCCTCACGGCGGCGGCAACGGTCGGTGGCTCTCAGCTGAGCTGGGCGGCGAAGGAGGGTAGTGGTACTGGTGGTGGTGTCACGGAAATGAGAGAGGAAAAAGGTTGGGAGTGACTGAGGTGGCGGTGGTGGTGCGTGAGCAATGAGCGGCCGGCGGTGGTGGCCCTCGGCGGCGGTGCATGCACGGCCAAGGGGGCTGGTCCGAGGTGGTGGTGGTGGTGACGACGAGAGAGGGAGAGAAAGAGAGACGGCCCAGTGGTGATGATGAGGTGAAGCGGTGGTGCGGACGGGTGGCGTGTGGCGCTAGGCACCGGCAGGCGGCGGCGGCTTGCGGCTGCACCGGCGTGCTACTCACGCGACCGAGGGAGAGGGAAATGGAGAGAGTGAGGCGTGAGAGAGGAGAGTGGCCGGTGCAAATGGTGAGAGTGAGAGGAGAGAGAGAGATTGCAAGAAGTGTTTATCCAATTTGGTGAGTGGGGTAGGTAGAACAACTCCACTAACATTGACCATCATATCCTCTCCACTAACACATAATCCAAGGGCCACAATTTAAAGGCCAATCACATCCAATCAAGATCAATAAACAAGATGGGTTCTTAACACAAAATATCTAGGGGTAATTAGGGAATAAGCAAGAGTGATGGGGGCACTTTAGTCCATTATTTTTGGCACTAATGGGGCTGAATAAAACCAATTAAAACCTCTAAAATTCGGAATTAACACTTAAGGCTTAGGGGCAAATCGGTAATTTTCCATTTATGGTCCGAAATTCCATTTTTCGATCATACCGATCCCAAATATAATTGGCCACACTAATACGACGTCGTCTTTGCAAAATAGTCGCGTACGTCCGTGAAATTTGACACTCAAGTCCGGATTCAATTCCACGATCAATTTTCGCTCAAATGCGATTTTAGCATCTCTTACTAACGGCGGTTGTTTAAGGGTTACGTGTATCGACTCAGAATACTCGAGTCGTGACGGTCTCGATTTCCAAAAGAACATGAGAATTTATCGCTAGTTCCGAAGGTCGCGATCGTTCGGAATAAGTTTAGGATCGTTCGCCACGCGTACTCTAGGTCGTGCGGAATCACCCATGATCCGATCGTACGTCGTTGGCCAAACCAAATCCGTCACCTTCCTTGGATCGGCCCACATTGGCCCAAAATATTCCCTCGTCGTTCCTCGGAATCGGACTCGATTCACGGTCGAGTTCTTGGGTCCACGTACCGTTTCCCTAGTTAGCCATTCCCTACTGGTCAGCATCCCGAGAGTGATCAGTTCCGGGCGAGACTTACTAAAATGAAATGAGAAATAAACATCTATTTCATTAATCACGAAAGTGGGACGAATTCAGGATGTTACACGAGGAGCCCCTAGGCAAATTCAAGTCTTACAGGCGATGAGCTCCTAGGCAAATTCGAAGTCCTACATGCAAGGAGCCCCTAGGCAAATTCAAGTCTTACTGGTGAGGAACCACTAGGCAAATTCAAGTCCTATAGGCGAGGAGCCCCTAGGCAAATTTCCAAAGTCCTACTGGTGACGAACCATTAGGCAATTTCCAAAGTCCTACAGACGAGGAGCCCCTAGGCAATTTCCAAAGTCCTACTGACGAGGAGTCACTAGGCAAATTTTAAAGTCCTATTGGTAAGGAACCACTAGGCAAATTTCCAAATCCTCAGGCGAGGAGCCTCATGTGTTCATGGTTCGTGGGTTCGTCCTTAAACCACGAAATCAAAATAATCATCATAATCATCACCGCCATCAATTCATACTCTTGGATAAGCAACAAAGAGACGCTCACAAATAGGTAAGTTTCTCTCCCTCAATCATTAAGAACCTTTCAAAATATGTTCTGAAAAGAGAACCTTTGAATTAGATTACGAATTTCAAAAGCAAGATCCTTAATCAATTTGTGTGAAATTTCCATCTTATCTTGTTCATTGAGTCAACTAAAAATTCAGGTGTCACCTTGTCTTTAAAATCAACCTCTAACGAGCTCAATCTCAAAGAGGGGCAACTATTGACACCTGATTTTTAGCTCATTTTTTTTTCATATTTTCAAAAATCTCAAAATTAGGACTAGGAATCTTGGCCAAGCCTAGAAACCTACTTCTAAACCAAAAATAAATTTTTTAGCATTTTCCTGCATTTTCCTTTAATTTCTTTTAGTCAAAATAAGTGAGAAAATCAAGAAAAATAGCAAATGGAATCAGAAAATTCCATAAAAATAGTCATTAGTCTTATTTTAAATCCAATTTCATTAATGCATCATCAATTTTGAAAAATTTCAATCGGGTATGTGTTTTTCCCAAAATTGGGCAAAATCAAACTCGAATTGAACCAAAAATGCAATTAAATCTTTTCTAGTCATTTTTAAGTCATAGTGTCTTCACAACAAATGATTCTGGGCCCTTGATTTACATAATGGTCGGTCCAATTGCACAATTTGTCAAAGAAATCAGAAAACCCCAAAATTCAATTAAAAATTAGAAATTTTGAGTCCAAATTGGGAATCGTGCCCAATATGAAATTGTCGAACCATGAGATCATCATTTCTAGGGTTAATCAGATGTGGGTAATTCAATTTTGGCACCAATTTTTCCTAATCAGGTCATTAGGACATCGAATTGAACAAAACCCCAATAACCCGATTACAAAAAGTTAAAAATCTAGGACATGATTTTGTCAAAAATTGGGAAAAATTACATATTTGGGTTCAAAATGTGGTAAGGAATTCAATTTTGGGGTTTAATTTTGAAAATTGAGTCAAAATTGAGCTTAATTTGCGAATTTAGACCAACTCGGGTCTGCCGGGTAGACCGAGTCCACCCGACCCGACCCGGGTTGGTCTTCTTCCTTACCCGACCTACCCAAAGCATGCCAAACCCAGAAAAAATCCTCTCAAACCCAAAACTTCATGAATCTTCCCCGAACAATCTAGCACGTGTAAATTGACTTGGCCAGTTAGAGAATCTCCAGCTGGCGCTAGAGAATCAACCTAACTGATTCTAAGTCGGTTCTAACTGAATCTGGATGGGAAAATTAATCAACAAAAATAAGAAAAAACTGAATGTGATGAGGAGAAGGTGTTCGAGGAAATTACCGAGAGAGAGGACAGAGAGAATATGTGCGCAAGAGAGAGAGATTAAGCGTGAGGTGAGTAGAGACTCCCGGAGACCAAGCGATTGGCGCTTTTTCGATTGAAAAACACCGACAAATCGGCCCCGACGGTGAGTTTCCTCATCGGAGAACCTGCAACGAAGCTGGTTACATTGGCCTGAAAGTCAAGCTCGGCCGGCGTATCCAGGCGTTCTCCGACGAAGCCGAGGCCACCAACTCTGAGTTCAGGTGCTAAGGAAGAGTTATACAGTCGTAGATTCGCTCAAAAACGTCATTTGATCCTCTGACGAAGCAGGTAAAATTTGTTCATAATTACAGTTCTCCAAAATTCCATAAGATGAACTTGAGTTCAATCTTACTGATCATGTGATTTCTTTTGTGACTTTGAGTTCTTTGGTAATTAAAACATGTTTCTGAGCATTTTTTTTGGTTGTTTGGTTGCATTTTGATGGTTAAACTTGCATAAATCGAGTCGATTGTCCATGAACCTTCTCGCCAGAGCTTCCTTGACCTCGCCGGAGTGCCTTTCGTGGTCATAAGCCACCCAAGTTAGTTGATCCTTTCTCTGATTGATGTGCTGATGTTGATTTGGATCGTTTTAGACGGCTAGGGCGATTAGAATAAGGATTTGAAGCTTGGAAAAGCTTGTTTTGGTCATTTATGACTTAGGGCTTTTGAATCGGTTTTTCACCAGTCGATAGTAGTCCGTCGGCATAATGGTTAGGCTAAATTGACAGTAGATGATCAAGACAATACTCAGAACCTAAAATAATGGCAAAAAACTCATCGGAAGGTCGTCAACGGCTAGCTCAAACTGGCGGCCTTAAGAACCTTCAAACCTGATTTGTGCCCACCAAGTGTTTGACCAAATGCCCCAATGAAAAATGTCAAAACGGCGCTGTTTTGGCGCTGAGCTCGCCGGAGAAGACAACCGGCGACCGGCGCCGGGGAAGCCTGATTCGGCCAAGCCGAACCGGGTTGAACCAGGCCGGTCCGGTTCGTTTTTCAGCAGGAATTTTAAAAATAAAATAAATAAATAATAAAAAATTGAAAAATCAATAAAAATTATAAAAATTCAAAAAAAATCATAAAAATTCAAAAATTGTGGAAAACATAAATTTTTTTTCTAGAAAACATAAAAATAGATACTTTAGACTTTGGTGATTTTGTTAGATCATAAACCTTTCTCCGCACAAGTAATGCCTCCAAATCTTCAAAGCGAAGACTATCGCTACCAATTCTAAGCTGTAAGTTGGATAGTTCAGTTTGTAGAACCTCGGTTGTCTAGACACATAAGCTATCACTCTTGTATGTTGCATAAAGATGCAGCCCAATCCCTTATAAGAAGCATCGTTGTAAATCTCATAACCTCCGGGACCAGACGGTATCATCAAACTGGGGCAGTAGTCAATTTCTGCTTGAGTTCTTAAAAACTCTTATCGCACTTATCCGTCCATTTGAACTTTACCTCCTTCTTCAATAATCACATCAGGGGCGTAGCTATTCTAGAGAAACTTTCAACGAATCACCGATAATAGCTAGCTAGGCCTAGGAAACTTCCAACTTCCGTCACTGTCGTTGGTCTTGGTCAATTTACGACTGCTTCTATCTTCGTTGGGTCCACTGCAATTCCTTCGCCGGATATTACATGACCAAGAAAAGCTACACAATTGAGCTAGAACTCGCACTTACTAAACTTGGCATAAAATGCATGTTCTCAAAGGGTCAGCAAAACCATCTTCAAATGTTGTACGTGCTCCGCTGGACTCTTCGAGTACACCAGTATGTCGTCGATAAACACTATGACGAACTAATCTAAGTATGCCTTGAACATTCGTTTCATTAAATCCATGAAAGCAGCTAGGGCATTTGGTTAAACCAAACGGCATTACCGTAAACTCGTAGTGAACGTAATGCATTCGAAATGCTGTATTAGGAATATCCTCCTTCTTGATTCTCAACTGATGGTATCCCGTCCTCAAGTCTATTTTGGAAAATATCGATACTCCATAAAGTTGATCAAACAAGTCGTCAATCCTCGGCAATGGACACTTGTTCTTGATCGTCACTTGGTTGAGTTGTTGGTAGTCAATGCATAGACGCAACGATCCGTCTTTCTTCTTCATGAACAAGACTAGCGCTCTCCATGGGGATGCACTAGGGCAAATGAACCCTTTATCAAGCAACTCTTGCATCTGTACCTTTAGTTCCTTCAGTTCCGACAGTGCCATTCGGTAAGAGGCCTTGGAAATAAGCTCTGTTCCAGGAGCTAACCGATGACAAATTCTATCTCCCTTTTTGGGGGCAATCCTGGTAATTCCTTTGGAAAGACGTCGATAAAATCTCGCACTACGGCGATGTCTTCCATCTTCGGTTCTTCAACGGACATGTTAACCATGGTCGCCAAATAACTTTAGCAACCTTCCTCCAGCAGTTGAGCTACTTCAAGTAATAAAATCGGGGGTATAGAAGGTCCTCCCCCATTTCCTATAAACTCGTCCCCAATTTCCTACGAACTCATAGCTAGGACCGCCAAACGGATTGATCTGGATTACCTTACTATAACAGTTCACCATAGCTCATTGCTTTTTGAGCCAATTCATTCCGATAATGACGTTAAAGTCATACATAGCCAAAACAGTTAAGTCTATGATTTCCTTCCGTCCACTTATACTTATTTCACACCCTTGACAGCCTAAGATAAACAACACATTGTCCTTCATTGAAGTGGAAATACTAAGGACTGTCCCCAAAGGTTTCGATTCCAATCTTGCTAATCTAACGAACTATTCGGCTACGAACGAATGTGTAGCTCCCATATCAAAGAGTGCATAAGCAGCATGGTCATGTAAGGAGACCATACCTGTGATCACGGCCTGAGAGTCCTTTGCCTTCTATTTGGTCACAGCGTACACTCTTCCTTATGCTAGGGGTCGAACGAGGTTGTTCTGCAGCATGATTCCAGCTTGTTGTCCCACGTGTAGCGAGTGAGGTTGCATCCCTGTTGATCGGCGTGGGCAGTTTCTCACTTGATGGTCTTGCTGGCCACACTCGAAACATGTTCCGATTTTGGTGAGGCACGGGGCTATTCCATGTCGTTTCCCACAAAATCTACATACGCCGTTCGAAGAGTACACTGGCTTTCCAATGCCATTCTTCTTGTTGGGAGGGATGAAGTGTTTTCCCCCAGTCATTGGCTCCTTCCTGAACCGATGGTTGTCTCAGGTAGAAGAATACCGCAATTCAAACGCGGCTGCTCATTCCGACAAATCTCTCTATTAGCTGGGCCCGCTCATGCAGCTCGTTGTAATCTTTCAGGTTCAGGGGCACCAACTGACTTCGAATTTCTGGCTTTAGACCATCCCGGTTTCTCCTTGCTCTATCTACTGGATCCTTGATCATTCTAGGCGCGTATTTCGACGGCTCCGCGAACTTGGCCTCATACTGATCAACTAACAGATTGTTCTGGCGACGTCACGGGAATTCCACCATCTTCTGCTCACGTGCACACTCGGAAAAGTATTTTCCATTAAAGGCTTCAACAAAGGCATCCCAGGTTGGGATTGTACCTTCAGGAAAAATCCTTCCTTGGGTGGCCTCCCACCAATTACTAGCGTTACCCTGCAGTTGGTATACCGCCAGCGTTACCTTGTCTTCCTCTAAGCACCTCAGGAGTGCAAAAGCTTTCTCCAGCTCCTTGATCCATAAGGTCGCTGCCTCGGGATCATCGTCCCAGTAAACTTTGATAGCTTCAGTTTTAGGAACTACTCCACCAGCTTATGCATCTGTCATCCAAAATTCCCGTTTCTAGCTAATGGGACATCACTGGGAGCGGCAGCAGCAGCATTTTGAGCCTGTTGTCGCATCAGATTTCCCATGGTTTCCAAAGCTTGCATAATCCTATCCAATCGACGATCCTCTTGTGCCCTTCCACTTGCACCTGCTTGGCTCTAGGATGCCCTTCCTCTAGGGGCTATTGGTTCTGGGTTACTCATCTTACAGGGATTCTAGGGGAAAGTTCGCTACACAATCCCAACAAAAGGTCAGGAATCTAGAATACCTATTCAAGAAAACAATCAGCACTCACAAGCATAGGGTGTTTTCCTAACTAACTATCCCAAAATCCCAGTGCACCTTATCATTTCAGGTAATGACCATGCTCTGATACCAAATCGACGGGGTTGTCACGCCCCGCACCCTACCCACCGAACCTCGGGCGCACGAAAATCGCGAGGTCATAGAATTGCGATGTCCCAGGAGGCGTCGCCAACCCGTTTCTTTTATCTTTCAATTAAGCACATGCGGAAGCATACTTAAACATCACCCAATCAACAATAACAAGCGGATAGCAAGGAAAACATATACACAAAAGCATGCTTCATATATATATGCATCGTTAACAATCGGACGTTAGCAAAATACAAACCCGTTACTACAGGCCTTTTTTCCGATTTCAATCAAAAGGGTCGGGGTTAAACCTAACTCCTCTATCTACGAGGGTGGCTTCCAAAAAGTGGTTCCACCACAGGAGACTAATTCTCTATGATTCGGGCTTGAGATCATAGTCCGGGTCGGGCTCGAGTCACTCACAGCGCCATCGAGAGGATTCCCCACAACATAGGGGTCTAATGGGGCTCCGTCAAGATCACCCGGGAGTCCGTCGAACTCACGAAGAGGACCATAGAGATCCCCGTTGAACCATAAGAACCAGGCCACAAAACGATGAAGAACCAAGTGTTCTAAGCCCTCATCGATCCAAACTGTAGTGATGTGCTTCCGATAGGTAGTATCGCTCCCTGCTACCACAATCACAGTAACGTCCACCTCCCTAGTAACGGGGTACCCAAAACGGACGAAGCGATTATTCATACCTATAAGCATGAAAAGAAGTTAACAACAAAAAAAAGAGTAAAACTCAATAAGTAGAATCTCTAAAGCTTGTATAGGAGGATACCTCGCCTTGGAAACATGCCAAACACAATCAAATAATCACACGCAAATTCTTACCTCCTATCGGCACATAAAATTCACACAAACAAGCACATGTGGAACCTCGCTTCTACTTAGCATGCAATATTTATACATAGTAATCAAGAACACTTCATATCACATATTCATGCACAATACATTCACACGTGTTCCGATTATTACGATCGCTCACTGCCACGACTGACACTTACGTCAGTGATCATCTAGCATAACTGAGCATCATCCCATCCTATCGGGCACGGTAACGTCTTGACCTCACTCGAAGACGGCATTCAATTAAGAGCATCGTTCCAAAATCTATCGCGAACGGCAGCCGAAATCCATCGGGCATCGTCCTCCGCAATCATACGAATACGAAACCATTTATGTGATTACGCAAGCATATCAAGCACTCAAGCCAATTATTATCTTTCACTTAGGCCAATGCAAGAGTGTTTAATGCTCACACGGTTAGATATCTAAAATCCCCCACACGTAAAAATGCACTAAAATAATCACATGTGAACAACCGCAACTCTTCAACATGCCAAATCGCACACACTTCATTTACAAACCTACCTTGTGAAGATGGACACCCGCAAGGTGACATACAACGTTGTTTTTCTTATAACTCCTAACTAAGTGACAACTTGCGAGTTTTATTACAACAAACAATCACAAGAACACATACATCCCACCTTGATCCCCACAACATAAACGTGCATCAAGGAACCATATAAATCCGCACGGCAATTAATAACAAGAATAAGAATAGCGGAAACATTTCATGAGCAAACCTCACAAAATTGCTATATGGCTCCATCTTCCTAGAACAAGCAAAATAAGGCAAGACAAGCATTCGCGTCATCCAACGATGATTCCGACTAACCTTCCGTACCTACACAATCCATCCATAATAATCCCTAGCCAAGGATAGCCACACACATGATGGAACAAGCTCAAACAAGACTAAACCTAAGTCTGAAATGTGTAGAATAACGTTTTATCCACGGATTAGAAGAACTACTTACGAAATCAGTTGTACTCCGGACGAAGATGGATGAACGGCGACGGCGTTGAGTAGATGACATGGTGGCAAGCGACTTGGTGGCGAATAATGGCACGGCGAATGGACAAACGGCACGGCACGGTGGTCGGCGCGAACTGACAGTGCGGTGCGGCGACGGTGTGATGCGACGGTGGACGGCACAGCGGCGAGCGGCGATGGGGAGAAGAGGACATGAAAGAGAGAGAGGGTGAGGGAGAGGGAGAGGGAGAGAAATGAGAGTGAGTGAGAGTGAGAAATGAGAGAAATGAGGAAGGCTTCTCCCTTAAGTGCTCTTGCAAGAAGACCCCAATAATGCAAGTGCATTAATGATTCAACTACCAAGCCTAGTCTAGCTCCTTAATTTGCTCCTTAATTTGCTCCCAACCAAGTAACTTCATGGACAATAAGCCATCTTGGAAGTCTTCTTCAACAAGCCTCACTCCTAGGTAATCATGGCTACAGAAATAGGCACATGTGATTGGTTGGGGACTAACCAAGATAACCAAACTAAAAGTCAACCAAGTGAATCTCCTCCTCTTCCTTCAAACGTGGCGCCCAATCCTTCCAAGACAAGACCAAATTTGGGTTTCTTCCCAAATCAAACTTCTAGAAGTCGCATTAAATGCAAAACTATAGGTTAATAAACATAGGACACCAATTATGCACATGGCATATTAATGTGCAATCTTCTAAAAATCAATTAAGGGTCAAATGATGCGCAATTAAACATCGTTGGATTGAGGATGTCACAGTATGGGCCTAGTCTGTCCACACACCACACACTTAGGGCGCGCATGATAACTATTATAGATTCATATTTTTTTATTTTTCTGTTTTCGAGAATAAGTTTGGCACAGAAATCTATTTGGTAACACAATTTCATTTTTCTATTGTTGGAACAAATTTTTAATTCAGAAATAGATTTGGAACCTGAATAAGAAGTAAAATTTTTCTACTTTTTTATTTATGGAACAAAAAGAGAAATAAAAGCTCTTCTCATCGCTCGCCCTCGCTTTCCATTGCACGCGGCCGCCGCCGCCCCTGCCGGGCGCCCATCAATGAATAGAAAAAGGCGTAAGAGGGAGAAATTTTATATTGTTACCAAACTCGTATCTCTGTTCAGAAACTAGTCTAGGGAATAGAAATAGAATTGATCATAAATCTATTTTTGGAACGGAATGATTATCATTCACGCCCTTACTTTCTCGAGTCCTATCCTACCATACCAAACTTAAAACCAAAAAAAGAAAAAAAAAAACAGGGAAGATTGATAATATTATATAAGAAGCGCACGCCTGGTGGGACTCGAACCCACAATCGTCTGATTAGAAGTCAGACGCCTTATCCATTAGGCCACAGGCGCTGTTACATACTCATATTGCACTCAATTTATATATATTAAAAATATTATTTCTAATTCCATACATCCTAATAGTTTAGGAGCTTCATTGGAGGGACGAGGGAAGCCAACACAACCGCCGTGCCTGAGTCGCGAGAGAGAGAGCGCACGGGGGAGAGCGAACGAGAGGGGCTGACTTTCTAGGGTTTTTTGTTTGGGGAAATCGAATTGAACCGGAGGAGTGAGGTCAGTGAGCGCGTGATCTGAACGTAATTTGATTCTCTTCTTTGAAGGCAACGACGATGGTGAGTTTGATTTGGAATTCGATGATGTATGTGTGTGAGAAAGAGGTGTGCTCTCTGTGTGCAGGCGCGGTCGAGTGTGAGAGGTGTAGAGGAGAGTGTGTTGTGGTGAGAGAGGCCCGCGAGTGCCCCGAGCGCCGAGAGGGCTTTCTTGAATCTTGAGTGTTAGGGTTCGCCGGCGCCGTTCCTTCTTCTCCGATTCTCCTCCTCATGGATCGCAAGCTCGTGGTGCGTGTCGTTCTCGGGCGATTCGTCCATCGGTTCTGCCCTGATTCGTTTCTGGGGTCGCCGGAATCTCGACTCTCCGCGACATGTTTCTTGGTTTGATTGTTTTGCGGCTGTTTTTCGGGAATTTCAGGTTCTGGGTATCCCGTGGGAGGTTGATTCCGATGGCTTGAGAGAATACATGAGCAGGTTTGGTGAATTGGAGGATTGTATTGTCATGAAGGTGTGCTATCTCTCTCGTTCTGTTTCATGCTCGAGTGAATTGATATATCGGAGTGTTTAGGATTCTTTGATGGTAGGCTACGCGGCTTCTACTTTTTCGATCTCTCTTACGAATCTGGGTGATTAAGTTGGTGCTTTTCTCCATTTACCGAATACTTGAGATTTTGATATCAGAAATGTTGGTCCCTCTCTCTTTCTTTAATTGGAAGTTATGACTCGACATTAGCAGATAACGAATGCGCGAAAGTTTATCTTTGTGAATGATGTCACTCGAATATGGAGCATGATTCTTTTGCTCCGTGGGAGAGACCTCGTAGACTTGCATAGACTTTGTTTTGGTTGAGTTTGAATATGTTCCACCAGATCAAGTTACATGAGATACCCCTCCAACTATTGAAGATTATGCTTTGAATGGTCGAGTAACGAACATTATGAAGAAGATAACGATATTAACTTCCTACTTACAAGAAACACCTTCTTCTTCCCTTAGATAGTTATGCCATTTGGCCATCAGATCTTTCTAATTGATCTTGATAAAGCTGGACATCTTCAAAGTCATTAAAACTCAACATGACTCTGCCAATGTTGGTTCTGCGTTGTCTGCAACCAGGCTTCCTCTGTATCAAACTCTCCGATTATCATCCTATTTTTCACCTTTGTGTGTGCCAAACTTTCTCTAATATCAGAAGCTTCAATCTGTTCTGCTGAAATAGTGTCAATTTCATTACGAACCCATCAACAAGAATTCCATTTACATCTTTAGTTAACATCGCAACGCCTGATTCTCAGTCAATTTACCCACGGCTCCATCAGGAACATCTCCTCTTCCTGATTTGCTCCACGGTTAATCTCTTCCTTCTTCTTTGGTTAGCTTTCTCCAAAAACATTTTCATGTCAGTTTTCCCCAGGCTACCGTATTCAGGGAAGTTCTCTGCCATCTCTGCATAACTTCTGGTGGATTGTTAAACACTGCTGGCAACAGGATTGCTACTGTCGACTTCATACCCACCTTTTCTTTTCCTGGAAATTTTTTTTATCTCTGAAGTTCCTGTGCGGCCAGCTGTAAAAAATTGTTGCACGTTTCTATTTAAATTTAATACTCAAAACTTCCGAGCTAGATACACATTCCAACCACACAACAGGTTCATGCATTCCCCTGATTCTTCTGAATCGGTGAAAGCACTGCCACGTCTTTATTTCTTAAACAAACAACTGTTGGTTGCCACTCCATTTGCACATAAATTTCACAGAAAATGTTTTGGTTTAGTAGCTCTTGCTCAAAAAGATTTTAAAAGAGGTTTAGCTTATTCTCCAATGTGTCAACTGGGTTATATGATGTCAGCTCTAGGTGTGGGGTTTTATCGAGCCGCTTTATTTCATTTGATTACTCATGCTTATTAGAGAGCATGATTGTTTTTAGAATTCGGATCAATTATTCATTGAATAAAAGCTATTGTCACATATTCTTCAGATAAAAGTCAGTATATCGTTCTTATGGGAGGTTGAAAAAAGCATGTACCAATTACAAAAACTGCTCTGCTCTATAAGTAGGTACGCTTCTCTTTGTGGTTTTTCCCACTTGCATGTTTTTGGTCAGATATCAAAAGAAAAAAGGGCTAGGACGGTCTAAGTTTCAAATTGCAGTCCATGTCCTTTCATCTACTATATGAGAACTAGATGGCCTTCTATCTTTACCTTTCTCCGCCTTTCCTTAAAGCTAGTGATAGAAGATTTAATGTTTGTTGTGCATTCCTTTCCGTTGGTGTGTGCGTCTCTCTCTGTCCCCCAAGCCCATACACTTGAATGTTAGACAAGTTCAAGCTGAAACAATCTTTATCAATCAGCTCTTCAACCTTTGGCTTTTTACCACAGCTTCCTCCTTAAAAGGATGTAGCACATGAACTCTGTTGGCTGTGATCCAAGCATTTTCCCACACTCGACCAGATTTACCCCTATAAATCTGCCAAAGGAACCAATCTTTATTGATTTTTTTTCCTCTACAATTCTTCCATACTCACTCACTGCAGCCAGATGCCTCCGACTCCTGGAAGCACTTGGCCCTTTACTAGCATCTAAGAGAACAGGTATTAGGATACACTAGAGGATTCTGTATGATTTTCCTAGCTAATTATGCTAGAGGAGTACAAAGCAAGCTCGACTTTTGAAACCCTATACTCCCCTTGGCTTTGGTTAGGGTGATTACTCAAGTTGATACATGTAGTAGGGCACTTTTCTGAGAAGCATGCAGGGACATTTGTTTAATAGGATTATTTAATAGAAGTTAGCTCTATGATTACCGTAATTGCAGAATTACAACTTCATTATTTCATTCTGTTTGTATGTTTGCCTATGATTGGTATCATGTTCATTCCGACCACATATAACATTCTCATCTTCCATTTTTAGGAGCGCTCAACTGGTCGATCTCGCGGTTTTGGATATGTGACTTTTACATTGGCTGAAGATGCTAAGGTTACTTTGTCTTGTTACCTACTTCATTAAAATTAACGCAGATTCCTGGTTACTTCGGACTGAATATCTGCTCTCCCTGCAGAGTGCATTATCCAGCGAGCACATTCTTGGCAATAGAACACTGGAAGTGAAAGTGGCTACGCCAAAGGTTATTATTATGCAAATTAGAAACAGGTCCTTATATATATGGATATAGATACTATCAAATTTTTTACCTTTCTCCTCTTTGACAGGAGGAGATGAGAGCCCCTCCAAAAAAAGTTACCAGAATATTTGTTGCTAGGATCCCACCGTCTGTAACCGAGTCAACCTTCCGGAGGTAATTAATCAAGTTGACAAGATACAGATTGTTTGACTGTTAAATTATAGAAAGTCCTGATGAGCATGATCCTTGTTGTTGGCAGTCACTTTGAGAAATATGGTGAGATATCGGACTTATATATGCCGAAGGTGATCTCTCTCTCTCTCTCTCTCTCTCTCTCTCTCTCTCCAAAAAGAAAGAGGGTGCATGGATTGTATTCCAATCATTAAGTTTTGAAGAAGTGACGCACTTGGTCCATATACAAAAGCTGTTGCAAAGATCAAATACTATGCTTGTGTCTACCTTTGCATTGTCTGTGCTAAGTATGCATAACTTCGATCCAAGTTGTTTATTTGCTTTTTTGACATGTTCTGTGTACAGGACTATGCTTCAAAAACACACCGTGGAATTGGTTTTATTACTTATGCAAGTGCAGGTTAGTCCTTTTTATGAAGAATCTTTTATTTTCATTGTTTGGTTCTCTCTGTTTCTTTTGGGAATAGAGAAACAGCGCCTGGAATGGAAAATGGATGGTATGACAGATATAGAGCTACTACATACTTCTGGAGATGACTGAAGTAAATTACATCGCCCATGCATCAGAATATTCTCTTAGGCTGATTTTAGGAGGAAGCTTGTATTTTCAGGATAAGCAGTTTTAGAGAATGTCACACAGCTAGATTGTTGCAGCTTCTTTATTTTGCTTTAGGTTCTCAACTTGTGGCTACGCAGCTTGCGAGCAATTCAACTGAAGCTGATTTGTGACTGAAGACATCTGGTTATATCGTGATATCAAATTGTCGATTTGGACAATCTAATATAGAGAGTTCGATCTTCTTGATAGTTAGTTTAAAATATGGGATGATATGATCGAATATCTGTACAAGTAGTTTACCTGATATTTGCTGGTATTTTAATGAAATCAAATATTTGTCCTTTGATAGTCATTGGTGCTTCATTGCTGACAATACTAAGTGCTAATTTATTCTATCACTAGCAAATGTTTGCTTAGCTGGAAATATAAATCATTGGTCCCTTCTATTCTATTTATTCATGTTGCATTGCTTTGATGATGTGGGCGATTGTGGTCGCTGCTCACTTTGTTTTCCCATCAATTCCATTCATGATTTTGGGAGCACTGTGATGGGATGAATCTGCCTCTCTCTCTCTCTCTCTCTCTCTCTCTCTCTCTCTCTCTCTCTCTCTCTCTCTCTCTCTCTCTCTCATATATTAGAATAGATATCATTGATCTCTCTTATTCCCGATGTTAGACTCAGTGGACAATTTAATGGCTGAATCTCATGAGCTTGGAGGGTCCACAGTTGTCGTTGATCGTGCAACCCCGAAGGTATGTAAAATTGCACCTGATATCTTCTGTGGTATGGAAGTCCTTTTCTTAGAAGATTTCAGATTAAATAATATCAAAGTCGTTTTATGTACATAGCAAATGTACTCCTTCCAGCTACATCTCACATTGTCATGTTCTCAGGAAGAGGACTTTCGACCAATAGGCAGAATGGCTCAGGGATCAGGAGGCAGAATGGCACAGGGTGGATATGGTGCATATAATGCTTATATATCAGCTGCTACTAGATATGCGGCTGCTGGTGCCCCAACCTTATATGATCATCCAGGCTCAAGTTATGAAAGTAAACTCCATGAAGTACATCTTCATTTGCAATCTGACTACTTTATGCATCCATTCACTTCCTTACTGTCTACTGCTGTTTTTATGGAATAGGAGGTGAATATGCTAGAGGAATGGGGAAAAAAATATTTGTTGGCAGGCTTCCTCAGGAAGCGAGTGCAGAAGATCTTCGGCGGTATTTTGGTAGATTTGGGTCGATACTGGATGTTTATGTTCCCAAGGTAATAGGTGTGAATTTAAAGTGCAAATGATGACAACTGTCGAGATCATCTTGCCCTAAGAATGTTTACTTCCTGCAGGACCCTAGGAGATCAGGACATAGAGGTTTTGGCTTTGTAACTTTTGCGGAAGATGGAGTAGCTGATCGCGTTTCTCGCAGACCGCATGAGATTTGTGGACATCAGGTATTTAAGTAAACCCCTTATAAGTTTCCTTTAATTAAATGCTGATTTTCCTAGAATTTCTCACTTTACTGCTTGTATCTACGGGTATGGGGTTGAGAGCATCTATTCTTTACAAATGGTATAGTAGATCACATGATTTGTTTTTAAACAAATTTACCACATAAATCTACACTTAGTATGACCAAATTCTGTTCATGGTTACTCCATTCAGAGGGAATGTTCAATTAAGTGACTAGGTTACATGTCTTGTGTGAGCTGTCCTTGGAGATGGGTGCGCCAACCAAGATAAGCACATATCTCTTTGACGGTAATTGGATTACATCTCTCCATGTTGGCACTTTCCAGGTTCAGCAAACTTTGGACCTATCGAATAAAGCGCTTGGTACTTGTGATGCCATCTTAATCTAGGATATGGTAAAATTTGAGCTGAAGTAGTCTTCAGAAAGTCTTAGGAAACTGTGGATTTGTAAGTCCTAGATGCTTCTGAAAGTTGATGCTATGCTTCTAGTTGGTAGCTCAGTGAGCATTTAAAGGTTTTAGTTTCTTATTAGAAGGGATACTAGATGAGTGTAGATGCTAATCGCGGTGCATTTTCCTTCCTTTTCATGATCAGTTTTCTCTTCATCCTCTTGTTTTTCAGGTAGCAATAGATTCGGCAACCCCCGTTGATGATCCTGCTGCTGGAGGAAGTTTAATGATGAGTGGTGCCGAACCCTTTGGAGGCTATGGTGGTCCAATACGTTCCTACAGCAGGATGTATGGAAGCCTGGATTTTGATGATGTAAGTAGAGCAGCTCTTTTGCACGACTTGTTTTCTGAAGTGAGTATGACTTCACTAATTGGTACATGATGCTTACTTCTGTAGATGCAGTGGGGTTATGCTTATGGTGGCGTGAGACCATCAAGAGCTGATAGCAGGTATAGGCCATATTAGGGACGTGGTGATTTTCGCATTTCCTGATTGACAACGTCGAGGATGCTGACTATATGAAGTGGCATTGCTCCGTTGAGGCATAAGCTAGGTTAACAGACGGTTCAAGATGATGCCTAGGCACATTGGTGGGCAGTATTATGATGGTCGTAATGAATTCTTTTTCTCCTTATTGGAATATTTTTTTGTTCTTTAATGTGTATTAGAGATAGGAAGTTTTCCAGATTACTTTGGAGCCTTAATGGTTATGTTGATCAAGATCTATATCCAAACCAGAGAGTTACAAGTGGAACTTGGTGGGCCATATAGGATCTTAGTTTTCTTCATCTTGCTCAAGTAAAAAGCTCTCATTACCGACTTCATCATGCCAAAGTTGCTGTCTGATGTTTCAAGTTCAATTCTTGTTAAGCTTGACATTAGAGGATTTGTCTACCCTTCAGTGAGTATAATTGACCTAGAGAAGAGCCAACATGTTGCATGTTATCCATCGATCTTTGGTTCTGATGTTGATTCCAAATGCTTGTTTTTAAAAGGGTAAATGTCACTAGTGACGTCCATATTTTTACTCAAAATTTATAACTGCCTTTTTTACTTTTGTCCAAAAGCTTCCATCTACTTGGAAAAAAGTGTTATCGGTCATTTTCGGATTGATACGGTGATGGAATTTGCCGGCGTGGTTTTTTTTTTTTTTTTTTGTTTCGATGTTGACACACATTCTCTCTCTCTCTATAAGCAACTTCTACTTCTTAAACCTCACTGAATCCAAACAGAAACCACCAAATCTAACACCCCAAACGATACAAAACACGTAATACGTATAGACCTGCTCATGATCACCCCTTGCGGTTGAGACGTAAGCTTGACGCTCTCAAAGAAGCACGAGCTGCCATGGCCGCTAGCTTGAAGCGGCTCTAGCTCGAAGAGTGCCAATGGTGCTGGGCTTGACGAAACTCAAGCGGCCACGGTCGAGTCTGACGAAGCTCTCTCTCTCTCTCTTCTCTCTATCTGTCTCTCATTTTTATGTTGGCTGATGTTAATACTTGGCGCCATATAGAAGATTTCATATTTAGCGCAATGTAGAAAATTTCACAAGTCATAGCCGGACATTTATAATGTAATATCCAACTCAGCAAACACGTTGTCCACGTTGGTAAAAAACAATTGGTAATTAGAAGAAAAAAAGTATAATCGGAGAACTGACAGTTGAACATTTCAAAAAGAGGATCGCTTTTGAATAAAAAAAGAAATAGACGGACGGTTTTAATTTTCAAACAAAATTATAGAGATCATTGGTGTTATTAACCCCTTTTTGAAAATCAAATGGTCGTTATAATCTAGCAAATTAACAAAAAATACGAACTTCTCTATCAAGACAAGTGCAAATCGATACAAAATCAAAGCAAAGGCTCCCAAGATATTGATCTTATTCATTATCCAGCAATCTATTATCCAAATCATTTCCCCTCCTTTGTTTTTTTTTTCAAATCGCGTTGCCTCCTCTTTCCCGATTCTCACATTCAACAGAGAAACCTCATTTGATCAAAGACTTGAAGTTTGTCAACAATGTCATGACTCGTGATCCAGGATTCTCGATCTCATAAGCCATAATTGTAAACAAATTGCAAGTTCCACCTCGCCTCCTCCATTTTCTAAACCAAGATATAATGAAGTGGTCCAGACTTCTTTCCATGGCCCGGCCGGCAAAGTCTGTCAATCTTCTCATTATCTTAGTCATTCAATGCACCTAACTTAAGTTCTTCCCACAATTCAGTCGTTTGACGCATTCGATCATTGTATACTAAGTTAGGTTTCAATTCAAATTCACTTTCAAATTGTCAAGATGGTAACTTCAAGATAACATGCAGGACCTAATTGATCATTTCTCAGCAAATTAAGTGAACTGGGAATGAAACTTGACCAGATCGCAAACTCTTGTTTTCTCTCCATTCCAAACATCAAGTTGACTTGCTTGGACTAGAGTCGAATGGAATTGCTCGGTTCGAATTGAGAATGTCCGACTTAATAACTTGGGTAATCACTTGAGTGAACTACCGTGCAATACATTGAAGTTACTGAACATCATAGAAAGCATAAAAATAACATTACGCCAAGTGACGATATTTTAATGCTCGTTGCTTTACATGTATCATACAGTATTAGATCATATCATACAACATACGTAAAAAAGAATCTGAGAACACAAACAGCTAGCCAGTCTCAGTAAAGGAATTCCCTAATGCTTTGCGAAAGACGAAGAAGTTGAACAGAAGAAGAAGAAACGGACCTGGTCGGAGATGAGCAATTTTTAATCAGATAGGACTTTGCAAGGTTTCATCTTGAGTCAATTCGGTAGAAACTACAGTTCATGGCAGCGTAAGCAATTCCTGAAGGAGTTCACTCGGAAAGGCCTGCAAAAGATTATGTTCTTCTGGGAAGCCTTGGAATCCTGATGGCGCTGCATGATCGAGCTTCTCATTTCTTGAGCCGCTATCTCAGCCGTTCTCAGTTTGCTCAATATCCTGTCCATCCCTGTGGAGCGCTTCTTTTCCAGTTTCATCTGAACCAAAATTACATGTTCACAAAGTGAATAAAATTGATTTCCGTGACTAATATGGTGAAAATTCGAATATCAGACTGCATCATACTTGAGGAGTTTGAGTATAGGCTTATAGCAACTTAGTACATTGTCAGAGCCAAAGTAGATAAAGCTGATTCAAACTTCGAAATGTAAAGACTAGTCCAGGCATGCCACTGTTTTATTTCTAAAATTAATTTCCCGTCCGCTGTGTACAATTTTAGCTTAAATGAGGTCCTCGGATATGTTGAAAATACTCTCCTTTGTTGGCAAAAATTGGAATAGATACTCATTTAATTTCCCTTAACATCATTAAGTAGATGTCAGATGAGCCCTCATTTGAGCTAAAATAGCGAAGGGCCGACCTCTAGTTTCTTTATTGACGCTTCTGCTTTTGCCTTCTGTAGATTTTCCCAGGCCGTGATCTTTGCTTCTTCCCTCTGCAACCTGCCAAAGAGAAGATTCATATTCATATGCATATCAGCTTATGCAACATCTCCATCCATGTGTTAGATTCTACTTCCTAGTGCCTTCATCGGTGTTCAGGTCGACCCGAAACACTATTCACATGAATGGTGCAAACAAGGCATGATACCTCACACTGGCATTAAGTAGAACAATACCAGTACATGTTCTTCGTGGCCTCCACCATGTCCCAAGATGATCCTTGAGCTTCGCCTTTGCCAAATCTATTCGAGTCCTCGACACCTCGCCCGTCCTTTCTAGAGAATCTCATAGCGTGCCTCCTGGACCAGCTAATTATGGTTGCCCGCTTGTCTATTCCCACATCCCGCACTTCCAACTTACTGGATTTTAAGCTCTGGGATGGAGGAGATTGACAACTAGAAGGCCTGCTCTTTGGAGACAAGCAGGGGCTACTCTTTGGGCTCATCTGAGTCGCCATGTCCCGTCTCGAGACGGCACGAGAAACCCCATTTTCGTTATCCTCGGTACAATCGAATTTCTCATCTGCAGATCGTTAAACCATTAAGGTTCCAAGCTGACATTAAGCGAATTTCAAGCTGCAGCAGAGGTCCATTTAATTTAAGGTTTAATTTCAACAAAACCAAGAAGTGAATTCTCAGTTTCCACCAAAACCACAGAAAGAGAGAGAGAGCAACACGCCACAAAACTTATCTTCTACAAGCTGAACCAAAAACCACAAGAACCATATTGAGAAGAGCCTCTGAACCAGAACATACCTCAATATTTCCCAGAAATCATTTCTAAAACTGAAGCACACGCCCTGTTCACACGCATCTATAATGCACCACCAATCACACCAGCAACAACCACAAAAAGGAGGAAAAAAAAAACAAGAAGTCAACATCGGAACTCACCCACCATCTCCGACCACCCAAGGCCACTAGCAGACCGACCCACATTGCCATCGTTATTACCCTTCTCACTCAGCACACCACCACGACCCAACCCGACACAGCCCATCACTCCCTCGTCGGCCACCATCACGCCCGTCGAGAACGGCGACCCCAAGGCGAAGCTCCGCCCGCTCCACCCGTCGACGCACGGCGAGTAGCAGGGGTAGTACCCGGACTGGCCCAGCGGCCCGCTCTTCGACTTGGGCCGCCTCTGCTGGCCGTTGGGGTGGTGGGCGGCGAGGTGCGAGTTCTTGACGGAGACGGGGCTGCAAATCCACCGTTCGGCGTCCTCCCATTTGGAAGGCAAGGTCCTGTTGCTGTTGAAGGGCGAGAACGAAGGCGACGAGGCGGGGTTCACGTGGGCCCTGCTCGCGGCGGCGGCGGCGGCGGACGGGACGCGCTCCGAGGTCCAGCCCTTCGGGGTGCCCAAGTCGTGGAAGGGAAGGGAGTTTCTCCTCTTCATCGACGACGGAGACGGTGGACGCTGTGGATGAAAGGCCCAAACGAAGTTCGATATTTCGACGGAAATTACATTATTACAGAGAATGAGACACCAAAAAAACAAAAAGGTTAAAAAAAAAGAAAAAGACAAATTAAAACAAGAAAGAAAAGGAAAAAAAGAATGCAAATTTTCCTGCTTGAAAGTCTATTTTCGTAGGTTTGCCGCCAGAAGACAGCCGTGAATAAAGAAATAGGCGGACCGAGAAGAAGAGAAGGGACAGGTGTACGGTGACAAACATCTGGTTGTTTTGTCATCGCGGGGCCTACTATGGTTGATCTCTCCTTTTCCTGTGTCTTATATATAGTTAAACACAATTAAAATGGCACATGAAGGACAATAAATTAGTGGTTCCAAGGGAGAGAAAAGCTCTCCTGTTGCCAACCAAGCCAAGTGGCAACAAACCACAGGGTTTATCTCGGTGAGCATCCTCCTTACTCAGAAAGAAAGAGGTAATGAGTTCGAGATTATCGAATTTACAATTGCTTTCTCAATAGGAGTTAGCGGTGAGGACATTTAATTACAGATGTTGGTTTTGACTTTCACGATCTGAAAAAAGATAGGGCAAAAGTTTGAGAGTGAGTTGAGAGTTAAAATAGAACTGACCAAAACAAAATGGCAAAAAAAATGGCCTAGAAGCTTTAAGACTATCGAATTTGCAATTGCTTTTTTATTGTGTATAGACAGATTTCGTATCGGTCATTTTTTGTTCCTTAAATTGAAAGTTCTCTAGCATCCCAACCGATTGCTTTAGCCCTAATAGGTTAACATATATTAGATTTTATTTAAGACAAAAAACATGCCTTTTATCTAAATGATCGATTACATACCTCTATTGTCAAAGATACCAAACACATACTTGAGTTTTACCTTTAGAAACCATTTTGTACATTAGCATCAATTATCTGTGTTCCTGTTTATTAAAATGCCGTTTTCTTCCCAAATTGCCCATATCCAAATCCTAAATTCACACTCCTACCCAAAACAGTCAAAACCAACTTAAAGCTTAACCATCAAAACCCTAAGCAAGACGCCAAAAGAAAGAGTAACTTGGCCTTTTCGATCTGGAGTTTCATTTAGCGGTATGTGAATGATATTTGCAAAAGGATAGATTTATTTAAATGGTCAGCGGATCAAAATTAAGGTGTGTTTTTGGTGAGTTGCCTTTAATTTAAGAGAAACTTGCATTTGGAATCTATGATCGATTTTTTCAACTTGGTCCTTTTAAGAACTAAGACTAGAACGAGACCCGTTTCATGCACGAGATATAATGCCTTAAACAAAAAAAAAATGAATCATTTTACATCTGATAGTCTTGAGGATGTAATGGTTTGTTGCCTGATTGATCTTAAAAATTCACATAGGCTAACTTGCCCGAAAAAGTATGGAGGCCAAAAACTTGGAAAAGTATTGCCTTGCGTATTTCCATAAATATTGTTAGTGACATAAATAGGAAGTTAATGAATGAATTTTATACTATGTAAATCCACTAATTGAGAAAGCTTCAATCCCACCTTCGAATGCTCAATTCGAGTCCTCCTCACGTACTCAACTCAAACGTATCTAGGGGCTATGGTGTGGCTCACATTTACGATTAGTCTGCTCTTCTTGCCTAGTACCAAATGTGGAAATATTTCATTGGAAAGGCAAATAGGAACTTGAAAATACTCAAACTCAAGACCTCATGTTTTGTATCATGTGAGATTTCGTGAGACACTAATAATGTTCAAATAGCTTAAACTGTTAGATGAAGATGTGGTTTGAACTTAAGGAGTGAAGTAAAAGAAAACAGCACAGGTTATCTAACGCTAACTAAAACAAATGCATGTATATTTCTTCTTTCTCACAGTACAACTGTAGTTTTTTATTTTTTATCTGACTCTTCCGTGCCCTCTTTTTGGGAGGTGACAATTCGAGGTGTGTACCTAGATTTTGCTACGATCTGGACCAGTGGTGACGGAGAGAGACCCCAGGAAATAATGCCAAAGAGAAGGGTAAAAATCGTGCGTTTGCCGCCGAAACGTGCGTTAGATAAAGAAGCTTCAAATCCATTTTTTTCATTTCGGTAAGTCTGCTGTCTCTCAAGCTTTTGTCCGAACGGGACAACATTATCCTGTCGTTACTGCTATATCTCTCTCCTTCCATAAGGAAACAACAAACGTCACATGCGAAGCAGCATTTCACTGTCTTCGGCAATAATGGTGCTCCCGCAAAAGGACAGAAGAAGGCATCGCAGAGAAATGGATGCTATGACCATCCATGGAAGGTGGGATTCGCTCTCTAGAAAAAGGGTGTTTGGCGAACATCGGCTTAGAAAAATGGAACTCCTGGAAAGGAAAAAGAACCGTAAGATACGCGCTCAAGCATACGAGCACGCATAATGTCGTTTCAATTTTATCGGATGTCTGCAAAGAGTTCTTGGTCCTGTTCGTAAATAATTTCGTTTCTCTCTTTTTGACATTGTTTTCTTTTATTCAGAGGATCGGATCAAGTGGACAGAACAGTTTTGTTTACTTCAGCTGATATTTCAAGTTCTATTCCTACTCAACATTATTTCTTGATGTTGGGATAATTACTAAAAGAGTTTCAAACCCATTATTCGAAGGCCAATTTAGTACTAAAATTTTTAATTTGGCCAATTTAATCATACGCCTTTTGACGATTTGCCAATGAAGTCATTTAGATCAATTTTGGTAAAAAATCACTAATGTGGCGCTAACGTGGATGCCAACCGTCTTACATGGCACAGCCGGCACTGCCATGAATAAATTTTTCAATTTTTAATTTTTTTCTGAATTTTCTATTTTTTATTTTTTTTAAAAGAGAAATTTAAAAAAAAATGCAAAAACTATTCATCTCAATACCGAACATGCTACGTAAGATGGTTGGCGTCCACATTGGGGATTTTTTGGCAAAATCGGAAGGACTATATTGATAAATCGTTAAAAAGTTAAAGACTAAATTGGCTGAATTGAAAATTTTAGGACTAAATTGGTATCCATACCGCAGGTCTATGATTTTTTTGATAATTTTCCCCTCAACATTTGGTCTTTTTTCTTTGAACCTAACGTCAAGTCATTAGAAAGTAACTTTCGGCAAGATTATTTAGGGTGCGTTTGGAAATGGCTTTGGGAAGCCATTTTGGGCATCAAAAGCCCTTTAGGCTAAAATTTGGTGTTTGGGAAATTTTTTTGCCAACCCCATTGAGAAAAAGCCAGCCTTGTGAAGGCTGAAAGCCCAAGGCAAGTCCCAGGCTACCTTGGGCTTTCAGTTTTCTCGGCATGCAACTCCCCCAGGTAAGTAAAAAACATTTCTTTCGAAACTACCCTCATTTATTTTTTGATTTTCCGGTTTTGGCCTCGTCTATCACTGTTCATCATCTTCTTCGCTTACACCTCGGCCAACATGGCTGTGAGGGGACGGCGATCGGTCGGAGGGGGGCTGGCGTGGTCACACAACCCAACGATCATCGCCTGGGCTCGGATGATTGCCACGAGGGGCCACGCAACCCAGGCGAGCGTCGCATGAGGTCGTGCGACCTAGATGACCTTCGAAGGCCACCAGCGACCTAGATCTGGCGCTGTGTGGCCGTTGTCTGAGGCCGAACGACCTTAGATAGCCCCCGGCAACCACCGATGAGGGCAGCCTGGGGTCGAGCGACGGGGTCGCATGACCGCCGCGACGGGCCACGTGACCTAGGCGAGGGCCACCTGAGGTCACGCGACCTAGACGGTCCTCGAGGGTCGCCGACGACTTAGATCTGGCGCCGGCGGCCATCGTCTGAGGCCGAACGACCTTAGGCAGCCCCCGCCGACCACCGACAAGGGCCACCTAAGGTCAAGCGACCCTTGACGAGGGTCGCGAAACCTAGGTGAGGCCCGCCGGTGACCTAGATTTGACGCCGCGCGAAACCCAAGCAAGGCGGCCCTCTTCGGTGGTCGCCGGGGCTTCCCTCGTTGTCCAGCCTTAGACGAGGACTGCGCAGCGTCAGATCTGGGTCACCGGCGACCCTCGCCTGGGTTTTGCGACCCTCATTGGGGGTCGCTCGACCGCAGGCGGCCCTTGTCGATGGTTGGCGGGGGCTGCCTGATGTCATTCGGCCTCAGACGACGGCCGCCGGCGCCAAATCTGGGTTGCCGGCGGCCGCCTACCCTTCGCTGGCTTTGGCAAAGGATTTCAACTTTTCTTTAATAAAATTTGTAAAAAATGCCTTGCAAGTATAATTTTTCCAAACGCTATTTTACCCAAAGTTGCTTTGCAATGACTTTTAAGTGACAATTTACCAAACACAATTTGCATTTTGGAAAACTCCTTCAACTTAAAGTCCTTTGCATTTCCCCATAGACTTTCCCCTAAAGTGTTCACAAACGTAGCCTTAGTGTTCTAGACATATACAAATGGGCCATTTTTTTTACCTAACCGAGGATATAAACTTCATTTGATGTGTAAAAATGCTCAAAATACCGTTGTAATGTAGACAAAGTGATGAGCGTCGGACACACCTATAATCCCACGTCACTCACATCAGGATAGGTTGTGCCGCTAAATGGGTTTTGCATGACCTCTAACCAGCGCGATGCATGGTGGCAATGGTAGGTCAAGTAAGGTTGCTCTCAATGACATTAGAGTCGAGATTGGGCTGTTCGATGTTAGACATGTCTCTGATCTCACATAGCTCGTGTTCGACAGTATGCTTAAGTCTCGTACCGTCTCAAATTAACACGGGATGTTTTTATATTCGTGCTTGCCCTAGGCTGGGTAGGCCTATCTTCACAAAGGAAAGAACGTTAGGTGCTTATTACCGACATAAATTGGATGAATGATTGGCTCATTAAATCGTTGGAGCAGCTAATGATTGACACTATTCTTATCTGGGCAAAAGGACACTATAAGTGCCATAACTTGTGAACGGTGCTCACTTTAGTGCCAAAAGTTTTCGCCGGCTCACTTAAGTGCCAATTGGAGAAAAAACGATCACTTAAGTGCCAAAAGTTTTTTTTGGATCACTTCAGTGCTAAAATTTTTGAAAAACGATCACTTAAGTGCTAAAATTTTTTTAAAACAATCACTTAAGTGCTAATTTTTTTGAAAAATGATCACTTAAGTGCCAATCTCCGGCGAGCCACGTCAGTTTCAAAAATTAATAAAAAAAATGCCACGTCGGATTTCCGGCGAAAAATTATGTACGGCACCGAAGTTGGCACTTAAGTGATCGTTTTTCAAAAATTTTAGCACTCAAGTGATAAAAAAAAAATTTATGGCACCAAAGTGAGCGCCGTACACAAGTTATGGCATTTGTAGTGTTCTTTTGCCTCTTATCTGAGATAGGTTGACAATTTCTTGGAATCTAACTGTATACACATTAGATCGTCGATACCGTCTATTATTTCCCTCAACATAATCCAAATTGATTAATCATAAGCTGCCTAATTTAGCTATAAACAAGTTCTACACAGATCAGCCGGTATAGATGGGTGATCAAATAATGGGGTGGACGTCGATTCATCAGATTGGCATATGTGAAAATCATTGTTTTGACTCTAAATGCTGAATAATGAGTTGAGTCTCTAACGAAAGAGACGAGATAGATTGACTCATTTCTAACCTTCATTTTTGTTGTCATCTAGTGTGGATGAATGCGAAAGGGATAATGACACGAGTAAGCCCTGAACTTTGGTCCAATGTGTAATGTGGCCTATGAACTTTTAATTTGTTCAATGTTGTCTCTGAACTTCAGCCTAATATTCAATGTGGTCCCTGAATTTTTAATTTGTTCAATGTGATCTATGAAATTTTGATATATGTTTAATTTATTTCATGAACTATATGAAAATGTTCAATGTAGTCCCTGCTATTATAGTCCCTGAAGGACTATATTGAACATTTTCATGTAGTTCATAGACTAAATTGAACATATACCAAAAGTCTAGGGACCACATTGAACATTAGACCGAAGTTCAGGGATTACATTGAACAAATTAAAAGTTCAGGAATTACATTGCACATTTAACCAAAGTTGAAAGATTGTTTGTATCATTTTCGCAATGTGAAACGAAAAGATTCGGTAAGGTGATATAATGGGAAGTGAGCATGAACATACTTGAAAATCGGGGAACTATGATAGCATTTTTTTCCTTATTCACATGTTTCGGTGCAATTTGATTAATGATTTTCATTTTTTTTTCTATAGTACTCCTGCCGTATAACTTTGACCCAAGTAGGTCCAATGCTCATTATTCAAAATGTGGGGTTGTTTCCTTCTCCACAAAGGGAAAATTAAATGAGAACTCGTGTTGGACCGATTGTGCATGCACATGGGGAAGCCCATACATGACTTAATTTGTGTGTGAATTCGCAAGTCAAGGTTCCATCTTCAAATATTTTCTTTATTATAATTTCTATTATCATTTCCCTTCAATATTGTTGAATATAATAATTTAAAGACAACAACCTTTTGGTCGGCGAAGCTTTTGCTTGTTCCAAACCCTTAAAAGGACAAGATACATAGGAAATTATAATTTCAGTCAAAACATAATAAAAGATATTATAGAACGACTTTTTTCGTAACTGGCACAATTGGATTCTCTATCAATTTTAATCAAAGTGATATCGGTGATATTTGCCATCATTTATCAAAAAAAGAAAAAAGATTTTAGCCGACGAAGACTTTTTAATTTACGTTGAGAATTTTAAAAAGCAATAACCCCATCTTCCTTTTAAGCTATTACTCGTGCAAATCACGAATAATATTAATAAGAGATGAATTGGAAAATTTGTCCAAAAAGTCCTAAATCTATTGTACGTCAGTCAATTCAATCCTAAACCTTTTTAAAAATTATCAATTCAATCCTAAACCTTTTAAAAAGTTGTCAATTCAGTCGTAAACCTTTCAATTGTGCCAATTTAGTCATAAATCTATTGACTATTTGCCAATTTAGTCCTAAACCTTTTAACGAATTGCCAATTTAGTCATTTCAGCTAATTTTGGCCAGAAATCTTTGACATCAACACCACTTGGATAATTTTTTTTTATTTTTTAAAAAAATAGAATTTTTTATTGATTATTTTATGTTTATTATTTTCTTTTTTCTTTTTTTTTCCCTTTCTTCTTCTTTGTTGAGTCGGCGACTCACCTGCCAAGGTGGCCAGCCACTGGGCAAGGCCCGGCGACCCTCGCCGGCTTGGGGGCGAGGGCTACAAAGCCGTCGTTGGCCGTGGGCGAGGGCGTTGCGGCCCTCGCTCACCCTCACCGTGGCCGGCGAGGGCCGCGACACCTTCGCCAAATCTGGCGAGGCGAGGGCCGCGACGCCTTTGCTAGATCTGGCGAGGCGAGGGCGTTGCGACCCTCTCCCAAGCCGTCGCCGGCCACAGTGATAGCGGGCGACGGCTCGCGACGCCCTCACTAGCCACAACCATGACGGCTTCACCAGATCTGGCGAGGCGAGGGCGTCTCGGCCCTCGCCTAGGCCATCGCTGTGGTTGGTGACGGCCTGGACAAGGGCCACGACGCCCTCGCCCACGGCCAGCGAGGGCTTCGCGACCCTCACTTACAGGCCGGAGGGGGTCGCCGGCCCTTGCCCGGGGGCCGACAACCCCCACTGGCCCTTGCCCAGTGGCCGATCACCTCCAAGAGTCCTCGGACAGCGACTCGCCGGCTCAACAAAGAAGAAAGGAAAAAAAAACATAAAAGAAAATAATAAAAGAAAATAATCAATAAAAATTTTGATTTTTTTTAAAATATAAAATTATCCATGTCATCGTCACGTCGGATGGCCGGCGTCGACTAGATCGTCACGTCAGCAATTTTCGCCCAAAATTAGCCAGAATGACTAAATTGGCAATTCGTTAAAAGGTTTAGGACTAAATTGACATATAGTCAATAGGTTTAGGACTGAATTGATACAATTGAAAAGGTTTATGACTGAATTGGTAACTTTTTAAAAGGTTTAGGACTGAATTGGCAAAATTAAAATGTTTAGAACTGAATTGACCGATGTATAATAGGTTTAGGACTTTATGGACAATTTTCCCGAGACGAATTTATCATATCTACCAAGAGTACAATTTTTACGATATAAATAAATGGAATTTAAGATTCTAACATGATGATTCAATTAAAAAATATAAATTTCTACCATAATTATTTCTAAGAGTTGGCCAAATGAAGCATATGAAATGACCGTTAAAAATCCTATAATCGTTCACAATCTCATATTACATCACACTATTTTGATACAATAAATCTTAAAAATCCTCCTTGTAGCAAACATTCAAAACAGCGACTTGTAGACACATGATTTTTACGTATTTTTAAATGAATTAAAAATCCTTGTACGTATTTCGTACCCAATTCTTATGTCCTTTTTAATATTTCCTCGCTAAATATCTTTTGATTTTGGTTTCCTAGAAAATTGGTATTTCATCTTTATCCGCCAGTGAAATAGTCACCTAGCGAATAAGTCGCAACATTTATGTTACGATTTTATATCACTTCCTCCAACACAGTTTTTGTATTATATCACGCTTCTTAATTTGATTCTCCACTTTAAATTAACTTTATTATATCATCCTATTTGAAACTTAATTCTAGATCGATTTGAAGTTTAATAAACCCTCTTGGACAAATCCAAAACTCAATTGTTGTTTGGTCTTGTAATCATCCCTTGTCTCTTTTCATTGTGGCATGTTTATATACGTAGCAAATCTTTACAAAGAACTCTAGGCTCATACGCTAAAACAATTTCAATTGGGAATTAGGTTTGGAAATAAAATAATTTCAATTTAATGATTTTCTTTAATTTAAAATGAATAAAAAGTTATTCCTTTAGTTACCCTTGTAATGGAAGATTAAAGCATTGTGTCCACTTTTCTATATATATTAGGGCATTTGGTAATTGGTTGAAATTTGCACTTGGCATTAAAATAGAGTGCCAGGTTTCAATGCTAAGGCAAAATAAAAATAAAAAAATCAAACTTTCACTTTACCACATCTTAGATGATGGCTCCGCCATTCAAGTTGAAAGGCCCAGTCCCACTCCAATTCTTTTAGGGACTGGGCCGCTTTCCTACTTTGGGGCTGGGCTAAATTCTTGTATTGCACGCCTAGGTGGCCTACTATGTTCTAGCTGATCTAATGACTAATCAAAATAGTTTCGACAATTTTGATTGCGAAGTGATTTTTTACAATTTGATAACCCACGGACAACCACAGAGACCTTATTAGTTAGATCTGATAGAGCATTGTTTACACCTGATTTTTAGCTGACGCATCCTAAAGGTAAAATCTTGAGATTAGGGTTTATGATGGCGACAGAACCCAATCCTCAACTAAAAAGAGTCATTTAGCATTTAAATTAGCATTAGTCATTCATTTTCTAGCTTTTTGCATTTCAATTTTAAAAAATCAAAGATTTGACTTTCGAGTTGACTTTTTGGTCAAACTTTGATCAAAAGTCAACCCAAAGTCAAAATTTATGTTTTTGCATAAAAAAACCCCAAAATAGTGTCAATTTCACTTTTGCACAATCAATTTTCAAAAAATTCAAAGTTTGACCCATTAATTGACATTTTAGTACATAAGTACTAAAATGTTGACGTATGGTCAACACTTTGTCCAAAAAAATTCTAAAATTTCAAAACCTCTAAATCAACTCATTTTCAGCTTAATTTCACTTTGGTATCATCAATTTTACAAAAATCGGTTTAGAATCAACTTTTCCCCAATTTGCGGATTTTGGTTCAAATCAGCCAAAAATGAAATTACTTCATTTCTAATCATTTTTTAGGATGATTTCCTTCACGGCATTTGATCTAGAGGTCGTATTACATTCAATTTTTAAGTCAATTTTAGAATTCCAATCCAAGAATGAAAACCCCCAATTTAGGCCATAATTAGTGATTCTGGTCGGTTCTTCATGATTTGCATATTTGAGACACGGATGAGCCTAATTTCTTATATGAAATTTAAATTCGAAATCAATTTTGGAAGATTCACATGAATTTGAGCCAATTTGATCAATTTAGTGATCCAATGATTAAGAAATCTAAGAGTAATTGGTCCAATTAGTGCAATTTAATTTGACCCATTCTAGACTAGCATCTAATTTGATGAATTGAAGCTCAATTTGGCCAATTGGACTTCAATTAAATCCATTAGTCTAGCTTGGCCATGCAATTTAACTCAAATTAAAGAACAATTGGGCCAAACAAGTTAAATTGGATCAATTTGTGCTTGAATTTAAAATTGGTTTAATTCAATTTAATTGAATTCAATATTACTCGGGCCAATTAAACATAATAGGGATTAAATTGTACAAAATTGGAACAAATTGGTCCGAGAATTGAACCGGTTCAACTCGGTCAAAATCGGGTTAAACCAGTCTAATCGGTTCAAACCGGTTTGATCGGAATTGAACCGGTTCGATCGAACCGGCCATTTTCCGGTCAAAAATCCGGCAGCCGGCAGTCCATTCCGACCAGCCAAGGTCGGCCACAAAAGCAAAATTACCAAAATACCCTTACTTAAGGATTAAGCAAATTACATAGGGGTTAAGCAAATCAATCATGGCCATCCATTTAGAATAGATCATGGCCATCCATAATGCCATGTTACCTATCCTTAGCCTTTAAGGAATATTCTTAATCATTAAGAATGCATTCTAGGCCATTAGATTGATTTAAGGGCTAGGATTCAAAGTTGGGAGGGTATATAAGCTTTTTCCCTCCAAAATTGAAGAAAGGGACTCTCATTTTCAGATCTATTTTCTCTCTCTCTCTCTCTCTCTCTCTCTCTCTCTCTCTCTCTCTCTCTCTCTCTCACATTCTCTCCCTCTCTACTCTTGGCCGAGAGCTCTCCTTGCTCAAGTCGGCCATTTGTTGACCGGTTTCCGGCACACCGTCGCTACTCTGGCAACCCCCGGACGTCCCGGAGCCAGTCACAAGGCCAGCCGCCATCTCTGGTGGTCAGAGCTTCCTCACCAACCTCGTTTTCATCTTGACACAATTACCGGCGCTACTGTCGGCGATCTGTCCAACCAATGATTTCGGCTATTCCAGCATCCCGGCATCCTTCCTAGGCGGTCCGAGAGCTATGATGAGCACCCTTAACTTCATCTCGAAATTGTGTTGGCCGGCTTCCACTGGAAAAGCCATTTGAGTTCCATTCTACGCTTAATTTTACTTCTTTTTATTTGGATCACAATCTTACATCAATTTTCTTATCTTGTGACATAGATATCGAGAGCTATATTTGGAGCCATTTCAGAGTTCATTGGTGGCCAAAATAGCTCGTTTGAGCTCAGCAACATCATTGAACAAGGTAGGTACTCTTGGATTTTATCCTGTAAAATCGTGTACAGAGAGATCTACATGCTTGAAATGTTGATTTCAGCTCGTAAATGTCGAAATCTTGTGAAGTGATGAACTAGAGAGTCGTAGCATACATCTTGAGCTTCGATTTGATATGCTGAACGCCTTAAACGGATATCGTTTGCTAGGTCAAAACTCCTTCGAAAGTCGAGATCAGTAGCTGGAATGAGAATGTTGTATTCTGTTCTTCCGTGATACTAAATGACCTTGCTTGGTTTGATGATTTTTCTTATTTTTGAAGTTCATTCTTTGAGAAAACTTCCGTCATGAAAGTTGTCAAGCACATTCATATCTGTCCACTGTAAAAATTTCATAAAATTCCAAGCATGTTAGGTTAGGACGATTAGCAACGTCATCTAGCCTCAGTTCTTGTGATAGATGAGTTTCTGACTGACCATCATGTGTTCTTCGATTTTTACAAATTCGTGTATTCAAAATCTGAAAAAGTGTTCTTCATGAAAGTTCTAAGATCTAGAGCTTTCCTTTGACATCAATTTCATCAAAATCGGAGCTCATTTGGATTTTCAAATTAATTTTTATTAAATCCAAAATATGTTTCTCCGAATTTGATAAAGTTAAAGTCCTCTTTTGCTAAAACTCAAAATTACAAAGTTGTTCATTAGTATCTTATTATGTAGACTGGAAAGTTTGGGGATCCAATAGAAATTTTAGGGAGTCAATTGCTAAAAGTCTCATACAAGATCCTCCCGGGCTAAAATCCAATTTGCAAATGAGTCCTCGATGAAAACCAAATTTTATAAAAATCTGGAAGGCTTTTTAGCAAAAATTCAAAACATGAAAGCTGTCACACACGGAGAATCCTAACTGACAAAAACTTTTGGTGGGGTCTTGATAACGGTCACTATTTTTCCCGCAATTTTTTTTTTGAATTCAAATTCAAACTGGGTCTAGGCTGTCCTCGAGGGTAAATTTGTCATTTTTGTGAAAATTGGTGGAGAATTAGAAAAAGTGGTCTTCTTGACTTTTGATCCTCATGACATAAGATTTCTAATGACATCTGAATCACTTCATTTGGATATCATTAGGTTGATTAATCACATCTGAACAGAAGGGGTCCGAATTTGATAACAACAATTGAATAAGTGATCCTTTTATGAGGCCCACTTCCCATTGCTTGATTGGTTGAGAAACAAGGCTCATGGGCCTAAGTGCATGCATTATCCATTGTCTTGTATGTGTTTGATAGATGTATGTGAGGCTCAGTGCATGTTCGGCGGGTAGCCCAAGGTGGTCACTTAGAACCTGACTTTAGGGGTTAACCGATACAAGCTGCCGTTTTGTGAATGCAAATGGTAACTCGTTATCATTAACCATTAAATCAAATAATATTAGATGATTAAGTGGGTAGGTAAATCGAAATGTATGTAAAGCAAAGGCCGATCCCGAGGCCCGTGTTTGATTAATGAATTACTTGCATCATTACCTTGCTTTATTGTTCCTTTGTGCATTGTTTGTCGTGAATTTATTTTATGGATGTAAACACCGATACCTGAGAGGCGGTCCATGGAGGGGATAGTCCAAAATTGTAAACGACCAAGGCGATAGACCGATGTCCAATCCGGTCTCAATTTGTATTCAATTGACGGAGGCGATAGACCGATGTTCGATCTGGTTTCAATTTTTATTCAATTCATTCATTCTCGATCATGTCTAGGGTTTTCAATTCGTGTTGTAATAAAAACCCGACGAGTTGCGGGTTTTAATTTCTTGCACTTATAATTAACTCGTCTTTTCAATACATTGGTTGTTTACTTTATGCAATGCCTGTTAATACAATTGATTGTTTATTTCTTTTCTAGACTAAGATAGGATTAGTTTAGAATTTTACAAGAAAATATAAAAACAAGATGCGTGATCACCTAGTGAACTAAGACTTTGGCATGAAAAATGATAAAAAACAAATGCATGACAACTTATATAACAACCATGATAAGTTTAGCGGTACCGAAAAGGGCGTTAATAGGAATGTTAACGTAAGCTAGTCCCCAAACCCATAATCTCTAGTTTTCGTAGAAACCGAAATGAATCTCTCATGTTTCGGTTGTGTATTTTAGCCGACCCCGGACCTAGGCTAGTGGAGACTCCTAAAAAAGATAAAATAGATCCGCTGTCACGCGAGATATGGATTTAGGGAAAATCCATGTTCATGATCAATGGACTGTATGGATGACTAAACGATTGACGCTTCGATAAGCCGTCTTTTATGATGTGCCATACGAACCGTTTCATGAACACTGTGACATTCTAAAATTCAACCCATTTTCGAGATTTATGAAATGATTATCTCATCGATGCACTTTAGTTAAATCTCACTTGGAATCGATCACTCTTAAGAAGACTAACCATTAGAGAATGGCTAGCTAGGAATCAAGTACGTGGACCTAAGAACTTGGCCGTGGATCGACACTTCGACCATAAGGATTGACGATGAGATATTTTGGGCCATTACAAACCGATCCAAGGATGGTTAGGGAATGATTCGTAAATGTTATACAATTGGATCGCGGATGGTTCCGCTTGACCATTGTACGAATTTTGAACGATTCTAAACCTAATCCGAATGATCGCGTCGATTGAAACTAGTGATTGACCCTCACAATTACATGACAACTGAGACCGCCATAGCTCGAGTAAACTTAGATTTGGCTCGATATCGAATCGATCACGGGTCGATATGCGTAGCTCCTGAAAGCCGCTCGTTAGTTTGAGATACACTAAAGTCACGATTGATTGGTTTTAGCCATGAATTAGAATCTGGAATGGGATGTCGAACTTTCAAGATTTCACGAAAATTTATCGGACGCCGTCTCATCAAGCGTGGCCAACTATTAGATTGCTCAGAATTATTGGAAAAATGTAATTTGGATTGGGTATGGAAAAAGACCATTTTACCCCCCGAGAATATTTGAATTCATTTGAAAGGTTGAAGGGCAATTTGGACATTGAGACTTTCCCTCCTTGGCCGAAAATTATGGACCATTCTACCCCTCCCCATCTTGTCTTTTTATTTTGTTTGCAATTTAGGAATTTCGGGAAATTAATGAGAGGAAAATTGTGGACCCTTTGATCTTGACTTGGAGAAGGGGATGGAATTTGGGCCATTGGATTTGAGTGGGGTTTGGTAGTGGGGTTTTGTAGTGGGGTTAGTAAATCATGATCCCTCTCTCTCTCTCCCTCTCTTTCATTCTCTCACTCTCTCCTCCCTTGCTCCTCCATTTTCGGCCGAAGCTCTCTCTCCCCCTCACCTTGCCCGACCAGTAGCCGTTCCAGCCACCGCCAGCCGTCGTGACGCCGCCGGAACAGCCGCCGGCGTTGCCGCTATACCTAACCGCCACCACCCTCTCTTTCCCTCTCTTTATTTTCGGACATCATCAGCCACCACCGAAGCCAATACCATCCCTTACCGTAACTACCAGCCTGTGCTCGCCCCAGCCATGAACCGCCGTGACCAGAGCCGTCGCCGATTTTCCCGTTCGGCCGCCGGAACAGCAGTTGCTGGGCTTGACTTTGCTTGGCTAGTTTTGGCTTGGATTGATTTAGGACTTCTTGTAAGTACTTCCTTAGCCTTGATTAGGACAATGGGTTATCAATGGCATATTTAGGGGCTATTTAGGGGTTGATTAGAGTTGGTATGATGGCTGGTTGTGCTTGGTTGATGATTAGTTGTTGCTGGATTGGTTCTCGGATTGATTGCTGAGGTGCCCTGTTGTTTTGTTATTTTTGTGAAGATCATTTTGGGCCGAATTTGAGGAGGTGTTCTTCATTAAAGTTGTCCATAATATCTTGAAGTATGTCATATATTAAATCTGGAATTTTTGGAGACCATCTGGGGGCATTCGGAAGTCCATTTTTGGACGGTCTCAAACTTGCCGGATTTACTGTTCACCCTACCGGTTTTTCTTTTTGAATTTTTATAAAATTTTCCAGATCTCTTTTCAACAAACTTCATTTATGAATTTTTCAATGGCACTTGTTTCTATGACATATAAAAATTTCAAGGTTTTCCAAGGAGATTTGTGTACTGATTTAAATGGATTTTGAAGGCCGAACGGTCCGTCCTGGCCGATTAATTTCGATCTGACTTTGGGTGAAAAAAAATAGCTATTTTTAGCCGAAATTGGATTTCGTGTCCTTCATGAAAAATGTTTATCAAAATGTTTCCAATGACATATCCAAAATTCAGAATTTTTGGAGTTGAATTCCTATTTATTTCGAAACGGTTTCGGTTACTGCGCAATTGCCTCTTTTAGCCTGATTATGTGCAAATTGGTTTCTCTCTCTCGGGAGCTTTTCGATGTTGTTGTTGCACGTGAGGGGTGTGGCTGTGTGAGTTGAACATGAATTGTGTGGCAATTAGCTAATTGAAAGATGAGAAATTGATTTGAGTGTTGAATGCCCGTATGCTCACATAATACCATGAGGTGTTTTACGCGGGGTTGTAAACCATCTTGATGCGTTTTATGCGAGATGATGCCCGATTTATCAGATTCCTAGCAGGAGACTGGATGCCAATTGCGGTGGAGGCTAGATTGATGCTCCTCATGGAATGCCGTCTTGATGCGTGTGACACGGGACAATGCCGTCGCTGACGTAGTGGGATGATGCCTGGTTACGCCGGAAGCCCGTTAAACCTAATGCGTTTTACGCGGGTTCGGGGAACCCGAGGGGCCGCTAATAATCCGGACTTTATGAGTGCGATATGCATTGTGGTATGTCGTGTTGAGAATATTATTGGGCATGTCTAGATTATTAGGTGTGCTATACATGTTCTTGCCCCGATTCAGGTTGTGATGTTCGTTGAGTGGTTGCCATATTGTGGTGGTTTACTAACGTGCAGGGCTTGTGTATGTACCGAGGCGAGGTAAGGACGCCTATGATTGATGTGGCACGTTGATTGTTGGAATTGTATGCGCAGAATTGTCCTGCGGTACGCATTAGCCTAAGCGAGGCTTAGATAGTTGTTTATTGAGATTATTCTCATTGTTGAATTATAACCATTTTAGACTCTCGAGCCTTATGATGATTTGGAAGACCCGGGGACACCGCTAGGGTACCGCAGGGATTGATGATAGGTCCAGTCCCCCATCTTTTGAGTACTCTTTTTGATAAAGAAGCTAGGCTAACCAACCACCGATCCTTTCTGTTGTGTGTGGTTTGTAGTAAAGGCCTCTAGTAAGGCTTGTATGTGGTACTGTTGTAAGTAACGCTTTGTTTATAAATGTGTTTCGTTGATGTGTTTCAATTGTCTCCTTATTACCCCGTTCGATTGTATGTTGTTTAGAGAGTTTGAGTTGCTTCCGCGTGTGTTGCTCTTTAGTTCGTTCATTTGGGTCGGCGACAAATCCTTGGATGTCGCATTCTTAACGACCGCAGGGGGATGACGCGTGTCCGTGGGGATTGGGGCGTGGCATCCCCATTTAATTTGGTATCAGAGCAAGGTTAGCTCGATCCGAGCTTGGTTGAGACTTGGAGTGATAAGGACAGATGACTTTGGGGTAGTGATTAAGGAGACTTGTTGTGATCACAAGCTAGAATGTTTTATGTGTGCTCATTGATTGTATGCTTGTGAGTGCTGGATGGTTTGCTTGTTGTGAGTATGCTAAATTGCAGGTGCTGCGAGGAGTAAGGTAAGACCTAAACTCCGTTAGTTGTGTATTCCTCATGCTTGCTCTGTGGTTGCTTGCCCTATGATTGCTGTGGTGAATTGCTGTTTAGGAATGTTAGACTTGAGTAGTTGGCTTAGGTCTCTAATTCCCGGACGGAATTATAGCAGGTTTAGGTGTGTTGTGAGAACCCTGTGAGAATGAGCAAGTGAGGAATGGGGTCAATGGGCCAGTTTAGTTCTCAGGCCGGAGTGGCGGAAGACCCGCGAGTAGATGGGGTCATAAGAGCCTTGGAGGAAATTGGAAATCTGATGGGAAGGTAGGCTCAGGAGCGAGCTGCCACTGTTGCTCAGGCTACTGAGGCCGATGTTGCCATCGCTAATGGGGCTAATGGAAACAATGGTAATCAGGGACATGGAAATCGTCATATGCACCAACTGGTGGAGCAATTCTTAAAGCTTAAGCCGATCAAGTTTGAAGGGAAAGGTGATCCCAAAGCTGCCACCCGTTGGGTTGAAGAATTAGAAAAGGCTTTTGAACTTCTGGGGTGAACAGAGGAGGAAAAAGTGACCCTGGCGGTGTATCAACTTCAAGGGAACGCAAGTGATTGGTGGAAGCCACCCGAGGTAGGATCTTTTCAGAAGGCACGGCTCCGAACTGGAATGCCTTTGTTGAAACCTTTAACGGGAAATACTTTTATGAGAGTGCCAAAGAACAAAAAATGGCAGAGTTTCTACGGCTTCGCCAGAATCAGATGACCGTGGATTAACACGAAGCGAAATTTGTAAGACTGTCTAAGTTTGCACCGAGGATGGTCGAGAACCCTTTGGATAAGGCAAGGAGATTCCGGGATGTTATGAAATCGAAACTCCGCAGTCAATTGATACTTTTGAACTTGAGGGACTACAATGAACTTTACAAGCGGGCTCAGATGGTTGAGAGTGACATGACTGAAAGGGCTGCCTCTTCTGGATCATGGTACGCGCCGGTTAGGGACAATCGGAACTTTGGTGAGAAGCCAATGACTGGGACTAGGAGATTTGTTCCTCCAGTAAGAAAGAACATTGGAAAGCCGAACCATTACTCCAACGCTGCATGTCGGTCTTGTAGAAGGAGGTACAGGAATGGCCCTTGCCCGAGTGGATCTGGAGCATATTTTGGGTGTGGCCAACATGGTCACCAAGTGAGAAACTGTCCGAGCTGCCAAGTGAGACCGCCAGTACAATCACAGCCACCTTGAGTTGGAAATCAGGCCGGAGTCGCTCAGTACAGTAATCAGAACCGGCCTCCAGCTCAAGGAAGGATTTACGCTATGGCTCGCAAAGAGGCAGACGATGCGCCTGGCGTGATCACAAGTACGGTCTCTTTATGTGATCATGCTGCTTATGCCTTATTTGATCCTGGAGCATTACATTTGTTTGTGTCTGAACAGTTTGTTAGATTGACTGGTATTGAGCCGAAATCACTAGAAGTAATGTTGTGTATTACCACCCCTCTTATGGATAAAGCGCTGATTTCGTTAGGATGCCCAGACTGTAAGATTGTTATTGCTGGTAGGGAGAATTTGATTGATCTGGCTATTTTGGCTATGTTTGATTTCAATGTTATTATTAGTATGGATTGGTTGGTTAGACAGAGGGCTGTGATGGATTGTGGTAGTAGGGTGATTCAATTTAATCCGATTGATCACTCTAGATATGAGTTTGTGGGAAACCAAGGAGGAACCTCGATCCGTTGGATTTCGTCGCTTGAGGTGACTAAGTTGTTAGATGAAGGATGTCAAGGTTACTTAGCGATTGTGGTTGATTCGTCGATCGAGGAATCGAAGCTAGAGGACATAGCCGTGTTGTGCAATTTTCCCGATATCTTTCCTCAGGAATTGCTTGGATTGCCACTTGAAAGGGAAGTGAAATTCGTGATTGAGTTGGCACCTGGGACGGAACCGATATCTAGAGCGCCCTATAGAATGGCATTGTCGGAATTGAAAGAATTGAAGGTTCAGATGCAAAAACTACTGGATAAGGGGTTTATTTGTCCGAGTGCGTTACCGTGGGGAGCACCAGTGTTATTTGTGAGGAAAAAAGATGGGTCATTGCGCTTATGCATTGACTATCGGCAGTTGAATCAAGTGACCGTTAAGAACAAGTATCCATTATCAAGAATAGATAACTTGTTTGATCAACTGCAAGGGGTATCGGTATTCTCCAAAATAGACTTAAGAACGGGCTACCATCAGCTAAGGATCAAGAAGGAGGATATACTTAAGACGGCATTTCGTACAAGATACGAACATTATGAGTTTACCGTTATGCCGTTTAGATTGACTAACGCTCCAGCCGCCTTTATGGACTTAATGAATCGGGTGTTTAAGGAATTCTTGGATCATTTCGCTATTGTATTCATCGACGACATCTTGGTGTATTTGAAGAGTCTTGAGGAACATGAACAACACCTAAGGATGGTTCTACGGACTTGAAGAGAACACGCACTCTATGCCAAGTTTAGTAAGTGCGAGTTCTAGCTGAATCGAGTGGCATTTCTTGGACATGTGATCTCCGGAAATGGAATTTCAGTGGATCCGACTAAGTTCGAAGCAGTCACGAATTGGCCGAGACCTATGACAGTGACAGAGGTTCGAAGCTTTCTAGGACTTGCGGGCTATTATAGGAGATTCGTGGAAAGGTTATTTGTGATAGCCACTCCTTTGACGCGTCTACTAAAGAAGGAAATATGATTCGAATGGACAGACAAGTGCAAAAGGAGTTTCCAAGAGCTAAAGCATAAGTTGACTACTGCACTTGTGTTGACGATACCATCAGGTCCCGGAGGATATGAGATCTATAGTGATGCGTCGCTAAAAGGATTATGATGTGTTCTAATGCAACATGGAAGAGTGGTTACATACTCATCGCGACAATTAAGGCCTCATGAGCTGAATTACCCAACGCATGATTTGGAACTTACGGCTATCATCTTTGCGTTGAAGATTTGGAGGCACTATCTTTATGGAGAAAGGTTTCAAATCTACGTGGACTATTAGAGTTTAGGGTTAATACCACCAAAAACCCCAAACTGGTACGCGTGTGACAATTTTACCTCGAAATTTTTTTTTTACCACCAAAAACCCCAAACTAGTACGTGTGTGACAATTTTACCCCGAACTTTTTTTTTTACCACAAAAAACCCCAAACTGGTACACCTATGACAATTTTACCCCGAACATACCACAAAAAACCCCAAACTGGTACACTTGTGATAATTTTACCCTGAACATACCACAAAAACCCCAAACTGATACACATGTGACAATTTTATCCTGAACTAAATTTTAATATTATTTTTTATTTTTTTGAATTTTTTTATTTTTTCTTTTCTTTTTTTTTTCTTCATCTTCAACCTCTGACCGATCGCCGGACCGGCGACCGGCCAGAGGCGGAAGCCGGCGAGATCGGCCCTGCCTGCTGCTAGCGAGGCTCGACCTCATCGGTGCTGGCAAGGGCCTCCCTCGCCGGCGTCGGGCGACCCTCGCCTACGTCGGGCGAGGGCTGCCCTCGCCGGCGTCGGGCGAGGCCAGCCCTCGCCTGAGTCAGCCGAGGGCTGTCCTCGCCTCCTTCGCCTGGGCGGGCAAGGGCCGACCTCGCCTGGGCGGGCATGGACAGCCCTCGTTCGACGCCGGCGAGGTCAAGCCTTGCCAGCAGCCGGCGGGGCCGACCTCGCCAGCTTCCGCCTTTGGCCGGTCTCTGGTCCGGTGACCGGCCAGAGGTTGAAGATGAAGAAAAAAAAAAGAAAAGAAAAAACAAAAAAATTAATAAAAATTCGAAAAAATAAAGAATAATATTAAAATTTTAGTTCATGGTAAAATTGTCACATGTGTATCAGTTTGGGGCTTTTTGTGGTATGTTCAGGGTAAAATTGTCATAAGTGTACCAGTTTGGGATTTTTTGTGGTATATTTGGGGTAAAATTGTCACAAGTGTACTAGTTTGGGCTTTTTGGTGGTATTAACCCTAGAGTTTAAAGTACTTATTTTCTCAAAAGGAGCTAAATATGAGACAATGCCGTTGGATGAAATTTCTTAAGGACTACGACTACGACATTTTGTACCACCCTGGGAAGGGTAATAAAGTAGCGGATGCGCTTAGTAGGAAGTCGAGCATCGCGCATATGATGGTTAAAGAGTGAACTCTACTCGAAGGAATACGGGATTCGGAATTCAAGTTCGAGGTAGGACACCTCTCGAGTCTATTAGCTACTTTGAGGATCGAGTCGGAAATTCAGGCGAGGATTAAGGTATCACAATCTACAGACCCTGAGATGCAAAAGATTCTGAGTATGGATACGACCAAGAGGAAAACCGACTTTCAAGTTTCCGAGGATGGAATCTTAAAGTTTCGTGGACAATTGTACGTACCAAATGACGCGGAGCTTAAGGAGGAAATCTTAGCAGAAGCTCATTGCAGCAACTATCGTATTCATCCAGACAGCACGAAGATGTATCAGAATTTGCGTCAGTACTATTGGTGGAACGGAATGAAAGTGGACGTAGCCAAACACGTGGCAAAGTGCCTAACGTGACAATAAGTGAAGGCGCAGCATTGTAAGCCTGATGGACTATTGTGACTATTGGAAATCCCAGAATGGAAATGGGAGCATATCACCATGGACTTCGTCATGGGTTTGTCGAGAAGTCAGAGAGGCCACAACTCAATTTGGGTTATCGTTGACAGGTTGACTAAGTCGGCACATTTTCTCGCAGTGCGAAAGGACTTCGCAATGGATAGGTACGCCGAGCTGTATATGCGACAAATAGTTCGCCTCCATAGAGTGTCAATGACGATTACGTCGGATAGAGACCCTAAGTTTACAGCCATATTTTGGAAAAGTCTTTAGGCGGCTATAGGGACGAAGCTGCAATATAGCACGGCCTATCATCCGCAAACGAATGTCAGTCTGAGAGGACGATTCAAACACTCGAGGACATGTTACGAGTGTGTGTGATAGATTTCAAAGGAGGATAGGAAGAACAGTTGCATTTGGTCGAGTTTGCCTACAATAACAGTTATCAGCAGAGTATCAAAATGGCACCGTTTGAGGCGTTGTATGGCAGAGCTTACAGAACTCCAGTTTGTTGGGATGAAGTTGGGGAACGAAGTATAACGGGTCTAGAATTGGTACAGTAGTTAGTTGAGGTAGTTAAGATCATCCGAGACAGGCTTAAGACTGCTTAGAGTCGTCAGAAGAGTTATACGGATCGGAGACGTAGACCTTTTAAATTTTAAGTGGGAGATCATGTCTTCCTTAAGGTGTCACCAATGCGAGGAACGTCCCGATTTGGTAAGAAAGGAAAGTTAAGCCCAAGGTACATAGGTTCGTTTGAGAAATTAGAAAAGATTAGGACTTTAGCCTACCGACTCACCTTGCCGCCGAATTTATCTCAAATTCATAACGTCTTCCACGTGTCCATACTAAGGAATTTCGAACCGAATCCGATCCACGTGCTAAATTATGAAGAAATAGACGTCGACAATAGGGTGTCGTACGTGGAGAGACCTATTCGGATAGAGGACAGAAAAGAACAAGTTTGGTGGAATAAGACAATTCCATTGGTTAAAGTCGTTTGGTAGCATCACGGTACCGAAGGAGCTACATGGGAAAGCGAAGAGATCATGAGATGTCATCACCCCCATTTATTTGAGTAATGTAGTTGGTTGTAAATTTCGAGGATGAAATTTTTGTAAGGGGGAAGAGTTGTGATATTCTCAAATTTGATCCATTTTCGGGATTTATGAAATGATTATCTCATCGATGCACTTTAGTTAAATCTCACTTGAAATTGATCACTCTTAAGAAGGCTGACCATTAGGGAATGACTAGCTAGGAATCAAGAATGTGAATATAAGAACTTGGCCGTGGATCGACACTTCGACCATAAGGATTGACGAGGAGATATTTTAGGTCATTATAGACCGATCCAAGGATGGTTAGCGAACGATTCGTAAATGTTATACAATTGGATCGCGGGTGGTTCCGCTTGACCATCATATGAATTTCGAACGATCCTAAACCTAATCCGAACGATCGCGTCAATTGGAAATAGTGATTGACCCTCGCAATTACATGACAACCGAGATCACCATGGCTCGAGTAAACTTAGATGTGGCTTGATATGAAATCGGCTACGTGTTGATACGCGTAGCTCCTAAAAGCCACCCGTTGGTTTGAGATACACTAAAGTCGCAATTGATTGGTTTTAGACATGAATTAGAATACGGAATGGGATGTCGAACTTTCAAGATTTTACGAAAATTTATCGGACGTCGTCTCATCAAGCATGGCCAACTATTAGATCACTCAGAATTGTTGGAAAAGTGTAATTTGGATCGGGTGTGGAAAAAGACCATTTTGCCTCCGAGGATATTTGAATTCATTTGAAAGGTTGAAGGGCAATTTGGACATTGCAACTTTCCCTCCTTGGCCGAAAATTATGGACCATTCTACCCCTCCCCATCTTGTCTTTTTATTTTGTTTGCCATTTAGAAATTTTGGAAAATTAATGAGAGGAAAATTGTGGACCCTTGGATCTTGACTTGGAGAAGGGGATGGAATTTGGGCCATTGGATTTGAGTGGGATTTTGTAGTGGGGTTAGTAGATCATGATCCCTCTCTCTCTCTCTCTCTCTCTCTCTCTCTCTCTCTCTTCTTGTGTCTCATTCTCTCACTCTCTCCTCCCTTGCTTCATTTTCGGTCGAAGCTCTCTCTCCCCCTCACCTTGCCGGACCAGCAGCCGTTCTAGCTACCGCTAGCTGCCATGATGTCACCAGAGGCCCGCTAGAACAACCGCCGACGTCGCTGCTGCACCTAACTGCCACCACCCTCTCTTTCCTCATCATTTTTTAATATCACCAGCCACCACCGAAGCCAACACCACCCCTCACCGTGACCACCAGCCTATGCTCGCCCCAGCCGTGGATCACCGTGACCGGAGCCGCCGCCGATCTTCCCATTCGGCTGTCAGAATAGTAGCTGTTGGGCTTAGCTTTGCTTGGCTAGTTTTGGCTTAGATTGACTTAGGACTTATTGTAAGTACTTCCTAAGTCTTGATTAGGACAATGGGTTATCAATGGCATGTTAAGGGGCTGTTTAGGGGTTGATTATAGTTGGTTTGATGGCTAGTTGTGCATGGTTGATGATTGGTTGTTGCTGGATTAGTTCTCGGATTAATCGCTGAGGTGCCCTGTTGTTTTGTTATTTTTGTGGAGATTAGTGTGGGCTGAATTTGAGGAGGTGTTCTCATGAAAGTTGTCTTTAATATCTTGAAGTATGTCATATATTAAATCTGAAATTTTTGGAGACCGTTTGGGGGCATTCGGAAGTCCATTTTTGGACGGTCTCAAACCTACCGGATTTACTGTTCACTCGACCGGCTTGTCTTTCTAAATTTTTATAAAATTTTCTAGACCTCTTTTCAACAAACTTCCTTCATGAAATTTGTCAAGGACACTTGTGTCTATGACATATAAAAAATTTCAAGATTTTTCAAGGAGATTTGGGTACTGATTTAAATGGATTTTGAAGGTCAATCGGTCCGTCCTGGCGGGCTAATTTCGATCTGACTTTGGGTGATGAAAAGAGCTGTTTGCAGCCGGAATTGGATTTCGTGTCCTTCATGAAATTTTTTTTATCAAGATGTTTCTAGTGACATATCCAAAATTCAGAATTTTTTGAGTTGAATTCCTATTTATTTCGAAAGGGTTTCTGTTACTGCGCAATTGCCTATTTTTAGCCCGATTTTGTGCAAATTGGTTTATCTCTTTCAGGAGCTTTTCCATGTTATTGTTGCACATGAGGGGCGTGGCTGGCTGTGAGTTGAACATGAATTGTGTGGCAATTGGTTAATCGAAAGATGAGAAATTGGTTTGAGTGTTGAATGCCCGTATGCTCACATAATACCCTGAGGCGTTTTACGCAGGGTTGTAACCCGTCTTGATGCGTTTTATGATAGACGATGGTCGATTTATCGGATGCCCATCGGGAGACTGGATGCCAATTGCGGTGGAGGCTGGTTGATGCTCTCACGGAATTCCGTCTTGATGTATGTGACGCGGGATGATGCCGTGGCCAACGTAGCGGGACGATGCCCGATTATGCCGGAAGCCCGATAACCTAATGCGTTTTATGCGGGTTCGGGGAGCCTGAGGGGCCGCTAATAATCTAGACTTTGTGAATGCGATATGCGTTATGGTATGTCATGTTGAGAATATTATTTGGCATGTCTGGATTATTAGGTGTGCTATGCATGTTCTTGCCCTGATTCGGGTTGTGATGTTCGTTGAGTGGTTGCCATATTGCGGTGGTTTACTAACGTGCAGGGCTTGTGTATGTGCCGAGGCGAGGTAAGGACACCTGTGATTGATATGGCACGTTGATTGTTGGAATTGTATGCGTAAAACTGTCCTGCGGTACACGTTAGCCAAAGCGAGGCTTAGGTAGTTGCTTATTGAGATTATTCTCATTCTTGAATTATAACCATTTCAGACTCCCAAGCCTTATGATGATTTGGAAGACCCAGGGACGCTGCTAGGGTACCGCGGGGATTGATGATAGGTCTAGTCCCCCATCTTTTGAGTACTCCTTTTGATAGAGAAGCTAGGCTAACTAACCACTGATCCTTTTTGTTGTGTGTGGTTTGTAGTGAAGGCCTCTAGTAAGGCTTGTATGTGGTGCTATTGTAAGTAACGCTTTGTTTATAAAAGTGTTTTGTTAATGTGGTTCAATTGTCTCCTTATTACCCGTTTGATTGTATGTTGTTTGGAGAGTTCAAGTTGCTTCTGCGTGTGTTGCTCTTTAGTTCGTTCGTTTGGGTCGGCGACAAATCCTGGGTTGTCGCATTCTTAACGACCGTGGCGGGATGACACGTGCCCGTGGGGATTGGGGTGTGACAAACACTTACCTCTAAACCCGCTTCATTGATTTCGGCCCTCGTGAGGTAAGTTGCGACAGGCTTGGCAACTTCATTGGGGACTATGTTATAAACCTATGTGGATTAAAGCCATAATAAACTTGATGGTTGTTATCTAACTTGTCTACATTTTGTAGTATTGATTGCATGTCAAAGTCGCATGGAAAATGAGGTTAGTCCACTAACCATGTGTTAAATGGTTTTGTAGGTGGGAGATATAAGGGGTGGAGTGAGTGCAAACCCTTTGTTTTGTAGGTGGCGTTCGGATGTATGTTGAATGTATGAGATTATATTGAAATGTTGTTTGCTTTAGATTTAAATGCATGTTTACTTGCTTTAGCACAACACGATGCACCCACGTCCCTCGGTCTAAAATCCCGGATCGCTTTTAGGGCACCTTTAGGAGGTATTAAGAGTGGAATTCGCATGTGAATGCATGTGGTAATCCATTCTTCAATATCGCTCATCTTGATTAGTAAGAAGTGCACTGACCGACATTAGTAGCGGTGGGTAAACTCTTCTTATCTAATCAAGATAGGGACCTTGAACCTTTAGAATCCTACCCTTAGACGTCAAACCTCATATGTCCTCATGCGATGTGTTAATGTGTTTGCCATCTTGTCGCGGTAAGGTTGATTGTATCGTCCCAATATTTTTACTGTAATTTCAATTACGTCATTTCAATTCCACCTTATATTACTTTCTATAATGCGTGGTGATTAATCTCGATGCCCCAAATTAGGGTTAGTCAAAATGGATATGTCGGAGATTCGAGTCATCCCCGTACCTGGAGCTCTTGTGGCCATGTGGGAAAGCCTCGAACCAAAACACAAGGACTATGTGAAAAAGAGGATTGGATATCTTCCCGCTCTTTTATACATCCAGCCTCGTGTCGCCATGATCAAGGCATTGTCACAGTTTCGGAACTCAAAGACATCCACTTTTATGTTTGGTCGAAATGAATTGACCTCTACAATTGAAGAATACGATATTGCCATTGGAAGAGTTGGTTCTTTCGGTTTAGTTAGTCCTTCAATAGGTGTCGATCCTATTTCTCTTTTGAGTCAATATCTAGGAATATATATTTCTCAGATCAAAGGTATCCTCAAAGGAAATTGTCATGCTCTTCCTTCCACATTTTTAGATCGTCATTTTCTAGGTTTACCAAAGAAAGCAGGAACTCAAATTCCTCATGTCTTTCTCTTAGCATTCTTCGATTTTGTGGTCTTTCTATACACAAAAAAGACTATGGATCCTTTGGTAGTCCACATTGTCAATCAAGTGTGTACGTTCAAAAGATTCTCTAATATGATCCTAGGCGAAACCTTTGTGTCACTCAATAGGTTCAAATAAGACAAAAATGGTACTTTTAGAGCCCCAATACATTTACTCCAAATTTGGTTGGTCTCTCACCTCAAAGACTTCGGTTTGAGTTTGAAAATCATAGGTGTGTCCAAAGATTGTCATCCTATCTCGCTCTTTCGAGAAAATGAAGAAGTCTTTACTTATTGGTCATTCTCAACTTGGTTCAACTTTTTCAAGAACCTTGCTCCAAATTAAATCCAATGGCATGTTCGTTGGCTTGGAAATCCCGAGGTGCGCCTTGATAACGGATCCGACAACTCGATCCCACTTTTGGGTCTCACGGGGTCTGCGTCATATTACCCTTTTAAGGTGATCGGTCAATATCGCGCGCTTCACAAGATTCCGCCATCCCTCAAGATGGGGTTATATCGTTTTGACTATCGCAAAAATGTCATCCAAAAGGACCAAATGGTAGATTTGAAGGAAATGATTAAGACCATCATTGATATGTGGTACAAGTGCCACTCGGAGCCGATTCTCATTACCGACGAGTCGGATTTGGATGGCGAGATGAAGATACACCATGCATTACTGTAGTATATACATCGTCGCCTTGAGCCCAAGCTTAAAGTGGATCTCCCTAACGTCCTCGATAAGCCAACTCAACAACAAGCCATAGCCGTACGCGATCTTAGGGAAAGGGATGAGGCTTTAGCCGAGGTTGAATGTTTGACACAAGAAAACAAACAAATTTGCCTCGTGCCTAAAGAAGATCCATTAGGAGTTTGTCTATATTCCATTAGGAAATCTTCTTTTATGTAATCTTCATTTCATAGATTTGATGTATAGGATTTCCTTTTTACTTATTTTAGTGATGATGTAATAGGATTCTCCTTTTGTTTCTAGATTGATGTATGGGGATTATATTTCACGAATTTCGTTGTAAATAGTTAAATTTCCCTTTGTATGCACTTTCTTTCTTCGAGATTCCAATGGAATATAGATGGGGCATCTTGATTAATCATCACGTGTTACCCCTTCAATTGTATAATTTTTTATGAAGAAATTTCGATAAGAGATTATTTACATGATATTGGGATCAAGAGAATATTTCTTATCCCTATTTAATCCAAAGAAAATATAAAATTGAAGGGTTTTATATTTTCGTCTCAATTCATTTTCCGAGTACTAACCTGATTTCTATTTTTTACACAAGGTATTAAAAAGCGGAACGAGGAAGATCACGTGTAAGGACCCGTTCTTAAGCAAGAATGGATCAAGAAGACATAAATACTCGACTCACTAATGTTGAGAATCAACTCACCTAAATAGTCACCATGTCGGCGGAAATGAAAGCTGCCACCTTTCAAGAGGTGCCACTCATTCCTACCGCACCAATGGAACCACAAGTCAATGGTCATACCAATAAAGGAGTAGCCGATGACGTTCCTGTGGTCACCCATGTTGTGATCGATCTTGAGAACACTTCAAAGGAGAATATCGTGGCTTCTAAAGATGATGAAAGTGCAAGAAAGTTGGCGAAAATCGAAGAACGCTTGTTCATGTTGCAAGGTTACCAATGCAAGGCGTGAATAATTTGTCTCCATACACCAAGGTGAAAGTTCCAGAATCTTATAAGGAACCCGAGTTTGTGAGAAAGTATGATGGTACTGGATGTCCCAAAACTCACTTGAGATACTATTTGAATAAGATGGCCTGATACTCGGACAATGTTCTGCTTCTTGTCAATACTTTTCAAGATAGCTTGATTGGACCCGCTTTATCTTGGTTCATTGAGCTCGATTTGGAGAAGATTCACGGATGGAAGGACCTTGCCGATGAATTCTTACAACAATACAAGTTCAACTCTGAGATCATCCCTACTCGAGAAGATTTGGTGCGAGTTGAGAAAAAGAGAAATGAGCCGTTCAAGACTTTTGCCCAAAGATAGAAAGCTATGGCTTCTCAAGTGAAACCGCCATTGAGCGAGAAAGAGATCATGCAATTGTTTGTAAAGCCATTGCCCTCCAAATACTTCAACAATCTCTACAACAATAGCTGTTTGACTTTTTCATATCATGTTGATGTCGGAGAAAGAGTAGAATGGGCTATCCGAGATGGCAGAATATCCGAAGGTGGAGCTAGAAAGTTTTCAACCGAGAAAGATAAAGGATCTGCTATTGAAGTAGCGTACATCCAAAATACTCCTGTCTCAAAGACACAACCGGTACTTTCAACAAAATCGATGGTTTGGTCCGAAGGATCGACAAGAAACTATGAATGGAAAGAAAATGCGCCTCAAAGGCAATTCTCTCCGTTACCAAGACCGTTATCAAAACTTTTGCCTATGCTCCTTGAGCGAAGAATGGTGGCGAAAGAAGTCCCGAGGGACAACCCTTCGAAGTTCGTTGGTTTTGACGCCACGAAATCTTGTGAGTACCATATGGGCGAGAAAGGCCATAGCACCGACAATTGTATTGTTTTGAGAATTAAAGTTTAGAATTTGATTGATAAAGGGATCTTATCTTTCAAGAATCCCGAGCCAAATGTGCAACAAAATCCGTTACCCAATCATACCGATGGTGTGAACATGGTGCAAATAAATGAGGATAAGAAAGTCTTTAAGGTGGATGTGTCGAAATTAAGCGACATCTTGACGCAAGCCGGACATTATGAGAAAGGAGGTGACATCTCGAAGGAAGAGAAGTTGAAGTGCATTTCCAAGTTAATTGACATGGGGATTATTCGATGCATGGGAGATGAATCGGACACCACAATGACGACGTCTATGATTGATGTATCGTTCGAGAACTTCCTTTATGTGTTAGAAGAGGAGGAGAATAGAGATGGATCCGTCGAAGTCTTGATCAAAGAAATGGAAGATTTAGAAGTCATTGATGAAGATTTCCTATTCGAAGAAGATGAGGAAGTCGTTTCGATGTGGATTCCAACCTCAATGTCAAAAGAACCCATTGGGACAATGAATTCATGAAGACTGCTCGTGAGTGCGGAGAAGTAGTAGATACCTTGGGCGAACCAAGTGGGAAATATGACTTCTATGTCAAATACACGCCAACTCCAACCTTCTTCATCGACCCAAAGGATATCGTTCCTGATGGATGGGAAGGCATGAATAATGAAAATGTGGATCGCACATCTAAAGTCTTTGAACCTATACTCATTAATGAAGACGAGGAGCATGTTTCTGACATATATTCTGAGCTTGATGCTAGAACAGCTCATTGGAATCGTGAATTTGTAACAGCAGCTCGTAAGCATGGTGAAGTGGTTGATACTTTAGGTCAGCCAAGTGGGAAGTATGACTTTTTTGTCAAATATTCACCTCCGCCAAGTTTCTTCATTGACCCGAAGGACATTATTCCAGACAGATTTGAAGGAATGGATGATGAAGAGATGGTGGCTATGATCACTCCTGTTGTGATTGACCTCTCCGAAGAGAATGACCATGAGAGCAAGCCGATGGGTATTGAACCTATAGTGGTTAACTTGTCTAAAGAAGCCGCGTATTATGAAATCAAGCCAATGGGTGTGGAACCTGTGGTTATTGATCTGTTAGTTGAAGACTTTGAGTCAATTGAGATCACGAGGGATGATTTTGAGCCCATTGTGATTAAGTTACCACCATTAATGGAAGGTGAAGAAATAACTGTTGAAGTTACTCCCAAGTATGATAAAAAAGCCGTTCCATGGAAATACGGAACAAATGAAATTGATACTATCACTCGATCGGGTCGTTGTTATCCACCTAAAGAAGGAATCGAAAAGAAAGCCATGACTGAAGAGGATGCTAAACAATTTCTAGCCATGGTGAAGACTAGTGAATTCAACGTGGTGAACCAATTAAGGAAGACGCCTGCCCAAATCTCCTTATTAGATTTATTCAAGTCATCCGAGAAACATAAGAATGCCTTGCTCAAGGTGTTGAATGAAGTGCATATACCTGATTCCATTGATGATGCTCAACTCGAAGAATTTGTTGGGGCAATCCTTTTGAAGGATCAAATCTCTTTTTCCGATGAGGACTTCCCTCTCGCAGGACGTTCTCATTCTAAGGCATTATACATATCCGTAAAGCATCAAGACATAATTTTGTCGCAAGTTCTCATTGATAATGGCTCGGCTCTAAACATATGCCGATTGGCTATCTTACAATGATTGGGAACAAGGAAGACAGGCTTCGTGCTGCTCAGATGCCCGTGCGAGCGTTTGACGGAATGAAGAAGGAAACTATAAGCGAGATTGAGTTAGAGCTCATGATTGGGCTTGTGCTATTTTCGCTCATTTTCCAAGTACTGAATATACCAAGCAACTTTAGCTTGCTCCTTGGTAGACCGTGGATTCACACCGCAGGAGCTGTACCCTCAAGTTTTCACCAAAAAGTGAGATTCGTGGTGGATGGCAAGCTCAAAACCATACATGCCGAGACTGATTTCGGTGTTTCATGACACTGCCATTCCATATGTCGAACTCAAAGTCAATGAAGAATCAAGTTATCACTCCTTTGAGTTAGTCTTGATTGCACATGTACCCGTTGGGACAATAATGAGAGTTCCTCAAATGTCAAAGCCCACAATCATGTCGAGCAAAATCTTGCTTGAAAATGGCTACACCCTCGGAAAAGGCTTGGGGAAGCATTCCCAAGGTATCTTGAAGCTAATTGAAGCCGTTATTAAGAAGAACAAGAAAGATTTAGGTTACCATGGAAACCATGAGGGCAAAGATGATCACAAAGACCAAAATGGAAAGACAAATGGTCGACAGAGGCTATTACCTCCATCTTTGAAAGAGACATTTCCCGGACCTCCTGTGATGTTACAAGAGGAAGAGGTTTCCTTCGAGTTCATGGCAGATCTCTTTAATGAAGACCTTATTGGTGCAATCTTGGCCCACGACGAAGCCAGATCGTCCGAAGCACCTACCGATTCTACTGAGTAGGGATGCTTCTTACCCTTCTTTTCAAGTCGATGCATTCGTTATTGTTTCATTTGTTTTCCCTTGCGTGAGATCAATTTGTTAGTTCAATTGATTCTTTTAATTCAATCTTTGATTTGTAATGAACACTTGGATCTTGAGCCGTTGGTCCAAGGTAGTATATGTTGTAATACGGCCTTATCATTTGAGTTTCAATAAAATCATATGCACGTTTTATTAAGGACGTATGAAAGTACACCAAACCAGTCCTATGATGATGTTTTGAGGCCTGGACTTCTGCACGTTTCCTAGTTTCCAATTTTTGTGTGGAATGAGGACGTCTAATGATATGAGGACGAGTTCCTAATCATCTTTCTTCAAAAACTGTCTTCGAAAATGATTTTAAAAAATGCCCTGCTTTTGCAATTGTTATGAACATATTAACGCTCTACGTTACATCTCAGGCATGACATTTTTCGTACTCATGATAGGCACATATGTGACTCCAAGTTGCACGATGAGAATTCTTCTAAATCAGATAAGTCATAGTTTCTTCACAACAAATGATTCTGGGACCTTAAATTACATAATGGTCGGTCCAATTGCACAATTTGACATAAAAATAAAAAATCCCCAAAATTCAATTGAAAATTGAGAATTTTGAACCCAAATTGGGAATCGTGTCCAATATGAAATTGTCGAAACATGAGATCATCATTTCTAGGGTTAATCAGATATGGGTCACTCAATTTTGGCATCAATTTTGCCTAATCAGGTCATTAGGACATCAAATTGAACAAAATTCTATTAACCCGAATACAAAAATGTGAAAATCTTGGACACAATTATAACAAAAATTGGGGAAAATCACATATTTGGATTCGGAATATGATGGAGAATTCAATTTTGGGGTTTAATTTTGAAAATTGGGTCAAAATTGAGCTCAATTGGCGAATTTAGACCAACCCGGGTCTTCTGGGTCGACCGGGTCAACCCGACCCGACCCGACCCGGGTTGGTTATCTTCCTTACCCGACTCACCAAGACACAAAAAACCCAGAAAATATCTCTCAAACGCGCAACTTCATGTGTAACATCCTTAATTTCGACTCATTTCCGGGATCAATAATTTTGATATTATTCCTCATTTGATTTTAGTAAGTCTCGCCCGAAATTGAGCTCTCTCGGGATACTAATCGATAGGGAATGGCTAATTAGGAAAACGGTGCATGGACCAGGGACCCGATCGCGAATTGAGCACCGATTCCGAGAAACGACGAGGAAATGTTTTGGGCCAACGTGGGCCGATCTTAGGAGAGTGACGGATTTAGTTTGGCCAATAACGTACGATCGGATCGCGGGTGATTCCGCACGACCGAGAGTGCGCGTGGCGAACAAATCCCGAACTTAAACTGAACGATCGCGACCTCCGGAACTATTGATAATTCCTCACGTTCTCCCGATAATCGAGGCCGTCATGACTCGAGTAACTCTAGGTCGATACGCGTAACCCCTAAACAGCCGCTCGTTAGTGAGAGATACTAAAATGTTAAATTGAGCAATTTTAATCACGGAATTGGATCCGGACTTGGACGTCAGATTTCGGGGTCGTGAGCAACTATTTTGCGAGGACGACGTCATTTTAGTGTGGCCACATATATTTGGGGTTAGTACGGTCGAAAAATGAAAATTTGGCCCGAAATCGGAAAATGACCATTTTGCCCCTAGGCTATTTTGGGGTATTCCGAATTTTGGATAAGTTTGGGGATTAATTTAAGGCTATATTTCAGCCCAATAATTCAGCAAGTGAAAGACCAAAATGCCCCTCCATTATTGGATAGGGTTTAATGAGGGCCAAGTGTTCAAGGGCATTTTTGGAATTTGGAAAAATTGGTCAAGGGTTTAATTGCCCTTGTCTATCTCTCTTGATCATTTCTTTCCCCACAAGCCAAGTCTTTCTCTCTCCTCCCTCTCTTCCTCTCCACCGCCGGTTCTCCCTTCCTTTCTCTCTCGCCGTGAGCGTCGACTGGCCTTGGACCGCCGGAGCCGAGCACCGCCGCCCTCGCCGCCGTGCCGCCGTTCTGCCACCGCCGCTCACCACCACCCAACCACCGTCCCATCAGTCTCTCTCTAGTCTCTCTCTCCGTTTGGCCAAGGAAAGCCGGAACCGTCCAAGCCGTGGACGCCAGCGTGAGGAACCGCTGGCCAGCCCTTGGATCGCCGTTCGCCGCTGCACGCGCCGCCGTGGACCGGCGATCAGCCACCGTCCCCGCCTGTCCAGCTGGTTTTGAAGCCTAGATTAGGTGAGTAATTAACTCCGAAACCCTTATTAGGCCAAGATTGCATTTCTAGATAGGTTAGGTGAGTTTTTAGGGGTTAATTAGATTGGGATTAGGCTTGATTATGGGCTGATGATTAGTGGATGATTTTGTGGTATTTATGGGAGTTAAATGAGCTAATTAGGAGGTGGATTAAGGCCCTAAGATGGACTGATTTGTGGCTGCCCTCATAGAACCGAATTTGACTTAGTTTGGCTAAGTTGAGATTTAATTGGGTTTTGCCATGATTGCTTGAATTGAACGATTCAATGGCTGATTGATACTTGATTGTGCCCAATTGGGTGATGCCATATTGTAAGTCTAGAGTGGCCGAGTATGATTAGGTATGGCGGGCCTTGATTGTGCAAGTTCGTGTGCACTAATTGTGTGAATTACGTATTGTGCCGAAATGTATTAAATTGCATAATTGGGCATGCCGTGGCTGAATTGAATTGTTGAATTGATTGGGCATGTTGAAACGCACATCTATTTGGCCAATTGATGATTATGTGCTTTCGAGAAATTTGACACTCATTGTATATGGCATTGTCGCCTGAGTGTAGGAATTGCATGGCCAAGCATTCTGTGCTAAGAATGAGCATGAGGCGGATTATTTGTTGGCCTTCGGGTCGTGGCCTTCCGGTTGGATTATTTGTTTGCCTTCGGGTCGGTTTATAACTGTGGGCTTACGGGTCGGATTATAACTGAAAATGAGCCGTGTGCCAGAATGCATCATTTGAGCCAAATCATGAGCATGGCATATGTGTGCCAGAGTATGTGGCTAATGTGGGTGCCGGTGATTCGCATGTGAGATAGGCACTATTGAGCATGAGCATGCGTATGGCGTACGTATGACCAGTGTGTCGCGTATGTGCCGTGAATATTATTATGAAATGCATAACCTGCAGGGTCAATTATATGCTCGACCTGGGCCCGAGGGCCTAGGTCAACTGGTTAGCAAGTATTGTTGTTGTGTGTAAATGTTTGCCTGTCAGGAGGTGCATGTTAGCCTAGTTTAGGTTTAGGGGTTTTTACTCGCTGAGATTCGTCTCATTGTTGTATAAACCCAAACTTTTCAGACCCCCGGACTTGAGGATGCCGGATGCTCCAGTGCGTTTTGGGATTCCGCGCCAGCTAGGGCGAACGTCGGTCGTGCACCCTTTATGGAATGGGAATGCGTATGTTAGATATCGCACTATAATACTGGTTGATGTGGGAGAAGGGTACCCCCAGCACCACGAATAAGTGGCTTAGTGTTTTAGGGATCAATTCGGAGAGCATGGACCTCTTCGTACCTTTGATGTCCCGGTTAATGGGCAGGGTGAGGTAGACCCGCAGTGTCCTGATGGAGAAATAGTTATCCCCGAAGCCTCATCTAATGGGAGTTCGAGTGCTGGAGTTGACCCTGTTGTCTGGGAGGTAGATGATCTAGAGCTAATGGAAGCAGAGGAAGAACCCGAACCCATGGAGCAGGACATGAGCTGGAGGACGCAGTAGCGCCAATGGACGCGAATGAGGAGGCCGCGGAGGCTGAGTCCGAGTTGGACTCATTGGATTCTGAGGAGGAGCTGCCTGATAGTTCTTCATCCTCTGAGTCTTCTGGTTCTGATCCGGACTGGGTCCTCTAAGTTAGTCCCAGCTTAGATAGATTGGGCCGTACCTTTTTGATCAAAGCCCAATCTTAGTTAGTTGTCTAACCCCTGGCCACTGTCCCTTTTTGACCGTAGTGGCTGTTGATCGTTTTTGGGTCTGTTATTTGTACCCCTGTAAATGAATATTGTATATATTTTATGGTAATGCAAAAGTATGTTTTTAATCATATTGGTTTTTGTCATTGTGCTATCCTTGGTTATGTTGTTTTATTATACGGGTGTATATACATATTTATATACGTCGCTTCCGCATGTGTATTGATATGTGTGTTGGGCGTTGGGTCGGCGACGCGTCCTGGGACGTCGCACAAATTCGACCTTTGCGTGGGATGCTCGCGCTTCGTGGGGTACGGGGCGTGACATCATGAACTGACCCCGATCGATTTAACACGTGCAAATTGATTTGGCCAGCTGGAAAATATCCGGTTGGCACCAGGGAATCACCTTAACTGATTCAAGGTCGGTCAACAACAAACTTTGGCCGGGAAATCGATCAACAAAAAGCTGGAAAAAACTGAACATTGAAGGAGGAGGTGTTCGACGAAATGCCATAGAGAGAGAGAGAGAGAGCAAACCAGAGAATACGAAAGAGAGAAAAAAGGCGTGAGAGGTGTGAAGAGGATCCCGGAACCGAGCGTTCTACGTTTCCTCCGGCGAGGAAACGCCGGCAAATCGGTTCAGAGTGTGATCTTCCACACCTGAGTGACTAGTGAAGGTTTGATCGTCATAGCCTGAAAACGACCCTCAGTCGGCGTATCCAGAGCATCTCCGAAAGTTCTGAGACTGCCTACTTGAAGCCTGGGTGTCGGAGAAAGATTCTATAGCATCAAATCAGCTCGGAGAAGTCATTTGATCATCGAACAGAGAAGGTAAAGATCATTCGTTGCTTCGATTTTTACTGATTTCCAGAACATGTTCTTGATTTGTTTGTGCATTTTTGTTGCGATTTTGTCATACTAGTTGCTTGAAGCATGTTCTGATCAAATTTTGTGTTACTTGATTGCATTTTGGGCATCGGAAACGCATTCAAACTGAGTCGGCCATGATTGTTAAGCTTCGCCGGAAATTCCAAACCTCGCCGGAATCTGGAAATCCTTGCTAGAGAGTTGTCACAACTCTAAGTCATTCAAGTAGGTTTTCTTTGACCTTGTTTGATGATTTGGTGTTGATTTGAACCGATTTAGACGGTTAGGGCGATGTAGAATGATGACTTGAATTCTGAAAATGCAAGTTTAGTTAGAAATGAATTAGGCTTTTTCGGACTTGAATTTCGATGGCTGATGAACGTCCGACGACGTTCCGATTAGTTTAGATTGACACTAGATGATATAGGTTGGAGAATGGATCAACTGAGACGGTCAAAATCACACCGGAAGGTCGTCGGAATTTGGCTTGAAGTGACGGCCTTGAAAATGTTCGATACAAAATGTTGCACATCACATGTTCGACAAAATGCTGCAATGAAAAGGGTAAAAAACGGCGCCGTTTTGGCTTTGAGCTCGTCGGAGAGGGTGACTGGCGACCGGCGCCGGCGACGCCCGGTCCGCCAAGCCGAACCGGGTTGAACCGGGCCGATCCGATTTACCATTTCGGTGGGATTTTTTTTTTAAAAAATAACTAAATAAAAAAAATCAGAAAAATCTAAAATATGTTAGAAATTCGAAAAAAATTCATAAAAAATAAAAAATTCACAAAAAAATCAGAAAATATAAAAAAAATTAAAAAATACAAATAAAAAATGTGAAAAATTTAGAAAATCAATAAAAAATTGAAAAATTGGAAAATTCATAAAAATTTTCAGAAAACCATAAAAAAAATCAATCAATTCTCGGTTAATAAAATTTCCAAAAAAAAAAGAAAAAAAAATCAAAAATTTCAAAAATTTTAAAAATTCACAGAATGGTTCAAAAACACTGTGGCCAACCATAAAAAGTAAGATTTGAATTTTTGGAAGTGCCCAAGTGACATTTTTAGAAAATCCCAAATTCAAGGGTTATAACCTCTAAAAAACCTAAAACCCTACAAAAAAATGTAAATCATGAAATGAATAAGCTTCTAGAGCTTCCTTAGGGTTTGGATGTTTTGATTGATTTTCATTTTTAGAGACCATTTAAGATTGATTGATTTAATTGACATCGTTTGTGCATTTAATACTTGATTGGTTTTTCCTACGATTAGAATGGATAGAATTAGTGGGTAAGCCTCGGAAATTTGCATAACACGTTAGACATCGTATCGTTCTTAGGTACCGAAAGGGCATTAGGGATCTCGATTCGAGATCAATAACGTAATCAAGTCCCCGTACTCAGAATCTCTGGTTTGTAGAATCGTGGTATTTCTCCCGTACCTCGATTAGGTTTCTAGTCTACGTACCAATAATGATTAGTGGCGATTCCAAAATCACAAACTTAGACTAAATAGGAAATTACCATCCGCTGTCACGTGAGGTATGGTCTGGGAGAGATCCTTACACGGAAATACCTCCTTAGCGCGCAAAAATCGAAAGCCTAAAAAAAAAAAACGCGGCGCGACAACGTTTGAGCGAAATATCCGCATCGAACCTTAGTAGCTCATTCGGGGACAGTTTCCCCATTCATGGCAAATGGAAGTACCTCCTTAGCGTGCCCCGAAAAGGCGCGGCGAGACACATACCAGCACTAGAGAGCATTTTATGGGGCATCTCTAGTAATGTTTTGCTCATCAACTCTGCAACACGTTGTGATTCACTAGCAAAAGGGCGGCATTTCACTATGCCTTTCATCGTGTACAAATCGTTTAACAACTCCAAGTAAAACTTCATACCACTGCCAGTAAGGGTGTCAACGGTTTGGGTTTTTTTGTCTATCCATCAAACGATGAATAATCATTGATGGACAAGACAAAATCAAAACTATCCAAATTACTGTCAACTATAGCTGCAACATTATTTGCAGACTCAACTCTAATTCTCTTGCCTTTCTCATTCTTCAGCTTAAGGTAATTCCTTCTAAGATACCCCCTCTTGCCACAACTTCAATAGACAGCGCCGCTAGTCCTACACTGACTACATTTATTCGGGTTTATACTACTCCTACTAACACGAGTAACAACTCTTCCTCTACTTTCACTTACTAAAACATCATATACAGGTTCACTAGATTCTCTTCTACGGATGTCCTCACTTAGTATTAAATCTTGAATCCCATCAAACGTCAAGCTTGTTGACCAAGAGGAATTATTAACAGTAGTAACAATGGTATTCCAACTATTAGGCAATGAGGATAATAGAATAAAAGCAAGTACTTTATCTTCAAAGTCAATCTCAACTGAACTCAATTGACTAACAATCACATTAAATTCATTGATATAATTTGCAACTGACTCACCTTCGCTCATTTTCAAGTTTAACAGACGTTACATTATTTAAACCTTATTGATCTCAGAGGACTTCTCGTACATGTCTGACAAGGCTTCCATCAATCCCACAGTAGTCTTCTTGTTCATAACGTTAAATGCGACGTTACGAGCCAATGTCAGCTGAATAACACACAACGCTTGTCTATCTCGCAATTCCCATTCATCTTGCTTCATTGACTTTGGTTTCTCCCCAAATAGGGGGTAAGCGAAAATTCCTCTGATATTGATAATCCTTAATCTACATATTTCAGAAATCAAAATCCTTCCATCATCATCGATTTGCTTCAACTCAATTAAGTTTAGCTCTGATCCCAATTGTTGCGGAAGCAAGCCATCGAATAACAAAATAGAATAACAAGAAAATAAATCGAACACCGGATTTACGTGGTTCGATTGTTGTGACATAGGTCCACCGGAAGAGCATTAACGAATTTCACTATAGATCAAGTGATATAATGGAGATTATAACCACACTCGAGTTACTCAAATACTCTCAGTGTTTGCAAATCCCAATTACACCCAATAACTCGCACAGTGTTTAACCTCACAATTCCTCATGAAATAATCTCTTAATCTCACGAAGGAATTAACCAATTTTACTAATATATTTAATTGGCTTTAACACTAAAAAGATCTCAGACTGTAATTCACAAGCAGAAGCTCCTCTTTGTTACTCTTCATAAAGAATATCCACTTCCTATATATAGGCAAGAATTGGATCCAAAATAGAAAATGTCACGTTCCGATCCCACGGGAACGCGAACATCGCTCCATGGTCGTTAAGTTATAACGTCCCAGGATGTGTCGCCGACCCATTCTATTATCTTTTATTAGACACAAGCGGAAACGTATAGACTCCTAAACAAATAGCAGTAAGGGAAATAGCTAGGAAAACTCATTAACATAAAGACCAGCGAGCCAATTTATAAACATCAGTTAACCTTGAGAAGCTACACTTTACAAGCCCATCCAGTGTGGCTTTCTCAACGATCGGTCAAACATAAAAGGGCGATCGGTCAGGTCAACCTAGGCTCCTCTATCCAAAAAGGGGTGGTCAAAAAAGTGGGGCATCGTAAGCCCATCACCAAAGCTGGTAGTACTCAGGAGGACACTCCGGATCGGACTCCTCAAAATATGGATGAGTCTCCGGATCAAAGACATCTCCATCAGGAGGGTCGAGGTCCATCGAGTCTGTGACATCATGAAATTCAACCCTTTTCGAGATATATGAAATGATTATTTCATCGATGCACTGTTAGTTAAATCTCGCTCTGAATTGATCACTCATGAGAGGACTAATTAATGGAGAAAGGCTTTTGAGGAATTAAGTATATACGACCTGAGAACTCGATCATGGATTGACAACTCGACCATAAAGATTGACGAGGGACAATTTTGAGCCATTATAGACCGATCAATGAATGGTTATAGAATGATTCGCCAATAGTATACAATCGGATCGCGGGTGATTCCGCCTAACCATTGTATGGATTGCGAACGACCCTAAACCAATTTTTAATAATCGTGTACTTCGAAACTAGCGATTGACCCTCGCAATTACATGACAACCAAGGTCACCCATGACTCGAGAAAGCTTAAACGTGGGTTGATATTGAATCAACCACGGGTCAAATAAGCGTAACTCCTAAAGGCCGCCCGTTAGTTTGAGATAAACAAAAGTCGCAATTGATCGATTTTGATCATGAATTATAATTCGAATTCGGTTATCGAACTTTCAAGGATTTCAAGACTAATCTATTGGACATCACCTCATTAAACCATCTGTTTATCAGTTTGCTCGAAATTCTTGGAAAAGTGAAATTCGGACCGGAATCGAGAAGCCACGTGTCACGGCCCGAACCCCAACGGGCTCGCGACATCCCTTCGACGGTCGTATTGAACGCGACGTCCCAGGATGCGTCGCCGACCCAAACGAAACACCCAAAGTTGTACGCAAGCGGAAGCAAAATTTAAACAACCCAGACACGAAACATTCAAGGAGGGGTAGCCTACGGCCGCCGGCGAGCCAGATCTGGCGCCGGCGGCCGTCGCCCGTCGCCGAGCGACCCCCGGCGAGGGACGCCGACCTCGGGCGACGAGGCTCGAGGTCGCGCGACCTCAGCCGACGGCCGCTGGGTCGCGCGGACCCGGCCGACGGCCGCCGGGTCGCGCGACCCGTGCCACCGACGGCCGCTCGGGTCGCGCGACCCCAGCCGACGGCCGCCCGGGTCACGTACTCAAAACAAGAATACATTTAATATGACTTACAACCTTCACATTTACATCACCTTAAACCAAGCTACTGACATTGAACCACGTTCATAAAAAAGGCGGTGGTTGGGTAGCCTAACTTCACTATTAAAAAGGGGCATCCAAAAAGGAGTGAAGCACCAATGTCCAAAAACCACTCCCGGTTTTCGAATCGCACGTGACGACTATTCGTCACTCCAAGCCTGAAAATATTTAACAACGGGGGATGAGATAAATCTCAATAAGCATACCCCTAAATCCCAGATAGGCCAATGCGCACCCAGACAAGTCTTTAGATGCAATCTAACATTCGACGAACTAGAATATACACAAACATATTTACCTCGCCTCAATCATGTGCCAACTCTGCATATTAGTCAAAGTGCTACAATACAATAATATCCCAAGAACATATCACAATCGCTTGAGTGCCATATACACGTGCATTCACCCAATTCAATCAAGCACATTCTACATGAATGTCCATCCAACTGTCCATAACCCGCGCAAACACGCCTCAGGTCCTTTCTCACAGCCCGCGTCAACACGCCTCAGGCCCATTCTTACAGCCCTCGTCAACACGCCTCAGGCCCATTCTCACAGCCCGCATCAACACGCCTCAGGCCCTTTCTCACAGCCCGCATCAATACGCCTCAGACTCAACTTTCTTTCCAATGACCCGTGTAAACACGCCTCAGGCCCAACTTTCCTTCCACTGACTCGCGTAAACACGCCTCAGGCCATTCAGACAAGCACATACGCCACATTATTCAATTAATTACCACGTCTTTCACATATTCAAACAACGCCCAAGGATATTCGATCAACCACAATACCATTCGCCACTCATGCGCACCAAGACAACCACAATTCCACCAATTAAAGTCATACTCGCACACTCACAAACAGTCATTCAAGGTCAGCCATTACTCGTTATCAAATCATCACGTGAGCACACAATATCAAGCATTGAATCAGCCCGTAATTCAAATAACCACCAGCCACACTTAGCTCGCCATTCCGATACAATAAGGCCCACATTTTACTTCAAAACTTGTCCAATATTAGTCCATCGGACTAGCTAATGTCCCGACTCGTGACAACCCCTAACTCGGCCTTAAAACCAGCCAACAACTCGCCCAAAGACAGCCCCAAATCAACCTCTAAATCTCACATATAAACAACACGAACCACAAAAGTCAACATCCACTCAAGTGCAATCTAACGGCCACAAAACGATCTCGCGAGTTTGATCCAACGGCCACGAAAATCCCAATTTTCAAATTTAAGAAAAGGCCAAAAGATTCTAAATAAAACACACTACGAAGGAGATTTACTAGTCCAAATCCGCACCCGGTCTAAATTTCACTTTTCGATAATTCCGGGCAATATCGATGCTGGCCACAATAATATCGACATCATCCAATTAAATTCGTCACAAAACTCCAAGAAATTCGACACCAAAGTTCGGGCTTTAAATAGCGGCTAAATTCGATCGAGTGCGATTTTAGCGAAATCTCAAATTTAAAATTAACCCAAGAGTGATCAGTTCCGGGCGAGATTTTACTATAAGCACATTAACGAAATACACGTTTTATAAACCCCAAAAATGGGTCGAAATTCGGAATGTCACAACTCTTCCCCCTTACAAAAATTTCGTCCTCGAAATTTACAACTCAACCCAATTATTCGAACAAATGGGGGTATTGGTGTTGCACCAGCTCTTCGCTTTCCCATGTTGCACCTTCGGTTCCATGATGCTCCCAAATTACTTTGACCATCGGAATTGTCTTGTTCCGCAACACTCGTTCCATTCTGTCCTCGATCCTTACTGGCCTTTCCACGTACGACACTCTGTCGTCCACGTCTATTTCTTCATAATTCAGCACGTGGGTCGGATCTGGTTCGTATTTCCTTAACATAGACACATGGAACACATTGTAAACTTGGGACAAATTCGGCGGTAGTGCGAGACGATAGGCCAAGGTGCCAATTCTCTCTAAGACCTCGAATGGACCCACGTACCTCGGGCTCAACTTTCCTTTCTTACCAAACCGTGACAATCCTCTCATCGGCGATTCTTTGAGGAAAACGTGGTCCCCTACTTGAAATTCCAAAGGCCTACGTCTCCGGTCTGCATAATTCTTTTGGCGGTTCTGAGCGGTCTTAAGCCTGTCCCGAATCACCTTGACTGTTTCAACTGACTGCTGAACCAACTCGGGACCTGTGATGCTCCTCTCACCAATTTCATCCCAACAAACCGGTGTTCTGCAAGCTCTGCCATACATTGCTTCAAACGGTGCCATTCTGATACTCTGCCGGTAGCTATTGTCGTAGGCAAATTCAACCAAATGTAACTATTCCTCCCAACTATCTTTAAAATTCAATACACATGCCCGCATCATATCTTCCAATGTCTGAATTGTCCTTTCAGACTGGCCATCCGTTTAGGGATGATAGGCCGTACTAAACTGTAACTTCGTTCCTAATGCCGTATGAAGACTTTTCCAAAAAGCGGCAGTGCACTTAGGATCACGGTCTGAAGTAATCGTCACTGGCACTCCGTGAAGACGGATTATGTGTCGCACGTATATCTCGGCATACCTTTCCAAGGAGAAGTCCTTTCACACCAACAGAAAATGTGCTGACTTTGTCAATCGGTCGGCTACCACCCAAATTGAATCATGACCCCTCTGACTTATCGGTAATCCTATTACAAAGTCCATTGTGATGTGTTCCCATTTCCATTTAGGGATGTCCAATGGCTGCAACATTCCACCCGGCTTGCAATGTTGCGCCTTCACTTGTTGGCATGTTAAACACTTAGCCACGTGCTTGGCTACATCCACTTTCATGCCGTTCCACCAATAATGCTATCGCAAGTTCTGATACATCTTCGTACTATCCGGGTGAATACTGTAATTGCTACGGTGAGCTTCTGACAAAATTTCTTCCTTCAATTCTGCATCACCGGGTACGCACAACAGTCCACGGAACTTCAGAATCCCATCCTCGGATACCTGAAAGTCCAATTTCCTTTTTGCGACATCCATTTTCAGAATCTTCTGAACCTCCAGGTCCGTTGATTATAAAGCCTTAATCTTAGTCTGGAATTCCGGTTCAATCCTCAGTGCGGCAAGCAAACTTGAGACATGACTCAATTCAAACTTAAATTCTGAATCCCGAACTCCCTCCAACAGGATCCATTCCTTGACCATTATATGCGCGATGCTCGATTTCTGGCTCAGTGCATCTGCTACTTTATTAGCTTTTTCGGGACGATACATAATCTCACAGTTATAATCCTTACGGAGTTCCATCCAACGACGCTGTCTCATGTTCAATTCCTTTTGGGAGAACAAGTACCTTAAACTTTGATGGTCCGTATAAATCTAAAATTTCTCCCTACACAAGTAGTGTCTCCAAATCTTAAGGGCGAAGATAATCGCGGCCAATTCCAAGTCGTGCGTCGGGTGGTTCAGCACATGTGGTCTCAAGTGTCGCGATGCGTATGCCACCACTTTTCCATGTTGCATTAGTACGCATCTCAGTCCTCTTAGCGACGCGTCACTGTAAATCTCATATCCTCCTCGACCTGACGGGATTGTCAACATAGGCGCGGTCGTCAATCTCTGCTTTAACTCTTGGAAACTCCTTTCACACTTATCCGTCCATTCAAACCTCGTCTCCTTCTTTAGTAACAGCGTCAACGATGTCGCTAATGCCGAAAACCTTTCTATGAAGCGTCTGTAATAACCTACTAGACCCAAGAAGCTCCGAACCTCGGTTACTGTTGTCGGTCTTGGCCAATTCGTAACTGCCTCAATCTTTGTCGGGTCCACTGAAATTCCATTCCCAGAAGTCACATGTCCAAGAAATGCTACCCGATTTAGCCAGAACTTGCACTTGCTAAAAACTTGGCATAGAGTGTGTGTTCTCTTAAAGTCCGTAGAACCATTCGTAGATCTTGCTCGTGTTCCTCGAGGCTCCTTGAATACACCAAGATGTCATCGATGAATACAATAACGACTGATCTAAGAATTCCCTAAACACCCGATTCATCAAATCCATGAAAGTAGCTGGGGCGTTAGTCAATCTGAACGGCATTACTGTAAACTCATCGTGCGCATACCTCGTCCTAAATGTCGTTTTTGGTATATCATCCTTCTTAATCCTCAGTTGGTGGTAACCAGACCTCAAATCGATCTTAGAAAACATCGATGCTCCTTACAACTGATCAAACAGATTATCTATCCTTGGTAGTGGATACTTATTCTTAATGGTCACCTGATTCAACTGTCTGTAGTCAATGCACAACCTTAAGGACCCATCCTTCTTTCTCATGAATAACATTGGCGCTTCCCATGGAGACGCACTCGGGCGAATAAAGCCCTTATCCAGTAACTCCTGCATTTGGACCTTCAATTCCTTCAATTCTTACAACGACATCCTATAAGGTGCTTTCGAGATCGGTTCTATCCCTAGGGCCAACGCAACCACAAACTCCACTTCTCTATGAGGTGGCAATCCCAGCAATTCCTGAGGAAAGACATCGGGGAAATTGCACACCACGGCTATGTCCTCTAACCTTGGCTCCTTAACCAACGAATTAACCATAAGATAGTTATCTTTCTACTCTTCAATTAAAAAGCTCAATCTATCCAATTTCATTCCAACAGTTGTCGCGCCACGCTCTCGCGTGCTAGAATGGAGGTATTTTTCTACACGGGTCTCTCCCAGACCATACCTCACGTGACAGTGGGGTTTATTTGATCTAAACTTGAACTTGGAGTCGCCACTAGTCATTTACGGTAGGTTGACTAGAAACCTAATCGAGGTACGGGAGAAATACCACGATCTTACGAATCGGAGATTCTGGATAAGGGACTTGGTTACGTTAACAATCCCAAATTGGGACCATTAACGCCCTTTCGGTACCTAAGAACGATATGGCATGTCTAACATGTCACACGGATTCCTAAGGTCAATTCACTAATCTAATCATGAACAAACAATTAAGCACCCAAGAATTAAAATGCGCAATCAATGGCAAATCAATCATAGCAATCCTAATCTGGCCACTAAAAAAGAAAATCAAGCAAAACACCCAAACCCTAATGAAGCTTTAATAGCTTGTTCATTTCATAATTTACACATTTTCAGGATTTTAGGGTTTTTTAGGGATTATAACCCTTTAATTTGAAATTTTCCAAAAATGCCACTTAGGCATTTCCAAAAATTCAAATTTCACTTTTTATGGCGGGCCACGATGATTTTTGAATCATTATGTGGATTTTCACAATTTTTTGATTTTTTGATTTTTTTAAAAAAAATGCCATTTGGGCACTTCCAAAAATTCAAATTTTACTTTTTATGGCTGGCCACGATGATTTTGGACCTTTCTGTGAATTTTCAAATTTTTTGATATTTTATGATTTTCTGAAAATTTTTATGAATTTTCCAAATTTTTCAATTTTTTTTTTATTTTTCTGAATTTTTATATTTTTTATATTTTATATTTTCTGAATTTTCTGAATTTTTATGAATTTTCTGAATTTTTTCCTAATTTTTTTTTATTTTCTCTTTTTGTTTTTAAATTTTCCCGCCGGGGAATTGAACCGGACCGGACCGGCTCAAACCGGTTCATCCGAGACCGAAACGGCAGGCATCGGCGCCGATCTTCCTCTCCGGCGGGCACGATACGCCAAAACGGCGCCGTTTTGGCCTAAGTTCATTGAGGCATTTATACAAACGGTTGGTGTGCGTTGTTCCGCATTTAACATTCTCGAGGTCACCGGTTCGGACTCACCGCTGGCGACCTTCCGGCAATTATTTCGCTATTCCACTTGCACCATCATCAAGTCCACATGTTCTATTATCAACTCAGCCCAATTATATCACTGTCGGACACTCGCCGGCCGGCTAAAACTCAGTCCAAAAACCCTAACTTCCACCGGCTAAACTTTCATTTTTCAGAACCTAAATGGCTATCCTACTCGCCCTAGCCGTCTAAATCGGTTCCAATCACTAACAAACATCAAACAAAGGTCAAGGAAAACTAACCTGAATGACCTAAGGCCATGGCAATGCTCCGGCGGGGTCACCGGAGCTCCGGCGAGAGGGTTTTATGCACGGCCGACTCGGTTCATGCATTTTAATGCCGAAAAACACAATCAAATAACACCAAAATGATTAGAAACGAGTTTTGCACATCCTGGAATACAGAATCGCAAAGAAAATCGCAAGAACAACCGAATTAAATCAAATCATATTTTGTTTGAATCCTGGAAAACCGTGACTGTGAGCCGATTTTACCTGCTTCGTTCGATGTTCAAATGAAATTGTCGAAGTGATCTGCGCCCCGAGGATTGTTCCTTGACACTTGCTCTTCACTTCGGTGGCCGTGGCTTCGCCGGAACAGGTCTGAATTGGCTGATCGAGCTTGATTTTCAGACTTTCCCGGTCAGCCTCTTCCTGGTTCACCCGAGGAGGAAATCCACCCAAGACGGTCGATTCGCCGGCTCCGTTCAATCAAACGGCGCCGATCACTCGACCAGGGGGATCTCTACTCCTTTCTCTCTCTAGATTCCAAACGTTTTCTCTCTGTTTTCCTCTCCTCCCTCTCTCTGGAATTTCGTCGAATAGCTTTTCCTCTCCCTCTTCAGTTTTTTTCCTTTTTTTGTTGATTGATTTCCCGCTCAAATTCAGTTGGAACCGACTTCCGATCGGTTGGGGTCGTTAACCGGTGCCAGATGGACATTTTCCAGCTGGAAAAACCAATTAACACGTGCTAGTTTGATCGAGAATGATCAGTAAAGTCGCGGGCACAAGTTGTTTTTCTGGGTTTAGTTTGGTCTGGGTAAAGTCGGGTGAAGAAGATGCACTGTTCGGGTCGGATCAGGTCGACCTGCCCAACCCAGCAGTTCCGGTTTTGTATAAATTTGCAAATTAAATCCGATTTCGACCAAATCTTCGAAATTCGACCCCAAAATTGAATTTCCCATCTCATTTTGAACCTAAACATATGTTTTTCCCCAATTTTTGATATAACCATGTCCAAAATTTTCCAAATTTCATATCCGGGTTATTCGGATTTTTCTCAATTCGACGTCCTAATGACCTGATTAGGAAAAACCGATGCCAAAATTGAATTACCCAGGTCTGATTAACCCTAGAAATGATAGTCTCATATTTCGACTATTTCATATTGGGCATGATTCGCAATTTGGGTTCAAAATTCCTAATTTTCAATCAAAATTTGGGGATTTCTGATTTTTATGTCAAATTTTGCAATTGGACCGACCATTGTACAATTCAAGGTCCCAGAATCAATTGTTGTGAAGACACTATGACTTAAAAATGACTAGAAAAAATTTAATTGCATTTTTGGTTCAATTTGGGTTTAATTTTGCCCAATTTTGGGAAAAACATATACCCAATTGAGATTTTCCAAAATGTACAATGTATTTATGAAATTGGATTTAAAATAAGACTAATGACTATTTTTATGGAATTTTCTGATTCCATTTGCTATTTTTGTTGATTTTCTCGCCTAATTTGACTAAAAGAAATTAAGGAAAAATGCAGAAAAATGCTAAAAAATTATTTTTTGGTTTAGAAATAGGTTTCTTGGCTTAGCCAAGATTCCTAGACCTAATTTTGAAATTTTGAAAATATGAAAAAAAATGAGCTAAAATTAAGTGTCAACAACGGTCTCCCAAAGTAAATCACTCATGATCTTTACAAAATCCAAAATTTCCAAGCGATTACTCATTCACCCAAATCTTGTCAAAGGATATCATCAGTAATTTCAAAATACAAAAAACTGATTGTGTCAATTTACCATGAGCAATTATATGTCTTACATGACCATTCAAATCTAAAATTTCCAAAAAAATCACTTATAATACACCAAATATCCTTATACATCGCATTTAGACCCTTAAGACAAGTCATCCGCTTCCTTCCCAGCCACAACTTACACTTTTCCTTACGCCCATAGTTGATTCTGATTATTCGGTGGAGCAGTTCCCGCTTGATGTCCTATTCGCGGTTGCCACGGTTGTATCGGCGGCCTAACCTGTCGGTTCGGGTAGTTTCTCACTTGGTAACCTCGCCCACCACATCCAAAGCATACTCCACCCCTACTCGGGCAAGGCCCATTTCCGTGTCTTCCCCCACAAAGTCGACAAGTCGTATTTGAATGGTGAGCCGGCTTTCCGATATTCTTCCTAACGGGAGGGACAAAGCGACTATTTCCCATCATTGGCCTCTTTCCAACGTGACGATTATCCCTAGCCGGGGCATATCGTGATCTAGGGGCGGCAGCCCGATCCATCAAATCACGCTCAATTGCCTGAACCCGATCATAAATCTCGTAATAACCCCTCAAGTTTAGTGATATCATCTGACTACAGAGGTCCGGCTTCAGCCTATCTCAAAACCTCCGGGCCTTGTCCAAGGGGTCCTCTATCATTCTCGGGGCAAACTTGGACAGCTTTACAAACTCAGCTTCATACTGGTCCATCAACATCTGACCCTGGTGAAGCCTCATGAATTCTGCCAATTTTTGTTCTCGGGCGCTTTCCGAGAAATACTTGCTATTAAAGGTCTCGGTTAAAATAGTCCAAGTCGGAGCAGTACCAGTAGGGAACACTTGACCTCTAGTGGCCCTCCACCAATCACTTGCATTTCCTTGAAGCCGGTAGACTGCCAGGGTTACCTTTTCTCTCTCGGTACACCCCAATGCTTCAAAAGTCTTTTCTAGCTCTTCCGTCCATCGGGGTGCAGCCTTATTATCATCTCTCCCATCAAACTTCGGAGGCTTCAACCTCAAAAACTGCTCGACCAGCTTAGACATCGGTCTGTTTGCATTCACCTGTCCTTGACCAGGATTCCCATCATTCACATCGCTCCCATGATTCTCGTTATTTCCATTGACCCCATTGGCAGAGGCAACAGCGGCCTCAGCAGCAGCAGCGACAGTAGCATTTCTATCTCGAGTCTGTCTATCCATTAAAATTCCAACTTCTTGCAGTGCCCTCAGAATTCCATCCACCCGGGGATCCTCCACAACTCCAGCTGGAGCCACGCGACCTCGACCTCGACCTCTTCCACGGCTGCTCATTTTTACAAGGTTCTCACACTTGCTTATCTGCTATAATTCAACTTAGGAATTAGAAACCTAGGCCAACTATACAAGTCTAAAGCTCTAGGCAGTGAATCGCAACAACAATTCACTAAGCAGACAGCCAATCACAAGCAACACCCAATCACAACCAATAGGGTTCGTACACTTACCTCAAGTCCTGTCGCACCTGCACTTTACACGTTATTGCATAACATCACTCATGAATCACAATCAAACAGTCTGTCTCCCAAACTGACTACCCCAAAGTCATCGCTCCTTATCACTCAAGGCTTCGACCAACTTGGATCGAGCTGACCTTGCTCTGATACCAAATCAATGGGGATGTCACGCCCCGAATCCCAATGGGCTCGCGACACCCCTTCGATGGTCGTATTGAACGCGACGTTCCAGGACGCGTCGCCGACCCAAACGAAATACCCAAAGTCATACACAAGCGGAAGCGAAATTTAAACAACCCAGACACGAAACATTCAAGGAGGGGTAGCCGAAAGGCACGTACTCAAAACAAGAATACATTTAATATGACTTACAACCTTCACATTTACATCATCTTAAACCAGGCTATTAACATCGAACCACGTTCATAAAAAAGGCGGTGGTTAGGTAGCCTAACTTCACTATTAAAAAGGGGCATCCAAAAAGGGGAGAAGCACCAATGTCCAAAAACTACTCCCGGTTTCCGAACCGCGCGTGACGACTATTCGTCACTCCAAGCCTGAAAATATTTAACAACGGGTGATGAGATAAATCTCAATAAGCAGACCCCTAAACCCCACATAGGCCAATGCATACCCAGACAAGTCTCCACATGCAATCTAACATTCGACGAACTAGAATATACACAAACATACTTACCTCGCCTCAATCATGCTCCAACTTTGCATATTAGTCAAAGTGCTACAATACAATAATATCCCAAGAACATATCACAATCGCTTGAGCGCCATATACACGTGCATTCACCTAATTCAATCAAGCACATTCCACATGCATGTCCATCCAACTGTCCATGACCCGCATAAACACGCCTCAGGTCCTTTCTCACAGCCCGCGTCAACACGCCTCAGGCCCATTCTCATAGCCTGCGTCAACACGCCTCAGGCCAATTCTCACAGCCCGCATCAACACGCCTCAGGCCCTTTCTCACAGCCCGCATCAACACGCCTCAGGCTCAACTTTCTTTCCAATGATCCGCGTAAACACGCCTCAGGCCCAACTTTCCTTCCACTGACCCGCGTAAACACGCCAAAGGCCGTTCAGACAAGCGCATCCGCCACATTATTCAATTAATTACCATGTCTTTCACATATTCAAACATCGCCCAAGGATATTCGATCAACCACAATACCATTCACCACTCATGCGCACCAAGACAACCACAATTCCACCAATTAAAGTCACACTCGCACACTCACAAACAGTCATTCAAGGTCAGCCATTACTCGTCATCAAATCATCACGTGAGCACACAATATCAAGCATTGAATCAGCCCGTAATTCAAATAACCACCAGCCACACTTAACTCGCCATTCTGATACAATAAGGCCCACATTTTACTCCAAAACTTGTCCAATATTAGTTTACCGGACTAGCTAATATCCCGGCTCGTGACAACCCCTAACTCGGCCTTAAAACCAGCCAACAACTCGCCCAAAGACGGCCCCAAATCAACCTCTAAATCAGTCACATAGAAACAACACGAACCATCGCCAAATCGGACATTGAATCACACATGAATAAACAATAAAATTGACATAAATTTCCAGTATTATACGACCTCCAAACCAGCCATAAAATCAGCAATAAACCACCTCGACTTAGCCTACGTTCCAACCTAATCACCCATCCCGAACTCACCACCATTTCCTTCACCAAACCGCATCAAATCAGCCACCCAATCCGCACCAAACAACCCATAACAGCTACCATTTCCACTCCGAACGGCCCCTAAACAAGTCTATTAATACCCAAAGTCCTAGACAAGGTTTAGGGTGTCGCTTACCTCAATCCAAACCAAGAAAACTGGACAAGGGTAGCAGAGAAAGAAGCTGAAGCAGCCACGTCATTGCCGGGACAGTAGGGGCGAGCGGCGGCTGGGACGGCGGGCAGGGAATGGGGCTGAAGCAGCTGCGTCGTCACTGGAACGGTAGGGGCAACGGCTACTTAGCTGGATGGTGAAGAACAGAACCAACAAGGGCGGCGGCAAGAAACAGGGGAGAGGCAGATGGTCGGAGCGGGGGGATAGCACGGCGGTGGCCACAGCGGCGCCGGCGGTAGCAGGGGCGGCGACAGAGCAAGGGGGAGGACTGGGTGGTGGTGGCGAGCCAGTGAGGGCAGCAGCAGCCGAGACAGCGGTGTGCGGCGATGGCTGGCAAGGCGGAGCATGGGGGTAAGCTAGAACAGGGGAAGGGGGAACCGCGGTGGCAATGGGAGAGCCAGCGGCGGTTGACGACGGCACGGCGGTTGGGTGGACGACATATGGTGGCCAGAATAACTGCGACGACGCGGCGGTTGGGCATCGGGCTGGACGCACGCGCGGAGGAGGAAAGGAAGGACGATCGGGGCAGAAGAGAGAGGGGGAGAGAGAATATGATGGGAGGGGTAAGAGAGAAGACGGTCAGAATAGAAGGGGGAGGGGACGTAAGTGAGCAGGAAAAGAGAGAAGGGGAGAGAGAAAGAGAGAGAGAGAACACACAAAAGTCAACATCCACTCAAGTGCAATCTAACGGCCACAAAACGATCTCGCGAGTTTGATCCAACGGCCACGAAAATCCCAATTTTCAAATTAAAGAAAAGGCCAAAAGATTCTAAATAAAACACACTACGAGGGAGGTCTACTAATCCAAATCCGCACCCGGTTTAAATTTCACTTTTCGATAATTCCGGGCAATATCGACATTGGCCACAATAATATTGACACCGTCCAATTAAATTCGTCACGAAACTCCAAGAAATTTGACACTAAAGTTCGGGCTCTAAATAACAGCCAAATTCGATCAAGTGCGATTTTAGCGAAATCTCAAATTTAAAAATAACCCAAGAGTGATCAGTTCCGGGCGAGATTTTACTATAAGCACACTGACGAAATACACGTTTTATAAACTCCAAAAATGGGTTGAAATTCGGAATGTCACACCACAAGGAAATTAGGCCATGAGGAGAAAAAAAATGGGCTTAGCCCATTTGTAAGCCCCGTTAAGCCTTTTAAGCCCATTTCTCTTCCAATTGGGCCCGTTCAAGCCCAAGCCCATGTGAATAGTGCTCGTGAATAGTGCCATTGTGACATTCTGAAATTCGACCCATTTTCAGGATTTATGAAATGATTATATCATCGATGCACTTTAGTTAAATCTCACTCGGAATTGATCACTCTTGAGAAGACTAACCATTAAGGAATGGTTAACTAGGAATCAAATACGTGGACCTAAAAACTTGGCTGTGGATCGACACTTCAGCCATAAAGATTGACGAGGGGATATTTTGGGCCATTATAGACCGATTTAGGGATGGTTATGGAACGATTCGCAAATGTCGTATAATTGAATTGCAGGTGATTCCGCTTGACCATTGTATGAATTTCAAACGATCCCAAACCTAATCCGAACGATCACATCAATTGGAACTAGTGATTGACCTTCGCAATTATATGACAACCGAGGTCGCCATGGCTCGAGTAAACTTAGATGTGGCTCGATATCGAATCGGCCACGAGTCGATACGCGTAACTCTTAAAAGCCGCTGGTTAGTTTGAGATACACTAAAGTCGCGATTGATTAGTTTTAGTCATAAATTAGAATCGGGAATGGGATGTCGAACTTTCAAGATTTCACGAAAATTGATCGGACGTCGTCTCATTAAGCATGGCCAACTATTGGATTGCTCAGAATTGTCGAAAAAGTGTAATTTGGACCGGGTATGAAAAAAGACGGCAAAAGAACACTACAAGTGCCATAACTTGTGTACGGCGCTCACTTTGGTGCCATAAGTTTTTTTTGGATCACTTTAGTGCTAAAATTTTTGAAAAACGATCACTTAAGTGCTAAAATTTTTGAAAAACGATCACTTAAGTGCTAACTCCGGTGTCGTACACAATTTTTCGCCGGAAATCCGACGTGGCATTTTTTTTATTAATTTCTGAAGCTGACGTGGCTCGCCGGAGATTGGCACTTAAGTGATCGTTTTTCAAAATTTTTAGCACTTAAATGATCGTTTTTAAAAAATTTTAGCACTTAAGTGATCGTTTTTCAAAAATTTTAGCACTGAAGTGATCCAAAAAAAACTTATGACACTTAAGTGATCGTTTTTCCTCCGACTTGGCACCAAAGTGATCCGAAAAAAAGTTATGGCACCAAAGTGATCTCCGTACACAAGTTATGGCACTTATAGTGTCCTTTTGCCGAAAAAAGACCATTTTACCCCTGAGGATATTTGAATTCATTTGAAAGGTTGAAGGGCAATTTGGGCATTTGGATTTTTCCTCCTTGGCCGAAATTCTTGGACAGTTATGCCCCTCCTCATCTTGTCTTTTTATTTTGGTTGCCATTTTTAATTTTTGGGAACTTATTGAGAGAAAAATCATGGGCCCTTGGATCTTGACTTGGGGAAGAGGATTGAATGTGGACCCTTGGATTTGTAAGTAGGATGGGTGATGGGGTTTTGTTAGTGGGGTTAGTAAAATCTGATCATATCTCTCTCTCACTCTCTCTCCCTCATTCTCTCTTGCTCACTATCTCTCATCCCTTGCCCCTCCATTTCGGTCGAAGTTCGTTCCCCCTCCACCTTGCTGATCTGTTCAGCCCTTCTCAGCCACTGCTAGTCACCGTGACGCTGCCGTGAAGCCGCCGGAACAGCCGCCGGCGCCGCTGCTGCACCTGACCGCCACCATCCTCTCTCTTTTCCTCTCTTTCCTCACCATTTTCGGAAGCAACCAGCCACCACCGAAGCCAACACCACCCTTCACTGTGACCATTAGCTTGTACTCGCCTCAGCCGTGGACCGCCGTGATCGGAGCTACTGTCGCTCTTCCCGTCCGGCCGCCAGAACAACAGCTGCTTTGCTGGGCTGATCTTGCTGATTTTAAGCTTAGGCTCCTAGTAAGTACTCCCTAAGCCTTGGTTAGGATAATGGGTTTAGGGGCTGATTAGGGGTTGATTAGAGTTGGTTTGATGGCTGGTTGAGCTTGATTGATGATTTGTGATTGTTGAGTTGTTGCTCGGATTTGGTTGCTGCTGTGCCCTGTTGTTTTGTTATTTTTGTAAAGATCAATGTGGACCGAATTTGAGGAGGTGTTCTTCATGAAAGTTGACCCTAACATCTTGAATTATATCATATATTAAATCTGAAATTTTTGGAGACCTTTTTGGGGTATTCAGAAGTCCATTTTCGGACCGTCTCAAACCTACCGGATTTACTGTTCACCCGACTGGCGTGTCTTTCTGAGTTTTTATAAAATTTTCCGGGCCTCTTTTCAACAAAATTCCTTCATGAAATTTTCCAAGGACACTTGTTTCTATGACATATAAAAATTTCAAATATTTCTAAGGAGATTTGGGCACTAATTGAAATGTATTTTGAAGGCCGGACAGTCTGTCCTGGTAGGTTGATTTCGATCTGACTTTGAGGGGAAAAACGAGGCGTTTCTAGTTGGAACTGGGTTTTGTATTCTCATGAAATTTTTTTTTCAAGATATTTCCAATGACATATCCAAAATTCAGAATTTTTGGTGTTGAATTACTATTTATTTCGAACGGATTTCAGTTATTTCGCAATTGCCAAATTTCAGCCTGATTCTGTGCAAAATTGGTTCTCTCTCTCGGGAGTTTTTCGATGTTGTTGTTGCCCGTGAGGGTGCGGCTGGTTATGAGCTGAGAGTGAATTGAATGGTAATTGGCTAATCGAAAAATGAGAAATTGATTTAAGTGTTGAATGCCCGTATGCTCATATAATACCCTGAGGCGTTTTACGCGGGGTTATAACCTATCTTGATGCGTTTTACGCGAGACGATGCTCGATTTATCGGATGCCAAGGAGGCCCGGATGCTAATCGCAGTGGAGGCCGGATTGATGCTCCTTATGGAATGCCGTCTTAATACGTGTGACGCGAGATGATGCCGTTGTCGACGTAGCGAGATGATGCCCGGTTACGCCAAAAGCCTTATAGCTTGATGCGTTTTATGCGGGTTTGGGGAGCTCGAGGGGCCTCTAATAATCTGGACCTTGTGATTGTGATATGCATTGTAGTATGCTATGTGAGATTATTATTGGGCATGTCCGGATTATTAAGTGTGCCATGCATGTGCTTGTCCCGATTCAGGTTGTTATGTGCAATGAATGGTTGCCATGTTATGGTTGTATACTAACATGCAGGGTTGCGTGTGTGCCAAGGCGAGGTAAGGACACCTGTGATTGTCGTGGCACGTTGAGTGATGAACCTTGCATGCTCCGAACTGTCCTGCAATACGCACTAGCCTAAGTGAGGCTTAGGTAGTGACTTATTGAGATTTATTTTCATTGTTGAATTATAAACATTTCAGACCGCCAAGTCTTATGATGATATGGAAGATCCGGGGACGCCGCCAGGGTACCGCAATGATTGATGATGGATTTAGTCCCCCGTCTTTTGAGAAACCTCTTTTTGTTGTGCGTGGTTCTCGTTTGGCGGCCTCTAGTAAGGATTGTATGATGTGAATTTATAAGTAACATTATGTTTATAAAAGTGTTTTGTTGATGTGATTTCTTTGTCTCTGTACTACCCCGTTTAATTATTTGTTGTATGGAGAGTTCGATTTGCTTCCGCGTGTGTTGCTCTTCAGTTCGTTGTTTGGGTCGGCGACATGTCCTGGGATATCGCATTCTTACCGACCGTGGCAGGATGTTACGAGCTCGTGGGAATCGGGGTGTGATAGCTGTGAATAGTGTCAAGGGCTGAATTTACCAAATTGCCCTTCTTATCTTCTCTTTATTACATTTTTTCCCTTGAATATTTTTTAAGCTTGCTTTGGAAGATTCATTCCTAGACATTGGATCTTGGCTTGTTGGGCAAGAAGTGATCTTGGCCATCCATTTTTGGGTGTGTCTTGATAGACACTGTCTCTCTCTTGATTACTCTCTCTCACTTTGGCCTTCACTCTCTCCCTTGCACTCTCTCCTCTCCTTTGTTCAGCCGCCACCACCAGCCTCCATCGCTGACAACCACCAGTCGCCATTACCGTTGCCATCACCGCCTTGACTAGCCACCATCACCGTCACCACTTTCTCTCTCTCCTTCACTCTCTTGGTATGGCCACCACCATCACCACCACCCTTATTCCACCACCACCACCGTGAGCCCTCCTTGCTGCTGTAGCACACCGTCTTTGAGCCGTCCACCACTTCGCCACCGTAGCCGTTCGCTGCCGTGGCTGTTCGCCGCCCCTTTTAGCTTGGTATTTCCTTGGTTTAAGAGAAAGTTACTCTCTAAACCTTGGTTAGGACATTAGGTTGTTAATGGATTAGGTTTAGGGGCTAATTAGGGTGATTATTGGTGGATTAGTAGATAGGTTATCTTATGTTGGTTTGATAGCTTATCATGTGTTTAGGTGATAGCATATCATGTTTAGTTGATAGCTTATCATGTTTAGTTGATATCTTATCATGTGTTTAGTTGATAGCTTATCATGTGTTTAGGTGATAGCTTATCATGTTTACTTGATAGCTTATCATGTGTTTAGTTGATAGCTTATCACGTGTTTAGTTGATAGCTTATCGTGTTTAGTTGATAGCTTATCATGTTTAGTTGATAGCTTATTATATGCCGAGGTGATAGCTTATCATGTATTGATGTGATAACTTATCATGAGTTGAGGTGATAGCTTATCATGTTTTAGTTGATAGCTTATCTTGGTTGTGTGATAGCTTATCATGTTAAAGGATGCTTATGTTGTATCATGCCTTGATTAAATGATAACATTGAACTTGCATAAGTTTGATTAGTAAGTGAATGGGCAAGTTGATTGGTGTTGTTATATGAGCAAGTTTTCGTGGTTGCCTATGCATCGGGAATTGCACGTTATAAATAACCATGCATTGGTTAATTTCCAAATATAAGAATTGGGACTTGAATGATTGTATGTGTGCTTGATCACCTAAGAGTTCCATTGTGCCCGGTGTTACCGGAAGACTGCCAATCCTAGGGATTGGCCGTGGCCATGAAGGTCGTGCCCAATTTTGGTAATTGGATGTCGTCGCGGGGACAGGATGAGACGAAGTCGTTCGTGAATGGAATTCGAAACGAACCCATTTATGGGATTCCGTCATTGAGGTTGGTGAGACGATGCTATCGTCGACGGAGTGGGACGATGCCCGGTCATGCCGGAAGACCGCCAACCTAATGCATGTTACGTGGGTTGTATCGTGGCCTGATGGGTCATTAATAATCTAGACTATCGCTAGTGTGACTTGCATCGAAGAGTGCTAAGTGCCTGAGAGTGATGATTGAGCATGTTTGGATTATTAAATTGTCATTGTGCATGGTGATGCAATGATATATGTTGTGCGTGCCTCTTGATTATATACATTGTTGTAATCTCGTTATGTGCTCGATGGAGCGATTGCCATGTCATGATGGTTGGAAATCGGTGAGTGGATTGCCTCATGTGTATAGTTAGGGCAAGGCTAAGGCTTGCTATGGATTTGCCATCGATGTTAGAATTGCATGTTTAAGGCAATCCGGGAGCAACATATTCTCCTAAACGGGGTTTAGGGGGCTTACTTGCTGAGTTTTCTCACTGTTGTTTGTTAACTATTTTCAGACCCTCGAGTATGAATCGACCTCTTACGCGGTTTGGGGTGCCCATGGATATGGGCACGGTAGTGGTAAAATATCCGGTGGGACCGGATAGAGCTTATTAGAAGCATTCGACAATCGTCTAGGTTGATGAGGGGTTAGCTATGTGGAAACTGCACGAATTTCTTGCTTGGTTCATAAGAGAAAGAGATGAACTGTTTGGTCCGATCAGAGGTTTTGACGGACCCCCTAATGGTGGAGTTGGAGAGGAGGTTTGGGATCCTATGGATCTCGACCCTCTAGATGGAACCGTTTCTGATCCGGAGACCGATCTGGATGACATGGAGTCTGATCCGAAGACGCCTCCTGGATACCATCAGCTTGGTGATGGGTTTTGGGTTGCCCTACCTTTTTGACTACCCCCTTTTGGTTAGAAGAGTTAGGTTAACCCGACCACCCAATTCCTTTTTGTATGTGTCGTCTGCTAGGAAGTGGCCTTGTGATAAGGCTTATATTTATGAATCTTCCTGGAGTTAACAAAATGTTTATAAAATGGCTTTGTTGTTTCGTTTCTCAAAATGTTTTCCTTGCTATCCCACCTTATTGATTGTTGTTGGGGTTTTTGAGTACGCTTCCGCATGCGTTTAATTGAAAGATAAAAAGAATGGGTCGGTGACGCATCCTCGACGTCGTAACTAAACGACCAAGGAAGAATGTTGGCGCGCTCGTGGGTTCGGGGCGGGATGGGTCCCACACCTCCTCGCCAGTACCTCCACTAGGGGGTCCGTCGAATCCCCTAATAGGATCAAAGAGCTCATCTCCCTCCCTTATAAACCATGCTATGAACTTATGCGGTACCCACATAGCCAAATCTTCGTCGACCCAGACGGTCGTCAAATGATTCTGAAATGCTCTATCCTGTCCAACCGAACACTCAGTCATTACCATGCCCATATCCATGGGCACCCCGAGCCACAAAGGATGCAGACTCATAATTGAGGGTTTGAAAATAGTTAAACAAACAACAATGAGATAAACTCAGCAAGTAAGCTCCCTAAACCTCATTTAGGAGAGTACGTTGCCTCTGGATCGACCTAAACGTGCAAGTCACTATCGATGACAGATCAATACCAAAGCCTCTGTTTTGCTTAAACTATATACATAAGGCAGTTATCTCACCTTTTTACTACCATACCAACATGGCAATCGCTCCAACGAGCACATAATAGGGTCACAATAACGTGCATATTCAAGAGGCATATTCCAGCATATTTCATTGCATAACCATGTACAACAACAATTTAACAAACCAGACATAATCAATCATCATTCTCAGGCACGTCGCACTCATCGATGCACATCGCACTCATGACAATCCAGATTATTAAACGACCCCTCGGGTCACGGCACATCCCAAAGGAAGGCGGTCTTCCGGCATGACCGGGCATCGTCCCACTCTGTTGGGCACTGCATCGTCTCACCAACCTCAAAGACGGCATTCCATAAATGGGCTCATTCCGAATTCCATTTGCGAACGACTTTGTCTCACCTTACCCCCGCGACGGCATCCAATTACCAAATTGGGCACGACCTCTGACGGCCACGGCCAAATCCTAGGTTGGCGGTCTTGCGGTATAACCATGCACAAATGGAACTTTTAGGTGATCATGCACACATAATAATCACTCGAGTCTCATTTCTTATTTTTGGAATTTAGCCAATGTCAAGTGTTTATGACGTGTAATTCTTTATGCATAAAGCTACCATGAAAAGCACTCATATATCAACACCAATAACATTGTCCATTCAATTTCCAATTAAACTTAAGCATACCAAAGATTGTCATTTAATCAAAGGCATTTTTCAACATAAACTCATCATTTTTATCATGGCAATTTAAACCTTATAACACATATCAATGATCATTAATCAAGATAAGTTTTCATTTAACTTATGATAAGTAGTCTATTCATTATGATAAGTTATCTACTTATTTCAAGATAAGCTATCACTATTTTCTTGATAAGCTATCACCATTTTTTTGATAAGCTATCACAATTTCCTTGATAAGCTATCACCTAAGTCTAGATAAGTTATCGACTACACTAGATAGGCTATCACCTAAACCACCTAATTAGCTCTAACCTAAACCATTAGCAAACCTAACGTCCTAATCAAGGTTTAGAGAGTAAACTTACTCTTAAACCAAAGGGAAACAAGAGAAGGGGTGGCTTGGCTTGGGCGGACGCACGGTGACGGCGGTGGACGGCTCGGCTCATAGCGGCGCAAGATGGTGGAGAACGGACGTCGGCGACGGTCACGGCGGTGAGGCGGGGACGCACGGCAATGGCGGCGGTGGTGAGGTGATCGAAATTGGAGGGAGTGAGAGAGAATGAGGGCGTGAGAGACCAAATGAGCAAAATGAGAGAAATGAGATAGAGAGACTAACTTCTTCTCATCCAAGCCAATAATGCTTGGCCAAGAATCACTCTTGCAAGACAAGCCAAGGATGCATGGCTAGGAATCCATCTTGCAAAACAAGTTGGGAAATATCTCTCAAAGCTCATTAAAGAGAGAGAGACAAAGGGAAGAGACCCAATTGGCATTGTCTTACTCCTTGTAGGCATGCACATTAAGAGGGGTAAGGTGGACAACTTTGCCCTTTAATGAACTAAAGGCTTCTAGAAGACTTAAGGGCCAAAAGGTAATTTCACTTCAAAATACTATTCATGCCCTAAAAGTCAATTCTTTCTAGAAGGCTTAAATGGGCTCACAAATGGGCCAAGCCCATTTTATCTCTCCTTATGGCCAAATTCCTCTTGGGCTTTGTCCTTGGGCTTAATTCCTTGTGGGCTTCTCACCTTGGGCTCTTCTTGTACAATTTTTCCCAAAACTATTCAAATTGGGTCTAAAAGGGCAAAACCGTAATTTATATTATCTGGGCCCTTGGTGGCCGAATTTGATGTTCATGAGGCCCATTGGGCCTTTCCAAATTCGTGGGTCTCCTTGTGGCTCCCAATTTCCAGCCCGAATTTCACTTCTCCAAACTTTTACGGTTTACCGATAAATAGGGGATCCCTTGAGATTATCCAATAGTTGTTTCTTAATCCTCTAGAGTCCAATACTCTCAACTGGATTAGAATTCACGGTTAAAATCTCTTAAATGCATCTTTCGCATAATTAGAACAATGGGCGACTTTTAGGGGTTTCGTGCGTTTGACCCGTAATTGACTCTAAATCAATCTATGTTTAAGCCTTTTCAATTCATGGATGACCTTCGATTGTCATGTAATTGAGAGGGGTCAATAGCCCGTTTTGAAGTATACGATCATTAGGGATTGATCTAGTGTCATTCGGAACTAATATAGGAATTGCACGGAACCACCTGCAAACCGATTATATACTATTGCCGAATCGAGCTATAACCATTCCTTGATCGACTTGAAATGGCTTATGATTATCCCTCATCGATCCTTATGGCCGAATTGTCAACTCATGATTCAATTCTTTGGTCACGCGCATCGAAGTCCTAAATTGCCTTTCCCAAAGCTTGGAATACTCTTGAATGATTCCGGAAATCAATTTAGAGCCTAATTCTACTCATTGCGCATTGACGAAATAACCATTTATTATATCCAAAATATGGTAGAAATTTGAGGATGTCACAAAAAACCTCTTTTTAGGAACTTTCTCCAACTAGGAAATCTATTCAAAATAAGAAACCTACTTAAATTAGAAAACTTTCCTGTTTGGGCTCAAACTCGAGACATATTTTCAATAGTTTTCAGCAATGTTGTTGCTTCTATGGGACGTTCGGATGGGACTAACTTCATTGCATGGAGTTCTATTAAAGGCTTCCCAAAGCAGAGACTACTTTCGAGTAGATGAGGAGATCTTGAGAGAGGTCTCCGTGCCTGGATTACACCAACAAAAGAATACCACGGTTTCGCTTATTTTTCGTATTTCTTTCTAGGTACTCTCGTTTTGGCGTCAATCTGCATTGGGAGAGTGAAAGGTGCTCTTTTGCAAGTCCTCAAGTGAACAAATTAGCGACGACCCAAGTGGAAGACTAGGTTTCCAATTAAAAGGCAACCCAGATCGACCCCTTCGTGCTTTGCCTCTCCGTCATTGTAATATAATTGGTTGCGCAAGGTTTTGCATAGGGCAACAAATGGGATGGCAGACTTTAGGCACTATGGGGGATGTCGAAAGTGGCAGGTGGAGGCCAAAGCAGCTGGACATAGTGGAGAATTTTTAATCCTATCTTAGGTTGATAAGATGTCTACAATCTGAAAAATATTCGGTGGATTTCAAACCCACCTTATCATATCCTATCTCTATGCGAATCCGGACGGTCAGAAGCAGCAAAAGTGAAAACTACTTGAACATTAGCTTTGACAGCCAAGAAGCGTAACTAACAACTAGTGCACAAAAAAATATAATTTTAAGCGTGACTAACAACTCTGGGCAAGCCTTTTTCTAATCAAGTGAGAAAAATTTTCTTTCGTTTTTTTTTACAAGCTAAAACTTGAGATATATTTTTAAGAGTAATTTAGATTACACCATCAGTGCAAAAAAAAGTTTACACAAGCAACTACATAAACCATTGCTTTGAGAGAGTGAGTTGGTCTAATCTACGAAGCAATTTATAGTGGTTTGGCCTTTTATTTAGTCTACTCCACTCTCCTAGTTCTAATAGCCCATCAACAAGAATGTTATACACCGATGCAATGCTAGAAGCCTTTGATAATATTTACAGATGGAATGCCTCTCCAGGAGGGACTGTAGCTCACTCTGCAAGTACGTACACTTCCATATTACACCCAAAACATTCTTTACAATGATTACTCCAACACTCTATCATAAGATTACAATATGAATCACAAGGGTTTTCTCAAAATCTAAGCAAGAGAAGTTAAAACAGGCTTTGAGAGTGTTTCGATCCCGTCGGCCAATCTTCAACAACCACTTTGATGCCCCCCCAAACTTCCTCAACACATTGGAGTCTTCAAATTGGTCAAATGGGTTGTTGCAAAGGTTGTTCTTAACTCAGAATGTTCACCCAAAGCTAATCAAGGGACCTTGCTTGAAATAGACCAAATTGCTTCACGAACTTGCCTGACACTTCTTCTATTTAGTAAAATATGGAAAACCTTTATGACTTGTCTAGAACATTTTTCTATGAATTCCAAGATCTGAAATTGGCTCCAAAGTAAAATTTGAATCCTATTGATATACAACTAGGTCTTTGTTCCCAGCTACGTGGATTATTGTATACTTTGATTGTAGCATATACTTCCTCTACAACGGGATCTATTCGGACTTGACTATTTTAACAAATCTCAATCTGTTCACCTGTTGCACTAAGGCCCTTCCAACCATACTGATGCACATAGCTTATCTAAGTTGTTATTGTTCTATTTGGTTTGTCCAAACACCTCGACAATTTCACGTCCCTTGCTTGTATACCAAAATTCAAAGGTCCTTCCAATTGTAACAGTTTCCACGCGGTATCTTGCTCTCATATGCAGACTTAGGAAGCTCTCCACTGGCGTGGACCTTTTGTTGTTAACAGCATCTGTGTATGAACTTGTGTCTGCAGATGATATTTCGTCTGCAAATTCAAATAAGGTTTACACTGAATGTTTTGTCATTTCCAAAACACTTATGGAGTGTCCTCAACAATCTTCCCTTTTCGATAATGGCGAAACCTTTTATACATTTTGATATGGAGAAGATGCCTTCACGTATGTACATTATTAATTTCTTGGAAGGAAAATAATTTTTCTTCAGTAATAAAGTGTAGTTATTTTTGGTAACTTCATATATATTGTGGCATACCACGTTCATGTATAGTAAAAGTGAGTCTATTTGTCAGCAAAAATTATTTGTTAGTAGTAAGTAAACTTTAGTTGTTCATGGTAAATCTTCTCTCTATTAGTAAGCTATTTCTAATAAATAATCATCAGGTTAAACCTTAATCGTGCATAGTAAACCTTATTTGTTCTCTGGTAAATTTTTCATTCCAATTAATATCACTAAAATAATCCTTTTATTTGAACTTTCATTTCAATTAGCCGGTCGTTCTAAATTTTATTTATTCCCCCTTGCAATTAATGTACTATGACTTGAATTTGAGCTATCTCTTGACAAAACGCTAACGGCATCTAGAAAATCTATCGTTATTACCATATTAGCAATTTTGCTGGATCAATTGCTATATTCCGACTAAAGTGACATTAATTACAAAAAGTATGAAAGTTTAGTACATCGAATCGAATGATTCAAACTAAAGTTTTTGTGACTCAATTGTGATACCCACTAAATTTCAGTAACGGCAAGTGAAATCATCCTTTCTTTTACTTTCCATCCTCTCTTGATTTTGAGTTTTTTTTTTCACGGTATTGCTTTTATATTTGAAGAAACAAAAAGAGCGATTCAACCATTTACCCATCAATTGGTTATACAAAAAAAAAAGATAATTATTCACAGTCAAGATCTTGATATCCGGGTGGGAATCGAACATGGCTGCTAACCGGTCCCCGATCAAGCCGACCCCGATTTTTGGCAAAAATTTAAAGAAAAAGTGAGCTAATTTGTATATTGTTGTTCGATGTTCAAAAATAAATTACATGTGTTTTTCTGTTGGCTAGCCAAAAGAAAATGAATTTGCCCATGACATGGCAGCGGCTGAAAAACCTCTGGAGCTGGGTTTTCGTCCCGCGGACAACTGAAGCCTTTGAGACCGTGCGCCATCGAAAGGAAATGGGAGTACCCCATTGGTGACACGTGTGGTGGTTTTGTATCGGCCACCTAAAATAAAAAATAAAAAAAGAAGGGGAGGTGATGATAATGATGTTGAAACATAAGGTCAAAAACATATATTCATTTATTTATCTCACCACCGCCCCCGCACAGAACCTCAATGCAATTCAATGAATTAAATATCTTTTAAAAAGGTGTCGCCTCCTTTATTTTCACTTTTTTTTTCCTTTTTTTCATCTTTTTATGCTTGACTTGGACAAGTTCTTCCCTTCCAATATTGACCTCTGCATTTTGTTGGCCATTTCCCCTTTTTTAATCAAAATCCACAGTACACAAAAACTTCTTCTTCTTCAAAAATGGACAAATGATCAAGCTTTTGATAGAAAGGTGTTTGCCAAAAGGGTGATCAGACACAGATTATCAGATATCATGTGCGCGTGTGTGCGCTTTTTTAGATTTTGCTTCATTGTTTTGATTGGATTCCACGAAATCTGAGCGTGGTGCAGACCCACTCTTTTCTTTCTTCTGGTGGAGAAATAACCAAACAATTCACGTTGGATTTTTATTTTTCTTGAGTTGACCACTGGAGGAAGACACAGTCATTATCAAGCACTTGCAAGCGAAAAATCGAGCTCTTAACCTGCCGAAAGAAAACTAAATAATATCTGCAATCCCTTGGTCCCCTCCACACCATTTCTATTTCCGTCATCTGTTGTGGTCTTGACTGAGGAATAATTGGATCAATTTAACAAGACATCAACCACTACCACAAGCAAGCAGCCCATCAACTTCTGTTCCATAGATTTTTGTTATAGATTTTTGTTTACTCTCTCTCTCTCTCTCTCTCTCAGTGGCTGTTAAAGAAATGCGCGTGAGTGGGGCTATCCTGAATTTGCCACATGGCGTTTTAGTATCTACATGATTGGCTTCGATTGGCTCTATATCTTTCTCGCTACCTCCAGGAAAAAAGAGAGAAGAAAATAAGATAACTCAAACTTTTGCTTCTTGATTCAAGAAGGAAGGTTCAACCGCTGGCAAAGTATTGCTGCGCATAATCAATGGCTTCAACTCTGTTTCTCAACTCAATCCACCCTTCATCCTCAGTTTCCTCCAAGACCCACTTCTCAATTCCCATCTCCAAGGATCGTCCACTGGATTTCTCTCCTTGTCACAGCTCAAGAAGTAGCAAAATCAGTTTACAGAAGAGGAGATGTACCCAACAAGTGAGAGCCACTGTAGTTGAATCCCCCGTGGCTCAAGAGGATAGCTCGGATGCCAAAGCGGCGCCGAGCAAGAAGCTCCGGGTGCTTGTCGCCGGAGGCGGCATCGGAGGGCTGGTTGTCGCACTGGCGGCGAAGAAAAAGGGGTTTGAGGTGGTGGTGCTTGAGAAGGACTTGAGTGCAATTAGAGGGGAGGGACAGTACAGGGGTCCAATTCAGATACAGAGCAATGCGTTGGCTGCTTTGGAGGCTATTGACATGGAGGTTGCTGAGGAGGTGATGAGGACTGGTTGTATAACTGGGGACAGGATTAATGGCCTTGTTGATGGGGTTTCTGGTACTTGGTGAGTTCACTTGGCTTTGACTGTTGATTTGCTTAATCTTTTTGGGTTTTCAATTAAGACTGATTTGGCAACTTATTGGCATGAGAAATATCCACTATTTAAGCATCAGAAAAGAGATTGTGTGTGTTCGTTCTGTTGGTTTGGCAATCTTAACTGAGGGAGGATTTAGAGATGTGATCTCCCTTGCTTATTATGCATACCTTTATGCATCTTAGTTGGCTGAATGAGTGAAGGATTACGAATTTATTGTTCTGTACTATGCACAGATCATTCGAGTCTTAATTATGAGAAGTTTTTATGTACGGGAAAATGTTTCAGATTGACAAATGAAGTGGTCTGAGCCTGCGCGGGTAAGATTTTAGGCCACTGGATTTTCGCAGTGGGTTCAGTATATGAAGCTATATTATCATGCAGGCCTTTTTGAATTCCACAAGAATACAGAGAATTGCAAGTTTCAAAGTGGTTTGAGCCTGTATGAATATTTTCAACCATTAAGATTTCGTAGTACCTTGATATGTGAAGCTGCCATTTTCTAAATCTCACAATAACATCGTCAATCTCATTACATTTACATCAAGTATTTTCGAAAATATATACTTACAAAAAAAAAAACATTATGTATGTATTGTGATCGAAAAAGCACTAGTATGGTCAGCACTGCCACCTCCCCCATTCGTGGTTTTGATTTCTTTTCCCATTAAAAGTTTACACAAATCTCAGTGGAGGAACTTATTTTCGAGAGAAGTCTCAGAAAGTGATATACAGTTGGCTACAGGTATATCAAGTTCGATACATTCACCCCTGCGGCAGAGCGGGGGCTTCCAGTCACTAGAGTTATTAGCCGAATGTCCCTTCAGCAGATTCTCGCTCGAGCAGTCGGGGAAGATGTTATATTAAATGACAGTAACGTGGTTGACTTTGATGATGATGGCACAAAGGTAAATTTGAGCACTGAGGCTTTCGAAATTATTTCTTCATCAACTGGTTTCAGGGAAATGCAACTGGAAGTTTTTTCCCTTATGTATTGGAAAATGCACTTGATAAGATAATCTTATTGGTTGTTACTTGGCTCCATTTGACATTCCTCATCCTGTGCTTCTTATTATCAATTTAAGGTTACCGTCATTCTTGAGAATGGGCAGCGTTTTGAAGGTGATCTCCTAATTGGAGCCGACGGCATATGGTCGAAGGTACCATGTTCTTCTCTGTTCTTTTCGGATAAAAGAGAGAATGTTTGCCCAATTAGGGAGTGAAAAAGTTTTTGGAGCAAATTGTTGTCCTAACATGTTGAAACAAAATCCTAATGAGCACTGAATTAGATGCCCAGACAAACTGCTTCATCCCAGTCATCTAGGCAAGTGAGGGAGTCTTAGGCCTAAGGATCAGGCAAATATCATCTATTCGATATTGTTCCTTCTATCATTAAAAGCAAAGTGAAAAGATGATCGCAAAATCGTCTGCAAAAAATGTGACAAAGTCGCTATTCCAATCCCATCTACTGAGAGGTCTTTTTTTTCCATTGAGAATAGGTGAGGAAAAGATTATTTGGGCCAAAGGATGCCACCTATTCAGGCTATACTTGTTACACCGGCATTGCAGATTTTGTACCAGCTGACATTGAGACTGTCGGGTAAGTATGTAAAGCCTTTCCCTCTTCTGTCAGTGTCAGGGTCATGAATTAGCTCGATTGGTGTGGTATTAAAGGGATGTTAATCATGTCCTGGTATATGTTTCGATCATCAAGTCTCTCACAAGTTGAGTTATTCTTGCTCTGAAGGTATCGAGTATTTCTGGGACACAAGCAGTATTTTGTCTCTTCAGATGTTGGCGCTGGAAAGATGCAGTGGTACGCATTTCACGAAGAAGCACCCGGTGGTGTGGATGGTGCAAATGGTGCATTTCCTGCTTTTGCTTAAAGATTCTAAGTTCATTCCGATCGTGCTTTGTATTTCGGAACTGATCTGCGCATTCCATGGTTTCTGTGCATGTCATTATCTCAATGACTTATAGTTTTCATCTTTTATTATTATTTTTATTTTTATGAAAAAGCGGCATTTACTAGAGATACATTTGTCATCATAAGTTTCGTGGCTTGGATACATTGTTGTGACCGGGAACAGTGGATTTGACCATATCTTGTATAAACCCATTCCTGTGACGTAAGCCGAGTACCTGTTTACTTGTGATGATCATATCTTTTCGTATGTGACGATTCTGCAGGTAAAAAAGAAAGGCTCTTGAAAATATTTGAAGGTTGGTGTGATAATGTGATAGATATTATACTTGCCACGGATGAAGAGGCGATTCTTCGACGCGACATTTATGACCGCACACCGGCTTTTACGTGGGGAAAGGGTCGTGTGACTTTGCTTGGGGATTCCATACACGCTATGCAGCCCAATATGGGGCAAGGGGGATGCATGGCCATTGAAGTATGCATCCAAAATTCAAGTGTTATAAGTTCTAAGTCAAGAAGACTGTGTTGCTTGCTTTTACATGTTTTTTTTTTTTTTTTGGTTACATGTTTATGCTTGGCTGGTTCAAGAAATTTCTGATCTTTTCTTTTATGATGTTTCAGTATAATTCTCATCAATTTTTTGTTTCTCTTTACAAATCAAAATATAACTGCTCTTTAAATTGTATGTGATATTTGACCCAAAAAAAAAATTGTATGTGATCTGGTAAACTTGCTTGGTCACGTTTGTTTGTATGGGCATGTTATAGTTTGCATGTTTTTGTATGCTTCAATCTCTCCGTTTAGCATTTTATAAACATAGTGAAAGTTTGTACTCATTGCTCAATTGAAATGCTTGAACATGGCCGTTAAAATGAAGCCAGTAATTGCTTTATCATTTGCACAGGATGGTTACCAACTCTCCCTGGAGCTTGAGAAGGCATGGAAAAATAGCGTTGAATCTGGGACCCCAATTGATGTGAATGATGCTCTGAGGAGGTAATTAATCCTTTATTAGCTTCTTTGTTAAAAAATGCCCAGAAGATTAAGTCCTTGATCTTGTTAACTTAGTCACGAGTGTATAACAGTAGTTCCTGCAAATATAATGTTTTGTCTCACATAATTTTGCTCTTTTTAGATATATTTTCTAGTGACAAATGGGAAGATTTTTACCCTTTGGTTCTGAAACTCGGTTGACTTATCAGCAACTATCCTCTGCTATTTGATGCATGGTACAAAGCATGGATGTTCAATCCAACTCTTGATGTATTTATGCTCTATAGTGCAAGCAAGCAACCATCCCTGATTAAGCACAGTGTACTATCATAGTTCTAACTTCTTGGAACACCATCTTTCTGTTTCTAGGAGCAAGTATTGACATGAATCTACGTTATGCAGTTACTGCATGTTAGGAGACATATTTAGTACTCTATATCTTTGATGTGCTAAGATTGATCAAAGTTTTCAATCTGTCAGTCAACTGAGCTTGTAATTTTAATTTGAATTTCCTCTAGCTACGAGAAAGCCAGACGGCTAAGAGTTGCTGCCATCCATGGAATGGCAAGAATGGCTGCAATAATGGCCTCGACGTACAAAGCTTATTTAGGTGTGGGTCTTGGTCCACTCTCGGTAGGTACTTGTCAAAAATCAGGCCATAAAAGCAAGCATTCTGTTGATATCATCCTTGCATTGATTCTTGCTACGCCAAATATTCACAGTTTCTGACGAAGCTTCGGATACCACATCCTGGAAGAGTTGGTGGAAGATTCTTTATAGACATCGCGATGCCATTGATGCTCAACTGGGTATTGGGTGGAAACAGGTCAATACTTTTCTGGCTTTTCTTTCCTTTATAATGATCCTGCAACTACAAAAAACTTGAGACACAAATCGTTTTGGAATGTGTTTGGACTGAATCTGGAATTATGGTGCTTGACAGCTCGAAACTTGAGGGTAGGCCACCTAGTTGCAGACTCTCAGACAAAGTATGGTCCCTGCATTCCTTTAAATTATCTTAGGTTGTATAGCTAATTCAGTTCATTGTAAATATGTGACAAATCCTCAATGTGGAAGCTAATTTATATCCAATCCATGTGAGTAAAGGCAAATGACCAGTTGAGAAGATGGTTCGAAGATGATGATGCATTGGAGCGTGCTATGAATGGGGAGTACGTATTTGAGCCTTGTGTTTATTTGTTCAGTTCCCGTCATATTTACTCTCAATTACCACAAACCACTCTTTATCATGCACTTGTCATGTATTTTGCAGATGGCTTCTTTTACCATTTGGAAACAAGACTAGTCCACCGCAACCTATTTGTTTAAGGAGAGACGAAAGCACAAGCTGCATTATTGGGTACGGACTTAATTTTTCATTTGGCTCTCTATGTTATGATGTAGTACAGAGGTGGCACCGTATTGACTCAGCTTCCTGCAAGTTTGTGAATGGCTCAAAAAGCAATTTCATGCTTTGTCTTAACTGTATTATAACCTCTCATGTCAGGAGAAAACACTTTGAATGTGTATTATGAGATAGGGTTCCTTGTTTAACTTAACAGGCAAGTCGAAAGCAATGTAACATTGACATCAATGTCCGTTACCTTCATGATACCAGCCTTCCATATTGTTGCTAATAATAGCTTTTTGGGCTTATAGGAGCGAACTAAATGATGAACTTCCTGGCATTCCAGTGACAATACCTTTGCCACAGGTGAATGTTCATTTCATTTTGGTTTCTTTCGCACGTTTCCACTTTGCTTTGTTGGGGAAATATATAATTAAGTTCACGTGGCATTCTTGTTTCAGATTTCAAAGGTACATGCTCAAATCAGCTACAAGGATGGTGCATTTTTCGTGACCGATCTGCGGAGTGAACACGGTACCTGGATCACCGAGTAAGTAGCACAGAGCAGGGTCTTCTTTGTTTCTTTTCTCCTTATTGTTTACCGAGTTGTAGTTATAGGATGTGATGAGATCACTTTTGCAGTAATGCAGGGCGTCGGTATCGTGCAACTCCTAATTTCCCGGCTAGGATTCATCCCTCGGACACCATCGAGTTTGGTTCAGACAAGAGGGTCAGTCTTCCGTTCCTTGTGAAGTTCATGTCATAATTGTTACACTACTTGTAGCTTCCATAAGTTTGTTTATCAAAGTTTATGTAATCCTCCTCGGTTCTCAGATTTGCTAACTAAACTGACTGTGAAAACCTGTCATGCTCATTTGCAGGCGATGTATCGCGTGAAAGTCGTGAGGTCTCCTACGAAAATTCCAGAGGCTGAAAGAAGCGGAATGCTCCAGGTAGCATGACATGCCGGAGTCAGACACTCGGTTTGTACAGCGATTGATTGAAAAAAACATCGGAGTCGAAGCGCCATAGAGCTCGACGATTTCCAACACATTTTAGAATTTCTCACACGGGGAAAGATGTCATTGATTGATCTCATAACTAGTAGTGAAATGAAAGTATATTGATTAGTGATTCGAGTCTTCCGTCTTCTCTATGACAGCTTTGCTCAAACATCTTTAGATCTTTGGCTTCTCATTGCTTTTAATGGGGGACCATCTCTTTCAGTTTGCTAAAAACCATCTCAGGTGAATAGAGCTTTTACCAAGCTTACCACTGTTCGTCCAGTGAACCGTAGTAATATAATTTTTGACCTTTTTTATAGCAATAATCATAGGCAAATAGTTATTCACACTCGTCTCCTCTCTCTCCACAACACCTTCATTAACTCTAGGATCAGGGGCAAATCTAGAATGAGAGCGCTGGAGGGCGCGAATGTTAAGAAAAATAATGTGTCAATCTCCAACCATACTGCAATCAATTCGAACAGAAATATATTAAGAAACTTAAAAGTTGTAATGATGCTTAATATGACCATGCAGTAGTTATCAAAACAGTCCAATACAACTTAATTTGGATTATACTTTCCGGACACCAATAGTAATTAGATTAAAATTCTTCAGTCACTTGTTTATTTGATGGCCACGATCATCATCATCACCGCCGTCCTTCTTGTTGTTTTAACTTTGAGATATTTTAAAGAACATGAAATAAGCAATGTCCCGCGAAATAATGATATTTAGTTGGATCAATTTGATAATAGATAGTTGGGACATTACTGTTGCGGGGTACTCGATGAACTCTATGGTGAATATATTGACAGTTTTGAAGATTTAAAAAACCATTGTTTTGTAGCAGTTTTGACAGCCATCAATTCGATAATTGTCAATTGTTTTGGAACGGTTTTGATTGTCATCAATTTGATAAAAACTGTTTGATTTTTAAATATCACAGCCGGCCATTATAATTTGTTTCTAATCAACCCTCCTTTTCATTTGCCTATCAATAGAACCATTAAACCACAATCCCACAAAAACAAAATACAAAAAGACCACCTCCACTAGAAAAATCTCTCTTTCCCTTACATTTGTTCCCTTTCTTTGCTAGGTTCTACATATAATTATGTTGTTCCTATTCTCTCTATTTTTTTGTGTAAAGTAAGGAGGAAGGATTGTTGTATCCTCGAAGGATGGCTGTTAGAGCATGTTGCACCGAGTTTCATACTCCAAGGGGGGAATTATTCTTAAGACTGATGCTTGCACTCCTCGTACAATTGATTTTATATTCATCTTCTCCAAATTTACAACAATCTTAAGGACAAATCTTATGAATTTCAAAGCTGAAATTGTTGCCACTACCATCGTTGTTGCCACCACCGCTGCTGCCACCGCTACTGTTGATTCCTCTACCTCTGTCGCTCTAATTGTGCTACCACCACTACCACATATGTCCTATGCTAAACCATTTCCCGACATATCAAAGATTGAAAATTTTAATGGCAACAACTTCAAAAGGTGGCAAGAAATTTTTTTACCATCCCAGTTGTGCATGGAGTAGGTTTTGCACTTACGAAGGCCAAACCAATTGATAATAAGTTGCTGGAACAATGGATCATGCTAATAAGGTACGTGGGCACAATATTATTAATACGCTTTCTAATAATTTGTTTGATGTCTATTGTCCATACAAAAAATCAAAACAAATATGGGACTCTATGACTGCAAAGTGCAATGCCGAAGATGTAGGCAAATTGTGATCGTAAATTTTTATTGGTGGGAAATGTCTGATTATAAGGAGATCAAGACATGGATAAAGGGAAAATTACCAAAACAGTTCTAAACCTATTGCAATTGTGCCAATTTAGTCCTAAGCCTTTGTTTTTGGCCAATTTAGTCCTAAATATTTTGTAATTGTGCCGTTTCAGTCCATCCGGCCATTTATAGTCGGAAAAGTCCCACGTGGAATCCTAGTCGGCATCGGTCGGCGATACCGGTGTTGACGTGGCCACTGGAGAACCAAAACTACATCATTTAGCTATGCTTTAAAAAAAGTAACCTTCAAGAAGTGCCAAACGGCGTCGCCGCAAAAGATCTCAAATTGTGGGTTTCCCCAAATCGTCTTTGGTCCAGATGAACCCTAGAATGATCTCGTCCAAAATTCTCACAAATTTTTTGTAGATTCGATCTCATCTTGCCATTTTTATCAAGCGAAGTCGTTTGTCCGTGAGTCGCGTTGGTTAATCGAGCCTCCTTTTGCTTGACGCTTTCGTCTGTCACAATCCAAGAGTCGCCCGTCCAAATTGTGAAGACCCGATTCGCCCACAACTTGGTTGTGACCCAATTCGTCCGTCACAATCTGTAGCAAACACGAGCAAGTGTTGTGGTCCCGGTTTGATTGCGCTGTCGAGAAGTGTTGAGCAAACTCAACAATTCTACATGGTAGCCCTGAACTCAGCGAAGAACGGTCAAAAAGTTATATTATCGGGGTCCCAAAGTGTGTTGTCCGTGTCTTATTTTTTATAATCTATTTGCCTCGTTTCTTCCCGTGTTGTATTATATAACACAGTAGTCTGGGTTTTCTCTGAGCTTTCGGGCGTTGTACTTCTTTATGAGCTGCAAATTGTTTTATCGACATCCTCTTGTGTGCAGTGCAAGATTGATGCCGTTTGTTGAGTAGGTGTTGGAAAAGCTCTAGTAATTAATCATAGCAATAAAACTGGGCTTCCATAGTCTTTTCTATTCAGCCAAACTAAGATTTTTAAGCAAAACTCAAAAGTCCAAAACATGTATTACACTTCTTGCATCTTCCATCTTGATGGCTCAAGTGTTAAAAGACATTTTCTGCATGCCAGTTTAAGGTACCAAAACCTCCATGTTTCTCATATGTAGCTTGTCCGCAAGAGTCGAGACAGATTTGATGCCATTTAAAGATTGGAGGGTTAAGTCCAAATTAGATTATGTAACTTATGCTCTGTTATTGAGATGTCTTTATGATCTATACACACTAAAATTAATTCAGTCAAAATTGTTCTTTACAAAAATCATCGAAAAGGATGTGTGTTTCATTAAGAAGTTATAAATTCTCCATGTACATTATATAGGAGATCCATCGTCCAAATTTTATGACATACATTGTGTTTTTTTTTTGGGTTAATACCACGAAAAATCCCAAACTGGTACATCTGTGACAATTTTACCCCAAACTAATTTTTTGACCACCAAAAACTCCAAATTGGTATACCTGTGATAAATTTACCCTTCGTTAACTTCCGTCAAATTTTTCCGTTAAATTTACTGACGTGAACGACGCTCAATGACGTGGTATGGTGACGTGGCAAGTCTATGTGGAAATTCATAGGTTTGATATAACGAAAAACTCCAAACTGGTACATATGTGACAAATTTACCCCAAACTGATATATATGTGATAAATTTACCCCAAAATTGTACACCTGTGACAAATTTATCCCGAACTAATTTTTTCAATCACCAAAAATCCCAAACCAGTACACACATGACAAATTTATCCTCCATTAATTTTTCTGAATTTGATAGAGTTGTGATGTGCAATCAAGTTTATTTTCCAAATTACTCTAACATTGCCTCTATATCATCAATACTTGAAATTTTTTCTTTCCATCGGAATCATTATTAGAAGACTATTGGAAGCCTGCCAAATGCAGCACTTCATTCTTGTGCCGCAGAAGATGCCTTCTAAGGGCCCGTTTGGTTCAACTTTGCAAATGCTACTTGGAGGAATGCAAATACCTTTAGGTTAAAGCTCCTTGGGGAAATGCAAATGGCGTTTGATAAAAAATCATTTGTAAAGCTATTTTGGCCCAAGTAGTATTTGGCAATTTTTTTTTTGCAAAACGGCTTTGGGAATTATCATTTTTATTAAAAACAAAAACCTACCTTACCCTTCGCCGGAGCCGGGGAAGGCCTACGGCCGTTGGTGAGCTTGATTTGGCGTCGGCGGCCGTCGCCTGAGGTCGGGCGACCCCCGGCGAGCCAGATCTGTCGCCGGCGGCCTCGCCCGAGGCTGGGCGACCCTCGGCGAGGGTCGCATGACCCAGGCGGCAGACAGCCTCGCGCGACCCAACCCGGTGGCGCCTGGGCGGTCGCGTGACCTCTAGCGGCCGTCGCCTGGGTCATGCGACCTCGCCGGCCTCTCGCCAGCCCGATCCTATGTCGGCTGCCCTCGCCAGTTTCCCTCGCCGGCCGCCTCACGAAGAAGATGAACAGTAACAAGAGGGGCAAAACCGGAATAAGCCAAAATAAATGAGGATAGTTTGGGGACAAAAAAATTGGGTTCAGCATTTGGCCAATGGACTTCCAAATGCTAAACCAAACGGTTCAGCATTTCTCCAAGGGGCTTTCGAGGTCAAAAGCCCCTTCCAAATGCTGAACCAAATGGGGCCTTACTGAAAGATAAATAGATTATATATGCAGATATACAAATGAAGTACTATTTTACATAATAAGCCAGAAGCAACATATTTTTCTAGATATAAAAGAAGCCTTAAGATGCAAATATTGCAAGGTAGTAAGTCCAAATTAGGATATTAACCTATTCTAGCAGCTCTCGAACTATAAATCAATTTCAATAGTAATTATCATCAAAATGGGCAGAGAGAGAGAGAGAGTCCCTTCCAGCATACAGGCCATATGCACTAGACCAAATTCATCATCACAATGCAAATAACATCATCTACACAAAGTGGATAGTACGTAACTAAAACCACGGATCAATATATACTTGAACAAGCTTTACAAATTAGCCTTTACCAGACTTGGACAAGCTTTACGAAATAGCCTTTACACTAGACTTCAACTAGCTTTACAAAATACCCTTTACACCAGACTTGAACAAGCTTTACAAAATAGCCTTTACACCAGACATCCAACCAGCCAACTAGCCAAAAAAGGCACAATCCACACCAGTCAACAGAGGTCCAAAAGCATGTTCTATATCACAACCATCCAAAAAAAGTGAATATATACTAGACTTGAACAAGCTTTACGGAACAAGCTTTACACCAAACATCCAATTCTCCCTACAGGTTTATTGCCTTGCTTCACTTTGAGATTGTTGAGTTTGAGAGGGTCCAGAAACTTGGCTTGAAAGATCCACTGTATGATTTGCACCACCTTGACAAATTTCTTGTACTATGTTACTACCAGGCATCTAAAAATGAGGGAAAAAACAGAATGTTATTATGCTAATCACAGTAGATTAAAAAATCCTTAACAAAATAAAATGTTCACCCTCAAATATGAGTTTCCGATGGCTTCATAGACATAAAATCCATATCCTTTTAGAACCTATAAGAAGACAAACCATATTGACATTTTTCTTTGGCATTATCAAAAACCATATGAATTGTACTGGTGGACAACTAACCCTCCTCTTCTCAAATATGACAATATTTGATTGTGCTCTTATAGATCCAGTTGTGGTACTTTTACTTTGTTTGTTAGATGCCCCTCCTTCAATGGTTGGTTGCTTTGGATGCTTCCTTGGCCTACCTCTTTTGCCCTGTATAATAGACATATATAAGAAAGGTATTTTAAGGGAAAATGTATCATATTTGTGTTTGAATTCCATTACCGTTAGATTGATCTCTGAAGGTGGTGCCGGAGGTTGGGGGCATGTTGTCTTGTTGTGTCCAATACCATGACAATTGGAGCATTTCATGGTAATACCAGATTTAGATATTTTAGTAGGATCAGTGTTAGTGACCCTCGGCTTCCTTATTCCTTTTCTTTTCTCATCCTTTTTCTTCTCACCATTGGGTCTCGTCCTATCTTTCTTGGGCCTTCCCGAAAGCTTTCTGAATGGCGGAGGCAATAAAGGCTCTTCACTAGTCTCTGGCCACATCTTCTTTCCATTTAAGGTAGGTAATGCAAATTGGTAGCGACGCTCGTACATAGCTTTCTTGAAACAATCAGCCACATAATCATTTAAGTTCCACTTCATGAAGTTGATGCATGACATAGTATGGTCACATGGTATCCCCGATATATCCCACTGTCTGCAAGTACATGTCTTCTCATTCAGATCAACCATAAATGTGTCATCATTTACTTCAACTTCGAATTTGGAAGCCGTAGATGGCCTTGGAATGCAAAACCTAGACTTCATTTTTTCCTCCTCAATCTTCAATCTGATTCTTGGACAAATCTCATCTCTTGAACCAACCATTAATTGGCTTTTCTCATACATTTTTTACCATAAGTAATTTTCTTATGCCCTCTAACATATCAATAATGGGACATTCCCTTTCTTTGCATATATATGCGTTGAACATCTCGCTCAAATTGTTCTCGATGGCATTGCAATTTTGTCCACACTTGATAAATGCCCTACAAAATTGTTCTGGACCTTGTCTGATGAAGTCTTCATATGCATGAATAGACTCTTCCTTCATTTCTTTTATCGCTATGTTGAAATCAGCCTCATATGTCGAATATGCAGCTCTCCAAAAGCAATTCCTAAATGTTTCTCCCTTGTATAGTTTTTTCCAGTTGGCATAAATATGCCAAGCGCAATTCTTATGCTCTGCTCGCGGAGAGAGTTTAGAAACTACTTTGAGAAGACCCTGCAACACGTTATTTAACATGCAAATAAGTTGGTCTATAAACAACAAAATACTTCTATTAGTAAAGCTTGTGCACAACCTTACCTTCTGTTGGTCACTCATGAAGATCCAGCCAAGACCTTGTCCCACATTCAAGTCTTTCACTAGTAGCTCGAGGAACCAAGTCCAAGATTCTTCAATTTCAGCTTCAACCACAGCCCATGCAATTGAAAACATTTGTTTGTTTTCATCTCTACCAGTAGCACAAAGCAACATCCCTCTAATTAAAGTTTTCGTAAAGCATCCATCTAATCCAATTACTCACCTATAGCTTGCTAGAAAACCCTCTTTTAGTTCTTTGAAGCCCACATAGAATCTCTTGAATGTATTATATCGTCCAACTTCCAAGTCAAATGTGCTATTCGGACTACATCGAATCAACTCAGCCTTATAAGAGTGCAGCAACTTGTATTGCTCAACAAATGGACCTCTAATGATCTCAATAGCTCTATTAATCGCTCTGAAACAAATCCTCTTATTCAGTGTCAATACCTACATCTCCATTGCATTCGCTTGCATTTGTGTTGTTACTTCAAGTTAGCTCTAATTTTAGGCAAGAGCTGCTCCACAAGCCATACATATGTTGCATTCTTATTTCTCATGCTCCTAGGGCAAGTATGTTCATTTCCAACCGTTTTTATGATGAAAGTCTTCTCCTTCTGCATCCAACTAGCAAAAACTCTCCATTCACAACCATTCATACATCTACCATCCATTTTTTTTGCTTCACTCTTCTTCCATTCAATGTCAAATCCATTCATGATTGCATAAAGTTGCACAGCTTTCTTGAATTGAGCATGTGAGGCAAATCTCATTCCTACTTTAAACTGTATTTCTTTATGATCCCATTTGGGGTCATATCTAATGGTTTTCGGTCTTCCTTGGTCATAGACTTTTTCATCTCCATCAAGTTAGGAGGGCTCAAATTCTCATCCTCTTCTTCTAGATCAGTGTCTCCATCATTTTCATCCTCATTGTCATTTTCAGGAATGTCAACGAGAACTATATCAGAAATAGTAGCAGCAGCTGCTGCTGCATCATCATCATCATCTCTTCTTATTTGCCTTGCAAGAAAGAAATCCTCATTACCACCACCGAGAATGAAGTCATCATCACTTAAAGATAATGTACCAGGATCTTGCTCCGGTTCACTATCCCTATTGCTATCATCACTCTCAATATTATCGCCACTGATAAAAGAACCATTAACATCACCAAGAGGAGCTCCTTCAATATATACTTCAATAACACCAAAAGTCGATCCTAGACCCACCAATTCTAGCACTTGATCATCACCAAAAATCTGCACAAGACCACTTCTCAACAAATTCCCAGGAATTGGGTACCTTAACTTTTCGACTGTATATCCTAGACCAATAACAGCCTTAATAATTGTGTTATAGTTCACTATCATTGACTTGCAACCATGGAGATATTCTATATGGTGGCCTGTGTACTTCATGATGTTCCAAACTCCATAACTCTACCTAGGTTAAGTGCAATTGTAAAATCATTAGACATATGCAAGAGAACAACAAACAAACCAATTATTTTGTAATAACCTTTCAAAAATAACTAGCAAAGATGGGATGATCAAGTTCGACGTACGAGATGAGAAGGTCGAGTTCGGCAAACAAGATGCTTGGTATTTTTCGAGTTCTACATACAAGCCAAAAAAGTGAACCCTCATAAGACATGTGGAATCACACTCAAAAGATGCCTAAAATCAGTGACAAACTTAAGTGAATTTGGTTATGACATTTCATTGAGCATGTGGTGTATGAGTCAATCATACAATTCACCTGAAAGTTTCATGTTAAAAGTTTTGACACACGTACGATTCTAAGGTTGGAAAGACCGCGTAACGCTAATGAGGACACGAAGACATGAACCAATTGACCTACATAGCAAGAGGAATACGTAAGCGTACAAAGAGATTCGCGGACAAGCAATAAGACCAAGTTTGACACAAACCGAAAATGAGCAAAGCAACAAGATATGTGATTAGAAGGTTATGGCTAAGGATCCAACGAAAAAGAAAGAGAGGAGGTCCCCTCGGAAGCATAGTGCCTCGAACATGACGTGGAATGGAGGTCTATCATTTTCCTACCTCGACAAGATGAAACCTGTGACATAAACCCAAGATCGCGACCAAGCAAGGTGGAAGTGGCGATGGGAAGAAGGGGGTTTGTCGAAGGGAATGTCGGAGAAGATGAACTGATCTATCGCTAGGGTTTTTTGTGTGTGTTATAATGAAGAGAGAACATGAGCTAATTGAAGAAACAACAATTAAGTTATTATTATTTTGAAAAAAACTAAGTTATTTCCATGTGGCTCTCCACGTGGCTTCCTACGTCACCGAATGTCGTGCACGTGGCTTGCTACATCACCGAGCATGATCCACTTCAGCAAATTTAACGGGAGAATTTGACGGAGGGTAAATTTATTATAGGTGTACCAGTTTGGGGTAAAATTGTTGCAGATGTATCAGTTTGGATTTTTTTGTGGTATTAACTCCTTTTTTTTGTAGGGTCGAGATGAGCGATAAGTCAGCATGGGTTTGCCTTGTCCATGGTAGAAACTTTTACCATCACCCAATGCTTGAATATGTTAGAGGGAAGATTGATTTAGTAAAAGTTGATATCAGTTCAAGCACTTATGAAAGCTTTATTAGAGACATTGAGAATGGTGTAAATAGTAAATTTGAAAAGCTTTTTTTAAAATTTCCTGGAAAGTTTCTAGAAGATGGGTTGAGATATATATGGAATGAGAGCAGTGTTGTCGATCTAGTTTTCAGTTATTTGCATTATGGGTTAATTGAGATATATAGAGAAAATTTGGCAGGCGATGCGGCAGATGAGGGTGATGGTGTGGGTGTGGGTGCTGGTCAGAGTGAGGGCGATGTCATGGTGCCGATGTGGGTGTGGGTGAGGATGCTGGTCAGAGTGAGGGTGTTGGTCAAGGGGTCGATGAGGGTGTTCGTGATGATTTTGGTTTATCTAATGAGATAGTCATTTAGCACAAGGGTGGTTTAGATCCTAATGACTTGGTTGATGAAGGTGATTATATTGGCACAGAGGATGATTTTATGAATGATGATGACGATGACGATACGGATTTTCTCAGCAATGTAAGATTCTCAACTGGTGATGATGATCTTGATAATGAGGAGCTTCTAGAAGCAAGAAAGAACATGACGGAGTTCCGCGAGAGGGCCCACAAGGAATTTGAGTATAGGGGAACCATCTGTAGCATGGTACCATCCTAACCATTGGATATGAATAGTGTAGCTGATGCTGAAGCTAGTTACGAGATATAATACTATGAAACAGATGCAGATGAGAGTTTGGCGTCTGATGTAGAGGTAGAAGATGACGATTTCCATAGAAGAGAAGTAAGTTTTCAAGACATGATCCGAATTGTGTTGTGCCTATGTTTACTCTGGTAATGGCATTTGATAGTAGTAGGCAATTTAAAGATGCTTTGAAAAAGTACTTAGTGGCTGAGCATAGAGAAGTAAAATTTATAAAGAATGATAAGAAGTCTGTTAGAGCCAAATGTGTTAATGAAACTTGTCCTCGGAAGATTTTTGGATCTATTGATGGTCGTAGTGGATCATTTCATGTGAAGACCTACCATTTAGAGCACAGCTGTAGCATTAGCTTAAAAAATAGGAGGGTGACAAGTTCTTGGTTGGCAAATCACTATCTTCCTACAATAAGAGCAATGTCAACTAATAAAATTATTGCTTTCAAAGAGCCAATCAAGGAATAGTTGGGCTTAGATGTCAATAAAACTCAATGTACGAAAGCTAAGTTGTTTGATTATAAAGTGTTGATGGGAAACTATAAAAAATGCTGGGATTATGCAAAGCTATAGGATTATGCAGAGGAGCTTAGGGAGAGAAATCCTATGAGTACTATTATATTGAAGGTTGAAAAGCCTGATATGTAATCTAAGGCATTGTTTGAGAGAACGTACATTTGTTTTGCTGCATGTAAAAAAGGGTTCCTTAGTGGATATAGAAAAGTTGTGGGGCTAGATGAATGTTTCTTGAAGAGAATTTGTCAAGATCAGATCTCATGTGCTGTTGGAAGGGATGCAAACGATCAGATGTTCCCAATTGCATGGGCGGTTGTTAGAGTTGAGAGTAGCGACACCTGGACATGGTTCTTGAGAACTTTGATGTATGATCTTAGCATTTTGCCCCCATATGGATGAGGTTGGGTCGTAGTTAGTGACAAACAAAAAGTAAGTTCATTATTTAATTTTTATTTGTTATGCCTCTTAGATAGTCACAACTGTAACATATGCTTTACATTGCAATTATCTTTTCTAAGGCCTTATAGGAGCTGTAACTGAGTTGCTGTCTCCAGTTGAGCATAGGATGTGTGCTAGACACATTTATGCCAATTGAGGCAAGAAGTACATGGGGATATAGATGCAAATACTATTTTAGAAGTGTGCTAAGAGCAATACTATGATGGAGTATAACGAACACTCTCCATCATTGAAGAAAATTAGTCTTGCTACATATCATGACTTGGAGCAAATAGAGCCAAAGCACTGGTCAAGGGTATTCTTCGGCATTGATGTTAAATGTGATATTGTTGACAACAACTTATGCGAGGCATTCAATGGAAAAATTATACATACTAGGTGTAAGTCCATTTATAGTTTGTTGGAGGGAATGCGGATAATGATAATGACAAGAATGCATATACGGAGTGATGCATGTGCTAAGTGGAGAAGGGATAGTGGTCCAAGAATTGTAAGAAAATTAAAAGAAAATAGCTATGGTGCAACATATTGCCTAGTGGTATGGAATGTTGACTCTAGATATGAGATAATGGATAAAGGTGAGAAGTATGTGGTAGATGTGTTTAAGAGAGACTGGTCTTGCAGAAGATGGCAGCTTACTGGCATCCTTGTCCTCATGCCATTTTTGCTATAAATCACAAGCAAGAGGATGCATATGACTATGTTGATGAGTGTTATAAGAAGGCCAAGTTTTTAGCTGCATATGAGAACATGATGATGCCAATTCAATGAGAGAAATTTTGGAAAAAGACTTAATAGGGAGTCACATGAGCTACTTCTAAAGGGTGAAACCCGATAGACATAAACAAAAGATCAAAGGAGGAAGGTGAGGTGGTAAGTGGAATTAGAATGTCGAGAATATGAATGAAGATGACATGTCGAACTTGATTGAAGACGGGACACGGCAGTTAGACATGTCCAATTAAGAACACTTGGTCTACATCTTCGTAAACACGATTTTCAAGGCAAAAAAAATTCGATTAGTACTTCCTTTTCCATTATGTCATGCTTGCTTCGTCAATAAGACTATAAATGAATATACTCTTTGCAGGTTTGAAGACATTCAAGCAAAGGTGCAAGTGGCAGTGGTGGTGGCCCTGCCAGTATGAATCCTCGTGCTCAGGTTAAGAGTATAAGTACTAGAAGTTCATTGAAGTGGCAGAAGTGACAAGATGTGTGGGTGGGTTTAGTGTTGACATGTCGTTGGTGCATTTTTTTGCGATAATATGTTTAGTTAAGTGGTGTTGATCCATTTGTTCTTTTTATCAATGATGGGATCAGTGAAATAGGGCTGTGGATATATTTTTTTTATCTCTCTTGGATGAAAGTTTGTATAGGAAGAACAATATGTGGCAAGAGTCCACTCAAATTTGGCTATTGTCCGGAGAAAATTTTGGGAGGAACATTGGAACATTTGAGGCTTTCTTTGGAAAGCTGATTGACGTGCTCTTTTAATGCAAGTTCTGCTTTATTTACTCGAGGTCTTTTTCCTTTAAGTTCTGCTCATTATTTTAGTTACATCTGTCTATCTACTAGACTGGTGAATGTAGAGATATTTGTTTGTTAACGGGAAAGAGTATTACTTGGCTTGGTGCTAATGTGTGACATTATGAATTTCGACCCTATTCGGGGCCTATAAAATGATTATCTTATCGATGCACTTTCAGTTAAATCTCACTCAGAACTGATCACTCTTGATAAAATTAACCGTTAGAGAAAGGCTAGTTAGGAATTAAGTACGTAGACCTAATAACTCGACCAGGGATTGACACTTCGACCATAAGAATTGTCGCAAAAATGTTTTTGGTCATTATAGACCGATCCAAGGATGGTTATGGAACGATTCGCCGATGATATACAATTGGATCGCGGGTGATTCCGTTTGACCATTGCATGAATTGCGAATAACCCTAAACCTATTCCGAACGATCACGTCCTTCAGAACTAGTGACTGACCCTCGCAATTAAATGACAACCGAGGTCGCCATGGTTTGAGTAAACTTAAAATGTGGTTTGATAATTGAATCAACCACGGGTTGATACGCGTAACTCCTAAAAGCTACTCATTAGTTTGAGATGCACTAAAGTTGCGATTGATTGATTTTGGGAATGGATTAAAATCCGAATTTGAGTATCAAACTTCCAAAGGTATCAAGGCTAATCATTTGGATGTCGCCTTGTTAAGCTCGTTTATTGTCGGTTTGCTCGGAAAATATCGAAAAAGTGCGACTCGAACCGGAAGTTGGAAAAGACCATTTTACCCATGAGATGTTTTGGGATTCCTTTAAAGTATTGAACGGCAAATTAGGCATGTTGGACTCCCCCTCTTGGCTGAAAATCTTGGACAACTTTGCCCCTAGATCGAGTGATCTTGGACCCTTAGATCTTGGCTTGTTCTTCAAGAATCATTCTAGGCCATTGGATTGCTAGTGGGGTGGTTGATGGGGTTTTGAGTGGGTTTAGTAGACATCTCTTTCTCTCTCACACACACACACATATACACACTTGTCTCTCTTCACTGGATCAAGTCTCACTCTCTCTCCCTCACTCTCCCTCTCACTCGGTCGAGCTCACTACCACCTCCTCCATTGCCGATCGCCCTTACCGACCAGCCGCTGCGTCTAAGTCGTCCGACAGCTCGTTACCGTCATCCGGTAGCCGTTCGCTGCCGTTCATCCTGCGGCCTTGCCGCTCACCACCACCCTTGCTTCCTCTCTTGCTCGACCAACCACGATCATCATCACCATCTCTCCGTCCCCGTTTCAGCCACCGTTCGTCGCCGCCACCTGCCGCCACCTGCCGCCACCGTTCGTGCCGTTCAGCCGATGTGAGCCACCGTAGCTCACTCGCCACCGTCCCTCTCTCCCTCTCGTTTGACCACCAGCCACTGTCCCCATCCATCATCGCCCTTCACCGTGAGCGACTAGCACCAGCGCCGTCCACGCCGTGCGTTGCCGCCATCTGCCGTGGCCGCCACTGAGTCGCCAGAGCCACTGCTGCTTTGTCGTGGCTATTGGCTATTCCATTGGCTTGGTTTTGCTTAGGTTTTCCTAGTAAGTGACTTCTTAATCCTTGGTTAGGGTAATGGGTGACTAATGAATGTGTTTAGGGGTTAATTAGGGCTGTTTAGTGGTGATTAATGGCTGTTTAGTGGCTGAATTGAAAGTTATTATTGGCTGGTTAGTGGACTACTTAGGAGCTGATTTTGAGTTTGGATTAGTGGCCTTTATGGTTCGGTTTAATGGGTGACCTTGTTTAGTTCTTGGTTGATCATGTTTGTTTAGCTAATGGTTGGTTTGTTTGATAGTTTAATGGCCTATTCTAGTTGGTTTGTGGATGTTTGTTCATGGCACGATTAATAGTTGAATGGGGACTTATTAACCGAATTGGAACATTGATGCTTGATTGGGTTCATTGTTGGCTAGGCCATGCTATTCGTGCTTGAGAATTTATGCATTCATGACATGTTCTTTAGTAAAACATTGTACGTCATAAACACTAGGGGTGAGCATGGTCCGGGTGGACAGTTCCCACCCCGAAACCGTGGACCGCCCGCTAAGGACCGGTTCCAAAAAATTGGAGCTGAGAACCACCTGTCGGTTCCATAGACCCACTCAAGAACCGGACCGCCGGTCCGGTCCGGTTCCCGGGTGGGTCCATGGAACCAATCTCATTAAGTTTTCCTGGACAAATCAAAAAATGGACTAGTTTAATTCTTGCCCGTTGGTGGGTTGTGTTCACCACATACTACTTTGACTTACCTTAATGCATATATGCGATGTATCTTCAGTGTACATAAAACACCCTTACTTTGGCATTTGATTTCACTAGTCTGATGCAGAAGTCATGCACTTCCATCTAAAATGGTCTGATGCAGAACTGCCCTCTACAACTTTCCAAACTTCTACACAACCTGCTCAAGCCTCAAGAGTCAAGAGGCTCTCCTTTAAGCTAACAAATTGAATGAGCCTAAAACCCTCAGAAACAATGACAACAAGATTTCCCACAAAGTTCAATTACACAACACAACAAGATTTGTCACAAAGTTCACAACTTCACAAGCTTCACATCAATATATCCGTAGCCTATATTATATATCACACATGGGAGTTTGCCACAAGTTCACAATAATCAGCAAGCAAACAAAACAACTCTCCTATTTTCTTTTTTCTTTATTATTTATTTTTGGTCAAATTTTTTAATTAAAAATTAAAAAAATAAATATATTATTATTATATTATCGGTCCGGTCTGGGTGGGCGGTTCCACACCGGGAATCGGGAACCGGACCGGTACCCACCGGTTCCAAAAAATTGGAACCGGGAACCGGACCGGTTCCCTTAGGAACCACCGGTTCTGGGTGATCCGGGCGGGTCCCAGTTCTTTTGCACACCCCTAATAAACACTCGGCATTGGCTAATTGCAAAGATAAGAATTGGCATAGAGTGAACGATGTGTGCGCATGGTCATGGCAAGTGCCGTCTAGACGGGAGTTCTAGACGATGCCCGGCGGGAGTTTGGATGCCGTCTAGGTGGGGGTTCTAGACGTTGCCGGTCGCGATAAAGGCCAGACCGATGCTCCTTTGTGGAATGCCATCTGGTACCCGGCTTGCCGGGGGGTGTTCGATCCCAGACGTTACCATGCCCGAAGTAGCGGAACGATGCCCGGCTAAACCGGAAGACTGCGGGGGTTCGGTGTGGCCTAAAGGGTCGTTAATAATCTGGACAACTATGAGTGTGATATGCATTGGGGAATGCTATGCTTGAGCTTAATGTCGAGTATATCTGGGTTATTAATTATGTTATGCATGCTCATGTAACTGTTGTCTCGTTTGCGCTCGAGGAGCAATTGCCATGTTATGAAGATTTCTAACGTGCAGGGCTTATGTATGTGCCAAGGCGAGGTAAGAGCGCCTGTGATTGTTCATGACATGTTGAATGCTAGAATTGCATGTTTAAGATCATCCGGAGATACATGTTAGCCTAAGCGAGGCTTAGGGAGTTTACTAATTGAGATTTATCTCATTGTTGTATTCTAACCATTTCAGATCCCCGATTATGAATGGTCCTCTACAACGTTTTGGGGTACCAATGGATATGAACCATTAGTTGATGGAGTACCATGTAGGAGAGGATAGGATTTACATTAGGCATGCCACGACTTTGTGGGTGGACGAAGGGTTTGCGTATTGGAGGCCGCACACCTTTTTGGCGTGGTTTTACCGAGATGGGGATGGGTTGCATGGTCCGCTCCGAGGATTCGATGTTTCCCCTAATGATGGTGTAGGGGAGTGGGATCCCATGGAGATAAATCCTCCGGATGGGGTTGTCACCAATCTTGACACTGACCCAGAGGACTCGAACTTCGACTCGATCCACTCGTTGACGGACCCAGGGACACCTCCGGGGTACCACGGGGATTGATGATAGGCTTAGTCACCCCGCCTTTTTGGAGCGCCCTCTTTTGGTAGAGAAGTTAAGCTAACCGACCACCTGATCCTTTTTGCTTGTGCATGGTCCGTAGATGTGGCCTTTAGTAAGGCTTGTATATTGTATCTCCTATGATTAACTCTATGTTTATATAAATGGCTTCGTTCTTTTGAGTATCATTGTGTTTCCTTTACTATCCCTTGTTTGGTAATTGTTTGGGGTGTTCAAAGTTTGCTTCCGCTTGCATTCTTTCGTTGGTACGTTGTTTGGATTGACGACGAGTCCTGAGACGTCACATTCGAACGATCATTGGTGGGATGTTGCGAGCTCGTAAGATTCAGAGCGTGACATAATGTCCATCATGAGTCTTTGTTTATTGCCTGAAAATGTTGTTGTACAACATACTAATTTGAACTCAATTTGGATAGCTATTCGTACAACTTGCACTTCATTCATGTTCCTACTCCATGTGGACAAATACTAAGGCTGCTTTTGGAAACACTTTTGGGGAAAGTCTTTAGGGAAATGTAAAGGACTTTAAGTTGAAGGAGTTTTTCAAAATACAAATTGTGTTTGGTAAGTTGTAACTTAAAAGTCCATTGCAAAGCAACTTTGGGTAAAATAGCGTTTGGAAAAATTATACTTGCAAAGCTCTTTTTTTATTTTTTATTAAAGAAAAGTTAAAACCCTTCGCCGGAGCCGACGAAGGGCAGGCGGCCGCTGGCGACCCAGATCCGGCGCTGGGCGGCCGTCGTCTGAGGCCGAACGAGCTCGAGCAGCCCCGGCGACCGCCGGCGAGGGCCGCCTGGGCTCGAATGACGAGGGTCGCGAAACCCAGGCGAGGGCCGCCGGTGACCCAGATCTGAGGCCGCACGGCCCTCGCCTGGGTTTCGCGACCCTCATCGGGGGGCGCTCGAGCCCGGGCGGCCCTCGTCGGCGGTCGCTAGGGCTGCCTGAGCTCATTCGGCCTCAGACGACGGCCGCCCGGCGCTGGATTTGGGTCATCGACGGCCCTCGAAGGTCGTTTAGGTCGCGCGACCTCAAGCGGCCCTCGCCTGGGTCGCCAGATCTGGGTCGCGCAGCCCCTTACGGCGGTCGTGCGGCCCCTCGCAGCGGTCGTGCGAGCCCAGGCGACGGTCGTTGGGTTGCGCGACCAAACCGGCACCCCTCCGGCCGTCGCCGTCCCCTCACAGCCACGCCGGCCGAGGTGCAAGCGAAGAAGATGATGAACAGTAGCAAACGAGGCTAAATCCGGAAAATAAAAAATTAGACGAGGGTAGTTTTGGAAGAAAATTTTTGTCACTTACCGGCACTGTAGCATGCCGAAAATGCTGAAATGCCCAAGGCACCTTCTAGGGTGCCTTGGGCTTTTGTCCTTTTGAAGGCCGACTTTGGCTCAATGGGTCTTCAAAAAACAATTACCAAACACCAAAATTTAGCCCAAGGGACTTTGGATGCCCAAAGTCCCTTGGCAAAGTGGTTCCCAAACGGAGCCTAAACATCTACTAAAAGAGCTTATATAACACAATTGATACTAACAAACCTTAGAGCAAGCTCATTACATAATTCGTATTCAAATTTCCAAATAACATGTTTCCTAGAATTACTATAAACACCCATGACACAACTAACATTGTCTTCAATGTCGAATTTTGTTTCTTCAGCTTTGTTGCATCTTGTTTCACACGTTTCAATTGTGCCTTGACAGCTCTGACTTGAGCGTCTATCGAATTGACATCATCCTCGTTATGGCTCGATAATAGTTTTTTTTCAACATTGCTCCTGTGAAAATTTTTTGACACACTTCTTGCCGATTGACTAATTTCCACGTCAACCCAAAAAAAAAAAACCGCAACTTTCCCCAATCCCATATTTTAGGCAGCCGTGATAACTTCTGCCTCGATTCTCCTTTGTCTTTGTTGTTTGTAGAGGACATTGTATGCCACAATAGCAAAACGGATGTATCGTTGTTGATTAGAAACAATATCATTGATTGTAATGATGTCTGCATCGATTGTGATGATTGTAGCAGGACTGTTATTTATCCTTCAAGAATCAACACCAGTCAGAGCTTTCCTAGCTTGTAAAGATCAGCAAGTTTTAATGTGTAAACAAAGGAAACGTACCCAACAACTAGAAGACATGACCCTTCTAATGGATGACCAGTAGTAAAGAAACAAGTTTAATAGTAAAGAAATTAGACCAACGATGAGATAAGACTATGTAGCTCAACAACGGCAGCTCAACATATATCTACATTGCACTAATGCTTCCATGTTATTGACAAGTCTAATTTACTGCCAAATGACCGTGCCATTATCCTAAGACCAGGATCATCCCAAACATATATAGCAAATTCTCCATATCTAACTAAATAAGACTTTTTTCTCACTAAAATTCCAGTGAAGAAAAATTTGCCATGATCATATTATGGCAGACTGCATTCATAGCTTACTGCTTAAACAACTACCATTTGCCTAGCAGAAGTTCAGGGTAACTACTACTTTTAAGCGAAAGTTCACAATTGCAGGACACATAAGTACAGTCATTAATAGTGGCATGAAAAAAGTTTCCCCAATGTACTGTCTGGGTGTATGGCAGATGCACCACCTTCGTAAAACCCATCAAATCTCTTTCTTCAGCAACATAGAGATCCCCCTAAGTATCAAAGATCAGGGCAATAAAAAGAAAGTGCCTGGGAGTGTAATCTTGACAGAGTACATGGAATGAAAGGAAAAACCTTCTCAGGGTGCGATTGGCTATACACGATGGCAAGAGTACTTCCCCATGACCCACCAATACCTGTTAGCACAGACAAAAAGATTAAGCTTAGATATGCAAGTATTAATGCAGCTAGCATCCTATATTTTTCGAAGTATGAAAGAGTTTAGACACATGAACCAAAAGATCCTGGTCTGAAGCAAATCCAAATGTTGTTGACTATCAAACTTAAAAAAGAAGAGCAAGACAAAGCAATGAATCGGTTTTCTGCAGTCAGCCAAAAATTTAGATAGTAATGAAAAAGAATCAAGTGATTAACTTCAAGGTTCTTAAATGAAACCGGCACCAACCAAAACCAGAACAACAACATGAACCAGTGGGATTTCAGGCAAAGAAGACGGTATGGGCAATTAATAATAGAAGCATCTAGTAAGTGTCAGGTGAAGGCGTTCATCAAGCATCGAGCGAGGTCGGGCCAATCTGGATGAAGGCGTTCGGGGAGCGTCAGACGAAGGCGTCATCGGCTGAGCATTGGATGAAGGCGTAGCGGAAGATCTGGGGCAAAAATTTAGGAGATCAATTTGGGGAAGGCTCGATTAACCAAGGTGACTCATGGACGAACGACTTCACTTGACAAGAATGGCTAGACGAGATCGAATCTATGGAAAATTTGCGAGAATTTTGGACAAGATCATTCTAGGGTTCTTCGGAATCCGATTTGGGGAAGAAACCTACGATTTTAGTTTCCAAGAGCTCCAATGGCGATGCTATGTGGGTGTGATATTCTGAAATTCGACCCATTTTCAGGATTTATGAAATGATTATATCATCGATGCACTTTAGTTAAATCTCACTTGGAATTGATCACTCTTGAGAAGACTAACCATTAGGGAATGGCTAGCTAGGAATCAAAGTACGTGGACCTAAGAACTTGGCCGTGGATCGACACTTCGACCATAAGGATTGACGAGAAGATATTTTGGGCCATTATAGACCGATCCAAGGATGGCTATGGAACGATTCGTAAATGATATATAATTAGATCGCGAGTGATTCCGCTTGACCATCGTATGAATTTCGAACGATCCTAAACCTAATCAGAACGATCGCATCAATTGGAACTAGTGATTGACCCTCGCAATTACATGACAACTGAGGTCGCCATGGCTCGAGTAAACTTAGATGTGGCCCGATATCGAATCGGCCACAAGTCGATACGCGTAACTCCTAAAAGCCGCCCGTTAGTTTGAGACACACTAAGTTGCATTTAATCGAATTTGACCATTACTTGGAATCTGGTCTTGGGAATCGAATTTCTTGAAAGCCACGACTAATTCATTAGACGACGTCACATTTGGCGTGGCCAACCTTAGGGCCACTCGGATTTGTCGAAAAAGTGAAATTTGGATCGGGAGTGGAAAATGACCATTTTGCCCCTGGGTTATTTGAACACTTTTGACATGTTGACGGATAATTTGGACTTTTGGTTTTCCCACCATAGCTGAAAATGGTGGACAAGAATGCCCCTTTCCTCTTTGCTTATTCTCATTTTACCCTTGGATATTTGTTGACTTTCTTCTAGAAGCTTTAATGTGAGCCATTGGATCTTTGATGAGATTGACTAGTTAATCCTAGCTCTTGGTTGAGTCATAGCGGGGGTAGTTGACCCACTCAAGTCACTCAACTCACCATCTCTCTTTCTCTCTCTCTCTCTCTCTCTCCCCTTCATTCCCTCCCCCATTCGGCAGACCATCTCCCCCCTCCTCTCTTCACTTTCAGCGACCACTCCTCCCTTCTAGCCAGACCAGCAGCTTCGCCCGCCTTCCTCAGCCACTGTCCGACCGCTGCGTTCGCCGCCGTACGCCCACCTGGTCACCGGAGCCGTCGTCGATTGCTATTGTGCTCTCGCCTCACACCACCGCCATTCTCTCCCATTCTCACCCTCATCTCCCTTATTCTCGGCCAGCTTCACACCTCACCGTCACCACCACCCCGTGCCCATCCTAGCTATGGTCCGCCAGTGACCAGTGCCGCCTCCGAGCCACCCGTATGTCTGCCGGAGTTGCTGCTGCTAAGCGTGACTTGTGCTGCCCTTCTTGCTTGGTCTTGCTTGCTTAGGCTTTGAGTAAGTGGCTTCCTAACCCTTGACTAGGCTAAGGGGTTACCAATGGACATGTTAGGGGTTGATTCATGACTGTGGATAGTTGGTTTAGTGGTTAGATGAGCTTGAATTGTTGAACAATTTATATTGGTTGATTCTCGAATTCGTTGCTGCTATGCGTCTATGTTTTACTATTTTTTTGGAGATCTTTGTGGGCTGAATCTGAGGTGTTGTTCTTCATGAAAGGTGATCCTAACATATTGAAATATGTCATATATTAAATTTGAAATTTTTGGAGATCGTTTTGGGGTATTCGGGAGTCCATATTTGGACCATCACGACTCTACTGGATTTACTGTTCACTCAACCGGTGTGTCTTTATGAATTTTTATAAAATTTTCTAGACCTCTTTTCAGAAAACTTCATTCATTAAAGTTGTCAAGGACACTTGTGTCTATGACATATAAAAATTTCAAAGCTTTTCCAAGGAGATTTGGGTACTTATTGAAATGTATTTTGAAGGCTGGACAATCTATCTTGGCGGGTGGATTTCAGTCTAACTTTGAGTGACAAAATGAACCGTTTTCAGATGGAACTGAATTTCGTGCCCTCATGAAAAATGTTCATCAAGATGTTTCCAATGACATATCCAAAATTCAAAAATTTTGGAGTCGAATTACTATTTATTTCGAAAGGGTTTCGGTTACTGCACAATTGCCAAATTTTAGCCTAATTATGTGCAAAATTGGTTTCTCTCTCTCGGGAGCTTTTTGATGTTGTTGTTACACGTGAGGGTGTGGCTGGATGTGAGTTGAACATGAATTGTGTGGCAATTAGCTAATCGAAAGATGAGAAATGGGCTGAGTGTTTGAATGCCCGTATGATCATATATTACCCTGAGGCGTGTTACGCGGGGTTAAGATGAGAATTGGTTGAATGATTAAATGCCCGTATGATCACATAATACCCCGAGGTATTCTATTTGGGGTTGTAACTCGTCTTGATGCGTTTTACGCGAGACGATACCCGATTTATCAGATACTGGGGAGGCCCGGATGCCAATCACGGTGGAGGCCAGATTGATGATCCTCATGGAATGCCGTCTTGATGCGTGTGATGCGGGACGATGCCGTCACCGACGTAGCAGGACGATGCCCGGTTACGCCGGAAGCCCTATAGCTTGATGCATTTTACGCGGGTTCGAGGAGCCCGAGGGGCTGCTAATAATCTGGACCTTGTGATTGTGATATATGCATTGTGGTATGCTATGTGAGATTATTATTGGGTATGTCCGGATTATTAAGTGTGTTGTGCATGTGCTTGCCCCGATTCGAGTTGTTATGTGCGATGAATGGTTGCCATGTTGTGGCTGTACACTAACGTGCAGGGCTTGTGCGTGTGCCAAGGCGAGGTAAGGTCACCTGTGATTGTTGTGGCATGTTGAGTGATAATCTTGCATGCTCTGAACTGTTGCGATACGTGTTAGCCTAAGCGAGGCTTAGGTAGTGACTTATTAAGATTTATTCTTATTATTGAATTACAAACATTTCAGAACCCCAAGCCTTATGATGATATGGAAGATCCGAGAATGCTACCAAGGTATCATGGGGATGATTAGTAGGTTTAGCGATCTCGTCTTTTAGAGTACCCCTTGTGGTAGAGAAGTTAGGCTAACCAACCACCCGTCCTTTTTTTGTACGTGGTTTGTAGTGATGGCCTCTAGTAAGGCTTGTATGATGTGGATTTGTAAGTAACGCTTTGTCTATAAAATTATTTTGTTGATGTGATTCCGTTGTCTCCTTACTACCCTTTTAATTGTATGCTGTATGGAGAGTTCGATTTGCTTCCGCATGTGCTGCTCTTTTGTTTGTTCGTGTGGGTCGGCGACAAATCCTGGAACGTCGCATTCTTAACGATCGTGGCAGGATGACGCGTGCCAGTGGGGATCGGGGCGTGACGGTGGGACTTCTTGAAGGTTTTTTTTTTTAAAGCCAAAGCTAAACAACGTAGTTTTGGCTCTCCAGCGGCCATGTCAGATCCAGCATCACTGGCCAGCATGACTAGGATTCCACGTGGGACTTTTCCGATTATAAATGGCCTGATGAACTGAAATGACATAATTGTAAAAGGTTTAGGACTGAATTAATACAATTACAATATATTTAGGACTGTTTTGGTAATTTTCCCTACTGATAAATGAATATCACAAGCTGGTGGAGAACTTGAAGGCAGAAAACATCAATTTACAAGAAGAATTAATTGTGGGTTGCTGATTGCAAAGCTGCCAGAATCTTGGAATGACTACAAGCAACAACTTAAGCACAAAGACAAACAACTGTCACTAGCCAATTTGGTCGTGCTTATCATCATTGAGGACACAACCTGCAAGGAGATCAAGGCTACCAAAGCAAAGGAGATAGCTGTCAGGGCAAATTTGGTGCAAGATAGACCTTAGTATCACCAAAAACAGGTATAATAAACCCGATTATAAACTCAAATTTGCTCACCCCACCTTCATAAAGAAAGGTTCTTGATTTGTTTGCGGTAAACAAGGTCATCATGCAGCATGGTGCAAAAAGAGAATAATGAGAAATGACAATCCTGCTAAATCAAAAGTCAACTTGGTTAAAATTGTGATATTTTGAAAATTCGATCCAATTTGATGATATATGAAATGGTGATTTCATTGATGCTCTATTAGCTAATTCTCGCCCTGACTTGATCACTCAAGGAATACTAATCAAAGTGGAAAGGCTATTGAGGATTTATTCTTAAAAGCCGCTCGTTAGTTTGAGATGTGCTATAGCTGCGATTGATTGATTTCAGCCACGAATTATGATTCGATTTTGAGTATCGAATATTCAAAGATTTCACAACTGAACGATAGGATGTCGTCTCACAATTCTACGAGTTTGCTATTGAAATTACAACCTCAAATAAGGATCAAAGAATCGGGAATTAGACACGAGAAACAGAAGTGGGCCGAGCAAGAGCCCATTGGGCCTCACGCCCAAGGGGGCCAGCCATCAAGGCCTAATAAGGATAAGTCAGCCTATAATTGGTACATGGGCAAAGGGCAAAGTGGTAATTTCAAGGGGCAAAGGTGAGAAATTACAAAAAATGCCCTTAGTGGGACAAGTGTGTCGCGTCGCGCTTTTTTTTTTTTGGGGCTTTCGGGATTTGCGCGCTAAGGAGGTATTTCCGTGTAAGGGTCTCTCCTAGACCATACCTCACGTGACAGCGGATGGTAATTTCCTATTTAGTCTAAGTTTGTGATTTTGGAGTCGCCACTAGTCATTATTGGTAGGTAGACTAGAAATCTAATCGAAGTACGGGAGAAATACCACGATTCTATGAACCAGAGATTCTGAGTACGAGGACTTGATTACGTTACTGATCTCGAATCGAGATCCCTAACGCCCTTTCGATACCTAAGAACGATACGATGTCTAACGTGTCATGCAAATTTCCGAGGCTTACCCACTAATTCTATCCATTCTAATCGTAGGAAAAACCAATCAAGTATTAAATGCACAATCGATGTCAATTAAATCAATAAATCTTAAATGGTCTCTAAAAATGAAAATCAATCAAAACATCCAAACCCTAAGGAAGGTCTAGAAGCTTATTCATTTCATGATTTACATTTTTTTAGTGTTTTAGGGTTTTTTAGAGGTTATAACCCATGAATTTGGGATTTTCTAAAAATGCCACTTGGGCACTTCCAAAAATTCAAATCTCACTTTTTATGGTTGGCCACGGTGTTTTTGAACCATTCTGTGAAATTTTAAAATTTTTGAAATTTTTTATTTTTTATTTTTTTTCGGAAATTTTATTAACCAAGAATTGATTGATTTTTTTATGATTTTCTGAAAATTTTTATAAATTTTCCAATTTTTCAATTTTTTATTGATTTTCTAAATTTTTCATATTTTTTATTTGTATTTTTTTAATTTTCTGAATTTTTATGAATTTTCTAAATTTTTTCAATTTTTTTGTCGATTTTCTAAATTTTTCTGGAATTTTTTCGAATTTTTTTAAATTTTTTTAAATTTTCTGATTTTTTTTGTGATTTTTTTATTTTTTATGAATTTTTTTTCTAATTTCTAACATTTTTTAGATTTTTCAGATTTTTTTTATTTAGTTATTTTTTTTAAAAAAAAATATCCCCCCGAAATGGTAAACCGGATCGGCCCGGTTCAACCCGGTTCCTCTTGGCCGGACCGGGCGTTGCCGGCGCCGGTCGCCGGTCACCCTCTCCGGCGAGCTCAACGCCAAAACGGCGCCGTTTTTACAATTTTCATTGAGGTATTTTGTCGAACATGTGGTGTGCAACATTTTGTATTGAACATTTTCAAGGCCGTCACTTCAAGCCAAATTCCGACGACCTTCCGGTGTGATTTTGACCGTCTCAGTTGATCCATTCTCTAGCCTATATCATCTAGTGTCAATCTAAACTAATCGGAACGTCGTCGGACGTTCACCGGCCGTCGAAATTCAAGTCCGAAAAAGCCTAATTCATTTCTAACAAAACTTGCATTTTCAGAATTCAAGTCATCATTCTACATCGCCCTGACCGTCTAAATCGGTTCAAATCAACACCAAATCATCAAACAAGGTCAAAGAAAACCTACTTGAATGACTTAGAGTTGTGACAACTCTCTAGCAAGGATTTCCAGATTCCGGCGAGGTTTGGAATTTCCGGCGAAGCTTAACAATCTTGGCCGACTCAGTTTGAATGCGTTTCTGATGCCCAAAATGCAATCAACTAACACAAAATATGATCAGAACATGCTTCAATTAACTAGTATGACAAAATCGCAACAAAAATGCACAAACAAATCAAGAACATGTTCTGGAAATTAGTAAAAACCGAAGCAACGAACGATCTTTACCTTGTCTGTTCGATGATCAAATGACTTCTCCGAGCTGATTTGATGCTATAGAATCTTTCTCCGACACCCAGGCTTCAAGTAGACAATCTCAGAACTTCCGGAGATGCTCTGGATACGCTGACCGAGGGTCGTTTTCAGGCTATGACGATCAAACCTTCACCGGTCACTCAGGTATGGAAGATCACACTCCGAACCGATTTGCCGGCGTTTCCTCGCCGAAGGAAACATAGAATGCTCGGTTCCGGGATCCTCTTCACACCTCTCACGCCTTTTTCCTCTCTCTCGTATTCTTTAGTTTGCTCTCTCTCTATGGCATTTCGTCGAACACCTCTTTCTTCAATGTTCAGTTTTTTCCAGCTTTTTGTTGATCGATTTCCCACCCAAAGTTTGTTGTTGACCGACCTTGAATCAGTTAGGGTGATTCCCTGGCGCCAGCCGGATATTTTCCAGCTGGCCAAATCGATTTGCACGTGTTAAATCGATCGGGGCAGGTTCATGAAGTTGCGGGTTTGAGAGATATTTTCTGGGTTTTGTGTGCCTTTGTGAGTTGGGTAAGGAAGATAACCAACCCAGGTCAGGTCGGGTTGACCCGGTCGACCCGGAAGACTCGGGTTGGTCTAAATTCGCCAATTAAGCTCAATTTTGACCCAATTTTCAAAATTAAAACCCAAAATTGAATTTCCCATCATATTCTGAACCCAAATATGTGATTTTCCCCAATTTTTGTTATAATTGTGTCCAAGATTTTCACATTTTTGTATTCGGGTTAATAGGTTTTGTTCAATTTGATGTCCTAATGACCTGATTAGGCAAAATTGATGCCAAAATTGAATTACTCACATCTGATTAACCCTAGAAGTGATGATCTCATGTTTCAACAATTTCATATTGGGCACGATTCCCAATTTGAGTTCAAAATTCTCAATTTTCAATTGAATTTTGGAGATTTTTTACTTTTATGTCAAATTATGCAATTGGACCAACCATTATGTAATTCAAGGTCCCAGAATCATTTTTTATGAAGACACTATGACTTAAAAATGACTAAAAAAAAAATTAATTGCATTTTTGGTTCAATTCGGGTTTAATTTTACCCAATTTTGGGAAAAACATATAGCCGATTGATATTTTTCAAAATTGATGATGTATTCATGAAATTGGATTTAAAATAAGACTAATGAATATTTTTATGAAATTTTCTGATTCCATTTGCTATTTTTCTTGATTTTCTTACTCATTTTGACTAAAAGAAATTAAGGAAAAATGCTAAAAAATGCTAAAAAAAAAATTTTAGTTTAGAAATTGATTTCTAGGCTCGGCCAAGATTCCTAGTCCTAATTTTGAGATTTTTGAAAATATGAAAAAAATGAGCTAAAAATCAAGTGTCAACAGCTGCCCCTCTTTGGGATTGAGCTCGTTAGAGGTTGATTTCAAAGATAAAGTGACACCTGAGTTTTCAGTCAACTCACTGAACAAGATAAGATAGAAATTTCACAACAACTGATTAGGGATCTTGCTTTTGAAATTCGTGATCTAATCTAAAGGTTTTCTTTTCATAATATATTTTGAAAGGTTCTTAATGATTGAAGGAGAGAAACTTACCTGTTTGTGAGCGTCTCTTTATTGCTTATCCAAGGGCATGAATTGATGGTGGTGATGATTATGATGGTTATTCTGATTTCGTGGTTTAAGGACGAATCCACGAACCATAAACACCTGAGGCTCCTCGCCTGAGGATTTGGAAATTTGCCTAGTGGTTCCTTACCAATAGGATTTTGAATTTGCCTAGGGGCTCCTCGCCTGTAGGACTTTAATTTGCCTAGGGGTTCCTCGCTTGTAGGACTTTAATTTGCCTAGGGGCTCCTCGCCTATAGGACTTGAATTTGCTTAGGGGCTCCTCGCCTGTAGGACTTTAATTTGCCTAAGGGCTCCTCGCCTGTAAGACTTTGAATTTGCCTAGGGGCTCCTCGCCTGTAGGACTTGAATTTGCCTAAGGGCTCCTCGCTTGTAGGACTTGAATTTGCCTAGGGGCTCCTCGCCTGTAGGACTTGAATTTGCCTAGGGGCTCCTCGCCTGTAGGACTTGAATTTGCCTAGTGGTTCCTCACCTGTAGGACTTGAATTTACCTAGGGACTCCTCGCCTGTAGGACTTGAATTTGCCTAGTGGTTCCTCTCTAGTAGGACTTTGAATTTGCCTAGTTATTCCTCGCCAGTAGGATTTTGAATTTGTCTAGGGGCTCCTCGCCTGTAGGACTTTGAATTTGCCTAGGGACTCCTCGCCTGTAGGACTTGAATTTTCTTAGTGGTTCCTCACCAGTAGGACTTTGAATTTACCTAGGGGCTCCTCGCCTGTAGGACTTTGAATTTGCCTATGGGCTCATCGTCTGTAGGACTTGAATTTGCCTAGTGGTTCCTTACCAGTAGGACTTTAAATTTGCCTAGTGGTTCCTCACCAGTAGGACTTTGAATTTGCCTAGGGGCTCCTCACCTGTAGGACTTTGAATTTGCCTAGGGGCTCCTCGCTTATAGGACTTGAATTTGCCTAGTGGTTCCTCACCAGTAGGACTTTGAATTTACCTAGGAGCTCCTCGCATGTAGGACTTTGAATTTGCCTAGGGACTCCTCGCCTATAGGACTTTGAATTTGCATAGGGGCTCCTCGCCTGTAGGACTTTGCGAAGACTTCAAACAATGAATGCCTTAACCGTGAGTTATGTGATTTTGAGGTTTCACTAACCTTTGTATGATTTTTTAGTTGACCAAAAACTTTTTTGAAATTAATCAAAACTGTTTGAAGCGTGGTTTTTTCTTAGCTTACCACAAACTGTTTAAAAACCTGATTTTAAGTTGGCCAAAAACTTTTGAAACCTGGCTTGGAAACATGCATTCTTTTGCATTAATGCATTTCAGACAATCAAATTTCCTTTTCGAGGAATTATTTGAACAAAATGCTTGCAAACTTTCAACAAATGCTTGAAATGATCGTTTGGAAGACCTTCATTAGAAAGGATTTGTTTCAATCTATGAACTTGGTCTTTTCTTCATCTGATTGAAAGGGAAACTTGTTGGAACTTGTTTGATATCCCTCAATTTTATCTCTCTTAATCAATCTTTAGGTGTTCGGAGATGTTCCCAATGTATACAATCCAATTGATCTGATAAGGTCTTTCGGAGGACTGTAATGTTGGCTTGGTCAACAGCTATTCAAAGGATAGGCATTTTGAGGCCAAGAAAAAGGATTTCGTCATATCTGACTTCGGGTCTACAAGTTAAGAACCTCAAGGACAAGACAAGATATTATTGCATACACTTCTTTGAGTGACGACTTCTTGTTATAAAGTCATGTTTCTACTCTCAACATCCCAATCCGAAAAGTCTTTGGGGAGAGGTTGTATTGTTGGTATTGGGTAGGCTCAAAAGGCTCATTTGTTTGAATTCAAGATTTTTATGAAATTGATGATCTTCTTGGCATCACCACTTTCCTTTTTTGCTCATTAGGGATCGTTTTTATGAACATCAGAGTCCCTAAAATATTCATTACAATCTCTTTTCTTTTGCTCATTCTCACTTGTTGTGATCTATGATCTATAATGATCTTGACTTTGCTTTGTCAAGACTTTTTTTGTCATTTTGAACTTTCTTATGAACTCTCTTTTTCTTTCACATTTTTCTCGGGCATTTGGCCTTGCTTTTACCAGGCACACTGCTTTTTCATGCCCCGGATTTTTGTTTTTGACCTTTTTTTAATTCTAAGGACTCTGTGTCATGCCCTTTTGTCTATTAAAGTGGATCATATGCTCATGCTCCAGTGTGAAGAGATGATCACCAATTTAGGATTTTGAAATGAATATTCTGGCTCAATTGGGCTTTGTCAAATCTTTCTTGATCCTATTCTCCATAGTTGTCAATCACAAACTTCCTGATTTGCCCCAATGTGGGTGGTTCTTAACAGGGTTGTTTTGGAAAAACTTCTTCACTGTTTTGGCTCAAATTTGGTTTGCAAGAGATAAGCATGTGTTTGGGATAGTGAAATGACTGCCTTTCATCATTTCAATCCATGTAATCATTGCGAACATCCCCTATTTCCTTCGGATGAGTTTTTCTCACTCACTTCTCCATTTTGACTTTGAGTGTATAGGGACGTGTTTGGATATGGCTTACCTTTCATCATTTGAATGTCTTACCATTTGATTTGATCCAAACTTTCTCTTTGAAATTTTTCAAAGCCTTTTGTCAAATTATCCCTTTTAGAGAATTTTGATGCTTAGTGCATTTTCAAAGAAAGCGTGTTTCAAAACTTTTGATTGAAACATTTCTGAGGTATCTTCCTTTTCAAAATAATCTGTTTTGTTTTGCTCAGCCTTAGTGTCATTCCGCTTGGGGAAGAAAAAGTTTGATTTTTCTCTTAAAAATGCAACTTCTTTAACACATGCTCTCACGATTTGAGGATACCTATCTGATCAACTTACCAAGATCCCTCTTGTTTGCATGTTTTTGCTTTGGTTTCATTGGGGATTCTTCTTTTGTTGCTCCCTTTTCTTTGTCTTCTTGGAGATGATAAAAAGGAAAGTGCATTAGAGGACATCAATGGAAAATAGAATTGGAAGTGATACTTCCCTTTACTATTTGATAACTCCATTGGGAATTCTGAAATCATCAACTGGTTTGGATTCTTTTTGCTTTCTTCTGCAAAACAGATAAACATGTTCATGAAATGCATGGTATGCATATATGCGTGATATGCACATGTTCTAAAGTGAGCCGAATCTTTTCTTGAATATTTGTCTTCATTTCATGAGTAGAAAATCTTGACAGCATCTGCATTTACAGGATAGGCCAATTTTGTTCCTGTCATATCTACAAGAATCAATGCTCCTCCAAGAAGAACTTTCTTGACAATGTATGGACCCTTATAATTTGGAGTGAATTTGCCACGAGAATCTGAATTGTTGAAGATGACTTTCTTCACTACTAAATCCTCTATTTTGAAATTCCTCGGTTTCATTTTTCGATTAAAGGATTTTGCCACTCTTCTCTGATAGGCTTACCCATGGCATATAGCTCTTAATCTCTTTTCATCGATCATGTTGAGTTGTTTATATCTTTGTTGAATCCACTCAGCTTCTGAAAACTTCAATTGGGATAGTATTCTTAATGAAGGAATTTCTGCTTCAATAGGTAGCACTGCTTCCATTCCGTAAATCAATGAAAATAGGGTTGCTCCAGTTGATGTTCGAATTGAAGTTCGGTATGCCATCAGAGCATACGGTAACCTTTCATGCCAATCACAATAATTTTCAGTTGTCTTGGCCAGTATCTTTTTGATATTCTTATTTGCTGCTTCAACTGCTCCATTCATTTGTGGACGATATGGAGATGAGTTCAGATGTCGGATGTGGAAGTATTCGAGTAAGTCATCCACAATCTTGTTGTTTAGATGTGAGCCATTGTCTGTAATTATTACTTCTGGAACTCCGTATCTAGCAATGATATCTCGCCTAATGAATCTTGCAACATTCTTAGCAGTAACATTCGTGTAAGAGTTTGCTTCAATCCATTTAGTGAAATAGTCAATAGCAATCAGGATAAACTGGTGTCCATTTGAGGCCTTGGGGTTGGTTGGACCAATCATATCAATGCCCCACATTGAAAATGACCATGGCTCGGACATTTGATGTAGCTCGTTTGGCGGTGCATTGATTTTGTCTCCATAAACTTGACATTGATGACAACATCTCACGTGTTGAATGCAATCTGATTCTATTGTCATCCAATAGTATCCCAACCTCATAATTTTTCGGGCTAGAAGATGTCCATTCATGTGTGGTCCACATTCACCTTCGTGAATTTCTTTCATGATCTGTTCAGCTTCTGTAGCATCCACACATCTTAATACGGTTGAATCAAATGATTTCTTGTAGAGGATTTGACCACTGAGGAAGAATTTGTTGGCTATCTTCCTTATAAACTTCCTGTCACCTAGTTGGCTTTCTTTAGGAAATTCTCCCGATTGAAGATATTTTTTGATGTCATGATACCATGGTTCATTGTCAAATTCTGCCTGAACCATCATGCAATGAGCTGGTTGTTCAAGAATATTGATTCTTAATGGTTTTATATCCATACCATCTTCAGCTTGTAGTAAGGATGACAAAGTTGCAAGAGCATCTGCAAAATGATTCTGAGTTCTTGGGAGATAATCGAATGTTACTTCTTCGAAACTTTCTATCATCTCTTCTAAGTATCTGTGATAAGGAATTAGCTTAGCATCTCGAGTTTGCCATTCACCAGTTGTTTGCAATATGATGAGCATAGAATCTCCATATACTTGCAACCTTTTTACCTTCATTGAAAGGGCTAATTGTAAGCCGAGAATGGATGCTTCATATTCAGCGATGTTATTGGTGCATGGAAATACCAATTTCGCAGATACCGGATAGTATTGGCCTTCTGGGGAGATCAGTACTGCCCCAGTTCCTGATCCAGATAAGTTGGTTGCACCATCAAAATACATGGTCCATTTATCGTCGATCAATGTCAATATATGATCATTAAGTTGTTCTTCAGGACTGGCAATATTTTGCGAATTTTCTGCCAACATGTCTGCTATTGCTTGTCCTTTGACTAACTTTTGAGATGAACTTCTGATGTCGAATTCTGATAACAAGACTGGCCACTTTGCTAATTTCCCGACCAAGGAGGATTTCTCAAGAAGGTACTTGATCGGATCATTCTCAGTCACTAGCAAAATTTGGTGATGAATGGTGTATTGTCTTAGTCTGTGTAATACCCAAATCAATGCAACGCATGTCTTCTCGACTGCCGGGTAATTCACCTATGATGTTGTGAACTTCTTGCTCAAGTAATAAATGGCTTGTTCTTTACCATCATTTGGTCTTCTTTGTACAAGCACCGCTCTTAACAACTCATAGTGAATCGTTAAATATAAGATCAGCGGAACTCCATGAATTGGTGGTACCAACACTGGTGGGCATACTAGATATTCTTTGATCTTGTCAAAGGCTTGTTGACATTCCATATCCAACTTTACTTTGGCATTTTTCTTGAACAGTTTGAAGAATGGTTTAGCAGTCTCAGAAAGCTGATAGATGAAACGGGCAATGTAGTTTAATCGCCCCAACAAGCTTCTCACTTCTTTTACCGTAGAAGGAATCTTTAAGTCGTATATTGTCTTGATCTTGGAAGGATCTATTTCGATGCCCCTGTTGCTGACCACAAAACCTAGCAGTTTGCCAAATTTTGCCCCAAATACACACTTGTTGGGGTTCAATCGCAACTTGTACTTTCTAAGTCTTTTGAACAATTTGCGAAGCACCTCAACATGATCTTCTCCTTGTTTGTATTTTACAATCATGTCATCCACATATACCTCGATTTCTTTGTGTATCATGTCATGAAACAAAGTTACCATTGCCCTTTGATACGTGGCACCAGCATTTTTCAAACCGAAAGGTATCACCTTATAACAAAATGTGCCCCATGGTGTTATGAAGGACGTTTTCGCCTTATCCTCTTTCTTCATGAGGATTTGATTATATCCTGAAAAATCATCCATGAATGAAAATATTTCGAACCCAGCAGTGCTATCCACTAATACATCAATATGTGGAAGCGGGAAATCATCCTTAGGGCTTGCTTTATTTAGGTCGCGATAATCAACGCACACCCGTACTTGACCATCTTTCTTCATTATGGGTACTATGTTGGCAACTCATTCTGGATATGGTACTACTTCGATGAAATCGACTTTGAGTAATTTCATCACTTCTTCTTCTATTTTCTTCGTCAATTCCGGCTTTGTTCGCCTCAGTTTTTGCTTCTTTGGTGGAATACTTGGATCAATAGGTAAAGCATGCTCAACTATGCTTGGATCAAGGCCTGGCATGTCAGCATAAGACCATGCGAATATATCTTGATATTCCTTGAGCAAATCTGTGATCCTTTCTGCCTCTACTGAGGGAAGACTTTCTCCAATCTTAACCTCTTTGGGATTCTCTTTATCGTCCAGATTAACAGTGATCGTTTTCTCTAACGTGAGTGGCTTTGATTCTTCATGACGGATCCATTCCCTTCTGATCCATTCCTCATCTTCATTATCCACTTCAATATCGCAAGTGATCTCCTCGGAAAGATTTGGGTCACATATGAACCTATTATGGATATGTGAATGCTCATGCCTGACATGTAACAAATATGATTAGTAATTTCATACAAAGTAAGTAACGCACGTGATCTTATGAAAACCCTTTTGGAAATTCATTTTGAAATTTATTTTGAAAGAACATAAAGACAGAGCTAGTCCTCATATCATCAGACTTCCTTGCTCTTAAAATCATTTTCGCAATGAGGAACAGTATAGAAACCCAAAGCCTCAAGCCTCACGAATGAGGATAATGTTCATTATAGGTTTGGTTTTGTTTCTACATGTCCTTAACAAAACATTTGATCACTTTTATTGAATTGAAAAAATGCAATTACATCTACATCAAAAGGAATGTAAATTGTAACTGAACTGAAATTGCAAATAAAATCACAGGAAATTTCAAATTGTAATCAACAAAATACAATGGAAAAAGCTAGTAGCAAAAGTTTAAGAGAATCTTCCTACTCCAGTGCGTAGGTATCTTCTGCTTCGATTACGATAACGTTGATGGTATTCTCTTCGAATAAACCAGGCAAAACAGATTCTTCCTCTACATGTAAGTCTTCTTCTTGAAGTAGCTTGGAAGGTCTAGGAAAAGTTTCCTTGATGTGGATCTGATGATAGGGAAGCTCTTTAGCTTTACCCTTCCATATGGATGGATTAATGAGGCGATCACCTCGGCCTCTATAGCCTCTAGGGTTCTTTCGACCTCGGCCTTGGCCTCCATGGTGATCTTTAGTATCATCTGGAATATAACCTACTCCGTGTTTCATTCTTGTAGCAAGCGGAGTAATAGGTTCTTTGATCCCTTGGATTTCGATCCAAGATCATTACCGGGAGTAAATCCATACTGGCATAACACCCTTCCAGACATAATGGATGATGTTGAAAATTCTGGGGATTTTATGATGCAACCGGCAGAAATTTGCACCATTGAGATTATTTCGAAGGAATGATAACTTGGTTCTTCTTTCCCTTTGAGTTCGACATATGGTATTGCACTCTTTTTGTAGGTGGTGAAATCTGTCTCCTCGTGTACGGTGATCATCCTGTCATTAATGACAAATCTAACCTCCTGATGAAGACTTGAAGGAATAGCACAAACCATATGAATCCAAGGTCTCCCGAGTAACAAGTTGAAAGTCCTCGGAATATCCACTACTTGGAAGTCAATTAGGAACGGCACAGGGCCTATGTTCACCTCGAGCTCGATATCGCCAATAACGTCTTTTTTCATTCCATCAAACGAACGCACAGTTACCGTAGATGGTTTGATGAGCTCTTCGCTAATCCCCAAGCGATGCAGTGTGCTTAGTGAACACAAATTAAGTGCGAAACCATTATCGATCAGCACCCGTGACACCTCCTTGCCCTGGCATTTGACGGCGATATACAGAGCCTTATTATGGGAACGCCCGTCAATTGGGAAATCTTCATCGGAGAAGGCAATTTGGTCTTTCAGAATAATAGTACCAACAAAGTCTTCCAATTGTACTTCATTAATTGTCTCCGGGACGTGCACTTCATTGAGAAGCCTCATAAGTACCATTTTGTGGCTTTCTGAAGTCTTGAAGAGATCCAACAGAGAAATCTGTGCCGGCATCTTTCTTAACTATTCAATTACCTCAAATTCGCTCGTCTTCATGACCAAAAGCAACTATTTGACATCTTCTTCGGTTACTCCTTTCTTTTCGTGTTCACTTTCCTTCGGGACATTGCATCTCCCTGATCGGGTTATGGCATCGACTTCTTTGGGAGAGTAATCCCAAGGTACACACTTAGTGTCAAACTTTTCTTTTGGAGGGAGAGTGATAGTCACAGGCTATGTTTCTTCTTCTTCGATCCTTAACTGATCAATGGGAAGTTGGATAGTGATTGGTTCAACAGGGCCTTCCTCCTCCTTATATTTATTTACCTCATCAAGCTTGATTAGAAATGGTGTAATCATGGATACCATGCTTCTATTGGCTTCGTCAGCATCCATTCCACCCCAGCCATCAGGTGTGATTGTTTCGTTCTTGAATGCCTATGAAAGAGGTGTATATTTGACACGGTAATTATACCGACCACTATCTTGACCCAGAAAATCAATAATTTCCCCTTGTCTTCGTGCTTTTTGAACAAATCGCCTATCACCTCGGCGAGTATTTTTCTTCTTTTTGTCTTCCCGATCTTCATTCCCCTCGAGATTTAATTGGCTGATCGGGACTTCGTCCATGCCACCCCATCCGTCCGGTACAATGTCTTTATTTTTTAACGCCCATGGTGGTGGAGTATATTTGACACGGTAATTATATTTACCGCTGTCTTGACCGAGTAAGTCTACAGTTTCGCCTTCCCTAGATGATTTCTGGGTGAAACGCCTTTCATCCTGTCGGACTTTTTCCTTCTCCTTTTGATCCTGATCTGTTTTATCTTGGAGCATTTCTTCCTTAGGTAGAGCTTTCTCCTCAGGACTGGTTTCATTGTCCATACCACCCCAACCATTAGGCACAATTACTTCATTTTTGAATGTCCATGGCGGTAGGGTATATTTCACTTGGAAGTTATATTTTCCGGAGTTTTCTCCCAAGTTATCTACAATCTCGCCTTTTAGGAGTGCTTCTTGACGAAAGTGAGCATCCCCTAATCGAGAAGCTTTAATCTTGACTTCATATTCATCACTTCATATTCATCTTCATCGTCAGACTTGATAACTATTTCTTCATCCTTGATCATGTTTACTGTATTGTGCTCAAGAAGAGGATTCTGATGTACATTTGGCTCGGACTCTTGGAAGTTTAATAACTTCTTGTCAATGAGCTTTTGAATCTTGTACTTTAGAGTGGGACAATTATCTACATCATGTCCCCTTTCTTCCATGTGATAGGTGCAGGTTTTTTATTCATCGTACCAAGAAAATCTCGTAGGATTGTCTCTCGGTACTTCCTTGGCCACCAAATGCCTTTCTAGAAGCATTGGTAATAGCTTTGACAGGGGTCGGGGCAACGGTGTGTATTGCCTCACGGGCCTTTTATTTGGCTCGAATTGCCTTGGGTTTTTCCAAGCGACATTTGATTGTTTCGGAAATGATGCTTGATGAGTACCTGGGCTTGACACCATAGCCACTTCTCGGATGGGTTCTTTGTCTTTTTTCACGGGGTAAGGCCTTCGTGCTGCTGTTTCTTGAGCCTTCTTTTCTTTTAATCCCCATTCAATTCTCTCACCCACTTTTATCAACATGGTGAATGTTTGACAGCCTGATACATGAAGCTTGTCATAATACTCAGTTAGCAATGATTTTAGAAAGAGCTCAATGAGCTCGTCTTCACTTATGGCGGGCTTTAGTTGTGAGGCAACAGCTTTTCATCTCTGAGCATAGGCTCTGAACCTTTCATTCTTCCGTTTCTCGGTTCTGACAAGATCCTCTCTAGTTAGGAGTACTTCAACATTAAACTTGTACTGGTGAAGAAATTCTCTCGCCAAATGATCCCATTCAGTGAAGTCTTTTATGTCGAGGACTGTGTACCATGCGAGGGCCGCTTCTCTCAAACTATCTTGAAATGTACTAATAAGAAGTGGCGTGTTGTCTGAATATCTTGCCATCTTACGGAGATAATACTTCAAATGGCTTTTGGGACAACCAGTGCCATCATACTTGCTAACGAACTCTGGCTCCTTATAGTTTTCTAGAACAACCACCTTTGCGTACGGCAAGAACTTGTCGAGCCTTTGAAGCTCATAGCCTTGACTTGCTAAGCATTTTTCAATTTTTGCAATCTCTTGGCCTCTTCTTCATCCTTTGTTTTGGATGTCCTCTTGATTTGATCATCCTCTTCCAAATTTACCACCTCAGGTGTAGTCTTTGGGGGATTTTCTTAAACCGGTTCTTTGTTTCTGATTGGGTCTTTAATCGGTGTTTCGGTTGCATCTGAAGCTCCCACATTTGGAGTAGTAGGATATTGTCCTCTAGATGTGAGAATGAAAGCCTTCATTTCTGCCATCATTGCAACCATTTGGGTCATTTGGTTTTCGACTTCAGCTAGTCGAGCACGGGTTTTTTCTTCCGCCATTCTAACTTGTAGGCGAGTCCGAGGTCTTTTACCTTCCGTTGCTAAACAACCTGCTTTGCCAAAAAGACCTGATATCAGCATAGTAAAATGATTATGAAACCGTACATTCTTTTAATTGTATGATTTTATGAGATTGTCAAGGATAAGAAATTTCATACAAGCCTTAACTTTGTATAAAATTCTTCATCAATGCCTTTCTCAAAGAATCATACAATTCAAAGAATTGTAATCCATGGTGATTCTTCACAAAAAAAAATTTGAAACTTCATTAAGCAATTGTTTATTAAGTAATTATTTCAATTTGGAAAATTTTTATTACAATGCTATTCATCAAAATAGGGGAACACTAGCTTAAACAAGTTTCAGCTTCTTGCTAGCTAAGGTAGCTTCAGCTTCTTCATATTCCTTGACTCGTGTCTCCCATTCTTCCACATCGATTACAACTTCCTCGGGAACATACGGCTCTACACCTGGCGTGCTTGGCACAATGTACTCTGGGATGTACGGCTCATCAAAATGAGTAGTAACACTCAAAGGTACATAAGGTTCGACGTCAATTGGTAGCTTAGCCTTCAACCACCTTATATACTCATTAGATGCCAAAAAAGAGCTTCATTTCGCCTTCCAAATCTTCTGGCCAGTGTATTGTTTGTTTGGTTGATCTCTTCAAGGAATTCACGATCCCATCGACCCTTGTTCACAGCTCTTTACTTTTCTTTTCCGGTATAGGTTCTTGCGGTATCTCAAATGTGAACTCCTCAGGATGCCAAATAGGTGGAATTTGTTGAACCATTCCGAATTGTCGTATGACTCTTAGTGGGCAATAAGCAGTTCCGCCACTCAATCCTAATAAAGGCACAAAATTACCGTCTTGGGTAGTAATTTAAGCTTTCGTTATCTTCGGCCATTGAATCCTCCATTGAAGCTGGTCGGGAGTTAATGCTCTAATGAAGTTTGTCCACTCATGAAAAGAGTACTTTGGCATTTTGTCTTGGAGTTTCAAATACTTCTCAATAGGGTTGGTAGATGAGTCGATCTCTCGAATGTGCATATAATGTTCCCAAGGTCGAGTATGGGAAATAAACCATACAGAAAGTAATCCAGCTGAAGCTTGCAGTACACCCTTTTGTTGATTTTGGTATTTGTTCAATGAAATGATGGTCTCCGCCAAGAGCATATTGGAGAAGTCCCATTTTAAGCAAGCTTGTCTAGCAACTACTGCAACGAGAGGATTTAATCCCGTCCTTGATGCGGGAAATAAAACGAATCTGAAGAAGGCTAGAATAATGTTGACACCTGATTTTTAGCTCATTTTTTTCATATTTTCAAAAATCTCAAAATTAGTACTAGGAATCTTGGCCAAGCCTAGAAACCTATTTCTAAACCAAAAAAAAAAAAATTAGCATTTTTCTGCATTTTTCCTTAATTTCTTTTAGTCAAAATAAGTGAGAAAATCAATAAAAATAGCAAATGGAATCAAAAAAATCCATAAAAATAGTCATTAGTCTTATTTTAAATCCAATGTCATTAATACATCATCAATTTTGAAAAATCTCAATCGGGTATATGGTTTTCCCAAAATTGGGCAAAATTAAACCCGAATTGAACCAAAAATGCAATTAAATCTTTTCTAGTCATTTTTAAGTCATAGTGACACAACAAATGATTCTTGGACCTTTAATTACATAATGGTTGGTCCAATTACACAATTTGACGTAAAAATAAAAAATCCCCAAAATTCAATTGAAAATTAAGAATTTTGAACCCAAATTGGGAATCGTACCCAATATGAAATTGTCGAAACATGAGACTATCATTTTTAGGGTTAATCAGATGTGGGTAATTCAATTTTGGCATCAATTTTGCCTAATCAGGTCATTAGGACATCAAATTGAACAAAATCCTATTAACCCAAGTACAAAAATGTGAAAATCTCGGACATAATTTTAACAAAAATTGGGGAAAATCACATATTTGGGTTCAAAATGTGATGGGGAATTCAATTTTGGGATTTAATTTGAAAAAATCGGTCGAAATTGAGCTCAATTTGAGTTTTTAATCAAAACCGGGCCTGTCGGGTCGACCGGGTCAACCCGACCCGACCCGACGACCCGTCTTCTTCGCCCGACTTAGCCAAAACGTGCCAAACCCAGAAAATTCTAACTCAAATCCGCAACTTCGTGAATCTTCCCCGATCGATTTAGCACGTGCAAATCGATTTGGCCAGCTGGAAAATATCCAGCTGGCGCTAGGGAATCACCCTAACCGATTCAAGGTCGGTTCCAACGAACTTTGAGCAGGACAAATCGATGAACAAAAAGGAAGAAAACTGAACATTGCGAAGAAGAAGGTGTTCGACGAAATTACTGAGAGAGAGGAGAGAGAGAATACGTGCGAAAGAGAGAGAGATTGAACGGGAGGTGAATAGAGACTCCCTAAGACTGAGCAATCGGTGCTTTTCCGATCGAAAAGTGCCAACAAATCGTTCTCGACGGTGAGTTTCCTCACCGGCGAACCAAAACAGGAATTAGCCGTGAACGCCTGAAAATCGAGCTCGGCCGGCGTGCTTAGAGCCCTTCCGGCAAAGCCAAAACCACCAGTTGGAAGTATGAACGTTGAAGAACAACTCCACGGGCACTGCTTCATCCAGGAACTCCGATTTGATTGCATTCGAAGAAGGTAAAATCCCCTCACAATCATGGTTTTCCAGAATTCTAGAAAGCATGATTTAGTTCAATCTTGCTAATTATGCAATCTTCTCTTAGATTTTGAGTTTCTGAATGTTTAGAATACATTTCTAAACATATTTTGTGTTGTTTGATCGCATTTTTGGGCATTAAAAACGCATAAACCGAATCGGCCATTTCGTGAACTATCTCGTTGGAATTCGGAGGACCTCGCCGGAGCATCCCCATGGCCATAAGCCGTCCAAGTTAGCGTTTTCTCACCTTGTTTGATGATTTTATATCGATTGAGATCGATGTAGACGGCTAGGGCGATTTGTATGATAATCTGTGGACTTGAGTATATGGTTTAGGATAGTTAGCAAATTAGGTTTTTTTGATCGGTTTTACGTCGGCCAGCAGAGGTCCGACGACGTAATAAATGGATCGGACTGAAAATAGAATACAAGAACTTTACAACGGATCAATCAGAATGATGAAACTCTTACCGGAAGGTCGCCGGAGAACGATTCAAACTTGCGGCCTCAAAAACATAGAACTAGGATTCATGCCCAGGAGGTGTTTGATAAAATGCCTCAATGAACAAAAGGGGAAACGACGCCGTTTCTGGCGTTGTGCTCGCCGGAGAAGGTGATCGGTGACCGGTGCCGGCGACGCCCGGTTCGGTCAGGTCGAATCGGATTGAACCGGGTCGGTCCGGTTCATTTTCCCGGCGGGAAATTTTAAAAAATCTAAAAAATTCGTAAAAATTCATAAAAACATAAAAAAAAATCGAAAAAAGTATAAAAAAATCAAAAAAATAAAAAAAGTTAGAAATTCGAAAAATTCATAAACATAAAAAATTCAAAAAAATTTTGAAAAATCAGGAAAATTAATAAAATTTTCAAAAAATTCATAAAAATTCAGAAAATTTAGAAAATACAAATAAAAAAAATGTGAAAATTTTAGAAAATCAATAAAAAATTGAAAAATTTGAAAATTCATAAAAATTTTCAGAAAATTATAAAAAAAATCAAAAAATCAAAAATTTCAAAAATTTTAAAAATTCACAGAATAATCCAAAAACACCGTGGCCAACCATAAAAAATGATATTTGAATTTTTGGAAGTGCCCAAGTGACATTTTTAGAAAATCCCAAATTCAGGGGTTATAACCCCTAAAAAACCCTAATACCCTAAAAAATATAAATCATGAAATGAATAAGCTTTTAGAGCTTCATTACGGTTTGGATGTTTTGATTGATTTTCATTTTTAGAGACCATTTTAGGATTGATTGATTTGATTGACATCGATTTTGCATTTAATACTTGTTTGGTTTTTCCTGCGATTAGAATGGATAGAATTAGTGGGTAAGCCTCGGAAATTTGCATGACATGTTAGACATCGTAACGTTCTTAGGTATCGAAAGGGCATTAGGGATCTCAATTCGGGATCAATAAAGTAACCAAGTCCCCGTACTCAGAATCTCTGGTTCGTAGAATCGTGGTATTTCTCCCGTACCTCGATTAGGCTTCTAGTCTACCTACCAATAATGACTAGTGGCGACTCCAAAATCACAAATTTAGATTAAATAGAAAATTACCTTCCACTGTCACGTGAGGTATGGTCTGGGAGAGACCCTTACACGGAAATACCTCCTTAGCGCGCAAATCCCGAAAGCCTCCAAATAAAAAAAGCGCGGCGCGACAGGCTTGGCAACTCCACTGGGGAAAATGAACATTTTCTAAGTGGACTTAGGCCTAGATAGAACGATATGCTTGTGTTTTGTGCTTGCAAAGATCCTAGGTACGTCCCACTAATGATAGTGTTAAATGGTTTTGTAGGCGGGTGGTATAAGGGGTGTTGTCTTTGCTAACCCTTATTTTGCAGGATGGTGTTGGGATTGAATGTGGTTTGAATGAATTTTAGAAGTGCTGTTTGGTCATTAATTGCTATTCATGTCTTTAAATTGTTTTAGCACTACACCATTAGCACACACCACCCGTGGCCTTACCCGGCTACATTTAGGATTACCCTTAGGAGGTATGTGTTTAGGCGAAACTATGGGCTGATTGCTCATGGAATCATTTAAATACAATACTGATCACCGAGGTGAAATAATATTTCATTACTTTAGGCCGATTGCCTATTGGAATGGAATCCCTTGTCCATTAAGGTGATGACCTTGAGCCTTTAGCATATCCTACCCTTTTTAGGCGTCAAAACTTCACTGGTTGCATTCGCTTGTCTTTGTGGTTGGTATACCTAAAACCAAACAAAAATATCATGGTAAGCAAGTATCGTTCCATTCCATTCTTTTACAATTATGCATGTTAGTTGACACATTCTTAAAAAATGCCTAAATGACATTTAATGCTTGGTCTAAATGCCCTTTCGTTTTAGAATGCATGATTAGGGCGTCATACTCCATTTAACCATTCTTTCATTTTTAGATGAAATGTATAGGTCCATGGTGGATTTCTCATGTAATTCAAATGCTTATTCGTTCATTTCAATGTGTTCGAAGTTGCAAACCATAGTTTAGGACTTTATGGTCTAAATGGAGTATGACAGAATGGGCATTTACATCCCACATTGAATTTGTCCATGATCTCAACTATATGCTCTTTTAAGGTTTAACCGGACTCAAAATGACATTTGCATTACTTTTGAGGTATGCAAGTGTATTGAACCTCCGTCCTACCTTAAAAGGACATATAAGTGAAATGGGGGCATTAAAATCAATTGGTAATCCATGGTGAATAATAATCACTTTCTTTTACATGCTTTAGATCGAAATGGAGAAACTAGACATACAAGTTATTCCTATTCCAAGGAAGGAGCTTTTGGTATGGTGGGTAAACATGACAAAGGACAACAAAGCATATGTAAGGGAAAGGCTCGGGTATTTGTTCAAGCTCATCAACCAGTACCAAGTGAGTCTAATCCAAGCATTATCCAATTTCTGGGAAGTTACCACTGCTACATTTCAATTGGGCGAGCACGAGATGGTACCTACACTAGAAGAATATAAGGCAACCATTGGGATTGATTTCGAGTCAAGAACCGTTGAGCCCCCAGTTGGATTGAAACCCACAAGTGTTATAGCCGAATTTTTATACTTGAAAACCCCTCAATTGGAAAAGTTGAGCAAATCAAATACCGGGAGATTTCCTCTATCTTACTTGGCGGACAATTACTCCAAATTGCCAAAAGAAACGGGAAATACTTCCGCGAGGGTTTTTATTCTGGCCTTCTTCGGATTCGTTTTATTCCCCACATCAAGGATGGGATTAAATCCTCTCGTTGCGGTAATTGCTAGGCAAGCTTGCCTAAAATGGAACTTCTCCAATATGCTCTTGGCGAAGACCTTCATTTCATTGAACAAATACCAAAATCAACAAAAGGGTGTATTGCAAGCTTCTGCTGGGTTACTTTCTGTATGGTTTATTTCCCATACTCGATTATTAGTGTTTTAATTGCCATAACTTTTATTTACAAACTTGCTATTCACCAAATGGATGTTAAAATATATTAAACAGTGATTTAGAAGAAGAAACTTACATGGTACAACTTTATGGATGTATTCTTCCTGGCCAAGAAAACAAAGTTTATGAACTCTTTGAATCTTCATATGTCTAAAGCAATCGCAAAAAAAATGGTATGAGAAAATTTGATCAAGTTCTAGTTAATAATGGATTTTCCTTTATTTGAGTAGATAAATTTGTGTATACAAAAGTTGTTGATAGTGAATATATAGTTATTAGCTTGTATGTTGATGACATGCTTATTTTTGGTACATGCACTAAAGTTGTGAATGAAACAAAAAGTTACTTGGGGGAAATTAATGTTATTTTGGGTGTTAAAATCATAAGAAATGATAGTGGCCTAATGCTTACTTAAAAGCTTTATATGGTGAAGCTACTTAAAAAATAGGGCAAATTCCAAATAAGGACCCGAAGTGGGGTCATTTTCTCAAAAAGGGGTCCAAAGTGGACATAGTGTCAAATAATGGCCTAAAGTGCCCAATCAGTTTCAAATAAGGGCCTGAGTTCACCGGCTGATCAAATGCTCACCAGCCAACAAACATGTGACTTTTTTGGCAACCGGAACAAGGGCATTTTTGTCAAAAAATTTTGAATAAAATGAAAAGCCAAAAAATCCCTAACTTTGTGAATGAAGGTTGAGAGCTGAATGTAGTGCTGCCTGAGCGAGAACTGCTGGGCACCAGCGGCGGCGTGCAATCATCGACAGCAGCGTGCAAAGGGTTAGGGATTTTAAACAAACTAAAAGAAAAACCTCATCCTACGATTCGCACAACCTTCACTCCCACTTCAATAATAAGATGAACGAAGGGATTTTAAAAGTGTTGCCCAAGTGAGGGCCGATGGGTGCTGGTGGTATGCAACTGGGCGGCAGTGTGTGACCGAGAAGAAAGCTCAGACCACCCAATCCAACCATGGCCGATTCAAGCCATTTCTCAAGGTCTTTACTTCAAACCATCTTCTTAAAAAAAATCTGAGCCTTTCAAAATGGGTATCTGGAATTAATTGATTCTCCATTAATCAAATTCGTCAATTCCTCCACCGATTCTTGCAACTCCCTTTAAATCGACTTGAACTCATTCTGCTAAATTTTTCTGTCTCTTTGTTGGCCTTTATTAGACTCGCACTTATCGGTGGAGCTTTGTTTTGAATGATTCTTGAAAAGATCTCTTTTTATGTCTTGGATATGATTTACAAGCTCGTAATATCGTGCAATTCTGGTGGGATCTTCGTTTCTTCAGCTAAGGTTATGATTGAGCTCGCAAAGACGGGCCATTGAAGTGCTGTGTTATTACATCCATCGTTTGTCTCTCTCTATGGATGACATCAAGGGTATGGTCATCTTCATTTTTGGTATTTTATTGGGCTCTTGGCTTGTATATTTTCAATGCCAAGAATATCTTAAAGTTGTTGTAGGAATCTATCTGTGCATAATTTCCTTGTTATGCAATTGAATATATTGCATATAGCTGTGTTGAGAAGATTTTTAATGTTGGGATGTTTGGAATGTTTCTCTCTTCTATCAAACAAGCCGGTCTACATGGGGTCCTATTTCTCTTTTTTGGCATGATAAGAGATATGAAGATGCAAAGCGAATAGTTGAAGCTGTGAAAGGTAAAGGTGCATCTGTAATTGGGGCTGCTGGTTTTTGTTGGGGAGGTGAGTAGCTTTGTTCTGAATGATTCTTTGAAAGATTACTTTTCGATGCCAATACTATTTTAAAGTGGTTGCAAGAACATACCTGTGCATATTTTCATTGTTATGCATTTGAAACGTTATGAATTGATCACTCATGAGAAAACTAACTAATAGGGAGACGTTGTTAAGGAATTAAGTACACACAACCTGAGAACTCGATCATGGATTGACAATTCGACCATAAGGATTGACGAGGGACAATTTTGAGCCATTATAGACCGATCAAGGAACGGTTATAGAATGATTCGCCAATAGTATACAATCGGATTGCGGGTGATTCCGCCTGACCATTGTATGGATTGTGAACGACCCTAAACCAATTCCTAGCGATTGTGTACTTCGGAACTAGTGATTGACCCCTCGCAATTACATGACAATCGAGATCATTCATGACTTGAGAAAGCTTAAACGTGGTTTGATCAAATCAACCGCGGGTCGAATACGCGTAACTCCTAAAAGCCGCCCGTTAGTTTGAGATATACTAAAATCGCAATTGATCGATTTTGACCATGAATTAAAATCCGAATTTGGTTATCGAACTTCTAAGGATTTCAAGACTAACCTATTGGGCATCGCCTCATTAATCCTCCGATTTATTGGTTTGCTCAAAATTCTTGGAAAAGGAAATTTTGGGCCGAGAATTGGAGCCCACGAGGAAGTGGGCCAAACGAAGGCCCATTGGGCCTTACGCCAATGTGTGCTTCGACCATAGGGCCCAATCAAGTTCAAGTGGGCCCAATGACGCCCACTAAGCCTACTTTACCATTTTCAAGCCCAATAGCTAATCCAAGCCCAATTTGAGCCCGTGACCTTTTCAAGCCCATTATTTATCCTTTTAAGCCCGAACTCGATTTATACGAGCTCGTACAAAATTCTAGCCCATATACACGTATAGTATTTTATACTATATTTTGAGAAATGACCAAAATACCCTTCTAGCATTTATTGAGAAGTTGACAAAAGGGAGAGAAAGTCTTTGGTCTTAATGGGGAGAAATGATGAAAATGGTTGGGAATTGGTCTTGGCTTGAGGAAGAAGACATGCATGAGAGAGATAACTCTCATTTGTCTCTCACTCACTCTCTCTCCGCTCTCTCTTCCATCGGCAAACTTCCCTCTCTCTCTCTCTCTATTCTCTCCCTTCTCTTTCCTCCTTCGACCACCAACATCACCGCCCCCCTAGCTACTGTTTTTCTGCCGTGGACCCATCACCACCAACTGCCAAGCGCCGTGACCGCCCCCCCTCGCCGTGTGCCATCCATCTGAGCTGTTTCCTCACCAGTTCGCCTTCACCGCAAGCCAAAAACAACCCATAGCAAATGCCGTGTTGCTGTCCATGCCGTCGTCGGCATCTCGTATCATTTCCGGACCGAGCCATGTGTAGCCCTCACCGCCGCCGTCATGCCCGTGTCGTCAGAATCGTTAACGGGTGAGTTAACACTCTAACCCTTTGATTAGTATGTTAAACTTGATTATGATTAGTTTATATTAAGTTAATTAGGTGATTAGTGATTAATGGTGATTAATTAGTTGATAGGTTATCAACTAGCAATAGGTTATTGGAAAGTTAGACGATAAGCTATCGGTGTTTGAGTGATAAGCTATCACTAATTATATGATAAGTTATCGCAATTAAGGCGATAAGTGAATTTTATATGGGTGTTTTCTACTTGAGTTAGGTATTGATTTATGCTCGTTTCGTGATGTTTAATGCCTGCCTTGCCCTGAAAAATAATTGCCCCATGCGAAACCTTGTTTTTTAATTTTTAAATGAGTTTTTGTGGACATATAAATAGTAAATCTTGAGGTGCGAGTTTATATGTCAAATTTTATAAGTGTAATAGAGCAAGAATGTTTAAAAAGGGAAGCATGCAAAGTTTGACGGTTTAATTATGTATACGTGATCACGTGTAAATTTATTACTGCATTTTTAGGCATGAAAGTTGCAGTATTTTGATATGCGAGCACGAACCACATTTGTTTTGGTTAAATGAGGAAAAATGAACTTGGCTTGAGTGGTTTAGGTGCTTGCGTGATCACCTATTGAGAAACCGTTACCCTCGTATGAATGCGGGCGTGCCTTGGATGGCAATGACGAAACCTCCGACTAATTGCGGACATGCCTTGAATGGCCGTGATGAGACCCCCGATGGATTTTAGGCGTACCCTGAGTGGCCGTGATTAATACCCTGATGAATCAGAAGACCCTCGTGCTAGGACGGGTGTGCCCTGAGCAGTCGCGATGGATGCCTAGTCATGTCGGAAGACTGACAACATTTGGGTCGTTCCGTGACCCTGAGTGGTCGTAATCACTAGAACACGCTTGAGTGCATTGCGAATGATAAAGTTGCTATGTGTTCTGATTAGGTTATATGCTTATTGCATGATTACGGCACATGATGATTTATAACGTGTAGGGCATGTGCCAAGACAAGGTAAAGATGCCTACGATTGTGTGATGGCGTGTTTGTGTATACTGTGATGAGTTGCCTGACACTATGTATAACTAAGCCAAAGCAAGGGATTACATTGCTATTGATCTGCCATCATTAGAACGCTACATGTTTTAGATGCATCCAAGGCGAGTTGACTTCCTAAACGAGGCTTAGATCGTTAACTTGCTGAGATTATATCTCATTTGTTGTTGTTTAACTATTTTCAGACCCCCGTCTATGAACCGACCTCCCACTCATTTTGGAGTGCCCTTGGACATGGGCACAGTTATATTTGAGTATCCGGTTGGACCGGATAAGGCGTACTAGAAGCATGCTACCACCGTCTGGGTGGATGAGGGCTTGGCAATGTGGAAGTCTCATGAGTGTATGGCTTGGTTTCTTAGGGATGGTGATGGACTGTTCGGGCCTATTAAGGGTTTTGATGGACTATTTAATAGTGGATTCGGGGAAGAGGTGTGGGATCCCATGGACATCGACCCGCAGGATGGGGAAGTTACGGATCCGGAGTCCGATCCGAATGAAGAAGAATCTGACCCGAAGCCTCTTCCCAATTATGGCCAAATGTGGTGATGGGTTTTGGAATACCCCACTTTTTTTACTACCTTTTGGATAGAGAAGTTAGGTTAACCCGATCATCCAAATCCCTTTTTGTATGTGCGTGGTTGGTAAGGAAGTGGCCTTATAATAGGCTTGTAATTATGTATCTTCCTAAGGTTAACATTATGTTTATAAAATGGCTTTGTTCGTTTCGTATCTCAAAGTGTTTTCCCTGCTATCCCGATTTGTTGTTTGTTGTTGGGGTTTTAAGTACACTTCCGCATGCATTTATTTGATCGATGTTATTCATTTGGGTCGGCAACGCGTTCTGGGACGTTGCCATTACACGACCATTGGTGGGATGTTAGCGTGCTTAAGGGTCGGGGCGTGACACTCCTATGTGAAATAAACATTTGCACAACCCACAAGATTCTAAAGTTGCAATGCTTTATTTACCTCGACACATTTCCATGACAACTATTGCAAGATCTCATGAGCCTACGTTAACAAGGCATCGCTATAACTTGTCAGCTTCGTTGGTTTTGCACCTTAAGGCTCCAATGGCCATATTAGGAGCTAAGATAGACCGAAATTGTTGTGACTAACTCTACAACCTAAAGGGGGGGTGAATAGGTAGCTTTAATGATTTTTAAACTTTTCGCAGAAAAACAGCAAGTAACAAGAAAATATCGGGTTCAACCAGATGTATAAGAAACCATGACTTGCTTATGTGCTAGAAATAATAAGCAGGAGAATAAACGGCTGCACACATGAATATATAGTGGTTCAACTTTGATTCCAAGCCTATGTCCACTCTCATCACTAACAGCCACAAGTTGGGCTGGACTGCACTAGTAAATTGCTGAACAAGTTATGTGACATTCCAAATTTCGACCCACTTTTGGGATTAATGAAATAAGTATATTCATCAATGCGTTGCAGTTAAATCTCGCCTAGAACTGATCATTCTCGGGATACTAACTGATAGGGAAAGGCTAAGTAGGGAAAATGTACGTGGACCTAAATAGCTTGACCATGGTACGACACTTCGATCATAAGGATTTGTCGAGGGAATATTTTGGGCCACGACCCAAGAATGGTAATGGGCTCGTCGCTAATAAAATACGATTGGATCGCGAGTGAATCCGCTTGGCCATCGTGTGAATCGCGAACGACCCAAAATTTAATTCAAAGGGTCGCATCTTTCGGAACTAGCGATTGACCCTCGTAAATTCCTAACAATCAAGGTCGGCATGGCTCGGGTAACCGAAAGTCGATACGCGTAACTCCTAAAGCCGCCCGTTAGTAAGAGATTCCCTAAAGTCGCATTTGAGTGAATTTGATCGTTATTTGAATCCGAACTTGGGTGTCAAATTTCTCGGAGATTCACAACAAAATTAATTAGACGACGTCGAATTAAATGTGGCCAACCTCAGGATTGTTCGTTTTATCGGAAAAGTGAAGTTTGGACTGAGTGCAGAAATTGACCATTTTACCCCTTCCGCTTTGCTTATTTACTTTTGTGCCATTTAGCCTTTTCTATTAATTAGAAAGTGTGGAATTTTGTCAGCCCTTGGATCCTAGCTTGTCCATCAAGATGCATTGGTGGCCATTGGATCAAACTTGAGTAGGGTAGATGGGGTTGTCAGAATCTCTCTCTCTCTCTCTCCTCCCCCCCTCCGCGCTCGTGCCTGCAGTCCGGAGCCCCGCCGCACGCCACCGTCCACTCCACCGCCGGAGCCGCCCGCCGCCGCGTACTCAACCGCCGATGCCGCTATTGCTTCCTCGCCGGTTCCCCTGCTTTCCTTTCCCCTGTTTCGATCCGGCCCAATCGAACCCCCCTTGGCTGAACAGCTGCTACTCCACCCATCGTCCGCCTGGCCTATCGCCGCCGTGGGACGCTATACCTCGGCCGAGCCCTTAGCAGTTTCGCCGTCGCTGCTGCTATTCTGGCAAAGCCCCCTGCACCATTTCCCCTGTCTCGGTTCACCTTCCCCTGTTCCGGTGACGACACGGCTGTTCTTGCTTCTTTTCTTGCTCGCCGCCACCGTCACCCGTGAGCCGGCCACTCGCCTTTGCTGCCGCCGAGCCCCTACCGCTGCCTTACTAGCCATTCTCGCGAGTCAGCTGAGGCCGCCGCTGCTTCCGCCCTTGTTCCGGTCGCCGCAGCCCTGTTCCGGCGATTCGCTGCCTCACTCGGCTCGCTCTCGACTTTGGACTTGAGTAAGCGACTCCCTAAACCCTACCTAGGACAATCGGGTATTGTTAGACTTGTTTAGGGGTTGATTAATGTGGAATTAGGGGCTGTTATGTGCTAATTTAGTGGCAATTTGTGGCTGAATGTGGTGGCTGAATTGTAGTGCAAATGTGGCTGTTTGTGACTGAGTGTGCTGGCTGATTTGTGGTACAAATGTGGGCTAAATTGTAGAGGTTCAAGGGCCGTTTTGTGTGATGATTTGTGGGACCGATTGGTGCTCGAAGTAGGGCTTAAATATGTGATAGTTCGTGTGTGAATTAATGTTCGATTAGTGGCAATTTGCATTGGTTGTTCATTGTTGAAACAAATGTGTTTGAGTGGCGGTTTGACTTGTGATTTTTTCCCATGTGTGATTTTATACCTAAATTGCGTTGGATGTGCTGTGTTGGGGGCCGGGTTCGATGGCCTATCGAGGCCTTTGTGCGCTTGATTTAGTATGGTGCATTTTGTGAAAATTGTGGTGGATTGGATGTTTAAACAGATTGATTGAGTGATTGGCGAATGAGCAAGTTGAGTGTGGTTTGAATGTGTGAATGACAAGGAATTGTTGGGTCATGTGGTGTGTGTGATTTGAAAGGCCCTGATGTGTGTTTACGCAAGGATTGATTGGTCCTGAGGCGTGTTGACGCGGGACAGTGCCCGGATAGATCGAAGGGCTGATAACCTGAGGCTTGTTGACACGGGTTGAATGAAAGGACCTGATGTGTGTTATGTGGGTCGTGGATGGTTTGAGTGAATTCGTATGTGTACGATGTTGCGTGGAATGCGATGTGTGGTGAGATGCTATTGCATTATAGTGATTTGGCTAATGTGCAGGGGCTATGCGTGATTTGATGCCAAGTAAGGAAGTCAGTGTGAAATTTGGTCTGTTGGTTGTCGTAGTGAATGCTTAGACTTGTCTGGGGTATGCGTTGGCCTATGTGGGGTTTAGGTTGTCTGCTTATTGAGATTTATTCTCATAGTTGAATTATAAACCATTTCAGATCCCCGATTTTCACTATGCCACCTCGGCGTTTTGGGGTCCCTATACATACTGTTCATGTGGAGATCGAGTATCCGGTGGGCGTAGACCAGACTTATATTAGGCACTATGGTAGTGTCTGGGTAAACGAGGGCCTGGCTGAATTGCAGCGCCACACCTATTTGGCTTGTTTTTATCGCGAGGGGTTAGAGACTATCGGCCCGATTCGTGGTTTCGACAGGCAACACCACGGCGGTGACGATGCCATAGACTGGAAGCCTTCTGAGAAGCATGCCCCTGATGGTGAGATTCTAGACCCCGAAGATCCCCTGGAGACCCTGGTCCCGAACCCAAGCCCGTACCAGAATCTGTAGCGCCTGCGGATCTCGAGCTCGAAGAGGAATTTGAGGAGTCCGAACCTGAAGAAGAGCCCTAGCCTGTGCCAGAGCCCAAGGAGTTTGAGCCAGAGGAGGAGCCGGGTAACGAGGAAGAGCCGATCGAGATCAACTCTGACACGGAGTCGGAGTCTTCAGGGTCTGATTCAGATTGAGCGCCGTGGGAATGTTTGGGTACTGGGCTTAGAAGCTTTTGGTAGAGCCCCTTTTGTGTAACCAGCTAGTCTACCTGACCACCTGTCCCTTTTTTATGATAATGGTGGATGTTAACCCTAGGAGCCTAATGTCTGATTGTCTGGCCGAATGTTGTAAGTGACTATTTTTCAATTGCTATGAAATTATTGTTTTATGCTGTTATTATCCCTCTGTCATTGTCTATTGTCTGGGTTGTTATATTTTGCTTTCGCTTGTGTATTCATGTGGGTATTTAGTTTGGGTCGGCGATGCGTCCTAGGACGTCGCGTTCTTAATCAACCCAAGAAGGGGTATCGCGCGCTCATTGAGGTTCGGGGCGTGACATCCCTGTTGATTTGGTATAAGGGTAAGGTCAGCTCGATCCAAGTTGGTCGAAGCCTGGAGTGATAAGGAGCGATGACTTTGGGGTAGCCAGTTAGGGAGACTCGTGTACCATGCGTGCCCCCAGACTGTGTGATTGTGGTTGCTGAGTTATCTTATGCAATAATGTGTGAAGTGCATGTGCGTCAGGACTTGAGGTAAGTGCACGAACCATATTGGCTGCGATTGAGTGTTGTATGTGATTGGCTGCTTGCTTGGTGAATTGTTGTTGTGATTTACAGCCTAGGACAATAAACTTGAATAGTTGGCCTAGGTCTCTAATTCCTTGATGGAATTATAGCATATAGGTGAGTGGTGAGAACCATGTAACAATGAGCAACCGACGAAGAGGGACAGGAGGCCGATTGGGTTCGCGAGCTAGAGTTGCAGAGGACCCCAGAGTGGATGGAATATTGAGGGCACTTGAGGAGGTTGGAATTTTAATGGGTAGACAGAACCAAGAGCGAGCTGCTACTGTTACTGCTGCTGCAGAGGCCGTTGTTGCCGCCGCTAATGGGGCCAATGGAAACAGTGGAAACAATGAAAACAATGGGAACAACGGGAATGGTGGGCATCCCACTCAGGGCCAAGTAAATGCAAATAAGCCGATGTCTAAGCTGGTTGAACAGTTTTTGAAGCCGAAGCCTCCGAGGTTCGATGGTAGAGATGATACTAAGGCTGCACCTCGATGGGTGGAAGAGCTAGAAAAAACTTTCGAAGTGCTGGGATGCACTGACGAGGAAAAGGTAACCTTGGCAGTATACCAGCTTCAAGGAAATGCAAGCGATTGGTGGAGAGCCATAAGAGGCCAAGTGTTCTCTGCTGGTACTACTCTGACTTGGACCATTTTTACTAAGACTTTTAATGGCAAGTATTTTTCGAAAAGTGCCCGAGAGCAGAAGTTGGTAGAATTCATGAGACCTCGCCAGGGTCAGATGTCGGTAGACCAATATGAGGCTGAGTTTGCAAGGCTGTCCAAGTTTGCCCCAAGAATGGTAGAGGACCCAGTGGATAAAGCCAGGAGGTTCCGAGATGGACTGAAGCCGGACCTCCGCAGTTAGATGATCTCACTGAACCTGAGGGGCTATCATGAGATTTATGACCAGACTCAGGCAATCGAGCGTGATTTGATGGATCGGGCCGCTGCCTCTGGATGGCGGTAAACCCCGGCTAGGGACAACCGCCACTTCGGCAAGAGGCCGATGGCGGGGAATCGACGCTTTATCCCTCCCGTCAGGAAGAACATCGGGAAGCTGAGCCACTTTCAAAATAGGAGCGGAGCGTGTTTTGGATACGGTGGAACGGGCCACCAAATGAGGAACTGCCCCAACAATAGACAGGCTAGGCCGCCTGTACTACCGCAGTCGCCCCGGAATGGGAATCAGATGGGAGCTGTCCCGCCAGCTACTCAAAATAGGCCGCCAGCTCAAGGACGAGTATATGCGATGGCGAGAAGGGAAGCTGAGGACGCGCCTGGCGTGGTCACAGGTATGGTCTCTCTGTATGATCATGCTGCATATGCTTTGTTTGATCCGGGGGCGTCGCACTCGTTTATATCTGAGCAATTCGTTAAATTGACGGGAATTGAACCGAATCTACTAGAAGTTATGCTATGTATTACCACGCCTTTGAATGATAAAGTGATGATCTCGTTAGGATGCCCGGATTGTAAGATAGTGATTGGAGATAGAGAGGAAAGGATAGATTTGGCAGTCTTACTTATGTTTGATTTTGATGTGATTGTGGGTATGGATTGGTTAGTTAAAAAGAAAGCTATAATGGATTGAGGTAACAGGGTCATCCAATTTAATCCGGTTGGGCACCTTAGATTCGAGTTTGTGGGAAGCCGAGGAGGAACCTCGATCCCTTGGATTTCGTCACTTGAGGTGACAAAGTTGATGGACGAAGGGTGCGAAGGGTTTCTAGCAACTGTGGTTGATTCGATGGCGGAGAATCCAAAGTTGGAAGATATAGCCATGGTGTGCAACTTTCCCGAAGTCTTTCCTTAGGAATTGCCGGGATTGCCACCGGAAAGAGAAGTAGAACTTGTAATCGAGTTGGCCCCTGGGACTGAGCCAATCTCGAAGGCGCCTTACAGAATGTCATTGTTTGAGTTGAAGGAATTGAAGGTTCAAATGCAAGAATTATTGGACAAAGGGTTCATTCGTCCAAGTACGTCTACGTGGGGAGCGCCAGTCTTGTTCGTGAGGAAGAAGGATGGAACATTGAGGTTGTATATCGACTACAGAAAGTTGAACCAGGTAACTATCAAGAATAAATACCCACTACCAAGAATAGATAATCTGTTTGATTAGCTACAAGGAGCATCGGTGTTTTCTGAGATTGACTTAAGGACTGGCTATCACCAATTGAGGATCAAGAAGGAAGACGTGCCAAAGACGGCATTTCGGACAAGATATGGACATTATGAGTTCACGGTGATGCCGTTTGGATTAACTAATGCCCCTGCTGCCTTTATAGATTTAATGAATCGGGTGTTTAAGGAGTTCTTGGATCAGTTCATCATAGTCTTCATAGACGACATATTGATTTACTCGAAGAGCCCGGAAGAGCATGAGATGCATTTAAGTAAAGTTCTACGGACCTTAAAAGAACACGCATTATACGCTAAGTTTAGTAAGTGCGAGTTCTAGCTCAATCGAGTGGCGTTCCTTGGACACATAATCTCTGGGGATGGAATCTCAGTAGATCCGACAAAGATTGAAGTCGTAACGAAGTGGCCGAGACCGACGATTTGGCAGGTTATTATCGACGCTTTGTGGAAGGATTCTCTTCAATAGCGACACCGTTGACGCATCTGCTTAAGAAAGAAACAAAATTCGAATGGACCGACAAGTGCGAACGGAGCTTTCAAGAACTAAAGCAAAGATTGACGACGGCGCCAGTGTTGACAATTCCAACCGGACCTGGAGGGTATGAGATTTATAGTGATGTGTCGCTAAAAAGACTCAGATGCGTATTAATGCAATATGGAAGGGTGGTTGCATACGCATCGCGACAGTTAAGACCGCATGAGATGAACTACCCGATGCATGACTTGGAATTGGCCGCAATTATCTTCGCCCTTAAGATTTGGAGACACTACCTATGCGGAGAGAAATTTCAAATTTATACGGATCATCAGAGTCTCAGGTATTTGTTTTCTCAAAAAGAGTTAAACATGAGACAGCGTCGTTGGATGGAACTCCTCAAGGACTACGATTACGATATCTTGTATCACCCTGGAAAGGCTAATAAGGTAGCAGATGCATTGAGTCGGAAATCAAGCATTGCGCGTATGATGGTCAAGGAATGGACTCTGTTGGAAGGAGTGTGAGACTCAGAGTTCAAGTTCGAGGTGAGTCATGTTTCGAGCCTACTTGCAATATTGAGGATTGAACCGGAAATCCAGACTAAGATCAAGGTTATGCAATCTACGGACCAAGAAATCCAAAAGATACTGGAGATGGATACCACCAAGAGGAAACCGGACTTCCAAGTATCCGAGGATGGAATCTTGAAGTTTCGAGGGAGGTTGTGCGTGCCCGATGATGCGGAATTTAAGGAACAGATCTTGTCGGAAGCTCACCGTAGCAATTATAGCATTAACTCGGGTAGCACGAAGATATACCAGAACTTGCGACAGCACTATTGGTGGAACGGTACGAAGGTGGACGTAGCCAAACATGTGGCCAAGTGCTTAACGTGCTGTCGTGCCGTACTTTTTTTTTTGGGACTTTCAGGATTTGCGCGCTAAGGAGGTATTTCCGTGTAAGGGTCTCTCCCAGACCATACCTCACGTGATATCGGATGGCAATTTCTTATTTAGTCTAAGTTTTTGATTTTGGAGTCGCCACTAATTATTATTGGTAGGTAGACTAGAAACCTAATCAGGGTATGGGAGAAATACCACGATTCTACAAACTAGAGATTCTGAGTACGGGGACTTGGTTACGCTAATGATCCCAAATCGGGATCCCTAACGCCCTTTCGGTACTTAAGAACGATGCGATGTCTAACGTGTCATGCAAGTTTCCAAGGCTTACCCACTAATTCTATCCATTCTAATCTCGGGAAAATCAATCAAGAATTAAATGCGCAATCAATGTCAATCAAATCAATCAATCCTAAATGGTCTCTAAAAATGAAAATCAATCAAAACATCCAAACCCAAATGAAACCTTAGAAGCTTATTCATTACATGATTTGCATTTTTTAGGGTTTTAGGGTTTTTTAGGGGTTATAACCCCTAAATTTGAGATTTTCTAAAAATGCCACTTAGGCACTCCAAAAAATTCAAATTTTACTTTCTAAGGTTGGTGTTGACATCTAATTTTTAGCTCATTTTTGTCATATTTTCAAAAATTTCAAAATTAGGTCTAGGGATCTTGGCCAAGCCTGGAAACCTATTTCTAAACCAAAAATCATTTTTTAGCAACTTTCTGCATTTTTTCTGAATTTCTTTTGGTCAAAATAAGCAAGAAAATCAAGAAAAATAGTAAATGGAATCAGAAAATTCCATAAAAATAGTCACTAATCTTCTTTTAAATCCAATTTCATAAATACACTGTCAATTTTAGAAAATATCAATCGGGTACATGTTTTTCCCAAAATTGGGCAAAATTAAACCCGAATTGAACCAAAAATTAAATTAAATTTTTTCTAGACATTTTTAGGTCATAGTGTCTTCACAACAATTGATTCTAGGACCTTTAATTGCATCATGGTTAGTCCAATTGCACAATTTGGTGTAAAAATCAAAAATCCCCAAAAATTGATTGAAAATTAAGAATTTTGAACCTAAATTGGGAATCGTACCCAAAATGAAATTGCCGAAATGTGAGACTATCATTTCTAGGGTTAATCAGGGGTGGGCAATGTAATTTTGGCATCAATTTGCCTAATCAGGTCATTAAGACCTTGAATTGAGCAAAACCCTATTAACCCGAGTATAAAAATGAGAAAATTTTGGGCACAATTATAATAAAAATTGTGGAAAATTATATGTTTGGGTTTAGAACATGCTGGGGAATGCAATTTTGAGGTTTAATTTAAAAAATTAGGTCGAAATAAGGTCCAATTTGCATTTTTTTTATCAAAACCGGAACTGTCGGGTCAGACGGGTCGACCCGACCCGACCCGAACAGTGTCACCTTCTTCACCCGACCACTCAACCCGCGAGAAACGCAGAAAACTAACTCAAACCCGCGACTTTGTCAAACATTTCCAACTATTTTCGCACGTGTCGATCGGTTTGGCCAGCTGGAAAATGTCCGGCTAGCACCGGTTAACGACCCCAACCGATTGAGAATCGGTTTCAACGATTTTTGAGCGGGAAATCAAAGGATGAAAAAACAAGAAAAACTTAGAGAAACGAACACAACCCATTCAACGAAATTCCAGAAAGAGAAGAGAGAGAAAGAGAGCGAAACATTGAAAAATTTAGAGAGAGAGAGGGTTAGAGGTTCCCCCGTGAGTGTTCGGCGCCACCCTAGATGGCGGGGCGCCAGCGAATCACGAGTTGGCCGTGCCTCCCCTCGCCGTGCCAAGCCGAGAAACCTGACCGCGAAGGCCTGAAATCAAGTGCTGTCCGATCAACTTGGACCTGTTCCGGCGAAACCGAGCACACCGGGAGGATGACCGAGAGTCAAGGAACAATCTCCGGTGCCCCGTTCGGTTCAACAATTTCATCTGATCGTTGGAAGAATCAGGTAAAAACTCTTCCCGATCAGCTTTATTGAAAAATTCCAGAATTTGGTTTTGTCATCGATGTGCATGTTTGAGTGATTGCTTTGACTAATCTTGGTATATTGATGTTCAAAACATGTTTCTGACCATGATTTATGTATTTGATTGCATTTGTGGATGAAAAATGGCATAAACCGAGTCGGCCACGTTTTAGAACCTCTTCGCCGGAGCTCCGGTGACCTCGCCGGAGCAATGCAGTGGTCTTAGACCATCCAGGTTGGTGTACCTCGACCTTTGTTTGATGTTTGGTAGTGATAGGAATCGGTTTAGACGGCTAGGGCGATTAGAATAAGGATTTGAAGCTTTGAAAAACTCGGTTTGGTCAGTGGCGACTTAGGATTTTTTATCGAGTTTTTCGCCGACTGGCAAACATCGACCGGCGTGCCGAATAGGGTAGATTGAAAATAGGATGTGAGGAGATCACAATGGTGCAATCAGATTGATCAAAAGGTCATCGGAGGCTTGTCGACGGTGAGCTCAAACCGGCGACCTTGAAAACCTTAACACATAATTCACGCACACCAAGTATTCGGGGAAATGCCTGAATGAAAGATGCCAAAAACGGTGCCGTTTTGGCACCGTGCCCGCCGGAGACGATGATCGGCGCCAACGCCGACGACGGCCGGTTCGGTCTCGGCCGAACCGGTCCGGTCCGGTTCATTCCCCTCGGCGGGAAAATTCAAAAAAATAAAAAAATTAGAAAATTCTAAAAAAAAATAAAAAATCACAAAAATCTAAAAAAAATTATATTTTTTTAGAAAATTTGAAAATTTTGCAGAAAATTCATAAAAATTAGAAAAATTACAGAAAATTCATAAAAATAGAAAAATTTTCGGAAAATTCATAAAAATTTCAAAAATATTCAGAAAATACAAATAAAAATTTGAAAATTCTGAAAAATCAATAAAAAATTGAAAAATTGGAAAATTCGCAAAAATTGCTAGAAAATCATAAAAAGAATCATTTCTCGGTTTAAAAATTTTTCCGACAAAAAAAAATCAAAAATTCAAAAGTTTTGAAAATCCACAAAATGATTAGAAATCATTGTGGCCAGTCATAAAAAGTGGAATTTGGATTTTCCAAAATGCCCAAGTGGCATAATTTGGAAAATTTCAAATTTAAGGCCAAAACCCCTAAAAACCCTAAACCCTAAAAAATGAAATGAACAAGCTATTAAAGCTTTGTTAGGGTTTGAGTAGGTTTTCATTTCTAGTGACCAAATTAGGGTTGCTGTGATTGATTTCTAGTGTCCATGACTAGATTAATGAAGTGACCTTAGGGATCCGTGTAATATGCTAGACATGCCATATCGTTCTTAGGTACCGAAAGGGCGTTAATGGTCTCAATTTGGGATCGTTAACGTAACCAAGTCCCTTACCCAGAATCTTTGGTTCGTAAGATTATGGTACTTCTCCCGTACCACAATTAGGTTTCTAGTCGACCTACCGTAAATGACTAGTGGCGACTCCAAGTTTAAATTTAGATCAAACAAACCTCACTGTCACGTGAGATATGGTCTGGGAGAGGCCCGTATAGAAAAATACCTCCATCAGAAAGCACGCGAGAGCGTGGCGCGACAGTTGGCCACAGTGTTTTTGAACCATTTTGTGAATTTTTAAAATTTTAGATATTTTTTTTCAGAAATTGAATTTCTGAGAATTTCATTAACCGAGAATTGATTTTTATGATTTTCTAAAAAATTTTATGAATTTTCCAATTTTCCAATTTTTTTTAGATTTTCTGAATTTTTCACATTTTTTATTTGTATTTTTAAAATTTTCTGAATTTTTATGAATTTTCTAAATTTTTTTATTTTTTATTTTTCTGTGCATTTCCTATTTTTCTGAATTTTTTCGATTTTCCAAAATTTTTCTAAATTTTTTATTTTTTATGAAATTTTTTTTTGAATTTTTTTTATTTTTGAATTTCTTTTAGATTATTTATTTATTTTTTTTAAAATTCCCGCCGAAGTGGTAAACCGGACCAGCCCGGTTCAACCCGGTTCGGCTTGGCCGAATTGGGCCTCGCCGGCGCCGGTCATCTTTTCCGGCGGGCACGACGCCAAAATGGCGTCGTTTAACGCCTTCTTCATTGAGGCATTTTTACAAACACCTAATGGGCATGGTTAAGTATTATACGTTCTCGAGGCCACCGGTTTGTGCTCGTCTCCGGCGACCTTCCGGCGAATGTTTTGCCATTCCGATTGCACCATTGTGATGTCTATGTGTTCTATTTTCAATCTAGACTGCTCGGAACACCGGCGGACGTTCGCCGGCCGGCGAAAAAACTAGTTAAAAAAACCTAATTCACAACTTATTCTAAACTAACTGACCGAACCTTCAAATCACAATATAGCATGCCCTAGCCGTCTAACTCAATTCTAATCACTAACAAAGCATCAAACAAGATTGAAGGAGGCTAACTTGACAAGCCTATGGCCACGGTGATGCTCCAGTGATGTTGTCCGAGCTCCGGCGAGATTTTCCAGAAATGGCCGACTCGGTTTTAATGCGTTTTCAATCATTCAAAGTGCAAACAAATGATGAAAATGAAATCAGAATATGTTTTGAGCATCAATCATGACAAAAACGCGAAGAAACGCACACGATTGAGCTAAAACCTATTCTGGAAAATTTGGCAAACAGTGATCATGAACCAACTTTACCTGCTTCAATGAGGATCAAAATGGAGTTCCCGAGCTAATCAGCGCCCGTGGATGTCTTCTTTGACACTTGATCTCCAAGTTGATGGCTTCGGTCTTGCCAGGAAGGTCCTGGATCGACTGGCCAGAGCTCGGTTTCAAACGGTGATGGTCAACTCGCCACTGATCACCCGAGGAGGAGATCCTCCCTAGACGGTTGATTCGCCGGTGCCGTTCAATCGACCAGCATCGATCACTCGATCTGGGGATCTCCACTCCTCTCTCTCTCTCTCTAGATTTCAGGTTTTTTCCCCCTGTTTCTTTCTCTTCTCTCTCTTCGGCAAATCGTCGAACACCTTCCTTTCTCAATGTTCATTTTTTCTTCTTTTTCTAGCTTGATTTCCCGCCAAATTCTTGTTACAACCAACCTCCAAATCAGTTATGATGAATAACCGATGACAACCGGAGATTCTCCAGCTATTAAATTGGTATTTCACACGTGTTTGTGGTGAGATTAAGGCCGGTGAAGTCGTGGGCACGAGCTGATTTTTTTGGGTTTATTGTGCATTTTGGGTGAGTTGGGTGAAGAAGACGGGTCGTCGGGTCGGGTCGGGTTGACCCGGTCGACCCGGAAAGCCCGATTTTGATTAAAAACTCCAATTGAGCTCAATTTCGACCGAATTTTCAAAATTAAACCCCAAAATTGAATTCCTCATTACATTTTGAACCAAAATATGTAATTTTCCCCAATTTTTGATAAAATCATGTCCAAGATTTTTAAATTTTTGTATTCAGGTTATTAGGATTTTGTTCAATTCGATGTCCTAATGACCTGATTAGGCAAAATTAGTACCAAAATTGAATTACCCACATCTGATTATCCCTAGGAATGATAGTCTCATGATTCGATAATTTCATATTGGGCATGATTCCCAATTTGGACTCAAAATTCTTAATTTTCAATTGAATTTTGGGGTTTTCTGATTTCTTTGACAAATTATGCAATTGGACTAACCATTATGTAATTCAAGGTCCCAGAAACATTTGTTGTGAAGACACTATGACTTAAAAATGACTAGAAAAGATTTAATTGCATTTTTTGTTCAATTCGGGTTTGATTTTGCCCAATTTTGGGAAAAACATATACTCGATTGAGATTTTCAAAATTGATGATGCATTAATTAAATTGGATTTAAAATAAGACTAATGACTATTTTTATGGAATTTTCTGATTCCATTTGCTATTTTTCTTGATTTTCTCACTCATTTTGACTAAAAGAAATTAAAGAAAAATTCAGGAAAATGCTAAAAAAATTATTTTTGGTTTAGAAATAGGTTTCTAGGCTTGGCCAAGATTCCTAATCCTAATTTTGATATTTTTGAAAATATGAAAAAAATGAGCTAAAAATCAGGTGTCAACACGTGCCAACAAATCAAAATGCAACATTGTAAGCCTAGAGGATTATTGCAACCTTTGGAAATCTCCGAATGGAAGTGGGAACATATTACTATGGATTTTGTCATGGGATTGCCAAGGAGCCAAAGAGGCCATGATTCCATTTGGGTGATAGTCAACAGATTGACAAAGTCAGCGCACTTCCTGGCGGTGCGAAAGGATTTTGCGTTGGAAAGGTATGCCGAGTTGTATGTACGACAGATAGTTCGCCTGCATGGAGTGCTGGTGACGATTACTTCAGATCGTGATCTCAATTTTACTGCTAGCTTTTGGAAGAGTCTTTAGACGGCAATGAGAACGAAATTGTAGTTCAGTACTGCTTACCATCCACAGACGGATGGTCAGTCTGAAAGGACAATTCAGGCTTTGGAAGACATGTTGCATGCGTGTGTTTTGGACTTTCAAGGTAAGTGGAAAGAACAATTACATTTAGTGGAGTTTGCCTATAACAACAGCTATCAATAGAGTATCAAGATGGCGCCATTTGAGGTATTGTATGGTCGGGCTTGTAGAACGCCGGTATGTTGGGACGAAGTCGAAGAACGAAGTATAACCGGCCCGGAATTAGTGCAACAATCAGTTGAAGCAGTTGAGATCATTCGTGAGAGACTCAAGACCGCGCAAAGTCGCCAAAAGAGTGATGCGGATCAGAGACGAAGACCTTTGAAATTTCAAGTAGGAGACCATGTTTTCCTCAAGGTGTCGCCAATGAGAGGATTGTCCCAGTTTGGCAAGAAAGGAAAATTAAACCCGAGGTATGTAGGTCCATTTGAAATTTTGGAAAGGATCGGTACTCTGACCGATCGTCTTGCACTGCCGCCAAATTTGTCTCGAGTTCATAATGTATTCCACGTGTCGATGCTGAGAAAGTATGAACCGGACTCGACCTACGTACTGAATTATGAAGAAATAGACGTGGACGATCAAGTGTCGTACGTAGAAAGGCCAGTAAGAATCGAAGATAGAACGGAACGAGTGTTGCGGAACAAGACAATTCAGATGGTCAAAGTGATTTGGGAACATCATGAAACAGAAGGTGCGACTTGAGAAAGGGAAGAGTTGATGCGACATCAATACCCCCAGTTGTTTGAGTAGTTGGGTTGGGTTGTAAATTTTGAGGACGAAATTTTTGTAAGGGGGGAAGAGTTGTGACATTCCAAATTTTGACCCACTTTTGGGATTAATGAAATGAGTATATTCATCAATGTGTTGCAGTTAAATCTCACCTGGAACTGATCATTCTCGGGATACTAACCGATAGGGAAAGGCTAAGTAGGGAAAATGTACGTGGACCTAAAGAGCTTGACCATGGTACAACACTTCGATCATAAGGATTTGTTGAGGGAATATTTTGGGCCATTATAGATCGACCTAAGAATGGTAATGGGCTCGTCGCTAATAAAATACGATTGGATTACGGGTGAATCCGCTTGGCCATCGTGTGAATCGCGAACGACCCAAAATTTAATTCGAAGGGTTGCATCGTTCGGAACTAGCGATTGACCCTCGTAAATTCCTAACAATCAAGGTCGGCATGGCTCGGGTAACCGAAAGTCGATACGCGTAACTCCTAAAGCCACCCGTTAGTAAGAGATGCCCTAAAGTTGCATTTGAGTGAATTTGATCGTTATTTGAATCTGAACTTGGGTGTCGAATTTCTCAGAGATTCACGACAAAATTAATTGGACAACGTCGAATTAAATGTGGCCAACCTCGAGATTGCTCGTTTTATCGGAAAAGTGAAGTTTGGACCGGGTGCGAAAATTGACCATTTTACCCCTTCCTCTTTGCTTATTTACTTTTGTGCCATTTAGCCTTTTCTATTAATTAGGAAGTGTGGAATTTTGTCAGCCCTTGGATCCTAGCTTGTCCATCAAGATGCATTGGTGGCCATTGGATCAAACTTCAGTGAGGTAGGTGGGGTTGTCATAATCTCTCTCTCTCTCTCTCTCTCTCTCTCTCTCTCTCTCTCTCTCTCTCTCTCCTCCGATCGAACTCTCTCTCCTCCCCCCTGTTGACACCTAATTTTTAGCTCATTTTTTTTCATATTTTCAAAAATTTCAAAATTAAGACTAGGAATCTTGGCCAAGCCTAGAAACCTATTTCTAAACCAAAAAATATATATATTTTTAGCATTTTTCGGCATTTTTCCTTAATTTCTTTTGGTCAAAATAAGTAAGACAATCAAGAAAAATAGCAAATGGAATCAGAAAATTCCATAAAAATAGTCATTAGTCTTATTTTAAATCCAATTTCATGAATACATCATCAATTTTGAAAAATCTCAATCGGGTATATGTTTTTCGCAAAATTGGGCAAAATTAAACCCGAATTGAACCAAAAATCCAATTAAATATTTTCTGGTCATTTTTAAGTCATAGTGTCTTCACAACAAATGATTTTGGGACCTTGAATTTCATAATGGTAGGTCCAATTGCACAATTTGGCATAAAAATAAAAAAATCCCCAAAATTAGATTGAAAATTAACAATTTTGAACACAAATTGGGAATCGTGCCCAATATGAAATTGTCGAAACATAAGACCATCATTCCTAGGGTTAATCAGATGTGGGTAATTCAATTTTGGCATCAATTTCACCTAATCAGGTCATTAGGACATCAAATTGAACAAAACCCTATTAACCCGAATATAAAAATTAGAAAATCTTGGACACAATTATAATAAAAATTGGGGCAAATCATATATTTGGGTTCGGAATATGATGGAGAATTCAATTTTGAGGTTTAATTGTGGAAATTGGGTCAAAATTGAGCTTAATTGGCAAATTTAGATCAACCCAGGTCTGCCGGGTCAACCCGACCCGACCCGGGTTGTTCATCTTCCCTACCCGACTCGCCAGAACACAAAAAATCCAGTTCGTCCCCGTGGCTTAGTCGATCATTCCCGATCAAATTAGCACGTTTTAATCGATTTGGCCAGCTGGAAAATATCCAGCTAACACTAGACAATCACCCTAACCGATTCAAGGTCGGTTCCAACAAATTTTGAGCGGGACAAATCGCAGAACAAAAACGAAGAAAAAACTGAACATTGCAAAGAACCTGTTCGACAAAATGACCGAGAGAGAAGAGAGAGAGAAGAGAGAGAAACAGCGAGAAAAGGGAGAAAACTAGAGAGAACGTGAGTTGAGGTTCCCCTAACTGAGCGATTGGCGCTTTTCTGCCGGCAAATCGGCTCAGGCAGTGAACTTCCTCACCTGAAACAACCGGTGATCGACTGATCACCATAACCTGAAATTGAGCCTTTTCCGGTCAATCTAGACCTTTTCCGGCGAAACCAAGACCACCAGGGTGAAGACCAAGTGTCAAGGAACAACCCTTGGGGTGCGGATCAGTTTGGAAATTCCTCCTGGTCATCGAACAAAGCAGGTAAAATCCTCTCATAGTCACGGTTTTTCCAGGATTCCAGAAAACTCGATTTGACTTAATCTTGTTGTTCATGTCATTATGATTGTAATTTTGTATTTCTGGATGTTCAAAACTGGTTTCTAATCACATTTTGTATCGTTTGATTGCATTGTTGATTGAAAATATGCATAAACCGAGTCGGCCATGCATGAAAATCACTTCGCCGGAGCTCGGAGGTCCTCGCCGGAGTGTCACTGTGGCCATAGACCAGTCAAATTAGCATTCCCTTACCTTGTATGATGACTTGATATTTGTTTTGAACGATCTAGACGGCTAGGGCGGTTAGAATTAGGATTAGCATTCTGGAAAGTTTATGTTAGAGCAGTTTACAAGTTAGGTCATTTAGACCGATTTTTCGTCGGCCGGCAAACGTCCAGCGGCACTTTGATTAGGCTGGATCAGTATTAGAACATATGAGCTTGGTAATGGATCAAAAGAAATGGCAAAACATTCATCGGAAGGTCGTCGGCGACAGGCCCGAACCGGCGGCCTTGAAAACATTGAATACAGAACTATGCACACCACATGTTCGACATAATGCCCCAATGAGCATAGGGCAAAACGGCGCCGTTTCGCCGCTGTGTTCGCCGAAGAAGACGACCGGCGCCGGCACAGGCGACGCCCGGTTCGGCTCAGCCGAACCGGGTTGAACCGGGCCGGTCCGGTTCATCTCTTGGCGGGAAAATAATAAAAAAATATAAAAAATTCAAAAAATAAAATAGTAAAAAAACCTAGAAAACAGAAAAAATGTAAAAATCAGAAAAACATAAAAAATTTTGAAAAATTAAAAAAAATTCAGAAAAATAGAAAATTTAAAAAAAAATCAAAAAATTCAAAATTTTGAGAAAATTCATAAAAATTCAAAAAAATTCAGAAAATACAAATAAAAAATATAAAAAATTTTAAAAATCAATAAAAATATTGAAAAATTGGAAAATTCATAAAAATTTTCAGAAAATCATAAAAAATCAATTCTCGGTTAAAACATTTTTTCCGAAAAAAAAATCAAAAATTTTGAAAATTCACAGAATGGTCCAAAAACATCGTGGCCAGCCATAAAAAGTGAAATTTGAATTTTCGGAAGTGCTTAAGTGGAATTTTTAGAAAATTCCAAATTCAGGGGTTATAACCCCTAAAAAACCCTAAAATCCTAAAAAATGTGTAAATCATGAAATGAACAAGTTTTTAGAGGTTCATTAGGGTTTGGATATTTTGATTGATTTTCGTTTTAGAGACCACTTAGGATTGATTGATTTGATTGACTTTGATTGTGCGTTTAATACTTGTTTGGTTTTTCTTGCGATTAGAACCGATAGGATTAGTGGGTAAGCCTCGAAAATTCGCATGACATGTTAGACATCATATCGTTCTTAGGTACCGAAAGGGTATTACGGATCTCGATTCGGGATCAATAACGTAACCAAGTCCCCGTATTCAAAATTTCTAGTTCGTAGAATCGTGGCATTTCTCCCATACCTCGATTAGGTTTCTAGTCTACCTACCAATAATGACTAGTGGTGACTCCAAAATCACAAACATAGACTAAATAAGAAATCACCTTCTACTGTCACGTGAGGTATGGTCTGGGAGAGACCCTTACACGGAAATACCTCCTTAGCGCGCAAATCCCGAAACCCAAAAAAAAAGAAAAGCGCGCCGCGACAAGCTTGGCGACTTTGCTGGGGACAATGAACCTTTTCTAAGTGGACTTAGGCCTAGATAGAACGATATGCTTGTGTTTTGTGCTTGCAAGGATCCCAGGTACGTCTCGCTAATGATAGTGTTAAATGGTTTTGCAGGCGGGTGGTATAAGGGGTGTAGTCTTTGTTAACCCTTGTTTTGCAGGATGGTGTTGAGATTGAATGTGTTTTGAATGAATTTTAGAAGTGTTGTTTGGTCATTAATTGCTATGCATGCTTTTAAATTGCTTTAGCACTACACCATTATCATACACCACCCGTGGCCCAACCCCGGATACATTTAGGATTACCCTTAGGAGGTATGTGTTTAGGCGAAACTATGGGCCGATTGCTCATGGGATCGTTTAAATACAATACTGATCACCGAGGTGGAATAATATTGCATTATTTTACGCCGATTGCCTATTGGAATGGAATCCCTTGTCCATTAAGGTGATGACCTTGAGCCTTTAGCATATCCTACCCTTCTTAGGCGTCAAAACTTCACTAGTTGCATTCGCTTGTCTTTGTGGTTGGTATACCTAAAACCAAATCAAAATATCATGGTAAGCAAGTATCGTTCCATTCCATTCTTTTATAATTATGCATGTTAGTTGGCACATTCTTAAAAAATGCTTAAATGACATTCAATGCTTGGTCTAAATGCCCTTTCATTTTAGAATGCATGATTAGGGCGTCATACTTCATTTAACTATTCTTTCATTTTTAGATGAAATGTATAGGTCCATGGTGGATTTTCCATGTAAATCATATGCTTATTTGTTCATTTCCATGTATTCGAAGTTGTAAACCATAGTTTAGGACTTTATGGTCTAAATGGAGTACGACGGAATGGGCATTTACATCACACATTGAATTTATCCATAATTTCAACTATATGCTATTTTAAGGTTTAAACGGACTCAAAATGACATTTGCATTACTTTCGAGGCATGTAAGCGTACTTTACCTCCGTTTTACCCCAAAAGGACATATGATTGAAATGGAGGCATTAAAATTGATTCGCAATCCATGGTGATTAATGACAAATCTTTTTGCATGATTAGGCTCAATGGGAAAACTAGACATTCAAGTAATTCCCATTACTCGAAAGGAACTTGTTGCTTGGTGGAAAGGCATGTCCAAGGACAACCAAACTTATGTCCAAGAAATGCTTGGATACCTTCTCGAGCTTATGCATATGGAACATCAAGTCAGCTTAATCCAAGCTTTGGCACATTTTTGGGAAGTTTCCACCGCCACATTCCATCTTGGAGAACATGAATTGGTACCAACATTAGAAGAATATCAAGCCGCCATTGGAATTAATTCTAAACCTAGGGTCATAGAGCCGCCCGTTGGACTTAATCCTGTGAGCATTTTAGCCAAATTCCTCAGCCTCAAAACTTCCAAAATCGAAAAGTTAATCAAATCAAACACGGGTAGATTTCCATTATCCTTCCTAGTGGACAATTTTTCAAAACTTTCTAGGGAAATGGGAAACACTTCAGCTCGGGTATTCATTCTAACTTTCTTCGACTTTGTTCTATTCCCCATGTCTAGAATGGGATTAGACCCTTTAGTGGATGTGATCGCAAGACAAGCATGTCTTAAGTGGGACTTCTCTAATATGCTTCTTGCCCAAACCGTCATCTCCTTAAACACATATCAAAATCATGGGAAGGGTATCTTTCAAGCTTCTACTGGTCTTTTGTCATTATGGTTCATTTCACACATTCGACCATGGTGTCGTTTCACGAACATTCGCGAAATTTGTTCGGTGATAAATCCAATTGAACGATATCTTCGTCTCCAAAGCAAATTACCCAAAAATCTTTCTTAAATTGGGCCAATTTCATTAGAGCCTTAACTCCTAATCAAATCCAATGGCGGATCAATTGGCCAAAGATTAATAAGGTGAAGATCACGAGCCGAGAGGGAAATGCCGTACCATTGCTTGGTTTGAGTGGAGGAGCAGCTTATTGCCCTCTAAGGGTTATTAGACAATTTGGGATACTTCAGCGAGTACCACCGGTATGGAATCCCGAAGAGTTCACCTTTGACATCCCAAGTGAAATTATACCCGAAGAGGAGAAGAATGTCTTTCAAGCCAAAATTCACAAGATCATCTTATCTTTGGATAATCCACTCGATCAAATAATCGAGTGGCCAAAAAGCTTGGAAGAAGATATGAAGATTTGCATGGCCTCTAAATAATACATCAAATGGATAGAAAATAAGTGTCCAATTGATGTCGAGCCATATGTCCCATTGAGCGTAGTACCAGATCCTGTAGATGAGTATGTCCCGGAATACATTGTTCCAAGCATGCCTGGAGTGGAACCCTACGTCCCTGAAGAGGTCATGATCAATGTGGAAGAATGGGAGTCTCGAGCCAAGGAATGGGAAGAATACCAAAAGGCGGAAGCTATCTTAGCTAGCAAGAAGCCTAGGATTGGATGATTTAGATTCCCATTTGACTTTAAGATCATGATGTCAAACAATTTCAAATTTTATATGCAATGATGGATTGATCATTTTCTAAACATGCATAGATAATTTCAGAATACGATTTCAAAACATAAATGAATAACCATGGATTGCAATTCTTTGAATTGTATGATTCCTTGAGAAGGACATTGATGAAGAATTTTATACAAGGCTAAGACTTGTATAGAATTTCTTATCCTTGGCAATCTCATGAAGCCATACAATTAAAAGGATGTAGGGTTTCGTGATCATTTTACTATGCTAATATTGGGTCTTTGTAAAGCAGGTTGTTTAGCAACGGAAGGTAAAAGACCTCGAACTCGCCTACAAGTTAGAATGGCGGAAGAAGAAACCCATGCTCGACTAGTTGAAGTCGAGAATCAAATTACCCAAATGGTTGCAATGATGGCAGAAATGAAGGCTTTTATTCTCGCATCTCGAGGATCTGATCCTACTACTCCAAATGTAGGAGCTTCAAACGCTACCGAAACACCGATTGAAGATCCAGTCAGAAACAAAGAACCGGTTCAAGAAAATCCTCCAAAGACTACACCTGAGGTAGTGAATTTGGAAGAGGATGATCAAATAAAAAAGGCATCCAAAACAAAGGATGAAGAAGAGGCCAAGAGATTGGCCAAAATTGAAGAATGCTTAGCAAGTCAAGGCTATGAGCTTCAAAGGTTCGACAAGTTCTCACCGTACGCAAAGGTGGTTGTTCCAGAAAATTATAAGGAACCGGAGTTCGTGAGCAAGTATGATGGCACTGGTTGTCCCAAAAGCCATTTGAAGTATTATCTCCGTAAGATGGCAAGATATTCAGACAACACGCCACTGCTTATTAGCACATTTCAAGATAGTTTGAAAGGGGCGGCCCTTGCATGGTATACAGCCCTCGACGTAGAAGACTTCACTGAATGGGATCATTTGGCGGAAGAATTTCTTCGCCAGTACAAGTTCAATGTTGAAGTACTCCAAACTAGAGAGGATCTTGTCAAAACCGAGAAACGGAAGAATGAAGGGTTCAGAGCTTATGCTCAGAGATGGAAAGCTGTTGCCTCACAAGTAAAGCTCGCCATAAGTAAAGACGAGTATTACGACAGGCTTCATGTATCAAGCTGTCAGACATTCACCATGTTGGTCAAAGTAGGTGAGAGAATTGAATGGGGTTTGAAAGAAAGGAAGGCTCAAGAAACAGCAGCACGAAGGCCTTACCCTGGGAAAAAAGACAAAGAACCCATCCGAGAAGTGGCTATAGTGTTGAGCCCAAGTACTCATTAAGCATCATTTCCAAAGCAATCAAATGTCGCTTGGAAAAATCCAAGGCAATTCGAGCCAAATAAAAGGCCCGTGAGGCAATATACACCGTTGCCTTGACCCCTGTCAAAGCTATTACCAATGGTTTTGGAGAGGTATTTGGTGGATAAGGAAGTACCAAGAGAAAATCTGGCGAGATTTTCTTGGTACGATGAGTCAAAGACTTGCGCCTATTGTTGACACCTAATTTTTAGCTCATTTTTTTCATATTTTCAAAAATTTGAAAATTAGGACTAGGAATCTTGGTCAAGCCTAGATACCTATTTCTAAATCAAAAAATAATTTTTTAGCATTTTTCTGCATTTTTCCTTAATTTCTTTTAGTCAAAATAGGTGAAAAAATCAAGAAAAATAGCAAATGGAATCAGAAAATTCCATAAAAATAGTCATTAGTCTTATTTTAAATCCAATTTCATGAATACATTCCAATTTTGAAAAATCTCAACCGGGTATATGTTTTTCCCAAAATTGAGCAAAATTAAACCCGAATTGAACCAAAAATGCAATTAAATTTTTTCTAGTCATTTTTAAGTCATAGTGTCTTCACAACAAATGATTCTGGGATCTTGAATTACATAATGGTCGGTCCAATTGCACAATTTGACATAAAAATAAAAAAATCCCCAAAATTTGATTGAAAATTAAGAATTTTGAATTCAAATTGGGAATCGTGCCCAATATGAAATTGTCGAAATATGTGACCATCATTTCTAGGGTTAATCAGATGTGGTTAACCAATTTTGGCATCAATTTTTCCTAATCAGGTCATTAGGACATCAAATTGAACAAAATCCTATTAACCCGAGTACAAAAATGAGAAAATCTTGGACTCAATTATAGTAAAAATTGGGGAAAATTATACATTTGGGTTCGGAATATGATGAGAAATTCAATTTTGGGGTTAAATTTGAAAATTTGGGTCAAAATTGAGTTTAATTGACGAATTTAGACCAACCCAGGTCTGCCGGGTCGACCGGGTCAACCCGACCCGACCCGGATAGGTTGTCTTCTTCACCCGGTTTGCCAGAATGCACAATAAACCCAGAAAATCAGCTTAGGCCCGCGACTTGACCGATCATTTCCGATCAATTTAGCACGTTTTTAATGATTTGGCCAGCTGGAAAATATCCAGCTGGCACCAGATATTCATCCCCAACCGATTATAAGTCGGTTCTAACTAAATTTGGGCGGGAATCGATCAACAAAAAATGGAAAAAACTGAACATTGCAGAGAGAACCTGTTCGACAAAATTATCGAGAGAGAAGAGAGAGAAATAGAGAGAGAAAAAGAGGAAACAAGTGAAAGGTTGAGTCGACACTCCCTGTGACTGTGTGATCGGCGTTTTTTTCGGCCGGAAAAGCGCCGACGAAGTGGTCTCCATAGGTGAGTGTCCTCACCTGAGATGACCGGTGAACGACTGGTCGCCATAGCCTGAAAATGAGTCCCTGTTGGCGTGTCATGAGCTTCTTCGGTGGATACGAGGCCATCAGCTTAAAGCCTGAGAATTGAAGAACATCTTCACGATCGTGGATCAGCTCGGAGAAGTTGTTTGATCATTGAACAGAACAGGTAAAAATCCTTCATCACCTCAGTTTTTCCAGATTCTCAGAAAATGAAGTTGAGCTTGATATTGCCAATCTTACAATTTCTTTGATGATTATGAGGTCCTTGATGTTCTAAATACATTTCTAATCATGCTTTGTGTTACTTGATTGCATTTTGGGCATTAAATGAGTATGAACTGAGTTGGCCATGCATAAAACCCCCCACCGGAGTTCGGATATCCTCGCCGGAGCGACGCCGTGACCATAGGTCATCCAAGTAGGCTTCCTTTCACTTTGTTTGATGATTTGGTGTCGATTGGAACCGAATTAGACGGTTAGGGCGATCGGTATGATGATTTGAATGCCTGAGAAATAGATTTGATTAGTTTGCAAGTTAGGTTGTTTAGGTAGATTTTTCGCTGGCCGGTGAAGGGCCGGTGATGTGTTGAATAGGTTGGATTGATACTAGAACATATGGACATTACAATGGACTAAATGGAATGGCCAAACTCTCACTGGAAGGTCGCCGGCGACGAGATCAAACCGGCGGCCTCGAAAACATCAAACTCAGAACAGTGCACACCACCTGCTTGTAAAAATGCCTCAATGAAGAGGCCAAAAACGGTGCCATTTTGGCATCGTGCTCGCCGGAGACGATGACCAGCGACGGGCGCTGGCGACGCCCGATCGGCCAGGCCGAACCGGGCTGGTCCGGTTCGTTCCCCGGCGGGAAAATTCAAAAAATAATAAATAATAAATAAAGCAATAAAAAATCAAATAAAAAAAATCAAGAAAATAAAAAAATTCAGAAAAAAACAGAAAATTCAAAAAAAATAATAATAGAAAATTCATGAAAATTCAAAAAAAATTAGAAATTCGAAAATTCAGAAAATTCAAAAAAAATTAGAAAATTCATAAAAATTCACAAAAATTCAGAAAACTCATAAAAATTCAGAAAATTCAGAAAATACAAATACAAATGTAAAAAAATTAAAAAATCAATAAAAAAATTGAAAATTTAGAAAATTCATAAAAATTTTCGGAAAACCATAAAAAAATCAATTCTCGGTTTAAAAATTTTTTTCCAAATTTTTTTTTTTAAAATTCACAGAATTGTCTAAAATCATCGTGGCCAACCATAAAAAGAGAAATTTGAGTTTTCGGAAGTGCCCAAGTGGCATTTTTGGAAAATTCCAAATTCAGGGGTTATAACCCCTAAAAAACCCTAAAACCCTAAAAATGTGTAAATCATGAAATGAATAAGCTTTTAGAGCTTCATTGGGGTTTGGGTGTTTTGATTGACTTTCGTTTTAGAGACCACTTAGGATTGATTGACTTGATTGATTTTGATTGTGCATTTAATACTTGTTTGGTCTTTCCTGCGATTAGAACGGATAGGATTAGTGGGTAAGCCTCGAAAATTCGCATGACACGTTTGACATCATATCGTTCTTAGGTACCGAAAGGGCGTTAGGGATCTCAACTCGGGATCAATAACGTAACCAAGTCCCCGTACTCAGAATCTCTAGTTCGTAGAATCGTGGTATTTCTTCTGTACCTCGATTAGGTTTCTAGTCTACCTACCAATAATGACTAGTGGCGACTCCAAAATCACAAACCTAGACTAAATAAGAAATTTCCTTCCACTGTCACGTGAGGTATGGTCTGGGAGAGACCCTTACACGGAAATACCTCCTTAGCGCGCAAATCTCGAAAGCCCCAAAAGCGCGGCGCGACACCTATCACATGGGAGAAAGGGGACATGATGTAGATAATTGTCTCATTCTAAAGTATAAGATTTAACAGCTCATTGACAAGAAGATATTGAACTTCCAAGAGCTCGAGCCAAATGTACATCAAATCCTCTTCCTGAGCACAATACAGTAAACATGATCAAGGATGAGGAAACAGTGATCGAGTCTGATGATGAAGATGAATATGAAGTCAAGATTGAAGCTTCTCGATTAGGAGATGCTCGCTTTCGTCAAAAAGCACTCCTGAAAGGCGAGATTGTAAACAACTTGGGAGAAGACTCCAGAAAATATAACTTCCAAGTGAAATATACCCCACCGCCATGGGCATTCAAAAATGAAATAATTGTGCCTGATGGCTGGGGTGGTATGAACGATGAAACCAGTCCTGAGAAGAAAGCTCTACCCAAGAAAAAATGCTTCAAGATGAAAGACATCAGGATGAAAAGGAGAAAGAAAAAGTCCGTCAGGGTGAAAGGCATTTCACCCAGAAATCGGCCAGGGAAGGCAAAACTGTAGACCTACTGGGTCAAGACAGCGGTAAATACAATTACCGTATCAAATATACACCATCGCCATGGGCGTTCAAAAATGAAGATATTGTACCGAACGGATGGGGTGGCATGGATGATGTCCCGATCAGCTAATTGAATCTCGCGGAGAATGAAGACCAGGAAGAGAAAAAGAAGAAAAAGACTCGCCGAGGTGATAGATGATTTGTTTGAAAAGCACGAAGACAAGGTGAAGTTGTTGATTATCTAGGTCAAGACAGCGGTAAATACAATTACCGTGTCAAATATACACCTCGTTCATGGGCATTCAAGAATGAAACAATCACACCTGACGGTTGGGTGGAATGGATGCTGACGAAGCCAATAGAAGCATGGTATCCATGATTACACCATTTCTAATCAAGCTTGATGAGGTAGATAAATATAAAGAGGGGGAAAGTCCCGTCACACCAATCACTATTCAACTTCCCATTGATCAGCTAAGGATCGAAGAAGAAGAAACGCAGCCTGTGATTATCACTCTCCTTCCAAAAGAGAAGTTTGACACTAAGTGTGTACCTTGGGATTACTCTTCCAAGTAAGTCGATGCCATAACTCGGTCGGCAAGATGCAATGTCCCGAAGGAAAGTGAACACGAAAAGAAAGGAGTAACCGAAGAAGATGTTAAACAGTTACTTTTAGTCATGAAGACAAGTGAATTTGAGGTAATTGAACAGCTAAGAAAGATGCCGGCACAGATTTCTCTGTTGGATCTCTTCAAGACTTCAGAAAGCCACAAAATGGTGCTTATGAAGCTTCTCAATGAGGTGCACGTCCCGGAGACGATTAATGAAGTACAATTGGAAGACTTTGTCGGCGCTATTCTTCTGAAGGATCAAATTGCCTTCTCTGATGAAGATTTCCCAATTGACGGGCGTTCCCACAATAAAACCCTGTATATTGTCGTCAAATGTCGAGGTAAGGAGGTGTCACGGGTGCTGATCGATAATGGTTCCGCACTTAATTTGTGTCCACTAAGCACACTGCATCGCTTGGGGATTAATGAAGAGCTCATCAAGCCTTCTAAGGTAACAGTACGCTCGTTCGATGGAATGAAGAAAGACGTTATTGGCGATATCGAGCTCGAGGTAAACATAGGCCCTGTGCCTTTCCTGATTGACTTCCAAGTAGTGGATATTCCAAGGACTTTCAACTTGTTACTTGGAAGACCTTGGATTCGTATGGCTGGCGCCATTACTTCAAGTCTCCATCAGAAGGTCAGATTTGTCATTAATGGAAAAATGATCATCGTACACAGGGAGACAGATTTCACCACCTACAAGGAGAGTGCAATACCGTATGTCGAACCCGAAGTGAAAGAAGAACCAAGTTATCATTCCTTCGAAATGATTTCAATGGTGCAAATTCCTGCTGGTTGCATCATAAAATCCCCGGAGTTCTCAACACCATCCATTATGTCTAGAAGGATGTTATGCCAGTATGGATTTACTCCCAGTAATGGCCTTGGATCGAAATCCCAAGGAATCAAGGAACCTATCACTTCTCTCGCTACAAGGATGAAGTACGGTGTAGGTTATATTCCAGATGATACTAAAGATCACCATGGAGGCCAAGGCCGAGTTCGATAGAACCACGGAGGCTGTAGAGGCCGAGGTGATCGCATCATTAATTCATCCATATGGAAGGGCAAAGCTAAAGAGCTTCCCTATCATCCGATCCACATCAAGGAAACTTTTCCTGGACCTTTCAAGCTTCTTCAAGAAGAGGACTTACATGCAAAGGAAGAATCTGTTCTGACAAGTTTATTCAAAGAGAATACCATCAACGTTATCATAACTGAGGTGGAAGTTACCTACGCATTGGAGTAGGAAGATTCTCTTGAACTTTTGCTACTAGCTTTTTCCATTGCATTTTATTGATCACAATTTCAAGTTTCTTATGATTTCATTTGCAATTTCAGTTCAATTACAATTTACATTCCTTTTGATGTAGTTGTAATCGCGTTTTTCAATTCAATAAAACTGATCAAATGTTTTGTTAAGGACATGTAGAAACAAAACTAAACCTATGATGAACATTATCCTCATTCATGAGACTTGAGGCTTTGGGTTTCTATATTGCCCCTCATTGCGAAAATGATTTTAAGAGCAAGGAAGTCTGATGATATGAGGACTAGCTCTGTCTTTATGTTCTTTTGAAACAAATTTCAAAATGAATTTCAAAAAGTTTTTCATAGGACCATGTACGTTACTTACTTTGTATGCAAATACTAATCATGTTTGTTACATGTCAGGCATGAGCATTCACATATCCATAATAGGTTCATATGTGACCCAAATCTTTCCGAGGAGATCACTTGCGATATTGAAGTGGATAATGAAGATGAGGAATGGGTCAGAAGGGAATGGATCCGTCATGAAGAATCAAAGCCACTCACGTTAGAGAAAACAATCACTGTTAATCTGGGCGATAAAGAGAATCCCAAGGAAGTTAAGATTGGAGAAAGTCTTTCCTCAGCAGAGGCAGAAGGGATCACAGATTTGCTCAAGGAATATCAAGATATATTTGCATGGTCTTATGCTGACATACCAGGCCTTGATCCAAGTATAGTTGAGCATGCTTTGCCAATTGATCCAAGTATTCCACCAAAGAAGCAAAAACTGAGGCGAACAAAGCAGGAATTAGCAAAGAAAATAGAAGAAGAAGTGATGAAATTGCTCAAAGTCGATTTTATTGAAGTAGTACCATATCCAGAATGGGTTCCCAACATAGTGCCCGTAATGAAGAAAGATGGACGGGTACGGGTATGCGTTGATTATCGCGATCTAAATAAAGCAAACCCTAAGGATGATTTCCCACTTCCACATATCGATGTATTAGTGGATAGCACTGCTGGGTTCGAAACATTTTCATTCATGGATGGTTTCTCAGGATATAATCAAATCCTCATTAAGAAAGAGGATAAGGCGAAAACGTCCTTCATAACACCATGGGGCACATTTTGTTATAAGGTGATGCCTTTCGATTTGAAAAATGCTGGTGCCACATATCAAAGGGCAATAGTAACTTTGTTCCATGACATGATGCACAAAGAAATCGAGGTATATGTGGATGACATGATTGCAAAATCCAAACAAGGAGAAGATCATGTTGAAGTGCTTCGCAAATTGTTCGAAAGACTTAGAAAGTACAAGTTGCGATTGAACCCCAACAAGTGTGTATTTGGGACAAAATCTGGCAAACTTCTAGGATTTGTGGTCAGTAACAGGGGCATCGAAATAGATCCTTCTAAGATCAAGGCAATATACGACTTAAAGATTCATTCTACGGTAAAAGAAGTGAGAAGCTTGTTGGGACGATTGAATTACATTGCCCGTTTCATATATCAGCTTTCTGAAACTGCTAAACCATTTTTCAAACTGTTGAAGAAAAATGCCAAAGTGAAGTGGGATGCGGAATGTCAACAAACCTTTGACAAGATCAAAGAATATCTGGTATGCCCACTAGTGTTGGTACCACCAATTCCTGGAGTCCCACTGATCTTATATTTGACGATTCACTATGAGTCGATAGGAGCGGTGCTTGTACAAAGAAGACCAAATGATGGTAAGGAACAAGCCATTTATTACTTGAGCAAGAAATTCACAACATCAGAAGTGAATTACCCAGCAGTTGAGAAGACATGCGTTGCATTAATTTGGGTATTACACAGATTAAGATAGTACACCCTTCATCACCAAATTTTGCTAGTGACCGAGAATGATCCGATCAAGTACCTTATTGAGAAATCCTCCTTGGTCGGGAAATTAGCAAAGTGGCAAGTCTTGTTATCTGAATTCGACATCAGAAGTTGATCCCAAAAGTCAGTCAAAGGACGAGCAATAGCAGATATGTTGGCAGAAAATTCGCAGAATATTACCAGTCCTGAAGAACAACTTGATGATCATTTATTGACAATGGTCGACGATAAATGGACCATGTATTTTGATGGTGCAATCAACTTATCTAGATCAAGAACTGGGGCAGTACTGATCTCCCCAGAAGGCCAACACTATCCGGTATCTGCGAAATTGGTATTTCCATGCACCAATAACGTCGCTGAATACGAGGCGTGCATTCTCGGCTTACAATTAGCCCTTTCAATGAAGGTAAAAAGGTTGCAAGTATATGGAGATTCTATGCTCATCATATTGCAAACAACTGGTGAATGGAAAACTCGAGATGCCAAGCTAATTCCTTATCACAGATATTTAGAAGAGATGATAGAAAGTTTCGAAGAGGTAACATTCAATTATCTCACAAGAGCTCAGAATTATTTTGCAGATGCTCTTGCAACTTTGTCATCCTTACTACAGGCTGAAGATGGTATGGATATAAAACCATTGAGAATCAATATTCTTGAACAACCAGCTCATTGCATGATGGTCCAAGCAGAGTTCGACAACGAACCATGGTATCATGACATCAAAAGATATCTTCAATCAGGAGAATTTCCTGAAGAAAGCCAACCAGGTGATAGGAAATTTATAAGGAAGATAGCCAACAAATTCTTCCTCAGTGGTCAGACCCTCTACAAGAAATCATTTGATTCAACCCTGTTAAGATGTATGGATGCTACGGAAGCTGAACAGATCATGAAAGAAATTTATGAAGGCGAATGTGGACCGCACATGAATGGACATCTGCTAGCCCGAAAGATTATGAGATTGGGATATTATTGGATGACAATGGAATCAGATTGCATCCAACATGTGAGATGTTGCCATCAATGTCAGGTTTATGGAGATAAAATCAATGCACCGCCAAATGAGCTACATCAAATGTCTGAGCCATGGCCATTTTCAATGTGGGGCATTGATATGATTGGTCCAATCAACCCCAAGGCCTCAAATGGACACCGGTTTATCCTGGTTGCTATTGACTATTTCATTAAATGGATTGAAGCAAACTCCTACACAAATATTACTGCCAAAAACGTTGCAAGATTCATCAGGCGGGACATCATTACTAGGTATGGAGTTCCAGAAGCAATAATTACGGACAATGGCTCAAATCTAAACAACAGAATTGTAGATGATTTACTTGAGTACTTCCATGTCCGACATTTGAACTCATCTTCATATCGTCCACAAATGAATGGAGCAGTTGAAGCGGCAAAAAAAAATATCAAGAAGATACTGGCCAAGACAGCCGAAAATTATCGTTGATTGGCACGAAAGGTTGCCGTATGCTCTGATGGCATACCGAACTTCAATTCGAACGTCAATTGGAGCAACCCCATTTTTTTTGGTTTACGGAATGGAAGCAGTGCTACCTGTTGAAGTAGAAATTCCTTCATTAAGGATACTATCTCAGTTAAAGCTTTCAGAAGCTAAGTGGATCCAACAAAGATATGAACAACTCAACATGATCGATGAAAAAGAGATTAAGAGCTATATGCCATGGACAAGCCTATCAAAGACGAGTGGCTAAATCCTTTAATCGAAAGGTGAAAATGAGGAATTTCAAAACAGAGGATTTAGTAGTGAGGAAAGTCATCTTCAACAATTCAGATCCTCGTGGTAAATTCACTCCGAATTATGAGGGTCCATATATTGTCAAGAAGGTTCTTCCTAGAGGAGCATTAATTCTTGTAGATATGGCAGGAACAGAACTGGCCTATCCTGTAAATGCAGATGCTGTCAAGACTTTCTACCCATGAAATGAAGACGAACATTCAAGAAAAGATTCGGGTCACTTTAGAACATGTGCATATCATGCCTAACATGCATACCATACATTTCATGAACATGTTTATCTGTTTTGTAGAAGAAAGCAAAAAGAATCTGAACCAATTGATGATTTCAGAATTTCCAATGGAGTTATCAAACAATAGAGGGAAGTATCACTTCCAATTCTATTTTCCATTGATATCCTCTAATGTGCTTTCCTTTCTATCATCCCCAGATAGACAAATAAAAGGGAGCAACAGCAGAAGAATCCCCAGTGTAACCAAAGCAAAAACATGCAAACAAGAAGGGTCTTGATAAATTGATCAGACATGTATCCCTAAATCGTGAGGGCATGTGCTAAAGCGGTTGCCTCTCTAAGAGAAAAATCAAACATTTTCTTCCCCAAGCGGAATGACACTAAGGCTGAGTAAAACAAAACAAATTATTTTGAAAAGAAAAATACCTCAGAAATGTTTCAATCAAAAATTTTGAAACACGCTTTCTTTGAAAATGCACTAAGCATCAAAATTCTCTAAAAGAGATAATTTGACAAAAGGCTTTGAAAAATTTCATAGAAAAAGTTTGGATCAATTCGAATGGAAAGACCTTCAAATGATGAAAGGTAAGCCATCTCCAAACACGTCCCTTATACACTCAAAGCCAAAATGGAGAGATGAGTGAGAAAAACTCATCCGAAGGAAATAGGGGATATTCGCAATGATTACATGAATTGAAATGATGAAAGGCAATCATTTCACTATCCCAAACACATACTTATCCCTTATAAATCAAATTTGAGCCAAAACAATAGAAAAGATTTTTCAAAACAACCCTGTTAAGAACCACTCCATATTGGGGCAAATCAGGAGGTTTGTGAATTGATAGCTATGAAGAATAGGATCAAGAAAGATTTTATTGCATACTCTTGCATCAATCTTTCTGTGACAACTTCATATGAAGTCATATGGAAGTTCAAGACATCCCAAGAGGAAAAAGAGCACTCATTTCTTATACCCAAACACACTACCTTTGGCAAAGCCCAATTGAGCCTGAATATTCATTTCAGAATCCTAAATTGGTGATCATCTCTTTACACTGGAGCATGAGCATATGATCTACTTTAATAGATAAGAAACAAAAGGGCAGAACACAGAGTCCTTAGAATTCAAAAAGATCAAAGACAAAAGAGTCTGGGGCATGAAAAAGCAGTGTGCCTGGTAAAAGCAAGGCCAAATGCCCGAGAAAAATGAGAAAGAAAAGAGAGTGCAAAAGAAAGTTCAAAACAACAAAAAAGGTCGTGATAAAGCAAAGTCAAGATCATGAGAGATCATAGATCACAACAAATGAGAATGAGCAAAAGAAAAGAGATTGTGATGAATGTTTAGAGGATTCTAATGTTCATAGAAGAAAAGATCTCTAGTGAAAAAAGAAGAAAAGAAAAGTGGTGATGCTAAGAAGATCATCAATTTTATGAAAACCCTGAATTCAAACAAATGAGCCTTTTGAGCCTACCCAATACCAATAATACAACCTCTCCCCAAAGACTCTTCAGATTGGGATGTTGAGAGTAGAAACATGACTTTATGACAAGAAGTCATCACTCAAAGAAGTGTATGCGATAATATCTTGTCTTATCCTCGAGGTTCTTAACTTGTAAACCCGAAGTCAGATATGATGAAATCCTTTTTCTTGGCCTCAGAATACCTATCCTTTGAATAGCCATTGACCAAGCTAACATTATAATCCTCCGAAAGACCTTATCGGATCAATTGGATTGTATACATTGCGAACATCTCCGAACACCTAAGGATTGATTAAGAGAGAAAAATTGAGGGATATCAGACAAGTCCCCTTTCAATCAAATGAAGAAAAGACCAAGTTCATAGATCGAAACAAATCCTTTCTAATGAAGGTCTTCCAAACGATCATTTCAAGCATTTCTTGAAAAATTGCAAGCATTTTGTTCAAATAATTCCTTGAAAAGGAAATCTGATTGCCTGAAATGCATTTAATATAAAGAATGCATATTTCAAAACCAGGTTGCAAAAGTTTTTGGTCAACTTAAAACCAAATTTTCAAATAGTTTGTGGTAAACTAAGAAAAAACCACGTTTTAAACAGTTTTGATTAATTTCAAAACTACTTTTCAAAATAGTTCTTGGTCAACTAAAAAACCATACAAAGGTTAGTGAAACCTCAAAATCACAAAACTCACGGTTAAGGCGTTCATTGTTTGAAGTCTTCCCAAAGTCCTACAGGCGAGGAGCCCCTAGGCAAATTCAAGTCTTACTAGTGAGAAACCACTAGGCAAATCCAAAGTCCTACAGGCGAGGAGCCTCTAGGCAATTTCCAAAATCCCACGGGTGAGGAACCACTTGGCAAGTCTCCAAAATTCAAGTCCTACTGGTGATGAACCACTAGGCAAATCCAAAGTCCTACAGGCGAGGAGCCCCTAGGCAATTTTCAAAATCCTACGGGTGAGGAACCATTTGGCAAGTCTCCAAAATTCAAGTCCTACTGGTGAGGAACCACTAGGCAAATCCAAAATCCTCAGGCGAAGAGCCTCAAGCGTTCATGGTTCGTGAGTTCGTCCTTAAATCACAAAATCAGAATAACCATCATAATCATCACCACCATCAATTCATGCCCTTGGATAAGCAACAAAAAAACTCTCATAAACAGGTAAATCTCTCTCCCTCAATCATTAATAACCTTTCAAAATGTATTCCGAAAAGAGAACCTTTGGATTAGATCATGGATTTCAAAAGCAAGACCCTAATCAGTTGTTGTGAAATTTTCATCTTATCTTGTTCAGTGAGTCGACTAAAAATTCAGGTGTCACCTTATCTTTGAGATCAACCTCTAACGAACTCAATCTCAAAGAGGGGCAGCTGTTGACACCTAATTTTTAGCTCATTTTTTTTCATACTTTCAAAAATCTCAAAATTCGGACTAGGAATCTTGGCCGAGCCTAGAAACCTACTTCTAAACCAAAAATAAAATTTTTAGCATTTTCCTGCATTTTCTTTTAATTTCTTTTAGTCAAAATAAGTGAGAAAATCAAGAAAAATAGCAAATGGAATCAGAAAATTCCATAAAAATAGTCATTAGTCTTCTTTTAAATCCAATTTCATTAATACATCATCAATTTTGAAAAATTTCAATCGGGTATGTGTTTTTCCCAAAATTGGGCAAAATCAAACTCGAAATTGAACAAAAAATGTAATTAAATCTTTTCTAGTCATTTTTAAGTCATAGTGTCTTCACAACAAATGATTCTGGGATCTTGAATTACATAATGGTCGGTCCAATTGCACAATTTGTCAAAGAAATCAGAAAACCCCAAAATTCAATTAAAAATTAGAAATTTTGAGTCCAAATTGGGAATCGTTCCCAATATGAAATTGTCGAACCATGAGACCATCGTTTCTAGGGTTAATCAGATGTGAGTAATTCAATTTTGGCACCAATTTTGCCTAATCAGGTCATTAGGACATCGAATTGAACAAAACCCCAATAACCCGATTACAAAAAGTTAAAAATCTAGGACATGATTTTATAAAAAAATTGGGGAAAATTACATATTTAGGTTCAAAATGTGGTAAGGAATTCAATTTTGGGGTTTAATTATGAAAATTGGGTCAAATTTGAGCTTAATTTGCGAATTTAGACCAACTCGGGTCTGCTAGGTCAACCGGGTCAACCCGACCCGACTTGGGTTGGTCTTCTTCCTTACCCGACCTACCCAGAGCATGCCAAACCCAAAAAAAATCCTCTCAAACCCAGAACCTCATGAATCTTCCCCGGTCAATCTAACACGTGTAAATTGACTTGGCCAGCTGGAGAATCTCCAGCTGGCGCTAGAGAATCAACCTAACTGATTCTAAGTCGGTTCTAACTGAATTTGGGCGAGAAAATTAATCAATAAAAACAAGAAAAAACTGAAGATGATGAGGAGAAGGTGTTCGAGGAAATTACCGAGAGAAAGGAGAGAGAGAATACGTGCGCAAAAAAGAGAGATTGAGCGCGAGGTGAGTAGAGACTCCCGGAGACCGAGCGATCGGCGCTTTTCGGATCGAAAAGCGTTGACAACCGACGGTGAGTTTCCTCATCGAAGGACCTGCAACGAAGCTGGTCACATTGGCCTGAAAGTCAAGCTCGGCCGGCGTATCCAGGCGTTCTCCGACGAAGCTGAGGCCACCAACTCTGAGTTCAGGTGCTAAGGAAGAGTTATACATTCGTAGATTCGCTCAAAAACGTCATTTGATCCTCTGACGAAGCAGGTAAAATTCGTTCATAATCATAGTTCTACAAAATTCCAGAAGATGAACTTGAGTTCAATCTTACTGATCATGTGATTTCTTTTGTGACTTTGAGTGCTTTGGTAATTAAAACATGTTTCTGAGCATTTTTTGTTGTTGTTTGGTTGCATTTTGATGGTTAAACCTGCATAAACCGAGTCAATTGTCCATGAACCTTCTCGCCGGAGCTTCCTTGACCTCGCCGGAGTGCCTTTCGTGGTCATAAGCCACCCAAGTTAGTTGGTCCTTTCTCTGATTGATGTGCTGATGTTGATTTGGATCGTTTTAGACGGCTAGGGCGATTAGAATAAGGATTTGAAGCTTGGAAAAGCTTGTTTTAGTCAGTTATGACTTAGGGCTTTTGAATCGGTTTGTCGCCAGTCGATAGTAATCCATCGGCGTAATGGTTAGGCTAGATTGACAGTACATGATCAGGATAATACTCAGAACCTAAAACAATGGCAAAAAACTCACCGAAAGGTCGTCGACGGCGAGCTCAAACCGGCAGCCTTGAGTGTCACGCCCCGAACCCCAACGAGCGCGTGACACCCCAAGCTCGGTCGAAATAGTGCGACGTCCCAGGAACATCGCCGACCCAAACCAACATATCAAAGTTCGAACACGGCGGAAACGAGAACATAAACCCTGACGATATAATTATGGGGTAATAGGGAGAGACAAATCACCAAACCACCAAGCACTATATTACACTACGATATATACAATATCCATTACAACCAGCAACTAACCATTTCATTACATCTACCACAATCACCATAAACATATTATACACACAAACCGGCTTCTAAAGTTCGCACCACCAACATCCAAAAGGTACCAGTAGTCTGGATATATACTAACTCCAAAAAGGGACACTTCAAAAAGGGTTACCTTACCCCTAACTAACCCCTACAGCCTCTAGACGGTGTCTACTCTGAGTCGATTTCCCCAGAACCTGAATCTGATTCTCCCTGATCCACTTGCTCCTATGATGAATCAGAATCCGCCTCAATCTCAATCGGATTATCTATATCTCCCGACTCCAATGGGACCTCAATCAACTCCTTTTCTTCCGGCCCTTCCTCCGGTTCTTCCTCGGTTTCCTCCTCTGGCTCTTCTTCAGGTTCCTCCTCGGGTTCTTCTTCGGGTTCCTCCTCGAGTTCTTTCTTTGGCTCTTCCCCTAAATCCACGTCCATCGGGTCAAACCCTGCTTGTGACTCTTCCGGCTCCGGTTCAGGATTGACCACCGTGGGTTCGGGTTCTGCAGGTACAGGCTGATGTCCTGATTGTGCTAAACTAGTGTCGAGGTTGGTCATCTCCCCATCGGGAAAGGGTATAGCCGATGGATCACAATCTCCCACTCCATCATGAGGGGCATCAAAATCACGAACCGGTCCGAACTCGTCCAAACCCTCTCGGAAACACCAGGCCGTATAAGTGTGGGCTTGCCAGATGGGTTATCCTATATCTATCCAGACTACTGTGGTATGCTTAATCCAAGCCATATTGTCATCTATAGGGTACTCTACTACTGCATGATCCATGTGCATCGGGATCCCAAAACGCTGAGGCGGTGGCGGTGGAGGATTCATGGTCGAGGCCGGGGTTCTGAAATGGTTTGGTTTAACAACCATGAGACACTTTTTAATAAGTGAAACCCTAAACCCTACCTAGGCTAACACGTATCTCTGGGCATGTTCAAGCACACAATCAATCAGCAATTAACATGCTATAACATTCACAAGCACGTTGGCCTTACCTCGGCACATGCACCACCCTGCACGTTAGTCCAATCATTATAACAAAGTAGTTACCACAAAACACACTCATCCTCAGAACATGACCAATATATGCACATGTATCATCGATAGACCGAACACTTTCCATTCTCACATTCGACTAACAAACACAACATCATACGATTCCCATTTCACTCGAACACACGTATCCAATTCATTATTGACCCGCGTTACAGTACACGCCTCAGGTCCACTTTCAATCCACGATCCACGTACAACCATCTCATTTTCACAACACTCCTTAGCCCGCGTTACAGTACACGCCTCAGGCTATGTCTCTTACCCGTGTTATAGTACACGCCTCAGGCTCGACATCCTCCACCTACGGCACAACCCGCGTTACAGTACACACCTCAGGTTGGCGGTCTTCCGGTAATACCGGGCATCGTCCCGCGATACAGTACACGCCTCAGGACGAGGTCAATTTCCTGCGTTACAATACACACCTCACGGATTATGTGATCAAGCGAGCACATCAACAAACCACATTTTATCTGGACCCCACGTTACAGTACACGCCTCAGGGTTTTTAATGATCATGCGCACGCCCCATCACATGCCTCAAATCTCACACGTTCACATACTCGAACACTAATTAGATGCACTCAAATGCTCCCAATTCAACCATCTCAACTCAACCCAGGTAACATACATACAACCATCACATAACATGCCATTCCTGCCAAAGCCATCGATCTCAATCCATAACACGACACATTTCAATCTCAACCAAGCATTCAATATAGTCACGAGGGCTACAATAAATCAGCCACGAAATCAATGTCACCAAATTTAACACCATTTTCACATTATGACCTATTTTTCATTAATCAAGAGCGTCGCACGCATGCCGTCAACCCCGATTCACCACTTATTGCATTTCGAACATAATCACGCACTCAATTTAACCACAAGAAGCGCAATAATTCCGCCACAACGGAAAATCATCAAAACATCACATTTAAGCTCGTTTTTCACGTTATAACTCACGATAGTAGTTCGTAATCACTTCGATTACCAAATCAACAATTTCTAACCTTAATTCCACCTTTAAAATCATCACAAATCCATCCAAACAACTTAGCCAACTCAGTCCACCAATTTCTCCACGAACAACCCCTAAAACTTGCTAAAACGGCCCTGAACTAACCCGAAATCACCCGTTATCCTAGGCGAAGTTTAGGATATCACTTACTCGAGGTCCTACGCGAGTTCGAGCACTCAAAGGTGGTTGAATAGCGGAGAAACAGCAGCAGCGACGGCGTCAAGCGTCGAGGACCACTGGCGGCTCACAGCGGCCACGGGCAGATGACGGCGGACGGCGACGAGCTGCTGGTTTTCCTCGGCTGGGCTGAACCGAAATGAAGGCTGGTGATGATGTTTCGGTGAAAGGAAATGCAAGAGAGAGAGAGGGACGGTGGTGGTGGTGGTGGTGGTGTGGCAAGGCGGAGGGGCGAATGGCGGTTTGACGGGACGGCGGCGGACGGACGTGCGGCGGCGGCCAAGGGCGTGGCCGGCTGGCCACTTCACGTGAGGGGGAGGGGAAAGGATGATCGGCCGAGAGAGGTAGAAAGGAAGAGGGGTGAGGCGTGAGAAAGAAAATGAGGGGAGAGAGAGAGAGAAAAGAATAAATAGGAAGAGAAAATGCTAGTCTAAGCCTCCCCTAGGTGAAATTACCATCCTACCCTCCTCTCTACTTTCCATCCAACGACCGATATTCAAGCTTATCCAAAAATCGACAGCCAAGATCAATTCTCACAAAAAATATCCAAGGGTAAAATTGGAATTTCATAAAAAGTGCAGGGGCAAAATCGTCCAAAAATTTATATCTCTAAAGTGGGGATGAAATGACCAAAATGCCCTTCCACTTTTATACTTAGCCTTAATAAAGTCCTAGGGGTAAAACGGTCATTTTCCACTTCCTGTCAAAATTTCAGTTTTCTGACGAATCCGGACAAAACCAGGTTGACCACGATAATAACGACGTCGTCCAATTACTCTGTCAAGACTTTCAAAATTTTCAACATCCAAACTCAGTCTCTATTTAATGGCCAAACTCAAATAAACGCGACTTGAGCTTATCTCAAACTAACGGGCGGCTTTCGGGAAAATTCGTATATTCGACCCGTGGTCGATATTAAATTGAGCCACGTTTAAGTTCACTTGAGCCATGGCGACTTCAATTGTCATGTAATTGCGAGGATCAATCACTAGTTCTAAAGAACGCGATCGTTTGGAATATGTTTGAGATCGTTCGCAAATTTCGTATTCTGGCTAGGCGGAATCACCCGCGATCCAATTATACGACATTCGCAAATCGATCCTTGACCATCATTAGATCGGTCTATATTAGCCCAAAATATCACTTCGACAATCCTTATGATCGAAAGTCAGTCTATGGTCAGGTTCTATGATCGCGCGAATCTAGATCCCTAATTAGCCTTTGCTTACTGGTTAGTGTCCCAAGAGTGATCAAGTCTGGGCGAGATTTACTACAAGTGCGTTATTGAAATTGTACATTTCATAAATACCAAGTGGGTCGAAATTTAGGATGTCACAACTCTTCCCCCCTTATAAAAATTTCGTCCTCGAAATTTACAATCAAAACCAAATTATTCAAACAACTGGGGGTAATGACGTCTCATCAATTACTCACTTTCCCAAGTAGCGCCTACGGTCCCATGATGTTCCCAAATCACCTTGACCAGTGGGATTGTCTTGCTCCTTAAGACTTGTTCCTTCCTATCCTCGATCCACACAGGTCTTTCCATGTACGACACTCTGTCATCCACTTCTATCTCCTCATAATTCAGTATATGAGCTGGATCTGGTTCATACTTCCTCAACATCGACACGTGGAATACATTCAGCACCTGAGATAAGTTTGGCGGTAAGGCGAGTCGATACTCTAAATCTCCAACCCTTTCCAACACCTCAAAAGGTCTCACAAACCGTGGACTTAATTTCCCTTTCTTACCAAATCGGGACAATCCTTTTATTGGCAATACCTTGAGGAATACGTGATCCCTTACTTGAAATTCCAAAGGTCTTCGCCTTCTGTTTGCATAACTCTTTTGATGGCTTTGCGCTATTTTCAACCTTTCACTAATGATCTTAACTGCCTCAACTGACTGTTGAACTAATTCTGACCCGATTATACTCCTTTCTCCAACTTCGTCTCAATATACGGGCGTCCTACATGCTCTGCCATACAACGCTTCAAATGGCGCTATTCCGATACACTGCTGAAAACTATTATTGTATGCGAATTCCACTAAGGGTAATTGTTCTTCCCACTTGCCTTGAAAATCTAATACACATGCCCGAAGCATATTTTCTAGAGTCTGAATTGTCCTCTCAAACTGGCCATCCGTTTGTGGATGGTAAGCTGTGCTAAACTGCAATTTTGATCCTAATGCCGTCTGCAGACTTTTCCAAAAGTTGGCGGTAAACCTGGGATCACGATCTGAAGTAATCGTCATTGGCACTCCATGTAGACAAACTATTTGCCTTACATACAATTCGGCATACCTTTCTAAGTCAAAATCCTTTCGCATCGCTAGAAAATGTACTGACTTGGTTAATCTGTTCACTATCACCCAAATGGAATCATGGTCCCTTTGGCTCCTTGGTAATCCCATTACAAAATCCATAGTCACGTGCTCCCATTTCCACTTAGGGATTTCCAATGGTCGCAACAATCCTCCAGGCTTATAATGTTGCGCTTTCACTTGTTGGCATGTTAAACACTTAGCTACGTGTTTAGCTATGTCCACTTTCATGCCATTCCACCAATAGTACTGTCTCAAATTATAGTACATTTTCGTACTCCCCGGATGGATACTATAATTACTTCGATGTGCTTCTGTCAAAATCTCTTCCTTAAGTTCCGCGTCATCGGGCACACACAACCTTCCTCGGAACTTCAAGATCCCGTCTTCGGATACTTGAAAGTCCGCTTTCCTCTTAGTAACATCCATTTCCAGAATTTTCTGAATTTCTTGGTCCGTAGATTGTAAAGCCTTAATCTTAGTCTGGATTTCTGGTTCAATCCTTAGTGTGGCTAACAAACTCGAGACTTGACTTACTTCAAGTCTAAATTCCGAGTCTCGCACCTTTTCCAACAAGGTCCATTCCTTAACTAACAAGTATGCGATGCTCGACTTCCGACTTAACGCGTTTGTTACCCGGTTGGCCTTTCCGGGGTGATACAAAATATCATAATCGTAGTCCTTAAGTAACTCTATCCAACGACGATGTCTCATATTAAGCTCTTTTTGAGAAAACAGATATTTCAGACTTTGATGGTCCGTAGAACTTTACTTAAATGTATCTCATGCTCTTCCGGGCTCTTCGAGTACACCAATACATCGTCTATAAAAACTATCACAAATTGATCCAAGAATTCCCTAAACACTCGATTCATTAAATCCATAAAGGCAGCAGGGGCATTAGTCAACCCAAACAGCATTACTGTAAATTTATAGTGTCCATACCTCGTTCTAAATGCCGTTTTCGGTATATCCTCCTTCTTAATCCTCAACTGATGATATCCCGTCCTCAAATCAATCTTAGAAAATACCGAAGCCTCTTGTAACTGATCAAATAAATCATCTATCCTTGGCAATGGATACTTATTCTTAATGGTCACTTGATTCAACTGCCTATAATCGATAAAAAACCTCAACGACCCATCTTTCTTCCTTACAAACAACACCGGCGCTCCCCTTAGGGACGCACTTGGATGAATAAAACCTTTGTCCAACAATTATTGCATCTAAACTTTCAATTCTTTTAACTCAGACAGTGACATTCTATAGGGTGCTTTCGAAATTGGCTCTATCCTAGGGGCCAATTCGGTTACAAATTCTACTTCTCTTTCTGATGACAACCCCAATAGTTCCTGACGAAAAACATCGAGAAAGTTGCACACCACGGCTATATCCTCTAGCCTTGGTTCTTCAATTATGGAATCAACCATTGTCCCTAAAAACCCTTTGCACCCTTTGTCTAACAACTTAGTCACTTCCAGTGACGAAATCCAGGGAATCGAGGTTCCTCCTCGATTTCCCACAAATTCGAATCTAGGATGCCCAACTAGATTAAATTGGATCACCCTACTACTACAATCCATTACTGCCCTCTGCCTAGTCAACCAATCCATACTAACAATCATATCGAAATCAAACATAGGTAGCATAGCCAAATCTATTCTTTCTTCTACACCACCAATCACAATTTTGCAATCCAAACATCCTAGCAAAACTAACACTTTATCATTCAACGGAGTAGCAGCATATAGCACAACATCAAGCGATTTTGGTTCTATCCCAGTCAATCTAACGAATTGCTCAGACACAAATGAATGTGATGCCCTAGGGTCAAACAAAGCATATGCAGCATGATCGCATAGAGAAACCGTACCTGTGACCACGCCTGGCGCGTTCTTAGCCTCTCTTCTTGCCATTGCGTACACCCGTCCTTGGGCCGGTGGCCTATTCTGATTAGCCGACGGGGCAGCTCAAATTTGGTTCCTATTTCGGGGTGACGGCAACGCAGGCGACCTATTCTGCCTGATGTTAGGGCAAGTCCTTATTTGATGGCCAAACCCGCCACATCCGAAACATGCTCCGCCTCTGTTCGGACAAGGTCCATTTCCATGTCTTTCCCTACACATCCTACATGGACCATTCTGAAAATGGTTCGGTTTCCCGATATTCCTTCTAACAGGAGGGACGAAACGTCGATTACCCGCCATTGGCTTCTTCCTAAAGTGGCGGTTGTCCCTATCCAGGGCAAATCTTGATCCAGAAGAGGCAGCTCTATCAGCTAAGTCACGCTCAATCGCCTGTGCCCGCTCATAAATTTCGTTATAATCTCTTAAGTTCAATGATATCATTTGGCTACGAAGGTCCGGTTTCAACCCATCTCGGAACCTTCGGGCCTTGTCCAAAGGATCCTCTACCATCCTCGGGGCAAACTTGGATAATCTAGAAAATTTTGCCTCGTACTGATCCACATACATTTGTCCCTAACGCAATCTCATGAATTCAGCCAATTTTCGTTCCCGGGCACTCTCAGAAAAGTACTTACCATTGAAGACTTCTACAAACATTGCCCAAGTCTGGGCGGTACCCGCAGGAAACACCCTTCCTCTGGTGTCTTTTCACCAATTACTTGCATTTTCTTGCAATTGATACACCGCTAAAGTCACTTTCTTCTCATCCGTACACCCCAAAACCTCAAAAGCCTTTTCTACTTCCTCTACCCAAAGTGATGCAGCCTCAGGGTCGCCTTTACCATCAAACTTAGGGGGTTTCAATTTTAAAAACTGCTCTACCAGCTGATGCATCTGACGATTCGCATTCACCTGCCCTTGCCCTTGATTCCCATTGTTACCATTGATGGCAGTAGTTGCTGCGGCCTCAGCAGCTTGGGCAATAGTGGCAGCTCGTTCTTGAGCCTTTTGTCCCATTAGATTTTCAATCTCTTCTAGGGTCCTCATGACCGCATCCATTCTCGGATCTCCTACAGGTTGGGCTTGCGAACTTGATTGGCCGCTTGTTCCTCTACCTCTCGAACTCATACTCACGGTTTTCTATCACTCACCTACCTGCTATAATTCCACTCAGGAATTAGAGACCTAGGCCAACTATGTCAGTCTATAGTCCTAGGCAGTGAATTATCTCGATAATTCACTTAGCAAGCAATCAACCACCACAACATGAGATCACAATTAGTAAGTTTCGCGCACGTACCTCAGGTCCAGACGCACCTGTAACTCAACCGTTAAAGCACTCAATTCACCCATCAATCATAACAAGCAATCCAGAGATACGCGTAGCGCTAGACACACCTATGACTCACTAAAGTCTCCATAAATAGCTATAGCTACCCCGGGGTCTCCGCTCCTTATCACTCCATGCTTCGACCGACTTAGATCGAGCTGACTTTGCTCTGATACTAAATCAACGGGGATGTCACGCCCCGAACCCGACAAGCGCGCGACACCCCAAGCTCGGTCGAAATAGTGCGACATCTCAGGAACATCGCCGACCCAAATCAACATATCAGAGTTCGAACACGGCGAAAACAAGAACATAAACCCTGACAATATAATTATGGGGTAATAGGGAGAGACAAATCACCAAACCACAAAGCACTATATTACACTGCGATATATACAATATCCATTACAACCAGCAACTAACCATTTCATTACACCCACCATAATCACCATAAACATATTATACACACAAACCGGCTTCTAAAGTTCGCACCACCAACATCCAAAAGGTACCAGTAGTCTGGGTATATACTAACTCCAAAAAGGGGCACTTCAAAAAGGGTTACCCTACCCCTAACTAACCCCTACAGCCTCTAGACGGTGTTCACTCTGAGTCGGTTTCCTTAGAACTTGAATCTGATTCTCCCTGATCCACTTGCTCCTCTGATAAATCAGAATCCGCCTCAATCTCAATCGGATTATCTATATCTCTCGACTCCAATGGGACCTCAATCAACTCCTCTTCTTCCAGCCCTTCCTCCGGTTCTTCCTCGGGTTCCTCCTCTAGCTCTTCTTCGGGTTCCTCCTCGGGTTCTTCTTCGCGTTCCTCCTCGGGTTCTTTCTCTGGCTCTTCCCCTAAATCCACGTCCATCGGGTCAAACCCTTCTTGTGACTCTTCCGGCTCCGATTCAGGCTAGGCCACCGTGGGTTCAGGTTCTGCAGGTACAGGCTGATGTCCTGACTGTGCTAAACTAGTGTCGAGGCTGGTCATCTTCCCATCGGGTGGGGGTATAGCCGATGGATCCCAATCTCCCACTCCATCATGAAGGGTATCAAAACCACGAACCGGTCCGAACTCGTCCAAACCCTCCCGGAAACGCCAAGCTGTATAAGTGTGGGCTTGCCAAAGGGGTTGTCCTATATCTACCCAGACTGCTGTGGTGTGCTTAATCCAAGCCATATTGTCATCTATAGGGTACTCTACTACTGCATGATCCGTACGCATCGGGATCCCAAAACGTTGATGCGGTGGCGGTGGAGGATTCATGGTCCAGGTCGGGGTTCTGAAATGGTTTGGTTTAACAAACATGAGACACTTCTCATTAAGTGAAACCCTAAACCCTACCTAGGCTAACACGTATCTCTGGGCAAGTTCAAGCACACAATCAATCAGCAATTAACATGCTATAACATTCACGAGCACGCTGGCCTTACCTCGGCACATGCACCACCCTGTACGTTAGTCCAATCATTATAACAAAGTAGTTACCACAAAACACACTCATCCTCAGAACATGACCAATATATGCACATGTATCATCGATAGACCAAACATTTTCCATTCTCACATTCGACTAACAAACACAACATCATATGATTCCCATTTCACTCGAACACGCATATCCAATTCATTACTGACCTGCGTTACAGTACACGCCTCAGGTCCACTTTCAATCCACGATCCATGTACAACCATCTCATTTTCACAACACTCCTTAGCCCGCGTTACAGTACACACCTCAGGCTATGTCTCTTGCCCGCGTTACAGTACACGCTTCAGGCTCAACATCTTCCACCTACGGCACAACCCGCGTTACAGTACACGCCTTAGGTTGGCGGTCTTCTGGTAATACCAGGCATCGTCCCTCGTTACAGTACACACCTCAGGATGGGTTCAATTCCCCGTGTTACAGTACACGCCTAAGGGATTATGTGATCAAGCGAGCACATCAACAAACCACATTTTATCTGGACCCCGCGTTACAGTACACGCCTCAGGGTTTTTAGTGATCACGTGCACGCCCCATCACATGCCTCAAATCTCACACGTTTACATACTCGAACACTAATTAGATGCACTCAAATGCACCCAATTCAACCATCTCAACTCAACCCAGGTAACATACATACAACCATCACATAACATGCCATTCTTGCCAAAGCCATCAATCTCAATCCATAGCACGACACATTTCAATCTCAACCAAGCATTCAATATAGTCACGAGGGCTACAATAAATCAGCCACGAAATCAATGTCACCAAATTTAATACCATTTTCACATTATGCCCTATTTTTCATTAATCAAGAGTGTCGCACGCATTCCGTCAACCCCGATTCACCACTTATTGCATTTCAAACATAATCACGCACTCAATTTAACCACAAGGAGCGCAATAATTCAGCCACAACGGAAAATCATCAAAACATCACATTTAAGCTCGTTTTTCACGCTATAACTCACGATAGTAGTTCGTAATCATTCCGATTACCAAATCAACCATTTCTAACCTCAATTCCACCTCTAAAATCATCACAAATCCATCCAAACAACTCAGCCAACTCAGGCCACCAATTTCTCCACGAACAACCCCTAAAACTCGCTAAAACGACCCCGAACTAACCCGAAATCACCTGTTATCCTAGGCGAAGTTTAGGATATCACTTACTCGAGGTCCTATGCGAGTTCGAGCACTCAAAGGTGGCTGAATAGTGGAGAAACAGCAGCGATGGCGTCAAGCGGCGTGGACCACTGGCGGCTCACAGCGGCCACGGGTGGACGACGGCGGACGGTGACGAGCTGCTGGTCTTCCTCGGCTAGGCTGAACCGAAATGAAGGCTGGTGATGATGTTTCGGTGAAAGGAAATGCAAGAGAGAGAGAGGGGCGGTGGTGGCGGTGGTGTGGTAAGGAGGAGAGGCGAACGGTGGTTTGACGGGATGGCTGCGGACGGACGTGCGGCGGCGGCCAAGGGCGTGGCTGGCTGGCCACTTCACGTGAGGGGGAGGGGAAAAGGATGATCGGCCGAGAGAGGTAGAAAGGAAGAGGGATGAGGCGTGAGAAAGAAAATGAGGGGAGAGAGAGAGAGAGAAAAGAAGAAATAGGAAGAGAAAATGCTAGTCTAAGCCTCCCCTAGGTGAAATTATCATCCTACCCTCCTCTCTACTTTCCATCCAACGGCCGAGATTCAAGCTTATCCAAAAATCGACGGCCAAGATCAATTCTCACCAAAAATATCCAAGGGTAAAATTGGAATTTCACAAAAAGTGCAGGGGCAAAATCGTCCAAAAATTTATATCTATAAAGTGGGGTTGAAATGACCAAAATGCCCTTCCACTTTTATACTTAGCCTTAACAAAGTCCTAGGGGCAAAACAGTCATTTTCCACTTCCTGTCAAAATTTCAGTTTTCTGACGAATCCGGACAAATCCGAGGCTGACCACGATAATAACGACGTCATCCAATTACTCTGTCATGACTTTCAAAATTTTCAATACCCAAACTCAGTCTCTATTTAATGGCCAAACTCAAATAAACGCAACTTGAGCTTATCTCAAACTAAGAGGCGGCTTTCGGGAAAATTCATATATTCGACCCGTGGTCGATACTAAATCGAGCCATGTTTAAGTTCACTTGAGCCATGGCGACCTTGATTGTCATGTAATTGCGAGGATCAATCACTAGTTCTAAAGAACGCGATCGTTTGGAATAGGTTTGAGATCGTTCGCAAATTTCGTATTCTGGCGAGGCGGAATCACCCGTGATCCAATTATACGACATTCGCAAATCGATCCCTGACCATCCTTAGATCGGTCTATATTAGCCCAAAATATCACCTTGACAATCCTTATGGTCGAAAGTCAGTCCATGGTCAGGTTCTATGGTCGCGCGAATCTAGATCCCTAATTAGCCCTTCCCTACTAGTTAGTGTCCCAAGAGTGATCAAGTCTGGGCGAGATTTACTACAAGTGCGTTATTGAAATTGTGCATTTCATAAATACCAAGTGGGTCAAAATTTAGGATGTCACATTGAGAACCTTCAAACTTGGTTTGTGCCCACCAAGTGCTCGACCAAATGCCCAAATAAAAAATGTCAAAACGGCGCCGTTTTGGCATTGAGCTCGCCGGAGAAGACAACCGGCGACCGGCGCAGGCAAGGCCTGGTTCGGCCAAGCCGAATCAGGTTGAACCGAGCCGGTCCGGTTCGTTTTTCAGCGGGAATTTTAAAAATAAAAATAAATAAATAAATAAATAATTGAAAAATCAATAAAAAATATATAAATTCAAAAAAAATTATTAAAAATAAAAAATTCAAAAATTTTGGAAAACATAAAAAAAATTTCAAGAAAACATAAAAATTAAAAAATTTTCAAAAAATTCATAAAAATTCAGAAAATTCAGAAAATACAAATAAAAAAATGTGAAAAATTCAGAAAAATCTAAAAAATTAGAAAATTGGAAAATTCATAAAAAAATTTCAAAAAATTATAAAAAACAACTCTCGGTTAATGAAATTCTCAGAAATTCAATTTCCAAAAAAAAAATCAAAAAAATCAAATATTTCAAATATTCACAGAATGGTTCAAAAACACTGTGGCCAATCTTAGAAAGTGAAATTTGAATTTTTGGAAGTGCCCAAGTGGCATTTTTAGAAAATCTCAAATTCAGGGGTTATAACCCCTAAAAAACCCTAAAACCCTAAAAAATACAAATCATGAAATGAATAAGCTTCTAGGGCTTCATTAGGATTTGGATGTTTTGATTGATTTTCATTTTTAGAGACCATTTAGGATTGATTGATTTGATTGACATTGATTGCGCATTTAATTCTTGATTGATTTTCCTCGCGATTAGAATGGATAGAATTAGTGGGTAAGTCTCGGAAACTTGCATGATACTTTAGACATCGTATCGTTCTTAGGTACCAAAAGAGCGTTAGGGATCTTGATTTGAGATCATTAGCGTAACCAAGTCCCCGTACTCAGAATCTTTGGTTCGTAGAATCGTGGTATTTCTCCCATACGCCGATTAGGTTTCTAGTCTACCTACCAATAATGACTAGTGGTGACTCCAAAATCAAAAACTTAGACCAAATAGGAAATTACCATCCGCTGTCACGTGAGGTATGGTCTGGGAGAGACCCTTACACGGAAATACCTTCTTAGAGCGCAAATCCCGTAAGTCCCAAAAAAAAAAAGCGCGGCGCGAAAGGCTTGGCGACTCCGCTGGGGAGTAACCTTTTCTAAGTGGACTTAAACCTAGATAGAATGATGCGCTTGTGTTTTGTGCTTGCAAGGATCCCAGGTACGTCCCGCTAATGATAGTGTTAAATGGTTTTGCAGGCGGGTGGTATAAGGGGTGTAGTCTTTGCTAACCCTTGTTTTGCAGGATGGTGTTGGGATTGAATGTGATTTGAATGAATTTTAGAAGTGATGTTTGGTCATTAATTGATATGCATGTCTTTAAATTGCTTTAATACTACACCATTAGCACACACCACCCATGGCCCAACCCCGACTACATTTAGGATTACCCTTAGGAGGTATGTGTTTAGGCGAAACTATGAGCCGATTGCTCATGAGATCGTTTAAATGCAATACCGATCACCGAGGTGGAATAATATTCCATTACTTTAGGCCGATTGCCTATTGGAATGGAATCCCTTGTTCATTAAGGTGGTAACCTTGAACCTTTAGCATATCCTACCCTTTTAGGCGTCAAAACTTCACTGGTTGCATTCTCTTGTCTTTGTGGTTAGTATACCTAAAACCAAACAAAAATGTCATGGTAAGCAAGTATCGTTCCATTCCATTCTTTTATAATTATGCAAGTTAGTTGGCACATTTTTAAAAAATGCCTAAATGACATTCAATGCTTGGTCTAAATGCCCTTTCATATTAGAATGCATGATTAGGGCGTCATACTCCATTTGACCATTCTTTCATTTTTAGATGAAATGTACATGTCCATGATGGATTTTCCATGTAATTCAAGTGCTTATTCATTCATTTCAATGTATTCGAAGTTGTAAACGATAGTTTAGGACTTTATGGTCTAAATGGAGTATGACATAATGGGCATTTACATTACACATTGAATTTGTCCATGATTTCAAGTATATGCTCTTTTAAGGTCTAAACGGACTTAAAGTGACATTTGCATTACTTTCTAGACATGCAAGTGTATTTTACCTTCGTCTTACCTTAAAAGGACATATAATTGAAATGAAGGCATTAAAATCAAGGGTTAATACCTCGAAAAACCCTAAACTGGTACATTTGTGACAATTTTACCCCAAACTATTTTTTTGATCATTAAAAACCCCAAACTGGTACACTTGTGACAAATCTACCCAAAACTATTTTTTTGACCACCAAAAACCCCAAACTGGTATACATGTGACAATTTTACCCCGAACTAATTTTTTAATATTATTTTTTATTTTTCGAATTTTTTTATTTTTTCTTTACTTTATTTTTTCCTTTCTCTTCAACCTTTGGCCGGTCCGGTCCGGTCCGGTCCGGCGGCCGGCCAGAGGCGGAAGCCGGCGAGGTCGGTCCCGCTGGCTGCTGGCGAGGCTTGACCTCTCCGTTGCAGGGCGAGGCCGACCTCGCCCAACGCCAGCGAGGTCGTGCCTTGCCAGCGGCTGGCGGGGCCGGGTCCCAGCCAAATCTGGCGAGGCTCGACGTCGCCCAACGCCGGCGAGGTCGACCCTCGCCAGTGGCCGGTGGGGCCGACCTCGCCGGCTTCTGCCTCTGGCCGATCGCCGGTCCGGCGACCGGCCAGAGGTTGAAGAGAAAGGAAAAAAAAATTAAAGAAAAAATAAATAATAAATAAAAAAAATTAGAAAAATAATAAATAATATTAAAAAATTAGTTCGGGGTAAAATTGTCACATGTATACCAATTTGGGGTTTTTGGTGGTCAAAAAAATAGTTCAGGGTAGATTTGTCACAAGTTTACCAGTTTGGGGTTTTTTATGGTCAAAAAAATAGTTTGGGGTAAAATTGTCACAAGTGTACCAGTTTAGGGTTTTTGGTGGTATTAACCCTAAAATCAATCGGTAATTCATGTTGAATAATAATCAATTTTTTTTACGTGCTTTAGATCGAAATGGGGAAACTAGACATGCAAGTCATTCTGATTCCAAGGAAGGAGCTTTTGGCATGGTGGGTAAACATGACAAAAGACAATAAAGCATACGTGAGGGAAAGGCTCGGGTATTTGTTCAAGCTCATCAACCTAGAGTACCAAGTGAGTTTAATTCAAGCATTATCTCATTTCAAGGAAGTTACCACTGTCACATTTCAATTGGGCGAGCACAAGATGGTACCTACACTAGAAGAATATAAGGCAACCATTGGGATTGATATCGAGTCAAGAACTGTTGGGCCCCCAATTGGATTAAAACCCACGAGTTTTATAGTTGAATTCTTAAACTTGAAGACCCCTCAAGTGGAAAAGTTGATTAAATCAAATACCGGGAGGTTTCCTCTATCTTACTTGGTGGCCAATTACTCCAAATTGCCGAAAGAAACTGGAAATACTTCCGCTAGGGTTTTCATTCTTGACTTCTTCGGATTCGTCTTATTCCCCGCATCAAGGACATGATTAAATCCTCTCGTTGCAGTAATTGCTAGGCAAGCTTGCCTAAAATGGGACTTCTCCAATATTGTCGCGACCTACCCCAAGAGGGCCGAACTCGATGGGGCGGGTTTAGAGGTAAGTGTTCATAAAACAGTCTATACGGTACATCATGAAAGATGGTTCATCCGTACAGTCCATTATTCATGAACGTGAATCTTCCCTAATTCATACCTCGCGCGACGGAGGATCAATTTTATCTTTTAAGGAGTCGCCACTAGCCTAGGTCGGAGGTCGGCTAGAATACCTAACCAATACGTGGGAATTTCGTATTGGTTTCTACGAAAACCAGAGATCAAAGATTCGGGGACTAGCTTACGTTAATATTTCTATTAACGCCCTTTCGGTACCGTTAAACTTAACATGGTTGTTATTTAAGTTGTCATGCATTTGTTCTTTGCCATTTTCATGTCAAAGTTTTGGTCCATAATGTGATCATGCATCTTGTTTTTGTTGTTTTCATTTAAGATTCGAAACTAATCCTATCTTAGTCTAGAAAAGAAAGAAAGAAACGATTGTATTGAAAGGCATTACATAAAGTAAACACTCAAAGTATTGAAAAGACGAGCTAGTTCTAAGTGCGAGAAAGTAAAAAACCCGCAACTCGTCGGGTGTTTATTACAACACAAATTGAAAACCCGAGACATGATCGGGAATGAATTGAAACCGGATTGGACATCGGTTTATCGCCACCATCAAATGAACACAAATTGAGACCGGATTGGACATCGATCAATCGCCTTGGTCTTTCATCATTTTGGATTATCTTCCCATGGACCGTCTCTCGGGTGTCGGCGTTTACATTCACAACATACATTTACGACAAACAATGTCCAAAAGAATAACCAAAGAAAAACAATGGTGCAAACAATTCACTAATCAAGCACGGGCCTCGGGGTCGGCCTTTGTTTTTCATGCGTTTCGATTCACCACCCACCTAATCATCTAACATTATTTAATTAATGGTTAACGATAATGGGCTACCATTTGCATTCACAAAACGGCAACTCATATCAATTAACCCCTAAAGTCGGGTTCTAAGTGACTACAATGGACTACCCGCCGAACATGCACCGGGTCTAACATTCATCTAACAAACACATGCACAACAATGAAATAAGCATGCATTCAGGCCCATGGGCCTTATTTCGAAGCCAATCAAACAATGAGAAGTGGGCTTCATAAGGAGACCACTTATTCAGTTATTATCTAATTCGGATTGCTTCTGTTCAGATGTGATTAACCACCCTAATGACGTCCAAATGAAATGATTCAGGTGTCATTAGAAAGCTTATGACATGAGGATAGAAAGTCGAGAAGACCATTTTTTCTAAATCCTAGCCGATTTTCCCGAAAATATCAAATTTGATCTCAGTGACAGGCTGGTCTCAGTTCTGTTAAGGATTTCAAAATAATAGCGGGAAAAATAACAACCTTATCAAAACTGCGTGAAAATTTTTAGGCAGTTAAGATTCTTCGTGTGCAACAACTTTCATGTTTTGAGTTTTTGCTAAAAAGGACTCTAACTTCATCAAATTCGGAGAAACATCTTTTGAACTCCAAAAGAATGAAAATCAGATCTGGACACAGATACTGATCAGATTGTGAAAATTTCTTTTGAAAATTCAAATGACCTTCGATTTTGATGAAATCAGTATCAATAGAAAGATCTCGATCTCAGCGTGAACTTTCGTGGTGAAAACTTTTTCATATTTCGAACACACGAATTTATGAAAATCGAAGAACACACGAAGGTCAGTCTGAAACTAATCTGTCACCAGATTCATGCACACATGACGTTGCACATCGTACAAGGCAAACATACTTGGAATTTTATGAAAATTTCATGATGAATAGATCAAGATGTGTTCTACAACTTTCATGCGGAACGTTTTTTCGAAAAATGATCGTAGAAAATCATAGAAAATCATTAAGCAGCACAACGTCAGTCAGGAGAATATCAGAACAGACTTGAACACTATGATTGTGATTCTGTTCCTAACTTCTAGCAGTGTTTTGACATAGCAAATCAAATCCGATCGAGGCATGCAATATGTCAAATCGAAGCTTAAAACGCGTTCTATGATTCTCTAGTTCATCGTTTTGCGAGATTTCGACGTTAACGAGCTCAAATCAGCATCTCAAACGTGCAGGTTTTCCAGAACACGAATTCGCAGAATCACGTTCAAGTGCACTTACCTTGTTTAACGATGCTTCGACGCACGATCGAGCGATCCGGCCTCCGTATTCAGATCAAGGACAGCACGGAGAAGCCTCGGAAAGCTCGGCCAACCTATGATAATAGATCGCACAAAATATAGTGAGAATCGATCCGTTATAGCACGAATGAACTAGTAATGGAAAATTGAATCAAGGAACGCGATCCGGTGGCTGTTCAATGATCAAATGGACACCACAGCCGCACGGAAACGTCGAGGAATGTCGCTGGAGGATTGGAACCGTCGTGAGGGTCGCCGATCATCCGGTTCAGCCACTTGAACCGGCTGATCGTATCACCGGCAGCACCGCCGGTGATGTTGCCGAGAGGATGAAGCCGCCGGAAATGGATGCTCCGGCCACCAACGAAGGAGGCTAGACTTGCGACCAGCCTTGGACCACCGTGGCGGACGACGGTGGGGCAGCAGCTCGCCGGAAATTGGCCGGCGATGAGGCGGAATGCCGGCTGGCCGAGAGAGAGAACACGAGAGAGAGAGAGAGGCGTGAGCTAGAGAGAGAGAGAGAGAGAGAGAGAGAGAGAAGAGAGAGAATTCAGATCTGAAAAATGAGTGTCCCCCCCCCCCCCCCCAATTTTGGAGGGAAAAAACAACTATATCTCCCATAAACTTTGAATCTTAGCCCTTAGATTAATCCAATGGCCCAAAATGCATCCTTAATGATTAAGAATATTCTTTTGAGGCTAAGGATTGGTGACATGGCATCATGGATGGACATGATCAATTCTAAATGAATGGCCATGATTGATTTGCTTATCCCCTAATTAATTTGCTTAATCCTTAATGAAGGGCATTTTGGTAATTTCACTTAGGGGCATTTTCGTAATTTTCAATTAAGGGCATTTTTGTAATTTTTGGGCTCAAAAGGATGTGGCCGGCCTTGGCTAATCGGAATGGACCGTCGATCGCCAGATTTTCGACCGGAAAATGGCCAGTCTGATCGAACCGATTCAATTTGAATCAAACCGGGTTGAGCCGGTTAGCCCCGAATTTGGCCTGATTGAACTAGTTCAATCCTTGATTCCATTTGTTCCAATTTGGTACAATTTGATCTCTATCATGATTAATTGACCCCATCAATATCAAATTCAATCAAATTGGATTGAACCGATGCACAAATTGATCCAATTTAACTTGTATGTCTCAATTGCACTTGAATTTAGGTAATTGCATGGCCAAGCTAGACTAACAAATTTAATTGAAGTCCAATTAACCAAATTGAGTCTCAATTCATCAAATTGAATATTAGTCTAGAGTGGGTCAAGTTGAATTGCACTAATTGGACAAATTTCTCTTAGACTTCTTAATCATTGGATCACTAAATTGATCAAATTGACTCAAATTCATGTGAATCTTCCAAAATTGATTTTGAATTTGGATTTCATATAAGAAATTAGGCTCATTCGTGCCTCAATTGTGCAAATCATGAAGAATCGATCCAAATCACTGATTATGGCCAAAATTGGGGGTTTTTGTGTTTGGCTTGGAATTACAAAATTTGTTCCAAAATTGAATATAAGATGACCTCTAGATCAAATGTCATGAAGGAAACTAACCTAAAAAATGACTAGAAATGAAGTAATTTCATTTTTGGCCAATTTGAACCAAATTCCGCAAATTGGGAAAAAGTTGATTCTAAATTGATTTTTGTAAAATTTCATATGCCAAAGGTAAATTGAATGTAAAATAAGATGATTTTTGGATTTTTGTATTTTTCAATTTTTTTGGTCAAAGGTTTGACCAAAAGTCAAACCCTAGTTGACTTTTCACTAGAAGTTTGATTTTATGATCAAATCTTTGAATTTTTCTGAAATTTCCATTTCTAAAGTGAAATTGGACTTGAAAGGAATCTTTTAATGCGAAAAGCCCCAATTTGACCCAGGGTTGACTTTTGGTCAAAGGGTTGACCAAAAAGTCAACTCGAAAGTCAACTGTTTGACTTTTCGGGTTTTTGCATGAAATGAATAGAAAATCGTTTACAGAGGCTAAGCCAACAGACAAAATAAAAAAACGACACTTTTTGTTCAAGAAACGGGCTCCGTCGCGATCGGAAACCATAATCTCGAATTTTCTATTTTTAATGACGCGTCGGCTAAAAATTAGGTGTCAACAGCTGCCCCTCTTTGAGTGGGAGTTCGAAGAGGTTCCGCTCAAAGACCAATTGGCACCTGCAAATTTTTAGTCGACTCCACTTGAGAAATAAAAGAAACTATAGACAAAGACATTTGATCAGAGTCTTACCTAAAGCACTTACCATTGACTATTTGGATTGTCAGCTCATTCATGTGTTTTTCTCTTCTCTCTCTCATGTGATGGAATGAAGGAAGAAAAAGAAAGAGAAATGGTTTTTTAGGAAATCTATGGTTTAAGGATAACCAAGAACCTAAGGACAAGGTTTAATGATGACTTAGAACCTAAAGACAAGGTTTAAGGATGACCTAGAACCTAAGGACAAGGTTTAAGGATGACCAGGAACCTAAGGACAAGGTTTAAGGATGACCTAGAACCAAAGACAAGGTTTAAGGATGACCTAGAACCTAAAATGCCGGTTATGGTTTAGGCTGACCAAAAACCGAAAATGGGGGTTATGGTTTAGGATGACCAAAAATAAAAAATGAGGGTTATGGTTTAGGATGACCAAAAACCAAAAATGAGGGGTATGGTTTAGGCTAACCAAAAACCGAAATGGGAATATGGTTTAGGCTGACCAAAAACCGAAATGGGGATATGGTTTAGGCTGACCAAAAACCGAAAATGAGGATATGGTTTAGGCTAACCAAAAACCGAAAATGGGGGGTATGGTTTAGGATGACCAAAAACCGAAAATGAGGATATGGTTTAGGCTGACCAAAAACCGAAAATGGGGATATGGTTTAGGCTAACCAAAAACCGAAAATGGGGGGTATGGTTTAGGATGACCAAAAACCGAAATGGGAATATGGTTTAAGATGACCAAAAACCGAAAATGGGGATATGGTTTGGGATGACCAAAAACCGAAAATGGGGATATGATTTAGGCTAACCAAAAATCGAAAATGGGGGGTATGGTTTAGGATGACCAAAAACCGAAATGGGAATATGGTTTAGGATGACCAAAATCCGATCCACTGGGGAAAGATATTTTGAAAAAAGTTCCGAGATTGTTTAATGACAAATCAAACGGAATTTTTCACATTTTGGTAAAAGACACTGACTATCAAAATCCTTAAGAGGAAATTTTAACAAAATGATCTTTGAATAACCATCTAAAGAGGTTAGATAAAAAAATGCCAAATTGGAAATAACCTAATCAAAAAGGTCTTTCTCACTGGCTCTCATAAAGGCTTTGATTCCCATCCATTGATGTGGGAAAACTGTTTAATTCTCGCTGGTGACGCCTCACGAACCTATGTCAAAGGTTTTCGGAAACGTTCACATTGAATACAAATTGATTGATCAGAAAGGTCTTTCAAAAGGACCGTAATATAGGCTTGGTCATGGGCTTACACAAAGGGTATTTGCTTTGAGGCCAAGAAAAGAAATATACCATCAACATCTTCAGCGGGTTTACAAGTCAAGAACCTTGAAGATAAGACAAGATAGGATTGCTTCCACTCCTTCTAGCGATAGCTCCTTTGTGAAATCTTTACGTCAACTCAAACCATCCCAATCGGAAGAGACTTCGGATAGGGTTGTAATGTCGGTTTGGGTTAGGCTCAAAAGCCTTGAAATTTTGTAGAAAGGGTTTGAAAGAGAAATGATGATTATCTTGGCATCATTACCAAATCATCCAAATTTGACATCATTTGACTCTTGAAAACCAAATTGTCTCGAGAGTCCATTTTCCTTGCAACATAAAAGCTTTGCTCTTTCTAAGCATATTTTGCAATGGGAATTTTGTTTTCATCATAAGCATGCTGCTTTTTGCTTTTGTTTTTGTTTTTTGATACATTTTCTTTTTCATGGGCATCGGCCTTGCTTTTACCAGGCACACTGCTTTTCATGCCCCCTAATATTTATCTTTTAGCTCTTTGGACTCTCGAGACACTCTATACATATTCACCAATTTTTCCAAATTTTCTTGGTAAATCATATGCATTGCCCCAATGTAGGGAGATAACCAACATTTTGGGCTTTGAAATGAACATGCTTAAGGCTCAATTTGGCTAAGCAAGGGATAACTGTGTTTGGGTAGAGGAAAAGAATGCTCTTCTTCATTTTGGGATGCTTCGAGCCTCCATAAAGATCCACCTGAAATTACCACAGGAAGGTTGAAACAAGTGAAAGCAATAAAATCTTTCTTAATCTTTTTGCTCCAAAAAATGATCAACCACAACCTTCTAACTTGCCCCAATGTGGGGTGGTTCTTGACAGGGTGTTTTGAAAATTCTCCTTATTTGGCTCAAAGTGGCTTGCAAAGGATAAAATGAGTGTTTAAGATAGAGAAGGGAAATGCCTTTTATCACTTCAATCCATGTATTCAATGTGAACGAACCCTACGTCCTAGGACATGGTTTTTTCGCTCAATTCTCTCAAAATGTGTATAGGGACGTGTTTGATCAAATGTATGCCTTTTATCATCCTAGGCATTTCCATTCGGCATTTTTGAGAAATCTTTTTTTTTTTTTCAAAAGATCATTTGGTTAAATCTCCCATCTATGGGGAATTTTGATAAATCAAAACATTTGATTTTTTGATTTTTTGATTTTTTTTTTGACTCCTCTGGGGATGTTTTTTTAATAAAATTTCAAACTTGAAAAACCTTTTGGACAGAAAAGAGGTCCTCACAAATAGGATCTACTTCCTAAGCCCTGAGAAGAAGATTGTTTTTTGGTAGCTGTCTTCTTAAGATTGATTCCTTGGGGTTTGGAATAGCCTCCTTGGGGAACAGCTGAGTTTCTGCAAAATGAACAAATATGCAAAAATGCTATGTATGCATGAGATGCATGATGCACATGTCCTAAAATGACTTGGATTCGATCCAAAAACAGCTCATAGGCTTTTTATTCATGGAAAATATTTCTTGACAGCATCAGCATTTACGGGTTTTGGCAATTCTCGGCCATCCATTTCTACAAGAATCAATGCTCCGCCAGGTAACACCTTCTTGATGACATACGGTCCTTCATAATTGGGGGTGAACTTCTCACGATCTGGAATGATGGGTAGGACTTTCCTCAAGACCAGGTCATTGACCTCAAAATGCCTGGGTCGAACCTTACGGTTGAATGACTTAGCCACTCGCTTTTGGTAGCTTTGTCCATGGCACAGGGCTTTTACCCTTTTTTCATCAACCATGTTAAGCTGTTCAAATCTTTGTTGAATCCATTCTGCTTCAGAAAGCTTTATTTGCGAAAGTACCCTTAATGAAGGAATTTCCACTTCCACAGGTAGAACTGCTTCCATTCCATATACCAATGAGAATGGTGTTGCCCCAGTCGAAGTGCGAATAGAAGTTCGGTAAGCCATTAATGCGTACGGCAATCGATCATGCCAATCTCGGTAATTCTCTGCCGTCTTGGACAAAATCTTCTTTATGTTCTTATTTGCCGCCTCCACAGCTCCATTCATTTGTGGGCGGTAAGGAGAAGAATTCAAGTGGCGGATGTGAAACTTATTGAGTAGCTCATCCACTACTTTGTTATTCAAGTTTGACCCGTTATCAGTGATAATTGCTTCTGGAACCCCATATCGAGCGATAATGTCTCGACGAATGAATTTTACCACACTTTTCGCAGTGACATGGGCATAAGAATTGGCTTCGATCCATTTGGTGAAGTAATCGATAGCCACTAGAATGAAGCGGTGTCCATTTGATGCTTTAGGATTAATTGGTCCGATAATGTCAATGCCCCACATTGAAAAAGGCTATGCCTCAGACATTTGATGTAATTTATTTGGGGGAGCATTGATTTTGTCTCCATAAACTTGACATTGATGGCAACATCTAACATGTTGAATACAATCGGCTTCCATGGTTAACCAGTAATAACCTAGCCTCATGATCTTCCTTGCTAGAAGATGGCCGTTCATATGAGGACCGCATTCTCCTTCATGTATCTCTTTCATTAATAAATTGGCCTCTTTAGTGTCTACGCACTTCAACAGGACCGAATTAAAAGATCTTTTATATAAAGCACCTCCGCTGAGAAAGAATTTGGAAGCTAACTTGGTCAAGTATTTTCGATCAGTAGCTCGACTTCCTTGAGGAAATTTTCCTTCTCGAAGATAATTCATAATATCATAGTACCATGGTTGACCATCGAGTTCCTCTTCTATAACCATGCAATATGCAGGCTCTTTCAAAATATCGATTTGCAAAGGATCAATATTCATCGATTACTTGTAACATTGAAGATAATGTCGCCAAAGCATCAGCAAATTGATTCTGAGATCTTGGCAAATAATCAAATGAGATCTCTTCGAATTCTTCCACCAAGTCTTTAAGATACTCGTGGTAAGGAATCAGTTTTGAATCACGAGTTTGCCATTCACCTCCTGTTTGGAGAATGATAAGCGCATAATCACCATAGACTTGTAATCTCTTAACCTTCATATCGATGGCTAATTGGAGACCAAGGATGCAAGCTTCATATTCTGAAATATTATTGGTACAAGGAAATACCAACTTTGCAGCTACTGGATAATGCTGACCTGCTAGGGATATTAGGATTGCTCCAGTGCCAGAACTAGAGAGGTTAACAGCTCCATCAAAATACATGGTCCACTTGTCATGTGACACCAAATGAATTCTTTCATCAATTTCATCCCAGTCGTCTGACTTTAAGGGACTTTCAGCCAACATGTCAGCTATGGCTCGCCCTTTAACGGACTTCTGAGACATGCTCTGGATATCAAATTCAGAAAGCAATATTTGCCATTTTGCAAGCCTTCCAACTAGTGCAGGCTTTTCCAAAAGATATTTGATGGGACCATTTTCATTCACAAGCAGGATACGATGGTGAAGAGTGTATTGCCGTAATCTGTGTAATACCCAAATTAAGGCTACACATGCTTTCTCAACTTCAGGGTATCGAGCTTCACAAGAAGTAAATTTCTTGCTGAGGTAGTAAATAGCGCGTTCCATTCCATCCTCCGATCTCTTCTGCGCTAACATAGCTCCTAAAGACTCATCGTGAATGGTGAGATACAAAATCAAAGGTATACCTGAAGCAGGCGGTACTAAAACTGGTGGTTGTGAAAGATACTATTTCAATTGTTCAAAGGATTTTTGACAATCTTCGTTCCATTCAACTTTGCCATTCTTTTTCAACAACTTGAAGAATGGCTTGGCTATTTCAGATAATTGGGAAATAAATCTTGCAACATAATTCAATCTTCCCAACAAGCTTCGGACCTCCTTGACAGTAGAAGGGGGTTTCAAATCGCAAATGGCCTTCACCTTCGAGGGATCAATCTCGATGCCCTTGTTACTAACCATAAATCCGAGGAGCTTCCCAGACTTTGCCCCAAACACGCATTTAGCGGGATTAAGCCTTAGCTTGAACTTTCTAAGTCGATTGAACAGTTTCTTCAAGACTTCAATGTGATCTTCACCTTGTCGTGATTTAGCAATCATGTCGTCGACATACACTTCAATCTCTTTATGCATCATGTCATGGAATAATGTCACCATGGCTCTTTGGTAAGTTGCCCCTGCGTTCTTCAAGCCGAAGGGCATAACTTTGTAACAGAATGTTCCCCATGGGGTGATAAAAGATGTTTTAGTCTTGTCTCCTTCTTTCATTCGGATTTGGTTATAGCCAGAGAAACCATCCATGAAGGAAAACAATTCGAATCCTGCTGTGCTGTCGACCAAGACGTCAATATGTGGCAATGGGAAATCATCTTTGGGACTTGCTTTGTTCAAGTCGCGATATTCGACACATACTCGAACTCGCCCATCCTTCTTCATGACTGGGACAATATTAGAAATCCAGTCGGCATAATGAGTAACTTCAATGAAATCAACTTTTAACAATTTCATGACTTCTTTCTCAATCTTCTTAGATAATTCTGGCTTCGTCCTCCTAAGCTTTTGTTTCCAAGGCGGAATGGCAGGATTGAGAGGTAATGTGTGTTCTACAATGTTAGGATCGAGACCCGGCATATCAGCATAAGACCAAGCAAAAATATCCCGGTACTCTTTCAAGAGTTCAATCAGTCGATCGGCATCTGTTTGAGAGAGACCTGCCCCAATTTTTGTTTCTTTGAGATTTTCAGAATCACCCAAATTTATAATAACAGTTCGCTCTTCTGTGGGAGGCTTGGATTCTTCATGTCGGATCCATTCTTTTTTAATAACCTGGGAATCGTCTTCATTTTTAGGATCAGAATAATCAGGTTCGTAAGAGTTTTTTGGGTACGAATCCAAGCCATGCATATGACTATCATGATTATGCAAAGTGTCATGCCTGAGATGTAACAAAAAAAATAGTTAGTATATGAATATAAGAAATGCAATGCATGAAGATGTGATGAAAAAATAATTTTCGAATTCCAGATTTTTGAAAATTTCATGGGGAACTCGTCCTCATATCATTGGACATCCTTGTTCCAAAAGATTGTTTTAAAAACTATAGATCGTGCAAAAGCCCAGGCCTCAAAGCATCATCATAGGGCTGGTTTGGTATACTTTCGCACGTCTATTAACAAAACATGAGAATGCTTTTATTGATATGCAGTAAATGTCATATAATGTTTTGGATCCAAAGTTCATGATCCGAATTATTACAACATATGAAATGAACGAAACAAATGAAATGAATGAATGAACAAATGAACAAATGAAAGTCCCTCGTAGGGGAGAATTAGATGGATTACAACTGAAAACAAAGTAAAACACGGAAACATCCCTTACACAGCGGGATCAGTAGGTAAATCATCTTCAAAGCTTTCGGAAATGGCACACACAGAACTCTCTTCAAATAAGTCGACGATACCATAGATGTCTATTTCTTCATCTTGGAGAAACATTGGCGGTCCAGGGAAGAAATCTTTCAATGGAGGAGGGAGCAAACGTCGATAACTCTTTTCTTTGACGCTCGGGCTTTTCTGATTACCTTGATCCTGTCGATCGCCTTGGTAACCTAAGCCTTCTCTTTTCTTTCTCTTAGTCACCTCAATGGGTGTGAGAATGCCTTGGGACAGCCTCCCCAATCCTTTGCCAATAGTAAATCCGTGCTCGATTAACACTTTGCTAGACATAAGGGCCGCCTTTGAATAGTGAGGCTTTCTTATAACGGTACCTGTGGGCACATGAGATACTGACACTAACTTGAATGAATGGTAGCTTGATTCTCCTTTTACTTCTGGCTCTACGTAGGGAATTGCAGTATTGTTGAAGGTTTCGGTGTCTTTCTCACAATGGACAGTTATAATCTTGCCACACACGACAAAGCGGATCATCTGATGTAGACTTGAGGGTATTACACCCGCAGCGTGGATCCAAGGTCGTCCCAGCAATAAACTGAAGTTACTTGGGATGTCGAGCACTTGAAATTTCTGAATGAACATGACTGGACCAATCATCAGCTGCAAGTCAACTTCTCCTAGAGCTTCCTTCTTCATGCCATCAAAGGCTCTGACTGGAGTTTTAGAAGGACGAACACTATCCATACCTACACCTAGGCGGCGCAAGGTTGCTAACGGACAGATATTGAGAGCTGAACCGTTATCAATGAGTACTCTCGATATCTTTGTATTCAAGTGTTGAACAGAGATGTATAATGCTTTAGAATGCGTTCGCCCTTCCGGCAGCAAGTCCTTCTCGGAAAAAGAAATTTGATCCTTAAGAAGGATAGCACCTACAAACTCTTCTAACTGTACCTCTCCAATTGTCTCGGGTACATGTACTTCATTAAGAATTTTTAAAAGGGCATTCCTATGTTTCTCAGAAGACTTGAATAGTTCAAGTAACGAGATCTGAGCCGGCATTTTTCTCAACTGCTCGATCACTTCTGCTTCACTCGTTTTGAGGGTTTTGAGGAGTTGCTCTGCCTCCTCTTCGGTTACAGCCTTTTTCTCGACACCTTCACGAGATGGAAAACATCGGCCTGTCCGAGTAACATCATCTATCTCATTAGACTCATAGTTCCAAGGAACTGCCTTGGGGTCATAAACAGGGGGTATTCCTGCCTTCAAATTCTCATCCTTTTTCGGTGGCAGCTCGATCACAATAGGCTCAAAATCCTCCCCAGAGATCTTTATATCCTCGACGCCATCAGCCATTAAATCTATAATCACAGGTTCCACAACATGCGCTTGGATTTCACACATAGTATTCAATTCAATCACGACAGGATCAATCACGGCTACCATGTCATCATCTTCAAATTCTGACCCCCATCCACTTGGAACGATAGTCTTAGGGTCGATAAAAGCGCTTGGAGGAGGAGAGTATTTTACTATGAAGTCATATTTACCGCTCGGCTGCCCGAGAGTATCAACAATTTTGCCTTTTTCAATCGCTTTCCTAACAAACTCCCGATCCCAGTGGGATGTGTGTCGTTCAAATTCCGAATTAGCATCGGAAAGAACCTCTCTATTATCTTCATCGTCCTATTCAGTTGGAACGATGTCTTTCTCATAGGCCTTCTTCATAATTTCATGACCTCGACGAGCATTCTTGCTCTCATATTCCCAGTCATCATCGAAATACTTGTCACTCCAAAGTTCGTCAATGTCTGGCTCGTATCCATCATCTTTTGGCTTAGAGCATGAGACTTCACCCGTGAACTTGCAAGAGAATTTTTCGGACGACAAATCAATTACAGCGGTCTCGATGTACCCTTCGGGTTTCTTTCCTTGAAGAGGCTGAATTATGCCTAAAGCAGCAATCTTGGCTAGGCAATACATTTTCTCCTCTCGGGATACATTTCCTTCTTTCGGTTGACATCTAGCTACGGTCAATAGCTCTTCCAACTTCACCATGTCGAACAAGAAGGGTTTCTCATTCTCGTCTCCAAATATCACATTAACGGCTTCGGTATGATTGGGGAGTGGATTTTGTTGAACATTTGGTGTAGCATCTTTAAATGACAAGATCTTCTTATCCAGCAGGTTCTGAATCTTGACCTTGAGAGTATAACAGTTGTCCACATCATGACCTTTCTCACCCATGTGGTACACACAAGATTTTGATAAATCAAACCCAACAAACTTTGGTGGGTTATTTCTCGGGATTTCTTTTGCTACGAGTCTTTGTTCAATCAACATCGGCAATAACTGAGACATAGGTCTTGGCAACGGCGTAAATTGTCTTTGTGGCGCTTTTCCTTTTCGATCAAAACTTCGGGAAGAGCCCCCTGCTTCCATAACAGACCTTTGAACTTGTGAGTTTAATGGCTTTTGAGTATTAGGATTTTGAATATAAGCAACCTCCACCATTGGCTCCTTATCCTTCTTTGGGATAAATCTACGAGTCGTCGTCTCGGGTAATCGACCCTCTCGCATGATTCCTTCGATACGTTCTCCCAATTCAACCAATGCGGGAAAATTAATGCAAGTGTTATTAAACATCTTATCAAAGTATTCTCGAGGTAGAGCTCGAAGAAATAGTTGCATGATCTCTTTCTCGGACAGTAGAGGTTTAACTTGGGACGCCGTAGTTCTCCACCTTTGGGCATACGCTCTAAAAGTTTCATTTCTCCTTTTATCAACCCGGACCAGCTCTTCACGGGTTGGAGCAATTTCAGTATTAAACTTGTATTGTTGAAGGAATTCTTCTGCGAGGTCTTCCCAGGTACAAATTTTCTCCAAATCCAACTCGATAAACCATGTCAATGCGGAATCAACCAAGCTATCTTGAAAATTGTTGACCAACAGCGGAGTATTATCGGAGTAACGAGCCATCTTATTCAAATAGTATCTCAAGTGGGTCTTAGGGCACCCAGTTCCATCGTACTTCCTTGAAAATTCGGGCTCCTTGTAAAAATCAGGGACTTTCACTTTTGTAAAAGGCGATAGCTTATCAAAGCCTTGGAGTTGGTAACCTTGCAACATGCATAAGCGTTCTTCCAATTTTGCGAGACGTCTCGCACTCTCTTCATCCATATGAACAACAGGCGACTCCTTAGGTGGAGCTTCCAAATCAATGATAGCAGGCATAGCATTAACGAGGACCTCTTCAGCAGGTCCTTTGTCGACAGGATCTATCGTCGGTGCGTTAACAGGCGCATTAGGAGTAGAAGCTGCGGCAGGAGGAGCCACAGGCGTGAAGTTCTTTACTTGATTTGCAAGATCAGTCAAGAGCGCCATCATTTGCGCCATTTGATTCTCAATGGTAATAACGTGGCTACGAGTGTCCTCGGTTTCCATCCTTGCTTGGCGATGGGTGCGTATAATAGAATGCGATTCAGCCATATTTTAATACCTTGGTAAGAAAAACAAGAATCAGGTTAGTATGCGGAAAATGAATTGAAACAAAAATATAAAACCCTTCAATTTTATATTTTCTTTGGATGAAATAGAGATAAGAAATATTCTCATGATCCCAATATCATGTGAATAATCTCTGATCACAATTTCTTCACAAGAAATTATACAATTAAAGGGGTAACACACGATGATTAATCAAGATGCCCCATCTATATTCCATTGGAATCTCGAAAAAGAAAGCACACACAAAGGGAAATTTCACTATTAACAACAAAATTCGTGAAATACAATCCATATAGATAAAAACATGAAGAGAATCCTATTACATCATGAGTAAAAAGGAAACCCTATACATCAAATCTATAAAACGAAAATTACATGAAAGGGGATTTCCTCATGGAATATAGCCAAAATCCTAATGGATCTTCTTTAGGTGCGAGGCGAATTCGTTTGTTTTCTTGGGTCAAACGTTCAACCTCGGCTAAAGCCTCATCCTTTTCCCTAAGAGCTCTTGCGGCTATAGCTTGCTGTTGAGTTGGCTTCTCATGAACATTAGGGAGATCCACTTTAAGCTCGGGCTCGAGACAACGGTGTATGTAATCCAGCAATGCATGATGTATCTTCATTTCTCCTTCTAATTCTGACTCATCGGTAATGAGAATCGGCTCCGGGTGGCATTTGTACCACATCTCAATGACAGACATGATCATTTCTTTCAAATCCGCCATTTGGTCCTTTTGGATGACATCTTTGCGATAGTCAAAATGATATAACCCCAGCTTGAGAAATGGTGGAATCGTTTGAAGCACGCGATATTTACGGATCACCCTAAAAGGGTAATATGACGTAGACCCCGTTAGACCCAAAAGTGGGATTGGGTTGTCGGATCCGTTATTAAGGCGCACCTCGGGATTTCCAAGCCAACGAACATGCCATTGGATTTGATTTGGAACAAGGTTATTGAAAAAATTAAACCAAGTTGAGAATGACCAATAGGGAAAGATTTCTTCCTTTTCTCGGAAAAGTGAGATAGGATGAATATCTTTGGACACATCTATGATTTTTAAGCTCAAACCGAAGTCTTTGAGATGAGAGACCAACCAAATTTGGAGTAAACCTATTAGGGCTCTAAAGACACCATTTCTGTTTTGTTTGAACTTATTGAGTGATACAAAGGTCTCACCTAGGATCATATTGGAAAATCTTTTGAACATACACACTTGATTGACAATATGAATTACCAAAGGATCCATGGTCTTTTTGGTGAATGGAAAAACCACAAAACCAAAGAATGCTAAGAGAAAAACTCGAGGAATTTGATTACCAGCTTCTTTTGGCAAGCTAGAAAAATATCGTTCTAAGAATGCGAAGGAGAGTGCATTGGAATTTCCTCTAAGGACGCTTTTGATTTGGAGAATGTCGACTCCTAAGAATTGGCTCAAAAGAGTTATAGGATCTATATCTATCGGAGGACTAACTAGACCAAAAGACCCGACTCTTCCAATGGCAATATCGTACTCCTCAATTGTAGGGGTCAACTCATTTCGACCAAACACAAAAGTGGATGTCTTTGAGTTCCAAAAATGGGACAATGCCTTAATCATGGCGATACGAGGCTCGATGTATAAGAGTGCGGGAAGATATTCGATCCTCTTTTCCACGTAGTCCTTGTGCTTTGACTCGAGACTTTCCCACATGGTCACGAGAGCTCTAGGTACGGGGATGATTCGAATCTCCGACATATCCATTTTGACTAACCCTAATTTGGGGCATCGAGATTAATCACCACACATTATAGAAAGAAATATAACGTGGAATTGAAATGGCGTAATTGAAATTGCAGAACGATACAATCAACCTTACCACGAAGAGAAAATGGCAAACACATCGACATATCGCATGAGGACATGTGAGGTTTGACATCTAAAGATAGGATTCTAAAGGTTTAAGGTCCTCATCTTAATTAGATAAGAAGAGTTTACCCACCGCTACTAACGTCGGTCGGTGCACTTCTTACTAATCAAGATGAGCGGTATTGAAGAACAGATTACCACATGCATTCACATGCAGATTCCACTCTTAATACCTCCTAAAGATGCCCTAAAGCGATCCGGGGTTTTAGACCGCGGGACATGGGTGCATTGTGTCGTGCTAAAGCAAGTAAACATGCATTTAAATCTAAAGCAAACAACACTTCAACATAATCTCATACATTCGACATTCATCCAAACGCCACCTACAAAACAAAGGGTTTGCATTCACTCCACCCCTTATGTCTCCCACCTACAAAACCATTTAACACATGGTTAGTGGACTAACCTGATTTTCCACGCGACTTCGACATGTAGTCGATGCTACAAAATGTAGACAAGTGAGATAACAACCAACAAGTTTATTATGGCTTTAATCCACTTTAGGTTTGTAACCTAGTCCCCAGAGGAGTCGCCAAGCCTGTCGCGACCTACCCCTCGAGGGCCGAACTCGATGGGGCGGGTTTAGAGGTAAGTGTTCATAAAATAGTCTATACGGTACATCATGAAAGATGGTTCATCCGTACAATCCATTATTCATGAACGTGAATCTTCCCTAATTCATACCTCGCTCGACAGAGGATCAATTTTATCTTTTAAGGAGTCGCCACTAGCCTAGGTCGGAGGTCGGCTAGAATACCTAACCAATACGTGGGAATTTCGTATTGGTTTCTACGAAAACTAGAGATCAAAGATTCGGGGACTAGCTTACGTTAATATTTCTATTAACGCCCTTTCGGTACCGCTAAACTTAACATGGTTGTTATCTAAGTTGTCATGCATTTGTTCTTTGCCATTTTCATGTCAAAGTTTTGGTCCATAATGTGATCATGCATCTTGTTTTTGTTGTTTTCATTTAAGATTCTAAACTAATCCTATCTTAGTCTAGAAAAGAAAGAAAGAAACGATTGTATTGAAAGGCATTACATAAAGTAAACACTCAAAGTATTGAAAAGACGAGCTAGTTCCGAGTGCGAGAAAGTAAAAAACCCGCAACTCGTCAGGTGTTTATTACAACACAAATTGAAAATCCGAGACATGATCGGGAATGAATTGAATATGAATTGAAACCGGATTGGACATCGGTTTATCGCCACCATCAAATGAACACAAATTGAGACCGGATTGGACATCGATCAATCGCCTTGGTCTTTCACCATTATGGATTATCTTCCCATGGACCGTCTCTCGGGTGTCGGCGTTTACATTCACAACATACATTTACGACAAACAATGTCCAAAAGAATAACCAAAGAAAAACAATGGTGCAAACAATTCACTAATCAAGCACGGGCCTCGGGGTCGGCCTTTGTTTTTCATGCGTTTCGATTCACCACCCACCTAATCATCTAACATTATTTAATTAATGGTTAACGATAATGGGCTACCATTTGCATTCACAAAACGGCAACTCATATCAATTAACCCCTAAAGTCGGGTTCTAAGTAACGACAATGGACTACCCGCCGAACATGCACCGGGTCTAACATTCATCTAACAAACACATGCACAGCAATGAAATAAGCATGCATTCAGGCCCATGCGCCTTATTTCGAAGCCAATCAAACAATGAGAAGTGGGCTTCATAAGGAGACCACTTATTCAGTTATTATCTAATTCGGATTGCTTCTGTTCAGATGTGATTAACCACCCTAATGACGTCCAAATGAAATGATTCAGGTGTCATTAGAAAGCTTATGACATGAGGATCGAATGTCGAGAAGACCATTTTTTCTAAATCCTAGCCGATTTTCCCGAAAATATCAAATTTGATCTCAGTGACAGGCTGGTCTCAGTTCTGTTAAGGATTTCAAAATAATAGCGGGAAAAATAACAACCTTATCAAAACTGCGTGAAAATTTTTAGGCAGTTAAGATTCTTCGTGTGCAACAACTTTCATGTTTTGAGTTTTCGCTAAAAAGGACTCTAACTTCATCAAATTCGGAGAAACATCTTTTGAACTCCAAAAGAATGAAAATCAGATCTGGACACAGATACTGATCAGATTGTGAAAATTTCTTTTGAAAATTCAAATGACCTTCGATTTTGATGAAATCAGTATCAATAGAAAGATCTAGATCTCAGCGTGAACTTTCGTGATGAAAACTTTTTCATATTTCGAACACACGAATTTATGAAAATCGAAGAACACACGAAGGTCAGTCTGAAACTAATCTGTCACCAGATTCATGCACACATGACGTTGCACATCGTACAAGGTAAAAATGCTTGGAATTTTATGAAAATTTCATGATGAACAGATCAAGATGTGTTCTACAACTTTCATGAGGAACGTTTTTTCAAAAAATGATCGTAGAAAATCATAGAAAATCATTAAGAAGCACAACGTCAGTCAGGAGAATATCAGAACAGACTTGAACACTATGATTCTGATTCTGATCCTAACTTCTAACAGTGTTTTGACATAGCAAATCAAATCCAATCGAGGCATGCAATATGTCAAATCGAAGCTTAAAACGCGTTCTATGATTCTCTAGTTCATCATTTTGCGAGATTTCGACGTTAACGAGCTCAAATCAGCATCTCAAACGTGCAGGTTTTCCAGAACACGAATTCGCAGAATCACGTTCAAGTGCACTTACCTTGTTTAACGATGCTTTGACGCACGATCGAGCGATCCGGCCTCCGTATTCAGATCAAGGACAGCACGGAGAAGCCTCGGAAAGCTCGGCCAACCTATGATAATAGATCGCACAAAATATAGTGAGAATCGATCCGTTATAGCACGAATGAACTAGTAATGGAAAATTGAATCAAGGAACGCGATCCGGTGGCTGTTCAATGATCAAATGGACACCACAGCCACACGGAAACGTCGAGGAATGTCGCTGGAAGATTGGAACCGTCGTGAGGGACGCCGATCATCCGGTTTAGCCACTTGAACCGGCTGATCGTATCACCGGCAGCACCGCCGGTGATGTTGCCGAGAGGATGAAGCCGCCGGAAATGGATGCTCCGGCCACCAGCGAAGGAGGCTAGACTTGCGACCAGCCTTGGACCACCGTGGGGCACGACGGTGGGGCAGCAGCTCGCCGGAAATTGGCCGGCGATGAGGCGGAATGCCGGCTGGCCGAGAGAGAGAACACGAGAGAGAGAGAGAGAGAGAGGCGTGAGCTAGAGAGAGAGAGAGAGAGAGAGAGAGAGAAGAGAGAGAATTAAGATCTGAAAAATGAGTGTCCCCCCCCAATTTTGGAGGGAAAAAACAACTATATCTCCCATAAACTTTGAATCTTAGTCCTTAGATTAATCCAATGGCCCAAAATGCATCCTTAATGATTAAGAATATTCTTTTGAGGCTAAGGATTGGTGACATGGCATCATGGATGGACATGATCAATTCTAAATGAATGGCCATGATTGATTTGCTTATCCCCTAATTAATTTGCTTAATCCTTAATGAAGGGCATTTTGGTAATTTCACTTAGGGGCATTTTCGTAATTTTCAATTAAGGGCATTTTTGTCATTTTTGGGCTCAAAAGGATGTGGCCGGCCTTGGCTAATCGGAATGGACCGTCGATCGCCAGATTTTCGACCGGAAAATGGCCAGTCTGATCGAACCGATTCAATTTGAATCAAACCGGGTTGAGCCGGTTAGCCCCGAATTTGGTCTGATTGAACTAGTTCAATCCTTGATTCCATTTGTTCCAATTTGGTACAATTTGATCTTTATCATGATTAATTGACCCCATCAATATCAAATTCAATCAAATTGGATTGAACCGATGCACAAATTGATCCAATTTAACTTGTATGTCTCAATTGCTCTTGAATTTAGGTAATTGCATGGCCAAGCTAGACTAACAAATTTAATTGAAGTCCAATTAACCAAATTGAGTCTCAATTCATCAAATTGAATATTAGTCTAGAGTGGGTCAAGTTGAATTGCACTAATTGGACCAATTTCTCTTAGACTTCTTAATCATTGGATCACTAAATTGATCAAATTGACTCAAATTCATGTGAATCTTCCAAAATTGATTTTGAATTTGGATTTCATATAAGAAATTAGGCTCATTCGTGCTCAATTGTGCAAATCATGAAGAATCGATCCAAATCACTGATTATGGCCAAAATTGGGGGTTTTTGTGTTTGGCTTGGAATTACAAAATTTGTTCCAAAATTGAATATAAGATGACCTCTAGATCAAATGTCATGAAGGAAACTAACCTAAAAAATGACTAGAAATGAAGTAATTTCATTTTTGGCCAATTTGAACCAAATTCCGCAAATTGGGAAAAAGTTGATTCTAAATTGATTTTTGTAAAATTTCATATGCCAAAGGTAAATTGAATGTAAAATAAGATGATTTTTGGATTTTTGTATTTTTCAATTTTTTTGGTCAAAGGTTTGACCAAAAGTCAAACCCTAGTTGACTTTTCACTAGAAGTTTGATTTTATGATCAAATCTTTGAATTTTTCTGAAATTTCCATTTCTAAAGTGAAATTGGACTTGAAAGGAATCTTTTAATGCGAAAAGCCCCAATTTGACCCAGGGTTGACTTTTGGTCAAAGGGTTGACCAAAAAGTCAACTCGAAAGTCAACTGTTTGACTTTTCGGGTTTTTGCATGAAATGAATAGAAAATCGTTTACAGAGGCTAAGCCAACAGACAAAATAAAAAAACGACACTTTTTGTTCAAGAAACGGGCTCCGTCGCGATCGGAAACCATAATCTCGAATTTTCTATTTTTAATGACGCGTCGGCTAAAAATTAGGTGTCAACAAATATGCTCTTGGCGGAGACCATCGTTTCATTGAGCAAATACCAAAATCAACAAAAAGGTGTATTGCAAGCTTCAGCTGGATTACTTTCTGTATGGTTTATTTCCCATACTCGACCTTGGGAACATTATATGCACATTCGAGAGATCGACTCATCTACCAATCCTATTGAGAAGTATTTGAAACTCCAAGACAAAATGCCAAAATACTTTTTTCATGAGTGGGCAAACTTCATTAGAGCATTAACTCTCGACCAGTTTCAATGGAGAATTCAATGGCCGAAGATAGCGAAAGCTCAAATTACTACCCAAAACGGCAATTTGGTGCCTTTGCTTAGATTGAGCGGGGGAACTGCTTATTGCCCACTAAGAGTCATACGACAATTCGGAATGGTTCAACAAATTCCACCTATTTGGCATCTTGAGGAGTTCATATTTGAGATACCACAAAAACCCTATCGGAAAAGGAAGGAAAAGAGCTGCGAATAAGAGTTGATGGGATCGTGAATTCCTTGAAGAAATCAACCAAGCAAATAGTACAATAGCCTGAAGATTTGGAAGGAGAAATGAAGCTCTTTTTGGCATCCAACGAGTATATAAAGTGGTTGAAGGCTAAGCGACCAATCGACGTCGAATCCTATGTACCCTTGAGTGTTACTACTCATTTCGATGAGCCGTACATCCCAGAGTACATTGTGCCAAGCATGCCAGGTGTAGAGCCGTATGTTCCCGAAGAGGTTGTAATTGATGTGGAAGAATGGGAGACACGAGCCAAGGAATATGAAGAGGCTGAAGCTACCTTAACTAACAAGAAGCCTAGACTTGTTTAAGCTAGTGTTCTCCTATTTTGATGAATAGCATTGTAATAAAAATTTTCAAAATTGAAACAATTGTTTAATGAAGTTTCAAAGTATGTTTTGTAAAAAGTCACCATGGATTACAATTCTTTGAATTGTATGATTGCTTGAAGAAGAATATTGATAAGAAATTCTATGCAAGGCTAAGACTTGCATAAAAGCTCTTATCCTTGTTAATCATAAGAAATCATACAATTGAAAGAATGTAGGGTTTCATGATTCTTTCAATATGCTAACAATGGGTCTTTTTGTGAAGCAGGTTGTTTAGCAACGGAAGGTAAAAGACCTCGGACTCGCTTACAAGTTCGAATGGCGGAAGAAGAAACACGTGCTCGACTAGCTGAAGTCGAGAATCAAATGACCCAAATGGCTGCAATGATGACAAAAATGAAGGCTCTTATTCTTACATCCCGAGGACAGTATCCTACTAGTCCAAATGTGGGAACTTCAAATACTACTGAAACACCAATTGAAGAACCAGTCAGAAACAAAGAACCGGTTCAAGAAAATCCTCCAAAAACTACACTTGAGTTAGTAAACTTAGAGGAAAACGATTCAACCAAGAAGGCATCCAAAACAAAGGATGAAGAAAAGGCCAAGAGATTAGCCAAAATTGAAGAGTGCTTAGCAAGTCAAGGTTATGAACTTCAAAGGTTCGACAAGTTCTCGCCGTATGCGAAGATGGTTGTTCCAGAAAATTATAAAGAACCAGAGTTTGTGAGCAAGTATGATGGCACTGGTTGTCCCAAAAGCCATTTGAAATATTATCTCCGTAAGATGGCGAGATATTCAGATAACAAGCCACTTCTTATTAGCACATTTCAAGATAGTTTGAGAGGAGCGGCCCTCGCATGGTACATAGCCCTCGACATAGAAGACTTCACTGAATGGGATCATTTGGCGGGAGAATTCCTTCGCCAGTATAAGTTTAATGTTGAAGTACTCCCAACTAGAGAAGATCTCGTCAGAACCGAGAAATGGAAGAATGAAGGGTTCAGAGCCTATGCTCAGAGATGGAAAGCTGTTGCCTCACAAGTAAAGCTTACCATAAGTGAAGATGAGCTCATTGAGCTCTTTCTAAAATCATTGCCAATTGAGTATTATGATAAGCTTCATTTATCAGGCTATCAAACATTCACCATGTTGGTAAAAGTGGGTGAGAGAATTGAATGGGGATTGAAAGAGAAGAAAGCTCAAGAAACAGCCGCACAAAGGCCTTACCCCGGGAAAAAAGATAAAGAGCTCATCCGAGAAGTGGCTATGGTGTCTAGCCCAAATACTCATCAAGCATCGTTTCCAAAGCAATCAAATGTCGCTTGGAAAAATCCAAGGCAGTTTGAGCCAAATAATTTGATAACTCTATAAAAATAGAGTTATTTTATCTACTCTAGGTAATAAGGCTGCGTTTGGTACAGCATTGGGAAGGGGCTTTCAGCCCCGAAAGCCCCTTCCCAAAAATGCTGAACCAAACGGTTAGCATTGAGCATTGAAAATGCTCAAAACTAGCATTTTCAATGCTGAAAGCCCAATGCTATCAGGACTAGCTTTGGACTTTCAGCCTTGAACCAAATGCCAAAATCATTTTTATACTTCCCAAACTACCCTCACTCAAATTTCAATATTCCGGCTTTGCCCTCTCGTTACTGTTCATCTTCTTCACCAAAGGGACTCCGGCGAGGGCAAAGGGCCGGCGACGGCGAAGGTCCGGCGAGGTCGCCCGACCCAGGCGACGGCCGCCCGGGGTCAGGCGATCGCCCAGGCGCGGCCGCTCGGAGTCGGGCGGCCGCACAGGTCCCGCGACCTCGGGCGGCCGTCGGCTGGGTCGCGACCCGAGGCGGCCGTCGGCTGGGTCGCGCGACCCGGGCGGCCGTCGGCCTGGGGTCGCGCGACCCGGGCGGCCGTCGGCTGGGTCGCGCGACCCGGGCGGCCGTCGGCTGGGGTCGCGCGACCCGGGCGGCCGTCGGCTGGGGTCGCGCGACCCGGGCGGCCGTCGGCTGGGTCGCGCGACCCGGGCGGCCGTCGGCTTGAGGTCGCGCGACCTCAGGCCTCGTCGCCCGAGGTCGGCGTCCCTCGCCGGGGGTCGCTCGGCGACGGGCGACGGCCGCCGGCGCCCGATCTGGCTCGCCGGCGGCCGTAGCCCTTCGCCGGAGCCGTAGCCGTAGCCCTTCGCCGGAGCCGGCGAAGGGTATTTTTGCCTTTTTTTTAAAAAAACCCTCTCAAAGCCCATTTGTAAAAAAAATTAACCAAACACTACTTGGGTCAAAATAGCTTTGCAAATGAGTTTTTACCAAACGCCATTTGCATTTTTCCTAAAGGGCTTCCACCCAAAGGCATTTGCATTCCCAAAGTAGCATTCCAAATGCTGTACCAAACGCACCCTAAATAATGCAATATTTGTTAGAATATATTTGGATTTCCTTTTATTTACTTAATTTTTCCTTGTTTATGCAGAATATTGAGATATGGAGAAAATAAGGAAAATATGGCAAAAAGAATGAAAGGAATATGCGACCCAGAGAAGAGTTAGAAGGTGGATATCACATTGGGAATTCTGCGATTTATTTCCTAATTTTATGCGAAAAAGAAGTAATTGCCTTGTGAGAGGAGTCTTGGATGTTATCATATAAATAGGATAACTTGGGGGAACATGGAGTTTTTTCTTTTAGATCGTTTTTGTTTTCAGTGTTCTGAGAGTTTTTCAAGTATTTTGAAGAGAAGACAAAAGTGGTGACAGAATTCTTGTTCTTTGATTCAAGATGTTTGGTTTAATTTCTATTTTTGTTTCTTCTTCTATTATGTTCTAATTTTCTTTGTTAGAGCTACGACGTTGCCTAACCATGATGATATGAATTTCATGCTTTTTATGCTTTACAAGTAATTTCATTCATGTGAGTTATATATTATTGTGCTTAATGCGTTTAGGTGACTGGCCACCACTTGAATGATCTGATGTACATGTTTGAGACTGAGAAGTGATAATATGCAATTGCTCCTTATAATACATAACCATGAATTAAATGTGGATAGAAATATACCATGTTATTTGTGTAGCTTTCGGTGATAAGGTGTTCCAAAAGATTCATTGTAAATCGGGAATATTCACAGATTTTAATGTGCTTATGTTTATTTAAATTTACATAGAAATATAGTGAATTGATAAACTGAGTAGGTTTGCTATACCTAGATATAGGATAGTAAATAGACTAGGAAATTCCGCTATCACATGTTTGATATTGTTCTTGTATGCATAATGATCCGAAATTTATATCTAGTGGTTATGGTGAAATCGGATGCTCTAATATATTTTACCTGATTGATTATCTGCCTTTAGTTTATAAAATTTTGTTTTTAAAAATTGTCAATTTTTATTTGTTCTCAATTATATTTTGATCTGTTAGATAAATTTTAGAATTAGTCTATTTTTAATATTTAATTGGTTTATTATCATCAATCTCTGTGGGACGATACTCTTCTCATCATTGTATTACTTGTTCAACACGTTTATTGACACGTGCAGAATTTTACGAACAAGTTTTTGGCGCCGTTGCTGGGGATTGTTTATTTAATACCAATTAATATTGATACCGGATAATTTTAAGTTTAATCTAGCTTTTATCTTATTTTTTTTCAGAGTATACATTGATCCAGAAATCGAACGCACATTTAAAAGGCGACTGAGAGAACAGAGAAATCACATTAAAAAGATGGAGGGAGTTGATGATGGTAGAAATCAACGTAGACTCTTGAAAGATTATGCTGCGCCAACAGTTGAGGGCACCACATCAAGTATCAGGAGACCTGCAATTCAAGCAAACAACTTTGAGATCAAGCCATCACTGATTCAGATGCTTCAACAATCAGTGCAATTTAGTGGGCTACCAAGCGATGATCCAAACGCTCACATCGATGTTTTTCTTGAAATCTGTGACACAATTAAATATAATGGAGTTTCAGATGATGCTATTTGATTGAGATTATTTCCATTCTCTCTTAGAGACAAAGCTAAAGGTTGGCTCTCTTCTCTTCCTACAGGATCGATCACTACATGGAATGATATGGCCCAAAAATTTCTTGGTAAGTTCTTTCCACTTGCAAAATCTGCAAAAATGTGTACCGATATTACTAATTTTATGCAGATGGATAATGAATCATTGTATGAAGCATGGGAAAGATTTAAGGAGTTTCTTAGGAGATGCCCACATGTTGACACTTGATTTTTAGCTTATTTTTTTCATATTTTCAAAAATCTCAAAATTAGGACTAGGAATCTTGGCCAAGCCTAGAAACCTATTTCTAAACCAAAAAATAATTTTTTAGCATTTTTCTGCATTTTTCCTTAATTTCTTTTAGTCAAAATAAATGAGAAAATCAAGAAAAATAGCAAATGGAATCAGAAAATTCCATAAAAATAGTCATTAGTCTTATTTTAAATCCAATTTCATGAATACATCATCAATTTTGAAAAATATCAATCGGGTATATGTTTTTCCCAAAATTGGGCAAAATTAAACCCGAATTGAACCAAAAATGCAATTAAATCTTTTCTAGTCATTTTTAAGTCATAGTGTCTTCACAACAAATGATTCTGGGACCTTGAATTACATAATGGTCGGTCCAATTGTACAACTTGTCAAAGAAATCAGAAAACCCCAAAATTCAATTGAAAATTAAGAATTTTGAACCCAAATTTGGAATCGTGCCCAATATGAAATTGTTGAACCATGAGACCATCATTTCTAGGGTTAATCAGATGTGGGTAATTCAATTTTGACATCAATTTTGCCTAATCAGGTCATTAGGACATCAAACTGAACAAAACCCTATTAACCCGAATAAAAAAATGTGAAAATCTTGGACACAATTATAACAAAAACTGGGGAAAATCATATATTTGGGTTCGGAATGTGATGGGGAATTCAATTTTGGGGTTTAATATTGAAAATTGAGTCAAAATTGAGTTTAATTGGCGAATTTAGATCAACCCGGGTCTGCCGTGTCGACCAGGTCAACCCGATCCGACCCGGGTCGGTCACCTTCTTCGCCCGACTCACCAAGATGCACTAAACCCAGAAAAAACCATTTCAAGCCCGTGACTTAGTCGATCATTTCCGGTCAAATAAACACGTGTTTGACCTGAACGACAACCGGAGAATCTCTAGCTGTCGTCGGAGATCAGTTATAACCGATTAGAAATTGGTTCTAACGATCTTTGGGGCAGGATTTTTTATCAATGAAAAACTTAAAAAACTTGAACATTGTGGGGGCGAAGGTGTTTGACGAATTGCCGGAGAGAAAAAAGAGAACCAGGGAGCGAGAAAGCAAAAGTTTTGAGCGTGAGAGGCATGTAGAGGATCCCGGAACTGAGCGTTCGACGCTTCCTCCGGCGAGGAAACATCGGCAAATCAGTTTAGAGAGTGATCTTCCATACCTGAGAAGTCACAGATGAAGTTGCTTGTCAAGGCCTAAAAGATAGGTCTCGGCCGGTGCATACTGGACTTTCCTGGCTAAGTGGCGACCATTGACTGTTGTGTTTAGAGAGTAATCGTCCAGGAATCGCCCTACGGTTGTGGTTTGACTCAGAAATTCCAATCTGACTTCAACGAAGAAGGTAAAATTTGCTCATGCTCATAGTTTCATAAATTCCAGATTTCATGTTTCAGTTTTGTTATGTTTGATAGTGCCATTTTCTTCATGATTCTGAATTCATTGATGATTGAAACATGTTTCGGAATATATTTCCCGTTGTTTGATTATATCTTGGGTTATTAAATGGTATGAACCGAGTCGGCCGCCATTGTTGATCATCACCGGAGCTTCCCTGACCACACCGGAGTGCTGTTTGTAGCCAACAATCATTCAAGTTAGCCATTTCTATCTTCACTTGATGTTTTGATGTTGATTTGATTGCTAGAAAATGGCTAGGACGATCATAATAGGGGTGAATGTTAGAAAAGTTGGAAAGGTCAGTTTTGAGTTGGCATTTTTAGGTTCGGTTTTCGTAGGCCGGTGAACATCCGTCGGCGTTCCGAATAGGTTAGATTGAAAATAGAATGTATGGACATTACAATAGTGCAATCGGAATGGTGAGATAGTCGCCAGAAGGTCATTGGCAACGGGCCCAAAATGGTGACCCCGAAAACATTGAACTCCGAACAGTGCCCACCAACCGTTCGAGGAAATGCCTAAATGAGAAATGGTCAAAACGGCGCCGTTTTGGCTCTGGGTTTGTCGGAGGAGATGACCGGCGCCGGCGCCGGGGACGCCTGGTTCGGCCAAGCTGAACCGGACCGGTCTGGTTCACTACATCGGCGGGAATTTTAAAAAATAATAAAAAATGATAAAAAAATAATAAAAAATGAAAAATTTCATAAAAAATAAAAAATTCAAAAAAAATCTAAAAAATCTAAAAAAATTTTAGAAATTCGAAAATTTTCATAAAAAATAAAAAATTCACAGAAAAATAAAAAAATTAGAAAATTCATGAAAATTCAAAAATTCTCAGAAAATTCATAAAAATTCAGAAAATTTAGAAAATACAAATAAAAAAATTCAAAAAATTTAAAAATTCACAGAATGGTCCAAAAACACTGTGGCCAACCATAAAAAGTGAAATTTGAATTTTTAGAAGTGCCCAAGTTGCATTTTTAGAAAATCCCAAATTCAGGGGTTATAACCCCTAAAAAACCCTAAAACCCTAAAAAATGTAAATCATGAAATGAATAAACTTTGAGAGCTTCATTAGGGTATGGATGTTTTGATTGATTTTCATTTTCAGAGACCACTTAGGATTGATTGATTTGATTGACATTGATTGTACATTTAATGCTTGTTTGGTTTTTCCTGCGATTAGAATGGATAGAATTAGTGGGTAAGCCTTGAAAATTTGCATGACACGTTAGACATCGTATCGTTCTTAGGTACCGAAAGGGCGTTAGGGATCTCGATTCGAGATCAATAACGTAACTAAGTCCCCGTACTCAGAATCTCTGGTTCGTAGAATCGTGAAATTTCTCCTATACCTCGATTAGGGTTCTAGTCTACCTACCAATAAGGACTAGTGGCGACTCAAAAATCACAAACCTAGACTAAATAGGAAATTACCTTCCACTGTCACGTGAGGTATGGTCTGGGAGAGATCCTTACACGGAAATACCTCCTTAGCGTGCAAATCCCAAAAGCCCCAAAAAGCATGGCGCGACAGGCTTGGCGACTTCGCTGGGGAGTTACCTTTTCTAAGTGGACTTAGGCCTAGATAGAACGATATGTTTGTGTTTTGTGCTTGCAAGGATCCCAGGTAAGTCCCGCTAACGATAGTGTTAAATGATTTTGCAAGCGGGTGGTATAAGGGGTGTAGTCTTTGCTAACCCTTGTTTTGCAGGATGGTGTTGGATTGAATGTGGTTTGAATGAATTTTAGAAGTGCTGTTTGGTTATTAATTTCTATGCATGCTTTTAAATTGCTTTAGCACTACACCATTAGCACACACTACCCATGGCCCAACCCCGGCTACATTTAGGATTACCCTTAAGAGGTATGTGTTTAGGCGAAACTATGGGCCGATTGCTCATGGGATCGTTTAAATACAATACCGATCACCGAGGTGGAATAATATTTCATTACTTTAGGCCGATTGCCTATTGGAATGGAATTCCTTGTCCATTAAGGTGATGACCTTGAGCCTTTAGCATATCCTACCCTTTTTAGGCGTCAAAACTTCACTGGTTGCATTCGCTTGTCTTTGTGATTGGTATACCTAAAACCAAACAAAAATATCATAGTAAGCAAGTATCGTTCCATTCCATTCTTTTACAATTATGCATGTTAGTTGGCACATTCTTAAAAAAAATGCCTAAATGACATTCAATGCTTGGTATAAATACCCTTTCGTTTTAGAATGCATGATTAGGGTGTCATACTCCATTTGACCATTCTTTCATTTTTAGATGAAATGTATAGGGCCATGGCGGATTTCTCATGTAATTCAAATGCTTATTCGTTCTTTTCAATGTATTCGAAGTTGTAAACCATAGTTTAGGGCTTTATGGTCTAAATGGAGTATGACAGAATGGGCATTTACATCACACATTGAATTTGTCCATGATCTCAACTATATGCTCTTTTAAGGTTTAAACGGATTCAAAATGACATTTGCATTACTTTTGAGGTATGCAAGTGTATTTAACCTCCGTCCTACCTTAAAAGGACATATAAGTGAAATGGAGGCATTAAAATCAATTGGTAATCCATGGTGAATAATAATCACTTTCTTTTACATGCTTTAGATCAAAATGGGGAAACTAGACATACAAGTCATTCCTATTCCAAGGAAGGAGCTTTTGGCATGGTGGGTAAACATGACAAAGGACAACAAAGCATATGTAAGGGAAAGGCTCGGGTATTTGTTCAAGCTTATCAACTTGGAGTACCAAGTGAATCTAATCCAAGCATTATCCCATTTCTAGGAAGTTACCACTGCCACATTTCAATTGGGCGAGCACGAGATGGTACCTACACTAGAAGAATATAAGGCAACCATTGGGATTGATTTCGAGTCAAGAACCGTTGAGCCCTCGGTTGGATTGAAACCCACAAGTGTTATAGCCGAATTTTTAAACTTGAAGACCCCTCAAGTGGAAAAGTTGATCAAATCGAATACCGAGAGATTTCCTCTATCATACTTGGTGGACAATTCTCCAAATTGCCGAAAGAAACGGGAAATACTTCCGCGAGGGTTTTTATTCTGGCCTTCTTCGGATTCGTTTTATTTCCCGCATCAAGGACGAGATTAAATCCTCTCGTTGCGGAAGTTGTTAGGCAAGCTTACCTAAAATGGGACTTCTCCAATATGCTTTTGGCGGAGACCATCATTTCATTGAACAAATACCAAAATCAACAAAAGGGTATACTACAAGCTTCAGCTGGGTTACTTTCTGTATGGTTTATTTCCCATACTTGACCTTGGGAACGTTATGTGCGCATTCGAGAGATCGACTCATCTACCAACCCTATTGAGAAGTATTTGAAACTCCAAGACAAAATGCCAAAGTAGTCTTTTCATGAGTGGGCAAACTTCATTAGAGCATTAACTCCCGACCAGCTTCAATGGAGAATTCGATGGCCAAATATAACGGAAGCTCAAATTACTACCCAAGACGGTAATTTTGTGCCTTTGCTAGGATTGAGTGGCGGGACTGCTTATTGCCCACTAAGAGTCATACGGCAATTCGGAATGGTTCAACAAATTCCACCTATTTGGCATCCTGAGGAGTTCACATTTGAGATACCGCAAGAACCTCTACCTGAAAGGAAAAATAAAGAGTTGCGAACAAGGGTCGATGGGATCATGAATTCCTTGAAGAGATCAACCAAACAAATAGTACAATGGCCGGAAGATTTGGAAGGAGAAATGAAGCTCTTTTTGGCAACTAATGAGTATATAAGGTGGTTGAAGGCTAAGCGACCAATTGACGTCGAACCTTATGAACCTTTGAGTGTTACAACTCGTTCTGATGAGCCGTATATCCCAGAGTACATTGTGCCAAGCATGCCAGGTGTAGAGCCATATGTTCCCGAGGAAATGGTAATCGATGTGGAAGAATGGGAGACACGAGTCCAGGAGTATGAAGAAGCTGAAGCTACCTTAGCTAGCAAGAAGCCTAGACTTGTTTAAGCTAGTGTTCCCCTATTTTGATGAATAGCATTCTAATAAAAATTTTCCAAATTGAAACAATTGCTTAAAGAAGTTTCAAAATATTTTTGTGAAGAATCACCATGGATTACAATTCTTTGAATTGTATGATTCCTTGAGAAAGACATTGATGAAGAATTTTATACAAAGCTAAGGCTTGTATAAAATTTCTTATCCTTGACAATCTCATGAAACCATACAATTAAAAGAATGTAGGGTTTCATGATCATTTGACTATGCTGATATCGGGTCTTTTTTGGCAAAATAGGTTGTTTAGCAACGGAAGGTAAAAGATCTCGGACTCGGCTACAAGGTAGAATGGCGTAAGAAGAAACCCGTGCTCGACTAGCTGAAGTCGAGAATCAAATGACCCAAATGGTTGCAATGATGGCAGAAATGAAGGCTTTTATTCTCACATCTCGAGGGTCTTATCCTACTACTCCAAATTTGGGAACTTCAAATGCTACCGAAATACCTATTGAAGACCCAGTCAGAAACAAAGAACCAGTTCAAGAAAATCCTCTAAAGACTACGCCTGAGGTGGTGAATTTGGAAAAGGATGATCAAATCAAGAAAACATCCAAAACAAAGGATGAAGAAGAGGCCAAGAGATTGTCCAAAATTGGAGAATGCTTAGCAAGTCAAGGCTATGAGCTTCAAAGGTTTGACAAGTTCTCGCCGTACGCAAAGGTGGTTGCTCCAGAAAACTATAAAGAGCCAGAGTTTGTGAGCAAGTATGATAGCACTGGGTGTCCCAAAAGCCATTTGAAGTGTTATCTACATAAGATGGCAAGATATTTGGACAACATGCCACTTCTTATTAGCACATTTCAAGATAGTTTGAGAGAGGCGGCCCTTGCATGGTACACAACCCTCGACATAGAAGACTTCACTCAATGGGATCATTTGGATGGAGAATTTCTTCTCCAACTAGAGAGGATCTCGTTAGAACCGAGAAACGGAAGAATGAAGGGTTCAGAGTCTATGCTCAGAGATGGAAAGCTGTTGCCTCACAAGTAAAGCCCGGCATAAGTGAAGACGAGCTCATTGAGCTCTTTCTAAAATCATTGCCAGCTAAGAAAGATGCCGGCACAGATTTCTCTGTTGGATCTCTTCAAGACTTCACAAAGCCACAAAATGGTACTTATGAGGCTTCTCAATGAAGTGCACGTCCCGGAGACAATTAATGAAGTACAATTGGAAGATTTTGTTGGCACTATTCTTCTGAAAGACCAAATTGCCTTCTCCGATGAAGATTTCCCAATTGACGGGCGTTCCCATAATAAGGCTTTGTATATCGCCGTCAAATGCCAAGGCAAGGAGGTGTCATGGGTGCTGATCGATAATGGTTCCGCACTTAATTTGTGTCCACTAAGCACACTGCATCGCTTGGGGATTAGCGAAGAGCTCATCAAACCATCTAAGGTAACTGCACGTTCGTTTGATGGAATGAAGAAAGATGTTATTGGCGATATCGAGCTCGAGGTGAACATAAGCCCTGTGCCTTTTCTAATTGACTTTCAAGTAGTGGATATTCCAAGGACTTTCAACTTATTACTCGGAAGATCTTGGATTCATATGGCTGGCGCCATTCCCTCAAGTCTCCATCAGAAGGTTAGGTTTGTCATTAATGGCAAGATGATCACCGTACAAGGGGAGACAGATTTCACCACCTACAAAGAGAGTGCAATACCGTATGTCGAACCCGAAGTGAAAGAAGAACCAAGTTATCATTCCTTCGAAATGATCTCAATGGTGCAAATTCCTGCCGGTTGCATCATAAAATCTCCGGAGTTCTCAACACCATCCATTATATCTGGAAAGGTGTTATGCCAGTATGGATTTACTCCCGGTAATGGTCTTGGATCGAAATCCCAATGAATCAAGGAACCTATCACTCCTCTTGCTACAAGAATGAAGCACGGAATAGGTTATATTCCAGATAACTCTAAGGATCACCATGGAGGCCAAGGCCGAGGTCGAAAGAACCATGGAGGCTGTAGAGGCCAAGGTGATCGCCTCATTAATCCATCCATATGGAAGGGCAAAGCTAAAAAGCTTCCCTATCATCATATCCACATCAAATAAACTTTTCCTAGACCTTCCAAGCTACTTCAAGAAGAGGACATACATGCAGAGGAAGAATCTATTATGTCAAGTTTATTCGAGGAGAATACCATCAACGTTATCATAACTGAGGCAGAAGATGCCTACGCACTGGAGTAGGAAGATTCTCTTGAACTTTTGCTACTAGCTTTTTCTAGTGCATTCTGTTGATTACCGTTTCAAATTTCTTGTGATTTCATTTGCAATTTCAGTTCAGTTGCAATTTACATTCCTTTTGATATAGATGTAACCGCATTTTTCAATTCAATAAAAGTGGTCAAATGTTTTGTTAAGGACATGTAGAAATAAAACCAAACCTATGATGAACATTATCCTTATTCGTGAGGCTTGAGGCTTTGGGTTTCTATATTGCTCCTCATTGCGAAAATGATTTTAAGAGTAAGGAAGTCTGATGATTTGAGGACTAGCTCTGTCTTTATATTCTTTCAAAACAAATTTCAAAATGAATTTACAAAAGGTTTTTTCATAGGACCACGTGTGTTACTTACTTTGTATGCAATTACTAATCATGTTTGTTATATGTCAGGCATGAGCATTCGCAGATCCATGATAGGTTCATATGTGACCCAAATCTTTCCGAGGAGATCACTTGCGATATTGAAGTGGATAATGAAGATGAGGAATGGATAAGAAGGGAATGGATCCGTCATGAAGAATCAAAGCCACTCACGTTAGAGAAAACGATCACTGTTAATCTGGGCGATAAAGAGAATCCCAAGGAAGTTAAGATTGGGGAAAGTCTTCTCTTAGCAGAAGCAGAGAGGATCATAGATTTGCTCAGGGAATATCAAGATATATTCACATGGTCTTATGCTGACATGCCAGGCCTTGATCCAAGCATAGTTGAGCATGCTTTACCAATTGATCCAAGTATTCCACCAAAGAAGCAAAAACTGAGGCGAACAAAGCCGGAATTGACGAAGAAAATAGAAGAAGTGATGAAATTACTCAAAGTCGGTTTCATCGAAGTAGTACCATATCCAGAATGGGTTGCCAACATAATACTCGTAATGAAGAAAGATGGTCGAGTACGGGTGTGCGGTGATTATCGTGACCTAAATAAAGCAAGCCCTAAGGATGTTTTCCCGCTTCCACATAATGATGTATTAGTGGATAGCACTGCTGGGTTCGAAACATTTTCATTCATAGATGGTTTCTCAGGATATAATCAAATCCTCATGAAGAAAGAGGATAAGGCGAAAACGTCCTTCATAACACCATGGGGCACATTTTGTTATAAGGTGATGCCTTTTGGTTTGAAAAATGCTGGTGCCACATATCAAAGAGCAATGGTAACTTTGTTCCATGACATGATGCACAAAGAAATCGAGGTATATGTGGATGACATGATTGCAAAATCCAAACAAGGAGAAGATCGTGTTGAGGTGCTTCGCAAATTATTCGAAAGGCTTAGAAAGTACAAGTTGCGATTGAAGCCCAACAAATGTGTATTTGGGGCAAAATCTGGCAAACTGCTAGGATTTGTGGTCAGTAACAGGGGAATCGAAATAGATCCTTCCAAGATCAAGGCAATATACGACTTAAAGACTCCTTCTACGGTAAAAGAAGTGAGAAGCTTGTTGGGGCGATTAAACTACATTGCCTGTTTCATCTATCAGCTTTCTAAGACTGCTAAACCATTCTTCAAACTGTTGAAGAAAAATGCCAAAGTAAAGTGGGATGCAGAATGTCAACAAGCCTTTGACAAGATCAAAGAATATCTGGTATGCCCACCAGTGTTGGTACCACCAATTCCTGGAGTTCCGCTGATCTTATATTTGACGATTCACTATGAGTCGTTAGGAGCGGTGCTTGTAGAAAGAAGACCAAATGATGGTAAAGAACAAGCCATTTATTACTTGAGCAAGAAGTTCACAGCATCAGAGGTGAATTACCCGACAGTCGAGAAGACATGCGTTGCATTGATTTGGGCTTTACACAGACTAAGACAATACACCCTTCATCACCAAATTTTGCTAGTGACTGAGAATGATCCGATCAAGTATCTTCTCGAGAAATCCTCCTTGGTCGGGAAATTAGCAAAGTGGCAAGTTTTGTTATCTGAATTCGATATCAGAAGTTCATCCCAAAAGTCAGTCAAAGGACGAGCAATAGCAGACATATTGGCAGAAAATTCGCAGAATATTGCCAGTCTTGAAGAACAACTTGATAATCATATATTAACACTGGTCGACGATAAATGGACCATGTATTTTGATGGTGCAACCAACTTATCTGGATCAAGAACTGGGGCAGTACTGATCTCCCCAGAAGGCCAACACTATCCGGTATCTGCGAAATTGGTATTTCCATGCACCAATAACGTCGCTGAATATGAAGCATGCATTCTCGGCTTACAATTAGCCCTTTCAATGAAGGTAAAAAGGTTGCAAGTATATGGAGATTTTATGCTCATCATATTGCAAACAACTGGTGAATGGCAAACTCAAGATGCCAAACTAATTCCTTATCACAGATACTTAGAAGAGATGATAGAAAGTTTCGAAGAAGTAACATTCGATTATCTCCCAAGAACTCAGAATCATTTTGCAGATGCTTTGGCAACTTTGTCACCCTTACTACAAGCTGAAGATGGTATGGATATAAAATCATTGAGAATCAATATTCTTGAACAACCAGCTTATTGCATGATGGTCCAAGCAGAGTTCGACAATGAACCATGGTATCATGACATCAAAAGATATCTTCAATCGGGAGAATTTTCTGAAGAAAGCCAACCAGGTGACAGGAAGTTTATAAGGAAGATAGCCAACAAATTCTTCCTCAGTGGTCAAATCCTCTACAAGAAATCATTTGATTCAACCCTACTAAGATGTGTGGATGCTACAGAAGCTGAACAGATCATAAAAGAAATTCACAAAAGTGAATGTGGACCACACATGAATGGACATCTTCTAGCCTGAAAAATTATGAGGTTGGGATACTATTGGATGACAATAGAATCAGATTGCATCCAACACGTGAGATGTTGTCATCAATGTCAAGTTTATGGAGACAAAATCAATGCACTGCCAAACGAGCTACATCAAATGTCCGAGCTGTGACATTCTAAAATCCGGCCCACTTGGGATTTATTAAATGAATGGTTTATGGACGTGCTTGTAGTTAGTTCTTGCCCGGAACTGATCATTCCTAGGATACTAACCGTTAGGTAAAGGCTAATTAGGGATTTAAATTCGCGCAACCAAAGAACTCGATCGTGAACCGACTCTCGACCATGAAAATTGTCGAGGTGACATTTTGAGCCAATGTAGGCCGATCCAAGGATAGTTAGGGATCAGTTCGCCATTGTCATACGAATGGATCGCGGGTGATTCCGCTTGACCACGAAATGAACTGACGAATGACCCTAAACCTATACCAAACGATCGTGCCCGTCGGAACTAGCGATTGATCCTCGCGATAAAGTGACAACCGAGGCTGTCACGACCCGAGTGAACTTGAACGTGGCTTGATTCAGTATCGGCCACGGGTCAAATGTGCGAATTTCCCCAAAAGCCACCCGTTAGTATGAGATATGCTCAAGTTACGTTATTTTAAATTTAGTCATTGATTAGAGACCAAGTTGGGCATTGGAAATTGGGAAAGTCTCGACAGAACATTTGGACGATGTTGTTATTGGCATGATCAACCATTGAATTGTCCGAATCCTTCAGAAAAATCGAATTCCGGCGAGAAGTGGCAAATGACCGTTTTACCCCTAGCGCTTTGTTAAGGCCAGTGTAAATGGGGAAGGGCATTTTGGTCATTTCACTCTCCCTTTAGAAATAGAGATTTTTGGACAATTTTACCCTTGGACTTTTTATGAAATTCCCATTTTGCCCTTGGATATTTTGGAAAAGATTTGATCTCGGCCGTTGATCTCAAGATAAGAACGAATCTTGGCCGTTGATTGGAAATGTGAGAAAGGGGCATGATGGTCATTTAGGCATGATCTAGACATCAATTATTGGTGTTCTTCATTTATATTTCCCATTTCTCTCACTCTTCTCACTCTCTCACCTCTCTCGGTCTCACCCTCTCTCTCTCTCCCTCCCGACCGAGCCAGCCCCTCCCCACCGTGATCGTGGCCGTCTCGCCTAGCCAGCAGCCGCCGCCGCCCTCCCGTCCAGCCGGATCAGCCGTGCCGGAGCAGCTCGCCTCACCATCGCCGTTCACCTCACCGTCTGTCTCTCCCCTGTTCTGTTTCCCCCACCGAAACACCATCATCTTCATTCTGTCCTGTTCAGCCGTGGAAGCCCAGCCACCGCCCAGCCAACCATCGCCGTCCGCCGTTCAGCCACTCGCCGTCGCCGCGTGACCGCCAACCGCCGCCCCTTTCCCCTTCAGCCGAGCTAGCCTAGAGTCCAAGTAAGTCGCCCCCCTAAACCCTATTTAGGATGTCGGGTATCGATAGACATGATTAGGGGTTGAATCGGATTTATTAGGGGCTATTTTGGGATTAATTAAGGGCTGTTAAGGGTTGTTTGGTGTGGACTGATTGAGGGCTGATGGTGGCTGACTTTGTTGGTGAAATGGTGATGGTTTGGGACTGAATTGAGGCTGAATTGGGTGCTGGAAATTGTGGCTCGTATTGATGAGCATATGGCTTGATTTAGGGACTAAATTGTATCGGGTTGGCGTGCCGTGTTGTGGCTGAATTGTGGTGGTTATTAGGGCTGGAAATAGACTCGGAAATGCTGAATTTATGCCATGATTGTGGCTGTGATTGTGGGCCCGATAGTGGCCTTGTATGTTCGTTGAATCGTGAGTTGATTGATTGAAATATGGGCCGTTATGTGCACGCATGGGCTGAATTGAATTGACTGGCCATTGGCCGTGATTGAGTGTTTATTGAGCATGTGAAATGCGTGAAGTTTGATGCGTGCATTGGCCGAATTTGATCGGCTAGTAAATTGCAATATTGGCATGTAAATCAAGCGAGTGGATAAGTGAGAAATTGGGTGTGATGCTGTATGTGTGGCTATAAAAATCCCCGAGGAGGTATCATTACGCGGGGAATTGAGCCGTCTTGAGGCGGTACTATTACGCGGGACGATGCCCGGTATTACCGGAGGACGGCCAACCTGAGGCGGTACCATAATGCGGGTTGTGCCGTAGGTGGTGGATGTTGAGCCTGAGGCAGTACCATTACGCGGGCAAGATATATGACCTGAGGTGGTACTATTACGCGGACCAAGAAGTGTTGTGAATATGAGTTGGTTGCAGTGAACCTGAGGCGGTACTATTACGCGGGTCATTGGCAAGTCGAGTGGAAAATATCAGATGGTCGTAGTGAACCTGAGGCGATACATTACACGGGTCACTGGCGAGTTGAGTGAAAATAGGGTGATGAGGTAGGAACGAATGCGTGAAATGTATTCGGAACGTGCATGTGGTTGGAAATTGTGTTATTGTGGCTAACGTGCAGGTTGCACGCATAGAAAGCCCAAGTAAGTGTAAATTGGGTGCCTGTTATGTGGTGATTGAGTGTGTTTGTGTTTGAACTTGTCTGGAGGTACGTGATAGCCTAGGTGGGGTTTAGGGTGCGTACTTATTGAGACGTGTTCTCATGGTTCTTTCAACCAAACAATTTCAGAACCCCGCCCTGAGCCATGAATCTACCGCCACCGCCGCCGCCGCAGCATTTTGGGATTCCGCTGCACACCAACCATAATGTCGTAGAGTACCCTATAGACGAGAATACAACCTGGGTTAAGCATATTACTGTAGTTTGGGTAGACGTAGGACTACCTCTCTGGCAGGCCCACACCTACACTGCTTGGATGTTTAGGGACGGGTTGGACGAGTTTGGCCCCGTCCGTGGCTTTGACGTGCCGTTTGACGGAGCAGGGGATTGGGATCCATCAGCCATACCCCTTCCTGACGGCGATATGACTAGTCTGGAGACTAGCCTGGCACAGTCCGGACTTGAGCCTGCGCCTGCAGCACCTGAGCCCTCAGGGGCCGAGCATGATCCGGAGCCGGAGGAGTCCCGGCAGGATACGATCCTATGGATGTAGACCTCGAGGTAATACCAGAGGAGGAACCAGAAGAAGAAGACCCTGAGGAAGAACCTAAAGAGGCGCCGGAAGAAGAACCCGAAGATGAGCCCGAAGAAGACCCAGAGATGGAACCAGAGGACGCACCCGAGGATGAGCCAGAGGATGAGCCAGCGGACGAGCCGGAAGAGGAGTCTGATGAGGAGGAGCGGGTAGAGGTTCCACTAGAGTCGGGTGATGTGGATAACCCGATCGAGATCAATGCTGATTCGGAATCCTCAGAGGAGCAGACAGTTCAGGGGGATTCAGACTCGGGTCCTAAGGAGTCGGACTCAGAGTGGACGCCATCTAGAGGGCGTAGGGGCTAGTGTAGGGGTTGAGTGTAGGCTTTTTGAAGTGTACCATTTTTGGAGATAGGGTATACCCAGGCTGTTGATCTTTTTGATGTCGGTGCTGCATAGTTTAGATTTTCGGTGTGCTTGTATATTATGGGCTGTACATGTGAATATTGTATAAGTTTGGATAAGTAATGGATGTCTATACTCCCTTTTATCCCTAGTCAACTATTGTGTGGGTGTTTGTGGCTTTCGTTGATGTTTTAAATCTCTGATAAGTTGAATTGGGTCGGCGATTTTCTGGGACGTCGCAATATTAGACCAAAGAAGGGTGTCGCGTGCTCGTTGGGGTTCGGGGCGTGACACGAGCCATGGCCATTTTCAATGTGGGGCATTGATATGAATGGTCCAATCAACCCCAAGGCCTCAAATGGACACCGGTTCATCCTGGTTGCTATTGACTATTTCACTAAATGGATTAAAGCAAACTCCTACACGAATGATACTGCCAAGAATGTTGCAAGATTCATTAGGTGGGACATCATTGCTAGGTATGGAGTTCCAAAAGCAATAATTACGGACAATGGCTCAAATCTAAACAACAAGATTGTGGATGACTTACTCGAACACTTCCACATCCGACATTTGAACTCATCTCCATATCGTCCACAAATGAATGGAGCAGTTGATGCAGCAAATAAGCATATCAAGAAGATACTGGACAAGATTGCTGAAAATTATCGTGATTGGCATGAAAGGTTACCGTATGCTCTGATGGCATACCGAACTTCAATTCGAACATCAACTGGAGCAACCCCATTTTCATTGGTTTACGGAATGGAAGTAGTGCTACTTATTGAAGCAGAAATTCCTTCATTAAGGATACTATCCCAATTGAAGCTTTCAGAAGCTGAGTGGATTCAACAAAGATATGAACAACTCAACATGATCGATGAAAAGAGATTAAGAGCTATATGCCATGGGCAAGCCTATTAGAGAAGAGTGGCTATATCCTTTAATCGAAAAGTGAAATCGAGGAATTTCAAAACAAAGGATTTGATAGTGAAGAAAGTCATCTTCAACAATTCAGATCCTCATGGCAAATTCACTCCGAATTATGAGGGTCTATACATTGTTAAGAAAGTTCTTCCTGGAGGAGCATTGATTCTTGTAGATATAGCAGGAACAGAATTGGCCTATCTTGTAAATGTAGATGCTGTCAAGATTTTCTACCCATGAAATGAAGACAAACATTCAAGAAAAGATTCGGGTCATTTTAGAACATGTGCATATCACGCATATATGCATACCATGCATTTCATGAATATGTTTATCGGTTTTGCAAAAGAAAGCAAAAGAATCCGAACCAGTTGATGATTTCAGAATTCCTAATGGAGTTATCAAATAGTAAAGGGCAGTATCACTTCCAATTCTATTTTCCATTGATGTCCTCTAATGCGCTTTCCTTTTTATCATCTCCAGGAAGACAAAGAAAAGGGAGCAACAAAGGAAGAATCCCCAATGGAACCAAAGCAAAACATGCAAACAAAATGGATCTTGGTAAGTTGATCAGATAGGTATCCTCAAATCGTGAGAGCATGTGTTAAAGAAGTTGCATTTTTAAGAGAAAAATCAAACTTTTTCTTCCCCAAGCGGAATGACACTAAGGCTGAGCAAAACAAAACAGATTGTTTTGAAAAGGAAAATACCTCAGAAATGTTTCAAATAAAAAGTCTTGAAACACGCTGTCTTTGAAAATGCACTAAGCATCAAAATTCCTTAAAAGGGATAATTTGACAAAAAGCTTTGAAAAATTTCATATAAAAAGTTTGGATCAAATCGAATGGAAAGACCTTCAAATGATGAAAGGTAAGCCATATCCACACACGTCATTTATACACTCAAAGTCAAAAATTGAGAAGTGAGTGAGAAAAACTCATCCGAAGGAAATAGGGGATGTTCGTAATGATTACATGGATTGAAATAATGAAAGGCAGTCATTTCACTATCCTACACACATGCTTACCCTTTGCAAGCCAAATTTGAGCCAAAATAGTGGAGAAGTTTTTCCAAAACAACCATGTTAAGAACCACCCCACATTGGGCAAATCAGGAAGTTTGTGATTGACAGCTATGGAGAATAGGATCAAGAAAGATTTTATTGCATACTTTTGCATCAATCTTTCTGTGATAACTTCTTATAAAGTCATATGGAAGCTCAAGACATCCCAAAAGGAAGAAGAGCACTTCATTTCTTATACCCAAATACATTACCTTTGGCAAAACCCAATTGAGCCTGAATATTCATTTCAGAACCCCAAATTGGTGATCATCTCTTCATACTGGAGCATGAGCATATGATCCACTTTAATAGATAAGAAACAAAAGGGCAGAACACAGAGTTCTTAGAATTCAAAAGATCAAAGACAAAAGAGTCTGGGGCATGAAAAAGCAGTGTGCTTGGTAAAAGTAAGGCCAAATGCCCGAGGAAAAAAAGAGAAAGAAAAAAAGAGTTCAAAAGAAAGCTCAAAATGACAAAAAAAGAAGAGTCATGACAAAGCAAAGTCAAGATCATGAGAGATCATAGAACACAACAAGTGAGAATGAGCAAAAGAAAAGAGATTATAATAAATGTTTTAGGGGACTCTGATGGTCATAAAAGAAAGACCCTTAGCAAGCAAAAAAAAAAAGAGAAAAAGTGGTGATGCCAAGAAGATCATCAATTTCATAAAAACTCTGAATTCAAATAAACGAGCCTTTTGAGCCTACCCAATACTAACAATACAACCTCTCCCCAAAGACTCTTCAGATTGGGATGTTGAGAGTAGAAACATGACTTTATGACAAGAAGTCATCACTCAAAGAAGTGTATGCAATAATATCTTGTCTTGTCCTCGAGGTTCTTAACTTGTAGATCCGAAGTCAGATATGATGAAATCCTTTTTCTTAGCCTTACAATGCCTATCCTTTGAATAGCCATTGACCAAGCCAATATTACAATCCTTCGAAAGACCTTATCGGATCAATTGGATTGTATACATTGCGAACATCTCCGAACACCTAAGGATTGGTTAAGAGAGACAAAATTGAGGGATATCATATAAGTTCCAACAAGTTCCCCTTTCAATCAGACAAAGAAAAGACCAAGTTCATAGATGGAAACAAATCCTTTCTAATGAAGGTCTTCCAAACGATCATTTCAAGCATTTCTTGAAAGATTGCAAGCATTTTGTTCAAATAATTCCTCAAAAAAGAAATTTGATTGTTTGAAATGCATTAATGCAAAGAATGCATGTTTCCAAGCCAGGTTTCAAAAGTTTTTGGCCAATTTAAAATCAGGTTTTTAAACGATTTGTGGTAAGCTAAGAAAAAATCACGCTTCAAACAGTTTTGATTAATTTCAAAACTATTTTTCAAAATAGTTTATGGTCAACTAAAAAACCATACAAAGGTTAGTGAAACCTCAAAATCACATAACTCACGGTCAAGGAATTCATTGTTCGAAGTCTTCCCAAAGTCTTACAAGCAAGGAGCCCCTAGGTAAATTCAAAGTCCTACTGGTGAGGAACCTCTAGGCAAATTCAAAGTCCTACAGGCGATGAGCCCCTAGGCAAATTCAAAGTCCTACTGGTGAGGAACCCCTAGGCAAATTCAAAGTCCTACAAGCGAGGAGCCCCTAGGCAAATTCAAGTCCCACAGGCGAGGAGCCCCTAGGCAAATTCAAAGTACTACAGGCGATGCGTCCCTAGGCAAATTCAAGTCCTACTAGTGAGGAACCACTAGACAAATTCAAAGTCCTATAGGCGAGGAGCCCTAGGCAAATTCAAAGTCCTACAGGTGAGGAACCACTAGGCAAATTCAAAGTCCTACAAGCGAGGAGCCCCTAGGCAAATTCAAAGTCCTACAGGCGAGGAGCCCCTAGGCAAATTCAAGTCCTACAGACGAGGAGCCCCTAGGCAAATTCAAGTCCTACAGGCGAGGAGCCCCTAAGTAAATCCAACGTCTTACAGGCGAGGAGCGCCTAGGCAAATTCAAGTCCTATAGGCGAGGAGCCCCTAGGCAAATTAAAGTCCTCCAGGCGAGGAGCCCCTAGGCAAATTTAAAGTCCTATTGGTGAGAAACCACTAGGCAAATTTCCAAACCCTCAGGGGAGGAGCCTCAGGCGTTCATGGTTCGTGGATTCGTCCACAAACCACGAAATCTAAATAATCATCATAATCATCATCACCATCAATTCATGCCCTTGGATAAGTGATAAGGAGACAGCTCACAAACAGGTAAGTTTCTCTCCCTCAATCATTAAAAACCTTTCAAAATACATTTTGAAAAGAAAACTTTTGGATTAGATCACGAATTTTAAAAGCAAGATCCCTAATCAGTTGTTATGAAATTTCCATCTTATTTTGTTCATTGAGTTGACTGAAAACTCAGGTGTCACCTTGTCTTTGAGATCAACCTCTAACGAGCTCAATCTCAAAGAAGGGCAGTTATTGACACCTGATTTTTAGCTCATTTTTTTCATATTTTCAAAAATCTCAAAACTAGGACTAGGAATCTTGGCCAAACCTAGAAACCTATTTCTAAACCAAAAAATAATTTTTTAGCATTTTTTAGCATTTTTCCTTATTTTCATTTTGTCAAAATAAATGAGAAAATCAAGAAAAATAGCAAATGGAATCAGAAAATTCCATAAAAATAGTCATTAGTCTTATTTTAAATCCAATTTCATGAATGCATCATCAATTTTGAAAAATCTCAATCGGGTATATGTTTTTCCAAAAATTGGGCAAAATTAAACCCGAATTGAACCAAAAACGCAATTAAATCTTTTCTAGTCATTTTTAAGTCATAGTGTCTTCACAACAAATGATTCTGGGACCTTGAATTACATAATGGTCGGTCCAATTGCACAATTTGTTAAAGAAATCAGAAAACCCCAAAATTCAATTGAAAACTAAGAATTTTGAACCCAAATTGGGAATCATGCCCAATATGAAATTGTTGAACCATGAGACCATCATTTCTAGGGTTAATCAGATGTGAGTAATTCAATTTTGATATCAATTTTGCCTAATCAGGTCATTAGGACATCAAACTGAACAAAACCCTATTAACCCGAATACAAAAATGTGAAAATCTTGGACACAATTATAACAAAAATTGGGAAAAATCATATATTTGGGTTCGGAATGTGATGGGGAATTCAATTTTGGGGTTTAATTTTGAAAATTGAGTCAAAATTGAGTTTAATTGGCGAATTTAGACCAACACGGGTCTGCCGGGTCGACTGGGTCGATCACCTTCTTCGCCCGACTCACCTAGATGCACTAAACCCAGAAAAAACCATTTCAAGCCCATGACTTAGTCGATCATTTCCGGTCAAATAAACACGTGTTTGACCTGAATGATAGCTGAAGAATCTCCAGCTGTCGTCGGAGATCAGTTATCATCGATTAGAAATCGGTTCTAACGATCTCTGGGGTGGGATTTTCTATCAATGAAAAACTGAAAAAACTTGAACATTGCGGGGGCGAAGGCGTTCGACGAATTGCTAGAGAGAAAAAAGAGAACCAGGGAGCGAGAAAGCAAGAGTTTTGAGCGTGAGAGGCATGTAGAGGATCCCGGAACTGAGCATTCGACGCTTCCTCCGGCGAGGAAACGTCGGCAAATCAGTTCAGAGAGTGATCTTCCATACCTGAGAAGTCACAGATGAAGTTGCCTGTCAAGGCCTGAAGATAGGTTTTAGCCGGCGCATACTGGACTTTCTCGGCGAAGTGGCGACCATTGACTGATAGAGTAATCGTCCAGGAATCGCCCTACGGTTGTGGTTTGACTTAGAAATTCCAATCTGACATCAACGGAGAAGGTAAAATTTGCTCATGCTCATAGTTTCATAAAATCCAGATTTCATGTTTCAGTTTTGTTATGTTTGATTGTGCCATTTTCTTCATGATTCTGAATTCATTGATGATTGAAACATGTTTCTGAATATATTTCCCGTTGTTTGATTATATCTTGGGTCATTAAACGGTATGGACTGAGTCGGCCGCCACTGTTGATCATCACCGGAGCTTCCCTGATCACACCGGAGTGTTGTTTGTAGCCAACAATCATTCAAGTTAGCCATTTCTATCTTCACTTGATGTTTTGATGTTGATTTGATCGCTAGAAAACGGCTAGGATGATCATAATAGGGGTGAATGTTAGAAAAGTTGGAAAGGTCAGTTTCGAGTTGGCATTTTTAGGTTCGGTTTTCGCAGGCCGATGAACGTCCGCCGGCATTCCGAATAGGTTAGATTGAAAATAGAATGTATGGACATTACAATAGTGCAATCGGAATGGTGAGATAGTCGTCGGAAGGTCATCGGCGACGGGCCCAAACCGGTGACCCCGAAACATTGAACTCCGAATAGTGCCCACCAACCGTTCGAGGAAATGCCTAAATGAGAAATGGTCAAAACGGCGTCGTTTTGGCTTTGGGTTCGCCGGAGGAGATGACCGGCGCCGGCGCCGGCAATGCCTGGTTCGGCCAAGCCGAACCGGGTTGAACCGGGCCAGTCCGGTTCACTACTTCGGTGGGAATTTTAAAAAATAATAAAAAATGATAAAAAAAAATAATAAAAAATGAAAATTTTCATAAAAAATAAAAAATTCAAAAAAAAATCTAAATTTTTTTTTAGAAATTCGAAAAATTTCATAAAAAATAAAAAAATCACAGAAAAATAAAAAATTAGAAAATTCATGAAAATTCAAAAATTCTCAGAAAATTCATAAAAATTAAGAAAATTCAGAAAATACAAATAAAAAAATTCAAAAATTTTAAAAATTCACACAATGGTCCAAAAACACTGTGGCCAACCATAAAAAGTGAAATTTGAATTTTGGAAGTGCCCAAGTGGCATTTTTAGAAAATCCCAAATTCAGGGGTTATAACCCCTAAAAAATTCAAAAACTCTAAAAAATGTAAATCATGAAATGAATAAGCTTCTAGAGCTTCATTAGGGTTTGGATGTTTTGATTGATTTTCATTTTCAGAGACCACTTAGGATTGATTGATATGATTGACATTGATTGTACATTTAATGCTTGTTTGGTTTTTCCTGCGATTAGAATGGATAGAATTAGTGGGTAAGCCTCAGAAATTTGCATGACACGTTAGACGTCGTATCGTTCTTAGGTACCGAAAGGGCGTTAGGGATCTCGATTAGGGATCAATAACGTAACCAAGTCCCCATACTCAGAATCTTTGGTTCGTAGAATCGTGGTATTTCTCCCGTACCTCGATTAGGTTTCTAGTCTACCTACCAATAATGACTAATGACGACTCCAAAATCACAAACCTAGACTAAATAGGAAATTACCTTTCACTGTCACGTGAGGTATGGTCTAGGAGAGACCCTTACACGGAAATACCTCCTTAGCGCGCAAATCCCGAAAGCCCCAAAAAAGCGTGGCGCGACAGGCTTGACGACTCCGCTGGGGAGTTACCTTTTCTAAGTGGACTTAGGCCTAGATAGAACGATATGCTTGTGTTTTGTGCTTGCAAGGATCCCAGGTACGTCCCGCTAACGATAGTGTTAAATGGTTTTGCAGGCGGGTGGTATAAAGAGTGTAGACTTTGCGAACCCTTGTTTTGTAGGATGGTGTTGGGATTGAATGTGGTTTGAATGAATTTTAGAAGTGCTGTTTGGTTATTAATTGCTATGCATGCTTTTAAATTGCTTTAGCACTACACCATTAGCACACACCACCCATGGCCCAACCCCGGCTGTATTTAGGATTACCCTTAGGAGGTATGTGTTTAAGTGAAACTATGGGCCGATTGCTCATGGGATCATTTAAATACAATACCGATCACCGAGGTGGAATAATATTTCATTACTTTAGGCCGATTGCCTATTGGAATGGAATCCCTTGTCCATTAAGGTGATGACCTTGAGCCTTTAACATATCCTACCCTTTTTAGGCGTCAAAACTTCACTGGTTGCATTCGCTTGTCATTGTGGTTGGTATACCTAAAACCAAACAAAAATATCATGGTAAACAAGTATCGTTCCATTCCATTCTTTTACAATTATGCATGTTAGTTGGCACATTCTTAAAAAAAATGCCTAAATGACATTCAATGCTTGGTATAAATGCCATTTCGTTTTAGAATGCATGATTAGGGTGTCATGCTCCATTTGACCATTCTTTCATTTTTAGATGAAATGTATAGGTCCATGGCGGATTTCTCATGTAATTCAAATGCTTATTCGTTCACTTCAATGTATTCGAAGTTGTAAACCATAGTTCAGGGCTTTATGGTCTAAATGGAGTATGACAGAATGGGCATTTACATCACATATTGAATTTGTCTATGATCTTAACTATAAGCTCTTTTAAGGTTTAAACAGACTCAAAATGACATTTGCATTACTTTTGAGGTATGCAAGTGTATTTAATCTCCGTCCTACCTTAAAAGGACATATAAGTGAAATGGGGGCATTAAAATCAATTGGTAATCCATGGTGAATAATAATCACTTTCTTTTACATGCTTTAGATCGAAATGGGGAAACTAGACATACAAGTCATTCCTATTCCAAGGAAGGAGCTTTTTGGCATGGTGGGTAAACATGACAAAGGACAATAAAGCATATGTCAGGGAAAGGGTCGGGTATTTGTTCAAGCTTATCAACCTGGAGTACCAAGTGAGTCTAATCCAAGCATTATCCCATTTCTGGGAAGTTACCACGGCCACATTTCAATTGGGCGAGCACGAGATAGTACCTACACTAGAAGAATATAAGGCAACTATTGGGATTGATTTAGAGTCAAGAACCATTGAGCCCCCAGTTGGATTGAAACCCACAAGCGTTATAGCCGAATTTTTAAACTTGAAGACCCCTTAAGTGGAAAAGTTGATCAAATCGAATACCGGGAGATTTCATCTATCATACTTGGTGGACAATTACTCCAAATTGCCGAAAGAAACGGGAAATACTTTCGCGAGGGTTTTTATTCTGGCCTTCTTCGGATTCGTTTTATTTCCTGCATGAAGGACGGGATTAAATCCTCTCGTTGCGGTAGCTGCTAGGCAAGCTTGCCTAAAATGGGACTTCTCCAATATGCTTTTGGCGGAGACCATCATTTCATTGAACAAATACCAAAATCAACTAAAGGGTGTACTGTAAGCTTCAGCTGGGTTACTTTCTGTATGGTTTATTTCCCATACTCGACCTTGAGAACGTTATATGCGCATTCGAGAGATCGACTCATCTACCAACCCTATTGAGAAGTATTTGAAATTCCAAGACAAAATGCCAAAGTACTCTTTTCATAAGTGGGCAAACTTCATTAGAGCATTAACTCCCGACTAGCTTCGATGGAGAATTCGATGGCCAAAGATAACGGAAGCTCAAATTACTACCCAAGACGGTAATTTTGTGCCTTTGCTAGGATTGAGTGGCGGAACTGCTTATCGCCCAGTAAGAGTCATACGGCAATTCGGAATGGTTCAATAAATTTCACCTATTTGGCATCTTGAGGAGTTCACATTTGAGATACCGCAAAAACCTCTACCTGAAAGGAAAAATTAGGAGGTTGCGAACAAGGGTCGATGGGATCGTGAATTCCTTGAAGAGATCAACCAAGCAAATAGTACGATGGCCGGAAGATTTGGAAGGAGAAATGAAGCTCTTTTTGGCATCTAATGAGTATATAAAGTGGTTGAAGGCTAAGCGACCAATTGACGTCGAACCTTATGTACCTTTGAGTGTTACAACTCATTCTAATGAGCCGTATATCCCAAAGTACATTATGCCAAGCACGCCAGGTGTAGAGCCGTATGTTCCCGAGGAAGTGGTAATCGATATGGAAGAATGGGAGACACGAGTCAAGGAGTATGAAGAAGCTGAAGCTACCTTAGCTAGCAAGAAGCCTAGACTTGTTTAAGCTAGTGTTCCCCTATTTTGTTGAATAGCATTGTAATAAAAATTTTCCAAATTGAAACAATTGCTTAATGAAGTTTCAAAATTTTTTGTGAAGAATCACCATAGATTACAATTCTTTGAATTGTATGATTCCTTGAGAAAGACATTGATGAAAAATTTTATACAAAGCTAAGGTTTGTATGAAATTTCTTATCCTTGACAATCTCATAAAACCATACAATTAAAAGAATGTAGGGTTTCATGATCATTTTACTATGCTGATATCGGGTCGTTTTTGGAAAAATAGGTTGTTTAGCAATGGAAGGTAAAAGACCTCGGACTCGGCTACAAGTTAGAATGGCGGAAGAAGAAACCCGTGCTCGACTAGCTGAAGTCGAGAATCAAATCACCAAAATGGTTGCAATGATGGCAGAAATGAAGGCTTTTATTCTCATATCTCGAGGATCTTATCCTACTACTCCAAATATGGGAACTTCAAACGCTACCGAAATACCTATTGAAGACCCAGTCAGAAACAAAGAACCAGTTCAAGAAAATCCTCCAAAGACTACACCTGAGGTGGTAAATTTGGAAGAGGATGATCAAATCAAGAAGACATCCAAAACAAAGGATGAAGAAGAGGCCAAGAGATTATCCAAAATTGAAGAATACTTAGCAAGTCAAGGCTATGAGCTTCAAAGGTTCGACAAGTTCTCGCCGTACGCTAAGGTGGTTGTTCCAGAAAACTATAGGGAGCCAGAGTTTGTGAGCAAGTATGATGGCACTGGGTGTCCCAAAAGCCATTTGAAGTATTATCTCCGTAAGATGGCAAGATATTCAGACAACACGTAAAAGACTACACTAAATGGGATCATTTGGTAGGACAATTTCTTCGCCAGTATAAGTTTAATGTTGAGGTACTTCCAACTAGAGAGGATCTCGTCAGAACCGAGAAACGGAAGAATGAAGGGTTCAGAGCCATGCTTAGAGATAGAAAGCTGTTGCCTCACAAGTTAAGCCCGCCATAAGTGAAGACGAGCTCATTGAGCTATTTCTAAAGTCATTGCCAGTTGAGTATTATGACAAGCTTCATGTATCAGGCTGTCAAACATTCACTATGTTGGTAAAAGTGGGTGAAAGAATTGAATGGGGATTGAAAGAAAAGAAGGCTCGAGAAACAGCAGCACGAAGGCCTTACCCCGGAAAAAAATACAAAGAATCCATCCGAGAAGTGGCTATGGTGTCAAGCCCAAGTACTCATCAAGCATCATTTCCGAAGCAATCAAATGTCGCTAGGAAAAACCCAAGGCAATTCGAGCCAAATAAAAGGCCCGTGAGGCAATATACACCCTTGCCCCGACCTTTGTTAAATCTATTACTAATGCTTCTAGAAAGGCATTTGGTGGCCAAGGAAGTACCGAGAGACAATCCTGCGAGATTTTCTTGGTACGATGAATCAAAAACCTGCACCTATCACATAGGAGAAATGGGACATGATGTAGATAATTGTCCCACTCTAAAGTACAAGGTTCAACAGCACATTGACAAGAAGATATTGAACTTCCAAGAGCCCAAGCCAAATGTACATCAAAATTCTCTTCCTAAGCACAATACAGTAAACATGATCAAGGATGAAGAAACAGTGATTGAGTTTGACAATAAAGATGAATATGAAGTCAAGATTAAAGCATCTCGATTAGGAGAAGCCCACTTTCGTTAAGAAGCACTCCTAAAAGGCGAGATTGTAGACAACTTGGGAGAAGACTCCGAAAAATATAACTTCCAAGTGAAATATACCCCACCACCATGGGCATTCAAAAAAGAAGTAATCGTGCCTGATGGCTGGGGTGGTATGGATGATGAAACCAGTCCTGAGGAGAAAGCTCTACCCAAGAAAGAAATACTTCAAGATGAAACAGATCAGGATGAAAGGAGAAAGAAAAAGTCCATCAGGGTGAAAGGTGTTTCACCTAGAAATCATCCAGGGAAGGCTAAACTGTAGACTTACTCGGTCAAGACAGCGGTAAATACAATTACCGTGTCAAATATACTCCACCACCATGGGCGTTCAAAAATGAAGACATTGTACCAGACGGATGGGGTGGCATGGATGAGGTCCCGATTAGCCAATTAAATCTCAAGAAGAATGAAGATCGGGAAGAGAAAAAGATGAAAAAGACTCGCCGAGGTGATAGGCGATTTGTTCGAAAAGCACAAAGACAAAGTGAAGTTGTTGATTTTCTGGGTCAAGATAGTGGCCGGTATAATGACTGTGTCAAATATACACCTCCTTCATGGGCATTCAAGAACGAAACAATCACACCCAATGACTGGGGTGGAATGGATGCTGACGAAGCCAATAGAAGCATGGTATCCATGATTACACCATTTCTAATCAAGCTTGATGAGGTAGATAAATATAAGGAGGAGGAAGGCCCTGTCACACCGATCACTATCCGACTTCCCATTGATCAGCTAAGGATCAATGAAGAAAAAACACAGCCTGTGATTATCGCTCTCCCTCCAAAAGAAAAGTTTGACACTAAGTGTGTACCTTGGGATTATTCTCCCAAAGAAGTCAATGCCATAACCCGATCAGGGAGATGCAATGTCTCAAAGGAAAGTGAATATGAAAAGAAAGGAGTAACCGAAGAAGATGTCAAACAGTTGCTTTCGATCATGAAGACAAGCGAATTTGAGGTAATTGAATAGCTAATAAAGATGCCGGCACAGATTTCTCTGTTGGATCTCTTCAAGACTTCAGAAAGCCACAAAATGGTACTTATGAGGCTTCTCAATGAAGTGCACGTCCCGGAGACAATTAATGAAGTATAATTGGAAGACTTTGTTGGCACTATTCTTCTGAAAGACCAAATTGCCTTCTTCGATGAAGATTTCCCAATTGATGGGCGTTCCTATAATAAGGCTCTGTATATCGCCGTCAAATGCCGGGGCAAGGAGGTGTCACGGGTGCTGATTGATAATGGTTCCGCACTTAATTTGTGTCCACTAAGCACACTGCATCGCTTGGGGATTAGCGAAGAGCTCATCAAAGCATCTAAGGTAACTGTGCGTTCGTTTGATGGAATGAAGAAAGACGTTACTGGCGATATCGAGCTCGAGGTGAACATAGGCCCTGTGCCTTTCCTAATTGGCTTCCAAGTAGTGGATATTCCGAGGACTTTCAACCTGTTACTCAGAAGACCTTGGATTCATATAGCTGGTGTCATTCCTTCAAGTCTCCATCAGAAGGTCAGGTTTGTCATTAATGACAAGATGATCACCATACATGGGGAGACAGATTTCACCACCTACAAAGAGAGTGCAATACCGTATGTCGAACCCAAAGTGAAAGAAGAACCAAGTTATCATTCCTTCGAAATGATCTCAATGGTGCAAATTCCTGCCGGTTGCATCATAAAATCTCCGGAGTTCTCAATACCATACATTATGTCTGGAAGGGTGTTATGCCAGTATGGATTTACTCCCGGTAATGGTCTTGGATCGAAATCCCAAGGAATCAAGGAACCTATTACTCCTCTCGCTACAAGAATGAAGCACGAAATAGGTTATATTCCAGATAACTCTAAGGATCACCATGGAGGCCAAGGTCGAGGTCGAAAGAACCATGGAGGCTGTAGAGGCCGAGGTGATCGCCTCATTAATCCATCCATATGGAAGGGCAAAGCTAAAGAGCTTCCCTATCATCAGATTCACATCAAGGAAACTTTTCCTAAACCTTCCAAGCTACTTGAAGAAGAAGACTTACATGCAGAAGAAGAATCTGTTCTGCCAAGTTTATTCGAAGAGAATACCATCAACGTTATCATAACTGAGGCAGAAGATGCCTACGCACTGGAGTAGGAAGATTCTCTTGAACTTTTGCTACTAGCTTTTTCCATTGCATTCTGTTTATTACCGTTTCAAATTTCTTGTGATTTCATTTGCAATTTCAATTCAGTTGCAATTTACATTTCTGTTGAGATAGATGTAATCACGTTTTTCAATTCAATAAAAGTGATCAAATGTTTTGTTAAGGACATGTAGAAACAAAACCAAACCTATGATGAACATTATCCTCAATCGTGAGGCTTGAGGCTTTGGGTTTCTATATTGCTCCTCATTGCGAAAATGATTTTAAGAGCAAGGAAGTCTGATGATATGAGGTCTAGCTCTGTCTTTATGTTCTTTCAAAACAAATTTCAAAATGAATTTCCAAAAGGTTTTTTCATAGGACCACGTGTATTACTTACTTTGTATGCAATTACTAATCATGTTTGTTACATGTCAAGCATGAGCATTCGCATATCCATAATAGGTTCATATGTGACCCAAATCTTTCCGAGGAGATCACTTGCGATATCAAAGTAGATAATGAAGATGAGGAATGGATCAGAAGGGAATGGATTCGTCATGAAGAATCAAAGCCACTCACGTTAGAGAAAACGATCACTGTTAATCTGGGCGATAAAGAGAATCCCAAGGAAGTTAAGATTGGGGAAAGTCTTCTCTCAGCAGAAGCAGAGAGGATCACAGATTTGCCCAAGGAATATCAAAATATATTCGCATGGTCTTATGCTGACATGCCAGGCCTTGATCCAAGTATAGTTGAGCATGCTTTACCAATTGATCTAAGTATTCCACCAAAGAAGCAAAAACTGAGGCGAACAAAGCCCGAATTGGCGAAGAAAATAGAAGAAGAAGTGATGAAATTACTCAAAGTCGGTTTCATCGAAGTAGTACCATATCCAGAATGGGTTGCCAACATAGTACCTGTAATGAAGAAAGATGGTCGAGTACGGGTGTGCATTGATTATCACGACCTAAATAAAGCAAGCCCTAAGGATGATTTTCCGCTTCCACATATTGATGTATTAGTGGATAGCACTACTGGGTTCAAAACATTTTCATTCATGGATGGTTTCTCAGGATATAATCAAATCCTCATGAAGAAAGAGGATAAGGCGAAAACGTCCTTCATAACACCATGGGGCACATTTTGTTATAAGGTGATGCCTTTCGATTTGAAAAATGCTGGTGCCACATATCAAAGAGCAATGGTAACTTTGTTCCATGACATAATGCACAAAGAAATCGAGGTATATGTGGATGACATGATTGCAAAATCCAAACAAGGAGAAGATCGTGTTGAGGTGCTTCGCAATTATTCGAAAGACTTAGAAAGTACAAGTTGCGATTGAACCCCAACAAGTGTGTATTTGGGGCAAAATCTGGCAAACTACTAAGATTTGTGGTCAGTAATAGGGGAATCGAAATAGATCCTTCCAAGATCAAGGCAATATACGACTTAAAGACTCCTTCTACAGTAAAAGAAGTGAGAAGCTTGTTGGGGCGATTAAACTACATTGCCCGTTTCATCTATCAGCTTTCTGAGACTGCTAAATCATTCTTCAAACTGTTGAAGAAAAATGCCAAAGTAAAGTCAGATGCGGAATATCAACAAGCCTTTGACAATATCAAAGAATATCTGGTATGCCCATCAGTGTTGGTACCATCAATTCCTGGAGTTCCGCTGATCTTATATTTGACGATTCACTATGAGTCATTAGGAGCGATGCTTGTACAAAGAAGATCAAATGATGGTAAAGAACAAGCCATTTATTACTTGAGCAAGAAGTTCACAGCATCAGAGGTGAATTACCGGGCAGTCGAGAAGACATGCGTTGTATTGATTTGGGTATTATACAGACTAAGACAATACACCCTTCATACCAAATTTTGCTAGTGACTGAGAATGATCCGATCAAGTATCTTCTCGAGAAATCCTCCTTGGTCGGGAAATTAGCAAAGTGGTAAGTTTTGTTATTTGAATTCGACATCAGAAGTTCATCCCAAAAGTCAGTCAAAGGACGAGCAATAGCAGACATGTTGGCAGAAAATTCGCAGAATATTGCCAGTCCTGAAGAACAACTTGATGATCATATATTGACACTAGTCGACGATAAATGGACCATGTATTTTGATGGTGCAACCAACTTATCTGGATTAGGAACTAGGGCAGTACCGATCTCCCCAGAAGGCCAACACTATCCGGTATATGCGAAATTGGTATTTCCATGCACCAATAACGTCGCTGAATATGAAGCATGCATTCCCGGCTTACAATTAGCCCTCTCAATGAAGGTAAAAAGGTTGCAAGTATATGGAGATTCTATGCTCATCATATTGCAAACAACTGGTGAATGGCAAAGTTGAGATACCAAACTAATTCCTTATCACAGATACTTAGAAGAGATTATAGAAAGTTTCGAAGAAGTAACATTCGATTATCTCCCAAGAACTCAGAATCATTTTGCAGATGCTCTGGCAACTTTGCCATCCTTACTACAAGATGAAGATGGTATGGATATAAAACCATTGAGAATCAATATTCTTGAACAATCAGCTCATTGCATGATGGTCCAAGCAGAGTTCGACAACGAACCATGGTGTCATGACATCAAAAGATATCTTCAACCGGAAGAATTTCCTGAAGAAAGCCAACCAGGTGATAGGAAGTTTATACGGAAGATAGCCAACAAATTCTGCCTCAGTGGTCAAATCCCCTACAAGAAATTATTTGATTCAACCCTACTAAGATGTGTGGATGCTACAGAAGCTGAACATATCATGAAAGAAATTCACGAAGGTGAATGTGGACCACACATGAATGGGCATCTTCTAGCCCGAAAAATTATGAGGTTGGGATACTGTTGGATGACAATAGATCACATTGCATCCAACACGTGAGATGTTGTCATCAATATCAAGTTTATGGAGACAAAATCAATGCAACGCCAAACGAGCTACATCAAATGTCCGAGCCATGGCCATTTTCAATGTGGGGCATTGATATGATTGGTCCAATCAACCCCAAGGCCTCAAATGGACACCGATTCATCCTGGTTGCTATTGACTATTTCACTAAATGGATTGAAGCAAACTCCTACACGAATGTTACTGCCAAGAATGGTGCAAGATTCATTAGGCGGGACATCATTGCTAGGTATGGAGTTCCAAAAGCAATAATTACGGACAATGGCTCAAATCTAAACAACAAGATTGTGGATGACTTACTCGAACACTTACACATTCGACATTTGAACTCATCTCTATATCGTTCATAAATGAATGGAGCAGTTGAAGCAGCAAATAAGAATATCAAGAAGATGCTGACCAAGACAGCTGAAAATTATCGTGATTGGCATGAAAGGTAATTGTATGCTCTGATGGCATACCGAACTTCAATTCGAACATCAACTGGAGTAATCCCATTTTCATTGATTTACAGAATGGAAGCAGTGCTACCTATTGAAGCAAAAATTCCTTCATTAAGGATACTATCCCAATTGAAGCTTTCAGAAGCTGAGTGGATTCAACAAAGATATGAATAACTCAATATGATCGATGAAAAGAGACTAAGAGCTATATGCCTTGAGCAAGCCTATCAGAGAAGAGTGGCTAAATCTTTTAATCGAAAAGTGAAACCGAGGAATTTTAAAACAGAGGATTTAGTAGTGAAGAAAGTCATCTTCAACAATTCAGATCCTCGTGGCAAATTCACTCCGAATTATGAGGGTCCATACATTATCAAGAAAGTTCTTCCTGAAGGAGCATTGATTCTTGTAGATATGGCAGGAACAGAATTGGCCTATCCTGTAAGTGTAGATACTGTCAAGATTTTCTACCCATGAAATGAAGACAAACATTCAAGAAAAAATTCGGGTCATTTTAGAACATGTGCATATCACGCATATATGCATACCATGCATTTCATGAATATGTTTATCGGTTTTGCAGAAGCAAGCAAAAAGAATCCGAACCAGTTGATGATTTCAGAATTCCCAATGGAGTTATCAAATAGTAAAGGGAAGTATCACTTCCAATTCTATTTTCCATTGATGTCCTCTAATGCGCTTTCCTTTTTATCATCTCCAGGAAGACAAAGAAAAGGGAGCAACAAAGGAAGAATCCCCAATGGAACCAAAGCAAAACATGCAAACAAAAGGGATCTCGGTAAGTTGATCAGATAGGTATCCTCAAATCGTGAGAGCATGTGTTAAAGAAGTTGCATTTTTAAGAGAAAAATCAAACTTTTTCTTCCCCAAGCGGAATGACACTAAGGCTGAGCAAAACAAAATAGATTGTTTTAAAAAGGAAAATACCTCAGAAATGTTTCAAATAAAAAGTCTTGAAACATGATGTCTTTGAAAATGCACTAAGCATCAAAATTCCCTAAAAGGGATAATTTGACAAAAAGCTTTGAAAAATTTCATAGAAAAAGTTTAGATCAAATCGAATGGAAAGACCTTCAAATGATAAAAGGTAAGCCATATCCACAAATGTCCCTTATACACTCAAAGTTAAAATGGAGAAGTGAGTGAGAAAAACTCATTCGAAGGAAATAGGGGATATTCGCAATGATTACATGGATTGAAATGATGAAAGGTAATCATTTCACTATCCCAAACACATGTTTATCCCTTGTAAACCAAATTTGAGCCAAAACAGTAGAGAAGTTTTCCCAAAACAACCTTGTTAAGAACCACCCCACATTGGGGCAAATCAGGAAGTTTGTGGATTGACAGCTATGGAGAATAGGGTCAAGAAAGATTTTATTGCATACTCTTGCATCAATCTTTCTGTGATAACTTCATATGAAGTCATATGGAAGCTCAAGACATTCCAAGAGGAAGAAGAGCGCTTCATTTCCTATACCCAAACACATTACCTTTGGCAAAGCCCAATTGAGCCTGAATATTCATTTCAGAACCCCAAATTGGTGATCATCTCTTCACACTGGAGTATGAGCATATGATCCACTTTAATAAATAAGAAACAAAAGAGCAGAACACAGAGTTCTTAGAGTTCAAAAGATCAAAGACAAAAGAGTCTGGGGCATGAAAAAATAATGTGCCTGGTAAAATTAAGGCCAAATGCCCGAGAAAAATGAGAAAGAAAAGAGAGTTCAAAACAAAGCTCAAAATGACAAAAAAAAGTCATGACAGAGTAAAGTTAAGATCATGAGAGACCATAAATCACAACAAGTGAGAATAACAAAAGAAAAGACATTGTGATGAATGTTTAGAGGACTCTGATGTTCATAAAGGAAAAGATCTCTAGTGAAAAAAGAAGAAAAGAAAAAGTGGTGATGCCAAGAAGATCATCAATTTCATAAAAACTCTGAATTCAAATAATACATGGCTTTATGACAAAAAGTCATCACTCAAAAAAGTGTATGCAATTATCTTATCCTCAAGGTTCTTAACTTGTAGACCCGAAGTCAGATATGATGAAATCCTTTTTCTTGGCCTTAGAATGCCTATCCTTTGAATAGCCATTGACCAAGCCAACATTACAGTCCTCCGAAAGACCTTATCGGATCAATTGGATTGTATACATTGCGAACATCTTCGAATACCTAAGAATTGGTTAATAGAGACAAAATTGAGGGATATCAGATAAGTTCCAACAAGTTCCCCTTTTAATCAGACGAAGAAAAGACCAAGTTCATAGATGGAAACAAATCCTTTCTAATGAAGGTCTTCCAAACGATCATTTCAAGCATTTCTTGAAAGATTGCAAGCATTTTGTTCAAATAATTCCTCGAAAAGGAAATTTGATTGTCTCAAATACATTAATGCAAAGAATGCATGTTTCCAAACCAGGTTTCAAAAGTTTTTTGCCAACTTAAAACCAGGTTTTTAAACAGTTTGTGGTAAGCTAAGAAAAAACCACGCTTCAAACAGTTTTGATTAATTTCAAAACTATTTTTCAAAATAGTTTTTGGTCAACTAAAAAACCATACAAAGGTTAGTGAAACCTCAAAATCACATAACTCACGGTCAAGGCATTCATTGTTTGAAGTTTTCCCAAAGTCCTACAGGCGAGGAGCCCCGAGGCAAATTCAAGTCCTACAGGCGAGGAGCCCCTAGGCAAATTCAAAGTCCTACTAGTGAGGAACCCCTAGGCAAATTCAAAGTCCTACAAGCGAGGAGCCCCTAGGCAAATTCAAGTTCTACAGGCGAGGAGCCCTTAGGCAAATCCAAAGTCCTACAGGAGAGGAGCCCCTAGGCAAATTCAAGTCCTACAGGCGAGGAACCCCTAGGCAAATTCAAAGTCCTACCGGTGAGGAACCCCAAGGCAAATTCAAAGTCCTACAGGCGACGAGCCCCTAGGCAAATTCAAGTCCTACTGGGGAGGAACCACTAGGCAAATTCAAAGTCCTACAGGCGAGGAGCCCCTAGGCAAATTCAAGTCCTACAGGCGAGGAGCCCCTAGGCAAATTCAAAGAATTACTGGTGAGGAAACCCTAGGCAAATTCAAAGTCCTACAGGGAAGGAGCCCCTAGGCAAATTCAAGTCCTACTGGCGAGGAACCACTAGGCAAATTCAAAGTCCTACAGGTGAGAAACCACTAGGCAAATTCAAAATTCTACAGGCGAGGAGCCCCTAGGCAAATTCAAAGTCCTACAGGTGGAGGAGCCCATAGGCAAATTCAAGTCCTACAGACGAGGAGCCCCTAGGCAAATTCAAGTCCTACAGGCGAGGAGCCCTTAGGTAAATCCAAAGTCCTACAGGTGAAGAGCCCCTAGGCAAATTCAAGTCCTACAGGCGAGGAGCCCCTAGGCAAATTAAAGTCCTATAGGCGAGGAGCCCCTAGGCAAATTAAAGTCCTACAGGCGAGGAGCTCCTAGGCAAATTTAAAGTCCTATTGGTGAGGAACCACTAGGCAAATTTCCAAACCCTTAGGTAAGGAGCTTCAGGCGTTCATGCTTCGTGGATTCGTCCTTAAACCACGAAATCTAAATAATCATTATAATCATCATCACCATAAATTCATGCCCTTGGATAAGTGATAAAGAGACAACTCACAAACAGGTAAGTCTTTCTCCTTCAATCATTAAAAACCTTTCAAAATACATTTTGAAAAGAAAACTTTTGGATTAGATCACGAATTTTAAAAGCAAGATCCCTAATCAGTTGTTGTGAAATTTCCATCTTATTTTGTTCATTGAGTTGATTGAAAACTCAGGTATCACCTTGTCTTTGAGATCAATCTCTAACGAGCTCAATCTCAAAGAGGGGCAGCTATTGACACCTGATTTTTAGCTCATTTTTTTCATATTTTCAAAAATCTCAAAATTAGGACTAGAAATCTTGGCCAAGCCTAGAAACCTATTTCTAAGCCAAAAAAATATTTTTTTAGCATTTTTCTGCATTTTTCCTTAATTTCTTTTAATCAAAATTAATGAGAAAATCAAGAAAAATAGCAAATGGAATAAAAAAATTCCATAAAAATAGTCATTAGTCTTATTTTAAATCCAATTTCATGAATACATCATCAATTTTGAAAAATCTCAATCGGGTATATGTTTTTCCCAAAATTGGGCAAAATTAAACTTGAATTGAACCAAAAATGCAATTAAATCTTTCCTAGTCATTTTTAAGTCATAGTGTCTTCACAACAAATGATTTTGGGACCTTGAATTACATAATGGTCGGTCCAATTGCACAATTTGTCAATGAAATCAGAAAACCCCAAAATTCAATTGAAAATTAAGAATTTTGAACCCAAATTGGGAATTGTGCCCAATATGAAATTGTTGAACCATGAGACCATCATTTCTAGGGTTAATTAGATGCGGGTAATTCAATTTTGGCTAATCAGGTCATTAGGACATCAAACTGAACAAAACCCTATTAATCCGAATACAAAAATGTGAAAATCTTAGACACAATTATAACAAAAATTGGGGAAAATCATATATTTGAGTTCGGAATGTGATGGGGAATTCAATTTTGGGGTTTAATTTTGAAAATTGAGTCAAAATTGAGTTTAATTGGCGAATTTAGACCAACCCGGGTCTGCTGGGTCAACCAGGTCAACCCGACCCGACCCGGGTCGATCACCTTCTTCGCCCGTGACTTAGTCGATCATTTCCGGTCAAATAAACACGTGTTTGACCTGAACGACAGCTGGAGAATCTCCAGCTGTCGTCGGAGATCAATTATAACCGATTAGAAATCGGTTCTAACGATCTTTGGGCGGGATTTTTTATCAGAGAAAAAACCAAGAAAAAACTAAACATCGCAAGGGAGGTATTCGACGAAAGGCCAGAGAGAGAGAAGAGAGAGACAAAGAGAGAAACAGCATAAATTTTAGAGAGAGAGAGAGAGAGAGAGAGGAGTAGAGATCCCTGGATCGAGTGATCGGCGCCGACCGATTGAACGATGCTGGCAAATCGATCATTCAAGGAGATCTCCTCCTCGGTTGACCGGAAAAAGTCTAATCGCAAAGCTCTGAAAACCGTGTCAGTCCGGAGCATCCATAACTCATTCTGCGAATCCAAGACCACCAGGTTGAAGCTCAAGTATTAAGGAACGACTCCATAGGTGTGGATTAGCTCGGCGATTCCTCTTGATCATTGAACGAAAAAGGTAAACATCGCTCATAGTCACGGTTTTCCAGATTTGAGAAATAGCAAACTTGAGTTCAATCTTGCTGATCGTGCGTTCTCTTTCGCAAATCTGAGTTCTTTGATGCCTAAAAAATGTTTCTAATCATTTTTGGTGTTGTTTAATTGCATTTTGGGCATTAAAAACACACAAACCGAGTTGGCCACCCCCATGAACCATCTCGCCGGAGCCCGGAAGTCCTCGCCGGAGCTTCATTTCGGCCGTAGGCGGTCCAAATTAGACTCCCTTGACTTTGTTTGTTGATTTTATGTTGATTGAGATCGATCTAGACGGCTAGGGCGATTGGGATCAAGGTTTGTATTCTGGAAAATCTATGTTGGAACAGTTTACAAGTTAGGTTGATTAGATTGATTTTTAGCCGGCCGACGAACATCCGACGGCACTACGATTAGGCTAGATTGGTAATAGGTAATATGGAATTTATCGTGGATTAAACGGAACGGCCAAAAGGTCGCCGGAGGCTCGTCGGCAACGAGCTCAAACCGGCGGCCTCGAAAACAACAAGCTTAGATCCATGCCCACGTTCGACCGAATGTCCCAGTGAAGAAGGCCAAAAACAGCGCTGTTTCTAGCGTCGTGCTTATCAGGAGGAAGTGATCGGCGCTGGCACCGGCGAGGCCCGGTTCGGCCCGACCGAACCGGGTTGAACCGGGCCGGTCCGGTTCACTACTTCAGCGGAATTTTAAAAAAAAAATAAAAAATGAAAATTTTTATTAAATTAAAAAAAAATAAGAAAAATCTAAAAAAAATTTAGAAATTCGAAAAATTTCATAAAAAATAAAAAATTCACAGAAAAATAAAAAAAATTAGAAAATTCATGAAAATTCAAAAATTCTCAGAAAATTCAGAAAATTTCAGAAAATTTAGAAAATACAAATAAAAAATGTAAAAAATTTTAGAAAATCAATAAAAAATTGAAAATTTGGAAAATTCATAAATGTTTTTTGAAAATCATAAAAAAAATCAATCAATTCTCGGTTAATAAAATTTTCGAAAAAAATTCAAAAAATTCAAAAATTTTAAAAATTCACAGAATGGTCCAAAAATACTGTGGCCAACCATAAAAAGTGAAATTTGAATTTTTGGAAGTGCCCAAGTGGCATTTTTAGAAAATCCCAAATTCAGGGGTTATAACCCCTAAAAAACCCTAAAACTCTAAAAAATGTAAATCATGAAATGAATAAGCTTCTAGAGCTTCATTAGGGTTTGGATGTTTTGATTGATTTTCATTTTCAGAGACCACTTAGGATTGATTAATTTGATTGACATTGATTGTACATTTAATGCTTGTTTGGTTTTTCCTGCGATTAGAATGGATAGAATTAGTGGGTAAGCCTCGGAAATTTACATGACACGTTAGACGTCGTATCGTTCTTAGGTACCGAAAGGGCGTTAGGGATCTCGATTCGGGATCAATAATGTAATCAAGTCCCCGTACTCAGAATCTCTGGTTCGCAGAATCGTGGTATTTCTCTCGTACCACGATTAGGTTTCTAGTCTACCTACCAATAATTACTAGTGGCGACTCCAGAATCACAAACCTAGACTAAATAGGAAATTACCTTCTACTGTCACGTGAGGTATAGTCTGGGAGAGACCCTTACACGGAAATACCTCCTTAGCGCGCAAATCCCGAAAGCCCCAAAAAAGCGCGGCGCGACACCCCTGAATTGTCATATCAACAGAAGAAAAAATTCTTTTCTGATGTTAAAAATTATTTTTGGGAAGAACCTTTTCTTTTTAAGGTATGTGCAGATCAGGTCATAAGGAGATGTGTTCCAGACGAAGAAAAGGTAAATATTCTGCATCATTGTCATGACAGAGAGGTAGGTGGTCATTTTGGTGCCACCAAAACTGCAGCTAAGGTTTTATAATCTGGATTTTATTGGCCCACACTTTTTAAAGATGCTTACTCCTTTGTAGCTTCATGTGATCGGTGTCAGAGAACTGGAAATATTTTTAGAAAAAATGAGATGCCTTTAAACAACATTATTGTGTGTGAATTATTTGATGTTTGGGGTATTGATTTCATGGGACCCTTTACATCTTCTTATGGTAATTTATACATTTTAGTGGCTGTGGAGTATGTGTCTAAGTGGGTAGAAGCTGTAGCATTGCCAAAAAATGATGCTAAGGCTATTGTCAAATTCTTGAAGAAAAATATTTTTACGCGATTTGGCACTCCTAAGGCAATCATAAGTGATAGGGGGACACACTTTTGCAACAAACAGTTTGAAGCACTTTTGAGTAAGTATGGAGTCACACATAAGGTTGCAACCCCTTATCATCTTCAGACTAGTGGTCAAGTAGAGGTTTCAAATAGGGAAATCAAGAGAATTTTAGAAAAAACAGTGAACGCCTCTAGGAAAGATTGGTCAATGAAACTAGATGATGCACTTTGGGCCTATAGGACAGCATTCAAAATCCCAATTGGGATGTCTCCTTTTAGGCTAGTGTTTGGGAAGGCTTGTCATCTACTGGTGGAATTAGAGCACAAAGCATGTTGGCATTGAAATTTCTGAATTTTGACATGCAGTCTGCAGGTGAGAGAAGATTGTTGCAACTAAATGAATTGGAGGAATTTCGCAATGAGGCCTATGAAAATGCTAAGATGTATAAGGAGCGTACCAAAAGATGGCATGATAAACACATATTCAGAAGAGAGTTCGAAATTGGCCAAAAAGTTTACTTTATAACTCTCGTCTTAAACTTTTTCCAGGAAAGTTACATTCTCGATGGTCTGGTCCTTATACAGTCAAACAGGTATTTCCATACGGAGCAGTTGAAGTTGCACATGACACCGAAGGCACATTTAAGGTGAACGGTCAACGTTTAAAGCCCTACTTCGAAGGTGGTTACAACAAGCAGAAGACCACTATTGAACTTCATCCTCCAGAATAGCGACATCTGAGATAGTTTGGCTGAAAACTATAAAGCAAACGCTTCTTGGGAGGCAACCCACGCATTTTTATTATGTTTCTTCATTAATTTTTACGTTCATTTTTTTTTCAAAAAAAAAACCTGATTAATAATTTTTATCCAGGTTAATTTTCTTTCTTGAAGGATCACCTTTTTGGAGTTTAGTCATCAAGACCATCCATGGACACATCCTACAGCAAGGGGAGTTTTCTTGTTCCTATTTTTCTTTTGTTTCTTTTGTTTTTCGCATTGAGGACAATGCTTCATTTAAGTTTGGGGGGAGACAAAATTTTTGGTGAAAATTGTTTTGCTGAATCTGAAAATTTTTTTATTGCATTCCTTGTGAATTTTTGCGATTCTTAGGAAAATTTAAATTTTGTTCAAACTTGCGAATGATAAGTAAGTTAATTTTGATTCTGATGATGTCGATCCACTTACTGAGCACTAGAAGTCCTTAATTTTTGAGTAGTGTGTACATTTAGAGAACATTCATGTGAAGTATGTGCTTTTCTTAGATCTCACCCAAATCTTAGAATTTGTTTGATTTTCTCTTGAGGCGAAATCCTAGGCTACATCTAACTAAGAAAATGATTTAGGCAATTTTTGGATCGATTGAGCCTTTCAAGCCAACCCTGTTTATTTATCCATAGTCACCCCGTTGAGCCTTAATTATTATCCAATCTTTTATTGGCACCCACATACTTTTTAGCTTACATTTTGCCAAATTATATCATTGTCCCACGCCCCATGAACATGTTGATTTTTTTTAGGATAAAAGTTTATTTGAGCATAATAGCAATTTGGGAGGAAGGGTGGAGCATGGAAATAATTTGATTGCTATGGTTATTTGGGGTGTATCTTCTTCAAAAAAAAAAAAAGAGAAAAAGAAAAAATTGCTTTTATGGTTCCCTATCCAACTTTCAATTGAGTGAGCCTTTTGGATACTCAATGGGTTGGGAATGTTCACGTTATATTAGGAGGGGCTTAGGGAGGAACTCCACCATAAAGCAATGAAAAAAAAAAGAGAAAAAAAAAAGAAAAGAAAAAAAAGAAGAGGAAGAATGATGATCCGTAGAGGCAGAAAGATTATTTTGAAGATGTGAAATTGGGGATAGTGGCATGTGCTCTAATTAGATCCTAGAAATCAATGTGTTCATGGGTGATTTGAGCTTAAATTTACCATTATCTCACCATTAGCCCAACCTTACATTACAACCTGAGTAAAGTCCTATTGATTTTTGGTTGGATGATTAGCTTACATTAGTGGAGAGAGGAATGAAAAACAAACCTATGAGATTTGGTTATAATTATAAAGAGTTTTTGAGAGGTTGCATACCAATGTGAACTTATTTGGATTACATATAATTCGAAAAGATGAGGACTCACACACACACTTGGATCACACAGTTAGAATTGGTTTTAACTTATGAATCTATTTCAATGTTTGGATGAAATTTGTGTTTTTCTTTGAATTGTGATTTCGAGCAATTATGGAAGGAAGTCATGGAGGGGGTTGTTAGCTTGAGTATGTCTTATATCTTGCTTTTGCTCGAGACTAGCAAAATGTTAAGTTTGGGGGTTTGATAACTCTATAAAAATAGAGTTATTTTATCTACTCTAGGCAATAAATAATGCAATATTTGTTAGAATATATTTGGATTTCCTTTTATTTACTTAATTTTTCCTTGTTTATGCAGAATATTGAGATATGGAGAAAATAAGGAAAATATGGCAAAAAGAAGGAAAGGAATATGCGACCCAGGGAAGAGTTAGAAGGTGGATATCACATTGGGAATTCTACGATTTATTCCCTAATTTTATGCGAAAAAGAAGCAATTGCCTTGTGAGAGGAGTCTTGGATGTTATCATATAAATAGGATAACTTGGGGGAACATGGAGTTTTTTCATTTAGATCGTTTTTATTTTCAGTGTTCTGAGAGTTTTTCAAGTATTTTGAAGAGAAGACAAAAGTGGTGACAGAATTCTTGTTCTTTGATTCAAGATGTTTGGTTTAATTTCTATTTTCGTTTCTTCTTCTATTATGTTCTAATTTTCTTTGTTAGAGCTACGATGTAGCCTAACCATGATGATATGAATTTCATGCTTTTTACGCTTTGCAAGTAATTTCATTCATGTGAGTTATATATTATTGTGCTTAATGCCTTTAGGTGACTGGCCACCACTTGAATGATCTGATGTGCATGTTTGAGACTGAGAAGTGATAATATGTAATTGCTCCTTATAATATATAACCATGAATTAAATGTGTATAGAAATATACCATGTTATTTGTGTAGCTTTCGGTGATAAGGTGGTTCAAAAGATTCATTGTAAACCGGGAATATTCACAGATTTTAATGCGCTTATGTTTATTTAAATTCACATAGAAATATAGTGAATTGATAAATTGAGTAGGTTTGCTATACCTAGAGATAGGATAGTAAATAGACTAGGAAATTTCGCTATCACATGTTTGATATTGTTCTTGTATGCATAATGATCCGAAATTCATATCTAGTGGTCATGGTGAAATCGGATGCTCTAACATATTTTACCTTATTGATTATCTGCCTTTAGTTTATAAATTTTCGTTTTTTAAAAATTGTCAATTTTTATTTGTTCTCAATTATATTTTGATCTGTTAGATAAATTTTAGAATTAGTCTATTTTTAATATTTAATTGGTTTATTATCATCAATCTCTGTGGGACGATACTCTTCTCATCATTGTATTACTTGTTCAACATGTTCGTTGACACGTGCAGAATTTTACGAACAGTGAGGCAATACACATCGTTGCCCCGACCCCTGTCAAAGCTATTACCAATGCTTTTAGAAAGGCATTTGGTGGCCAAAGAAGTACCGAGGGACAATCCTGCAAGATTTTCTTGGTACGATGAATCAAAAACCTGCACCTATCACATGGAAGAAAGGGGACATGATATAGATAATTGTCCCACTCTAAAGTATAAAGTTTAACAGCTCATTGACAAGAAGATATTGAACTTCCAAGAGCCCAAGCCAAATGTACATCATAATCCTCTTCCTGAGCACAATACAGTAAACATGATCAAAGATGAAGAAGCAATGATCAAGTTTGACAATGAAGATGAATATGAAGTCAAGATTAAGCTTCTCGATTAAGAAATGCCTGCTTTCGTCAAGAAGCACTCCTAAAAGGCGAGATTGTAGATAACTTAGGAGAAGACTCCGGAAGATATAACTTCCAAGTGAAATATACCCAACCGCCATGGGCATTCAAGAATAAAGTAATTGTGCCTGATGGCTGGGGTGGTATGGATAACGAAATCGGTCTTGAGGAGAAAGCCTCGTCTAAGAAGGAAATGCTCCAAGATGAAACAGATGAGGATGAAAAGGAGAAAGAAAAAGTTCGATAGGGTGAAAGGAGTTTCACCCAGAAATCATCCAGGGAAGGCGAAATCGTAGACTTACTCGGTCAAGACAGCGGTAAATACAATTACCGTGTCAAATATACTCCACCACTATGGGCATTTAAAAATGAAGACATTGTACCTGATGGATGGGGTGGCATGGATGAGGTCCCGATCAGCCAACTAAATCTTGAAGAGAATGAAGATCTAGAAGAGAAAAAGAAGAAAAAGACTCGCCGAGGTGATAGGCGATTTGCTCGAAAAGCACGAAAACAAGCTGAAGTTGTTGATTTTCTAGGTCAAGATAGTGGCCGGTATAATTACCTTGTCAAATATACACCTCCTCTGTGGGTATTCAAGAATGAAATGATCACACCTGATGGCTGGGGTGGAATGGATGCTGACGAAGCCAATAGAAGCATGGTATCCATGATTACACCATTTCTGATCAAGCTTGATGAGGTAGATAAATTTAAGGAGGAGGAAGGTCCTATCAAACCAATCACTATCCAACTTCCGATTGATCAACTAAGGATTGAAGGAGAAGAAACACAGCCTGTGATTATCACTCTCCCTCCAAAAGAAAAGTTTGATACTAAGTGTGTACCTTGGGATTACTCTCCTAAAGAAGTTGATGCCATAATCCGATCGGGGAGATGCAATGTCCCGAAAGAAGGTGAGCACGAAAAGAAAGGAGTAACCGAAGAAGATGTCAAACAATTGCTTTCAGTCATGAAGACGAGCGAATTTGAAGTAATTGAACAGCTAAGAAAAATGCCGGCACAGATTTCTCAGTTGGATCTCTTCAAGACTTCAGAAAGCCACAAAATGGTGCTTATGAAGCTTCTCAATGAAGTGCACGTCCCGGAGACAATTAATGAAGTACAATTGGAAGACTTTGTTGGCACTATTCTTCTAAAAGATCAAATTGCCTTCTCCGATGAAGATTTCCTAATCGACGGGCGTTCCCATACTAAGGTGCTATATATTGCCGTCAAATGCCGGGACAAAGAGGTATCACGTATGCTGATCGATAATGGTTCCGCATTTAATTTGTGTCCACTAAACACACTGCATCGCTTGGGAATTAGCGAAGAGCTCATCAAACCTTCTAAGGTAATTGTACGCTCGTTTGATGGAATGAAGAAAGACGTTATTGGCGATATCAAGCTCGAGGTGAACATAGGCCATGTGCCTTTCCTAATTGATTTCCAAGTAGTAGATATTTCGAGGACTTTCAACTTGTTACTCGAAAGACCTTGGATTCATATGGCTAGTGCTATTCCTTCAAGTCTCCATCAGAAGGTTAGGTTCGTTATTAATGGTAAGATGATCACCGTACATGGGGAGACAGATTTCACCACTTACAAAGAGAATGCAATACCATATGTCGAACCCGAAGTGAAAGAAGAACCAAGCTATCATTCCTTTGAAATGATCTCAATGGTGCAAATCCCTGCCGGTTGCATCATAAAATCCCCAGAGTTCTCAGCATCATCTATTATATCTAGAAGGGTGCTATGCCAGTATGGATTTACTCCCGGTAATGGTCTTGGATTGAAATCCCAAGGAATCAAAGAACCTATCACTCCGCCTGCCACAAGAATGAAACATGGAGTAGATTATATTCCAGATAGCTCTAAAGATCACCATGGAGGCCAAGGCCGAGATCGAAAGAACCATAGAGGCTATGGAAGCCGAGGTGATTGCATCATTAATCCACCCGTATGGAAGGGTAAAGCTAAAAAGCTTCCCTATCATCAGATTCACATCAAGGAAACTTTTCCTTGACCTTCCAAGCTACTTCAAGAAGAAGATTTACGTGCAGAGTAAGAATCTGTTTTGCCTGGTTTATTCGAAGAGAATACCATCAATATCATCATAATTGAAGCAAAAGATACCTATGCACTGGAGTAGGAAGATTCTCTTGAACTTTTGCTACTAGCCTTTTCCATTGCATTTTGTTGATTACAATTTCAAATTTCTTGTGATTCCATTTGCAATTTTAGTTCAGTTGCAATTTCCATTCTTGTTGATATAGATGTAATCACGTCTTTCAATTCAATAAAAGTGGTCAAATGTTTTGTTAAGGACATGTAGAAACAAAACCAAACCTATGATGAACATTATCCTCATTCGTGAGGCTTGAGGCTTTGGGTTTCTATATTGCTCTTCATTGCGAAAATGATTTTAAGAGGAAGGAAATCTGATGATATGAGGACTAGCTCTGTCTTTATATTTTTTCAAAATGAATTTCAAAATGAATTTCCAAAAGGCTTTTCATAGGACCACATGCATTATTTACTTCGTATGCGATTACTAATCATGTTTATTACATGTCAGGCATGAGCATTCGCATATCCATAATAGGTTCATATGTGACCCAAATCTTTCCGAGGAGATCACTTGCGATATTGAAGAGGATAACGAGGATGAGGAATGGGTCAGAAAGGAATGGATTCGTCATAAAGAATCAAAGCCACTCACATTAGAGAAAACGATCATTGTTAATCTGGGCGATAAAGAGAATCCCAAATAAGTTAAGATTGGAGAAAGTCTTCCTTCAGCAGAAACGGAAAGAATCATGGATTTGCTCAGAGAATATCAAGATATATTCGTATGGTCTTATGCTGACATGCCAGGCCTTGATCCGAGCATAGTTGAACATGCTTTGCCAATCGATCCAAGTATTCCACCAAAGAAGCAAAAACTTAGGCAAACGAAGCCGGATTTGGCAAAAAAGATAGAAGAAGAAGTGATAAAATTGCTCAAAGTCGGCTTTATCGAAGTAATACCATATCCAGAATGGGTTGCCAACATAGTGCCCGTAATAATAAAAGATGGTCGAGTACGGGTGTACGTTGATTCTCGCGACCTAAATAAAGCAAGCCCTAAGGATGATTTTCTGCTTCCACATATCGATGTATTAGTGGATAGCACTGCTGGGTTCGAAACATTTTCATTCATGGATGATTTCTCGGGATATAATCAAATCCTCATGAAGAAAGAGGATAAGGCGAAGACATCTTTCATAACACCATGGGACACATTTTGTTACAAGGTGATGCCTTTCGGTTTAAAAAATGTTGGTGCCACATAGCAAAGGGCAATGGTAACTTTGTTCCATGACATGCTGCATAAAGAAATCGAAGTATATGTGGACGACATGATTGCAAAATCTAAACAAGGAGAAGATCATGTTGAAGTGCTTCGCAAGTTGTTCGAAAGACTCAGGAAATATAAGTTGCGACTGAATCCCAACAAGTGTGTATTTAGGGCAAAATCTGGCAAACTGCTAGGATTTGTGGTTAGTAGCAGGGGCATCGAAATAGATCCCTCCAAGATCAAGGCAATATACGACTTAAAGACTCCTTTTACGGTAAAAGAAGTGAGAAGCCTATTGGGGCGATTAAACTACATTGCCTGTTTCATCTATCAGCTTTTTGAGACTGCTAAACCATTCTTCAAATTGTTGAAGAAAAATGTCAAAGTGAAGTGGGATGCAGAATGTCAACAAGCCTTTGACAAGATCAAAGAATATATAGTATGCCCACCAGTGTTGGTACCACCAATCCCTGGAGTTCCGCTGATCTTATCTTTGACGATTCACTATGAGTCATTAGGAGCGGTGCTTGTATAAAGAAGACCAAATGATGGTAAAGAACAAGCCATTTATTACTTGAGCAAGAAGTTCACAACATCAGAAATTAATTACCCGGCAGTCGAAAAGACATGCGTTGCATTGATTTGGTTATTACACAGATTAAGGCAATACACCCTCAATCATCAAATTTTACTAGTGACTGAGAATGATCCGATCAAATACCTTCTTCAGAAATCCTCCTTGGTCGGGAAATTAGCAAAGTGGCAAGTTTTGTTATCTGAATTTGACATCAGAAGTTCATCCCAAAAGTCAGTCAAAGGACGAGTAATAGCAGACATGTTGGCGGAAAATTCGTAGAATATCGCCAATCCTGAAGAACAACTTGATGATCATATATTAACATTGGTCGACAATAAATGGACCATGTATTTCGATGGTGCAATCAACTTATCTGGATCAAGAACTGGGGCAGTACTGATCTCTCCAGAAGGATAACACTATCTGGTATCTGCGAAACTAGTATTTCCATGCACCAATAACGTCGCTGAATACAAACCATGCATTCTCGACTTGCAATTAGCCCTTTCAATGAAAGTAAAGAAGCTGCAAGTATATGGAGATTCTATGCTCATCATATTGCAAACAACTGGTGAATGGCAAACTCGAGATGCCAAACTAATTCTTTATCACAGATACTTAGAAGAGATGATAGAAAACTTCGAAGAAGTAACATTCGATTATCTCCCAAGAGCTCAGAATCATTTTACAAATGCTCTTGCAACTTTGTCATCATTACTACAAGCCGAAGATAGTATGGTTATAAAACCATTGAGAATTAATATTCTTGAACAACCAGTTCATTGCATGATGGTCTAGGCAGAGTTTGACAATGAATCATGATTTCATGACATCAAAAGGTATCTTCAATTGGGAGAATTTCCTGAAGGAAGCCAACCAGGTGACAGGAAATTTATAAGGAAGATAGCCAACAAATTCTTCCTCAGTGGTCAAACCCTCTACAAGAAATCATTTGATTCAACTCTACTAAGATGTGTGGAGGCTACAGAAGCTGAACAGATCATAAAAGAGATTCATGAAGGTGAATGTGGACCACACATGAATGGACATCTTCTAGCTCGAAAGATTATGAGATTGGGATATTATTGGATGATAATGGAAACAGATTGCATCCAACATGTGAGATGTTGTCATCAATGTCAAGTTTATGGAGACAGAATTAATGCACCGCCAAATGAGCTACATTAAATGTTCGAGCCATGGCCATTTTCAATGTGGGGCATTGATATGATTGGTCCAATCAACCCCAAGGCCTCAAATGGGCATCGGTTTTTCCTGATTACTATTGACTATTTCACTAAATAGATTGAAGCAAACTCATACACGAATGTTACTGCCAAGAATGTTGCAAGATTCATTAGGCGGGACATCATTGTTAGATATGGAGTTCCAAAAGCAATAATTACGGACAATGACTCAAATCTAAATAACAAGATTGTGGATGATTTACTCGAACACTTCCACGTCCGACATCTGAACTCATCCCCATATTGACCACAAATGAATAGAGCAGTTGAAGCGGCAAATAAGAATATCAAGAAGATATTGGTCAAGACAGCTGAAAATTATCGTGATTGGCACGAAAGGTTACCGTATGCTCTGATGGCATACCGAACTTTAATTCCAACATCAACTGGAATAACCCCGTTTTCCTTGGTTTATGGAATGAAAGCAGTGCTACCTGTTGAAGCAGAAATTCCTTCATTAAGGATACTATCTCAATTGAAGCTTTCAGAAGCTGAGTGGATTCAACAAAGATATGAACAACTCAACATGATTGATGAAAAGAGATTAAGAGCTATATGCCATGGGCAAGCCTATCAGAGAAGAGTGGCTAAATCCTTTAATCAAAAAGTAAAACCAAGGCATTTCAAAACAGAGGATTTAGTAACGAAGAAAGTCATCTTCAACAATTCAAATCCTCGTGGCAAATTCACTCCGAATTATGAGGGTCCATACATTATCAAGAAAGTTCTTCCTGGAGGAGCATTGATTCTTGTAGATATGGCAGGAACAGAATTGGCCTATCCTGTAAATGCAGATGCTGTCAAGATTTTCTACCCATGAAATGAAGATGAACATTCAAGTAGAGATTTGGGTTACTTTAGAACATATGCAATATCATGCATATCATGCATTTCATGAACATGTTTATATGTTTTGCAGAAGTAAGCAAAAGGAGTCCAAACCAGTCAATGGCTTCAAAAATCCTAATGAAGTTGTCAAATAATAGAGGTAAGTATTATTTCCAATTCAATTTTCCGTTGATATTCCCTAACGTGCTTTTCTTGTTTATTATCCCCAGGGAGACAAAGAAAAGGGAGTAACAAAAGGAAGAATCCCCAGTGGAACCAAAGCAAAAACATACAAACAAGAGGGATCTTGGTAAGTTGATCAGACAGGTATCCCTAAATCGTGAGTGCGTGTTAAAGAAGTTGCCTTTTTAAGAGAAAATCGAACTTTCTCTTCCCCAAGCGGAATGACACTAAGGCTAAGCAAAAAAAAAACACATTGTTTTGAAAAGAAAATACCTCATAAATGTTTCAAATAAAAAATATTTGAAACACGCTTTCTTTGAGAATGCATTAAGTATTAAAATTCCCTAAAAGGGATAGTTTGACAAAAGGCTTTGAAAAATTTCAAAGAAAAAGTTTGGATCAAATCTAATGGAAAGACCTTCAAATGAGGAAAGGTAGGTTGTATCCAAACACGTCCTCTATACACTTAAAGTCAAAATGAAGAAGTGAGTGAGAAAAAACTCATTCGAAGGAAATAGGCGGTGTTCGTAATGATTACATGGATTGAAATGATGAAAGGCAGTCATTTCACTATCCCAAACACATGCTTATCTCTTGCAAATCAAATTTGAGCCGAAACAGTGGAGAAGTTTTTCCAAAACAACCATGTTAAGAACCACCCCACATTGGGGCAAACCAGGAGGTTTATGATTGACAGCTATTGAGAATAGGATCAAAAAAGATTTTATTGCATACTCTCACATCAATCTTTCTGTGATAACTTCAGATGAAGTCATATGGAAGCTCAAGACATCCCAAGAGGAAGAAGAGCACTTCATTTCTTATACCCAAACACATTACCTTTAGCAAACCCCAATTGAGCCTGAATATTCATTTCAGAACCCTAAAATGGTGATCATCTCTTCACACTGGAGCATGAGCATATGATCCACTTTAATAGATAAGAAACAAGAGGGCATGACATAGAGTCCTTAAAATTCAAAAAGGTCAAAGGCAAAGAATCAGGGGCATGAAAAAGCAGTGTGCCTGGTAAAAGTAAGGCCAAATGCCCAATAAAAATGAAAAGGAAAGAGAGTTCAAAAGAAAGCTCAAAATGACAAAAAAAGTCATGACAAAGTAAAGCCAAGATCATGAGAGATCATAGACCACAACAAGTGAGAATGAGCAAAACAAAAGAGATTGTAACGAACGTTTAGGGGACTCTGATGTTCATAAAAGAAAGATCCCTAGTAGACAAAAGAGGAAAAGGGTGGTGATGCCAAGAAGATCACCATTTCATAAAAACCCTGAATTCAAACAAATGAGCCTTTTGAGCCTACCAAATACCAACAATACAACCTCTCCCCAAAGACTCTTCAGATTGGGATGTTGAGAGTAAAAACATGACTTTATGACAAGAAGTCATCACTCAAAGAAGTGTATGCAATAATATCTTGTCTTGTCCTCGAGGTTCTTAATTTGTAGACTCGAAGTCAGATATGATGAAATTCTTTTTCTTGACCTCAAAATGCCTATCCTTTGAATAGCCATTGATCAAGCCAATATTACAACCTTTTGAAAGACCTTATCGAATCAATTGGATTGTATGCATTGCGAATATCTCCGAAGACCTAAGGATTGGTTAAGAGAGACAAAATTGAGAGATATCAGACAAGTCCTATTTCAATGAAATAAAGAAAAGACCAAACTCATATATTGAAAGATTGCAATAATTGAGAGATATCAGACAAATCCTTTCTAATGAAGGTCTTCCAAATGATCATTTCAAGCATTTCTTGAAAGATTGCAAGCATTTTGTTCACATAATTCCTCGAAAAGGAAGTTTGATTGTCTGAAATGCATTAATGCAAAGAATGCATGTTTCCAGATCAGGTTTCAAAAGTTTTTGGTCAACCTAAAATCAAGTTTTCAAACAGTTTATGGTAAGCTAAGAAAAAAAACCACGCTTCAAACAGTTTTGATTAATTTCAAAACTACTTTTCAAAATAGTTTTTGGTCAACTAAAAACCATACAAAGGTTAGTGAAACCTCAAAAATCACATAACTCATGATCAAGGCATTCATTGTTTGAAGTCTTCCCAAAGTCCTACAGGCGAGGAGCCCTTAGGCAAATTCAAGTCCTACAGGCGAGGAGCCCTTAGGCAAATTTAAGTCCTACAGGCGAGGAGCCCCTAGGCAAATTCAAGTCCTACATACGAGGAGCCCCTAGGCAAATTCAAAGTCCTATAGGCAAGGAGCCCCTAGGCAAATTCAAGTCCTACAGGCGAGGAGCCCCTAGGCAAATTCAAGTCCTACAGGCGAGGAGCCCCTAGGCAAAGACAAAGTCCTACAAGCGAGGAGCCCCTAGGCAAATTCAAGTCATACTGGTGAGAAACCACTAGGCAAATTCAAGTCCTATAGGCGAGGAGCCCCTAGGCAAATTCAAGTGCTACAGGCGATGAGCCTCTAGGCAAATTTCCAAAGTTTTACTGGTGAGGAACCACTAGGCAATTTCCAAAGTCCTACAGGCGAGTGTCGCGACCTACCTCTCGAGGGCTGAACTCGATGAAGGTGGGTTTAGAGGTAAGTGTTCATGAAACGGTTCATACGGTACATCATAAAAGATGGTTCATCCGTACAGTCCATTATTCATGAACGTGAATCTTCCCTAATTTATACCTCGCGTGACAGCGGATCAATTTTATCTTTTTTAGGAATCGCCACTAGCCTAGGTCGGAGGTCGGCTAGAATACCTAACTAATACGTGGGAATTTCGTATTGGTTTCTACGAACATCAGATATCAAAGGTTCGGGGACTAGCTTACGTTAATATTTCTATTAACGCCCTTTCGGTACTGCTAAACTTAACATGGTTGTTATCTAAGTTGTCATGCATTTGTTCTTTACCATTTTCATGTCAAAGTTTTAGTCCACAATGTGATCATGCATCTTGTTTTTTCTATTTTCATTTAAGATTGTAAACTCATCCTATCTTAGTCTAGAAAAGAAAGAAAGAAACGATTGTATTGAAAGACATTACGTAAAGTAAACACTCAAAGTATTGAAAAAACGAGCTAATTCTAAGTGCGAGAAAGTAAAAAACCCGCAACTCGTCGGATGTTTATTACAACACAAATTGAAAACCCGAGACATGATCGGGGATGAATGAATTGAATACGAATTGAAACCGGATCGAACATCGGTCTATCGCCATCATCAAATGAATACAAATTGAGACCGGATTGGACATCGGTCAATCGTCTTGGTCTTTTACAACTTTCGATTATCCTCCCATGGACCGTCTCTCGGGTGTCGGTGTTTATATTCACAACATTCATGACAAACAATATCCAAACGAATAACCAAAGAAAAACAATGGTGCAAAATATTCACTAATCAAGCACGGGCCTCGGGATTGGCCTTTGTTTTTCATGCATTTCGATTCACCACCCACCTAATCATCCAATATTATTTGATTAATAGCTAACGATAATGGGCTACCATTTGCATTCAGAAAAACGGCAACTCATATCAATTAACCCCTAAAGTCGGGTTCTAAATGACCATAATGGGCTACCCGCCGAACATGCACCGGGCCTAACATTCATCTAACAAACACATGCATAGCAATGAAATAAAGCATGCATGCAGGCCCAAGGGCCTTATTTCGAAGCCAATAAAACAATGAGAAGTGGGCTTCATAAGGAGACCACTTATTCAGTTATTATCTAATTCGGATTGCTTTTGTTCAGATGTGATTAACTAAACTAATGATGTCCAAATGAAGTGATTCAGGTGTCATTAGAAACCTTATGACATGAGGATCAAAAGTTAAGCAGACCATTTTTTCTAAATCATCACCAATTTTCACAAAAATAACAAATTCACCCTCGGTGACAGACTGGACCCGGTTCTGTTAAGGATTTCAAAATAATGGCGGAAAAATAACAAACCTTATCAAAACCGTTCGAAAAATTTTTATCCAGTTAGTATTCTCTGTGTGTGACAACTTTCATGTTTTGAGTTTTTGCTAAAAAGTCCTACACATTTTTATAAAATTCGGTTTTCACAAAGGACTCAACTGCAAATCAAATTTTAACCCGAGAAGGACTTTTATGAAATTTTAAGCAAATTGACCCTCTAAAAATTGCTATTAGGCCCTGAAAATTTTCAGTAAATATAATGAGACCCCAATGAACAACTTTGTAATTTTAATTTTTCGCAAAGGAGGACTCTAAAACATCTTTTGGATTCCAAAGGAATGAAAATCAGATCTGAACACAGATACTGATTAGATAATAAAAATTCCTTTTGAAAATACAAATGAACTCATATTTTGATGAAATTAGTATCAATTAAAAGATATTGATCTCAGTGTGAACTTTTGTGAAGAAAACTTTTTCATATTTCGAACACATGAATTTATGAAAATCGAAGAACACACGAAGGTCAGTCAGAAACTAGTCTGTCACCAGATTTATGCATAGATGACGTTGCAGATCGTACAATGCTAACATGCTTGGAATTTTATGAAAATTTTATGATAAATATATAAAGATGTTCTTTACGACATTCGTGAAGAAAGTTTTTTCAAAAAACGATCGTAGAAAATCAGAAAAATCATAGAAGAGCACAACGTCAATCAGGAATACATCAGAACAGACTTGAACATCACATTCCAGATTCTGATCCTAACTTTCCAAAGAGTTTTGACATAGCAAACTAAGTCCGATTGAGGCATACGATATATCGAATCGAAGCTTGAGACGCGTTTTACGATTCTCTAGTTCGTCACTTCGCAATATTTCGACATTAACGAGCTGAAATCAGCATCTCAAACATGCAGGTTTCTCTGTACACGAATTTACAGAACAACATCCAAGTTTACTTACCTTGTTTAACGATGCTCCGACGCGCAATCGAGCGATCCGGTCTCCGTATTCAGATCAAAAACAGCACGGAGAAGTCTTGGAAAGCTCGACAAACCAATGAGAATAGATTGCACAAACTATAGTGAGAATCGATTCGATTTCGCACTAATGAACTAATAACAGAGAATCAAGTCAAAAGATGCGATCCGGTGGCTATTCAACGAGAAGCCGGCCACCGCAGCGACATGAAGACGCCAAGGAATGCTGCTGGAGGTTCAGGATCGCCGGAGGGAACGCCGATTAGCCTGTTCAGCCGCTTGAACCGGCTGATTGAATCGCCGGCGACCAAGCCGGTGATACTACTGTGGAGGAAATCTCACCGGAATAAGGAGCTCCGGCCACCAGCAAGCTTGGTTGATCTTGCGACTGGCTTTGTCTCACCGTGGGGGACGATGGTGAGGCAATGGTTCGCCGGAAAATGGCTGGCGAAGAGGCGAGATGGCCGGCGGCAGAGAGAGAGAGAGAGAGAGAGAGAGAGAGAGAGAGAATTCAGATCTGAAAATGAGAGTCCTCCCTAATTTTGGAGGGAAAAAAAACTATATACTCCCCTCAACTTTGAATCTTAGCCCTTAGATTAATCCAATGTCCAAAAATGCATCCTTAATGATTAAGAATATTCTTTAAGGGCTAAGGATTGGTGACATGGCATCATGGATGGACATGATCAATTATAAATGAATGGCCATGATTGATTTGCTTATCCCCTAATTAATTTGCTTAATCCTTAAAGAAGGGCATTTTGGTAATTTCACTTAGGGGCATTTTCGTAATTTTCAATTAAGGGCATTTTTGTCATTTTTGGGCTCAAAGGGATGTGGCTGGCTTTGGCTGGTCGGAATGGACTGTCGATCGCCGGATTTTCGACCGGAAAATGGCCAGTCCGATCAGACCGGTTTAATTCGAATTAAACCGGGTTGAACCGGTTGAACGGGTTCAATCCTTGGTTCCATTTGTTCTAATTTTGTACAATTTGATCTCTATCATGAGTAATTGATCCCATTATTATTGAATTTGATCAAATTGGATTGAACCGATTTGAAATTCATGCACAAATTGATCCAATTTAACTTGTTTAGCTCAATTGTTCTTAAATTTGGGTAATTGCATGGCCAAGCTAGACTGACAAATTTAATTGAAGTCCAATTAGCCAAATTGAGTCTCAATTCATCAAATTGAATATTAGTCTAGAGTGGGTCAAGTTGAATTGCACTAATTGGACCAATTACTCTTAGACTTCTTAATCATTGGATCACTAAATTGATCAAATTGACTCAAGTTCATGTGAATCTTCCAAAATTGATTTTGAAGTTGGATTTGATATAAGAAATTAGGCTCATTCGTGCCTCAATTGCGCAAATCATGAAGAATCGATCCAAATCACTGATTATGGCCAAAATTGGGGCTTTTTGTGTTTGGCTTGGAATTACAAAATTTGTTCCAAAATTGAATATAAGATGACCTCTAGATCAAATGTCGTGAAGAAAACTAACCTAAACAATGACTAGAAATGAAGTAATTTCATTTTTGGCCAATTTGAACCAAATTCGGCAAATTGGGAAAAAGTTGATTCTAAATCGATTTTTGTAAAATTTCAAATGCCAAAGGCAAATTGAATGTAAAATAAGATGATTTTTGGACTTTTGTATATTTCGATTTTTTTGGTCAAATGTTTGACCAAAAGTCAAACCCTAGTTGACTTTTCACTAGGAGTTTGATTTTATGATCAAATCTTTGAATTTTCTGGAATTTCCACTTCTAAAGTGAAATTAAATTTGAAAGGAATCTTTTTATGCGAAAATCCCCAATTTGACCCGGGGTTGACTTTTGGTCAAAGGGTTGACCAAAAAGTCAACGCGAAAGTCAACCGTTTGACTTTTCGGGTTTTTGCATGAAATGAATAGAAAATTGTTTACAGAAACTAGGCCAACAGACAGAATTAAAAAACGACACTTTTTGTTCAAGAAACGGGTTCCGTCGCGATCGGAAACTATAATCTCGAATTTTCTACTTTTAATAACGCGTCGGCTAAAAATTAAGTGTCAACAGCTGCCCCTCTTTGAGTGAGAGTTCGAAGAGGTTCCGTTCAAAGACCAATTGGCACCTGCAAATTTTAGTCGACTTCACTTGGGAAATAAAAGAAGCTAAAGACAAAGGCATTTGATCAGAGTCTTACCTGAAGCACTTACCATTGACTATTTGGATTGTCAGCTCATTCATGTGTTTTTCTCTTCTCTCTCTCTTATGGTGGAACGAAGGAAGAAAAGAAAAAGAAATGGTTTTGTAAGAGAACTATGGTTTAAGGATAACCAACAACCTAAGGACAAGGTTTAAAAATAACCTAGAACCTAAGGTAAGGTTTAAGGATGATCAGGAACCTAAGGACAAGGTTTAAGGATGACCTAGAACCTAAGGACAAGGTTTAAGGATGACCTAGAACCTAAGGTAAGGTTTAAGGATGACCAGGAACCAAAAGACAAGGTTTAAGGATGACCTAGAACCTAAGGACAAGGTTTAAGGATGACCTAGAACCTAAGGACAAGGTTTAAGGATGACCTAGAACCTAAGATAAGGTTTAAGGATGACCAGGAACCAAAAGACAAGGTTTAAGGATGACCTAAAACCTAAGGACAAGGTTTAAGGATGACCTAGAACCTAAGGTAAGGTTTTAAGGATGACCGAAAATCGAAAATGGGGGTTATGGTTTAGGCTGACCAAAAACCGAGAATGGGGGATATGGTTTAGGCTGACCAAAAATCGAAAATGGGGGGTATGGTTTAGGCTGACCAAAAACCGAAAATGGGGGTTATGGTTTAGGCTGACCAAAAACCAAAAATGGGGGGTATGGTTTAGGCTGACCAAAAACCGATCCATTGGGGAAAGATATTTTGAAAAAAAAAGAGTTCCGAGATTGTTTAACGACAAATCAAACGGAATTATTCACATTTTGGTAAAAGACACTGACTATCAAAATCCTTAAGAGGAAATTTTAACAAAATGATCTTTGAATAACCATCTAAAGAGGTTAGATAAAAAATGCCAAATTGGAAATAACCTAATCAAAAAGGTCTTTCGCACTGGCTCTCATAAAGGCTTTGATTCCCATCCATTGATGTGGGAAAGCTATTCAATTCTTATTGGCGATGCCTCACGAACCTATGTCAAAGGTTTTCGGAAACGTTCACATTGAATACAAATTGATTGATCAAAAAGGTCTTTCAAAAGGACCGTAATATAGGCTTGGTCATGGGCTTACACAAAGGGTATTTGCTTTGAGGCCAAGAAAAGAAATATACCATCAACATCTTCATCGGGTTTACAAGTCAAGAACCTTGAAAATAAGACAAGATGTGATTGCTTCCACTCCTTTTAGCGGTAGTTTCTTTGTGAAATCTTTACGTCAACTCAAACCATCCCAATCGGAAGAGACTTCGGAGAGGGTTGTAATGTCGGTTCAGATTTTGATGAAATTAGTATCAATTAAAAGATCTTGATCTCAGTGTGAACTTTTGTGAAGAAAACGTTTTCATATTTCGAACACATGAATTTATGAAAATCGAAGAACACACGAAGGTCAGTCAGAAACTAGTCTGTCACCATATTTATGCATAGATGACGTTGCAGATCGTACAATGCTAACATGCTTGGAATTTTATGAAAATTTTATGATAAATATATAAAGATGTTCTTTACGACATTCGTGAAGAAAGTTTTTTCAAAAAACGATCGTAGAAAATCAGAAAAATCATAGAACAGCACAACGTCAATCAGGAATACATCAGAACAGACTTGAACATCACATTCCAGATTCTCATCCTAACTTTGCAAAGAGTTTTGACATAGTAAACTAAGTCCGATTGAGGCATTCGATATATCGAATCGAAGCTTGAGACGCGTTTTACGATTCTCTAGTTCGGTACTTCGCAATATTTCGACATTAACGAGCTGAAATGAGCATCTCAAACATGCAGGTTTCTCTGTACACGAATTTACAGAACAACATCCAAGTTTACTTACCTTGTTTAAAGATGCTCCGACGCGCAATCGAGCGATCCGGTCTCCGTATTCAGATCAAAAACAGCACGGAGAAGTCTTGGAAAGCTCGACAAACATATGAGAATAGATTGCACAAACTATAGTGAGAATCGATTCGATTTCGCACTAATGAACTAATAACAGAGAATCAAGTCAAAAGATGCGATCCGGTGGCTATTCAACGAGAAGCCGGCCACCACAGCGACATGAAGACGCCAAGGAATGCTGCTGGAGGTTCAGGATCGCCCGGGGGAACGCCGATTAGCCGGTTCAGCCGCTTGCACCGGCTGATTGAATCGCCGGCGACCAAGCCGGTGATACTACCGTGGAGGAAATCTCACCGGAATGAGGAGCTCCGGCCACCAGCAAGCTTGGTTGATCTTGCGACTGGCTTTGTCTCACCGTGGGGGACGATGGTGAGGCAATGGTTCGCCGGAAAATGGCTGGCGAAGAGGCGAGATGGCCGGCGGCAGAGAGAGAGAGAGAGAGAGAGAGAGAGAGGAGAGAGAATTCAGATCTGAAAATGAGAGTCCTCCCTAATTTTGGAGGGAAAAAAAACTATATACTCCCCTCAACTTTGAATCTTAGCCCTTAGATTAATCCCATGTCCAAAAATGCATCCTTAATGATTAAGAATATTCTTTAAGGGCTAAGGATTGGTGACATGGCATCATGGATGGACATGATCAATTCTAAATGAATGGCCATGATTGATTTGCTTATCCCCTAATTAATTTGCTTAATCCTTAAAAAAGGGCATTTTGGTAATTTCACTTAGGGGCATTTTCGTAATTTTCAATTAAGGGCATTTTTGTCATTTTTGGGCTCAAAGGGATGTGGGCGGCTTTGGCGGTCGGAATGGATCGATCGCCGGATTTTCGGCCGGAAAATGGCCGGTCCGTCGAGGCCGGTTTAATTCGAATTAAACCGGGTTGAACCAGTTGAACGGGTTCAATCCTTGGTTCCATTTGTTCTAATTTTGTACAATTTGATCTCTATCATGAGTAATTGATCCCATTATTATTGAATTCGATCAAATTGGATTGAACCGATTTGAAATTCATTCACAAATTGATCCAATTTAACTTGTTTAGCTCAATTGTTCTTAAATTTGGGTAATTGCATGGCCAAGCTAGACTGACAAATTTAATTGAAGTCCAATTAGCCAAATTGAGTCTCAATTCATCAAATTGAATATTAGTCTAGAGTGGGTCAAGTTGAATTGCACTAATTGGACTAATTAGTCTTAGACTTCTTTATCATTGGATCACTAAATTGATCAAATTGACTCAAGTTCATGTGAATCTTCCAAAATTGATTTTGAAGTTGGATTTGATATAAGAAATTAGGCTCATTCGTGCCTCAATTGCGCAAATCATGAAGAATCGATCCAAATCACTGATTAGGGCCAAAATTGGGGCTTTTTGTGTTTGGCTTGGAATTACAAAATTTGTTCCAAAATTGAATATAAGATGACCTCTAGATCAAATGTCGTGAAGAAAACTAACCTAAACAATGACTAGAAATGAAGTAATTTCATTTTTGGCCAATTTGAACCAAATTCGGCAAATTGGGAAAAAGTTGATTCTAAATCGATTTTTGTAAAATTTCAAATGCCAAAGGCAAATTGAATGTAAAATAAGATGATTTTTGGACTTTTGTATTTTTCGATTTTTTAGGTCAAAGGTTTGACCAAAAGTCAAACCCTAGTTGACTTTTCACTAGGAGTTTGATTTTATGATCAAATCTTTGAATTTTCTGGAATTTCCACTTCTAAAGTGAAATTAAACTTGAAAGGAATCTTTTTATGCGAAAATCCCCAATTTGACCCGGGGTTGACTTTTGGTCAAAGGGTTGACCAAAAAGTCAACGCGAAAGTCAACCGTTTGACTTTTCGGGTTTTTGCATGAAATAAATAGAAAATTGTTTACAGAAACTAGGCCAACAGACAGAATTAAAAAACGACACTTTTTGTTCAAGAAACGGGTTCCGTCGCGATCGGAAACTATAATCTCGAATTTTCTACTTTTAATAACGCGTCGGCTAAAAATTAAGTGTCAACAGCTGCCCATCTTTGAGTGAGAGTTCGAAGAGGTTCCGTTCAAAGACCAATTGGCACCTACAAATTTTAGTCGACTCCACTTGGGAAATAAAAGAAGCTAAAGACAAAGGCATTTGATCAGAGTCTTACCTGAAGCACTTACCATTGACTATTTGGATTGTCAGCTCATTCATGTGTTTTTCTCTTCTCTCTCTCTTATGGTGGAACGAAGGAAGAAAAGAAAAAGAAATGGTTTTGTAGGAAATCTATGGTTTAAGGATAACCAACAACCTAAGGACAAGGTTTAAAAATAACCTAGAACCTAAGGTAAGGTTTAAGGATGATCAGGAACCTAAGGACAATGTTTAAGGATGACCTAGAACCTAAGGACAAGGTTTAAGGATGACCTAGAACCTAAGGTAAGGTTTAAGGATGACCAGGAACCAAAAGACAAGGTTTAAGGATGACCTAGAACCTAAGGACAAGGTTTAAGGATGACCTAGAACCTAAGATAAGGTTTAAGGATGACCAGGAACCAAAGGACAAGGTTTAAGGATGACCTAGAACCTAAGGACAAGGTTTAAGGATGACCTAGAACCTAAGGTAAGGTTTTAAGGAGGACCGAAAATCGAAAATGGGGGTTATGGTTTAGGCTGACCAAAAACCGAGAATGGGGGATATGGTTTAGGCTGACCAAAAATCGAAAATGGGGGGTATGGTTTAGGCTGACCAAAAACCGAAAATGGGGGTTATGGTTTAGGCTGACCAAAAACCAAAAATGGGGGGTATGGTTTAGGCTGACCAAAAACCGATCCATTGGGGAAAGATATTTTGAAAAAAAAAGAGTTCCGAGATTGTTTAACGACAAATCAAACGGAATTATTCACATTTTGGTAAAAGACACTGACTATCAAAATCCTTAAGAGGAAATTTTAACAAAATGATCTTTGAATAACCATCTAAAGAGGTTAGATAAAAAATGCCAAATTGGAAATAACCTAATCAAAAAGGTCTTTCGCACTGGCTCTCATAAAGGCTTTGATTCCCATCCATTGATGTGGGAAAGCTATTCAATTCTTATTGGCGATGCCTCACGAACCTATGTCAAAGGTTTTCGGAATCGTTCACATTGAATACAAATTGATTGATCAAAAAGGTCTTTCAAAAGGACCGTAATATAGGCTTGGTCATGGGCTTACACAAAGGGTATTTGCTTTGAGGCCAAGAAAAGAAATATACCATCAACATCTTCATCGGGTTTACAAGTCAAGAACCTTGAAAATAAGACAAGATGTGATTGCTTCCACTCCTTTTAGCGGTAGTTTCTTTGTGAAATCTTTACGTCAACTCAAACCATCCCAATCGGAAGAGACTTCGGAGAGGGTTGTAATGTCGGTTCGGATTAGGCTCAAAAGGCTTGAAATTTTGTGGAAGGGGTTTGAAAGAGAAATGATGATTATCTTGGCATCATTACCAAATCATCCAAATTTGACATCATTTGACTCTTGAAAACCAAATTGTCTCGAGAGTCCATTTTTCTTGCAACATAAGAGCTTTGCTCTTTCTAAGCATATTTTGCAATGGGAATTTCGTTTTCATCATTAACATGTTGTTTTTTGCTTCTGTTTTTGCTTTTGATACATTTTCTTGTTCATGGGCATCGGCCTTGCTTTTACCAGGCACACTGCTTTTTCATGCCCCCTAATATTTATCTTTTGAGCTCTTTGGACTCTCGAGACACTCTATACATATTCACTAATTTTTCCAAATTTTCCTGGTAAATCATATGCATTGCCCCAATGTAGGGAGATAATCAACATTTTGGGCTTTGAAATGAACATGCTTAAGGCTCAATTTGGCTAAGCAAGGGATATTTGTGTTTGGGTAGAGGAAAAGAATGCTCTTCTTCACTTTAGGATGTTTCGAGCTTCCATAAAGATCCACCTGAAATTACCACAAGAAGGTTGATGCAAGTGAAAGCAATAAAATCTTTCTTAATCTTTTTGCTCCAAAAATGATCAACCACAACTTCTTAACTTGCCCCAATGTGGGGTGGTTCTTGACAGGGGTATTTTGAAAATTCTCCTTATTTGGCTCAAAGTGGCTGGCAAAGGATAAAATAAGTGTTTAGGATAGAGAAGTGAAATGCCTTTTATCACTTCAATCCATGTATTTAATGTGAACGAACCCTACGTCCTAGGACATGGTTTTTTTTTCGCTCAATTTTCTCAAAATGTGTAGAGGGACGTGTTTGATCAAAGGTTTGCCTTTTATCATCCTAGGCATTTCCATTCGGCATTTTTGAGAAACCCTTTTTTTTTGTTTTTTCAAAGGATCATTTAGTTAAATCTCCCGTTTGTAGGGAATTTTGATAGACCAAAACGATTGGAAATGATTTTTAAGAATAATGATTCGTTGACTCCTCTGGGATTTTTTTTTTGACAAGATCCCAAACTTGAAAAACCTTTTAGACAGAAAAGGTCCTCACAAATAGGATCTACTTCCTAAGCTCTAGAGAGAAGATTGATTTTATGTAACTGCTTTCTCGAGGTTGACTCCTCGGGGTTTGGAATAGCCTCCTTGGGGAATAGCTGAGTATCTGCAAAATGAACAAATATGCAAAAATGCTATGTACGTATGAGATGCATGATGCAAATATCCTAAAGTGACTCGGATTCAATCCAAAGCAACTCAAAGGCTTTTTATTCAGGGAAAATATTTCTTGACAGCATCAGCATTTACAGGTTTTGGCAACTCTCTGCCATCCATTTCTACAAGAATCAATGTTCCGCCGGGTAACACCTTTTTGATGACATAAAGTCCTTCATAATTGGGGGTGAACTTCCCACAATCTAGAATGATGGGTAGGACTTTCCTCAAAACCAGGTCATTGACCTCAAAATGCCTGGGTCGAACCTTACGGTTGAATGACTTAGCCACTCGCTTTTGGTAGTTTTGTCCATGGCACAGAGCTTTTACCCTTTTTTCATCAATCACGTTAAGCTGTTCAAATCTTTGTTGAGTCCATTCTGCTTCAGAAAGCTTTACTTGCGAAAGTACCCTTAATGAAGGAATTTCCACTTCCACAGGTAAAACTGCTTCCATTCCATACACTAATGAGAATGGTGTTGCCCTAGTCGAAGTGCGAATAGAAGTTCGGTAAGCCATTAACGCGTACGGCAACCGATCATGCCAATCTCGGTAATTCTCTGCCGTTTTGGACAAAATCTTCTTGATGTTCTTGTTTGCCGCCTCCACAGCTCCATTCATTTGTGGGCGGTAAGGAGAAGAATTCAAGTGGCGAATCAAGCAAAGACATCTCGGTACTCTTTCAAGAGTTCGATCAGTCGATCGGTATCTGTTTGAGAGAGACTTGCCCCAATTTTTGTTTCTTTGGGATTCTCAGAATCACCCAAATTTACAGTGATAATTTGTTCTTCAGTGGGAGGTTTGGACTCTTTATGTCGGATCCATTCTCTTTTAATAACGCTGTAATCTTTTTCATTTTTGGGATCAGAATAATCGGGTTCGCAAGAGTCTTTTGGACATGAATGCGAGCCAAACATATGACTATATCATGATTATGCAAAGTGTTATGCTTGAGATGCAACCAAGAATGATTAGCATATGAAGATAATAAATGTAATGCATGTAGATGTGATGAAAAAAAACTTTCGAAAACCAGGTTTTCAAAAATTTCATGGGGAACTCATCCTCATATCATTGGACATCCTTGTTCCAACAAATCATTTTGAAAACTATAGATCGTGCAAAAGCCCAAGCCTCAAAGCATCATCATAGGGCTGGTTTGGTATACTTTCGCACGTCTATTAACAAAACATGAGAATGCTTTTAGTGATATGCATTAAATGTCATACAGCATATAACGTTTTGGATCCAAAGTTTGTGATCCGAATTATTACAACATATGAAATGAACAAATGGAAGTCCCTCGCAGGGGAGAATTAGGTGGATTACAACTGGAAGAAAAGTAGAACACAGAAACATCCCTTACGCAGCAGGATTGATCATGGCTACAATGCCATCGTCTTCAAATTCGGGCCCTCATCCACTTGGGACGATAGTCTTGGGGTCAATAAAAGCACTCGGAGGAGTGTATTTTACCATGAAATCATATTTACCATTCGGCTGTCCGAGGGTGTCGACAATTTCGCCCTTTTCGATTGCCTTCCTAACAAACTCTCGGTCCCAGTAGGAAGTATGGCATTCAAATTCCGAATCAGCATCGGAAGGAACTTCTCTATCATCTTCATCGTTCCATCCAGTCGGAACAATGTCTTTCAAGTCTTTCTCATGGGCCTTCTTCATAAATTCACGATCTTGACAAGCATTCTTGCTCTCATATTCCAAATCGGTATCGGAATACGTGTCACTCCAAAGTTCGTCAACGTCTGGCTCGTATCCATCCTCGTTCGGCTTAAAGCATGAGACTTCGTCTGCGAATTTGCAAGAGAAATTTTCGGATGACAAATCGATTACAGCGGTCTCGATGGACCTTTCGGGTTTCTTTCCTTGAAATGGCTGGATTGTGCCTAAAGCAACCATCTTGGCTAGGCAATGCATTTTCTCCTCTCGGGAGATGTCTCCTCCTTTTGGTTGACATCCAGCTATGGTCGATAGCTCCTCTAGCTTTGCCACGTCGATCAAGAAAGGTTTCTCATTCTCGTCTCCAAATATCACATTAACGGCTTCGGTATGGTTGGGGAGTGGATTTTTTTGAACATTTGGTGTAGCATCTTTAAATGACAAGATCTTCTTATCTAGCAGGTTCTGAATCTTGACCTTGAGAGTATAACAGTTGTCCACATCATGGCCCTTCTCACCCATGTGGTACACGCAAGATTTTGATAAATCAAACCCAACAAACTTTGGTAGGTTGTTTCTCGGGATTTCTTTTGCTACGAGTCTTTGTTCAATCAACATCGGCAGCAACTGAGACATAGGTCTTTGCAACAGAGAAAATTGTCTTTGTGGTGCTTTTCCTTTTCGGTCAAAATTTCGGGAAGAGCCCCCTGCTTCCATAACGGACCTTTGAACTGGTGAGTTTAATGGCTTTTGAGTATTAGGATTTTGAATATAGGCAACCTCCACCATTGGCTCCTTATCCTTCTTTGAGGTAAATCTGCGAGTCGTCATCTCGGATAATCGACCCTCTCGCATGATTCCTTCGATAGGTTCTCCCATTTCAACCATTGCGGGAAAATTGATGCAAGTGTTATTAAACATCTTATCGAAGTATTCTCGAGGTAGAGCTCGAAGAAACAGTTGCATGATTTCTTTCTCGGACAGCGGAGGTTTAACTTGGGACGCCGTAGTTCTCCACCTTTGGGCATACGCTCTAAAAGTTTCATTTCTCCTTTTATCAACCTGGACCAGCTCTTCACGGGTTGGAGCAATTTCAGTATTAAACTTATATTGTTGGAGGAATTCATCTGCGAGGTCTTCCCAGGTGCAAATTTTCTCCAAATCCAACTCGATGAACCATGTTAAGGCGAAATCAGCCAAGCTATCTTGAAAATTGTTGATCAACAACGGAGTATTATCGGAGTAACGAGCCATCTTACTCAAATAATATTTCAAATGGGTCTTAGGACACCCAGTTCTATCGTACCTCCTTGAAAATTCGGGCTCCTTGTAAAAATCAGGGACTTTCACCTTTGTAAAAGGTGACAGCTTATCAAAGCCTTGGAGTTGGTAACCTTGCAACATGCACAGGCGTTCTTCCAATTTTGCGAGACGTCTCGCACTCTCTTCATCCATATGAACAACAGGCGACTCCTTAGGTGGAGCTTCCAAATCAATGACGGCGGGAATAGCATTAACGGGGACCTCTTCAGCAGGTCCTTTGTCGGCAGGATCTATCGTCGGTGTGTTAGCAGGCGCATTAAGAGTAGAAGCTACAGTAATAGGAGCCACAGGCGTGAAGTTCTTTACTTGATTTGCAAGATCAGTTAAGAGCGCCATCATTTGCGCCATCTGATTCTCAATGGTAATAACGCGGGTACAAGTGTCCTCGTTTTCCATCCTTGCTTGGCGATGGGTGCGTATAATTGAATGCGTCTCAGCCGTATTTTAGTACCTTGTGTAAAAAAAACAGAAATCAGGTTAGTATGCGGAAAATGAATTGAGACGAAAATATAAAACCCTTCAATTTTATATTTTCTTTGGATGAAATAGAGATAAGAAATATTCTCATGATCCCAATATCATGTGAATAATCTCTTATCACAATTTCTTCACAAGAAATTATACAATTAAAGGGGTAACACGCGATGATTGATCAAGATGCCCCATCTATATTCCATTGGAATCTCGGGAAAGCACATAAAAGGGAAATTTCACTAATTACAACGAAATTCGTGAAATATAATCCCTATACATCAATCTAGAAACAAAAGGAGAATCCCATTACATCATTACTAACATGAGTAAAGAGGAAACCTTATACATCAAATCTATAAAATGAAAATTACATGAAAGGAGATTTCCTCATGGAATATAGCTAAACTCCTAATGGATCTTCTTTAGGTGCGAGGCGAATTCGTTTGTTTTCTTGGGTCAAACGTTCAACCTCGGCTAAAGCCTCATCCTTTTCCCTAAGAGCTCTTGCGGCTATAGCTTGTTCTTGAGTTGGCTTCTCGGGGACATTAGGGAGATCCACTTTAAGCTCGGGCTCGAGATGACGGTGTATGTACTCCGGCAATGCATGATGTATCTTCATTTCTCCTTCCAATTCTGACTCATCGGTAATGAGAATCGGCTCCGGGTGGCATTTGTACCACATATCAATGATAGACTTGACCATTTCTTTCAAATCCGCCATTTGGTCCTTTTGGATGACATGTTTGCGATAGTCAAAATGATATAACCCCAGCTTGAGGAATGGCGGAATCTTTTGAAGTGCGCGATATTGACGGATCACCCTAAAAGGGTAATATGACGTAGACCCCGTTACACCCAAAAGTGGGATTGGGTTGTCAGATCCGTTATTAAGGCGTACCTCGGGATTTCCAAGCCAACGAACATGCCATTGGATTTGATTTGGAACAAGGTTCTTGAAAAAATTAAACCAAGTTGAGAATGACCAATAAGGAAAGATTTCTTCCTTTTCTCGGAAGAGCGAGATAGGATGACAATCCTTGGACACATCTATGATTTTCAAGCTCAAACCGAAGTCTTTGAGGTGAGAGACCAACCAAATTTGGAGTAAACCTATTGAGGCTCTAAAGATACCATTTCTGTTTTGTTTGAACTTATTGAGTGATACGAAGGTCTCACCTAGGATCATATTGGAGAATCTTTTGAATATACACACTTGATTGACAATGTGAACTACCAAAGGATCCATAGTCTTTTTGGTGAATGGAAAAATCACAAAACCAAAGAATGCTAAGAGAAAGACTCGAGGAATTTGATTACTCGCTTCTTTTGGCAAGCTAGAAAAATGTCGCTCTAAGAATGTGAAAGGGAGTGCATTAGAATTTCCTCTAAGAACGCATTTGATTTGGAGAATGTCAACTTCTAAGAATTGGCTCAAAAGAGTTATAGGATCTATATCTATCGGAGGACTAACTAGACCAAAAAACCCGACTCTTCCAATGGCAATATCGTACTCCTCAATTGTAGGGGTCAATTCATTTCGACCAACCACAAAAGTGGATGTCTTTGAGTTCCAAAAATGGGACAATGCTTTGATCATAGCAACACGAGGCTCGATGTATAAAAGAGCGGGAAGATATCCGATCCTCTTTTCCACGTAATCCTTGTGCTTTGGCTCGAGACTTTCCCACATGACCATGAGAGCTTTAGGTACGGGGATGATTCGAATCTCCGACATATCCATTTTGACTAACCCTAATTTGGGGCATCGAGATTAGTCACCACGCATTATGGAAAGGAATATAACGTGGAATTGAAACGGTGTAATTGAAATTGCAGAACGATACAATCAACCTTACCGCGAAGAAAAAATGGCAAACACATCGACACATTGCATGAGGACATGTGAGTTTTGACATCTAAGGGTAGGATTCTAAAGGTTTAAGGTCCCCACCTTAATTAGATAAAAAGAGTTTACCCACCGCTACTAACGTCGGTCGGTGCACTTCTTACTAATCAAGATGAGCGGTATTGAAGAATGGATTACCACATGCATTCACATGCGGATTCCACTCTTAATACCTCCTAAAGGTGCCCTAAAGCGATCCGGGGTTTTAGACCGCGGGACGTGGGTGCATTGTGTCGTGCTAAAGCAAGTAAACATGCATTTAAATCTAAAGCAAACAACACTTCAACATAATCTCATACATTCGACATTCATCCGAACGCCACCTACAAAACAAAGGGTTTGCATTCACTCCACCCCTTATGTCTCCCACCTACAAAACCATTTAACACATGATTAGTGGACTAACCTCATTTTTCACGCGACTTCGACATGCAGTCGATGCTACAAAATGTAGACAAGTGAGATAACAACCAACAAATTTATTACGGCTTTAATCCACTTAAGTTTGTAACCTAGTCCCCAGCGGAGTCGCCAAGCCTGTCGCGACCTACCTCTCGAGGGCCGAACTCGGTGAAGGTGGGTTTAGAGGTAAGTGTTCATGAAACGGTTCATACGGTACATCATAAAAGATGGTTCATCCGTACAGTCCATTATTCATGAACGTGAATCTTCCCTAATTCATACCTCGCATGACAGCGGATCAATTTTATCTTTTTTAGGAGCCGCCACTAGCCTAAGTCGGAGGTCGGTTAGAATACCTAACCAATACGTGGGAATTTCGTATTGGTTTCTACGAAAATCAAAGATCAAAGGTTCGGGGACTAGCTTACGTTAATATTTCTATTAACGCCCTTTCGGTACCGCTAAACTTAACATGGTTGTTATCTAAGTTGTCATGCATTTGTTCTTTACCATTTTCATGTCAAAGTTTTAGTCCAAAATGTGATCATGCATCTTGTTTTTTGTGTTTTCATTTAAGATTGTAAACTCATCCTATCTTAGTCTAGAAAAGAAAGAAAGAAACGATTGTATTGAAAGGCATTACGTAAAGTAAACACTCAAAGTATTGAAAAGACGAGCTAATTCTAAGTGCGAGAAAGTAAAAAACCCGCAACTCGTCGGGTGTTTATTACAACACAAATTGAAAACCCGAGACATGATCGGGGATGAATGAATTGAATACGAATTGAAACCGGATCGGACATCGGTCTATCGCCATCATCAAATGAATACAAATTGAGACCGGATTGGACATCGGTCAATCGTCTTGGTCTTTTACAACTTTCGATTATCCTCCCACGGACCGTCTCTCGGGTGTCGGCGTTTATATTCACAACATACATTCATGACAAACAATATCCAAAAGAATAACCAAAGAAAAACAATGATGCAAACAATTCACTAATCAAGCACAGGCCTCGGGATCGGCCTTTGTTTTTCATGCATTTCGATTCACCACCCACCTAATCATCTAATATTATTTGATTAATGGTTAACGATAATGGGCTACCATTTGCATTCAGAAAAACGGCAACTCATATCAATTAACCCCTAAAGTCGGGTTCTAAATGACCATAATGGGCTACCCGCCGAACATGCACCGGGCCTAACATTCATCAAACAAACACATGCATAGCAATGAAATAAAGCATGCATGCAGGCCCACGGGCCTTTTTTCGAAGCCAATAAAACAATGAGAAGTTGGCTTCATAAGGAGACCACTTATTCAGTTATTATCTAATTCGGATTGCTTCTGTTCAGATGTGATTAACTAACCTAATGATGTCCAAATGAAGTGATTCAGGTGTCATTGGAAACCTTATGACATGAGGATCAAAAGTTAAGCAGACCATTTTTTCTAAATCATCACCAATTTTCACGAAAATGACAAATTCACCCTCGGTGACAGACTGGACCCGGTTCTGTTAAGGATTTAAAAATAATAGCGGGAAAAATAACAAACCTTATCAAAACCGTTTGAAAATTTTTATACTGTTAGAATTATCCGTTTGTGATAACTTTTATGTTTTGAGTTTTTGCTAAAAAGTCCTACACATTTTTATAAAATTCGGTTTTCACAAAGGACTCAACTGCAAATCAAATTTTAACCCGAGAAGGCCTTTTATGAAATTTTAAGCAAATTGACCCTCTAAAAATTGCTATTAGGCCCTGAAAATTTTCAGTCAATATAATGAGACCCCAATGAACAACTTTGTAATTTTGATTTTTTGCAAAGGAGGACTCTAACTTTATCAAATTCGGAAAAAAATCTTTTGAATTCCAAAGGAATGAAAATCAGATCTGAACACAGATACTGATTAGATTATAAAAATTCCTTTTGAAAATCCAAATGAACTTAGATTTTGATGAAATTAGTATCAATTAAAAGATCTCGATCTCAGTGTGAAATTTTGTGAAGAAAATGTTTTCATATTTCGAACACATGAATTTATGAAAATCGAAGAACACACGAAGGTCAGTCAGAAACTAGTCTGTCACCAGATTTATGCATAGATGACGTTGCAGATCGTACAATGCTAACATGCTTGGAATTTTATGAACATTTTATGATAAATATATTAAGATGTGCTTTACGACTTTCGTGAAGAAAGTTTTTTTCAAAAAACGATCGTAGAAAATCAGAAAAATCATAGAACAGCACAACGTCAATCAGGAATACATCATAACAGACTTGAACATCACATTCCAGATTCTGATCCTAACTTTCCAAAGAGTTTTGACATAGCAAACTAAGTCCGATTGAGGCATGCGATATATCGAATCGAAGCTTGAGACGCGTTTTAGGATTCTCTAGTTCGTCACTTCGCAAGATTTCGACATTAACGAGCTGAAATCAGCATCTCAAACATGCAGGTTTCTCTGTACACGAATTTACAGAACAACATCCAAGTTTACTTACCTTGTTTAACGATGCTCCGACGCGCAATCGAGCGATCCGGTCTCTGTATTCAGATCAAAAACAGCACGGAGAAGTCTCGGAAAGTTCGACAAACCTATGAGAATAGATTGCACAAACTATAGTGAGAATCGATTCGATTTCGCACTAATGAACTAATAACAGAGAATCAAGTCAAAAGATGCGATCCGGTGGCTGTTCAACGAGAAGCCGGCCACCACAGCGACATGAAGACGCCAAGGAATGCTGCTAGAGGTTCAGGATCGCCGGAGGGAATGCCGATTGGCCAGTTCAGCCGCTTGAACCGGTTGATTGAATCGCCGGCGACCAAGCCGGTGATGCTGCCGTGGAGGAAATCTCACCGGAATGAGGAGCTCCGGCCACCAGCAGGCTTGGCTGATCTTGCGACTGGTTTTGTCTCACCGTGGGGGACGACGGTGAGGCAATGGTTCGCTGGAAAATGGCTGGCGAAGAGGCGAGATGGCCGGCGGCCGAGAGAGAGATAGAGATACATGAGCTTAGAGAGAGAGAGAGAGAGAGAGAGAGAGAGAGAGAGGAGAGAGAATTCAGATCTGAAAATGAGAGTCCCCCCTAATTTTGGAGGGAAAAAAAACTATATACTCCCCTCAACTTTGAATCTTAGCTCTTAGATTAATCCAATGTCCAAAAATGCATCCTTAATGATTAAGAATATTCTTTAAGGGCTAAGGATTGGTGACATGGCATCATGGATGGACATGATCAATTCTAAATGAATGGCCATGATTGATTTGCTTATCCCTAATTAATTTGCTTAATCCTTAAAGAAGGGCATTTTGGTAATTTCTCTTAGGGGCATTTTCGTAATTTTCAATTAAGGGCATTTTTGTCATTTTTGGGCTCAAAGAGATGTGCCCGGCTTTGGCTGGTCGGAATGGATTGTCGATCGCCGGATTTTCGACCGGAAAATGGCCAGTCCGATCAGACCGGTTCAATTCGAATTAAACCGGGTTGAACCGGTTGAACAGGTTCAATCCTTGGTTCCATTTGTTCTAATTTTGTACAAATTGATCTCTATCATGATTAATTGATCCCATGAATATTGAATTCGATCAAATTGGATTGAACCGATTTGAAATTCATGCACAAATTGATCCAATTTAACTTGTTTAGCTCAATTGTTCTTAAATTTGGGTAATTGCATGGCCAAGCTAGACTGACAAATTTAATTGAAGTCCAATTAGCCAAATTGAATCTCAATTCATCAAATTGAATATTAGTCTAGAGTGGGTCAAGTTGAATTGCACTAATTGGACCAATTACTCTTAGACTTCTTAATCATTGGATCACTAAATTGATCAAATTGACTCAAGTTCATGTGAATCTTCCAAAATTGATTTTGAATTTGGATTTGATATAAGAAATTAGGTTCATTCGTGCCTCAATTGTGCAAATCATGAAGAATCAATCCAAATCACTAATTAGGGCCAAAATTGGGGGTTTTTGTGTTTGGCTTGGAATTACAAAATTTGTTCCAAAATTGAATATAAGATGACCTCTAGATCAAATGTCGTGAAGAAAACTAACCTAAAAAATGACTAGAAATGAAGTAATTTCATTTTTGGCTGATTTGAACCAAATTCCGCAAATTGGGAAAAAGTTGATTCTAAATCGATTTTTGTAAAATTTCAAATGCCAAAGGCAAATTGAATGTAAAATAAGATGATTTTTGGACTTTTGTATTTTTCAATTTTTTTGGTCAAATGTTTGACCAAAAGTTAAACCCTAGTTGACTTTTCACTAGAAGTTTGATTTTATGATCAAATCTTTGAATTTTCTGGAATTTCCACTTCTAAAGTGAAATTAAACTTGAAAGGAATCTTTTTATACGAAAAACTCTAATTTGACCAGGGGTTGACTTTTGATCAAAGGGTTGACCAAAAAGTCAACGCGAAAGTCAACCGTTTGACTTTTCGGGTTTTTGCATGAAATGAATAGAAAATTGTTTACAGAAACTAGGCCAACAGACAGAATTAAAAAACGACACTTTTTGTTCAAGAAACGGGTTCCGTCGCGATCGGAAACCATAATCTTGAATTTTCTACTTTTAATGACGCGTCGGCTAAAAATTAGGTGTCAACAGCGAGGAGCCCTTAGGCAATTTCCAAAACCCTACTGACAAAGAATCACTACGCAAATTTTAAAATCCTACTGGTGAGGAACCACTAGGCAAATTTCCAAATTCTCAGGCGAGGAGCCTCAGGTGTTCATGGTTCGTGGGTTCGTCCTTAAACCATAAAATCAGAATAATCATCATCGCCATCATTTCATACTCTTGGATAAGCAACAAAGAGACGCTCACAAACAGATAAGTTTTTCTCCCTCAATCATTAAGAACCTTTGGATTAGATCAAGAATTTCAAAAGCAAGATCCTTAATCAGTTGGTGTGAAATTTCCATCTTATCTTATTCATTAAGTCAACTAAAAATTCAGGTGTCACCTTGTCTTTGAGATCAACCTCTAACGAGCTCAATCTCAAATAGGGGCAGTTGTTGACACTTGATTTTTAGCTCATTTTTTTTTTCATATTTTCAAAAATCTCAAAATGAGGACTAGGAATCTTGGCCAAGCCTAGAAACCTACTTCTAAACCAAAAATAAATTTTTTAGCATTTTCCTGCATTTTCCTTTAATTTCTTTTAGTCAAAATAAGTGAGAAAATCAAGAAAAATAGCAAATGGAATCAGAAAATTCCAAAAAAATAGTCATTAGTCTTATTTTAAATCCAATTTCATTAATGAAGCATCAATTTTGAAAATTTCAATCGGGTATGTGTTTTTACCAAAATTGGGCAAAATCAAACCCGAATTGTGCCAAAAATGCAATTAAATCATTTCTACTCATTTTTAAGTCATAGTGTCTTCACAACAAATGATTCTGGGACCTTGAATTACATAATGGTCGGTTCAATTGCATAATTTGTCAAAGAAATCAGAAAACCCCAAAATTCAATTAAAAATTAGAAATTTTGAGTCCAAGTGGGAATCGTGCCCAATATGAAATTATCGAACCATGAGATCATCGTTTCTAGGGTTAATCAGATGTGGGTAATTTAATTTTGGCACCAATTTTGCCTAATCAGGTCATTAGGATATCGAATTGAACAAAACCCCAATAACCCGATTACAAAAAGTTAAAAATCTAGGACATGATTTTGTCAAAATTGGGGAAAATTACATATTTTGGTTCAAAATGTGGTAAGGAATTCAATTTTGGGGTTTAATTTTGAAAATTGGGTCAAAATTGAGCTTAATTTGCGAATTTAGACCAACCCGGGTCTGCCGGGTCGACCGGGTCAACCCGACCCAACCCGGGTCGGTCTTCTTCCTTACCAGACCTACTCAGAGCATGCCAAACCCAGAAAAAATCTTCTCAAACCCATAACTTAATGAATCTTCCCCGGTCATTCTAGCATGTGTAAATTGACCTAGCCAGCTGGAGAATCTCCAGCTGGCGCCAGAGAATCAACCTAACTGATTCTAAGTCGGTTCTAACTGAAGGTGATGAGGAGAAGGTGTTCGAGGAAATTACCGAGAGAAATGAGAGAGAGACTACGTGCGCAAGAGAGAGAGATTGAGCGTGAGGTGAGTAGAGACTCCCGGAGACCAAGCGATCGGCGCTTTTTCGATCGAAAAGCGCCGACAAATCGGTCTCGATGGTGAGTTTCCTCATCGGAGGACCTGCAATGAAGCTAGTCACATTGGCCTGAAAGTCAAGCTCGGCCGGCGTATCCAGGCGTTCTCCGACGAAGCCGAGGCCACCAACTCTGAGTTCAGGTGCTAAGGAAGAGTTATACAGTCGTAGATTCGCTCAAAAACATCATTTGATCCTCTTACGAAGCAAGTAAAATTCATTCATAATCACAGTTCTACAAAATTCCAGAAGACGAACTTGAGTTCAATCTTACTGATCATGTGATTTCTTTTGTGACGTTGAGTTCTTTGGGAATTAAAACATGTTTCTGAGCATTTTTTTGTTGTTGTTTGGTTGCATTTTAATGGTTAAACCTGCATAAACCGAGTAGATTGTCCATGAACCTTCTCACCGGAGCTTCCTTGACCTCGCCGGAGTGCCTCTCGTGGTCATAAGCCACCCAAGTTAGTTGATCCTTCCTCTAATTGATGTGCTGATGTTGATTTGGATCGTTTTAGACGGCTAGGGCGATTAGAATAAGGATTTGAAGCTTGGAAAAGCTTGTGTTTGGTCAATTATGACTTAGGGCTTTTGAATTGGTTTTTCGCCGGTCGATAGTAGTTCGTCGACGTAATGGTTAGGCTAGATTGACAGTAGATGATCAGGACAATACTCAAAACCTAAAACAATGGCAAAAAACTCACTGGAAGGTCGTCGACGGCGAGCTCAAATTGGCGGCCTTGAGAACCTTCAAACCTGGTTTGTGCCCACCAAGTGCTCGACCAAATGCCCCAATGAAAAATGTCAAAACGACGCCGTTTTGGCGCTGAGCTGGCCGGAGAAGACAACCGGCGACCGGCGTCGGCGAGGCCCAGTTCGGCCAAGCCGAACCGAGTTGAACCAGGCCGGTCTGGTTCGTTTTTCAGCGGGAATTTTAAAAAATAAATAAATAATTGAAAAATCAATAAAAATCAATAAAAAATGTAAAAATTCAAAAAAAATGATACAAAATAAAAAATTCAAAAATTCTGGAAAACATAAAAAAAATTTCAAGAAAACATAAAAATTCAAAAATTTTCAAAAAATTCATAAAAATTCAGAAAATTCAGAAAATACAAATAAAAAATGTGAAAAATTTAGAAAAATCTAAAAAAAATTGGAAAATTGGAAAATTCATAAAATTTTTCAGAAAATCATAAAAATCAATTCTCGATTAATGAAATTCTTAGAAATTCAATTTCCAAAAAAAATCAAAAAAATCAAAAATTTCAAAAATTCATAAAGTGGTTCAAAAATACTGTGGCCAACTGTAGAAAGTGAAATTTGAATTTTTGGAAGTGCCCAAGTGGCATTTTTAGAAAATTTCAAATTCAGGGGTTATAACCCCTAAAAAACCCTAAAACCCTAAAAAAAAATACAAATCGTGAAATGAATAAGCTTCTAGGGCTTCATTAGAGTTTGGATGTTTTGATTGATTTTCATTTTTAGAGACCATTTAGGATTGATTGATTTGATTGACATTGATTGCGCATTTAATTCTTGATTGATTTTCCCCGCGATTAGAATGGATAGAATTAGTGGGTAAGCCTCGGAAACTTGCATGACACTTTAGACATCGTATCGTTCTTAGGTACCGAAAGGGCGTTAGGGATCTCGATTTGGGTTCATTGCGTAACCAAGTCCCTGTACTCAGAATCTCTGATTCGTAGAATCGTGGTATTTCTCCCATACCCCGATTAGGTTTCTAGTCTACCTACCAATAATGACTAGTGGCGACTCCAAAATAAAAAACTTAGACAAAATCGGAAATTACCATCCGCTGTCACGTGAGGTATGGTCTAGGAGAGACCCTTACACGAAAATACCTCCTTAGCGCGCAAATCCCGAAAGTCCAAAAAAAAAAAGCGCGGCGCGACACCCCTGCACCGTTTCCCTTGTCTCGGCTCACCTTCCTCTGTTCCGGTGACGACACGGTTATTCTTACTTCATTTCTTACTCGCCGCCGCCGCCCGTGAGCCGGCCACTCGCCCCTGCTGCCGCTGAGCCCCTGCCGTTGCCTTACCAGCCATTCTCGCGACTCAGCCAAGGCCGCCACTGCTGCCGCCCCTGTTCCAGTCGCCGCAGCCCTGTTCTGGCGACTTGCTGCCTCGCTCGGCTCGCTCTCGACTTTGGACTCGAGTAAGCGATTCCCTAAACCCTACCTAGGACAATCGGGTATTGTTAGACTTGTTTAGGGGTTGATTAGTGTGGAATTAGGGGCTGTTATGTGCTAATTTAGTGGCTATTTGTGGCTGAATATGGTGGCTGAATTGTGGTGCAAATGTGGCTGAGTGTGGTGGCTGATTTGTGGTGCAAACGTGGGCTAAATTGTGGCAGTTCAAGGGCCGTTTTGTGTGATGATTTGTGGGACCGATTGGTGCTCGAAGTGGGGCTTAAATGTGTGATAGTTCATGTGTGAATTAATGTTCGATTAGTAGCAATTTGCATTGGTTGTTCGTTGTTGAAGCGAGTGTGTTTGAGTGGCGGTTTGACTTGTGATTTTTCCCCATGTGTGATTGTATGCCTAAATTGAGTTGGATGTGCTGTGTTGGGGGCCGGGTTCAATGGCCTATCGAGGCCTTTGTGCGCTCGATTTAGTATGGTGCATTTTGTGGAAATTGTGGTGGATTGGATGTTTGAACGGATTGATTGAGTGATTGGCGAATGAGCAAGTTGAGTGTGGTTTGAATGTGTGAATGACAAGGAATTGTTGGGTCATGTGGTGTGTGTGATTTGAAAGACCCTGATGCGTGTTTACGGGGGGATTGATCGGTCCTGAGGCGTGTTGATGCCGGACAGTGCCCGGATAGATCGGAGGGCTAATAACTTGAGGCGTGTTGATGCGGGTTGAATGAAAGGACCTGATGCGTGTTACGCGGGTCATGGATGGTTTGAGTGAATTCGTATGTGTACGATGTTACGTGGAATGTGATGTGTGGTGAGATGCTATTGCATTATAGTGATTTGGCTAATGTGCAGGGGCTATGCGTGATTTGATGCCAAGTAAGGAAGTCGGTGTGAATTTTGTTCTGTTGGTTGTCGTGGTGAATGCTTAGACTTGTCTGGGGTACGCATTGGCCTATGTGGGGTTTAGGTTGTCTTCTTATTAAGATTTATTCTTATGGTTGAATTATAAACCATTTCAGATCCCCGATTTTGACTATGCCACCTCGGCGTTTTGGGGTCCCCATGCATACTATTCATGTGGAGACCAAGTATCCGATGGGGGTAGACCAGACTTATATTAGGCACTATAGTAGTGTCTGGGTAGACGAGGGCCTGGCTGAATTGCAGCGCCACACCTATTTGGCTTGGTTTTATCGCGAGCGGTTAGAGACTATCGGCCCGATTCGTGATTTCGACGGGAAACACCATGGCGGTGACGATGCCATGGACTGGGAGCCTTCCGAGAAGTATGCCCCTGATAGTGAGATTCTAGACCCCGAAGATCCCCCGGAGAACCCTGATCCCGAACCCGAGCCCGTACCAGAATCTGTAGCGCCTGCAGATCTCGAGCTCGCAGAGGAATTTGAGGAGTCCGAACCTGAAGAAGAGCCCGAGCCTGTGCCAGAGCCTATGGAGTCCGAGCCCGAGGAGAAGCCGGGTAACGAGGAAGAGCTGATCGAGATCAACTCTGACACGGAGTCGGAGTCTTCAGGGTCTGATTCAGATTGGACGCCATAGGAGTGTTTGGGTACTGGGCTTAGAAGCTTTTGGTAGAGTCCCTTTTGTGTAACCAGCTAGTCTACCTGACCACCTGTCCCTTTTTAATAATAATGGTGGATGTTAACCCTAGGAGCCCAATGTCTGATTGTCTGGCCGAATGTTGTAAGTGACTATTTTTCCATTGCTATGAAATTATTGTTTTATGCTGTTACTATCCCTCTGTCATTGTCTATTGTCTGGGTTGTTATATTTCGCTTCCGTTTGCGTATTCATGTGGGTATTTCGTTTTGGTCGGTGACGCGTCCTGGGACATCGCGTTCTTAATCGACCCGAGAAGGGGTGTCGCGCGCTCGTTGGGGTTCGGGGCGTGACATCCTTGTTGATTTGGTATAAGAACAAGGCCAGCTCGATCCAAGTTGGTCGAAGCCTGGAGTGATAAGGAGCGATGACTTTAGGGTAGCCAGTTAGGGAGACTCATGCACCATGCGTGCCCCTAGACTGTGTAATTGTGGTTGCTGAGTGATCTTATGCAATAATATGTGAAGTGCAGGTGCGTAAGGACTTGAGGTAAGTGCACGAACCATGTTGGCTGCGTTTGAGTGTTCTATGTGATTGGCTGTCTGCTTGGTGAATTGTTGTTGTGATTCACTACCTAGGACAATAGACTTGAATAGTTGGCCTAGGTCTCTAATTCCTTGATGGAATTATAGCAGATAGGTGAGTGGTGAGAACCCTGTAACAATGAGCAACCGAGGAAGAGGGATAGGAGGCCGATTGGGTTCGCGAGCTAGAGTTGCAGAGAACCCCAGAGTGGATGGAATATTGAGGGCACTTGAGGAGGTTGGAATTTTAATGGGCAGACAGACCCGAGAGCAAGCTGCTACTATTACTGCTGCTGCAGAGGCCGCTGTTACCGTCGCTAATGGGGCCAATGGAAACAATAGAAACAATGGGAACAACGGGAATGGTGGGCATCTCGCTTAGTGCCAAGTAAATGCAAATAGGCCGATGTCTAAGCTGGTTGAACAGTTTTTGAAGCTGAAGCCTCCGAGGTTCGATGGTAGAGGTGATACTGAGGCTGCACCTCGATGGGTGGAAGAGCTAGAAAAAGCTTTCGAAGTGCTGGGATGCACTGATGAGGAAAAGGTAACCTTGGCAGTATACCGGCTTCAAGGAAATGCGAGCGAGTGGTGGAGAGCCACAAGAGGCCAAGTGTTCCCTGCTACTACTGCTCCGACTTGGACCATTTTTACTGAGACTTTTAATGGCAAGTATTTCTCAGAAAGTGCCCGAGAGCAGAAGTTGGCAAAATTCATGAGACTTCGCCAGGGTCAGATGTCGGTAGACCAATATGAGGCTAAGTTTGCAAGGCTGTCCAAGTTTGCCCCAAGAATGGTAGAGGACCCAGTGGACAAAGCCAGGAGGTTCCGAGATGGACTGAAGCCGGACCTCCGCAGTTAGATGATCTCACTGAACCTGAGGGGCTATCTTGAGATTTATGACTGGGCTCAGGCAATCGAGCGTGATTTGATGGATCGGGCCGCCGCCTCTGGATTGTGGTAAACCTCGGCTAGGGATAATCGCCACTTCGGCAAGAGGCCGATGGCGGGGAATTGACACTTTATCCCTCCTATCAGGAAGAACATCGGGAAGCCGAGCCACTTTTAGAATAGGAGCGGAGCGTGTTTTGGATGCAGTGGAACGGGCCACCAAATGAGGAACTGCCCTAACAATAGATAGGCTAGGCCGTCTGTACTATCGCAGTCGCCCCAGAATGGGAATCAGATGGGAGCTATCCTACCGGCCACTCAGAATAGGCTGTCAGCTCAAGGACGAGTATGTGACATTCTGAAATCCGTCCTACTTGTGATTTATGAAATGAATGGTTTATGGACATGCTTGTAGTTAGATCTCGCCCGGAATTGATCACTCCTGGGATACTAACCGTTAGGGAAAGGCTAATTAGGGATTTAAATTCGCGCGACCAAAGAAACTCGATCGTGAACCGACTTTCGACCATAAAAATTATCGAGGTGACATTTTGAGCCAATGTAGGCCGATCCAAGGATAGTTAAGGATCAATTCGCAGCTGTCATACGAGTGGATCGCAGGTGATTCCGCTTGACCACGAGATGAACTGACGAATGACCCCAAACCTATCCCAAACAATCGTGCCCGTCGGAACTAGCGATCGATCCTCGTGATTAAGTGACCACCGAGGTCGTCACGATCCGAGTGAACTTAAATGTGGCTTGATTCAGTATCGGTCACGGGTCAAATGTGCGAATTTCCTCAAAAGCCACCCGTTAGTTCGAGATACGCTCAAGTTACGTTAATTAAATTTGGTCATTAATTAACGACCAAGATTGGGCCTCGGAAATTATGAATGTCATGACAGGATAATTGGACGACATTGTTGTTGGCTTAGTCAGCCTCAGATTTGAATTCTGGCGAGAAATGGAAAATGACCGTTTTACCCCTGGGATTTTGTTAAGGCCAAGTATAATGGAGGAGGGGCATTTTGGTCATTTCACACTAGCTTTAGAAATAGAAATTTTTGGATAATTTTGCCCTTGGGAATTTTGTGAAATTCCAATTTTGCCCTTGGATATTTTTTGCAAGGATTAATCCGGACCGTTGATCTTAGGATAAGATTGAATCTTGGCCGTTGATTGGATTTGAGAGAGGAGGGTAGGATGGTCATTTTAGGGGGGGGTGAGACACCAATAATTGGCCTTTAGCATATTTATCCCCATTTTTCTCTCTCTCCCCTCACTCTTTCTCTCTCTCGGCATCTTCCTCTCTCTCTCCCACCCGATCGAGCCACCCCCTCCCCTCACCGTGACCGTGGCTGGCCGTCCAAGCCAGCCGTTGTCGCCGTCCACCCGCCTAGCCGGAGCAGCCGTACGCCGGAGCCACCGTCGCTCGCCTCACCATATCTCTCTCTCTCTCTCTCCTATTTTCCCCTCACCGAGCACCACCACCAGCCCCCTTCGATCCTGTCCAGCCGTGGAAGACCAGCCATCGTCCAGCCAGTCGCCGCCGTCGCCGTACGCCGCCGTTCAGCCACTCGCCGTCGCCGTCCGCCGCCGTGTGGCCGCCGACTGCCGTCCCTTTCCCCTCAACCGAACTAGCTTAGGATTCCAAGTAAGTCGCCCCCTAAACCTTATTTAGGATATCGGCTATCGATGGACTTGATTAGGGGCTGAATCGGGTTGATTAGTGGCGGTTTAGGGGTTATTTAGGGGCTGTTTAGGGGTTAACTTGGTGGACTGATTTGGAGACTTGAATTGGCTGAATTGTGGATGAATTGGTGATGTTTTGGGACTGATTTGATGCTGAGTTGAGTGCTGGAAATCGTGGATTGAAATGACGAGCATATGGTCTGATTTAGGGACTAATTGTGTCGGTTTGGCGTGTTGTGATGTGGTTGGTTTGTAGTGTTTGTGATGGCTTGAAATAAGCATGGAAATGCTGAATTTATGCCATGATTGTGGCTGTGATTGTGGGCCCGATGGTGGCCTTGCATGTTTGTTGAATTGTGAATTGATTGATTGAAATGTGGGCCGTTATATGCGCGCATGGGCTGAATTGAATTGACTGGCAATTGGCCATGATTGGGTGTTAATTGAGCATGTGAAATGTGTGAGGTTTGATGCGTGCATGGGCCGAATTTGATCGGCTGGTAATTTGGCATGTTGGCGTGTAAATTGAGCGAGTGAATGAATGAGAAATGGTGTGAGGTGTTGTTCGTGTGGTCACGAAAGTCCCCGAGGCGGTACTATGACGCGAGGAATCGTGCCGTCCTGAGGCGGCACGTTAACACGGGACGATGCCCGGTATTAGCGAAAGACGGCCAACCTGAGGCGTGTACTTCAACGCGGGTTGTGCCGTAGGTGGTAGATGTTGAGCCTGAGGCGGTACTATTACGCGGGCAAGAGACATAGCCTGAGGCGGTACTATTACGCGGGCTAAGAAGTGTTGTGAATATGAGATGGTCACAGTGAACCTGAGGCGGTACTATGACGCGGGTCACTGGCGAGTCGAGTGGAAATAGTGTGATGAGGCATGAGCGAGTGTATGGAATGTGGAGTTGGAAATGCCACATGTTCGACTTATGTATCGGGCATGAAATTAATTTGAAATGTGCATGTGATTGGAAATTATATATAATTGAGACTAACCTGTAGCTTGCGCGTATCAAAGCCCGGGTAAGTGCAAATTGTGTGCCTGTAATGTGATCATTGAATGTGATTGTGTTTGGACTAGTCTGGAGGTACGTGTTAGCCTAGGTGGGGTTTAAGGTGTTACTTGCTGAGACATGTTCTCATGGTTGTTTCAACCAAACAATTTCAGAACCCCGGCCTGAGCCATAAACCTTCCACCGCCGCCGCCACAGTGTTTTGGGATTCCGATGCACACCGACCATAATGTTGTAGAGCACCCGATAGACGAGAATTTGACCTGGGTCAAACATACTACCGTAGTCTGGGTAGACGTAGGGCTACCTCTTTGGCAGGCCCACACCTACACCGCCTGGATGTTCAAGGACGGGATGGATGAGTTTGGCCTCGTCCGTGGCTTTGACGTTCCGTTTGACGGAGTAGGGGATTGGGATCCGTCAGCCATACCCCCTCCCGACGGCGAGATGACTAATTTGGATACTAGTCTCGCCCAGTCCGGACATCATCCTGCGCCTGCAGCACCTAAACCTCCAGTGGCTGAGCCTGATACTGAGCCGGAGGAATCACAGGCAGGGTATGATCCTATGGAAGTGGATCTCGATATAATACTAGAGGAGGAACCAGGAGAAGAAGACCCTGAGGAAGAACCTGAAGAGGCACGGGAAGAAGAACCTGAAGATGAGCCAGAAGAAGACCCAGAGATGGAACCAGAGGACGCGCTAGAGGATGAGTCAGAGAATGAGCCAGAGGAAGAGCCGGAAGAGGAGTCTGATGAGGAGGAGCGGATGGAGGTTCCAGTGGAGTCGGGTGATGTAGACAACCCGATTGAGATTGAGGCTGATTCAAAGTCCTCAGAGGAGCAGGTGGCTCAGGGGGATTCAGATTCAGGTCCTGAGGAGTCAGACTCGGAGTGGACGCCATCCAGGGGGCGTAGGGGTTAGTTTTAGGGGTTGAGTGTAGGCCTTTTGAAGTGTTCCATTTTTTACAGTTAGGGTACCCAGGCTACTGATCTTTTTGATATAGGTGGTGCATAGTTTAGAAGTTCGGTGTGCATGTATATTATGTGGATTGTGTACGGTGGATATTGTATAAGTTTGAATTAGTAGTGGTTGTTTATTCTCCCTGTTACCCCTAGTCAATTATTCTGGGTGTTTGTGGCTTTTGCTGATGCTTTAAATCTCTCATAAGTTGAATTGAGTCGGCGATATCCTGGGACATCGCGATATTCGCCCAAAGAGGTGTGTCGCGTACTCGATGGGGTTCAGGGTGTGACAAGTATGTGCAATGGCGAGAAAGGAAGCTGAGGACGCGCCTGGCGTGGTCACAGGTACGGTCTCTCTATGTGATCATGCTGTATATGCTTTGTTTGATCCGGGGGCGTCGCACTCGTTTATATCTGAGCAATTCGTTAAATTGACAGGAATTGAACCGAATCTACTAGAAGTTATGCTATGTGTTACCATGCCTTTGAATAATAAAGTGATGATCTCAATTACAATAAAAATTGGGCTCAATTACAATAAAAATTGGGAAAAATTATATCTTTGGGTTCAGAATATGATGGGGAATCCAATTTTGGGGTTTAATTTGAACAAATCGATTGAAATTGAGTCCAATTTGAGTATTTGGTCAAAACCGGAATTGTCGGGTCGAGCGGGTCGATTCGACCCGACCCGAACAGTGCATCTTCTTCACCCGGATTGCCAGAATGCATATTAAACCCAGAAAAACAACTCGTGCCCGCGACTTCATTGATCATTTTCGATCAAACTAGCACGTGTTAATTGGTTTTGCCAGTTGGAAAATGTCCAGCTGGCATCGGTTAATCACCTCAACCGATTGGAATTCGATTCTAACAAATTTCGAGCAGGAAATCAATCAACAAAAAATGAAGAAAAACTGACCGGAGAGAACAGAGGGTGTTCGACGAAATTTCGAAGAGGGAGAAGAGAGAGAAAGAGAGAGAAAGTGCGAAATCTAGAGAGAGAGAGGGTTGAGGATCCCATCACGAGTGTTCGGCGCCGCCATATACAGCAGAGCGCCGGCGAATTGTGAAGAGGCCGTGGTCTTCCCCTCACGGCTTGAACCAGACGAAACTTACTGCGAAGGTCTGAAAATCGGCCTCGGTCGGCGCATCCAGACCTGTTCCGGCGAGTCCAAGAGCACCAGGAGGAAGACTAAAGGTCAAGGAACAACCCTCGGGTCGCCGATCAATTCGACAATCTTGTTTGAACATTGAACGAAACAGGTAAAGTCGGCCGAGGATCAGTTTTTTCAAAATTTTCCAGAATTCAATTTCAATATCGATATACATGTTTGTGTGTTTACTTTCGCGAATTTGAGTTCGTTGATGCTTATAACCAGTTTCTAATCATTTTTCGTGTTGATTGATTGCATTTTGGGCATAAAAAAACACTTAAATCGAGTCGGCCCATCCATAAACCACCTCGCCGGAAAACTCGAAGCCTCACCGGAGCCTCACCGTGACCATAGGTCATCCAAGTAGGCTTCCTTTCACTTTGTTTGATGTTTTGATGGTTGTTAGAATCGATTTAGACGGCTAGGGCGGCTAGTGTTAGGATTAATGTTCTGGAAAATTTTGTTTAGGTTAGTGTCATATTAGGATTTTCTAATCGGTTTTTCGCCGGTTGGCGAACGTCTGACGGCGACCTAATAGGACTAAATTGATACTAGAATATGTGGACTTGATGATGGTGCAAACAGAACGATGAAATAATCACCGGAAGGTCATCGGCGGTGGGTTCAAACCGGCGACCTTGAGAACTTTCGAACCTGGTTGGTGCCTATCAAGTGTTCGGGGAAATGCCCAAATGAAGAAGGCCAAAAACGGTGCCGTTTTGGCACCGTGCCCGCCGGAGAAGACAATCGGCGCCGGCGCCGGTGCCGGCCGGTTCGGTCCGGTTCGTTTCCTGGCGGGAAATTTCAAAAAAAAAATGAAAATATAAAATAAAAAAATTCAAAATAAATATAAAAGAAAAATAAAAAAAGTAAAAAATCTGAAAATTCTAAAAAAAATAATAAAAAATCACAAAAAATCATAAAAAAAATTAGAATTTTTTTTAGAAAAATCAGAAAATTAGAAAATTTCATAAAAATTCACAAAAAAAAAGTAGAAAATTCATAAAAATCCAAAAATTTCAGAAAACTCATAAAAATTCCGAAAATTCAGAAAATAAAAAATAAAAAAAATTAGAAAATCAAGAAAAATTGAAAAATTCATAAAAATTTTCAGAAAACCATAAAAAAATCAATTCTCAGTTTAAAAATTTTTTCAAAAAAAAAATTCAAAAATTCAAAAAATTTAAAAATTCACAGAAAGGTCCAAAATCATCGTGGCCAGTCATAAAAAGTGGAATTTGAATTTTCGAAAATGCCTAAGTGGCATTTTTTTTGGAAAATTCCAAATTTAAGGGTTAAAACCCCTAAAAAACCCTAAACCCAAAAATGCACAATTAAATGAATAAGCCTCTAGGGCTTCATTAGGGTTTGGGTGTTTTGCTCGATTTTCATTTTTAGTGGCCAAATTAGGGTTGTTATGATTGATTTGCCATTGATTGCGCATTTAATTTTTGGGTGCTTAATTATTTGTTCATGATTAGATTAGTGAATTGACCTTAGGAATCCGTGTGACACGTTAGACATGCCATATCGTTCTTAGGTACCGAAAGGGCGTTAAAGGTCTCAATTTGGGATCGTTAACATAACCAAGTCCCTTATCCATAATCTCTGGTTCGTAGGATCGTGGTACTTCTCTCGTACCTCGATTAGGTTTCTAGTCAACCTACCATAAATGACTAGTGGTAACTCCAAGTTTAAATTTAGATCAAATAAACCCCGCTGTCACGTGAGGTATGGTCTGGGAGAGACCCGTGTAGGAAAATACCTCCATTCTAGCACGCGAGAGCGTAGCGCAACAGGCTTGGCGACTCCGTTGGGGAACCTTAGATTTCTAAGTGGACTTAAGCCTAAAATAGAACGATATGCATGTGTTTATGCTCGCAAGGATTCCAGGTATGTTCCACTAATGACGTGTTAAATGGTGATGCAGGTGGGAGGTATAAAGGGTGTAGTCTGTGCTTACCTTTGTTTTGTAGGATGGTGTTGAGATTGAATGTGATTCCATCAAATTTTAGAAGTGCTGTTTGGTTATAAATTGTTGTGCTTGCCTTTAAATTGCTTTAGCACTACACTTTTCGCACACACCACCCGTGGCCCAACCCCAGCTACATTTAGGATCACCCTTAGGAGGTATGTGTTTAGGCGAAACTGTGAGCCGATTGCTCATGTGATTGTTTAAATACAATACCGATCACCGAGATGGAATAATATTTCATTACTTTAGGCCGATTGCCTATTGGAATGGAATCCCTTATCCATTAAGGTGGTGACCTTGAGCCTTTAGTATATCCAACCCTTTTAGGTGTCAAAACCTCACTTGTTGCATATGTTTGTCTTTGTGGTTGTTATACCTAAAACCAAGCAAAAATGTGTCGGTAAGTAAGTGTCGTTCCATTTCTCTCATTTTTTTAATTATGCAAAGTTAGTTGACACAATTTTGTTAAAAAATGCCCAAACGATAATCAATGTTTGATCAAAATGCCTTTTTATACTAGAATGAATGAATAGGGTGACGTGCTCCATTTGGTTATATTTTTCATTTCTAAATGGAATGTATATGTCCATGGCGATTTTCAATGTAATTCAAGTAGATTGAGTGCCCAAGATGTGACATGTACAGTCCTATTTGCCAAAAGTCTATTTTTTATGTATTCGAAGTTGTAAACCATAGGATAAGACTTTATGGTCAAAATGGAGCATGACAAAAAGCATTTGCATTAAATATTGGTTTCATTCACATTTTCAAGTATATGCTCTTTTAAGGCATAAATGGATTAGAAGTGGCATTTGTATTACGTCATAAATATGCAAATGTACTTTACCTCCATTTTTTCCATAAAAGGACATATAATTAAAATGGGGGCATTTAAAATTGATGTGTAATCCATGGTGATTAATAATGAACTTTTTTGCATGATTAGGCTCGATGGGAAAACTAGACATCCAAGTGGTTCCCATTCCACGAAAAGAGCTCATGGCTTGGTGGAAGGACATGACAAAAGATAACCAAGTTTATGTCCAAGATAGGTTGGGATACCTTCTAGACTTGATCCATGTGGAACATCAAGTCAGTTTAATCCAAGCTTTGGCGCATTTTTGGGAAGTTTCCACCGCCACCTTCCAATTTGGAGAGTATGAATTGACACTGACTTTGGTAGAATATCAAGCCGCCATTGGAATTGATTCCAAGCCTAGGATCGTAGAGCCACCCATTGGATTTAATCCCATAAGCATTCTTGCGGAATTCCTTAACCTCAAAGTTTCTAAAATCGAAAAGTTAATCAAGTCAAACACGGGTAGATTTCCATTATCCTTTCTTCGGCTCGGGTTTTCATTCTAGCCTTCTTTGGCTTCGTTCTATTCCCCGTATCTAGAACGGGATTCGACCCTTTAGTTGCAATAATCGCGAGGCAAGCATGTCTCAAATGGTATTTCTCTAATATGCTTCTTGCCCAAACCATCATTTCCTTGAACACATATCAAAATCATGGGAAGGGTATCTTTCAAGCTTCTACCGGTCTTTTGTCTCTATGGTTCATCTCACATATTCGACCATGGTGTCATTCCATGAGTATTCATGAGATTTGCCCAACGATAAATCCCATAGAACGATACCTTCGTATTCAACATAAATTGCCCAAATAATCTTTCTTAGATTGGGCCAATTTCATTAGAGCATTAACTCCTAAACAAATCCAATTGCGGATTAAATGGCCAAAGATTGACAAGGCAAGGATTACAAGCCAAGAAGGGAACGCGGTACCATTACTAGGGCTGAATGGGGGAGCCGCCTATTGTCCTTCGAGAGTTGTCAGACAATTTGGGATGCTTCAACAAGTCCCACCGGCATGGAATCCTGAAGAGTTTGCCTTTGACATCCCAAGTGGAATTATACCCGAAGAAGAGAAGAAAGACCTTCAAGCCAAGGTTCACAAAATTATCCTTTCTTTGGATAATTCACCTTCACAAGTGGTAGAATGGCCAAAGAACTTGGAAGGAGACATGGAGATTTATATGGCATCCAAGGAATACATCAAGTGGATGGAAAGTAAACGACCAATTGATGTGGAGCCATACGTTCCATTGAGCATTATAACGGATCCCGAGGAGGAATATGTCCCAGAATACATTGTCCCACACATGCTTGGAGTTGAGCCTTACATCCCCGAAGAAGTCGTGATCGATGTCGAAGAATGGGAATCTCAAATCAAAGAATGGAAGGATTACCATGGGGCGGAAGCTACCTTAGTTAGCAAGAAGCCTAGACTTGGATGATTTAGAATTCCCATTCGAGTCTAAAATCATTTTGTAAAGCAATCTTGGATTTTATATGAAATACTCATTTTTCGAAATCCGTTTGGATAAATTCAAAGACATGATTAAAAAGAAGGATCACCATGGATTACAATTCTTTGAATGGTATGATTCCTTGAGAAAAGCATTGATGAGAAGTTTTATGCAAGGCTAAGACTTGTGTAAAAGTTCTTATCCTTGTTAATCACAAGAAACCATACAATTAAAAGAATGTGGGTTTTCATATTCATTTCACAAATTCTAATATCCCGATGGTTTTCATGAAGCAAGTTTTCTAGGAACGGAAGGCAAAAGACCCCGAACCCGTTTACAAATTAAAATAGCCAAGGAAGAAACTCGCACTCGACTAGCTGAAGTGGAGAACCAGATGACGCAAATGGCTGCCATGATGGCGAAAATGAAGGCCTTTATTCTCGCATCTCGAGGGTCTTATCCTACTACTCCAAATGTAGGAACTTCTAATACTACTGAAACACCAGTTGAAGACCCAGTCAGAAACAAAGAACCGATTCAAGAAAATCCTCCAAAGACTATGCCTGAGGTAGTGAATTTGGAAGAAGATGATCAAACCAAGAAAGCATCCAAAACAAAGGATGAAGAGGAGGCCAAACGATTGGCCAAAATTGAAGAATGCCTTGCAAGCCAAGGATATGAGCTTCAAAGGTTCGATAAATTCTCACCTTACGCAAAGGTGGTGGTTCCAGAAAACTACAAAGAACCGGAGTTTGTGAATAAATATGATGGAACTGGCTGTCCTAAAAGCCATTTGAAATATTACCTCCGCAAGATGGTAAGATATTCAGACAATATGCCACTTCTTATCAGCACATTTCAAGATAGTCTGAAGGGAGCAACCCTGGCATGGTATACCGCTCTCGACATAGAAGATTTTAACGAATGAGATCATTTGGCGGGAGAATTCCTTCGCCAATACAAATTCAATGTTGAAGTACTTCCAACCCAGGAGGACTTAGTCAGAACCGAAAAACGAAGAAGCGAAGGATTCAGAGCCTACGCTCAAAGGTGGAAAGCTGTAGCCTCACAAGTTAAACCGGCTATAAGTGAGGATGAGCTTATTGAACTCTTCTTGAAGTCGTTACCAACTGAGTATTACGACAAGCTGCATATATCGGGCTGCCAAACAATCACTATGTTGGTGAAGGTCGGTGAAAGAATCGAGTGGACATTGAAGGAAAATAAATCTCAAGAAGTGACAGCACGGAGACTGTATCCTGGAAGAAAGGATAAAGAACCTGTACGTGACGTGGCTATGGTATCTAGCCCCAATGTTAATCAGGCTTCATTCCCAAAACAGTCTAACGTCCCTTGGAGAAATCCAAAACAGTTTGAGCCGAAGAAAAGACCCGTAAGGCAATTCACTTCGTTGCTACGGCCCCTGTCGAAATTACTACCGATGTTATTGGAAAGGCATTTGTTGGCCAAAGAAGTGCCAATAGATAATCCTACAAGGTTCCCTTAGTACGATGAGTCAAAGACTTGCACATATCACATGGGAGAAAGAGGACACGACGTAGACAATTGTCTAACCCTCAAATACAAGGTTCAGCAGCTCATCGACAAGAAGATATTAATTTTTCAAGAGCCAGAGCTAAATGTGCATCAGAACCCTCTTCCTGAGCACAATGTGGTAAATATGGTCCTTACAGAAGGAGAAATAATAAGGCCTGATGATGAAGATGAATATGAGGCCAAATTAAAGACTGCTCGACAAGGAGATACTCGCTTTCGTCGTGAAGTATTCTTAAAAGAGGAAATTATAGACAACTTAGGAGAAAATTCTGGCAAATACAACTTCCAAGTAAAGTATACTCCACCACCGTGGGCTTTTAAAAGTGAAGTGATTGTGCCCAATGGTTGGGGTGGCATGGGCGATGAGCTCAGCAGACAAAATGAGACTCCATCCGGTGATGAAGTGGATCAATTTGAAGAGCAAAAAGAAAAGGTTTGGCAGGGTGAAAGGCGATTTACCCAAACATCACTTGAGCAAGGTGACACTGTAGACCTCCTTGGTCAAGACAGTGGAAAATACAACTTCCGTATTAAGTACACACCTCCACCCTGGGCTTTTAAAAACGAAACTATTGTGCCTGATGGATGGGGAGACATAGATGAAATCCCAATCAACAAATTAAGTCTTGAAGAGAAAGAAGATCAAGACGAGAAAATGAAGAAAAAGGCTCGCCAAGGAGATGGACGATTTGTTCGCAAAGCACGAAAACAAGGCGAAATTGTGGATTATCTGGGACAAGACAGTAGCCGGTATAACTACCGTGTCAAATACACACCGCCTTCATGGGCATCCAAAGATGAAAATATCGTGCTTGACGGTTGGGGTGGAATGGATACTATTGAAGCTGACAAAAGCATGGTGTCCGTGATTACACCACTATTGATCAATCTTGATGAAGTGGATAGGCTTGAGGAAGAGAAGGATCATGTTGAACCAATTACCATTGAGCTCCCAATTGGTCAACTAAAGATCGAAGAGAAAGAGGTTCAGCCTGTGATCATCACTTTGCCTCCAAAAGAGAAATTTGATACCAGATGTGTACCATGGGACTACATGCCTAAAGAAGTTGATGCAATAACCAGATCAGGAAGATGTTATGTCCCAAAAGAAGGTGAGCACGAAAAGGAATGAGTGACTAAAGAAGATGTCAAGCAGTTGTTGTCAATCATGAGGACAAGCGAATATGAGGTAATTGAGCAATTGAGGAAGATGCCAGCACAAATTTCATTACTGGATCTTTTCAAAACCTCAGAAAGCCACAAAATGGTACTTATAAAGCTTCTTAATGAAGTACATGTTCCCGAAACGATCAACGAGGTGCAACTAGAAGATTTCATTGGGGCTATTCTTTTGAAAGATCAGATAGCTTTTTCTGACGAAGATTTTCCAATGGATGGCCGTTCACATAACAAGGCCTTATATATTGCCGTCAAATGCCGAGGCAAGGAAGTATCCCGCGTGCTGATTGATAATGGCTCCGCGCTTAATTTGTGTCCATTAAGCACGCTGCATCGTCTAGGAATTAATGAAGAGTTCGTCAAGCCTTCAAAGGTGACTGTATGTTCGTTCGATGGGATGAAGAAAGATGTTATCGGTGACATTGAGCTAGAAGTAAATATAGGCCCTGTGCCTTTCCTGATCGATTTTCAAGTGGTAGACATTCCAAGGACTTTCAACCTACTGCTGGGGAGGCCTTGGATTCATATGGCTGGCGCCATTCCTTCTAGACTTCATCAAAAAGTTATATTCGTTATTAATGGTAAAATGATTACCGTGCATGGGGAGACGGACTTCACCACTTACAAGGAAAGTGCCATACCTTATGTCGAGCCTGAGATAAAAGAAGAGCCCAGCTATCATTCCTTTGAGATGATTTCTATGATACAAATTCCTGCTAGTAGTGTCATGAAGTCTCCAGAACTTTCGACATCGTCTATTATGTCTGGAAAAGTATTATGCCAATATGGATTCAACCTTGATGATGAACTTAGGACAAAAGCGCAAGGAATTAAAGAACCCATTATCCCATTTGGCACAAAGAAAAAGTATGGGGTGGGGTATGAAGTCACTAGTAATCACCATGGAGGCCGAGGCCAAGGTCAAAAGAATCATGAAGGCCGTGGAAGCCGAGGTGATCGAACCATTAACCCATCAATGTGGAAGGGTAAGGCTAGAGAGTTACCCTATCATCATATTCATATCAGAGAAAACTTTCCCGGGCCTCCCAAACTGCTTTCAGAAGAAAATTTACATGCAGAAGCAGAGTCTATCTTGCTGGGTTTATTTGAAGAGGACGTTATCAGCGTCGTTATAACTGAAGACGAAGACACCTACGTGCTGGAGTAGGAAGATTCTACCCTTTCCTTATTGTTGCCTTTACAATTTGTCTGTTTCATATTGATGTTGCTTGCAATTTCGGCTTAGTTGCAATTCTCATTCTTGTTAATACAGTTGTAATCACGTTTTGTAATTCAATAAAAGTGTTCAATGTTTTGTTAAGGACATATGGAAACAAAACCAAATCAATGATGAATCTTGCTCTCACACGTGAGGCTTGAGGCTTTGGTTTTCCATATGACTCCTAATTGTGAAAACGGTTTTAAGAGCAAGGATGTCCAAGGATATGAGGATTAGCTCTATCCTCTTGATCTCTTCAAAACATATTTCAAAATAATTTTTCAAAATGGTTTTTCATTAAACCTCATGCATCAATTCATTTCATATGCGATTACTAACCATGTTTATTGCATGCCAGGCATGAGCATTCACACATCCATAATAGGTTCATATGTGATCCAAATCTTTCCGAGGAGATCACTTGTGATATCGAAGTGGATAATAGGTTCATATTTGACTCAATCTTGTTGTTCATGTCATTATGATTGTAATTTTGTATTTCTGGATGTTCAAAACTGGTTTCTAATCACATTTTGTATCGTTTGATTGCATTGTTGATTGAAAATATGCATAAATCGAGTTGGCCATGCATGAAAATCACTTCACCGGAGCTCGGAGGTCCTCGCTGGAGTGTCACCGTGGCCATAGACCAGTCAAGTTAGCATTCCCTTACCTTGTATGATGACTTGATATTTGTTTTGAACGATCTAGACGACTAGGGCGGTTAGAATTAGGATTAGCATTCTGGAAAGTTTATGTTAGAGCAGTTTACAAGTTAGGTCATTTAGACCGATTTTTCGCCGGCCGGTGAACGTCCGGTGGCACTTTGATTGGGCTGGATCAGTATTAGAACATATGAGCTTGGTAATGGAACAAAAGAAATGGCAAAACATTCGTCGGAAGGTCGTCGGCAACAGGCTCGAACCGGCGGCCTTGAAAACATTGAATACAGAACTATGCATACCACTTGTTCGACATAATGCTCCAATGAGCATAGGGCAAAACGGCACCGTTTCGGCGTTGTGTTCGTCGGAGAAGACGACCGGCGATGCCCGGTTCGGCGATGCCGAACCAGGTTGAACCAGGCCGGTCCGATTCATTTCTTGGCGGGAAAATAATAAAAAAATTCAAAAAAAAATAAAAAAATAAAAAAACCTAGAAAACAGAAAAAATGTAAAAATCAGAAAAACATAAAAAATTTTGAAAAATTTAAAAAAATTCAGAAAAATAGAAAATTCAAAAAATAAAAAATTTTCAGAAAATTCATAAAAATTCAAAAAAATTCAGAAAATACAAATATAAAATATAAAAAATTTGAAAAATCAATAAAAAAATTTGAAAAATTGGAAAAATTCATAAAAAATTTCAGAAAATCATAAAAAATCAATTCTCGGTTAAAAATTTTTTTCCGAAAAAAAAATAAAATTTTTTGAAAATTCACAAAATGGTCCAAAAACATCATGGCCAGCCATAAAAAGTGAAATTTGAATTTTCGGAAGTGCCCAAGTGGCATTTTTAGAAAATTCCAAATTCAGGGGTTATAATCCCTAAAAAACCCTAAAACCCTAAAAAATGTGTAAATTATGAAATGAACAAGCTTTTAGAGCTTCATTAGGGTTTGGGTGTTTTGATTGATTTTCGTTTTAGAGACCACTTAGGATTGGTTGATTTGATTGACTTTGATTGTGCGTTTAATACTTGTTTGGTTTTTCCTGCGATTAGAACTGATAGGATTAGTGGGTAAGCCTCGGAAATTCGCATGACACGTTAGACATCGTATCGTTCTTAAGTACCGAAAGGGCGTTAGGGATCTCGATTTGGGATCAATAACGTAACCAAGTCCTCGTACTTAGAATCTCTGGTTCGTAGAATCGTGGTATTTCTCCCATACCTCGATTAGGTTTCTAGTCTACCTACCAATAATGACTAGTGGCGACTCCAAAATCACAAACATAGACTAAATAAGAAATCACCTTCTACTGTCACGTGAGGTATGGTCTGGGAGAGACCCTTACACGGAAATACCTCCTTAGCGCGCAAATCCCGAAACCAAAAAAAGAAAAAGAAAGCGCGGCGCGACACCCCTCCTCCGGGCGCGTACTTGCAGTCCGGAGCCCCGCCGCACACCACTATCCACTCGACTGCCGGAGCCGCCCGCCGCCACGCACCCAGCCGTCGGCGCCATTGCTACTTCCTCGCCGGCTCCCCTGCTCTCCTTTCCCCTGTTTCGGTTCGGCCCAACCGAACCCCCCTTGGCCAAGCAGCTGCTACTCTGCCCACCGTCCGCTTGGCCCGTCGCTGCCGTAGGACGCCGCACCTCGGCTGAGCCCCCAGCAGCTCCGTTGTCGCTGCTGCTGTTCCGGCGAAGCCCCCCTTGTTCACACCTGATTTTTAGCTCATTTTTTTTCATACTTTCAAAAATCTCAAAATTAGGACTAGGAATCTTGGCCAAGCCTAGAAACCTACTTCTAAACCAAAAATAAATTTTTTTAGCATTTTCCTGCATTTTCCTTTAATTTCTTTTAGTCAAAATAAGTGAGAAAAATCAAGAAAAATAGTAAATGGAATCAGAAAATTCCATAAAAATAGTCATTAGTCTTCTTTTAAATCCAATTTCATTAATGCATCATCAATTTTGAAAAATTTAAATCGGGTATGTGTTTTTCCCAAAATTGGGCAAAATCAAACTCAAAATTGAACCAAAAATGTAATTAAATCTTTTCTAGTCATTTGTAAGTCATAGTGTCTTCACAACAAATGATTCTGGGACCTTGAATTACATAATGGCCAGTCCAATTGTACAATTTGTCAAAGAAATCAGAAAACCCCAAAATTCAATTAAAAATTAGAAATTTTGAGTCCAAATTGGGAATCGTTCCCAATATGAAATTGTCGAACCATGAGACCATCATTTCTAGGGTTAATCAGATGTGGGTTATTCAATTTTGGCACCAATTTTGCCTAATCAGCTCATTAGGACATCGAATTGAACAAAACCCCAATAACCCGATTACAAAAAGTTAAAAATCTAGGACATGATTTTGTCAAAAATTGGGGAAAATTACATATTTAGGTTCAAAATGTGGTAAGGAATTCAATTTTGCGGTTTAATTTTGAAAACTGAGTCAAAATTGAGCTTAATTTGCGAATTTAGACCAACTTGGGTTTGCCGGGTCGACCGGGTCAACCCGACCCGACTCGGATCGGTCTTTTTCCTTACCCAACCTACCTAGAGCATGCCAAACCCAAAAAAAAAATCCTCTCAAACCCAGAACCTCATGAATCTTATCCGGTCAATCTAACACAAGTAAATTGACTTGGCCAGCTGGCGCTAGAGAATCAACCTAACTGATTTTAAGTCGGTTCTAACTGAATTTGGGTGGGAAAATTAATCAACAAAAACAAGAAAAAACTGAAGATGATGAGGAGAAGGTGTTCGAGGAAATTACCGAGAGAAAGGAGAGAGAGAATACGTGCGCAGGAGAGAGAGATTGAGCGCGAGGTGAGTAGAGACTCCCGATCGAAAAGCGCCGACAAATCGGTCCCGATGGTGAGTTTCCTCATCGAAGGACCTGCAATGAAGCTGGTCACATTGGCCTGAAAGTCAAGCTCGGCCGGCGTAACCAAGCGTTCTCCGACGAAGCCGAGGCCACCAACTCTGAGTTCAGGTGCTAAGGAAGAGTTATACAGTCGTAGATTCGCTCAAAAACGTCATTTGATCCTCTGACGAAGCAGGTAAAATTCGTTCATAATCACAGTTCTACAAAATTCCAGAAGATGAACTTGAGTTCAATCTTACTGATCATGTAATTTCTTTTGTGACTTTGAGTGCTTTGGTAATTAAAACATGTTTCTGAGCATTTTTTTGTTGTTGTTTGGTTGCATTTTGATGGTTAAACCTGCATAAACCGAGTCAATTGTCTATGAACCTTCTCGCGGGAGCTTCCTTGACCTCGCCGGAGTGCCTTTCGTGGTCATAAGCCACCCAAGTTAGTTGATCCTTTCTCTGATTGATGTGCTGATGTTGATTTGGATCGTTTTAGACGGCTAGGGCGATTAGAATAAGGATTTGAAGCTTGGAAAAGCTTATTTGGTCAGTTATGACTTAGGGCTTTTGAATCAGTTTGTCGCCGGTCGATAGTAGTCCGTCGGCGTAATGGTTAGGCTAGATTGACAGTAGATGATCAGGACAATACTCAGAACCTAAAACAATGCAAAAAACTCACCGGAAGGTCGTCGACGGCGAGCTCAAACCGGCAGCCTTGAGTGTCACGCCCCGAACCCCGACGAGCGCGCGATACCCCAAGCTCGGTCGAAATAGTGCGACGTCCCAGGAACATCACCGACCCAAACCAACATATCAAAGTTCGAACACGGTGGAAACGAGAACATAAACCCTGACAATATAATTATGGGGTAATAGGGAGAGATAAATCACCAAACCATCAAGCACTATATTACACTGCAATATATACAATATCCATTACAATCCATTACAACCAGCAACTAACCATTTCATTACACCCACCATAATCACCACAAACATAATATACACACAAACCGGCTTCTAAAGTTCGCACCACCAACATCCAAAAGGTACCAGTAGTCTGGGTATATACTAACTCCAAAAAGGGGCACTTCAAAAAGGGTTACCCTACCCCTAACTAACCCCTACAGCCTCTAGATGGTGTCCACTCTGAGTTGGTTTCCCCAGAACCTGAACCTGATTCTCCCGATCCACCTGCTTCTCTGATGAATCAGAATCCGCCTCAATCTCAATCGGATTATCTATATCTCCCGACTCCAATGGGACCTTAATCAACTCCTTTTCTTCCGGCCCTTCCTCCGGTTCTTCCTCAGGTTCCTCCTCTGGCTCTTCTTCGGGTTCCTCCTCGGGTTCTTCTTCGGGTTCCTCCTTGGGTTCTTCCTCTGGCTCTTCCCCTAAATCCACGTCCATCGGGTCGAACCCTGCTTGTGACTCTTCCGGCTCCGGTTCAGGCTCGGCCATCGTGGGTTCGGGTTCTGCAGGTACAGGCTGATGTCCTGAGTATGCTAAACTAGTGTCGAGGCTGGTCATCTCCCCATCGGGAGGGGGTATAGCCGATGGATCTCAATCTCCCACTCCATCATGAGGGGCATCAAAATCACAAACCGGTCCGAACTCGTCCAAACCCTCTCGGAAACACCAGGCTGTATAAGTGTGGGCTTGCCAAAGGGGTTATCCTATATCTACCCAGACTACTGTGGTGTGCTTAATCCAAGCCATATTGTCATCTATAGGGTACTCTACTACTGCATGATCCATGTGCATCGGGATCCCAAAACGCTGAGGCGGTGGCGGTGGAGGATTCATGGTCCAGGACGGGGTTCTGAAATGGTTTGGTTTAGCAACCATGAGACACTTCTTAATAAGTGAAACCCTAAACCCTAGCTAAGCTAACACGTATCTCTGGGCATATTCAAGCACACAATCAATCAGCAATTAACATGCTATAACATTCACAAGCACGCTGGCCTTACCTCGGCACATGCACCACCCTGCACGTTAGTCCAATCATTATAACAAAGTAGTTACCACAAAACACACTCATCCTCAGAACATGACCAATATATGCACATGTATGATCGATAGACCGAATACTTTCCATTCTCACATTCGACTAACAAACACAATATCATACGATTCCCATTTCACTCGAACACACGTATCCAATTCATTACTGACTCGCGTTACAGTACACGCCTCAGGTCCACTTTCAATCCATGATCCACGTACAACCATCTCACTTTCACAACACTCCTTAGCCCGCGTTAAAGTACACGCATCAGGCTATGTCTCTTGCCCGCGTTACAGTACATGCCTCAAGCTCAACATCCTCTACCTACGGCACAATCCACGTTATAGTACACACCTCAGGTTGGCGGTCTTCCGGTAATACCGGGTATCGTCCCGCGTTACAGTATACGCCTCAGGACGGGTTCAATTCCCCGCGTTACAGTACACAGCTCACGGATTATGTGATCAAGCGAGCACATCAACAAACCACATTTTATCTGGACCCCGCGTTACAGTACACGCCTCAGGGTTTTTAGTGATCATGCGTACGCCCCATCACATGCCTCAAATTTTACACATTCACATACTCGAACACTAATTAGATGCACTCAAATGCACCCAATTCAACCATCTCAACTCAACCCAGGTAACATACATACAACCATCACATAACATGCCATTCCTGCCAAAGCCATCGATCTCAATCCATAACATGACACATTTCAATCTCACCAAGCATTCAATATAGTCACGAGGGCTACAATAAATCAGCCACGAAATCAATGTCACCAAATTTAACACCATTTTCACATTATGCCCTGTTTTTCATTAATCAAGAGTGTTGCACGCATGCCGTCAACCCCGATTCACCACTTATTGCATTTCGAACATAATCACGCACTCAATTTAACCACAAGGAGCGCAATAATTCAGCCACAACGGAAAATCATCAAAACATCACATTTAAGCTCGTTTTTCACGCTATAACTCACGATAGTAGTCCGTAATCATTCCGATTACCCAATCAACCATTTCTAACCTCAATTCCACCTCTAAAATCATCACAAATCCATCCAAATAACTCAGCCAACTCAGTCCACCAATTTCTCCACGAACAATCCCTAAAACTCGCTAAAACGGCCCCGAACTAACCCGAAATCACCCGTTATCCTAGGCGAAGTTTAGGATATCACTTACTCGAGGTCCTACGCGAGTTCGAGCACTCAAAGGTGGCTGAATAGCGGAGAAACAGCAGCAGCGACGGCGTCAAGCGGCGAGGACCACTGGCGGCTCACGGCGGCTACGGGCGGACGACGGCGGACGGCGACGAACTGCTGGTCTTCCTTGGCTGGGTTGAACCAAAATGAAGGCTGGTGATGATGTTTCGGTGAAAGGAAATGCAAGAGAGAGAGAGGGACGGTGGTGGCGGTGGTGTGGCAAGGCGGAGGGGTGAACGGCGGTTTGACGGGACGGCGGCGGACGGACGTGCGTCGGCGGCCAAGGGCATGGCCGGCTGACCACTTCACATGAGGGGGAGGGGAAAAGGATGATCGGCCAAGAGAGGTAGAAAGGAAGAGGGGTGAGGCGTGAGAAAGAAAATGAGGGGAGAGAGAGAGAGAAAAGAATAAATAGGAAGAGAAAAGGCTAGTCTAAGCCTTCCCTAGGTGAAATTACCATCCTACCCTCTTCTCTACTTTCCATCCAACGGCCGATATTCAAGCTTATCCAAAAATCGATAGCCAAGATCAATTCTCACAAAAAAATATCCAAGGGTAAAATTAGAATTTCACAAAAAGTACAGAGGCAAAATCGTCCGAAAATTTATATCTCTAAAATGGGGGTGAAATGAACAAAATGCCCTTCCACTTTTATACTTAGCCTTAACAAAGTCCTAGGGGCAAAACGGTCATATTCCACTTCTCGTCAAAATTTCTGTTTTCTGACGAATCCGGACAAATCCAAGGCTGACCACGATAATAATGACGTCGTCCAATTACTTTGTCATGACTTTCAAAATTTTCAACATCCAAACTCAGTCTCTATTTAATGGCCAAACTCAAATAAACGCGACTTGAGCTTATCTCAAACTAACGGGCAGCTTTCGGGAAAATTCGTATATTCGACCCGTGGTCGATACTAAATCGAGCCACGTTTAAGTTCACTTAAGCCATGGCAACCTCGATTGTCATGTAATTGCAAAGATCAATCACTAGTTCTAAAGAACGCGATCGTTTGGAATAGGTTTGAGATCGTTTACAAATTTCGTATTCTAGCGAGGCAGAATCACCCGCGATCCAATTATACGACATTCGCAAATCGATCCCTGACCATCCTTAGATCGGTCTATATTTGCCCAAAATATCACCTCGACAATCCTTATGGTCGAAAGTCAGTCCATGGTCAAGTTCTATGGTCGCGCGAATCTAGATCCCTAATTAGCCATTCCCTACTGGTTAGTGTCCCAAGAGTGATCAAGTCTGGGCGAGATTTACTACAAGTGCGTTATTGAAATTGTGTATTTCATAAATACCAAGTGGGTCGAAATTTAGGATCACAACTCTTCCCCCCTTATAAAAATTTCGTCCTTGAAATTTATAATCAAAACCAAATTATTCAAACAACTGTGGGTAATGACGTCTCATCAATTCCTCACTTTCCCAAGTAGCGCCTTCGGTCCCGTGATGTTCCCAAATCACCTTGACCAGTGGGATTGTCTTGGTCCTTAAGACTTGTTCTTTCCTATCCTCGATCCGCACCGGTCTTTCCACGTACGACACTCTGTCATCTACTTCTATCTCCTCATAATTCAGTATATGAGCTGGATCCGGTTCATACTTCCTCAACATCGACACGTGAAATACATTGAGCACTTGAGATAAGTTTGGCGGTAAGGCGAGTCGATACGCTAAATCTCCAACCCTTTCCAACACCTCAAAAGGTCCCACAAACCGTGGACTTAATTTCCCTTTCTTACCAAATCGGGACAATCCTTTCATTGGCGATACCTTGAGGAATACGTGATCCCTTACTTGAAATTCCAAAGGTCTTCGCTTTCTGTCTGCATAACTCTTTTGACGGCTTTGCGCTATTTTCAACCTTTCACTAATGATCTTAACCGCCTCAACTGACTGTTGAACTAATTCTGGCCCGATTATACTCTTTTCTCCAACTTCGTCCCAACATACGGGCGTCCTACATGCTCTGCCATACAGCGCTTTAAATGGCGCTATTTCGATACACTGCTGAAAACTATTATTGTATGCGAATTCCACTAAGGGTAATTGTTCTTCCCACTTGCCTTGAAAATCTAATACACATGCCCGAAGCATATTTTCTAGAGTCTAAATTGTCCTCTCAGACTGGCCATCCGTTTATGGATGGTAAGCTGTGCTAAACTGCAATTTTGATCCTCACATCCGAAACATGCTCCGCTTCTGTTCGGACAAGGTCCATTTCCATGTCTTTCCCCACACATCCTACATGGACCATTCTGAAAACGGTTCGATTTCCCGATATTCCTTCTAGCAGGAGGGACGAAACGTCGATTACTCGCCATTGGCTTCTTCCCAAAGTGGCGGTTGTCCCTATCCAGGGCAAATCTTGATCCAGAAGAGGCAGCCCTATCCGCTAAGTCACGCTCAATCACCTGTGCTCGCTCATAAATTTCATTATAATCTCTTAAGTTCAATGATATCATTTGGCTACGAAGGTCCGGTTTCAACCCATCTCGGAACCTTCGGGCCTTGTCCAAAGGATCCTCTACCATCCTCGGGGTAAACTTGGATAATCTAGAAAATTCTGCCTCGTACTGATCCACAGACATTTGTCCCTGACGCAATCTCATGGATTCAGCCAATTTTCGTTCCCGGGCACTCTCAGAAAAGTACTTATCATTGAAGACTTCTACAAACATCGCCCAGGTCTGGGCGGTACCCGCAGGAAATACCCTTCTGCTGGTGGCTTTCCACCAATCACTTGCATTTTCTTGCAATTGATACACCGCTAAAGTCACTTTCTCCTCATCCGTACACCCCAAAACCTCAAAAGCCTTTTCTACTTCCTCTACCCAAAGCGATGCAGCCTCAGGGTCGCCTTTACCATCAAACTTAGGGGGTTTCAATTTTAAAAACTGCTCTACCAGCTGATGCATCTGACGATTCGCATTCACCTGCCCTTACCCTTGATTCCCATTGTTACCATTGATGGCAGTGGCTGCTGCAGCCTCAGCAGCTTGGGCAATAGTGGCAGCTCTTTCTTGAGCCTGCCGTCCCATCAGATTTCCAATCTCTTCTAGGGTCCTCATGACCGCATCCATTCTCGAATCTCCTACAGGTTGGGCTTGCGAACTTGATTGGCCTCTTGTTCCTCTACCTCTCGAACTCATACTCACGGTTTTCTATCACTCACCTATCTGCTATAATTTCACTCAGGAATTAGAGACCTAGGCCAACTATGTCAGTCTATAGTCCTAGGCAGTGAATTATCTCGATAATTCACTTATCAAGCAATCAATCACCACAACACGAGATCACAATCAGTAAGTTTCGCGCACGTACCTCAGGTCCAGACGCACATGTAACTCAACCGTTAAAGCACTCAATTCACCCATCAATCATAACAAGCAATCCAGAGATACGCGTAGCGCTAGACACACCTATGACTCACTAAGGTCTCCCTAAATAGCTATAGCTACCTCGGGGTCTCCGCTCCTTATCACTCCAGGCTTCGACCGACTTGGATCGAGCTGACCTTGTTCAGATACCAAATCAACGGGGATGTCATGCCCCGAACCCCGACGAGCGCGCGACACCCCAAGCTCGGTCGAAATAGTGCGTCGTCCCAGGAACATCGCCGACCCAAACCAACATATCAGAGTTCGAACACAGCGGAAACGAGAACATAAACCCTGACAATATAATTATGGGGTAATAGGGAGAGACAAATCACTAAATCACCAAGCACTATATTACACTGCGATATATATAATATCCATTACAATCCATTACAACCAGCAACTAACCATTTCATTACACCCATCATAATCACCATAAACATATTATACACACAAACCGGCTTCTAAAGTTCGCACCACCAACATTCAAAAGGTACCGGTAGTCTGGGTATTTACTAACTCCAAAAAGGGACACTTCAAAAAGGGTTACCCTACCCCTAACTAACCCCTACAGCCTCTAGACAGTGTCCACTCTGAGTCGGTTTCTCCAGAACCTGAATCTGATTCTCCCTGATCCACCTGCTCCTCTGATAAATCAGAATCCGCCTCAATCTCAATCGGATTATCCATATCTCCCGACTTTAAAGGGACCTCAATCAACTCCTCTTCTTCTGGCCCTTCCTCTGGTTCTTCCTCGGGTTCCTCCTCTTGCTCTTCTTCGGGTTCTTCCTCGGGTTCTTCTTCGGATTCCTCCTCGGGTTCTTCCTCTGGCTCTTCCCCTAAATCCACGTCCATCGAGTCGAACCCTACTTGTGACTCTTCAGGCTCCAGTTCAGGCTCGGCCACCGTGGGTTCGGGTTCTGCAGGTACAGGCTGATGTCCTGACTGTGCTAAACTAGTGTCGAGGCTGATCATCTCCCCATCGGGAGAGGGTATAGCCGATGGATCCCAATCTCTCACTCCATCATGAGGGGCGTCAAAACCATGAACCGGTCCGAACTCGTCCAAACCCTCCCGGAAACACCAGGCTGTATAAGTGTGGGCTTGCCAAAGGGGTTGTCCTATATCTACCCAGACTACTGTGGTGTGCTTAATCCAGGCCATATTGTCATCTATAGGGTACTCTACTACTGCATGATTCGTGTGCATCGAGATCCCAAAACGCTGAGGCGGTGGCGGTGGAGGATTCATGGTCCAGGCCGGGGTTCTGAAATGGTTTGGTTTAACAAACATGAGACACTTCTCAATAAGTGAAACCCTAAACCCTACCTAGGCTAACACGTATCTCTGGGCATGTTCAAGCACACAATCAATTAGCAATTAACATGCTATAACATTCACAAGCATGCTGGCCTTACCTCGGCACATGCACCACCCTGCATGTTAGTCCAATCATTATAACAAAGTAGTTACCACAAAACACACTCATCCTCAGAACATGACCAATATATGCACATGTATCATCGATAGACCGAACATTTTCCATTCTCACATTCAACTAACAAACACAACATCATACGATTCCCATTTCACTTGAACACACGTATTCAATTCATTACTGACCCGCGTTATAGTACATGCCTCAGGTCCACTTTCAATCCACGATCCACGTACAACCATCTCATTTTCACAACACTCCTTAGCCCGCGTTACAGTATACAACTTAGGCTATGTCTCTTGCTCGCGTTACAGTACACGCCTCAGGTTGGCAAGTCAAGAACCTTGAAGATAAGACAAGATAGGATTACTTCCACTCCTTCTAGCGGTAGCTTCTTTGTGAAATCTTTACGTCAACTCAAACCATCCCAATCGGAAGAGACTTCGGAGAAGGTTGTAATGTCGGTTTGGGTTAGGCTCAAAAGGCTTGAAATTTTGTAGAAGGGGTTTGAAAGAGAAATTATGATTATCTTGGCACCATTACCAAATCATCCAAATTTGGCATCATTTGACTCTTGAAAACCAAATTGTCTCAAGAGTCCATTTTTCTTGCAACATAAGAGCTTTGCTCTTTCTAACCATCTTTTGCAATGGGAATTTCGTTTTCATCATTATCATGTTGCTTTTTGCTTTTGCTTTTGATACATTTTCTTTTTCATGGGCATCGGCCTTGCTTTTACTAGGCACACTTCTTTTTCATGCCCCCTAATATTTATCTTTTGAGCTCTTTGGACTGTCGAGACACTTTATACATATTCACCAATTTTTCCAAATTTTCTTGATAAATCATATGCATTGCCCTAATGTAGGGAGATAATCAACATTTTGGGCTTTGAAATAAACATGCTTAAGGCTCAATTTGGCTAAGCAAAGGATAACTGTGTTTGGGTAGAGGAAAAGAATGCTCTTCTTCACTTTGGGATGTTTCGAGCTTCCATAAAGATCCACCTGAAATTACCACAAGAAGGTTGATGCAAGTGAAAGCAATAAAATCTTTCTTAATCTTTTTGCTCCAAAAATGATCAACCACAACTTCTTAACTTGCACCAATGTGGGGTGGTTCTTGACAGGGGTATTTTGAAAATTCTCCCTATTTGGCTCAAAGTGGCTAGCAAAGGATAAAATGAGTGTTTAGGTTAGAGAAATGAAATGCCTTTTATCACTTCAATCCATGTATTCAATGTGAACGAACCCTGCGTCCTAGGACATGGTTTTTTTTCGCTCAATTTTCTCAAAATGTGTATAGGGACATGTTTGATCAAAGGTTTTCCTTTTATCATCCTAGGCATTTCCATTCGGCATTTTTGAGAAATCCCTTTTTTTGTTTTTTCAAAGGATCATTTGGTTAAATCTCCCGTCTGTGGGAAATTCTGATGCATGATGTGTTTACCAATGCGTGAATAAACAATTTGAAGAATGTCATTTGAGATCTCTTGAAAAAAATGATTTCAAATTTCTCTTACGATTATTTGAAATTTGAACTTGGAACATCTTTTTAGTTCAAAACAATGTGTCTGAAATTCCGCATCTAGGACTTGATTGTTTTATAAAGCATTTGAAGACAATGCTTTCAAATTTACCTTGATCATGAAATCAAATTTTTTTTATCCAAGAGATTTTGAAATGAAATGGCTTTGAAAGCTCATTTTTGAGAATTATTCGAAATATTTTTTCTTGAAAGATCTTTGAGGAAAATGATACTTGTTCTGTGTTGGACAATTGATCCCTTGTATTTTCCTTCCATTGATCGATGTCTTCCTATCAAGAGAAAGGAAATTGAGTCAATAAATGATATCAGAAGAGGTAAATTGGAACCGATACAGCTTTACCCTTCATTTGAGTCCATGTAAACGACTCTTTGAGCTTTCTTGATTGTTGACAACTTAGTTGATTGTACTAAAGCCATTTGCCCCAGTTGGACACTTTTGCGTTCAAAGAATCTGGTATGTTCAATGCTCTTCCTTGTTTGATTTCCATTGTCTATTGTTTGAATTTTTCCTTTTTTCACCTTCATGTAAAGAAAAGATATGTCAAATTGGATTCTAAATAAATTTGAGCTTAAAAATGAAATGCTCCCTTTGATGATGACATCATCCTTTTGTCACGTCCATATTATTCAACCGTCTTGATACTTTATCTACAAGATAAACGGATGAACAAGTCAAATCAGATACGAGATATTCTCATTGAAACGAGTACTTTTACCTTTTTGAGACACTGCTCTTTGAGATCATTCTGATTAGGTAAATAGAAGCCAAATTTATGCATGATTGTTTGGAAATCATTTTTGAAAACAATTTCAAAAGTCATTTGAAAATCTAACCCTCAAATCCTTTGGTCCATTTTGATTTAAAAATCTAATCTTCAAAATTTGTTGGGGGGTCAACCACACATTCATGATATGCCCCAAAAATTGGTTTTGAAACCATGCCAGAAAATGTTTTAGGAACTTAGTCTTCATATCCTCGGACATCCTTGTTCCACAAATCTTTGAAACTAGGAAGCGTGCGGAAGTCCAATCCTCAAAGTATCATCACAGGACTGGTTTGGTGTACTTCCACACGTCCTTAATAAAATGTGCATATGCCTTCTTTTTGAAATTCAAATGATAAGGCCGTATTACAATATATACTACCTTGGACCAACGGCTCAAGATCCAAGTGTCCATTACAAATCAAAGATTGAATTGAAAGAATCAATTGAACTAACAAATTGATCCCACGCAGGGGCAAACAAATGAAGCAATAACGAATGCAACAGACTTAGAAAAAGGGTAAGAAGCATCCCTACTCAGCAGGATCGATAGGTGCTCCGGACGATCTGGTTTTACCGTGGGCTAAGATAGTGCCAATAAAGTCTTCATTAAAGAGATCCGCCATAAAGTCGAAGGAAATCTCTTCTTCTTGTAATATCACGGGAAGTCCGAAAAATGTCGCTTTCAAAGATTGAGGTAACAGCCTCTGTCAACCGCTCACCTTTCCTTCTGATTTTTATTGTAACCTTGGCCTTCATGGCTTCCATGGTAACCTAAGCCTTTCTTGTTCTTCTTCATAACAGCTTCAATTGGTTTCAAGATACCTTGGGAATGCTTGCCTAAGCCTTTTCCAAGAGCATACCCATTTTCAAGCAACACCTTGCTAGACATAATGGCAGGCTTTGACATTTGAGGAATTTGCATAATCGCTCCAACAGGCACATGTGCAATGGAGACCAACTCGAAGGAGTGGCAATTCGATTCTTCCTTGATTTCGGGCTCAACATATGGAATGGCGGTATCATGGAACACCTTGAAATCCGTCTCAGCATGTATGGTTATGAGCTTGCCATCTACCACGAATCTCACTTTTTGGTGAAGGCTTGAGGCCACAGCTCCGGCATTATGAATCCACGGTCTACCAAGGGGCAAACTAAAGTTGCTTGGTATATTTAGTACTTGGAAAGTGAGCGAGAAAAGAACAGGTCCAATCAGGAGTTCCAACTCAATTTCGCCTATAGTTTCTTTCTTCATTCCATCGAACGCTCGCACATGTGTTTTGGCGGCTCGAATTCTATCTTCATTTACTCCCAATCGTCGTAACATAGCCAATGGGCATATGTTTAGGGTCGAGCCATTATCAATAAGAACTCGCGACAAAATCGTGTCACGATGTTTTACGGATATGTACAACGCCTTAGAATGGGAATGCCCTTCGGGAGGGAAGTCCTCATCGGAAAAAGAGATTTGATCATTCAAAAGGATTGCCCTAACAAATTTTTCGAGTTGAGCATCATCAATGGAATCAAGTACATGCACTTCATTCAACACCTTGAGCAAGGCATTCTTATGTTTCTCGGATGACTTGAATAAATCCAATAAGGAGATTTGGGCGGGCATCTTCCTTAATCGGTTCACCATGTTGAATTCACTAGTCTTCACCACGGCTAAAAATTGCTTAGCATCCTCTTCAGTCATAGCTTTCTTTTCGACTTCTTCTTTGGGTAGACAACAACGACCCGATCGAATAACGTCATCAATTTCATTTGTTCCGTTCTTCCATGGAATAGCTTTTTTGTCAAACTTGGGAGTAACTTCAACAATTATTTCTTCGCCTTCCATTAATGGTGGTAATTCAATCACAACGTGCTCAAAATCATCCCTCGTGATCTCAATTGACTCAAAGTCTTCAACTAACAAATCAATAACCATAGGTTCCACACCCATCGGCTTGATTTCATAATACGCGGCTTCTTTAGACAAGTTAACTACTACGGGTTCAATACCCATCGGTTTGCTCTCATGATCATTCTCTTCGGAGAGGTCAACCGCAACGGGAGTGATCATAGCCACCATCTCTTCATCATCCATTCCTCCCCATCCGTCGGGAACAATATCTTTCAGGTCAATAAAGAAACTTGGCGGAGGTGAATATTTGACAAAAAAGTCGTACTTCCCACTTGGTTGACCTAGAGTATCAACCACTTCACCATGCTCACGAGCGGCTGTTACAAATTCACGATTGTTGACACCTAAATTTCGGCGCATCATTTAGTGATTAATTGCATAGAAAATTTGGGATTAAATTTTAATCCCTGAACAAAAATATTACAAATCGCATAGCATAAAGTTTAGGTTCATATAGATTAACTGCATTTCGCATTGGATCGGCGGTGGTAAGCAAGCTTAAAATTCATCACGTAAATCGAGGTCGGGCACCGAACGAGATTCGGCTCACTCGGAAAGCATGGGCCGAAAATCACACACAAAAGGGCTTGGTTGTCTTAATTTGAGCTTAAATTAGCCCATTATGCTTAATTAAAGAAAAGCCCAAATTAATTCAGCCAATTTAGAATTAAATTAAAGCCTAAACCTAAGCCCACTAGGACTAGAAAGCCCAGCTAATTGACCTAGGTTTACATTATAAATATATGTTTATGTCTCATAATCAGAGGGGGCTCTCATAATTTTTCAAATCGGATTTTTAGAGAGACATACGAGAGAATTTTGAGAAGAGTGAGAGAGAGAGAAGGAGACCGCCCGCCGCGCCGCACTGCACGCCTGCCGCACCACCGCCTGCCGCACTATGCCAGAGCTGCTCCGCCCCTCAGCCACTGCACGCCTGCCGCACCACCGCCCGCTGCGCGCGCCTCTCCGCCGCGCTGCCGTCTCCCGCCGTGTGCCACCGCGCCGCACGCTTGCTTGCCGCGCCTCGTCGCACACCACCGCCGCGCTGGTGCCACCGCCGCCGCTGGACGTCCTCGCTCCGCTTTGCTCGTGCCGCCACTGCTGGCTCAGCACGCCCGCCGCAGAGCTGCCCCGCACCGCCGCTCGCCGCCCGTAGCTTCCCTACACCGCCGCTCGCCAGCCGGAGCCACCTACACCGCCGTTAGCCCACCGCCTGTGCTGCCGTTATTCGCTGCACAGCCGCCGGAGAGTCGCCCATCCCCGCCTGTTGGCCGCTGCCCGGAGACGCCCGCCGCGCCGCCGTTCCCGTCGCTAGCCGCCACTGTTCCCGACGTCACGCCGCCGCTCCCAACGCACCGCCGATCCGCATTCCCGATCCACTACGGATTCAAATTAGGAAAGAAATCTGCAAATCAGGTAATTATCATATCCCGATTTGATTCGAATATTTGGTTGCCTAATTTGTGCTTATTGATATCTAATTTTGCATATTTGGATAATAAGCATTATTTCAATTAGGATTTTATTTCCTTTTTTGAAATCTTGGATATCTATTACTTTTCAAATTTGGATAGAATTTAGAATTTTCAAAATCTTTTGAATATATCCAAGATATTTAAGATATCTAATTTTTTTCAAAATGTGATCGATTAGGAAAATTTCCTAATCCGCAACCGCACACGTGGAAATAAATCTATCTATCAAACTTTAGATAGAGTTATTTCCATAGCGGGTATTTCGAATTTTAGGATCGATCTGTCAGGCTTCAGATCGAAACTTAATTCGAAAGATTTAGCGGTTATATTTTCTACTTGATTTTAATTTCGAATTTTGGTAAAAAAAAATGCCAAAAAGATTACTCTAGAATAGGTTAATTTCTTTAGTTTAAAATTGCATGTTTAGATAATTGGCATTTTTAATTCCGAATTTCATTAAAGAAAAATACAAAAAAAATAATATGCCCGTCATTAGAAATAGATCACGTCGTCGCATGACATATAGTTTGCATGTTAGGTTGCATTAATCACATGTCAATTTTTGCACGTCATTACATATAGGTTAGCTTTCATTTAAATAAATAAAAAATCAAAAAAGAAAATTTCTGCACCTTTGAACTTTGAGTCAGGATTTATCAAAATTGTCCAATTGAGTATTTCTCTTGAAATTGGTACCGAAAGGGCGTTAGGGAATCTAGCGTAACCAAGTCCCCGAATTTATAATTTCTGGTTCGCAGAAATAAAATAGTACTCCCGCTATTTTATTTAGGTTTCTAATCAACCTGCCTTAAATGATTAGTGGCGACTCCCATTGAAAATATTTGCATGCTCACAATTGGACCTAAGTTGCGATTTGGTAGAGTTTGGGAGAACTTGAGCTAGGTTAGTTAATTTAATTGATCTAGTAATCCATTAGCCTAAGATCGAAAACCTGATTTTTTTTAGGTCGCGACAGCTTGGCGACTCCGCTGGGGACATTAACTTTAATTTTTTTTTAAAGAGGACTTAGGCCAAAAAATTTTTATGGAAAAATCACTCGATTTGACAAAATTTGATTGGATTCTCATTCTTAGGTGTTAAATGGTTTTGCAGGATGGGAGTTATAAGGGGAGTAGTGCTAACCCTTTGTTTTGCAGGCTTGGTGGAGTGGAATTGTGATTTAATTTTTGCACTATTGAAGTGGTGTTTGCATATAATTGTTGTGCATGATTTACAGTATTTGCACTACACCACACAACCTGTGACCGGACCTGGGTCACACCCATAGTTTTAAGATGGTATTTGGATGGTTCTTTAACCTTGGCGGTAAGACTTCGCTAAAGGTTATCCCATTTGGATCCCGAAATTTTTTTCAAAAAATGGCTCAAGGGTCGTCCTCATGCACGTGAGGCTACAATGCATGGAGGTTACCCTTGTCGACCGAACCAAGCCGAAGTGATTGGACCCGACTAGTCATGACTACGGTATGCGAGGCCGCGACTAGTCATGATGATTGTACGCGAGGTTGCGACGTGTCGTTCCGTTCATCATTTCACTTTGCAAAAGCCATTAGGATAGATAGATTAAGATTTAAACTCACGATTCATGTGCATGTCTCTGTGATTGACATTTTTTCCCAAAGACGGTAATTTCTCGAGCTTTATCTTTGGTTTTCTGTATCTTATTTTGAGTCAGTCCATGGTTTAGGTTGAGTCTTTTGGCACGTGGTCTATAAGAAAGGGTCGTCTCGATATCCGTTTCGTGCCTACTCCGAAGCTAGAGCTCAAGAAGTTATAGAGCCAGTTGAAGCCAGATGGTCAGCAGTACGTTCTCAAGCGTATTGGATTCATGTTGCCAATCCTAGACATAGATGTTCAGAGCGGGATCATGCAAGCACTCGTTCATTTTTGGTGCCCCGAGACAACCACATTTGTGTTGGGAGGTAAGTTTGAGCTCACACCGACTTTGGAAGAATACAGTATTGCCATTGGGGAATCGATTGAGTTGGATAAAGTCGAACCACCCATTAAGGTAGATCCTGTGGTAGTGCTTGCTGAATTTTTGAATTTGACTAAAAAGGAAATTGAAAAAGTGCTAAAGGGTAATTGTCAAGCATGCCCATTATCTTTTCTTATTGAATGTTTCGAAAATAACTCCGTCCTCATGAGATCTAAAATTTTTATCTTAGTTTTTTTTGGACTCATCGTTTTTCCATTCCGTCAAAATGCTATTGATCCGGTGATAGCTAGGACGGTAAAACAAATATGTGGTGGAGTTAGTTTTATAAACACAATTCTGGCAGAAACTTTCATGTCTCTGACACGATTCAAGAAAGGAAAAGATAGAGCTTTTCGAGCCCCGATTGAGCTTTTACAAATATGGCTTTTCTCACACCTTTCTCAATTTGGGGAAAATATGACTGTATTTGAAATGGACATGACTGATAACCCTATTTTAAGGTTCAAACAAATACAAGATCAAACTAAGAGCTTGCACTATACACAATGGGTCCATCTGTTCAAGGATTCAAGCTCTAAGATTTTCCTTTGGCAAGCTGTGTGGTTTCGGGAGGTTGAGGCTCGATTATACCATGGCGATCAGAAGCCCATACCTTTGATGGGCATTTATGGGGCAACATGCTATCAGCCCCTTCGAGTTACACGTCAATTCCGAGTTCTGCAGGATGTCCCACCTCCACTCAGGCCCAATGAATTTCAAGTCCAGTTCGAGAAGGATGAGTCCTACAGAGTCGAGCTTAGGCGTCATTCTGAGGCTTGGCAGAATTGTTCCATTCAGAAGCTGATTTGGCCCACGGATGAGCCCACCGGAAGGATGAGAAGTCACTTTGCCACAGCCCGGTATATTCAGCATCATACCATCCCTGCTGAGATACTCCCGAAGATCCCGGTCGTGACAGTACGACATACCCTTCAGACTCAAATCAAAATCAGCGAAGAAAAGGCGACGAAGGCCCAGGAAAAGGCAAATGCTCTGGCTGAAGAGAATGCACGATTACGGCGCGCCTTGAAGGTCCATTCGTCTATAGATCACATAGCCTCTAAAAAGAGGAAGACTATCTGATTTCTAGTTTGGTTTAGGGAGTTTTTCTTTCTTTTTAGGATGGAATGTTAGCTTACATTTGTACTTCATGCTATTGATGATTTTTGGTAATAAATGTTGCTGAACGATTTTTATAAGAATTCTTTTGAGATATTTTCCATTTTGAGCAATTCAATGAAAAACGTTGAGCTATAATTTGTAAATTTTGGAATCAGTCCAGGTTTTTATTGAATAAAGCAATTTGGAATTTCGGGATTTACTGGACGAATCGGTCGTTCGAAAGAAATTTCATCTTGAGGGTCTAGAGGATGTCATGGACCGACTCGTTATTCTTACTTGTCGTATTTATTCCACCGTTGCTTTTTGCAGGTAATTTGCCACGGATCCCCCTCATCCTCATAATACTCGATTGGTGACCAAAAGAACGATGGCCAATCAAGCCGAGATTGCAGCCATGATCGACGAAAAGCTGAAAGAACACATGAATACAATCAATGAGCAGATCACGGCTGCCATGTCCAAAATGATGAGTGATCTCATGGCCAAGCAGCAGCATATCAATGTTGCCTCCCAATCGGAGATTCCACCTCCAACCCGTCAAGGCCTCCGCCTTGACAAATCTCCTGCAGTAAACACTAATACAACCCTTCAACTGGATGATGCCATTTTGATCGACACTAGTGCTTCTCCGTCGGTCCCTGTTCCTCATTCACCCCCCAACGATGAGAATGCCAAGTTGTTGGCCAAGCTCGACCAGAGGTTACGTGAAGTGGAGGGAACTCAAAGTGTTCCGCCCGTTGATTTGTCCATTTTTACCCTGGTCCAAGTGCCCGATAAATTCAAGATGCTAGCCTTTGAGAAGTACGACGGCACCTCGAACCCAATTCAGCACATCGATATGTACCAGGGGCTCATGAATAGATATGTGTCTAACGGACCCCTAATGATCCAAACCTTCCAAGCAAGCTTGAAGGATGCTGCAATGAGGTGGTATACCAACCACCAGATCAACCGGAAAGACTCGTGGGAAGAGGTGGCAAACCTTTTCGTCAAGCACTTCAAGTTCAATCTCGACGTCACTATTACAAGGGAAGACCTGGAGAGAGCTGAGCAGAAAAAGGGCGAGACTTTGAAAGAGTATGCCACTCGTTGGAGGAACATGGCAGGGCAGATCATGCATGAACCCTCAGAACGTGACTTAATGAAGTTGTTCGTGTCCACTCTACCGCAGCCGGTTCGTTCACGAATTTTAGTAACGGCTGCCCAATCTTTTGGCCAGCTAATAGCCATGGGTGAAGAGATTGAAACCAGGCTCAAGAAAGGATGGTACAGTGAGTCAGGTTCATCAAGCAAGAGATTTACTAGTAAGAAGGACAAAGAGCATGTCCCCGAAGTCAACATGACCTATGTGCAGAAGACGCCAGCTCAGGCCCCTAAGCTACAATTTAGCACCCAGCAGACGACCTCTTATGGACGGCAAGGCCAGCAAGACCCACGCCAACAGCGCAAATCCCGCCAGTTTACTCCACTTCCCGAGACGTTATCTCAGGTACTGGCGGTGCTAAGGAAGAAGAACTTGCTGAATTCAGAGCCACAAAGATCTAACGCTGCCGGCTATGCAACGTATGATCCGTCGAAGAAATGCGATTACCATAGAGGTGAGGTTGGGCATTCGATAGATGATTGCCAAGTGCTCAAACATCGAGTGCAGGATCTACTCGATACTGGAGCGTTTGCACTACAGCCAGCCGGTAAGCCCAATGTGCAGAACAATCCACTCCCTGATCATTCGAGCAGTACAAATGTTGTCCTTGGCCCGGGAGTCAAGCAGGTTCGAGGCTTCAGGGTCCCTCTCGAAAATATGTTCGATGCTTTAGTCCGAGCTGGTTATGTTTCGACCGGTGAAGTGGTGTCACTCGGTGACATAAGAAAGAAAGTGGATGAGTTGGTGAGAGAGGGGATGATTGGGACAGCAGATGAATTCGGGGTAGTGGTCGCTATATCACAAGTCATCATTGATTAGAATGAAGAACTCGCAAGGATGACCGATGAACAAGTGAAGTTGGATCCTGACATGCCCGCTCTCGAGGACGCCTCTAACGATGACCTCGGGATCATTATACCCGATACTCCGGAAGTATTGATCCTAGCATTACCTCAGCCCTGCGCTTATGAGAGTGACAAGATGGTTCCATGGTCGTACGACGTTGATCTGATAATGAGGTCAGGGCGAACTTATCTTGATAAGCAACCGGCCAAGCCAGTGGCTGAGAAAGAACCGAAGGAATTCCTAGCTGTGATTAAGGCTAGTGAATATAACGTGGTTGATCAGCTGAGAAAGTTACCTGCACAGGTCTCGTTGTTGGAACTTCTCCAGACATCATATAAGCATGGGAGTGCTCTAATGAAGGTGTTGGGTGAGATTCATGTGCCCGAGACTATTGAAGAAGATAAGCTAGAAGGGTTTGTCGGGACGATCCTCCTCAAAGATCATGTAGCATTTTCTGATGAGGAAATCCCAGTTGAAGGACGTGGTCATAATAAGGCGCTTCACATATCAGTGAAGTACAAGGAGACTCGCATGGCTAGGGTGCTTGTTGATAACGGGTCGGCTCTGAATTTATGGCCGTTGGCTACTTTGAAAAGGCTGGGCATTCCTCCATCTAACATGCAAGCAGCCAAGACTTTTGTACGAGCCTTTGATAGAGTAAAGAAAGATGTCATAGGCCAGATTAACTTAAACCTGCAGATCGGACCTTCAGTGTTTGATATTCTTTTTCAAGTGCTGGATATCCCTTCTGCTTTCAATTTCTTCTTGGGACGGCCATGGATTCACAATGCGGCGCGATACCACTCCATTGCATCGAAAGATCAAGTTTGTGATCAAGCAAAGTTGGTTACAATTTATGGAGAGGAAGATCACCGAATCTTCAATGCAACATCGATCCCATACATAGAACCCGATCATGTTGAGGAGGATAGCTATCATTCATTTGAGATAGTTCAAGTTGTTCAAGCTTCCTCTGATATGCCGTTGCCCGTTCCTGAAGTTTCTAAAGCAGCTCTCATGGTGGTTAAGGTCATGGTCGGTAATGGTTTTAAGCCAGGTCAGGGTCTTGGGAAAGAAAGCTAAGGCATTCATGCCCCGATCGAGACAAATGGACAATCCCACAAAGCTGGTTTGGGATATCATAGGCAGGGAAGCCGCGAACAAAGCAACGATTGTTGCAGAAGTCGAACAGGAGCAGGTCAAAGTCCTTTACCACCTTCCATCAACGACACCTTTCACTCGGCTGGAGTTGTGGGAGGATATGAACATTTAAATCTGAGCCCGACTGAGGATGATCTTGGGCTTATCTTTCCTGAGTCGCCACAAGCCCTAACTGACTCACCTAAGAAGCACGGTAAAGTGATTCTGGTCAGTTTGTCTGACGATTCTGAGGATGATCGGCCACCCTGTATTTTCAAGAAGCCGGAGTAGAGGGTGTTGGACTTTGATGATGGTATACCTTACCTCACCGGTTGGTTTGCTGAGACCTCCATTTGTGCAATCACTGAAGGACCACTTGAAGGGATGGGCAATAGCCCTCAAGAGTAATCATTTCTAGTTTTCGTATCTCCCCTGTGTGGGAATCTTTATTGCTTTTTTCGATTGTCATTCCTATTCATGTTGCACTTAGGTTTTTCAATCCAATAAGATGTAATTCATTGGTTCAATATCAATAAAATTACAGCGTTTTGTAGCATTTTGAATCTTGTTGAAGTGTCCCAAACTAACCCGATGACGATAACCAACGATTGAAAAATTTGTCATCTACGGTAAGAACTAAGGGTTGGGCTTCTCAAGAATTCTCGTTTCGAGGTCTTCGAAAGCAAAATGAATTTAAAAAAAAAACAAAGAACAATTTTCAAAAATTGCATGTAGTTAAGCCCTGTCTTGTCTTTTTGATCCCTTTCTTTCATGTTTAAGGACTAATCTCGAGGCATGCGAAGGGACGGAAATCGTGGACCCTCATATATGTGATGCAAGCCAATCCAATGACTCAGATGATTCTAATCCGAATGATGAAGAGATACGACGGAACTTGGAAATCCATGAGAAATCTAAGCCTCTGACCGCCGAAGAAACCGTGGTGATCAACCTTGGCGACACGGAGAATCCTAGAGAGGTGAAGATTGGGGCATGCCTTCCTGAAGATGTGGCCAAATGCTTGACCTAGTTGTTGAAGGATTATCAAGACATCTTTGCCTGGTCTTATGCTGATATGCCGGGTCTTGATCGATCAATCGTCGAACATTGTCTACCGACTGATCCTTCGGTTGAGCCTGTGAAACAAAGGCCGCGAAGAGATAAGCCAGAACTGGCGAAGAAAATCAAGGAAGAGGTCATGAAGCCCGTGGGATTTATTGAGACTACCCAATACTCAGAATGGGTCGCTAATATAGTTCCAGTGATGAAGAAAGATGGTCGGGTTCGAGTATGTGTTGACTACCGAGATCCGAACAAAGCTAGTCATAAAGATGATTTTCCACTCCCGCACATTGATGTGCTTGTGGGCGATCTGGTGGATTCGAACTATTCTCCTTCATGGATGGTTTCTCAGGTTATAATCAGATCTTGATGAATGAGGATGATAAGTTGAAAACAGCATTTACTACTCCTTAGGGGACATTTCATTACAAGGTGATGCCCTTCGGCCTCAAAAATACTGGGGCAACTTACCAGCGGGCAATGGTCACATTGTTCCATGACATGATGCATAATGAGATCGAGGTCTATGTTGACGATATGATTGCAAAAACTCGACGTGGAGAAGATCACATAGAAACCTTGACGAAATTATTCGATAGGCTTCGTAAGTTCAAATTGCGCCTCAATCCGGCAAAATGCGTGTTCGGGGCAGCCTCTGGCAAACTACTTGGCTTCATCGTTAGTAACAAAGGGATTGAGATTGACCGGTCAAAAGTGAAAGCCATTTGTGAAATAAAATCTCCCTCTTCGGTGAAGGAAGTTCGTAGCTTAATGAGCAGACTAAACTATATTGCCAGATTTATTTCTCAGCTATCTGAGACAGCGAAGCCTTTCTTTAAGCTCCTCAAAAAGAATGCGCTGGTTAGATGGGATGAAGAGTGTAAACTGGCATTCGACAAGATTAAACACTACTTGATGAATCCGCCAGTGCTACTTCCACCAACGCCGGGGCAACCTCTGATCCTGTACCTTACAATCCACAGTGAATCCTTAGGTGCCATGCTTGCTCAGAAAAGTGAAGAGGATGGAAAGGAGCGTGCGATTTATTATTTGAGTAAGAAATTCACCGCCTCTGAGATGAATTATTCCGAAGCAGAAAGAACGTGAGCAGCATTGGTTTGGGTACTACACAGATTGAGGCAATACACTTTGCACTATCAGATATTGCTTGTGACAGAGTGTGATCCCATCAAATACTTGCTCAATCAACCCGCTTTGGTTGGAAAACTGGCAAATGGCAGATTCTCATCTCAGAATTTAATATTCGATTCATGTCCCAGAAATCAGTCAAAGGACGAGTAATTGCCGATGTCTTGGCTGAAAATCCTAGGAAAAATGAGGATCTGGATCCGTTAGAGGATAGAGTCATGCCAATTGATGAGTATATATGGACCATGCCTTTTGATGGAGCCGTAAACTTGTCAGGATCAGGTATCGGGGCAGTTTTAATATCTCCAGGCGGACAACATTATCCGGTCGTAGCGAAACTGATATTTCCTTGTATGAACAATATCGCCGAATATGAAGCATGCATCCTCGGGTTACAAGCTGCAATTGAAATGGGAGTAGCTTGACTTAAGGTGTTCGGGGATTCAACCCTCATTATTCTTCAGACCGTTGGTAAATGGCAAACTAGAGATGCTAAGTTGCAGCCCTATCACGTCTATCTGGAGGAGTTGGTAGAAGAGTTTGAAGACATTTCGTTTGAATACTTGTCAAGGACTCAAAATAGTTTTGCCAATGCTCTGGCTACGTTATCGGCAATGCTACAAGTGACAAGTGGTTTAGAAGTTGAACCTTTGAAGATAGAGGTATTACAGAAATCGGCTTATTGCATGGCCACGACAGAAGAGCCTGACGACAAACCGTGGTATCATGATATCAAGGCATATCTTCAAACACAGGAATTTCCTGAGAAAAGTACCGCATCTGACCAAAAGTATATCAGGAAAATGGCGTCGAAGTTCTTCTTGAGCGAGGAATGCCTATACAAGCGGTCCTATGATTCGGTTTTATTAAGGTGTATTGATTCAACCGAGACTATTCATTTGACGCTAGAAGTACACGAGGGAGTATGTGGTCCGCACATGAATGGTCATATGCTAGCAAGGAAGATAATGAGGATGGGTTATTACTGGCTCACTTTAGAAAGTGATTGCATTCAGCATGTCCGAAGTTGTCACAAATGTCAGATCCATGGTGACAAGATTAAAACTCCTCCGAATGAATTGCATCAAATGTCTGAACCATGGCCATTTTCTATGTGGGGCATTGATATGATTGGCCCAATTAATCCTAAAGCGTCAAATGGGCATCGGTTTATCCTAGTCGCTATCGATTACTTTTCGAAGTGGATCGAAGCTATGTCCTATACGACAGTGACGGCCCGGATTGTGGTGAAGTTCATTCGTCGAGACATCATTGCTCGATATGGTACACCTAAGACTATAATTACTGACAATGGGTCGAATCTAAATAATAAATTGGTGGATGATCTGTCCGCAGATGAACGGAGCGGTCGAAGCAGCCAACAAGAATATCAAGAAAATTTTGGCTAAAACAGCTGAGAACTACCGTGATTGGCATGAAAGATTACCTTTTGCACTTATGGCATATCGGACTTCTATCCGGACATCTACAGGGGCAACTCCATATTCTCTTGTGTACGGTATGGAAGCAGTTCTACCTGTTGAGGTTGAAATTCCTTCGTTGCGTATTCTTTCACAGGTACAATTGTCAGAAGCAGATTAGATCCAGCAGAGATTGGACCAGTTGAACATGATTGATGAGATAAGGCTTAGAGCTCTATGTCATGGCCAGTGCTACCAACAACGAGTTGCTAAATCTTTCAACAAGAAAGTCAAGCCTCGATATTTTTAGGTAGGCGACGTTGTTCTGCGGAAATTATTGCTGATAGTTCCTCTTGCAGAAGGAAAATTCGCCCCAAATTATGGCGGCCCGTACATTGTGAAGAAAGTTCTTCCAGGAGGTGCTTTGATTTTGGCTGAGATGGATGGTCGTGTTTTTTCCGGTCCAGTTAATTCCGATTCTGTGAAGAAGTATTACACTTGATTTGTACTCATTCTGACTTTGTTTCTATCAAGTATCAAGTTGAATTTCATGAATCAATTTATGTTACCAAGTTTTGTTTGAGGAAGGCTTTTGATTTGGCAATCTGTTTCTGTCCTAATAAAGCGATCATATTGCATGAGAGACTTCAAGATGACGAAATGCAAGACATTTCCATACATGTTCTGAATAATAATCCCTAGTGCGAGTTGAGTGAAAATTCCGTGCTGACAAGGTAAAGGATTATCTCACGAAAAGTATGACGACCAAAATGATGAGAGGCATTCATTTCCTCTATCTAAACACTACAGGTTATCATTTGCCTAACCCCTTTGAACGAAGTTTCATTTCTTACCCTGTCAGGAACAACCCCATACCGGGGCAATTTCTTAGAAAGTTCAAAATGGTTAGAATTTTCTTGCTTTCACTTGCATCAATCTTCAAGTATATTTATTGCATGCAAGTTCTGTGTTAGCTCGAGTGCCTTAGATATGACGAAGAGCATTTCTTTCTATATCCCTACACATTATACCCTTTGCATACCCAATTTGAGCGGTGAATTCATTTCAACCCGATTGGTGATCATTCTGGTGATAAACAAATGAAATCATCTCAAAGCAAGTTCAAGGTGACTTGAGGCAAATGGGAGTTAGAGAGAAAATTCATCAGAAAGGACGCAAAAGGAGGGAAAAGAAAATCTCTCGAAAAGAAAATCTCAAAGCAAGTTCAAGGTGACTTGAAGTTCTCTCTCTCGGAAAAATCTCTCGAAAAGAAAATCTCTCTAAAAAAAAAGAGAGAGAAAAAGGAGGGAAAGAAAAGCTTCAGCAAGAACTGAGTCGACATACAAGATCAGTCTTCAAGGAAAAGATCATTTGAAGGTTCATTTGTGGAGCAATTGCTAGAGATAGGTCAATGGTACCAGTAGCGTAATTGGATGATCACCAATCACCATGTTCATAATACCCCCCTTTGATGAAATAAGCCATTCATTTCAAGCCTAACCGAACCTACGTTACAACCCTTACCGAAGTCTCTTCAAAATAGGGCACTTGAGTTAACATAGAGTTTCAAAATGCTTATAAATGTTGCTCGAAGAAGTGCGAGCAAGATTTTTCTATCTCATTTTTGCAGCATTCCTGACTTGTAAACCCGGAGCAGCTGGTGATATCAATTCTTTCAATAGCCTCGACTCGAAGAGTCCCTTTTGCTAAGCCATTGACCAAACCCACGTTTTAGTCCTTATAAAGACCTCTCAGATTGGTCAAGTCATACTGATTTTGAGAATATCCGAACCCTTGTCAAGCACGATGAAGAGAGTTTGAGTGATTCTTATACCTGCATCAAAGGTCGGGTCAAAAGCCTTTCATTGAGAGTGAGTAGAAAGTCCTTTCTGATTAAAGGTCTCTCATTTAATGTGATCAAATTGTCAAAAGGACGAAATGGTTGTTCTTATTGATAAATTCCCCAGTAAAGCTTGGTAATGCAAGCAGATTCATGAATTATGTTTTCTCTGCCCCTGCCCCTGCGCATGTATTGTTTTAGCCTTTTCTCAGGTAAAAACAGGTGCAATGCAATTGGCTTTGCCATTTTTATAACACAAGAAGAAATCAGGTACATCTACTAATTAGTCTTCATTGTTTCTCTTTTCCGAGAATGTGAGACATGATCTCTTTCATATGTTCACCAAGTGGAACAGGTGACATATCATTTGGTGTTGCCAAGTGGAGTACGCGGCACACCCCATTTTATGTTTGCCCAGTAGGATAGGCAGCATAATATCTCATTTGGTGTTGCTAAGTGGAGTACGCGGCACACCCCATTTCATATTTGCCCAGTAGTACAGGCAGCATAATTTCTCATTTGATGTTGCTAAGTGGAGTACGCGGCATACCCCATTTCATGTTCATCCAATGGAAGAGGTGACATGATCCTTTTCGTGATTGCCCAGTGGTATGGGCAACACATCCCATTCTTTCTTTATATCATGCGCTATTTCGCATATGTAGAAAACTACAGGTAACAGATAGGCAATCCAGTACCTCGAGAACCTTACTTCCAGTGGACCAGAAGTTTGGAGATCGAGGGAAGTCAAAGCATTATAAAGCTTTCCCTCACTTGGATGCTTTTTGTGCGATCCGTATGTAAGGCTCTTTCACCGCTCTACACGAAGTGAGAAGCCTTAGCATATGTTCTTTATTGTTTGCATATCATGCATCATTGCATTAAAAAAAAATCATCATTCATCATTTTGCATAGTTTAAATTTAGGTCTCAGTCTTTGAGCGAAACCTCTGTGAGCCTCCACTCAAAGTGGGGCAGCTGTTGACACCTAAATTTCGACGCATCATTTAGTGATTAATTGCATAGAAAATTAGGGATTAAATTTTAATCCCTGAACAAAAATATTACAAATCGCATAGCATAAAGTTTAGGTTCATATAGATTAACTGCATTTTGCATCGGATCGACGGTGGTAAGTGAGCTTAAAATTCATCACGTAAATCGAGCTCGGGCACCGAACGAGACTCGGCTCACTCGGAAAGCATGGGCCGGAAATCACACACAAAAGGGCTTGGTTGTCTTAATTTGAGCTTAAATTAACCCATTATGCTTAATTAAAGAAAAGCCCAAATTAATTCAGCCCACTTAGAATTAAATTAAAGCCTAAACCTAAGCCCATTAGGACTAGAAAGCCCGGCTAATTGACCTAGGTTTACATTATAAATATATGTTTATGTCTCATAATCAAGGGAGGGCTCTCATAATTTTCAGATCGGATTTTTAGAGAGACATACGAGAGAATTTTGAGAAGAGTGAGAAAGAGAGAGAAGGAGACCGCCCGCCGCACCGCACTGCACGCCTGCTGCGCCACCGCCTGCCGTACTATGCCGGCGCTGCTCCGCCCTCGGCCCTTGCCGCTTTGCCGCGCCACCGCCCACTGCGCTTGCCTCTGCCGCGCGTGCCGTCTCTGCCGTGTGCCACCGCCGCTGCTCCCCACCTCGGCCCACTTGCACGCTTTGCCGCGCCACCGCCCACTGTCTTGCCTCACACGCCTGTGTTGCCGTCTCCCGTCGTGTGCCACCGCCGCTGCACGCCTGCCTGCCGCTGCCTCGTCGCACACCACCGCCGCGCCGGTGCCACCACCGCCTGGAGGTCCCTGCTCCGCCCGTCTGTGTCACCGCTCCTCGCTGCACAGCCGCCGGAGAGCTGCCCTGCACCACCGCTCGCTAGCCAGAGCTGCCCTGCACCGCCGCTCGCCAGCCGGAGCCGCCTGCACCGCCGTTAGCCCACCGCCTGTGCTGCCGCTGTTCGCTGCACAGCCGCCGGAGAGTCGCCCGTCCCCGCCTGTTGGCCGCTGCCCGGAGACGCCCGCCGCGCCGCCGTTCCCGTCATGTCACCGTCGCTAGCCACCACTGTTCCCGACGTCACGTCGCCGCTCCCGACGCACCGCCGATCCGCAATCCCGATCCCCTACATATTCAAATTAGGAAAGAAATCTGCAAATCAGGTAATTATCATATCCCGATTTGATTCGAATATTTGGTTGCCTAATTTGTGCTTATTGATATCTAATTTTGCATATTTGGATAATAAGCATTATTTCAATTAGGATTTTATTTCCTTTTTTGAAATCTTGGATATCTATTACTTTTCAAATTTGGATAGAATTTAGAATTTTCAAAATCTTTTGAATATATCCAAGATATTTAAGATATCTAATTTTTTTCAAAATGTGATCGATTAGGAAAATTTCCTAATCCGCAACCGCACACGTGGAAATAAATCTATCTATCAAGCTTTAGATAGAGTTATTTCCATAACGGGTATTTCGAATTTTAGGATCGATCTGTCAGGCTTCAGATCGAAACTTAATTCGAAAGATTTAGCGGTTATATTTTTTACTTGATTTTAATTTCGAATTTTGATAAAAAAAAATGCCAAAAAGATTACTCTAGAATAGGTTAATTTCTTTAGTTTAAAATTGCATGTTTAGATAATTGGCATTTTTAATTCCGAATTTCATTAAAGAAAAATACAAAAAAAAATAATATGCCCGTCATTAGAAATAGATCACGTCGTCGCATGACATATAGTTTGCATGTTAGGTTGCATTAATCACATGTCAATTTTTGCATGTTATTACATATAGGTTAGCTTTCATTTAAATAAATAAAAAATCAAAAAAGAAAATTTCTGCACCTTTGAACTCTAAGTCAGGATTTATCAAAATTGTCCAATTGAGTATTTCTCTTGAAATTGGTACCGAAAGGGCGTTAGGGAATCTAGCGTAACCAAGTCCCCGAATTTATAATTTCTGGTTCGCAGAAATAAAATAGTACTCCTGCTATTTTATTTAGGTTTCTAATCAACCTACCTTAAATGATTAGTGGCGACTCCCATTGAAAATATTTGCATGCTCACAATTGGACCTAAGTTGCGATTTGGTAGAGTTTGGGAGAACTCGAGCTAGGTTAGTTAATTTAATTGATCTAGTAATTCATTAGCCTAAGATCGAAAACCCGATTTTTTTTAGGTCGCGATAACGATCCCAATGAGCTCTTCTAGCACCAAGCTCGGAATCCGTGTCAGAAACATGTTCCTCGTTTTCATTAACGGGTATAGGTTCGAAGACTTTAGATGTGCGATCCACGTTTTCATCATTCATGCCTCCCCATCCATCGGGAACGATATCCTTTGGGTCAATGAAGAAGCTTGGAGGTGGCATGTATTTGACATAGAAGTCATACTTCCCGCTTGGTTGGCCTAAGGTATCTACTACTTCTTTGCACTCACGAGCTGTCTTCATGAATTTATAGTCCCAATGGGTTCTTTTGACATCGAGGTCGGAATCCACATCGGAAACGATTTCTTCATCTTCTTCGAATAGAAAATCATCGTCAATAACTTCTAAAGCTTCTATTTCTTTAGTCAAGACTTTGACGGATCCATCTCTATTCTCCTCCTCTTCTAACTCATAAAGGAAGTTCTCGGACGATACATCAATCATAGCCGTCATCATTGTGGCATCTGATTCTTCTCCCATACACCGGATAACCCCCTGTCAATTAATTTGGAAATGCATGTCAACTTTTCTTCTTTCGAGATGTCACCTCCTTTTTCATAATGCCCAGCTAGCATCAAGATCTCATACAACTTTGGTACATCCACCATAAAAGACTTCTTATCTTCATTCATATCTACAATATTCACACATTGGGTATGATCGGGCAATGGATTTTGTTGTATATTCGGTTCGAGATACTTAAAAGACAAGATCCCTTTGTCAATCAAGCTTTGAACCTTAATTTTCAATACTAGGCAATTGTCGGTGCTATGGCCTTTCTCGCCCATGTGGTACTCACATGATTTCGTAATGTCAAACCCAACGAACTTTGGAGGATTATCTCGGGGGACTTCTTTTGCAACCATTCTCGTCTCAAGAAGCATGGGTAGAAGCCTTGATAGTGGTCTTGGTAAAGGTGTAAACTGACGAAGCGGGTTACACTTACGTGGCTTCTTATTGGACTCATGATGTGGTTGAATATAAATCATGTCCATTTTCTCATCACGTCCTTGGTTACATTCTTCAATCCTAGAAGATTGCTTGATTTCAGACTTTTGCTCTTTGTATTTTCGTTTTCCCTCATCTTTCGAATTAATGTCATTTGTCTCCAATCTAGTACTAGATGGTAATTCCATAGCAATTTGATTCACACGATCTATAAGACGTATCAACATGCCACGCATTTCGTTAACTTGACTCTGAAGATCCGCAAGAGTAGGCATAATCTTGGTCGGAAGCAGTGGAGTTATGAACGCTTTAAAGTCTGCAAATGTGGCAGTTATTTCATCAATTCAGTTTTCCAGATCGGCAATTCGATCGTTCTATTTTTCGATATCCATTTGAAGATCCTTTGCGCAAGTGGGGTTGGGCATTCTCCAAATACCTTGTAAACGAAATGAAGATCAAGTTAGTACGTGGAAAATAAATTGAAACTAAAATGTAAAACCCTTCAATTTTATATTTTCTTTGGATGAAATAGGGATAAGAAATATTCTCATGATCCCAATACCATGTGAATGATCTCTTATCAAAATTTCTTCACAAGAAATTATACAATTGAAAGGGTAACACGCAATGATTAATCAAGATGCCTCATCTATAATACATTGGAATCCTCGAGAAAGCACATAAAAGGGAAATTTCACTAATTACAACGAAATTCGTGAAATATAATCCCTATACATCAATCTAGAAACAAAAGGAGAATCCTATTACCTCATTACTAACATGAATAAAAAGGAAACCCTATACATCAAATCTATAAAATGAAAATTACATGAAAGAAGATTTCCTCATGGAATATAGCCAAACTCCTAATGGATCTTCTTTAGGTGCGAGGCGAATTCGTTTGTTTTCTTGGGTCAAACGTTCAACCTCGGCTAAAGCCTTATCCTTTTCCCTAAGAGCTCTTGCGGCTATAGCTTGTTGTTGAGTTGGCTTCTCGGGGACATTAGGGAGATCCACTTTAAGCTCGGGCTCGAGACGACGGTGTATGTACTCCGGCAATGCATGATGTATCTTCACTTTTCCTTCCAATTCTGACTCGTCGGTAATGAGAATCAACTCCGGGTGGCATTTGTACCACATATCAATGATGGACTTGATCATTTCCTTCAAATCCGCCATTTGGTCCTTTTGGATGACATCTTTGCGATAGTCAAAATGATATAACCCCAACTTGAGGAATGGCGGAATCTTTTGAAGGCGCGATATTGACGGATCACCCTAAAAGGGTAATATGACGTAGACCCCGTGAGACCCAAAAGTGGGATTGGGTTGTCAGATCCGTTATTAAGGCGCACTTCGGGATTTCCAAGCCAACGAACATGCCATTGGATTTGATTTGGAACAAGGTTCTTGAAAAATATTAAACCAAGTTGAGAATGACCATTAGGGAAAGATTTCTTCCTTTTCTCGGAAAAGCGAGATAAGATGACAATCTTTGGATACACCTATGATTTTCAAGCTCAAACCGAAGTCTTTGAGGTGAGAGACCAACCAAATTTGGAGTAAACCTATTAAGGCCCTAAAGATACCATTTCTGTTTTGTTTGAATTTATTGAGTGATACGAAGGTCTCACCTAGGATCATATTGGAGAATCTTTTGAACATACACACTTGATTGACAATGTGAACTACCAAAGGATCCATGGTCTTTTTGGTGAATGGAAAGACCACAAAACCAAAGAATGCTAAGAGAAAGACTCGAGGAATTTGATTACCCGCTTCTTTTGGCAAGCTAGAAAAATGTCGTTCTAAGAATGTGAAGGAGAGTGCATTGGAATTTCCTCTAAGGACGCCTTTGATTTGGAGAATGTCAACTCCTAAGAATTGGCTCAAAGAGTTATAGGATCTATATCTATCGGAGGACTAACTAGACCAAAAGACCCGACTCTTCCAATGGCAATATCGTACTCCTCAATTGTAGGGGTCAACTCATTTCGACCAAACACAAAAGTGGATGTCTTTGAGTTCCAAAAATGAGACAATGCCTTAGTCATGGCAATACGAGGCTCGATGTATAAAAGAGCGGGAAGATATCCGATCCTCTTTTCCACGTCGTCCTTGTGCTTTGACTCGAGACTTTCCCACATGACCACGAGAGCTCTAGGTACGGGGATGATCCGAATCTTCGACATATCCATTTTGACTAACCCTAATTTGGGCATCGAGATTAATCACCACGCATTATAGAACGTGGCATTGAAATGGCGTAATTGAAATTGCAGAAAGATACAATCAACCTTACCATGAAAAAAATGGCAAACACATCGACACATCGCATGAGGACATGTGAGTTTTGACATCTAAGGATAGGATTCTAAAGGTTTAAGGTCCCCACCTTAATTAGATAAGAAGAGTTTACCCACCACTACTAACGTCGATCGGTGCACTTCTTACTAATCAAGATGAGCGGTATTGAAGAATGGATTACCACATGCATTCACATGCGGATTTCACTCTTAATACCTCCTAAAGGTGCCCTAAAGCGATCCGGGGTTTTAGACCGCGGGACGTGGATGCATTGTGTCGTGCTAAAGCAAGTAAACATGCATTTAAATCTAAAGCAAACAACACTTCAACATAATCACATACATTCGACATTCATCCGAATGCCACCTACAAAACAAAGGGTTTGCATTTACTCCACCCCTTATGTCTCCCACCTACAAAACCATTTTAACACATGGTTAGTGGACTAACCTCATTTTCCACGCGACTTCGACATGCAGTCGATGCTACAAAATGTAGACAAGTGAGATAACAATCGACAAGTTTATTATGGCTTTAATCCAGTTAGGTTTGTAACCTAGTCCCCAGCGGAGTCGCCAAGCCTATCGCGGCCTACCTCTTGAGGGCCGAACTCGATAAGGCGGGTTTAGAGGTAAGCGTTCATGAAACGGTCTATACGGTACATCATAAAAGATGGCTGATCCATACAGTCCATTATTCATGAATGTGAATCTTCCCTAATTCATACCTCGCGTGACAGCGGATCAATTTTTTCTTTTTTAGGAGTCGCCACTAGCCTAGGTTGGAGGTCGGCTAGAATACCTAACCAGTACGTGGGAATTTCGTATTGGTTTCTACGAAAACCAGAGATCAAAGGTTCGAGGACTAGCTTACGTTAATATTTCTATTAACGCCCTTTCGGTACCGCTAAACTTAACATGGTTGTTATCTAAGTTGTCATGCATTTGCATTTGTTCTTTACCATTTTCATGTCAAAGTTTTAGTCCACTAAGTGATCATGCATCTTGTTTTTTGTGTTTTCATTTAAGATTCTAATCTAATCCTAGCTTAGTCTAGAAAAAGAAAGAAACAATCAATTGTATTGAAAGACATTTCGTAAAGTAAACACTCAAAATATTGAAAAGACGAGCTAATTCTAAGTGCGAGAAAGTAAAACCCGCAACTCGTCGGGTGTTTATTACAACACAAATTGAAAACCCGAGACATGATCGGGACGAATGAATTGAATACAAATTGAAACCGGATCGGACATCGGTCTATCGTCACCATCAAGTGAATACAAATTGAGACCAGATTGGACATCGGTCTATCGCCTTGGTCTTTTACAATTTTGGATTATCCCCTCCATGGACCGCCTCTCGGGTGTCGGCATTTACATTCACAACATACATTCACGACAAACAATATACAAAGGAATAACCAAAGAAAAGCAATGGTGCAAACAATTCATTAGTCAAGCACTAGCCTCGGGATCGGCATTTGTTTTTCATGCATTTCGATTCACCACCCACCTAATCATCTAACATTATTTGATTAATGGTTAACGATAATGGGTTACCATTTGCATCACAAAACGGCAACTAATATCAATTAACCCCTAAAGTCGGGTTCTAAATGACCATAATGGGCTACCCGCCGAACATACATTGGGCCTAACATCCATCTAACAAACACATGCATAGCAATGAAATAAGCATACATTCAGGCTCATGGGTCTTATTTCTCAACCAATCAAGCAATGGGAAATGGGCTTCATAAGGAGACCACTTATTGAGTGATTATCTAATTCGGATTGCTTCTGTTCATATGTAATTAACTAACCTAATGATGTCTAAATGAAGTGATTCAGGTGTCATTAGAAATCTTATGACATGAGGATCAAAAGTGAAGAAGACCATTTTTTCTAAATCCTCACCGATTTTCACGAAAATGACAAATACACTCTCGGTGACAGGCTGGACCCGGTTCTGGTAGGGATTTCAAAATAATGGCGGGAAAAATAACAAACCTTATCAAAACCACGTGAAAATTTTATACCGTTAGGATTCTCTATGTGTGACAACTTTCATGTTTTGAGTTTTTGCTAAAAAATCCTCCAAATTTTTATAAAATTCGATTTTCACAAAAGACTCAACTTCAAATCAAATTTTAACCCGAGAAGGCCCTATATGAAATTTTAAGCAAATTGACCCTCTAAAAATTGCTATTAGGCCCTCAAAATTTTCAGTCAACATAATGAGACCCCAATGAACAACTTTGTAATTTTGATTTTTCGCAAAGGAGGACTCTAACTTTATCAAATTCGGAGAAACATCTTTTGGATTCCAAAGGAATGAAATTCAGATCTGAACACAGATACTGATTAGATCATAAAAATTCCTTTTCAAAATTCAAATGAATTCCGATTTTAATGAAATTAGTATCAATGGAGAGATCTCGATCTCAGTGTGCAATTTTGTGAAGAAAACTTTTTCATATTTTGAACACATGAATTTATGAAAATCGAAGAACACATGAAGGTCAGTCAGAAACTAGTCTGTCACCAGATCTATGCATATATGACGTTGCAGATCGTACAATGCTAACATGCTTGGAATTTTATGAAAATTTTATGATTAACAGATTAAGATGTTCTTTACGACTTTCATGAAGAAATTTGTTTCAAAAAACGATCGTAGAAAATCAGAAAAATTATAGAACAGCAGAACGTCAATCAGGAAATCATCAGAACAGACTTGAATATCACATTCCAGATTCTGATCCTAACTTCCGAAAGAGTTTTGACATAGCAAACTAAGTCTGATTGAGGCATGCAATATATCAAATCGAAGCTTGAGACGTGTTTTACGACTCTCTAGTTCGTCACTTTGCAAGATTTCGACATTAACGAGCTGAAATCAGCATCTCAAACATGCAGGTTTCTCTGTACACGAATTTACAGAATAACATCCAAGTGTACTTACCTTGTTTAATGATGCTTCGACGCGCAATCGAGCAATCCAGTCTCCGTATTTGGATCAAGAGCAGCACGGAGAAGTCTCGGAAAGCTCGACAAACCTATGAGAATAGAGTGCCCAAGCTATAGTGAGAACCGACTCGATCTCGCGCTAATGAACTAATAACGAAAAATCAAGTCAAAAGAAACGATCCGGTGGCTGTTCAGCGAGAAGCTGGCCACCACAGCTGAGTGAAGACACTAAGGAATGCTGCTGGAGGTTCGGGATCGCCGGAGGGATCGCCGATCAGCCGATTCAGCCACTTGAACTGGCTGATTGAATCACCGGCGGCTATGCCGGTGATGTTGCCGTGGAAGAGACCTCGCCGGACTGAGGAGTTCCGGCCACCAGCAAGGTCAGCTGGTCTTGCGACCGGCCTTGTGTCACCGTGGGGGACAACGATGAGGCGGTGGCTTGCCGGAAAACAGCCGGCGAAGGGGTGAAATGACCGGCGGACGAGAGAGAGTGAGAGAGAGAGGGATTGGTGAGCTAGAGAGAGAGAGAGAGAGAGAGAGAGAGAGAGAGAGAGAGAGAGAGAGAGAGAGAGAGAGAGAGAGAGAGAGAGAGAAAGGAGAGAGAATTCAAATATGAAAAATGAGAGTCCTTTTCAATTTTGGAGGGAAAAAAAACTATATACTCCCCTCAACTTTGAATCCTAGCCCTTAGATTGATCCAATGGCCTAGAATGCATCCTTAATGATTAAGAATATTCCTTAAGGGCTAAGGATTGGTGACATGGCATTATGGATGGACATGATCAATTCTAAATGAATGGCCATGATTGATTTGCTTATCCCCTAATTAATTTGCTTAATCCTTAAGGAATGTCATTTTAGTAATTTCACTTAGGGGCATTTTCGTAATTTTCAATTAAGGGCATTTTTGTCATTTTTGGGCTCAAAGGGATGTGGCCGGCCTTGGCTGGTCGGAATGGACCGCCGATCGCCGGATTTTCGACCGGAAAATGGCCAGTCCGATCAGACCGGTTCAATTCGAATCAAACCGGGTTGAACCGGTTTGTCCCGAGTTTGGCCAGGTTGAACCGGTTCAATCCTTGGTTCCATTTGTTCCAATTTTGTACAATTTGATCTCTATCATGATTAATTGACCCCATCAATATTGAATTCGATCAAATTGGATTGAACCGATTTGAAATTCATGCACAAATTGATCGAATTTAACTTGTTTAGCTCAATTGTTCTTGAATTTGGGTAATTGCATGGCCAAGCTAGACTAACGAATTTAATTGAAGTCCAATTAGCCAAATTGAATCTCAATTCATCAAATTGAATATTAGTCTAGAGTGGGTCAAGTTGAATTGCACTAATTAGACCAATTACTCTTAGACTTCTCAATCGTTGGATCACAAAATTGATCAATTGGCTCAAATTCATGTGAATCTTCCAAAATTGATTTTGAATTTGGATTTGATATAAGAAATTAGGCTCATTCGTGCCTCAATTGCGCAAATCATGAAGAATCGATCCAAATCACTAATTAGGGCCAAAATTGGGGGTTTTTGCGTTTGGCTTGGAATTACAAAATTTGTTCCAAAATTAAATATAAGATGACCTCTAGATCAAATGTCGTGAAGAAAACTAACCTAAAAAATGACTAGAAATGAAGTAATTTCATTTTTGGCCGATTTGAACCAAATTCCGCAAATTGGGAAAAAGTTGATTCTAAATCGATTTTTGTAAAATTTCAAATGCCATAGGCAAATTGAATGTAAAATAAGATGATTTTTGGATTTTTGTATTTTTCAATTTTTTTGATCAAAGGTTTGACCAAAAGTCAAACCCTAGTTGACTTTTCACTAGGAGCTTGATTTTATGATCAAATCTTTGAATTTTTCTAAAATTTTCACTTTAAAGTAAAATTGGACTTGAAAGGAATCTTCTTATGCGAAAAGCCCCAATTTGACCTGTGGTTGACTTTTGGTCAAAGGGTTGACCAAAAAGTCATCTCGAAAGTCAACATTTTGACTTTTCAGGTTTTTGTATGAAATGATTAGAAAATTGTCTATAGAAGCTAGGCCAACAAACAAAATTAAAAAACGACACTTTTTGTTCAAGAAACGGGTTCCGTCGCGATCGGAAACCATAATCTCGAATTTTCTGTTTTTAATGACGCGTCGGCTAAAAATTAGGTGTCAATAATTTATAAGGAAGATAGCCAACAAATTCTTTCTCAGTGGTCAAATCCTCTACAAGAAATCATTTGATTCAACCCTACTAAGATGTGTGGATGCTACAGAAGCTGAACAGATCAGAAAGAAATTCACGAAAGTGAATGTGGACCACACATGAATAGACATCTTCTAGCCCGAAAAATTATGAGGTTGGGATACTATTGGATGACAATAGAATCAGATTGCATCCAACACGTGAGATGTTGTCATCAATGTCAAGTTTATGGAGACAAAATCAATGCATTGCCAAACGAGCTACATCAAATGTCCGAGCCATGGCCATTTTCAATGTGGGGTATTGATATGAATGGTCCAATCAACCCCAAGGCCTCAAATGGACACCGGTTCATCCTGGTTGCTATTGACTATTTTACTAAATGGATTGAAGCAAACTCCTACACGAATGATACTGCCAAGAATGTTGCAAGATTCATTAGGCGGGACATCATTGCTAGGTATGGAGTTCCAGAAGCAATAATTATGGACAATGGCTCAAATCTAAACAACAAGATTGTGGATGACTTACTCGAACACTTCTACATCCGACATCTGAACTCATCTCCATATCGTCCACAAATAAATGGAGCAGTTGAAGCAGCAAATAAGAATATCAAGAAGATACTGGCCAAGACAGCTAAAAATTATCGTGATTAGCATGAAAGGTTACCGTATGCTCTGATGGCATACCGAACTTCAATTCGAACATCAACTGGAGCAACCCCATTTTCATTGGTTTACGGAATGGAAGTAGTGCTACCTATTGAAGCAGAAATTCCTTCATTAAGGATACTATCCCAATTGAAGCTTTCAGAAGCTGAGTGGATTCAACAAAGATATGAACAACTCAACATGATCGATGGAAAGAGATTAAGAGCTATATGCCATGGGCAAGACTATCAGAGAAGAGTGGCTAAATCCTTTAATCGAAAAGTGAAACCGAGAAATTTCAAAACAGAGGATTTAGTAGTGAAGAAAGTCATCTTCAACAATTCGGATCCTCGTGGCAAATTCACTCCGAATTATGAAGGTCCATACATTGTCAAGAAAGTTCTTCCTAGAGGAGCATTGATTCTTGTAGATATGGCAGGAACAGAATTGGCCTATCCTGTAAATGCAGATGCTGTCAAGATTTTCTACCCATGAAATGAAGACAAACATTCAAGAAAAAATTCGGGTCATTTTAGAACATGTGCATATCACGCATATATGCATATCATGCATTTCATGAATATGTTTATCGATTTTGCAGAAGAAAGCAAAAAGAATCCGAACCAGTTGATGATTTCAGAATTCCCAATGGAGTTATCAAATAGTAAAGGGAAGTATCACTTCCAATTCTATTTTCCATTGATGTTCTCTAATGCGCTTTCCTTTTTATCATCTCCAGGAAGACAAAGAAAATGGAGCAACAAAGGAAGAATCCCCAATGGACCAAAGCAAAACATGCAAACAAAAGGGATCTCGGTAAGTTGATCAGACAGGTATCCTCAAATCGTGAGAGCATATGTTAAAGAAGTTGCATTTTTAAGAGAAAAATCAAACTTTTTCTTCTCCAAATGGAATGACACTAAGGCTAAGCAAAACAAAACAGATTGTTTTGAAAAGGAAAATACCTCATAAATGTTTCAAATAAAAAGTCTTGAAACACGCTGTCTTTAAAAATGCACTAAGCATCAAAATTCCTTAAAACGGATGATTTGACAAAAAACTTTGAAAAATTTCATAGAAAAAGTTTGGATCAAATCGAATGGAAAGACCTTCAAATGATGAAAGGTAAGCCATATCCACACACGTCCCTTATACACTCAAAGTCAAAATTGAGAAGTGAGTGAGAAAAACTCATCCGAAGGAAATAGGGGATGTTCGCAATGATTACATGGATTGAAACAATGAAAGGCAGTCATTTCACCATCCTACACACATGCTTACCCTTTGCAAGCCAAATTTGAGCCAAAATAGTGCAGAAGTTTTTCCAAAACAACCCCGTTAAAAACCACCCCATATTAGGGCAAATCAGGAAGTTTGTGATTGACTGCTATGGAGAATAGGATCAAGAAAGATTTTATTGCATACTCTTGCATCAATCTTTCTGTGATAACTTCTTATAAAGTCATATGGAAGCTCAAGACATCCCAAAAGGAAGAAGAGCACTTCATTTCTTATACCCAAACACATTACCTTTGGCAAAACCCAATTGAGCCTGAATATTTATTTCAGAACCCCAAATTGGTGATCATCTCTTCACACTGGAGCATGAGCATATGATCCACTTTAATAGATAAGAAACAAAAAGGCAGAACACAGAGTTCTTAGAATTCAAAAGATCAAAAACAAAAGAGTCGGGGGCATGAAACAGCAGTGTGCTTGGTAAAAGCAAGGCCAAATGCCCGAGGAAAAAATGAGAAAGAAAAAGAGAGTTCAAAAGAAAGCTCAAAATGACAAAAAAAGAAGAGTCATGACAAAGAAAAGTCAAGATCATGAGAGATCATAGAACACAACAAGTGAGAATGAGCAAAAGAAAAGAGATTGTAATAAATGTTTTAAGGGACTCTGATGGTCATAAAAGAAAGACCCTTAGCAAGCAAAAAAAAAAAAGAGAAAAAGTGGTGATGCCAAGAAGATCATCAATTCATAAAAACTCTGAATTCAAATAAACGAGCCTTTTGAGCCTACCCAATACCAACAATACAACCTCTCCCCAAAGACTCTTCAGATTGGGATGTTGAGAGTAGAAACATGACATTATGACAAGAAGTCATCACTCAAAGAAGTATATGCAATAATATCTTCTCTTGTCCTCGAGGTTCTTAACTTGTAGATCCGAAGTCAGATATGATGAAATCCTTTTTCTTGGCCTTACAATGCCTATACTTTGAATAGCCATTGACCAAGCCAATATTACAATCCTCCGAAAGACCTTATCGGATCAATTGGATTGTATACATTGCGAACATCTCCGAACACCTAAGGATTGGTTAAGAGAGACAAAATTGAGGGATATCAAATAAGTTTCAACAAGTTCCCCTTTCAATCAGATGAAGAAAAGACCAAGTTCATAAATGGAAACAAATCCGTTCTAATGAAGGTCTTCCAAACGATCATTTCAAGCATTTCTTGAAATATTGCAAGCATTTTGTTCAAATAATTCCTCAAAAAAGACATTTGATTGTCTGAAATGCATTAATGCAAAGAATGCATGTTTCCAAGCCAGGTTTCAAAAGTTTTTGGCCAACTTAAAATCGGGATTTTAAACAGTTTGTGGTAAGCTAAGAAAAAACCACGCGCAAACAGTTTTGATTAATTTCAAAACTATTTTTCAAAATAGTTTTTGGTCAACTAAAAAAGCATACAAAGGTTAGTGAAACCTCAAAATCACATAACTCACGGTCAAGGCATTCATTGTTTGAAGTCTTCCCAAAGTCCTACAAACGATGAGCCCCTAGGTAAATTCAAAGTCCTACTGATGAGGAACCCCTAGGCAAATTCAAAGTCCTATAGGTGAGGAGCCCCTAGGCAAATTCAAAGTCTTACTGGTGAGGAACCCCTAGGCAAATTCAAAGTCCTATAGGTGAGAAGCCCCTAGGCAAATCCAAAGTCCTACAGGTGAGGAACCACTAGGCAAATTCAAAGTCCTACAAGCGAGAAGCCCTTAGGCAAATTCAAAGTCCGACAGGCGAGGAGCCCCTAGGCAAATTTAAAGTCCTATTGGTGAGGAACCACTAGGCAAATTTCCAAACCCTCAGGCGAGGAGCCTCAAGCGTTCATGGTTCGTGGATTCGTCCATAAACCACTAAATCTAAATAATCATCATAATCATCATCACCATCAATTCATGCCCTTGGATAAGTGATAAAGAGGCAGCTCACAAACAGGTAAGTTTCTCTCCCTCAATCATTAAGAACCTTTCAAAATACATTTTGAAAAGAAACTTTTGGATTAGATCACGAATTTTAAAAGCAAGATCCCTAATCAGTTATTGTGAAATTTCAATCTTATTTTGTTCATTGAGTTGACTGAAAACTCAGGTGTCACCTTGTCTTTGAGATCAACTTCTAACGAGCTCAATCTCAAAGAAAGGCAGCTGTTGACACCTGATTTTTAGCTCATTTTTTTGATATTTTCAAAAATCTCAAAATTAGGACTAGGAATCTTGGCCAAGCCTAGAAAGCTATTTCTAAACAAAAAAATAATTTTTTAGCATATATTAGCATTTTTCCTTAATTTCTTTTAGTAAAAAAAATGAGAAAAGCAAGAAAAATAGCAAATGGATTCAGAAATTTCCATAAAAATAGTCATTAGTCTTATTTTAAATCCAATTTCATGAATACATCATCAATTTTTAAAAATCTCAATCGGGTATATGTTTTTCTCAAAATGGGCAAAATTAAACCCGAATTGAACCAAAAATGCAATTAAATCTTTTCTAGCCATTTTTAAGTCATAGTGTCTTCACAACAAATGATTCTGGGACCTTGAATTACATAATGGTCGGTCCAATTGCACAATTTGTTAAAGAAATCAGAAAACCCCAAAATTCAATTGATATTAAGAATTTTGAACCCAAATTGGGAATCGTACCCAATATGAAATTGTTGAACCATGAGACCATCATTTCTAGGGTTAATCAGATGTGGGTAATTCAATTTTGACATCAATTTTACCTAATCAGGTCATTAGGATATCAAACTGAATAAAACCCTATTAACCCGAATACAAAAATGTGAAAATCTTGGACACAATTATAACAAAAATTGGGGAAAATCATATATTTGGGTTAGGAATGTGATGGGGAATTCAATTTTGGGGTTTAATTTTGAAAATTGAGTCAAAATTGAGTTTAATTGGCGAATTTAGACCAACCCGGGTCTGCCGGGTCGACCGGGTCAACCCGACCCGACCCGAGTCAATCACCTTCTTTGCCCGACTCACCCAGATGTACTAAACCCAGAAAAAACCATTTCAAGCCCGTGACTTAGTCGATCATTTCCAGTCAAATAAACACGTGTTTGACCTAAACGATAGCTGGAGAATCTCCAACTGTCGTTGGAGATTAGTTATCATTGATTAGAAATCGGTTCTAACGATCTCTGGGGTGGGATTTTTTATCAATGTAAAACTGAAAAACTTGAACATTGCGGGGGCGAAGGTGTTCGACGAATTGCTGGAGAGAAAAAAGAGAACCAGGGAGCGAGAAAGCAAGAGTTTTGAGCGTGAGAGGCATGTAGAGGATCCCGGAACTGAGCGTTCGACGCTTCCTCCGGCGAGGAAACGTCGGCAAATCAGTTCAGAGAGTGATCTTCCATACCTGAGAAGTCACAGATGAAGTTGCTTGTCAAGGCCTGAAGATAGGTCTTGGCCGGCGCATATTGGACTTTCCCGGCGAAGTGGTGACCATTGACTGATAGAGTAATCGTCCAGGAATCACCCTACGGTTGTGGTTTGACTCAGAAATTCCAATCTGACTTCAACGAAGAAGGTAAAATTTGCTCATGCTCATAGTTTCATAAAATCCAGATTTCACGTTTTAGTTTTGTTATGTTTGATTGTGCCATTTTCTTCATGATTCTGAATTTATTGATGATTGAAACATGTTTCTGAATATATTTCCCGTTGTTTGATTATATCTTGGGTCATTAAACGGTATGAATCGAGTGGGCCGCCATTGTTGATCATCACCGGAGCTTCCCTGACCACACCGGAGTGTTGTTTGTAGCCAACAATCATTCAAGTTAGCCATTTCTATCTTCACTTGATGTTTTGATGTTGATTTGATCGCTAGAAAACGGCTAGGACGTTCATAATAGGGGTGAATGTTAGAAAAGTTGGAAAGGTCAGTTTCGAGTTGGCATTTTTAGGTTCGATTTTCGCAGGCAAGTGAACGTCCGCCGGCGTTCCGAATAGGTTAGATTGAAAATAGAATGTATGGACATTACAATAGTGCAATCGGAATGGTGAGATAGTTGCCAGAAGGTCATCGGCGACGGGGCCAAACCGGTGACCCCGAAAACATTGAACTCTGAACAGTGCCCACCAACCGTTCGAGGAAATGCCTAAATGAGAAATGGTCAAAACGGCGCCGTTTTGGCTCTGGGTTCGCCGGAGGAGATGACCGGCACCGGAGCCGGCGCCGGCGATGCCCGGTTCGGCCAAGCCGAACCGGGTTGAACCAGGCCGGTCCGGTTCACTACTTCGGTGGGAATTTTAAAAAATAATAAAAAATGAAAAATTTCATAAAAAATTAAAAATTAAAAAAAATCTAAAAAATCTAAATTTTTTTTAGAATTTAGAAAAGTTTCATAAAAAATAAAAAAATCACAGAAAAATAAAAAAAAAATTAGAAAATTCGTGAAAATTAAAAATTTCTCAGAAAATTCATAAAAATTCAGAAAATTCAGAAAATACAAATAAAAAAATTCAAAAATTTTAAAAATTCACAGAATGGTCCAAAAACACTGTGGCCAACCATAAAAAGTGAAATTTGAATTTTTGGAAGTGCCCAAGTGGCATTTTTAGAAAATCCGAAATTCAGGGGTTATAACCCCTAAAAAACCCTAAAACCCTAAAAAATGTAAATCGTGAAATGAATAAGCTTCTAGAGCTTCATTAGGGTTTGGATGTTTTGATTGATTTTCATTTTCAGAGACCACTTAGGATTGATTGATATGATTGACATTGATTGTACATTTAATGCTTGTTTGGTTTTTCCTGAGATTAGAATGGATAGAATTAGTGGTTAAACCTCGGAAATTTGCATGACATGTTAGACGTCGTATCGTTCTTAGGTACCGAAAGGGCGTTAGGGATCTCGATTCGGGATCAATAACGTAACTAAGTCCCCGTACTCAGAATCTCTGGTTCGTAGAATCGTGGTATTTCTCCCGTACCTCAATTAGGTTTCTAGTCTACCTACCAATAATGACTAGTGACGACTCCAAAATCACAAACCTAGACTAAATAGGAAATTACCTTCTACTGTCACGTGAGGTATGGTCTGGGAGAGACCCTTACACGGAAATACCTCCTTAGCGCGCAAATCCCGAAAGCCCCAAAAAGCGTGGCGCGACAGGCTTGGCGACTCCGCTGGGGAGTTACCTTTTCTAAGTGGACTTAGGCCTAGATAGAACGATATGCTTGTGTTTTGTGCTTGCAAGGATCCCAGGTACGTCCTGCTAACGATAGAGTTAAATGGTTTTGCAAGCGGGTGGTATAAGGGTTGTAGTCTTTGCTAACCCTTGTTTTGCAGGATGGTGTTGGATTGAATGTGGTTTGAATGAATTTTAGAAATGCTGTTTGGTTATTAATTTCTATGCATGCCTTTAAATTGCTTTAGCACTATACCATTAGCACACACTACCCGTGGCCCAACCCTGGCTACATTTAGGATTACCCTTAGGAGGTATGTGTTTAGGCGAAACTATGGGCCGATTGCTCATGGGATCGTTTAAATACAATACCGATCACCGAGGTGGAATAATATTTCATTACTTTAGGCCGATCGCCTATTGGAATGGAATCCCTTGTCCATTAAGGTGATGACCTTGAGCCTTTAGCATATCCTACCCTTTTTAGGCGTCAAAACTTCACTGGTTGCATTCGCTTGTCTTTGTGGTGGTATAACTAAAACCAAACATAAATATCATGGTAAGCAAATATCGTTCCATTCCATTCTTTTACAATTATGCATGTTAGTTGGCACATTCTTAAAAAAAATGCCTAAATGACATTCAATGCTTGGTATAAAATGCCCTTTCGTTTTAGAATGCATGATTAGGGTGTCATACTCCATTTGACCATTCTTTCATTTTTAGATGAAATGTATAGGTCCATGGCGGATTTCTCATGTAATTCAAATGCTTATTCGTTCACTTCAATGTATTCGAAGTTGTAAACCATAGTTTAGGGCTTTATGGTCTAAATGGAGTATGACAGAATAGGCATTTACATCACACATTAAATTTGTCCATGATCTTAACTATATGCTCTTTTAAGGTTTAAACGGACTCAAAATGACATTTGCATTACTTTTGAGGTATGCAAGTGTATTTAACCTCCGTCCTACCTTAAAAGGACATATAAGTTAAATGGGGGCATTAAAATCAATTGGTAATCCATGGTGAATAATAATCACTTTCTTTTATATGCTTTAGATCGAAATTGGTAAACTAGACATACAAGTCATTCCTATTCTAAGGAAGGAGCTTTTGGCATGGTGGGTAAACATGACAAAGGACAACAAAGCATATGTAAGGGAAAGGCTCGGGAATTTTTTCAAGCTTATCAACCTAGAGTACCAAGTGAGTCTAATCCAAGCATTATCCCATTTCTGGGAAGTTACCACTGCCACATTTCAATTGGGAGAGCACGAGATGGTACCTACACTAGAAGAATATAAGGCAACTATTGGGATTGATTTCGAGTCAAGAACCGTTGAGCCCCCAGTTGGATTGAAACCCACAAGCGTTATAGCCGAATTTTTTAAATTGAAGACCCCTCAAGTGGAAAAGTTGATCAAATCGAATACTGGGAGATTTCCTCTACATACTTGGTGGACAATTACTCCAAATTGCCGAAAGAAACGGGAAATACTTCCGCGAGGGTTTTTATGCTGGCCTTCTTCGGATTCGTTTTATTTCCCGCATCAAGGACGGGATTAAATCCTCTCGTTGCGGTAGTTGCTAGGCAAGCTTGTCTAAAATGGGATTTCTCCAATATCCTTTTGGCGGAGACCATCATTTCATTGAACAAATACCAAAATCAACAAAAGGGTATACTGCAAGCTTCAGCTAGGTTACTTTCTGTATGGTTTATTTCCCATACTCGACCTTGGGAACGTTATATGCACATTCGAGAGATCGACTCATCTACCAACCCTATTGAGAAGTATTTGAAACTCCAAGACAAAATGCCAAAGTACTCTTTTCTTGAGTGGGCAAACTTCATTAGAGCATTAACTCCCGACTAGCTTTGATGGAGAATTTGATGGCCAAAGATAACGGAAGCTCAAATTACTACCCAAGATGGTAATTTTGTGCCTTTGCTAGGATTGAGTGGCGGGACTGCTTATCGCCCACTAAGAGTCATATGGCAATTTAGAATGGTTCAACAAATTCCACCTATTTGGCATCCTGAGGAGTTCACATTTGAGATACCGCAAGAACCTCTACCTTAAAGGAAAAATAAAGAGTTGCGAACAAGGGTTGATGGGATCGTGAATTCCTTGAAGAGATCAACCAAGCAAATAGTACAATGGCCGGAAGATTTGGAAGGAGAAATGAAGCTCTTTTTGGCATCTAATGAGTATATAAGGTGGTTGAAGGCTAAGCGACCAATTGACGTCGAACCTTATGTACCTTTGAGTGTTACAACTCATTCTGATGAGCCGTATATCCCAGAGTACATTGTGCCAAACACGCCAGGTGTGGAGCCGTATGTTCCCGATGAAGTGATAATCAATGTGGAAGAATGGGAGATACGAGTCAAGGAGTATGAAGAAGCTGAAGCTACCTTAGCTAGCAAGAAGCCTAGACTTGTTTAAGCTAGTGTTCCCCTATTTTGTTGAATAGCATTGTAATAAAAATTTTCCAAATTGAAACAATTGCTTAATGAACAATTGCTTAATGAAGTTTCAAAATATTTTTGTGAGGAATCACCATGGATTACAATTCTTTGAATTGTATGATTCCTTGAGAAAGACATTGATGAAGAATTTTATACAAAGCTAAGGTTTATATGAAATTTCTTATCCTTGACAATCTCATGAAACCATACAACTAAAAGAATGTAGGGTTTCATGATCATTTTACTATGCTGATATCGGGTCTTTTTTGGCAAAATAGGTTGTTTAGCAACGGAAGGTAAAAGACCTCGGACTCAGCTACAAGTTAGAATGGCGGAAGAAGAAACCTGTGCTCGACTAGCTGAAGTCGAGAATCAAATGACCTAAATGGTTGCAATGATGGCAGAAATGAAGGCTTTTATTCTCACATCTCGAGGATCTTATCCTACTACTCTAAATATGGGAACTTCAAACGCTATCGAAATACCTATTGAAGACCCAGTCAGAAACAAAGAACCAATTCAAGAAAATCGTCCAAAGACTACGTCTGAGGTGGTAAATTTGCATGAGGATGATCAAATCAAGAAGACATCCAAAACAAAAGATGAAGAAGAGGCCAAGAGATTATCCAAAATTGAAGAATACTTAGCAAGTCAAGGCTATGAGCTTCAAAGGTTCGACAAGTTCTCGTCGTACGCAAAGGTGGTTGTTCCAGAAAACTATAAGGAGCCAGAGTTCGTGAGCAAGTATGATGGCACTGGGTGTCCCAAAAGCCATTTGAAGTATTATCTCCGTAAGATGGCAAGATATTCAGACAACACGTAGAAGACTTCACTAAATGGGATCATTTGGCGGGACAATTTCTTCACCAGTATAAGTTTAATGTGGAGGTACTTCCAACTAGAGAGGATCTCGTCAGAACCCAGAAACGGAAGAATGAAGGGTTCAGAGCCTATGCTTAGAGATGAAAAGCTATTGCCTCATAAGTAAAGCCCGCCATAAGTGAAGACAAGCTCATTGAGCTTTTTCTAAAGTCATTGCCAGTTGAGTATTATGACAAGCTTCATGTATCAGGCTATCAAATATTCACCATGTTGGTAAAAGTGGGTGAAAGAATTGAATGGGGATTGAAAGAAAAGAAGGCTCAAGAAACAGCAGCACGAAGGCCTTACCCCGGGAAAAAAGACAAAGAACCCATCCGAGAAGTGGCTATGGTGTCAAGCCCAAGTACTCATCAAGCATCATTTCCGAAGCAATCAAATGTTGCTTGGAAAAATCCAAGGCAATTCGAGCCAAATAAAAGGCCCGTGAGGCAATATACACCGTTGCCCCGACCTTTGTCAAATCTATTACTAATGCTTCTAGAAAGACATTTGGTGGCCAAGAAAGTACCGAGAGACAATCCTGCGAGATTTTCTTGGTACGATAAATCAAAAACCTGCACCTATCACGTAGGAGAAAGGGGACATGATGTAGATAATTGTTGTTGACACCTAAATTTTGGCGTATCATTTAGTCGTAATTTGTATAGAAAATTAGGGATTAAATTTTTAACCCCTAAACAAAAATATCTAGGTTGCATAACATATAGTTTAAATTCATTTTAGATTAGTTGCATTTTGCATCAGACCGGCGGTGACGAACGAGCTTAAATTTCATCGAATGGGACTCGGCTCGCTTGGAATGCAAGGGCCGGGAATTACAAGTCAAACGGGCTCGGTTGTTTTAATTTGAGTTTAATTCAGCCCATTATGCTTAATTAAATAAAAGCCCAAGTTAAATCAGCCCATTTAAATTAAATTAAACCTAAGCCCAAGCCTAAGCCCATTAGGACTATAGAGCCCATCTAATTGATCTAGGTTAGCATTATATAAACATGTTTAGGTCAGATTTTTAGGGAGAGGAGAGAATTTTCGGTTCAGAAATTCGGAGAAGTCGGAAGCTTCATTCAAGAGGAGGTCTCCACGTTCTGGACGAAGGGAGACCGCCAAAAGAGCTCTCCTTCTCTGTAATGTTCATCACGTACAGAAAGAAGAGAGTTTGACTTTGAAAAGAGAGGGGCTGTCTTGCTTCTTGCGAGACTTCACGTGCAAAACAGGGATTGCACTAGAGAAAAAGAAAAGGAAAGGACCTCCCACTGCACGTTCTGAAAAGTCAGAGTTCTTCGAAGACCTCCCTGGTCATCATCTCGTCTCTGCACTCTCAGTGGTCTGCTGCTCCTTGACTTCCCTGCATCAGCCGCGTCAGCAACATCCGGATTTCTTTCCAAGACGGTCTTTACACCTTTGCCGAACGGAAGCGCTCTTGCCTACACCATCGAGTCATCGACGTCACAACACTTTGCTGCAGAGTCACCGAATATACAGCAGTGACTGGCGAATTCCTCGAGCACCTCGGCGAGACCCATCCATCTATTTATCTTCTGCAGGTTTCTCGGTGAACTCCAGGAGGTTACTAGCTCATACCGACGTCTCCAACAGTGACAATTCAGCCTCAGCGAGTCTCCCGCCGTTGGTCCCGCCACCACCACGCGCTCCACCGCGCCCGTCGCCGAACGCCACCGTGAGCCGCCGCGCCGACGCCGCGTCGCCCGTCGTCCGAGTTCGATCCCGATCCGCAAACTCGATCCCGAGTCGATTTGAATTTGGGAATTATCTGCAAATTAGGTAATTCAACATTATCCGATATTTTCAGAATATTTAATTTCCTAATATGGGTGTTTGAATATTTCGTGAATATCATGTGGATATTTAGATATCTTAGGATAATGTTCGATATATCCGCAATATTTTTAAATATTCAAAATTAGGAAAACTTCCTAATTTAGCAACGTATCTGGACGACTATCCGACCTTATCCCTAAGGTTCGATACGTGGCGATACGGAAAATTATTATCTTATCCATAACCACTTGGGTACGATAATGATTTTTATCCGCTTTCCAAATTTGAATAATCGGCTTTCCGTCGATATCTATAACCCTATAGATATGACCGATAGTTTGATTTGTATGCCTAATCCGAGTTTGAAACAAATATGGCGGATCGCGTGGACGTTTTGAATGTGGTTGCTATCCTTGTTTATTTAATTGCTTTCCTTTTTCAAATAAACAGAAAATTCAAAAAAATATTAATTAGATTTGAATTAGAGTTTTTGCATGTCTAGGAATCCTAAATATATCTAGAAGATAGAGTAGTTATTTAATTTAAATTAGGACTTGAGATGATTTATTTCCTAGTTTAAATTAAGTAATATTCTAATCTTAATAGATTATTCAGGTTATTTTATTATTTCGAATTTCCATGAAAATCCCAAGAAAAGAAGAATGAATTGTTTTAGGATAGATTAGGATAGATTGTATTCTTAATTTAAGTAATTCATTATTTCGAATTTTAATAAAAATCCTAAAAAGAAATCATGCTAGGGTAGATTAAGTCATCATAGTTTGCATGTTAATTTAGGCATTTTTATTATTCCGAATTTAAATTGAGAAAATACCAAAAATAATCATTCGTCCTGTCATTAGAAATAGGTCACGTCGTCGCACGACATATAGTTTGCATGCTAGGTTGCATTAATCGCATGTCATTGCATATAGGCTAGATTTCATTTAAATAAGTGAAAATCCAAAAAAGAAATTGAGTGAATTGCTTGTTAATTAGAAATCATATTAGGGTGTCAATGTGATTTTCTAGCTAACAATGCAGATGCTTATGTTGCTTCCAGGTAAGTAATTCTTCCAAACTTGCAATTTATTTAATGCTTTCTGGGTGTTAAATTGGTGGTTTGCGCACTCGCATTAACACCTCACATGTTAGTAACTAAGTTAAAATGGATCCAAACTGCCTGCCAAAACATTTTTGAAAAGAAATGGTACTGAAAGGGCGTTAGACTAGACCTAGCGTAACCAAGTCCCCAAGCTTAGAATCTCTGGTTCGTAGGAATAAAACATATCTCCCTATGTTTTATTTAGGTTTCTAATCAACCTACCATAAATTGATTAGTGGCGACTCCGAGCATAAAAAATTTTGCATGTTAAAAACTTAAACTCTAAGTTGCGAATTGGTAGGGCTTGGGAGGGCCCAAGTTAGGCTTAGTCTTAACAATCCATTAGCCTGAGAGAAATTTTAGGTCGCAACAATTGTCCCACTCTAAAGTACAAGGTTCAACAACTCATTGACAAGAAGATATTGAACTTCCAAGAGCTCGAGCCAAATGTACATCAGAATCCTCTTCCTGAGCACAATACAGTAAACATGATCAAGGATGAAGAAACAGTGATCAAGTTTGACAATGAAGATGAATATGAAGTCAAGATTAAAGCTTCTCGATTAGGAGATGCCCACTTTCGTTAAGAAGCACTCCTAAACGGCGAGATTGTAGACAACTTGGGAGAAGGCTCCGGAAAATATAACTTCCAAGTGAAATATACCCCACCACCATGGGCATTCAAAAATGAAGTAATCGTGCCTGATGGCTGAGGTGGTATGGATGATGAAACCAGTCCTGAGGAGAAAGCTCTACCCAAGAAAGAAATGCTTCAAGATGAAACAGATCAGGATGAAAAAGAGAAAGAAAAAGCCGATCAGGGTGAAAGGTGTTTCACCCAGAAATCATCCAAGGAAGGCGAAATTGTAGACTTACTCGGTCAAGACAGCGGTAAATATAATTACCATGTCAAATATACTCCACCACCATAGGCGTTCAAAAATGAAGACATTGTACCGGACGGATGGGGTGGCATGGATGAGGTCCCAATTAGCCAATTAAATCTCAAGAATAATGAAGATCGAGAAGAGAAAAAGAAGAAAAAGACTCGCCGAGGTGATAGGCGATTTGTTCGAAAAGCACAAAGACAAAGTGAAGTTGTTGATTTTCTGGGTCAAGATAGTGGCCGATATAATTACTGTGTCAAATATACCTTCATGGGCATTCAAGAACAAAACAATCACACCTGATGACTGGGGTGGAATGGATGCTGACGAAGCCAATAGAAGCATGGTATCCATGATTACACCATTTCTAATCAAGCTTGATGAGGTAGATAAATATAAGGAGGAGGAAGGCCCTTTCACACCGATCACTATTCGACTCCCATTGATCAGCTAAAGATCAAAGAAGAAAAAACACAGCCTGTGATTATCGCTCTCCCTCCAAAAGAAAAGTTTGACACTATGTGTGTACCTTGGGATTATTCTCCCAAAGAAGTCAATGCCATAATCCGATCAGGGAGATGCAATGTCCCGAAGGAAAGTGAACATGAAAAGAAAGGAGAAACCGACGAAGATGTCAAATAGTTGCTTTCGGTCATGAAGACGAGCAAATTTGAGGTAATTGAATAGCTAAGAAAGATGCCGGCACAAATTTCTCTGTTGGATCTCTTCAAGACTTCAGAAAGCCACAAAATGGTACTGATGAGGCTTCTCAATGAAGTGCACGTCCCGGAGACAATTAATGAAGTACAATTGGAAGACTTTGTTGGCACTATTCTTATGAAAGACCAAATTGCCTTCTTCGATGAAGATTTCCCAATTGATGGGCGTTCCTATAATAAGGTCCTGTATATCGCCGTCAAATGCCGGGGCAAGGAGGTATCACGGGCGCCGATTGATAATGGTTCCGCACTTAATTTGTGTCTACTAAGCACACTGCATCGCTTGGTGATTAGCGAAGAGCTCATCAAACCATCTAAGGTAACTGTGCGTTCGTTTGATGGAATGAAGAATGATGTTATTGGCGATATCGAGCTCGAGGTGAACATTGGCCCTGTGCCTTTCCTAATTGACTTCCAAGTAGTGGATATTCCGAGGACTTTCAACCTGTTACTCGGAAGACCTTGGATTCATATGGCTGGTGTCATTCTTTCAAGTTTCCATCAAAAGGTCAGGTTTGTCATTAATGGCAAGATAATCACCGTAAACGGGGAGACAGATTTCACCACCTACAAAGAGAGTGCAATACCGTATGTCGAATCCGAAGTGAAAGAAGAACCAAGTTATCATTCCTTCGAAATGATCTCAATGGTGCAAATTCCTGCCGGTTGCATTATAAAATCTCCGGAGTTCTCAATACCATCCATTATGTCTGGAAGGATGTTATGCCAGTATGGATTTACTCCCGGTAATGGTCTTGGATCGAAATCCCAAGGAATCAAGGAACCTATTACTCCTCTCGCTACAAGAATGAAGCACGAAATAGGTTATATTCCAGATAACTCTAAGGATCACCATGGAGGCCAAGGCCGAGGTCGAAAGAACCATGGAGGCTATAGAGGCCGAGGTGATCGCCTCATTAATCCATCCATATGGAAGGGCAAAGCTAAAGAGCTTCCCTATCATCAGATTCACATTAAGGAAACTTTTCCTAAACCTTCCAAGCTACTTGAAGAAGAAGACTTACATGTAGAAGAAGAATATGTTCTGCCAAGTTTATTCGAAGAGAATACCATCAACGTTATCATAACTGAGGCAGAAGATGCCTACGCACTGGAGTAGGAAGATTCTCTTGAACTTTTGCTGCTAGCTTTTTCCATTGCATTATGTTGATTACCGTTTCAAATTTCTTGTGATTTCATTTGCAATTTCAGTTCAGCTGCAATTTACATTTCTGTTGAGATAGATGTAATCGCATTTTTCAATTCAATAAAAGTGATCAAATGTTTTGTTAAGGACATGTAGAAACAAAACCAAACCTATGATGAACATTATCCTCATTCATGAGGCTTGAGGCTTTGGGTTTCTATATTGCTCCTCATTGCGAAAATGATTTTAAGAGCAAGGAAGTCTGATGATATGAGGACTAGCTCTGTCTTTATGTTAACAAATTTCAAAATGAATTTCCAAAAGGTTTTTCCATAGGACCACATGCGTTACTTACTTTGTATGCAATTACTAATCATGTTTGTTACATGTCAGGCATGAGCATTCGCATATCCATAATAGGTTCATATGTGACCCAAATCTTTTCGAGGAGATCACTTGCGATATCGAAGTGGATAATGAAGATGAGGAATGGATCAGAAGGGAATGGATCCGTCATGAAGAATAAAAGCCACTCACGTTAGAGAAAACGATCACTGTTAATCTGGGCGATAAAGAGAATCCCAAGGAAGTTAAGATTGGGGAAAGTCTTCTCTCAGCAGAAGCAGAGAGGATCACAGATTTACTCAAGGAATATAGATATATTCGCGTGGTCTTATGCTGACATGCCAGGCCTTGATCTAAGCATAGTTGAGCAAGCTTTACCAATTGATCCAAGTATTCCACCAAAGAAGCAAAAACTGAGGCGAACAAAGCCAGAATTGACGAAGAAAATAGAAGAAGAAGTGATGAAATTACTCAAAGTCGGTTTCATCGAAGTAGTACCATATCCAGAATGGGTTGCCAACATAGTACCCGTAATGAAGAATGATAGTCGAGTACGAGTGTGCATTGATTATCGCGACCTAAATAAAGCAAGCCCTAAGGATGATTTCCCGCTTCCATATATTGATGTATTAGTGGATAGCACTACTGGGTTCGAAACATTTTCATTCATTGATGGTTTCTTTGGATATAATCAAATCCTCATGAAGAAAGAGGATAAGGCGAAAACGTCCTTCATAACACCATGTGGCACATTTTGTTATAAGGTGATGCCTTTCTATTTGAAAAATGCTGGTGCCACATATCAAAGAGCAATGGTAACTTTGTTCCATGACATGATGCACAAAGAAATTGAGGTATATGTGGATGACATAATTGCAAAATCCAAAAAAGGAGAAGATTGTGTTGAGGTGCTTCGCAAATTGTTCGAAAGACTTAGAAAGTACAAGTTGCGATTGAACCCCAACAAGTGTGTATTTGGGGCAGAATCTGGCAAACTGCTAGGATTTGTGGTCAGTAACAGGGGAATCGAAATAGATCCTTCCAAGATCAAGGCAATATACGACTTAAAGACTCCTTCTACAGTAAAAGAAGTGAGAAGCTTGTTGGGGCGATTAAACTATATTGCCCGTTTCATCTATCAGCTTTCTGAGACTGCTAAACCATTCTTCAAACTATTAAAGAAAAATGCCAAAGTAAAGTAGGATGTGGAATGTCAACAAACCTTTGACAAAATCAAAGAATATCTAGTATGCCCACCAGTGTTGGTACCACCAATTCCTGGAGTTCCGCTGATCTTATATTTGACGATTCACTATGAGTCGTTAGGAGTGGTGCTTGTACAAAGAAGACCAAATGATGGTAAAAAACAAGCCATTTATTACTTGAGCAAGAAGTTCACAGCATTAGAGGTGAATTACCCGGCAGTCGAGAAGACATGCGTTGTATTGATTTTGGTATTATACAGACTAAGACAATACACCCTTCATCACCAAATTTTGCTAGTGACTGAGAATGATCCGATCAAGTATCTTCTCGAAAAATCCTCCTTGGTCGGGAAATTAGAAAAGTGGCAAGTTTTGTTATCTCAATTCGACATCAGAAGTTCATCTCAAAAGTCAGTCAAAGGACGAGCAATAGCAGACATGTTGGCAGAAAATTCACAGAATATTGCCAGTCCTGAAGAACAACTTGATGATCATATATTGACAATGGTCGACGATAAATGGACCATGTATTTTGATGGTGTAACCAACTTATCTGGATGAGGAACTAAGGCAGTACTGATCTCCCCAGAAGGCCAACACTATTCGGTATCTGCGAAATTGGTATTTCCATGCACCAATAACATCGCTGAATATGAAGCATGCATTCTCGGCTTACAATTAGCCCTCTCAATGAAGGTAAAAATGTTGCAAGTATATGGAGATTCTATGCTCATCATATTGCAAACAACTGGTGAATGGCAAAGTTGAGATACCAAACTAATTCCTTATCACAGATACTTAGAAGAGATTATAGACAGTTTCGAAGAAGTAACATTCGATTATCTCCCAAGAACTCAGAATCATTTTGCAGATGCTCTGGCAACTTTATCTTCCATACTACAAGCTGAAGATGGTATGGATATAAAACCATTGAGAATCAATATTCTTGAACAACCAGCTCATTGCATGATGGTCCAAGCAAAGTTCGACAACGAACCATGGTATCATGACATCAAAAGATATCTTCAATCGGGAGAATTTCCTGAAGAAAGCCAACCAGGTGACAGGAAGTTTATAAGGAAGATAGCCAACAAATTCTGCCTCAGTGGTCAAATCCTCTACAAGAAATCATTTGATTCAACTTTACTAAGATGTGTAGATGCTACAGAAGCTGAACAGATCATGAAAGAAATTCACGAAGGTGAATGTGGACCGCACATGAATGGACATCTTCTAGCCCGAAAAATTATGAGGTTGGGATACTATTGGATGACAATAGATCATATTGCATTCAACATGTGAGATGTTGTCATCAATGTCAAGTTTATGGAGACAAAATCAATGCACCGCCAAACGAGCTACATCAAATGTCCGAGCCATGGCCATTTTCAATGTGGGGCATTGATATGATTGGTGGATGACAATAGATCAGATTGCATTCAACATGTGAGATGTTGTCATCAATGTCAAGTTTATGGAGACAAAATCAATGCACCGCCAAACGAGCTACATCAAATGTCCAAGCCATGGCCATTTTCAATGTGGGGCATTGATATGATTGGTCCAATCAACCCGAAGGCCTCAAATGGACACCGGTTCATCCTGGTTGCTATTGACTATTTCACTAAATGGATTGAAGCAAACTCCTACACGAATGTTACTGCCAAGAATGTTGCAAGATTCATTAGGCGGGACATCATTGCTAGGTATGGAGTTCCAAAAGCAATAATTACGGACAATGGCTCAAATCTAAACAACAAGATTATGGATGACTTACTCGAACACTTCCACATCCGACATCTGAACTCATCTCTATAACGTTCACAAATGAATGGAGCAATTGAAGCAGCAAATAAGAATATCAAGAAGATACTGACCAAGACAGCTGAAAATTATCATGATTGGCATGAAAGGTTACCGTATGCTCTGATGGCATACCGAACTTCAATTCGAACATCAACTGGAGCAATGCCATTTTCATTGATTTACGGAATGGAAGCAGTGCTACCTATTGAAGCAGAAATTCCTTCATTAAGGATACTATCCCAATTGAAGCTTTGAGAAGCTGAGTGGATTCAACAAAGATATGAACAACTCAATATGATCGATGAAAAGAGACTAAGAGCTATATGCCTCGGGCAAGCCTATCAGAGAAGAGTGGCTAAATCCTTTAATCGAAAAGTGAAACCGAGGAATTTTAAAACAGAGGATTTAGTAGTGAAGAAAGTTATCTTCAACAATTCAGATCCTCGTGGCAAATTCACTCCGAATTATGAGGGTCCATACATTGTCAAGAAAGTTTTTCCTAGATGAGCATTGATTCTTGTAGATATGGCAGGAACAGAATTGGCCTATCCTATAAATGTAGATGCTGTCAAGATTTTCTACCCATGAAATGAAGACAAACATTCAAGAAAAAATTCGGGTCATTTTAGAACATGTACATATCATGCATATATGCATACCATGCATTTCATGAATATGTTTATCGGTTTTGCAGAAGAAAGTAAAAAGAATCCGAACTAGTTGATGATTCCAGAATTCCCAATGGAGTTATCAAATAGTAAAGGGAAGTATCACTTTCAATTCTATTTTCCATTGATGTCCTCTAATGCGTTTTCCTTTTTATCATCTCCAGGAAGACAAAGAAAAGGGAGCAACAAAGGAAGAATCCCCAATGGAACCAAAGCAAAACATGCAAACAAAAGGGATCTCGGTAAGTTGATCAGACAGGTATCCTCAAATCGTGAAAGCATATGTTAAAGAAGTTGCATTTTTAAGAGAAAAATCAAACTTTTTCTTCCCCAAGCGGAATGACACTAAGGCTGAGTAAAACAAAACAGATTGTTTTAAAAAAGAAAATACCTCAGAAATGTTTCAAATAAAAAGTCTTGAAACACGCTGTCTTTGAAAATGCACTAAGCATCAAAATTCCCTAAAATGGATAATTTGACAAAAAGCTTTGAAAAACTTCATAGAAAAAGTTTAGATCAAATCGAATGGAAAGACCTTCAAATAATGAAAGGCAAACCATATCCACACACGTCCCTTATACACTCAAAGTTAAAATGGAGAAGTAAGTGAGAAAAACTCATCCGAAGGAAATAGGGGATATTCGCAATGATTACATGGATTGAAATGATGAAAGGCAATCATTTCACTATCCCAAATACATGTTTATCCCTTGCAAACCAAATTTGAGCCAAAACAGTAAAGAAGTTTTCCCAAAACAACCTTGTTAAGAACCACCCTACATTGGGGCAAATCAAGAAGTTTGTGGATTGACAGCTATGGAGAATAGGGTCAAGAAAGATTTTATTGCATATTCTTGATTCAATCTTTCTGTAATAACTTCATATGAAGTCATATGGAAGCTCAAGACATTCCAAGAGGAAGAAGAGCGCTTCATTTCCTATACCCAAACACATTACCTTTAGCAAAGCCCAATTGAGCCTAATATTCATTTCAGAACCCCAAATTAGTGATCATCTCTTCACACTGGAGCATGAGCATATGATCCACTTTAATAAATAAGAAACAAAAGAGCAGAACACAGAGTTCTTAGAATTCAAAAGATCAAAGGCAAAAGAGTCTGGGGCATGAAAAAGCAATGTGCCTGGTAAAAGCAAGGCCAAATGCCCGAGAAAAATGAGAAAGAAAAGAGAGTTCAAAACAAAGCTCAAAATGACAAAAAAAGTCATGACAGAGTAAAGTTAAGATCATAAGAGATCATAAATCACAACAAGTGAGAATAACAAAAGAAAAGAGATCGTGATGAATGTTTAGAGGACTCTGATGCTCATAAAGGAAAAGATCTCTACTGAAAAAAGAAGAAAAGAAAAAGTGATGATGCCAAGAAGATCATCAATTTCATAAAAACTCTGAATTCAAATAATACATGGCTTTATGACAAGAAGTCATCACTCAAATAAGTGTATGCAATAATATCTTGTCTTGTTCTCGAGGTTCTTAACTTGTAGACCCGAAGTCAGATATGATGAAATCCTTTTTCTTGGCCTTAGAATGCCTATCCTTTGAATAGCCATTGACCAAGCCAACATTACAGTTCTCCGAAAGACCTTATCGGATCAATTGGATTGTATACATTGCGAACATCTCCGAACACCTAAGGATTGGTTAAGAGAGAAAAAATTGAGGGATATCAGATAAGTTCCAACAAGTTCCCCTTTCAATTAGACGAAGAAAAGACCAAGTTCATAGATGGAAAAAAATCCTTTCTAATGAAGGTCTTCCAAACGATCATTTCAAGCATTTCTTGAAAGATTGCAAGCAATTTGTTCAAATAATTCCTCGAAAAGGAAATTTGATTGTCTCAAATGCATTAATGCAAAGAATACATGTTTCCAAGCCAGGTTTCAAAAGTTTTTGGCCAACTTAAAACCAGGTTTTTAAACAGTTTGTGGTAAGCTAAGAAAAAACCACGCTTCAAACAGTTTTGATTACTTTCAAAACTATTTTTCAAAATAGTTTTTGATCAACTAAAAAACCATACAAAGGTTAGTGAAACCTCAAAATCACATAACTCGCGGTCAAGGCATTTATTGTTTGAAGTCTTCCCAAAGTCCTATAGGCGAGGAGGCCCTAGGCAAATTCAAGTCCTATAGGCGAGGAGCCCCTAGGCAAATTCAAGTCCTACAGGCGAGGAGCCCCTAGGCAAATTCAAAGAATTACTGGTGAGGAACCCCTAGGCAAATTCAAAGTCCTACAGGCGAGGAGCCCCTAGGTAAATTCAAGTCCTACTAGCGAGGAACCACTAAGCAAATTCAAAGTCCTACAGGCGAGGAACCACTAGGCAAATTCAAATTCCTACAGGCGAGGAGCCCCTAGGCAAATTCAAAGTCCTGCAGGCAAGGAGCCCATAAGCAAATTCAAGTCCTACAGGCAAGAAGCCACTAGGCAAATTCAAAGTCCTACAGGCGAGGAGCCCCTAGGCAAATTCAAGTCCTACAGGCGAGGAGCCCTTAGGCAAATCCAAAGTCCTATAGGCGAGAAGCCCCTAGGCAAATTTAAGTCCTACATGCGAGAAGCAAATTAAAGTCCTACAGGCGAGGAGCTCATAGGCAAATTTAAAGTCATATTGGTGAGGAACCACTAGGCAAATTTCCAAACCCTCAAGCGAGGAGCTTCAAGCGTTCATGGTTCGTGGATTCGTCCTTAAACCACGAAATCTAAATAATCATTATAATCATCATCACCATCAATTCATGCCCTTGGATAAGTGATAAAGAGACAGCTCACAAACAGGTAAGTTTCTCTCCCTCAATCATTAAAAACCTTTCAAAATACATTTTGAAAGAAAACTTTTGGATTAGATCACGAATTTTAAAAGCAAGATCCCTAATCAGTTGTTGTAAAATTTTCATCTTATTTTGATCATTGAGTTGACTGAAAACTCAGGTATCACCTTGTCTTTGAGATCAACCTCTAACGAGCTCAATCTCAAAGAGGGGCAGCTGTTGACACCTGATTTTTAGCTCATTTTTTCTATATTTTCAAAAATCTCAAAATTAGGACTAGGAATCTTGGGCAAGCCTAGAAACCTATTTCTAAACCAAAAAATAATTTTTTATCATTTTTCTGCATTTTTCTTTAATTTCTTTTAGTCAAAATAAATGAGAAAATCAAGAAAAATAGCAAATGGATTCAAAAAAATTCCATAAAAATAGTCATTAGTCTTATTTTAAATCCAAATTCATGAATACATCATCAATTTTGAAAAATCTCAATCAGGTATATGTTTTTCCCAAAATTGGGCAAAATTAAACTTGAATTGAACCAAAAATGCAATTAAATTTTTTCTAGTCATTTTTAAGTCATAGTGTCTTCACAACAAATTATTCTGGAACCTTGAATTACATAATGGTCGGTCCAATTGCACAATTTTGTCAATGAAATCAGAAAACCCCAAAATTCAATTGAAAATTAAGAATTTTGAACCCAAATTGGGAATTGTGCCCAATATGAAATTGTTGAACCATGAGACCATCATTTCTAGGGTTCATCAGATGCGGATAATTCAATTTTGACATCAATTTTGCCTAATCAAGTCATTAGGACATCAAACTGAACAAAACCCTATTAACCCGAATACAAAAATGTGAAAATCTTGGACACAATTATAACAAAAATTGGGGAAAATCATATATTTGGGTTCGGAATGTGATGGGGAATTCAATTTTGGGGTTTAATTTTGAAAATTGAGTCAAAATTGAGTTTAATTGGCGAATTTAGACCAACCTGGGTCTGTTGGGTCGACCGGATCAACCCGACCCGACCCGGGTCGGTCACCTTCTTCGCCCGACTCACCCAGATGCACTAAACCCAGAAAAAACCATTTCAAGCCTGTGACTTAGTCGATCATTTCCGGTCAAATAAACATGTGTTTGACCTGATCTCCAGCTGTCGTCGGAGATCAGTTATAACCGATTAGAAATCGGTTCTAACGATCTTTGGGCGGGATTTTTTATCAGAGAAAAAACCAAGAAAAAACTAAACATCGCAAGGGAGGTATTCGACGAAAGGCCAGAGAGAGAGAAAGAGAGAGAAACAGCGTAAATTTTAGAGAGAGAGAGAGAGGAGTAGAGATCCTTGGATCGAGTGATCGGCGCCGGCAAATCGATCATTCAAGGAGATCTCCTCCTCGGTTGACCGGAAAAAGTCTAATCGCAAAGCTCTGAAAACCGTGTCAGTCCGGAGCATCCAGAACTCATTCTGCAAATCCAAGACCACCAGGTTGAAGCTCAAGTATCAAGGAACGACTCCATAGATGTGGATCAGATCGGCGATTCCTCTTGATCATCGAACGAAGAAGGTAAACATCGCTCATAGTCACGGTTTTCCAGATTTGAGAAATAGCAAACTTGAGTTCAATCTTGCTGATCGTGCGTTCTCTTTCGCAAATCTGAGTTCTTTGATGCCTAAAAAATGTTTCTAATCATTTTTGGTGTTGTTTGATTGCATTTTGGGCATTAAAAACACACAAACCGAGTCGGCCACCCCCATGAACCATCTCGCCGGAGCTTGGAGGTCGTTGCCGGAGCTTCATTTCGGCCGTAGGCCGTCCAAGTTAGACTCCCTTGACTTTGTTTGTTGATTTTATGTTGATTGGGATCGATCTAGACGGCTAGGATGATTGGGATCAAGGTTTGTATTCTGGAAAATCCATGTTGGAACAGTTTACAAGTTAGGTTGATTAGACTGATTTTTAGCCGGCCGACGAACATCCGACGGCACTACGATTAGGCTAGATTGGTAATAGGTAATACGGAATTTATCGTGGATTAAACGAAACGGCCAAAAGGTCGCCGGAGGCTCGTCGACGACAAGCTCAAACCGGCGGCCTCGAAAACAACAAGCTTAGATCCATACCCACCACCTGTTCGACCGAATGTCCCAGTGAAGAAGGCCAAAAACAGCGCCGTTTCTGGCGTCGTGCTCGCCGGGAGGAAGTGATTAGCGTTAGCGCCGGCGAGGCCCGGTTCAGCTTGGCTGAACTGGGTTGAACCGGGCCGGTCCGGTTCACTACTTCGGCGGGAATTTAAAAAAAATAATAAAAAAATGAAAAATTTCATAAAAATAAAAAATTCAAAAAAAATCTAAAAAATCTAAATTTTTTTTAGAAATTCGAAAAATTTCATAAAAAATAAAAAATTCACGAAAAAATAAAAAAAATTAGAAAATTCATGAAAATTCAAAAATTCTCAGAAAATTCATAAAAATTCAGAAAATACAAATAAAAAATGTAAAAAATTTTAGAAAATCAATAAAAAATTGAAAATTTGGAAAATTCATAAAAATTTTCAGAAAATCAGAAAAAAATCAATCAATTCTCGGTTAATAAAATTTTCGAAAAAAATTCAAAAAATTCAAAAATTTTAAAAATTCACAGAATGGTCCAAAAACACTATGGCCAACCATAAAAAGTGAAATTTGAATTTTTGGAAGTGCCCAAGTGGCATTTTTAAAAAATCCCAAATTCAGGTGTTATAACCCCTAAAAAACCCTAAAACCCTAAAAAATGTAAATCATGAAATGAATAAGCTTCTAGAGCTTCATTAGGGTTTAGATGTTTTGATTGATTTTCATTTTCAGAGACCACTTAGGATTGATTGATTTGATTGACATTGATTGTACATTTAATGCTTGTTTGGTTTTTCCTGCAATTAGAATGGATAGAATTAGTGGGTAAGCCTCGGAAATTTGCATGACACGTTAGACGTCGTATCGTTCTTAGGTACCAAAAGGGCGCTAGGGATCTCGATTCGGGATCAATAACGTAACCAAGTCCTTGTACTCAGAATCTCTGGTTCGTAGAATCGTGGTATTTCTAGTCTACCTACAAATAATGACTAGTGGCGACTCCAAAATCACAAACCTAGACTAAATAGGAAATTACCTTCTACTGTCACGTGAGGTATGGTCTGGGAGAGACCCTTACATGGAAATACCTCCTTAGCGCGCAAATCCCGAAAGCCCCAAAAAAGCGCGGCGCGACACTCCTGAATTGTCATATCAACAGAAGAAAAAAAAAATTTCTAATATTAAAAATTATTTTTGGGACGAACCTTTTCTTTTTAAGGTATGTGCACATCAGGTCATAAGGAGATGTGTTCTAGAAGAAGAAAAGGTAAATATTCTGCATCATTGTCATGACAGAGAGGCAGGTGGTCATTTTGGTGCTACCAAAACTGCAGCTAAGGTTTTATAATCTGGATTTTATTAGCCCACACTTTTTAAAGATGCTTACTCCTTTGTAGCTTCATGTGATCGATGTCAGAAAACTGGAAATATTTCTACAAAAAATGAGATGCCTTTAAACAACATTATTGTGTGTGAATTATTTGATGTTTGGGGTATTGATTTCATGGGACCCTTTACATCTTCTTATGGTAATTTATACATTTTAGTGGCTGTGGAGTATGTGTCTAAGTGGGTAGAAGCTGTAGCATTGCCAAAAAATGATGCTAAGGCTATTGTCAAATTCTTGAAGAAAAATATTTTTACGCGATTCGGCACTCCTAAGGCAATCATAAGTGATAGGGGGACACACTTTTGCAACAAACAGTTTGAAGCACTTTTGAGTAAGTATGGAGTCACACATAAGGTTGCAACCCCTTATCATCCTCAGACTAGTGGTCAAGTAGAGGTTTCAAATAGGGAAATCAAGAGAATTTTAGAAAAAAAACAGTGAATGCCTCTAGGAAAGATTGGTCAATTAAACTAGATGATGCACTTTGTGCCTATAGGACAGCATTCAAAACTCCAATTGGGATGTCTCCTTTTAGGCTAGTGTTTGGGAAGGCTTGTCATCTACTGGTGGAATTAGAGCACAAAGCATATTGGCATTGAAATTTTTGAATTTTGACATGCAGTATGTAGGTGAAAGAAGATTGTTGCAACTAAATGAATTGGAGGAATTTCACAATGAGGCCTATGAAATTGCTAAGATGTATAAGGAGCGTACCAAAAGATGGCATGATAAACACATATTCAGAAGAGAGTTCGAAATTGGCCAAAAAGTTTTACTTTATAACTCTCGTCTTAAACTTTTTTCCAGGAAAGTTACGTTCTCGATGGTCTGGTCCTTATACAGTCAAACAGGTATTTCCATACGGAGCAGTTGAAGTTGCACATGACACCGAAGGCACATTTAAGGTGAACGGTCAACGTTTAAAGCCCTACTTCGAAGGTGGTTACAACAAGCAAAAGACCACTATTGAACTTCATCCTCCAAAATAGCGACATCTGAGATAGTTTGGCTGAAAACTATAAAACAAGCGCTTCTTGGGAGGCAACCCACGCATTTTTATTATGTTTCTTCATTAATTTTTACGTTCATTTTTTTTTCAAAAAAAAAACATGATTAATAATTTTTATCCAGGTTAATTTTCTTTCTTGAAGGATCACCTTTTTGGAGTTTAGTCATCAAGATCATCCATGGACACATCCTACAGCGAGGGGAGTTTTCTTGTTCCTATTTTTCTTTTGTTTCTTTTGTTTTTCGCATTGAGGACAATGCTTCATTTAAGTTTAGGGGGAGACAAAATTTTTGGTGAAAATTGTTTTGCTAAATCTGAAATTTTTTTTATTGCATTCCTTGTTGTGAATTTTTGCGATTCTTAGGAAAATTTAAATTTTGTTCAAACTTGCGAATGATATGTAAGTTAATTTTGATTCTGATGATGTCAATCCATTTACTGAGCACTAGAAGTCCTTAATTTTTTAGTAGTGTGTACATTTAGAGAATATTCATGTGAAGTATGTGCTTTTCTTAGATCTCACCCAAATCTTAGAATTTGTTTGATTTTCTCTTGAGGCGAAATCCTAGGTTACATCTAACTGAGAAAATGATTTAGGCAATTTTTGGATCGATTGAACCTTTCAAGCCAACCCTGTTTATTTATCCATAGTCGCCCCATTGAACCTTAATTATTATCCAATCTTTTATTGGCACCCACATACTTTTTAGCTTACCTTTTGCCAAATTATATCATTGTCCCACGCCCCATGAACATGTTGATTTTTTTTAGGATAAAAGTTTATTTGAGCATAATAGCAATTTGGGAGGAAGGGTGGAGCATGGAAATAATTTGATTGCTATGGTTGTTTGGGGTGTATCTTCTTCAAAAAAAAAAAGAGAAAAAGAAAAATTTGCTTTTATGGTTCCCTATCCAACTTTCAATTGAGTGAGCCTTTTGGATACTCAATGGGTTGGGAATGTTCACGTTATATTAGGAGGGGCTTAGGGAGGAACTCCACCATAAAGCAATGAAAAAAAAAAGAGAAAAAAAAAGAAAAGAAAAAAAAGAAGAGGAAGAATGATGATCCGTAGAGGTAGAAAGATTATTTTGAAGATGTGAAATTGGGGATAGTGGCATGTGCTCTAATTAAATCCTAGAAATCAATGTGTTCATGGGTGATTTGAGCTTAAATTTACCATTATCTCACCGTTAGCCCAACCTTATATTACAACCTGAGTAAAGTCCTATTGATTTTTGGTTGGATGATTAGCTTACATTAGTGGAGAGAGGAATGAAAAACAAACCTATGAGATTTGGTTATAATTATAAAGAGTTTTTGAGAGGTTGCATACCAATGTGAACTTATTTGGATTGCATATAATTCGAAAAGATAAGGACTCACACACACACTTGGATCACATAGTTAGAATTGGTTTTAACTTATGAATCTATTTCAATGTTTGGATGAAATTTGTGTTTTTCTTTGAATTGTGATTTCGAGCAATTATGGAAGGAAGTCATGGAGGGGGTTGTTAGCTTGAGTATGTCTTATATCTTGCTTTTGCTCGAGGACTAGCAAAATGTTAAGTTTGGGGGTTTGATAACTCTATAAAAATAGAGTTATTTTATCAACTCTAGGCAATAAATAATGCAGTATTTGTTAGAATATATTTGGATTTCCTTTTATTTACTTAATTTTTCCTTGTTTATGCAGAATATTGAGATATGGAGAAAATAAGGAAAATATGAAAAAAAGAAGAAAAGGAATATGCGACCCAGGGAAGAGTTAGAAGGTGGATATCACATTGGGAATTCTGCGATTTATTCCCTAATTTTATGCAAAAAAGAAGCAATTGCCTTGTGAGAGGAGTCTTGGATGTTATCATATAAATAGGATAACTTGGGGGAACATGGAGTTTTTTTCATTTAGATCGTTTTTGTTTTTGTGTTCTGAGAGTTTTTCAAGTATTTTGAAGAGAAGACAAAAGTGGTGACAAAATTCTTGTTCTTTGATTCAAGATGTTTGGTTTAATTTCTATTTTCGTTTCTTCTTCTATTATGTTCTAATTTTCTTTGTTAGAGCTACGATGTAGCCTAACCATGATGATATGAATTTCATGCTTTTTATGCTTTGCAAGTAATTTCATTCATGTGAGTTATATATTATTGTGCTTAATGCGTTTAGGTGACTGGCCACCACTTGAATGATCTGATGTGCATGTTTGAGACTGAGAAGTGATAATATGCAATTGCTCCTTATAATATATAACCATGAATTAAATGTGGATAGAAATATACCATGTTATTTGTGTAGCTTTCAGTGATAAGGTGGTTCAAAAGATTCATTGTAAACCGAGAATATTCACAGATTTTAATGCGCTTATATTTATTTAAATTCACATAGAAATATAGTGAATTGATAAACTGAGTAGGTTTGCTATACCTAGAGATATGATAGTAAATAGCCTAGAAAATTCCGCTATCACATGTTTGATATTGTTCTTGTATGCATAATGATCCGAAATTCATATCTAGTGGTTATGGTGAAATCGGATGCTCTAACATATTTTACCTGATTGATTATCTGCCTTTAGTTTACAAAATTTCGTTTTTAAAAATTGTTAATTTTTATTTGTTCTCAATTATATTTTGATATGTTAGATAAATTTTAGAATTAGTCTATTTTTAATATTTAATTGGTTTATTATCATCAATCTCTGTGGGACGATACTCTTCTCATCATTGTATTACTTGTTCAACACGTTCGTTGACACGTGCAGAATTTTATGAACAGTGAGGCAATACACACCGTTGCCCCGACCCCTGTCAAAGGTATTACCAATACTTTTAGAAAGGCATTTGGTGGCCAAAGAAGTACCGAGGGACAATCCTGCAAGATTTTCTTGGTACGATGAATCAAAAACCTGCACCTATCACATGGGAGAAAGGGGACATGATGTAGATAATTGTCCCACTCTAAAGTATAAAGTTCAACAGCTCATTGATAAGAAGATATTGAACTTCCAAGAGCCCGAGCCAAATGTACATCAGAATCCTCTTCCTGAGCACAATACAGTAAACATGATCAAAGATGAAGAAGCAATGATCAAGTCTGGCAATGAAGATGAATATGAAGTCAAGATTAAAGCTTCTCGATTAGGAGATGCCTGCTTTCGTCAAGAAGCACTCCTAAAAGGCAAGATTGTAGATAACTTGGGAGAAGACTCCGGAAGATATAACTTCCAAGTGAAATATACCCCACCGCCATGGGCATTCAAGAATAAAGTAATTGTGCCTAATGGCTGGGGTGGTATGGATGACGAAATCGATCTTGAGGAGAAAGCCCCGTCCAAGAAAGAAATGCTCCAAGATGAAACAGATGAGGATGAAAAGGAAAAAGAAAAAGTCCGACAGGATGAAAGGCGTTTCACCCAGAAATCATCCAGGGAAGGCAAAACCGTAGACTTACTCGGTCAAGACAGCGGTAAATACAATTACCATGTCAAATATACTCCACCACCATAGGCATTTAAAAATGAAGACATTGTACCTGATGGATGGGGTGGCATGGATGAGGTCCCGATCAGCCAACTAAATCTCGAAGAGAATGAAGATCGAGAAGAGAAAAAGAAGAAAAAGACTCGCCGAGGTGATAGGCGATTTGCTCGAAAAGCACGAAAACAAGTTGAAGTTGTTGATTTTCTGGGTCAAGATAGTGGCCAGTATAATTATCTTGTCAAATATACACCTCCTCCGTGGGCATTCAAGAATGAAATGATCACACCTGATGGCTGGGGTGGAATGGATGCTGACGAAGCCAATAGAAGCATGGTATCCATGATTACACCATTTCTGATCAAGCTTGATGAGGTAGATAAATATAAGGAGGAGAAAGGTCCTATCAAACCAATCACTATCCAACTTCCGATTGATCAACTAAGGATTGAAGGAGAAGAAACACAGCCTGTGATTATCACTCTCCCTTCAAAAGAAAAGTTTGATACTAAGTGTGTACTTTGGGATTACTGTGCTAAAGAAGTTGATGCCATAACCCGATCGGGGAGATGCAATGTCCCGAAAGAAGGTGAGCACGAAAAGAAAGGAGTAACCGAATAAGATGTCAAACAATTGCTTTCAGTCATGAAGACGAGCGAATTTGAAGTAATTGAACAGCTAAGAAAGATACCGGCATAGATTTCTCAGTTAGATCTCTTCAAGACTTCAGAAAGCCACAAAATGGTGCTTATAAAGCTTCTAAATGAAGTGCACATCCCGAAGACAATTAATGAAGTACAATTGGAAGACTTTGTTGGCACTATTCTTCTGAAAGATCAAATTGCCTTCTCCGATGAAGATTTCCTAATCGATGGGCATTCCCATACTAAGGTGCTATATATTGCCGTCAAACGCCGGGGCAAAGAGGTATCACGTGTGCTGATCGAAAATGGTTCCGCATTTAATTTGTGTCCACTAAGCTCACTGCATCGCTTGAGAATTAGCGAAGAGCTCATCAAACCTTCTAAGGTAACTGTGTGCTCGTTTGATGGAATGAAGAAAGACGTTATTGGCGATATCGAGCTCGAAGTGAACATAGGCCCTGTGCCTTTCCTAATTGATTTCCAAGTAGTAGATATTCCGAGGACTTTCAACTTGGATTCATATGGCTAGTGCTATTCCTTCAAGTCTCCATCAGAAGGTTAGGTTCGTCATTAATGGGAAGATGATCACCGTACATGGGGAGACGGATTTCACCACTTACAAAGAGAATGCAATACCGTATGTCGAACCCGAAGTGAAAGAAGAACCAAGCTATCATTCATTTGAAATGATCTCAATGGTGCAAATCCCTGCTGGTTGCATCATAAAATCCCCAGAGTTCTCAACATCATCTATTATATCTGGAAGGGTGCTATACCAGTATGGATTTACTCCCGGTAATGGTTTTGGATTGAAATCCCAAGAAATCAAAGAACCTATCACTCCGCCTGCCACAAGAATGAAACACGGAGTAGGTTATATTCTAGTTAGCTCTAAAGATCACCATGGAGGCCAAGGCCGAGATCGAAAGAACCATGGAGGCTATGGAAGCCGAGGTGATTGCATCATTAATCCATCCGTATGGAAGGGTAAAGCTAAAAAGCTTCCCTACCATCAGATTCACATCAAGAAAACTTTTCCTGGACCTTCCAAGCTACTTCAAGAAGAAGATTTACGTGTAGAGAAAGAATCTGTTCTGCCTGGTTTATTCGAAGAGAATACCATCAACATCATCATAACTGAAGCAGAAGATACCTACGCACTGGAGTAGGAAGATTCTCTTGAACTTTTGCTACTAGCCTTTTCCATTGCATTTTGTTGATTACAATTTCAAATTTCTTGTGATTCGATTTGCAATTTTAGTTCAGTTGCAATTTCCATTCTTGTTGATATAGATGTAATCACGTCTTTCAATTCAATAAAAGTGGTCAAATATTTTGTTAAGGACATGTAGAAACAAAACCAAACCTATGATGAACATCATCCTCATTCGTGAGGCTTGAGGCTTTGGGTTTCTATATTGCTCTTCATTGCGAAAATGATTTTAAGAGCAAGGAAATATGATGATATAAGGACTAGCTCTGTCTTTATGTTTTTTCAAAATGAATTTCAAAATGAATTTCCAAAAGGTTTTTCATAGTATCACGTGCATTATTTACTTCATATGCGATTACTAATCATGTTTATTATATATCAGGCATGAGCATTCGCATATCCATAATAGGTTCATATGTGGCCCAAATCTTTCCGAGGAGATCACTTGCGATATTGAAAAGCATAACGAGGATGAGGAATGGGTCAGAAAGGAATGGATTCGTCATAAAGAATCAAAGCCACTCACATTAGAGAAAACGATCATTGTTAATCTGGGCGATAAAGAGAATCTCAAAGAAGTTAAGATTGGAGAAAGTCTTCCCTCAGCAGAAACGGAAAGAATCATGGATTTGCTCAGAGAATATCAAGATATATTCGTATGGTCTTATGCTGACATGCCAAGCCTTGATCCGAGCATAGTTGAACATGCTTTGCCAATCGATCCAAGTATTCCACCAAAGAAGCAAAAAGGCGAACGAAGCTGGATTTAGCAAAAAAGATAGAAGAAGAAGTGATAAAATTGCTCAAAGTCGGCTTTATCGAAGTAGTACCATATCCAGAATGGGTTGCCAACATAGTGCCCGTAATAAAGAAAGATGGTCGAGTACGGGTGTGCGTTGATTCTCGCGACCTAAATAAAGCAAGCCCTAAGGATGATTTTCCGCTTCTACATATCGATGTATTAGTGGATAGCACTGCTGGGTTCGAAACATTTTCATTCATGGATGGTTTCTCGGGATATAATCAAATCCTCATGAAGAAAGAGGATAAGGCGAAGACATCTTTCATAACACCATGGAGCACATTTTATTACAAGGTGATGCCTTTCGGTTTCAAAAATGCTAGTGCCACATATCAAAGGGCAATGGTAACTTTGTTCCATGACATGATACATAAAGAAATCGAAGTATATATGGACGACATGACTGCAAAATCCAAACAAGGAGAAGATCATGTTGAAGTGCTTCGCAGGTTGTTCGAAAGACTCAGAAAATACGAGTTGCGACTAAATCCCAACAAGTGTGTATTTGGGGCAAATCTGGCAAACTGCTAGGATTTGTGGTTAGTAGCAGGGGCATCGAAATAGATCCCTCCAAGATCAAGGCAATATACGACTTAAAGACTCCTTCTACGGTAAAAGAAGTGAGAAGCCTATTGGGGCGATTAAACTATATTGCCCGTTTCATCTATCAGCTTTCTGAGACTGCTAAACCATTCTTCAAATTGTTGAAGAAAAATGCCAAAGTGAAGTGGGATGCAGAATGTCAACAAGCCTTTGACAAGATCAAAGAATATCTGGTATGCCCAACAGTGTTGGTACCACCAATCCCTGGAGTTCCGCTGATCTTATCTTTGACGATTCACTATGAGTCGTTAGGAGCGGTGCTTGTACAAAGAAGACCAAATGATGGTAAAGAACAAGCCATTTATTACTTGAGCAAGAAGTTCACAACATCAGAAATTAATTACCCGGCAGTCGAAAAGACGTGCGTTGCATTGATTTGGGTAGTACACAGATTAAGGCAATACACCCTCCATCATCAAATTTTACTAGTGACTGAGAATGATCCGATCAAGTACATTCTTGAAAAATCCTCCTTGGTCGGGAAATTAGCAAAGTGGCAAGTTTTGTTATCTGAATTCAACATCAGAAGTTCATCCCAAAAGTCAGTCAAAGGACGAGCAATAGCAGACATGTTGGCGGAAAATTCGTAGAATATCGCCAATCCTGAAGAACAACTTGATGATCATATATTAACATTGGTCGACAATAAATGGACCATGTATTTCGATGGTGCAATCAACTTATCTGGATCAGGAACTGGGGCAGTACTGATCTCTCCAGAAGGATAACACTATCTGGTATCTGCGAAACTGGTATTTCCATGCACCAATAACGTCGCTGAATACGAAGCATGCATTATCGGCTTGCAATTAGCCCTTTCAATGAAAGTAAAGAGGTTGCAAGTATATGGAGATTATATGCTCATCATATTGCAAACAACTGGTGAATGGCAAACTCGAGATGCCAAACTAATTCCTTATCACAGATTCTTAGAAGAGATGATAGAAAACTTCAAAGAAGTAACATTCGATTATCTCCCAAGAGCTCAGAATCATTTTGCAAATGCTCTTGCAACTTTGTCATCCTTACTACAAGCTGAAGATAGTATGGATATAAAACCATTGAGAATTAATATTCTTGAACAACCAGCTCATTGCATGATGGTCTAGGCAGAGTTTGACAACGAACCATGATTGCATGACATCAAAAGATATCTTCAATCGGGAGAATTTCCTGAAGAAAGCCAACCAGGTGACAGGAAATTTATAAGGAAGATAGCCAACAAATTCTTCCTCAGTGGTCAAACCCTTTACAAGAAATCATTTGATTCAACTCTACTAAGATGTGTGGAGGCTACATAAGCTGAACAGATCATGAAAGAGATTCATGAGGGTGAATGTGGACCGCACATGAATGGACATCTTCTAGCCCGAAAGATTATGAGATTGGGATATTATTGGATGACAATGGAAACAGATTGCATCCAACATGTGAGATGTTGTCATCAATGTCAAGTTTATGGAGACAGAATTAATGCACCGCCAAATGAGCTACATTAAATGTCCGAGCCATGGCAATTTTCAATGTAGGGCATTGATATGATTGGTCCAATCAATCCCAAGTCCTCAAATGGGCATCGGTTTATCCTGATTGCTATTGACTATTTCACTAAATGGATTGAAGCAAACTCATACACGAATGTTACTGCCAAGAATGTTGCAAGATTCATTAGGCGGGACATCATTGTTAGATATGGAGTTCGAGAAGCAATAATTACAGACAATGGCTCAAATCTAAACAACAAGATTGTGGATGATTTACTCGAACACTTCCACGTCCGACATCTGAACTCATCCCCATATTGACCATAATGAATGGAGCAGTTGAAGCGGCAAATAAGAATATCAAGAAGATATTGGCCAAGATAGCTGAAAATTATCGTGATTGGCACGAAAGGTTACCGTATGCTCTGATGGCATACCGAACTTCAATTCGAACATCAATTGGAACAACCCCGTTTTCCTTGGTTTATGGAATGGAAGCAGTGCTACCTGTTGAAGCAGAAATTCCTTCATTAAGGATACTATCTTAATTGAAGCTTTCAGAAGCTGAGTGGATTCAACAAAGATATGAACAACTCAACATGATCGATGAAAAGAGATTAAGAGCTATATGCCATGGGCAATCCTATCAGAGAAGAGTGGCTAAATCTTTTAATCAAAAAGTGAAACCAAGGCATGTCAAAACAGAGGATTTAGTAATGAAGAAAGTCATCTTCAACAATTCAAATCCTCGTGACAAATTCACTCCGAATTATGAGGGTCCATACATTATCAAGAAAATTCTTCCTAGAGGAGCATTGATTCTTGTAGATATGGCAGGAATAGAATTGGCCTATCCTGTAAATGCAGATGCTGTCAAGATTTTCTACTCATGAAATGAAGACGAACATTCAAGTAGAGATTTGGGTTACTTCAGAACATGTGCAATCTCATGCATATCATGCATTTCATGAACATGTTTATATGTTTTGCAGAAGTAAGCAAAAGGAGTCCAAACCAGTCAATGGCTTCAAAAATCCCAATGAAGTTGTCAAATAATAGAGGTAAGTATTATTTCCAATTCAATTTTCCGTTGATATTCCCTAATGTGCTTTTCTTGTTTATTATCCCCAGGGAGACAAAGAAAAGGGAGCAACAAAAGGAAGAATCCCTGGTGGAACCAAAGCAAAAACATACAAACAAGAGGGATCTTGGTAAGTTGATCAGACAGGTATCCCTAAATCGTGAGTGCATGTGTTAAAGAAGTTGCCTTTCTAAGAGAAAATCGAACTTTCTCTTCCCCAAGCGGAATGACACTAAGGCTGAGCAAAACAAAAAGCACATTGTTTTGAAAAGAAAATACCTCAGAAATGTTTCAAATCAAAAAATTTTGAAACACGCTTTCTTTGAGAATGCATTAAGTATTAAAATTCCCTAAAAGGGATAGTTTGACAAAAGGCTTTGAAAAATTTCAAAGAAAAAGTTTGGATCAAATCGAATGGAAAGACCTTCAAATGAGGAAAGGTAAGCTGTATCCAAACACGTCCTCTATACACTCAAAGTCAAAATGAAGAAGTGAGTGAGAAAAAACTCATCCGAAGGAAATAGGCAGTGTTCGCAATGATTACATGGATTGAAATGATGAAAGGCAATCATTTCACTATCCCAAACACATGCTTATCTCTTGCAAACCAAATTTGAGCCGAAACAGTGGAGAAGTTTTTCCAAAACAACCATGTTAAGAACCACCCCACATTGGGGCAAACCAGGAGGTTTATGATTAACAGCTATGGAGAATAGGATGAAGAAAGATTTTATTGCATACTCTCGCATCAATATTTCCGTGATAACTTCAGATGAAGTCATATGGAAGCTCAAGACATCCCAAGAGGAAGAAGAGCACTTCATTTCTTATACCCAAACACATTACCTTTGGCAAACCCTAATTGAGCCTGAATATTCATTTCAGAACCCTAAATTGGTGATCATCTCTTCACACTGGAGCATGAGCATATGATCCACTTTAATAGATAAGAAACAAGAGGGCATGACACAGAGTCCTTAAAATTCAAAAAGGTCAAAGGCAAAGAATCAGGGGCATGAAAAAGCAGTGTGCCTGGTAAAAGTAAGGCCAAATGCCCAAGAAAAATGAAAAGGAAAGAGAGTTCAAAAGAAAGCTCAAAATGACAAAAAAGTCATGACAAAGCAAAGCCAAGATCATGAGAGATCATAAACCACAACAAGTGAGAATGAGCAAAACAAAAGAGATTTTAATGAACGTTTAGGGGACTCTGATATTCATAAAAGAAAGATCCCTAGTAGACAAAAGAGGAAAAGGGTGGTGATGCCAAGAAGATCACCAATTTCATAAAAACCCTGAATTCAAACAAATGAGCCTTTTGAGCCTACCCAATACCAACAATACAACCTCTCCCCAAAGACTCTTCAGATTGGGATGTTGAGAGTAGAAACATGACTTTATGACAAGAAGTCATCACTCAAAGAAGTGTATGCAATAATATCTTGTCTTGTCCTCGAGGTTCTTAACTTGTAGACTCGAAGTCAGATATGATGAAATTCTTTTTCTTGGCCTCAAAATGCCTATCCTTTGAATAGCCATTGACCAAGCCAATATTACAACCTTTTGAAAGACCTTATCAGATCAATTGGATTGTATGCATTGCGAATATCTCCGAAGACCTAAGGATTGGTTAAGAGAGATAAAATTGAGAGATATCAGACAAGCCCCATTTCAATCAAATAAAGAAAAGACCAAGCTCATAGATTGAAACAAATCCTTTCTAATGAAGGTCTTCCAAACGATCATTTCAAGCATTTCTTGAAAGATTGCAAGCATTTTGTTCAAATAATTCCTCGAAAAGGAAATTTGATTGTCTGAAATGCATTAATGCAAAGAATGCATGTTTCCAGACCAGGTTTCAAAAGTTTTTGGTCAACCTAAAACCAAGTTTTCAAACAGTTTGTGGTAAGCTAAGAAAAAAACCACGCTTCAAACAGTTTTGATTAATTTCAAAACTACTTTTCAAAATAGTTTTTGCTCAACTAAAAACCATACAAAGGTTAGTAAAACCTCAAAAATCACATAACTCATGGTCAAGGCATTCATTGTTTGAAGTCTTTCCAAAGTCCTACAGGCGAGGAGCCCCTAGGCAAATTCAAGTCCTACAGACGAGGAGCTCTTAGGCAAATTCAAGTCCTACAAGCGAGTAGCCCCTAGGCAAATTTAAGTCCTACAGGCGAGGAGCCCCTAGGCAAATTCAAGTCCTACAGATGAGGAGCTCCTAGGCAAATTCAAAGTCCTACAGGCAAGGAGCCCCTAGGCAAATTCAATTCCTACAGGCGAGGAGCCCCTAGGCAAATTCAAGTCCTACAGGCGAGGAGCCCCTAGGCAAATTCAAGTCATACTGGTGAGAAACCACTAGGCAAATTCAAGTCCTACAGGCGAGGAGCCCCTAGATAAATTCAAGTGCTACAGGCGAGGAGCCTCTAGGCAAATTTCCAAAGTCCTACTGGTGAGGAGCCCTTAGGCAATTTCCAAAACCCTACTGACAAAGAATCACTAGGCAAATTTTAAAATCCTACTGGTGAGGAACCACTAGGCAAATTTCCAAATCCTCAGGCGAGGAGCCTCAGGTGTTCATGGTTCGTGGGTTCGTCCTTAAACCATAAAATCAGAATAATCATCATCGCCATCAATTCATACTCTTGGATAAGCAACAAAGAGACGCTCACAAACAGATAAGTTTCTCTCCCTCAATCATTAAGAACCTTTCAAAATATGTTTTGAAAAGAGAACCTTTGGATTAGATCACGAATTTCAAAAGCAAGATCCTTAATCAGTTGGTGTGAAATTTCCATCTTATCTTGTTCATTGAGTCAACTAAAAATTCAGGTGTCACCTTGTCTTTGAGATCAACCTCTAACGAGCTCAATCTCAAAGACGGGCAGTTGTCGACACTTGATTTTTAGCTCATTTTTTTTCATATTTTCAAAAATCTCAAAATTAGGACTAGGAATCTTGGCCAAGCCTAGAAACCTACTTCTAAACCAAAAATAAATTTTTATAGCAGACATGCTGGCAGAAAATTCACAGAATATCGCCAGTTCTGAAGAACAACTTGATGACCACATATTGACATTAGTCGATGATAAATGGACCATGTATTTTGATGATGCAACCAACTTATCTAGATCAGGAACTGGGGCAGTGCTAATCTCCCCAGAAGGCCAACATTATCCAGTATCTACAAAACTGGTATTCCCATGCACCAACAACATCGCTGAATATGAAGCATGTATCATTGGCCTACAATTGGCCCTCTCGATGAAGATAAGGAGACTTCAAGTGTATGGAGATTCTATGCCCATTATATTGCAAACAACTGGAGAATGGCAAACTCGTGATGCAAAGCTAATTCTCTATCACAAAAACTTAGAAGGAATGATGGAGGAATTCGAAGAAATAACATTTGACTATCTTCCAAGAGCTCAGAATCATTTTGCAGATGCTCTTACAACCTTATTATCCTTACTGCAAGCTGAAAATGGAGTAGATATAAAGTCATTAAGGATTGATATCCTCGAACAACCAGCACATTGCATGGTAGTTCAAGCAGAATTTGACAATGAACCATGGTTTCATGATATCAAGAAGTACTTACAAGCAGAAGAATTTCCTGAAGAAAGCCAGTCAGGCGACAGAAAATTATCAGAAAGATAGCCAACAAGTTCTTCCTCAGCGGACAGGTTCTTTATAAGAAATCATTCGATTCGATCCTGTTAAGATGCGTTGATAGCAAAGAAGCTAAACAAATCATGAGAGAAATCCATGAAGGTGAATGTGGTCCGTACATGAACGGCCATCTTCTAGCTCGTAAAATCATGAGATTGGGATATTATTGGATGACAATGGAAACAGATTGCATTCAACATGTGAGGTGTTGTTGCCAATGTCAAGTTTATGGAGATAGAATCAATGCACCGCCGAATGAGCTGCATCAAATGTCAGAACCATGGCCATTTTCAATGTGGGGAATTGACATGATTGGTCCAATTAACCCCAAGGCCTCGAATGGACATCACTTTATCTTGGTGGCAATTGACTACTTCACCAAGTGGATTGAAGCGAATTCATATACAAATGTCACCGCCAAGAATGTGGCAAAATTCATTAAGTGAGACATCATCACCAGGTATGGAGTTCCAAAAGCAATCATTACCGACAATGGTTCAAATTTGAATAACAAAATCGTAAATGATCTGCTTGAACACTTCCACATTCGACACTTGAATTCATCTCCATACCGCCCACAAATGAACGGAGCAGTGGAAGCAGCAAATAAGAATATCAAGAAGATATTATCCAAAACAGCTGAGAACTATCATGACTGGCACAAAAGATTGCCATATGCTCTGATGGCATACCGAACTTCAATTCGAACATCAACTGGGCCAACTCCATTTTCCTTAGTATATGGGATGGAAGCAGTATTACCCGTCGAGGTAGAAATTCCTTCATTAAGGATATTATCCCAATTGAAATTATCAGAAGTTGAATGGAGCCAACAAAGATGTGAACAACTCAACATGATTGATGAGAGAAGATTAAGGGCTATATGTCATGGACAAGCTTACCAGAAAAGAGTTGCTAAATCTTTCAATAGAAAAGTGAAAACCAAGACGTTTTGAAGTGGATGATCTAGTAGTAAAGAAAATTATTCCCAATAACTCAGATCCTCGTGGAAAATTCACTCCGAATTATGAGGGTCCATACATTGTCAAGAAGGTTCTTCCTGGAGGAGCATTGATTCTTGTAGATATGACAAGAACAGAACTGGCCTATCCTGTAAATGCAGATGCTGCCAAGATTTTCTACCCATAAAATGAAGACGAACATTCAAGAAAAGATTCAGGTCACTTTAGAACATGTGCATATCATGCATATCTTGCATGCCATACATTTCATGAACATGTTTATCTGTTTTGCAGAAGAAAGCAAGTTTGATCTGAACCAGTTGACAATTTCAGAATTCCCAATGGAGTTATCAAATAGTAGAGGGAAGCATCATTTCCCAATTCTATTTTCTATTGATATCCTCTAATGTGCTTTCCTTTTTATCATGCCCAGAGAGACAAAGAAAGGGAGCAACAACAGAAGAATCCCCAATGTAACCAAAGCAAAGGCATGCAAACAAGAGGGATCTGGATAAATTGATCAGACAGGTATCCCTAAATCATGAGGGCATGTGAGGTCGCCTTTCTAAGAGAAAAATCAAACCTTTCACTTCCCCAAGCGGAATGACACTAAGGCTGAGCAAAACCAAAACAAAGTGTTTTGCAAAGGAAAATACTTCAAAAATGTTTCAATCAAAGATTTTGAAACACGCTTTCTTTGAAAATGCAATAAGCATCAAAATTCCCTAAAAAGGATAATTTGACAAAAGGCTTTGAAAAATTTTCATGGAAAAAGTTTGGATCAAATCAAATAGAAAGACCTTCAAATGATGAAAGGTAAGCCATATCCAAACACGTCCCCTATACACTCAAAGTCAAAGTGTTGAAGTGAGTGAGAAAAACTCATCCGAAGGAAATAGGGGATATTCGCAATGATTACATGGATTGAAATGATGAAAGGCAATCATTTTACTATCCCAAACACATGCTTATCCCTTGCAAACCAAATTTGAGCCAAAACAATGGAGAAGTTTTTTTTTATATTTAAAACAACCCTGTTAAGAACCACCTCACATTGGGGCAAATCAGGAGGTTTCTGGATTGACAACTATGGAGAATAGGACCAAGAAAGATTTTATTGCATACTCTTGCATCAATCTTTCTGATATAACTTCACATGAGGTCATATGAAAGCTCAAAACATCCCAAGAGGAAGAAGAACACTTCATTTCTTATACCCAAATACTTTATCTTTGACAAAGCCCAATTGAGCCAGAATATTCATTTCAGAACCCCAAGTTGGTAATCATCTCTTCGCACTGGAGCATAAGCATATGATCCACTTTAATAAATAGAAAACAAAAGGGCAAAACACAAAGTCCTTAGAATGTAAAAAGATCAAGGACAAAGGAGTCTGGGGCATGAAAAAGCAGTGTGCCTGGTAAAAGTAAGGCCAATGCCCAAAAAAATGAGTAAAAGAAAAGAAAGAAAAACATTCAAAAGAAAGAATGAAAAAAGTCAAGTCAAAAGCAAAGCAAAAGTTGTGAAAAATCGAAAGTCACAACAAATCAGTGATTGAAAAAAATCTCGATGAAAGTCTAGGGGACTCTTGTGTTCATGATAAGAAAAGATTCCCAGTGGACAAAGAAAAAGGGTGGTGATGCCAAGAAGATCACCAGTTTCACAAAAACCCTGAATTCAAAAACAATTGAGCCGTTTGAGCCTACCCAATACCAACATTACAACCTCTTCCCAAAGACTCTTCAGATTGGGATGTTGATAGTGAAAATATGATTTCATGACAAGAAGTTATCACTCAAAGAAGTGTGTGCAATATTGTCTTATCTTATCCTCGAGGTTCTTAACTTGTAAACCCGAAGTCAGATATGATGAAATCCCTTTTTCTTGGCCTCAGAATGCCTATCCTTTGAATAGCCATTGACCAAGCCAACATTACAACCTTTTGAAAGACCTTATCGGATCAATTGGATTGTATACATTGCGAATATCTCCGAACACCTGAGGATTAGTTAAGAGAGATAAAATCGAGGGATATCAAATCAGTCCCCTTTCAATCAAATGAAGAAAAGACCAAATTCATAGATTGAAACAAATCCTTTCTAATGAAGGTCTTCCAAATGATTATTTCAAGCATTTCTTGAAAGTTTGTAAGCATTTTGCTCAAATACTTCCTTCAAAAGGAAATTTGATTGCCTGAAATGCATGTAATACAAAGAATGCATATTTCAAAATCAGGTTTCAAATAGTTTTTGGTCAACTTAAAACTAAGTTTTCAAAAAGTTTGTGGTAATCTAAAAAAAACCGTGTTTCAAAATAGTTTTTGGTTAGCTAAAAAACCATACAAAAGTTTTGTGAAATTATCCTTAAGATCACATTTTTTTAAACAGATATTCTAAAGCAAATTACACTTTGTAGCCTCTGAGTGATGATTCTCATGAGTGATCGCGATTTTGCAGCTTTGAATATGGTGATTTTTACAGTTTTCTCAAGTGATCGCAGGATTGTAGCTTTAGAGCTATCACCCTCCGAGTGTTCGCAATCTGTAGCCTTGGATAACTTTTTTGGCCCAAAGCATGGCCTCATCCAAAGACCTATTGGCGAGGAGCCATTAGGCAAAACAGCTATTCTAAAGCAAATTGCACTTCGTAGCCTCTGAGTGATGATTCTCATGAGTGATCGCGATTTTGCAGCTTTGAATATGGTGATTTTTACAGTTTTCTCAAGTGATCGCAGGATTGTAGCTTCGGAGCTATCACCCTCCGAGTGTTTGCAACATGTAGCCTTGGATAACTTTTTTGGCCCATAGAATGGCATCTTCATGGTGATTTTTATGGTCTTGCCAAGTGTTCGCAGGTTTGTAGCTTCGGAGCTGTAACAGCCTGAATTTCGACTCAATTCCGGAATCAATAAAACGAGTATTATTTCTCATTTCATTTTAGCAAGTCTCACCCAGAGCTGATCACTTTCGGGATACTGACCAAATGGGAATGGCTAATTAGGAAAACACGGTACGTGGACCAGGGACCCGATCGTCAACTTGGCACAGATTTCGAGAAACGATGAGGGAATATTTTGGACCAATGTAGGCCGATCGTGGGAAGGTGACGGATATGGTTTGGTCAAGGCCAACGACGTACGATCGGATAGCAGGTGATTCCGTACGATCGAAAGTACGCGTGACCAACTGGTCCTGAACTTGAACCGAATGATCGAGACCTCAGGAACTAGCGATAATTCCTCTCGTTCTCTCGATAATCGAGGCCATGATGATTCGGATAACCTAAGTCGATACGCGTAACACCTAAACAGCCGCTTGTTAGTGAGAGACACTGAAATTTGAAATTGAGCAAGTTTTGATCGCGTAATTGAGCCCGGATTTCGATGTCGATTTTCGAGGGCTTAAGAGGCTATTTTTGAGAATCCGACGTCATATTATGTTGGCCAATCGTGTTTTGGGTTAGTACGGTCGAAAAATGGAATTTCGACCCGGGGCCGGAAAAATGACCGTTTTGCCCCTGGCCTAATTTTGGGTTCCGAATTTTGGATATTAGTTTGGATAATTAAAAATAGATTTCAGCTCAATTATTGGACCCATTTACCAATATACCCCTCAATTATTGGATAGGATTGAATTAGGGCCATTAGATTAGGGGTGTTTTAGTCAATAGGCTTAGATCGGCGATATGTGGCGCCCACTAGCCACTATATTTGACCAAGTTGGACCCATTTCTCTCTCCTCCTCCCTCATTCGGCCACTCCCCCGACCAGCCCTCTCCTCCGCCGGTTTCTCCCTCTCGCGGCCAAGGAACGCCGGAGCAAGCCGCCGGCTGCCGGAGCTCCGCCCGTCACCACCGTGTGCCGCCGCCACCGTCCCTCACCCTCATTGACCCACTTTTCCCTCTTGCCGCCTTGCTGCCGTACGGTTCGGCCAAAGGACCGCCATCCGTACGCCGTGCCACCGTGAGCCGAGTCGCCGTCGTCCGTTCGGAACGCCGCCGCCGATTCACCGTTCATCGGCAATTGACCGCCCGTTCTCGTCGTCCTAGTTTAGAATTAAGTGAGTATAACTTTCTAAACCAAGTCTAGGACGGTATACATTTAGACGGGCACGGTTTAGAATATACTGGTGCGATTTGAGGAGAATTTGATATTGGTAGTTCAAGGTTTAGATTGCGATTAAACTGGTGGATTATAGTGATAATCTAATGGTGATTTGGAGGCCGATGTTGGAGTAAATAGTGGCTGTCCATTTGGTGATTTATTGGGTTAAAACGGACAAATTGAGGTTTCTGTGACTGAATTGCCGGGTATGCCCGGGTTGACTGATTTATTGATTATTATGCTCAATTCTGGGTAAATCGAGTAATACCATGTCGTGTGTTCGTGTGGCCGACTAATGCGCAGTGTGTTTGGCCAATTGATGGCATTGAGTAATTATGTGAATTGTGAAATACGCATTGGGCCGCACGGTATTAAATGGGTCAGTTGAGTACGTTATAGCGACATGAATTGATGGAATACCTGAGTAAGATATGTGATGCTCATGTTGTATTGTATTGCATTACATGGCCACGCATTGTATGCCGAGAATGAGGCATGAGTTGAGATTGTGCGAGAATGCGTGCCTGACATGAGCATGTGATCACCTAATCGCCCTAATACGTGTTACGCGAGGTTCAGATAATAACTGGCTGTGTGTATGTGTGATCACATTTCGCCCTGATGTGTTTAACGCGGGGTGTGCCGTCCTCATACACTTTGTAGCAGGACGATGCCCGGTATGTCCGGAAGACGACCAACCTGATGCGTTTAACGCGGGCTCTGGTTCGTAAGGAGATCGGTGTTGCGCCTCATGCACTTTGTAGCAGGCTAGAGACACTGGGCCGAGAGAATGCGTTTTTATGCGGGCCACGGAGTGTTGTGATGAGAACAGTGTTGCGCCTCATACACTTTGTAGCAGGCTATAGACACTGGGCCCGATGCGTTTCCTGGGTCATAATGAATTAATAAATTGAGCATTGAGCCAGTGTGCAGTGTGAGCCAGAATGAAACATGGCATGTTGAGGTCATTTGCATGCATAATTTTGCATGGACTAGTGTGCGAACATATGAGACTCGGTGATTGGCATGCGAAACAAACGCTATTGAGCATGACCATGCATATGGCGTACGTGTGACTATGCGTGCCACGTATGTGCCGTGATTGTTATATATCGAACTGTTTAACCTGCAGGGTCTGCGTGGTGATCGACCTAGGCCCAAGGGCCTAGGTTATTGTTTGTGGATTGTGTTGGTCTGTCTGTCAGAAGATGTATGTTAGCCTAGCCTAGGTTTAGCGGGTTTTACTCACTGAGACGTGTTCTCATTGTTGTATAACCCAAACTTTTCAGACCCTCGTCCCTGATCATGCCGGAGCTACCAGTACTTTTTGGGATCCCGACGCAAATCTAGTAGTCAACTAGTGTATTTCCTTCGGGCAATGGGGAAGCGTATATTAGGTATCGATTCGTGGTTTTTGTCAATGTTGGGGAGTACTTCTATCAGACTCAAGAATACGTTGCTTGGTGCCTTCGAGACACTGACGGGAACATAGGCCGACCTCTCAAGACCTTCGATGCCCCACTTGATGAGAATGGTTTAATGGCGCCTATTGTTGCTGACGGTGAGGTGATCAACCCCCAGGATGATCATGATTTGGATGTCCAGGATGAGGTGATGGATGGGGAGCCGCAGGTGATAGTGGAAGACCCGGATCAGTTCGACCACGAAGAGAAGGAGATATTAGAGGCCATGGACCTAGATTCGGATGAGGACGGGGAAGTTGCAGAATTAGGTTCGGATGAGGAGATAGGCGAGATAGGACTATACCTGGACCCGGAGTTGGAGCCGGATTCAGAGGATGAGTGGGCTGCAGCACAGGATATGGAGTCAGAGGAGTCTGAGCCTCCTGAGAGTTCTTCGGAGGAGCAGTCGGATGGTTCTTCGGAGTCTTCAGACCCTGATTGGGAGCCCTAGTATAGGTCTTAGCCCTTAGTTAGGAAGTTCGTACCTTTTTTACTGTGATCTTCCCTGTAGATGGCCTAACCTCTCCCTAGCCATTTCCCCTTTTTGATCTGGTGGCTGTTGACTGCTTTTGTTGTATGTTCTTATTGAACAAATGGATATTGTAAAAAGGTTTCCTCGTAGAAATGTAAATGTATATTTGTAAGTATATTCCTATTTGAATGTTGTTCTATCTTTGGTCTCATGTGTTTATATTGTACGGGTGTTTGTTTGTTGCTTCCGCATGTGCCTTATCATTTGTTTGGGTGTTGGGTCGGCGACCCGTCCTGGGAGCGTTGCATTAAATTCGATCAGAGGCGGGATGTTACCGCTTCGTGGGGTACGGGGCGTGACAGGAGCCATCACCCTCCGAGTGCTCGCAACCTGTAGCTTTGGATGACTTTTTGGGCCTAAAGCATGGCCTCGTTATAGTTCTTCTAAGTGATCGCGGATTTGTAGCCTTGGAGAATTGACCCTCTGTAAGTGATCACAAACCGTAGCTTTAAAAAAACTATTACACAAGTCCTACAGGCGAGGAGCCCCTAGATAAATTCAAAATTCTACTCGTGAGGAACCACTAGGCAATTTCAAGTCCTATTTAACGAGAAGTCACTAGGCAAATTCCAAAGTCCTACTGGTGAGGAACCACTAGGCAAATCTTTCGAAGTCCTACTGGTGAGGAACCACTAGGCAAATCTTTCGAAGTCCTACTGGTGAGGAACCACTAGGCAAATTAAAGTCCTACAGGTGAGGAGCCCTTAGGCAAATTCAAGTCCTATAGGTGAGGAGCCACTAGGCAAATTTCAAAGTCCTATAGGTGAGGAACCCCTAGGCAAATCCAAAGTCCTACTGGCGAGGAAGCACTAGGAAAATTCCAAAGTCCTATTTGATGAGGAGACGTTAGGCAAATATCCAAAGTCCTACTGGTGAGGAACCACTAGACAAATTCAAGTTCTAAGGCGAAAAGCCGTGGGCGTTCATGGTTTGTGAGTTCGTCCTTAAACCGCGAAATCAGAATAATCATCATAATCATCACTACTATCAATTCATGCCCTTGGATGAGCAACAAATAAACTCTCACAAACAGGTAAGTTTCTCTCTCTCAATTATTAAGAATCTTTCAAACTGTGTTCCAAAAAGAGAACTTTTGGATTAGATCACGAATTTCAAAAGTAAAGACCCTAATCGGTTATTGTGAAATTTTCATTTTTTATTATTTAGTGAGTCGACTAAAAATTCAGGTGTCACCTTGTCTTTGAGATCAACCTCTAACGAGCTCAATCTCAAAGAGGGGCAGCTCTTAACCCCTAATTTTTAACTCATTTTTGTCATATTTTCAAAAATTTCAAAATTAGGTCTAGGGATCTTGGCCAAGCCTAGAAACCTATTTCTAAACCAAAAAATATTTTTTTAGCATTTTTCTACATTTTTTTCTTAATTTCTTTTAGTCAAAATAAGCAAGAAAATCAACAAAAATAGCAAATAGAATCAACAAATTCCATAAAAATAGTCATTAGTCTTCTTTTAAATCCAATTTCATAAATACATTGTCAATTTTAGAAAATCTCAATCGGGTATATGTTTTTCCCAAAATTGGGCAAAATTAAACCCAAATTGAACCAAAAATGCAATTAAATTTTTTCTAGTCATTTTTAAATCGTAGTGTATTCACAACAATTGATTCTGGGACCTTGAATTGCATAATGATCGGTCCAATTGCACAATTTGACATAAAAATAAAAAAATCCTCAAAATTTGATTGAAAATTAAGAATTTTGAACCCAAATTGGGAATCGTGCCCAAAATGAAATTTTTGAAATGTGAGACCATCATTTCTAGGGTTAATCAAGTGTGGGTAATTCAATTTTGGCATCAATTTTGCCTAATCAGGTCATTAGGACATTAAATTGAACAAAATCCTATTAACCCGAGTACAAAAATGAGAAAATCTTGGGCTCAATTACAATAAAAATTGGGGAAAATTATATCTTTGGGTTCAGAATATGATGGGGAATCCAATTTTGGGGTTTAATTTGAAAAAATCGGTTGAAATTGAGTCCAATTTGAGTATTTGGTCAAAATCAGAACTGCCGAGTCGAGCGGGTCGACCCGACCCAACCCGAACAGTGCATCTTCTTCACCCGGTTTGCCAGAATGCATATTAAACCCAGAAAAACAACTCGTGCCCGCGACTTCACCGATCATTTTCGATCAAACTAGCACGTGTTTATTGGTTTTGCCAGCTAGAAAATGTCCAGCTGGCACCGGTTAATCACCTCAACTGATTGGAATTCGGTTCTAACAAATTTCGAGCAAGAAATCAATCAACAAAAAATGAAGAAAAACTGACCGGAGAGAACAGAGGGTGTTCGACGAAATTCCGAAGAGGGAGAAGAGAGAGAAAGAGAGACAAAAGTGCGAAATCTAGAGAGAGAAAGGGTTGAGGATCCCCTCACGAGTGTTCGACGCCGCCATATACGGCAGAGCGCCGGCGAATCATGAAGAGGCCGTGGTCTTCCCCTCATGGCTTGAACCAGATGAAACTTACCGCGAAGGTGTGAAAATCGGCCTCGGTCGGCGCATCCAGACCTGTTCCGGCGAATCCAAGAGCACCAGGAGGAAGACTAAAGGTCAAGGAACAACCCTCGGGTCGCCGATCAATTCGACAATCTTGTTTGAACGTTGAACGAAACAGGTAAAGTCGGCCGAGGATCAGTTTTTTCAAAATTTTCCAGAATTCAATTTCAATATCGATATACATGTTTGTGTGTTTACTTTCGCGAATTTGAGTTCGTTGATGCTTATAACCAGTTTCTAATCATTTTTCGTGTTGATTGATTGCATTTTGGGCATCAAAAAACACTTAAACCGAGTCGGCCCGTCCATAAACCACCTTGCCAGAAAACTCAACGCCTCGCCGGAGCGTCACCGTGACCATAGGTCATCCAAGTAGGCTTCCTTTCACTTCGTTTGATGTTTTGATGGTTGTTAGAATCGATTTAGACGGCTAGGGCGGCTAGTGTTAGGATTAATGTTCTGGAAAATTTTGTTTAGGTTAGTGTCATATTAGGATTTTCTAATCGGTTTTTCGCCGGCTGGCGAACGTCCGACGGTGACCTAATATGACTAAATTGATACTAGAATATGTGGACTTGATGATGGTGGAAACGGAACGACGAAATAGTCACCGGAAGGTTGTCGGCAGTGGGTTCAAACCGGCGACCTTGAGAACTTTCAAACCTGGTTGGTGCCTATCAAGTGTTCGGGGAAATGCCTCAATGAAGAAGGCCAAAAACGGTGCCGTTTTGGCACCGTGCCTACCGGAGAAGACAATCGGCGTCGGCGCTGGTGCCGGCAGGTTCGGTCTCGGCCGAACCGGTCTGAACTGGTCCGGTCCGGTTCGTTTCCTGGCAGGAAATTTCAAAAAAAAATGAAAATATAAAATTCAAAAAATTCAAAAAAAAATATATAAAAGAAAAATAAAAAAAGTAAAAAATCAGAAAATTCTAAAAAATAATAATAAAAAATCACAAAATCATAAAAAAAAAATTAGAATTTTTTTAGAAAAATCAGAAAATTAGAAAATTTCATAAAAATTCACAAAAAAAAGTAGAAAATTCATAAAAATCCAAAAATTTCAGAAAATTCATAAAAATTCCGAAAATTCAGAAAATAAAAAATTCAAAAATTAAAAAATCAATAAAAATTGAAAAATTCATAAAAAATTTCAGAAAACCATAAAAAATCAATTCTCGGTTTAAAAATTTTTCCGAAAAAAAAAAATTCAAAAATTCAAAAAATTTGAAAATTCACAGAAAGGTCCAAAATCATCGTGGCCAGTCATAAAAAGTGGAATTTGAAATTTTGGAAATGCCTAAGTGGCATTTTTTTTGAAAAATTCCAAATTTAAAGGTTAAAACCTCTAAAAAACCCTAAACCCAAAAATGCACCATTAAATGAATAAGCCTCTAGGGCTTCATTAGGGTTTGGGTGTTTTGCTCGATTTTCATTTTTAGTGGCCAAATTAGGGTTGCTATGATTGATTTGCCATTGATTGCGCATTTAATTTTTGGGTGCTTAATTGTTTGTTCATGATTAGATTAGTGAATTGACCTTAGGAATCCGTGTGACATGTTAGACATGCCATATCGTTCTTAGGTACTGAAAGGGCATTAATGGTCTCAATTTGGGATCGTTAACATAACCAAGTCCCTTATCCAGAATTTCTAGTTCGTAGGATCGTGGTACTTCTCCCGTACCTCGATTAGGTTTCTAGTCAACCTACCATAAATGACTAGTGGTGACTCCAAGTTTAAATTTAGATCAAATAACCCCGCTGTCACGTGAGGTATGGTCTGGGAGAGACTCGTGTAGGAAAATACCTCCATTCTAGCACACGAGAGCGTGGCGTGACAGCCGTGACTTTAGATCGAAATCCGACGACCTTCCAATGAATTTTTTGCCATTCCGATTGATCCACGATAAAGTCCATATTACCTACTACCAATCTAGCTTAACCGGAGTGTCGTCGGACCTCCTCCAGCCGGCGAAATCTAATCTCAAAAAACATTACATTAACCTTCACTGGCTAAAACTTGCATTTTTCAGAACCTAAATGACTATCTTGCTCGCCCTAGCCATCTAAATCGCTCAAAACAGGTATCAAATCATCATAAAAGATAAAGAAACACTAACTTGACTGGCCTATGGCCACAATGATGCTCCGGCAACGTTATTCGAGCTCCGGCGAGATGGTTCATGGGGGTGGCCGACTCAATTTATGCGTTTTTAATGCCCGAAATGCAATCAAACAACACAAAAAATAATTAGAAACAAGTTTTGAACATCCTAAAATACAAAACCACAATCAGAATGATATGAATGACAAGGTTGAATCAAATCGTATTTTCTGGAATTCTAGAAAAATCGTGACTATGAGCGATGTTTATCTTCTTCGTTTGATGATCAGAAGAAATCGCCGAACTGATCCGCGCCTATAGAGTTGTTCCTTGACACTTGAACTTCAATCTGGTGGTCTTGGATTCATCGGAAGAGCTCTGGATTCACCGATGGAGTAGGATTTCCAAGGCCTCACGATCAGTTCTTCACTGATCAACAGAGAAGGAGGTCCTCCTTGAACGATCGATTCGCCGACGCCGTTCCGTTCACCGGCGCCGGACACTCAATCAGGGGATCTCAACTCCCTATTCTCTCTCTAGATTTTCTTTGTTTTCGCGTTGTTTCTCTCTCCTCTCTCTCTCTGGCATTTCATCGAACATGCTCTCCTCCCTCGTTCAGTTTTTTCAGCTTTTTGTTGATCAAAATTTCGGCCTAAAATCAGTTGCCATCGCCTTCCAATTGGCTATAACCGATCTCCGACGCCAGCCGGAGAATCTCCAGCTGGCCAACTAAATTAAAACGTGATAATTTGATCGGAGAAGGTCGGCAAAGTCGCGGGGCTAAAGATATTTTTCTGGGTTTAATGGGCATTATGGGTAAACCGGGTGAAGAAGGTGACCGACCAGGGTCGGGTCGGGTTGACCCGGCCGACCCGATAGACTCGGGTTGGTCTAAATTCACAAATTTGACACGATTTTAACCCAATTTTTCATATTTAAACCCAAAATTAAATTTCTCATCATATTTTGAACCCAAATATATGATTTTCCCCAATTTTTGTCATAATCATGTCCAAGATTTTCAAACTTTTGTATTTGGGTTATTAGGGTTTTGTTCAATTCGATGTCTTAATGACTTGATTAGGAAAAATCGGTGCCAAAATTGAATTACCCACATATGATTAACCCTATAAATGGTGGTCTCATGGTTCGACAATTTCATATTGGGCACGATTCCCAATTTGGACTCAAATTTTCTAATTTTTAATTGAATTTTGGGGTTTTCTGATTTCTTTGACAAATTGAGCAATTGGACTGACCATTATGTAATTCAAGGTCCCAGAATCATTTGTTGTGAAGACACTATGACTTAAAAATGACTAGAAAAGATTTAATTGCATTTTTTGTTCAATTTGGGTTTGATTTTGCCCAATTTTGGGAAAAACAACTACCCGGTTGAATTTTTTCAAAATTGATGATGTATTAATGAAATTGGATTTAAAATAAGACTAATGACTATTTTTATGGAATTTTTTGATTCCATTTACTATTTTTCTTGATTTTCTCACTTATTTTGACTAACAGAAATTAAGGAAAAATGCAGGAAAATGCTAAAAAATTTATTTTTTCTTTAGAAGTAGGTTTCTAGGCTTGGCCAAGATTCCTAGTCCTAATTTTGAGATTTTTGAAAATATGAAAAAAATGAGCTAAAAATCAGATGTCAACAGTTGGCTCTTTGGGATTGAGCTCGTTAGAGGTTGATCTCAAAGACAAGGTGACACCTGAGTTTTTAGTCGACTCAATGAACAAGATAAGATGGAAATTTCACAACAATTGATTAGGGATCTTGCTTTTGAAATTCGTGATCTAATCAAAAGGTTCTCTTTTCAGAACATATTTTGAAAGGATCTTGATCATTGAGAGAGAGAAACTTACCTATTTGTAAGCGTCTCTTTGTTGCTTATCCAAGGGCATGAATTGATGGTGGTGATGATTATGATGATTACTCAGATTTCGTGGTTTAAGGACAAATCCACGAACCATGAACATCTAAGGCTTCTTGCTTGAGGATTTGGAAATTTGCCTAGTGGTTCCTCACCAGTAGGACTTTAAAATTTGCCTAGTGACTCCTCGTCAGTAGGACTTTGGACATTGCCTAGGGGCTCCTCGCCTGTAGGACTTGAATTTGCCTGGGGGCTCCTCGCCTGTAGGACTTGAATTTGCCTAGGAGCTCCTCGCTTGTAGGGCTTGAATTTGCCTAGTGGTTCCTCACCAGTAGGACTTGAATTTGCCTAGGAGCTCCTCGCCTGTAGGACTTTAAATTTCCCTAGTGGTTCCTCACCAGTAGGACTTGAATTTGCCTAGGGGCTCCTCGCCTGTAAGACTTGAATTTGCCTAGGGGCTCCTCGCCTATAGGACTTGAATTTGCCTAGTGATTCCTCACCTGTAGGACTTTGAATTTACCTTGTGGTTCCTTATTAGTAGGACTTGAATTTGCCTTAGGGCTCCTCGCTTGTAGGACTTAAATTTGTCTAGGGGCTCCTCGCCTGTAGGACTTTGGGAAGACTTCAAACAATGAATGCCTTGACCATGAGTTAGGTGATTTTTGAGGTTTCACTAACCTTTGTATGGTTTTTAGTTGACCAAAAATTATTTTGAAAAGTAGTTTTGAAATTAATCAAAACTGTTTGAAGCGTGGTTTTTTCTTAGCTTACCACAAACTGTTTGAAAACTTGATTTTTAGTTGACCAAAAACTTTTGAAACTTGATCTGGAAACGTACATTTTCTGCATTAATGCATTTCAGACAATTAAATTTCCTTTTCGAGGAATTATTTGAACAAAATGCTTACAATCTTTCAAGAAATGCTTGAAATGATCGTTTGGAAGACCTTCATTAGAAAGGATTTGTTTCAATCTATGAGCTTGGTCTTTTCTTTATTTGATTGAAAGGGGACTTGTCTGATATCCCTCAATTTTATCTCTCTTAACCAATCCTTAGGTGTTCGGAGATGTTCGCAATGTATACAATCCAATTGATCCGATAAGGTCTTTCGGAGGACTGTAATATTGGCTTGATCAATGGCTATTCAAAGGATAGGCCTTTTGAGGCCAAGAAAAAAAATTTCATCATATCTGACTTCGAGTCTACAAGTCAAGAACCTCGAGGACAAGACAAGATATTATTGCATACACTTCTTTGAGTGATGACTTCTTGTCATAAAGTCATGTTTCTACTCTCAACATCCCAATCTGAAGAGTCTTTGGAGAGAGGTTGTATTGTTGGTATTAGGTAGGCTCAAAAGGCTCATTTGGCTCATTTGTTTGGATTCAGGATTTTTATGAAATTGGTGATCTTCTTGGCATCACCACCCCTTTCCTCTTTTGTCAACTAGGGATCTTTCTTTTATGAACATCAGAGTCCCCTAGACATTCATTACAATCTCTTTTCTTTTGCTCATTCTCACTTGTTGTGATATATGATCTCTCGTGATTTTGGCTTTGCTTTGTCTTGACTTTTTTTTTTGGTCATTTTGAGCTTTCTTTTGAGCTCTCTTTCCTTTTCATTTTTCTTGGGCATTTGGCCTTGCTTTTACCAGGCACACTGCTTTTTCATATCCCTGATTCTTTTGCCTTTGACCTTTTTGAATTCCAAGGACTCTGTGTCATGCTCTTTTATTTATTATCTATTAAAGTGGATCATATGCTCATTCTCCAGTGTGAAGAGATGATCACCAATTTAGGGTTCTGAAATGAATATTCAGGCTCAATTGGGCTTTGCCAAAGGTAATGTGTTTGGGTATAAGAAATGAAGAGCTCTTCTTCCTTTTGGGATGTCTTGAGCTTCCATATGACTTCATCTGAAGTTATCACAGAAAGATTGATGCAAGAGTATGCAATAAAATATTTCTTGATCCTATTCTCCATAGTTGTCAATCACAAACCTCCTGATTTTCCCCAATGTGGGGTGGTTCTTAACAGGGTTGTTTTGGAAAAACTTCTCCACTGTTTTGACTCAAATTTGGTTTGCAAGGGGTAAGCATGTGTTTGAGATAGTGAAATGACTGCCTTTCATCATTTCAATCCATGTAATCATTGCGAACATCCCCTATTTCCTTCGGATGAGTTTTTCTCACTCACTTCTCTATTTTGACTTTGAGTGTATAGGGGACGTGTTTGGATATGGCTTACCTTTTATCATTTGAAGGTCTTTTTATTCGATTTGATTCAACTTTTTCTTTGAAATTTTTCAAAATCTTTTGTCAAATTATCTCTTTTTAAGGAATTTTGATACTTAATGCATTCTCAAAAAAAGCGTGTTTCAAAACTATTGATTTGAAACATTTCTGAGGTATTTTCTTTTCAAAACAATCTGTTTTGTTTTGCTCAGTCTTAGTGTCATTCCACTTGGAGAAGAAAAAGTTCGATTTTCTCTTATAAAGGCAACTTTTTTAACACATGCACTTACAATTTAAGGATACCCGTCTCATCAACTTACCAAGATCCCTCTTGTTTGCATATTTTTGCTTTGGTTCCACTGGGAATTCTTCTTTTTGTTGCTCCCTTTTCTTTATCTCCCTGGATATGATAAAAAGAAAAGTACATTAGGAAATATCAATGGAAAATTGAATTGGAAATAATACTTCCCTATATTATTTGACAACTTCATTGGGGATTCTGAAACCATCAACTGGTTCGGACTCCTTTTGTTTTCTTCTGCAAAACAGATAAACATGTTCATGAAATGCGTGGTGTGCATGATATGCATGATATGCACATGTTCTAAAGTGATCCAAATCTCTTCTTGAATGTTTGTCTTCATTTCATGGATAGAAAATCTTGACAGCATCTGCATTTACAGGATAACCTAATTCTATTCCTGCCATATCTATAAGAATCAATTCTTATCCAGGAAGAACTTTCTTGACAATGTATGGATGCTGACGCCTGATTTTTAGTTCATTTTTTTCATATTTTCAAAAATCTTAAAATTAGGACTAGGAATCTTGGCCAAGCCTAGAAACCTACTTCTAAACCAAAAATAAATTTTTTAGCATTTTTTCTTAATTTCTTTTAGTCAAAATAAGTGAGAAAATCAAGAAAAATAGCAAATGGAATAAAAAAAACTCCATAAAAATAGTCATTAGTATTCTTTTAAATCCAATTTCATTAATACATTATCAATTTTGAAAAATCTCGATCGGGTATGTGTTTTTCCCAAAATTGGGCAAAATCAAACCCAAATTGAACCAAAAATGCAATTAAATCTTTTCTAGTCATTTTTTAGTCATAGTGTCTTCACAACAAATGATTCTGGGACCTTGAATTACATAATAGTTGGTCCAATTGCACAATTTGTCAAAGAAATCAGAAAGCCTCAAAATTCAATTGAAAATTAAGAATTTTGAGCCCAACTTGGGAATCGTGCCCAATATGAAATTGTCGAACCATGAGATCATCATTTCTAGGGTTAATCAGATGTGGGTAATTCAATTTTGGCATCAATTTTGCCTAATTACGTCATTAGGACATCAAATTGAACAAAACCCTATTAGCCCGAATACAAAAATGTGAAAATCTTGAACATGATTTTCACAAAAATTGGGGAAAATCACATAGTTGGGTTCAAAATGTGATGGGGAATTCAATTTTGGGATTTAATTTGAAAAAATCGATCGAAATTGAGCTCAATTTGAGTTTTTAATCAAAACTGGGCCTGCTGGGTCGACCGGGTCGACCCGACGACCCGTCTTCTTCGCCCGACCTGCCCAGAACGTGCCAAAGCCAAAAAATTCTAACTCAAACCTGCAACTTCGTGAATCTTCCCCGGCCAATCTAGCTCGTGTAAATTGACTTGGCCAGCTGGAGAATCTCCAGCTGGCACCAGAGAATCAATCCTAACCGATTCTAAGTTGGTTCTAACTGAATTTAGGTGGGAAATCGAGCTACAAAAAATTGAAAAAACTGAACATTGCGAGAGGGAGGTGTTCGACGAAATGACCGAAAGAGAGAGAGAGAGAGAGAAACAGAGAGAGAGAGTGCGAAGTTTAGAGAGAGAATAGGGAGTTTAGGTCCCCTGATCAAGTGTCCGGCGCCGACGAACAGGACGGCGCCGGCGAATCGATCATTCAAGGTGGACTTCCTCCTCTGTTGATCGGTGCCGGAGCTGGTCATGAAGCTCTGAAACTTGGGCTCGTCCGACGTGTCCAGACGTTCCCCGACGAAGCCGAAGTAGCCAGATTGAAGTCCAAGTACTAAGGAAGAGCTCCACGATCGCCATTTGCTTTGGAAATTTCTTCTGATCCTTTGTCGAAGCAGGTAAAGTTTGCTCATAGTCACGATTTGACAAAATTCCAGAATTGATATTTGAATTCTGTCCTGCTTGATTATGTCATTTTCTTTGCGATTTTGAGAATATTGATGTTCAAAACATGTTTCTGATCACAAGTTCTATTGTTTGTTGCATTTTGGATGGTTGAAATTGCATTTGACCGAGTTGGCCACCATGAAACCCACGCCAAAGCCCCTCAGACCTCACCGGAATAATTTTATGGCCAATGTCCATCCAAGTTAGTGTTTTCCAAACTTGCTTGATGTTCTGATGAATGTTTAGAGCGTTAGATATGGCTAGGGCGAATAGAGTAGGGATTTAAAGCTTTTGATGAGCACGGTTTAGGTTAGTAACAAATTGGCATTTTCCGATGAGATTTTTGCTGATCGACGATGATCCAACGGCCAATCAGTTGGTTTAGTTTGATAGAGGGTGATATGAACCTGATCCAGAACCAAAAATCAATCAAAAAAGGGCACCGGAAGGTCACTGGCGGTGGGCTCAAAGTCACGGCCTTGAAAATATTGAATACAAAACTGTGCACACCACCTGCTCGGGGAAATGCCCTAATGAAATTCCCCTGGAACGACGCCGTTTCGGCGCTGGGCTCGCCGGAGAAGGTGACCGGCGAACGGCGCCGGCGACGTTCGGTTCAGTCAAGCCGAACCGGGTTGAACCGGGCCAGTCCGGTTCATTTTCCCGGTGGGAAATTTAAAAAATATAATAAATAAAAAAAATCTAAAAAAAATCTAAAAAATTAAAAAAAATTCAGAAAAAAATAGGAAATTCACAGAAAAATAGAAAAATCAAAAAATTAGAAAATTCATAAAAATTCAAGAAATTTTCAGAAAATTCATAAAAATTCAGAAAATTCACAAAATACAAATAAAAAAATGTGAAAAATTTAGAAAATCAATAAAAAATTGAAAAATTGGAAAATTCATAAAAATTTTCAGAAAATCATAAAAATCAATTCTCGATTAATGAAATTTCCAAAAATAAAAAAAATAAAAAAAAAAATTTTAAAATTTCACAGAACGGTTTAAAAACACTATGGCCAACCTTAGAAAGTGAAATTTGAATTTTTAGAAGTGTCCAAGTGAAATTTTTAGAAAATCTCAAATTCAGGGGTTAAAAATCCTAAAAAATGTAAATCATGAAATGAATAAGCTTCTAGAGCTTCATTAGGATTTGGATCTTTTTATTGATTTTCATTTTTAGGAACCATTTAGGATTGATTGATTTGATTGACATCGATTACACATTTGATATTTGATTGGTTTTTCCTGCGATTAGAATGGATAGAATTGGTGGATAAGCCTCGGAAATTTGCATGACATGTTAGACATCGTATCGTTCTTAGGTACCGAAAGGGCGTTAGGGATCTCGATCTGGGATCAATAACGTAACCAAGTCCCCGTACTCAGAATCTCTGGTTCGTAGAATCATGATATTTTTCCCATGACCCGATTAGGTTTCTAGTCTACCTACCAATAATGACTAGTGGCGACTCCAAAATCACAAACTTAGACTAAATAGGAAATTACCATCCGCTGTCACGTGAGGTATGGTCTGGGAGAGACCCTTACACGGAAATACCTCCTTAGCGCGCAAATCCCGAAAGTCCAAAAAGCGCGGCGCGACAATCGTATCGTTCTTAGGTACCGAAAGGGCGTTAAGGATTTTGATTTGGGATCATTAACGTAACCAAGTCCCCATACTCAGAATCTCTGGTTCGTAGAATCGTGGTATTTCTCCCATACCCCGATTAGGTTTCTAGTCTACCTACCAATAATGACTAGTGGCGACTCCAAAATCAAAAACTTAGACTAAATAGGAAATTACCATTCGCTGTCACGTGAGGTATGGTCTGGGAGAGACCCTTACACGGAAATACCTCCTTAGCGCGCAAATCTCGAAAGTCCAAATAAAAGTGCGGCACGACAGGCTTGGCGACTCCGCTAGGGACTTACCTTTTCTAAGTGGACTTAGGCCCAAATAGAACGATATGCTTGTGATTTGTGCTTGCAAGGATCCCAGGTACGTCCCGCTAACGATAGTGTTAAATGGTTTTGCAGGCGGATGGTATAAGGGATGTAGTCTTTGCTAACCCTTGTTCTGTAGGATAGTGTTGGGATTGAATGTGGTTTGAATGAATTTTAGAAGTGCTGTTTGGTTATTAATTGCTATGCATGCCTTGAAGTTGCTTTAGCACTACACCATTAACGCACACTACCCGTGGTCCAATCCCGGCTACATTTAGGATTACCCTTAGCAGGTATGTGTTTAGGCGAAACTATGAGCCGATTGCTCATGGGATCGTTTAAATGCAATACCGATCACCGAGGTGGAATAATATTCCATTACTTTAGGCCGATTGCCTATTGGAATGGAATCCCCTGTCCATTAAGGTGGTGACCTTGAGCCTTTAGCATATCCTACCCTTTTAGGCGTCAAAACTTCACTGGTTGCTGTTGCTTGTCTTTGTGGTTGGTATACCTAAAACCAAATAAAAATGTCATGGTAAGCAAGTATCGTTCCATTCCATTCTTTTACAATTATGCATGTTAGTTGGCACATTTTCAAAAAATGTCTAAATGACATTCAATGCTTGGTCTAAATGCCCTTTCATTTTAGAATGCATGATTAGGGCTTCATACTCCATTTAACCATTCTTTCATTTTTAGATGAAATGTATAGGTCCATAGCGGATTTTTCATGTAATTCAAGTGCTTATTCGTTCATTTCAATGTATTCGAAGTTGTAAACCATAGTTTAGGACTTTATGGTTTAAATGGAGTATGACAGAATGGGCATTTACATCACACATTGAATTTTTCCATGATTTCAACTATATGCTCTTTTAAGGTTTAAACGGACTCAAAATGACATTTGCATTACTTTTCAAGGCATGCAAGTGTATTTTATCTCCGTTTTTACCTCAAAAGGACATGATTGAAATGGAGGCATTAAAATTGATTTGTAAACCATGGTGATTAATAACAAATCTTTTTGCATGATTAGGCTCAATGGGAAAACTAGACATTCAAGTAATCCCCATTCCTCGGAAGGAACTCGTTGCTTGGTGGAAAGGCATGTCCAAGGACAACTAAACTTATGTCCAAGAAAGGCTTGGATACCTTCTCGAGCTTATGCATGTGGAATATCAAGTCAGCTTAGTTCAAGCTTTGGCGCATTTTTGGGAGGTTTCTACCGCCACATTCCAACTTGAAGAGCATGAATTGGTTCCAACATTAGAAGAATATCAAGTCGCCATTGGAATTAATTCTAAACCTAGGGTCGTAGAGCCACCCATTGGACTTAATCCTGTGAGCCTTTTAGCTGAATTCCTTAACCTCAAAACTTCCAAAATCGAAAAGTTGATCAAATCAAACACGGGTAGATTTCCCTTATCCTTCCTAGTAGACAACTTTTCAAAACTTCCTAGGGAAATGGGAAATACTTCAATCCAAGTATTCATTCTAGCTTTCTTCGGCTTTATTCTATTCCTCGTGTCTAAAACGAGATTAGACCCTTTAGTCGTTGTGATCGCAAGACAAGCATGTCTTAAGTGGGACTTTTCTAATATGATTCTTGCCCAAACCGTCATTTCCTTAAACACATACCAAAATCGTGGGAGGGGTATCTTTCAAGCTTCTACTGGTCTTTTGTCATTATGGTTCATCTCACACATTCGACCATGGCGTCGTTTCATGAACATTCGCAAAATTTGTTCAGTAATAAATCCAATTGAGCGATATATTCATCTCCAAAGTAAATTACCCAAACAATCTTTCTTAGATTGGGCCAATTTCATTAGAGCCCTAACTCTTGATCAAATCCAATGGCGGATCAATTGGCCAAAGATTAGCAAGGCGAAGATCACAAGCCGAGAGGGAAATGCGGTACCATTGCTTGGATTGAGTGGAAGAGCAGCTTATTGCCCTCTAATGGTTATAAGACAATTCGGGATACTTCAACAAGTTCCACCCGTATGGAATCCCTGTTGACACCTAATTTTTAGCCGACGCGTCATTAAAAGCAGAAAATTCGAGATTATGGTTTTCGATCGCGACGGAACCCGTTTCTTGAACAAAAAGTGTCGTTTTTTAATTCTGTTTGTTGGCCTAGCTTCTCTAAACAATTTTCTATTCATTTCATGTAAAAACCCAAAAAGTCAAACGGTTGACTTTCGAGTTGATTTTTTGGTCAATCCTTTGATCAAAAGTCAACCTCGGGTCAAATTGGGGCTTTTCGCATAAAAAGATTCCTTTCAAGTTTAATTTCACTTTAGAAGTGGAAATTCCAGAAAAATTCAAAGATTTGATCATAAAATCAAGCTCCTAGTGAAAAGTCAACTAGGGTTTGACTTTTGATCAAACCTTTGACCAAAAAATTGAAAAATTGAAAAATCCAAAAATCATCTTATTTTACATTCAATTTGACTTTGGCATTTGAAATTTTACAAAAATCAGTTTAGAATCAACTTTTTCCCAATTTGCGGAATTTGTTTCAAATTGGCCAAAAATGAAATTACTTCATTTCTAGTCGTTTTTTAGGTTAGTTTCCTTCATGACATTTGATCTAGAGGATGTATTACTTTCAATTTTGGAACCAATTTTGTGATTCCAAGCCAAACGCAAAAATCCCCAATTTAGGCCTTAATTAGTGATTTTGATCAATTCTTCATGATTTGCGCAATTGAGACACGAATGAACCTAATTGTTTTTATGAAATCCAAATTCGAAATCAAATTTGGAAGATTCACATGAATTTGAGCCAATTTGATCAATTTAGTGATCCAACGATTGAGAAGTCTAAGAGTAATTGGTCCAATTAGTGCAATTCAACTTGACCCACTCTAGATTAATATTCAATTTGATGAATTGAGACTCAATTTGGCTAATTGGACTTCAATTAAATTCATTAGTCTAGCTTGGCCATGCAATTAACTCAAATTCAAGAATAATTGAGCTAAACAAGTTAAATTGGATCAATTTGTGCATGAATTTCAAATCGGTTCAATCCAATTTAATCGAATTTAATATTAATGGGGTCAATTAATCATGATAGAGATCAAATTGTACAAAATTGGAACAAATGGAACCAAGGATTGAACCGGTTCAATCCGGCCAAACTCGAGACAAACCGGTTCAACCTGGTTTGATTCGAATTGAACCAGTCTGATCGAATTGGCTATTTTCTGGTCAAAAATCCGGCGATCGGCGGTCTATTCCGACCAGCCAAGGCCGGCCACATCCCTTTGAGCCCAAAAATGACAAAAATGCCCTTAATTGAAAATTACGAAAATGCCCTTAAGTGAAATTACTAAAATGCCCTTCCTTAAGGATTAAGCAAATTAATTAGGGGTAAGTAATTTAATCATGGCCATTCATTCAGAATTGATGATGGCCATCCATAATGCCATGTCACCTATCCTTAGTCCTTAAGGAATATTCTTAATCCCTAAGGATGCATTCTAGGCCATTAGATCAATCTAAGGGCTAGGATTTTAAGGTTAAGGGGAGTATAGAGGCTTTTTTCCCTCCAAAATTTTAGAAGGATTCCCATTTTCAGATCTGTTTTCTCTCTCTTCTCACTCCCTCTCTCTCTAAATCACGTTTCTTCCTCCTCTCTTGGCCGTGAGTTTTCCTTGCTCACACTAGCCACTTGCCGGCCGATTTCCGGCGTACCACCGCCACTCCGGTAGTCCCCCGGACGTCCTAGAGCCAGTCGCAAGGCTGGTCATAGTTGCTGGTAACCGGAGCATCTCCGATCGGCTCCATCTCCGTCTCGGTTGCATCACCGGCAGCCAAGCCGGTGATTTGTCCAGCCGGTGATTCCGGCGATTCCAGCGTTCCGGCGTCCTTCCTAGGCGGTCCGAGGCTTGTGATCATCATCCTTAACCTCATCTTGAAGTTGTGGTGGCCGGCTTTCACCGGAAAAGCCACCGGAGTTCAACTTTGAGCTTCATTTTACTTCTCTTTCTTTAGATCGCAATCTTACGCCAATCTTCTTACCTTGTGACGTAGATATTGGGAGCTATATTTGGTGCCATGCCGGAGTTCATTGGTGGCCAAAATAGCTCGTTTGAGCTCAGCAACACTCTCGAACAAGGTAAGTACACTTGGATGTTATTCTGTAAATTCGTGTACAGAGAAACCTGCATGTTTGAGATACTGATTTCAGCTTGTTAATGTCGAAATCTTGCGAAGTGATAAACTAGAGAGTCGTAAAAAAAGTCTCAAGCTTCGATTTTATATATTGCATGCCTCAATCGGACTTAGTTTGCTAGGTCAAAACTCTTTCGGAAGTTAGGATCAGAATCTGGAATGTGATGTTCAAGTCTGTTCTGATGATTTCCTGATTGATGTTGTGCTGTTCTACGATTTTTATGATTTTCTACGATCGTTGTTTGACAAAACTTCCTTCATGAAAGTCGTAGAATACATCCTAATCTGTTCAAAAAAAAATTTTCATAAAATTTCGACTATGTTAGAATTGTACGATCTGCAACGCCATATATGCATTGATCTGGTGACAGACTAGTTTCTGACTGACCTTCATGTGTTCTTCGATTTTTATAAATTCATGTGTTCAAAATATGAAAACAATTTCTTGATAAAATTTCACATTGAGATCGAGATCTTTCCAGTGATAGTAATTTCATCAAAATCAGAATTCATTTGAATTTTCAAAAGGAATTTTTATGATCTAATCAGTATCTATGTTCAGATCTGATTTTAATTCCTTTGGAATCCAAAAGATGTTTCTCCGAATTTGATAAAGTTAGAGTCCTCCTTTGCAAAAATCAAAACTACAAAGTTGTTCATTGGGGTCTCATTATGTTGACTGGAAATTTTTTGGGCCTAATAGCAATTTTTAGGGGGTTGATTTGCTAAAAACCTCAGATAAGGCCTTCTCGGGTTAAAATTCGATTTGCCGTTGAGTCCTTTGTGAAAACCGAATTTTATAAAACTTTGGAGGACTTTTTAGCAAAAAATCAAAATACAAAAGTTGTCACACGCAGAGAGTCCTAACTGTCTAAAAATTTTCACACTGTTTTGATAACGTTTGTTATTTTTCCCACCATTATTTTGAAATCCCTAACAGAACCGGGTCCAGTCTGTCACCGAGAGTGAAATTGTCTGTTTCGTGAAAATCGGTGGAGATTTAGAAAAAATGGTCTTCTTAACTTTTGATCCTCATGACATAAGATTTCTAATGACACCTGAATCACTTCATTTGGTCATCATTAGGTTAGTTAATCACATCTGAACAGAAGTGATCCGAATTGAAAAATAACTGAATAAGTGGTCTTCTTATGAAGCCCACTTCCAATTGCTTGATTGGTTGAGAAATAAGGCCCATGGGCTTGAATGCATGTTTTACTCATTGCTATGCATGTGTTTGTTAGATGGATGTTAGGCCCGGTGCATGTTCGGTGGGTAGCCCATTATGGTCATTTAGAACCCGACTTTAGGGGTTAATTGATATGAGTTGCCGTTTTGTGAATGCAAATGGTAGTCCATTATCGTTAACCATTAATCAAATAATGTTAGATGATTAGGTGGGTGGTCAATCGAAATGCATGAAAAATAAAGGCCGATCCCGAGGCCCGTGCTTGATTAGTGAATTGTTTGCACCATTGCTTTTCTTTGGTTATTCCTTTGTTTATTGTTTGTCGTGAATGTATGTTGTGAATGTAAACGCCGACACCCGAGAGGCGGCCCATGGAGGGGATAGTCCAAAATTGTAAAAGACCAAGATGATAGACCGATGTCCAATCTGGTCTCAATTTGTATTCACTTGACAGTGATAGGCTGATGTCCAATCCGGTCTCAATTTGTGTTCAAATTCATTTGTTCCCGACCATGCCTCGGGTTTTCAATTCGTGTTGTAATAAACACCTGACGAGTTGCGGGTTTTACTTTCTCGCACCTAAAATTAGCTCGTCCTTTTAATACTTTGAGTGTTTACTTTACGCAATGCCTTTCAATATAATTGATTGTTTCTTTCTTTTCCAGACTAAGATAGGATTAGTTTAGAATCTTAAATGAAAACACAAAAAACAAGATGCATGGTCACTTAGTGGACTAAAACTTTGATATGAAAATGGTAAAGAACAAATGCATGACAACTTAGATAACAACCATGTTAAGTTTAGTGGTACCGAAAGGGCGTTAATAGAAATATTAACGTAAGCTAGTCCCCGAACCTTTGATCTCTGCTTTTCGTAGAAACCAATACGAAATTCCCACGTATTGGTTAGGTATTCTAGCTGACCTCCAATCTAGGCTAGTGGCGACTCCTAAAAAAGATAAAATTGATCCGCTGTCATGCGAGGTACGAATTAGGGAAGATTCATGTTCATGAATAATGTACTGTACGAATGAGCCATCTTTTATGATGTACCGTATGGACCGTTTCATGAACACTTACCTTTAAACCCGCTTCACCGAGTTCGGCCCTCGTGAGGTAGGTCGCGACAGGCTTGGCGACTCCACTGGGGACTAGGTTACAAACCTAAGTGGATTAAAGCCGTAATAAACTTGTTGGTTGTTATCTCACTTGTCTACATTTTATAGCATCGACTGCATGTCAAAGTCACGTGGAAAATGAGGTAAGTCGCTAATCAAGTGTTAAATGTTTTTGTAGGTGGGAGTTTTAAGGGGAGGCGTGTGTGTTAACCCTTTGTTTTGTAGGTGGTGAAAGGATATATGCGTGTATGTTGGATTATATTGAAGTGTTGTTTGCTTTAAATTCAAATGCATGTTTACATGCTTTAGCACGACACAATACACCCACGTCCCGCGGTCTAAAACTCCGGATTGCTTTTAGGACACCTTTAGGAGGTATTAAGAGTGGAATCCACATGTGAATGCATGTGGTAATCCATTCTTCAATATCACTCATCTTGATTAGGAAAAAGTGCACCGACCGACGTTAGTAGCGGTGGGTAAACTCATCTTATCTAATCAATGTGGGGACCTTGAACATTTAGAATCCTACCCTTAGTGTCAAACCTCACATGTCCTCATGCGATGTGTCAATGTGTTTGCCATCTTGTCGCGGTAAGGTTGATTGTATCATTCTAATATTTTTACCGTAATTTCAATTACGTTATTTCAATTCCACGTTATATTTCTTTCTATAACACGTGGTGATTAATCTTGATGCTCCAAATTAGGGTTAGTCAAAATGGATATGTCAGAGATTCGAGTCATCCCCATACCTAGAGCTCTTGTGGCCATGTGGGAAAGCCTTGAGCCAAAGCACAAGGACTACGTGGAAAAGAGGATTGGATACCTTCCCGCTCTTTTATACATCGAGCCTCGTGTCGCCATGATTAAGGCATTGTCCCATTTTTGGAACTCAAAGACATCCACTTTTGTGTTTGGTCGAAATGAGTTGACCCCTACAATTGAGGAGTACGATATTGCCATTGGAAGAGTCGGTTCTTTTGGTCTAGTTAGTCCTCCGATAGATATAGATCCTATAACTCTTTTGTGCCAATTCTTAGGAGTTGATATTCTCCAAATCACAGGCGTTCTTAGAGGAAATTCTAATGCACTCCCTTTTACATTCTTAGAACGACATTTTTCTAGCTTGCCAAAAGAAGCGGGTAATCAAATTCCTCGCATCTTTCTCTTAGCATTCCTTGGTTTTGTGATCTTTCCATACACCAAAAAAACTATGGATCCTTTGGTAGTCCACATTGTCAATCAAGTGTGTATGTTCAAAAGATTCTCCAATATGATTCTAGGTGAGACCTTCGTATCACTCATAGGTTTAAACAAAACAAAAATAGTACTTTTAGAGCCCCAATAGGTTTACTCCAAATTTGGTTGGTCTCTCACCTTAAAATTTTGGTTTGAGCTTGAAAATCATAGGTGTATCCAAAGATTGTCATCCTATCTCGTTTTTCCGAGAAAAGGAAGAAATCTTTCCCTATTGGTCATTCTCAACTTGGTTTAATTTTTTCAAGAACCTTGTTCCAAATCAAATCCAATGGCATGTTCGTTGGCTTGGAAATCCCGAGGTGCACCTTAATAACGGATCCGACAACCCAATCCCACTTTTGGGTCTCACGGGGTCTACGTCATATTACCCTTTTAAGGTGATCCGTCAATATCGTGTGCTTCAAAAGATTCCGCCATTCCTCAAGTTGGGGTTATATCATTTTGACTATCGCAAAGATGTCATCCAAAAGGACCAAATGGCAGATTTGAAGAAAATGATCAAGTCCATCATTGATATGTGGTACAAATGCCACCCGAAGCCAATTCTCATTACCGACGAGTCACAATTGGAAGGTGAAATGAAGATACATCATGCATTGCCGGAGTACATATACCGTCGCCTCGAGCCCAAGCTTAAAGTGGATCTCCCTAATGTCCTCGAGAAGCCAACTCAACAACAAGCTATAGCCGCAAGAGCTCTTAGGGAAAAGGATGAGGCTTTAGTCGAGGTTGAACATTTGACCCAAGAAAACAAACGAATTCGCCTCGTACCTAAAGAAGATCCATTAGGAGTTTGGCTATATTCCATGAGGAAATCTCCTTTCATGTAATTTTCATTTAATAGATTTGATGTATAGGGTTTCCTTTTTACTCATTTTAGTAATGATGTAATAGGATTCTCTTCTTGTTTTTAGATTGATCTATAGGGATTGTATTTCACAAATTTTGTTGTTAATAGTGAAATTTTCCTTGTGTGTACTTTCTTTTTCGGGATTCCAATGAAATATAGATGGAGCATCTTGATTAATCATCGCATGTTACCCCTTCAATTATATCATTTCTTGTGAAGAAATTTTGATAAGAGATCGTTCACATGATATTGGGATCATGTGAATATTTCTTATCCCTATTTCATCCAAAGAAAATATAAAATTGAAGGGTTTTACATTTTCGTTTCAATTTATTTTCCACATACTAACTTGATTTTCATTTCGTTTACAAGGTATTTGGAGAATGCCCAACCCCACTTGCGCGAAGGATCTTCAAATGGATATCGAAAAACAAAAGGATCGAATTGCCGATCTAGAAAACTGAATTGATGAAATAACTGCCATATTTGCATACTTTGAAGCGTTCACAAGTCTACTACTTCCGACCAAGATTATGCCTACTCTTGAGGATCTTCAGAATCAAGTTAACGAAATGCGTGGCATGTTGATACGTCTCATAGATCGTGTGAATCAAATTGCTATAGAATTACCGTCTAGTACTAGATTGGAGACAAATGACATTAATTCGAAGGGTGAGGGAAAACGAAAATACAAAGAGCAAAAGTCTGAAATCAAGCAATCCTCTAGGAATGAAGAATGTAACCAAGGAGGTGCTGAGAAAATGGACAAGATTTATATTCAACCACATCATGACTCCAATAAGAAGCCACGTAAGCGTAACCCGCTTCGTCAGTTTACACCTTTACCAAGACCGCTATCAAAGCTTCTACCCATGCTTCTTGAGAGGAGAATGGTTGCAAAAGAAGTCCCCCGAGATAATCCTCCAAAGTTTCTTGGATTTGACATTACGAAATCATGTGAGTACCACATGGGCGAGAAAGGCCATAGCACCGACAATTGCCTAGTATTGAAAATTAAGGTTCAAAGCTTGATTGACAAAGGGATCTTGTCTTTTAAGTATCCCGAACCGAATATGCAACAAAATCCATTGCCCGATCATACCCAATGTATGAATATGGTAGATATGAATGAAGATAAGAAGTCTTTTATGGTGGATGTACCAAAGTTGTATGAGATCTTGATGCTAGCTGGACATTATGAAAAAGGAGGTGACATTTCGAAAGAAGAAAAGTTGATATGCATTTCCAAATTAATTGGCATGGGGGTTATCCGGTGTATGGGAGAAGAATCAGATGCCACAATGATGACGGCTATGATTGATGTATCGTCCGAGAATTTCCTTTATGAGTTAGAAGAGGAGGAGAATGGAGATGGATCCGTCAAAGTCTTGACCAAAGAAATAGAAGCTTTAGAAGTTATTGACGATGATTTTCTATTCGAAGAAGATGAAGAAATCGTTTCCGATGTGGATTCCGACCTCGATGTCAAAAGAACCCATTGGAACTATGAATTCATGAAGACTGCTCGTGAGTGCGAAGAAGTAGTAGATACTTTAGGCCAACCAAGCGGGAAGTATGACTTCTATGTCAAATACACGCCACTTCCAAGCTTCTTCATTGACCCAAAGGATATCGTTCCTGATGGATGGAGAGGCATGGATGATGAAAACGTGGATCACACATCTAAAGTCTTTGAACCTATACCCGTTAATGAAGACGAGGAGCATGTTTCTGACACGGATTCCGAGCTTGGTGCTAGAAGATCTCATTGGGATCGTGAATTTGTAACAGCCGCTCGTAAGCGTGGTGAAGTGGTTGATACTCTAGGTCAACCAAGTGGGAAGTACGACTTTTTTGTCAAATATTCACCTCCGCCAAGTTTCTTTATTGACCTGAAGGATATTGTCCTCAACGGATGGGGAGAAATGGATGATGAAGAGATGGTGACTATGATCACTCCTGTTGCAATTGACCTCTCCGAAGAGAATGATCATGAGAGCAAACCGATGGGTATTGAACCCGTAGTAGTTAACTTGTCTAAAGAAGCTGCGTATTATGAAACCAAGTCGATGGGTGTGGAACCTATGGTTATTGATTTGTTAGTCGAAGACTTTGAGTCAATTGAGATCACGAGGGATGGTTTTGAGCCTGTTGTGATTGAATTACCACCACTATTGGAAGGCGAAGAAATAACTGTTGAAATTACTCCCAAGTTTGATAAAAAAGCTGTTCCGTGGAAGTACGGAGCAAATGAAATTGATGCTGTCACTCGATCGGGTCGTTGTTGTCTACCCAAAGAAGGAGTCGAAAAGAAAGCTGTGACTGAAGAGGATGCTAAGCAATTTCTAGTCGTGGTGAAGACTAGTGAATTCAACGTACTGAACCAATTGAGGAAGATGCCCGCTCAAATCTCCTTGTTAGATTTATTCAAGTCATCCGAGAAACACAAGAATGCCTTGCTCAAGGTGTTAAATAAAGTACATGTGCCTGACTCTATTGATGATGCTCAACTTGAAGAATTTGTTGGAGCAATCCTTTTGAAGGATCAAATATCTTTTTCTGATGAAGACTTTCCTCCCGAAGGGCGTTCCCACTCTAAGGCGTTGAACATATCCGTAAAACATCGTGACACGATTTTGTCGCGAGTTCTCATTGATAATGGCTCGGCCCTAAACATATGCCCATTGGCTACGTTATGACGATTGGGAGTAAATGAAGATAGAATTCAAGCTGCCAAAACACCTGTGCAAGCGTTCGATGGAATGAAGAAAGAAACTATAGGCGAAATTGAGTTGGAACTCATGATTGGACCTGTTCTTTTCTCGCTCACTTTCCAAGTACTAAATATACCAAGCAACTTTAGTTTGCTCCTTGGTAGACCGTGGATTCATAATGCCGGAGTTGTGCCCTCAAGCCTTCACCAAAAAGTGAGATTCGTGGTAAATGGCAAGCTCATAACCATACATGCTGAGACGGATTTCAAGGTGTTCCATGACACCGCCATTCCATATGTTGAGCCCGAAATCAAGGAAGAATTGAGTTGCCACTCCTTCGAGTTGGTCTTCATTGCACATGTGCCTATTGGAGCGATTATGCAAATTCCTCAAATGTCAAAGCCCGCCATTATGTCTAGCAAGGTGTTGCTTGAAAATGGGTATGCTCTTGGAAAAGGCTTAGGCAAGCATTCCCAAGGCATCTTGAAACCAATTGAAGCTGTTATGAAGAAGAACAAGAAAGGCTTAGGTTACCATGGAAGCCATGAAGGCCAAGGTTACAATAAAAATCAAAACGGAAAGGTGAGCGGCCGACAGAGACTTTTACCTCCATCTTTGAAAGAGACGTTTCCTAGGCCTCCTGTGATGTTACAAGAGGAAGAGGTTTCCTTCGAGTTCATGGCAGATCTCTTTAATGAAGACCTTATTGGCACAATTTTGGCCCATGATAAAACCAGATCGTCCGGAGCACCTACCGATCCTACTGAGTAGAGATGCTTCTTACCCTTCTTCTAAGTCTATTGCATTTATTATCGCTTCAACTGTTTGCTCCTGCGTGGGATCAATTTGTTAGTTCAATTCAATCTTTGATTTGTAATGGACACTTGGATCTTGAGCCGTTGGTCCAAGGTAGTACATGTTGTAATACAGCCTTATCATTTGAATTTCAATAAAAGCATATGCACGTTTTATTAAGGACGCGTGGAAGTACACTAAACCAGTCCTATGATGATGCTTTGAAGCCTGGACTTCCACATGCTTCCTAGTTTCTAATTTTTGGTGGAGCAAGGATGTTCGAGGATATGAAGACGAGTTCCCATTTTATTTTTTATTTTTTCGAAAACTATTTTCGAAAATGATTTTCAAAAATACCATGCATTTGCGTTTGTTATGAACATACTAACGCTCTACATTTGCATCTCAAGCATGACATTTTTCATACTCATGATAGACACATATGTGACTTGGAATTATACGATGAGAATTCTTCTGAATCAGATGATGAAGATGATCAGAAATCTATTGAACAAGAATTGATTCGTCATGAAGAATCTAAACCTCTCACTGTTGAATAGACAGTCACTGTGAACTTGGGTGATTCCGAGAATCTCAAAGAAACCAAGATCGGAGCCGGTCTCTCCAAAGTTGAAGCCAAAAGAATGATCGAACTCTTAAAGGAGTATTAAGATGTATTTGCTTGGTTTTATGCCGACATGCCGGGCTTGGACCCCGAAATTGTGGAGCATATGTTGCCTAAGAAACAAAAGCTTAGAAGGAACAAAGCTAGAGTCAACCAAAAAGATTGAAGAAGAATCCGATGTTGAGCCATGGTATTACGATATCATGACCTATCTCCAAAAAGTCACATTTCCCCAAGGGAGTCAAGTAGCTGATAGAAAATGTTTGTTGAAATTAGCATCAAAATTTTTGTGAGTGGAAATGCTCTCTATAAAAGATCCTTCAATTAGGTCTTGCTAAGGTGCATGGATGCCAAAGGAGCCAATCAATTGATGAAGGAGATACATGAAGAAAAGTGTGGCCCACACATGAATGGTCATCTTCTAGCAAAGAAATCATGAGACACGGATATTAGTGGTTGACAATAGAGACGGATTGCATTCAATACGTACAATATTGTCTCAATACCAAGTTTATGGGGACAATATCAATTCTCTTCTGAACGGACTACATCAAATGTCCAAAGCATGGCTGTTTTCTATATGGGGCATCGATATTATCGGACCCATCAATCCAAAAGCTTTAAATGGCCATGGAACCACATTTCAAGCAAGACCAAGTCACTTTTAGGTCACTTGCATCATGCATATCATGCATATATCTCATAAATGCATTTGTGTGTTCATTTTGTAGGTATCAAAACATTCTCAAGAAAATTTGAGGTGTTTTCTGATATGGAATCAAGCGAAAGAGTAAATTGTATTGTTCCAATTTATTTCTTTCCAAGATAATTTTCTGACATTGTTTCCTTCCTTTTGTATAGGAAATGCCACTCTTGCAAAAGTCAAATTCAAAGACGACGCTGTGTCAAGAATTATACATTGACATGATCTCTTTGTTATCAATTACCCGATGTGGAGTAGGTGAATAATCCTTTGGAAAAAATGTTCATTGTCAACGCATTTCAAAAGGACTTTTCAAAGTTTTCAAAAGTTGGAAAAACAATTCCAAGTTTGAGACAAATTTGAAAACATGATTTTGAAGAGTTTGAATGACATTCTTCAAATTGTTCATTCATATGTAGGTAAGTACATCATGCATAAAAAATCCCTACGGAGGATAATTTGAGCAAATGACTTTTGGCAAAACAAAAGGGAATGTTAGTCATGCCAGGTCGAAGCACCTGAGATGACGAAAGGCAAGCCCAATCCAAACACGTCCCTATACACTTTTGAGAGTTGAGCGAGAAATAAAACCTTGTCTTAGGACATAGGATTTATTCGCATTGAATACATGGATTGAAGTGATAAAAGGCATTTCACTTCTCTATCTTAAACACTTATGATATCCCTTGCTAGCCATTTTGAGCCAAATAAGGAGAAATTTTCAAAATACCCCTGTCAAGAACCACCCCACATTGGGGCAAATTAGGAGGTTTTGGTTGATCATTTTGGAGCAAAAGATTAAGAAAGATTTTATTGCTTTCACTTACATCAACCTTCTTGTGGTAAGTTCAAGTGGATCTTTATGGAAGCCTAAAGCATCCCAAAGTGAAGAAGAGCATTTATTTCTCTACCCAAACACTTATATCCTTTGCTTAGCCAAGTTGAGCCTTTAGCATGTTCACTTCAAAGCCAAAATGGTGATTATCTCCTCACATTGGGGCAATGCATATGATCTACCAAGAAAATTTGAAAAAATTGGTGAAGTATGTGTAGAATGTCTCGAGAGTCCTAAGAGCTCAAAAGATGAATATTAGAGGGCATGAAAAAGCAGTATGCCTGGTAAAAGCAAGGCCAATGCCTATGAAAAAGAAAATGCATCAAAAGCAAAAGCAAAAAGCAACATGCTTATGATGAAAACAAAGTTTCGATTGTAAAAGATGCTTAGAAAAGAGCAAAGCTCTTGTTGCAAGAAAAAGGATTAGACAATGAACTCTCGAGACAAATTAGCTTTAAGAGCCAAATGTTGTTAAAATTAGAAGATTTGATAATGATGCTAAGATAATCACCATCTTTTTCAAACCTCTTCTACAAAATTTCAAGCCTTTTGAGCCTAACCTGAACTGACATTACAACCCTCTCCAAAGTCTCTTCCGATTGGAATGGTTCGAGTTGACATAAAGATTTCACAAAGAAGCTACCGCTTGAAGGAGTGGAAGCAATCCTATCATGTCTTATCTTCAAGATTCTTGACTTGTAAACCCGATGAAGATGTTGAATTGGATATCCATTTCTTGGCCTCAAAGCAACAATTCTTTGTATAAGCCCATGACTAAGCCTGCATTATGGTCCTTCAAAAAACCTTTTTGATTGATCAAGTTGTATTCACTGCGAATATTTCCAAAAGCCTTTGGCATAGGTTATGTGAGGTATCCCCAGTGATCAAAGTTAGAATCCCACACTAATGGATGGGAGCAAAAGCCTTCATGAGAGCCATTGTAAGAAGACCTTTTTGATTTAGGCACTTCAGCTTGGCATTTTTAACAAACCCTTTTGAAGATGTCAAAATCATTTTGTTCAAACCTTCCTTTAAAGGAATTTTGACAAGTTGATGGCATTTATCAAGAATTTGATTGACAATTCTCTTCATTTGATTAAATTTCTTGGTTGATTGGTTATTGAACCTTGAATGATTTCCTTTTAACAGTCTTTTCAAGTGGATAGAGGTTAGTAGCTTCGTATCTTCACTATCCAAGTAATTGCAGCTTACGGTCCTTCTTAAGTCAAAATTCCCCAAGTGGAGCGGATCTTCATTATCCTCATCCCTTCATCAAATCGGTATAATGTGCTTTTGCACTCATGACCATCCCCTTTTCAAATTAGGTATGGTGAGTTTTCGTGCCTGTAGCCTCTTCAAAGCGTTATGATGTGCTTTCGCACTCATGACCATTCCTTTTCTAAACCAACATGGTGAATGTTAGTAGCCATGATTGATTCACTTTTTCTTCTAGTCGAATCCCATTTTTTACAATGGTAAGACTATTCCTTCTCAAGTCAATATCCATTATTGAATGGTGAGGCTTTCCCCTTCTAGTAGAAACTCGTTGTTACACGATAAGACTTCCCACCTTTGGTCAAAATCCACTCTTATGAATTACTCATTTTTCTTTCCTTTCCCATCCTTCCTTCTCATTTGCGCTACATGATCGAGAAAGAGATGAGAATATCAACAGTGAGATCAATACCAAGGCTTGAGGTAAGTTTCAAAGGTACGTCCTCTAATCAAATGTTGTTCATTTTGTTATTTTCCTTTTATTTCCCAAGTAGAGTCGACTAAAAATTTGCAGGTACCAATTGATCTTTGAGCGGAACCTCTTCGAACTCCCACTCAAAGAGGGGCAGCTGTTGACACCTAATTTTTAGCCGACGCGTCATTAAAAGCAGAAAATTCGAGATTATAGTTTCCGATCGCGACAGAACCCGTTTCTTGAACAAAAAGTGTCGTTTTTTAATTTTGTTTATTGGCCTAGCTTCTGTAAACAATTTTTTATTCATTTCATGCAAAACCCCGAAAAGTCAAACGGTTAACTTTCGAGTTGATTTTTTGGTCAACCCTTTGACCAAAAGTCAACCCCGGTCAAATTGGGGCTTTTCACATAAAAAGATTCCTTTCAAGTTTAATTTCACTTTAGAAATGGAAATTCCAGAAAAATTCAAAGATTTGATCATAAAATCAAGCTCCTAATGAAAAGTCAACTAGGGTTTGACTTTTGTCAAACCTATGACCAAAAAATTGAAAAATACAAAAATCATCTTATTTTACATTTAATTTGACTTTGGCATTTGAAATTTTAGAAAATTCGGTTTAGAATCAACTTTTTCCCAATTTGCGGAATTTGGTTCAAATTGGCCAAAAATGAAATTACTTCATTTCTAGTCATTTTTTAGATTAGTTTCCTTCATGACATTTGATCTAGAGGTTGTATTACTTTCAATTTTGGAATCAATTTTGTGATTCCAAGCCAAACGCAAAAATCCCCAATTTAGGCCATAATCAGTGATTTTGATCAATTCTTCATTATTTGCGTAATTGAGACACAAATGAGCCTAATTTCTTTTATGAAATCCAAATTCGAAATCAAATTTGGAAAATTCACATGAATTTGAACCAATTTGATCAATTTAGTGATCCAACGATTGAGAAGTCTAAGAGTAATTGATCCAATTAGTGCAATTCAACTTGACCCACTCTAGACTAATATTCAATTTGATGAATTGAGACTCAATTTGGCTAATTGGACTTCAATTAAATTCGTTAGTCTAGCTTGGCCATGCAATTAACTCAAATTCAAGAATAATTGAGCTAAACAAGTTAGATTGGATCAATTTGTGCATGAATTTCAAATCGGTTCAATTGAATTTAATCGAATTCAATATTAATGGGGTCAATTAATCATGATAGAGATCAAATTGTACAAAATTGGAACAAATGGAACCAAGGATTGAACCGGTTCAACCCGGCCAAAATCAGGACAAACCGGTTCAACCCGGTTTGATTCGAATTGAACCGGTCTAATCGGATTGGCTATTTTCTGGTCAAAAATCGGCGGTCTATTCCGACCAGCCAAGGCCAGCCACATCCCTTTGAGCCCAAAAATGACAAAATGCCCTTAATTGAAAATTACGAAAATGCCCCTAAGTGAAATTACTAAAATGCCCTTTCTTAAGGATTAAGTAAATTAATTAGGGGTAAGCAATTTAATCATGGCCATTCATTCAGAATTGATCATGGCCATCCATAATGCCATGTCACATATCCTTAGTCCTTAAGGAATATTCTTAATCCCTAAGTATGCATTCTAGGCCATTGATCAATCTAAGGGCTAGGATTCAAGATTAAGGGGAGTATACCAGCTTTTTTCCCTCCAAAATTTTAAAAGGATTCCCATTTTCAGATTTGTTTTCTCTCTCTTCTATCTCCCTCTCTCTCTAAATCACGTTTCCTCCTCCTCTCTTGGCCGTGAGTTTTTCTTGCTCACACCGGCCACTTGCCGGCCGATTTCCGGCGCACCACCGCCACTCCGGTAGTCCCCCGGACGTCCTAGAGCCAGTCGCAAGGCTGGCCATAGTTGCTGGTAACCGGAGCATCTCCAATCGGCTCCATTTCTGTCTCGGTTGCATCACCGGCAGCCAAGCCGGTGATCTGTCCAGCCAGTGATTTTGGCGATTCCGGTGTTCCGGCGTCCTTCCTAGGCGGTCCGAGGCTTGCGATCATCATCCTTAACCTCATCTCGAAGCTGTGGTGGCCGGCTTTCACCGGAAAAGCCACCGGAGTTCAACTTTGAGCTTGATTTTACTTCTCTTTCTTTAGATCGCAATCTTACGCCAATCTTCTTACCTTGTGACGTAGATATCGGGAGCTATATTTGGCGCCATTCTGGAGTTCATTGGTGGCCAAAATAGCTCGTTTGAGCTCAGCAACACTCTCAAACAAGGTAAGTACACTTGGATGTTATTCTGTGAATTCGTGTACACAGAAACCTGCATGTTTGAGATGCTGATTTCAGCTCGTTAATGTCGAAATCTTGCGAAGTGATAAACTAGAGAGTCGTAAAACACATCTCAAGCTTCGATTTGATATATGGCATGTCTCAATCAGACTTAGTTTACTAGGTCAAAACTCTTTCGGAAGTTAGGATCAGAATCTGGAATGTGATGTTCAAGTCTGTTCTGATGATTTCCTGATTGATGTTGTGCTGTTCTATGATTTTTATGATTTTCTACGATCGTTGTTTGAAGAAACTTCCTTCATGAAAGTGGTAGAATACATCCTAATCTGTTCATCATAAAAGTTTCATAAAATTTCGACTATGTTAGGATTGTACGATCTGCAATGCCATATATGCATTGATCTGGTGACAGACTAGTTTCTGACTGACCTTCGTGTGTTCTTCGATTTTTATAAATTCATGTGTTCAAAATATGAAAAAAATTTCTTCATAAAATTTTACACTGAGATCGAGATATTTCCAGTGATACTAATTTCATCAAAATCAGAATTCATCTGAATTTTCAAAAGGAATTTTTATGATCTAATCAGTATCTGTGTTCAGATCTGATTTTCATTCCTTTGGAATCCAAAAGATGTTTCTCCGAATTTGATAAAGTTAGAGTCCTCCTTTGCAAAACTCAAACCTACAAAGTTGTTCATTGGGGTCTCATTATGTTGACTGGAAATTTTTTGGGCCTAATAGCAATTTTTAGGGGGTTGATTTGCTAAAAAACTCAGATAAGGCCTTCTCGGGTTAAAATTCAATTTGCAGTTGAGTCCTTTGTGAAAACCGAATTTTATAAAAATTTGGAGGACATTTTAGCAAAAACTAAAAATATGAAAGTTGTCACACGCAGAGAGTCCTAACTGTCTAAAAATTTTCACACGGTTTTGATAAGGTTTGTTATTTTTCCCACCATTATTTTGAAATCCCTAACAGAACCGGGTCCAGTCTGTCACCGAGAGTGAAATTGTCTGTTTCGTGAAAATCGGTGGAGATTTAGAAAAATGGTCTTCTTAACTTTTGATCGTCATGGAATAAGGTTTCTAATGACAACTGAATCACTTCATTTGGACATCATTAGGTTAGTTAATCACATCTGAACAGAAGTGATCCGAATTGGAAAATAACTGAATAAGTGGTCTTCTTATGAAGCCCACTTCCCATTGCTTGATTGATTGAGAAATAAGGCCCATGGGCTTGAATGCATGTTTTACTCATTGCTATGCATGTGTTTGTTAGATGGATGTTAGGCCCGGTGCATGTTCGGCGGGTAGCCCATTATGGTCATTTAGAACCCGACTTTAGGGGTTAATTGATATGAGTTGCCGTTTTGTGAATGCAAATGGTAGTCCATTATCGTTAACCATTAATCAAATAATGTTAGATGATTAGGTGGGTGGTCAATCGAAATGCATGAAAAACAAAGGCCGATCCCGAGGCCCGTGCTTGATTAGTGAATTGTTTGCACCATTACTTTTCTTTGGTTCTTCCTTTGTATATTGTTTGTCGTGAATGTATGTTGTGAATGTAAACGCCGACACTCGAGAGGCGGCCCATGGAGGGGATAGTCCAAAATTGTAAAAGACCAAGATGATAGACCGATGTCCAATCCGGTCTCAATTTGTATTCACTTGATGGTGATAGGCTGATGTCCAATCCGGTCTCAATTTTTATTCACTTGACGGTGATAGGCTGATGTCCAATCCGGTCTCAATTTGTGTTCAAATTCATTTGTTCCCAACCATGTCTCGGGTTTTCAATTCGTGTTGTAATAAACACTCGACGAATTGCGGGTTCTACTTTCTCGCACCTAAAATTAGCTCGTCCTTTTAATACTTTGAGTGTTTACTTTACGCAATGCCTTTCAATATAATTGATTGTTTCTTTCTTTTCTAGACTAAGATAGGATTAGTTTAGAATCTTAAATGAAAACACAAAAAACAAGATGCATGATCACTTAGTGGACTAAAACTTTGACATGAAAATGGTAAAGAACAAATGCATGACAACTTAGATAACAACCATGTTAAGTTTAGCAGTACCGAAAGGGCGTTAATAGAAATATTAACGTAAGCTAGTCCCCGAACCTTTGATCTCTGATTTTCGTAGAAACCAATACGAAATTCCCACGTATTGGTTAGGTATTCTAGCCGACCTCCGACCTAGGCTAGTGGCGACTCCTAAAAAAGATAAAATTAATCCGCTGTCACGCGAGGTATGAATTAGGGAAGATTCACGTTCATGAATAATGGACTGTACGGATGAGCCATCTTTTAAGATGTACCGTATGGACCGTTTCATGAACACTTACCTCTAAACCCGCTTCACCGAGTTCGGCCATCGTGAGGTAGGTCGCAACAATCCCGAAGAGTTCACCTTTGATATCCCAAGTGGAACTATACCTGAAGAAGAGAAGAGTAGCCTTCAAGCCAAAATTCACAAGATCATCTTATCTTTGGATAACCCACTCGAATAAATAATCGAATGGCCAAAATGCGGAAGCTGTCTTAGCTAGCAAGAAGCCTAGGATTGGATGATTTAGATTCCCATTTGAGTTTAAAATCATGATGTCAAACAATTTCAAATTGTATATGCAATGATGGATTGATTACTTTCTAAACATGCATAGATAATTTCATAACACAGTTGCAAAACATAAAGGAATCACTTTGGATTGCAATTCTTTGAATTGTATGATTCCTTGAGAAAGACGTTGATGAAGAATTTTATACAAGGCTAAGACTTGTATGGAATTTCTTATCCTTGACAATCTCATGAAACCATACAATTAAAAGGATATAGGGTTTCGTGATTATTTTACTATGCTGATATCAGGTCTTTTTGGCAAAACAGGTTGTTTAGCAACGGAAGGTAAAAGACTTCGGACTCGCTTACAAGTTAGAATGGCGGAAGAAGAAACCCATGCTCGACTAGCTTAAGTCGAGAATCAAATGACCCAAATGGCTGCAATGATGGCAGAAATGAAGGCTTTTATTCTTACATTCCGTGGACAATATTTTACTACTCCAAATGCGGGAACTTCAAATGCTACTGAAACACCGATCGAAGAACCAGTTAGAAACAAAAAATCGGTTCAATAAAATCCTCCAAAGACTACGCCTGAGTTTGTAAATTTGGAAGAGGTTGATCAAATCAAGAAGACCTCCAAAACAAAGGATGAGGGAGAGGCCAAGAGATTGGCCAAAATTGAAGAATGCTTAGCATGTCAAGGCTATGAACTTCAAAGGTTCGACAAGTTCTCGCCGTATGCGAAGGTGGTTGTTCCAGAAAATTATAAAGAACCAGAGTTCATGAGCAAGTATGATGGCACTGGTTGTCCCAAAAGCCATTTGAAGTATTATCTCCGTAAGATGGCAAGATATTCGGATAACACGCCGTTTCTTATTAGCACATTTCAAGATAGTTTGAGAGGAGCAGCCCTGGCATGGTACACAACCCTCGATATAGAAGACTTCGCTGAATGGGATCATTTAGCGGGAGAATTTCTTCGCCAGTACAAGTTTAATGTTGAAATACTCCCAACTAGATAAGATCTCGTCAGAACTGAGAAACAGAAGAATGAAGGGTTCAAAACCTATGCTCAGAGATGGAAAGCTGTTGCCTCACAAGTAAAGCCCGCCATAAGTGAAGACGAGCTCTTTCTAAAATCATTGCCAACTGAGTATTATGACAAGTTTCATGTATCCGGCTGTCAAATATTCACCATGTTGGTAAAAGTGGGTGAGAGAATTGAATGGGGGTTGAAAGAGAAGAAGGTTCAAGAAACAGCGACACGAAGGCCTTACCCCGGGAGAAAAGACAAAGAACCCATCCGAGAAGTGGCTATGGTGTTTAGCCCAAGTACTCATCAAGCATCATTTTCAAAGCAATCAAATGTTGCTTGGAAAAACCCAAGGCAGTTCGAGCCAAATAAAAGGCCCGTGAGGCAATACACACTGTTGCCCCGACCCTTGTCAAAACTATTACCAATGCTTCTAGAAAGGCATTTGGTGGCCAAAGAAGTACCGAGAGACAATCCTGCGAGATTTTCTTGTTACGATGAATCAAAGATCTGTACCTATCACATGGGAGAAAGGGGACATGATGTAGTTAATTGTCCCACTCTAAAGTATAAAGTCCAACAGCTCATTGACAGGAAGATATTGAACTTTCAAGAGCCCGAGCCAAATGTACATCAGAATCCTCTTCCTGAGCACAATACAGTAAACATGATCAAAGATGAAGAAGCAATGATCGAGTCTGACAATGAAGATGAATATGAGGTCAAGATTAAAGCTTCTTGATTAGGAGATGCTTGCTTTCGTCAAGAAGCGCTCCTAAAAGGCGAGATCGTAGATAACTTGGGAGAAGACTCCGAAAAATATAACTTCCAAGTGAAATATACCCCACCACCATGGGCATTCAAAAATGAAGTAATTGTACTTGATGGCTGGGGTGGTATATATGACGAAATCAGCCCTGAGGAGAAAACCCTGCTTAAGAAGGAAATGCTCCAAGATGAAATGGATAAGGATGAAAAGGAGAAAGAAAAAGTCCAATAGGGTAAAAGGCGTTTCACCCAGAAATCATCCATTGAAGGCGAAACCGTGGACTTACTCATTCATGCCAGCGGTAAATACAATTACCGTGTCAAATATACTCCACCACCATGGGCGTTCAAAAATGAAGACAATGTACTGGACGGATGGGGTGGCATGGACAAGGTCTCGATCAGCCAACTAAATCTCGAGGAGAATGAAGATCGGGAAGAGAAAAAGAAGAAAAAGACTCGCTGAGATGATAGGCGATTTATTCGAAAAGCACGAAGACAAGGTGAAGTTGTTGATTTTCTGGGTCAAGATAGTGGCCGGTATAATTACCGTGTCAAATATACACCTCTTCCATGGGCATTCAAGAATGAAATAATCACACCTAATGGCTGGGGTGGAATGGATGCTGACGAAGCCAATAGAAGCATGGTATCCATGATTACACCATTTCTGATCAAGCTTGATGAGGTAGATAAATATAAGGAGGAAGAAGGCCCTGTCGAACCAATCATTATCCAACTTCCCATTGATCAGCTAAGGATCGAAGAAGAATAAACACAGCCTGTGATTATTACTCTCCCTCCAAAAGAAAAGTTTGATACTAAGTGTGTACCTTGGGATTACTCTCCTAAAGAAGTCGATGCCATAGCCCGATCAGGGAGATGCAATGTCCCGAAAGAAGGTGAGCACGGAAAGAAAGGAGTAACCGAAGAAGATGTCAAATAATTACTTTCAGTCATGAAGACAAGTGAATTTGAGGTAATCGAACAGCTAAGAAAGATGCCGGCACAGATATCTATATTGGATCTCTTCAAGACTTTAGAAAGCCACAAAATGGTGCTTATGAAGCTTCTCAATAAAGTGTACGTCCCGGAGACAATTAATGAAGTACAATTGGAAGACTTTGTTGGCACTATTCTTCTGAAAGATCAAATTGCCTTCTTCGATGAAGATTTCCCAATTGACGGGCGTTCCCATAATAAGGCTTTATATATTGCCGTCAAATGCCGAGGCAAAGAGGTGTCACGTGTGCTGATCGATAATAGTTCTGCACTTAATTTGTGTCCACTAAAGCATACTGCATCGCTTGGGGATTAGCGAAGAGCTCATCAAACCTTCTAAGGTAACTGTGTGCTCGTTTGATGGAATGAAGAAAGACGTTATTGGCGATATCAAGCTCGAGTTAAACATAGGCCCTGTGCCTTTTCTAATTGACTTCCAAGTAGTGGATATTCCGAGGACTTTCAACTTATTACTCAGAAGACCTTGGATTCATATGGCTGGCGCCATTCCTTCAAGTCTCCATCAGAAGGTCAGGTTCGTCATTAATGGCAAGATGATCACCGTACACGAGGAGACAGATTTCGCCACTTATAAAGAGAGTGCAATACCGTATGTCGAACCCGAAGTGAAAGAAGAGCCAAGTTATCATTCCTTCGAAATGATCTCAATGGTGCAAATTCCTGCCGGTTGCATCATAAAATCCCCAGAATTTTCAACATCATCCATTATGTCTGGAAGGGTGTTATGCTAGTATGGATTTACTCTCGGTAATGGTCTTGGATCGAAATCCCAAGGAATCAAGGAACCTATCACTCCTCTTGCTACAAGAATGAAGCACGGAGTAGGTTATATTCCAGATAACTTCAAAGATTACCATGGAAGCCAAGGCCAAGGTCAAAAGTACCATGGAGGCTATAAGGGCCGAGGTGATCGCATCAATAATCCATCCATATGGAAGGACAAAGCTAAAGAGCTTCCCTATCATCAGATTCACATCAAGGAAACTTTTCCTGGACCTTCCAAGCTACTTCAAGAAAAAGACTTACATGCAAAGGAAGAATCTGTTCTGCCTAGTTTATTCGAAGAGAATACCATCAACGTCATCATAACCAAAGCAGAAGATACCTACGCACTGGAGTAGGAAGATTCTCTTGAACTTTTGCCACTAGCTTTTTCCATTGCATTTTATTGATTACAATTTCAAATTTCTTGTGATTTCATTTGCAATTTTAGTTCAGTTGTAATTTACATTCTTGTTGATATAGATATAATCACGTCTTTCAATTCAACAAAAGTGGTCAAATATTTTGTTAAGGACATGTAGAAACAAAACCAAACCTATGATGAATATTATCCTAATTCGTGAGGCTTGAGGCTTTAGGTTTCTATATTGCTCCTTATTGCGAAAATGATTTTAAGAGCAAGGAAGTCTAATGATATGAGGACTAGCTCTGTCTTTATATTCTTTCAAAATAAATTTCAAAATGAATTTCCAAAAGGTTTTTCATAGGACCACGTGCATTACTTACTTCGTATGCAATTACTAATCATGTTTGTTATATGTTAGACATGAGCATTCGCATATCCATAATAGGTTCATATATGGCCCAAATCTTTCCGATGAGATCACTTGCGATATTGAAGTGGATAACGAGGATGAGGAATGGGTCAGAAAGGAATGGATTCGTCATGAAGAATCAAAGCCACTCACGTTAGAGAAAACGATCACTATTAATCTAGGTGATAAAGAGAATCCCAAAGAAGTTAAGATTGGAGAAAGTCTTTCCTCATCAGAAGCAGAAAGAATCACATATTTGCTTAGAGAATATCAAGATATATTCGCATGGTCTTATGCTGACATGCCAGGCCTTGATCCGAGCATAGTTGAACATGCTTTGCCAATTGATCCAAGTATTCCACCAAATAAGCAAAAACTGAGGCGAACGAAATCGGACTTGGCAAAGAAAATAGAAGAAGAAGTGATGAAATTGCTCAAAGTCGGTTTCATTGAAGTAGTACCATATCCAGAATGGGTTGCCAACATAGTACCTGTAATGAAGAAAGATGGTCGAGTACGGGTGTACATTGATTATCGCGACCTAAATAAAGCAAGCCCTAAGGATGATTTCCCGCTTCCACATATCGATGTATTAGTGGATAGCACTGCTGGGTTCGAAACATTTTCATTCATGGATAGTTTCTCAGGATATAATCAAATCCTCGTGGAGAAAGAGGATAAGGTGAAGACGTCCTTCATAACACCATGGGGCACATTTTATTACAAGGTGATGCCTTTCGATTTGAAAAATGCTGGTGCCACATATCAAAGGGCAATGGTAACTTTGTTCCATGACATGATGCACGAAGAAATCGAGGTATATGTGGACGACATGATCGTAAAATCCAAACAAGGAGAAGATCATGTTGAGGTGCTTCGCAAATTATTTAAAAGACTTAGAAAATACAAGTTGTGACTGAACCCCAACAAGTGTGTATTTAGGGCAAAATCTGGCAAACTACTAGGATTTGTGGTTAGTAGCAGGGGCATCGAAATAGATCCCTCTAAGATCAAGGCAATATACGACTTAAAAACTCCTTCTACGATAAAAGAAGTGAGAAGCCTATTGGGGTGATTAAATTACATTGGCCGTTTCATCTATCAGCTTTCTGAGACTGCTAAACCATTCTTCAAATTATTGAAGAAAAATGCCAAAGTGAAGTGAGATGCAGAATGTCAACAAGCCTTTGACAAGAAGTTCAGAACATCAGAAATGAATTACCCAGCAGTCGAGAAGACGTGTGTTGCATTGATTTGGGTATTACACAGATTAAGGCAATACACCCTTCATCACCAAATTTTGCTAGTGACTGAGAATGATATGATCAAGTACCTTCTTGAGAAATCCTCCTTGGTCGGGAAATTAGCAAAGTGGCAAGTCTTATTATCTGAATTTGACATCAAAAGTTCATCCCAAAAGTCAGTCAAAGGATGAGTAATAGCAGACATGTTGGCAAAAAATTTACAGAATATCGCTTATCCTGAAGAACAACTTGATGATCATATATTAACATTGGTCGACGATAAATGGACCATGTATTTTGATGGTGCAACTAACTTATCTGGATTAGGAACTGGGGCAGTACTGATCTCCCAAGAAGGACAACACTATCCGGTATCTGTAAAACTAGTATTTCCATGCACCAATAACATTGCTGAATACGAAGCATGTATTCTCGGCTTACAATTAGCCTTCTCAATGAAAGTAAAGAGGTTGCAAGTATATGGAGATTCTATGCTCATCATATTGCAAACAACTGGTGATTGGCAAACACGAGTTGCCAAATTTATTCCTTATCACAGATACTTAGAAGAGATGATAGAAAACTTCGAAGAAATAACATTTGATTATCTCCCAAGAGCTCAGAATCATTTTGTAGATGCTCTTGCAACTTTATCATCCTTACTACAAGCTAAAGATGATATGGATATAAAACCATTGAGAATTAATATTCTTGAACAACCAGCTCATTGCATGATGGTCCAAGCAGAGTTTGACCACGAACCATGGTATCATGACATCAAAAGGTATCTTCAATCAGGAGAATTTCCTGAAGGAAGCCAACCAGGTGATAGGAAATTTATAAGGAAGATAGCCAATAAATTCTTCCTCAGTGGTCAAACCCTCTACAAGAAATCGTTTGATTCAACCCTACTAAGATGTGTCGATGCTACAGAAGCTGAACAGATCATGAAAGAAATTCATGAAGGTGAATATGGACCGCACATGAATGGACATCTCCTAGCCCGAAAGATTATGAGGTTGGGATATTATTGGATGACAATGGAAATAGATTGCATCCAACATGTGAGGTGTTGCCATCAATGTCAAGTTTATGGAGACAGAATTAATGCACCGCCAAATGAGCTACATCAAATGTTCGAGCCATAGCCATTTTCAATGTGGGGCATTGATATGATTGGTCCAATCAACCCCAAGGCCTCAAATGGGCACCGATTTATCCTGGTTGCTATTGACTATTTCACTTTATGAATTGAAGCGAACTCCTACACGAATGTTACTGCCAAGAATGTTGCAAGATTCATTAGGTGGGACATCATTGCTAGATATGAGGTTTCAGAAGCAATAATTACGGACAATGGCTCAAATCTAAACAACAAGATTGTGGATGATTTACTCGAACACTTCCACATCCGACATTTGAACTCATTCCCAATAATCCACAAATGAATGGAGCAGTTGAAGCGGCAAATAAGAATATCAAGAAGATATTGGCCAAGACAGTTGAAAATTATCGTGATTGGCATGAAAGGTTACCGTATGCTCTGATGGCATACCGAACTTCAATTCAATTGGAGCAATCCCATTTTCCTTGGTTTACGGAATGGAAGCAGTGCTATCTGTTGAAGCAGAAATTCCTTCATTAAGGATACTATCTCAATTGAAGCTTTCAGAAGCTGAGTGGATTCAACAAAGATATGAACAACTCAACATTATCGATGAAAAGAGATTAAGAGCTATATGCCATGGGCAAGCCTATTAGAGAAGAGTGATTAAATCTTTTAACCAAAAAGTGAAACCAAGGCATTTCAAAACAGAGGATTTAGTAGTGAAGAAAGTCATCTTCAACAATTCAGATCATCGTGGCAAATTCACTCCGAATTATGAGGGTCCATTATCGGGCCGTGCTTTTATTTGGACTTCGGGATTTTTGCGCTAAGGAGGTATTTCCGTGTAAGGGTCTCTCCCAGACGATACCTTAAGTGACAGCGGATGGTAATTTCCTATTTAGTCTAAGTTTTTGATTTTGGAGTCGCCACTAGTCATTATTGGTAGATAGACTAGAAAGCTAATCGGGGTATGGGAGAAATACCACGATTCTACGAACTAGAGATTCTGAGTACGGAGACTTGGTTACGTTAATGATCCCAAATCGAGATCCCTAACGCCCTTTCGGTACCTAAGAACAATACGATTGTCGCGCCGCGCTTTTTTGACTTTCGGGATTTATGCTCTAAGGAGGTATTTCCGTGTAAGGGTCTCTCCCAGACCATACCTCACGTGACAGCGGATGGTAATTTCCTATTTAGTCTAAGTTTGTGATTTTGCAGTCGCCACTAGTCATTATTGGTAGGTAGACTAGAAACCTAATTGGGGCATGGGAGAAATACCACGATTCTACGAACCAGAGATTTGAGTACGGGGACTAGGTTACGTTATTGATCCCAGATCGAGATCCCTAATGCCCTTTCGGTACCTAAGAACGATACGATGTCTAACGTGTCATGCAAATTTCCAAGGCTTACACACTAATTCTATCCATTCTAATCGCAGGAAAGACCAATCAAGTATCAAATGTGTAATCGATATCAATCAAATCAATCAATCCTAAATGGTTCCTAAAAATGAAAATCAATCAAAACATCCAAATCCTAATGAAGTTTTAGAAGCTTATTCATTTCATGATTTACATTTTTTAGGGTTTTTAATCACTGAATTTGAGATTTTCTAAAAATAACACTTGGGCACTTCCAAAAATTCAAATTTCACTTTCTAAGGTTGGCCACAGTGTTTTTGAACCGTTCCGTAAATTTTTAAAATTTTTGATTTTGTTTTTGATTTTTTTGATTTTTTTTTCAGAAATTTCATTAGCCGAGAATTGATTTTTATGATTTTCTGAAAATTTGTATGAATTTTCCAATTTTTTAATTTTTTATTGATTTTCTAAATTTTTCACATTTTTTTATTTGTATTTTTTGAATTTTCTAAATTTTTATGAATTTTCTGAAAATTTCTTAAATTTTTATAAATTTTTTTATTTTTCTATTTTTCTGTGAATTTCCTATATTTTTTTCTGAATTTTTTTTATTTTTTTGTTATTTTTTTAGATTTTTTTATTATTTATTATATTTTTTAAATTTCCCGCCGGGAAAATGAACCGAACCGGCTCGGTTCAACCCGGTTTGGCTTGACCGAACCGGACGTCGCCGGCGCCGGTCGCCGGTCACCTTCTCCAGCGAGCCCAACGCCGAAACGGCGTTGTTCCAGGGGAATTTCATTGGGGCATTTCCCTGAACAAGTGGTGTGCACAGTTTTGTATTCAATATTTTCAAGGCCGTGACTTTGAGCCCGCCGCCGGTGCCTTTTTTGATTGATTTTTGGTTCTGGATCAGGTTCATATCATCCTCTATCAAACTAAACCAACTGATTGGCCGTCGGATCATCGTCGATCGGCAAAAATCTCGTCGGAAAATGCCAATTTGTTACTAACCTAAACCGTGCTCATCAAAAGCTTTAAATCTCTATTCTATTCGCCCTAGCCATTTCTAACGCTCTAAACATTCATCAGAACATCAAGCAAGTTTGGAAAACACTAACTTGGATGGCCATTGGCCATAAAAATATTCCGGTGAGGTCTGAGGAGCTCCGGCGTGGGTTTCATGGTGGCCGACTCGGTCAAATGCAATTTCAACCATCCAAAATGCAACAAACAATAGAACTTGTGATCATAAACATGTTTTGAACATCAATATTCTCAAAATCGCAGAGAAAATGACATAATCAAGCAAGACAGAATTCAAACATCAATTCTGGAATTTTATCAAATCGTGACTGTGAGCAAACTTTACCTGCTTCGACAAAGGATCAAAAGAAATTTCTGAAGCAAATGGCGATCGTGGAGCTCTTCCTCAGTACATGGACTTCAATCTGGCTACTTCGGCTTTGTCGAGGAACGTCTGGACACGTCGAACGAGCCCGAGTTTCAGAGCTTCACAACCAGCTCCGGCACCGATCAACAGAGGAGGAAGTCCACCTTGAATGATCGATTTGCCGACGCTGTCCTGTTCGTCGGTGCCGGACACTCGATCAGGGGACCTCAACTCCCTATTCTCTCTCTAAACTTCGCACTCTTTTTCTCTGTTTCTCTCTCTCTCTCTTTCGGTCATTTCGTCGAACACCTCCCTCTCGCAATGTTCAGTTTTTTCAATTTTTGTAGCTCGATTTCCCGCCCAAATTCAGTTAGAACCGACTTAGAATCTATTAGGATTGATTCTCTGGTGCCAGCTGGAGATTCTCCAGCTGGCCAAGTCAATTTACACGTGCTAGATTGACCAGGGAAGATTCACGAAGTTGCGGGTTTGAGTTAGAATTTTCTGGGTTTGGCACGTTTTGGGCAGGTCGGGCGAAGAAGACGGGTCGTCGGGTCAGGTCGGGTTGACCCGGTCGACCCGACAGGCTCGGTTTTGATTAAAAACTCAAATTGAACTCAATTTCGACCATTTTTTCAAATTAAATCCCAAAATTGAATTCTCCATCACATTTTGAACCCAAATATGTGATTTTCCTCAATTTTTGTTAAAATCATGTCCAAGATTTTCACATTTTTATATTCGTGTTTATACGATTTTGTTCAATTTGATGTCCTAATGACCTGATTAGGCAAAATTGATGCCAAAATTGAATTACCCACATCTGATTAACCCTAGAAATGATAATCTCATGGTTCAACAATTTCATATTGGGCACGATTCCCAATTTGGGCTCAAAATTCTTAATTTTCAATTGAATTTTGGGGCTTTCTGATTTCTTTGACAAATTGTGCAATTGGATCGATCATTATGTAATTCAAGGTCCCAGAATAATTTGTTGTGAAGATACTATGACTTAAAAATGACTAGAAAAGATTTAATTGCATTTTTGGTTCAATTCGGGTTTGATTTTGCCCAATTTTGGGAAAAACACATACCCGATTGAGATTTTTCAAAATTGATGATGTATTAATAAAATTGGATTTAAAAAAAGACTAATGACTATTTTTATGGAGTTTTCTGATTCCATTTGCTATTTTTCTTGATTTTCTCACTTATTTTGACTAAAAGAAATTAAGGAAAAATGTAGAAAAATGCTAAAAAAATTTATTTTTGGTTTAGAAGTAGGTTTCTAGGCTTGGCCAAGATTCCTAGTCCTAATTTTGAGATTTTTGAAAATATAAAAAAAATGAGCTAAAAATCAGGTGTCAACAGCTGCCTTTCTTTGGGATTGAGCTCGTTAGAGCTTGATCTCAAAGACAAGGTGACACATGAATTTTTAGTCGACTCACTGAACAAGATAAGATGGAAATTTCACAACAACTGATTAGGGATCTTGCTTTTGAAATTCATGATCTAATCCAAAGGTTTTCTTTTCAAAACATATTTTGAAAGGTTCTTAATGATAGAGGGAGAGAAACTTACTTGTTTGTGAGCGTATCTTTGTTGCTTATCCAAGGGCATGAATTGATGGTGGTGATGATTATGATGGTTATTCTGATTTCGTGGTTTAAGGACGAACCCACGAACCATGAACACTTGAGGCTCCTGGCATGAGGATTTGGAAATTTGCCTAGTGGTTCCTCACCAGTAGGACTTTGAATTTTCCTAGGGGCTCCTCGCTTGTAGAACTTTAGATTTGCCTAGTGGTTCCTCACCAATAGGACTTGAATTTACCTAGGGGCTCCTCGCCTGTAGGACTTGAGTTTGCCTAAGGGCTCTTCGCCCGTAAGACTTTGAATTTGCCTAGGGGCTCATCGCCTGTAGAACTTTGAATTTGCCTAGTAGTTCCTCACTAGTAGGACTTGAATTTGCCTAGGGGCTCATCGCCTGTGGGATTTGAATTTGCCTAGGGGCTTATCGCTTGTAGGACTTTGAATTTGCCTAATGGTTTCTCACCAATAGGATTTGAATTTGCCTAGGGGCTCTCGCCTGTAGGACTTTGGATTTGCCTAGGGGCTCCTCATCTGTAGGATTTGAATTTGCCTAGGGGCTCATCGCTTGTAGGACTTTGAATTTGCCTAGTGATTCCTCACCAGTAGGACTTGAATTTGCCTAGGGGCTCCTCGCTTGTAGAACTTTGAATTTGCCTAGAGGCTCCTCGCCTATAGGACTTTGAATTTGCCTAGGGGCTCATCGCCCGTAGGACTTGAATTTGCCTAGGGGCTCCTCGCCTGTAGGACTTTGAATTTGCCTATGGGCTCCTTGCCTGTAGGACTTTGAATTTGCCTAGTGGTTCCTCACCAGTAGGACTTTGAATTTGTCTAGGGGCTCCTCGCCTGTACGACTTAAATTTGCCTCGGGGCTCCTCGCCTGTAGGACTTTGAATTTACCTAGTGGTTCCTCACTAGTAGGACTTTGGGAAGACTTCAAACAATGAATGCCTTGACCATGAGTTATGTGATTTTTGAGATTTCACTAACCTTTGTATGGTTTTTAATTGACCCAAAACTATTTTGAAAAATAGTTTTGAAATTAATCAAAACTGCTTGAAGCGTGGTTTTTTTTCTTAGCTTACCACCAACTGTTTGAAAACTTGATTTTAGGTTGACCAAAAACTTTTTGAAACTTGGTTTGGAAACATGCATTCTTTGCATTAAATGCATTTCAGACAATCAAATTTCCCTTTTCAAGGAATTATTTGAACAAAATGCTTGCAATCTTTCAAGAAATGTTTGAAATGTTTGGAAGACCTTCATTAGAAAGGATTTATTTCAATCTATGAACTTGGTCTTTTCTTTATTTGATTGAAAGCGGACTTGTTGATATCCCTCAATTTTATCTCTCTTAACCAATCCTTAGGTGTTCGGAGATGTTCACAATGTATACAATCCAATTGATCTGATAAGGTCTTTCAAAAGGTTGTAATGTTGGCTTGGTCAATGGCTATTCAAAGGATAGGCATTCTGAGGTCAAGAAAAAGAATTTCATCATATCTGACTTCAGGTCTACAAGTTAAGAACCTTGAAAACAAGACGAGATATTATTGCATACACTTCTTTAAGTGATGACTTTTTGTCATAAAGTCATGTTTCTACTCTCAACATCCCAATTTGAAGAGTCTTTGGGGAGGGGTTGTATTGTTGGTATTGGGTAGGCTCAAAAGGCTCATTTATTTGAATTCAAGATTTTTATGAAATTGGTGATCTTCTTGGCATCACCACCTTTTTCTTTTTTTGTTCACTTAGGGATCTTTCTTTTTATGAACATCAGAGTCCCCTAAACGTTCATTACAATCTCTTTTCTTTTGCTCATTCTCACTTGTTGTGATCTATGATCTCTCATGATCTTGACTTTGCTTTGTTATGACTTTTTTGTTATTTCGAACTCTCTTTTTGAACTCTCTTTTTCTTTCTCATTTTCCTCGGGCGTTTGGCCTTGCTTTTACCAGGCACATTGCTTTTTCATGCCCCAGATTCTTTTGTTTTTGACATTCTTGAATTCTAAGGACTCTGTGTTATGCCCTTTTGTTTCTTATCTATTAAAGTGGATCATATGCTCATGCTCCAGTGTGAAGAGATGATCACCAATTTAGGGTTCTGAAATGAATATTCAGGCTCAATTGGGCTTTGCCAAAGGTAATGTGTTTGGGTGTAAGAAATGAAGTGCTCTTCTTCCTCTTGGGATGTCTTGAGCTTCCATATGACTTTATCTGAAGTTATCACAGAAAAATTGATGCAAGAGTATGCAATAAAATCTTTCTTGATCTTATTTTCCATAGTTGTCAAACCTCCTGATTTGCCCCAATTTGGGGTGGTTCTTAACAGGGTTGTTTTTTGAAAAACTTGTCCACTATTTTGGCTCAACTTTGGTTTGCAAGGGATAAGCATGTGTTTAGGATAGTGAAATGACTGCCTTTCATCATTTCAATCCACGTAATTATTGCGAACATCCCCTATTTCCTTCGGATGAGTTTTTCTCACTCACGTCTACATTTTGACTTTGAGTGTATAGGGGACGTGTTTGGATATGGCTTACCTTTCATCATTTGAAGGTCTTTCCATTCGATTTGATCCAAACTTTTTCTTTGAAACTTTTCAAAGCTTTTTGTCAAATTATACCTTTTAGGGAATTTTGATACTTAATGCATTCTCAAAAAAAGCGTGTTTCAAAACTTTTGATTGAAATATTTCTGAGGTATTTTCTTTTCAAAACAATGTGTTTTGTTTTGTTCAGCCTTATTGTCATTCCGCTTGGGGAAGAAAAAGTTCGATTTTCTTTTAGAAAGACAACTTCTTTAACACATGCACTCACGACTTAGGGATACTTGTCTAATCAACTTACCAAGATCCCTCTTGCTTGCATGTTTTTCTTTGATTCCACTGGGGATTTTTCTTTTGTTGCTCCCTTTTTTTGTCTCCCTGGGGATGATAAAAAGAAAAGCACATTAGCGAATATTAATTGGAAAATAGAATTGGAAGTGATACTTCCCTCTATTATCTGACTACTTTGGGAATTCTGAAACCATCGACTGGTTCGGACTCCTTTTGCTTTCTTCTGCACAATAGATAAACATGTTTATGAAATGCATGGTATGCATGATATGCATGATATGCACATGTTCTAAAGTGACCCGAATCTTTTCTTGAATGTTCGTCTTCATTTCATGGATAGAAAATCTTGACAGCATTTGCATTTACAGGATAGATCAATTCTATTTCTGCCATATCTACAAGAATCAATGCTCCTCCAGGAAGAACTTTCTTGACAATATATGGACCCTCATAATTTGGAGTGAATTTGTCATGAGGATCTGAATTGATGAAGATGACTTTCCTCACTACTAAATCCTCTGTTTTGAAATGCCTTGGTTTCACTTTTCGATTAAAGGATTTAGCCACTCGTTTTTGATAGGCTTGTCCATGGCATATAGCTCTTAATCTCTTTTCATCGATCATGTTGAGTTGTTCATATCTTTGTTGAATCCACTCAGCTTATGAAAGCTTTAATTGGGATAGTATCCTTAATGAAGGAATTTATGCTTCAACAGGTAGCACTGCTTCCATTCCATAAACCAAGGAAAATGGGGTTGCTCCAGTTGATGTTCGATTTGAAGTTCGGTATGCCATCAAAGCATACGGTAACCTTTCATGCCAATCACGATAATTTTCGGCTGTCTTGGCCAGTATCTTCTTGATATTCTTATTTGCCGCTTCAACTGCTCCATTCATTTGTGGACGATATGGAGATGAGTTCAAATGTCGGACATGGAAGTGTTCGAGTAAATCATCTACAATCTTGCTATTTAGATTTGAGCCATTATCGGTAATTATAGCTTCTGGAACTCCATACCTAGTAATGATGTCCCGCCTAATGAATCTTGCAACATTCTTGGCAGTAACATTCGTGTAGGAGTTTGCTTCAATCCATTTAGTGAAATAGTCAATAGCGACCAAGATAAACCGGTGCCCATTTGAGGCATTGAGGTTGATTGGACCAATCATATCAATGCCCCACATTGAAAATGCCCATGGCTCGGACATTTGATGTAGTTCATTTGGCGGTGCATTGATTCTGTCTCCATAAACTTGACATTGATGACAACATCTCACATGTTGGATGCAATCTGTTTCCATTGTCATCCAATAATATCCCAATCTCATAATCTTTCGGGCTAGAAGATGTCCATTCATGTGCGGTCCACATTCACCCTCATGAATTTTTTTCATGATCTGTTCAGCTTCTGTAGCATCCACACATCTTAATAGGGTTGAATCAAATGATTTCTTGTAGAGGATTTGACCACTGAGGAAGAATTTGTTGGCTATCTTCCTTATAAATTTCTTGTCACCTGATTGGCTTCCTTCAGGAAATTCTTCTGATTGAAGATATCTTTTGATGTCATGATACCATGGTTCGTTGTCAAACTCTGCTTGGACTATCATGCAATGAGCTGGTTGTTCAAGATTATTAATTCTCAATGGTTTTATATCCATACCATCTTCAGCTTGTAGTAAGGATGATAAAGTTGCAAGAGCATCTGCAAAATGATTCTAAGCTCTTAGGAGATAATCGAATGTTACTTCTTCAAAATTTTCTATCATCTCCTCTAAGTATCTGTGATAAGAAATTAGCTTGGCATCTCGAGTTTGCCATTCACCAGTTGTTTGCAATATGATGAGCATAGAATCTCCATATACTTGCAACCTTTTTACCTTCATTGAAAGGACTAATTGCAAGCCGAGAATGCATGCTTCGTATTCAGCGACATTATTGGTGCATGGAAATACCAATTTCGCAGATACTAGATAATGTTGGCCTTTTGAGGAGATCAGTACTGCCCCAATTCTTGATCCAGATAAGTTGATTGCACCATCGAAATATATGATCCATTTATCATCAACCAATGTCAATATACGATCATCAAGTTGTTTTTCAGGGTTGGCAACATTCTGCGAATTTTCTGCCAACATGTCTGTTATTGCTCATCCTTTGACTGATTTTTAGGATGAACTTCTGATGTCAAATTCAGATAACAAGACTTGCCACTTTGCCAATTTCCCGACCAAGGAGGATTTCTCAAGAAGGTACTTGATCGGATCATTCTCAGTCACTAGCAAAATTTGATGATGAAAGGTGTATTGCCTTAATCTGTGTAATACCCAAATCAATGCAATGCACGTCTTCTCGACTGCCGGGTAATTCATTTCTGATGTTGTGAACTTTTTGCTCAAGTAATAAATGGCTTGTTCTTTACCATCATTTGGTCTTCTTTGTACAAGCACCGCTCCTAACGACTCATAGTGAATCGTCAAATATAAGATCAACGGAACCCCAGGGATTGATGGTACCAACACTGGTGGGCATACCAGATATTTTTTTGATCTTGTCAAAGGCTTGTTGACATTCCGCATCCCACTTCACTTTGGCATTTTTCTTCAATAATTTGAAGAATGGTTTAGCAATCTCAGAAAGCTAATAGATGAAATGGGCAATGTAATTTAATCGCCCCAACAAGCTTCTCACTTCTTTTTATCGTAGAAGGAGTCTTTAAATCGTATATTGCCTTGATCTTGAAGGGATCTATTTCGATGCCCCTGCTACTGACCACAAATCCTAGCAGTTTGCCAGATTTTGGCCCAAAATAGCACTTGTTGAGGTTCAGCCGTAACTTGTACTTTCTAAGTCTTTCGAACAATTTGCGAAGCACCTCAACATGATCTTCACCTTGTTTAGATTTTGCGATCATGTCGTCCACATATACCTCGATTTCTTTGTGCATCATGTCATAGAACAAAGTTACCATTGCCCTTTGATATGTGGCACCAACATTTTTCAAACCGAAAGGCATCACTTTGTAACAAAATGTGCCCCATGGTGTTATGAAGGACGTCTTCGCCTTATCCTCTTTCTTCATGAGGATTTGATTATATCCTGAGAAACCATCCATGAATGAAAATGTTTCGAACCCAGCAGTGCCATCCACTAATACATCGATATGTGAAAGAGGGAAATCATCCTTAGGGCTTGCTTTATTTAGGTCGCAATAATCAACGCACACCCGTACTCGACCATCTTTCTTCATTACGGGTACTATGTTGGCAACCCATTATGGGTATGGTACTACTTCAATGAAACCGACATTGAGCAATTTCATCACTTCTTCTTCTATTTTCTTTGCCAAGTCCGATTTCGTTCGTCTCAGTTTTTGCTTCTTTGGTGGAATACTTGGATCAATTAGCAAAGCATGTTCAACTATGCTCGGATCAAGGCCTGGCTTGTCAGCATAAGACCATGCGAATATATCTTGATATTCTCTGAGCAAATATGTGATTCTTTCTGCTTCTGATGAGGAAAGACTTTCTCCAATCTTAACTTCTTTGGGATTCTCTTTATCACCTAGATTAATAGTGATCGTTTTCTCTAACGTGAATGGCTTTGATTCTTCATGACGAATCCATTCCTTTCTGACCCATTCCTCATCCTCGTTATCCACTTCAATATCGCAAGTGATCTCATCGGAAAGATTTGGGCCATATATGAACCTATTATGGATATGCGAATGCTCATGTCTAACATGTAACAAACATGATTAGTAATTGCATACGAAGTAAGTAATGCACGTGGTCCTATGAAAAACCTTTTGGAAATTCATTTTGAAATTTATTTTGAAAGAATATAAAGACAGAGCTAGTCCTCATATCATTAGATTTCCTTGCTCTTAAAATCATTTTCGCAATAAGGAGCAATATAGAAACCTAAAGCCTCAAGCCTCACGAATTAGGATAATGTTCATCATAGGTTTGGTTTTGTTTCTACATGTCCTTAACAAAATATTTGACCACTTTTGTTGAATTGAAAGACGTGATTATATCTATATCAACAAGAATGTAAATTACAACTGAACTAAAATTGCAAATGAAATCACAAGAAATTTGAAATTGTAATCAATAAAATGCAATGGAAAAAGCTAGTGGCAAAAGTTCAAGAGAATCTTCCTACTCCAGTGCGTAGGTATCTTCTGCTTTGGTTATGATGACGTTGATGGTATTCTCTTCGAATAAACTAGGCAGAACAGATTCTTCCTCTGCATGTAAGTCTTTTTCTTGAAGTAGCTTGGAAGGTCCAGGAAAAGTTTCCTTGATGTGAATCTGATGATAGGGAAGCTCTTTAGCTTTGTCCTTCCATATGGATGGATTAATGATGCGATCACCTCGGCCCTTATAGCCTCTATGGTACTTTTGACCTCGGCCTTGGCTTCCATGGTAATCTCCGGGACGTGCACTTCATTGAGAAGCTTTATAAGCACCATTTTGTGACTTTCTGAAGTTTTGAAGAGATCCAAGAGAGAAATTTATGCCGGCATCTTTCTTAGCTATTCAATTACCTCAAATTCGCTTGTCTTCATGATTAAAAGCAATTATTTGACATCTTCTTCGGTTACTCCTTTCTTTTTATGCTCACCTTCCTTCGGGACATTGCATCTCCCTGATCGGGTTATGGCATCAACTTCTTTGGGAGAGTAATCCCAAGGTACACACTTAGTATCAAACTTTTCTTTTGGAGGGAGAGTGATAATCACAGGCTATGTTTCTTCTCCTTCAATCCTTAGTTGATCAATGGGAAGTTGGATAGTGACTGGTTTGATAGGACTTTCCTCCTCCTTATATTTATCTATCTCATCAAGCTTGATCAGAAATGGTGTAATCATGGATACCATGCTTCTATTGGCTTCGTCAGCATCCATTCCACCCCAGCCATCAGGTGTGATCATTTCATTCTTGAATGCCCACGGAAGAGGTGAATATTTGACACGGTAATTATACCGGTCACTATCTTGACCTAGAAAATCAACAACTTCACCTTGTTTTCGTGCTTTTCGAGCAAATCGCCTATCACCTCGACAAATCTTTTTCTTCTTTTTCTCTTCTCGATCTTCATTTTCTTCGAGATTTAGTTGGCTGATTGGGACCTCATCCATGCCGCCCCATCCATCAGGTACAATGTCTTCATTTTTAAATGCCTATGGTAGTGGAATATATTTGACATGGTAATTATATTTACCGCTGTCTTGACCGAGTAAGTCTACGGTTTCACCTTCCCTGGACGATTTTTGGGTGAAACGTCTTTCACCCTGTCGGACTTTTTCTTTCTGCTTCTCATCCTTATCTGTTTTATCTTGGAGCATTTCCTTCTTAGATAGGGCTTTCTCCTCAGGGCAGATTTCGTCATCCATACAATCCCAGTCATCAGGCATAATTACTTTATTTTGAATGCCCATAGCGATGGGGTATATTTCATTTAGAAGTTATATTTTCCGGAGTCTTCTCTCAAGTTGTCTACAATTTCGCCTTTTAGGAGTGCTTCTTGACGAAAGCGGGCATCTCCTAAACGAGAAGCTTCAATCTTGACTTTATATTCATTTTCATTGTCAGACTTGATCATTGCTTCTTTATCTTTGATCATGTTTACTATATTGTGCTCAGGAAGAGGATTCTGATGTACATTTGGCTCGAGCTCTTGGAAGTTCAATATCTTCTTGTCAATGAGCTGTTGAACCTTGTACTTTAGAGTGGGACAATTATCTACATCATGTCCCCTTTCTCCCATGTGATAGGTGTAGGTTTTTGATTCATCGTACCAAGAAAATCTTGCAGGATTGTCTCTCGGTACTTCTTTGGCCACCAAATGCCTTTCTAGGAGCATTGGTAATAGCTTTGACAGGGGTCGGGGTAACGGTGTGTATTGCCTCACGGGCCTTTTATTTGGCTCGAACTGCCTTGGGTTTTTCCAAGCGACATTTGATTGCTTTGGAAATGATGCTTGATGAGTATTTGGGCTAGACACCATAGCCACTTCTCGGATGGACTCTTTGTCTTTTTTCCCGGAGTAAGGCTTTCGTGCTACTCTTTCTGGAGCCTTCTTCTCTTTCAACCTCCATTCAATTCTCTCACCCACTTTTACCAACATGGTGAATGTTTGACAGCCTGATACATGAAGCTTGTCATAATACTTAATTGGCAATGATTTTAGAAAGAGCTCAATGAGCTCGTCTTCACTTATGGCGGGCTTTACTTGTGAGGCAACAGCTTTTCATCTCTGAGCATAGGCTCTCAACCCTTCATTCTTCCGTTTCTCGGTTCTGACGAGATCTTCTCTAGTTGGAAGTACTTCAACATTAAACTTATACTGGCGAAGGAATTCTCCCGCCAAATGATCCCATTTAATGAAGTCTTCTATGTTGAGGGCTGTGTACCATGCAAGGGCCGCTCCTCACAAACTATCTTGAAATATGCTAATAAGAAGTGGCATGTTATCTGAATATCTTGCCATCTTACAGAGATAATACTTCAAATGGCTTTTGGGACAACCAGTGCCATCATATTTGCTCACGAACTCTAGTTCTTTATAATTTTCTGGAACAACCACCTTCGCATACGGCGAGAACTTGTCGAACCTTTGGAGTTCATAGCCTTGACTTGCTAAGCATTCTTTAATTTTGGCTAATCTCTTGGCCTCTTCTTCATCCTTTGTTTTGGACGTCTTCTTGATTTGATCATCCACTTTCAAATTTAATACCTCAGGCGTAGTCTTTGGAGGATTTTCTTGAACCGGTTCTTTATTTTTGACTGGTTCTTCAATTGGTGTTTCAGTAGTGTTTGAAGTTCCCGCATTTTGAGTAGTAGGATACTGTCTACGGGATGTAAGAATAAAAGCCTTCATTTCTGCCATCATTGTAGCCATTTGGGTCATTTGATTCTCGACTTCAGCTAGTCGAGCACGGGTTTCTTCTTCCGCCATTCTAACTTGTAAGCGAGTCCGAGGTCTTTTACCTTCCGTTGCTAAACAACCTGTCTTGCAAAAAGACCCGATATTAGCATAGTAAAATGATCATGAAACCCTACATACCTTTTAATTGTATGGTTTCATGAGATTGTCAAGGATAAGAAATTTCATACAAGCCTTAGCTTTGTATAAAATTCTTCATCAATGTTTTTCTCAAGGAATCATACAATTCAAAGAATTGTAATCCATGATGATTCTTTATAAAACATACTTTGAAACTTCATTAAGCAATTATTTCAATTTTGAAAATTTTTATTACAATGCTATTCATCAAAATAGGGGAACACTAGCTTAAACAAGTCTAGGCTTCTTGCTAGCTAAGGTAGCTTCAGCCTCTTTATATTCCTTATCTCGTGTCTCCCATTCTTCTATATCGATTACAACCTCCTCGGGAACATACGGCTCTACACCTGGCGTGCTTGGCACTTCGACGTCGATTGGTCGCTTAGCCTTCAACCACCTTATATACTCGTTGGACGCCAAAAAGAGCTTCATTTCTCCTTCCAAATCTTTAGGCCATTGTACTATTTGCTTGGTTGATTTCTTCAAGGAATTCACGATCCCATCAACCCTTGTTCGCAGCTCTTTTCTTTCCCTTTCCGATAGGGGTTTTTGTGGTATCTCAAATGTGAACTCTTCAGGATGCCAAATAGGTAGAACTTGTTGAACCATTCCAAATTTTCGTATGACTCTTAGTGAGTAATAAGCAGTTCCACCACTCAATCCAAGCAAAGGCACCAAATTGCCGTCTTGGGTAGTAATTTGAGCTTTCGCTATCTTCGGCCATTGAATTCTCCATTGAAACTGGTCGGGAGTTAATGCTCTAATGAAGTTTGCCCACTCATGAAAAGAGTATTTTGGCATTTTGTCTTGGAGTTTTAAATACTTCTCAATAAGGTTGGTAGATGAGTCGATCTCTTGAATGCGCATATAACGTTCCCAAGGTTGAATATGGGAAATAAACCACATAGAAAGTAACCCAGCTGAAGCTTGCAGTACACCATTTTGTTGATTTTGGTGTTTGTTCAATGAAATGATGGTCTCAGCCAAGAGCATATTGGAAAAGTCCCATTTTAGGCAAGCTTGCCTAGCAATTACTGTAACGAGAGGATTTAATCCAGTCCTTGATGTGGGGAATAAGATGAATCCGAAGAAGGCAAGAATAAAATCCCTCGCGAAAGTATTTCCAGTTTCTTTCGGCAATTTGGAGTAATTGGCCACCAAGTAAGATAGAGAAAATCTCCTTGTATTTGACTTAATCAACTTTTCCACTTGAGGGGTCTTCAAGTTTAAGAATTCAGCTATAACACTCGCGGGTTTTAATCCAATTGAGGGTTCAACGGTTCTTGACTCGAAATCAATCCCAATGGTTGCCTTATATTCTTCTAGTGTAGGTACCATCTCGTGCTCGCCCAATTGAAATGTGGCAGTGGTAACTTCCCAGAAATGGGATACTGCTTGGATTAAGCTCACTTGGTACTCTAGGTTGATGAGCTTGAGCAAATACCCGAGCCTTTCCCTTATGTATGCTTTGTTGTCCTTTGTCATGTTTACCCACCATGCCAAAAGCTCTTTCCTTGGAATAGGAATAACTTGTATGTCTAGTTTCCCCATTCCGATCTAAAGCATGTAAAAGAAATTGATTATTATTCACCATGGATTACCGATTGATTTTAATGCCTCCATTTCAATTATTTTTCCTTTTAAGGTACGACGGAGGTAAAATACACTTGCATGCCTAGAAAGTAATGCAAATGTCATTTTGAATCCGTTTAGACCTTAAAAGAGCATATATTTGAGATCACGGACAAATTCAATGTGTGATGTAAATACCCATTCTGTCATACTCCATTTAGACCATAAAGTCCTAAACTATAGTTTACAACTTCGAATACATTGAAATAAACGAATAAGCACTTGAATTACATAGAAAATCAGCCATGGACCTATACATTTCATCTAAGAGTGAAAGAATGGTCAAATGGAGTATGACACCCTAATCACGCATTCTAATATGAAAGGGCATTTAGACCAAGCATTGAATGTCATTTAGGCATTTTTTGAAAATGTGCCAACTAACATGCATAATTGTAAAAGAATGGAATTGAACGATACTTGCTTACCAGGACATTTTTGTTTGGTTTTAGGTATACCAACCACAAAGACAAGCGAATGCAACTAGTGAAGTTTTGACGCCTAAAAGGGTAGGATATGCTAAAGGCTCAAGGTTACCACTTTAATGGACAAGGGATCACATTCCAATAGGCAATCAGCTCAAAGTAATGGAATATTATTCCATCTCGGTGATTGGTATTGCATTTAAACGATCCCATGAGCAATCGGCTCACAATTTCGCCTAAATACATACCTCCTAAGGGTAATCCTAAATGTAGCCGGGGTTGGGCCATGGGTGGTGTGTGCTAATGGTATAGTACTAAAGCAATTTAAAGACATGCATAGCAATTAATAACCAATCAGCACTTCTAAAATTTATTCAAACCACATTCAATCCCAACACCATCTTGCAAAACAAGGGTTAGCAAAGACTACACCCCTTATACCACCCGCCTGCAAAACCATTTAACACTATCGTTAGCGGGACGTACCTGGGATCCTTGCAAGCACAAAACACAAGCGTATCGTTCTATCTAGGCTTAAGTCCACTTAGAAAAGGTCCATCCCCAGCGGAGTCACCAAGCCTGTCGCGCCGCGCTTTCTTTTTTTGTGTTTTCGGGATTTGTACGCTAAGGAGGTATTTCCGTGTAAGGGTCTCTCCTAGACCATACCTCACGTGACAGCAGATAGTAATTTCCTATTTGGTCTAAGTTTTTGATTTTGGAGTCGCTACTAGTCATTATTGATAGGTAGACTAGAAACCTAATAGGGGTATGGGAGAAATACCACGATTCTACGAATCAGAGATTCTGAGTACGGGACTTGGTTACGCTAATGATCCCAAATCGAGATCCCTAACGCCCTTTCGGTACCTAAGAACAATACGATGTCTAACGTGTCATGCAAGTTTTCGAGGCTTACCCACTAACTCTATCCATTCTAATCGTAGGAAAATCAATCAAGAATTAAATGCACAATCAATGTCAATCAAATCAATCAATCCTAAATTGTCTCTAAAAATCAAAATGCACCCAAAAACCATCCAAACCCTATTGAAGCCCTAGAAGCTTATTCATTTCATGATTTGCATTTTTTAGGGTTTTTTAGGGGTTAGAACCCTTGAATTTGAGATTTTCTAAAAATGCCACTTGGGCACTTCAAAAAATTCAAATTTTACTTTCTAAGGTGGGCCACAGTGTTTTTGAACCATTATGTGAATTTTTGAAATTTTTTATTTTTTTTTAGGAAATTGAATTTCTGAGAATTTCATTAAACGAGAATTGATTTTTATGATTTTCTGAAAATTTTTATGAATTTTCGAATTTTCCAAATTTTTTTAGAATTTTTATGAATTTTTTATATTTTCTGAATTTTTTATGAATTTTCTGAAAATTTTTATTTTTCTATGAATTTCCTATTTTTCTGAAATTTTCGAATTTCTAAAAATTTTATGAATTTTTATTTTTTTATGAATTTTTTTTATTTTATTTAGTGATTTTTTCAATTTTTTACTTTTTTTAGATTTTTTAGAATTTTTTAGAATTTTTTTTTAAATGCCGCCGGGAAAATGAACCGGACTGGCCCAATTCAACCCGGTTCGGCTTGGCCGAACCGGGCGTTGCCGGCGCTGGCGTCAGTTGTCTTCCCTGGCGAACACCACACCAAAAAACGGTGCCGTTTAATGCCTTTTCCATTGAGGCATTTGGTCGAACACCTAATGGGCATGAACTTCAGTTTAGTGTTTTCGAGGCTGTGACTTTGGATCGAAATCCGACGACCTTCCAGTGATTTTTTTGCCATTCCGATTGATCCATGATAAAGTCCATATTACCTACTACTAATCTAGGCTAACCGGAGTGTCGTCGAACCTCCGCCGGCCGGCGAAATCTAATCTCAAAAAACATTAACCTTCACTGGCTAAAACTTGCATTTTTCAGAACCTAAATGACTATCTTGCTCGCCCTAGCCATCTAAATCGCTCAAAATAGGTATCAAATCATCACAAAAGATAAAGGAACACTAACTTGACCGGCCTATGGCCACAATGATGCTCCGGCAACGTTATTCGAGCTCCGGCAAGATGGTTCATGGGGGTGGCTGACTCGGTTTATGTGTTTTTAATGCCCGAAATGCAATCAAACAACACCAAAAATGATTAGAAATAAGTTTTGAACATCCTAAAATACAAAACCACGATCAGAATGATATGAATTACAAGGTTGAATCAAATCGTATTTTCTGGAATTCTGGAAAAACTGTGACTATGAGGGATGTTTACCTTCTTCGTTTGATGATGAGAAGAAATCGCCGAACTGATCCGCGCCAATAATGACTATGAGCGATGTTCCTTGACACTTGAACTTCAATCTGGTGGTTTTGGATTCGTCGGAAGAGCTCTGGATTCACCGATGGAGCAGGATTTCCAGGGCCTCACGATCAGTTCTTCATTGATCAACAGAGGAGGAGGTCCTCCTTGAACGATCGATTCGCCGGCGCCGTTCCGTTCACCGGCGCTGAACACTCGATCAGGGGACCTCAACTTCCTATTCTCGCTCTAGATTTTCTTTGTTTTCGCATTGTTTCTCTCTCCTCTCTCTCTCTCTCTCTGGCATTTCATCGAACACATTCTCCTCCCTCGTTCAGTTTTTTCAGCTTTTTGTTGATCAAAATTCCCGCCTAAAATCAGTTGCCACCGCCTTCCAATCGGTTGTAACCGATCTCCGACGCCAGCTAGAGAATCTCCAGCTGGCCAACTTGATTAAAACGTGCTAATTTGATCGGAGAAGGTCGGCGAAGTCGCGGGGCTAAAGATATTTTTCTGGGTTTAATGGGCATTCTGGGTAAACAGGGTGAAGAAGGTGACCGACCCGGGTCGGGTCGGGTTGACCCGGCCGATCCGATAGACCCGGGTTGGTCTAAATTCACAAATTCGACACGATTTTAACCCAATTTTTCATATTTAAACCCAAAATTGAATTCCTCATCATATTTTGAACCCAAATATATGATTTTCCCTAATTTTTGTCATAATCATGTCCAAGATTTTCAAACTTTTGTATTCGGGTTATTAGGGTTTTGTTCAATTCGATATCTTAATAACCTGATTAGGCAAAATTGGTGCCAAAATTGAATTACTCACATATGATTAACCCTAGAAATGGTGGTCTCATGGTTCGGCAATTTCATATTGGGCACGATTCCCAATTTAGACTCAATTTCTAATTTTTAATTGAATTTTGGGGTTTTCTGATTTCTTTGACAAATTGAGCAATTAGACCGACCATTATGTAATTCAAGGTCCCATAATCATTTGTTGTGAAGACACTATGACTTAAAAATGACTAGAAAAGAATTAATTGCATTTTCGGTTCAATTCGGGTTTGATTTTGCCCAATTTTAGGAAAAACACCTACCCGATTGAATTTTTTTCAAAATTAATGATGTATTAATGAAATTAGATTTAAAATAAGACTAATGACTATTTTTATGGAATTTTCTAATTCCATTTGCTATTTTTATTGATTTTCTCACTTATTTTGACTAATAGAAATTAAGGAAAAATGCAGGAAAATGCTAAAAAATTTATTTTAGTTTAGAAGTAGGTTTCTAGGCTTGGCCAAGATTCCTAGTCCTAATTTTGAGATTTTTGAAAATATGAAAAAAAAATGAGCTAAAAATCAGGTGTCAATAATAGAATCGTGGTATTTCTCCCATACCCCGATTAGGTTTCTAGTCTACCTACCAATAATGACTAGTGGCGACTCCAAAATCAAAAACTTAGACCAAATAGTAAATTACCATCCGCTGTCACGTGAGGTATGGTCTGGGAGAGACCTTTACACGGAAATACCTCCTTAGTGCGCAAATCCCGAAATTCCCAAAAACAAAAGCGCGGCGTGACAGGACTGGGTGCGAAAATTGACCATTTTACCCCTTCCTCTTTGCTTTATTTACTTTTGTACCATTTAGCCTTTTCTATTAATTAGAAAGTGTGGAATTTTGTCAGTCCTTGGATCCGAGCTTGTCCATCAAGATGCATTGGTGGCCATTGGATCAAACTTGAGTGGGGTAGGTGGGGTTGTCATAATCTCTCTCTCTCTCTCTCTCTCTCTCTCTCTCTCTCTCTCTCTCTCTCTCTCTCTCTCTCTCTCTCTCTCTCTCTCTCTCTCTCTCCTCCCCCACCCCTCCGCGCGCGTGCCTGCAGTCTGAAGCCCCGCCGCACGCCGCCGTCCACTCAACCGCCGGAGCGCTCGCCGTCACACGCCCAACCGCCGGCGCCGCCGCTGCTTCCTCGCCGGCTCCCCTGCTCTCCTTTCCCCTGTTTCAGTCCGACCCAACTGAACCCCACCTTGGCCGAGCTGCTGCTACTCCGCCCATCGTCCGTCTGGCCTGTCGCTGCTGTGGGACGCCACACCTCGGTCGAGCCCCCAGTAGCTCCGCCGTCGATGCTGCTATTCCGGCGAAGCCCCCCTGCATCGCTTCCCTTGTCTCGGCTCACCTTCCCCTGTTCCGGCGACGACACGACTGTTCTTGCTTCTTTTCTTGCTCGTTGCCGCCACCCGTGAGCCGCCCACTCGCCCCTGCTGCCGCCGAGCCCCTGCCGCTGCCTTACCGGCCATTCTCGCAACTCAGTCGAGGCCGCCGCCGCTGCCGCCCCTGTTCCAATCGCCGCAGCCCTGTTCCGGCGACTCGCTGCCTTGCTCGGCTCACTCTCGACTTTGGACTCGAATAAGCAACTCCCTAAACCCTACCTAGGACAATCGGGTATTGATAAACTTGTTTAGGGGTTGATTAGTGTGAAATTAGGGGCTGTTATGTGCTAATTTAGTGGCTGTTTGTGGCTGAATGTGGTGCCTGAATTGTGGTGCAAATGTGGCTGTTTGTGGCCGAGTGTGGTGGCTGATTTGTGGTGCAAACATGGGCTAAAATGTGGTGGTTCAAGGGCCGTTTTGTGTGATGATTTGTGGGACCGATTGGTGCTCGAAGTGAGGCTTAAATGTGTGATAGTTCGTGTGTGAATTAATATTCAATTAGTGGCAATTTGCATTGGTTGTTCGTTGTTGAAGCGAGTGTGTTTGAGTGGCGGTTTGACTTGTGATTTTTCCCCATGTGTGATTTTATGCCTAAATTGCATTGGATGTGCTGTGTTGGGGGTCGGGTTCTATGGCCTATCGAGGCCTTTGTGCGCTCGATTTAGTATGGTGCATTTTGTGGAAATTGTGGTGGATAGGATGTTTGAACGAATTGATTGAGTGATTGGCGAATGAGCAAGTTGAGTGTGGTTTTAATGTGTGAATGACAAGGAATTGTTGGGTCATGTGGTGTGTGTGATTTGAAAGGCTCTGATGCGTGTTTACACGGGGATTGATTGGTCCTAAGGCGTGTTGACGCGGGATAGTGCCTGGATAGATCGGAGGGTTGATAACCTGAGGCGTGTTGACACGGGTTGAATGAAAGGACCTGATGCGTGTTACGCGGGTCGTGGATGGTTTGAGTGAATTCGTATGTGTACGATGTTGCGTGGAATGTGATGTGTGGTGAGTGTCGCGCCGCGCTTTTGGGGGATTTTCAGGATTTGCGCGCTAAGGAGGTATTTCCGTATAAGGGTCTCTCCCAGACCATACCTCACTTGACAGTGGAAGGTGATTTCTAAATTTGTGATTTTGGAGTCGCCACTAGTTATTATTGGTAGGTAGACTAGAAACCTAATCGAGGTATGGGAGAAATACCACGATTCTACGAACCAGAGATTCTGACGGGGACTTGGTTACGTTATTGATCCCAAATTGAGATCCCTAACGCCCTTTCGGTACTTAAGAACGATATGATGTCTAACGTGTCATGCAAATTTCCGAGGCTTACCCACTAATCCTATCCGTTCTAATCGCAGGAAAGACCAAACAAGTATTGAATGCACAATCAAAGTCAATCAAGTCAATCAATCCTAAGTGGTCTCTAAAACAAAAATCAATCATAACACCCAAACCCTAATGAAGCTCTAAAAGCTTGTTCATTTTATGATTTACACATTTTTTAGGGTTTTAGGGTTTTTTAGGGGTTATAATCCCTGAATTTGAGATTTTCTAAAAATGCCACTTGGGCACTTCCGAAAATTCAAATCTCACTTTTTATGGTTAGCCACGATGATTTTGGACCATTCAGTGAATTTTCAAAATTTTTGATATTTTGATTTTTTTTGTCGGAAATTTTATTAAAAATGAGAACTGATTTTTTTATGGTTTTCTGAAAATTTTTATGAATTTTCCAATTTTTTTTACAATTTTTTTATTGATTTTCCAATTTTTTTTACATTTTTTATTTGTATTTTCCGAATTTTCGAAATTTTTATGAATTTTCTTAAAATTTTGGATTTTTCTGAATTTTCTGAAATTTTTGAATTTTTATGAATTTTCTGTAAATTTTGAATTTTTTATTTTTGAATTTTCTGATTTTCTAAAAAAAATTCTAATTTTTTATGATTTTTGTGATTTTTACATTTTTTTTAGAAATTTTTAAATTTTCCCGCCGGGGAAACGAACCGGACTAGCCCGGTTCGACCCGGTTCGGCCAAGCCGAACCGGGCATCGCCGGCGTCCCGTCCGGCGAGCACGGTGCCCAAAACGGCACCATTTCGGCTCAGATTCTTTGGGGCATTTCCCCGAACACCTGGTGGGCACTGTTCTAAGTTTGATGTTTTCAAGGCCGCCGGTTTGAGCTCATCGCCGATGAGCCTCCGGCGACTTTTTGACTATTCCGACTGATCCATGATGAAGTTCATATTACCTGTTACTAATCTAGCTTAATCGTTGTGCCGTCGGACGTTCGCCGGCCGGCTAAAATTCAGTCCAAAAACCCTAACCTTCACCGGCTAAACTTGCATTTTTCAGAACCTAAATGACTATCCTATTCGCTCTAGCCGTCTAAATCGGTTCCAATCAGCATCAAATCATCAAACAAAGTTCAAAGGAAGCCTACTTGGATGACCTATGGTCACGGTGACGCTCCGGCAGGGTCACCTGAGCTCCGGCGAGGGGTTTCAATGGCGGGGTCGACTCGGTTCATGCATTTTAATGTCCAAAAACACAATCAAACAACAACAAAATGATTAGAAACTAGTAATGAACATCAAAATGCCAAGATTCGTCAGTGAAATCACTCAAATATGCACATTGAGGTCAAAACCAAATTCTGGAAAAATTTTGAAAAAACTGACCATGAGCCGATTTTACCTGTTTCGTTCAATGATCAAACAAAATTGTCGAACTGATCGGCGTCCCGAGGGTTGTTCTCTGACACTCGGTCTTCACCCTGGTGGTCTTGGATTTGCCGGAACAGGTCTGAATCGGTCGGACGGAGCTTGTTTTCAGGCGTTCCCGATCAACCTTCTTCTGGTTCACCCGAGGAGGAGATCCTCCCTAGACGGTCGATTTGCCGACGCCGTTCAATCGACCGGCGCCGATCACTCAACCTGGGGGATCTCTACTCCTCTATCTCTCTAGATTTCAAGCTTTTTCTCTCTGTTTCTCTCTCCTCCTTCCCTCTGGAATTTCGTCAAACACCTTTCTTCTTCTTGGGTTAGTTTTTTTCATTTTTGTTTTGCGATTTTTCCCGCTCAAAACTTGTTGGAACCGAATTCCGATCGGTTGGGGTGGTTAACTGGTGCCAGCTGGAGATTTTCCAGCTTGCCCAGTCGATTTCCACGTGCCAAAATAGCTGGAAATGATCGGTGAAGTCGCGGGTTTGATTCGGTTTTCTGGGTTTAGTGCACGTTTTAACAATCCGGGTGAAGAAAATGACCTACCCGGGTCGGGTCGGGTTGACCCACTCGACCCGACAGACCTGGGTTGGTCTAAATTCTCAAATTCGACCCGATTTTGACCTAATTTTCCAAATTTAATCCCAAAATTGAATTCCCCATCATATTCCAAACCCAAATATATAATTTTCCCCAATTTTTATTATAATTGTGTCCAAGATTTTCTTATTTTTATATTCGGGTTAATAGGGTTTTGTTCAATTTGATGTCCTAATGACCTGATTAGACAAAATTGGTGCCAAAATTGAATTATCCATATCTGATTAACCCTAGAAACGATGGTCCCATATTTCGACAATTTCATATTGGGCACGATTCCCAATTTGGGTTCAAAATTCTTAATTTTCAATCAAATTTTGGGGATTTTTTATTCTTATGTCAAATTGTGCAATTGGACCGACCATTATGCAATTCAAGATCCCAGAATCATTTGTTGTTAAGACACTATGACTTAAAAATGACTAGAAAAAATTTAATTGCATTTTTGGTTCAATTTGAGTTTAATTTTGCCCAATTTTGGGAAAATCACATGCCCGATTGAGAATTTTCAAAATTGACAATGTATTCATGAAATTGGATTTAAAATAAGACTAATGACTATTTTAATGGAATTTTCTGATTCCATTTGCTATTTTTCTTGATTTTCTCGCCTATTTTGACTAAAAGAAATTAAGGAAAAATGCTAAAAAATGCTAAAAAATTATTTTTTGGTTTAGAAATAGGTTTCTAGGCTTGGCCAAGATTCCTAGTCCTAATTTTGAAATTTTTGAAAATATGGAAAAAATGAGCTAAAAATTATGTGTCAACAACTGCCCCTCTTTGAGATTGAGCACGTTAGAAGTTGATCTCAAAGACAAGGTGACACCTGAATTTTTAGTCGACTCACTAAACAAGATAAGATGGAAATTTCACAACAATTGATTAAGGTCTTGCTTTTGAAATTCGTGATCTAATCCAAAGGTTCTCTTTTCGGAACACATTTTGAAAGGTTCTTAATGATTGAGAAAGAGAAACTTTGAAAGGTTCTTAATGATTGAGAAAGAGAAACTTACCTATTTGTGAGAGTTTCTTTGTTGCTTATCCAAGAGTATGAATTGATGGTGGTGATGATTATGATGGTTATTCTGATTTCGTGGTTTAAGGACGAACTCACGAATCATGAACACCTGAGGCTCCTCGCCTGAGGATTTTGGAGACTTGCCAAGAGGTTCCTCACCCGTAGGATTTTGGAAATTGCTTAGGGGCTCCTCGCCTATAGGATTTTGGATTTGCCTAGTGGTTCCTCATCAGTAGGACTTGAATTTGCCTAGGGGCTCCTCGCTTGTAAGACTTTGGAAATTACTTAGGGGCTCCTCGCTTGTAGGACTTTGCATTTGCCTAGGGGCTCCTCGCCTGTTGGACTTTGGATTTGCCTAGGGGCTCCTCGCCTGTAGGACTTTGAATTTGCCTAGGGGCTCCTCGCCTGTAGGACTTTAAATTTTGGAAACTTGCCATGTGATTCCTCACCCGTAAAGTTTTGGAAATTGCCTAGAGGCTCCTCGCCAATAGGACTTGAATTTTGGAGACTTGCCATGTGGTTCCTCACCCGTAGGATTTTGGAAATTGCCTAAAGGCTCCTCACCTGTAGGACTTGAATTTTGGAGACTTGCCATGTGGTTCCTCACCCGTAGGATTTTGGAAATTACCTAAATGCTCATCGCCAATAGAACTTGAATTTTGCCTAGTGGTTCCTTACCAATAGGACTTTGGGAAGACTTCAAACAATGAATGCCTTGATCGTGAGTTATGTGATTTTGAGGTTTCACTAACCTTTATATGGTTTTTAGTTGACCAAAAACTATTTTGAAAAGTAGTTTTGAAATTGATCAAAACTGTTTGAAATGTAGTTTTTTTTTAGCTTACCACAAACTGTTTGAAAACTTGGTTTTAAGTTGACCAAAAACTTTTGAAACCTGGTTTTGAAATATGCATTCTTTGTATTAAATGCATTTCAGGCAATCAAATTTCCTTTTCAAGGAATTATCTAAACAAAATGCTTACAATCTTTTAAGAAATGCTTGAAATAATTGTTTGGAAGACCTTCATTAGAAAGGATTTGTTTCAATCTATGAACTTGGTCTTTCCTTCAATCGATTGAAAGGGGACTAATATGATATCCCTCAATTTTATCTCTCTTAACCAATCTTTAGGTGTTCGGAGATGTTCGCAATATATACAATCCAATTGATTCGATAAGGTCTTTCAAAAGGTTGTACTGTTGGCTTGGTCAATGGCTATTCAAAGGATAGGCATTCTAAGGCCAAGAAAAAGATTTTGTCACTACTGACTTCGGGTCCACAAGTTAAGAACCTCAAGGACAAAACAAGATAGTATTACATACATTTCTTTGAGTGATGACCTCTTGTCATAAAGTCATGTTTCTACTCTCAACATCCCAATCTGAAGAGTCTTTGGGGAGAGGTTGTATTGTTGGTATTGGGTAGGCTCAAAAGGCTCATTTGTTTGAATTCAAGGTTTTCATGAAATTGATGATCTTCTTGGCATCACCACTTTTTCTTTTCTTCTTTTTCACTAGAGATCTTTTCTTCTATGAACATCAGAGTCCTCTAAACATTCATCACAATCTCTTTTTCTTTTGATCATTCTCACTTGTTGTGATCTATAATCTCTCATGATCTTGACTTTGCTTTGTCACGACAATTTGTCGTTTTGAGCTTTCTTTTACACTCTCTTTTCTTTCTCATTTTTTCCTCAAGCATTTGGCCTTGCTTTTACCAGGCACACTGCTTTTTCATGCCCCAGACTCTTTTGTCTTTGATCTTTTCAAATTCTAAGGACTCTGTGTTCTGCCCTTTTGTTTCCTATCTATTAAAGTGGATCATATGCTCATGCTCCAGTATGAAGAGATGATCACCAATTTAGGGTTCTGAAATAAATATTCAGGCTCAATTGGGCTTTGCCAAAGGTAATATGTTTGGGTATAAGAAATGAAGTGCTCTCCTTCCTCTTGGGATGTTTTGAGCTTCCATATGACTTCATATGAAGTTATCTCAGAAAGATTGATGCAAGAATATGCAATAAAATCTTTCTTGATCCTATTCTCCATAGCTATCAATCCACAAACCTCCTGATTTGCCCCAATGTAGGGTGGTTCTTAACAGGGTTGTTTTAGGAAAACTTCTCCACTGTTTTGGCTCAAATTTGGTTTGCAAGGGGTAAGCATGTGTTTGGGATAGTGAAATGATTGCCTTTCATCATTTCAATCCATGTAATCATTGCGAATATCACCTATTTCCTTCGGATGAGTTTTTTCTCACTCACTTCTACACTTTGACTTTGAGTATATAAGGGACGTGTTTGGATATGGCTTACCTTTCATCATTTGAAGGTCTTTCCATTCAATTTGATCCAAACTTTTTTCTATGAAATTTTTCAAAGCATTTTGTCAAATTATCCCTTTTAGGGAATTCTGATGCTTAGTGCATTTTCAAAGAAAGTATGTTTCAAAATCTTTGATTGAAATATTTCTGAGGTATTTTCCTTTTCAAAACAATTTGTTTTGTTTTTGCTCAGCCTTAGTGTCATTTTGCTTGGGGAAGAAAAAGTTTGATTTTTCTCTTAGAAAGGCAACCTCTTTAGCACATGCCCTCACGATTTAGGGATACCTGTCTAATCAACTTACCAAGATCCCTCTTGTTTGCATGCTTTTACTTCGGTTACACTAGGGATTCTTCTGTTGTTGCTCCCTTTTCTTTGTCTCTCTGGGGATGATAAAAAGGAAAGCACATTAGAGGATATCAATAGAAAATAGAATTGGAAGTGATACTTCCCTCTACTATTTGATAACTCCATTGGGAATTCTGAAATCATCGACTGGTTCAGACTCTTTTTGCTTTCTTCTTGAATGTTCATCTTCATTTCATGGGTAGAAAATCTTGACAGCATCTGCGTTTACAGGATAGGCCAATTCCGTTCCTGTCATATCTACAAGAATCAATGCTCCTCCAGGAAAAACTTTCTTGACAATGTATGGACCCTCATAATTTGGAGTGAATTTGCCACGAGGATCTGAATTGTTGAAGATGACTTTCTTCACTACTAAATCCTTTGTTTTGAAATTCCTCAGTTTCATCTTTCGATTAAAGGATTTAGCCACTCGTCTTTGATAGGCTTGTCCATGGTATATGGCTCTTAATCTCTTTTCATCGATCATGTTGAGTTGTTCGTATCTTTGTTGGATCCACTCAACTTCTGAAAACTTTAACTGAGATAGTATCCTTAATGAAGGAATTTCTACTTCAATAGGTAGCACTGCTTCCATTCCATAAACCAAAGAAAATGGGATTGCTCCAGTTGATGTTTGAATTGAAGTCCGGTATGCCATCAAAGCATACGGCAACCTTTCGTGCCAATCACGATAATTTTCGGCTGTCTTGGCCAGTATCTTCTTGATATTCTTATTTGCCGCTTCAACTGCTCCATTCATTTATGGACGATATGGAGATGAGTTCAGATGTCGGACATGGAAGTGCTCAAGTAAATCATCTACAATTCTGTTGTTTAGATTTGAGCCATTGTCCGTAATTATTGCTTCTGGAACTCCGTACCTAGCAATGATGTCTCGCCTGATGAATCTTGCGACATTCTTGACAGTAACATTTGTGTAGGAGTTTGCTTCAATCCATTTAGTGAAATAATCGATGGCAACCAGGATAAACGGGTGTCCATTTGAGGCATTGGGGTTGATTGGACCAATCATATCAATGCCCCACATTGAAAATGGCCATGGGTCGGACATTTGATGTAGCTCATTTGGCGGTGCATTGATTTTATCTCCATAAACCTGACATTGATGGCAACATCTCACATGTTGGATGCAATCTGATTCTATTGTCATCTAGTAATATCCCAATCTCATAATCTTTCGGGCTAGAAGATGTCCATTCATGTGCGGTCCACATTCACCCTCATGAATTTCTTTCATGATCTGTTCAGCTTCTGTAGCATCCACACATCTTAACAGGGTTGAATCAAATGATTTCTTGTAGAGGGTTTGACCACTAAGGAAGAATTTGTTGGCTATCTTCCTTATAAATTTCCTGTCACCTGGTTGGCTTTCTTCAGGAAATTCTCCTGATTAAAGATACCGTTTGATGTCATGATGCCATGGTTCGTTGTCGAACTTTGCTTGGACCATCATGTAATGAGCTGGTTATTCGAGAATATTGATTCTCAATGGTTTTATATCCATACCATCTTCAGCCTGTAATAAGGATGACAAAATTGCAAGAGCATCCGCAAAATGATTTTGAGCTCTTGGGAGATAATCGAATGTTACATCTTCGAAACTTTCTATCATCTCTTCTAAATATCTGTGATAAGGAATCAATTTGGCATCTCGATTTTGCCATTCACCAGTTATTTGCAATATGATGAGCATAGAATCTCCATATACTTGCAACCTTTTTACCTTCATTGAAAGGGCTAATTGTAAGCCGAGAATGCACGCTTCGTATTTAGCGACGTTATTGGTGCATGGAAATACCAATTTCGCAAATACCGGATAGTGTTGGCCTTCTGGGGAGATCAGTACTGCCCCAGTTCCTGATCCAGATAAGTTGGTTGCACCATCAAAATACATGGTCCATTTGTCGTCGACCAATGTAAATATATGATCATCAAGTCGTTCTTCAGAACTGGCAATATTCTGCGAATTTTCTGCCAACATGTCTACTATCGCTCGTCCTTTGACTGACTTTTGGGATGAACTTCTGATGTCGAACTCAAATAACAAGACTTGCCACTTTGCTAATTTCCCGACCAAGGAGGATTTCTTAAGAAGGTACTTGATCGGATCATTCTCGGTCACTAGCAAAATTTGATGATGAAGGGTGTACTATTTTAATCTGTGTAATACCCAAATCAGTGCAACGCATGTCTTCTCAACTGCTGGGTAATTCACTTCTAATGTTGTGAACTTCTTGCTCAAGTAATAAATGGCTTGTTCCTTACCATCATTTGGTCTTCTTTGTACAAGCACTGCTCCTAACGACTCATAGTGAATCCTCAAATATAAGATCAGTGGGACTCCAGGAATTAGTGGTACCAACACTGGTGGGCATACCAGATATTCTTTGATCTTGTCAAAGGCTTGTTGACATTCCGCGTCCCACTTTACTTTGGCATTTTTCTTTAACAGTTTGAAGAATGGTTTAGCAGTCTTAGAAAGCTGATATATGAAACGGGCAATGTAGTTTAATCGCCCCAACAAACTTCTTACTTCTTTTACTGTAGAAGGAATCTTTAAGTCATATATTGCTTTGATCTTGAAAGGATCAATTTCGATTCCCCTGTTACTGACCACAAATCCTAGCAGTTTGCCAGATTTTGCCCCAATACACACTTGTTAGGTAAAGCCGCAACTTGTACTTTCTAAGTCTTTTAAACAATTTACGAAGCACCTCAACATAATCTTCTCCTTGTTTGGATTTTGCAATCATGTCATCCACATATACCTCGATTTCTTTGTGCATCATGTCATGGAACAAAGTTACCATTGCCGTTTGATATGTGGCACCAGCATTTTTCAAATCGAAAGGCATCACCTTGTAACAAAATGTGCCCTATGGTGTTATGAATGATGTTTTCGCCTTATCCTCTTTCTTCATGAGGATTTGATTATATCCTGAGAAACCATCAATGAATGAAAATGTTTCGAACCCAGCAGTGCTATCCACTAATACAACGATATGTGGAAGCGGGAAATCATCCTTAGGGCTAGCTTTATTTAGGTCGCGATAATCAACGCACACCCGTACCCGACCATCTTTCTTCATTACGGGCACTATGTTGGCAACCCATTCTGGATATGGTACTACCTCGATGAAACTGACCTTGAGCAATTTCATAATTTCTTCCCCTATTTTCTTCGCCAATTACGGCTTTGTTCGCCTCAGTTTTTGCTTCTTTGGTGGAATACTTAGATCAATTGGCAAAGCATGTTCAACTATGCTTGGATCAAGGCTTGGCATGTCAGCATAAGACCATGCAAATATACCTTGATATTCCTTGAGCAAATCTGTGATTCTTTCTGCTTCTGTTGAGGAAAGACTTTCTCCAATCTTAACCTCTTTGAGATTCTCTTTATCGCCTAGATTAATAGTAATCTTTTTCTCTAACGTGAGTGGCTTTGACTCTTCATGACGGATTCAATCTCTTTTGATCCATTCCTCATCTTCATTATCCACTTCAATATCGCAAGTGATCTCCTTAGAGAGATTTGGGTCACATATGAACATATTATGGATATGTGAATGCTCATGCCTGACATGTAACAAACATGATTAGTAATTGCATACAAAGTAAGTAACGCACATGGTCTTATGAAAAACTTTTTGAAATTTGTTTTGAAAGAACATAAAGACAGAGCTAGTCCTCATATCATCAGACTTCCTTGCTTTTAAAATCGTTTTCGCAACGAGGAGCAATATAGAAACCCAAAGCCTCAAGCCTCACGAATGAGGATTATGTTCATCATAGGTTTGGTTTTGTTTCTACATGTCCTTAACAAAATATTTGACCACTTTTATTGAATTGAAAAACGCAATTACATCTATATCGAAAGGAATGTAAATTGCAACTGAATTGAAATTGCAAATGAAATCACAAGAAACTTGAAATTGCAATTAACAAAATGCAATGGAAAGAAAAGTTTGCAGCAAAAGTTCAAGAGAATCTTCCTACTCCAGTGCGTAGGTATTTTCTACCTCAGTTACGATAACGTTGATGGTATTCTCCTCGAATAAGCTTGGCAGAACAGATTCTTCCTTTGCATGTAAGTCTTCTTCTTGAAGTAGCTTGAAGGGTCCAGGAAAAGTTTTCTTAATGTGGATCTGATGATAGGGAAGCTCTTTAGCTTTGCCCTTCCATATGGATGGATTAATGAGGCGATCACCTCGGCCTCTACAGCCTCCATGGTTCTTTCGACCTTGGCCTTGACCTCCATGGTGATCTTTAGAGTTATTTGGAATATAACCTATTCTGTGATTCATCCTTGTAGCGAGTGAAGTGATAGGTTCCTTGATTCCTTGGGATTTCGATCCAAGGCCATTACCGAGAGTAAATCCATACTGGCATAACACCCTTCCAGACATAATGGATGGTGTTGTGAACTCCGGGGATTTTATGATGCAACCAGCAGGAATTTGCAACATTGAGATCATTTCGAAGGAATGATAATTTGGTTATTCTTTCACTTCGGGTTCGACATACGGTATTGCACTCTCCTTGTAGGTGGTGAAATCTGTCTCCCCGTGTACGGTGATCATCTTGCCATTAATGACAAATCTGACCTTCTGATGAAGACTTGAAGGAATGGCGCCAGCCATATGAATCCAAGGTCTTCCGAGTAACAAGTTGAAAGTCCTTGGAATATCCACTACTTGGAAGTTAATCAGGAAAGGCACAGGGCCTATGTTTACCTCAAGCTCGATATCGCCAATTACGTCTTTCTTCATTCCATCAAACGAGCGCACTGTTACCTTAGAAGGTTTGATGACCTCTTTACTAATCCCTAAGTGATGCTGTGTGCTTAGTGGACACAAATTAAGTGCGAAACCATTATCGATCGGCACCCGTGACACCTCCTTGCCCCGGCATCTGACGGCAATATACAGGGCTTTATTGTGGGAACGACCATCAATTGGGAAATCCTCATCAAAGAAGGCAATTTGATCCTTCCAAAGAATGGCGCCAACAAAGTCTTCCAATTGTACCTCATTAATTATTTCCGGGACGTGCACCTCATTGAGAAGCTTCATAAGCACCATTTTGTGGCTTTCTGAAGTCTTGAAGAGATCCAATAGAGAAATCTGTGCCGGCATCTTTCTTAGCTGTTCAATTACCTCAAATTCGCTCGTCTTCATGACCGAAAGCAACTGTTTAACATCTTCTTCGGTCACTCCTTTCTTTTCGTGTTCACTTTCCTTCGGGACATTGCATCTCCCTGATCGGGTTATGGCATCGACTTCTTTGGGAGAGTAATCCCAAGGTATACACTTAGTGTCAAACTTTTCTTTTGGAAGGAGAGTGATGATCACAGGCTGCGTTTCTTCTTCTTCGATCCTTAGCTGATCAATGGGAAGTTGAATAGTGATTGGTGTGACGGGACCTTCTTCCTCCTTATATTTATCTACCTCATCAAGCTTGATTAGGAATGGTGTAATCATGGATACCATACTTCTGTTGGTTTCGTCAGCATCCATTCCACCCCAACCATCAGGTGTGATTATTTTGTTTTTGAATGCCCATTAAGGAGGTGTATATTTGACACGGTAATTGTATTTACCGCTGTCTTGACCCAGATAGTCAATGACTTCACCTTGTCTTCGTGCTTTTCGAACAAATCGCCTATCATATCGGTGAGTTTTTTTCTTCTTTTTATCTTCCTGATCTTCATTTTCCTAGAGATTCAATTGGCTGATCGGGACCTCATCCATGCCACCCCATCCATCCGGTACAATATCTTCCTTTTTGAATGCCCATGGTGGTGGTGTATATTTAGGGGTAAGTACAGTGCAAGTGCCATAACTTTTGTACGGAGGACACTTAAGTGCCATAACTTTTTTTTTGCTCACTTGAGTGCCATAACTTTCAAAAAAAAGATCACTTATCGAGACGAACGGAGGCCATGGAATGATTCATCGACACCCTCTCTTCAAGCTGGTGGTGCTCGCCTCAATGGGAAGATCACCGTTTGGCTGGAAAAGCCACGGTTTCGGGCCCTCACGACCAACCCCTCTGACAAGCTAGTCGTGAGGGCCTGAAACCGCGGCTTTTCCAGTCGAACGGTGAAGAGGGGGTGTCGGTGAATCATTCCATGGCCTCGTTATCTCAATTTCCGTTTTAGCCTCCGTTGTGAAGGTAAAAATGCTTCGTAGTCACACAAATCGGCTCGATAAATGTGTGACTACGAAGCATTTTTACCTTCATCAACGGAGGCTAAAACAGAAATTTCGAGACGAACGGAGGCCATGGAATGATTCACCAACACCCCCTCTTCAAGCTGGTGGTGCTCGCCTCACCGGGAAGGTCATTGTTCGGACGGAAAAGCCGCGGTTTCGGGCCCTCACGACCAGCTCGTAAGTGGCACTTAAGTGATCTTTTTTTTGAAAGTTATGGCACTCAAGTGAGCCAAAAAAAAAGTTATGGCATTTAAGTGTCCTCCGTACAAAAGTTATGGCACTTGCGCTGTACTTACCCCGTATATTTGATATGGTAATTATATTTACCGCTGTCTTGACCGAGTAGGTCTACAGTTTCGCCTTCCCTGGCTGTTTTATGGGTAAAATGCCTTTTACCCTGAAGGACTTTTTCTTTCTCCTTTTCATCCTGATATGTTTCATCTTGAAGCACTCTTTCTTGGGTAGAGCTTTCTCCTCAGGATTGGTTTCATCATCCATACCACCCCAGCCATCAGGCACAATTACTTCATTTTTGAACGCCCATGGCGATGGGGTATATTTCACTTGGAAGTTATATTTTCCGGAGTCTTTTCCCAAGTTGTCTACAATCTCGCCTTTTAGGAGTACTTCCTGACGAAAGCGAGCATCTCCTAATCGAGAAGCTTTAATCTTGACTTCATATTCATCTTCATCATCGGACTCGATCACTGTTTCCTCATCCTTGATCATGTTTACTGTATTGTGCTCAGGAAGAGGATTCTGATGTACAATTGGCTCGGGCTCTTGGAAGTTCAATATCTTCTTGTCAATGAGCTGTTGAACCTTGTTTTTTAGAATGGGACAATTATCTACATCATGTCCCCTTTCTCCCATGTGATAGATGCAAGTTTTTGACTTGGATTTTTCCAAGCAACATTTGATTGCTTTGGAAATGACGCTCGATGAATACTTGGGCTTAACACCATAGCCACTTCTCGGATGGGTTATTTGTCTCTTTTCCTAGGATAAGGCCTTCGTGTTGTTGTTTCTTGAGCCTTCTTTTCTTTCAAACCCCATTCAATTCTCTCACCTACTTTGACCAACATGGTGAATGTCTGATAGCCTGATATATGAAGCTTGTCGTAATACTCAGTAGGCAACGATTTTAGGAAAAGCTCAATGAGATTGTCTTCACTTATGGCGGGCTTTACTTGTGAGGTAATGACTTTCCATCTCTGAGCATAGGTTCTGAACCCTTCATTCTTCCGTTTTTTGGTTCTGACGAGATCTTCTCTAGTTGGGAGTACTTCAACATTAAACTTGTACTGGCGAAGAAATTCTCCCGCCAAATGATCCCATTCAGTGAAGTCTTCTATGTCGAGGGCTGTATACCATGCAAGGGCTGCCCCTCTCAAACTATCTTGAAATGTGCTGATAAGAAGTGGCGTGTTGTCTGAATATCTTGCCATCTTACGGAGATAATACTTCAAATGGCTTTTGGGACAACCAGTGCCATCATACTTGCTCACAAACTCCGGTTCTTTATGGTTTTCTAGAACAACCAACTTTGCATACGACGAGAACTTGTCGAACCTTTGAAGCTCGTAACCTTGACTTGCTAAGCATTCTTCAATTTTGGCCAATCTCTTGGCCTCTTCTTCATCCTTTGTTTTGGATGCCTTTTTGGTTTGATCATCCTCTTCCAAATTCACTACCTCAGGTGTAGTCTTTGGAGGATTTTCTTGAACCGGTTCTTTGCTTCTAACTAGGTCTTCAATCGGTGTTTCGGTAGCGTTTGAAGCTCCCACATTTGGAGTAGTAGGATAAAATCCTCGAGATGCGAGAATAAAAGCCTTCATTTCTGCCATCATTGCAACCATTTGGGTCATTTGATTCTCGACTTCAACTAGTCGAGCACGGGTTTCTTCTTCCGCCATTCTAACTTGTAGGCGAGTCCGAGGTCTTTTACCTTCCGTTGCTAAACAACCTGGTTCGTAAAAAAAGACCCGATATCAGCATAGTAAAATGATCATGAAACCCTACATTCTTTTAATCATATGGTTTCAGGAGATTGTCAAGGATAAGAAATTTCATACAAGCCTTAGCTTTGTATAAAATTCTTCATCAATGTCTTTCTCAAAGAATCATACAATTCAAAGAATCGTAATCCATGGTGATTTTTCACAAAAATATTTTGAAACTTCATTGAGTAATTGTTCATTAAGCAATTGTTTCAATTTTTATTACAATGCTATTCATCAAAATAGGGAAACACTAGCTTAAACAAGTCTAGGCTTCTTGCTAGCTAAGGTAGCTTCGGCTTCTTCATACTTCCTTGACTCGTGTCTCCCATTCTTTCACATCGATCACCACTTCCTCGGGAACATACGGCTCTACACCTGGCGTGCTTGGCACAATGCATTCTGGGGTATACGGCTCATCAGAATGAGTTGTAACACTCAAAGGTACATAAGGTTCAACATCAATTGGTCGCTTAGCCTTCAACCACCTTATATACTCATTAGATGCCGAAAAGAGCTTCATTTCTCCTTCCAAATTTTCTGGCCATTGTACTATTGGCTTGGTTGATCTCTTCAAAGAATTCACGATCCCATCGACCCTTGTTCGTAACTCTTTACTTTTCTTTTCCGGTATAGGTCCTTGCGGTATCTCAAATGTGAACTCCTCAAGATGTCAAATAGGTGAAATTTGTTGAACCATTCCGAATTGTCGCATAACTCTTAGTGGACAATAAGCAATCCCGCCACTCAATCCTAGCAAAGTCACAAAATTACCGTCTTGGGTAGTAATTTGAGCTTCCGCTATCTTCGGCCATCAAATTCTCCATTAAAGCTGGTCGGGAGTTAATGCTCTAATGAAGTTTGTCCATTCATGAAAAGAGTACTTTGGTATTTTGTCTTGGAGTTTCAAATACTTCTCAATAGGATTGGTAGATGAGTCGATCTCTCGAATGCGCATATAATGTTCCCAAGGCCAAATATGGGAGATAAACCATACAGAAAGTAACTCAGCTGAAACTTGTAGTACACCCTTTTGTTGATTTGGTATTTGTTTAGTGAAATGATAGTCTCTGCCAAGAACATAGTGGAGAAGTCCCATTTTAGGCAAGCTTGCCTAGCAATTACCGCAACGAGAGGATTTAATCCTGTCCTTGATGTGGGAAATAAAACGAATCCGAAGAAAGCCAGAATAAAAACCCTTGCGAAAGTATTTCCCGTTTCTTTCGGCAATTTGGAGTAATTGTCCATCAAGTATGATAGAGGAAATCTCCCGGTATTCGACTTGATCAACTTTTCTACTTGAGGAGTCTTCAAGTTTAAAAATTCAGTTATAACACTTGTGGGTTTCAATCCGACTAAGGGCTCAACAGTTCTTGACTCGAAATCAATCCCAATGGTTGCCTTATATTCTTCTAGTGTAGGTACCATCTCGTGCTCACCCAATTGAAATGTGGCAGTGGTAACTTCCCAGAAATGGGATAATGCTTGGATTAGACTCACTTGGTACTCCAGGTTGATGAGCTTGAACAAATACCCGAGCCTTTCCCTTACGTATGCTTTGTTGTCCTTTGTCATGTTTACCCACCATGCCAAAAGCTCCTTCCTTGGAATAGGAATAACTTGTATGTCTAGTTTTCCCATTTCGATCTAAAGCATGTAAAAGAAAGTGATTATTATTCACCATAGATTACCAATTGATTTTAATGCCCCCGTTTCACTTATATGTTCTTTTTAGGTAGGACGGAGGTTAAATATACTTGCATGCCTCGAAAGCAATGCAAGTGTCATTTTGAATCCATTTAAACCTTAAAAGAACATATAATTGAAATCATGAACAAATTCAATGAGTGATGTAAATGGCCATTCTGTCATACTCCATTTAGACCATAAAGTCCTAAACTATGGTTTACAATTTCGAACACATTGAAATGAATAAGCATTTGAATTACATGAGAAATCCGCTATGAATCTATACATTTCATCTAAAAATGAAAGAATGGTCAAATGGAGTATGATACCTTAATCATGCATTCTAAAATAAAAGGGCATTTAGACCAAGCATTGAATGTCATTTAGGCATTTTTTAAGAATGTGCCAACTACCATGCATAATTGTAAAAGAATGGAATGGAACGATACTTTCTTACCATGATATTTTGGTTTGGTTTTAGGTATACCAACCACAAAGACAAACGAATGCAACCAGTGAGGTTTTGATGCCTAAAAAGGTAGGATATGCTAAAGGCTCAAGGTCATCACCTTAATGGACAAGGGATTCCATTCCAATAGGCAATTGGCCTAAAGTTATGGAATATTGTTCCACCTCGGTGATCGGCATTATATTTAAATGATCCCATGAGCAATCGGCCCATAGTTTCACCTAAACACATACCTCCTAAGGGTAATCCTAAATGTAGCCGAGGTTGGGCCACGGGTGGTGTATGCTAATGGTGTAGTGCTAAAGCAATTTAAAAACATGCATAGCAATTAATGACCAAGCAGCACTTCTAAAATTCATCCAAAACACATTCAATCCCAACACCATCCTGCAAAACAAGGGTTAACAAAGACAACACCCCTTATAACACCCACCTGCAAAATCATTTAACACTATCATTAGCGGAACGTACCTGGGATCCTTGCAAGCATAAAACACAAGCATATCGTTCTATCTAGGCCTAAGTCCACTTAGAAAAAGTAACTCCCAGAGGAGTCGCCAAGCCTGTCGCGCCGCGCTTTTGGGGGATTTTCGGGATTTGCGCGCTAAGGAGGTATTTCCGTATAAGGGTCTCTCCCAGACCATACCTCACGTGACAGTGGAAGGTGATTTCTAAATTTGTGATTTTGGAGTCGCCACTAGTCATTATTGGTAGGTAGACTAGAAACCTAATCGAGGTACGGGAGAAATACCACGATTCTATGAATCAGAGATTCTGAGTACGGGGACTTGGTTACGTTATTGATCCCAAATTGAGATCCCTAACGCCCTTTCGGTACCTAAGAACGATATGATGTCTAACGTGTCATGCAAATTTCCGAGGCTTACCCACTAATCCTATCCGTTCTAATCGCGGGAAAGACCAAACAAGTATTGAATGCACAATCAAAGTCAATCAAGTCAATCAATCCTAAGTGGTCTCTAAAACAAAAATCAATCAAAACATCCAAACCCTAATGAAGCTCTAAAAGCTTGTTCATTTTATGATTTACATAGTTTTTAGGGTTTTAGGGTTTTTTAGGGGTTATAACCCCTGAATTTGGGATTTTCTAAAAATACCACTTGGGCACTTCCGAAAATTCAAATCTCACTTTTTATGGCTGGCCACGATGATTTTGGACCATTCTGTGAATTTTCAAAATTTTTGATTTTTTTATTTTTTTTGGGAAATTTTATTAAAAGCAAGAACTGATTTTTTATGGTTTTCCAAAAATTTTTATGAATTTTCCAATTTTTTTTACAATTTTTTATTGATTTTCCAATTTTTTTTTACATTTTTTATTTGTATTTTCGGAATTTTCGGAATTTTTATGAATTTTCTGAAAATTTTGGATTTTTCTGAATTTTCTGAAATTTTTTATTTTTACGAATTTTCTGTAAATTTTTGGATTTTTTATTATTTAATTTTCTAATTTTCTAAAAAAATTCTAAATTTTTTTATGATTTTTGTGATTTTTTTATTTTTTAAAGAATTTTCTGATTTTTTTTATTTTTTTTTAGAAATTTTTAAATTTTCCCGCCGGAGAAACGAACCGGACCTGCCTGATTCGACCTAGTTCGGCTTGGTCGAACCGGGCGTCACCGGCGTCCCATCCGGCGAGCACGGTGCCCAAAACGGCACCGTTTCGGCTCAGATTCTTTGGGGCATTTCCCCGAACACCTGGTGGGCACTGTTCTGAGTTTGATGTTTTCAAGGCCGCCGGTTTGAGCTCGTCGCTGACGAGCCTCCGGCGACTTTTTTACCATTCCGACTGATCCATGATGAAGTCCATATTACCTGTTACTAATCTAGCTTAATCGTTGTGCCGTCGGACGTTCGCCGGCCGGCTAAAATTCAGTCCAAAAACCCTAACCTTCACCGGCTAAACTTGCCTTTTTCAGAACCTAAATGACTATCCTATTCGCCCTAGCCGTCTAAATCGGTTCCAATCAGCATCAAATCATCAAACAAAGTTGAAAGGAAGCCTACTTGGATGACCTATGGTCACGGTGACGCTCCGGCAAGGTCACCTGAGCTCCGGCGAGGGGTTTCAATGGCGGGGCCGACTCGGTTCATGCATTTTAATGTCCAAAAACACAATCAAACAACAACAAAATGATTAGAAACTAGTAATGAACATCAAAATGCCAAGATTCGTCAGTGAAATCACTCAAATATGCACATTGAGGTCAAAACCAAATTCTGGAAAAATTTTGAAAAAACTGACCATGAGCCGATTTTACCTGTTTCGTTCAATGATCAAACAAAATTGTCGAACTGATCGGCGCCTCGAGGGTTGTTCTCTGACACTCGGTCTTCACCCTGGTGGTCTTGGTTTCGCCGGAACAGGTCTGGATCGGTCGGACAGAGCTCATTTTCAAGCGTTCCCGATCAGCCTTCTTCTGGTTCACCCGAGGAAGAGATCCTCCCTAGACGGTCGATTTGCCGGCGCCGTTCAATCGACCGGCACCGATCACTCGACCTGGGGGATCTCTACTCCTCTATCTCTCTAGATTTCAAGCTTTTTCTCTATGTTTCTCTCTCCTCCTTCCCTTTGGAATTTCGTCAAACACCTTTCTTCTTCTCGGGTTAGTTTTTTTCGTTTTTGTTCTGCGATTTTTCCAGCTTAAAACTTGTTGGAACCGAATTCTGATCGGTTGGGGTGGTTAATTGGTGCCAGCTGGAGATTTTCCAGCTGGCCCAGTCGATTTCCACGTGCCAAAATAGTTGGAAATGATCGGTGAAGTCGCGGGTTTGATTCGGTTTTCTGGGTTTAGTGCACGTTTTAACAATTCGGGTGAAGAAGATGACCTACCCGGGTCGGGTCGGGTTGACCCGCTCGACCCGACAGACCCGGGTTGGTCTAAATTCTCAAATTCAACCCGATTTTGACCCAATTTTCCAAATTTAATCCCAAAATTGAATTCCCCATCATATTCTAAACCCAAATATATAATTTTCCCCAATTTTTATTATAATTGTGTCCAAGATTTTCTTATTTTTATATTAGGGTTAATAGGGTTTTGTTCAATTTGATGTCCTAATGACCTGATTAGGCAAAATTGGTGCCAAAATTGAATTACCCAAATCTAATTAACCCTAGAAATGATGGTCCCATATTTCGACAATTTCATATTGGGCACGATTCCCAATTTGGGGATTTTTAATCAAATTTTGGGGATTTTTTATTTTTATGTCAAATTGTACAATTGGATCAACCATTATGCAATTCAAGGTCCCAGAATCATTTGTTGTTAAGACACTATGACTTAAAAATGACTAGAAAAAACTTAATTGCATTTTTTGTTCAATTCGAGTTTAATTTTGCCCAATTTTGGGAAAAACACATACCCGATTGAGATTTTTCAAAATTGACAATGTATTCATGAAATTGTATTTAAAATAAGACTAATGACTATTTTTATGGAATTTTCTGATTCCATTTGCTATTTTTCTTGATTTTCTCACCTATTTTGACTAAAAGAAATTAAGGAAAAATGCTAAAAAATTATTTTTTGGTTTAGAAATAGGTTTCTAGGCTTGGCCAAGATTCCTAGTCCTAATTTTGAAATTTTTGAAAATAAAAAAAATGAGCTAAAAATTAGGTGTCAACAGTGAGATGCTATTGCATTATAGTGATTTGGCTAATGTGCAGGGGCTGTGCGTGATTTGATGCCAAGTAAGGAAGTCAGTGTGAATTTTGGTCTGTTGGTTGTCGTGGTGAATGCTTAGACTTGTCTGGTGTACGCGTTGGCCTATGTGGGGTTTAAGTTGTCTGCTTATTGAGATTTATTCTCATAGTTGAATTATAAACCATTTCAGATCCCCGATTTTGACTATGCCACCTCGGCATTTTGGGGTCCCCATGCATACTGTTCATGTGGAGACCGAGTATCCAGTGGGGGTCGACCAGACTCATATTAGGCACTATAGTACTGTCTGGGTAGACGAGGGCCTGGCTGAATTGCAGTGCCACCACACCTATTTGGCTTGGTTTTATCGTGAGGGGTTAGAGACTATCAGCCCGATTCGTGGTTTCGACAGGCAACACCATGGTGGTGACGATGCCATGGACTGGGAGCCTTCCGAGAAGTATGCCCCTGATGGTGAGATTCTGGACCCCGAAGATCCCCCGGCGAACCCTGGTCCCGAACCTGAGCCCGTACCAGAACCTGTAGCACCTGCGGATGTAACATCCTCAATTTCAATCCCTGGGAAATGGCTATGGTTTAAGTTTGGTGGTTTTCCAATTGGAACTAATTTTTTTACTCTTGTTTTGGAAAACCCTATTTCGGATCCTTTGTACCCCTTCATTTTTTTATTTTTATGGAGACTTTTTTGGTCCGAATTTCTAAACACTTTCTTCTTGAAAGTTTCTCCAAACATCTTGAATTTTTATATACTTTAATTTCAGAATTTTTGGAGTTGATATGAGTGGTACGATGGCCTGATTTTCGGACCGTGTAAAACTGCCCAGAATGGGTATTTCGGCGATGTTCACCCTTTCTTTATTTTCTACAAGCTTTTCTGGGCCGATTTTGGAAAGGTTTCCTTCACAAAAGTTGTTGAGAACTTCCTTTTATATAACTTATATAAATTTGGGAATTTTTTGAGATGATTTGGATTATGGACAGAGCTTACTTTAAGAAACAAGAATTCTGTTCCAGTAAACTGTTTTTCGTCTGTGTTTGGGCTACTAAAATTGGTGTTTACAGAAAGATTCAGATTTTGTGTTCTTGATGAGAAATGTTTGTTAAGGCCTTGTTTATGACATATTCAAATTTGAGAATTTTAGGAGTCCATTTACTATGTTTTCAAGTCCGATTTCATGAACAGTGCAAAGCTGTGCGGTTTTGTCAGATTTCAAAGATTCAGCATTTTCTATCCGAGAATGTTGGAATTTCGACTTGATGTCTTCTGGTGATTTAATTTACACGTTATGATCTTTCAAATGAGATATGTAACACTTTTATTAGAGGTCATATGAAGGGGAAAATGAGGCTTTACATGTAGTGGCAGAAGCTGAAATGTTTTCTTCTGGAATGATTTTATAATGGAATCTTGATAACCAAGGCCATTCGGCCAAGGGGAGAGAGAAACAGAGAGAGAGAGAGAGAGAGAGAGAGAGAGAGAGAGAGAGAGAGAGAGAGAGAGAGAGAGAGCCAATGAGGTGAAGATAAGGTTGGCCTCTTCATCATTTTAGTCCATTAATAACTTTTAATGGCATTAAATACATGCCATCATGAAATTTGACTAAGATGTTAATCCATTAATAACATTAAATACATGTCATCATGAAATTTGACTAAGAGGCCCTCTCTTATTGGCTTAGCCTAGGGTTTTCTAGGAAGTTCCAAGAGTCCGATAAATAGCAAGACATTCTCCCCCCCCCCGCCTTCTCTCTCTTCTCACGCCAACTTCATCATCCTCTTCTTCCTTTGTTTCTTGTTTTCTCACTTTTGGCCCGAGAAGCTCACGCCCAAACAAATCCCGAACCGGCCTGTGTTTCATCTCGTTTCCACTCAAGAGCCCACGGCTTAGCCTTCGTAGGCCTAGGTTTGCTCGGCCAAGCAAGAAGAAAGCAAGGAGAAGCCCGAAATTTCCCGAGCTCACCCGTCTCTAAACCGTTCTCTAGTTTTGTCTGTCGTTGTGTAAGTGAATTCTCTAATATCGGGAAAGGATGTTGAGATACATTGTGACGTGGTTTGCTCGGACCGTTTCTCGATCGTTTGGTTGGTCGTAGTTGATTCATTTTCTTAGTTTGATCATGTTTCATGTTTGATGTTGTTTTGAGATAGAACCGAGCCTTGGTTGGTAAAGTGTATATGATGTGGCCATGCGTGATGTTCTCATGTTTGAACTTTGCTATTGATCTGCCATCGATGCGAGTGCGGTAAGGGCCAACTTATGTTAACGGCGATCGATATATCCTCACTTAATATTAGTGTTTTTCACTTGCTGGTCTCCTCGACTCATCCCCCATTGTTTCCCTTTTTCAGGTCCGTAGGATGGCATCTCCCCCAGCCCGCGTTGGCAATCCCGTGTAGCAGAGAGCCGAAGTGCTCACCGTGATAGATGTCAGAGAAGACTGCACCTATCACTGAATCACGACACTTGTGATGTTTGATGAGGGCCTAACGGACTTGGTGCCTCATCCGTACGTGGCGTGGTATCGCTATGCGAATGGAGAATGGGTTGGATCCCTATGTGGGTTCAACGGTGCTTTGGCGGTGCAGGCCGGCCGGCTCCGGGATAAAGCCACGGGTGGGATGTGAGATGGCCAAGCGGACGGGACCGGGGTGGAGGTGAAGAAGCGAGGAGCGAGAAGCCGTAGTGGGTATAGGATAACCCAAGTCAAGTTTTGCTATCCTTAGTTGGCCTGTATTTAATATGTTCGCATGCTCGTAAACATAAGGTTTGCTCATGATGCTTCTTGTCTTATTTCCGCTGTGTATTGATTGTGATTGTCCTGAGATATGCTTCCGCTTGTGGGTAACGAAAGATAATAATGAACGGGACGTCACGTGAATGACCCCGAGGTGAGGGCGTTACAGCGGATCTCAAGCTCGAAGAGGAATTTGAGGAGTCCAAACCTGAAGAAGAGCCCGAGCCTGTGTCAAAGCCCATGGAGTCCGAGCCCGAGGAGGAGTCGGGTAACGAGGAAGAGCCGATCGAGATCAACTCTAACACGGAGTCGAAGTCATCAGGGTCTGATTCAAATTGGGTCGTAGGAGTTTTTGGGTACTGGGCTTAGAAGCTTTTGGTAGAGCCCCTTTTGTGTAACTAGCTAGTCTACCTGACCACCTGTCCCTTTTTTATGATAATGGTGGATGTTAACCCTAGGAGCCTAATGTCTGATTATCTGGCCGAATGTTGTAAGTGACTGTTTTTCCATTGCTACGAAATTATTGTTTTATGCTGTTATTATCCCTCTGTCATTATTTATTGTCTGGGTTGTTATATTTCGCTTCCGCTTGCGTATTCATGTGGGTATTTCGTTTGGGTCGGCCACGCGTCATGGGACGTTGTGTTCTTAATTGACCCGAGAAGGGGTGTCTCGCGCTCGTTGGGGTTCGGGGCGTGACAAGTTACACTCAGCCTACACCAATCCTTATCAGTTGATAGATCACACTATTAGGAATTGGATGTAGCTATTACTTGATACACTTGATCTTTCATCACAATTACAATGCAACAAGTGTTACGGGCAAGCAGGAGCTTTTTTGCTCAGTACACAGCAAGTAGCAAATTTCTATAATTTATAAGCTCACTCTCTTTGTTGGCTTCAAAGGACTTCTCTTTTATAGGCATCTTCAATATGGTCGTTGATGATGTCTTGGAGAGGTAAGATAGCCGTTAGAGTCTGCTGGTGCTGTTGTCCTAGGAGCTAGTTGCCTATATAGCCTTTTCCAAAACTTCTACAGACTTTCCTGAAATAGCATCTGCTGCTGTTATGTAGATGCGGCTCCGACATACTGTCAGACGACCTGTTCTACTATCTTCCGGATCTTTTGCTGTGCAAGTCCAGTCAACAACAGCTACAATAAGTGAGATAACGGTCATATTAAATGAACTGTTGCCTAAACATCACCGTTTACTTGATCTCTTATAGCTTCATTAAGACATTGTCATTTAGCTGATCTTTGTGATCAATGGTTCTATTTATATGAACCTTCAAAGACAGTTTTATATATTTTCTTTAATGAATTACACCATGAGTATCACTTGGTCCTTTGAATATATTGTTGACATCTAATTTTTAGCCGACGCGTCATTAAAAGCAGAAAATTCGAGATTATGGTTCCCGATAACGACGGAACCCGTTTCTTGAACAAAAAGTGTCGTTTTTTAATTCTGTTTGTTGGCCTAGCTTCTGTAAACAATTTTCTTTCATTTCATGCAAAAACCTAAAAAGTCAAATGGTTGACTTTCGCATTGACTTTTTGGTCAACCCTTTGACCAAAAGTCAACCCCGGATCAAATTGGGGCTTTTCGCATAAAAAGATTCCTTTCAAATCCAATTTCACTTTAGAAGTGGAAATTTCAGAAAAATTCAAAGATTTGATCAAAAAATCAAGCTCCTAGTGAAAAGTCAACTAGGGTTTGACTTTTGGTCAAACCTTTGACCAAAAAAATCGAAAAATACTAAAATCCGAAAATCATCTTATTTTACATTCAATTTGACTTTGGCATTTGAAATTTTACAAAAATTGGTTTAGAATCAACTTTTTCCCAATTTGCGGAATTTGGTTCAAATTGGCCAAAAATGAAATTACTTCATTTCTAGTCATTTTTTAGGTTAGTTTCCTTCATGACATTTGATCTAGAGGTTGTATTACTTTCAATTTTAGAACCAATTTTGTGATTCCAAGCCAAACGCAAAAACCCCCAATTTAGGCCCTAATCAGTGATTTTGATAAATTCTTCATGATTTGCGCAATTGAGACACGAATGAGCCTAATTTCTTATATGAAATCCAAATTCGAAATCAAATTTGGAAGATTCACATGAATTTGAGCCAATTTGATCAATTTAGTGATCCGACGATTAAGAAGTCTAAGAGTAATTGGTCCAATTAGTGCAATTCAACTTGACCTACTCTAGACTAATATTCAATTTGATGAATTGAGATTCAATTTGGCTAATTGGACTTCAATTAAATTCGTTAGTCTAGCTTGGCCATGCAATTAACTCAAATTCAAGAAGAATTGAGCTAAACATGTTAAATTGGATTAATTTGTGCATGAATTTCAAATCGGTTCAATCCAATTTGATCGAATTCAATATTAATTGGGTCAATTAATCATGATAGAGATCAAATTGTACAAAATTGGAACAAATGGCACCAAGGATTGAACCGGTTCAACCCGGCCAAACTCGAGACAAACCGGTTCAACCCGGTTTGATTTGAATTGAACCGGTCTGATCGGATTGGCTATTTTTCGGTCAAAAATCCGGCGATCGGCAGTCTATTCCGACCATCCAAGGCCGGCCACATCCCTTTGAGCCCAAAAATGACAAAAATGCCCTTAACTGAAAATTACGAAAATGCCCCTAAGTGAAATTACCAAAACGCCCTTCATTAAGGATTAAGCAAATTAATTAGATGGTAAGTAAATCAATCATGGCCATTCATTTAAAATTAATCATGACCAACCATAATGCCATGTTACCTATCCTTAGCCCTTAAGGAATGTTCTTGATCATTAGGGATGCATTATAAGTCATTGAATCAATCTAAGGGCTAGGATTCAAGGTTAAGAGGAGTATATAGACATTTTTCCCTCCAAAATTTGGGAAGGTCTCACGTTTTTTCATATATGAATTCTCTCTCCTCTCTTCCCTCTCTCTCTAGAGCTCACGCTTCTCTCTCCCTCTTGATCTCTCTCTCGGCTGTTGGCCTTTCCACCTCCCACCGGCGAGCCGCCGCCTCACCGCCGTCCTCCATGGCGGCACAAGGCTGGTCGCAAGACCAGCTGTCCTTGCTGGTGGCCGGAACTGCTCTGTCCGGCGTGATCTCCTCCACGGCAACATCACCGGCATAGTCGCCGGTGATTGAATCAGCCGGTTCAAGCGGCTGAATCAGCTAGCCGGCAGTCCCTCCGGCGATCCCGAACCTCCAGCAGCCTTCCTTGGTGTCTTCACGTGGCTGTGGTGGCCAGCTTCCCGCTGAACAGCCACCGGATCGCTTCTTTCTACTTGATTTTTCGTTATTAGTTCATTAGTGCGAAATCGAGTCGGTTCTCACTATAGCTTGTGCACTCGGTTCTCACTCGGTTCTCATAGGTTTGTCGAGCTTTCCGAGACTTCTCCGTGCTGCTCTTGATCTGAATACGGAGACCGGATCGCTCGATTGTGCGTCGAAGCATCATTATACAAGGTGAGTTCAAATCTGTCATTCTCGGATCCTGATGATCAATCTGCTCGTGATGGCGATTTGAGCTTGTAAACGTTGAAATCTTGCAAAGTGATGAACTAGAGAATCGTAAAAATCATCTCAAGCTTCGATTTGATATGTCGTATGCCTTAATTGGACCTTTTTTTGCTAGGTGAAAATCACTTCGTAAGATAGGATCAGAATCTGGAATGTCATGTTCTATTCTGTTTTGATGATTTCCTGATTGACGTCATGCTGTTATACGATTTTTATAATTTTCTACAATCGTTGTTTGAAGAAACTTTCTTCATCAAAGTCGTAGACCACATCCTAATCTGTTCATCATAAAATTTTCATAAAATTTTAATCATGTTAGGATAAGACGATTTACAACGCCATTTAGGTATAGATCTGATGATAGATGAGTTTCTGACTGACTTTCGTGTATTCTTTTATTTTTATAAATTCGTGTGTTCAAAATATGAAAAAATGTTTTTCATGAAAGTTCACATTGAGATCAAGAAATTTCCAGTGATACTAACTTTATCAAGATCAGAGTTCATTTGGATCTTCAAAAGGAATTTTCACGATTCAATCAGTATCTGTGTTCAGATCTGATTTTCATTCCTCTGAAATCCAAAGTATGTTTCTCCGAATTTGATAAAATTAGAGTCCTCCTTTGCGAAAACTCAAAACTACAAAGTTATTCCTTGGGGTCTCATTATGTTGATAGGAAATTTTGAGAGCCTAATAACAATTTTTAGAGGGTCAATTTGTTACAAATTTCATATAAGGTCTTCTCGGGTTAAAATTTGATTTGCAAATGAGTCCTTGGTGAAAAATTAATTTTATAAAAATTTGGAGGACTTTTTAGCAAAAAATCAAAACATGAAAGTTGTCGCACACGGAGAATCCTAACTGCATAAAAATTTTCACTGGTTTTGATAAGGTTTGTTATTTTTCCCGCCATTATTTTGAAATCCCTAACAGAACCGGGTCCAGACTGTCACCGAATGTAAATTTGTCATTTTCGTGAAAATCGGCAGGGAATCAGAAAAAATGGTCTTCTTGACTTTTGATCCTCATGACATAAGCTTTCTAATGACACCTAAATCACTTCATTTTTACATCATTAGGTGGATTAATCACATCTGAACATTAGTAATTCGAATTAGAAAATAATTGAATAAGTGGTCTCCTTATGAAGCCCACTTCCCATTGCTTGATTGGTTGAGAAATAAGGCCCATGGGCCTGAATGCATGCTTATTTCATTGCTATGCATGTGCTTGCTAGATGTATGTTAGGCCCGATGTATGTTCGGCGGGTAGCCCATTATGGTCACTTAGAACCCGACTTTAGGGGTTAATCAATATGAGTTGCCGTTTTGTGAATGCAAATGGTAGCCTGTTATTGTTAACCATTAATCAAATAATGTCAAATGATTGGGAGGGTGGGTGAATCGAAATGAATGTAAAGTAAAGGCCGACCCCGAGGCCGGTGTTTGATTAGTGAATTATTTGCGCCATTGCTTTTCTTTGGTTGTTCCCTTGTGCATTGTTTGTCGTGAATGTATGTTGTGAATCTAAACGCTGACACTCAAGAGGCGGTCCATGGAGGGGATAATCCAAAATTGTAAAAGACCAAGGCGATAGACCGATGTCCAATCTGGTCTCAATTTGTATTCACTTGACAGTGGCGATAGACCAATGTCCGATCCGGTTTCAATTTGTATTCAATTCATTCGTTCCCGATCATGTCTCTCTTTTTTTTCAAATCGTGTTGTAATAAACACCCGACGAGTTGCGGGTTTTACTTTCTCGCACTTAGAATTAGCTCGTCTTTTCAATACTTTGAGTGTTTACTTTACGAAATGTTTTTTCAATACAATTGTTTGTTTGTTTCTTTTCTAGACTAAGATAGGATTAGTTTAGAATCTTAAATGAAAACACAAAAACAAAACGCATGATCACCTAGTGGGACTAAGACTTTAACATGAAAATGGTAAAAAATAAATGCATTACAACTTAGATAACAACCATGATAAGTTTAGCGGTACCGAAATGGCGTTAATAGAAATATTAACGTAAGCTAGTCCCCGAACTCATGATCTCTGGTTTTCGTAGAAACCGAAACGAAACTCCCGCGTTTCAGTTGGGTATTCTAGCCGACCCCCGACCTAGGCTAGTGGCGACTCCTAAAAAAGATAAAATCGATCCGCTGTCACACGAGGTATGGATTTAGGAAAAATCCACGTTCATGATCAATGGACCATATGGATGACTAAAAGGTCGATGCTTCGGTAAAGCTATATTTTATAATGTGTCATATGGACCGTTTCATGAACACTTATCTCTAAACCCGCTTCATCGAGTTTAGCCCTCGTGAGGTAGGTCGCAACATATATCTGCACTTAGACAATGTAAATATTATACTATAGACAGTTTGGGTATCATTAAAATTCATTTGGAGATGTTTTTTCAATACGTATGTCACCACCGGAACTCCTAAAGCAATTTGAAGAGATTCTAATTGCCAAATCCGAGGTGAGATTGAGATAACTCCCCTATGGTTCTCAAAATCATGCACTTCTATTTACTTCCCAAGTGGGAAGTTTGATTTATGCAATCCTCTTAGAGAGTTTGCTTCGCCACATGGTAATAGAGATTATGTATGAATATTGTTGACAACTGATTTTTGGCTTATTTTTAAAATTTTCTAAAAAATTACAAAATTAGGATTAGGAACCTTGGCCATGCTTAGGAACCTATTTCTAAACCAAAAATAAATTTTTTAGAATTTTTCTTTATTTTCTTTTGGAAAAAATGAGTGAAAAATCAAGAAAAATACCAAATGGAGTTCAAAAATTCCATAAAAGTAGTCATTAGTCTTCTTGTAAATCCAATTTCATCATTAGAGCATCAATTTTGGAAAATTTTAATTGGGGATATGTTTTTCACAAAATTGGGCAAATTCACACCCAAAATTGAACAAAAAATTCAATTGAATCATTTCTAGTAATTTTTAGTCCATAATATCTTCACAACAAATGATTCAGAGACCTTGAATTGCATATTGGTCAGTGCAATTTTACAATTTAACAAAATAATTGAAAACCCCAAAATTCAATTGAAAATTAGGGATTTTAAGCCCAAATTGGGGATCTTAGTGAATTCGAATTTGTCAAACCAAGGCAGCACCATTTCTAGAGTTAATCAGTCATGGGTAATCCAATTTTGGCATCAATTTTTCCTAATTAGGTCGTTTGGGCACTGAATTGAACAAAAGCCCTATTAATCGGAATTCAAATTTGGGAATTTTTGGGTTTAATTGTGATAAAAATTGGTACAAATCCTATATTTGGATGTAAAATGTGTTGAGGAATCCAATTTTGGGGTTAAATGTGAAAAATTAGGTCAAAATAGGGATTAATTTGTGAATTCGGACCAACCCGGGTCTGCCGGGTCGACCTGACTCGACCCGAGTCGGTCATCTTCTCCACCCGCCCAAGCTTGCTCATGTGAGAAAGAACATAAATATCAGTTCGTGGCTGCCACTTCACCGACTTAATCCGATCAATATAGCACGTGAAAAATGGATCGGATAGCTGGAGAATCTCCAGTTGTCCATCCCGATCCATTCTCACTGACTTAGAAGTCGGTTGGAGTAAGAACTTGGCAGGAAACCGAGCTAGAAAAGGAGAAGAAATCGTTATCCGGCATAGACGAAGTGCTCGACGATATTCCAAAGAGAGAAGAGAGAGAGAAAGAGAGTAGAATCAAAGAAGAGAGAGGAGTTGAGATCCCTCGATCGAGTGACCGGCGCCGATCAATTAAACAGCGTCGGCGAATCGATCATTTAGAGAGGATCTCCTTTTCAAACAACCGATGCAAAGTTGATCGTGAAGGCTTGAAAATCATGCTCAGCCACACGATCCAAAGGTTCTTCGGCGAAGTTGAGGCCACCAACTTGAAGTCCTAGTATCAAGGAAGAACTTCACGGTCGCCGGTTGCTTCAAAAACTCTATTTGACCCTTCGTCGAAGCAGGTAAAGTTCAGTCTTCATCACTGTTTTTCCAGAATTTCAGATTGAATAGTTGAACTTCACCGTGCTAGATTTTGCAACATTCTTGGTTGTTGACGTTTCAAACTAGATTCTGAGCATATTTCTACTTGTCTGATTGCATTTTGGATCATTGATGTGCATTAAATGAGTCGGCCGCCATTGTTGAACCTCGCCGGAACAGCCCTGACCTCGCCGGAGCGTCTCCCGTGGCCATGGGTCGTCCAAGTTAGCCTTCCTTGACCTTGATTGATGGTTTTATACTCGTTTGGATCGGTTTAGAAGGCTAAGGCAATCTGTATGATAATATGTGGGTTTGAATAACTTGTTTAGAACAATTTGCAAGTTTAGGTTATTTAGATCGGTTTTTTGCCGGCCGATAGTGGTCCGGTACCCTATTAGTCATGTTGGACAGGTAGAAGATGATATAGTCTCCACATTAAATCAATTGAAATGGTCAAGATACTGTCGGAAGGTCATTGACGTTAAGCCCAAACCGGCGGCCTTGAAAACGTTTAACCCAAAATGGTGCCCACCACCTGTTCGGCGAAATGCCGCAGAGAAGGAGGGAGCCAAACGATGCCATTTCGACACTATGCCTACCGGGGCGACGGCCGACGTCGGTACCAGCCGATTTGACTCGATCGGACCGGTTTGAACCGGTTAGCCCGGTTCAATCCCCTCAACGGGAATTTTTTTTAAAAAAAAATTTGAAAAACTTCGAAAATCCATAAATAATTCTCAGAAAATTTGAAAATTTCAGAAATTCTGAAATTCAAAGAAAATTCTCAAAAATTGAAAAAAATTTGAAAATTTCATAAAAATATAAAAAAAAAATTCAGAAAAAATCAAATAAAAAATGTGAAAAAATTCAGAAAAATACAAAAAAATTGGAAAATCTCAAAATCTTATGAAAATTTCAAAGAAATTTCCAGAAAATATAAAAAATCAGTTTTCGGGAAACAAAATTCTCAGAAAAAATTTTCGAAATGAAAAAAATAAAATAAAAAATAATAATAATAAAAAATAAAAAATTTTAAAAATTCACAGAATGACCCAAATACCTCATGGCCAAACCTTTACAAGTGAAATTGGAATTTTTTTTTAAGTATCTAAATGGCATTTTTGAAGAGCCTTGGTTTATGGGTTAAAAGGGGTCTTAACCCCTAAAAAAACCGTAAAAGGGTTTAACCCCCAAAAAGGGTCTCAATCACTAAAAACCGTAAAATAACACAATTCATTGAGCAAACAAGCCATTAGGGCTTCATCAGGCATTGAATGATTTGAATTGGTTTCTCTGTTAGAGACAATTTAGGTATTGTTTTGATTGATTGAAACTGATTTGCAATTAATGGTTGATTGATTGTGTCATTGGTTAGAATAATTAGAATTAGTGGGTAGACATTGGCAACTCGTATGACAAATTAGACACATCGTATCGTTTTAGGTACCAAAAGGGCATTAGTGATTTCAATTTAGGATTATTAATGTAACCAAGTCCCTTTACTCAGAATCTCTAGTTCGCACAATCGTGGTATTTTTCCCGTACCTCGATTAGGTTTCTAGTCAACCTACCAATAATGACTAGCGGCAACTCCAAATCGAAAACTTGGATTGAATAGAAAGATAAAAAATTACAACCCGCTGTTACGTGAGGTATGGTCTGGGAGAGACTCCCGTTTGTCTAGTGATGGGATGTCTGTGGGACGTTTGGGTGAAATATACGTATCAGAATTTAGTAACCCATTCGTGAACAGTTTTCCCATTCATGACAAATGGAAGTACATTCTTAGCGTGCCAAAAGCGCGGCGCGACAAATACAAGACTGTTTCACAGGTTGATGCTGGAGTCAAGATATTTCCAAAAGTTTCCCTTGGGTGGACTGTTAGGTACAATGTTGCTAATGAAGAAGCAGTGAAGTGTGGTTGTTGCGCCGTGCCTTTTTCGACTTTCGGGATTTGCACGCTAAGGAGGTATTTCCATATAAGGGTCTCTCCCAGACCATACCTCACGTGACAGTAGATGGTAATTTCCTATTTGATCTAAGTTTTTGATTTTGGAGTCGCCACTAGTGTCGCGCCGTGCTTTTTTTTGGACTTTCGGGATTTGCGTGCTAAGGGGGTATTTTCGTGTAAGGGTCTCTCCCAGACCATACCTCACGTGACAACGGATGGTAATTTCCTATTTAGTTTAAGTTTTTGATTTTGGAGTCGTCACTAGTCATTATTGGTAGGTAGACTAGAAACCTAATTGGGGTATGGGAGAAATACCACAATTCTACGAACCAGAGATTCTCAGTACGGGGACTTGGTTATGTTAATGATCCCAAATCAAGATCCCTAACGCCTTTTTGGTACCTAAGAACGATATAATGTCTAACGTGTCATGCAAGTTTCCGAGGCTTACCCACTAATTCTATCCCTTCTAATTGCAGGGAAAATCAATCAAGAATTAAATGCACAATCAATGTCAAACAAATCAATCAATCCTAAATGGTCTCTAAAAATGAAAATCAATCAAAACATCCAAATCCTAATGAAGTCTTAGAAGCTCATTCATTTCATGATTTGCATTTTTTTAGGGTTTTAGGGTTTTTTAGGGGTTATAACCCATGAATTTGAGATTTTCTAAAAATGCCACTTGGGCACTCCCAAAAATTCAAATTTCACTTTCTAAGATTGGTTACAGCGTTTTTGAACCATTCTGTGAATTTTTGAAGTTTTTTTTTTCGAAAATTAAATTTCTGAGAATTTCATTAACCGAGAATGATTTTTATAATTTTCTGAAAATTTTTATGAATTTTCGAATTTTCGAATTTTTTTTAGAATTTCTGAATTTCTGCATTTTTTATTTGTATTTTTTTGAATTTTTTGAATTTTTATGAATTTTCTAATCTTTTTATTTTTCTGTAAATTTCCTATTTTTTTGAATTTTTTTCAATTTTCCAAAATTTTTCCTGATTTTTTTAATTATTTTTTATGAAATTTTTTCAATTTTTATTTTTTATTTTTTTATTTATTTTTTAAAAATTCCCGCCGGGAAAATGAACCGGACCGGCCCAGTTCAACCCGGTTCGGCTAAGCCGAACCGGGTGTCGCCGGCGCCAGCCGGAGCTCCGGTGAGCACAGCACCAAAACGGTGCCGTTTTTTCTCACCTTCATTGTGGCATTTTTGTCGAGCACCTAGCGTGCATGAGTTAGCACTAGACATTTTCGAAGCTGCCGTTTCAGGCCTATCGCCGACGACCTTCTGGCAACTATTTTGCCGCTCCGATTGGTTCATTGCAAAGTCCACGTATTCTATTCTTAATCTTACCTACTCAGGACACCGGCGGTCGTTCGCCAGCCGGCAAAAAATCCAGTCAAAAAAACTAATTTGCAACCATTCTAGATTAACTCCTCAAAACTTCAAGTTTTGATTCTACTCGCCCTGGCCTTCTAATTCGGTTCTAATCGCTAACAAAATATCAAACAAGGTTGAAGGAGGCTAACTTGACAGGCCTATTGCCACGGTGATGCTCCGATGACGTTGTTCGAGCTCCGGCGAGATTTTTCAGAAATGGCCGACTCGATTTTAATGCGTTTTCAATCATTCAAAATGCAAACAAATGAGGAGAATGAAATCAGAATATGTTTTGAGCATCAATCATAACAAAAACGCGAAGAAATGCACACGATTGAGCTAAAACCTATTATGGAAAATTTGGCAAACAGTGATCATGAACCAACTTTACCTGCTTCAATGAAGATCAAAATGGAGTTCCCGAGCTAATCAGCGCCCGTGGATGTTTTCTTTGACACTTGATCTCCAAGTTGATGGCTTCGGTCTCGCCGGGAAGGTCCTGGATTGACCTGTCGGAGATCGATTTCAGACGGTGACAGTCAGCTCGCCACTGGTCACCCGAGGAGGAGATCCTCCTTTGACGGTCGATTTGCCGACGCCGTTCAATCAACCGGCACCGATCACTCGACTTGGGGATCTCCACTCCTCTCTCTCTCTCTCTAGATTTCAGGCTTTTTCCCCCTGTTTCTCTCTCTTCTCTCTCTTCGACAAACCATCGAACACCTTCCCATCAATGTTCAGTTTTTTCTTTTGTTTATGTTGATCAAAATTCCCGCCCAAAGTTCATTGGAACCGACTTCCGATCGGTTGGATCGGTTCCCTGGTGCCAACCGGAGATTCTCCAACTAGCCAAGTCGATTTTCACATGCCAAATTGGCTGGAAAAAATCGGCAAAGTCGCGGGCTTGAAATGTCTTTTCTGGGTTTAGTGCACGTTTTGATGAGTCGAGTAAGGAAGATGAACAACCAGGGTCGGGTCGGGTCGACCCGGTCGACCCGATAGATCCGGTCGACCCGGTAGACCCGGGTTGGTCTGAATTTGAAATTTAAGCTCAATTTTGACCCAATTTTCAAAATTAAATCCCAAAATTGAATTCCTCATCACATTTTGAACCCAAATATGTGATTTTCCCCAATTTTTGTTATAATCATGTCCAAGATTTTCACATTTTTGTATTCAGGTTAATAGGGTTTTGTTCAATTCGATGTCCTAATGACCTGATTAGGAAAAATTGATGTCAAAATTGAATTACCCACATCTGATTAACCCTAGAAATGACGGTCTCATAGTTCGACAATTTCATATTGGGCACGATTCCCAATTTGGGCTCAAAACTTTTAATTTTCAATTGAATTTTGGGGTTTTCTGATTTCTTTGACAAATTGTGCAATTGGACCGACCATTATGTAATTCAAGGTCGCAGAATCATTTGTTGTGAAGACACTATGACTTAAAAATGACTAGAAAAGATTTAATTCCATTTTTTGTTCAATTCGGGTTTGATTTTTCCCAATTTTGGGAAAAACATATACCCGATTGAGATTTTTCAAAATTTTTGATGTATTAATGAAATTAGATTTAAAAGAAGACTAATGACTATTTTTATGGAATTTTTTGATTTCATTTGCTATTTTTCTTGATTTTCTCACTTATTTTGACTAAAGAAATTAATGAAAAATGCAAGAAAATGCTAAAAAATTTATTTTTGGTTTAGAAGTAGGTTTCTAGGCTTGGCCAAGATTCCTAGTCCTAATTTTGAGATTTTTTAAAATATGAAAAAAATGAACTAAAAATCAGGTGTCAACAGTGCCCCTCTTTGGGATTGAGCTCATTAGAGGTTGATCTCAAAGACAAGGTGACACCTGAATTTTTAGTCGACTCAATGAACAAGATAAGATGGAAATTTCATAATTGATTAGGGGTCTTGCTTTTGAAATTCGTGATCTAATCCAAAGGTTCTCTTTTTAGAACATATTTTGAAAAGTTCTTAATGATTAAGGGAGAGAAACTTACCTGTTTGTGAGCGTCTCTTTGTTGCTTATCCAAGGGCATGAATTGATGGTGGTGATGATTATGATGATTATTTTGATTTCGTGGTTTAAGGACGAATCCACGAACCATGAACACCTGAGGCTCTTCGCTTGAGGATTTTGAAAATTGCCTAGGGGCTCATCGCCTGTAAAACTTGAATTTGCCTAGGGGTTCCTCGCCTGTAGGACTTTGGATTTGCCTAGTGGTTTCTCACTAGTAGGACTTGAATTTGCCTAGGGGCTCCTCGCCTGTAGGAATTTAATTTGCCTAGGAGCTCATCGCCTGTAAGACTTAAATTTGCCTAATGGTTCGTCACCAGTAGGACTTGAATTTGCCTAGGGGCTCCTCGCCTGTAGAACTTGAATTTGCCTAGGGGCTCATCGCCTGTAGGACTTTGAATTTTCCTAGGGGTTCCTCGTCTGTAGGACTTTGAATTTGCCTAGGGGTTCCTCGCTTGTAAGACTTTGGGAAGACTTCAAACAATGAATGCCTTGACCATGAGTTTTGTGATTTTTGTGATTTCACTAACCTTTGTATGGTTTTTTAGTTGACCAAAAACTATTTTGAAAAGTAGTTTTGAAATTAATCAAAACTATTTGAAGAGTGGTTTTTTCTTAACTTACCACAAACTGTATGAAAACTTGGTTTTAAGTTGACCAAAAACTTTTGAAACCTGGTCTAGAAACGTGCATTCTCTGCATTAATGCATTTCAAACAATCAAATTTCCTTTTCGAAGAATTATTTGAACTAAATGATTGCAATCTTTCAAGAAATGTTTGAAATGATCGTTTGGAAAACCTTCATTAAAAAGGATTTGTTTCAATCTATGAGCTTGGTCTTTTCTTTGTTTGACTGAAAGGGCACTTGTCTAATATCCCTCAATTTTATCGCTCTTAATCAATCCCTAGGTGTTCGGAGATATTCGCAATGTATACAATCTAATTGATCCGATAAGGTCTTTCAAAATGTTGTAATATTGGTTTGGTCAATGGCTATTCAAAGGATAGGCATTTTGAGGCCAGGAAAAAGAATTTCATCATATCTGACTTCGGGTCTACAAGTTAAGAACCTCGAGGACAAGACAAGATATTATTGCATACACTTCTTTGAGTGATGACTTCATGTCATAAAGTCATGTTTCTACTCTCAACATCCCAATCTGAAGAGTCTTTGGGGAGAGATTGTATTGTTGGTATTGGGTAGGTTCAAAAGGCTCATTTGTTTGAATTTAGGGTTTTTATGAAATTGGTGATCTTCTTGGCATCACCACCTTTTTCTTTTTTGCTCACTAGGGGTCTTTCTTTTACGATCATCAGAGTCCCCTAAATATTCATTACAATCTCTTTTCTTTTGCTCATTCTCACTTGTTGTGATCTATGATTTCTCATGATCTTGACTTTGCTTTGTCATGACTTTTTGTCATTTCGAGCTTTCTTTTGAACTCTCTTTTTTTTTTCTCATTTTCCTCGGGCATTTGGCCTTGCTTTTATCAGGCGCACTGCTTTTTCATGTCCCAGATTCTTTTGCCTTTGATCTTTTTGAATTCTAAGGACTTTGTGTCATTCCCTTTTGTTTCTTATCTATTAAAGTGGATCATATGCTTATGCTCCAGTGTGAAGAGATGATCACCAATTTAGGATTCTGAAATGAATATTCAGGCTCAATTGGGCTTTGCCAAAGGTAATGTGTTTGGGTATAAGAAATGAAGTGCTCTTCTTCCTTTTGGGATGTCTTGAGCTTCCATATTACCTCATCTGAAGTTATCACAGAAAGATTGATGCGAGAGTATGCAATAAAATCTTCCTTAATCCTATTCTCCATAGCTGTCGATCACAAACTTCCTGATTTGCCCCAATGTGGGGTGGTTCTTAACAAGGTTGTTTTGAAAAAACTTGTCCACTGTTTTGGCTCAAATTTGGTTTGCAAGGGGTAAGCATGTGTTTGGGATAGTGAAATGACTGCCTTTCATCATTTCAATCCATGTAATCATTGCAAACATCCCCTATTTCCTTCGGATGAGTTTTTCTCATTCACTTCTCCATTTTGACTTTGAGTGTATAGGGGACGTGTTTGGATATGGCTTACCTTTCATCATTTGAAGGTCTTTCCATTCAATTTGATCCAAACTTTTTTTTTGAAATTTTTCAAAGCCTTTTGTCAAATTATCCCTTTTAGGGAATTTTGATACTTAATGCATTCTCAAAGAAAGCGTGTTTCAAAAATTTTGATTTGAAACATTTCTGAGGTATTTTCCTTTTTAAAACAATCTGTTTTGTTTTGCTTAGTCTTAGTGTCATTCCGCTTGGGGAAGAAGAAATTTGATTTTCTCTTAGAAAGGCAGCTTCTTTAACACATGCACTCACGATTTGAGGATACTTGTCTGATCAACTTACCAAGATCCCTCTTGTTTGCATGTTTTTGCTTTGATTCCATTGGGGATTTTTCTTTTGTTGCTCCCTTTTCTTTGTCTCCCTGGGGATGATAAAAAGAAAAGCACATTAGGGAATATCAATGGAAAATAGAATTGGAAGTGATACTTCCCTCTATTATCTGACTACTTTGTTGGGAATTCTGAAACCATCGACTAGTTCGGACTCCTTTTGCTTTCTTCTGCGCAACAGATAAACATGTTTATGAAATGCATGGTATGCATGATATGCATGATATGCACATGTTCTAAAGTGACCCGAATCTTTTCTTGAATGTTCGTCTTTATTTCATGGGTAGAAAATCTTGACAGCATCTGCATTTACAGGATAGGCCAATTCTGTTCCTGCCATATTTACAAGAATCAATACTCCTCCAGGAAGAACTTTCTTGACAATGTCTGGACCCTCATAATTCGGAGTGAATTTGCCACGAGGATCTGAATTGTTGAAGATAACTTTCCTCACTACTAAATCCTCTGTTTTGAAATGCCTTGGTTTCACTTTTCGGTTAAAGGATTTAGCCACTCGTCTTTGATAGGCTTGTCCATGGCATATAGCTCTTAATCTCTTTTCATCGATCATGTTGAGTTGTTCATGTCTTTGTTGAATCTACTTAGCTTCTGAAAGCTTCAATTGAGATAGTATCCTGAATGAATGAATTTATGCTTCAACAAGTAGCACTGCTTCCATTCCATAAACCAAGGAAAACGGGGTTGCTCCAGTTGATGCTCGAATTGAAGTTCGGTATGCCATTAGAGCATACGGTAACCTTTCGTGCCAATCACGATAATTTTCAGCTGTCTTGGCCAATATCTTCTTGATATTCTTATTTGCCGTTTCAACTGCTCCATTCATTTGTGGACGATATGGAGATAAGTTCAGATGTCGGATGTGGAAGTATTCGAGTAAGTCATCCACAATCTTGTTGTTTAGATTTGAGCCATTGTCCGTAATTATTGCTTTTGGAACTCCATAACTAGCAATGATGTCTCGCCTAATGAATCTTGTAACATTCTTGGTAGTAACATTTGTGTAGGAGTTTGCTTCAATCCATTTAGTGAAATAGTTAATAGCAACCAGGATAAACCGGTGCCCATTTAAGGCCTTGGGGTTGATTGGACCAATCATATCAATGCTCCACATTGAAAATGGTCATGGCTCGGACATTTGATGTAGCTCATTTGGCGGTGCATTAATTTTGTCTCCATAAACTTGACATTGATGGCAACATCTCACATGTTGGATGTAATCTGTTTCCATTGTCATCCAATAATATCCCAACCTCATAATCTTTCGGGTTAAAAGATGTCCATTCATGTGCGGTTCACATTCACCCTCATGAATTTATTTCATGATCTTTTCAACTTCTGTAGCATCCACACATCTTAGTAAGGTTGAATCAAATGATTTCTTGTAGAGGGTTTGACCACTGAGGAAGAATTTGTTGGCTATCTTCCTTATAAATTTTCTGTCACCTGGTTGGCTTCCTTCAGGAAATTCTCCTGATTGAAGATATCTTTTGATGTCATGATACCATGGTTCGTGGTCAAACTCTGCTTGGACCATCATGCAATGAGCTGGTTATTCAAGAATATTAATTCTCAATGGTTTTATATTCATACCATCTTCAGCTTGTAGTAAGGATGACAAAGTTGCAAGAGCATCTGCAAAATGATTCTGAGCTCTTGGGAGATAATCGAATGTTACTTCTTTGAAGTTTTCTATCATCTCTTCTAAGTATCTGTGATAAGGAATTAGCTTGGCATCTCGAGTTTGCCATTCACCAGTTGTTTGCAATATGATGAGCATAGAATCTCCATATACTTGCAACCTTTTTACCTTCATTGAAAGGGCTAATTGCAAGCCGAGAATGCATGCTTCGTATTCAGCGACGTTATTGGTGCATGGAAATACCAATTTCGCAGATACCGGATAGTGTTGGCCTTATGGGGAGATCAGTACTGCCCCAGTTCCTGATCCAGATAAGTTGGTTGCACCATCAAAATACATAGTCCATTTATCGTCGACCAGTGTTAATATATGATCATCAATTTGTTCTTCAGGATTAGCGATATTTTGCGAATTTCCGCCAACATGTCTGTTATTGCTCGTCCTTTGACTGACTTTTGGGATGAACTTCTGATGTCAAATTCAGATAACAAGACTTGCTACCTTGCTAATTTCCCGACCAAAATTTGATGATGAAGGGTGTATTGCCTTAATCTGTGTAATACCCAAATCAATGCAATGCACGTCTTCTCGACTATCGAGTAATTCATTTATGATGTTGTGAACTTCTTGCTCAAGTAATAAATGACTTGTTCTTTACCATCATTTGGTCTTCTTTGTACAAGCACCGCTCCTAACGACTCATAGTGAATCATCAAATATAAGATCAGCGGAACCCTAGGGATTAGTGGTACCAGCACTAGTGGGCACACCAGATATTCTTTGATCTTGTCAAAGGCTTGTTGACATTCTGTATCCCACTTTACTTTAGCATTTTTCTTCAATAATTTGAAAAATGGTTTAGCAGTCTCAGAAAGCTGATAGATGAAACGGGCAATGTAATTTAATCGCCCCAATAAGCTTCTCACTTCTTTTACTATAGAAGGAGTCTTTAAGTCGTATATTGCCTTGATCTTGGAGGGATCTATTTCGATGCCCCTGCTACTGACCACAAATCCTAGCAGTTTGCCAGATTTTGCCCCAAATACACACTTGTTGGGGTTCAGTCGCAACTTGTACTTTCTAAGTCTTTTAATAATTTGCGAAGCACCTCAACATGATCTTCTCCTTATTTGGATTTTACGATCATGTCGTCTACATATACCTCGATTTCTTCGTGCATCATGTCATGGAACAAAGTTACCATTGCCCTTTGATATGTGGCACCAGCATTTTTCAAATCGAAAGACATCACCTTGTAACAAAATGTGCCCCATGGTATTATGAAGGACGTCTTCGCCTTATCCTCTTTCTCCACGAGGATTTGATTATATCCTGAGAAACTATCCATGAATGAAAATGTTTCGAACCCAGCAATGCTATCCACTAATACATCGATATGTGGAAGCGAGAAATCATCCTTAGGGCTTGCTTTATTTAGGTCGCGATAATCAACGTACACCTATACTCGACCATCTTTCTTCATTACGGGTACTATGTTGGCAACCCATTCTGGATATGGTACTACTTTAATGAAACCAACTTTGAGCAATTTCATCACTTCTTCTTCTATTTTCTTTGCCAAGTCCGGCTTCGTTAGCCTAAGTTTCTGCTTCTTTGGTGGAATACTTGGATTGATTGGCAAAACATGTTCAATTATGCTCGGATCAAGGCCTGGCATGTCAGCATAAGACCATGCGAATATATCTTGATATTCTCTGAGCAAATCTGTGATTCTTTTTGCTTCTGCCGAGGAAAGACTTTCTCCAATCTTAACTTCTTTGGGATTTTCTTTATCGCCCAGATTAATAGTGATCGTTTTCTCTAATGTGAGTGGCTTTGATTCTTCATGTCGAATCCATTCCTTTCCGACCCATTCCTCATCCTTATTATCCACTTCAATATCGCAAGTGATCTCCTTGGAAAGGGGCTACATATGAACCTATTATGGATATGCGAATGCTCATGCCTGACATGTAACAAACATGATTAGTAATTGCATACGAAGTAAGTAACGCACGTGGTCCAATGAAAAACCTTTTGGAAATTCATTTTGAAATTTATTTTGAAAGAATATAAAGACAGAACTAGTCCTCATATCATCAGACTTCCTTGCTCTTAAAATCATTTTCGCAATGAGGAGCAATATAGAAACCCAAAACCTCAAGCCTCACGAATGAGGATAATGTTCATCATAGGTTTGGTTTTGTTTTTACATGTCCTTAACAAAATATTTGACCACTTTTATTGAATTGAAAGACGTGATTACATCTATATCAACAGGAATGTAAATTGCAACAAAACTAAAATTACAAATAAAATCACAAGAAATTTGAAATTGTAATCAAAAAAATGCAATGGAAAAAGCTAGTAGCAAAAGTTCAAGAGAATCTTCCTACTCCAGTGCGTACGTATATTCTGCCTTAGTTATGATAACATTGATAGTATTCTCTTCGAATAAACCTGACAGAACATATTCTTCCTTTGCATGTAAGTCTTTTTCTTGAAGTAGCTTGGAAGGTCCAGGAAAAGTTTCCTTGATGTGAATCTGATGATAGGGAAGCTTTTTAGCTTTGCCCTTCTATATGAATGGATTAATGATGTGATCACCTCGACTTCTATAGCCTCCATGGTTCTTTCAACCTCGGCCTTGGCCTCCATGGTGATCTTTAGAGCTATCTGGAATATAACCTACTCCGTGTTTCATTCTTGTAGCAAGCGGAGTGATAGGTTCTTTGATTCCTTGGGATTTTGATCCAAGACCATTACTGGGAGTAAATCCATACTGGCTTAACACCCTTCCAGACATAATGGATGGTGTTGAGAACTCCGGGGATTTTATGATGCAACCGGCAGGAATTTGCACCATTGAGATCATTTCGAAGGAATAATAACTTGGTTCTTCTTTCACCTTGGGTTCGACATACGGTATTGCACTCTTTTTGTAAGTGGTGAAATCCGTCTCCCCGTGTACGGTGATCATCTTGCCATTAATGACGAACCTGACCTTCTAATGGAGACTTGAAGGAATGGCACCAGCCATATGAATCCAAGGTCTTCCGAGTAACAAGTTGAAAGTCCTCGGAATATCCACTACTTGGAAGTCAATCAGGAAAGGCACAAGGCCTATGTTTACCTCGAGCTCGATATCGCCAATAACGTCTTTCTTCATTCCATCAAACGAACGCACAGTTACCTTAGAAGGTTTAATGAGCTCTTCGCTAATCCCCAAGCGATGTAGTGTGCTTAGTGGACATAAATTAAGTGCGGAACCATTATCGATCAGCACACGTGACACCTCCTTGCCCTGGCATTTGACGGCAATATACAGAGCCTTATTATGGGAACGCCCGTCAATTGGGAAATCTTCATCGGAGAAGGCAATTTGATCTTTTAGAAGAATAGTGCCAACAAAGTCTTCTAATTGTACTTCATTAATTGTCTCCAGGATGTGCACTTCATTGAGAAGCTTCATAAGCACTATTTTGTGGCTTTCTAAAGTCTTGAAGAGATCCAACAGAGAAATTTGTGCCGGCATCTTTCTTAGCTGTTCAATTACCTCAAATTTGCTCGTCTTCATGACTGAAAACAATTATTTGACATTTTCTTCGGTTACTCCTTTCTTTTCGTGCTCACCTTCCTTCGAGACATTGCATCTCCTTGATCGGGTTATGGCATCAACTTCTTTGGGAGAGTAATCCCAAGGTACACACTTAGTATCAAACTTTTCTTTTGGAGGGAGAGTGATAATCACAGGCTGTGTTTCTTCTCCTTCAATCCTTAGTTGATCAATGGGAAGTTGGATAGTGATTGGTTCAACAGGACCTTCCTCCTCCTTATATTTATCTACCTCATCAAGCTTGATTAAAAATGGTGTAATCATGGATACCATGCTCTTATTGGCTTTGTCAACATCCATTCCACCCCAGCCATCAGGTGTGATCATTTTCTTCTTAAATGCCCATGAAGGGGGTGTATATTTGACACAGTAATTATACCGGCCACTATCTTAACCCAGAAAATCGACAACTTCACCTTGTTTTCGTGCTTTTCGAGCAAATCGCCTATCACCTCAGCGAATCTTTTTCTGCTTTTCCTCTTCTTGATCTTCATTTACTTCGAGATTTAGTTGGCTAATCGGGACCTCGTCCATGTCACCCCATCCGTCCGGTACAATGTCTTCATTTTTGAACGCCCATAGTGGTGGAGTATATTTGACACGGTAATTGTATTTACCGCTGTCTTGACCGAGTAAGTCTACGATTTCGCCTTCCCTAGATGATTTCTGGGTGAAACGCTTTTCAGCCTGTCGAACTTTTTTTTTCTTTCTTCTTTTCATCCTTATCTGTTTTATCTTGGAGCATTTCCTTCTTAGACAGGGCTTTCTCCTCAAGGCTAGTTTCATCATCCATACCACCCCAGCCATCAGGTACAATTACCTCATTTTTGAATGCCCATGGCGGTGGGGTATATTTCACTTGGAAGTTATATTTTCCGGAGTCTTCTCCCAAGCTGTCTATAATCTTGCCTTTTAGGAGTGCTTCTTGACGAAAGCGGGCATCTCCTAAACGATAAGCTTTAATCTTGACCTCATATTCATCTTCATTATCAAATTTGATCACTGTTTCTTCATCCTTGATCATGTTTATTGTATTGTGCTCAGGAAGAGGATTCTGATGTATATTTGGCTCGGGCTCTTGAAAGTTCAATATCTTCTTGTCAATGAGCTGTTGAACCTTGTACTTTAGAGTGAGACAATTATCTACATCATGTCCCCTTTCTCCCATGTGATAGGTGCAGGTTTTTGATTCATCGTATCAAGAAAATCTTGCAGGATTATCTCTCGGTACTTCTTTGGCCACCAAATGCCTTTCTAGAAGCATTGGTAATAACTTTGACAGGGATCGGGGCAACGGTGTGTATTGCCTCACGGGCCTTTTATTTGGCTCGAACTACTTGGATTTTTCCAAGCGACATTTGATTGCTTTGGAAATTATGCTTGATGAGTATTTGGGCTAGACACCATAGCCACTTCTCGGATGGGCTCTTTGTCTTTTTTCTCGGGATAAGACCTTCGTGCTGCTGTTTCTTGAGCCTTCTTCTCTTTCAACCCCCATTCAATTCTCTCACCCACTTTTACCAACATGGTGAATGTTTGACAGCCTGATACATGAAGCTTGTCATAATACTCAATTGGCAATGATTTTAGAAAGAGCTCAATGAGCTCCTCTTCACTTATGGCGGGCTTTACTTGTGATGCAACAGCTTTCCATCTCTGAGCATAAGCTCTGAACCCTTCATTCTTCCGTTTCTCGGTTCTGACGAGATCTTCTCTAGTTGGAAGTACTTCAACATTAAACTTATGCTGGTGAACGAATTCTCCTGCCAAGTGATCCCATTCAGTGAAGTCCTCTATGTCAAGGGTTGTGTACCATGCAAGGGCCGCTCCTCTCAAACTATCTTGAAATGTGCTAATAATAAGTGACGTGTTATCCGAATATATTGCCATCTTACGGAGATAATACTTCAAATGGCTTTTGGGACAACTAGTGCCATCATACTTGCTCACAAACTCTGGTTCCTTATAATTTTCTAGAACAACCACCTTCGCATATGGCGAGAACTTATCGAACCTTTGAAGCTCATAGCCTTGACCTGCTAAGCATTATTCAATTTTGGCCAATCTTTTGGCCTCTTCTTCATCCTTTGTTTTGGACGTCATCTTGATTTGATCATCCAATTCCAAATTTACCACCTCAGGCGTAGTCTTTGGAGGATTTTCTTGAACCGGTTCTTTGTTCCTGGCTGGTTCTTCAATTGGTGTTTCAGTAGTGTTTGAAGTTCCCGCATTTGGAGTAGTAGGATATTGTCCACGGGATGTAAGAATAAAAACCTTCATTTCTGCCATCATTGCAGCCATTTGGGTCATTTGATTCTCGACTTCAGCTAGTCGAGCACGGGTTTCTTCTTCCACCATTCTAACTTGTAAGTGAGTCCGAGGTCTTTTACCTTCCGTTGCTAAACAACTTGTCTTGCAAATAGACCCGATATTAGCATAGTAAAATGATCATGAAACCCTACATACCTTTTAATCATATGATTTCATGAGATTGTCAAGGATAAGAAATTTCATATAAGCGTTAGCTTTGTATAAAATTCTTCATCAATGTCTTTCTCAAGGAATCATACAATTCAAAGAATTGTAATCCATGGTGATTCTTTACAAAACATACTTTGAAACTTCATTAAGCAATTGTTTTAAGCAATTATTTCAATTTTGAAAATTTTTATTACAATGCTATTCATCAAAATAGGGGAACACTAGCTTAAACAAGTCTAGGCTTCTTGCTAGCTAAGGTAGCTTCAGCCTCTTCATATTCCTTGGTTCGTGTCTCCCATTCTTCCACATCAATTACAATCTCCTCGGGAACATATGGCTCTACACCTGGCGTGCTTAGCACAATGTACTCTGGGATATATGGCTCATCGAAATGAGTAGTAACACTCAAGGGTACATAGGGTTCGACGTCGATTGGTCGCTTAGCTTTCAACCACTTTATATACTCGTTGGACGCTGAAAGGAGCTTCATTTCTCCTTCCAAATCTTTAGGCCATTGTACTATTTGCTTGATTGATTTCTTCAAGGAATTCACAATCCTATCAACCCTTGTTCGCAGCTCTTTTCTTTCCCTTTCTGATAGGGGTTTTTGTGGTATCTCAAATGTGAACTCCTCAGGATGCCAGATAGGTCGAATTTGTTGAACCATTCCGAATTGCCGTATGACTCTTAGTGGGCAATAAGTAGTTCCGCTGCTCAATCCAAGCAAAGGCACCAAATTGCCGTCTTGGGTAGTAATTTGAGCTTTCGCTATCTTCGGCCATTGAATTCTCCATTGAAACTGGTCGGGAGTTAATGCTCTAATGAAGTTTGCCCACTCATAAAAAGAGTATTTTGGAATTTTGTCTTGGAGTTTCAAATACTTCTCAATAGGGTTGGTAGATGAGTCGATCTCTCGAATGCGCATATAACGTTCTCAAGGTCGAATATGGAAAATAAACCACACAGAAAGTAACCCAGCTCAAGCTTGAACTACACCTTTTTGCTGATTTTGGTATTTGTTCAATGAAATGATGGTCTCAGCCAAGAGCATATTGGAGAAGTCCAATTTTAGGCAAGCTTGCCTCGCAATTTCCGCAACGAGACGATTTAATCCGGTCCTTGATGCGGGGAATAAGACGAATTCGAAGAAGGCAAGAATAAAAACCCTCACAGAAGTATTTCCCGTTTCTTTCGGCAATTTGGAGTAATTGGCCACCAAGTAATATAGAGGAAATCTCTCGGTATTTGACTTGATTAACTTTTCCACTTGATGGGTCTTCAAGTTTAAGAATTCAGCTATAACGCTCGTGGATTTCAATCCAACTGGGAGCTCAACGGTTCTTGACTCGAAATCAATTCCAATAGTTGCCTTATATTCTTCTAGTGTAGGTACCATCTCGTGCTCGCCCAATTGAAATGTGGCAGTGGTAACTTCCCAGAAATGGGATAATACTTGGATTAAGCTCACTTGGTACTCCAGGTTGATGAGCTTGAACAAAAACCCGAACCTTTCCCTTACGTATGCTTTGTTGTCCTTTGTCATGTTTACCCACCATGCCAAAAGCTCCTTCCTTAGAATAGGAATGACTTATATGTTTAGTTTCCCCATTTCGATCTAAAGCACGTAAAAAAAATTGATTATTATTCACCATGAATTACCAATTGATTTTAATGCCTCCATTTCAATTATATGTCCTTTTAAGGTAAGACGGAGGTAAAATACACTTACATGCCTAGAAAGTAATGCAAATGTCATTTTGAATCCGTTTAGATCTTAAAAGAGCATATATTTGAGATCATTGACAAATTCAATGTGTGATGTAAATGCCCATTCTGTCATACTCTATTTAGACCATAAAGTCCTAAACTATGGTTTACAACTTCGAATACATTGAAATGAACGAATAAGCACTTGAATTACATGGAAAATCCGCCATGGACCTATACATTTCATCTAAGAATGAAAGAATGGTCAAATGGAGTATGACACCCTAATCACGCATTCTAATATGAAAGGGCATTTAGACCAAGCATTGAATATCATTTAGGCATTTTTTGAAAATATGCCAACTAACATGCATAATTGTAAAAGAATGGAATGGAACGATACTTGCTTACCATGACATTTTTGTTTGGTTTTAAGTATACCAACCACAAAGACAAGCGAATGCAACCAGTGAATTTTTTACGCCTAAAAGGGTAGGATATGCTAAAGGCTCAAGGTCATCACCTTAATGGACAAGGGATTCCATTCCAATAGGCAATCGGCCCAAAGTAATGAAATATTATTCCACCTCGGTGATCGGTATTGCATTTAAACGATACCAGGAGCAATCGGCTCATAGTTTCGCCTAAACACATACCTCCTAAGGGTAATCCCAAATGTAGCCGGGGTTGGGCCACGGGTGATGTGTGCTAATGGCATAGTGCTAAAGCAATTTAAAGACATGCATAGCAATTAAAAACCAAACAGCATTTCTAAAATTCATTCAATTCACATTCAATCCCAATACCATCCTGCAAAACAAAGGTTAACAAAGACTACACCCCTTATACCATCCGCCTACAAAACCATTTAACACTATCGTTAGCGGGACGTACCTGGGATCCTTACGAGCACAAAACACAAGCATATCGTTCTATCTAGGCCTAAGTCCACTTAGAAAAGGTAAGTCACAAGTGGAGTCGCCAAGCCTGTCGCGCTACGCTTTTTTTTGGACTTTCGAGATTTGCGCGCTAAGGAGGTATTTCCGTGTAAGGGTCTCTCCCAGACCATACCTCACGTGACAGCGGATGGTAATTTCCTATTTAGTCTAAGTTTTTTATTTTGGAGTCGCCACTAGTCATTATTGGTAGGTAGACTAGAAACCTAATCGGGGTATGGGAGAAATACCACAATTCTACGAACCAGAGATTCTGAGTACGGGGACTTGGTTACGTTAATGATCCCAAATCGAGATCCCTAACGCCCTTTCGGTACCTAAGAACGATATGATGTCTAATGTGTCATGCAAGTTTCCAAGGCTTATCCACTAATTTTATCCCTTCTAATCGCAGGGAAAATCAATCAAGAATTAATTGCACAATCAATGTCAATCAAATCAATCAATCCTAAATGGTCTCTAAAAATGAAAGTCAATCAAAACATCCAAATCCTAATGAAGCCTTAGAAGCTTATTCACCTCAGCTTCAAGATGGTATCTCTAGATTCGCCAGAATGGCTCGAGGCAAGTCGACCGAGCCCGATTTTCAGGCCTTGGCAAGCAACTTCGTCTATGGATTCTCAGGTATGGAAGATCACACTCCGAACCAATTTACTGGCATTTCCTCGCCGAAGGAAACGTCGAATGCTCAGTTCTGGGATCCTCTACATGCCTCTCACACCTTTCTTCTCTCTTTTGTCTCTCTGGTTCTCTCTCTCTCTCTCTCTTCGGCAATTCGTCGAACACGTTCTGCCTTCAATGTTCAATTTTTTCTTTGTTTTTGTTGATCAAAATTCCAGCCCAAATTTTGTTTCCACCGCCTTCCGATCGGTTATAACCGATTCCGACGACAGTTGGAGATTCTCCAGCTGTCATTCAGGTCAAACACGTGTTTATTTAACCGGAGAAGGTTGGCAAAGTGGCGGGTTTGAAATTTTTTTCTGGGTTTAGTGCACGTTGGGGTGAGTCGGGCGAGTAAGAAGGGTTCCCGGGTCAGGTCGGGTCGGGTCAACCCGATTGACCAGGCAGGCCCGATTTTGTTTAAAAATCCAAATTAAGCCCAATTTCAACCGAATTTTCAAAATTAAATCCCAAAATTGAATTCCTCATCACATTTTGAACCCAAATATGTAACTTTCCCCAATTTTTTGATAAAATAATGTCCAAGATTTTTAAATTTTTGTATTCGGGTTATTGGGGTTTTGTTCAATTTGATGTCCTAATGACCTGATTAGGCAAAATTGGTGCCAAAATTCAATTACCCACATCTGATTAACCCTAGAAATGATGGTCTCATGGTTCGACAATTTCATATTGGGCACGATTCCCAATTTGGATTCAAAATTTCTAAATTTTAATTGAATTTTGGGGTTTTCTGATTTCATTGACAAATTGTGCAATTGGACCGACCATTATGTAATTCAAGGTCCCAGAATCATTTGTTGTGAAGACACTATGACTTAAAAATGACTAGAAAAGATTTAATTGCATTTTTGGTTCAATTCGGGTTTGAGTTTGCCCAATTTTGGAAAAAACACATACCCGATTGAAATTTTTCAAAATTAATGATGTATTAATGAAATTGGATTTAAAAGAAGACTAATGACTATTTTTATGGAATTTTATGATTCCATTTGCTATTTTTCTTGATTTTCTCACTTATTTTGACTAAAAGAAATTAAGGAAAAATGCAGGAAAATGCTAAAAAAATTATTTTTGGTTTAGAAGTAGGTTTCTAGGCTTGGCCAAGATTCCCAGTCTTAATTTTTAGATTTTTGAAAATATAAAAAAAAATGAGCTAAAAATCAGGTGTCAACAATGGTGATGAGGCATATTCGAATATGCTAGAATGGTTCGCGAAGTTTGTCAAGTGAGGGAAGTCTCTGGCATCCGTTAAACCCCAACTCTTTGGCATGTGACAACTTCTTGTATAATAAAGTCGATGCTATTTACTTTCTACATTTTGTGATTCCAAGAAAATGAAGAAAGCTTGTGCTCATTTTGTTTTTTTGTTTCTACATCTCAACTCAAGTTCTACCATAAAGATTAGGCGAAATAGAATCTCTCCCGATCGACGCTTGTATTCTATTTATAATGATTTGGTAATGCTTGAGTAGGACTTAGGATGAACTTATACCGAGTTTTTTCACCTTCTGCTTCCGTGTGAAAAGAGGATGAATTCACGCTTAGCTCATTATTTTAGTCAAGAAATATATTTACAGTGCATTATGACCCTCAAGGCCTCCTCATTATTTTAGTCAAATTCAGCTTTGCTTGTCTTGTAGTCCATTTACTTGCAACCGCACATTCGGAAGATTTATATCACTAGATTGAGAAAATTATACACCAAGGTTTGTCATGTTAGCTATGACATCCCGAAATTTCGCATAATTAATTAGTGGCGTTATGTGAATTGAAATTGGTGATGGCCAAGGTTTGATTATACAATTGTTGAGACACTTTTGAAATTTCGGTAATATGCATTTGGCATATGTGTGGGCCGAAAATTTGGAAATTTATAGGACTTCAAATTTCGGTCATGTGTGTGTATTTTAGACATTGAATGACACAATTGGGACACCAATATACTCCTAGCATGGCCGGTCACTTAATAGTATTATTGCATGAAAATTAAGTCAATTTTTGGGGTATAATCATACTTGATTTCCCCTCAACCAATAAGATTTCATGCACAATGACAAAACTTGCATGATACTCCTCCTTGGGACTAATGATGAAGCTTCAATGACACTCTTCCTCTCCCCCATAAACCCTCACGACAGCTCACTCTCTCTCTCTCCCTTCATTTTCACATTTTCCCCTCATCTCTCACCCTCTCTCTCTTGGCAACTCACTCTCCTCTCATCTTCATCTTCCTCCATTTTTCTTCCCTTGAAAGCCCGGCCAGCAACTTGAAGAAGGGCCAAGCCGGTTCTAGAAGTTCTAAGGCAAGGAGATAGGGCTTGTTTCTAAGCCAATCAATCTCTCTACGCCCTCGGTTTTGCTCGTTTGTTGCTGTGGATGATTGTTTGATCTTGCATGTGTGATTTTATGGTGTTAGAAGGGTGTGTATAAAGCTGTCCAGACCTAGGTTTAGTGTGCATGTGTGACCTTAAGTCTCTAATGGCTTTGCATGTGGGTGTTCTAGCTTCTAATGGCCTTGCATGTGAGTTTCAATTATTTAATTTGACTTGTATGTGAGAAGGATGGGTTTGGCTTGTTGAATGAAGGTGATAGTGGTTGTTGCATGTCCACTTAAGCTTCTGGAATTGAGTTAGATGAGCCAAAATTTCGTGGGTATCCATTTGGACTAGAATCTTTGAGGTCTGTTTTGAAACCCAGAACTCAAAACTACAGTACCTCTTTTGTTTGTTATTTGTGGGTCGGATTTTGGGTTGTGTTCTTTACAAAAGTTGTTCACCACATCTTGAAGTTTAACATATTTTAAATGTGGAATTTTTGGAGTTGATTTGGGTTGTATGAAAGCTCATCTTCAAACCGTGTTTAAACTGCCTAGAAATACAGTTTTTGTGATCTTCACGTCTTTTCGATTTTTTATAAATATTTTCAGGTCTATTTTCAACAAGATTGTTTCACAAAATTTGTTAATTACTTTTCTTTCTATGACATATAAAAATTTCGAGGCTTTTGAAGGGGATTTGGGTACTAAAAGAGATATTTTGAGGATTGAGCAGTCTGTTCTAACGAGCTGATTTTGAGTGACAAAACGACATGATTTCAGATTGAACTGGATTTCATGCTCTCATAAGAAATGTTTATTAAGATGTTTTCTGTGACATATACAAAATTTAGAATTTTTGGAGTTCATTTACTATTTATTCTGAAGGAATTTTTGTTACCGTACAAAACTGCCCAGATTTATCCAATTTCAAAGATGCACTATTTTTTACATGAAAAAGTTTGAATTGTGGCTTGATGTCTTCTGGAGATAAAACGTACACACTTTGGGGTTTCCAATGAGGTATGAATGGCCTTGATGTGATGTCATATGATGGTGTAAATTAGGTCACCTTTGTGATGACAAATTCTGGAAATTTTGGATATGAATGACTAGAGTGTGATACTAAGGTATTAAATCGCTTTTATGGCACATACTATTCAATGTCTTTGCTGGATATGATGAAATGTATGGCGTGAAATGGTTTTGTTGCTGCATGTATAAAAGAAATTGCTTGAGTTGTGTGACATAAATCCACCATAAGAGATGTCCATCGGGCCTTGCGCCGATGATGCCCCGTAGGAGGTCAGGATGCCCCTAAGCTGTGTGCGTGGATGCCGTGATTAGCAACTCACGATGCCTCGAAGTGGAGATGCCTATGGTCGATAAACCACAAAAGCCGGACCGATTAGTGAATAGGCGTAATCTGGGGTACCTTGAGCGGACCGGTGAATAACTGACGTAATCTGTGAATCGGGATTGAGACTAAACAAGTGAAACATTGAAATAATGTGGCATGTGTTTGTGGTATTACAGCAAATTGTTAAGTTGTTCTTATAGATTACTATGATCTAGAAATGAGTTTGATTGAGGACGTTTGATATGGTTAGTGCCATGATGCATGCTGGCATGATACATGTGATTACTGATGTTGCTTTCGAATGGTGTGCGTTCATGATAGAATACATTAATTATGTCATGTTAGTTGTGTCCTAGGAATCAAGAGTTAGTAGGATTGGTCGGTTTATAAGCTAGTCTTATCTCGTGTTGAGCATTAGCTCACTCCCATTGATGTCTATTTTTACAGATCTTTAGTTATGCCTCCGATCCCAGCATCACCTTTCGCTCGTTACGATGCTCCCGTTTATTTTGAGGGGGAGATATACCAGTTTACAGACCCTGATTTCCCTTTGGTTATGTTCGTGCGCTACGCCACGACATTATGGTTGATGTTGGAGTTCTGGGGGGTCATGTCCCATATCGTTTCGTTTCGGTCTTCGTGCTTGTAGACGGTCAGCTGGTTGGACCAATCCCCTACCCTGACGGCGGCAGTTCAGACGACGGAGGTGATGGATGGGAGTAGTTGTTTAGGGACAATGAAAGCTAATAAGGAGCCATTTCATAATTTCCGCAGTCACTTCATTTTAGTCTAAACTGCGATGACAGGTGTTGGTGGTAGTGACGGATGTATAGTGTCACTTGGTTGTCGACGGGGAGTTTTATATCTTTTTGGTCCTCCCAGTGGTAGTTTTTGGTTAACGCTACCCATGTACGTAAATAAGATAATGAAATGGAAGTAAGCTATCCCCATTCAACTACATTGTATGTGTTTGCTTATGTCGAATTTATGTTATAAATGCTGAATTTAAATGTTATCTTCCGCTTGCGTACTAACAATTGTAAAAGAGATTAAAGAACCGCGTTAGAGAGTGGCGTATTGGGACGTCACATTAACGGAGCAATGAGTTGGCAAAGAAAAGTGAGCATCTTGCACTAATCCTATGTTCAACATTGAAACTTGCTATCCATTAAGGAACACTCTCGAAAGAGGATCAAAGTAAAGGGACACGAAAGTTTTGTGTTTCACAATCACAACAAGCAAAAGAAAACAAGGTGAAGAGTTGCCGTGGATTGCATGACATTGAAAGAATCATGGAGGAGCAAGCAAGTTGCAGTGGAAATCCAAAAAATATGCCTTCATTCCACCCAAAAATATGCCTTCATGTAAGAGATTATAATCACTCCTTGCATGCTCGTGCCAATGCGACACACATTACTAAATTATGAGGTATAAGTAACCAACTGCTTTAATAAGAGGCAAGATGTGGAAATTTTCAAACTAGACTGACTGATTATAACTTAAAATAAAACAATTGATCAATGACTCATGAACAAAGAGACCAGAAGAAAAAGGAGACTTTAAAGGTTCAACTTCATGAGGAATCTTCCTTTCATTGATGTCGAAGTCAATATGTCTTATACAATACCCAAAGTACGTATATACGCGTACATCTGGCAAGCATTCCTCCTCCACTGAGTGACTTAGTGGTAAACCTTCAAGTCCCTTCCCTTGCTCCGGAAAGACGAAAGTGAGAAACACGATACTAGTGCTGTAAAATTTCAAATGGCATGGAAGTAAGTTACTCAAAAAAGAATAGTGTTACGCAACACGAAAACTAACCTTCATGGAGCAAATCACTTGCACAAAAGTTACCACTGCAAGAATGATCCTACAAAAAACCTATAAATAAGCATCACATCTTTAGTGTCTTGTGGACTGTGTAAATATTTATTTCACTGAGGTTACAAAGAGCCGATAATCAAATATGTATAGTCATACAATGTGCTGTTCCAACTTTCCAAGCCATCAGGACATACTTTTTCTCCGTTATTCAAGCCATAAGCAATGTAATTCAAATGCATAACAATGAAAATGTGCACAGATAAGTTCCTCCAACTACTTTAAGATAGTATTAGCATTGAAAAGTTATTGCAATACAAGCAGTATCGCAACTACTTTAAGATAGCATTGGCAATATAATTCAAATGCATAACAAAGAATCATTCATAACAAAGCTACTCACCTCCCAAAAAAAAACCAGCAGCCCCAATTGCAGATGCACCTTTACCTTTCACTACTTCAACTATTCGCTTTGCACCTGCATATCCCTTATCATGCCAAAAAAGAGAAACATCCCAATTTTCTAAACACAGCAGACCTATACATTGAGATGCTTCCAAAATAGACTCATTCAAACCCATCCATGTCAACTAATAGTAAAAGAAAAAAGAATTTGTATTGTTGGTCTTGTTGGTCTTGCATATCTCAAAAAATTGCTCGTCTTCACATCCTCCTTTTTACCTATAGTTGAATAAAAAAAAGGGTTAATACCACGAAAAACCCTAGACCGGTACATTTGTGATAATTTTACCCCAAATTATTTTTTTGACCATAAAAAACCCCAAACCGGTACACTTGTGACAAATCTACCCCGAACTATTTTTTTGACCACCAAAAACCCCAAATTGGTATACATGTGACAATTTTACCTCGAACTAATTTTGAATATTATTTTTTATTTTTCGAACTTTTTTATATTTTCTTTACTTTTTTTTTTCACTGGCGAGGCTCAACCTCGCCGGCGTTAGGCGAGGTCGGCCTCGCCGGCGTTGGGCGAGGTCGGCCTCGCCCTGCAACGGCGAGGTCGAGCCTCGCCGGATCTAGCGAGGGCCCGGCCCCGCCGGCCGCTGGCGATGCACAACCTCGCCGGCGTTGGGCGAGGTCGGCCTCGTCTTGCAACGGCGAGTTCAGCCTCGCCCGAGGTTGAGCCTCGCCAGCGGCCGGTGGGGCTGAGCCCTCGCCAAACCTAGCAAGGCTCGACCACGTCGTTGCAAGGCGAGGCTGACCTCGCCGTTGCAGGGCGAGGCCGACCTTGCCCAACGCCGACGAGGCTGACCTCGCCTTGCAACGGCAGGGCCGAGCCCTCGCCAGATCTGGCGAGGCTCGACCTCGCTGTTGCAGGGCGAGGCCGACCTCGCCCAACGCCGGCGAGGACCCGGTCCAACCGGCCCATTGGCGCGAGCTCGACCTCGCCGTTGCGAGCGAGCCGACCTCGCCCAACGCTAGCGAGGTCGTGCCTCGCCAGCGGCCAGCAGGGCCGGGCCCCCGCCAGATCTGGCGAGGCTCGACCTCGCCGTTGCAAGGCGAGGCCGACCTCGCCCAAAGCAAGCGAGGTCGAGCCTCGCCAATGGTCAGCGGGGCCGACCTCGCCAGCTTCCGCCTCTGGCCGGTCGCCGGTTCGGCGACCGGCCAGAGGTTGAAGAGAAAGGAAAGAAAAAATAAAAAATTAATAAAAAAATTCGAAAAATAAAAAATAATATTAAAAAATTAGTTCGGGGTAAAATTGTCACATGAATACCAATTTGGGGTTTTTGGTGGTAAAAAAAAAAGTTCAGGGTAGATTTGTCACAAGTGTACCAGTTTGGGGTTTTTTATGATCAAAAAAATAGTTTAGGGTAAAATTGTCACAAGTGTACCAGTTTAGGATTTTTCGTGGTATTAACCCTAAAAAAAGAATAATTAGTCAAAACAAAGTCAAGCACAAGTAAGAACACTTTTATGAAAAAGTCAAGCATAGATGGATATTTGCATCTTCTCTCTTCCAATAGATGATATTGAGCTTGAAATGTTGTTAAAATATGACGCAAGCAGTTCAACTGTCTCAGTTTGTGATGTTGGCTCTAAGGAAATGCTTTCTACCACATCTTGTGAGCATGAGGCGGATGTAAAAGTTGTTAGGGCTGATGATGTTACTGCTGTTGTCGTTGTTGATAGTAGTGATTGATTCTTGCAATGATATCTATTATGGCCTAACCAACAACATTTCCCACAAGTGATTGTGGTGTTATGTCTCTTCAACTTTGTTCCAATAGGCTCTCACACAACTTTCTTCTTCCTTGTCTTTAAATTGTTATCAGTAACTTCATTCACCAACTTTGTTCTTTGTTTCTTCTTTCTACCAACTTGCTTGGGCACAGTTGATGAGAGTAAATGCTCTCTAGCAAGCCAAGTGTCCTTGGAATCTGCAGCATGCACAACATATCTCTAAGTTTGCCTAAATTTTTCCATACTGAAACCCATGTAAACCCATTTTTCAGGTTGTTCCCTCAGGTATACAAGAGACGTCACATCATGACAACAAGGGATTTCACTAATGTCCCATCTTCTACAGCTACAAGTTATGTGTGTAATGTTAACAACCCATCCTTTTGCTTATGAATCCTCTTCGTGAGATACACTTTTATAGCTTCAAGCAATGTGATTATAGGCTTGTCCCTGGCGTCAATGATGCTCGTGTCGAAACTTTCACACCAGTTATTCGAGGAAGCGTCACATTTTGAGCTTGTCCTAAAGTGGGACTTGCTCCATTGCACTGGTGGCCTCTGGGTTAACCAATCATAAGCTTTTCTATCAACTGTCTTAAGCTCTTCCATTGCCAAGTCAAAATCACATACCCTAGTGGCCATTGTAGCCATCCAAACCAAAATTTTAAGTTCTAGTCCTTTGTGATGCAGCCTGAAGTTCTCGTAAAGATGTCTCAAGCAAAATCTATTTTTTGCTTCAGGCATTAGATTTGCTAATGCTTGCACCAATCCTTTTTGCTCGTCACACAAAAAAGTCCAATACTTTGAATTTGCAGGTATGTAATTCCCAAATCTTTGGTAATCATACTAATAAACCAGTGCCAAGTCTTGTATGTTTCTTGTCCCACGACTGCCCATGTAAATGGATACATCTGATCATTTCCATCTATGCCAACAGCTGCTAGAAGTATGCCCTTGTAGCCATACGACAAGTGGCAACTATCAAACCGCCACAAAGCACCTACATCCTTCTAGAAAATCCCTCTTCAATGTATTCAAACATATGTAGACTCCTCTAAACTTGAATTGGTCCTGACATTGCTCATTTTTTATTACACGGGTGGATCTTGCGTTGGAATCAAGAAGTGCTTGGCAATAACTTCTAAGAATCCGAAATTGCTCATCTTCATTCCCTGTAATCATACTCATTGTTGTAGCCCTAGCCATGTAGATTATTGTCTTGGACAACTCCAAAACATTCTCTAACTCCATTGCTTTCTTTGATGAAGCACCTAGCCATGTTGGATTATTCCTCAACCTGTCACAATACTTGTTTGCCAACCATTTAGAGTTTACTTGAGGAACATGTAGTGCTCTATTACATGTGTGCACGGGGTTAAAGGTTTTAACTTGTAAAGTATGCTCCCTCTGCACTTTGGAAGCATATATGAGCCGATCACAACCGTCGGAACACATTGCTCTTAACTTATTATATGTATTATTAGTGAACCACACGTCTCCCATTTCTTACGGCATGATTCCTAACTACTTCTCTAAACTCTTTATCATTGCTAAAGCACATCCCCAACTTGAAGACGGGATTCTCCATATCAACCTCAGCATTGAACTCAGGATGTGTATACTCAACTTGACTACTCATAATCAGGAAATCTACATTATCAGATAATGTATCTACATGCAAACTAATCTCTCCAACCTCCATACCCCTCTCCATTGAACCTTGACCCTCAGTACATCGTCCATTTCTTCTATATAACTCATCAAGATCAATAATGGCAAACCCATATTCTTCAATGCCATCAACACACTACTATCAGACATAGTATAGTTCACTTCTTCACACCCCTCACCTAGTGCAAAATGGAAGCAAAAAAAATCAATACGTTTCCAAATCCATATATAAATTCATCAGAATCACATAAACTTAAATCTATACACATAGAAACACAATTTGCAATCACAACATATACAAGAACCCGTAGAGTACAAATAGGGACAAAAATAATGCCTTATACAAAGCAGTGTAAGGAAGAAAATTGCTGTCATTTGCAACATTTGGAAACGACTTTGATGGAAAACTTTAAATCCGATAATGAAACTGGTCCATAAATTGAAAATTTTATTTAAGACTGGTCCATAAATTAGACCACGATTACAAATTGCTCCCAGCAGAATACTCACTGCTAGCATTCCAAACAGAGCATGTCTACTCAGCATGAAGCAAACCTAATACATCTTTCACATAATTTACGAGAGGTCACGCATACTATCAAGACAATTAAATCGTGGTTTAATGAAAAAAATCGACTAATTTAGGAAACTGACATCCATGGAAACGAATTTAAGAAGGGACAAAACAATGTCTCGCAGCATTTAAGAATGGGCTTTGTGTGAAATCTAGTATAAAGAAACTACGCTCTATTTCCAAAATTTAAGAATGGGGTTCGTTCAATAAATGACAAAACATGAGATAGTGGGTTGATGAAAACAGTAAAAAAAATTGAAAACTAGAGACCACAGTGTTGACACCTAATTTTTAGCCGACGCGTCATTAAAAATAGAAAATTCGAGATTATGGTTTCCGATCGCGACGGAGCCCGTTTCTTGAACAACAAGTGTTGTTTTTTTTTAATTCTGTCTATTGGCTTAGCCTCTGTAAACGATTTTCTATTCATTTCATGCAAAAGCCCGAAAAGTCAAATAGTTGACTTTCGAGTTGACTTTTTGGTCAACCCTTTGACAAAAGTCAACCCCGGGTCAAATTGGGGCTTTTTGCATAAAAAGATTCCTTTCAAGTCCAATTTCACTTTAGAAATGGAAATTTCAGAAAAATTCAAAGATTTGATCATAAAATCAAACTTATAGTGAAAAGTCAACTAGGGTTTGACTTTTGGTCAAACCTTTGACCAAAAAAATTGAAAAATACAAAAATCCAAAAATCATCTTATTTTACATTCAATTTACCTTTGGCATTTGAAATTTTACAAAAATCAATTTAGAATCAACTTTTTCCCAATTTGCGGAATTTGGTTCAAATTGGCCAAAAATGAAATTACTTCATTTCTAGTCATTTTTTAGGTTAGTTTCCTTCATGACATTTGATCTAGAGGTCATCTTATATTCAATTTTGGAACAAATTTTGTAATTCCAAGCCAAACACAAAAACCCCCAATTTTGGCCATAATCAGTGATTTGGATCGATTCTTCATGATTTGCACTATTGAGGCACGAATGAGCCTAATTTCTTATATGAAATCCAAATTCAAAATCAATTTTGGAAGATTCACATGAATTTGAGTCAATTTGATCAATTTAGTGATCCAATGATTAAGAAGTCTAAGGGTAATTGGTCTAATTAGTGCAATTCAACTTGACCCACTCTAGACTAATATTCAATTTGATGAATTGAGACTCAATTTGGTTAATTGGACTTCAATTAAATTTGTTAGTCTAGCTTGGCCATGCAATTACCTAAATTCAAGAGCAATTGAGACAAACAAGTTACATTGGATCAATCTGTGCATCGGTTCAATCCAATTTGATTGAATTTGATATTGATGGGGTCAATTAATCATGATAGAGATCAAATTGTACCAAATTGGAACAAATGGAATCAAGGATTGAACTAGTTCAATCGAGGCCAAATCGGGCTAACCTAACCAACCCGGTTTGATTCAAATTGAATCGGTCCGATCGGGCGGCCATTTTCCGGTCGAAAATCTGGCGATCGACGGTCCATTCCGATTAGCCAAGGCCGGCCACATCCTTTTGAGCCCAAAAATGACAAAAATGCCCTTAATTGAAAATTACGAAAATGCCCCTAAGTGAAATTACCAAAATGCCCTTCATTAAGGATTAAGCAAATTAATTCGGGGATAAGCAAATCAATCATGGCCATTCATTTAGAATTGATCATGTCCATCCATGATGCCATGTCACCAATCCTTAGCCTCAAAAGAATATTCTTAATCATTAAGGATGCATTTTGGGCCATTGGATTAATCTAAGGGCTAAGATTCAAAGTTTATGGGAGATATAGTTGTTTTTTCCCTCCAAAATTGGGGGGAGGACACTCATTTTCAGATCTGAATTCTCTCTCTCTCTCTCTCTCTCTCTCTCTCTCTCTCTCTCTCTCTCTCTCTCTCTCTCTCTCTCTCTCTCTCTCTCTCTCTCTAGCTCACGCCTCTCTCTCTCTCTCGTGTTCTCTCTCTCGGCCAGCCGGCATTCCGCCTCATCGCCGGCCAATTTCCGGCGAGCTGCTGCCCCACCGTCGTCCCCCACGGTGGTCCAAGGCTGGTCGCAAGTCTAGCCTCCTTCGCTGGTGGCCGGAGCATCCATTTCCGGCGGCTTCATCCTCTCGGCAACATCACCGGCGGTGCTGCCGGTGATACGATCAGCCGGTTCAAGTGGCTGAACCGGATGATCGGCGTCCCTCACGACGGTTCCAATCCTCCAGCGACATTCCTCGACGTTTCCGTGCGGCTGTGGTGTCCATTTGATCGTTGAACAGCCACCGGATCGCGTTCCTTGATTCAATTTTCCATTACTAGTTCATTCGTGCTATAACGGATCGATTCTCACTATATTTTGTGCGAGAATCATAGAACGCGTTTTAAGCTTCGATTTGACATATTGCATGCCTCGATCGGATTTGATTTGCTATGTCAAAACACTGTTAGAAGTTAGGATCAGAATCAGAATCATAGTGTTCAAGTCTGTTCTGATATTCTCCTGGCTGACGCTGTGCTGCTTGATGATTTTCTATGATTTTCTACGATCATTTTTTGAAAAAACGTTCCTCATGAAAGTTGTACAACACATCTTGATCTGTTCATCATGAAATTTTCATAAAATTCCAAGCATGTTTGCCTTGTACGATGTGCAATGTCATGTGTGCATGAATCTGGTGACAGATTAGTTTCAGACTGACCTTCGTGTGTTCTTCGATTTTCATAAATTCGTGTATTCGAAATATGAAAAAGTTTTCATCACGAAAGTTCACGCTGAGATCGAGATCTTTCTATTGATACTGATTTCATCAAATCGAAGGTCATTTGAATTTTCAAAAGAAATTTTCACAATCTGATCAGTATCTGTGTCCAGATCTGATTTTCATTCTTTTGGAGTTCAAAAGATGTTTCTCCGAATTTGATGAAGTTAGAGTCCTTTTTAGCAAAAACTCAAAACATGAAAGTTGTTGCACACGAAGAATATTAACTGCCTAAAAATTTTCACGCAGTTTTGATAAGGTTTGTTATTTTTCCCGCTATTATTTTGAAATCCTTAACAGAACTGAGACCAGCCTGTCACTGAGATCAAATTTGATATTTTCGGGAAAATCGGCTAGGATTTATAAAAAATGGTCTTCTCGACTTTCGATCCTCATGTCATAAGCTTTCTAATGACAGCTGAATCATTTCATTTGGACGTCATTAGGGTGGTTAATCACATCTGAACAGAAGCAATCCGAATTAGATAATAACTGAGTAAGTGGTCTCCTTATGAAGCCCACTTCTCATTGTTTGATTGGCTTCGAAATAAGGCCCATGCGCCTGAATGCATGCTTATTTCATTGCTATGCATGTGTTTGTTAGATGAATGTTAGGCCCGGTGCATGTTCGGCGGGTAGTCCATTGTGGTCACTTAGAACCCGACTTTAGGGGTTAATTGATATGAGTTGCCGTTTTGTGAATGCAAATGGTAGCCCATTATCGTTAACCATTAATTAAATAATGTTAGATGATTAGGTGGGTGGTGAATCGAAACGCATGAAAAACAAAGGCCGACCCCGAGGCCCGTGCTTGATTAGTGAATTGTTTGCACCATTGTTTTTCTTTGGTTATTCTTTTGGACATTGTTTGTCGTAAATGTATGTTGTGAATGTAAACGCCGACACCCAAGAGACGGTCCATGGGAAGATAATCCATAATGGTGAAAGACCAAGGCGATTGATCGATGTCCAATCCGGTCTCAATTTGTGTTCATTTGATGGTGGCGATAAACCGATGTCCAATCCGGTTTCAATTCATTCCCGATCATGTCTCAGGTTTTCAATTTGTGTTGTAATAAACACCCGACGAGTTGCGGGTTTTGCACTTTTTTCGCACTTAGAACTAGCTCGTCTTTTCAATAATTTGAGTGTTTACTTTACGTAATACCTTTCAATACAATCGTTTCTTTCTTTCTTTTCTAGACTAAGATAGGATTAGTTTAGAATCTTAAATGAAAACAACAAAAACAAGATGCATGATCACATTATGGACCAAAACTTTGACATGAAAATGGCAAAGAACAAATGCATGACAACTTAGATAATGATGCGGTTGCATCCGAAAACCCCCAACATGTAGAAAACCCCCAAGCTGGTGAGAACTCAACTTCAAGCCTAGCTTTACTAATTGGCGAATGCAGCTTGAAGAATGGGTACTATGTACTTCATTGGGTCAAAGAAAGTGGTTGAATTGAAGCCCAATAGGAGTTGTATCAATGGGAGGTCGAGTGGAGCTGTTCTCGTGCACTTTGGATACCTTTTGGTAATTTTACTTGGTGGCTACGGTTGAAGTACGAGATTGCACAACGAGATTGCACAAGATTCATTCTAGTTTCCTATTTTGAAGATTTTATTTAGATTCCTATTTTAAGAGTTATGTTGATTCCCTTTTGGTTGTTTCCTATTTTGAAGTCTTATCTTGGGTTATTTCCTATTCTGGGATTTCCTCTTAGGTTTGTTTCCTAATTTGTTGTTTCCTATCTTAAGTCATAGTTTCTCTTTAAATAAGGGTTCGGCCTACATTGTAAGGGGTTGGTGAATGAATAAGAATTCCTCTGAGTGAGTTGATTCAAATTTTTAGGCATCTTTATCCTAAGAGAGTGGTTTCTCTTTGGTGGTGAGCCGAAGGTCCTTTATCCTTGAGTTGGTGGCGTTGCCTTTATGCTCTCGGTGGTGAACCTATTCAAACTCAATCGAATCTGTGGCTGGTGGTGCGCCTTTAGGCCGTGGTGAAGATTGTTCTATCCCTCTCGGTGAGGATCCTTGGTTGGTGGTCTAATCTTTACGCCTTGGTTCCTAATCGAATCTTTACTTTATTTGCTGTTTGGATGCTTTGTGGAATCACTCGCCCACGCACGCATCAAATTGGTATCAGAGCCAGGTTTGTTCATCTTGAGTGATTCCTTTGCTGTTTCACACATCAATTCGCAACATGGAAGGTGATGTTCCAAGAGGCATGACCTTGGAGCAAGCGCACGACGAAAGGAGAGATCGTGCCATCGAGGGTCTCCAAAGACAGATTGAGCGCTTATTTGAGCGCCTAGACCGACCCGCAAGAAATCCTTTCGCCCGTCAACACCGAGATGAGTCCGAGTCTCGAAGTTCCCATGGAGATTCAGAATCCGATGAAGAAGATTCAAGTGCTTCAGAACCTCAAGCACGGAGGAGAAGAGGACGGCATACACGAGATGACCGTGACATCAAAGTTGAACTTCCTGAATTTGCCGGTAATCTTAATCCTGATGAATTTGTTGAGTGGATGCACGCTATTGAGCGAATGTTCGAATTCAAGTCCTACTCGGATGAGAAGAAGTGCAAGGTTGCTATCTTGAAGTTAACAAAGTATGCTTCACTATGGTGGGAGAATGTGAAGAACCAGCGAGTTAGGGAAGGCAAGAGCAAAATCCGTTCTTGGGGAAAACTCAAGAAACTCATGAAGAAGAGATTTTTGCCCGATCATTATAGGCAAGATCTTTTCCTCAAGATGAATACTCTCAAACAAGAAGGATTGAGCGTTGAAGAATACATCCGGGAATTTGAACAAATCATGATGAGATGTGATATTCCAGAATTGCCAGAACAAAGCATTGCTCGGTTCCTTGGTGGCTTGAACAAAGATATTGCTGATTTGGTTGAACTTCAACCTTATTGGGCCTTTGAAGATGTTTGCAAATTAGCCATGAAGGTTGAAAAGCAACAAAAGCGCAACAAGTCCTCAACAACCAGATTTGCGTCAAAAGGAACATCCTTCTTTAAGGGTGCTTCTTCTACCAAGCCGGAAGGACCAACAAAGGACAAGGGCAGAGAGAAAGCAATTTCGGAACCTACTAAAGGGTTCTCGGCCAGAACTGAAGGTGACAAAAGAAAGTGCTTCAAGTGCCAAGGCTATGGACACTTCCAAGCTAATTGCCCAAATCGGCGAGTTATGACTCTTCAAGAAATTGATGAGATCAATTCATCACTTCAAGAAGCCGAAGATGATGCTGAATCCGAGGGAATTGAAGAGAACGTTATGGAGGTTGCTGATGATGGTGAACTATTGGTGGTCCGGAGAGCTTTGCACGCCATAATTTCTCCTAAGGATGATGGACAAAGGGAGAACATCTTTCACACCCGTTGCACCATTAACGGGAAGGTGTGTTCAACCATCATTGATGGAGGGAGCTGCACCAATGTTGCGTCGACTACCTTGGTTGACAAATTGAAGTTGCCAACGTCCAAACATCCTGAGCCATATAAACTTCAATGGCTTAGCAAAGGAAGCGATCTCAAGGTAACCAAACAAGCCTTAATTTCGTTATCAATTGGAAAGAACTATCAAGATCAGGTTTTGTGTGATGTTATCCCTATGGATGCATGCCACTTATTGTTGGGTAGACCATGGCAATATGATAGGAAGGCTGTTCATGATGGACATAAAAATACTTATTCGTTTAACAAGGATAAGAAGTGCATTACTCTCACACCTTTGCATCCGACTCATATACTTAAATCTCAACCTGGGGAGGGAAACACTAGTAAGGAAAATCTGTTCTTGAGTGAAACACGGGTTGAGAGAGCTATTAGCAAGCAGAAGAATGTGTTTGCTTTGCTAGTGGTTGAAAAGAGTGAGTTAGAGCGTCCCATACATCCCAAAATACGTTCTTTGTTAAGAGACTATGCAGATGTGTTCCCGGAGGATCTACCACCCGGATTACCTCCAATTAGAGGCATTGAACATCACATCGACTTGCTGCCCGGTGCCACTTTACCAAACAAGGCGGCTTATCGATGCAATCCGGAGGAAACCAAAGAGCTGCAAAGACAAGTGGGTGAGCTCATCAAGAAAGGGTATGTTCGAGAAAGCATGAGCCCATGTTCCGTCCCGGCTCTACTTGTCCCCAAGAAGGATGGTACATACCGCATGTGCGTTGATAGCCGAGCGATCAACAACATTACCATTAAATATAGGCATCCTATTCCTAGACTTGATGATATGCTTGATGAGCTATATGGTTCTATTATCTTTTCAAATATAGATTTGCGAAGTGGATATCACCAGATTCGAATGAGAGATAGTGATGAATGGAAGACGGCCTTTAAAACCAAGGGAGGACTTTATGAGTGGATGGTTATGCCATTCGGACTATCTAATGCCCCTAGTACTTTCATGAGGTTGATGAATGAAGTTCTTCGACCTTATATTGGTCACTTTGTTGTTGTTTACTTTGATGACATTCTTGTGTACAGCAAAAGCGAAAAGGAACATGTTTCTCACTTGAAACAGATTTTTGAAGTCTTAAGGCAACAAAAGCTCTATGGAAAGATGGAGAAGTGCCAATTCTTTTCTTCTAGCCTTGTCTTCCTTGGATATGTTGTTTCAGGAGATGGAATTTCCGTTGATCAATCAAAGGTGGAAGCAATCAAGTCTTGGCCAATTCCTAAGTCAATTTCTGATGTGAGGAGCTTCCATGGACTTGCTTCATTCTATCGTAGGTTTGTGAAGAACTTCAGCACTATTTTGGCCCCTCTCACGGAGTGCTTGAAGAATAAATCATTTGAATGGACAAAGGCTGCTCATAATGCTTTTGAAGCAATCAAACAGAAGTTATGTGAGTCTCCTATACTTGCTCTCCCTGATTTTAACAAGGTGTTTGAAGTTGAATGTGATGCAAGTGGAGTTGGAGTTGGAGCTGTCCTAGTCCAAGAACAAAGGCCATTAGCTTACTTTAGTGAAAAGTTGGCGGATTCAAAGAAGAACTACTCAACTTATGATAAGGAGTTCTATGCCATTGTTAGAGCTCTTGATCATTGGAGTCATTATTTGAGGCCAAAACAATTTGTTCTTCATTCTGATCATGAGGCATTGAAATACATTAGTGGTCAACACAAGTTGAATTCGAGACATGCTAAATGGGTAGAATTTCTTCAATCCTTCTCATTTGTTTCTAAATATAAACCTGGCCATACTAATGTTGTTGCGGATGCTTTGTCAAGAAAATATGCTATGCTTGCTGTATTGGACTCTAGAATCCTTGGATTTCAATCAATGAAGGGATTATATTATGAGGATGAAGACTTCTCTCCAATCCTTGAGAATTGCAAGCATGGAGCTCAAGGTACATATTCTGTCCAAGATGGTTTTCTTTTTAAAGGAAATCGCCTATGTATACCAAAGAGTTCTTTTAGAGAGCTCTTGATCCGAGAAGCGCATGGAGGAGGCCTAGCTGGTCACTTTGGTATCAACAAGACACTTGAGGTCCTCCAAGAGCACTTCTATTGGCCAAAGATGAGTGGAGATGTACATGCTGTCATCTCGAGGTGCGCAACTTGTCAAAGAGCCAAAAGTCACTTTCATCAAGGCTTGTACACACCACTTCCTATCCCAGTTCAGCCTTGGGAAGACGTGAGCATGGACTTCATTGTTGCTCTTCCACGCACTCAAAGAGGGAAAGATGCGGTCATGGTGGTGGTTGATAGGTTCTCTAAGATGGCTCATTTTGTACCATGCCACAAGGCCGATGATGCATCTCATATTGCTGATTTGTACTTCAAAGAGGTTATCCGTCTTCATGGAGTACCTAAGACTATTGTTTCTGATCGTGACTCCAAGTTCTTAAGTTACTTTTGGAAGACATTGTGGGGAAAGCTTGGAACAAGACTCCTATTCAGCACGGCTTGTCATCCCCAAACCGATGGTCAAACGGAGGTAACCAACCGTACTTTAACCACTCTACTTCGTGGTTTGGTGAGTAAGTCTTTAAAGGATTGGGATTTGAAGCTTGCGCATGCTGAATTTGCTTATAATCGATCTCCTAGTTATACTACGGGACGATCACCATTTGAAGTTGTTTATGGCATTAATCCTCTCACTCCAATTGATTTGATTCCTATTCCATCTAACTCTCAAGTGAATTTTGATGGAAAAGAAAGGGCTGAATCTATGAAGAAGCTCCATGAACAAATTCGTGCAAAGATTGAAAAGGCTAATGATACTTATAAGAGGAAAGCAAATCAGCATCGCAAAGGAATCAACTTCAAGCCTAGCTTTACTAATTGGAGAATGCAGCTTGAAGAATGGGTACTATGTACTTCATTGGGTCAAAGAAAGTGGTTGAATTGAAGCCCAATAGGAGTTGTATCAATGGGAGGTCGAGTGGAGCTGTTCTCGTGCACTTTGGATACCTTTTGGTAATTTTACTTGGTGGCTACGGTTGAAGTACGAGATTGCACAACGAGATTGCACAAGATTCATTCTAGTTTCCTATTTTAAGAGTTATGTTGATTCCCTTTTGGTTGTTTCCTATTTTGAAGTCTTATCTTGGGTTATTTCCTATTATGGGATTTCCTCTTAGGTTTGTTTCCTAATTTGTTGTTTCCTATCTTAAGTCCTAGTTTCTCTTTAAATAAGGGTTCGGCCTACATTGTAAGGGGTTGGTGAATGAATAAGAATTCCTCTGAGTGAGTTGATTCAAATTTTTAGGCATCTTTATCCTAAGAGAGTGGTTTCTCTTTGGTGGTGAGCCGAAGGTCCTTTATCCTTGAGTTGGTGGCGTTGCCTTTATGCTCTCGGTGGTGAACCTATTCAAACTCAATCGAATCTGTGGCTGGTGGTGCGCATTTAGGCCGTGGTGAAAATTGTTCTATCCCTCTCGGTGAAGATCCTTGGTTGGTGGTTTAATCTTTACGCCTTGGTTCCTAATCGAATCTTTACTTTATTTGCTGTTTGGATGCTTTGTGGAATCACTCGCCCACGCACGCATCAGCTAATGAGACTTATAAGAGGAAAGCAAATCAGCATCGCAAAGGAATCCATTTCAATCCAGGTGACCTTGTGTGGTTACACTTAAGGAAGGAAAGATTTCCTTCTCGCCGCAAGAACAAGCTCATGTCAAGGTCAGATGGTCCATTTAAAGTTCTTGAACGTGTTGGCAATAATGCATACAAGATTGAGCTTCCTGGAGATTATGGAGTCTCGGCCACTTTCAATGTGGGGGACCTTGCACCATATTTAGAAGATGAAGACCTTGGAAGATTTGAGGGCAAATCTTTTCAACCTGGGGAGAATGATGCGGTTGCATCCGAAAACCCCCAACATGTAGAAAACCCCCAAGCTGGTGAGAACTCAACTTCAAGCCTAGCTTTACTAATTGGCGAATGCAGCTTGAAGAATGGGTACTATGTACTTCATTGGGTCAAAGAAAGTGGTTGAATTGAAGCCCAATAGGAGTTGTATCAATGGGAGGTCAAGTGGAGCTGTTCTCGTGCACTTTGGATACCTTTTGGTAATTTTACTTGGTGGCTACGGTTGAAGTACGAGATTGCACAACGAGATTGCACAAGATTCATTCTAGTTTCCTATTTTGAAGATTTTATTTAGATTCCTATTTTAAGAGTTATGTTGATTCCCTTTTGGTTGTTTCCTATTTTGAAGTCTTATCTTGGGTTATTTCCTATTCTGGGATTTCCTCTTAGGTTTGTTTCCTAATTTGTTGTTTCCTATCTTAAGTCCTAGTTTCTCTTTAAATAAGGGTTCGGCCTACATTGTAAGGGGTTGGTGAATGAACAAGAATTCCTCTGAGTGAGTTGATTCAAATTTTTAGGCATCTTTATCCTAAGAGAGTGGTTTCTCTTTGGTGGTGAGCCGAAGGTCCTTTATCCTTGAGTTGGTGGCGTTGCCTTTATGCTCTCGGTGGTGAACCTATTCAAACTCAATCGAATCTGTGGCTGGTGGTGCGCCTTTAGGCCGTGGTGAAGATTGTTCTATCCCTCTCGGTGAAGATCCTTGGTTGGTGGTCTAATCTTTACGCCTTCTTTCCTAATCGAATCTTTACTTTATTTGCTGTTTGGATGCTTTGTGGAATCACTCGCCCACGCACGCATCAGATAACAACCATGTTAAGTTTAGCGGTACCGAAAGGGCGTTAATAGAAATATTAACGTAAGCTAGTCCCCGAATCTTTGATCTCTGGTTTTCGTAGAAACCAATACGAAATTCCCACGTATTGGTTAGGTATTCTAGCCGACCTCCGACCTAGGCTAGTGGCGACTCCTTAAAAGATAAAATTGATCCTCTGTCGCGCGAGGTATGAATTAGGAAAGATTCACGTTCATGAATAATGGACTGTACGGATGAACCATCTTTCATGATGTACCGTATAGACTGTTTCATGAACACTTACCTCTAAACCCGCCCCATCGAGTTCGGCCCTCGAGGGGTAGGTCGCAACACACAGAGGATGTGAAGGGACCACGGCTTATTCCTTCACAATTAGGAAATGCACTATAAATAATCAACTCACTATCATCGCTGCCATTACTGTCGTATTCCACAACATGCCCACGCCTTGTCAACATGTTACTTCAAATATTGCAATCGCCTTCTCTTGGATGAAGGAAAGTCAAGTTAAACCAATTTAGGAACTGAGAAACGAAAGAAATTTGAAGATTAGGAAAATTAGGGTTTCAAATCAGAGCTCCAATTTGGAAAACTAACCTCGGCAGATTCACCCAATGAAAGACACGAACTCTTTGTGTGAATCGTAGGAGAGGTTCTCCGTTGAGGTGAATCCTTCAGTTCTTGTAGCTGTAGAAGATGGGTGAAGGAAAGATATGATTGCCTGGTCACACGTCGCCGCCACCGTCAATCGCACACCGCCGACTGGTCACACGCCGCCGATTGCACACTGCATCATTCTTTCAGGTTACCCCCTTCGTTCTTCAATGTGGATTGAGGTTTTTCTTTTTATCGAAAGTGGGTTGAGGTTGGAAAAAGAAAAACACAAGTTTTGTTTTTATAAAATTGCCTTTTGCTTTTATTCATATTTTGTTTGGACAAAAACGCCCTAGTCGGAACAGCCACGTGCTTGCCAGTCGGAGAATGTTTGACTAGCCGGCGAGCTTAGGCCCCAAATTGAGACTAATTTGGGTACTTTAGACTCTTATTTGACACTATATCCACTTTGGACGATTTTTTGAGAAAATGACCCCACTTTGGGTCCTTATTTGGAATTTTCCCTAAAAAATATGAACACTTAGATGTCACACATGTGAGTACTCCCTAGGATACTAATACTTACATAATGAAAAATAGTGAAGATAGTGTGGCTCAGTCTGAGTGTGCTGATGCATTTAATGAACTACACTCAACGTGATATAGCTTATGCTATGTATAGACTGAGCATGTAATATACTGAAAATTTGATCTTTTTTGGTGATATATAAAATGGTGATTTCATCGACGCTCTATTAGTTAATTCTCGCCCTGACCTGATCACTCAGGGAATACTAACCAAAGGGGAAAGGCTATCGAGGCATTTACTTCTAACAGCCACCCGTTAGTTTGAGATGTACTATACCTGCGATTGATTGTTTTCAAACACGAATTACGATCCGATTTTAGTGTCAAATTTCTAAGGTTTTCCAGATCGAACCATAGGACGTCGCCTCATTATTCTACAAGATGGCCATTGAATTTACAACCTCGGATAAGGATCAAAGAATCGGGAATTGGACGCGGGAAACGAAAGTAGGCCGAGCAAGAGCCCATTAGGCCTCGAGCCGAAGAGGGGCCGGCCATCAAGGCCCAATAAGACAATGGTAGCCCACAATTGGTACATAGGCCAAAGACAAAGCGGTAATTTTGGGAGACAAAGTTGAGAAATTTCAAGAATGACCTTGGTGGACATGTGTCAAGCAAAGAAGAATTTTAGAGAGATTTTTTGTGGGGTAAGTCAACCACCCCTCTCCCTCTTCTCTCTCTCTTCTCTCTCTCCCTTCTCATTCGGCTGGAAACCCCTACCGACTACACCACCATCTCCTTCTTCTTCTTCTTCTTCTTCGGCTCCTTATTTTGCTCGCCCACCGCCAGACTAAACCGCGCCGAACCGACCACCATCGTGCACTGCTCTTCCTCGCCGTCGAACCACCACCACCTCAGCTTCATTTCTGGCCGAGCAGCTCTCCCCCAGCCAAGCCATAGCCACCCGTCACAGGCTATTTCCACCGAGTGCGCAATATCACCGCTCGCCGGTTGAGCCCGCTTGTGTTTATTGCTCGTCTGCTGCCATCCTAGCTGCCAAGACACCACCACCAGCCACCGTTGCATGCCTGGAACAGCCCCGAGCCACCATCGATCCGCCCCCATCAGCCGCCCCTCCGTCGCGCCCATCCATCACCCATTCGCCACTCACCGTGCCAAGCCGAGGCCACCGCGGATAGCCCATGTCGTCGCCATCGTCCTCGTATCGTCGTCATCATTAGACAAGTAAGTTAACCCCTAATCCCTTATTTATGGTGTTAAACTTGCTTTAGGCAGTTTAGATTAAGTTAATAGTGGGTTAATGGTTATTTAAGTGTGATTAGGGGATAAATTATCGGTGGATTATTGGATAACCTTTGGTGATAAGTTATCGTCGGATGATAAGTTATCAATGGAAACGGTGATCGAATGATAAGTGATCAATGAAATGAATGATAAGTTATTGGTGAATTGGCGATAGGTTATCGGTAATTGATTGATAAGGCATTATTATTTGGGTGTTAGGCTCTCCCTATTCAAGTGATAAGCTATCGGTTGTTGGGCAATAAGTTATCGCTATTTTGATAATAAGTTATTAAATTATTTTATAATCTTATAATTTATTAATTTAATCAATTAATTTTTGAAATTTAATATTAATACTTTATTATTAAATTAATTGATTTTCGAAAATTAAATATTAATATTTTCGAATAATTTTTTTTTATCCACAGAATTGTGATTGTTTTATGATTAAATTGTGATGCTAATGTTGGAAATAGCCGTATAAATTAGCTTACATAGCTAAATGAATTAAATGATTATTTTCAAGGAAATATTATGAACCTTTGAAATTGAATTATTTTATAGTTATGTTTAGGAAATGAATTCGATGCCTTGAGAAGGAAAGCATGTTTTGAAATGATGTTTTTACAAAGTCGAGCGACTGTTTGTATATGTGATCACGCGAAATGGTGATGTGGCATTGTTATGAGCACAATCATGTTTGCATTGGCTAATTGAAAAGATAAGAATTGGCTTGAATGCTTGAGTGCTTGTGTAATCATATGTTGGAGCCGTCTTGCTGTAGATCGCTTGATGTTGCCCAATTTATCAGGGTCTTGCTGTAGATCGCTTGACAATACCCGATTTATCGGATGCTTGGAGATTATCTGGATTGCTGATACTCCGGATGTCGAGTCGCAGCCCGAGGTCGGATTTGATGCTCCTTACGGGATACCATCTTACTGTAGATCGTTTGATGTTGCCGTATTAGAATGCCGTATTGGAATGCCATCTTACTGTAGATCGTTTGACGTTACCGTGCCCGACGGGGTGAGACGATGCCCGGTCATGCCGGAAGACTGCCATATTGCTGCAGATCGCTTAATGTGTAGTGGTTCAAAAGGGTCGTGATAAATAAAACACACATGTTTGCATAGTGCTTAATTATGGGGTGAAAACTGCTAGGCATAGTATGGTATGTGCCCAGGGGGGTTTTACCTTATAATCGAGACACGCGTGAGTGTGGATGCATGATGCATGGGAAATCTCGATAAGTGTTCCGAGTATGTGTTATGCTTGTTGCATTGTTATGACATTTGACGACCAATGTCATGCATGATGTGTATGCCAAGGCAAGGTGAGGATGCTTGTGATTGCTTATCGGCTTGCGATTGACCTGTATCCGATGTGTGGTTGCTTGATTAGGAGCCCCGAGGCGAGTTAGCCTCCTAAGCAAGGCTTAGGCTGTTAACTTATTGAGATTTTTTTATCTCATTTGTTGTTGTTAAACGTCTTATAGGACCTTAGCATGTCGATGCATCCAGTGCGATTCAGAGTACCACAGGATATGGACACTGTTATTTCCACACGTGTGTTCCTCGATAAGCCGTATGTTTTTTAGCGCCACCGGACTACAGTTTAGGTAGATGAGAGACTGGCTTATCGGACCCCTCATCGGGTCCAAGCATGGTTTGTTAGGGATGGTGAGGATCTGTACGGGTCTCTCAGGGGTTTCAACGGTCCTTCGGATGAGGGTCCTGGGCATGAGATATGGGACCTTATGGCTATTGACCCACCTGACGAGCCAGTGGAGGATCCCGAGCCCAACCCTGTTCCCAAGTACCTGTTGGCCTATGAGCTGTCGGAGCACAAGCTCGACTCACCCAACTTTGACTCACCGACCCTCTTCATGGATAGCCCATGATAGACCTGCCTGGAAGCTAACTTTTTGACTGACCTTCTGTTGGCGAAGTAGATTGACCCCTAGCCTGGTATCTTTTTGTAGGCTTGTGTGGAATTGCCCGAAGTGGGAGTGTAAAAAATGTTTCCCAGGGGTTAATTAAGTAAATAAATAAAATGGTGTTTTGGTTTGACTATCGTGAACTGTTTTCTTATCTATCCCTATTTATTTTTGTTGTCTGGGAGAATGTTTGTTTAGCTTCCGCTTGTGTAATAAAAAGATAAAATAAAGGGTCAGCGACGAGACCTGGGACGTCACATCTTAACGACCAAGATGGGATGTTACGCTCTCGAATAGGATCAGGGCGTGACAGAGTAGATATATACAAAATCTCGATTGTGATTATTGGACTACCTTGAGCAGAGTAATGAAAGATATGAGAGGAATCATGAATTATGAAATTTTATATAGTGGATTTCCTATTGTATTAGAAGGATAGGATGATACTAACTGAATCTTAGATTCAAATGAGACAAAATCTACTAGTGATTATTATGTATTCTTTTGATGGAGGTGCTGTAACTAGGAAATTAGCCAAATAAACAATAATTGCTAAATCCACCATGGAGTAAGAGTTTGTAGCTCTAGAATTGGCTAGCAATGAGATTGAATGGTTAAGAAACATATATTCCTTTGGGAATGAAATCGGCACCTTTTGTGTTTATGCATTGTGATTGCCAAGCGGCAATAGACATTGAAAAGAATAAACTTTCAATCGTAAAAATAGACATAGCGAATTGAGATATAATGTGGTATAATAGCTACTTAAAGATGATATTATGTCTAATGATTATGTGAAGTTAGAAGTGAATTTGACCGACGCTCTTACTAAACCTTATGGAAGAGAATCAATTCACGATACATTGAGAGGAATGGGCCTTCAGCAGTTGAGAAAAATTAATAATGATGGTGGCCCAACTTTTGTGATTGGCAATCCCATGAATTAGTTTCATATGGATAATTACAAATCACTTGTTAATCTAGTGACGCATATTAAAAATTATTGTCCCTCCTAAAGCAAGAATAGTGCAAGATTTCAACGAAAGAGAGGTTGAGTTAAGCTTTTAATGAATTTCATATCCATTATTGGTGGTGTATTAACTTGAAGAATATACTTGATGGAATTGCTTATATGAGTCTTGAGTGGGGCCGCTCCTATAAATAACGAAGACATGCGCATGGCTTATTAGTGCAAACCGCATTGTACTACAAAATTGTTGGGGTGTAATGTGATTGGGGAAAATTATGATTCACGAAAGAAATTCTTGTTTCATAAAAGTTTCAGACTTCATCAATAATTTTGTGAATTATATTTCATTCTGTCTAGATCCGGTTCATAACCCAAAAGGCACCAATTTCGATAAATTACATTCAATTGAATTTAAATCTGCATAATTCTTTCATTTCTTATGAAACCTTATAAAATATGTGGGGAATTTTTTAATATTTCAATAATTTTGAAAATTTGAAAGCCATTATTTTGTAATGGTTTTGACAACCATCAATTTGGTTACTATCAATCGTTTTGTAATAGTTTTGTAACGGTATTGACACCTGATTTTTGGCCCGTTTTTCAAATTTTCTTAAAAATCACATAATTAGGATTGGGAACCTTGGCAAGTCTAGAAACCTATTTCTAAAGCAAAAATAATTTGTTTAGAATTTTCCTGAATTTTATTTAACTTTTTTGGGCCAAAATAAGAGAGAAAATCAAGAAAAATACCAAATGGAACCCAAAAATTCCATAAAAATATCCATTAGTCCTATTTTAATTCCAATTTCATCACTGATGCTTCAATTTCAGAAAATGTCAATTGGGAATATGTTTTCCCAAAATTGGGTAAATTCATGCCCAAATTGAACCAAAAATTCAATTGAGTTATTTTTAGTCAGTTTTAGGCCATAGTGTCTTCACAAAAAATGATTATGGTACCTTGAATTGCATGATGGTCTATCCAATTTCACAATTTAACAAGAAAATTGAAAGGCCCCAAATATCAATTTTTTTGTTTTTTGGTCATAAACATATTCCATTTCATTCATATGAAAGTCGTACCACCTGAGCAAAGTTGACAAGAGTCAGTACAAAATAAATCCCAAAGAGGTTGGGGTGGCCTAGACATCCAACTAGAGGGAAGTGTTCCTTTTCGGTGAGATTTGGCGATCCAGTCTGCGACTTCGTTGGCTTCTCGTGGACAGTGGGCCAGTGAGACACCTTCTAATTGAGCGAGTAGTGCATTGCAATCCTCAAAGAGACTTCTCAAAGCCTATGGGCTCCGGGTCGGCTACACAGTATATCTAACAGTGGATTCGTTATCAGACAGAATACATACATGCTCTGCAAATTCCTTTTTCTGGTCAGATACTCCCCGCAGCCAAAGTAGCGCTTCCTTCACCGCTATGGCTTCAATTTCAAGAGCAGAAAAAGCAGTCATCCTCTCTGTAAACCCAGCCACGAACACTCCCCTGTAATCCCGACATACTCCGGCCACCGATCCCTCTGTTTTGCCCTCGACCCAAGATCCGTCGACGTTGAAAAACCACGTCCCTGTTGGTGGTGGCGACCACTGTTCAGGTGTGGTCTTCTCTGACCAGCTACTCTGCTGTATTGAGTTTTGCATACGGTAGTTCCTACTCAGCAGAAGGGCGTCGTCTACAATTACTCCTGGTTTGAGTCTTTTTTGTTGAAATACCTGGGCGTTCCTCGCCTTCCAGATCAGCCACAGTATTGTTGCTAGCCTCTCACGATAGGATGAATCTGAGTCGACGGTGAGTAGTTCGTCAACCCACTTATCCATTCTTGTTATGTTTTGCAGAGAAGCGTCCACCTTTAGCCTCGGATCTGACCAAATTTCCTTGGTCCAGTCGCACAGGATGAAGAGATGCTCCGTGGTCTCTGGAGTTTTCCTGCATATTGGGCAAATCGGGTCAGGTATCGCCTTTCTCTTGTATAAATTTTCCGTTGTGGGTAGAGCATTTCGGCACACACACCACAAGAAGAAACGGATTTTGGGTTCAGTGTGTAGTTTCCAAATTTTAGTCCATAGGGATCGGGGCATCTAGTAAGATGGTGATGCTTGTTCTGTGTTCTTGGGTATAGATGCGCGAAGGCTGGTGTACCCATGTCTTAACGTGTACTCCCCTTTCGTATTTCCAGCCCATATCTGTTTATCCCTGTCCTGGTTTGGCTTGATTCGTATGGCAAGAATTTCTTTCACAATTTCCTCTTCAAAGAGCACATGCAATTGGTTTTCATTCCATGTATTTGTTCTGTGATCAATCAGTTCGGCGACTCGTTGGGGGTCTTCTCAATTAGCTGGACCCCCAATCATTCCTTGTTCCAACCAGTTGTCCTCTCTTATGTTGATACTCTCTCCATTGCCAACCAGCCATTTGACTTCTGGGCTTATCGCATCCCTTCCCATCAACAAGCTTTGCCACCCCCATGAAGGGCGAGAACCCTTTTTTGCTTTCCAGAAGCTTCCATTTGGGAAGTAAATTCCTTTTAGTAGCTGGCTCCATAGAGCAGATGGATCTTGTGCAAGTCTCCATGCTTGCTTTCCTAGCATTGCCTTGTTGAAAGTTATGAGGTCCCTGAAGCCCAAACCTCCATCTATTTTCCTCTCTTTTAGGATTTCCCACTTTTTCCAATGGATACCCGATCTGGATGAGTTTTGTTTCCACCAAAATTGTGCAATTTTCCGTTCGATTGCCTTGCACACTAAAATGGGAATTTTGAATATCGACATTGCATACTGGGGTAGTACTTGAACCACTGTTTTGATCAAAGTCTCCTTGCCCGCCTTAGATAGCAATTTTTCTTTCCAGCCCTCCATCTTCATGTTTACCCTTGCTAGAATCCACGCGAACATCTGTTTTTTTGTTTGCCCCCAGTCTGATGGGATGCCAAGGTATTTCCCAGTTTTCTCCATAATAGGTACTCTCAATTCAGCCGCTAGATTACTCTTGAGGTTTTGGGGGCAGCCCGCACTAAAAAAGATCCCCGATTTGTTCAGATTGATTGCTTGTCCCGAAGCGAAACAATATTGATTTAAGATATTGGCCAGATTCTGACACTCCCCAATAGTCCCATTCAGGAAGAATATCGCATCATCGGCAAAGAGTAGGTGTGACAACGTAGGGCATGTTCTATTCAGGCTTATCCCCTTTATACTCCCCTCCTCCATCGCCTTTCTCAGAAGGGCAGAGAGCACATTGGCCATGATTATAAATAAGTAAGGAGAAAGTGGATCACCTTGTCTAATTCCCCAGGAAGGTTGGAAATATTGTAAAGGCTCCCCGTTTACTTTGACACTAAAAGAAACTGTGGAGATACACTGCTTCACCAAAGACACCCATTCCTCACAGAAACCCATTTTCAGTATGCAGGCGCATAGGAAATCCCATTCCACTCTATCATATGCTTTTTGCATATCCAGCTTGAGAATCGCCTGAAAGTTCCGTTTTCTTACCCTATTTCTCAATTGGTGTAGGATCTCCTAGACTATTAAAATGTTATCCTGAATTTGCCTCCCACAAATGAAGGCGCTTTGTTCTATTGCAATAAGGTTCGGGAGCCAAGGCTTGAGGCGGTTCGCCATTACCTTGGATATGATCTTGTAGCTGAAGTTACACAAGCTAATGGGTCTGAATTGTGTGATACTTTCTGGGCTAGAAACTTTAGGGATGAGAACTATGTGTGTTTTGTTGAGTTCTGGGTCAAAGATACCTGATTGGAAGAAGTTGGTTACTAGCCGATGTAGGTCATGTTGAATGTCCACCCAATGATGATGGTAGAACTGATCCTTCATCCCGTCGGGTCCCAAGGCCCCAAATATCAATTGAAAATTAGGATTTTTAAGCCCAAATTGGGAATCTTGTTCAATTCGAAATTGTTGAACCAAGATAACACCATTCCTAGGGTTAATTATTCATGGGTAATTCAATTTTGGCATCAATTTTTCCCAATCAAGTCATCTAGATACTGAATTGAACAAAAACCCTATTAGCCTAAGTTCGAATTTGGGAATTTTGGGTTTAATTGTAATAAAAATTGGTACAATGCCCATATTTGGATGCAAAATGTGCTAAGGTATTCAATTTTGGGGTTAAATTTGAAAAATTGGGTCGAAATGGGGGTCAATTTACAAAATTAGATCAACCCGGGCCTGTCGGGTCGGTTAGATCGACCCGACCTGACCCAAGTCAAGATTCTCCCTTACCCAACTCACTCCAAGTTTGGGAAAGGGGAAAAATGTCTCCCCGGCCCGCTTCTCACCGCCTTACCTAGATTAATCCAGTACATATTAAACGACGTTAACAGCTGGGGAATATCCAGCTGGACTTGGTGATCTGTTATAATATATTCGTAATGAACGAAAGTGCCTCCATAGGTGTGCGAAAAGGCGTAGCGCGACAAACGGTTTTGACAACCATCAATTGATGACAAACTCTTAATTTTTAAATATCACAACTGGCCAATGTAATTTGTTTCTCACCAACACTCTCTTTCATAAATAAAACCCCTAAAATACCAACAACAAAAAAAGCCGCCTCAAAATTCTCTCTTCTCCTTCCATTTCTTTCCTTTTTTTGCTAGGTTTTAAATATAGTAATGTTGTTCATGTTCCCTCTATTATTCTGTGTAGAGTAATGAGGAAAGTCTCTTATATCTTGGGAGGATAGTTGCTAGAGTCTATTGCACTAAGTTTTCATATTTCAAGAGGCGAAATTATCCTTAAGGACAGTGCTTATACATGTCCAATAGTTGAACTTATTTTCATCTTCTCCAAATTTACAGCACTATATCTTTTTCCTAGAAAGTAGAGCAATAGAAAATTTTGAACTATGAAGTTTAGATAAATTTGCTGTATAGAATTTGAATTATATAAGTATATATGTAAATGGAGATTAGGATTCACTTATTCATCATTAGTCACCATTCCTTAAGTTTGTCTTGAGGAAGCTCCATTAATTTTGTTGAGTTATTTGGAGAAAAACCCTTGATATCCAAGCTTGATCAAAACTTGGTAGATGTTTAAGAATAACGGGACACCAGAAATTTGGGATCGAACCGCTAATGGCGAGTTAATCACGCACATTGCGAGCTATGCTCTGTATAAATCATTAGTTAGTATTTGATTTTCACAAGTAATATTTGGATAGAAAACGTTCCTAATGATTAATTTTTTTTTTGTCTGTTCTATCTTTAATTCTCCTCACTCTCTGATTTTTGCTCTGTCTCTTGCAAAGCATGGGAGTCAAACCCCGTACCTGTGATACTAGCGTCCCCATCCTCTCTCCCTTCAATCCCTTTACCAGCAGGGTCACATGCCTATTGGAAATGATTATCCAAATTGAGACCAAAGCAATATCACCAAAAATTGATTGCCAAAGAAGTATTAACCTTTTCCAAGGTTTATCATTAATGTCAAATTTATCCAATTTATTAAGCCCATGCGACATTAAATTGGTTATAAAAATGGCAAAAGGTAAAACTGATTTTCATTTTAAATTGTCATCTAGGGTGGATGAGTGTGAAACGAAAAGGTTTGGTAGAATGATATGATTGGAAATGAGACATATGAAATGATTGTTAAAAATACAATTAATTATTCAATCTCACACTGCATTACATGTTTTCGACATGATAAATCTTCGAAATCCTCCTTGTATCAAACATGCAAATCGGGGACTTGTATGCATATGATTTGGCTATTTTCAGTGAGTACATATTTCGTACCAAATTTTTATGTCCTCTTAATATTTCCTCACTTATTATCTTTTCATTTTGGTTTCTGGGTATATTAGTACTTTCACTTTTATCCACTGGTAAAATAGTTGGCAAATAAGTTGTGACATTTTCATTCCGATTTTATATTACTTCTTTCAATCGATTTGGTTTTATTTCATGCATCTTAGTTTGATTCTCCACTTGAAATTAGCTTTATTATAGCATCATAGAAATTCAAATGTAGATTGCATTGAAGTTAAATCAACTCTCTTGAACAAATTCAAAATTCAATTGTTCTTTGGTCTTGTAATAATATCTTTTGCCTTTTTTTTCATCTTGGCATGTTTATATTGTTCTTTGGCAACTTTTTATTCGGGATGAAATATACATGCAGCAAATCTTTATGAAAGAAAAACACCAGGCTTATACAATACAATAATTTTCTTTGGGAATTCGGTTAGAAATCTCGTTATTTAATGTTTTAAACTGAATGATTTTTTTAATTAAAAATAAATAAAATGTTTTTTTTAGCATTTATCTTATATTGGTAATAAAAAAATTTGTTTGCATTTTTCTATTTATCTTAGATAATGGCTTGGCCATTCAAGATAAAGGCCTAAGCCCCTCCAATTATTTGGGGACTGGGCCGGGCTTTCCTTCTTGGGGGGCTAAAATTTGTGTATGGAATATGCCTAGGTGGCCTACTATGTCTAGCTTATCTAATAACTAAACCAAAATAGTTTCAAGGGTTTTGATTGCGAAGTGATTTTCTCCTTTTTGATAATCCATGGGTATGACCACGGCGATCCAACTCGTTAGAATTTCACAGAACATTATGCAAACCCCGTAAAATAGTTGCATCCTGATATTTAGCCTATACAAGTGACCGTGATCCAGAGTAGGTCACTCACGGTAGGAGGATTTTGAATGGGTAATTTTTCATTTCCGAATTGAAAATCTCACGAAATCTATTACACCCTAGGTTTCCTAGCAATCTCTAATTTCGGATTTCCTCGCAATCTCTAATACCCTCCATAGTTACGTAAATTCATGTGGATTTGCACTCCATTGAATCCCCACTTTGTGCACACCGTGTGATACCAAATGACGATTTCAATTGCTCTCCGCCGTTTGAAGTTCAGGCTGCGGCGTAACTATGTTATTTTCGTCACCACAAAAATAAAAACCATGCACCAGAATTACGAAAAGAATAGGCGCACTACTCTATTTCTCCTTTGTTCTTTTTGGGGATAGTGAGCATCCCAAAGTATTTGTAGTTTTGTCCGTTTTACAAGCAAGTATCTAATTTTTCATTATTGTTCAATCGAGTACCTCCACCTTCTGGAAAAATTACCAAAAAAGTTCTAAATATATTATTGCACTTGTACCAATTCAGTCCTAAGCATTTCAATTTAGCCAATTTTGTCATAAATCTTTTGCCAATTTGCTAATTCAATCCATCTGACTAATTTTCACTGAAAATCGCTAACATGGACACTGTCCATCATACATGGTGCCGCTAGTGTTATATGGACAATTTTTATAATTCTATAATTTTATTATTTAGTTATTTATTTATTTTCTTTTTCCTTTTTTCTTTGTATATTCTTTTTTTTCCATTGTGGCAGGCGAGGGCCACCATGCCCTTAGCTGGCAATGGCCTGGGTGAGGGCCGAGACCCTCTCCAACGGCCGACAAGGGTTGCCAGTGACCTTCACCAGCCATAATGACAAAAAAATAAAAGTAAAGGAAAATAGAAAATAGAAAATAAATTAAATTAAAAAAATAATTAAAAAATTCAGAAATTAATTTAAAATTTATAAAAATTGTCCACCTCAGCGCTAGCGGTGTCACGTAAGACGGCTAATGTCTACGTCAATAATTTTCGGCCAAAATTTATCGAATGGATTGATTAGCAAATTATCAAAAATTTTAGGACTAAATTGGCCAAATTAAAAAGTTTAAAACTGAATTGGCACAAGTACAATAACTTTAGGACTTTTTTGGTAATTTCCCTCAAGATTTTCCGTCATCAGAGTCACTTAATTGCTGTTCTTTAAAAATGGTGACACTTAAATGATCGTTTGAAAAAAGAAATTAATACCAAAGAGGGAGTTATACAATAGATATGACACTGACACCGTCCTTATTCCTTGAAAAGGTGACTCAATCCGATGTGGCAATATTAGCCTATAATATGATCACCTTGACGGATGCGGATAAAGATGAGCGCATTGCATGGAATTAGAAAAACACCGCTCATCAAATCTCAAATATAAAAGTCAGTGGCAAATTATAAGGTTAAAGGACCCTTCTATACGTCAGCTTAGTATTGTTGCAAAACAAGCGATTTGAACACAGATAAACTTGTGTTCTAAAAAACAGAACACAAATAAACCAAAAATAAAAACAGGAAAAAATTATCAAATACCAGATTTATGTGATTTGATTGATGTGAACTTTATCCGACCTTCCAAGTGCACCCTTGACGTGCCTCATTGTTCTCCTCACAATTTCTTGTTAAGAACATAAGTGAAAAACCCTAAACATTAGCCTTGACGGCACAAGAAGGGTCTTTCCAATTACAGCACAAGAAAAGGAAATATATGTACTTATATGCAAACCATCTTCTAATCAAATTTAGAAAATCTTTCTTTCCTTTTTTTTCATGTAATGGCTAAAGATCAAAACACATATGCACGAGCAATCACATGGCATATACTCTCAATGTAAAAAAAATATTTACACAAGCAGATTTATCGACCAACAGGGTGTTATAATCATCAAATCAGGGGTGGATGTAAAGTCTCCTGCTATAATGGCGGTGTATACTCTATTTTTCCTATGTTTGATAAGTATATTTTGAAAATGAGCTCAAACTTAACAACCAAAGGGGGATGAATTAGTTCTGTACGACGAGGCGGCCGCCTAATAAGGTGTTATAATGATCAAATCATGAGTGAATGTAAAGTCTCTTGTTATAATGGTAGTGTATACTCTATTTTTCCTATGTTTAATAAGTATATTTTGAAAATGAGCTAAACTTAACAACCAAAAGGAGATGAATTAGTTCTGTAGGACGAGGCAGCCGCCTCCAATCAAGGCGTGCCACTTCCTGGGCCCATAATTTCTCGGTCCGATGTCCTATTCTCATTGGAGTGCTCGCATCGAGACCTTCCCAATGAGCCTATTATCAATAAGCAAAATCTCAAAATCATGGGCCACAAGTTTTGACCCGCACTATGGCCTAAGGCTCGATCTATGAACCGGACCTCACTTTGGCGACTTGATACTTTCAATAATCATCATTCACCATATTTAAAGGTCCAGAAAGCCTCGTTCCATTCCTAGACCTCTAGTTATATTTACGAAAATTATCTGTAAGTAGTAAACTTTTGTTGTTCATGGTAAATCTTCTTATTGTAGCAAGTTATTTCAAATAATAAGAATCATGAGCAGTAAACCTTATTTGTCCCTAGCAAACCTTATTTGTTCTCAGTAAACTTTTTTGTTTTAATTGATATCATTTAAACAATTGAACTTCGATTTCAACTAGCCAGTCATACTAAACTTCCCTTTTTTTTCCTTACAATTGATGCATATTGACCGGAATTCGAGCTATTTTTCTAACAAAATGCTAACGAGGGAGGACTTGACGATGATGTGCATTTAGAAAGTTTATCATGTCCACCAAATTAGCAGTTTTGTTGGATAAATAGCTATATTCTGGCTGAAGTGCATTAATCATAACGGGAAATCGTCATTTATTTACTTTCCATCCTTTCTTGATTCAAGATTTTTTTTCTCATCGTTCTTCTCATATTTGAATAAACTAAAAAAGAATTATATAATCAATTAGTCCGCCAACCGGCCATCCAAAACAGGGAAAAAAAAATTCATCCACCAATGAGATCCCGAAACGTGGGCTTGAATCGGACACGGCGGCTGACCGGGTCCCAATCAAATCGGCCTCAGACCATTGCTGACTTTAGCAGAACTTAAAGAAAAGTAAGGCAATTCGTCTAGTATTCTCCGACGTCCACGAGAAAATCAATTTGCTCGTGATATGAGAGCAACCTAAGAAGCCTTCGGAGCATTGCCACGTACTAAGCCATCATAGAATAACAAGCAAAACCTGACTGTTGACACACGTGATGCATTTGTTTAAGCCTCCTGAATTGACAAAAAAGGAAGGCGACAAAATGTGAGATAGGAAGAAAAGCTGATTGCTGACATACGTGATCTCTCTCTCTCTCTGTCTCTCTCACTGGGTGTTAGAGAAGTCAGGGTGTCGGTGGGGCTAACCTGGCAGCGTATCTCCATCATTGATTGGCCTTCTATTGGCTCTACATCCCTCTCACCAACCGCCAGGGCAGGGAGAAAAAGAGAGAAGAAAAGAATACGTTCGACCTTTTGTTTCTTCATTCCTTCAAGAAGAAGGTTCGACTGCAAGCGAAGTGTTTTTGCGCATTATCAATGGCTACAACTCCGTTTCTCAACGTAATCCGTCCTTCATCCTCAGTTTACTCCAGGACCCACTTCTCAGTTCCCTCGTCCGCTGGATTTCTCTCCTTGTCACCACCACTCAAAGAAGTAGTAAAACCAGCTCCCGGGAGAGGGGATGTACCCAACGAGGGAGAGCCACTGTAGTCGAATCCCCCGTGGTTCAAGCCGATAGCTCCGATGCCGAAGCAAGCCAAAGGGCACCGAGCAAGAAGCTCCGGGTGCTTGTCGCCAGAGGCGGCATCAGAGGGTTGGTTTTTGCGCTGGCGGCGAAGAGGAAGGGGTTTGAGGTGGTGGTGTTTGAGAAGGACGTGAGTGCAATCAGAGGGGAGGGACAGTACAGGGGTCCCATTCTGATACAGAGCAATGCGTTGGCTGCTTTGGAGGTTATTGACATGGAGGTGGCTGAGGAGGTGATGAGGATTGGTTGAATTATTGGGGACAGGACTAATGGCCTCGTTGATGGGCTTTCTGGTACTTGGTGAGTTCACTTGGTTTTGTCCGTTGATTTGCTTACTCTTATTGGTTTTCCTGTTGAAAGAGATTGCGTGTGTAGAGAAAATATGCGGTGGTCATTTATTTTCTCACATTCACTTACAAAAAATCCACTTACAAATGACAAATGAATATTGAAAACAAAATGAAAAACTGATTTTTCTCTCGTCCTCCTCCATCCACCTTTATCTTCCTCCTTCATCTACGGCCACCTTGAGCCAGACCTCCGCGCCTCCCCCGACAATCGCCACCAGCGGAGTTGCCGATGCCGTGTCCAGGCTGACCACTGCCGAGCGTCCCAGCCAAGCCACCCTCGCTCGTCGCAGACATGGACAAGCCGGTCGTGGCCATATCTAAAGGCATGGCTTCATAATTGGAAGTTCGCCAGATTTGGAGGTACAACGGCCTTCGACTAGTGGACTGGCGTGGCGGCTACATGGGGCGGTCGGGTTGGGGATGGAGGTTGCGCGGCTTAGGCAGTGGAGATGCATAACTAAATTCCCAAGTCCATGGCCAGCTAGAGCGATGGCTGTGAATAGAGGAGGAAGAGAGAGAAAAGTCAAATTTTTAGGCTTTGTCTGTTTCACGAAAAACAATATTCGGGAAAATGTTTTCTGGATTTTTCAACGTTCGGCACATGGAAAACAAACCGATCAATTAAAATGTTTTCCATCAATGGAAAAGAGGTCTTCTTAAATAAGGGAAAATGATTTCTGCTTTCTCACCTCTTTCTTTCACCCGAACCAAGCACGATTTCCTCCATGTACCTCTTTTAATTATTTTTTCTTTCTTTTTTAAAAAAATCAAAATTTTAATTGTTTTTTATTTTTATTTTCTCTCTTTTTTTCTTTTTTCTTTTCCTTCCTTTTCATTTTCCTTTTTCCTTAGCTAGTCACCGGCCACGGTGACAGGCCACAGAGTCACGGCGAGCTCGCGCGAGGCCAGCGAGCTCGAGCCTCGCAAGTCGCGGCCTAGCGAGCTCACTCACCGTCGACCCGCGAGCTCAAGGCCTCGTGAGTCTCGACAAACTTGCCAGATCTAGCGAGGTGGAGAGGCTTAGCTCTCCGGAATCTGGCAAGGTTCAAGCTCGCCGGTGACCGATCGCTGGCCGTCACCGTGGCTGGGGACTAGTCGAAGAAGAAGGTAACATAGAAAAAAAGAAAAAGAAAATTAAAACATAATTTAAAAAAATTGATTTTAATAAAATTAAAAAATTTAAAAGCAGTGCATGGAGGAAAATCAATTCAAATTTTCCATACCAAAAGGCAGAAAATATTTTCCGGATTTTTTTTCAGATTTCAGCCGAATACCGGAAAATTGTATCATTTTCCTAGAAAATGGCTTTCTAGAAAACATTTTTTAGAAACGTCACATATTTTTTGCGAAACGAACAAAACCTTAGTTTTTCGATTTGATTCTAAGTTAATGTCCATGTGTTGAGTTAAAATTATTAGCAGGCATATTATGTAGGAAAATGATTTAGCAATCGTCCTTCGTGGTCAAACCAAATAATGGGCTATTATTCACCATTCATTTTGTAGCGTGTTATCTGATAACCTCCTTTGCCGGTTCACAAGATTTCCTCCTCTGTTAATTTATTGCGCACTCCACCGTTTCATGATCTTACTTATACAGGAAGTTAGTTATGTAATAGTGATAAACACAAACGCAGTTTATCGAGTTATGTTTAAATAAATGAAATATATTACTCTTTCGAAACGATGTTACTGGAAATGAGTCGGGTACTTCACTCGATTAAAATATTCTATATGGAGTGTTAGGACATGTAAATTAATCTCACAAAAAAATAATAAATTCAAATTATTTGGTGTCAAATATCTCATTGATATTCCACTAACTAGCATGACTCGTTTTAAATAAGAGCTCTAATGTTGGGGGACGTCGTACTAATGCGTTGATAGGTGACTCTTATACCATCTCAAATTAGCACGGTCCATTCTATAGCCATACTTGCACACGTGAATCGAAATCTAACATCAGATAAATAGTGTGTGTAATGTTACTATTCTCATATTAAAGACATGTGAACTGGCTTGACATGACTATTAAATGGTTTACATTGAGTTCAGCTATTGAATTATTCTGTGTTAATCAGTGTGATCTCTTCCTAGTCGTTTTTAATGTATAACCCAAGACTAGTTGGCATTGCATGAAGAAATGGAAGAACTTAGTGTACACGAGGAATAGAATCTACTTTTCCTTTTACAATGGTAATCAATTTTTTATTATTACAATAATAATGATTTTCTTTTCATTTAAATGTGACGTCTCTTTTCATGAAGGGAGCTTTATCGTTTTAGCAGCCATTGTGAGCTCTGATCGCTATTCAACTGCACGCCTTTAAGCGTGTCATGCTAGTTTAAGATTATGCAAGACTTTTCTACCAGAACAATAAGCCCATGCTTGAGCGATGTGGAATTAGAAATAGATTTGAAATCCAACCCGAACTTAGGATACAAATTTGTAGTAGACGATACAAAGTGAAGTTGGAGTAAAAAGTGAGTAAAATTTTGCGGATTTTCCCAAGATAAGAAAGAAATTTATGAAAAGAGAGGTCACACTCAGTGAGAATTGACTGAGTATTCAAATTTTCAACGCCTTTTTTCAGTTAGTAGCGTTTGCCTAATAGGACTATCAATCGCAGAGAGAAATTAGGTCTAGAAGGAACCCCCAGACAATATTAATCTTTAATTGAGATATGCAAAAGCCAAACAACAATTATCAAATCATTAAATAAACTACAATAATGTCATACAATTGGTAATGTATTTCCAAGTCTTAAAATAAATCTTGTAGTCAAAAGCAGCCCCAAAAAACATACCATATTCATAACTTCAACATGATTGTTTACCTTTATGAGTGGTTTCCCATTCCTTCGAAATGAAAAGCGTGGCCAACAATGCACCGTCGTCAACTTGAATCACGGCGGCCATTATGCTAGATTAGTCCTATTACATATATCTTTATGCATCTTTGTTGGCTGAATGAGCGAAGGACTACGAACTTCTGGTTTTGTACTATGCACTGGTCACTTACAGTTATAGGAAAATGTTTCAGATTTACAAATGAAGTGGTTTGAGCTCGCGTGAGTAAGTTTTTTAGACCACTGGATTTTCGCAGCAGGTTCAGTATATGAAGCTATCTACCATCATGCTGGCCTTTTTGAATCCCATAAGAATACAGAGGATTACAAGTCTCGAAGTGGTTTGAGATATGACGCTGCCATTTTCTGAATCTCACAATAACATCATCAATCTCCTTGCATTTACGTTAGGTATTTTCGAAATAAATATGTACTTAGAAAGAAGAACGTAATGTATGGTATTTGATAAAGAAAGTCACTAGGATGGTCAGGATGGCCTCCTCCGCCATTCCTGGTTTTTGTTAAATATAATATATAATTTAAGTTTACTGTTCATTCATTTATGTTTACTGTTCATTCTTTCCCTATATAAAGGGACTTGGCCTTATAGTTCAAAGGGAAAATTTCATTTTGGTACCCAAAGTGGGGCCTTTTTCTCAATTTGGTACCCAAAGTGGACATAGTCCCAAATTGATACCCAAAATGCCCATTCAGTCTCAATTTGGTACCCAAAGTGCCCATTCAGTCTCAATTTGGTACCCAAAGTGGACATAGTCCCAAATTGATACCCAAAGTGCCCATTTAGTCTCAATTTGGTACCCAAAGTGCCCATTCAGTCTCAATTTGGTACCTGAGTTCGCCGGCCGGTCAAATGCTCGCCGGCCGGCAAGAAATTTACTGTTCCGGCTACCGGAACAGTATTTTTTTTACTTTTTTTATTTTTTTCCCTTTTTCTTTTTTTTTTCCTTCTTCCCTCCGCCGGCCACAGCCATGGCCGGCGGAGGTCGCCGGCGTCGGCCCTCGCCGGCGTCGGGCGAGGGCCACCCTCGCTTGGGTCGGCCGCTCGACGCAGCGCAGAGGCGACCCTCGCCAGCCCAGTGCGAGGGCCGCCTCGCCCGACGCCGGCGGCGAGGGTGACCTCGCCCGATCCGGCGAGGGCAACCCTCGCCCTCGCCGGATCTCGGGCAGGGTCGGCCCTCGCCCGCCCAGGCGAGGGTGGCCCTCGCCCGACGCAGGCGAGGGCCGCCGCGCCGACGCCGGAGAGGGTGACCTCGCCGATCCGGCGAGGGCGAGGTCACCCGCCGGCGTCGGGCGAGGGCGGCCCTCACCCGGACGCTGGCGACCTCCGCCGGCCATGGCCGTGGCCGGCGGAGGGAAGAAGGAAACAAAAAAGAAAAGGAAAAGGAAAAGAAAAAAAAACAGAAAAAGGGAAAAAAAAAAAAAAAAAAAGTAAAAAAATCGTTCGTGCAGCCAACAAGAAATTTTTGCTTGCTACGGCGAGCATTTGACCGGCCGGCGAACTCGGTACCAAATTGAGACTGAATGGGCACTTTGGGTACCAAATTGAGACTAAATGGGCACTTTGGGTACCAATTTGGGACTATGTTCACTTTGGGTACCAAATTGAGATTAAATGGGCACTTTGGGTACCAAATTGAGACTGAATGGGCACTTTGGGTACCAATTTGGGACTATGTCCACTTTGGGTACCAAATTGAGAAAAAGGCCTCACTTTGGGTACCAAAATGAAATTTTCCCTAGTTCAAAAGCATTCAAGCAAGTAATATACACAAAATTCTCTCATCTCAACTTGGTATCAGAGCCGTTATTACCTGAGGAGCGCCCATTGAGTCTGCCACACCGTGGCCGCCACGACGCCAGCCGCACCGGCCGCGCCGCCCCGGTTCTCCGACAAGACCGAAGTTTTTCGTCTATGATCGGCATACTTCCGCTGCTCATTTCGGAAAACCGAGACCACCAGTAGACTCGCCGCCCTCAGACGACCCACATCTTGAAATTTCATCATCAACGGCTGCCGGACGCCGCCGCACGCACCGCCCCGCGCCACCGCGCCTTGGACCCAGGAAGCCCACCGCCGTTCACCAATGTTCACCGGTGTTTTGGACATCCTCCGCCGTGTTTTTCCAAAAACCAACACCAATCCACGACTCGCCGCCCTCAGTCGAGTCAGCCAGTCAAGTTTCGCTACCTTCCTCCACCGGACGCGCCCTGACGCGCCGCTCCAAGCTCTGCGCGTGAGATCTACGCGCCGGCACGCACCTGTACGCGCCGGCACGCGCTGGTACACGTCTACACGCACCTGCACGCGCCGGCACGCGCCTGGCCCACGCTCCCCAGCTGATGTCATTTGCCACGTCACCGCCACGCCATCTTCCACGTCACCGACACGTCATCCGTTGACCGACCGTTGACCGGCGTTGACCAGACCGATTTTGTCATTTTTTTCGGCCGGTTCGACCATTTCCTGACCGGTTTTCGGTGTTTTCCAACCGGTTCTTGAGGTATTCCAACATCCTGAGCTAGTTTTTGGTGTTATTTTTCCCATATCTGCGCTCAGTATACTACATTCTGCTGATTCTATAGTAGTAAAGTGCATTTCATGGATAGAATGGATAGAATGGAAGTCTCAATGCCAATTCAGACTATTTTGAATGGTTCCAATTATATTTTATGGTCTCAAGAGATATCAAGTTTCTTAAAAGGACGCCGGCTTTGACGTTATGTCACTGGACAAATTAGGGTACCTACTAGAATTGCTGAAGAAACTGATGATCAATTTGTGGATCGTTTGGATGAATGGGATAGTAGAAATCATCAGATTCTCACATGGTTTCGAAACACTTCGATCCCATCTATCCGACTCCAGTTTGGCCTTTTTAATACAGCCAAGGAAGCTTGGGATCTTCTTGATCGTCGTTATTCTAGTTCAGATGTTGCCCATCAATATCGATTGTTAGGGACTTTATATCACATGCGTCAGGAGCCAGGTCAGTCCATTAATGATTTTCTATCATCTATGCATGCTATTTGGGATCAGTTGACCTTGTGTGAACCACGCTTGGAAGGGGATAGTAACATTCGCAAAGTTGCTGAACATCGTGATCGTATTCGTGTCATGCAATTTTTTATGGCTCTGAATGATGAGTTTGAACCTGTGAGAGCTTCCATTCTACATAGAGATCCCTTTTCCTTCTATTGAGACAGTTGTATCAGATTTACTGAATGAGGAGACTCGGCTAGCTACCTTGAAAACGCAACGTCCTGCTGTGCCTATATCCATGCCTACGGATGCAGTACTTGCCACTTCGAGTTCTTCCTCCATGTGCCATCCATTTTGCAAACATTGTCGCCGACATGGTCATATGGCATCAAATTGTTATCGGCTACGACCTATGTAACCCATAGGATCGACCACTCAGCCTCGTAGCCGAGGTCCCTCACGAGGTCCCTCTGTCGGTCCATCTGCCAATGGTGCCACTGTAGAAGCTTCTTCCCATGGATCGTCCCACACACTAGTGTCTCTAGAGGATCTTCGCACCATTCTCCGAGAATCTGGTACCTTTACCCCTCCTATTCTTAGCACTTCTACTATGTCTACTACTCCAGGTATTTTTGATTCTTGGTTCTTTGATTCTGCTTGTTGCAATCACATGACATCAAACTCTGCTTTATTTCAGTCTAAATCCTCCGCTTTACATGCACCTCATATTCTTACTGCCGATAATTCATATATGAGAGTTAGTCATACAGAAAACATTTCCACATCTACATTATCTTTAATTAACACATTCCTGGTTCCTAAACTCTCACTCAACTTGATCTCCGTCGGCCAATTGTGTGAACTTGGTCTTGATATTCACTTCTCTTCTCATGGTTGTCATGTGCAAGATCCTCGGACGGGACAGACACTTGGGACAGGCTGTAAAGTGGGGCGTCTCTTTGAGCTTGTTTCCCTAAATATTCCGACCTCTTTTGCTGCTTGTGCTGCCACAGTGTCATCTGAAACTTGGCATTCTAGGTTAGGTCATGCTTCCTTTTCTAGGTTAAGCTCTTTAATTTCGACTGGTCATTTAGGTTCTGTTGACACTAAACATTTTGACTGTTTGCCTTGTAAGTTGGGAAAACATCATGCTTTACCATTTCAGACTAGTGATTCTGTGTCTCATACTCGTTTTGATCTCATTCACTCTGATATATGGGGACCTTCTCCCACTCCCACCATGGGTGGCTCTCGCTATTTTGTCATTTTTGTGGATGACCATTCTCGGTATACCTGGGTTTATCTTATGAAAAATCGTTCTGAACTTTCTCGTATTTATCGTGATTTCGTTGCTATGATTAAAACCCAATTTTCACGAGATATTAAGATTTTTCGTACTGATAATGCTATGGAATATAGAGATACAGAATTACTTCGGATTCTTTCTCAAAATGGTACTATCATTCATCGCTCTTGCCCTAGCACCTCTCAACAAAATGGTAGAGCTGAACGTAAGCATAGGCATATCTTAGATGTTGTACGTACTCTGCTCATCTCTGCCTCTTGTCCTGAACGGTTTTGGGGGGAAGCTTGTCACACTGCTGTTTACACTATAAATCGTACTCCATCACCTATTATAGGTCACATCTCTCCTTACGAGCGTTTGTATGGTAGTGTCCCAAATTACACTCTTCTACGTGTTTTTGGTAGTGCCTGTTTTGTGCACCTTCATCCACATGAGCGCACGAAATTAGAACCTCGTGCCCATGTATGCTGCTTCCTTGGATATGACATTGAGCACAAAGGGTATAGATGTTGGGATCCCACTTCCAATAGTCTTCGTGTATCCCGTCATGTCACTTTTTGGGAACACAAGATGTTCTCCTCTATTCATCCCTTCGACCCCTCTGCTCATGTTCCTTTCTTTACCAATCCTTCCGTGGACTTATTTCCAGAAGACACCACACCTCCGTCCACATCTGACTCTTCCATTCCAGATGTACCTTTCCCTCATCTTGAAGCAGGGCCTTCTGGTGACCCCACTTTGGCCACTTCTGACGTGTCTGCACCTTCCGCGGATTCTCCACCAGCGGTCATTCCTTCCTCCTCTGATCGTCGCCCCACCAGAGTAAGTCAACCTTCTGTTTGGCTTCGAGATTACCATTGTTATTCTACGATAGCTTCCCTTCATGAACCTCGCACATACAGAGAAGCTAGTACTAACCCTCTTTGGCAGAAGGCAATGGCAGATGAATTACAAGCTTTAGACAAATCTCATGCTTGGGATTTAGTTGCTCTGCCTCCTGGTAAGTCCGCTGTCGGTTGCAAATGGGTGTACAAGATTAAGACAAAAGCAAATGGTACTGTGGACCGCTATAAAGCTCGCCTCGTTGCAAAAGGCTTCACTCAGGAATATGGCATTGACTATGAAGAGACTTTTGCCCCTGTTGCACGTCTTACTTCTGTTCGCAGTCTTCTTGCTGTCGCTGCTGTTAAGCGTTGGCCTGCGTTTCAGATGGATGTCAAAATTACATTCCTAAATGGCGATCTCATCGAGGAAGTTTATATGGTACTTCCTCCGGCTACACTCATTCTTCCCAACAAGTGTGTCGATTACGTCGTGCATTATATGGATTGAAACAATCTCCTCGTGCATGGTATTCCAAGTTTAGCTCCACCATGGCATCTCTTGGCTTTAAATCTAGTCCCCACGACCACGCTCTTTTTGTTCGACATACTTCTCGTGGGTCTATTCTGCTGCTACTATATGTCGACGATATGGTTATTACTGGAGATGATCGTCCCGGAATTTCAAAACTCAAGCATTATCTTGGTCAACCGTTCGAGATGAAGGATCTTGGACAACTTAGTTATTTTTTAGGCTTGGAGGTTACCTCAGACACATCTGGATATTATCTTTTGCAAGCCAAATATGCCACTGACTTTCGCAAGCCAAATATTCCACTGATCTTCTTTCTCGAGCAGGACTCACGGACACCAAGGTTGTTACGACCCCTCTTGAGATCAATGCCAAATTTGATGCTGGTGATGGGACTCCTCTCCAAAACCCTACCCTCTATCAACAGCTAGTTGGCAGTCTTATATATCTCACTAACTCGCCCGACATCGCTCATGCGTTCATATTGTCACCAAGACATGACAAGGCCTCGTACAACTCACTTTGTCAGCTTCTTCGTATTCTTCGCTATGTCAAGGGTATGTTATTTCATGGCCTTCACTTTTCTGCTCATTCGACATTGGAGTTGACTGCCTATTCAGATGCTGACTGGGGTAGTGACCCCCAACATCGTCGTTCCACTACGGGTTACTGTTTTTTCTTGGGCACTTCACTTATCTCCTGGCGTAGCAAGAAACAATCCTCTATTGCTCGTTCTAGTACAGAAGCTCAATATCGAGCTCTTGCTGATACCACATCGGAGTTATTATGGTTGCGATGGCTACTGGAAGATGTGGGAGTCCGTCATCATAGCGGGACAATCCTTCATTGCGACAATCGCAGTGCTATCCAAATTGCACATAATGATGTTTTTCACAAACGCACCAAACACATTGAGATAGATTGTCACTTCATCCGCTCTCATGTTCTTCGTGGCACTCTACGACTTGTCTTTACTTCATCAGCTGATCAGATTGCCGATATCTTCACAAAGACACATCCACCTGGGCGCTTCCTAGATCTTCTCTCCAAACTCCAGTTGACTTGTTTCAACTCATCTTGAGTTTGCGGGGGGATGTTAAATATAATATATAATTTAGATTTACTGTTCATTCATTTAGGTTTACTATTCATTCTTTCCCTATATAAAGGGACTTGGCCTTGTAGTTCAAAAGCATTCAAGCAAGTAATATACACAAAATTCTCTCATCTCAACTGTTTTGATTTCTTTTTTCAATTAGAAGTTCACACAAATCTCCGCGGAGGAACTTATTTTTCGAGAGAAGTTTTAGAAAGTGATATGCAGTTGGCTACAGGTACATCAAGTTGGATATGTTCACTCCCGCAGTGGAACAGGGGCTTCCGCTCGCTAGAATTATTAGCCGAATGTCCCTTCAGCAGATTCTGGCACGAGCAGTCGGGGAAGATGTTGTCTTAAATAACAGTAACGTGGTTGACTTTGAGGATGATGGCACGAAGGTAAATTTGACCACTGAGGCTTTCGAGAGTATTTCTGTAACATCCTGAATTTTGACTCATTTCCGGGATCAATAAAATTCATATTATTCCTCATTTGATTTTAGTAAGTCTCGCTCGAAATTGAGCTCTCTCGGGATACTAACCGATAGGGAATGGCTAATTAGGAAAACGGTACGTGGACCGGGGACCCGATCGCGAATCGGGCACCGATTCCGAGAAACGACGGGGAAATATTTTGGGCCATCGTGGGCCGATCCTAGGGAGGTGACAGATTTAGTTTGGCCAATGACGTACGATCGGATCGCGGGTGATTACGCACGACTGAGAGTACGCGTGGCGAACAAATCCCGAACTTAAACCGAACGATCGCGACCTCCGGAACTAGCGATAATTCATCACGTTCTCCCAGTAATCGAGACCGTCACGACTCGAGTAACCCTAGGTCGATACGCGTAACCCCTAAACAGCCGCCCGTTAGTAAGAGACCCTAAAATGTTAAATTGAGCAATTTTGATCACGGAATTGGATCCGGATTTGGACGTCGAATTTTGGGGTCGTGAGCGACTATTTTACGAGGACGATGTCATTTTAGTGTGGCCACATATATTTGGGGTTAGTACGGTCGAAAAATGGAAATTCAGCCCGAAATCGGAAAATGACCATTTTGCCCCTAGGCCAAATTTGGGCATTCCGAATTTTGGAATAATTGTGGAGATTAATTTAAGGATTAATTTAAAGGCTATATCAGCCCAATAATTCAGCCATGGAAATGACCAAAGTGCCCCTCCATTATTGGATATGGATTAATGTGGGCTAAGTCTTCAAGGGCAAAATTGGAATTTTGAAAAATTGGTCAAAGTATTAATTGCCCTTGTCTCTCTCTCTCTTGATCATTTCTTCCCCCACAAGCCAAGTCACTTTCTCTCTCATCCCCTCTCCCTCTCCACCGCCGGCCATCTCTCTCTCCCTCTCCCCCCTTCCTCGGCCGCGCGATCATCACGCCGGAGAAGCGTCGCCGCCGTTCGCCTAGGCCGCCACCCATCTCGCCTCGCCCCCACCGTCCGACCGACTTGATCTCTCCCTTCCTCTCTCGGCCGTGTGAGCTGCTTGGGACCGCCGCTCGCCGGACCGCCGTAGACGCCGCGGAAGCCACCGGAACGCCGCCGCTGATTTCGCCGCTCGCCGGTGATCGGCCGCTCGTTCCCCGTCGATTAGTCGTGTTTGGAGCTTAGGTTCTAGGGTGAGTAATTAACTCCTAAACCTTTATTAGGCCAAGATTGCATTTCTAGATAGGTTAGGTGAGTTTTTAGGGGTTAATTAGATTGAGATTAGGCTTGATTATGGGCTGATAATTAGTGGATGATTTTGTGGTATATGTGGGAGTTAAATGAGCTAATTAGGAGGTGGATTAATGCCCTAAGATGGACTGAATTGTGGCTGCCCTCATAGAGCCGAATTTGACTTAGTTTGGCTAAGTTTGGATTTAATTGGGTCTTTTCCATGATTAATTAATTGGTGGTTGATTGGTGCCCTTTGGTACTCAATTATATGATGCCATGCCGCGTGGTTGTGTGACCGAGTAATGCGGTGTGTGATTGGCCATTGATTTGGCATGAATTATGATGCCAAAGAGTGTGAATTATGAGTTGGGCTATGTGGAATTATATACTCATATGAATTAGTGATTCATTGATGTGCCAGTGTGGAATTACATGCTCATGTGATTTGCATCATTTGCCCGAGTGCGGGAATTGCATGGCCATGCATTTCGTATGCTGAGAATGGGCATGAGAAGAAAAGTGTGCGAGTTTGCGTGCCTGACATGAGCATGTGTGATCACCCTAAATGCCCTGATGCGCTTACGCAGGGCTCAGATAAAATTGGCGGTGTGCCGTGTGATCACTTAAGGCCTGATGCGTTTCGACGCGGGGTCGATGCCGTCCTGATGCGTTTACGCGGGACGATGCCCGGTTCGTCCAGAAGACGGCCAGCCTGATGCTTTTACGCGGGTTTTGGTCTGTAAGGAGATCGGTGATGCACCTGATGCGTTTTGATGCGGGCTAGAGACACTGGGCCTGATGCGTGTTACGCGGGCCATGGAGTGTTGTGGGCCTACGGGTCGGAATATTTGTTGGCCTTCGGGTCGGTTTATAACTAAAAATGAGCTGTATGCCAGGGTGCATTGTGTGAGGCAATTCATGAGCATGGCAGACGTGTGCCGGAGTATGTTGGCTAATGTGCATGTCGGTGACTCGTGTGTGAGATAGGCACTAATAAGCATGAGCATACGTATGGCGTACGTGTGACTAGTGTGTCGCGTATGTGCCGTGATTATTATTATAAAATGTCTAACCTGCAGGGTCGATTGTATGCTCAATCTAGGTCTGAGGGCCTGGGTCTGTTGTTGTGGCTTTTGTTGTGGTGTTTTGTTGCCTGTCAGGAGGTGCATGTTAGCCTAGTTTAGGTTTAGGGATTTTACTCGCTGAGATTCGTCTCATTGTTGTATAAACCCAAACTTTTCAGACCCCCGGACTTGAGGATGCCAGATGCTCCAGTGCGTTTTGGGATTCCACGCCAGCTAGGGCGGACGTCGGTTGTGCACCCTTTATGGAATGGGAATGCGTATGTTAGATATAGTACTATAATACTGGTCAGTGTGGGAGAGGCGTACCCTAAGCACCACGAATATGTAGCCTGGTGTTTTAGAGATCAATTCGGAGAGCACGGACCCCTTCGTACCTTTGATGTCCCGGTTAACGGGCAGGGTGAGGTAGACCCGCAGTGTCCTGATGGAGAAATAGTTAGCCCCGAAGCCTCATCTGATGGGAGTTCGAGCACTCGAGTTGACCCTGTTGTCTGGGAGGTAGACGATCTGGAGCCGATGGAAGCTGAGGAAGAACCCGAACCCATGAGCAGGACATGGAGCTGGAAGACGCAGTGGCGCCAATGGACGCGGATGAGGAGGCCGCGGAGGCTGAGTCCGAGTTGGACTCATTAGATTCCGAGGAGGAGCTGCCTGATAGTTCTTCATCATCTGAGTCTTCTGGTTCTGACTCGGACTGGGTCCCCTAGGTTAGTCCCAGCTTTAGATAGATCGGGCTGTAACTTTTTGACCAGAGCCCTATCTAAGTCTAGTATCCCTGACTCCCGGCCACTGATCCTTTTTGACGTGAGTGGCAGTTAACCAGTTTTTGAGTCTTTTGTATGTTCTCCCTGTATATGGGTGTTGTATATATTTTAATAGTAATGAAATGTATATGTTTTAATCTGGTGGATTCCCGTTTTGTGCTATCCTTGGTTATGTTGTTCATTGTACGGGTGTATATATATATTTATATACGTTGCTTCCGCATGTGCAATGATTTGTGCGTTGGGCGTTGGGTCGGCGACGCTTCCTGGGACGTCGCATCAAATTCGACCTTTGCGTGGGATGCTCGCGCTTCGTGGGGTACGGGGCGTGACAATTTCTTCACCAACTGGTTTCAAGATAATCTTGTTGGTTGTTTCTCTGCTTCATTTGACATTCCTCGTCATGTCATTCTTATTATCTCGATCGAAGGTCACCGTCATTCTAGAGAATGGGCAGCGTTTCGAAGGTGATCTCCTGGTTGGAGCTGACGGTATATGGTCGAAGGTACTATGTTGTTCTCTGCCCTTTTCATATAGAAGAGAAAATGTTTGCTCAATGAGGGAGTGAAGTTTTTTGGAGCAACTTATTGTCCTAACTTGATGAAAGAAAATCCTAACGAGCACTGAATTAGATGTCCAAACAAAATGCATCATCCTATTCATTCTAGGCAAGTAAGGAAGTTTTAGGCCTAAGAAACATATGCAATATCACCTATTTATTCTAGTTCCCTCCATCATTAAAAGAAAAATGAAAAGATGATCACAAAATCATTGTCCGTGAAAATATGGCTGCAAAGTCACTATTCCTATCCTGTCATCCTTTTTTTTTTTAGGGGGGGTCAAATATCCTGTCATCCTGAGAGGTCTTTATTTTCTTTGAGAATAGGTGAGGAAAAGATTATTTGGGCCAAAGGATGCCACCTATTCAGTCTATACTTGTTACACTGGCATTACAGATTTTGTGCCGGCTGACATCGAGACCGTCGGGTTAGTATGACTTGAAAAGAAGAATTACGTTTTAGAGAAGAAAATTTTATTGCTCTTTTTTCTGTACATCATTGTGTTGCAAATACAATGTATATAAAGAACTCTAAGAGATAAGATACTTAAGATAATATCATAACAAATATTCCCTAAATATTTTCTTCCCTTAACAGATAAGATACAAAAGGTAACAGAATAACAAATATTTCCTAAATATTTGTTGAGTATTTTCTTCCTTTAACATCCCCCCGAAAGCTAATGGTGAGGGTGAACCATTAGCTTGGACCGCAATTGAAGAAATCGGCGGGTAGGCAAGCCTTTAGTGAAGATATCGGCATTTTGTTCTTCGGTAGAAATGTAGCGGATTACCAATTGTTTCCGAGTAATGTGTTCCCGAATGAAATGATAATCAATTTCCACATGTTTGGTTCGAGCATGAAACACAGGATTTGCAGATAAGTAGATGGCGGATAAGTTATCGCACCAAAGAGTGGGTGGCTCGGGTGGTTGCACATGAAGATCCCGAAGAAGATATTCAAGCCACATTAACACCACCGTTGTATCCGCAAGATATTTGTATTCTGCTTCGGTGCTGGAACGAGCCATGGTCCGTTGCTTGCGAGATGACCAAGAGATGAGATTGGGTCCGTGATAGACACAGAACCCACCAACGGAGCGACGGTCCATCCGGTCGCTCACCCAACTGGCGTCAAAAAATGCATGGAGCTTAGTGGCTACCGCTCGAGTAAAAAGAAGACCATGCGAGACCGTACCAGCCAAGTAACGCAGAAGGCGTTTCACGGCCTACCAATCGGCCATAGTGAGGGCATGAAGATGTTGACAAGCCGAATTCACCGCATATGCAATACCGGGCCGCGTAAGAGTGAGATATTGAAGTGCTCCCACAATGCTTCGAAACTGAAATGGATCCGCAAGTGGCTCATGAGAAGCAACCGTGTCTGGTTCCACGGAATTGGTAGGAGTAGCAGCGGGTTTGGCAGATTGCATATTAGCATTTTTTAGTATTTTCCTCACAAATTGACTCTGGTGAAGATGTAAACCATCGTTGGTATGAAGCACTTCAATCCCCAAAAAATAATGAATGTCCCCTAAATCCTTGATAGCAAATTCCAACTGAAGGGATTGCATGAGATCATGTAATGGAGCATTCGGGGAACCGGTTAAAATAATGTCGTCAACGTACACCAATAATGTCACACCCCGAACCCTACCGCGGTCGATCAGTGCGACGTCCCAGGACACATCGCCGACCCAAAACCCAAAACAGAGAATAATACACATGCGGAAGCAACTAAACACCCGTACATAATACCAACAACATGACCAACGATAGCGATAGATACAATAAATACAACTTACATTAATACGGAGAATTTACAATATCCATTGACAGCAAAAAAAACACAAACCAAAATGGGTCAGCAGCCACTAACATCAAAAAGGGGTATGTAGCTCGGGTGGTCAGACACTACCTAAGAAGGGCTCCTATCAAAAAGTGTCGGCCCTACCTAACTATGGTCAAGGTTAAACCTTAGGACAACCAGTCCGGGTCGGATCCTGAGGACTCAGACGAATCGTCAAACGACTCGGACTCGGAATCCATCGAATCCGGCTCGGACTCGGTGTCCACTGACTCCACCCCGGAATCATCCTCCGGCTCTGGCTCCTGCTCCATGGGCTCCGGCTCCGACTCAAGATCGGACTCCCATTCCATCGGCTCCTCTTCCTCGGATTCGGTATCCATCCCAATGATGACTGGCTGGGGGTCGAAATCCTTCTCGGACGTGGCAGCGGGGCTCACTATCTCCCCATCAGCGGCCTGCGGATCCGACTGGCCTAACGCGTCGAATGGGACATCGAAGGTCCTAAGAGGTCCGTGGGTGCCGAACTGGTCCCAGAAACACCAAGCGAGATAAGGATGGGCTTGGAGCTGTGGCCCGCCCTCATCGACCCAAATAATATTATAATACCTAGCATAAGTCTCCCCGTTCCCTACGAGGTACTCACCGATCGCTCTATGCGATACGGGATCCCAAAACGAAGCAGTGTTTCTGTCATCTCAAGGTCGTGGGTCTGAAAAGTGGGGGTTTAAACAACAATGAGAATAAATCTCAGCGAGTAAGCCCCCTAAACCTAAACTAGGCTAACATGCACCTCCGGACAAGTATTAACCAACACACAATCAAGCAATCACACGACTTAGGCCTTCGGCCCAAATCCAACATATAACTGACCTTGCAAGTTAGGCACATAATGATAGCAATAATAGCTCAGAACCCCATCACGGCACATACACGAAATCACTTGGACACGAACACATGCCATGCACATGCTTGCACTCGATAATGCGTTCTTGCACCCGCGCCGTCACTATGCAAATGCTCATGTTCATTTCTTCACACTTGCACACATGCCAACTTTCCATTTATCACCGACCCGCGTAAAACGCATCATGTCCGACCCGCGTAAAACGCATCAAGTTTATCACATTTCGATCGATCTCCGGCCCGCGTAAAACGTATCAGGCTCATGACACAACCCGCGTAAAACGCATCAGGTTGGCCATCTTCCGGTAGTCCGGGCATCATCCCGCGTAAAACGCATCAGGACGGGTTCAACACCTCGCGTAAGACGCATCAGGGTTTTATGTGATCACACATACACATACAACCAATTATTATCTGAACCCCGCGTAAAACGCATCAGGGCAATTTAGGTGATCACATGCTCGATGCCAATCGTGCACACTCACATGATGCACATGTTATGCCAATGATTAATATGCACAACTCATGGCCATAACAACCAACACTCGGGCATCCATAAATTCCACATTAAGCATTCAATTTAACTTAGCCACACGCTCAATTCGATATATTAGCATGCCCATTTAACCAATTCAATCAATTTAGCCATGGTACCTAACATCACGCGATTAAGCCAATGTAATTACGCATGCTTACGGCCCACCAAGCCTCCCATCATTCGGCCACACCAAGCACACAACATGGCATCACAATATTAATTACCGATCACACCCAATTCAGCCATATCATGGACAATTCAAGCACACACGGCAATTACACAATTATTCCACAATTTCGCCGAACAAGGCCCGATCAAGTCCATAATGGCCAGCCACTAATCAGTCCACCTTAGGCCTCTAAATCACTATCAAATCATCACATTAGGCCACCTTAATCACCTCATTACCAGCCCTAATTACCAGCCACTAATTAACCCCTAAAACACCATAATTAACCCCTAAACCGATCTAGAAATGCATAATAGCCTAATTAGGGCTAAGGGTTTGTACTCACTAGGTTTTAAGCTCCAAACGTGGGCTGATCGAGAGGGAAAATGAGCTGGGCGGTGCTGGTCCTAGCAGGTTCAGCAGCGGTGCTCCGGCGGTCCTTACGGCGGCGGACGGCGGCGGCAACGGGCGGAGGCTCTCGGCTGATTTCACACAACTAAGGGGGCGACGGTGATGATGGTGGTGTCGCGGAGATGGCGGTGGTGGGGGCATTATTGTCCAATATTTTCGGCCACCAATGGGCTGAACAAGTCCAATATTAACCCTCTAAAAATTCAGAATTAAAGCTTAGGGGTCCAGGGATAAAACTGTAATTTTTCGCTCCCGGTCCAAATTTTCATTTTTTGCTCACACCGATCCTAAATATTTTTGGCCACACTAATACGACGTCGTCCTTGCAAAATAGTCGCGTACGTCCGTGAAATTCGACACCCAAGTCCGGATTCAATTCGACGATCAATTTCGTTCAATTGCAATTTTAGCGCCTCTTACTAACGGGCGGCTATTTAGGATGCTCATGACAACTTGCCAAACAGTGTTTGATTCTGTTCTTTTGTTCCCAGAATCAGTTTGGGAACAGAAATGCGTTTGTTTAATTTTTTGATTCTGGGCACAATTTTATCAAAAAATGTTCCCAGAATCAGTTTTCAAAAATAAAAAAAAAGGTAGCTTCTTGATTCTTAGAACAATTTTGAGAATCAATTTTTTTTTCTTCTTCCTTTTCTTGGTTTTTAATGTAGCTTCTAATGTCCGGCCCGAGGACCGCCCTCGCCGGATCTGACGAGAATAAAATATTTTAATAAAAAATATTATTAAAATAAAAAATATTTTACCGGCCATGGCCGACGACCAGGCCATGGCCAAAAAAAAGAAAAAAAATATATTTTTAATAAAAATATTTTAATAAAAAATATTATTAATAAAAAAAATATTTTACCTGCCATGGCCGGTGACCAGGCTATGGCAAAAAAATAAAAAATATATATTTTTAATAAAAATATTTTAACAAAAAATATTATTAATAAAAAAAATATTTTACCGACCATGGCCAGCAACCAGTCCATGGCCAAAAAAAATAAAAATGTATGTTTTTAATAAAAATATTTTAATAAAAAATATTATTAATAAAAAAAATATTTTAAAGGCCATGATCGGCGATCAGGACATGGCCAAAAAAAAGAAAAAAATATATTTTAATAAAAATATTTTTATAAAAATATTATTTATAAAAAATATTTTACCGGCCATGGCCGGCGACGAGGCCATGGCCCAAAAAAATAAAAATGTATATTTTTAATAAAAAATATTTTACCGGCCATGGCCGGCAACAAAGCATGGCCAAAAAAAATAAAAATATATTTTTAATAAAAAATATTATTAATAAAAAAAATATTTTACCGGTCATGGCCGGCGAGCAGGCCATGGCCAAGAAGGAGGAAAAGAAAAAAAGAAAGAAATATTAAAATATTTAAAAATATTATTAATAAAAAGAAATTTTGTGGCGTTACCAAACGCATTTCTGTTCTTTTTCTATTCCAGGGATGGAATTTTGGGCCGTTAACAAACGTCTTAAAATGCTCAGAATTAATTCCGAGCACAGAATTAAAAAGAATCATTTCTGAGCAGAATCTGTTTCCGGGCTTAGAATCGTTGTTATGCGCAGCCTTAGGGGTTATGCGTATCGACTTAGGATTACTCGAGTCGTGACGGTCTCGATTTCCAAGAGAACGCGAGAATTTATCGCTAGTTCCGGAGGTCGCGATCGTTCGGAATAAGTTCGGGATTGTTCGCCACGCGTACTCTCGGTCGTGCGGAATCACCCGCGATCCGATCGTATGTCATTGGCCAAACCAAATCCGTCACTCTCCTTGGATCGGCCCACATTGGCCCAAAATATTCCCTCGTCGTTCTTCGGAATCGGAGCTCGATTTACGGTCGAGTTCTTAGGTCCACGTACCGTTTTCCTAGTTAGCCATTCCCTATTAGTCAGTATCCCGAGAATGATCAGTTCCGGACGAGACTTACTAAAACGAAATGGGAAATAACATCTATTTCATTGATCACGAAAGTGGGTCGATTTCAGGATGTTACAACTCTTCCCCCTTATAAAAATTTCGTCCTCGAAATTTACAACTCAAACCCGACTACTCAAACAAATGAGGGTGTTGACGTCGCATCGCTTCTTCGCTCTCCCAGGTGGCACCTTCTGCCCCGTGATGCTCCCAAACAACCTTGACCAACGGGATCGTCTTATTCCTCAAAACCTGCTCCTTCCTGTCCTCGATTCGAACCGGTCTCTCCACGTACGACACCCTGTCGTCCACGTCTATGATTCAGCACGTGGGTCGGATCCGGTTCGTACTTCCTTAACATTGACACGTGGAAGACGTTATGAACTTGCGACAAATTCGGCGACAAGGCGAGACGATAAGCCAACATTCCAATCCTCTCTAAAATATCGAACGGGCCTATATACCTTGGACTCAGCTTTCCTTTCTTGCCAAATCGAGACAGTCCTCTCATCGGTGAGATCTTAAGGAATACGTGGTCACCAACCTGAAACTCCAACGGTCTACGCCTTCGGTCCGCATAACTCTTATGACGGCTCTGTGCTGTCTTTAGCCTGTCCCAGATAATCCTTACCATTCCCACCGACTGTTGAACCAACTCTGGACCCGTTACACTTCTTTCTCCCACTTCATCCTAACACAACGGTGTTCTACACGCTCTGCTATAAAGTGTTTCAAACGGTGCCATCCCAATACTCTGCTAAAAGCTGTTGTTGTAGGCAAATTCAACCAAATGTAACTGCTCTACCCACTTGCCTTGAAAATCTAATACACATGCTCTCAGCATATCCTCTAAAGTCTGAATAGTCCTTTCAGACTAGCCATCCGTCTGCGGATGATAGGCCGTACTGAACTGAAGTTTCGTCCCTAAGGCCACTTGCAGACTTTTCCAAAAATCAGCAGTAAACCGGGGATCACGGTTCGAAGTGATCGTCACCAGCACTCCATGCAGTCGGACTATCTGCCGTACATACAATTCCGCATACCTTTCCAACTCGAAGTCCTTTCGCACTGCCAGGAAGTGCGCTGACTTAGTCAGTCTGTCCACTATCACCCAAATAGAATCGTGTCCTCTTTGGCTTCTTGGTAATCCCGTGACGAAATCCATCGTAATATGCTCCCATTTCCATTCTGGGATTTCCAACGGCTACAACATTCCACCAGGTTTACAATGTTGTACCTTCACTTGTTGGCACATCAAACACTTGGCCACATACTTGGCTATCGCTGAGAATCTTTCCACGAATCATCGATAGTAACCTGCCAGACCTAAAAAGCTTCGAACCTCAGTAACTGTCGTCGGTCTTGGCCAATCCATCACTGCTTCAATCTTCGCCAGATCTACTGAGATTCCTTCCCCGGAGATTACGTGTCCAAGAAACGCCACTCGGTTAAGCCAAAACTCACACTTGCTAAACTTAGCATACGGTGCATGCTCTCTTAACGTTCGTAGGACCTTTTCCAAGTGTACCTCATGTTCCTCGGGACTCTTTGAATACACCAAAATATCACCTATGAAGACAATGACGAACTGATCCAAAAATTCTTTGAATACCCGATTCATTAAGTCCATGAAGGCAGCGGGGGCATTAGTCAAACCAAAAGGCATCACTGTGAACTCATAATGCCCATATCTCGTCCTAAAGGCCGTCTTCGGTATATCCTCTTTCCTGATCCTCAATTGATTATACCCTGTCCGTAGATCGATCTTAGAAAACACTGAGGCTCCTTGTAACTGATCAAACAGGTTGTCTATTCTCGGCAGTGGATACTTATTCTTGACGGTCACCTGATTCAACTACCGGTAGTCTATACACAACCTCAATGTTCCATCCTTCTTCCTTACAAACAGCACCGGCGCTCCCCATGGAGACGCACTTGGGCGGATGAATCCCTTGTCCAATAATTCTTACATCTGGACCTTTAACTCCTTCAGTTCCGACAGGGACATCCGATACGGTGCCTTCGAGATTGGCTCAGTTCCTGGGGCCAACTCGATCACAAATTCCACTTCTCTTTCTGGTGGCAAACCCGGCAATTCCTGAGGAAAGACTTCGGGAAAATTGCACACCACTGGTATCTCTTCCAATTTTGGCTCCGCAACTGTCGGATCAACTACATTCACCAAATATCCTTCACAACCCTCATCCAATAACTTGGTCACCTCAAGCGAAGAAATCCAAAGGATCGAGGTTCCTCCTCGGTTTTCCTGAAACTCAAATATAGGATGTCCAATCGGGTTAAATTGGATCACCCTGCTACTGCAGTCCAATACGGCTTTTTGCTTAACTAACCAATCCATTCCAATAATCACATCAAAGTCAAACATGGCCAAAACTGCCAAATCTATCCTTTTTTCTCTACCCCCAATAACTATTTTACAGTCAGAACACCCTAGCGAGACTAACACTTTATCATTCAACGGGGTCATCACACAAAGCATAACCTCAAGCAACACTGGTTCAATTCCAATCAATCTAACAAATTGCTCCGATATAAACGAGTGGGTAGCCCCCGGATCAAACAAGGCATACGCAGCATGATCACAGAGAGAGACCATACCTATGACCACGCCTGGCGTGTCCTCAGCCTCCCTTCGCGCCATCGCATACACCTTTCCTTGCGCTGGTGGTCTACCTTGAATGGCCGGTGGGAGATTCCCAGCCTGATTTCCAGCCCCGGGCTGCTGTGGTTGCATCGGCAGTCCTGCTTGGCATTGTTAAGGGCAATTTATGATCTGATGGTCTAGACTCCCGCACTTGAAACATGCCCCAAACCTGCTCTGCAGGTGGTTCGGCTTCCCGATGTTTTTCTTTACGGGAAGGACAAAACGTCTATTTCCCGCCATCGGCTTCTTCCCGAAACGGCGGTTGTCCTTAGCCGGGGCAAACCGCAATCCAGAAGCGGCTGCCCTGTCCACCTGATCCCACTCAATGGCCTGAGCCCTCTCATATAATTCCTCATAAGTTCTCAAATTCACCGGTATCAACTGACTGCGAATGTCGGCTCTCAGTTCATCCCGAAACCTTCGCGCCTTGTCCTCAGGATGATCTACCATCCTTGGCGCAAACTTAGATAGCCTAGCAAATTCTGCCTCATACTGATCCACAGTCATCTGGTTCTGACGCAGTCTCATAAACTCTGCTAGTTTCCTTTCCCTAGCACTCTCAGAAAAGAATTTTCTATAGAAGTTCTTAGAAAACATGGCCCAAGCCTGGGCGGTACCCTCGGGAAATACTCTTCTTTTGGTGGCCTTCCACCAATCGTTGGCGCTATCTTGCAGCTGATACACCGCCAATGTCACTTTCTCGGCCTCGGTGCACCCTAAAACTTCGAAGGCCTTCTCCAGCTCTTCCACCCAATGTGGCGCGGCCTCAGGGTCACCTTTTCCGTCGAACTTTGGCGGCTTTAACTTTAGAAACTGCTCTGCCAGTTGGTGCATCAGCCTATTTGCAACCACTGGGGCCTGCCCTTGATTGGTCTGGTTTCCATTCACAGTAGCAGTTGCTGCAACCTCAGCAGCCTGGGCTATATTGGCGGCCCTTTCTTGAGCCTGCCTTCCCATCAAATTCTCTATTTCTTGTAGCGTCTGAATGACCGCATCAAGCCTTGGGTCTCTTGCTTCTTGGCCCATGGCACTCGACTGTCCTATTGTCCCCATTCCTCTGCTCATCCGTACGGTTTTCCTCACTACTCACCTACCTGCTATAATTCCATTCGGGAATTAGAGACCTAGGCCAAACTACACCAGTCTAAGGTCCTAGGCAAAAATCACAGCAGCAATCACATAGCAGGCAGTCAATCACAACGGCACGAGGTCTCAACCAAGAGATATGCATACTTACCTCGGGACCTGTCGCACCCGCATTTCACGGGTCGTGCACAACAATCACTCAATTCAAGCAAGTCAAACAGTCTAGAGGTACACGCAGCACACAAGTCACCCTATTTAGCTACCCATGGTCATCGCTCCTTATCACTCCAGGCTTCGACCGAGTTGGATCGAGCTGACCTTGCTCGGATACCAAATCAACGGGGGATGTCATGCCCCGAACCCTACGGTACGCGACAACCCTACCGCGATCGATTCAGTGCGACGTCCCAGGACGCGTCGCCTACCCAAAACCCAAAACAGAGAATAATACACATGCGGAAGCAACTAAACACCCGTACATAATACCAACAACATGACCAAAGATAGCGATAGATACAATAAATACAACTTGCATTAATACGAAGAATTTACAATATCCATTGACAGCAAAAAAAACACAAACCAAAACAGGTCAGCAGCCACTAACATAAAAAAGGGGTATGTGGCTCAGGTGGTCAGACACTACCTAAGAAGGGCTCCTATCAAAACGTGTCGGCCCTACCTAACTATGGTCAAGGGTAAACCCTAGGGCAACCAGTCCGGGTCGGATCTTGAGGACTCAGACGAATCGTCAGACGACTCGGACTCGGAATCCATCGAATCCGGCTCGGACTCGGCATCCATTGACTCCACCCCGGAATCATCCTTCGGCTCTGGCTCCTGCTCCATGGGCTCCGACTCCGACTCGGGATCGGACTCCCATTCCATCGGCTCCTCTTCTTCAGATTCGGTATCCATCCTAATGATGACTGGCTGGGGGTCGAAATCCTCCTCGGACGTGGCAGCGGGGCTCACTATCTCCCCATCAGCGGCCTGCGGATCCGACTGGCCTAACGCGTAGAACAGGACATCGAAGGTCCTAAGAGGTTCGTGGGTGCCGAACTGGTCCCGGAAACACCAAGAGAGATAAGGATGGGCCTGGAGCTATAGCCCGCCCTCATCGACCCAAATAATATTATAATACCTAATATAAGTCTCCCCGTTCCCTACGGGGTACTCGGTCACCGATCGCTCTATGCGATACGGGATCCCAAAACGAAGCGGTGCTTCTGCCATCTCAAGGTCGGGGGTCGAAAAAATGGGGGTTTAAACAACAATGAGAATAAATCTCAGCGAGTAGGCCCCTAAAGCTAAACTAGGCTAACATGCACCTCCGGACAAGTATTAACCAACACACAATCAAGAAATCACACGACTTAGGCCTTCGGCCCAAATCCAACATATAACTGACCCTGTAAGTTAGGCACATAATGATAGCAATAATAGCTCAGAACCCCATCACGGCACATACACGAAATCACTTAGCCACAAACACATGCCATGCACATGCGTGCACTCGATAATGCGTTCTTGCACCCGCGCCGTCACTATGCAAATGCTCATGTTCATTTCTGCACACTTGCACACATGCCAACTTTCCATTTATCACCGACCCGCGTAAAGCGCATCAGGTCCGACCCGCGTAAAACGCATCAGGTCTATCACATTTCGATCGATCTCCGGCCTGCATAAAACGCATCAGGCTCATGACACAACCAGCGTAAAACGCATCAGGTTGGCCATCTTCCGGTAGTCCGGGCATCGTCCCCCGTAAAACGCATCAGGACGGGTTCAACACCCCGCCTAAGACGCATTAGGGTTTTATGTGATCACACGTACACATACCACCAATTATTATCTTAACCACGCGTAAAACGCATCAGGGCAATTTAGGTGATCACATGCTCGATGCCAATCGTGCACACTCACATGATGCACATGTTATGCCAATGATTAATATGCACAACTCATGGCCATAACAACCAACACTCGGGCATCCATAAATTCCACATTGAGCATTCAATTTAACTTAACCACACGCTCAATTCGACATATTAGCATGCCCATTTAACCAATTCAATCAATTCAGCCATGGTACCTAATTGGCACGCAAAATCACGCGATTAAGCCAATGTAATTACGCATGCTTACGGCCCACCAAGCCTCCCATCATTCGGCCACACCAAGCACACAACATGACATCACAATATTAATTACTGATCACACCCAATTCAGCCACATCATGGACAATTCAAGCACACACGGCAATTACACAATTATTCCACAATTTCGCCGAACAAGGCCCGATCAAGTCCACAATGGCCAGCCACTAATCAGTCCACCTTAGGCCTCTAAATCACTATCAAATTATCACATTAGGCCACCTTAATCACCTCATTACCAGCCCTAATTACCAGCCACTAATTAACCCCTAAAACACCCTAATTAACCCCTCAACCGATCTAGAAATGCATAATAGCCTAATTAGGGCTTAGGGTTTGTACTCACTAGGTTTTAAGCTCCAAACGTGGGCTGATCGAGAGGGAAAACGGGCTGGGCGGTGCTGGTCCTAGCAGGTTCGGCGGCGGCGCTCCGGCGGTCCTTACGACGGCAGACGGCGGCGGCAACGGGCGGTGGCTCTCGGCTGATTTCACACAACTAAGGGGGCGACGGTGATGGTGGTGGTGTCGCGGAGATGGAGAGGGAAAGACGAGGGTGGTTGCGGCGGTGGGGTGTGGACGGACAGGCGGCGTGAGCGGGGGTTCCGGCGGGCGGCGGTGTGAGCGGCGGTGGTTGCTCCGGCGACTCCTCACACGGCCAAGGGAAGGAAAAGGGAGAGAGAGTGAGGCGAGAATGGAGGAGTGGCCGGCTGAAAATGAAGAAGTGAAGGGAGAGAGAGAGATTGCAAGAGTTTTGATGAAATGGGTGAGTGGGGTGGTTGAACCACCCCACCAAAAATTACCATCACACCCACCCCACTATCTACTTGATCTAACGGCCAATATTTGAAGCCTAATCTAATCAATCCACTTTCAATGGCCAAGATTCAATCTCACACAAAATATCCAAGGGCACTTTGGGGAATGAGCAAGAGTGGTGGGGGCATTATTGTCCAATATTTTTGGTCACCAATGGGCTGAACAAGTCCAATATTAACCCTCCAAAAATTCGAAATTAAAGCTTAGGGATCCAGGGGTAAAACTGTAATTTTCCGCTCCCGGTCCGAATTTCCATTTTTCGCTCACACCGATCCTAAATATATTTGGCCACACTAATACGACGTCATCCTTGCAAAATAGTCGCGTACGTCCGTGAAATTCGACACCCAAGTTCGGATTCAATTCGACGATCAATTTCGCTCAATTGCGATTTTAGCGCCTCTTACTAACGGGCGGCTGTTTAAGGGTTACGCGTATCGACTTAGGATTACTTGAGTCGTGACGGTCTCGATTTCCAAGAGAACGCGAGAATTTATCGCTAGTTCCGGAGGTCGCGATCGTTCAGAATAAGTTCGGGATTGTTCGCCACGCATACTCTCGATCGTGCGAAATCACCCGCGATCCGATCGTATATCATTGGCCAAACCAAATCCGTCACTCTCCTTGGATCGGCCCACATTGGCCCAAAATATTCCCTCGTCGTTCTTCGGAATCGAAGCTCAATTCACGGTCGAGTTCTTGGGTCCGCGTATCGTTTTCCTAGTTAGCCATTCCTTATTGGTCAGTATCCCGAGAATGATCAGTTCCGGGCGAGACTTACTAAAACGAAATGGGAAATAACATCTATTTCATTAATCACGAAAGTGGGTCGATTTCAGGATTGTACAAATAAGTAAATGGTGAAATTAGCCGTGTGTTTGACAAACAAGGTGGTGTCGGCCTTGGATATGACAAATCCCAAGTCGCACAAATAGGAACTCAAGCGGGTGTACCAAGTGCGAGGCGCTTGTTTAAGACCATATAACAAGCGTCGAAGGCGACAGACATAGTCGGGTTTACTCGCATCAACGAAACCTTGCGGTTGAGTCATATAAACTTCCTCCTCAAGTAATCCATGTAGGAATGCATTAGAGACATCTAATTATCGAATTGACCAATGTTGAGAATATGCCAAAGATAAGACCGTGCGTATAGTAACGGGCTTGGCCACTGGACTAAACGTCTCGGTGTAATCGATACCCTCTTGTTGATGAAAACCCTTGGCGACCAATCTTGCTTTATATCGTTCAATAGTTCCGTCGAAGCGGATTTTAATTTTATACACCCATTTGCATCCGATGGGTCGAGCATGAGAGGGAAGCGGAACAAGATCCCATGTGCCATTCTCCATTAGTGCTTTGTATTCAGACTGCATTGCGAGCTGCCATTTCTCATCCTTTGTAGCCTTGGAAAAACAAGTGGGTTCTTCAGGAATACTGGACTGAACCACAAGAGCCGAGGTGTGATTTCTTTTAAAAGTGCGACGAGTTATGGTCCCATCTTGAAGGCGGATCGTCATAGGATGTGAAAATGATGCTGGTACCGTGGCAGGAGTTTCTTGTGGTACCTCAACAGGTTCAGTTGTAATGTCGGTGGTGTCAACAAGCGAAACATCCGGATTTGATGGGGAAACCCTCGGAGACTCGGGTGGTCCAGCAGGTGTCGAGGATGATAGGGACAAATCAGCGGGCAAAAATAGTTCCACACTTGTTGGTGTTGAGACATTTTGAGAGGAGTTTGGTGTGGCAGCAAGAGGATAGATGGCCTCATCAAAAATGGCATATGCAACAACATAAAAACGCTTATCCTTGGGGCAATAGCAGTGATATCCTTATATCCCGGAGGATAGCCCATAAAGATGCAAACCTTGGATCTTGGTGCAAGCTTATGGGGCGAGTAAGGGCGAAGAAATGGATATACTGCACAACCAAAAACACGTAAATGCGTAATATCGGGTTTAGTGTGAAATAAAGCCTCCCAAGGTGAAATATTATCAATGACTGGTGTTGGCGTGCGGTTAATCAAGTAAACCGCTGTTTCAAAAGCAAACTCCCAAAATACTGGTGGAACAGAAGCTTGATGAAGAAGAGTCAATCCAGTTTCGACTATATGTCGATGTTTTCGTTCCGCAGTCCCGTTTTGATATGGTGCATAAGGACAAGAAATCCGTTGGTGAATGCCATGCTCTCTAATGTATTGGACAAATTCGGTAGATGTGACAAATTCAGGTGCTCCGTCGCTCTGTATAGACTTAATTTTGCAGTTAAGTTGATTTTCAACAAGTTTGTGAAAGGCTTTAAAAATGGAACAAAATTGACTGCGAGATGAGAATGAATAAAACAAATATAGTGTTTATTGCCGTTGAATGAAATAACAGGAGAGGAACCCCAAATATCAAAATGAATTAATTCCAAAGGATGTTTTGACCTACACAAAGTAGGATAATGACTATGGCGGTGATTTTTATTCATAGCACACGCTGTACAAACTGAAGATAAAGGACGACTAAAGCTAATGTTGGATGAATTGAGAAGATGCACAAGCCAATCGGTGGTGGCATGTCCAAAGCGGTTATGCCATAGAGTGAGGGAAGCAACTGGCGCAGAAGGTGTGGATGAGTGGCAGGACGGAAGGGTGACGCGGTAAAGCCCATTGTCAAGTACTCTGCGGAGGATTTCCTGACCATTTTTAATAGACGTGGCAATAAAAGAGTTAGAATTGAATTGGAAAACACAATGGTTATCAAGTGCAAATCGAGACACGGAAAGTAAGTTTTTAGTGATTCCAGGTACGACTAAAATTTGACAAAGTATGAATGACGGAGAAGAGGACACGAGTGTACCTGTGTGGGTGATCGGTAAGGAGACGCCGTCACCCACAACAAGCTGAGTTTGACCTGAATATGAATTGACGCTTGTAAGTCCTACAGAATTGTCCATAATGTGATGTGTAGCACCTTAATCAACAAACCACGCCGAAGATGTGAGAGCAGAGGGCGGACTTGATGGCGGTAAATACTGTGGCAGTGAGTCCGGACCCGTCAAGTGGGCTTGTGCGGGCTGAACTGATCCAACAAAACGATAACATGTATTGGCCCTATGGCCTTGCTTGCCCTATGGCCTTGCTTGCCACAAAGCTGACAAAATGAGCCTCCTCCGTTGCGGCGTCTCCCGCGATCTCCAGTTCCATAATGTGAGCCACGGCCATGGGATATTCCAGAAAAATTCCCAGATTGATTAAAATCTGCATGGTAGTTGTTGGAACCGTATTAAAATCTGCATGGTAGTTGTTGGAACCGTGACGGGTCTGCCGAGAAGAAGGCGGTCCTTGGCTGGTCTGAAAAGCCGCCGGTGGGAGCTGATTATTTGTTACCGACGCTAGCTCTAGCCTTCCCTCGTGATTAAGAATTAAGGCATGAAGTTGGTCCTTTGTCAAAGACCCGGTTTGAGTTAAAACGGAAATTGCGGTGTCGAGACCCTGAAATTCAGCACCCAAACCACGAAACAATTGAGTATGATATTCATTAATAGATAAAGGCTCACCAATAGCAGCTAACTGGTCCATGAGACTGGTGGCTTCTTGTAGGAATTCTGTGACGGATCGGTGGCCTTTTGAGAGTGATTGAAGCCGGAGCTGTAAAGCAGACGCGCGCGCAGTTGATTGAGCGGCATACGAGTCCGCAAGATACTTCCAAACTCTTGTCGCGGATGTGTGGCTCGTCAATTGGGCAACTATCGGAGTGGTCGACGAATTAAGGATCCAAGCCAAGGCAATGGACTCTCGAAATTTCCAGTTTTCAAACGCTGGATTGGTCATCTGCATAACAACCCCTCCTGGTGCAATCTCCTTGACAGTCTCCTCCGGCTGAGGTTCGGTGCCGTCCAAAATGGACAGCAAGCGGGCAGCGCATAAATACGGTGAGATCTGTGTTTTCCGGATCGGAAAGTTCGTCCCAGTTAGCTTCTCCCCAATACTTGATGGTGACATGAGAGTGGGGTTATTCAAGGCTATTGATGACAACGTCGGTGCAGAAGATGTTTCTTTAGACATGGATCGGTGAGGCTTTTGCCAAAGATGCTTTGATACCAACTTGAAAAGAAGAATTACGTTTTAGAGATTTATTGCTCTTTTTTCTATACATCATTGTGTTGCAAATACAATGTATATAAAGGACTCTAAGAGATAAGATACTTAAGATAATATCATAACAAATATTCCCTAAATATTTTCCTCCCTTAACAGATAAGATACAAAAGGTAACAGAATAACAAATATTCCCTAAATATTTGCTGAGTATTTTCTTCCTTTAACAGTATGTAAAGCCTTTTGCTCTTCTGTCAGTGTCAGGTTCATCGATTAGCTCGATTGATATGAAATTAAAGGGAAGTTAATCATGTACTGGTATATGTTTCGATCATCAAGTCTCTCACAAGTCGAGTTATTCTTGCTCTGAAGGTTACGAACATTTCTGGGACATGAGCAATACTTTGCACCTTCATATGTTGGCGCTGGAAAGATGCAGTGGTACGCATTTCACAAGGAACCACCCGGTGGTGTGGATGGTCCAAATGGTACATTTCCTGCTTTCACTTAAAGGTTCCGAGTTCATTCTGATCGTGCTTGTCATATTTCAGAACTGATCTACGCATTCCATGGTTTCTGTGGAGGTTATCCTTTATAATCTACCTAAATTCCACTGAGCTGGGGTAATTGGTTCGCACTAGCCTGTCATTATCTCAATGACTTGCAAGTTTTTTTTGTTTCAATCCTTTATGAAGAAGCAGTATTTACTAGAGCTATATTTGTCATCATTAGTTTCATGGCTTGGACGACGTTGCTGTGACCAGCAGCAGTGGATTCGACCCAATCTAGTAATAACTAGGGGTGTCAATGGGTCGGGTCGGGTCGGGCTTTCTTGATACCCGACCCGACCCGAAACCTACAGGGTCATGCTTGACCCGCCCAGACCCACCCAAGACCCTGTTCACCGTACACCCCCAAGGCCCGGGTCGGGCCGGGCCGGGTCGGGTCAGGTTTCGGGTTTTTTTTTTTTTTTCGCTTTCGCGTAGATAGTTACATCAAAAGGCAGAAGACAATTCTCATGAAGAAAAATTTCTACATAGTTTTTTTTTTTCGGGCGTGACATGGTTCACAATCATTCAAACCCATTGGTACCTTTTCTTTTACTATATGCTCCCCAATATAGACCAAGTGAGAATCAAATTCATTCTAGTGAGTATCGCCAGTTTCTTCAGACTGTGTAGCACAAGCAGTGAAGCCAAAATCAACCAACCAGCCAACCCAAGTTTGAAAAAGCAAAACAAAACAAAATTTAACCTGAGTGCTGTGCCAATTTCGGCAAAAGCTTAAAGTTTGAGTTGACACGGTTCATGCTTCATACCTGCGAGACTACCCTTCAGGTGCAGGCAAATGGAATGAGGGAACCCCAGCACTAACGTTGTCAGGCACTTAATATCAAAACCATTTATTCTAATAACACGCAGAAAATCGAGAGATTGCAGCCGATTACGCTAATTATTCTGAAAGCCTGCAACTATTAGAAAATAGCTCAACTTTTGCCTCTAACGCATACGAATGGCCATGGTCTTCGAGAAGCGGATTACACAGGAACGGAGTTCTGTGCAGAAAGAAGTTCAAAACCCACAAGCCGATCTCAAAAGACCTTCACCTTTCACTCCAAGATTCAACTAGATCAGCTTCCAGGCCCCTAAAACCCGACAATCATTTCACCTCGCGGCCTCTTGAGTTACTTGGGTCGTGTATAAAACCTACCATTCTACACAAATGAAAGACCCAGCAATAGATGTTTAGATATGGTCCTGCAAATCAACAAGCAGCTCGGGTCCTTTGAAGTACCTACAATTGTGGCATTTAGGTTGTAAGAGGGACTATAACTCGCATTCATGAATAAATAGACCTAACAATTATTAGACACAGCAAAAAGACAAAAAACAATGTCCATGCTTCTTCAAGTGCTGTGAACAGATTGAAAATTCACAAAAGACCTAAACTATTTAACCATGAAGCAATATTCTCAGTAATCGTGATTAAAGTCCTGCAGATATCACTTGAACAATTTAGATGTGCACTGAATTTTTGAAATTCCAAATCCTTTGCTTAAGCCAAAAGGCTCTGCCTAGCAGGTTAGACATAAGCAAATCATTCATAATCAATTCTTGATGTCTATCCATCCAGATTAAAGCAAAATGCCATACTGTTTTCTTGCAATCATAACTCACAAGATATTAGATTAAACTAGATGTATGGAACCAATTTGCAAATGCTAGTGACATATTAGCCTTCAATTGGTATTTGATGACATAACAATGATTCTTAGCAACCTAAATTAATCATCAAAATATATTCTTAGCTGTCAATCTAAAGTTCAACACCCTGCTAAAATTCTCTGTATCTTCTACAACCAAATGATGCAAATCTCTCAAAGAAAATAATGGCATATAGAGTTACCCATGAATCCATGATCCAAAGTTGAATAACTTCAACACAAAATAAGTCTCCAAACCATTAGTCAAAATCTTAAAATTATGCAGATCCACTAAAAGTTAGTTGAAATCCCTCTCTCCCTCCTTCTCACTTACACTCAATCCCTAGCATTAACAATCATCACTGGTCATGAGTTTCGCCACCAAGAGCAAACTTGTCGCAAGCCTCATATGTTACCTACCTAAATCTTTTTAATTCTCAAAACTAGTCGGCAATGCCCATCTAATGCCAATCCACATAATTAGCCACAGTTGTTTCCTACAGATGCTGTTAAAGTCTCAAGTAAAAGCCAAAGTTCAGTTTTTGTATATATTGAGTAACAGATATGACCCTTTGCTTAAGGCATTAGTCAATTGACCATGATTAAAAAATAACTAAAGAGTTGGACAAAGTGAGACAATTAATGTAGTGAGCAAATTGAAAGAATGAAAGAACACAGGACATAGCTTGACAAACTCAAATTTTGAGATGCAAAGTGTAACGAACCAAACTTTTTCAGCAAAACTTCCTACGTCACAACCAACTGGAGATTTAATTCATCCTTAACGCAACCAAGATGACAAGGATCAGTCCGTACCTTACCTTCTAAAAGAAACTACTACGAAGGTAACAATCCGAAAAATAGCAGAAAGTTCAAATATTGTTCAAGAAACTTATCAAATGTGGAGACACTGATGAAACAATACCTAAAACCGACTCAGTCAAGACCTCTCATTCCAAAGAACCACCCAAAAAAAGAAACCAATTCAAGACGAGAACAAGTTGCAGCTTCTAAAAATACATTCTCGAACCGAGGACTCGCAAGTATAAGATCTCACCCAAGCAAAAGAGGAAACAAGAACACCATCACACTCAAGACCCACGACCCAGAAAAACATACATTCTCGTCCCGATGCCTCGCACGGCATTGCTTGGGGAACTTGAGCTCGTCGCTCTCCCCATCAGCGGGAGATTTCACTCTCGCTTCGCCCGCCACCACTCTCCGGCCACCGCTCCGAATCCTCGAGGAGACCCCGCAATCTTCGCCGGAGCGCGAACGGAAGGGTGGGAGCTCGCGAGCGCAAGCGATCGCGGAGCAAAAGGGAGCAGATCGAGGACGCTAGGGCAAGCGGAGCGAAAAGGACAACAACAGAGGCGAACCTTAACAGAGGCGTTGCAGAGCTAGAGAGAGAGAGAGAGACCGACCTCGAGCGACGGCGACGAGCGAAGATGCAGAGAGATGATCGACGGGGGTAGAGACGAGAGCAGACGAGGCGAGGCGAGGCGAGAGAGCGTCCGATGGCGATGGCGATTGGCGACTAACTCGGTCGGACTGAGAGTCTGAGAGAGGGAGATGGGCCGGCCCAGAGTGTTAATGGGTCGGCCTGACCCTACCCAACCCTAATGAAACCCCAAATTTTAGGGCCATATTCGAAGAAGATTAAGGCCCGACCCCAAAATACCCCAAATTTTAGGGCCGGACCGGGTCGGCGCGGGTCGGGCCGAGCTGGCCCGGGTTTTATTGACACCCCTAGTAATAACCCGTTCCCGTATGTAATGCAGAGTATTTATTTACTTGAAATGACCATATCTCCTTTCATGTGACGATTCCGCAGGTAAAAAAGAAAGGCTCCTGAAAATATTTGAAGGTTGGTGTGATAATGTGATAGATCTAATACTTGCCACGGACGAAGAGGCGATTCTTCGACGTGACGTATATGACCGGACACCGGTTTTTACATGGGGAAAGGGTCGTGTGACTTTGCTTGGGGATTCCATACACGCTATGCAGCCAACTATGGGGCAAGGGAGATGCATGGCCATTGAAGTATGTACCCAAAATTCGAGTGTTAAGAAGTTCCAAGTCAAGAAGACTATGTCGCTTGTTTTGACATGTTTATGCTTGGTTGGTTCGAGATATATCCTGATCTTTTCTTTTTTGATGTTTCAGTATATTTGTAGTAAGTTTTTTTTTTCCTTTTTATGAACTGCTCTTTAGATTGTATGTGATCTGATAAACATGCTTGGTCAACAGGCGTGTTATAATTTGCATGTTTTGGTCTGCTTCATTCTTTCCATTTGAGCATCTTTTAAACATAGTGAAGGTTTGTACTCAGTGCTCAATTCAAATGGGGAAAATTACCAAAATAGTCCTAAACTTATTGCAATTGTGCCAATTCAGTCCTAAACTTTTTGCATTTGTGTCAATTCAGTCCATCCGGCCAATTTTGGGCGGCTGGTGCTGATGTGGATGCCAGCCGGCTGACAAACGCTGACATGGCAATTTTTTAATATTATCTTTTTATTTTTTCGAATTTTTTTATTTTTTCTTTGCTTTTCTTTTCTTTTCTTTTTCCTTCATCTTCATCTTTAACCTCTAGCCGGCCAGAGGCGAAAGCCGGCGAGGTTGGCCCCGCCGACCGCTGGCGAGGCTCAACCACGCCGACGTTGGGCGAGGCCGACCTCACCAGGGCTCGGCCGACCTCACCAGGGCTCGGCCCCGTCGGCAACTGGCGAGGTCGGCCCCGTCGGCCCCTGGCGAGGTTCAACCTCGCCGTTACTGGGCGAGGCTGACCTTGCCAGTTGCCAGCGAGTTCAAGCCTCGCAAGATTTGGCAAGGGGTTGTCCTCGCCGGCGCTGGTGAGTTCGAGCCCTCTCCATAGCGACGGCGAGGACGACCCCTCGCCAGATCTGGCAAGGCTTGGACTCGTCGTCGCTGGTGAGGCCCAACAACGACGAGGTCGGCCTCGCCCAACGCCGACAGGGTCGAGCCTCACCAGCGGCCAGCGGGGTCGACCTCGCTAGCCAGAGGGTGAAGATGAAGATGAAGTAAAAAAAGGAAAGGAAAAAGAAAAGAAAAAATAAAATTTAATAAAATTAATAATAAAATAAAATAATAAAAAATAATGTTAAAAAATTGCCACGTCAGCGTCAGCAGGTTGGTCGGCATCCACGTCAGCGCCGGCATGTCAAAATTAGCCGGATGGACTGAATTGGCACAAATGCAAAAGGTTTAGGACTGAATTGGCACAATTACAATAGGTTTATGACTGATTTGGTAATTTTTCCATTCAAATGCTTGAATATGGCCGTTGAAATGAAGCCAGTAATTGATTTCTCATTTGCACAGGATAGTTACCAACTCTCCCTGGAGCTTGAGAAGGCATGGAAAAATAGCGTTAAATTTGGGACCCCAATTGATGTGGTTGATGCTCTGAAGAGGTAGTTGATTATTTATTAGCATCTTTGTTGCACAATGCCCAGAAGGTCAAGTTCCGTGGATACAATGTTTTGTGTCAGATTTTTGCTCTCTTTGGATGTATCTTCTAGTGACAAATGGGACGATTTTTCCCTTTGGTTCTGAAACCTGTTGACTTATCAGCAACAATGCTCTGCTATTTGATACACAGTACAAAGCATGGATGTTCGATCAGACTCTTGACACAATTATGCTCTATAGTGCAAGCAAGCAACCACCCCCGAATAAGCACACATAGTATCATAGATCTAACTTCTTCGAACGCTGTCTTTCTTTTTCTAGGACCCTAGCAATGACATAAGTCTAGTTTCTGCAGTTAGTGCATGTTAGGAGACATATTTGGTACTCTTTTTTATCTTTTTTGTGCTAAGCTTGATCAAAGTTTCAATCTGTCAGTCAACTTAGATTCTAATTTCAATCTGAATTTCCTCCAGCTACGAGAAAGCCAGACGGCTGAGAGTCGCTGCCATCCATGGAATGGCAAGAATGGCTACATTGATTGCCTCACCGTACAAAGCTTATTTAGGTGTGTGACTTCGTCCGCTATGTTGGAATTAATAGTGGCGGTCCACTTGGTGATTTATCGGGCTAAAATGGACAAATTGAGGTTTATGTGACTGAACAGCCGGGTATGCCCGGGTTGACTGAATTCTTGATTGTTGTGCTCAACTATAGTAAATCGGGTATTGCCATGTCGTGTGTTTATGTGACCAAATTGTGCGGAGTGTGATTTGTCAATTGACGGCTTGAATTACTTCTCCGACTGTTGAATTGTGCTTTGGGCCGCACGGTATTAAATTGGCCAGTTGAGTACGTTATAGCGACATGAATTGATGGAATACCCGAGTGAGATATGTGATGCTCATGTTGTATTGTATTGCATTGCATGGCCACGCATTGTATGCCGAGAATGAGGCATGAATTGAGATTGTGCGAGAATGCGTGCCTGACATGAGCATGTGATCACCTAATCGCCCTGATGCGTGTTACGCGGGGTTCAGATAATAACTGGCTGTGTGTATGTGTGATCACATTTCGCCCTGATGCGTTTAACGCGGGGTGTGCCGTCCTCATGCACTTTGAAGCAGGACGATGCCCGGTACGTCCGGATGACGACCAACCTCATGCACTTTGTAGCAGGCTCTGGTTTGTAAGGAGATCGGTGTTGCGCCTCATGCACTTTGTAGCAAGCTAGAGACACTGGGCCGAGAGAATGCGTTTTTACGCGGGCCACGAAGTGTTGTGATGAGAACAGTGTTGCGCCTCATGCACTTTGTAGCAGGCTATAGACATTGGGCCCGATGCGTTTCCCGGGTCGTAATGATTAATAAATTGAGCATTGAGCCAGTGTGCAGTGTGCAGTGTGAGCCAGAATGAAACATGGCATGTTGAGGTCATTTGCATGCATAAGAATGCATGAGCTTGTGTACGAATGTGTGAGACTCGGTGATTGGCATGCGAAACAAACGCTATTGAGCATGACCAGGCGTATGGCGTACGTGTGACTATGCGTGCCACGTATGTGCCGTGATTGTTATATATCGAACTGTTTAACCTGCAGGGTCTGCGTGGTGATCGATATGGGCCCAAGGGCCTAGGTTATTGTTTGTGGATTGTATTGGTTTGTCTGTCAGAAGATGTATGTTAGCTTAGCCTAGGTTTAGGGGGTTTTACTCACTGAGACGTGTTCTCATTGTTGTATAACCCAAACTTTTCAGACCCTCGTCCCTGATCATGCCGGAGCTACCAGTACTTTTTGGGATCCCGACGCAGATCCAGCAGTCGACTAGTGTATTTCCTTCGGGCAATAGGGAAGCGTATATTAGGTATCGATCCGTGGTTTTTGTCAATGTTGGGGAATACTTCTATCAAACTCAAGAGTACGTTGCTTGGTGCCTTCGAGACACTGACGGGAACATAGGCCGACCTCTCAAGACCTTCGATGCCCCACTTGATGAGAATGGTTTGATGGCTCTTATTGTTGCTGACGGTGAGGTGATCAACCCACAGGATGATCATGATTTGGATGTCCAGGATGAGGTGATGGATGGGGAGCCGCAGGTGATAGTGGAAGACCCTGATCAGTTCGTAGATGAAGAGGAGGAGATATTAGAGGTCATGGACCTAGATTCGAATGAGGACGGGGAAGTTCCAGAATTAGGTTCGGATGAGGAGATAGGCGAGATAGTATTATACCTGGACCCGGAGTTGGAGCCGGATTCAGAGGATGAGTGGGCTGCAGCACAGGATATGGAGTCAGAGGAATCTGAACCTCCTGAGAGTTCTTCGAAGGAGTCGTCGGATGGTTCTTCGGAGTCTTCAGACCCTCATTGGGAGCCCTAGTATAGGTCTTAGCCCTTAGTTGGGAAGTTCGTACCTTTTTTACTGTGATCTTCCCTGTAGCTGGCCTAACCTCTCCCTGGCCACTTGCCCCTTTTTGATCTGGTGGCTGTTGACTGCTTTTGGTTGTATGTTTTTACTGTTCAAATGGATATTGTAAAAAGGTTTCCTCGTAGAAATGAAAATGTATATATTAGTAATTATATTCCTGCTTGGTTGTTGTACTATCTTTGGTCTCATATGTTTGCATTGTACAGGTGTTTGTTTATTGCTTTCGCATGTGCCTTATCTCTGTTTGGGTGTTGGGTCGGCGACGCGTCTTGGGAGCGTTGCACCATAATCGACCGAAGGTGGGATGCTCGCGTACCGAGGAGTTCGGGGCATGACAATTGGTCAATCCGAAGGGCATCACTGTAAACTCGTAGTGCTCGTACCGCGTCCTAAAAGCGGTCTTAGGAATGTCCTCCTTCCGGATTCTTAATTGGTGGTATCTGGTCCAAAGATCAATCTTAGAGAACACTGAAGCCCCCTGCAATTGATCGAATAAGCCATCGATTCTCGGCAGTGGATACTTATTCTTAATCGTCACCTGATTCAACTGCCGGTAGTCAATACATAACCTCAATGTCCCGTCCTTCTTCCTTACAAACAGGACCGGTGCTCCCCATGGAGACACACTAGGACGAATGAAACCTTTGTCCAATAACTCCTGCATCTGGACTTTCAACTCTTTCAATTCTGACAACGACATCCGATACGGTGCCTTTGAAATCGGTTCTGTGCCCGCGGCCAATTCTATCACAAATTCTACTTCCCGCTCTGGTGGCAAACCTGACAATTCCTGAGGAAAAACCTCGGGAAAGTTACACACTACAGGTATTGCTTCCAACTTAGGTTCTGCCACGGTTGGATCTACTACATTCACCAAATATCCCTCGCATCCTTCATCCAGCATCCAGCAACTTAGTCACCTCGAGCGAGGAAATCCAAGGGATCGAGGTTCCTCCTCGATTTCCCTGAAATTCAAATCTAGGATGTCCAATCGAATTAAACTGGATCACCCTATTGCCGCAATCCATTACGGCTTTCTGCTTTACCAGCCAATCCATCCCAATTATCACATCAAAATCGAACATGGCCAACACTGCCAAGTCGATCCTTTCTTCTCTACCCCCAATCACTATCTTACAGCTAGGACACCCCAACGACAATAACACTTTATCATTCAATGGGGTCATCACACACAACATATTCTCAAGCAATACAGGCTCAACCCCAACCAGCCTAACAAATTGTTCTGAAATAAATGAATGGGTCGCCCCTGGGTCAAACAATGCATACGCAGCATGATCACATAGAGAAATCGTACCAATGACCACGCCCGGCGTATCCTCCGCCTCTCTACGCGCCATCGCATAAACTTGTCCTTGTGCTGGCGGTCTGCCCTGATTAGCCGGTGGGGCATTCCCGGCTTGATTCCCTATTCGGGGTTGCTGCGGTTGCCCTGGGGGTCCTAAGGGGCGCTGCTGGGGACAGTTTCGAATCTGATGCTCTAAACTCCCGCACTTGAAACAAGTCCCAAATCGGTTCGGTGGAGGGTTCGGCTTTCCAATATTCCTCTTAGCAGGTGGGACAAATCGTCTATTTCCCATCATCGGTTTCTTTCCCAAACGGCGGTTGTCCCTATTCTGGGCAAACCGTGATCCAGATGCGGCTGCCCTGTCTACCTAGTCCCGCTCAAGAGCCTGAGCTCTATCATAGATGTCCTCATAGGTCCTCAGATTCACCGGTATCAACTAGATGCGAATATCAGCTTTCAATCCTTCCCGGAACCTTCGCGCCTTGTCCTCGGGATGCTCCACCATCCTCGGCGCAAACTTAGACAATCTAGCAAATTCCGCCTCATACTTATCCACGGTCATCTGACCTTGGCGGAGTCTCATAAACTCTGCTAGCTTTCTTTCCCTAGCACTTTCCGAGAAATACTTCCCATAGAAACTCTCGGTAAAAGCAGTCCAAGTCGGGGCGACACCTTCTGGAAACACTCTAGCCCTGGTGGCCTTCTACCAATCATTGGCGTTGTCCTGCAATTGATATACCGCTAGGGTCACCTTTTTAGCCTCGGTGCACCCCAACACCTCAAATGCCTTCTCTAGTTCCTCTACCCATCTCGGTGCAGCCTCGGGGTCACCTCTTCCAGTAAATTTAGGTGGCTTTAGCTTCAAGAACTGTTCAACTAACTGGTGCATCTATCTATTTACCGCCATCTAGGCTTGCCCCTGATTGGCATTATTCTCATTCACAGCAGCAGCTGCTGCAGCCTCAGCAGCCTGGGCAATGGTGGCAGCCCTTTCCTGAGCCTGCCTACCCATAACATTCCCTATTTCGTGTAGGGTCTGAATCACATCCTCCAGTCTAGGATCTCTGGCCTCTTGGCCTCCTGCACTGGGTTGACCTTGAGGTTCCTTTCCTCTTCTTCTCATCTTTACTAATCTCACTACCTGCCTACCTGCTATAATTCCATTCAGGAATTAGAGACCTAAACCAAACTAAACTGGTCTAAGGTCCTAGGCAGGTAACTAGCACAGCAGCAATCAATCACTCAGCATGCGGCTAAACACCAACAACACAAGACCTCAAACAAGGAGGTACACGTACTTACCTCAGGTCCTGCTGCACCTACACTTCACGGGTCAATTTACTTATGCACTCAATCAAACACAGACAGTCAGGAGGTACACTTAGCACACGAGGTCACCCTACTGGCTACCCAAGGTCATCGCTCCTTATCACTCCAGACTTCGACCTAATTGGACCGAGCTGACCTTGTTCTGATACCAAATCAAACGGGGATGTCACGCGCCCGAACCCCACGACGCGCAACATCCCTCGGAAAGGTTGAATTTGGTGCGACGTCCCAAGACGCATTGCCGACCCAACGCCCAACACAGAGATCATTACACATGCGGAAGCAACGTATATATATAGATATACACCCGTACAATAAACAAGATAACCATGGATAGCACAACATCGGGAATCAATATGATTAAAAACATATACATTTCATTACTATTAAAAAAATATATACAATATCCATTTACAGGGAGAACATACAACAGACTCAAAAAAAACTGGTCTACGGCCACTACGGTCAAAAAGGGACAGTGGCCCGGGGTTAGACGACTAACTATGACTGGGTCTCGATCAAAAAAGGTACAGCCCGATCTATCTAAAGCTGAGGCTAACCTAGGGGACACAGTCCGGGTCAGAACCAGAAGACTCAGAAGATGAAAAGCTATCGGATAACTCTACCTCGGAATCTAATGAGTCCAGCTCGGACTCAACCTCCACGGCCTCCTCCTCCGCATCCATTGGCTCGACTTCACCCTCCTGCTCCATGTCCTGCTCCATGGGCTCTGGATCTTCATCTGCCTCCATCGGCTCCTTCTCATCTACTTCCCAGACAACAGGTTCGGTGCCAAAGCTCGAACTCTCATCAGGCGTAGCTTCGGGGCTAACTAAGTCTTCGTCGGGACACTGCGTGTCTACCTCACCTAGCCCGTTAATCGGGACATCAAAAGTATGAAGAGGTCCATGCTCTCCGAATCGGTCCCTAAAACACCAGGCTATATACTCGTGGTGTTGGTAGTACGCCTCTCCCACATCAACCAGTACTACAGTGCGATATCTAATGTACATATCCCCATTCCTTAAGGGGTATTCGGTCGATGTCCGGCCTAGCTAGTGCGGAACCCCAAAACGCACTGGAACATCTGGCATTCTCAGGTCCGGGGGTCTGAAAAGATGGGTTTATACAACAATGAGACGAATCTCAGCGAGCAGAAGCCCCTAAATCGAAACTCGGCTAACATGCACCTCCTAACAGGCAAACAAAACACACAATGCATAGTAATTGCAACCAATTGACCTAGGCCCTCGGGCCCAGATCGAGCATACAATCGACCCTACAGATTAGGCATTTCATAATAATATTCACGGCACATACGCGAACACACTGGTCGCACGTACGCCATATGCATGCTCATGCTCAATAATGCCTGCCTCACGTACAAGTCACCGATACGCACAATGGCCAACACACTCTGGCACACATTTGCTATGCTCATGATTTGGCTCAATAATGCACTCTGGCACATGGCTCATTTTTCAATTAGAGCTCGACCCGCGTAAAACGCATCAGGTCTATTTCTCAATTAACAACACTTCATGGCCCGCGTAAAACGCATCAGGCCCAGTGTCTCTAGCCCGCGTCAAAACACATCAGGCGCAACACCGATCTCATTACGGACCAAAACCCGCATAAAACGCATCAGGCTGGCCGTCTTCCGGACGAACCGGGCATCGTCTCGCATAAAACGCATCAGGACGGAATCAATACCCCGCGTAAAACGCATCAGGGTTTATCGTGATCACACATGCACACAGCCAATTTTTATCTGAACCTCGCGTAAAATGCATCAGGGCATTTTAAGTGATCACATGCTCATGTCGGGCACGCATACTCGCACAATTATCGTCTCATGCCCATTCTCAGCATACGAAATGCGTGGCCATGCAATTCCCGCACTCGGGCAATAACACGATGCATAATGAGCATCCAATTTCAACCACGAGTACACAAATCAATAATACCAAGACATGCTCCATTGGTACCACAATATGACCCATCAACATTTTATTGGTATATCCAATTTTCAATTAAGCACAATTTGATACGGCACACAAATCACGCCATTAGAGCAACACAAACTTGCCCAAATCAAGGCCCGCCCTACAACCTCATTCTCGGCCACTTTAGAGTTCACACTTGGCATCACAAAATTGAACACCATCATGCACAATTCAGCCACAATTGGGTCCAACTAAGCATCCTCGGCAATAACACAAATCGATGCCAAAATTGCTCAACTCAAGCCAATCAAACCCACTATGGACAGCCACCTATTCAGCCCCTCTAAGCCATAAATTTTTCTCCCAAATCAGTACATTAGGTCATTAGGCTCACCACACAATCAACCATAGCATTTCATCACTAATTACCCCTAAAACCAACCTCATTAACCCCTAAAATCCAACTAATCCTATCTAGAAATGCACAATTAGTCCTAACTAGGGTTTAGAGGTTAATACTCACCCTAATCCTATGCTCCGAACAGGACTAACTCAGCGGGGAACGGGCGGCTGATCGCCGGCGTGCGGCGGAACCAGCGGCGGCGTTCCGGCGTGCTCGCGGCGGCGGCTACGGCGATCGGCTGGCGGCGGTCCAAGGCAGCCCACGCAGCCAAGAGAGGGAAAGGGGATGGTTCGGACAGGGGAGAGAACAGGTCAGGTTGGTGGTGGCGCGGCTGGGCGGGCGAACGGCTTGGCGAGCGGCGGTCCGGCGGCTTACCCGGGCGGTTCACGGCCAAGGGAAGGCTGATCCGGCGTGTTCCTCAGCCGAATGAGAGAGAGAAAGAGACGGTGGGAGAGAGAGAGAGAGAGAGAGAGAGAGAGAGAGAGAGAGAGAGAGAGAGAGAGAGAGAGAGGATGGACAGTCGGTGGTGGTGAGGCTGAGTTGACGAGCGGCACGGCGGCGATGGCAGCGGTGCTCGGCTCCAGCAGTGGTGACACTCACGGACGGAAGAGAGGGAGAGAGGGAACCGGCGGGAGAGGGAGAAGGGAAGGAGAGAAAGAATGTTTCTTGGTGAGGAAGAAATAATGAGAGAGAGACAAGACCATTAATAGCTTTGACCAATTTTCCCAAATTCCCAAATTTCCCTTGATACACTTGGTTAGGGTTAATCCATATCCAATAATGGAGGGGCTTTTTGGTCCAAGCTAAAATGAATTATTAGGCTGATATATATCCTTAAATTAATCCCCAAATAATTCTCCAAATTTCCCAAAATTCGGAATGCTCAAATTAGGCCTAGGGGCAAAATGGTCATTTTCCGATTTCGGGCCGAATTTCCATTTTTCGACAGTACTGACCCCAAATATATGTGGCCACACTAAAATGACGTCGTCCTCGCAAAATAGTCGCTCACGACCCCGAAATCTGACGTCCAAGTCCGGATCCAATTCCGCGATCAAAATTGCTCAATTTAAAATTTTAGGGTCTCTCACTAACGGGCGGCTGTTTAGGGGTTACGCGTATCGACCTAGGGTTACTCGAGTCGTGACGGCCTCGATTGCCGGGAAAACGTGAGGAATTATCGCTAGTTCCGAGGGTCGCAATCATTCAGTTTAAGTTCGGGATTTGTTCGCCACGCGCACTCTCGGTCGTGCGGAATCACCCGCGATCCGATCGTACGTCATTGGCCAAACTGAATCCGTCACCCTCCTAGGATCGGCCCACATTGGCCCAAAATATTTCCTCGTCGTTTCTCGGAATCGGTGCCCGATTCGCGATTGGGTCCCTGGTCCACGTACCATTTTCCTAATTAGCCATTCCTTTCCGGTTAGTATCCCGAGAGAGCTCAATTTCGGGCGAGACTTACTAAAATTAAATGAGGAATAATATCAATATTATTGATCCCGGAAATGAGTCGAAATTCAGGATGTTACAACTCTTCCCCCCTTACAAAAATTTCGTCCTCAAAATTTGCAATCTACACTCATCTATTCAAACAAATGGGGGTGCTGACGTCGCATGGCCTCTTCACTTTCCCAGGTAGCACTTTCCGTTCCGTGGTGCTCCCATACAACTTTGACCGTTGGAATCGTCTTATTCCGAAGCACATGATCTTTTCTGTCCTCAATCCTTACTGGTCTTTCCACGTACGACACCTTGTTGTCCACGTCTATCTCCTCGTACCTTAGAACGTGGGTCGGATCTGGTTCATATTTTCTCAACATCGACACGGGAAGCTGACTCGGTACTATGCCACCTCTGTGCTGCACAATAACTCGAAGAGCCCAAGGACACTAAACAAGTCTGTACCCAATTATGCAGCTGGTGCTTTCATCTCTACTTAAACAAATAGGTTGCTGTGGACTAGTCTTGTTTCCAGAAGGTAAAAGAATCCATCTGCAAAGTGCAAAATACATGACAAGCGCGTGAAAAAGAGTGACTTGCGGTCATGAAGAATAAATATGATGGGAACTGAACTATTAAACGCAAGGCTCAAATACGTACTCCCCATTCATAGCACGCTCCAGCGCATCATTGTCTTCCAACCATCTTCTCAACTGATCATTTGCCTTTCGTCACACGGATTTTATATGCATTAGCTTCGACATTGATGATTTTATCAAATATTTACACTGGACTGAACCAGCTGTACATTTTAAATTCCTAAGATAATTTACAGGAATGCAGGGATCACACTTTGTCTGAGAGTCTGCAACAGGGTGCCCTTCCCTCGAGTTTCGAGCTGTCAAAAACCGTACTTCCCAGATTCAGTCCAAATACATTTAAAAAAACAACAGATGTACTTTGTCACGAGTTTTATGTAGTTGCAGGATCATTGTAAAGGAAAGCAAAGCCAGTGTTCCTAAGATTGACCTGTTACCACCCAATACCCATTTGAGCATCAACGGCATCGCGATTGCTATAAAGAATCTCCCACCAACTATTCCAGGATGTGGTATCCGAAACTTCATCAGAAACATATCGAGAATCAATGAATGAAGGACGATATCAACATGATTTTGCTTTTATGGCCTGATTCTTTGACAAGTACCTACCGAGTTGGGAAATGGCTCTCAAAAAGCAATTTCATGCTGCATCTTATCTTAACATTGTAGTATAACCTCGCATGTTAGAAGAAAACACTTTGTTTGTTATGAGGTAGGGTTCTTTAGTTAATTGACAAATCGAAAGCAATGTGCCCTTGGCATCGCTGTCCGTTAGCTTCATGACGCCAGCCTTTCGTATTCTTGCTAATAATAACTTCCTGGGCTTGCAGGAGAGAACTAAGTGATGATCTTCTCGGAGTTCCGGTGACAATACCTTTGCCACAGGTGAATGTTCATTTTATTCTAGTTTCTTTCGCACCTTTCCACTTCGCTTTGTCGGAGTCGCATGGCATTCTTGTCTCAGATTTCAAAGGTACATGCTCAAATCAGCTATAAGGATGGTGCCTTTTTCGTGACCGATCTGGGGAGCAAACACGGTATCTGGATCACCAAGTAAGCAGCATGGAAAAGGGTCTTCTTTGTTTCTTGTTCTCCTATCGTTTACCAAGTCTTTAATTATAGGATGTAATGAGATCGCTTTTGCAGTAATGCGGGGCGTCGGTATCGCACAACTCCGAATTTCCCGGCTAGGATTCATCCCCCAGACATCATCGAGTTTGGTTCAGACAAGAGGGTCGGTATTCCGTCCGTTGTAAAGTCCGTGCCGTAATAGCCAAACTACTGATAGCTTCCATACGTCTTGTCTATCAGAGTTTACTGATCCTCCTATTTTCTCGACTTTGCTAACAAAACCAACTATGCAAATCTGTCATTGATTACTGCAGGCGATGTATCGCGTGAAAGTCGTGAGGTCTCCTTCAAAAATTCCAGGGGCCGAAAGAAGAGGAATGCTCCAGGCAGCATGATAAGCAGAAGCTCGACATTCGATTTGTACATCGATTAATTCAAAACACATCATAGAATCGAAGTGACATAAAGACCGTTAAAATTTCTCCCATTGCTTAAATATAAGGTTTATATGTTCTTTATGTATATACGATCTCCCACTATCTATCAGTTCAACCTTTTGAATTGAAACTTTTTAACATGGTATCAGAGTCTGGTTCTGAACAACTTATTTGAGTGTGCAGCCCCACATTCGTAAAATTCCACGTCTTTCATAATTCGGCTTGCACATGAGAGGGGTGTTAAGGTATCCCATATTACTTGACTTCGGGATTTATAGGCTTTTTATATACATGCAGTCTCCCTCCATCTATCAGCTTAAGTTTTTTTTGCTGAACTTTCTAATAGGGATGTGTAAATGGATCTCCAGGATTTCCAACACAGATTGAATTTCTCACATGGGGACATATATAAATGAAGAAACTAAAAAATTGTATGTTACTCTCTTTTATTGGATAATTATCCAATTAGTCTTAAAATTATTGTGCGGGTGCCAATTTAATCCTAAAATTTTGTGCAAAATTCTAATATAGTCATTACGGCCAATTGCCTCTGGAATTGCTGATGCAGTATCCAGTTATCACTAGCTGTCCTACTTGGCACGATAACGTTGATGACTTGTGGATCGCAGTAGAGCGATTTCCAACGACAATTGGTTGGAAGAAGTATATTGAAATTTTACTTAAAAGTTTAGGATACATTGGCAAAATTGGAAAATTTATGAATGAATTAGCATCTGCACAATACATCTAGGACTGATTGGGTACTAATCTCTCTTTTTAACCATTCAGTAGTTATCTAAACAATCCAATAGAACTTAATTTGGATGATATTTTCCATATATTAACGGTAATTAGATTAAAATTCTTCAATCACGTATTTGTTTACTGACCATTATCATCACCATCATTGTTTGTTGTTCTTTTAACATGAGATATTTCAATGTACACGAAATAATGATACTTAGTTTGATGAATATTTGATCATGTGTATGCTGACACAAGGTATTCAATGAGCTATATTGTTTACCTAGGAAAGAGAGCAATAGAAAACATTTGAACAATGAAAGATTAGACAAATTTGCAATATAAACTTAGAAATATTTTGGTGTATATGCAATAGGAGATTAAGATTAACCTTATTATTGTTAGCTAGCAATATCAACTTGAGGGGGTGAATAAGTGATTTTAAAACAACTTGTAATTTTAATGCGGAAGTAAGACAATCAATTCGAATATTATCAAAATCAAGTGAATTAAGAGCGTGAATATTGACGGTGATTGATAATATTCACAAGTGTGCAAACTTCTAAAAAATAATGAGCAAGAGTTGAGAGATAGAAGAAATTGAGCATATAATTTAAAGTGGTTAAGCTTGAAACAAGCCTACATCCACTCTCCCACGCTGACAGCCTACTGGCTGAATTTCACTAATCAATCAATAAGAGGTTACAAAAGTGATTGATGATACCCAGATTTGTGATAGGTCTCACTATACCACATAAACACTCTTTTAATGCCTCTCAAGAAGTACAGTTTGTAGCTTAGAAAGATAAGTATGTAAGATCGAAATTCTCTTGCACTTTGGAATTTTTTATTCTAGACCTCTCTTTTCTCTTTGGCACCTTTGTCTCCTTTTCCAATTCTCCGTCGGACAGTTTTCAAAGGATCACTCTCCAATCAACTCGTTAGACGAGATTATATAATGAAGATCAAGTAGTTGTTGAAAGATAAGATCAGAATCTCCGTTGATTTGATCGCTCATACAAACAAATCTTGATTTCCATAAATTAAGTTTTTCGATTAAGGAAGATAGCTTGCCTTTCGAGTGATTGCCAATCAATCAAATCCAGGTGGATGTTAAGCCCCTGCGGAAGGGAGTCCCACATCACTTGGGAGAAGCCAAGCCCCTCCATTTAAAAGGCTCGAGGGTTGCCCTCACCTCACAAAAGCTCTTTTGGGGATGAGAACCTTAGTTTGTATCGGAGCCATTTATCATTGAGACCGGGCCAAGATCACCATTCTATAATGAGTTATCAGTCATGGTAGAAGGTAGCAAAACAATTTTTAACATTGAAGGTCAATCATTTATTTCTATATATGATATCCGAGCCATATCACTAGTGTATTGAATGGTATTTTGCCTCTGGATATATTTCCAATAGTAGATTTTGCAATATGTTGATATTCAACTTTAGCATAGAGTCTAAAGAATTCAAATGCTCTAATGATATCCGCATATAAGCTTTGCTGATATCCACACCGTTGCTCTGATGATATCTCTTCAATGATCTTGATGATATCCACTAAGTAATTTTCTTAAGCTTCAGCCATGATATTTAGGTTTGACTAAAAACTTCTCCTCACGAGTAGTTCCCAAAAGAATTACTTCAATGCATTTATCAGACTCAAAATAAATAATGAAAGGTTTTGTCAACTTCAAAATACACGAGGTTTTCTCAATAATTATTTTGTCTAATATAATAGTTACACTCAAAATTAGTATTTAAGATTATTGTCATGTGATTACTTTAGTGGAAAAAATATGACAATACCAAATGCTTTTTTCATTTTATGATTTTTTAAAGAAATAATTATTTATACACGACTCTCTCTCTCTCTCTCTCTCTCTCTCTCTCTCTCTCTCTCTCTCTCTCTCTCTCTCTCTCTCTCTCTCTCTCTCTCTCTCTCTCTCTCTCTCTCTTCTTTGGTCATTTTTTTATTTTTAATAAGGAAACATATGCCTTTTGGAGAAACTATTGTAGTTAAATAACATGTTATAGATCAATTCCTAATGAGGTTATGCCAAAGGTGGAGAAAACTGCTTTTTTTGTTGGTTGTAGGGATAATGACACAAACAGTTTCTTAACTTTAGCCCAATATGCAATGTGATTCATAAAATTTTAATTTGTTCAATGTGGTCCCTGAACTTTAACCTAATGTTCAATGTGCTCTATGAAATTTTAATATATTCAATATCGTCCATGGACTTCTGATACATATTCATGTAATCCCCGCACTATATAAATATTACGGTAAAGTTTAATGACCACATTAAATAAATTAAAAGTTCATGGACCATATTGCACATTGGGCCAAATTTTAGAGACTATTTGCGTCATTTTCCCTTAATTGTATATGTGCCGAGTGATGAGTTGATATTGTTGCCTCTGTTGTTGCAGATACTGATAGAAGGTGAAAAAAGGGTGTGGTCTGATGGTTTTGAGTCTTATTTGGGCTGTGTTAGAGGTTATTGGGCCAATGGGTCACATTTTTTGGGCCATTTCTTGGGCAATCGGGACATTTGTTTGGTCTTTGGATCATTGTGGGGGTCTTCTTGTGGACTGTATGAGAGATGGGAACATGTCGTGGACCTTGTCCAACTACTGATGCGTTTGTGCAGTGAAATGGTATTTGCTTACCCAAAAAAATATAGGTTGTGGAGCACATACATATGTAACAAATATTATGTTTGTTTTGCGAAAAATGAATGATTTGAAAAATATTTTTACAAAAATAATCGCTTATATCGGTTATACAAATGAATGAAAGAAAAATATTTTTATTATCCACGAAAATGTTCAGACATAAGTTATTGTCGATAATGAAAAAAAATTAATTTGCTAATTATTTCAAGCGATCATTTTTAGAAAAATATTTTCCAATCATTCATTTTTCCGTAGAACAAACGGAGCCAAAGTATTGACTCGTGATGTTGGATCCTTCGGGCTAGTGACTATTTGGCCCGAGACAGTAGCCTCGATAGACAAGAGAGTGACAAGTTTAAGAGAAAGCCATTGAAGACTATGGTGACTAGTGGAGCCGTGGAGGAGCATTAAATGTATGATGCTGGCTCACGCGGTGGTGGCGTAGTCGTTGGTGGGCGAGTCATGAGCGAGAAAAGGACAGAGAGAGGCGGAAGACGCATGTCGACCGTGTGCTTGAGGGAGAGAAAGTAGAGAGACTCGAGAGAGGCAGAATGTAAGGGAGAAAAAAAGGAGAGAGAGAAAACGAAGACTTTCGGGCCGGTTGAGACAATCAAGTTTTACAATCTAAAACTCGAAGGCTCGGACTAGCCCGATTATAAAAAGAAATTATCTAGGCCGGAATGCTTGACCTAGCTATGATTTTGCTTTCTTTTATTACTTTAGTATGCAGTCTAATGAAACCAAAGTTTCTATTTTTTAACAATTATTATGACCTTTTCAAGTGAAAGCAAAATTCACCCTCACAGCCAGAAGAAAACAGCCTAAACTCACAAATCAACCTCAAATGCAACTCTTACCTTTAGTACAACCGGCCAACACTTAACCCTAGCTATCACCAGTCAATTTCTCACCAAAGTCAATGACTGTAACCTGTCCCAAACTGACAACACTTTTGAGACTGAGGTTCTTAGGTGGTGATCCAAAAATGTCATGCGCATATATACAAACACCACATACAAATAATCGACCACGGACTGGTCCCTTCCAATAACGTACCTTTCACTCTCATGATCTCATCCCACCACAACCACACAGCAACATCTTGGGCACAAGAGTCCAAAACACCCTCTTCTAATGTCAAACGTGTGGTCGCTATCCCAAATCTTTTCTTTGAATTTGCCACTCCAGACCCAAGTGCACCTGTCTCGCAATGTCGTGACCAGACCTCAACATGTTCGGACACCCTCTTGCCTGTGCAAGTGAGAGTGAGAGAGAGAGAGAGAGGGGCATTTTCACTAGGGACATGAGTGGCCAATCGGCCACCACCATGATCACCCCTTGAGCAGACAAGGGTTGGACTTTGGCTGGTGTTGGGGTGTCGTTTCTTGTCTCTAGGGTTTCGTTTAGGTCAGGGGAGGATGGTGGACAGATGGATCTTGAGCTCGAATTTGTCATGATCCTTCCTACTTCACCTGCCAAATTTTTCTCGAATGAAAAGGGATTGATTGCGCAGGATCTGAAGACAAAAGATGGGATCTTGGAGTTGGATCGCCCAAAGTGGGGGGTTGATTTTATGAGATTTGAAGTCTTCTCTATGTCTCGAAACCAGCAGACAAAAGCTACTGATGAATTGGCCTGCTCTTTCATCACCCCATGCCCCCTCATTCACTCCTCCGAGGGTCCAAAATAGTAGTTTGCTCTCTTGGCAAAGGATTTGAACTTAGGAGGAGGAGAACTTCACGCAAGCACATGTATATATTTTGATATACACAATATAAATGTATAGAAGATCTTGGGGAATTCAAAGAACACATAAGAAGTTTCGTTAATCTCGTCGGATGTTCTTTTTTGCCCGGTGAGTTTTTATGTTGAAGATGGATCCTCTATTTTGTTATAAACCCTAGGGCTCTGTTTGTTTCGCGAAAAATGAATGGTTTGGAAAATATTTTCCTAAAAATAATCGCCTGTATCACTTGAAATAATTAATCAATGAAAAATACCTCCATTAGACAACAATTTATACCTAAACACTTTTGTGGACGATGAAAAAATTTTCGTTCATTCATTTTTGTAAATGATATAAACGATTCATTTTAGGAAAACGTTTTCTAAATCATTCATTTTTCGCGAAATAGACGCACCCTAAAGGTTTAGTTGTTTTGATTTTGCGACGTGATATATATTTCTCTCGCATAACGTGATTACTCGATAATTATAGACTATTCTAAAAGTTGGTAATGCATGACAATCGGATTAAATTAATGATATGTAATATTTAAAAGGTATCGTGATTAGATAATTCGATATTTCAATAGAAAACTCCTTTTTTTTTTACAATTTGATTATAGGAAAGTCATTCGAGTGAGAAAAAAAATTAGAGGAGGGACATATTTTTGGCCAATGACGATTGACATGGACATGGTAGAAAAGAAGAAGAGAGGGAGAGATGCATTTAATTGCATGGAGAAGAAGAACGTGAAGAAGATGAGCGGGCGGTGGGGCGACACGTGACTTCCCAACGGTAAACACCGGAGGTGGTGAGCTGGTGGCAGGGCAGCAACCGTTGAGGAGACTTTCGTCGGCACTTTTACATGTTATTTTTTTCGGTTTTGCAGTAGAATTTCATGGGGACTTGAAAAGAAAACCTCAGAAAAAAAAATAATGATGATTGATTTATATCTCGTGTTCACTGACATTTCTGTTCTACTGAAGAATAAAAAGTACATAAATTACTTCAATAAAAATAATTAGCAAATAAATAAATTTAAAAAATAGCAATTTGGGATGGTGACTGGTGAGTTTCTGGTGCTACCTATTTTTCTAGATGACCAATATTTTTTTTCTGAGGTATTTTTTCTTTTCCCTTTTTATTTTGCTTAGCTCCTAAAGTTCTTTTCAAGTGGGTCCCTCTACACTTCCCCCCCCCCCCCCCCTCCCAAAAAAAATAGAAAAATAAAAATAAAAGAGACGGTCCCTTTACTTATTTGACTTTCTAGGCAACGAAATCATGTGAAGTTGACTTAACACATCATATAAGAAAAATGAAAATGTAAATATTTCCATTGCCACGATTCATTTTGAAGCGAGTGCCTTGAGATCTCTTTTAATCTTTTACTTCTCCTTTATGAATTGATGCGATGGAATTAATATATACATTAAAATAAAACTGTACATCGAAAATTTAATGATATTGATATTTTCATTAATTAGATCAAGCCAATTTGGTATATTACTGTAGGCCAATAGAAAGATTTGTGCCTGGTGAAGTCTTTATCCACGTACTTCGTGAGAACTTTTGGCTTGATATCCTCTCTTTTCATTTTTTAAATTTTTTATTTTTTTGGTAAATGGTTGATAATGCCCTTTTCTTGTCTATGTACGTGGAGATGTGCCATTGGAAGATTTTGGCCGTAATCCGCCACCCGGAGGTGTTACGCGCGGCCAATTTGGCGACACCCTGCTTTGACATTTTCGCTTTCTTTGTAAGCTGGATGGATTCTCTCTATTGTATAGGTTATGGGTGTGTATTTCATTTATTAAAGACATATGAATAAGGTCATAGTATAATTAGTAGTACATGGGATAAGAGGCACTTATTGGGAAAAATCTTATATGCATCCATGATCAATGGATCGGGTCCATCATAGTTATGATCATGCGAACCACACATACAAGATCCATGCGAGACTCACGTGATCAACATTGCCGGATCATAGCCAACAACAATCACATGATGCTTGGAAAATTTCAAGCATGAGTATAAAAGATTGTGAGTGATTTTTATCTCGAAATAGGTTGTGACATGTAACAATGCAATGCGCAGTGCCTAGTGAAAATGATGTGCACCACACACAATTAACTACTATGCAGAGATAAGTTCAAGTTGAACTATCAAGCGGCTATAATTCAACTCAACCGCTCCCGATTGTATAGTCCACCAACTATATGCTTTGAATGCTTGATCATTGTCGTGATATTGCTTTGCCTAGCCTAGCCAATTTACCATTAGAAATGAATGAGAATTATGAGAGTCCCCAACTAACAAACTCGTATTTAATGTAATGAAATTAGAGGATAGATAATACAATGAAAGTACAATTAATGTTATGCGGCAATAAAGAAAAAGGTTAAATCAACCTATCATGAATTCTTACATGTGTCATCGGATCTTGAGTCGAATATTAATGGAGAAAGACCTCCGAGCTTGATCAAAAACTTGGTAAGATGTTCAAGAATAATGGCACACCAGAAACTTTGGATCAAAACTGCTAATTGCAAGCTAATAATGCACATATCGAAATCTCTAATGGAGAAGGACCTCTAAATCTGAGCTCGATAAAAAATTTGGTAAGATGTTCAAGAATAATGGCACACCAGAAACTTGGGATCGAAACTGCTAATTGTGAGTTGATAATGCACATAGCAAGGCTAAACTTTGTATAAATGATTAGTCGTGCATTCATAAAGATCACCTAAAACGAGACCCAAAGCAAAATATGTACATTATTCGCATTGAATCCGTTACCGCTGTAATATCTCATTTGAACCTGTCTCACTCAACCATCCAAATGATTTGGTCAGAGAAGCGCTGTTCGAGACACCCATCGAGCAAAATCTCTGTCATCAGACAGGTCGATCGGATCAAGTCGTTCCCCATCACGCGCGACCGAATCACAGCGCTCGTTGAACGCCCCCGTACCGCCCGGTTTTCAAAAGGGGTTAGAATTGGAATCAAAATTCACGCTCCACATTCTTTTTCAAATTTCAACACATGGATCTCGGATCTGGATCGTCGTACACCTTCTCACAGGGACCCCCATGGATAAACCCTCTGCAAGAACAAAGCCAAAAATATGAATAAAATTTAATGAAAGGAGACGGCAGGGCAGTGCACAGTGCAGCTCGCTCCCTCAAAGACCAACAACAACAAAGACTCGTTAGGGCCGCAAGACGAGTAAATGTGAGGATTCTGCGAAAGCGTACTTTTGATTCGCCCCCCTCCGCCCGATCTCATCAAGATCGTGCGCGCGGGCCCCTTTCGAAGAGCCAACTCTCCGTTTCCGTTGATTTTCTCGATTTGCCCTTCTCCTCTCTCGCTATTCACATCGCGGCCAGTTTTTTTTTTTCCCGTTCTCTTTAGGGCCAACCCAATAAAATTTCAAATCGTCGCGTACAGAATTGGGGGGTCGCTTTTGCTTTAAACCTTTATATTTATCAAAACACACAAGTCAAGCAACGATTTCGCGCCACGGTGCAATTGTAATTTCGTTACAGGGGTTTCTATAAATACCCCGAGGATCAAATCCACAAGGAGATTGGGGGGAGGGGGGATTTTGGATCAAGCGAAAGTAAATGTTACAGGGTCACGGGATTTCACGGCATATCTTTCATAGCAAGGGCAGCTATGGTTTAGTTCAGGGGGAGTTTCTATAAATCCAATCATCGTTCTCGAGGAGGTGGTGGCCTTTAGATCAAGCGATAACAAATCTCACCTGTTGAAATTAAGCTTTCTAAGGTTTTACGCATTACAACACTTGGAGTATCGATCTTTTAAGCTCTAGTGGGCTCTAAGGATGGGGGATTCAATTGCGATTGTTGGTTCTTGTTTTTATCTTTTCCTCAAAGATTGTCGGGTCAAATTTGGACAAGAATCCGAACACGATCCGAATTTCAAAATGGAAGAAGCAAATAATGCAAGCGGAATCCAAAAAACAAAATCTCTTTCCCAAAGCAGACCACACAAGCAGCACCCCTCGTTGTTCTGCCTCTCAAAAGCTAAAGACATGGAGAAGGTTTCCGTGTCAGATTCTCTTCGGTGACTGAACACCGCGCCGCCCCCCCATCATATCTTTCCCTGTTTTCTAGCGGGAGGGGGCCAGAAATACAAGAAAAGAGAAAGTTCTGTCCACAATTCGAATGCCTCTGTCTCGTTGGGTCTCCTCCCTCTCTCTCAAAAGACGAGACATTTCTGAGCAAATTGTGCTCACTCGTGCCCGTGCGCCATCGTGCCCAGGATTCATCAAAATCACTCCGATTTCCCTTTTCCACCAGGAAACCTCACATCCAAAAGAAGACACAGAAAGCAAACCTCAGTTAAAAACAAGGACGCGATGAGACTTAAGGGTGTGCATTGATCCCGATCCAACTCGAGAACCGGATTGATTTGGCCGGTTCTCAGTGGTTTCCGATTTCAAATTTGGAATCGAGAATAATCGATCCAGTTCTTAGAGAGTGGAAAGGAACTGACTCAGAATATATTATATTTTTTAATTCAATAAGGGAAAAATATTTAAAAACTTTTGAGATGGAAAATGTTTTAAAAAATAAATAACACGGCCAGTTTTCGAGACAACTCAGGAAGCAAATTGAGATCGGCCTGTCCGGTCCAATAGGTTCCATGGCGAACAGGGTTGGTTCCCAATTCCATATATTGGGAACGAATCCCGTCCGATCCAGTTTCAGATTCTAGAGTGGGGGAACCGATCACCTTTAATGAAATCGACTAACTCGTTCAAATCAACTCAAAATATCGCCTGATTATGACATAATTGCGGACGCTTACAAACCCTTCGGCACAATCTGCCACTCATCGCTAAGTACTCCCCCAAGAAAAAATTCACGAACGTGCAAATCGATTTCGAACCCAAGGTTCAAATTCGGTCGTTCGATTTGAATCCAAAAAGCCTACCCAAGAAGTAGCAAGAAGCTCCGATCCAAAAGAACGGACCATCCATCCGATCGATCAGAGACAACCATTTGCTTTTGGCGCTTCGAAAGAGACGCACACGTGCACAGGGTGGTGATTTTTGGAACCCGAGCCCCAGTGCTGTCTCCAATAACAACGAGCTGTGTTATTTTTTTTTGTATATCGACAAAAATTCACACAATAATATCGAAAATTACATATAAAAATAGAAAACTATATACTAAAACCTTTTTATTTAATTCTTTACTTTACTTGGTGTATGAACAATGGCATCACGTAATTTCGAAACATCCTCCTCACATAGTACATAGTCGCGTTTCCCCATGTGTTTTTGTATTCACTTTGTAATTTATAAAGCCTTTTTTTTTTCCTTCTAACCCAAAAGAGGGAAAACCCAAAGCCCGAGGCCTCAATTTTTGCAAAACCAAAATTAAGAAAAGGGGAGATTAATATTTAATAAAAGGAACGAAAAATAAAGAAAAATAGGAAAAAAGAATCTCGAAGGAGGGGCCCGGTGCTACGACCGGGACACCGACTCGGCCAGTTTCCCGATCCTCTCCACGAGCTCCGGCGACAGCTTCTTCGCGGGCCTCTTCTCCTTCTCCGGTCGCCGGAAGTCGAACCCGAGGGCCTCCGACACCTCCTCCGAGCTCCACCCGGCCTTCCGGAGCGAGTCGGAGAACCGATCCGCCTTCAGCAGGAGCGCGTCCAGCACCGCCTGGTTGTCCAGCAGTACCACCTCGCCGCCCTCGAAGAAGCCCGACGCCGACACGCCCACGATCTCCGTCACGTCGGACTCGCTCCACCCGCCTTCTCTCAGGACCGACCCGATCCGATCCACGTACTCCTCGACCCACTTCGGCATCCCGGATCTCGGCATGTCCGGGTACCTGTCCGGCGACGAGGAGGAGGAGGACGACGAGTTCCTCCGCCGCCGGTCGACGGCCGCGTCGCTCCAGAACTCCACCCACCTCGGCGTCCTCCCTCCGGCGGCGGCGTCGAGGCTCCGCCGCGAGAACTCCGACAGCGAGCCCGCCGATTTCGAGTTCTTCTCCCCGAGGGATCGCTGCTTCCGGAGCGTGTGTGGCTCGGAATCGGAGCTCCGCCGGTCGAAGAAATCGGAGAGATCCAGCCCGCACAGGAAGATCCGGCTCTCGTCCACGAAGAAGATCGGGTTACCGGCTAGTGGCGGGTTGCAGGGAATGTAGCAGTGGTTGAAAATGGGGATCAAGAGAGGCGCTTTCTTCAGGGCATTCCTCGCGACCCGGAGGGCCTTCTCCGGGTCGGACGGTCTGGGTCCCCACGACTTGGGCCAGAGCGCGTCGCGGGCTATCTGGAACGTGATGGCGGCAATGGGGAGGTCGATGGAGGCGCGGAGCTGGAGCCGGGCCGAGCCGGAGGCGCGCCAGTCGGGGAACCCGGGCCCGACGGGCAGGCCGGCGGTGAGGACGGCGCGGAGGTCGGGCGGGAAGGTGAACCCGAACTCGGCCTCGGTGAGGGCGAACTCGGCGTCGGAGAGGCCGGGCTGGACCTGGACGCCGGAGCGGCGGAGGTGGGTGGCGACCTGGTCGGCGAGGGAGGAGAAGGAGAAGAGGCCGTTGCGGGTCGAGGGGGCGGCGGCGGCGGCGCGGGCCGATAGGCGGCGGAGGCCGGCTATGTGGGCCGGGGTGAGGCCGGTCATCCTGCGGTCTACGTCGACCATCGCGGTGGCGGAGGCCTCGTCGCTCGCCGAGGTTTGCGTTCGTTTCGTCGCGAGGGTTCTTGGCCTGTGTGCGTACGGTGGAGGAGATAGAGAGAGAGAGGGAGAGAGGAGATGATGATGATGATTGCGTGAATGAGAGTGTTCAGAAGTGTGAAAATGGAGGAAAGTGGCGAAGAAGAATGGAGTGCTTTTCGCTATAGAGAGGGAGAGAGGGAGAGAGAGAGAGAATAGAGGGATACAGAGGAGACTGAGTACTTATAGCTGGTCGGAGAGTGGACCCCACTTTCAGGATCTTTTTTGGGTAGTTTTTTCCGAAGAAAATGGTTTTTTACTTTACTTTTAATAAAAAAAGAAGTTCTTAATTTTCCCTGCTAAATTACGAAATTACCGAAGAAGAAGAATAATATGTGTGCGCATAAGATTAGCTCGAGTGCTTACCGACCCAATACGCATTCAGATGTCCACTTTCTAGGACTAGATTATTTCGATTGAGATGTGCATGAGAGATATCGCGAGCAATGTTAATAATTTGTACATAGTAAAAGTTTCAAATCGTTCTGACATTGTTAAAAAATAATCAAAAAGCGTTAGTCGTGAGATTAAACAAAAAGTAAAAAGATAGTAATCAATTCAAACAGACCCTAATTAATGACGTTGCGCACCACTCTAAGTTCATACTAGATCTCACATGAGAATATAAAATTCTAAGCAATCTCAATAATCATCGATTTATCCATCGTGTAAGTAACATTCCATAATTGAAGTTACCCTATCACAACTTGTATCTTATCTTTTTCTATAGGTATGTCTTATTTCGACTGTCCAATTTTTTTCTAATTTGCACCATTTAATTAAAAAGGGGTTCCTGTCATGAACAATCAATGTATATATCCCCTCTCATACTCACATCCAAAAGAAACGAAGGACATATCGAATGTACTTAATTTCTTCTCCGAAAGAGACTGTGAGTTCCCCCGTTCCATATGTATATAAGCTAAGTTATTCACTATGGATCTTGTTAGTTAATTGTCTCCGGGGGCATTTAATGAGGAAATATTCAGTTTTCGAAGCATCAAGTTTGCACACCGAGAAAGCAATCTATGCACTGATAATCACAATACTTCCTTATTTAGTCATTTATCAAACTCTCCCGAAAAAGAATTTTGCAACCCACGTCATCGTGAATTAATTAATTTTTACGGGTTGAAGCCCGGATCTCCTCATAATGAATTCATCCCTCTCAATAAGACAGTGCTTTACAAGCAAGATGAGAGTAGGTTTAATGTCATGGTTCTATTCAATGACTTTCCGGTTTAGGCTAAACCCAAGCAAGAGATTGTTAGCTCTGCAGAGTACGATGTAAGCAAGCAAGCAAGCAACGGCTCTTTCGTGATCACACTTGCAACTTTTCATCGAGAAATAAAATGAGAAAAAGAAGAGAAAAACAATCAAATCTCTCCTATTGGGAGATGTTATCTTCTTGCGTTCCTAACGGTATTTCTGTGCGGGGGGGGAGGAAATGATTAGACAGGGCATGGGGAATACAGCGGAGGTTTCCGCTGCAGCAGGAGCAGCAGCTGCTGTTCCATCCATCCCCGCCCACCTTTTTTGGTGGGTCGGGCTCCAGAAGCCTCCTTAATATTCTGTCTACTCCTTTTAGATTTTAATATTGAAATGAAAAAAACATTAAGATTAATATAACGAAAAATCTCAAATTAATACACTTATAATAGATTTATCCTAAATTTATTTTTTGACCACCAAAAATCTCAAATTAATATACTTATGATAATTTTATCCAGAAATAATTTTTTGACCACAAAAAGTTTTAGTTACAATTTTTCATTTTTCACTCACTCATTTGTATACTTTAATAGTAAAAAGCCATACTTCTAAAAGCCCTTATTAATCCCACACAGATCTCTCTCTCTCTCTCTCTCTCTCTCTCTCTCTCTCTCTCTCTCTCTCTCTCTCTCTCTCACGCGTGTTATATTAATCATGGTCGAGGCAGTCAATTTTGGTTTTCCGATATCGACGAAGCTTAATATGACTCTACCCAAATCGGCAGAGCTACAATGGTTACCTCATTGATGGAGACGAAGCCATATCCTACTCCACTACGCGCATTGTCTGAGTTAAAACATAGAATACTATTCGATATCTTCACGGGGATACCACTTAAGCATGTTTAGTTTGGTCATTGCTAAACTCAAACGATTTAATTTACTTAAATCCAAAATAATTGGACAATCTTCTCAAAGAATTCAAGGATCATCCTCGTGGTGGCCCTCACAAAAATCCTCATTTCTTTTTCCAACCTTTTACTTTTGGCCAGCAACATCTGCACCATTTCTCACATAACTACAATTTTCTAGGGAATTCGATTCCATTAAGGAGAGACCCTTTTCTGCTGTTATGTACTTTGGATGTCCTGCCTTTTCTGCAAATAAAACCAAGATCATGGGCCTATTAGCAATTATTATTCGCGGGACAAGGGGAGATCAAAAGGCGAGAACTCAGACAATGATAATGCCACATTGTTGTGCCCTAATTCTAATCATTCTTTGTTTATTGACTAATTAATTAATTTATTTCCTATCTATTTTTGTGACTTTTTTAGGGAAGAAAAGAAATGAAGGGGGGACAGGCGCGCTGTTAATGATAGTTATCAACTAATGATTGGCCATTTAGCATGGGATTATTATCAAGGAGCTAATGTCCCTTAGGGACAGGACACTCACACCTCTTGCTTTTGGGCTCCCCCACCATGTAATGAGATGTTAATTAAAGTGAAAAGATTAGGTCAATCGCGTCCGAATTTAGATTTGACTTTTACGTGAAAGGTATTCGCGAATGCATCGGTACACGCCTGCTTATCCGGTAGGTGGGTACGTGTTTAATCATCCGATGGACGTGAATTTTCATGAGATTTGCCGTATTATACGCACTGGCTCAGCGCGCATCTGACAATTTTTTCTTTCCTTGTTCATGGGATGCTCCGTTAGGCTGTATCAAGATTGTTCACATGTAGGCAGGAGAGAGGAGGAGGAGGAGGAGGAGGAGGTGGTACAAAGTCAGCAACCTCATCTGGAAAGCGTGAAGGAGATGGGCAATCAATTCACACACAAGGTGGGAAGATGAGTCGGTGCAACAGTCACATGGTTTTCAGAACCACTTCTGGCATACATTGCTGACACCTTGAATAAAATCTTCACCACAAGTACATTTTATCTACAATCCATAGAAATTAATTTTAGTGCTCCGATTTTGTACAATCGGATTCCGTCATCTTTTGCGTCTAGTGACATTATCGATTCGCTAAATTAACGCTGTTGATTCGTCAGGCTTGCCACCGAATCCCGGTGCGGTGCTGATGTGGCAACCCCCACGTGAGCACGTAATTACAAAGAGGGAAGGTGGGGAGGGATGCTCTCCTCCATCATTGATGAGGGTCGGTGATGTTACTATGATGACGAGGATTGATGCTAGATTTGACAAATCGAACAAACTAAAGATTTAATTGAAACAAAAGGAGTAAGAAGATTGATATTTTAGGCTTTACGCCTTAAAGTTATTGATTGATTAAAGAAAAAGAGTAAGAAGATCAAATTACATAATGAATATCGAATTGCACGAACTTCGGACTGCTAAAGTTGTATTCTAGTAAGATACAAGGCGAGATGGACAAAGTCGAATGGTGAGATCAAATAGTGAAATCATAAGATTATACCCCCAAAAAATCTTGTCACTACTGTTATTGTTAATGACAAAAGAAATCAAAGAATTACATATACTATTTATCTCCTAACTCTTGTCAAACATGCAATTGAGTCCTCAATGCCTTTTGTTCTATAATTGAAGTATATACTAAATTTGTGCAATCAGATCCTAAACTTATTTGATTTGTACAGTGAAGGCCATTTAGCATGGGGATTGTCCTTTGGTTGTCGCCATCTCCAAGTGATCCAAGCAAGGGCTAACTTGCCCTCGGCGGCACTTGTTCAAGAACAAACAAAGGGCACCAACATTTATTACCCCTAACCCTCAGCAAGGTCATCGGCACTCGCCGGTTCCCCCTCCTCTCTCTTCATTTATCGAGTAAATGACAAGTATCGATATTTAATTGTAAAAAGAAAAGCTCAAGAACTCAATTGCACGTCTCATAGTAGTTAGGAGATGGAAAGCATGCTCTAATCAAAAGCAAACTTTATGTAATTAGTACAAGAAAATTCAAATGTTTAAAGTACCATTACCAAGGGGAAATAATCCATGAGAGAGATAGATAAACTACTTCACGATTCCATAGGTGTATCCCCCAACCGAGTTGGTTAACAGTCCATATCAAAAGTACGCGAAGAATACACTAACAACTAAATTTATATAATTATTAGGATCATCTGCTGTTTACGGTAGCAAAATTCCACGATTTTACAATTTGAATATAATATTTAACCACCGTGGCACATCACTAAAAGTTAGGGAACTAAAATTGTACTTTTAGTTCAATGTTTTGAGGAAAATTTAAATTAGGTCATCATATAAGTCTGTCGCCTTTTCACTAAATTTGACGTCATATATTCACAAAATGATTTACTTAGGCATCTATCTTTTCTTTCAATTGTTCATTTATAAATGAAGAAAATTCGAAATCCGAAGGGGGGGAGGGGCAAGGGGGGGCCATCATGATTTTGGAGCGTCCCTCTCAATCTAGAGCGCCCTTAATCAACGGGGAATTTTTCGTACTTAATCTAACTAAACTCTAAGCACGTGATTAAGTCACTGATTTTTTTGATTTATTAATTTAAAATTTTCCATAGAATCTTGCGAGGAAAGGACCGTTTCAAACTTCAAGTGTCAATATATATTATGGAACAAATTTGATTAGGACGTGCGATATAGGGTAGGGGTGAGCGGTTCCCGGTCCGGTCCGGTCTCACCCAAGAACCGGGAACCGGATCGGGAGGATCGGTTCCTATTTTCTAGGACCGAGGACCGGACCGGCTAGTTTTAGGACCGTTGACTGGACCGGACCGATGGTCCGGTCCGGTTTCAATGGAACCGATCACGTACTTTTAAATTAGGCTTTCTATTTTAAATAAATAAATGTATTAATTTTTTTATTTTCAAATGGAACCTATCACGTTCCAATGGAACCAATCCTTAAAAAAATTGGTAAAGGCAAGAGGGAATAGATTAGGCTTTTTTTTTTTTTTGATAATCGAGGTGTCCGCGCGGCCGGCGAGCTAGGGCTCAAACCAGCGGTGATGCCCAACTAGTCCTCGAGGGGGGCTGGCGCAGCATCCCACCGCCACGACCCCCCACTTAAATTACCGATGGGCGAGTTTTGAACCCAGGACCTCTCGTGAAAGGAACTGAGCGCAAACCAACGCGGCCACCGATGGGTGGGTTGATTAGGCTTTCTTTTTTTCTTCAAAAAATTTAAAAAGTAAATATATATTTATCGGTCCGGTCTGGTCCGGTCCGGTTCCCACCCTAGAACCCGGAACCGGGCCAATACTCTCGAGATCCAGACCAAACCGGCCGATCCAGTCCGGTCCGATCCGATCCCGGTTCGGGCGGTCCATCATGCTCACCCCTAATATAGGGTACTGACATGTGGAGGAGCCATTAAGTCTCGTTCTCAGATCGAGAGCAATAGAATCGTTTTATGTTATTGTGCTATTGTCAGAATCAATTCGGTCGGTAGCAGGTAAACGGTCAACCGTCGATCGAGCTTTTTGAACTTTGCAGCTTCTACCGCGACGAAAATGTGGTGCAATCGTAACATCATGTGAAACCATATTGTTCTTCACGAGCGGATTGAAAAATCCGACATTTCATTGCGGGCAAAGAACTCCCATAAAACTTTAGGGTTGTCGATGATCTCCTTTCCATCTTTTAATAGAGAGATAAGTATATTGAAAATCCTAAAACTTGCTATAAAAGTGCAATTGAATCTCAAAAACTTACAAAAAGCGCAATTGATTCGTTCCGACAACTCTGTCCAACTTGTCTAACAGAAAATGCTGACATGATTTTTTTAAAATATTTTCTCTCTTATACATGGCTAAAACATGAAGCGTAAGGCTAAAATGATGTCGTTTTAGTCAAAATCTAATTTTTTGTACAAATTTTATTTAAATTAAATTTAAAAAATAAGCTAAATTAAGTATAAAAAAAAAAGTTGAGAAGCAGGCAACGAGGGTCACCCCACCATCAACGAGAAGGGCTGACGAGGGTGGGGTCATCCGGCCTTGACCAATGATCGTCGACCCTCACTGACTTCAAGCGAGGGTCGCCACTAGCGACCAACCACCACCAATTTGGGTGAGGGCCATGATCCTTGCTTGCGGTCGGCGAGGGTCGTCGGCCATTGGCTGGGGCTGGCGACCCCCACTGACCATCCACCACCCTCGCCAGCCCTTGGCAGTGGTGGGAGAGCTTGCTCGGTTCTCACCTTTTTTATTATTTAAATTTAGCTTTTTTATTTATTTAAATAAATTTTGTATTAAAAATCATATTTGCACTAAAACGACGTTGTTTTAACCACGTTATCGCCACGTAAGATAGATAAAATAATAAAAAAGCCATGTAAGCATTTTTCGTTTACTAAGTTGGATGAAATTAGCGGAAGGACTCGACCGACCAATTTGACAAGTTGCTCGATTTCACTTTTTATAAATTTTAGAACTTTTGGTGCACTTATCCCATTAATATAAGGTAAAAAAAAATGCATTCAAGCAGTTCGCAATATAAGTTGGTACTTTTCAGGAGATCACATATTTAAATGGGTGCAAATCAAATTGGAAAAATTACCAAATCAGTCTAAGACCAATTGTACCAATGTCGATTTGGTCACAAACTTTTCGATTTTGTTAATATAGTTCTAAACCTTATCGTGAATTTTCAATGTAGTTTTTCTAGCTAATTTTTTTTTTTGAAAATGCTAACATGGCAATCCAGTCATTGTCAGCCGTCCTACAAAGCTGGGCCGGTGCTTGACGTGGATGATGTTAGGTAAAGCGAAATAGAGAAACGTAGAAGATGAACAGTAAGAAAAGATAAAAAAAAATTATAAAATTTAAGAAATCAAGTAAAACAATGTCATTGCAATTGAGTTTGTCCACGTTAGATCGTCGATTGTGCCATATAATACGACCAACGATGAATGGATCACCACGTCGACAATTTTAGGTTACAATTAGCCGGAAGGACTATATTGAAATTTCACAAAATAATATAGGACTACCAACAAGTTAGAAAGTTTAGGATAGAAAGAATTATTACGTCATATCCACTGTGTACATTGTCAATCCATTAATATATCTCTTCTTTTGCACCTCCACTGCTCCAATTTTTTACATTGTGAAATGACTTAAGAATTACTCCACTTGTGAAAAAAGAAAAAGAAGAAGAAGTCCTGCACATTGTCCAAGAGTCAATCTACTACTAATATGGTCAGAAACACCAAATAATTAAGCAGAATGTCTTAGACTTTTTGAGTATATAAGATGGACCAATTAGCATATGGAGCCAAGATGCTAAAAAAGTCCAAGGAAAAGTCACGAAGTGTGGTGTGATCGCGGAACCAATCGGTCACCCCCATGACTTAGTGATGTGCTGTGTGTATGGAGATGGTGAACAAGGGCTGGTCCATTTAGATACACAAAATCAGATGCTTGTGGAGTTAGTGGGCAGCATGATTTCCTTTTCTTCTTCAATCTTACACCTCGATACATTTCTTGGAAAGTGATTAGTCATGCCCATTACATCTACCCCCCCATCCGCAATCACCTCAAATCAGGACAAGTTCTTTCAAGGAAGGATCCTGTCTTTTTCTTTTAATGTCTTATTTGTTGTTGTTTGTGACGTGTTAGTTTTTCCTTTTCTAAATTCATCAGAATATATCACTTGACATAGATCGATTCTCTACTTTTTTTTTGGGAAATGTGAGTCTTTCAATCACTTAAGACACGTGTTATTATTGACCGTCACGCACAAATACCACGTTAGCCGATGATACAGTGTGTGACATGATGAGCAAAGGCGAAAAGCTAGATTTTAGTAAAACGAACACGGAACGAGTGTTGAGATTATTTATCGACGTGGACATCAACCTATCACATATCTTTTTATTAAGGATTAATATCACGAAAAATTCCAAATTGATATATCTGTGATAAATTTATTCTAAACTATTTTTTTAACCACAAAAAATCCTAAACTGGTACATCTGTGACAATTTTACCCCGAACTATTTTTTTGACCATAAAAAATCCCACACTGGTATATCTGTGACAATTTTACCCCCGAACTAATTTTTTTGCCACCAAAAACCTCAAATTGGTACACTTGTGACAAATTTACCCTCCGTTAGTTTCCGTTAAATTTTATTGTCAAATTGCTAAGTTTAATGACACATGGTAATTGACATGCGTACCGATTTTGAGTTTTACCCCTCTGTTTGTCACAAGTTTATCAATTTGTGATTTTTTGTGATATTAATATAATTTAATGGACACTAACAGAGGGTAAATTTGTCAAAAATGTACTAGTTTGGGGTTTTTAGTGATCAAAAAATTAGTTCGGGGGTAAAATTATCACAGGTGTATCAGTGTGGGGTTTTTGGTGGTCAAAGAAATAGTTCGGGGTAAAATTGTCATAAGTGTACCAGTTTGGGATTTTTGGTGGTCTTAAAAATAGTTCGGAGTAAATTTGTCACATGTGTACCAGTTTGAGATTTTTTGTGGTAAAAAAAATAGTTCGAGGTAAAATTGTCACAGTTGTATCAATTTAGGGTTTTTCATGGTATTAACCCTTTTATTAATGAGTAAGGGTTGGATTAGATAACCAACCTTAGTGATAGTCTCTAAGTAGCACTTTTTGCCTTCCCCTTTTTAGCTTTGAACATCAGCTTCATTATTTTATGAATTCACGTGGAATCTTAATCGATGAAATCTATACTAGTTCACCGAAAGTGCACGATCTAAGAAAGTTCATTTGTATTATAGCCACAACCAAGAAGTATGTGTGATTTTTTTTCTTTTGAACAACAAATTTCATTTCTAGGCAACTATGGAAAAATTGTCTAATCAGTCATAAACTTACTGTGCAGATACCAATTCAGTTCGAAAATTTTCAATTTTGTCAATTTAGTTCTAAACATTTGTATGAAATTAGAATGTAGTCATTCTCGCCTTCGCTGGAAGTTTGCTGACATGGTAGTGTGTTACGTAGGACGGTCGATGACTACTAGACTGCCACGCCAGTAATATCCGGCGAAAATGGACTAGAAAGACTACATTAGAATTTCGCATAAATATTTAAATTAAATTGGCAAAACCGAAAAATTTAGTACTGAATTGACATCCATACGATAGATTTAATACAGATCGGGTACCTTTCCCCAAACCATCTCAACTTAGTTGATACTTGGCAAATGAAAAGTAATCATGAACACTGATATGCGATGTATCCAATTCATGAGATGCCGATCTCTTTCACGACATAGTATATAAAACACTATATATCACATCAATTTTTTATTGTATCATGTCACTTTAATTGCTTCATACAGGTAGGTGTCCTAGGAAGGCATCATTTCTTTTTGGGTTAATACAACGAAAAAACCTCAGACTGATATACTTGTGACAAATTTACCAAAAATTAATTTTTTAACCACAAAAAATCTCAAACTGGTACACTTATGATAAATTTATCCTAAACTAATTTTTTGACCATCGAAAACCCCAAACTGGTACACTTGTGACAAATTTAACCTCTGTTAAATTAGATTAATTCCACGGACAATCACAAATCGGTAAACATGTGACAAACGGAGGGGTAAAACCCCAAACTGGTATATCCGTCAACTGTCATGTATCATCCAACTCAACAATTTAATGGTAAAATTTAACGTAAACTAGCAGAGGGTAAATTTGTCACAGGTGTACCAGTTTGGAATTTAATTTGGGATAAATTTATCATAGATGTATCGATTTGGAGTTTTTTGTGATATTAATCATTTCTTTTTCTACTTTCCCACTATCTCTCAACCTTCATGAAAAGGACCCTTCTTAACCAAGTACCCTTTTGTACCTTTAACTTAGATTAGTGATAGTGATCGCGCATCTAGCTCTAGGGTTTCGCAAAAGATTGAAGCAATGGATATTATTATATATAATCATAGCATACTTGATATTATTTGAAAAGCCAACTTGGGTTAGGCTTTACCCGCCCATGATTCTCCTAATTATAGAGCCTAAGCCGAGCACAAATCTACTTCCTCCTGTTTTCCCGTTGCTTATGGGGCACATGGGTGGCGTATCTCTCTCCTGGACTGATTAATTCGATTAAATTATGTGTTAACGAAGAATCTTTTATCCAAGGACAACCATTAGAATAAGGTTAAGATAAGTTGGTAGATCTTTACCCTACGAAATGATTTTTATTCTTGTAAGCATGCACTCTCATCTTATGATCATCCCGATGTATCGTGTAGTTCTTTATAGACTCTACTGGGCCAAACGAAATTCCGTTCCTCTCAATTTTATATAATTACCATCATCATCATCATTATTACTAAGATAGTAGATCTTCACTTTGAATTATGATCTATAAATAATCTCTCTCTCTCACTAACTCTATGTCAATGATCATGTAAATACCTACCCGTGTAGAGAGCTAGGAAGATCCTAGCTAGGATTAATTTATATAGTTAGTCCTTAATGCTTTCATAGTCGACAGTCCTTAATCGATTCTTTAGCGGTCCAAATGTTTAGTGTGGGATCTAACACAACTCTCTGGTACTTTAATGCATACTTGCTTGGGATAATGATAAAAAAAATTCTTAGATTTACGGTACAGATGTCAATTTATGTTAGTGACCTCCGTCAGTCTTATCTGAGACCTCGGCGATCGGTGGAGGGAAGTAGGAAAAAAATTAAAAAAAAAATAAAGAAAGAAAAGAAAAGGAAAAAAAGAGAGAAAATTTTAGAAAATTTTAAAAATTTGCAAAAATTGTCCACGCAAACGCCATTTAGGACAACCGGCATCCATATTAGTGATTGTCGACTAAAATGGGTCGGAAGGACCATATTGAGAAATCGCAAAAAGATTTAGGACTAAATTAGCTCAATTAAAAAGTTTAGGAATGAATTTACATCCATACAATAGGTTTGAGACTTTTTTTTTGGGTAATTTTCCTGAAAAAAAGGAGCTACATATAATCATCAGATTTCGCGTTAACTAGTGATTAAGGTAGTGGGCATATATCATTTACAATATGAATGCACAACTTATACATCGTGTATCATATATGACTAAAAATCTCATAATATCACCATCTAAGTCAGTTGCAACAGTGAATATGGAATTATCTAAATATTTAAGTTAAAAACTTTACTTAACCCATTTTTTGATTTCCAAATTAACTTTGCATCCAAAGTTAAAACTATACACTACTCTCTCTTCATCAAGTAACCACCTACTTGACACATCTTTAATAACTGCTCACTGCATATTCAATCAATTAAATAATCATTCATCCTCTTAAAGGATGATTCTACGCAACATATCCACCTCATGTGCGTGCGTCACGCGTGTCTCATCACCAGTATAAGTAAAAAATATGAACACAGTACCCGTATAAAGCAAGCTAGCACAATTTTACGCGAAAATGATCAAGATGGACCCAACTTCGCTCATTAAGTATCCGGATTAACTATGTGTTCTTATTTCATGTTGGAAATCATCGGCTGTACTTATCATGCAAATATTTGGTCTAAGTGCATGATATGGTTTACATAAATACAAATTCTCTACCTTCATATCAAAATCAAGTCTTATTCACAGTCGTGCTATGTAGCGTCATTTCGGCAATTGTGAAGTACACAATGGTCATTTTTTCGTGTGATTACTTAGAGATGAAATTTAGAAATATATTAGAAGCAAATATACAAATAAATCAATAAAAAATTTCAGTACAAAGTAGATATTGGAACCTTCGCTCCCCCCTTTTCTAAGCATAGAAGTATTTACTAGCTTCTATGAAGAGCAAAGCCCACTCTGATGCACACAATGAAGAAAACAAATAACCTTTAGATAAAGTGATGATGCCTTACATTAAAATGAAAATGTATTCATGAACATCAAACTTTCGTGTTTCATATTTGGAAGATATAATCACGAAAACCCACCATCAAATTTCGATTTGGTCATGCTTCAAATCGAGATTGGAAGCCTGCAAATTGCAATGTAGTATTGAATTCCCTGAACAAAGAGGGCATCCCATCTTCAAGTGGCCCCTCGTGTCGTGCATAGAAGCTCTTTTCTTTCAACTTTTCTTCATCCACATTCCCTTTTGACAATCCATAGGTCGATAGGTTGCTAAGAATGTGAAAGGATTTAACCAAAGATTAAAGAAAAGAGGGACGGATGGGTCATGTGCGTGCGTGCGATAAGGATGGAATAAAGGTGAGGTTTTTAATGATGCCTTTTGTTTTTTACTTTTTACGAGGATCTCGTGTAGTTCAAGGGACATATAGGCTTGTCCAAACAAAAAAAAGGGACATATAGGGAGAAGAAATCATTTAACCTACACAAACTCATGCACACAATAAGCTATAAAGCAACTTGTAGTTATACGTGGAAGGATTTTACTTCTCAATTTTTTTGGGTTAATTTAAAACTTTTCGAGGAATGTATTTTGAATTTTTCTAATCCAAAATACCCGAAACTTATATGGAAATATTAATATGTAAATTCACTTGTCATTTTTTTCATAATTTTCTAAGTTGCTTAAACAGAAGTCGCTTTTTACTTTTTAAAAAACATAAGCAAACAGAATGGCCAACCAAAAAGAAAACAAATAAAGAAGAACCAAGAAAAAATAAATAATAAATAATCAGAAATTATTGTAGGGTCCATTCCTTAAAAAATTTGTGACTTACAATATGATGTTACTTTCACAATAGCCCAGAGACTGTTATGCTAGTAAAGCCCTTGTATATTATGTCTTCTCTTACCACTTGGGGGTAGGAACTTGATTTCTCTTAGGCTCCGTTCGTTTGGCGGAAAATATTCTCCCGAAAAATATTTTCCGGGTTTTCCAGTATTCGGGGGGCGGAAAACGTTTTCCGTGGAAAAATATTTTCCTTCCCCCCTCACAAAATAGCCTAAGTCTACGAAAAATGACTTCCGCTTCTTCAAAAGCGGAAATCATTTTCCGAGCTTCTTCTTCTTATTCTTCTTCACTAAGGTCGCGGCAGCCGCCGCCGCCGTCGGTTGCGTCGCCGCCGCCCGCGCTCGCCGCTGCCGCCGCCGCGCTGGCCCAGTCGCCTGCTGCCGGCGCCGCCGGTCGCCGCCACACGGTCGCGGCCGCCGCCCCGCCTCCGCTGGTCGCCCACCGCGGTCGCTGGCCCCGCCAGCAGCTGATCGCTGACCGCCGCGCAGCAGCCGGTCCCGGCCGCCGCCGCTGCAGCCGCCGCCGCCGCCGCTGCGCCTGCCGCCGGCGGTCGCCGGCCGGACGCTGACATTGGCCGGGCGGTTGCCGTCGCCGCCGGATGCCGGCCGCCGAACGCCGCAGCCGCTGGCCGCCGCCGACGCCGCCGCTAACGCCGCGGCCCGGCCACCGGTCGGGCGAAAATATTTTCCGAAACTTTTTCATATTGGTCGCCGAACACCGGAAAATTATGTTCCAGGAAAATGACTTTCGGGAAAATATTTTCCAAAAGGAGAATATTTTCCGCCAAACGAACGGAGCTTTAATGAGTCACAGCTCATATTACACTCTTTCCCTTTTTTTAGAAAAAAATTCAAAAAATCTTTTTAAGCGGGTCGCATTTCTCCAAGTTCTCTCCAAATTTAACATTGTTCCCAATTACACTTAAACTCGATTACTTTGATTCAATAATCCTTTAATTTGGCCACCGACCTGTAATAATAATTGCCAACTAACAAACATGTGCTTGTCACGCACATGTTTCATGCCTTTTTTAGGGGAATATTTGTCCCAAAAAATACATTTTCCCCTCGCCATTCCGTGCACAATTGAAAACCTTAGCAACCTCAATTATGTCTTAGGACTAGAGATTCTCCAACATATACTGGAAAATTGGAGATGATAGGTCACTTAGCTCAAGGAGGAGAGCTATAATGAGAATGTTGTGGACTAAAGCAAACCTAACCAGGCGCTTTTCTTGTTGAGAAAATTGAGGTAGGGTCATTAGGGGGTAAGATAACTTTGGGAGGCGTGACATATAGGATGGCGAGAACTCGTTCGTCGGCCAGCAATTACTATCACCGGCGTTGTGCTCACAGGCCAGCAATTAACAAAATCAAATTTGAGAATCTTTGAGAGACGAGCCTCGCTACTAAAGGATTTTTGGAAATTTCATTGTTTTAAGAGGATTAAATAAAAGATTGAGAAGGAAGCTACGTACTCGTGACGACAAAGAATATTAAAGATACAATATATACTTTTGGAAAAGAAAAATCTCAATACCCATGTTACTTTTCAAACTGGGATTGATTGTGAATTTATGAATTGCTCCCTAGTATGAGTTATATCATATCTCATTGATGATTATTGCACAAGTCATTTTGTGGAATAATGGAATATGTTTCGCACCACACCGCTCAAACTCAAAGCGGCCAACCACTGGGGTTTGCCTCAGTGGCCATTACTCCTACTTGGGAAAGGGGAGGTAGAGAATTCGATTTTTCACTTTCTCAGGAGGTTAGGGGTGAAGATGTTTAGTTTTAGATATGGGTTTTGACTTCCACGCTCCGCAAAGAGACATGGCAAAAGTTTGAGACTAAATTGAGAGTTAGAATATGATAGACCAAAAAAAAAAAATCAAAACGGCCCTATAGGCTAGACATTCGATAGATGAAAATATGGAGTAAATTGCTACACCAGCTGAGCAACAATGAAGAGTCTAAGTAAATATCAGGTGCAAGACCTATCTTTCCCATGGCTGCACAAGCTGTATATAATGACGTACCATTCAAGAGGAATTTAATTTCCCTTCCGACACTTATAGAATTGGAGAACCAAACAAATGCTCCTATTTTTCACTACTGCTAGTTTTAGCCTCCAAAATCCTAAACCTATTACACTTTTGCTAATTCAATCATAAACCTTTCAATTTTGTCAATTGAGTCATAAACCTTTGTACTTTTTACCAATTGAGTCCATCCCATCTGGCCAATTTTGATCGGAAATCGCTTACGTGGATATTGGCTGTCCTACGTGGCATCTCCGGCGCTAATATGGAAAACTTTTAATAATATTTTAATATTTTTTCGAATTTATTCTTTTTCCTTTTTTTTTCTCTCTTTTATTTTCTGCCCTGCTTCCCTTTGGCCAGTCCAAGGCGAGGACCGGCAAGGTTGACCTTGCGGCCTGTGGTGAAGCTCGCCCACCCCTGGCTAGGCGAGGTCGAGCCTCACCCAGCCAAGGCAAGGCCGACCTCGCCCTCACCAGTGGTTGGTAGGGGTGAGCTTCGCCAGAGGCTAGTGAGCGGTGAAGGGCAGAAAAAAAAAAGAAATAGAAAGAAAAGAAGAAAAAGGAAAATAAAAATAAATAAATTCGAAAAAATAATAAAATATCATTAAAAATTCCCCATGTTAGCGCCGATGCTATGTCAGCAATTTCCGGCCAAAATTGGCCATATGGGATGGACTTAATTGGAAAAACAAGTGAAAATGTTTAGTATTGAATTGGCAAAATTGAAAGGTTTATGACTAAATTGATAAAAATACAATAAATTTAGGACTTTTTGGATAAATTTCCACTCTCTCACGTGGATGGAGACCCCGCCTGATGCTCCCGCTGGTGTTTCAACTAATTCTGAAATGCTGCTGTAAGTAAGATATGCAAGAAAGGCCGTAATGGATTAAAGTACACAGAGCAGAGTTTTGTAGACTGTTTAAAAGGTATTTACAACGGACAGAATCCAATAAGACCAGCTCGGATGAACAAATCGATACCCTTTTCAATGGACAAAAAACTTCCTTGGACCAAGGTCCAGTTGAACGGGTCATTTATAGCGGTTGTCATATTACTCAGCATGAGAGATCCATGTGACACGCACATGATCAACGGCTTATCAGACCAAGTCCGTGGTGAGGCCAGTGGAGAGGTCGGTGCAGAGGTTGGGCGGGCATGTGAACCCGAACTCGGTCTCAGTGAGGGCGAATTCGGAGTCGGAAAGGCTGGGTGGTGATGTGGTCTAGGGAGGAGAAGGAGAAGAGGCCGTTGCGGGTGGAGGCGGCGGCCGGTCAAAGGGGTAGCAGTAGCTCGGGCCGGGAGGCGTCGGAGGCCGGCTATGTGGACCAGGGTGAAGCTGCCCATCCAGTGGTCTTCTTGACCATCGCGGTGGCGGAGAACTCGTCGTTCGCTGAGGTTTGTGTTTGTTTCGTTCCGAGGGTTTCTCTAGTGTGTGTGTCTGTGTGTGAGAGAGAGAGAGAGAGGAGACGAGTACTTAGAGGAGTCCACTTTTTAGATTTTGGTAGTGAAAAGAAGATGTTTTACTTGATAGAATTACGGACGACCAAAAAGAATGTTCTTAATTGGTAGCGATTCTTTTCTTCCTAAATTACAAATTACCAAAGAGAAAATCGTATGTGCTTATAAACGTCTATATTTTAGGACTTTGGACCTAATTTATATTTGATAAAGATGAGTATGAAATAAATAATTATTACGAGCAATGTTTGTATGACTATAATCAATCTTGATAAAATATAATTAAGAGGGCCACCATTTTCACATTGGAACGGGAAGGTAAGGAGTTCGAAACTCCTCCCCTCCAAATAGGGTGGGTCTATGAGGTTTCCCTAGGTGAGCCCACTAGGCGCCCGCCAAACTCCTCAGAGAGGAGCTCCCAAGTCCAAAATGTGACAAAAAAAAAAGATCAGGTTCATTTAAGATTTAGGAGAAGTTAAATGTCCCTTTTGCTATACAAAAAATTACGAAATAAGTAATATGTATATCTACATGTTAATATGTATATTGTAAAAGTCTTAAATGTTCTGAATTTTAAAAAAAATCAAAGCGTATAAGCCGTAAGATTTGGATTAAGCACAAAGTAAAAAGATAAAAGTCGATGAAAACAAACCTAAATAATGACATTTTGCACCATTCCAAGTTCATACTAGATCACACATTAAAGAACAAAATTCTAAGTGATTTCATTGGTCATCAATTTATCCACCATCTATGTCACATTCTAAATCGAAGTTGTCTATCGCTGTGTATAGTATATCTTTTCATACAAGTCTATGTAATCTTAATAGTTAAACTTATCCCAATTTGCACTGTTTAATTTAAAGTGAGTTCCCGTCATATACAATCAGTGTATGTTCTCTCTTAATGTGATATGAGTCGTTCATCAACAAGTTTTTACCGGAAAAAAGAAATACATCAACGAGTTCACGTTGCGTCCAAAAAAGAGCAAGTATATGTCGAAAGTACTCAATTTCTCCTCTAAAAGAAATATGAATAAATTAAATGGGTAATTTATATCTAAAATAATAAATCATTGTAAGGATCTTGTTTACAATCGCTTTCGGGGCACTTGTCAAACATATTTTGTGAGTAAATTCAATTTTCAAAGCATTGATCGTGCATATATGGGAAAAGCATCAAAAAAATTTTAAATTTATTGCATTGGTATCAATTTGGTTATTAATTTTGTAATTTTGCCAATTTAGTTCTAAATCTAGTCATATTGGTACCAATTTAATACAACCCACCAATCAACCAACGCTAACGTGAATATATTTCTTTTGTAATTTTTTCTTTTTTCCCTTTTCTTTTGGCCGGTGACCGGCGGCTGGTGAGGCTTGCCGTAGGCAAGGGTCGCCCTCGGTAGCCACAGGCGAGGGTCAGCTTCGCCAAGCTGTGCTTAGGTGAGGGTAAGCGTTGGCGAGGCTCCCATTGCCAAATCTAGTGAGGTCAACCCTCACCCAGGCCAGGGTGACCTTGTCGGGCCTTGCATGGGCAAGGGTAAGGCCTGGCAAGGCTCGTGCAATGAGAGCAAAGCAAGAGGAGGAGGTTGTTGGAGAGGATCTCGTCGGAGAGAGAGAGAGAGAGAGAGAGAGAGAGAGAGAGAGAGATTAGGGGATAGTCAAAGAGGAGGGAGGAGACGCGGTAGAGCTGGGGCCACCACTTGAAGACCGAAGGTACCAAAGAAGACGACGACGATTGTGATGACGGCAATAGATGAATGAAAAATTTCTTGGAGAAGCTCATCGCATAAAACGTTTTCCATGTTTCCGTGACTCTTGACTCTCTCACCTGTTTCTATTTCTGCATCTTCGTTGACTTCTTCTTTAGTTAGGATGCGTCATGCTTTGGCTGCGGCATGGTTTTCAAGCAAAGAATTTCGAGGCTACAAGAATCTTTTCCCAAGCGAGGCCAGCCCTTGCTAGGCATGGTCTTAGGCTGGTGCTGGCCACTGCCAAAAAGAAAAGGGAAAGAAAAAAAGAAAGGAAGAAATGAAAAAACTAAAAAAAAAGAAAAATTTATAAAAAAAATTAATGATAAATTATAAAAAATGTCAATGTTAGCACCGGCTATCCAGCCGTCTCATGTAGGATGGCTGGTATTCACGTTAGCGATATCCAACTTATATATGTTAGATGGATTGAATGGTATCAATGTAGTAGATTTAAGACTTTTTTGGTACTTTTCTCCGTATATATTGAATGTACTTTATTTCTCCTCTAAAAGAAATTTGAATTCCCTATTTCATATTCGTATAAATTAAATAGTTAATTTATATCTAGAATAATAAATCACCATAAGGGCCTTGTTAACAAGTGCCTCTAGGGCATTTGTCAAGCATACTTTATGAAGAAACATTCAATTTTCAAAGCACTAATCACGTATATGTTGAATGTACTTACTTTCTCCTCTAAAAGAAACATGAATTCCATATTTGATATTTGTATAAACTAAATGGTTCATATAAGTCTAAAATAATAAACTACCATAAATGTCTCGTTAATGAGTGCCTCCAAGACACTTGTTAAATATATTTTATGAGGAAACATTCGATTTTCAAACCACTGATTATGGATATCGCGGGAGTAATTCAATGCATTAAAATTTTTAAGATTTCTTTATTTAGTTGTTCATCAAATACCCCGAAATACCTATCAACAAAATTCTCCTAATAAATCTAACAAGTTCGGTAACTCACATCTTCACGAGTTAATCGATTCTTACATGTTGAAGTCCTGATCTTCTTGAATGAATTGATCCCTCTTAATTATACAATTCTTTATGACAAGTTGACAGTATCGGATTTCTCGGGGAGTAAACGAAGCGAGTAGGTTTAATTTTATAATTCTATTTAAGGGCCTTCCAGTTTAGGCTATCAACCCGGCAATTAAGTGATAGCTAGGCATTACGCAATGTAGCTCTACAGAGTCCAAAGCAACATGAATTGCATTTTTAGGCCAATTTTTTTTTTTAAATTGCATATTTATGCTCTCAACATAAATTTGGCCTCGTTTTTAGATTTTAAAAAAGACAAGAACTTCCGCGTTGATGCAAACATGGCCACCATGACTTTTTCCATCCAAATAGTCCTACGTGGCTAAAGGTGTGGACGTGCCGAGCTTTTGCCGGCCTCGTTGAATATATTAAGGTTAATCACAAAAAACCTCAAATTATGCCTATTATGACATATTGATCCTTAACATTTTTTTTGTGATGTCAAAAACTCCAAATTTAGCCTGTGTGACACAATTATCCTTAGTCAAGGTTCCGTTTGATTATTTTTCATCTAAAATAGCATAGTTTTTATTTCACTCAAGTTACGTGGGCTCCATGTTAATACGGTTTGTTTTCCAGCGTTTATATAGGCAGATTTTTAACGGTGCTCATTGAAGGAACCTCGATGGAAGTTAAATGTGTCATATAGATACAAGTTTGGGATTTTTTATATCATAAAAAAAAGTTTAGGGTAAATATATTACGGTAGGCATATTTTGGGGTGTTTGGTGGTTTTTCCCTAATTTTAATTTAGTTTTCAAAGGACTATGAACGAAATTTTATTGACTTATTTACAGTCGTTGCCTATTTAGTTAATAAATGGTACATATAAGAACCTCATCTTATGAAGGGTATATGAAAATACTTAGGTTCCGTTTTGAACAGTGGCATTAAGTTGCTTCTTGGACACATGATAGCTTTTGCCATCTCCCTCTGTTACTCATTTGTATACTTTAAATTTAGGGATAAGTGCATTGAAAGTCCTAAAACTTGTCACGAAAGTGCAGTTGAGTCCTACAACTTTCAAAAAGTGCAATCAAAGTCCTAAAGTTTATCAAATTGGTCCAATCAAGTCATTCCGTTTATTACACTTTTTAAAAAGTTTTAGAACTTGATTGCACTTTCGTTACAAGTTTTAGGACTTAATTGTATTTTTTGAAAGTTTTAGGATTCAATGGCACTTTCTTAACTAGTTTAAAAACTTGATTACACTTTTTGAAAGTTTCAAGACTCAATTTCATTTTCGTGACAAGTTTTAAGACTTGATCACACTTTTAAAAGTTTTAGGACTCAATTGCACTTTTGTGACAATTTTTTGAACTTCCATTGCATTTATTCCTTACATTTAAAAAGTCACCCTTGTTTAAAAATCCTATTAACACTTAACAATAAATATCTTTCTCTATAGGTTGAGGCTCTGTCGTTATGACTGTCGTGCCGCGCTTTCGCAAGCTAAGAAGATACTTTCGTTTGTCACGAATAAAAAAACTGTCCCCGAATGAGCTACTAAGGTCCGAAATGGATATTTCGCTCAAACGTCTCGCATACATCCCATCACTAGACGAACAAAGGTCTCACCCAGACCATACCTCACGAGACAGCGGGTATTCGTCTTTTATTTTTCTATTTAGCCTAAGTTTTGATTTGGAGTCGCCACTAGTCATTATTGATCGACTAAAAACCTAACCGAGGTATGGGAGAAATACCATGATTTTTGCGAACCAGAGATTACATGGGTAAGGAGACTTGGTTACGCTAATGATCCCAAATTGAGATCTCTAATGCTCTTTCGGTACCTAAAACGATCCGAAATGTCTAACGTGTCATGGGAGTTCTCAAGGTCTATTCACTAATTCTAGCCGTTCTACTCGAGAAAGCAATCAATCAATTATTAAATGCGCAATCAATTCAAATCACAATCAGCATTCCTAATATTGTCCCTAAAAGAAAAATCAATCAAAACAACCAATGCCTAATAAAGCCCTAATGGCTTATTCATTTTAGGGGTTTTAGGGTTTTTTAGGAGTTTTAGGTTTTTTAAGGGTTAAACCCCCTTTAATCCCTAAACTTGAAAATCTTCAAAAATGCCACTTGGGTGCCTCAAAAATTTTAATTTCACTCAAATTGGGTGGCCACAAGTGTTCCAAGCATTCCGGTGAATTTTTGAATTTTTTGTTTTTTTTTTGGGAAAAGTTTTTCTGAATTTTTCACTTTCCTGAAATCTATATATTTTTTTTACATTTTCTAAAAATTTTTATGATTTTTTATGATTTTTTTAAATTTTTGTGAATTTTGGAATTTTGCCAATTTTTATGATTTTTCCGGAATTTTCTCAATTTTTTTTATGAATTTTCTAGAATTTTTTGATTTTTCCAGATTTTTTAATTTTTTTTGGAATTTTTTTTATGATTTTTTTATTTTTGAATATTTTATTTCCCGCCAAAATTGAACCGGGCCGGTTCAGACCGATCTGATCAGGTTAGATCGCCCTGAACCGGTCTCGGCCATCTCGGGAAGGGACGGTGCAGAAACGATGCTATTCCTTTGCATTTTCTCTTGGGCATTTCATCGAACACATGGTGGGCTTAAACTTCTATTAAAGCTTATCGAGATAGATTCTTCAAGCCAATCTCCGGTGACTTTCCAGCGATCATCCGATCATCCTCATAGCTCCTAGATCTACTATCTTACTTCCGCTAACCACCTAGCCCCGTTATATCGTCGTCGGACCATTGTCAGTCGGCGAAAAATCGAGTCTAAAACCTAACTCGGAACTGACTTAATCGAGCATTTCTAACATTCAGATTGTCAATCCAATGCACCCTAGCCGTTTCTAACAATCAAAACAATAATTAAAACATCAAACAGAATCGGAAATCACTAACTTGAATGGCCATTGGCTGAAGGAGGCACTCCGGTGAGGGGTAGCAAGTTCCGACAAGAGAGATTCAAGACCGACTCGGTGCAAGATGCAAGTTCAATGATCCAAAATGCAAGAATCGAGCAAAAACTGATTAGAAATTAAAGAATGAAACTTGAAATCAACAATACAACAAACAAATCAAAAGATTAACTAAGATTTAACTCAGTTAATGATTTTGGCATTTTATCAAACGATTGAAGTGCGACCGTTAAAGAGTTTTACCTTTTTCAATGGAGACAGATTCTGAAATTTCAAGTGACAAGGAGACTCTAGAATGATTCTCCAATGCCTTTTCTTTGAGTTATTGATCTTCGTATCGCCAGGAAAGCCTTGGATCGATCGATCGGAGCTCAGTTTCAAAGCTTCGCAGTCAGCTTTGTTGACACCTGATTTTTAGTTAATTTTTTTCATATTTTCAAAAATCTCAAAATTAGGACTAAGAATCTTGACCAAGCCTAGAAACCTACTTCTAAACCAAAAATAAATTTTTTATCATTTTCCTACATTTTTTCTTAATTTCTGTTAGTCAAAATAAGTGAGAAAATCAAGAAAAATAGCAAATGGAATCATAAAATTCCATAAAAATAGTCATTAGTCTTATTTTGAATCCAATTTCATTAACACATCATCAATTTTGAAAAATCTCAATCAGGTATGTGTTTTTCCCAAAATTGGGCAAAATCAAACCCGAATTGAACTAAAAATGCAATTAAATCTTTTCTAGTCATTTTTAAGTCATAGTGTCTTCACAACAAATGATTCTAGGACCTTGAATTACATAATGGTCAGTTCAATTGCACAATTTGTCATAGAAATCAGAAATCCCCAAAATTCGATTGAAAATTAGGAATTTTGAGCCCAAATTGGGAATCGTGCCCAATATGAAATTGTCAAACCATGAGACTATCATTTCTAGGGTTAATCAGATGTGGATAATTCAATTTTGGCATCAATTTTGCCTAATTAGGTCATTAGGACATCAAATTGAACAAAACCCTATTAACCCAAATACAAAAATGTGAAAATCTTGGACATGATTATAACAAAAATTGGGGAAAATCACATATTTGGGTTCAAAATGTGATGAGGAATTCAATTTTGGGGTTTAATTGGGTCAAAATTGAGCTTAATTTGCGAATTTAGACCAACCCGGGTCTGTCGGGTCGACCGAGTCAACCCGACCCGACCCGGGTCGTTCATCTTCCTTACCCGACTCACCCAAAACGTGCACTAAACCCAGAAAAACATTTCAAACCCGCTGCTTGGCCAATCTTTTCCATCCAATTTAGCACGTGAAAAATCACACGAACAGCTGGAGAATCTCCAGCTGGCATGGTTAATCGGTTATAACCGATTGGAAGGAGGTGGAAACGAACTTTAGGCGGGAATTTTGATCAACAAAAACAAGAAAAATTGAAGGGGACGAGGAGAAGGTGTTCGAGAAAATTCCCGAGAGAGAAGAGAGAGAGAAAGAGACGCGAAAGAGAGGAAACTAGTGAGAGAGTGAGTTGAGACTCCCTGATGCCTAGTGATCAACGCTTTTCCGACCAGGAAAGCACCGGCAAATAGGTCTCGTCGGTGAGTTTCCTCACCGGCAAACCTACAACTAAGCCTACTGTGAAGGCTTGAAACGGTGCTTCGGTCGATCAATCCAGTGACTCTCCGGCGAAGTGGAGACCACAGTTCGATAGTCCATGTGTTGTAGAACATCCCCACGGCTACATATCAGCTCGGGAGAGTCATTTGATTCACTTCCGAAACAGGTAAAATATGATCTTCATCATATTTTTCCAGAAATTCCAAAAAATGAAGATGAACTTGATATTGTTAAATCGGTGATTTCTTTGTTGATCTTGAGTGCCTTGATGTCAAAAACAAGTTTCTGATCATGTTTCTCTTTGTTTGATTGCAAAACATGGATTGAATATGCATCAAATGAGTCGGCCTCCATTTTTAAACCATGCTGGAACTTGAAGAACCTTCGCCGGAGCATCGCCGTGGCCTTAGGCCACTCAAGTTAGTCCGTTTTTACCTTGTTTGGTGTTCTAAAAGTCATCTTGATCGACGTAGACGGCTAGGGTGAATAAAATAGGGATTTGGAGCTTCTGATAATGCTAGGTTAGGATAATAGCATATTAGCATTTTCCGGCCGGCGAAAGAGGTCCGACGGCGAATCTGTTTATTAAGATGAATAGTCGGTAATGCAAAGAATACACAGAACCTAAAATCTAACATTAAAGCTTGCTGGAAGGTCGCCGGAGAATGGTTCAAAATGGTAGCCTCGAGAACGTAGAACTAAGATTCATGCCCATGAAGTGTTCGATAAAATACTTAAGAGAAAAGGGGCAAAACGGCACCGTTTTTGGCACCGTGCCTGCCGGAGGAGGTGATCGGCGCCGGCGCCGGCGAGGCTCGATTCGGCCAAGCCGAACTGGGTTGAACCGGGTTGGTCCGGTTCACCACTTCGGCGGGAATTTTAAAAAGTAAATAAAAAATCTAAAAAAATTGAAAAATGAATAAAAATCGATAAAAAACTAAAAAATTTTAAAAAAAAATTCAAATTTTTTTTTATAAAAAATAAAAAATTCAAAATATTCTGGAAAACATAAAAAATTTCAGGAAAAATAAAAATTTTCAGAAAATTCATAAAAATTCAGAAAATTTTAAAAATACAAATAAAAAATGTGAAAATTTTAGAAAATCAATAAAAAATTGGAAAATTCAAAAAATCATAAAATTTTTCAGAAAATCATAAAAATCAATTCTCGGTTAATGAAATTCTCAGAAATTCAGTTTCTGAAAAAAAATTTAAAAATTTCAAAAATTTACAGAATGGTTCAAAAACACTGTGGCCAACCTTAGAAAGTGAAATTTGAATTTTTGGAAGTGCCCAAGCGGTATTTTTAGAAAATCTCAAATTCAGGGGTTATAACCCCTAAAAAACCCTAAAAACCTAAAAACTGCAAATCATGAAATGAATAAGCTTCTAGGACTTCATTAGGGTTTGGATGTCTTGATTGATTTTCATTTTTAGAGACCATTTAGGATTGATTGATTTGATTGACATTGATTGCGCATTTAATTCTTGATTGATTTTCCTGCGATTAGAATGGATAGAATTAGTGGGTAAGCCTCGGAAACGTGCATGACACGTTAGACATCGTATCGTTCTTAGGTATCGAAAGGGCTTTAGGGATCTCGATTTGGGATCATTAACGTAACCAAGTCCCCGTACTCAGAATCTCTGGTTCGTAGAATCGTGATATTTTTCTTATACCCCGATTAGGTTTCTAGTCTACCTACCAATAATGACTAGTGGCGACTCCAAAATAAAAAACTTAGACTAAATAGGAAATTACCATCCCCTGTCATGTGAGGTATGGTCTGGGAGAGACCCTTACACGAAAATACCTCCTTAGCGCGCAAATCCCGAAAGTCCCGAAAAAAGCGCGATGCGACAAGCTTGTCTCGGAACTTTCGGTGTTCACCGTAGGGACCAATTTGCCAGCGCTTTTCCGGTCAGAATAGCGTTGATCGCTCGGTCTTAGAAACCTCAACTCACTCACTCTCTCTCTCTCTCTCTCTCTCTCTCTCTCGAAACTTTCGTCGAACAAGTCCTCCTCTTGGATAATGACTTTCCCACCTCTTTTAATCCCTTCACCAGAACAATTCCGGCCTCTAACCGACTGGGGGATAAGGATGGACAGCTGGAGATTGTCTAGCTGTCCAATCCATTTAACACGTGCTAAATTGGGAAGATTAAGTTGGTGAAGACACAGCCCCGAGCAAATATTTTCTTTTTCTCCCGCACATTGCCCAGCCGGGTGAAGGGGATGATCGACCTGGGTCGAGTCGGGTCGATTTGACAGACCCTGATTGGTCCAAATTCACCAATTAAACTCAAATTTGACCCCATTTCTCAATTCCAACCCAAAATTTCGAATCCTTGACACATTTTATATTGAAATATGAAATCAATTTGAGTTTTTATTTCAATTAGACCAAAAATTCCCAAATTTGAATTCAGATCAATTGGGCTTTTGTTCAATTCAATGTCCAAATGATCTAATTCCGCAAAATTGAGGCCAAAATTGAGTTACCTATGATCAATTACCCCTAGGAAAAGTATGGGTGTCAATAAAAAATTTCAGATTGAATAAATCTCCAATTTGGGTCTTCAAATCCCTAATTTTCAATTAATTTTGGGGCTTTTCAATTATTTTGTTAAATTGTGAAATTGGACTGACCAATATGCAATTCAAGGTCCCAGAATCAATTGTTGTGAAGACACTATGGCCTAAAAATGACTAAAAATGACTCAATTGGATTTTTTGGGTTCAATTAGGGTATGAATTTACCCAATTTTGAGAAAAAACATATCTCAAACTGAAATTTTACAAAATTGAATCCACAGGGCTGAAATTGGATATAAAATAAGACTAATGGCTATTTTTATGGAAATTTTGAATTTCATTTGGTATTTTTCTTGATTTTCTTCCTATTTTTATTAACAGAAATTAAGGAAAAATTCACAAAAAATCTAAAAAAATATTTTTTTGTTTAGAATTAGGTTCCTAAGTATGGCCAAGGTTCCTAATCCTAATTTTTTTATTTTATTTGAAATTGAAAAACTTTGACTAAAAATCAGGTGTCAACAATGACTGAGCTAGTTGATCTTGGCTTTGCCGACATCACCGGGGCGAAATATGGTTCCATCTGGATCGAAAGGGCTAGAGACCGGTTCCGTCATTGACGGAGATAGAGACAAATTCGGCTTCGCTAAGTTTAATATCTGGAAGCCAAAATAATTGGACAGCCTTCTCGAAGAATTCGAGCACATCCCCGAGGTGGCCCCTGCAAACGCATTATCTCGTTTTTTTGCCCCGTTACTTTTGGCTTAGTAATATTTGCACTATTTCTCATTCTCTGGGGAATTCGATTCCATTAAGGAGCTACCTTTCTGCCGTTATGTGCTTTTGATATCCTGCTTTTTCTGCAAATAGAACCAAGATTATGGTCCTGATAGCAATTATTATTCGTGGGACAAGGGAGAATTATAGGAGAGAACCCAAACAATGATAATGCCACATTGTCGTGCCCCAATTTTAATCTTTCCTTCTTATTTTATTTTGTATCTATTGTTTGCCTGTGATTTTTCAGGGAAGAAACAATTAAAGTGGGCAGGCTCTGTTAATGAAAGTTATCAACTAATGATTGGCCATTTAGCAAGGGATTATCAACGAGCTGATGTTCCCTAGGGACAGGACGCTCGCCCCTCTTGCTTTTGGCCTACTCATTATGTAGGGTTACAAAGTGATCAATTCAATTTCATGACATATTTAACTAAAGTGAAGATTAAGTCGATTGCATATGAATTTAGAACTTACCAACCGCTGCCAAATATTTTAGGGGAAAATTTCAAATAGAGGCATGCAATGAGGCCATTTTCTCCAAGAGTCCTTATAGTGAGTGTTGTCTCAAATAAAAGCTCGAAGTTGCCAACTTAATTTCAAATAGACCCATGTGTCTATTCTAATGGCAACATTGGGCAATTTTATCCGAAATGTTCATATTGACCTAAATTGGAGAAGTCCAACTTTAGGCCCTTATTGAAAATTTTTCATATTTTGAAGGTGAGAAGAGAACATTGTTTGATAATAGCCACTAAATCAAGGGAAATGGTGTGACATCCAGAATTTCCTAAATTAATTGATAATATTTAAGATAGAACGGATGTTGATTGGCATGTGTAGGTCGCTAATTATATAACGCGTGGAAAATTCGAAAGATACTTTTTGTGTTCATGATTTTTTTGAAATGCGATTCTATTAGGGATATAAAATTACGATGAGTCATAATTCAAGGAAATAAATTAAAATGTTATGTCTAATAAATTAAACATGGATGTCTACTACTTTCAATTTCCTTAAATTAATAGATATTTATACATATATTAATTATATAGATGGTGAAAAATCTATCACCATAGTAAACGTTGGCAAGTATCGATATGCTCCGAAATATGGATCGGATAATTTTCGAAAGTTAAAAATTTACCGAGTTGAGATTCCCTTAGCGTGTGATAGCTTTTGCTGATAATATTAGTGGGTTCAAAATACATTTCTAACTTATTGGTGTTTAGAATGTACATCCATTTCTTGTTTCTTGTTTATTTATTGAAATGCAAAATATCTTGACAAGTTATCAAATATCTACTTTGAATCACCTAAACTAATCCATTTGTTAGTTGGTCACATCTCCTTCATTTTATACCACAAGCTTCAACCCCAACTTCATCATTGCTTTTAACATTAATTAATTTTTTTTATCTTTTTTTAACTCTTGTGAAGTCTTCCAAATTCATCTCTCTTCTTGATTGTATAACCCCCACAATTCAACTACAAAATGATTTCTATCACATTTATTGCAAAGAAGAGCCAACTCGTTCCACATCTTCAAGCCCCAAACTTTCCTTTTATATTTTCACCTTTCCAGTCTTTTCTAATAAAAGCAAAGGTTCCAAACTTGTGTTGTTTAAGCTTTTAATCTCATCTCCCAAGTGTTTATAAGGTAAATTCATTGACTTTATTTTCAGTTTATAAAGCTAGTTTTGTTGTTTTCTTGAAGAATGAGAGTGTTACTTTTTATTGTTTATTTGATTTCAAGGTGATTAAAGGCTTTGTTTGTTCAAGATTCCATTCAAGGTAAGTGAAAACTCCATGGACTAAGTTAGAGGGAAAAGTGCCAAAAAAGTCCTAAACCTTTTGCATTGGTGCCAATTTAGTCCTAAACCTTTTTTTGGTGCCAATTCAGTCCTAAACCTTTTGCATTGGTGCCAATTTAGTCATAAACCTTTTTTTGGTGCCAATTAAGTCCTAAACCTTTTAAATTGGTGCCAATTCAGTCCTAAACCTTTTTATTTTTGTGCCAATTCAGTTCTTCCGGTCAATTTTGACCGGAATTTGCCGACGTGGATGCCTGCCGGCCGACGGCCGGCGCCGACGTGGCGTTGACGTGGACAACTTTAATAATATTTTAATATTTTTTTGAATTTTTTGAATTTTTTTTGGGTCCCCCCCTCCTTCCTTTGGCCGGTCGCCGGTCCGGCGACCGGTCAGAGGCCAGAGGCTGGCGAGCTCGACCTCGCCGGCCACTGGTGAGGGCGTGCCTCGCCTTGGTCGGGCGAGGCTTGACCTTGCCAGATCTGGCAAGGTCGCGCCTCGCCCGACCATGGCGAGGCTCGAGCCCTTGCCGAAGGCCGCGGTGAGGGCGAGCCTCGCCATGGTCGGGCGAGGCCCGACCTCGCCAGATCCGGCGAGGTCGGGCCTCGCCCGACCATGGCGAGGCTCGAGCCCTCGCCGGATCTAGCGAGGTCGAGCCTCGCCGGGTGAGGCCGCCGCCCTCGCCAGTGGCCGACGAGGTCGAGCTCGCCGGCCTTTGGCCGGTCGCCGGACGGGCGACCAGCCAGAGGAAGGAGGGGGGGACCCATAAAAAAAGTGGAAAAAAATAGAAAAAAAAGGAAAAAAATAAAAAAAATTCAAAAAAATATTAAAATATTATTAAAGTTGTCCACGTCAGCATCACGTCAACGCCGGTGACCGGCCGCTGGCTGGAAGGCGTCCACGTCGGCAAATTCCGGTCAAAATTGACCGGAAGGACTAAATTGGCACAAAAACAAAATGTTTATGACTGAATTGGCACAAATTTAAAAGGTTTAGGACTTAATTGGCACCAAAAAAAGGTTTAGGACTAAATTGACACCAATGCAAAAGGTTTAGGACTGAATTGGCACAAAAAAAAGGTTTATGACTAAATTAGCACTAATGCAAAAGGTTTAGGACTTTTTTGGCACTTTTCCCCTAAGTTAGATTGATCTACATGGTAGTCTTGATCTTGATTGGTTGGTGTTTTCTCATTTCATTAAAAATTTCGATGTTAAGTTTAATTGGACTTAAAGTTGGCATGTTGAGCAATGGTGATTTCAGCATAAATTGAAATCTTTAATATGTGCCTAGAAGGTATTTGAAAGAATTTCCAAAAGGTTTTATTGTATCTTGAATGGGAAAATGTGAGAAAATGACAAAACTAAACATAAGACGGGCACTTTAGTAATTTTCGACATGTATATGTGCAATTTTGTAAATTTTGAGAATTGAGAGGGGTCATTAAATGTGACATCCTGGTCACTACTCAGCAGACCCGAGTGCCCTTGAATACTTAGGGTGCACATGGCAACGATTTTGTGCCCGGGAACTAATTCTGCTCAGAAATAATTCTTTTTTATTCTGTGCCCGGGAACAATTTCTAAGCATTTGAAGGCGTTTGGTAACTGCCCAAAATTTCTATTCTTAGAATAGAAAAAGAACAGAAATGCGTTTGGTAACTACACAAAATTTCTTTTTATTAATAATATTTTAATAATATTTTGAATTTTTTTAATATTTCGTTCTTCTTTTTTCTTTTTTTTCCTTGGCCATGGCCGATCGCCGGCGCCAGCGACCGGCCACAGGCCAGGGCCGGCAAGGGCATCGCGGCCCTCGTCGCCCCCCTCGCCGGTCGCGACGGCGAGGTCAGCTTTGCCTTGGCCGGGCGAGGCTCGACCTTGCCCAGATTTGGCGAGGCCGACCTCACCCAGATTTGGCGAGGCCTACCTCGCCGTTGCCACCCCCGGCGACGGTGAGATCGGCCTTGCCAGATGACGGCGAGGTCGAGCCTCACCTGGCCAAGGCGAGGCCGACCTCGCCGTCGCCGAGGGCGGCGAGGGCCACCCTCGCCGGTCACCGGTGGTCGGTCGCCGGCGGTCGGTCGCTGGCGGCAGGTTGGTGGCGGGCCGGGAAGAAGATGAAGAACAAATAAAAAAAGAAGAAGAAAACCAAGAAGAATCAGAAATGGAAAAATTGTTCCAGAATCAAGAAGCTACTTTTTTTTGCTTCTTGATTCTGTTCCAAAACTAATTCTGGGAACAATTTTTTGCAAATTTGTGTCCAGGCACAAAAATTTTAATAAACGGATTTCTGTTCCCAAACTGATTCTGAGAACAAAAGAACATAAATTATCACTATTTGGCAAGTTGCCAAACGCCCCCCTTAGCCATTTGATCGACGAATAATGAAGGTGGATCGTGCGTGGACAAACTAGACAACCGAGGTTGGGAAATGCTTTAGTCGATCGGGTTTGAATTTCCGCGCTAAGTTATAAGTACATTCAACGGGTTCGATGTTCAATCACATACAAAATTAGAACGCGGAAAGCGCCAACGTTTTGTGACCTGACACGATTTCTCTCTTGTGGCCATTTCCTCTGTTTCTTCCCTTTGTGCGTGCGTGGCGCCACCTAGCCTTGTCACCACCACCCAGACGTTACCACCGCGCCACCTAACCACATACCCCGCCACTTGTCCCTCCGCCGTGCCAAATGTCGCCGCCACCACACCAAGTGTCATCCATGCCTCGACACTTGTCACCCCAGCCAAGTCACACATGGATTTCATGCAAGAAGGGTTGTTGAAGATGAAGACATCTCTCTCTCTTGGTAGATTTCCCACACACACACACTCACACTTTCACTCACGGTTACTCCATTGGGAAGAGAACACCAGAATTGCTTTTGCTTTTTTCTCTGCAAATCTGTTGGCATCGAGAAGAATCAAGAGGATTCCGCGGCAAATTCTCGTACGATTCGACTTCCAAGCAAGTGGATGTCTTCTAATCTATGCTAAGTATGAGTTTTGTTGAAGTAAATCGATGGGTTTTCATTCGGACTCACTTTCTTGCACTTTGTTTTTGAAACCCATATTCGGGTTCACTGTACATCTTCGGTTTGTCATTTTTGTGGACCTAATTTTAAGAAACTTCCTGCTTCAAAGTTGCTCCAAGCATCTTGAAGTTTAACATACTTTAATTCTAGAATTTTTGGAATTTATTTGGGTAGTACGAAAGCCTACTTTCCACCTGTACTAGACTGCTTAGAATATGTTGTTTCGGTGACCTCTACGCCTTCTTGATTTTTCACAAATTTTCTAGAACGATTTTGAACAAACTTTCTCGTAAAAGTTGTTGAGGACTTCTTCCTCTATAACATATAAAATTTGGGAATTTTTGGAGATGATTTGGGTACAGAAAAGAGCTGATTTTGAGAAGCAAAGATTCTGTTCCAGCGAACAACTTTTGGTCTGACTTTGAGCTAATAAACAAGGTATTTATAAAAAGATTTAGACTTTGAGTTCTTCACAAGAAATGTTTCTCAGGGTCTCATCTACATTGTGTAAAATTTTTGTAATTTTTAGAGCTGATTTACTTAGGGAATGTTAATGATTTTCGAAGGCATGCAAACTATCTTTATGATACAATTTTTGGGATTTTTGGATAAAATTTCCTTTTTATGAGTTTTCTTTTAATACTCGTGTTCATGAAGGAAGTCTAGCATGTTTAATTTGCCGACTAACTATTTTCATGCAATTTATATGATTTATGAATGGACAAATGTTGGTTGGTTTGGAACTTGAGATATTTCCTTTGCATTAGCAATGCAAACGACATTTCTAAATTGCTGCACTGTATACGTTGAGGGGCATGGAATTGTTAGTGTGACTGTTCCATCGATCCCCATGACGACGATGCCCTGAAGTTGGGATGCCTGAAGGGGCAACTGGGTTCCTTCGGATGCCTGGGGGGTAACAAGGGTCCCTAGATGTCCTCACGATGTCGTGGTGGGTGCGAGATGCCCGAGGGGTAACTGGGTTCCCCGGAGGACGTTGCAGCCTGAGTTATTGAATCAAACGTGATCGTTCATATTTCTATGTTTCATTTGCATTTCCAGTTTACCTGTGTCAGGGTGCTTCCTGTTCATATCAACGTGCTATTTTGGTTTTGAGGAAGGTTCTCAGACAAGTTGATTTCAAATGGATTTCATGTATTTTATACTTGGAGTTTTCCTAGCACGTGAAGTAACGAATTTATATAGTATGGACCGGTAAACATTCTACTTGCTGAGTTTATACTCATTTGTTGTTGACTATCATCTTTCATATCACTAGATATGCCGATCCCTCCCTTCCTCCACCACCATTAGCTATGGTGCCCCCGTTGATTTCACGGGGCACATCACTGAGTTCGTGGACCCAGACTTTCCTAAGATCGTCTTTGTTAAATGTATTTTGATCTTGACAATAGATATAGGATCCCCCACGGATCCCGTACTCCTTGGGTTCGTAGCCGTGTATGCCCGGGTTGGCCGGCGATTGGTGGGACCTATCCCACATCCTAGTGATGACGGAGTGAGTGACAGTAGTAGCGGGGTGGAGTGAGCCTTGGACTGGATGATGGCGTAGCATTTTTGGAGGCACGGCAGCGATTTTTTGGATGTACCGTGGGCGATGAATAGGTGATAGTGTTCATACATGTGAATCTAGGTTGGGATAGTACGACTGATGGTTCTTTTTGGTGTCGTTAGGGGGAGTAGTACCTTTTTGTTTCCCCCAGTGTACCCCGACCTTTGTCACCTAAGTATATAAATAAAAATGAAAATGCGATTGCCATGTTTATATTTTATGCGTGTGTTCCTTTAAATTTTACATGTCTCAGGTTGTTCTTTGATTGTATACGCTTCTACTTGCGTAAAAAGTGAAAGAATACATTAACGGCATTAGAGGTGACATACTGGGGGCGTCACATTAAATAGTGATATTTTATGGTTTAAGTGTTAATTAGTGGGTTACTAAGTGAGATTAATTAAAGGAAATCAAACCAGTTCAAGATAACTAGTTTTGAAGCTTTAGGGGAAAATTTCTAATTTCACCAAGCTAGGGGACTAATATGCAAAAACTGGAAATTCTTGGGACTGTCCACAGCATTAGAAACCTTATGATAAAAGGTGGGATAAGCGCACTAGAAGCCCAAAAACTTTTAAAAAGTGTAATCAAGTCCTAAAACTTGTTATCATTTTCTGCATGTCAAGTTGGGCAGAGTTAATAAAAGGACTTAATTGCACCAACTTTGCACATTTTGAAAGTTTTATGAATCAATTACACTTTTGTGATAAATTTTGAGACTTTCAGTACACTTATCTCGATAATAGGTAGTTAAGTTATTTTTAGAAATGTTACTTAATCTAGACAATATATCTAACTAACCAAAATTGGACTTATTACAAAATTAATTTAAACGTGGGCTATTTTGATAATTTTATAATATCTATGACCTATCTATAGTGTAAATAAAATATTCATATGTTTAATTATAACAAATGAATGGCCTTTGGTAATTAGTTTAAGTTAATATGGTTTGATTAAGTGAAGATTGGAAGTTATGGGTAAACATTGTAAAATAAGAAATATAATGGGACAATTATGTAATTCTAATAATCTAGAATTATGGGAGATTACTTTTAATTTTGATGATTAAGGTGAATTTAATCAAGGCGTGGTCTTAGAAATGGAAATTATACAAATTAACTAAATTATAGAAATTTGATTTTCTAAATAAAATTCATCTCAATAATTTATGAATTTGCATAAGTTCTCTATTAATTGATGATGGCATGGTGCTTAGAGGATGAAGATTTATATGTTGAAGTGCAAATAATTATTTGATTGCCACTGTTTACACGTCAAATGCCAAGAGATTAGTGTGTGTTGTTATTTATAAATGTGATTACTGAAAAATACGTGGCATTTGTTATGTAGTAATGATTTGCACGTGATGATGGTTTGTACCGAATGATGATTGTTTTATGAGTGGGATTGCAAATGATAATAAATGGGTATTTGGTTCAATTGTAGTTACAAGGAAAACCAAAAAATTAGAATGATGGTATTTGCTTTGTACACGGCAATTGTGATGTTATGATGATTTGCATGTCAATGATGTCGTGTGATGTAGTCTTTTGTCACGACCTATTCGCCAGAGAGTGAGCTCTCTTGTATGAGTATGTGTAAAAGACTCGGAGAAAGGATAAATGTTCTACCATCTAAGACGAGTCACTACAAGGTTGAGAGGACATGAAGTCCTATGATTTATACACGATATAATATGGCTTGTGTAGTATGTGATGTGATATTATGAATACCCATCATCATGTAGTTGTATAGTGGTATCTCTACCCTCGCTGATGTAGATGACACTCGTGATAGATGGGTTGAGAGGCATGGCAATGTTTATGATTTTGTCCCTCATGAGTTGGTGGTGACAATGCCTAGTTAGTCGTGATGGGTCCTGATTAGTGACAAGTAGGTAATAGATACTCACATGTGTATATCAGTGAGCTACTATGTGATATTTGAGTATCATGAGATTTGTACGTTCATCTGTGTGCATTTGACTGTTGAATTGTATGTAACTTATAACATCTATTTTATTGTACATGTGATTATAGTCATTTATATGTGAAGCGCTATTTATGTCTGATTTAAAATAATATGTTTGGAAAATGTAAGTGAATACTTGTGGATTAGAATAGATTGATATCCTTATTACTAAAGTGGAAAAGTGATGATAAATTTGAATATGTGGCTGAAGATGTGGATTTTTAAGTATTTATGAATTTATGCAATAATGGGTGCTCATAGAAGATGAAATGATTAATATGTTGTATTTAAATTGGATTACAAGAAAATGAATAATATATTATACATCTTGTACTTCTTGAGTGATTGAAATATTTCATTATGAATATGAAATTAGTTAAAATATAAGTTTTAATATGTATCGTACTATAGCCAAATGTTGAATGACATATCTTAAATTATAGCGATTCTTGTAAGTGATATGTGATAACTCGGTAGTTGTTATTACGTTGTTGTCCTCCCATATCGAGTAATAAGATGATCTTCTATCTTAGATCTACTGAGCTCATTTACCGAGCTTAGGCTTATCCTAATATCTTTTTACAGATATATCAAGTTTGGAATTTAGGGACCTTTAGATTAGCATTTTCGAAAATATATTTGAAGACTGGATTAGAGTGCACAGTGAAAATACGGGTGTATTTCCGTACAGAAGTATTGTTGTACATAGGTTGAGGTTAAGTTATTTATACACTTAAGGATAAATTAGTTATTCATCGGAGAATTGAAGTGAAGCTAAATTATCTATTCATTTGAGATTCAAATTTTATGGGAAATTACAGGTCGTGATAAATAGTCAAATAAGAGCAATGACTTTTGATGATATAATATGGACAGGATTTAGATAAAGGAAAAATGGTGGATTCTTTCATTCGCCAACAAATAGTGAACTTGACGAGAAAGCATGTCAAATGCTGGATGTTTGCTTTTTCGTGCAATTATAAATTGACTTTGCACGAGAGATATTTGTGAATGGATCGGTATACATCTGTTTATTCAACAGATGGGTACGTGTTGAATCATTTAATGGACTTGAATTTTTATGAGATTCGCCATATTATGCGCACTAATCCGGCACGCATCCTGTGATATTTTTTGTTCTTTATTCATGGAATGCTCCGTTAAGCTGAATCAAGATTGTTCACATGTAGGCAGGAGTAAGGAGGAGGAGGAGGAGGTACAAAGTGAGCAAACTCATCTGCAAAGCATGAAGGAGATGGGCAATTAATTCGCACACAAGTTGGGAAGATCAGTCGGTGCAACAGTCACATGGTCTTCAGAACCACTTAGCCGTGGGCCGGCATTGCTGAAAATTTCATTTACTCTCTCTCTCTCTCTCGTAGATTGGTGGTCACTCTCTGTCTCTGACTTATATGGCTGGCACGTTGAACAATTCCTATGTTAATTTCCCACAATTCCACCTCTCCGTAGCCAAGTTCATAACTCAACGTGATCTCGAGATTAGTCAACATCCCCGTTTGGTGTTTCGGGCCCCGAAATCTGTTAATGGGTTATGTGTTAAAAAAGGAATCTTCACGCACATACATTTTATATGCATTATATGGAAATTGATCTTAGTGCTCCAATTTATTTGACTTTGTGCTTTTGAATTACACAATCACTTGTACCTAGCGCGATGCTATCATTTCGCTAAATTAACACTGCCGATGCACCAAATTGCCACCAAATCCCAATTTGGTGCTAATGCTGCACCCCCGTGAAGGGACGCTCCTCCATCGTGGACGAGGGTCGGTAACCTTACTACGACAAAGGGGATTGAGACCCATTTTGACAAATCAGCCAAAACTAAAAAGATTTAGTTGAAACAAAAAGCGTAAGAAGATTGATATTTCTCGGCTTTATGCCTGAAAAACAGAGTAATAAGATCAGATTGCATAATGAAGAATGCATACACAAACTCCAGATTGCTACAATTCTATTCTAGTAAGATTGCAACGAGATTGATAAAATTGAATTGTCAAATCGTATAGTAAAATCATAAGATTTTACAAACTATAAACAATAATTTATGTCTTTGCCCAAAGACAATGAAATTATGTATGCCTTTTCATTTCCTAACTCTTGTCAAACATGCAATTGCGTCCCAATGCCTTCTGTTCTATAATTAATGTAGTCTACTTAATTTGTGCAATCGGATCACTCACTTATTTGACTTGTACAGCGAAGGTCTACACCGTTAGTGAGGGGCCATGATCCTTGCCAGTGCTTTTGGGGGGATGGTCTATTGATCGTTGCCATCTCCGAGCGATCAGAGGAACGGCTAACTTGACCGCGCCGGCACTTGTTGAAGAACGAGCAAAGGGCACCAACAACTATTATGCTAACCTCCGGCATGGTCACAGGCACTCGCTAGTTCTCCCACGTCAGCAAATTGGCAGAGCGTCATAGAATTACTTGATTGAATAAATTTACGAGATTTGATTATAAAAAGAAAAGTTCAGGAACTCAATTACACGTTTCCTAATAGTTAAGAGACAGAAAGTATACTTAAAATCAAAAGCAAACTATATGTAATAAGTACTAGAAAATACAAATGGTTAAGGTGCTTTTAACTGAGGGGATATAATGTATATAGAGATATGGATAAGCTACTTTGTAATTCCATATTGGTATCCTCAGCCAAGTAGACTTAACAGTTTATATCAAAAGTACCCAAGAAACACACCAACCGCCAAATTCAAAGTACACAACAAATCAATCTAAAGTTAAAATAAATGGTTAATATTATGAAAAACCCCAAATTGGTACACCTGTGACAATTTTACCCCAAACTAATTTTTTGACTAACAAAAATCCCAAACTGGTACACCTGTGATAATTTTACTCTCAATTAATTTCCGTTAAATTTTACTGTCAAATTTTTGAGTTTGATGACACATGACAGTTGATGGGAGTACCATTTTGGGATTTTACCCTCTGTTTGTCATAGGTGTACAAATTTGTGATTTTTTGTGATATTCATACAATTTTACTGAGGGTAAATTTGTCATAAATGTATTGGTTTGGGGTTTTTGGTGGTTAAAAAATTAGTTTTTAGCAAATTTGTGACAGGTGTACTCGTTTAGGGTTTTTGGTGGTCAAAAAATTAGTTTGGAGTAAATTTGTGACATGTGTACGAGTTTGGGGTTTTTTTTGGTATTAACCCTAAAATAAACCCTCCACATTTCTCTCAACTTCTTGATTATGATCGTTGACAGATTCTGTCATCTCCAAAAACATCCTCATCAAATTTATCTTTTAGAGCCAAAGTCATTATTCACATAGTGATCAAGATCGTTTGCTCTTTACGATAGTAAAATATCACTAATTTACAATTTGAATATGACACGTAACAACCATGGCACATCGCTAAAACTTAGAGCACTAAAATTGTATTTTTTTTTATATCCGATCATGTGTAATAAAAATTAAAATGAGTTCAATGTTTGAGGAAGAGATGTTTCACAATCTCTTATTTCTTCATGAAATTTAATTAGGTCCTCATATAAATCTGTCACTTGTTTACTAAATTTGATGTCATACAATCACACAATGATATACTTCAGGGTCTTCCTTAGTTCTTCTTTCAATTGTTTATTATCAATAAAATAATGGAGAAAACTAATGGCTGACTCGCTCTCGCTTTCAAAATCCGAAGGTGGGCAATCGTGATTTTGGAGCGTCCCTATCTCAAGTGCCCTTAATCAATGGGGGTTTTCTTACTTAATTGAGCCAACAATAGATATTCACTCTAAACTCTAAGCACGTGATTAAGTCACTGATTTGCCCCCAAAGCACCATTTGATTTATTAATTTAAATTTCCCCTAGAATCTTGCGAAGAAAGGACCGTTTCATGGGTCAATATTTTATGGAACAAATCTGACTAGGACATGCAATATAAGGTACTAACATGTGGAGGTGCCCATAAGTCTCGTTCTCAGATCCAGAGGATTAAAAATATTTTATGTTGTTGGGTTATTGTCAGAATCAATTTGGTCGGTTTCGCGTAAATGGTCAACCATCGATCGAGTTTTCTGAACTTTGCAGCTTCCATGCGACATAAATGCAGTGCAATTTTACCATCGTTTGTGAAACCAAATTGTCTTTCAAAAGCGAAGTTGAAAAAACAGACATTTCGTCGCGGTTAAAATACTCCTATGAAATATTAGGATTGTCGCTGATCTCCTTCCTCCTTTTAACTTACGAATGACTCATGAATTACTCTATTTGTCAAAAAGAGAAGACCACCGGCACATTGTCCAAAAGTCAAAAACCCTAATATGGTCAGAAACACCAGATAATAAAGCAAAACGTATAAGACTTTTTGGGTATACAGAATGGACCAATTAGCATATAGAACCAAGAAGCTACAAAAGTCTAGGGAAAGGGCAGGAATTGTGGTGTGATTGTGGAACCAATTGGTCACACCCATGACTTAGTGATGTGTTGTGTGTATGGAGATGGTGAACAAGGGGTGGTCCATTTAGATACACAAAATCAGATGCTCGTCGAGTTAGTGGGCAACATGGTTTCCTTCTCTTCTTCATCTTACACATAATTTCTAGGAAATTGATTAGTCATGTCCATTACATCTGCCCCCATCACCAATTACCTCTAATTGGGGAAAGTTCTTTCATGGAAGGATCCTGTCTATTTTTTTTATAATATCTTTTTTGTTGTTGTTGGTGACTCGTTCCTTTTCTAAATTCATTGGAATATATCATTTTAAATTAGGTTTAATACCACGAAAAATCCCAAACTAATACACATGTGACAAATTTATTCAAAACTAATTTTTTACCACAAAAAACCCTAAACTAGTACACTTGTAACAAATTTACCCTCCGTTAAATTGGATTAATACCATGAAAAATCGTAAACTTGTACACTTGTGACAAATGGAGGGTAAAATCCCAAACTGGTACACTCATCAACTGTCATGTGTCATCCAACTCCGAAATTTGATAATGAAATTTAATGAAAATTAATGGAAAGTAAAATTGTCACTGGTATACCAGTTTAGGATTTTTGGCGGTAAAAAAATTAGCTTGGGGTAAATTTATCGCAGATGTACTAGTTTGGAGTTTTTTATGGTATTAACCTTTTAAATAAATCAGTTCTCCACATTTTTTTTATATGGGAATATGAGTCTTTCAATCACATATGACATGTTATTATCAGTAGTCACATACAAGTATCATGTCAGTCGATGATCTGGCATGTGACATGTTGAACAAAGGCGAAAAGTTAGATTTTAGTAAAACAAAACTCGGAAATGAGGGTTGAGATTATTTATCGACATGGACATCAACCTACAGCATCTCCTTTTACTAATGAGTAGGGTTTGGATTAAATAATCAACCTATTTATATAGGCTATAGTGGCTCCTCTTTGCCTTCCTCTTCTTGCCTCGAACATCAGCTTTATTATTTTATGAATTTACTTGGAATCTTAATTGATGAAATCTATACACGTTCATTAAAAGTGCACGATCTAAAAAAGTTCATTAGTGTAATAGCTACAACCAAGAAGTATGTGTGATTTGTTTTTTTCTGAATATCAAACTACATTACTAGGCAACCATGCATTTGAGTACCATGAGAGTTGTATTTAGATCCAACATAAACTGAAAGCACAATACCATTCGGACCGATATCAAATCGCTTAAGGACTGCCGACTATGAAAGCATTAAGGAGTAACTATATAAATTAATCCTAGCTAGGATCTTCCTAACTTTCTACATGGGTAGGTATTTACATAATCAATGACGTAAGCATGATATGAGAGAGAGAGAGAGAGAGAGAGAGAGAGAGAGAGAGAGAGAGAGAGAGAGAGAGAGAGAGAGAGAGAGAGAGAGAGAGAGAGAGAGAGAGAGAGAGAGAGAGAGAGAGAGAGAGAGAGAGATTATATATAGATCATAATTCAAAGTGAAGATCTACTATCTTAATGATGATGATGACTATAAAATTGAGAGGAACATAATATGGTTTGGCCCAGCAGAGGCTTCAAAGAACTATACAATACATCGGGATGATCATAAGATGAGAGTGCATGCTTACAAGCATAAAAATCATTTTGTAGGGTAAAGATCATTCAACTTTTTCAAGCCTTGTTTTAATGGTTTTCCTTGGACAAAGACTCTTCCTTAACACATGATTTAATCAAATTAATCAGTCCAAGAGAGATACACCACCCATGTGCCCCATAAGCAACGGGAAAACAGGAGGAAGAAGATTTGTGCTCGGCTTAGGCTCTATAATTAGGAGAATCATGGGTGGGTAAAGCCTAACCCAACTTGACTTTTCAAATAATATCCAGTATACTATGATTATATATAATAAGATCCATTGCTTCATTCTTTTGCGAAACCCTAAAGCTAGATGCGCAATTAGTACTAAACTAATCTAGGTTAAAGGTGCTAAAGGGTAAATGATTAAGAAGGGTCCCTTTTGTGAAGGTTGAGAGATTAAGTGGGAACATAGAAAAAAGGAATGATGCCTTCCCTAGGACACCAAACTGCGTGAAGCAATTAAAGCGACATGTTACTATGTATACTTGACGTGGGATATAATGTTTATTAAATTTTATGTTGCAAAGGAGATCAATGTTACTTGTGGAGAAAGCATTTTATGAATCGGATACATTACATGTCATCGATCGTTATTATTTTTCATTTGCCAAATATTGATTAGAGCCGAGATAGTTTGATATTCATCAATAGGTTTTCTTATTTTATGTAAGGCCACATCACTTTATTTAAAGGCCACTTGTTTTCTTCACCGTGTATATAAGAGTGGACTTTGGCTTTCAAAAAAGCCAGTAACTACTTTTGGGCTCATTTATGCGGCAGCAAAGGTTCCAATATATACCTTATATTAAACATTATACATTTGCTCCTAATGTGTTTCTAATTTGCATCTCGAAGTAATCATACAAAAAATATAAACGCAATCTACTCGACAATTGTCGACATGACACAACATGGCATGACTATGAATAAGACTTGATTTTGTTATGAAGGCTGAAAATTTATTTTTTGTTAATCGGATAATTACACAAATGATCCATAAATTTTGGCTCAATGTGCAATGCCGTCTCTGAACTTTTGATTTTTTCAAAATGGTCCTTGAACTTTAGCCCAATGTGCGATGTCGTCTCTGAATTTTCAATTTATTTAATGTGGTCTCTAAATATTCAATCTAGTCCCTAAACTACTTGAAAATATCTAATGTTATCCTTCTATTAATTTAAGTTTGGGATAATATTGAACATTTTCATATAGTTTATGGACTAGATTGAATATGTACCCAAAGTTCAAGAATCACATTGAACAAATTAAAAGTTTAGGGACGATATTGCAAATTAGACTAAAGTTTAGGAACCACATATAAATTAAAAATGTATGATGATATTGCACATTGAATCAAAGTTTAGGGACCATATGTGTTATTTTACCTCATATCAATGTAAGATAAACACATGATTTCCAACATGAAACGCAAATACATAATTAATCCTAACACTCAATGAGCGAAGTTGGTTTCACCTTGATTGTTTTTTGCGTAAAATTGTGACAGCTTGCTTTACGGGCTACTATGTTCAAATTTGGACTCATAGTAGTGTTGAGGCACATACGCGCTTATGTTACCTACGAAGAGAAAAGAACCATCTTTTAAGGGAGGGGTGATTATATTATTGATTGAATGTGCAACGAGTAGTTATTTAAGATGGGTGAAGTGGGTCAATACTTGATGAAGAGAGAGTAATGGGTAGTTTTAACTTTTGATATTATGAGAGTTTTGATGATATATCTTACATAATATATAAGTGGTGCATTCATACTGTACTCAATATATATACACTACGTTAATCTCCAGCTGACGTGATATCTGATGATTGTGTAGAGTTCTCTCTCTCGCTCATGTTTCATATTTAAAGAATAATCACACAAGCCCACCATCAAATTTCAATTGATCGTGCTTTAAATCAAGAGATTGGAAACTTGCAAATTGCAATATGATATTGAATTACGTGAACAAAAGAGGACATCGTATCTTCAAGTCGATCAGGAGTTCGAAATGGACGTAAAGCTATGCAAACTTTAATCAGCAAAAGTGGCCCCACGTGCGGTGCGTAGAAGCTTTCACATTCTCTTTTCCGCTCCATAGGTAGATAAGAATATGAAAGGATTTAGCCAAAAAGAAAGAAAAGAAAAGAAAAGAACGATGGGTCATGCGTGTGCGTGCGATAAGGATGGAATAAAGGTGAGGTTTTTAATGATGCCTCTTTTCTTTTTACGAGGATCTCGTGCAGTTCAAGGGACATATAGGGAGAAGAAATCATTTAACCTTCACGAACTCATGTACAACAAAAGCCTATTATTGAGCAACTCCTGTTTATGTGTGTATAGATATCCACTTTTGCTTAATCTAAAGGGTTAATACCACGAAAAATCCTAAATTAGTAAACTTGTGATAAATTTACCCAAAATTAATTTTTTTGACAATCAAAAACTCTAAATTGGTACACCTATGATAATTTTACCCTCCATTAATTTTCATTAAATTTTACTATCAAATTTCTGAGTTGGATGACACGTGGCAACTGACGAGTACACCAATTTGGGATTTTACCTTCTGTATGTCACAGGTTTACTAGTTTGTAATTTTTGTGTGGTATTAATTCAATTTAATAGAGAATATATTTATCATAAATATATCAATTTGGAGTTTTTAGTGGTTAAAAAATTAGTTTGGAATAAATTTGTCCGGATGTACCGGTTTGGGATTTTTGGTAGTATTAACCCTAATCTAAATTAAGTGTGGAGACCTTTGTGGGATGAGGGATTTTTGGAATTTTCAGGATATTGAGAAAGAAGCTACGCACTCAATCACTTCTCTAGTGTCGTGACAACGGAGAATTTTGAAGATCCAATATTTTAACGAAGGTTTAGGTGAAACAGTATTTATAAGGAAAAAAAGAACATCCCGATACCCATGTTGCTTTACAAAATGGTATTATCTGCAATATGGATTCCTCTCTAGCAAGAGTCACCTTACTCATTGATTCTCTAATTTCACCACTTCTAGTTTCGCCTCCATCTCTCACATCGATGCAGATCTTCAATCCTGCACGATACTCTCACTGGTGTTTCAACTAATTCACTAATTCTGAAATGCCGTTGTATCGTATGCAAGGAGGACACGCATAAAGGGCCGAAATGGACTGACACGCATGATGCAGAGTAGAAGATCCACATCCATGCGGTAAAGACATTATCACTTTCGTGTTATCTAGACCGTTAGAAAAGAATCAACAAGTGCTAGAATCCGACATAACCGGGTCACCATAGCCGCTGTCATATGGACTCCACACGGAGATCCACAGGGGACGCACATGATCAATTAACTTATCAGACCAAGTCCAGGGAAAACTCTTCCCGATGTGCGTCTTCAAAAAGGTAAATTTTGGTCACTCGAAGTGCACAAAGAATGAAAGAGAGGTCACTTGGGCCAGAGCACCATCGAGCCAATATCATCCTTCCTTCAGGCTCAGGAAATTGACATATAGCGAACTTCGACTATCAAATGTTTTGTGAATCGTCTGATTCTTCTGTCCATGGTTTCCCGGGGAAAACAGTCACCTCCACAAGTTCAGGAGTCACAATATATGCATCATCAGTTATGAAGAAAATTGCAGACACACAAGGTTCTCTTTAAATTGGACAATGAGATAGTAGTTGGTTAAATCCAACCAAAATGTCCTATAAAACCTCACGGAGATGTCTGGAGAAGGCTCGGTCCTTGTCCCTGCACTAATTTTTCTTGTACAATAACCTCAAACCTACCATCATATGGCTCAACTTTCTGAAAAATAAAATCTCTTATTTGCTCCAACTAGAGACCTATATAATCTGTGTTCATCGAACTACTTCAGTACCTTGATCGGCTTCTTACCCTGCAATAAACAAGCTACTCCCTATCAATCTACTGGACACCGAAAATCCAGCTACCAGTCAATACATAGTAGACTACACATGAATAAGATAATCAATTCTAGTGCTAAGTGCAATAACTAAATATGTTGATTGGCATTAAAGCTTATACCTTGGAGACCGAGAAACAGATCTAGAGCGAGAGCGGGTACGAGAAGGGGAACGAGACCAGGAACGTGAAGGGGAACGTGAAGGAGAGCGTGAACGAGATCGAGAGTAATATCTTCGGGAACTCCTGCTTCTACTAGGACTTTTACTGCGCCTATATCTTCTGCAACATATACAACACATAAGGATGTCAAAACACATTACTATTACCCATTATGCATCAACTTCTACGACAGCCATCTCATTCTCGTGATTAACCTTAGAAAAAAGCACTGTCACCCACTTCATTGCTGGTATAAGATGATTCAGAATGATAACTGATGATAGACAGAATGAAATTCAACACTTCACAAAATGGGTGACTGAATTTTAGGTTCATTCTCCAGGGAAAAAGACCAGCCTCATATAAATCAAGACATTGTCCATAAGGCACTTAATTTTATGGGTAAAATACAACTCTAATTCTGTAACACAATAGTAATATGTGAACACAACCAAGCACAGGAAAACATAAATATTCCTTCTTTCTCATGGAAATGAAATAACTACTAGCAGTACATAAATGCCGTCTCATGTAATTTTTGACATTATTGAAAGTTCTTTGTTGATAAAAGACCGACCTAAAAAGGCTTCTTTGTTGAACCATATAAGCACTCAACAAAAGCTGGACTATGTTAAGGCAATCGAGAAAGAAAGAAGAATCCGCGACAAAAAAGTATTTGGCCTTGGTACCCCCAAGAAAAGTTGGAAGACAAAACTCCACCACCAACCAATTAGCCTAGTCATACTGTCAGTCGCCTTTCAGCAAGAGTAACTATTAGGGTTCAGTAACTAACCATACAAGTACTTAAAAATGGAAATAGAAATGGTTCGCTATTACAAAAAGCAATTCACCATACCTGGGAGGGGAACGACTGTAGCTTCTGCTGCGGCTCCGATGTCTGTGGCGACTTAATCGGTTTGTCTCTGCTATCTTTTCCAGCCTCTGTCGCTCCTGTTCCCGTTTCTTTGCCATTTCAGCAGCAGTATCTTTCTTAACTGCAAGACAATCAGTTGTAAGCTAGCCTTCATGCAGGACAAAAGAAGACAGCTAGGGCCTGTTTGGTTTAAGAAAACCAGTCCAGTTTTCTGTCTTCATTTTTATTTGAAACTGAAAACAACACTGAAAATACTTGTCATCACAAACTAAAACCTGTTTTCAAAAGAGAGCGAGAAAAATTGTTCACTTTTATAATGACAAGAAAGATAATGTTTTCAAAAATTTTATTCTGAAGGAGATAATACAGTTTACTTTTGAATGAACATGCTTCTTATCTTTAAAACCCCACACAACCAAATATGTACCCAATTTTTTATTCAGTTGAAAATTCCATTTTCATGAACCAAACACGTTCCCAAGGAAAAGAAAAGCCTGAAGCTAGAAAACAGTTTTCATTTCACTTGAAATGAAGATTGAAATGAGCACACATTTGAGAGAGAGAGACAGCAGTGGAAACAAAATGTTTGAACTTTCTTGCTGTATCATGGGCCATACTTTGCCTGTTCAGCTGTTTACTCATTATCCTTTTCAGTCGTTCTTGAGGAGTTTCCTTTTTCTCTCCCTGTTTTGATGGCCCCCCAGACGTTCCTTTTGTTAACTTTGCTAAAGCCGAAGAAGTACTGCAAAAGGTACAGTTGACAAAGTCAAAAGAAAAGTCTGCAGTACATGCAAAAGTGCATGTGGTTAACCCTTTCGTCTGCACACGCATACTCATTAAATGATATCAGGAAGTAAACAGGTTCTACAAATCCAATCATGTACCTCACTGATGGTTTCTGTTTAGCATTCTTTTCCTTGTCAAGGGACACACCAGATGCAGGATCTACATGCAGGGCTTCAAGTATGTGACTGGATAATGGCCTGCAACACGAAAAGGCATTAGGAATACCGATATTACATCGCGCATTTAACCAAGCACATTATGAGTCCAGTTTTCAGGGGATATATGAGCTTCACAAAGGAAGCTTCCTTCCCTTTCCCTCTTTGCATTAGGCCAATAATATTAGGCCTGATCTATTCTAGATCACAAAGGTTTGCCCCAGGTAACAAAACGGGGGGTAAGCTGCAGCAGTAAACACTGTCCAATCTATCTTTGCAATAATTAAAGGTCCAGTGCTCCGACCGGTTCGGCACATCAGCCTGAGATGGAGGAGATGATGGTGGAGAAAGTCCTTCAAGCTTTGGTCCCCCTGGATCACCAGAGCCCCCGAATTCGGTAATAAACTCTATCTTAGGAGTTTTTGGCTTGCTTCTGTGACCATCATTAGTGTGTGATCCATGACCATAACGCCTGGATAATGATGGTGAATATGACGGTGACCTCGATCTGGATCTGCATAAGCAAGAAAATGAAACAGAACGGGGATAAGCATCGTAAGTGACCTATATTAACCTAACAGCTGTCGACCTTCCAAACAATTATTATATACCTTCGAGAACGGGGATAAGCATCATAAGTTGGACTTCGTCTAGTCTCCCTACAAATTAAGACAAAGCAGATTAGATGCTAGATTACATGACAGAGAGCCACTCTGTAGAAAGAAAACAACTGAAGTGACCTATACAAACCATTCTCTCACTAGGACAGAACCAGTCAGTGATATACAAAACAATGTTCTCAAACACATGCACAACTGCCTTCTTTACCTGGATCTCATTTGCAGCAAATGGACATCTTAAATTTTCTTCTACAAGACACTTAACTAAAATACCTTACCGATAGGGATCATGATGAAGAACTCGGGTCCCCGTTATGCGTGCAGCTTCCCTTTCCTTCTCCCTTTCAATCTGAGAAGCCTTCCTCCTCTCCTTTCGACTGAGCTTTCTCTAAAAGACCCAAAGAATGCAATCAGCAACTTCATCAAATCACTGTTTATGACAATGTGAGAATCTCCACCCAATCCACATTTGAAGTCAACTTACAATTGCAGGATCGCCTTTGATGACTTCCTTTTGCCTTTTCTCTTCCTCTTTAGCCTTTTTATCCATATGGACAAGCCAGCCATACCTTTTCACTCCAAAGTCTTTTGCAATTGCATCCATACCTTCATCATTACTATCATCACTGTTAAAATCTTCATCGACATCTTCATCGTCATCCTCCTCCTCCTCATCATCATCTTCGCCATCTGAATAAGCATTTTCCTCCTTCCCACCCATGTCATAAGAGAATCCCACCTGTGAATAGGAGCCCTTGCTTGCAGGAGGCTGTGGCTGCTGAGTTCTGCTAGAATCACAAGTAGAAAGACTCTAAACCAAGGCTGCCTAACATAAGCCAGTAAAGGGAATGCCAAAATATAATATAATTCATACTACTAAAGAAAATCTCACTTGTTCCAGATAGATCTAGGGCCCGTTTGGTAACGTGCCAAACAGTAAAAATTTCTGTTCTTTTGTTCCCAGAAATAGTTTGGGAACAGAAATGCGTTTGGTAAACTTTTTGTTCCCGGGCACATTTTTGCAAAAAATTGTGCCCAGAAATAGTTTTGGAAGAGAAACTAGAAGTAAAAAAAAGTTGCTTCTTGTTTCTCGGCACAATTTTGAGAATCAGTTTTTTTCTTCTTTTTCTTTTCTTCTTTTTGTGTTGCTCTTCTTGGGCTGTGGCCGGCGAGGGCGTCACGGCCCTCGCCGGCCGCCAGCGGAGGCGAGGGTCCCCCTTGCCGGCAAGGGCGAGGCGGCTCGCCGTCGGTCATGGCGAGGTCGGCCTCGCCCGGACGGCGAGGCCGAGCCTCGCCGTCGATACCCACAACGAGGTTGGCTTCGCCGTGGGTCGCGACGGCGAGGCTCGGCCTCGCCAGACTGGGCGAGGCCGACCTCGCCGTCGCAACCCACGGCGAGGTCGGCCTCGCCCGGATTGGGCGAGGCCGAGCCTCGCCGTCGCGATCCACGGCAAGGTCGGCCTCGCCCAAATTGGGCGAGGCCGGCGGCGAGGCAAAGCGGCCGAGGCGGCGGCCGGGGCCGCGACGCCCGGCTCGTGGCCGGCTTGCGGCGCCGGCGACCGGCCATGGCCAAAGAACGAAGGATAGAAAGAAAAAAAATATTAAACAATTTAAAATATTATTAAAATATTATTAATAAAAAGAAATTTTGTGTAGTTACCAAACGTATTTCTGTTCTTTTCTATCCCAGGAATAAAAATTTTGGACAGTTACCAAACGCCTTCAAATACTTAGAAATTATTTCCCGGCACAGAATAAAAAAGAACCATTTCTGAGTAGAAATAGTTCCCCGGCATAGAAACATTGTCATGCGCACCCCTAAAGAGGGAAAAAAACAATAAAAAAATCTCAACATACATGCAACAAATTTTCAAGAATTCCTGACCTGTCAGGTGCAAGTAAAGCAGTAGTTTTTGCTTCCATTTCTTGATTCACATGATGCAAACCCTCCCCGTCCGTAACTGTTAAGGTCAAAACTTAGATTGTAAAGATAAAATGAAATGAAGAGCCATAGAATAACAATAATATTAATTAACCACTTTCAAGTATTGCGCTCATACTAAGAGACAGATAAAAAAAGTGCACATCAAATGTTGAACAAATTTAATGTGTCATATTCAAAAAAGTACCGACATCCTCTACGTCGATGCTTAATTAAATCCCGATAACGCTCAAAATTTACAAACTCCTCTAGTTCTTCCTCTTCTTCGGACTTTTCCTTAACCCGAGAGTGCTTTGACTCCCGAATAAAATCAAGCAGTGCACGTCCATCAAATCTGCATATGAAGAGTAAAAGATGTCAAGATCTGAAATGTTACGTAGAAAACAAGTTGAGGCTGACATGAGATATATTGTTGCTTTTTGTTGCGGAGGAGAGAATGAGGATGTGGTGGAAAATTTAAACACAGATTATTACCTGTCAATTAGAATATCCTCTTTCCCATTCCATGGTATCCTAGAAAAGAAATTGAAAATTAGGTCATCTTCACATCAAAGTAAAATTAAGCAATTATATGAGGAAGTTGCAAAAAAATTGGACATCAAAATGAGGAACATCAATACCACATGAAAAGTTCATCAGCATTTCCAATGCCTAGAGTTCAGACCAAGTTTCTTATCCATGCAAAAAGCAAGTCAATTTTTGTGCATAATTTCCAAAAAAACAGTACCCTCATATGAGATGTTGTACTGACAATTGACCTTGCACCAGAAAGATAATTTCTTCCATGATTCAGTTCATATCATACAGGCTCTTAAAATGGACACCCAATGCATAATAGCCTCTAATGATATCTTCTTTGTAGATTACCCACACAATATTGTCTAAATAGAAAAATTTCACTCCACCATGAAATCTCAAGCTCCAATCATATTGCATCCAACAAGGCTAAATGTCTCAGACAGGCCTTTTCCAACTTCACAACAACAAAACAAAATGGAGGAGAATTTCACCTCACACGTCAACTATATCTAGCGCCAGCCTATAGCAACCTCGAACTCGTCCAATAATAGTCAACGTTGTAACTTGCCATCTTAGTTGCCCAAAGGAATATATCTCATCCCATGATCTATAAAGGCTGCCAACTTTTCACACTCTACAAAAAGACTATTACACAATCTGCTTTCATCACCAACCTCATTCGTCTAATAAAAATGTGCCATTGCCAGGCAATTCATCAGAAGCTAAAATGTATAGTTTTCAAATCTGCAACAAAACCTATGCACCTATTTCACAATCTGGGTACACCACACAAGCAGCGAAATCAAAACCGAGGCCAAAAATCCAACAGCTTGACAATGTTACAGTCGGCGGAGGCAGCAGATACCAAAAACTGAACACAACGCCACACAAACTTCAGCTCCCGAAAGAAATCCCGAGTCTAAAACTCGACACTCATCAATCCCAACCAGAATAACCATTAATTTCCTCGAGATATCAATCCAAAACCGAACATCACCATCAATCCACAGCCGAACCACGAAAAAGAAAACAAAGAACAGAACCGAGAAACAGCCACGAGCAAAATTGAAAATGAAGAGACAGGAAGCGGGTCGCCGTACAATCCTTGCTGGTCCTGGGTGGCTTGGTAGAGGCCGTCGTCGCGGTACATGCGGCACCGAGAGCCGACGGCCTGGATCGACTGCTGCGGGTCGCCGCGCCGCTTGGCCAGAAACACGGCCCGCCTCTGCGCTCTCTTGCGGGCCGCGTCCATCATGTCGTGCACCTTCTTCTCCGACCTCCGCGCCTCGTGCCACATCTTCTCCGACCCCCGATCGATGATCGATCGATCGATTTCCCCTCGATTTTCCTCTCCGCCGTGTCAACGAGAACTCGAAACCCTAAGCGCGATTGCGCGCAGTAGAGAGAGAGAGAGAGAGAGAGAGAAGGAGGGAGGCGTCTTCTGTGGTGGTACGTCGATGCTTCTGGAGCGTCTATCGGCGGGTGCAGCGTCCAGGCGTCCTTGCGTGCTCCCACGATCTACGCCGTCCACGTCGGCACCCGGCAGGGGACGGGCTTCGCCGGGCCTTTCATTGATGTTGATTTTGCCCGATTGAGTAAGTTTTGGGAGAAATTCGATTAGTGATCTCCCAATTTTTCATAGGGTTAATTTTATGAAAACCCCAAACTAGTATATGTATAATAAATTTATCCTAAATTAATTTTTTAACTACCAAAAACCCCAAACTGGGACATATATAACAAATTTATTCTCTGTTAGTTTTCGTAAAATTTTATTGTTAAACTGCTGAGTTAAATGACACATAACAGTTGACATATATACCAGTTTGGGATTTTACCCTCCGTTTATTACAGATACATTAGTTTGTTTTTTTTTGTATTAATCAAATTTAACGGAGGGTAAATTTGTCACAAATGTACTAGTTTTTGGATTTTTGTAGTCAAAAAATTAATTATGGGTAAATTTGTCACAGGTATACTAGTTTGGGTTTTTTGTGGTCAAAAAATTAATTTGAAGTAAATTTATCACATATGTACCAGTTTGAGATTTTTCGTGATATTAATTCTTTTTCACATGACCATAATTTTAATCTGTCTCAATAAAAATACGCGTTTTCTCGATTATGGTCTCTAGCCCATGCTCTTCTTAGCGATTTCATGCGTAATTGTGCCTACACCGGAGGTGCACCCAATCAGTTCGGTTTTCGAAAGGGTGGTTTGAACTGGGTCGGAGCATGTTGGGAGGAAGGGCTTAGGATGTGCTCGCATGTGGGACGCAGTCGCCCTCAAACTTAACCTCGTGAGTTTCGTCACTGTTCGATTTTGTGGTACGGTGAATTGTTGTTCTCATGCGTGTCAGGCCTGGATTGGAGGTTGAATCACAAGTTTCACTGTATACCGATCGAATGATGAACCCGTGATTCCAATGTTGATTAATCTCCAAGTTGGCATTTTTCTTTTTCCCACAAGGGGGTTATACATTTGTAAATCGCTCTAAAATCAATACCAGGATATGCATTCGAATCTCTGTTATTTAATATCTTAATTGTTCTCACAAAATATATTACCGATGCAGTATCAAGGCTAAGAATATGTTGGTTTATTAGAACTCTCCCGAGTTGGACATAAAAATGTCAGGACAAACAAAGTTTGGTGTGAATGCAAAAATGTTATTCCGACAAAAAATGTTAGAAAGTGTGAATTGATGCCGATGGCTAATCTTTTGAAGTAGAAATACGGGGTCGATACTTTCTTTGATTCATAAGGAATATGGGAAAGTCAGAAATTCATCCTTTCCTTTTTTTCATACTCAAATAGCACTAGATAGATTCACTGAAGGATATAGAGAACTTGCTGCTTCGGATGTCATCTATTAGTGACTCATCTATCCAACTAAAGAAGCTGCAAAAAGTTTCTCCCTGATCAAATGCAGCTGGGTTGCAACTTGGTCGATGGTCATGCGTCGTATGGGCTCCTCGACGGAGCAAGCGAGTCCAATATGATATACTGTTTCTAAACATTTTTTAAAAATGCGACTCCTTTCAAGAAGCGAATCATGGGAACTGTCGCGGCTCTCTCCTTGGTGAAGCAGCATGGGATTAGTAATCATTATGGCTTGTTGGGGCAAAGCTTCAGCGACATAATTATGAAGATTCAAATTATCTCCGAATATGTCGCTAGTGGGACTTAATCCTGTGAACATGCCGTAACCGTAGACATCACCTTCTTTTGAAGCCCCGCTTCCATTAGCATATTTTGCAATTTACGCAGGTTGTGGCTTGAGAAATGTCAAAAACAAAAACTTTGGTGAAGAATTGGAAAAAAAAAAAACACTAGTCTTTTGAAGGAAAAGTTGATTATCACAGCCTTAAGGGTGGAATAGCTTTCTTAGAGAGAGAGAGAGAGTGAGATGTTTACCTGAAGCGGCATAACCAACTGTTCCTCTTATACCAACAGAACTCATGTTTGCCTTAGTGTCAAACGTAGATTCGAGGACAATCTTTGCCAACACAAAGTCACCAATGTGTCCAACCATGTCAGCATCTAGAAGGACGTTGCTTGGCTTTAGATCACAATGAATTATTGGGCTTTGGCATTGATTATGGAGATAATCTAATGCAGAAGCAACATCAATAGAAATGTTTATCCTTTGGGTGAGGCTCAATTTCTTCGAGTGCCCATTTGCATCATTTGGAGCTGGATTTGGGTGCAACCACTCTTCTAGGCTGCCATTGACCATGAACTCATAAACTATAGCGTTAAACTCATCACCGTTATAATCAATGCCTGAGCACGCTGTCAGGACTTTTATAAGATTTTGATGTTTTATGTGCTTTGAAACCTCGCATTCTACTTTGAAGCTTTTGAGAGCACCATGCCGTGTTAAATTAAGCACCGTAACCGCGATGACATTTCCATTCGCTTGGAGTAGCCCCTTGTATACAGACCCAAAACTTCCAACCTCGATTAGATTAGTAGAAGAGAAACCATGGGTTGCTTTTAGAAGAGTTCCATAAAACATATTCAACATTGAATCATCTAAGTAGCTTGAAATCGGCTTGTTTCTTTTCTGCTTCAACCAATATAGATATAGGAAAGTGAGTAACAGAGGTATTCCGAGAAGTCCAAAAATAATGGCGATGATAAGTTTCAATTTATGGACTCCTCCTCTACTTTTGGAGTTTCGAGAGGTGCACTCAGGGAGATTAAATTCAGGCATCCCTCCATAGAGCTTTTCATTTCCGGCGACAAAAGTCGCACTCACATTCCTAAAAACTCCTTGAGTTGGTAGTGGACCTTCCAAATGATTGAAAGATAAATTTAGCTTTTTCAAAAATTGACAATGCCCGTAAAAACTTTGGAATTTCACTATAGAAATTGTTGTTGGAAAGATCTAATTCCTCAATGCTTCTTAATGAGCTAATTGGTTGAGGAATGGGCCCACGGAAGTGGTTATCTTGCATTCTTAGTACTCAGTCCATCGCAATTGCCTAAACTGCTCGTGATTTCACTGTCTAGAATATTTCCCGAGACATCCAATTTGTCCAAATGTTTCAAGTTTCCAATTTCCATTGAAAGGACTCCACTCAAATGGTTCCAAGACAAACTGAAATAGACGACGCTCCCAGCTACGGGGAATATAATTGGACCACTAAGATTGTTACTAGAAAGACCTAGGTCTGTCAAGCTCTGATACTTATGTAGGTATGAAGGAATTGGCCCTTTGAAGTTATTATTGGTAAGATATAAACGAGCAAACTTTGTAGATTTTGCAAAGAGGATGGGATTATTCCGGATAGACTGTTGCCTGACAAGCTCAATCTTGCAAGGTTTGAAAGATTCCCTAAATCTGACCGGATTGGACCAAAAAGAAGGTTGTCTTCCATTTGTAATCTTATCAAGTTCACAAATTTACCAATCTCTCTCGAGATCACACCCAATATAAGATTCTGATCCACTCGCAGGAATGTGATAGTAGTGGAGAAATGACCAATGCATACAGGAAGCGTCCCGCCAAATATGTTATTATGCGTATGCAACATTATCAAGTTAGTGGCATTTGTTAATGAGCAAAGGAAGCTTAGTTCATCTGCATCAGACCCTCCACTCCCGAGATAATTAGTGAATAAGGTAACCACCCGAAGGTTACAGAGATTGGCCAATGAAGGGACCTTCCCGAAGAACTCATTGCCTCCAAGTTGGAGCACAATTAGATTCGTGGCATTAGATATCAACAAAGGAATTGATCCAGAGAGCTGGTTCAAAGAAAGGGTCAAAACTTGAAGGTTCGGGAGAGTGAATCCTATATCTTTAGGAAGATTGTCGTAAATCTAGTTCATACCTAGCTTGCTTTTAATCAGCGAAGAGAATATGAAGACCGAAGGTGGAATAGTACCTGAAAGCCTGTTGATTGCCAAGGCGAGCACATTTAGTTTGGTTAGTCAACCTAGAGACTGGGGAATAATCCCACTCAAACCATTTTCGGTATAAAAAATCTCCTGCAGAGATGATATGCTCCCTATGGATGAAGGGATGCTGCCCGTTAATAGGTTCGTGGCAAAGCTGACCACTTGAAGATTTGACAAGTAGCTTAGGTCCATTAGAATTCCTCCAACGAATTGGTTGCGCTAGAGGTCGAGAAGCACAAGATTTGAGCAACCTGAAATATTCCTGGGGATCTCGCCCGTTAGTGAATTATTGGATAAATATACGAATCGGAGCCGACGTAGCCTTCCAATTTGTGGAGGGATTTTAAGGTTGAAGCTATTATTTTTGAGTCTCAATTCTCTCAAGAAGCTAAGGTTTCCAATGTGGGGTGAGATGGGTCCCAAGAGTCCTTGGGAATGGAGGTCCAGTACTATGACTCTGTAGTGTCGACAATCGCACATAATCCCATTCCATCGACAGACGTCGGTGTTGTCGTTCCAAGAGATAAGCACCTCAAAAGGGTCACCTATTATTTCAGCCTTGAATGTAAGCAATGCAAGTTTGTCTGTATTGTTAATAGTAGAAGTGGCTGCACCGAAGCATAACACGAGAAGGGCAGCGAAAAGAAGACAAGAACAATGCATTTGTGCGCAACTAAGACGCGAATGTCCCATTGTATGAGCATGAATTAGGTACTAATTGTCATGCCGTGCCTTTTTTGGGGCACGCTAAGAAGGTACTTCCATTTGTCACGAATGGGGGAACCGTCCCCGAATGAGCTACTAGGGTCCGATATGGATATTTTCGCTCAAATGTCCCACAGACATCCATCACTAGACAAACGGGGGCCTCTCCCAGACCATACCTCATGTGATAGCGGGTTGTAATTGTTTATATTTTATTTTGTCTGAATTTTGACTTGGAGTCGCCACTAGTCATTATTGGTAGGTTGACTAGAAACCTAATCAGGGTACGGGAGAAATACCACGATTCTGCGAACCAGAGATTTTGAATACGGGGGCTTGATTACGATAATAATCCCAAATCGAGATCCCTAACGCCCTTTCGGTACCTAAAACGATATGATGTGTTTAACATGCCACACGAGTTTCCGAGGTATACCCACGAATACAAACCATTCTAAACGTGAGAATTCAATTAATCAATATAAGCAACACAATCAATTGCAAACAAACAATACAATCCTAATTTGGGTCTCTAAAATGAAAACTAATTCAAAACATTCAAACCCTAATAAAGCCCTAAAGGCTTATTCATTCAATGATGTGTGTTTTTTTAGGGTTTAGGGTTTTTTAGGGGTAAAAATCCCTAAGTTAAGGATTTTCTAAAAAATGCCATTTAGGAACCTCTAAAAAATCTAATTTCACTTGCAAGGGTTGGCCACAATGTTTTTGGGTCATTATGTGAAATTTTGAAATTTTTGATTTTTTTTCGAAAAATAATTTTCTGAGAATTGTCCTTTCCGAGAGTTGACTTTTATGTTTTTGAGAAAATTTTTTTATGGATTTTTGAATTTTTGAATTTTTTTATTTTTCTGAAATTTTCACATTTTTTATTTGTTTTTCTGGTTTTTCTCAATTTTTATAGAATTTTCTGATTTTTCAATTTTTTTATTGATTTTTTTATTATTTTCTAAAAACTTTTCCCGCCGAGAAAGCGAATCGGACTGGCCCGGTTCAGGCCGGTTTGGCCGAACCGAACTAGGCATCGTCGGCGTCGGCCGACTCTCCGATGGGCACGACGCCAAAGCGGCGCCGTTTTGCACTTTTTCTCTTCGGCATTTTGCCGAGCACCTAGTGTGCATGATTCAGGGTTTATTGTTATCGAGACCATCGGTTCAAGCTCGTCGACAACGACCCTTTGGTGAGATTTTAACCATTTCAGTGGTTTAATGAAGAGTTCGTATAACCTATTATCAGTCTAACCTAACTAATTCATCACCAAACCATCGCTGGCCAGTGAAAAACCGATCAAAAAAACCTAACTTGCAAACTATCCTAAACAATCCAAAGAAACTCATGGATTTTCATACAGATCTCCCTGGCCGTCTACATCTGTCTAGATTAATATAAAATCATCAAACAAGGTGAGAAAAAGCTAACTTGGACGGCTTATGGCCACAAGGAACATTTCGGCGAGGACGTGCAAGCTCCGGCGAGGTGGTTCATGGACAACCGACTCGGTTTATGCAGGTTTAACCATCAAAATGCAATCAAATAACAACAAAAATATTCAAAGAACTCAAAGTTACAAAAGAAATCGCGTGATTAGCAAGATTGAACTCAAGTTCATATTCTGGAATTTTGTAGAATTGTGATTATGAACGAACTTTACCTGCTTCGTCAGAGAATCAAATGAAGTTTCTGAGTGAATCTGGAGATGTAGAACTCTTCCTTATCACCCGCACTCCGAGTTGGTGGCCTCGACTTCGTCGGGGAACGTTTGGATATGCCGGCCGAGATTGACTTTCAGGCCAATGTGATCAGCTTCAACACAAGTTCACCGGTGAGGAGGTTCACCGTTTAGGCCGATTCGCTGATCACTCGGTCTTGGGACCCTCGACTCACTCTTTCTCTAGAAATCTCCCTTCCTCTCCTTTTCTCTCAGGAATTTTTTTGTCACGCCCCGAACCCTACGAAGCGCAACATCCCTTCATAGGTCGAACTTGTACAACGCCTCAGGAAGCGTCGCCGACCCAAAACCCAAAACAAGAACAATGCACATGCGGAAGCAACCTAAACACCTGTACAAATAAAACAACACGAGACCAAGGATAGCACAACAACAAACAACGGGATAACAAATATACATTTGTATTAACCAGTGAAACATATACAATATCCATTTACAGTGAGCACCAAAAACCAAAAGCGGTCAACGGCCACCACTGATAAAAAGGGATAAGTGGTCCGGGTGGTTAGACTACTAACTAAGGTTGGGCTTCGATAAAAAAGGTACTGGCCCGACCTAATTGAGGCTAAGGCTAACCCTACGGAACCCAGTCTGGGTCGGATCCCGAGGACTCGGAAGATGAAAAACTGTCAGACAGCTCCACCTCGGAGTCTAGGGAATCCAGTTCGGACTCGGCCTCTGCTGGCTCCTCCTTAGAGTCCATCTCCTCAGGCTCGCCCTCCGGCTCGGGGTCCTCCTCTATAGGCTCTGGCTCCTCATTCGGCTCCATCGGCTCCGGATCAGAGTCCCAATCTATTGGCTCCTCGTCCATCGGGTCAGGCTCATCCACCTCCCAGACGACAGGTCCGGCGCCAGAACTCGAACTCCCCTCGGGCGTAGCTTCGGGGTTCACTAGGTCTTCGTCGGCACACTGCGGGTCCACCTCGTCCAGCCCGTTAAACGGGACATCAAAAGTCCGAAGAGGTCCATACTCCCCGGAGTAGTTTCTAAAGCACCAGGCTATATACTCGTGGGTCTGGTAATGCGTTTCCCCCACATCAATCCATACTAAAGTATAATACCTAATATACTTATCTCCGTTCCCTACGGGGTACTCGGTCACCGCTCTTTCTATCTGAAGCGGGATCCCAAAACGTACCGGAACTTCCGACATCTTCAAGGCCGGGGGTCTGAAAAGTTGGGTTTTAACAAACAATTAGACGAATCTCAGCGAGTAAAACCCTATAAACCTAAACTAGGCTAATATGCACCTCCTGACAGGCAAACAAATCACATACAGCTAGTAACAATTGACAATCAATTGACCTAAGCCCTTGGGCCCAGATCGATCACACAATTGATTCTGCAGGTTAGGCATAGTATAATCACTATAATGGCACGTATGCAACAGGCTCAGTCACACGCACGTCATGCACGTACTCATGCTCTGGTTCAATAATACACACTGGCACACGGCTCATTTCTCAATTAAAATTCGACCCGCGTAAAACGCATCAGGTCTATCAATCAATACCAACACTTCATGGCCCGTGTAAAACGCATCAGGCCTGGTGTCTCTAGCCCGCGTAAAACGCATCAGGCGCAACACCGATCTCCATATACGGACCAAAACCCGCGTAAAACGCATCAGGCTGGCCGTCTTCCAATAGAATCGGGTATCGTCCTGCGTAAAACGCATCAGGACTTATAGTGATCACACGTGCACACAATCAATTTTATCTAAACCCCGCGTAAAACGCATCAGGGCAATTAGGGTGACCACATGCTCATGTCAGGCACGCATATTCGCACCATTCTCATTTCAAGCCAATGCTCAGCACGCTAAATGCGTGGCCATTTAATCCGGCACTCGGGTAATAATGCAACTCACCATGAGCACAAAATACCAACATAGGCACATCAATAAATTATGCCAAAATCAACGTGCATTACAACGTGCTCAATGCTGCCAGTAACTTGATTAAAAAGCTCGAACAACTCAATCAAGCCATAACATGGTTGACTAATAATTTAGCATGCTCAAAACGTCACATTGATATGCCCAATTAGTCAATTTAATTCCAATTGAATTACGGCTTACAATAACACATAAGTCACATGCACTTAGTCATGTAAGACACATAATTAATGGCCCGATTATTTCCTCACTATTCAGCCATAGTGGGTATGCGACATGCCATCACAACACCAACCAACAATTAACCCGAACAAGTGAATTCAAGGCAATCACGGCAATTACACGGTTAAGCCTAAATTAGCCAAATTCGGTCCAACCTAATCCACATCGGCCGGCCACACTCAGCCCACTCTAGGGCATTAAACCACATTGAAATCAACATATTAGAACCCCAAATCATCACATAATCCACCACTAATTAATCAGCCCACTAATCAACCTTAATATCCCCTAATTAACCCCTAATGTGCCCTAATCCTATCTAGAAATGCTTAATTAGCCTAATTAGGGTTTAGGGACTAATACTCACTTAATCCTAAGCTCCAATTTAGTGGCTGAACCGGCAGGGAACGGGCGGACTGAACGGTTTCACGGCGGCGCAAACGGCGGCCTTTCGCGGCGGCGCTTGGGCGGCGACGGCGACCGGCGGTCCAAGGCGGCTAGGGTGACTGTGATGGTGATGGACGGTGGTGGTGGCGAACAGGGGAGAGAGAAAATGGTGGTCGGGTGAAGGTGGTGATGGTGTGGTGGCGAGACGGGAGGACGGCGGCTTCGGCGAGCGGCGATGGTGATGTGGCTGCGGCGGTGATCCTCACGGCCAAGGGGCTGACCGACGGCCTAGGAAAGAGAGAGAATGACGAGAGGAGATGGAGAGAGAGAGAATGGACGGCTGGTTGACGGAGATGCACGGTGGGCGTGGCGGCGGCGCTCCGGTGGCCGTGGCTCACACGGCCGAGAGAGGGAGGGAGAGGGAATCGGCGAAAGGGAGAGGAGAGGGGGAAGTGGCCGGAGATGGTGAGGAATGAGGGAGAGAGAGATTAAATTATTAATCTAATGGGTTTGACCAAATTTTCCTAAATGCCCATCTTGCCCCTAACTCACTTGGTTGATATAATCCTAACTCAAAATATCCAAGGGCATTTTAGGCCTAAATTTTCTGAATTATTGGGCTGATATTATCCAATATTTAATCCCCAAAATAATCTCCAATAAATCCCAAAATTCGGAATACAAGGCATAAGCTTAGGGGCAAAATCGTCATTTTTTGATTCCGGGCCGAATTTCTATTTTTCGACCGTACTGATCCCAAATATAGTTGGCCACACTAAAATGACGTCGTCCTCGCAAAATAGTCATGTACGTCCACCAAATTCGACGTCTGAGTCCGGATCCAACTTCGCGATCAAAATTGCTCAATTACAATTTTAGGGTCTCTCTCACTAACGGGCAGCTGTTTAGGAGTTATGCGTATCGACCTAGGGTTACTCGAGTCGTGACGGTCTCGATTACCAAGAGGACGCGAGGATTTATCGCTAGTTCCGGAGGTCGCGATCGTTCGGTTTAAGTTTGGGATTTGTTCGCCACGCGTACTCTCGGTCATGCGGAATCACCCGCGATCCGATCGTACGTCGTTGGCCAAACTAAATCCATCACCTTCCTAGGATCGGTCCACATTGGGCCAAAATATTTCCTCGTTGTTTCTCGGAATTGGTGCCCGATTCGCAATCGGGTCCCTTGTCCACGTACCGTTTTCCTAGTTAGCCATTCCCTTCTAGTTAGTATCCCGAGAGTGATCAATTCCGGGCGAGACTTACTAAAATTAAATGAGAATAATATCTATTTCATTGATCCCGAGATTGGGTCAAAATTCAGGACGTTACATTTTTCGAACTGGTTCCCTTTCTCAGATAATGCTTTTTTCCTCTCTTTTGTAGCTCAATTTCCCGCCCAAAATTGATTATCGCGGACTCCAAATTGGTTAAATTAAATCTCTGATGCCAGCTGGAGATTCTCCAGCTGGAATCGGAGATTAACACGTGCTTATTTGGCTGGATTAAGTCGATCAAGAGGCGGGCACGGGATATTTTTCTGGGTTTAGAATGTTCTGGGCGAGCAGGGTGAGGAAGAAGGCCGACCCGGGTCGGGTCGGGTCTATCCATCCGACCCGACAGACTTGAATTGGTTTGAATTCGCAAATTCGACCCGATTTTGACCCTATTTTTCGATTTTAATCCCAAAATTGGATTTCTCATCACATTTCACACTCAAATATGAGATTTACCCTACTTTTTGTCACGATTAAACCGAAAATTCTCAAATTGTAAATTCGGATCATTAGGGGTTTTGTTCAATTTAACATTTAGATGACCTGATTGGGCAAAATTGATGCCAAAATTAGATTACCAATGACTGATTAACCCTAGAAATGATTGTCTCATGGTTCGACAATTTCAAATTGATAACGATCCCTAATTTGGGCTAAAAACCCCTAATTTCCAACCGGATTTTGGGGTTTTTCCATTTCTTTGGTAAATTGTGCAATTGGACTAACCATTATGCAATTCAAGGTTCTAGAATCATTTGTTGTGAAAACACTACCACTAAAAAATGAATAGAAATGAATTAATTAAATTTTTGATTCAATTTGGACTTGTTTTTACCCAATTTTGGGAAAAACATATTCCCAATTGAAATTTTCTAAAATTGACACTGTATTAATGAAATTGGATTTAAAAGAGGACTAATAGATATTTTATGGAATTTTTGGGTTCCATTTACTATTTTTCTTGATTTTCACCCTTATTTTGACAAAAAGAAATTAAGAAAAAATTGAGGAAAATTTTTTAAAAATTATTTTTGGTTTAGAAATAGGTTTCTAAGCTTGGCCAAGGTTCCTAATTCTAATTTTGTGATTTTTGGAAAAATCTGAAAAATAAGCTAAAAATCAAGTGTCAACAACTACCCCTATTTGAGATTGAGCTCGTTAGAGATTGATCTAAAAAACGAGGTGACACCTGAGCTTTTAATAGACTCTACGGTCAAAATAAATGGAAATTTCACAACAACTGATTAGGAATCTTGCTTGAAATTCATGATCCAGCCCAAATTTTCCTCTTTTGAATGCATCTGAGAGGTTCCTAATGATTGAGGGAAAGATAAACTTATCTGTTTGCGAGTAGTTTCCTTGTTGATTATTTCCCAAGTGTGAATTGATGGTAGTGATGGTGATGATTATTGATGAATTATGATCTCATGGTTTAAGGACATATCCAAGAACCATGAGCGCCTGAGGCTCCTCGCATGAGGACTTGATGATTTGCTTAGTGGTTCCTCGCCAGTAAGGTTTAAGATTTACCTAGTGGTTCCTCACCAGTAGGACTTAAGATTTGCTTAGTGATTCCTCGTCAGTAGGACTTGAATTTGCTTAGTGGCTCCTCGCCAGTAGGACTTGAATTTGCTTAGTGGCTCATCGTTAGTAGGACTTGAATTTGCTTAGTGGCTCCTCGCCAGTAGGACTTGAATTTGCCTAGTGGCTCATCGCTAGTAGGACTTAAAATTTGCTTAGTGGTTCTCACCAGTAGAACTTGGATTTGCCTAGTGACTCCTCGTCAGTAGGACTTGGATTTGCCTGGTAGTTCCTCGTCAGTAGGACTTGAATTTGCCTAGTGGTCCATCGGCAGTAGGACTTGAATTTGCCTAGTAGCTCATCGCCAGTAGGACTTAAATTTACCTAGTGGCTCATCGCCAGTAGAACTTGAATTTGCCTAGTGGCTCCTTGCCAGTAGGACTTGAATTTGCCTAGTGGCTCATCGCCAGTAGGACTTGAATTTGCTTAGTGACTCCTCGTTAGTAGGACTTGGATTTGCCTAGTGACTCCTCGTCAGTAAGACTTAGGATTTGCCTAGTGGTTCCTCACTAGTAGGACTTTGTATGTTTTTGGTTGACCAAAAACTATTTGAATTGTGGTTTTAAGTTTTCTAAAAACTACTTGATTTAAAGTTGACCAAAAACTATTTGAAATGTGGTTTTAAGTTTACCACAAACTATTTGGTTTAAAGTTGACCAAAAACTATTGAAATGTGGTGTTAAGTTTACCACAAACTACTTGGTTTAAAGTTGACCAAAAACTACTTGAAATGTTGTTTTAAGTTTACCACAAACTACTTGGTTTAAAGTTGACCAAAAACTATTTAAAACGTGGTTTTAAGTTTACCACAAACTACTTGGTTTAAAGTTGACCAAAAACTATTTGAAATGCGGTTTTGGAAACCTGCATTCTTTGTGTCAATACATTCAGACAATCAAATTTCCTATCCGAGGAAGTATTTGAGCAAATTACTTTAAATCTTTCAAGAAATGCTTAGAATAATCATTTGTGAGACCTTCATTAGAAATGATTTATCTCAATCTATGAACCTAGTTTTTTCCACTAATTGAAATGGGAATCATCTTGAGACCCTCAATTCACCTCTTTTAATCAATCCTCAGGTACTCAGAGATGTTTGCAATGTATACAATCTGATTGATCCGATAAGGTCTTTCAAAGGATTGTAATATAGGCTTGGTCAATGACTATTCAAATGATAGGCATTTTGAGGCCAAGAAAAGAATTTCATCATATTTTTTCACTTCAAATCTACAAGTTAAGAACCTTGAGGACATGACAAGATATTATTGCATACACTCCTTTGAGTGATGACTTCTTGTCATAAAATCATGTTTTCACTCTCAACATCCCAATTTGAAGAGTCTCTGGGGAGAGGTTGTAATATTGGTATTGAGTAGGCTCAAAAGGCTCATTTGTTTTTGAATTTAGGGTTTTTATTGAAATTGATGATCTTTTTAGCATTACCATCCTTTTCTTTTGTCTGCTAGGGATCTTTTCTTTTTCATGACCATGAGAGTCCTCTAAACACTCATCATGATCTTTTTTTTCTTTTCTCTTTTTATCGTGCTGCTTGTTGTAACCTTTGATCATTTTGAGCTTCCCTTCGAACTCTCTTTTTCTTTTCTTCATTTTCTTGGCCATTCGACCTTACTTTTATCAAGCACACTACTTTTTCATGCCCTTGATTCTTTCATACTTTCTAAATCTTTTGGCTTTTGACCTTTTTCTAAGAACTTTATGTCATGCCTTTTGTTTCCTATTTATCCAAAGTGGATCATATGTTCATGCTCCGGTGTGAAGAGATGATCATCAATTTAGGGTTCTGAAATGAATATTTAGGCTCAATCGGGTTTTGCAAAAAGGTAATGTGTTTAGGGGTAAGAAATGAAATGCTCTTTTTCCTCTTGGGACGTTGCGAGCTTCCATATGACTTTATTGGAAATTATCACAGAAAGATTGATGCAAGTGTATGCAATAAAATCTTTCTTGATCCTTTTCTCCATAAATGTCAACCACAAACCTCCTAGTTTGCCCCAATGTAGGGTGGTTCTTAACAAGATTGTTTTGAAAAACTTCTCCACTATTTAGGCTCAAATTTGATTTGCAAGGGATAGTCATGTTTTTGGGATAATGAAACGATTGCCATTCATCATTTTAATCCATGTAATCATTGCGAACACCCCTATTTCCTTAGGATAAGGTTTTTTTTTTTTTTCACTTTTAGCACTTATTCTTTTCATTTCACTCGAGTGTATAGGGGACATGTTTGGATAGGGTTTACCTTTCATCATTTGAAGGTCTTTCTATTTGGTTTTATCCACACGCTCTCTTTGAAATCTTCAAAAGCTTTTTGTCAAATCATTCTTTTCAAGGAATTCTGATGCATAGTGCATGATCAAAGAATGCATGTTTCAAAACCTTTTTTTTTTGTGGAAATTTTTTTTGAAACGATCTTTGAGACAAACTATTTTATTTTGTTTAGATTTCACGTCAACCCACTTGGGGAAAAAGAAGTTCAATCTTTCCAAAAAGGTAAACTCTTTAAAATCCAAACTATTTTGCTTTTTGTTCTAATACCCGATTGTTTTGATGAAATTCCTTTTTGACTTGATGAAGGTCATGCAGAATTAGGAATCAAGTATTAAAATTCATTTGAGCAATTTTTTAACAACAATTGGAACAATTATTGCCAATTTTCTTGTATGTCTCTATTTTGATTCCACAGAGGATTTTCTTTTCATTGCTTCCTATCTCTGAGCTCCATGGAGATGACAAAAAGGAAGAACATATTAAAATGTGACATCAAGGAAAGTAAATTGGGAACGATACTTTCCTTTATCTTTCATCAACTCCGTTGAGGATTTTGGAGATCTTTGATGTGACATTCCAAATTTCGACCCACTTGGTATTTATGAAATGCATGATTTCAATAACGCACTTGTAGCAAATCTCGCCTAGACTTGATCACTCTTAGGATACTAACCAGTAGGGAAAGGCTAATTAGGGAATTTAATTTGCACGGCCATAGAACTTGATCATGGACTGACTTTCGACCATAAGGATTGTCGAGGTGATATTTTGGGCTAATACAGACCGATCTAAGGTTGGTCATGGATCGATTTGGGAATGCCATATAACTGGATCGCGGGTAATTCCGCTTCGCCAAGATATGAAATTGCGAACGATCCCAAACCTGTTCCAAACGATCATGATCTTTAGAACTAGTGATTGATCCTCGCAATTATATGATAATCGAGGTCGCCATGACTCAAGTGAGCTTAAACGTGGTTCGATTTAGTATCGACCACGGGTCGAATACACGAATTTTCCCGGGAGCCGCCCGTTAGTTTGAGATAAGCTCAAGTTGTGTTTATTTGAGTTTGGCTATTAAATAGAGACCGAGTTTGGGCATTGAAAATTTCGATAGTCATGATGCAGTATTTGGACGACGCCAGAAGTACCGTGGTCAGTTTTGAATTTGCTCGAATTCGTCAGAAAATTGGAATTTTGGAAGAAAATGGAAAATGACCGTTTTGCCCTTGAGATTTTATGAAGGCCAAGTATAAATGAGAGGGGCATTTTGGTCATTTCACACCAACTTTAGAGATATAAATTTTTGGACGATTTTGCCCCTGCACTTTTTGTGAAATTCCTATTTTACCCTTGGATATTTTTGGGTAAGGATTGATCTTGGGCGTTGATCCTTGGATAAGAACAAATCTTGGCCGTCGGATGGAAAGTAGAGAGAGGGGCAAGATGGTAATTTTTCTTGGGGGAAGGACATCAATTATTGGTGCCTTAGTATATATATTTTCTTCTCTCTCTCCCCCTCATTCCCACGTTTTCCCTCTCCCTCACCTCTCTCTCGGCCGACTTCCCTTTTTCCCCTCCTCCCGTGACCGTGGTCAATCGGCCAAGCCCGCCGTCGCCGCCGTTCAGCCGCTGTGCGTTGCCACCGCCGCTCGCCGGAGTTGCTGCCTTGCCGAGGCCTTTGCTGCTGCTTGTTGGGCTTTTCTTGCTTAGGTTTAAGGCAAGTTTCTCTCTAAACTTTGATTAGGGTGATGGGTTGTGGATGGACTGATTTAGGGGTTGATTGAGGTGATTATAGGTGGATTAGAGGAGAGCTTGATCTTTCATTGTGTTCTTGGATGTTCAAATGGCTGTGGCATGGTAGTTTGAACCTTGTGGAATGAATTTTGAGGACTGAAGTTCGGTGGTTATCAACAAGGACTCGGATCCTTAAAGTTTGGGTTGAATCTCGAAATTGTGTTTTCTGTACCCTCCCGGTTTACTAATTTTGTGGAGATTTTTGGAGGCTGAATCAGGGGTGGTGTCCTTCACGAAAGTTTTTCCTCATATCCTGAGGTATAACATATTTTAAATTTGAAATTTTTGGAGGCCATTTGGGTCGCACGAAAACCCATTTTCAGACCGTCTTAAAACTGCCCGGAACACTGTTCATCCCGACCTTCTTGTCTTGCCGAATTTTTATAAAATTTTCCAGATCTATTTTCAATAAACTTCCTTCACAAAAGTTGTTGGAGACTTTCCTTTCTATGACATGTAAAAATTTCAAAGCTTTTCAAGGTGATTTGTGTGTTGAAATAAATGTATTTTGAGGACAAAACAGTCTGTTAGAGCGAACTGATTCTGGTCTGGTTTCTAGGGACGAAAAGGCATGGTTACAGATTGGACCGGATTTCGTGTTCTTCATAATAAATGTTTATCAAGATGTTTTTTATGATATATCCAAAATTTAGAATTTTTGGAGTTCGTTTACTGTTTATTTTGATGGGATTTCGGTCACTGTGTAAACTGCCCAGATTTACCCTAATTCTATGGATGTTCATTTTTATGAGCGGAATGGTGGGGATGTCGAGGTTGAATAGTTGCTGCCCTCGTGACTGGAATTGATGCTTGAATGTGTGTTGTATGAGTTGATTTGAGGGTGGTTGGTGATTACCTAATTGTGACCGTGTACGTGGAAGGGCTTGTGTATTTAATTGAGGGGAAGTGGCATATTTGGCATGTGCGTGTGGATTGATCAGTTTCGTGGCTGAATGGTGCTTGATTGACGGCCTAAATGGTGCTTATGTACGTGTGACTTAATATTGAATACTCGGTGTCCATGTTGATTGATTGGTTGATTTGTAATGATTGATGTTGTCGAGACCGAGGATGATTTGGTGGTGATCATGGGTTGCGATTGAGTTGACATGCATTATGTGAGCATGTGGTGTGATTAACACGCGAAGTGAATGCATTGCATGACATGAGTGATCACTAAAAGCCCTGAGGGGCAAAGATAAAAAGTGGTGTGATGGTGTGCTCGTGTGATCACCTAATCCCTGATGCGTTTTACGTGGGGAATTGAACTCGTGTTGAGGCGTGTTACGCGAGACGATGCCCGGTTTTACCGGAAGACCGCCAACCTGATGCGTTTTACGCGGGTTGTGCCGTAAAAAGGGAGATCGGTGTTGCGCCTGAGGCGTGTTATGCGGGCTAGAGACACCGAGCCTGCGGCGTTTTTACGCGGGCTATAGAAGTGTTGTTCAACCTGATGCGTGTTACGCGGGTTGTATTATAAAAAGCGAGAACGGTGTTGCGCATGAGGCGTGCTCGTTTACGCAGGCTAGAGACACCGAACCTGAGGCGTGTTCGTTTACGCGGGCTATAGAAGTGTTGTTGGACCTGAGGCGTGTTTACGCGGGTCAGAGATCGATGGCTAGTTTTTGGACTTGAGGCGTGTTTACTCGGGTCATGAATAATCTGGGTACGTGTGATGCATAATGCTTGATTATGGGGTAAAAACTACTAGGCATGGTATGAGACATGCCCAAGTGGGTTTTGCCTTATAATCGAGGCACGCGCGACTGTGATGCATTGATGCATGTGAATTCTTATTACATGCTTTGGTTATGTGATATGCTTGATGCATCATTATGGCATATATGTGTGTCTAAGCCAGGTAAGAATGCCTGTGATTGTATTATGGCACGTTTATTTAGTAGACTTGTATGTTTAGGACGATCCGGAGGCAACGTATTCTCCTAAACGAGGTTTAGGGAGCTTACTTGCTTAGTTATCTCACCCCCCGTGGTTAAATATTTTCAGGTTTGGGGTGACAAATAGACGTCACGTAAGGATCGGAGACCAGAGTCGATGTGGGGATGGGATGAACTTTCCGCTTTTGGATGCCTTGCTATAGAGGAGTTTAGGTTAACCCAATCCTTCTGTATGTGCGGTTGGTGGCAAGTTGCCCTCAGGTTGGGCTTGTAAATTGTACCGAACTTGGGTTAACAGTGTTTTTATGAAAGTTGTTTTGTTGATGTGTATTCCTGCTGTTTCCTTGGCTGCCCCGAGTTATATGTGATGTTGATAGGGTGTTATAGTTCGCTTTCGCATGCGTATAATCGTTAGTGAATCAATCGGGTCGGCGATGTGTCCTGGGACATCGCACTCTTAACGACCATCGTGGGATGTTCGTGTGCGCGCCGAGTTCGAGATGTGACATCCCCTTTGATTTTGCATCAGAGCAAGGTCAGCTCGATCCAAGTTGGTCGAAGCCTGGAGTGATAAGGAGTGATGACCTTTGGAGTAGATGACTAGGAAGACCTTAGCGAGTCATAAGTGTGAACGTGCTACGCGTGCCTCCAGATTGTTTGTTGTGATCGTTGGGTGAATTGAGTGTCCTAACAATTGAGTTGCAAGTGTGTCTGGACCTGAGGTAAGTACACGCACCCTGCTGATTGTGATCCTGTGCTGCTTGTAATTGATTGCTTGCTAAGTGATTTATTGTGGTAATTCACTGCCTAGGACTAGACTGGTATAGTTGGCCTAGGTATCTAATTCCTTAGTGGAATTATAGCAAGTAGGTAAGTGATAGAAACCGGTAAGAATGAGCTTGATAGGTAGGGGTATAAGGGGCCAATCAAGTTCTGAGAGCCAAGCAGCAATGGACCCGCGAGTGGATAGGGTCGTGAGGACACTTGAGGAAATTGGTAATCTTATAGGTAGGCAGGCTCAGGAGCGAGCTACCACTATAGCTCAGGCTGTTGAGGCCGCTGCAGCTGTTACTAATAGTAATAATGAAAATCATGATTAAGGACAAGAAAATGCGAATAGACAGATGTATCAGTTGGTTGAGCAGTTTTTAAAGTTGAAGCCCCTGAAGTTTGATGGAAAAGGTGATCCTGAGGTTGCATCATTTTCGGTAGAGGAATTGAAAAAAGACTTTTGAGGTATTGGGGTGCATGGATGAGGAGAATGTGACCCTAGCAGTATACTAGCTACAAGGAAATGCAAGTGATTGGTAGAAAGCCACCAGAGGAAGAGTATTTCCTACTGGTACTGCTCAGATTTGGATTGTGTTTGTTGAGGCCTTCAAAAGCAAGTACTTCCACGAGAGTGCACGAGAACGGAAGTTGGCTGAATTTATGAGGTTCCATCAAGGACAGATGACAGTAGACCAGTATAAAGCTGAGTTTGCTAGGTTATCCAAGTTTGCCCCAAAAATGGTGAAGGACCCATTGGATAGGGCCCGGAGGTTCTAAGATGGATTGAAGCCGGACCTCCGTAGTCAGATGATATCGCTGAATCTGAGGGACTATAATGCGATTTATGAACGGGCCTAAGCAATTGAACATGATGTGATAGAAATGGCTACCGCTTTTGTGATTGGTGATAGGGAAGAAAGGATAGACCTAGTAGTCCTAGCTATGTATGTTTTTGATGTGATTGTGGGTATGGATTGGTTGTCTAAGTAGAGGGCCGTAATGGGTTGTAGTATCAGGGTGATCCAATTTAATCCGGTTGGACATCCTAGATTCGAATTTGTGGGAAATCAAGGAGGAACCTCGATTCTCTGGATTTCGTCACTGGAAGTGACTAAGTTGTTGGACAAAGGGTGCGAAGGGTTTTTAGCGGTAGTAGTTGATTCGACAATTGAGGAACCAAGGCTAGAGGACATAGCCGTGGTGCGCAACTTTCCCGATGTCTTTCCTCAGGAACTACCGGGATTGCCACCAGAAAGAGAAGTAGAGTTTGTAATCAAATTGGCCCCTGGGACAGAGCCAATTTCGAAAGCACCCTATAGGATGTCACTGTCTGAGTTAAAAGAATTGAAAATTTAAATGCAAGAATTGTTGGTCAAAGGATTTATTCGTCCAAGTGCGTCTCCGTGGGGAGCGCCGGTTTTATTTATGAGGAAGAAGGATGGGTCCTTAAGGTTATGTATTGATTACCGGCAATTAAATCAAGTGACGATTAAGAATAAATATCCCCTGCCAAGGATTGATGATTTGTTTGATCAGTTACAAGGGGCTTCGGTATTTTCTAAGATTGATTTGAGAACGGGATATCATCAGTTGAGGATTAGGAAGGAGGACATACCGAAAACGGCATTCAGGACGAGATATTGATACTATGAATTTACAGTAATGCCGTTCGGATTGACTAACGCCCCTGCTGCCTTTATGGACTTAATGAATCGAGTGTTTAAGGAGTTTCTAGATTAATTCGTTATAGTCTTCATAGATGATATATTGGTGTACTCGAAGAGCTTGGAAGAGCACGAGTTCCATTTGAGTAAAGTTTTACAGACCTTAAGGGAATACGCATTGTACGCTAAATTTAGTAAGTGCGAGTTCTGGCTCAGTCGAGTAGCATTTCTTGGACATGTGGTCTCGGGGGATGGAATTTCAGTAGATCCGGCAAAGATTGAAGCCGTGATAAAGTGGCCGAGACCGATGACGGTAACCGAGGTTCGAAGCTTCTTGGGTTTGACAGGATACTATAGACGTTTTGTGGAAGGATTTTCGGCTATAGCAATGCCGTTGACACGTCTGTTAAAGAATGAAACGAAGTTTGAGTGGACTGACAAGTGTGAAAGGAGTTTCCAGGAATTAAAGCATAGATTGATGACTGCACCGGTATTGACTATTCCGTCAGGATTTGGAGGTTTCGAAATCTATAGTGATGCGTCGTTGAAAGGATTAGGATGTGTGCTGATGCAACATGGGCGAGTAGTAGCCTATGCATCAAGGCAGTTGAGGCCGCATGATCTGAATTATCCGACGCATGATTTGGAATTAGCCGCAATAGTATTCGCCCTTAAGATTTGGCGACATTATTTATGCGGAGAGAAATTCCAAATATATACGGACCATCAGAGTCTGAAATATTTGTTTTCTCAAAAGGAGCTTAATATGAGACAGCGTCGTTGGATGGAATTACTTAAGGATTACGATTGTGATATTTTATATCACCCTGGAAAGGCCAACCGGGTAGCCGATGCATTGAGTCGGAAGTCGAGCATCGCGCACTTGATGGTCAAGGAATGGACTTTGTTGGAAGGAGTGCGAGACTCGGAGTTTAAGTTCGAAGTAAGTCAAGTCTCGAGCTTGTTTGCCACTTTAAGAATCGAACCAGAAATCCAGACTAAGATTAAGGCCTTACAGTCTACGGATCAAGAAATTCAAAAGATTCTGGAAATGGATGCTACCACGAGGAAACCAGACTTTCGAATATCCGAAGACGGGATATTGAAGTTCCGTGGACGGCTGTGCGTGCCTGACGATGCGGAACTTAAGGAAGAAATTTTATCGAAAGCGCATCGTAGTAATTATAGCATCCATCCCGGTAGTACGAAAATGTATCAGAATTTGAGACAATACTATTGGTGGAATGGCATGAAGGTGGACATAGCTAAGCACGTGGCTAAGTGCTTGACGTGCTAGCAAGTGAAAGCGCAACATTGTAAGCCCGGAGGATTGTTGCGACCTTTAGAAATCCCAGAATGGAAATGGGAACATATCACTATGGATTTTGTAATGGGATTACCAAGGAGCCAAAGAGGCCATGATTCCATTTGGGTGATTGTCGATAGATTGACAAAATCAGCACACTTCTTGGCTGTGCGAAAGGACTTCGCATTGGATCGGTATGCTGAATTGTACGTACAACAGATAGTTCGTTTGCATGGGATACCAGTGAAGATTACTTCGGATCGTGATCCTAGGTTTACCGCCAACTTTTGGAAAAGTCTGCAGACGGCATTATGATTAAAGCTGCAGTTTAGTACAGCTTACCATCCATAAACGGATGGCCAGTCTGAGAGGACAATTCAGACTCTAGAAGATATGCTTCGGGCATGTGTATTGGATTTTCAAGGCAAGTGGGAAGAACAATTACCCTTAGTGGAATTCGCATACCATAATAGTTTTCAGCAGAGTATCGGAATGGCGCCGTTTGAAGTGCTGTATGGCAGAGCATATATGACGCCCGTATGTTGGGACGAAGTTGGAGAAAGGAGTATAACCGGGCCATAATTAGTTCAACAGTCAGTTGAAGCGGTTAAGATCACTCGTGAAAGGTTGAAAATAGCGCAAAGCCATCAAAAGAGTTATGCAGACAGAAGGCGAAGACCTTTGGAATTTCAAGTAGGGCATCACGTATTCCTCAAGGTATCGCCAATGAAAGGATTGTCCCGATTTGGTAAGAAAGGGAAATTAAGTCCACGGTTTGTGGGACCTTTTTAGGTGTTGGAAAGGATTGGGGAATTAGCGTATCAACTCGCCTTACCGCCAAACTTATCTCAGGTGCACAATGTATACCACGTGTCGATGTTGAGGAAGTATGAACCGGATCCGACTCACGTGCTGAACTATGAAGAAATAGACGTGGACGACAGGGTGTCGTACATGGAAAGACCGGTGTGGATCGAGGATAGGAAGAAACAAGTCTTAAGGACCAAGACGATTCCGCTGGTCAAGGTGATTTGGGAACAACACGGGACCGAAGGCACTACTTGGGAAAGTGAGGAACTGATGAGACGTCATTACCCCCAGTTGTTTGATTAGTTTGGATTTTGATTGTAAATTTCGAGGACGAAATTTTTATAAGGGGGGAAGAGTTGTGACCTTTCAAATTTCGACCCACTTGGTATTTATGAAATGTATGATTTCAATAACGTACTTGTAGCAAATCTCGCCCAGACTTGATCACTCTTGGGATATTAACCAGTAAGGAAAGGCTAATTAGGGAATTTAATTCGCGCGGCCATAGAACTTGATCATGGACTGACTTTCGACCATAAGGATTGTCGAGGTGATATTTTGGGCTAATACAGACCGATCTAAGGTTGGTCATGGATCGATTTACGAATGCCATATAACTGGATCGCGGGTGATTCCGCCTCGCCAGGATATGAAATTGCGAGCGATCCCAAACCTGTTCCAAACGATCGTGATCTTTAGAACTAGTGATTGATCCTCGCAATTATATGATAATCGAGGTCGCCATGACTCAAGTGAGCTTAAACGTGGTTCGATTTAGTATCGACCACGGGTCGAATACACGAATTTTCCCGGGAGCCGCTCGTTACTTTGAGATAAGCTCAAGTTGTGTTTATTTGAGTTTGGCTATTAAATAGAGACCGAGTTTGGGCATTGAAAATTTCGATAGTCATGATGCAGTATTTGGACGACGCCAGAAGTACCGTGGTCAGTTTTGAATTTGCTCGAATTCGTCAGAAAACTGGAATTTTGGAAGAAAATGGAAAATGACCGTTTTGCCCTTGAGATTTTATGAATGCCAAGTATAAATGAGAGGGGCATTTTGGTCATTTCACACCAACTTTAGAGATATAAATTTTTGGACGATTTTGCCCCTGCACTTTTTGTGAAATTCCTATTTTACCCTTGGATATTTTTGGGTAAGGATTAATCTTGGGCGTTGATCCTTGGATAAGAACAAATCTTGGCCGTCGGATGGAAAGTAGAGAGAGGGTCAAGATGGTGATTTTCCTTGGGGATGGACATCAATTATTGGTGCCTTAGTATATATATTTTCTTCTCTCTCTCCCCCTCATTCCCACGTTTTCCCTCTCCCTCACCTCTCTCTCGGCCGACTTCCCTTTTTCCCCTCTTCCCGTGGCCGTGGCCAACCGGCCAAGCTCGCCGTCGCCGCCGTTCAGCCGTCGTGCGTTGCCGCCACCGCTCGCCGGAGTTGCTGCCTTGCCGAGGCCTTTGCTGCTGCTTGTTGAGCTTTTCTTGCTTAGGTTTAAGGCAAGTTTCTCTCTAAACTTTGATTAGGGTGATGGGTTGTGGATGGACTGATTTAGGGGTTGATTGAGGTGATTATAGGTGGATTAGAGGAGAGCTTGATCTTTCATTGTGTTCTTGGATGTTCAAATGGCTGTGGCATGGTAGTTTGAACCTTGTGGAATGAATTTTGAGGACTGAAGTTCGGTGGTTATCAACAAGGACTCGGATCCTTAAAGTTTGGGTTGAATCTCGAAATTGTGTTTTCTGTACCCTCCCGGTTTACTAATTTTGTGGAGATTTTTGGAGGCTGAATCAGGGGTGGTGTCCTTCACGAAAGTTTTTCCTCACATCCTGAGGTATAACATATTTTAAATTTGGAATTTTTGGAGGCCATTTGGGTCGCACGAAAACCCATTTTCAGACCGTCTTAAAACTGCCCGGAACACTGTTCGTCCCGATCTTCTTGTCTTACCGAATTTTTATAAAATTTTCAGATCTATTTTCAATAAACTTCCTTCACAAAAGTTGTTGGAGACTTTCCTCTCTATGACATATAAAAATTTCAAAGCTTTTCAAGGTGATTTGTGTGTTGAAAGAAATGTATTTTGAGGACAAAACAGTCCGTTAGAGCGAACTGATTCTGGTCTGGTTTCGAGGGACGAAAAGGCATGGTTGCAGATTGGACCGGATTTCGTGTTCTTCATAATAAATGTTTATCAAGATGCTTTTTATGATATATCCAAAATTTAGAATTTTTGGAGTTCGTTTACTATTTATTTTGATGGGATTTCGGTCACTGTGTAAACTGCCCAAATTTACCCTGATTCTATGGATGTTCATTTTTATGAGCGGAATGGTGGGGGTGTCGAGGTTGAATAGTTGCTGCCCTCGTGACTGGAATTGATGCTTGAATGTGTGTTGTATGAGTTGATTTGAGGGTGGTTGGTGATTACCTAATTGTGACCGTGTGCGTGGAAGGGCTTGTGGATTTAATTGGGGGGAAGTGGCTTATTCGGCATGTGCATGTGGATTGATCAGTTTCGTGGCTGAATGGTGCTTGATTGACAGCCTAAATGGTGCTTATGCACGTGTGACTTAATATTGAATACTCGGTGTCCATGTTGATTGATTGGTTGATTTGTAATGATTGATGTTGTCGAGACCGAGGATGATTTGGTGGTGATCATGGGTTGCGATTGAGTTGACATGCATTATGTGAGCATGTGGTGTGATTAACACGCGAAGTGAATGCATTGCATGACATGAGTGATCACTAAAAGCCCTGAGGGGCAAAGATAAAAAGTGGTGTGATGGTGTGCTCGTGTGATCACCTAATCCCTGATGCGTTTTACGCGGGGAATTGAACCCGTCCTGAGGCGTGTTACGCGGGATGATGCCCGGTTTTATCGGAAGACCGCCACCTGATGCGTTTTACGCGGGTTGTGCCGTAAAAAGGGAGATCGGTGTTGCACCTGAGGCGTGTTACGCGGGCTAGAGACACCGAGCCTGAGGCGTTTTTACGCGGGCTATAGAAGTGTTGTTCAACCTGATGCATGTTACGCAGGTTGTGTTATAAAAAGGGAGAACGGTCTTGCGCCTGAGGCGTGTTCATTTACGCGGGCTAGAGACACCGAGCCTGAGGCGTGTTCGTTTACTCGGGCTATAGAAGTGTTGTTGGACCTGAGGCGTGTTTACGCGGGTCAAAGATCGATGGCTAGTTTTTGGACTTGAGGCGTGTTTACGCGGGTCATGAATAATCTTGGTACGTGTGATGCATAGTACTTGATTATGGGGTAAAAACTGCTAGGCATGGTATGGGACATGCCCAAGTGGGTTTTGCCTTATAATCGAGGCACGCGCGACTGTGATGCATTGATGCATGTGAATTCTTATTACATGCTTTGGTTATGTGATATGGTTGATGCATCATTATGGCATATATGTGTGTCTAAGCCAGGTAAGAATGCCTGTGATTGTATTATGGCACGTTTATTTAGTAGACTTGTATGTTTAGGACGATCCGGAGGCAACGTATTCTCCTAAACGAGGTTTAGGGAGCTTACTTGCTGAGTTATCTCACCCCCCATGATTAAATATTTTCAGGTTTAGGGTGACAAATAGACGTCACGTAAGGATCGGAGACCAGAGTCGATATGGGGATGGGATGAACTTTCCGCTTTTGGATGCCTTGCTATAGAGGAGTTTAGGTTAACCCAATCCTTCTGTATGTGCGGTTGGTGGCAAGTTGCCCTCAGGTTGGGCTTGTAAATTGTACCGAACTTGGGTTAACAGTGTGTTTATGAAAGTTGTTTTGTTGATGTGTATTCCTGCTGTTTCCTTGGCTGCCCCGAGTTATATGTGATGTTGATAGGGTGTTATAGTTCGCTTTCGCATGCGTATAGTCGTTAGTGAATCGATCGGGTCGGCGATATGTCCTGGGACATTGCACTCTTAACGACCGTCGTGGGATGTTCGCGTGCTCGCTGGGTTCGGGGTGTGACATTTGATCATCTTAAACTTTTTTTGCTTTATTCTGCAAAATGACAAACATGTTTATGAAATGCATGATATGTATATGTTCTAAAGTGACCAAAATCATTTCATTTCATGGGAAGAATATCTTGACAGTATCTATACTTACAAGATGAGCCAATTTTGTTCCAACCATATCTACAAGAATTAATGCTGCTCCAAGAAGAACTTTCTTGACAACATATGGACCATCATAATTTGGAATGAATTTCCCGCGAGGATCTGAATTATTGGGAATTACTTTCTTCATTACCAAATCTTCCACCTTAAAATGCCTTGGCTTCACTTTTCGATTGAAGGATTTAGCATCTCCTAGCCCGAAATATCATAAGGTTAGGATACTATTGGATGACAATAGAAACGAATTGCATCCAACATGTGAGATGTTGTCATCAATGTCAAGTATATGGAGACAGAATCAATGCACCGCCGAATGAGCTGCATCAAATGTCAAAGCCATGGCCATTTTAGATGTTAGACATCGATGTGATTAGCCCAATCATTACTATCTACAATAGTAATGATTTCTATTGTCAGAAGAGAGATGCTAAATCCTTCAATCGAAAAGTGAAGCCAAGGCATTTTAAGGTGGAAGATTTGGTAATGAAGAAAGTAATTCCCAATAATTCAGATCCCCACGGGAAATTCATCCTAAATTATGATGGTCCATATGTTGTCAAGAAAGTTCTTCTTGGAGCAGCATTAATTCTTGTAGATATGGTTGGAACAAAATTGGCTCATCTTGTAAGTATAGATACTGTCAAGATATTCTTCCCATGAAATGAAATGATTTTGGTCACTTTTGATTCAGTCCTATTAAGATGTGTTGATGCTAAAGAAGCTGAATAGGTCATGAAAGAAATCCATGAAGGCGAATGTGGGCCACACATGAATGGTTATCTCCTAGCCCGAAATATCATAAGGTTAGGATACTATTGGATGACAATAGAAACGGATTGCATCCAACATGTGAGATGTTGTCATCAATGTCAAGTATATGAAGACAGAATCAATGCACCGCCGAATGAGCTGCATCAAATGTCAAAGCCATGGCCATTTTAGATGTTAGACATCGATGTGATTGGCCCAATCAATCCCAAGGCCTCAAATTTGCATCGCTTCATTTTGGTTACAATTGATTATTTCACCAAGTGGATTGAAGCCAATTCCTACGTAAAAGTCACCGTCAAGAATGTCGCAAAGTTCATTAGGTGAAACATCATTGCCAATTATAAAGTTCCAGAAGCAATCATTACTAACAACGGCTCAAATATAAATAATAAGATTATGGATGATTTGCTTGAACATTCCCGCGTTCGACATTTGAACTCATCCCCATATCGCCTACAAATGAACAGAGCAGTGGAAGCAGCAAACAAGAACACTAAGAAGATATTATCCAAGACAGCTAAGAATTATCGTGACTGGCATGAAAGGCTATCGTATGCTCTAATGGCATACCGAACCTCAATTTGAACATCAACTGGGGCAACTCCATTTTCCCTGGTTTATGGGATGGAAGCAGTATTACCCATTGAAGTGGAAATTCCTTCATTAAGAATTGTATCTCAATTGAAGCTTTCAGAGGCAAAATGGATTCAGCAGAGATGTGAACAACTTAACATGATCAATAAAAAAAGGTTGAAGGCTATATGTCATGAATAAGCCTATCAGAAGAGAGATGCTAAATCCTTCAATCGAAAAGTGAAGCCAAGGCATTTTAAGGTGGAAGATTTGGTAATGAAGAAAGTAATTCCCAATAATTCAGATCCCTGTGGTTGGAAAATCTTACGTTGCTGCTATTTTTACTAAGAATCATGTTGTTAGATTGAATTTTAATAAATCCTTCGGACATTTATATCTATCTATACGAAGAAGAAATTATGTAACGAAGGGGATTCTCATTTGCAAAAACGGTACTTTGAACTTGGAATGAGCATAAAGAAATTAACGATTGACCTACCATGGAACCATTGGACACTCCAAACACAAAATTTTCGAAGTTCCCACTGCGAATTTGAACCCGTCATTTTTCTGTGGAAAGGTATCTTTTAAGTCCTTGTTCTGCGAAAAATCCTCGACAACAAATTGACTTTTCATCCTCTAATTACGGTTGACAATTCGTGTCATCAAATACAATATTAATTATCTGTGTCCTTTTTCAGTGATCGCAAAGTTTTTTGCTTCTTTTATTTTTTTATTTTTTTCATTTTCATATTAGCTCCGTCTTGCCGTGTAGGACTTTTTATTTTTTTATTTTTTTCATTTTCATATTAGCTCCGTCTTGTCGTGTAGGACTTTTCTCGATAAATCTTTTGCTTATTTAAAGTTGATTGCAAAATCATTCTATGTTAAATGCCTTATTTAAGTTACAAATAAGGCATTTCTTCGTCTCTTCAACTTCTAGATGGGAAGGATTTGACCTAGATCTCTCTCTCCCCTCCCTTGTTGTTTTTCGTTTTATTTCTTCTTGTTTCTTTTCTTACTCTCTCGATCTAGTTTTAGATCTGGGAGTTTTGCTCTCCCGATATTAGATTTGGAGGCTTTTCTTTGCTATCTAATTCTATATTTAGGAATTTTAATGAATAAGCACTCCGCCTCCAGTTTTAATGGTATTCATAGCAGCTTTGGTGTCAAATTTGTGCTTGTTCAACGTGTTTTTGTTAAAAGTTTCGGAGTCTCGCACTTGCTAAATGGCTTGTTCTCATAGGTGTCAAATATGAGCTTGTTCAACATATTTATGTTGTCTCCGTACAGTGATGGCGTTAGGGATGCCAAACCTTTTGGCACACTGCCGAATGGCAAAACTGTAATTACAGATGGAGATCCTTGGTGTGTGCTCATCACTGATAAAAATATGTGATTCGTTAATTAGTCGCCGATCCTTTTGTTTGGATGCAGTCACAGATCTATTCTAGAAGGACGAACGTGTGATTATCTTTGTCAATAATGCTTTGATGATGTACCTTGATTTTTGGTTTTTTGGTTTATTTTAGAGTTTTACAGGTTTGCCTTGTTATGCTGACTTTTGAGATTTCCTACTGATCGTTTCATGTATCATTTTGGTAATGAATGGAAATCTCTTTTGACCAAAAAAAGTTACAAAAGAAGAATAATAAGGATGACTTGGACAAAAATTGATCAGCATAAGTGCTACCAATTTGTGATTACCTTGCACATGTGATAAACATGAAAAAGAAAAATTACTTCAAAAATCCTAAATATATATTTTAGGAAATGCAAACAATTTCTAAATGCTTCATAAAGCGCAATCAAATTCGTATGGAGTGCAATCGATGACGGCACCATTTGGATTTTCTCACAAAATCATGAAGGATTTTGACTAATGGTTATTTGATAAAACAGGGAGGGGTTCGCCGCTCATGGAATACATGACTTGCTTAAAACCGTTAATTGAAATTGAACTCAAATTCTATGTAAAATCGAGTGAGTACGACCTCCATGGCCGTGGTGGTGGGCTCTGCTCATTGATATGCTTGAGTTTCCGAGAGAGAGAGAGAGAGAGAGAGAGAGAGAGAGAGAGAGAGAGAGAGAGAGAGAGAGAGAGAGAGAGAGAGAGAGAGAGAGAGAGAGTACAGAACTTATAGTGCAAAGAGAAAGACGACGAAGCCTGCGGTGATGGCGGCGACGGTGACTTGGTGGTGGATTTGATTTTTTTTTTTTAATTTTATGGCGGTAGAGAAGTGGAAATGCTATCTCAATACTAGGCATTACTAGGTAACTCAACTCCACATTGAGGAATTGAATTTCCCAAGTAAGGCTCCGTTCGTTTAACGAAAAATAACTTTCAGGAAAACATTTTTCGGGTTTTCTAATGTTCGTTTCACGGAAAATAAACTAACTATGGAAAACATTTTCTCTCAATGGACAAAACACCTCCAAAAGTGAGGAAAATGTTTTCCACTTTTTGAAAAGAGGAAAACATTTTCCCCCTACTTCTTTCATCATTCATTATACTTATTTTTATGTTCTTTTTTTAAAATTTTGATTTTTATTATTTTTAATTATCTTTTTTTTTCTTTCTCTTTTCTATCTTCTTCTCCGGTCGGTCATTGGCCACAGGCGAGCTCGGGCCTCGCCCGAGGTCGCCAGAGTCTCGCCGACATCTAGTGACCTCAAGCGAGGCTTGAGCCTTGCCTAGCTCGCCCGACTAACCTTGGGCGAGCTCGACCTCGTCGGATCAGGCGAGACGGAGCCTCGCCACAAGCCGGCGAGGCTCGAGCTCGCCTGTGGCCGGTCCCCGGTTGTTCCTGTGGCCGGCGATCAGCCGAGGAAGAAGAAGAAGGGAAAAAAAAGAAAAAGAAAAAAAATTATTAAAAGTATTGCAAGGAGTAAAATCTTTTTCATACTAAACAACAGAAAATATTTTCCGAGACTTTTTCAGATTTCAGCTGAACATCGGAAAATTATAACATTTTCCGCGAAACGAACGGAGCCTAAATTCCATTTCCAGATTCGAACTTCTTTCCAAACTCGATGAACTTGTATTAGGATTTCTATTCACCGACTAATCTAATTCCACATGGAAAACCAAGCAAGGCTTTTAAGTAATGTTGGAGCTAGCCACACCTGCACCCGGTTCAGTAGGCCTAGTGGATATGATCTGTTGGATCATGTGGGACTCATGTGGGGTCCATATAATATGATGGATCACATGTACAGGGTTTTGTGTTCCAGGTGCACCTAATAGCTTTCGTGCACTATGATCGGGGAAGAGATCCTTTACATGATTTTCATGAGATTAGTCAAAATAATATATTTTAAGATGTTTAATCGAAATAAATGGGTCATCTTGATGCGCGGACTAGTTTTGCTTCGATCTCTAGCACGATGAATTAGTGTCCCATCTCATGCCTTGAATTGAAAGTCAAAGGTTACGTTTAGATATTAAATGTATACTGATGGAACAGCAATCGTGTGATTCCATCTTAAATTGATGTTGAGGCCATTCCCCTTTTCTTTGTTGCATAGCGTGTTTGGGGAATGGGTTACTAGAGCCAGTTTGAAGTGGCCGTGGTTGAACAATAGCTTTGTTATGTTTTGTTTTCTTTTTTGTTTATCTTACTCTAACTCTCATTTCATTCTCAGACTTTTGCTCTACCTCTTTGCAGAATGTGTGAGTCGAACCGCACATCGAAAACTAAATGTCCCCAACCCCAGCCCTCCTGAGAAGGTGGAAATCGAACTTTCCACCTCCCCCTTCCAAGTGAGAAAGATGGGTGGCCACTAGGGCAGCCCCTAGTGGTTAGTAGATATGTTATGTTTATTTGGGCTATGAAGTGCGTTGTAATTTATGTGCTTAGTGATATACATATTTTTAAAGTTGCAATGCTTCAAAATTAGGTAAATTGGCCTCCAAAAAACTGTTATGAACTGATGTAGTGTTGGAGGAGCTGCAATTATACAGTATTTGCTCAACTCCTCATAAAAGCTACAACACCCTTAATTATAGCTAACTATTGTGGGAAAGTTATACTAAAATGCTTCTCAGTACGGAACAATGTTACTCATCTAACTTGATTTAGATTTAGGTTTAGATATGGGAGTTCCTTATAGGTATTTCATTTGGGTTCTTTCAACATAGTGCACGGCGATGGTGATGAAGACGTTGAATCTAGACTCGCACTGCAAGCCATTGCAAATTGAGTAGGGGATCTCGGAGTGTGCTTATCACTAAATTTTGGTGATCGGCCGTCGAACATTTATAGTGACGTATTTGTTCTTAAGGGATGAGAGTGTGTTTTTAGTTGCAAATTGTGCTTTGTGCTTTGTTATTTGTCTTCTAGTATTTACTTTGTTCCACAATTGTTTGGGATTTGCTAGGCTTGCATGTATTCTATGTACCTCTCGGATATTATTATGATGAATATAATCTTTCTTTCAACCAAAAAAAAAATCTGACTTTTATGTCGAGTATTATATATGGGATGCCATCGGATGTGATTAATTTTCAATTTATCAAAGATTGGTACATAATAGCCTTTAAATAAGTGATCATTTGAATTATTATGTGACATCGTCTATCAATAGTTGGTAAATGTCCATAGCCTTGGAATCAGAGATTCTCTAAATTTGAAAGGTAAAATTTCATTTAAAATTTATTCCATTTTAGGGAAAACATATCAATACCTTTGATTTTAATGGTCGACGTGTTTTTGTCTTTTCGTTTCCTTTCACGTTGCAAGTTTCATTCCATTTAAGGTTCTAGTAAAAATGTGAGTAATGGATGCCCTCGTTACTTTATATTTAATTGTATATTTGGATTATTCGTTATTTATTTACTCTAAATAAATTATTTAGAGGGGGTATTTTTTTATTTGTTATGTACTTTTTTTTTGTCAGAATTTGTTATGTACTTATACCAACAGAAGTCCCCTGACACGTTGGAGAAACATATTTCGTCAGTTCGCACATTGGAGCGACCATTGTCACTGAAAAAGGCCTGTTATGTTCCAATTGCTAATCTTCCTTTGACTTGAGATATTAGTATCGACTTATTCATCACTTACACTCCACTTATTTCGTGAAAAAATTTCTTGTAGAAACCATTTTTCTCATTTTTCAATGTTGGGATCACTAATGAAAATGAGTTAATGAAAAATCTTTTCATAATCAAACGAAAAGAAATGTTTAAATAAAGAAAATAACTTCCCCTTTTAAAAATGAAATATCATTTTCCATAATACGACTAGATATCAGTACTTGAATTAGAGACCTCAATGCTTTGGCACGGGAACCCGACGCTCGTGTCCAAGTGCTCAGTGGCCAAGTTTGGATCCTAAACGTCAGGCTTGGCAACTCGATGCCCATGCTGAGGTCCTTGACGGCTATGCTCGTAACTCTGATGCTTGTGCCCGAGTCCTCGACGGCCGTGCCCAGGTACCCGGCTCCCAGGTCGTAACCACAATTTATTAGCTACTCTTAGCACTATTTTATTATAAGTTTGAGAACTCAAGTTAGCCAGGACGTGGTGCAAGAGATACTTTCAATTCCACTTAGCCACACACCCATGATTGATAAAATGGTTTGGACTGGAAATAGTGTAGGATCTTATTTGGTAAAAAGTGGCTACAACAAACTATGCTCCCAGGACAAGACATTCAACGCCAACCAGGCGTCTTCGTCGTATCAACCCCGTAGATCTTTATGGACCACAATTTGACAATCTCCCTCGTACCCAAAAGTTCGATTTTTCCTGTAGTGCGTATGCAACAATGCACTTCCTATTAAGGAAAACCTTTATAAAAGAGGATTGGTATCTAACCCGCTCTGACCGGTGTGCACCGCAAATTCCCAGAATCTCCGGAGCATCTCCTCCTCCTTTGTGACTGGACAAAACAGATCTAGTCGGACTCTTGGTTGAACCTCGACACCTCACCGACGAAAATAACCAGAATTGACAAGTGGATATTGGAAAACCTACCTTCCCAAGCTGAACCATCCTCTACAGCAATACTTGCCGGTGTTCTATGGATGATTTGGAAGGAAAGGTACGCGTGGGTATTTAAGAAAAGGAAGCCGAAACCCAGCCAGTTAGTTGAGGAAGCGTTTAATTAACATATGCTATTTGAGAAATGGAATCACAGCAAAAAGAAGCACAAAGGACAAGTTACCTCACCTCTCGACCACTGGATCCCTCCGCCTGAGGGTTCTTGGATGTTCAATGTCGATGCGTCCTGGTGCGATGAGTCGCAGGAGGGAGCGGTCGGTGGGGTTTGTACAGACTATCGTGGGCTCCTCAGAGGTGGATTCACAAAGAAAATACACGCCCCTTCGGCCCTGTTAGGGAAAACCCTCGCGGTGAGAGTGTGGAGAGGACATGGGAGAAGAGGAAGCTTGAAACTGATCTGCGCTCAGTCCAAACTGATCTGCGGGCTGTCATTACTTCTGATAGCTTATCAGCCGTGTCCTTTATTCTGGGCTGGGCCGAATGTCCTTGGCCCATTCGGTCTATTGTGATGGATTGCCAACAAATACTAGCCCACTCAGTGACGCCTCCGTAGCCCATTGTTCCCGAAATGCAAATCAAGCCGCGGATTGGATGGCAAAGGCTCACCGGAATGGCTCACTTTCTCCGAATTGGCTATCTAGACCCCCCCACTCCCTTTGGTTTGTATTGTGTTTTGATTTCAGATAATCTTGTTGTTTAAATCCTTCTTAGCAATGAAAGTATGGCTTTTTTGACCAAAAAAAAAAGTTTGCCATCTATCACTCATTTATTGTGCCGCATCTCCTAAATTTATAATCATAAGTTTTAATTATGGAATTACGTCATGCATGACCTCACTCTTTTTAACTCTAGCCCATTAATGTTCTTGATTAGCTTGTAAATCAAGACTCTCATTCATGCACCTACTTGACCAATAACTAAACCATGGTTTAAAGTGATCTTTAAAAGTGGAATCAAGAAAGAAATTATTGGAATCATCCCCATTTGCTCCTCTTGGCCGAGACATCGTCACCTTCACATCGTCAACTTCACATTTCAATTTCATCTTCCGATCTTTTGAAACTAAAGCAAAACTTCCCACACAAACTTCAATCAAGCTCCAAAGTCTATCCAATTTCAGTTAAGCTCTTAATCTCACCTATCAAATGTTTTACAAAGTAAATTCATGGATTTCATTTTTCTGTTAAATTAGTTTTATTTTTTTTAAATGAGAATTGTTAACTTTTTATTGTTTTTTTTTATTTCAATGTGATTAAGGCCTTTGTTTATTCAAAGTTCAACTCAAGGTAAGTGAATCTCGAGGGACTAAAGTGGGTTGATCCACCCAGTAATTCTGATCCTTGTTTGATTTTAGCTTAAAAGTATGGATGATAATATAGATCCCTCTAGTTAAAAGGAATTAATGATGACATGATGAGCTAAGAGGCAAGATTATATTTATGAGTGATCTTAGATGATTTTTTTTTATCACGAGTTGTTGTTTTAAGATTAAAATGATGCTTGTTGGTGCCTACTTGTTATTAAAATTTCATGAAATGTCCATTATGTTCATGATATCACAAGAAGATGCTATGAGTCATTTTATAGGTCATGACTATATTTCATGAATAAAAACACGATCGAGTGATTTCAAGAGGATTTTAAATTAATTTTGATGAGCAAAAATGTTAGAGAGATGAAAGTATGAATATAAAGGGGTAAATAGTAATTTTGTATAATACAAGGGCAAGCATGTAAATTCACGGCATATAAATTAAGTTGTGAATAGTGAAATTTGTTAATTAAAATGGTTGATAGTTAGTGATTAAGATAGATTCATTAAAGGAAATGAAATCGGGTAGAAAGATCTAAGTATTGTACAATATGGGCTATTTTGTTATTTCAAAATGTTACAGTCTTATGTTCTAGAACTGAAAATTTTGGGGGCTATTTGTTTTTGGGTCGAAGTTTTGGGGTCTATTTAAATGTTAAGGATGCTTATGATGGCAGGTTCTTGATTAATTATACAATTAATTGTCTAATCAAGACAATTAATTTAACTTGTCAAAATTCGGACTTGATAGCAAAAGTATTTTAAGGACCTCAACATGTAAACAGGGAGTGTTCTACTACAAATGTCTTCTTACAAGTATGATCCTCGGGCGTCAATTGCTATCTATATATCTATAGTGTCAATAAAATATCCATATAGATCAAATAACAAATGAATAACCTTAGCGAAGTAATTTGATTAATAGAGCAAGATTAAGAAAAAATTAAAGAGATGAGCCACATTGTGATTAATGCCATGTGATTTGCACCAATGAGGTTATACAAAATGTAGTGTGGAGATATTAGGGCGCATATGATTTTTAAAAGAAAACTTTATTATATGGATATATTATCGTTGTTATACACTTATGTGATGTAAGAATGTTGTGAGCTCTTGGGTTTAGATGATGATTGTTTTATGAATAAGATTGATATATTGTCCATTGATGCACTATGATAAAGGAATGTTTATTTTGATATTCTTTGTGACATGTATATAGTTTGGGATAACAACAGTAGAAGTGCCATAACTTTCGTACGGCGCTCACTTGAGCGCCATAATTTTTTTTCCGTTTACTTAAGTGCCACATCGGAGTAAAATCGATCATTTAAGTGCCATTTCCGGCAAACCTTCTTACGTGGATTTTTTTTAATTAATTTCTCATTCTGACGTGGATTTTTTTATTTTTGAATTTTTTTATTAATTGTTCAAGTCAGCACCGATGATGCCACGTCGAATTTTCTGGCTAGGCGAATCGCCAATAGCACTTACGTAATCGAATTTTCAAATTAGTTGCATTCAAGCGAGTGCCGTACGAAAGTTATGACATTCCTGGTGTACTTATCCCAAAAATGCTTATACATGTGTCCATTGAAAGAGTGATTATTTAAATATTTGAGAAAATTATCAATTTATTCCTAAACCTATTGTATTGATGTCTATTCGGTTTTTAACTTTCAAATTTGGTCAATATAGTCCTACACATTTGCACGATATCTAAACATAGCATTTCCTGTCAATTGCTGTCACAAATTGCGACGTGGAAATCAACAAATTGCTCAGGTCAACATGCCACTTAGGACAACCGGTGATGACTAAACACCACGTCAGCGATTTTTTGTGGCAATTGGTGAGAAAGACTACATTGAAAAATTGCCCAAAAGTTTATGACTACGTTGACAAAACTAAAAAGTATGGCTTATGAAGTGGAATAATTAGTTATTGATAAGAAAATTATGATAATTGTAATTGCATTATAAGACAATCCAATCAAACCATCGGCAAATACATATTTTTTTGTCAATTCTAAATGCATCAAAATTTCGAAAGAAACAAAAGAAAAGAAAGGTAAGAAATAGTCTTAAATATGGACCGGCAAGAGATATTATGGTTAATTTAAGATAAAAGGGGGCGTCAGAAGTCAAAAAATAGATGGAAAAAGGCCTTTTATGCGTTTATCCTTTTCACATAATTACTCATTTAAATGTTAAACCTAACCTACTTATTTATATTTGAGTTGATGCAAGTAAAATAATGAGAGAGTATGATGAGTTTCTAGAATTAAGGGTCGTACTGGGGTTGGGAAAAAGGAGAGGTGAATGATGTAATTTGTAATTAATACTACTATGTATTAATACATAATAATTATTTTAATGATATTTTAATTTTGATCTTTCTTGAAAATTAAATTTAAAATATTTTGGATTTTCTAAGTAATCATTCATGAGAAGTACCTAGTTTTATAAATATGATACCCTTTTCTATTAATATGTCTTATAAAGAATTAATTAATATAAGGCATTTGTTTACGTAGGACCCTTATGGTAAAGTTCAAAGGGAATTGCATTGATTAGCCCTCCCTAACCTTTTCGCTTATAAAAGAAAATGTTTTAGATAAGGGCAACGGAAATGCTATAACTTTCGTACGATGCTCACTTAAGTGCCACATCGGAATAAAATCGATCATGTAAGTGCCATTCTCGGCAAATTGTCCTATGTGGATTTTTTTATTTTTGAATTTTTTTAATAAATTATCCACGTCAGCACCGGCGATGCTGCGTAGGACGACCGGCGTCCGCGTCGGATTTTCCGGCAAGATAAATCGCCGATATCACTTAAGTGATCGTTTTTTCAAATTTGTGGCATTTAAGTAAGCAAAATAAAAAGTTATAGCACTCAAGTGAGCGCCATACGAAAGTTATGGCACTCCTAGTGTTCTTATCCCTATATAGTTTTGTTATTATTGGGACACACTTATGTGATGTAAGAATGTTGTAAGCTCTTTCATTGAATGATTATTATTTTATGAATAAGAGTTTGTGGATTTGCAAATGACGATAAATGGATATTTGGTTTCCAACGTTGATATGAAAAATGCCAAGAGATCATTATGATATTATTTGCAAATGGGGTTATCGAAATTTGCATGGCACTCGTTATGTTACAATAAATTGTATGTTAGTGATGCCGTGTGATGAAAAGCTTTGCCACAGCTTATTCGCTAGACAGTGAACTCCGTTGTATGAGCATGTGTATAAGACTATAGTAAAAGACAAACTAAGACGGGTCTCTACAAGATTGAGAGGATATAAAGTCCTATGATTCATACACAAAATGATGTACTTTGTGTAGCCTGTGATGTAATATTATGGAGTAGCTATCGTCATGTGGATATACTATAGCGTCCTAGGCACGCCCCTTTCAAGCTGAATCCTCTAAACTCATTAGTCATCGGATTATTCACAGGCGGAAGATGCTTCTTTCTAAAAGTCAGCATTAATAACATGAATGTGTCATAGAAACATAAAGTCATAGAAATGTTAGAACACCCAAGTTATGAAAATAGCATTCATCTTTCATACAATAATAAGGGTGATACAAAGGTGAGTTCAAAACACGGGGAGACTACAAAACTACTCCAACCCATCTAAATACTATGACCCACCAGCCCTAACCAAAAAACAAACAATGCTATCACGTATCACTACACAACTCTATCTCCAAAAAGTGACAGTCGTGTCTTTCCCAAAAACTTGCTCCTTTTTCCTTCTCCTCCTCAATACATCCCTCACTCCACCCCGCTACTGGCACTGTTGTTAGCTCCATCCGGCCCCCAATATGGGAGTGGCCCCACCAATCGTCCTCCAGCACGGACGTAAACAGCAACAAATCCTAAAAGAACGGGTCCCACAGGGGACCAATATCAACAGTCAAGATGGGTATGCATTTTACAAAAACTAGCCTAGGAAAGTACGGGTCCACAAAGTCATATAGATGGCCCTCGAAATTGATGGGCACCCCGTAGCTAATCGAAGTCGAAGCGGGGAGGATCAGCATGGCTACTGGTATGAAAAGTGTCAACAACAAGCAGTGAGCGAAAGCTCAGTAAAGTAAGCTCTATCACGCTATACTAAATAGATAATATCATGCACCTCAACAAGGTCAACTAGATAGGCAACTAACAAATCCACAACTAGCCACAGCATACAAAAAAAAAACTCCCTTTTTCATTCGGGCACTAATCACCAGGCAAAAAGATTGTCAATCAATGAACAGCCATCCACACGAGTTCTCATCGCATACGTTGTGTGACAATGATCAACTTTAATCACCACTCCAAGACACATGACCGGTGTGCTCCCTGGCCATGCAAGGAGGAACATCCCGACTAGCAGGTCCGGTGCGCCCAGACCGGTCTGCTGCAGTATACGCCGGATTACTCAACGGCCCGTGCGGGCTTCGTAGGTCTATTGACCACGGCATCTCGTTCGTGCTCTTGGGGCATCTAGGGCATGGCTCTTCCTAGGCATCGCGAACCACCGGCCCACGGCATCCAGCTTTACCGACAGGCTCCTCGGGGCATCGCTGTCCGTAGACCGATGGCATCAAGCATCTCTTACTCACACAACCATATGCACAAACAACTTTTCAATTTATTCGATATATCTCTACAACCACAATTTCCAGATTCTGTGCTCTCAAGGATTACCCAATTTACAAAAGCATTTGACATCGGATCAAGGCCAAATAAGTATAATTGAAAAGCTAAGTAAGAGTGGTTACTGTCTCTAATAGACTAGAATAAAAAAGCCAATGTTTTCAAGTAAAATGGGCAACTCAAAGATATCTAGTGAAACTGGACAGATTTGCATGACTTGGGAAATCAATTTCAAAGGCATAGTAAATGGGTTCCAAAAATTCTAAAATTCGAATATGTTATAAACAAGACCTTATCAAATATTTTCCATGGAGAACAAAATCCCAAAATCCTCGTGTAAAGTCCACTTTTAATGGCTCGAAAACAGACTAGAACTGGTCCGTTGAAACAGGGAAGCCGAGTCACAAAGAATGCTCGTTTCACAATCCAAACTATTTTGAAATGCTTTGAAATTTTTATATGTTGTAGAAAAGGACTTCCCGAACAAATTTTGTGAAGGAAGTGTGACCAAATTCGAAGTGGAAAGTTTTATAAAAATTCGAGAAGGCACGAAGGTCACGGGTTTTGCAGTATAAAACAGCTCTGATTCTGTAAGAAGTTGGACCTTCGTAAAATCCATTTGTCCTCAGAAAAATCTGAAATTTAAATATGTTATAGATCAAGATCTTCTGAACAACTTTTATGAAAAACATTTCATGAGATTCGGACCACAAAAGGCACTACAAAAATAGAAAACCAGGAACATCCAGAAAAGTCAGTTCTGGAACCGAGACAAAACTTCAAGAAAACGATTTTCAACTTGAGATCCACCACTTCTAAGCCAAGGAAAAACCACATCAAGCGTTCAAATTGACATGCAACACCTTTTCAAACTTAATCTAGCAATCTAGATCCACCAAAAATCATTCTAGGGGTTCAACTACACAAGAGCAATAGCTATACACAGATCGAACTCTCTTACCGCCATTCCAGCCACTCAGTGACCTATCAGAGACCCAAAATCGACATGCAACACATTGTCATGGTTAGTATGAAGTGAGAGGCACACTTGCCTTGCCGGCGAGAGTGGCGGTCACGGCGGTGGGTCCTGGCCGAGAGAGAGAGAGAGCAAAAGAGACGCTAGTTCCGGGACCGAGCTGGTGGGTGTTGTTGCTGTTGCTGGCATGCGGAGATGGAACGGTCGGCCGCTTCTTCTGGTCGCGAACAAGGTAGAGGGATGGCAATTGTTGGTCGAGCGGACTGGCTGGCTTCCGAGCGGCAGAGAGAGAGTGAGAGAGAGAGACGAGAGAGGCGAAAGAGAGTGCAGGCGAGAGAGAGCCAGGCAAGAGAGAGAGAGAGAGAGAGAGAGAGAGAGAGAGAGAGAGAGAGAGAGAGAGAGAACTGAGGGAGTGAGCTAGGAAGAGTAAGCTGGTGGGGGAAAAATAATTATTCGAAATCCCTTCCGTTCCCTTGCATGCATGGGCATGCATGAGTGCCACTTGGCATCTCTCCTTTGCCAAGTGGTAGAGGGGGAAAGAAGACAAAGAAGAGAAGGGTAAGGGGTGGTTAGTGGTGGTGATGATCCTCGGCGGTGAGGGGGAAAGAAAAGAAATAAAAAGGGAAGAAAAGAAAGAAAGAAGAAGAGAAGGGGGTGGCGGTGAGGCGGTATTCCGGCGGTGAGCATGGGAAAATATGGGGAAAAAAATGACGGTGATAGCTTTGGAAGGAGTTGGGCTGCGCGAACGACGCGACATCGAGTTAGTTGGCTCGATGGTAATTGATCCCAAGAATCCAAACTCGCGATTTCAAAAACCATAATGGCAACGTTAATGTGACACCCAATCTTCAATTCCTAGTTTCCGTCGACGAGTACCCTAATCCATTAGGGTCCTTTAATTCTTTGACCATGAATTTCAGGATGCCACAGCTCTCCCCTTTTTAAAGAATTTCGTCCTCGAAATTCCAATTCTCATTCGATCATTCAAACAACTGGGGATATTACCGTCTCATATTTTCTTCGCTTTCCCACGTCGCCTCCTCTTGTTCATGATGTCGCCATAGCACTTTAACAAGAGGAATAATTTTATTTTTGAGGGTCCTCTCACTGCGATCCAATATCTGCACTGGTTCCTCAACGTATCTTACTCTGTCGTCCACTTGAACAGCTTCAAAATCCAAAACATGTGTGGAATCAGGTTCATATTTTCTTAGCATGGAAACATGAAACACATTATGCACACTGGACAGTTGTGGTGGTAATGCTAGTCGATATGCCAGTTCTTTAACTCTTTCAAGTATCTCAAAAGGTCCTACAAATCTCGGGCTTAACTTTCCCTTTTTCCCAAACCTTGACACTCCTCTCATTGGCGACACCTTTAGGAATACATGATCACCCACCATGAATTCTGATGGTCTATGACGTCTATCGACATAACTTTTCTGTCGACTCTGGGTGGTCCTGAGCCTATCGCGTATCACCTTCACTGCATCAGTCGTGACTTGTACCAACTCTAGTCTTGCCAACTTCCGTTCTCCTACTTCGTCCCAACAGACAGGTGTTCCACAAGCCCTTCCGTATAAAGCCTCAAATGGGGTTATGCTAATATTTTTTTGAAAACTGTTGTCGTAAGCAAACTCTACTAGATGTAACTTCTCATCCTAATTACCCTTGAAATCAATCATACATGCCCGCAACATATCTTCTAACACTTGAATCACTTGTTCTGATTGTCCATTTGTTTGTGGGTGGAATGCAGTACTATACTGAAGTTTCATCCCTAAGGCCACTTGCAGACTCTTCCAAAAATTCAAAGTGAATCTTGGGTCTCGATCTGATGTGATGGTCACAGACACTTCGTGCAATTGCATACTTTTCAAGTGTATAGTCCACTTGCACAGCCAGAAAATGGGCAAACTTAGTCAGACGATCCACAATCACCCAAATAACGTCATGACTACTCGAACTTTTATAATCTGTATATGTCTCAAACTTCTCTCCATAGAGATAATGTCTCCATATCTTCGGTGCAAAGACAATCGCCGCAAGTTCCAAATCATGCGTCGGATAATTTAACTTGTACGGCTTTAATTGTCTTGATGCATAAGCAATGACCTTCCCGTGCTGCATTAAAACACACCTAAGTCCTTTTTGGGAAGCGTCACTATATACCACGAATCCTCTTGATCTTGGTGGTATTGTCAGAATCGGTGCTGTAGTAAGTTTTCTCTTGAGCTCCTGGAAACTTTGTTCGCACGTCTCGTCCCATTCAAACTTTGTGTCTTCCTCGTTAATCCGGTTAACGGTCCCGCGAGGCATGAAAATCCTTCAACAAACCTCCGATAGTAACTAGCCATTCCTAGAAAACTTCGAATCTCTGTTACTGTTGTTGATACCTAAATTTTGACACTCCATTCAGTAATTCATTGCATAGAAAAATTAGGGATCGACATCGGCCCCTAGATAAAAAAAAATTAGTTAAATTTCATATAGATATTAGGATCATTTGCATTAGTAGTTAGGCTAATATAATTGCATTTGCATTGGACCGGTGATGGACGGACTTAAATGGTTTTGAGCTTAATTTATGCTAACTAGATTAAGCCCATAGTGTGAGAAAATTCAGCCAAACTCATGAGTATTATAAGAGCTGAAATTTTCCCATTAGATAATTGAGCAATTAATTTTGATTATTATTTAAATCTTGAAAGATAATTGTTTGATTTGATTTGATATTATCAGGATTCTAAGAGATAATAAAAGTTTAATATCAGTAAAGTGTATCTCTTAGAATTTAAAATTGGGAATTTTAATCTAAACCTAGTACTATATAAAGGGACGTCCATTCATGTTTGGAGGAGGCAAGGGATATTGAATACATGGCCACAGAAGTGAGAGGGAGAGAACTTTCGGAGAGCACGAGAGAAACACGTGAGCGAGAGCAAGAGTAAGAGAGAGAGAGAGTCGGTCGTGCACGCACCCACCTCACAGTCGCGCTGCCGTCACCGCGCTGCCTCGCTGCCACACTGGCGCGCTGCCTCGTGCCTGCCGCAGTTTACGCTGCTGTTCCCGCACTAACGTCGTGCTGCCCGCGGCTCCTCCCACTGTGCCCATGCCTGTGTTTAGCAGCTGCCCCCAGCGTTGTCCCTCCGCTGCGCCACACCTGCTGTCGTCCGGCCTCACGACGTCCAACTACGCATTGTGACGACGAAGTTGCCCTTGATTCTGCACCGAGAAATTTGCAGCTACTTTGTCCCGTGATCGACGATGTTGCTGCGCTGGCGTCACACTGACCAGCCCTTCGTGCTCTCCGTGATAAATTTGTTCTTGTGCCTTTGCAGATTAAAGGAAAATTCCAAGCGGAGGTCGAGAGGGCTTTAATGGAGTTGCATTAAAAAAATAGTAATTGGAGGCAATCCAAAGCGGAGGACGCTCAGATCCAAAGTAGAGGACGCTCGGCAAAGAAGAAAAGAGTCACTTGGAGATTTCTGGTCGTGTCCAAAAATACCAACATAGCCCCCACCGATCTGGGAGTCCACGCAACTAGGGCACCATCACGATCAGCCTGGCCGTGTCGCCTCCGTGAACCTTCCACACCATGAACTATTGCAAGCTAGCCGAGGCCGAGAATCACGAGCACCACGGACCAAGCCCTTCCTCGTTGAGCCGCCGTCAACCACTGTCCCGATTCGCTGCGAATTCAAATTTGGAAACGTTATCCGCGAAATAGGTAATAATCTTTATCCGATCTGATTTGAATATCTAATTTCTAATCACGGATTGATTTTATTGAGATCCTAAGCATTATCCAATTAGGATGTTATCGATATGAGTTGATTTAATTACTAATTTGATCTGTAAAGATATCGGATCATTTTTTTAATTATTTCAACTTAATATTGGATAACTGTTGTGCCTAAAGATTACAGTAATCTCTAATTTAACCCGTGAAACGATGGGTTATTTTTTAGATTATCGTAATCTTTATTTGAAATTTTCGTGGATTGCACGTGTGGATTAGGTAAGGCTTTATCTTTGGTTTGGATAACTGTCATGTTTTAAGAGTGTAAAAAAAATACAAAAAAGATTGTTTGCTAGGTTTAATAAGATTGTTAGAAAACATTGCTTGTTTAAATAGGATTGCATATTGGGGTAAATTCTAGAATTAGAATAGATTTTAGATATGCTTTTCCATAATAGATAGCTTTTTAGATAATGCTTGCATGTTAGTGGATAAGTTAAAATCAATTTAAGCTGCCTGTTAAAATATTTTTGAAAAATAAAAGAGAAAAGGTACCCAAAGGGCATTAGGTTAATCTAGTGTAACCAAGTCCCCGAATCCATAATCTCTGGTTTGTAGGAGTAAAGTAGAACTCCCGATACTTTACTTGAGTTTCTAATCGACCCACCAAAAATAGATTAGTGGCGACTCCTAATTAAAATGATCTTGCATGTTAATAATTTAAACCAAAAGTTGCGAATTGGTATGGGCTTGGGAGAGCCCGAGCTAGATTTAGACTTAGTAATCCATTAGCCAAACCCAATGGTGATGCACCCGAGGTTAGGTCGCGACAGCTGTTTTTGGTCTTGGCCAATTGATTACTACTTCAATCTTAGCTGGGTCCACTATATACCCTCGCCAGTTACCACATGACCCAAAAATACTACTCGATCCAGCCAAAACTCACATTTACTAATTTCCGTGTACAACTTATGTTCTCGAAGAGACTGAAGTACCGTCCTTAGGTGTTGTTCATGCTTCTCTGGCCCTTTCGAATATATCAGGATATCATCAATGAAGACAATCACAACTCAATGCAAAAATGGTTTAAACATCCGGTTCATTAGGTCTATAAACGCTGCTGGCGCATCAGTCAATCCAAAGGGCATAACTGTGAACTCGTAATGTCCATATCGAGTTTGGAAGACTGTCTTAGGAGTGTCTTCTTTCTTGATTCGTAGTTGATGATACCTGGACCGTAGGTCAACTTTTGAAAATACAGATGCTCCTTGCAACTAATCAAATAAATCATCAATTCTAGGCAACGGGTACTTATTCTTAACCGTTGCTTAATTCAACTGCCTATAGTCGATGCACAAGCATAAGGATCCATCCTTCTTCTTCACAAATAGTACTAGCGCACCCCACGATGACGCACTTGGTCGTATAAATCCACTATCAAGCAATTCTTGTAATTGCACCTTTAATTCGTTCAATTTCGCTAAGGCCATTCTATAAGGGGCTTTCGATATAGGCTCTATCCTTGGGGCTAATTCAATAGTAAATTCAACCTCTCGTTCCGGGGGTAATCTTGGCAATTCCTCAGGAAATTCTTGGACCACTAGAATTTCCTCAGGCTCTGCTTCCTTTTCACTTTGATCCTTAATGACCGCTATACATCCTTGGCAACCATTGCTGAGCAGTCGATGTGCTTTTAGTGCCGAAATAAGGGGTATAGTGGGGTCCATCCTACTTCCAAGAAATTCGAAACTAGAGTGACCCGGAGGATCAAACTGGATTGTTTTTCCATAACAATTAACATTGGCTCGTTGTTTACTGAGCCAATCTATTCCTATGATGACATCAAAGTCATACATAACTAATACCACAAAATCTATCATTTGATCCGTCCCACCTAAAGATATCTTATGATCTCTACACATTAAAGTTAACAACACTTTGTCTTTTAAAGGTGTAGAGATACTAAGGGGCACTTCAAGCAATTCAGATTTTAGTCCATACAATCGCACATAATTGGCAGATATGAACGAGTAGATAGCACCAGTATCAAATAAAGCGTATGCCTTCTTGTCGCATAAAAAGAGCGTACCTGAAATAATAGTCTTGGAAGCCTTAGCTTCCTCCCGAGTGATTGTGTAAACTCTTCCTTGGTTTGGCAACCTCTGTAAGTTCCTTTGCTGGTGTGCTTCTCTCTGAGTTACTTGTTGTGGCGGCTGTCCCCCTTGAGGACAATACCTGGAAATATGCCTATACTGTCCACATCTCTAACATTGCCTTGATGATTGACATGGTACACTCCCGTGCTGCCTTCCACACATCCGACAATTACCAATCGCAATTGGTCTCTGTCCTTTTGACCGGTCATTCCAGGACCTCCCAAGGTTTCCACTGTTGCGTCTCTTGTTGGAATCAAAAGGAGCTTTTCCAAATTGGATAGGCCTCTTACCAAACCTAGCACTGTCTCGCTTAGGTTGGTGACCAGATCGTCCTGGTGCCTCGCTTCGTGTCCTCCCCTTTACTAGCACTTGCTCAATGAGTTGAGCTCGCCTATAAAGTACACCGTAATCCTTGATGTCCAATGGCAATAATTGCTTCCTTATCTCAACTTTCAAGCCATTCAAGAACCTTTTGGCTTATCTTCCCCATCCTCAACCATTCGAGGCGCAAACCTAGAAAGTTCAGCAAATTTTGCTTCATATTGATCCACCGTCAGATTGTTCTGACATAGCTGCATTGACTCCGCTATTTTCTAATCCTTTGCACACTCAGAAAAAATGTTTCCCATAAAATGCTTCCACAAAAGTTCCCCAGACTACAGCCGTACCTGTTGGGAACATCGTTTCCTTCGATGCCTTCCACCAATGTTTGGCATTCCCTTCCAGTTGGTACTCAGCTAAGATCAGTTTGTCAGTATCATTGCAGTTCAGCAGGTTAAATATCTTCTCCAAATTCCTCATCCACCTTTTTGCCTCACTAGGATCCCCTAATCTCGTGAACTTAGTCGGTTTCAATTTCAAGAACTGCTCAATGAGCCCTTGCAAGCGGCGATCGCTATTTCCCTCAGCCGCTTGTTGTTGGGATTGTTGTTCAAACAGTGCCCCTACATTAGCCAAAGTCTCAAGGATTCCATCCACTCGAGGATCCCTTCCAGGTGCAGAACTAGAGGATGATCCACCATTCCTCCTCATCTTGTCTCATAAGTCTTCTGCACATTGATTACTAACTATTTCAGATGATCAATCGTCACAGTATCTAATAAGTAACATACGTTACTAACATCTGATGAGTAACCTTAGTTACTTGTATCTCCCTAGCATAGAACTAACAAACACATGCATCGGGTATTTTACAATGCATGGGTGTCCTAACCCTTCAATCACTAGTGCGCCTTATCACTCCAGAGTAACCTAGGCTCTGATACCATCTCGGGGTTTGTAGCGTCCCAAGCACGCCCCTTTCAAGCTGAACCCTCTAATCCTCATTAGTCATCAGATTATCGCAGGTGGAAGATGCTTCTTTCTAAAGTTCAGCATTTATAACATGAATGTGTCATAGAAACATAAAGCCATAGAAATGTTAGGACATGCAAGTTATGAAAATAGCATCCATCTTTCATATAATAATAAGTGTGATACAAAGGTGAGTTCAAAATATGGGGAGACTACAAACTACTCCAACCCGTCTAAACACTATGACCCACCGGCCCTAACCAAAAAAACAAACAAGCCTATCACCCATCACTACATGACCCTATCTCCAAAAAGTGACAGTTGTGTCTTTCCCAAAAACTTGCTCCTTCTTTCTTCTCCTCCTTGATACATCCCTCACTCCATCCCACTATTGGCACTGTCGTCAGCTCCATCAGGCCCCTGATGTAGGAGTGGCCCCACCAATCGTCCTCCAGCATGGACATAAACAGCAACAAATCCCAAAAGAATGGGTCCCACAGGGGACCCAATATCAATAGTCAAGATAGATATGCATTTTACAAAAATTAGCTCAGGAAAGTGCGGGTCCACAAACTCATACAGGTGGCTCTCAAAATTGATGGGTACCCCGTAGCTAATCGAAGTCGAAGCGGGGAGGATCGGCGTAGCTACTAGTCTGAAAAGTGTCAACAATAAGCAGTAAGCGAAAGCTCATAAAAGTAAGCTCTATCACGCCATATTAAAAGATAATATCATGCACCTCAATAAGGTCAAATAGATAGACAACTAACAAATCCACAACCAGCCACAACATATAAAAAAAAAAGAATTCCCTTTTTCATTCGGGCACTAATCACTAGGCAAAAAGATTGTCAATCAATGAATAACCATTCACACGAGTTCTCATCGCATACGTTGTGTGAAAATGATCAACTTTAATCACCACTCCAAAACACATGACCGGTGCGCTCCCCGGCCACGCAAGGAGAAACATCCCGACCAGCTGGTCTGGTGCGGCCAGACCGATCTGCTATAGTATATGACAGAGTACTCAACGGCCCACATGGGCTTTGTAGGTCCACTGACCACGGCATCCCGTTCGTATTCCCCGGGCATCTAGGGTATGGCTCTTCCTAGGCATCGTGAACCACCGGCGCACAGTATCCCGCTTTCCCGACAAGCTCCTCGAGGCATCGTCGTCCGTAGACCGACAGCATCAAGCATCTCTTAGTCACACAACCACATGCACAAACAATCTTTTCAATTTATTCGACATATCTCCACAACCACAATTTCCAGATTATGTACTCTCAAGGATTACCCAATTTACAAAAGCATTTGACATCGGATCAAGGCCAAATAAGCATAATTGAAAAGCTAAGTAAGAGTGGTTACTATCTCCAATAAACCAGAATCAAAAGGCCAATGTTTCAATTAAAACCGGCAGTTCAAAGATATCTAGTGAAATTGGACAGATTTCCATGACTTGGAAAATCAATTTCGAAGGCATAGCACATGGGTTCCAAAAATTCTGAAATTCAAATATGTTATAAACAAGACCTTATCAAATATTTTCCGTGGAGAACAAAATCCCAAAATCCTCGTGTAAAGTCCACTTTTAATGGCTCGAAAACAGACTAGAATCGGTCCGTCGAAACGGGAAAGCCGAGTCACAAAAAATGCTCGTTTCACAAACCAAACTATTTTGAAACACTTTGAAATTTTTATATGTTGTAAACAAGGGCTTCCTGAACAAATTTTGTGCAGGAAAAGTGGCCAAATTCGAAGTGAAAAGTTTTATAAAAATTCGAGAAGGTACGAAGGTCACGGGTTCCGCGGTATAAAATAGCTCTGATTCGGTAAGAAGTTGGACCTTCGTAAAATGCAGTTGAACTCAAAAAAAATCTAAAATTTAAGTATGTTATAGATCAAGATCTTTTGAACAACTTTGATGAAGAACATTTCGCTAGATTCGGACCAAAAAAGGCATTACAAAAATAGAAAATCAGGAACATCTAGAAAAGTCAGTTCTGGAACCGAGACAAAATTTCAAGACAACGATTTTCAACTTGAGATCCACCACTTCTCAGCCAAGGAAAAACCACATCAAGTGTTCAAATCGACATGCAACACCTTTTCCAACTTAATCTAGCAATCTAGATCTACTAAAAATCATTCTAGGGGTTCAACTACACAAGAGCAGCAACACCTTTTCCGCATATTTTCCCTTGCTCACTACCATAACACCACCTCACCGCCGCCCCCCTTCTCTTCTTGGCATAATATAATGTCAATGGATCTGATGTTGACATACCAATTTCTGACAATAATATCCTTAACCAGAGCAATTCACCAGTCATATGTGCCATACCTCTATATTATGCTTCAGCTCTGGGTCGGGAAATCACATGTTATTTCTTACTTTTCCAGGCAACGAAATTACCTCCAAGAAATACACAATACCTTAATATAGATCTCCTATCAGTAGGGCATCAAGCCCTGTCTGCATTTGAGAAGCTTGTAGTGTTTAGATGACCATAATTCTTGAAAAGCATTCCTTTGCTTGGTGTTCCCTTCAAGTGCTTGATAATCAGCAGTACAACATCCCAATTAGTAGTAAGAGGAAAACTTATAAACTGACTCACTACATTGACAGCAAAAGATATATCAGGTTATGACAGTAAGATAGTTCAACTTACCCACTAATCTTCGATATTTCATTGGATCATGTAAGAGTTCTCCATGTTCAGCATCAAGTTTCACATTAGGCAACTTCAATCCTAAGAAAGTATTGTAGACATCTCGGATCCTTAGTATTGAATTCTGTATACAAAAACTGCTTAAGTCGTTGGATACCATCGTAATCACTACCAGTGATAATAATATCATCCACATATACCACCAGAAGGACACAATCAGCTGAAGAGACAAAGCTAAATATTGAATGATCTACTTGACACTACTTTAACCCAAACTCGATAACTGCCTCCGTGAACTTACCAAACCAAGAACGAGGAGACAGCTTGAGTCCATACAAAACCTTATGTAAACGACATACTAGATTCTCCCCCTGAGCAACAAACCCAGGTGGTTGCTCCATGTACACTTCCTAAGCTAAATCACCATGTAAGAAGGCATTTTTGACATCTAACTGATGAAAATGCTAGCCAAAGTGTGATACCAGGGAAATAAAAACACGAATAGACTGGATTTTGGCTATTGGTGAGAAAGTGTCATCATAATCAATACCATATGTTTGAGTATATCCTTTGGCAACCAACAGAGCTTTCAATCGATCAAGAGTACCAACATGTTTCCCTTTAGGTAATGATGTGAGTTGCTAAGTACGATTCTCAAGATGCGCCTTCATTTCATCTTCCATGGCATGCCGCCATCCAGGATGAGCAAGAGCTTCAACAACATTGCCTGACACAGAAATAGAGGACAAGGGCAAGACAAAGGTAGAAAAGGCAGGGGACAAATGATCATATGATAAGAAAATGGACATGGCATGGTGAGTACGAAGATAAGGAAAAAGATCAGAAAATGAGCATAGCAATCCACAAGGCGACCAACATAGGAGCGTATACCTTTTCGAAGAGCAATGGGCAGATCAAAATCAGAGTATGGTGCAGTAACTGGTGAGAGGATAGATGAATTAGGTGTCGGCGGGACCTATACTACCGTTGACACATGATTTTTAGTCGACGCGTCATAAAAGTAAAAACTTGAGATTAGGGTTTCTGATTGCGACAAAACCCAATCCTCAACCAAAAAGAGTCATTTAGCATTTGAATTAGCATTAGCCATTCATTTTCTAGCTTTTTGCATTTCAATTTCAAAAAGTCAAAGAGTTGAATTTCGAATTGACTTTTTGGTCAAACTTTGACCAAAAGTCAAATTTTGATTTTTTGCATAAAAAAACCCCAAAATAGTGTCAATTTCACTTTTGCATAATCAATTTTCAAAAAATTCAAAGTTTGACCCGTTAATTGACATTTTAGTATATAAGTACTAAAATGTTGACTTTTGGTTAACACTTTGTTCAAAAAAATTCAAAAATTTAAAAACCCTAAATCAACTCATTTTTAGCTTAATTTCACTTTGGCATCATCAATTTTATAAAAATTGGTTTAGAATCAACTTTTCTCCAATTTGCGGAATTTGGTTCAAATCGGCCAAAAATGAAATTACCTCATTTCTAGTCATTTTTTAGGATAGTTTCCTTCATGACATTTGATCTAGAGGTTGTATTGCATTCAATTTTGGAGCCAATTTTGTAACTTCAAGCCAAGGGCAAAAACCCCCCAATTTATGCCCTAATCAGTTATTCCAATCGATTCTTCATGATTTGTGCAATTAAGACACAAATGAGTCTAATTACTTATATGAAATTCAAATTCGAAATCAATTTTGGAAGATTCATATGAATTTGAGCCAATTTGACCAATTTAGTGATCCAATTATTGAGAAATCTAAGAGTAATTGGTCCAATTAGTACAATTCAACTTGACCCGTTCTAAACTAACATCCAATTTGATAAATTGAAGCTTAATTTGGCCAATTGAACTTCAATTAAATTCATTAGTCTAGCTTAGCCATGCAATGTAACTCAAATTAAAACAATTGGACTAAACAAGTTAAATTGAATCAATTTGTGCTTAAATTTCAAATTGATTCAATCCAATTTAATCGAATTCAATATTAATCAGGTCAATCAATCATGATAGAGATTAAATTGTACAAAATTGGAATAAATTGGGCTGAAAATTGAACCGGTTCAACCCGGTCAAACTCGGGTCAAACTGGTCCAATAAGTTCAACTCGGTTTGACTAGAATTGAACCGGTCCAATTGGATCGGCCATTTTTCGATAAAAAATCCGGCGACCGGCATTTCATTCCGGCCAACCACATTCCTTTGTGCCCAAAATGACATGAATCGTGAGTTTAAATCTTAATCAATCTACCCTAAAGACTTTTGCAAAGTGAAATGATGAACGGAACGACATGTCGCAGCCTCGCGCACAATCATCATGACTAGTCGCAGCCTCGCATACAATAGTCATGACTAGTCGGGTCCAATCACTTCGGCTTGGTTCGGTCGACAAGGGCAACCCCATGCATCGTAACCTCACGTGCATGAGGACGGCCCTTGAGCCATTTTTTGGAAAAATTTTCGGGATCCAAATGGGATAACCTTTAGCGAAGCCTTACCGCCAAGGTTAAAGAACCATCTAAATACCATCTTAAAACTATGGGTGTGACCCGGGTCCGGTCACAGGTTGTGTGTGGTGTAGTGCAAACACGGTAAATCATGCACAACAATTACATGCAAACGCCGCTTCAATAGTATAAAAATTAAATCACAATTCCAATCCACCAAGCCTGCAAAATAAATGTTTAGCCAATCACTACTCCCCTTATAACTCCCATTCTGCAAAACCATTTAACACCTAAGAATGAGAATTCAATCAAATTTTTCCAAATCGAGTGATTTTTCCATGAAAATTTTCTGGCCTAAGTCCTCCTTAAATTTTCAAAAAAAAATTCAAGCGATTCCCCAGCGGAGTCGCCAAGCTATCGCGACCTAAAAATCAGGTTTTCCAATCTTAGGCTAATGGATTACTAGATCAATTAAATTAACTAACCTAGCTCGAGTTCTCCCAAACTCTACCAATTCGCAACTTAGGTCCAATTATGAGCATGCAAATATTTTCAATGGGAGCCGCCACTAATCATTTAAGGTAGGTTGATTAGAAACCTAAATAAAATAGCGGGAGTACTATTTTATTTCTACGAACCAGAGATTATAAATCCGGAGACTTGGTTACGCTAGATTACCCTAACGTCCTTTCGGTACCAATCTCAAGAAAAATGCTCAATTTGGCAATTTTGATGAATTCTGATTTAGAGTTCAAAGGTGCAAAAAAAAATTTTGGATTTTCTTTTTATGAATTTTTTTGTATTTTTGATGCATTTTCAAATTTAAATTCAAGTCACAAATCTTTTAGAAGAAAGATTATAATCGCTAAATTTTTCGAATTAAGTTTCGATCCGAAGCCTGACAGATCGACCCTAAAAATTCGAAATACCCGCTATGGAAATAACTCTATCTAAAGCCTGATAGATAGACTTATTCCCATGTGTACGGTTGCGGATTAGGAGATTTTCCTAACCGATCACATCTCGAAAAGGTTTTGCTATCTAGAATATCTTGGATATATTCAAAAGATTTTGAAATTTTCAAATTCTATCCAAATTTGACAAGTAATACACATCCAAGATTTCCAAAGAATAAATAAATCCTAATTGAAATAGTGCCTATTGCTCAAATATGCAAAGTTAGATAACGATAAGCATGGAATAAGCAATAAAATATCCAAATTGATTCGAATGAGATATTTACCTAAATGCGCAAATAACTTTCCAAATTCGAATCGCCGGCGGATCGGGAGTGCGGATCAGAGGACCGACGGTGGGTGATCGGCGGCAGCGGCGACGGGTCCTTGGTGGGCAACACGGGCGGTGCTCTCTGTATCCCTCGGCGGATGATGGTTTGGATGCTCAGCCGGTTATGGTGGCTGGTCGTGACGTTCTGCCAAGGGACAATAGCTCGTGGGGCTCCAACCAACCTGCAAAAATAGAGACGAAACTCCTTGGCTTGATAGAGGGTCGATGGCTGCAAGAGGAGGACACGATGATCCAGCAATATCATGCGTCGTTGGGCTCGACTAGGCTAGAGCAAATCGCCACAAGGTCAGCAGGATGCGAAGCCAAGGGTCTGGATTCTTTGAGAACTCGCTGGGATCACTTCTGGACGCTCGAAGGCTTGGTTCTCGTTGAGAAAGCAGCAGCAGCAGATCAGCAACGAAGGAACGCCATTGAGCAGAAGTTGCACATCAGGACTGATGATGGCGTTTCAGGATGCAACGGCTGGACGCAGCAACATGAACTAGTGGATGTCTGTGCTTGGTGGCGTGAGGAACGGCTGCGGAAAAAAAACAGAGATCGAGAACTTGAGGTTCTCTTCCTTTGGCGTTTTCTCCCTTTGCTAAATGCCCAAGCTTTCTGTTTCCTCCGTCAAATTGAGTCTTCCAAAGGGAAAGTCAGAGAGATCCAGTGAGAGACAGCCTCCCCTTTTACCTTTTCAGGCTCTCACCAAGTGCCCCCAAACTCTCACACTCGTGGTTGAATATTCCGGAGAGAGAGAGCTCCCTCACGAACATAGATTTCTCTTTGTCCTCTCAATGATGGCCGTGTGTCTCAATTCTGTGTCCCCCTTCTCTCTATGCTCTCACCCACTATTCTCTTTTTTTTTCTCTTGTCTATAAGTGGCCTTTTATAGGTGGCATACCCTAGGGTTTTCATGGAAAAAGATAGAACTCAATTTCCTTTCAAAAATTCTAGAATATATTGTGTCTTATCCTTTCCTTTTTTCAACCCTTTCTTTGTTGACCAAATTTTTGTACGCAATTCACAGAATCAATTTTGCCCTCTTTCTTTATATTCACTTCCCAGGACAAATCAATTTGACAAATACCCCAATGAATTTTGGTAATGATAATTAATGGGCTAGGTCAAATTTTCATTACCGTGGGCTTAGTCTAGTTAAGCTCAGAATCATTCACTCAAATCCATCCGCCGCCAGTCCAATGCAAATGCAACTATATGAGCCAATTACTATAAATGCTCCTAAAATCTATATGCAATTTAACTAATTATTATTATTATTATTATTAATTTTTTTTTTTTTTTTTTTTTTTTAGGGACCGGGATCGATCCCTAATTTTTATGTAATGAATGACTAATTGGGCCTCCAAAATTTAGGCGTCAACAGCTGCCCCTCTTTGAGTGGAGGCTCGCAGAGGTTTCGCTCAAAGACTGAAACCTAAATTTAAACCATGCAAAATGATGAATAATCTTCTTAAAATTTTTTTTTAATTCCAATTTTGCAAATGTAATGATGCGTGATATGCACACAATAAGGAACGTATGCTAAGGCTTCTCACTTCACGAAGAGCGGTGAAAGAGCCTTACATACGGATCGCACAAAAAGCGCCCAAGTGAGGGAAAGCTTTATAATGCTGTGAACTCTCTCGATCTCCAAACTTCTAGTCCACTGGAAGTAAGGTTCTCAAGGTATAGGATTGCTTATCTGTTACCTGTAGTTTCCTACAGATGTGAAATAACGCATGATATGAAGAAAGAATTAAAAGAGACGTGTTGCCTATACCACCGGGCAATCACAAAAAGGATCATGTCACATGTTTCATTGGGTGAGCATGAGGTTAGTTGTGCCACCTATTCCACTGGGTGAACACGGAATGAGAAACTATGCCGCCTGTTCCACTGGGCAAACATGAAATGGGGTGTTCTGTCTATTCCACTGGGCAACACAAAGAGATATGTCACCTATTCCACTTGGTGAACATATGAGAGAGATCATGTCACCTATTCCACTGGGTGAACACGAAAAGAGAAACAAGGAAGAATAATTAGCAGACGTACCTGAATTCTTCTTATGTTATAAAAATGACAGAGCTAATTGCATTGCACCTGTTTTTACCTGAGAAAAGGTTAAAATAACACATGCGCATGGGCAAAGAAAACATAATTCATGAATCTGCCTGCATTACCAAGCTTCACTGGGGAATTTATCAATAAGAACAATTTCGTCCTTTTTGACAATTTGATCACATTAAATGAGAGACCTTTAATCAAAAAGGACTTTCCACTCACTTTCAATGAAAGGCTTTTGACCTGACCTTTGATGCGGGTATAAGAATCACTCAAACTCTCTTTATCGTGCTTGATAAGGGTTCGGATATTCTCAAAATCAGTATGACTTGGCCAATCTGAGAGGTCTTTATAAGGACTGAAACTCAGGCTTGGTCAAAGGTTTCACAATGGGGACTCATGAGAGTCATAGCTTTGAAAGAATCGATATCACCAGCTGCTCCGAGTTTATAAGTCAGGAATGCTGCAAAAATGAGATAGAAAAATCTTGCTCGCACTTCTTCGAGCAACATTTATAAGCATTCGAAATTCTACGTTAACTCAAGTGCCCTATTCTGAAGAGACTTCGGTAAGGGTTGTAACGTAGATTTGGGTAGGCTTGAAATAAATGGCCTATTTTCATCAAAGGAGGTATTATGAACATGGAAATTGGTGATCATCCAATCATGCTACTGGTACCGTTGATCTATCTCTAGCGATTGCTCCACAAATGAACCTTCAAATGGTCTTTTCCTTGAAGAATGATCTTGCATATCAACTCAATTCTCGCCGAAGCCTTTCTTTCTCTCATCAATTTTTTTTTAAGAGAGCTTTTTCCGAGAGAGAGAACTTCGATTTAATGGAGTCCTTTTGCGTCCTTTCTGATGAATTTTATTTTGAGCTCCTATTTGCCTCAAGTCATCTTGAACTTGCTTTGAGATGATTTCATTTGTTTATCATAAGAATGATCATCAATCGGGTTGAAATGAATTCACCGCTCAAATTGGGTATGCAAAGGGTATAATGTGTAAGGATATAGAAAGAAATGCTCTTCGTTATATCTAAGGCACTCGAGCTAACACAGAATTTGCATGCAGTAAATATACTTGAAGATTGACGCAAGTGAAAGCAAGAAAATTCTATCCATTTTGAACTTTCTAAGAAATTGCCCCAGTATGGGGTTGTTCCTAACAGGGGTAAGAAATGAAACTCCATTCAAAGGGTTAAGCAAATGATAACCTGTAGTGTTTAGATAGAGGGAATGAATGCCCCTCATCATTTTGGTCATCATACTTTTCGTGAGATAATCCTTCACCCTGTCAGCACAGAATTTTCACTCAACTCGCACTGGAGATTATTATTCATGACGTGTATGGAAATGACTTGCCTTTCGTCATCTTGAAGTCTCTCATGCAATATGATCGCTTCATTAGGACAGAAACAGATTGCCAGATCAAAAGCCTTCCTCAAACAAAGCTTAGTAACATAACAAGAAAATCAAATGATTCATGAAATTCAATTTGAGACTTGATAGAAACAAAGTCAGAATGAGTACAAATCAAGTGTAATACTTCTTCACAGAATCAGAATTAACTGGACTGGAAAAAACACGATCATCCATCTCGGCAAAAATCAAAGCACCTCCTGGAAGAACTTTCTTCACAATGTACGGGCCGCCATAGTTTGGGGCGAATTTTCCTTCTGCAAGAGGAACTATCGGCAATAACTTCCACAGGACAAGGTCGCCTACCTGAAAATGTCGAGGCTTGACTTTCTTGTTGAAAGATTTAGCAACTCATTGTTGGTAGCACTGGCCATGACATAGAGCTCTAAGCCTTATTTCATCAATCATGTTCAACTGGTCCAATCTCTGCTGGATCCAATCTGCTTCTGACAATTGTACCTATGAAAGAATACGTAACGAAGGAATTTCAACCTCAACAGGTAGAACTGCTTCCATACCGTACACAAGAGAATATGGAGTTGCCCCTGTAGATGTCCGGATAGAAGTCCGATATGCCATAAGTGCAAAAGGTAATCTCTCATGCCAATCACGATAGTTCTCAGCTGTTTTAGCCAAAATTTTCTTGATATTCTTGTTGGCTGCTTCGACTACTCCGTTCATCTGCGGACAATATGGAGAAGAATTCAGATGCTTGATCTTGAACTCCTTGAATAGATCATCCACCAATTTATTATTTAGATTTGACCCATTGTCAGTAATTATGGTCTCAAGTGCACCATATCGAGCAATGATGTCTCGACGAATGAACTTCACCACATTTCGGGCCGTCACTGTCGTATAGGACATAGCTTCGATCCACTTCGAAAAATAATCGATAGCGACCAGGATAAACCGATGTCCATTTGACACTTTAGGATTGATTGGGCCAATCACATCAATGCCCCACATAGAAAATGGCCATGGTTCAGACATCTGATGCAATTCATTCGGGGGAGTATTAATCTTGTCACCATGGATCTGGCATTTGTGACAACTCCGGACATGCTAAATGCAATCACTCTCTAAAGTGAACCAGTAATAACCCATCCTCATTATCTTCCTTGCTAGCATATGACCATTCATGTGCGGACCACATACTCCCTCATGTACTTCTAGTATCAAATGAACAGCCTCGGTTGAATCAACACACCTTAATAAAACCGAATCATAGGACCGCTTGTATAGGCATTCTCCACTCAAGAAGAACTTCAACGCCATTTTCTTGATATACTTTTGGTCAGATGCGGTACTTTTCTCAAGAAACTCCTGTGTTTGAAGATATGCCTTGATATCATGATACCACAGCTTGCCGTCGGGCTCCTCTGTCAAGGCCATACAATAAGCCGATTTCTGTAAGACCTCTATCTTTAAAGGTTCAACTTCTAACCCACTTGTCACTCGTAGCATTGCCGACAACGTAGCCAGAGCATCGGCAAAATGGTTTTGAGTCCTTGACAAGTGTTCAAACGAAATGTCTTCAAACTCTTCCACCAACTCTTCTAAATAGGCGTGATAGGGCTGCAACTTAGCATCTCTAGTTTGCCACTTACCAACGGTATGAAGAATAATGAGGGCTGAATCTCTAAACACCTTAAATCGAGCTACTCCCATTTCGATTGCAGCTTGTAACCCGAGTATGCATGCCTCATATTCAGCGATATTGTTCGTGCAAGGAAATATTAGTTTTGCCGCCACTGGATAATGTTGTCCGCCTGGGGATATTAAAACTGCCCCGATACCTGATCCTGACAAGTTTACGGCCCCATCAAAATACATGGTCCATACATACTCATCAATTGGCATGACTCTATCCTCTAGCAGACCCAGATCCTCATTTTTCCTAGGATTTTCGGCCAGAACATCAGCAATTACTCGTCCTTTGACTGATTTTTTAGACAAGAATTGAACATTGAATTCTGAGATGAGAATCTGCCATTTTGCCAGTTTCCCAACCAAAGCGGGTTGATTGAGCAAGTATTTGATGGGATCACACTCTGTTACAAGCAATATCTGATAGTGCAAAGTGTATTGCCTCAACCTATGTAGTACCCAGACCAGTGCTGCGCACGTTCTTTCCATTTCAGAATAGTTCATCACAGAGGCGGTGAACTTCTTACTCAAATAATAAATCGCACGCTCTTTTCCATCCTCTTCACTTTTTTGAGCAAGCATAGCGCCTAAGGACTCGCTGTGGATTGTAAGGTACAGGGTCAGAGGTTGCCCCGGCGTCGGCGGAACAAGCACCGGCGGATTCATCAAGTAGTGCTTAAGCTTGTCGAATGCCAGTTCACACTCTTCATCCCATCTAACTAGCGCATTCTTCTTGAGAAGTTTAAAGAAAGGCTTCGCTGTCTCAGATAGCTGAGAAATAAATCTGGCTATATAGTTTAGTCTACCCATTAAGCTACGAACTTCCTTCACTGAAGAGGGAGATTTTATTTCACAAATGGCCTTCGCTTTTGACGGGTCAATCTCAATCCCTTTGTTACTGACAATGAAGCCGAGTAGTTTGCCAGAGGCTGCCCCGAACACGCATTTTGCCGGATTGAGGCGCAATTTGAACTTGCGAAGCCTATCGAATAATTTCGTCAAGGTTTCTATGTGATCTTCTCTACACCGAGTTTTTGCAATCATGCCGTCAACGTAGATCTCAATCTCATTATGCATCATGTCATGGAACAACGTGACCATTGCCCGCTGGTAAGTTGCCCCAGCATTTTTGAGACCAAAGGGCATGACCTTGTAATGAAATGTCCCACATGGAGTGGTAAATGCTGTTTTCAACTTATCATCCTCATTCATCAAGATCTGATTATAACCTGAGAAACCATCCATGAAGGAAAATAGTTCGAACCCGGCTGTGCTATCCACAAGTACATCAATGTGTGGGAGTAGAAAATCAACCTTAGGACTAGCTTTGTTCAGATCTCGGTAGTCAACACACACTCGAACCCGACCGTCTTTCTTCAATACTGGGACTATATTAGCGACCCATTCTGAGTATTGGGTAGTCTCAATAAATCCCACGTCAAGAAGCTTCATGACCTCTTCCTTGATCTTCTTTGCCAGTTCTGGCTTAGCTCTTCGCGGCCTTTGCTTCACGGGCTCAACTGAAGGATCAGTCGGTAGACAATATTCGACGATCGATCGATCGAGACCCGGCATGTCAGCATAAGACCAGGCAAAGATGTCTTGATAATCCTTCAACAATTGGGTCAAGCGTTTGGCCACATCTTCAGGGAGACATGCTCCAATCTTCACCTCTCTAGGATTCTCCGTGTCGCCAAGATTGATCACTACGGTTTCTTCATCAGTCAGAGGCTTAGATTTCTCATGGATTTCCAAGTCCCGTCGTATCTCTTCCTCATTCGGATTAGAATCGTCTGAGTCATCGGATTGACTTGCATCACATATATGAGGATCCACGATTCCCGTCCCTTCGCATGTCTCGAGATTAGTCCTGAAACATGAAAGAAAGGGATAAAAAAGACAAGACAGGGCTTAACTACATGCAATTTTCGAAAATTGATCCTTGCTTTTTGAAATTCATTTTGCTTTCGAAGACCTCGAGACGAGAATTCTTGAGAAGCCCAACCCTCAGTTCTTACCGTAGATGACAAATTTTTCCAATCGTTGGTTATCGTCATCGGGTTGGTTTGGGGCACTTCAACAAAATTCAAAATGATAAAAACCTCTGCAATTTTACTGATATCGAATCAATGAATTACATCTTATTGGATTGAAAAACCTAAGTGCAACATGAATTGGAATGAAAATAAAAAAAAAGCAATAAAGATTCCCACGTAGGGGAGATACGAAAACTGGAAATAATTACTCTTGAGGGCCAGCGCCCATCCTTGCAAGTGGTCCTTCAGTGATTGCACCAATGGAGGTCTCAGCAAACCAACCGGTGAGGTAGGGTATACCATCATTAAAGTCAGAGTCCAACACCCTCGACTCCGGCTTCTTGAAAATACAGGGTGGCTGGTCATCCTCAGAATCATTAGACAAACTGACCAAAATCGCTTTACCGTGTTTCTTAGGCGAGTCAGTTAGGGCTTGTAGCGACTTAAGAAAGATAAGCCCGAGATCATCTTCAATCGGGCTCGGCTTTAAATGCTCATATCCCCCTACCACTCCAGCTGAGCGAAAAGTGTGGTTAATGGAAGGTGGTAAGGGACTTTGACCTACTCCTCTTCGGCCTCTGCAACAATCGTAGCCTTGTTCGCGGCTTCTCGGCCCATGATATCCCAAACCAGCCTTGTGGGATTGTCCATTTGTCTTAATCGGGGCATAAATGCCTTGGCCTTCCTTCCCAAGACCCTAACCTGGCTCAAAACCATTACCGACCATGACCTTGGCCACCATGATAGCTGCATTAGAAACCTCTGGAACGGGCAACGGCATATCAGAGGAAGCCTGAACAACTTAAACTATCTCAAATGAATGATAGCTATCCTCTTCAACATGATCGGGCTCTATGTATGGGACCGATGTCGCATTGAAGATTCGGTGATCTTCATCTCCATAAACTGTAACCAACTTTGCTTCAGCCACAAACTTGATCTTCTGATGCAAACTGAAGGGCACTGCGCCTGCATTGTGGATCCATGGCCATCCCAGCAAGAAATTGAAAGTAGAAGGGATATCCAGCACTTGAAAAAGAATATCGAACACCGAAGGTCCGATTTGCAGCTCTAAGTTAATCTGGCCTATAACATCCTTCTTTACTCCATCAAAGGCTCGAACAGAAGTCCTGGCCACTTGCATGGTAGATGGATCAATGCTTAGCCTTTTCAAAGTAGCCAACGGGCATAAATTCAAAGCTGACCCGATATCAACAAGCACCCTAGCCATGTGAGTCTCCTTGTACTTCACTGATATATGAAGCGCCTTATTATGACCACGTCCTTCAACTGGGATTTCCTCATCAGAAAATGCTACTTGATCCTTGAGGAGGATCGCCCCGACAAACCCCTCTAGCTTATCTTCTTCAATAGTCTCGGGCACATGAATCTCGCTCAAAACCTTCATCAGAGCACCCCGATGCTTATCTGATGTATGGAGAAGTTCCAACAACGAGACTTGTGCAGGTAACTTTCTTAGCTGATCAACCACGCTATATTCACTAGCCTTAATCATAGCTAGGAATTCCTTCGCTTCTTTCTTAGCCACTGGCTTGGCCGGTTGATTATCAGCATAAGTTCGCCCTGACCTCGTTATCAGATCAACATTGTATGACCATGGAACCATCTTGTCACTTTCATAAGCGTAGGGCTGAGGTGATGCCAGCACCAATACTTCAGAAGCATCGGGTATAACGATCCCGAGGTCATCGTCAGAGGCGTCCTCGAGAGGGGGCATGTCAGTTAGCTCAGGATCTAACTTAACTTGTTCATCGATCAACATTGCGAGTTCTTCATTCCAGTCAATGACGACCTGAGATATAGTGGCCACTACCTCAAATTCATCAGCCGTCCCAATCATTCCCTCTTTTACCAACTCATCCACCTTTTTCTCTATTTCATCAAATGACACCGATTCACCAGTCGAAACATAACCAGCTCGGACTAAAGCATCGAACATATCCTCGAAAGGGACCTTGAAGCCTTGAACTTGCTTGACCCCCGAGCCAAGGACAACATTTGCACTGCTCGAATGATCAGGGAGTGGATTGTTCTGCACATTGGGCTTACCGGCTGGCTGTAGTGCAAATGCTCCAGTCTCGAGTAGATCCTGTACTCGATGTTTGAGCACTTGGCAATCATTTGTCGAATGTCCTACCTCACTTCTATGGTAATCGCATTTCTTCGACGGATCATACCTTGCAAAGCCGGCAGCGTTAGATCTTTGTGGCTCTGAATTCAGCAAGTTCTTCTTCCTTAGCACCGCCAGTACCTGAGATAACGTCCCAGGAAGTGGAGTAAACTGGCGAGGTTTGCGCTGCTGGCGTAGGTTCTGCTGGCCTTACTGCCCATAAGAGGCTGGCTGCTGGGTGGTAAATTGTAGCTTCGGGGCCTGAGCTGGCGTCTTCTGTACATAAGTCATGTTGACTTCAGGGACATGCTCTTTGTCCTTCTTACTAGCAAATCTCTTGCCTGATGAACCCGACTCACTGTACCATCCTTTCTTGAGTCCGGACTCAATCTCCTCACCCATGGCTATCAGCTGGCTAAAAGATTGGACGGCCGTTACTAACATTCGTGAACGAACCGGCTGCGATAGAATGGACACAAACAATTTCATTAAGTCACGCTATTAGGGTTCAGGCATGATCTGTCCTGCCATGTTCCTCCAGCGAGTGGCATACTCCTTTAAAGTCTCGCCCTTTTTCTGCTCAGCTCTCTCCAGGTCTTCCCTTGTAATGGTGACATCGAGATTGAACTTAAAGTGCTTGACGAAAAGGTTTGCCACCTCTTCCCACGACTCCTTCCGGTTGATCTGGTGGTTGGTATACCACCTCATTGCAGCATCCTTCAAGCTTGCTTGAAAGGTTTGGATCATTAGAGGTCCGTTAGAAACATATCTATTCATGAGCCCTTGGTACATCTCGATGTGCTGAATTGGGTTTGAGGTGCCGTCATACTTCTCGAAAGCTGGCATCTTGAATTTATCGAGCACTTGGACTCGGGCAAAAATAGACAAATCAACAGGCGGAACACTTTGAGTTCCCTCCACTTCACGTAACCTCTGGTTGAGCTTAGCCAGCAACTTGGCATTCTCATCATTGGGGGGTGGATGAAGAACATGGGCCACCGGAGATACACTAGTGTCAGTCAAAATGACATCATCCAGTTGAAAGGTTGGATCAGTGTTTACTGCGGGAGTTTTGTCAAGGCGGAAGCCTTGACGGGTTGGAGGTGGAATCTCCGATGGAGAGGCAGCATTGATCTGTTGCTGCTTGGCCATGAGATCACTCATCATTTTGGACATGGTAGCCGCGATCTGCTCATTCATTGCATTCATGTGTTCTTTTAGCTTTTCATCAATCATGGCTGCAATCTCGGCTTGATTGGCCATCCTTCTTTTGGTCACTGATCGAGTATTATAAGGATGAGGGGGATCCGTGGCAAATTACCTACAAAAAGTAACGATCGAATAAATACAACAAGTAAGATTAGCGAGTCGGTCCATGACATCCTCTAGACCCCCAAGACGAAACTTCTTTCGAAAGACTGATTCGTCCAGTAAATTTCAAAATTCTAGATTGCTTTATTCAATAATAAATAAAATAAAATAAAATAAAATAAAAACTGGACTAATTCCAAAATTTACAGATTATAGATTAATATTTCTCATTGAATTGCCCAAAATGGAAAATGTCTCAAAGGAATTCCTAGAAAGATCGCCCAGAAACGGCAACATCTATTACCAGAAAACGTCAATAGTAAGCTAACATTTCCTCCTAAAAAAAAAGAAAAACTCCCTAAACCAAACATGAAATCAAATGGTCTTCCTTTTTTTAGAGACCACGTGATCTATAGACGAATGAGCCTTCAAGGCATGCCGTAATCGTGCATTCTCTTCAGCCAAAGCATCTGCCCTTTCCTGGGCCTTCATCGCCTTTTCTTCACTGATTTTGATTTGGGTCTGACGGGTATGCCGCACTATCACAACCGGGATCTTCGGGAGTATCTCAGCAGGGATGGTATGATACTGAATCTACCAGGTCGTGGCAAAGTGACTCTTCAACCTTCCGGTGGGTTCATCTGCGGGCCAAATCAGCTTTTGAGTGGAACATTTCTGCTAAGCCTCAGAATGACGCCTAAGCTTGGCTCTGTAGCACTCGCCCTTCTCAAACTGGACTTGAAATTCATTGGGCCTGAGTGGAGGTGGGACATCCTGCAAAACTCGGAATTGTCGTGTAACTCGAAGAAGCTGATAGCTGGTTGCCCCATAAATGCCCATCAAAGGTACGGGCTTCTGATCGCCATGGCATAGTCGAGCCTCAACCTCCCGAAACTACACAGCTTGCCAAAGGAAAATCTTAGAGTTTGGATCCTTGAACAGATGGACCCATTGTGCATAGTGCAAACTCTTAGTTTGATCTTGTATTTGTTTGAACCTTAAAATAGGGTTATCAGTCATGCCCATTTCAAATACAGTCATATTTTCCCCAAATTGAGAAAGGTGTGAGAAAAGCCAGATTTGTAAAAGCTCAATTGGGGCTCGAAAAGTTTTATCTTTTTCTTTCTTGAATCGTGTTAGAGATATGAAAGTCTCTGCCAGAATTGTGTTTATGAAACTAACTCCACCACATACTAGTTTTACCGTCCAAGCTATCACAGGATCAATAGCATTTTGACGGAATGGAAAAATGATGAGTCTAAAAAAAGCTAAGATAAAAATCTTAGATCTCATAAGGACGGAGCTATTTTCGAAACATTCAATAAGAAAAGATAGTGGGCATGCTTGACAATTACCCTTTAGCACTTTTTCAATTTCTTTTTTAGTCAAACTCAAAAATTCAGCAAGCGCTACTACAGGATCTACCCGAATGGGTGGTTCAACTATATCCAACTCAATCGATTTTCCAATCGCAATATTGTATTCTTCCAGAGTCGGTGTGAGCTCAATCTTACCTCCCAACACAAATGTGGTCGTCTCGGGGCACCAAAAATGAGCAAGTGCCTGCATGATCCCGCTCTGAACATCTATGTCTAGGATTGGTAGCATGAATCCAATGCGCTTGAGAACGTACTGTTGACCATCTGGCTTCAACTGGCCCCATAACTTCTTGAGCTCTAGCTTCGGAGTAGGCACGAAACGGATATCGAGGCGACCCATTCGTATATAAACCACGTGCCAAATGACTCAACCTAGATCAAGGACCGACTCAAAATAAGATGAAGAAAACCAAAGATAAAGCTCAAGAAATTACCGCCTTTGGGGAGAAAGTGTTAATCACAGAGACATGCACATGAATCGTGAGTTTAAATCTTAATCAATCTACCCTAAAGGCTTTTGCAAAGTGAAATGATGAATGGAACGACATGTCGCAGCCTCGCGCACAATCATCATGACTAGTCGCAGCCTCACATACAATAGTCATGACTAGTCGGGTCCAATCACTTCGGCTTGGTTCGGTCGACAAGGGCAACCCCATTCATCGTAACCTCACGTGCATGAGGACGGCCCTTGAGCCATTTTTTGGAAAAATTTTCGGGATCCAAATGGGATAACCTTTAGCGAAGCCTTACCGCCAAGGTTAAAGAACCATCTAAATACCATCTTAAAACTATGGGTGTGATCCGGGTCCGGTCACAGGTTGTGTGTGGTGTAGTGCAAACACGGTAAATCATGCACAACAATTACATGCAAACGCCGCTTCAATAGTATAAAAATTAAATCACAATTCCAATCCACCAAGCCTGCAAAACAAAGGTTTAGCCAATCACTACTCCCCTTATAACTCCCATTCTGCAAAACCATTTAACACCTAAGAATGAGAATTCAATCAAATTTTTCCAAATCGAGTGATTTTTCCATGAAAATTTTCTGGCCTAAGTCCTCCTTAAATTTTCAAAAAAAAATTCAAGCGATTCCCCAGCGGAGTCGCCAAGCTGTCGCGACCTAAAAATCAGGTTTTCCAATCTTAGGCTAATGGATTACTAGATCAATTAAATTAACTAACCTAGCTCGAGTTCTCCCAAACTCTACCAATTCGCAACTTAGGTCTAATTATGAGCATGCAAATATTTTCAATGGGAGCCGCCACTAATCATTTAAGGTAGGTTGATTAGAAACCTAAATAAAATAGCGGGAGTACTATTTTATTTCTACGAACTAGAGATTATAAATCCGGAGACTTGGTTACGCTAGATTACCCTAACGTCCTTTCGGTACCAATCTCAAGAAAAATGCTCAATTTGGCAATTTTGATGAATTCTGATTTAGAGTTCAAAGGTGCAAAAAAAATTTTGGATTTTCTTTTTATGAATTTTTTTGTATTTTTGATGCATTTTCAAATTTAAATTCAAGTCACAAATCTTTTAGAAGAAAGATTATAATCGCTAAATTTTTCGAATTAAGTTTCGATCTGAAGCCTGACAAATCGATCCTAAAAATTCGAAATACCCGCTATGGAAATAACTCTATCTAAAGCCTGATAGATAGACTTATTCCCATGTGTACGGTTGCGGATTAGGAGATTTTCCTAACCGATCACATCTCGAAAAGGTTTTGCTATCTAGAATATCTTGGATATATTCAAAAGATTTTGAAATTTTCAAATTCTATCCAAATTTGACAAGTAATACACATCCAAGATTTCCAAAGAATAAATAAATCCTAATTGAAATAGTGCCTATTGCTCAAATATGCAAAGTTAGATAACGATAAGCATGGAATAAGCAATAAAATATCCAAATTGATTCGGATGAGATATTTACCTAAATGCACAAATAACTTTCCAAATTCGAATCGCCGGCGGATCGGGAGTGCGGATCAGAGGACCGACGGTGGGTGATCGGCGGCAGCGGCGACGGGTCCTTGGTGGGCAGCACGGGCGGTGCTCTCCGTATCCCTCGGCGGATGATGGTTTGGATGCTCAGCCGGCTATGGTGGCTGGTCGTGACGTTCTGCCAAGGGACCACAGCTCGTGGGGCTCCAACCAACCTGCAAAAATAGAGACGAAACTCCTTGGCTTGATAGAGGGTCGATGGCTGCAAGAGGAGGACACGATGATCCAGCAATATCATGCGTCGTTGGGCTCGACTAGGCTAGAGCAAATCGCCACAAGGTCAGCAGGATGCGAAGCCAAGGGTCTGGATTCTTTGAGAACTCGCTGGGATCACTTCTGGATGCTCAAAGGCTTGGTTCTCGTTGAGAAAGCAGCAGCAGCAGATCAGCAACGAAGGAACGCCATGGAGCAGAAGTTGCACATCAGGACTGATGATGGCGTTTCAGGATGCAACGGCTGGACGCAGCAGCATGAACTAGTGGATGTCTGTGCTTGGTGGCGTGAAGAACGGCCGCGGAAAAAAAACAGAGATCGAAAACTTGAGGTTCTCTTCCTTTGGCGTTTTCTCCCTTTGCTAAATGCCCAAGCTTTCTGTTTCCTCCATCATATTGAGTCTTCCAAAGGGAAAGTCAGAGAGATCCAGTGAGAGATGGCCTCCCCTTTTGCCTTTTCAGGCTCTCACCAAGTGCCCCCAAACTCTCACACTCGTGGTTGAATATTCCGGAGAGAGAGAGCTCCCTCACGAACATAGATTTCTCTTTTTCCTCTCAATGATGGCCGTGTGTCTCAATTCTGTGTCCCCCTTCTCTCTATGCTCTCACCCACTATTCTCTTTTTTTTTCTCGTCTATAAGTGGCCTTTTATAGGTGGCATACCCTAGGGTTTTCATGGAAAAAGATAGAACTCAATTTCCTTTCAAAAACTCTAGAATATATTGTGTCTTATCCTTTCCTTTTTTCAACCCTTTCTTTGTTGACCAAATTTTTGTACGCAATTCACAGAATCAATTTTGCCCTCTTTCTTTATATTCACTTACCAGGACAAATCAATTTGACAAATACCCCAATGAATTTTGGTAATGATAATTAATGGGCTAGGTCAAATTTTCATTACCGTGGGCTTAGTCTAGTTAAGCTCAGAATCATTCACTCAAATCCATCCGCCGCCGGTCCAATGCAAATGCAACTATATGAGCCAATTACTATAAATGCTCCTAAAATCTATATGCAATTTAACTAATTATTATTATTATTATTAAATTTTTTTTAGGGGACCGGGATCGATCCCTAATTTTTATGTAATGAATGACTAATTGGGCCTCCAAAATTTAGGTGTCAACACATGGCCATCCATAATGTCATGTCACATGTCCTTAGCCCTTAAGATATATTCTTAATTATTAAGGATGCATTATAGGCCATTAGATTGATCTAAGGGTTAGGATTCAAAGTTGGAGGTATATAATCTTTTTCCCTTCAAAAATTGATAACTCTCATTTTTTAGATCTAGTTTCTCTCTCCTCTCTTCCCTCCCTCTCTATCTCACGCCCTCTCTCTCTCCTTCTCTCTCTCATGGCTGTGAAATCCCCTCACCGGTTCGACCGCTCATCGGCTAGTTCTCGGTGTGTTGCCACCACTCCAACGATCCTCTCGATGTCCCGAAGCCAATTGCAAGACTAGCCACAACTGCTGGTGGCAGGAGTATCTCTGATCGGCTCCATCTCTCTCCCAATTATATCGTCGGCAACCGAGCCGTGATTCATCTAGCCGGCTTCCGTGGTGATTTCGGTGATCCGACGGCTCCCTCCGGCGATCCTGAGCCTCCAGCGACCTTCTTTGGCATCTTCCCGAGGTTGTGGTGGCTGGCCTCCCTCCGAACGGTCACCAGATCGCTTCGTTTTACTTGATTTTCCATTGATAGTTCATTTGTGCAAAACTGAGTCAGTTCTCACTTTAGCTTGTACACTTGATTCTCATAGGTTTTTCGAGCTTTTCGAGGTTTCTCTGTGCTGTCCTTGAGTTGAATACGGAGGCCGGATCGCTTAGTTGTGTGTCAAAGTATCATTACACAAGGTGAGTATCTGTCATTCTCGAATCCTAATTACCTGATTTCTTGTGATGATGATTTTACTTCAAAATTGTTAGAATCTTGTGAAGTGATGAACTAGAGATTCGTAGAATACGTCTTGAGCTTCGATTTGATATGTTACACGCCTTAAAAAAATATCCTTTGCTAGGTCAAAAATGCTTCAAAAGTCGAGATTAGAATCTAGAATGATTATGTTGTGTTCTGTTCTTCTATAATATTGAATGACCTTGCTCAGTTAGATGATTTTTCTGATTTTCTGTGATAATTATTTGAGAAAAATTTCTTCATAAAAGTTGTAAAGGACATTCAGATATGTCCACCGTAAAAATTTCATAAAATTCCAAGCATCTTAGGTTAGGACGATTAGCAACGTCATCTAGGCTCAGTTCCTGAGATAGGTGAGTTTTTGACCGACTTTCATGTGTTCCTCAATTTTTATAGTGTGTTCAAAATTTGAAAAAGTGTTCTACATGGAAGTTCACACTGAGATCCAGAGCTTTCCAGTGACATAAATTTTATCAAAGTCTGAGTTCATTTGGATTTTCAAAAGAATTTTTATGATTTAGTCAGTATTTGTGTCCAGATCTGATTTTCTTTCCTCTGAAATCTGAAATATGTTTCTCCGAATTTGATAAAGTTTGAGTCTTGTTTTGCGAAAATTCAAAACTACAAAGTTTCTCATTGGGGTCTTATTATGGAGATTGTAAATTTTGGGGACCTAATAGCAATTTTTAGGGAGTCAATTGCTAATAATCTTGGATAAGGTCTACCCAGCCTTAAAAATGATTTGCAAATGAGTCCTCGGTAAAAAATGAAATTTATAAAAATTTAGAGGACTTTCAATCAAAAACTCAAAACATAAAAGTTGTTGGAAATAGGGAATCCTAATTTCATAAAAAATTGCATGCGGTTTGGATAAGGTTTGTTATTTTTTCCGCCATTATTTTGAAATCCCTAACAGAATCGGGTCCAAGCTGTCCCCGAGGATAAAATTATCATTTTCGTGAAAATCGGTGGGGAATTAGAAAAAAGTGGTCTTCTTGACTTTTGATCCTAATGACATAAGCTTTCTAATGACACTTGAATCACTTCATTTTGATATCATTAGGTTGATTAATCACATCTAAACAAAAGGGGTCCGAATTTGATAATAATAACTGAATAAGTGGCCCTCTTATGAGGCCCACTTCCCATTGCTTGATTGATTGAGTAATAAGGCCCATGGGCTTGAATGTTTGCTTTACTCATTGTTATGCATGTGTTTGTTAGATGTATGTTAGGCCCGGTGCATGTTTTGAGCAGGTAGCCCATGGTGATCACTTAGAACTCGACTTTAGAGGTTAACCGATATGAGTTGCCGTTTTGTGAATGTAAATGGTAGCTCGTTATCGTTAACCATTAATCAAAGAATGTTAGATGATTAAGTGGGCAGGTAAATCGAAATGCATGAAAAGTAAAGGCCAATCCTGAGGCCCGTGTTTGATTAGTGAATTGCTTGCATCATTGCCTTGCTTTGGTTGTTCCTTTGTGCATTGTTTTTCATGAATGTATCTTATGGATGTAAAAACCGACACCCGAGAGGTGGTCCATGAAGGAGATAGTCCAAAGTTGTAAAAGACGGAGGCGATAGACCAATGTCCAGTCCGGTCTCAATTTGTATTCAATTCATTTGTTCCCGATCATGTCTCGGGTTTTCAATTTGTGTTGTAATAAACACCCGACGAATTGCGGGTTTTATTTTCTTGCACTTAGAATTAGCTCGTTCTTTCAATAGCTTGGGTGTTTATTTTACGCAATGCTTTTCAATACAATTGTTTCTTTCTTTCTTTTCTAGACTAAGATAGGATTAGTTTAGAATCTTAAATGAAAATACAAAAACAAGATGCATGATCACCTAGTGGACTAAAACTTTGGCATGAAAAATGGTAAAAAACAAATGCATGACAACTTAGATAACAACCATGATAAGTTTAGCGGTACCGAAAGGGCGTTAATAGAAATATTAACGTAAGCTAGTCTCCGAACCCATGATCTCTAGTTCTCGTAGAAACCAAGACGAAATTCCCGCATCTTGGTTGGGTATTCTAAGCGACCCCCGACCTAGGCTAGTGGTGACTCCTAAAAAAGATAAAATCAATCCGCTGTTACGCAAGGTATGGATTTAGGGAAAATCCACGTTCATGATCAATAGACTGTACGGATGACCAAAAGATTGACGCTTTGGTAAGCCGTTTTTTATGATGTGCCGTATAGACCGTTTCATGAACACTTACCTCTAAATCCGCTTCATTGAGTTCGGCCCTCAAGAGGTAGGTTGCGACAACTACTATAGTAGAAGTTGCACTACATCGATGATAGGTGCGCTTAGCAAACTGAAATCCTATCAATGGTGCTGGAGGTACTGAGAGTGGTAGAAATGCTGGTAGAACACACCTGCCACCCTCAGTAGCCATCGTAGGTACTGTTTGAGTATTATAATAAGCCTGATCCTCAAAGAAAGGTACATCGGCCAACACAAAAAGACGAGGAGGAGTGGGACTATAACATTTATAGTCCTTTTGAGTTCGAGAGCACCCTACAAAGACACTTCTCAGCATGAGAATCCAACTTATCAAGACTTGAAGTAAGACGATGAACAAAGTAAACACAACCAAAGACACGCAAAGGTAATGCAAAGGGAGGATGATATGGATGTAAAATAGAAAATGGTGTCTCCTCCCGAAGAACAAAAGTTGGAAGCTAATTAATTAAGTAAAATGCTGTAAGCAGAGCATGGCCCCAAAATTTTTTGGGGAGATGCATGTGTGTTGACACTAAATTTTGGCTTACCATTTAGGAATAATTGCATGAAAAATTAGGGATTAATATTTAACCCCTAAACAAAAAATATTAATTAAATTGCATATAGTTCTTATAGGAGCATTTGCATTGGACCGGCGGTGGAAGGACTTAAGTGAATTATTTTGGACTCAACTAACAAAATTAGACTAAGCCCGTGGAAGCATGAAAGCCCATTGAATACCCCACATGGCCAAAAATTGCATGTGCCTAGCACATGGATTCTCTAAATTGGAAAATTTTGAAACCAAGAGAGCATATTCTCGGCCATGAAAAGGAGAGGCACGGTAAATATGTTCTTGGGCAAAGTAAAGAGAAAATACGGGCTGAACATATATGTGGTCCTTGGCAAGAAACGGTTAATGGGCGGATGAAGATTTGGCCCGAAGAGAGACCCGTTTAAGCGCATCGGCACATGCTGAAAATCGAGCAAATATTTTCGGAATCTTTAGCCAGTTCTCTCGGCCGCCTAGGAAAGAAATCATGATAAGTGGGATGAAGGTGGTTGGCCACATAAGCGAAGGAAAGTGAATATTATAGGCAAGCTAGTAAAGGATCTTAAAAGAATATTCATGCAATACAAGGAAAATTAGATAAATAACAAGAGGAAAGTGGGCTAAAACAGAATCGGTCAATATCCATGAGATATATGAAGGAAGGAAACGAAGTATACGGTCATGCCACAGGAAGTCGGACAGATACTAATATATAAAGGAAATAAGCTTCGCACAAAAGGGGACTTTGTTCACAATATTCACGGCCATTTTTGAGAAGAAAAATCGTGGGAGGCCACACATATTGAATACACGGCCACAGTATAGGGGGCTTCATTCGCAATTGATAGAATACGTGACATTGAGAGAGAATAGAGGGAGGGGGCTCTTTTCGGCAAGAAGACAGAAGGGAGAGAGAGAGAGAGAAGAAAGCCAAAATAGAAGATTTATTCTTGCCCTAGGGGCTTTCGGTGGAGGCTCACGAAAGACATACAAAAAGAGAGTCCTCTCTTTCTTTCCTCACGGTACAGAGCGTCGGCCACGACTTCCGCAGACTTGACAAGAGACCAGTTCCTACTCCGGCGATATTTGCAACACTCTCTGTCCCATTCGGTTTCACTTCAGCAGGTCTCACGAAATTCTCTCTCGGGCGTGCGCTTGAAATAGCCTAATCCTCCAGCTTACTCCGGTGCGCTTAGCTTGTAGCAGTACTCCCGGCGTCGTTCACGGGTCTTGTCCACCACGACCTGTAATTTTCTAAGCAACGCTTCAGTCCTTCACAGCGACCCAGCAGCAAGCAGCCTGCCGCCCTTGCCATCAGGCCAGCGAGTTTGCACTGATCTTGTTTTTCTAGTCAAGTCCAGGCATTTTTGGTGTTTCGTTGCAGGTTTTCCAGTGAAGTTTATGACGACCATTGGCGCTTCGTGACCCTGTCTGTCACGGCCAGCAAGTTCCAGCTCGCCTCTTATTCTGACATAGCTCTCGCTGGCCATCTACCAAGCCACATACTGCCGTCTGTGAGCCTCTGCCGGTCGTCGGTCCGTGATTCCCGTGATCCATCGGCCATCCGAATTTGGAAACGCCATCCAAGCAATATCACAAATTAGGTAAGAATTTTCATTAATTTGATCTTTATATATTTTGTTGCCTAATTCATGAAATTGCAATCTTGTTTGAGCCTTTGAGTGATACTATATCCGTGAAATTCCCAAGTAACCTTTAAATTAGGAATTATTTTCTAATTTATTAACGTGCTATGCTCGTCAATCCGATTTTCCGCCTGAGATATGATTCACGATAGCACGAAAAATCGTTAATCCGATTTCCCGCCCGAGAGATGATTTGTGATTGTGTGGAAAATTGGTCAATCCAATCATCATGCCTGAGATACGATCTATCAATTTATTTTCCAAATTTAAATGGATATGGATGATATCTTGGGTGATTGGATGCTACCTTTGATTTTGGTTTGATCTTTGTTTTAATTTGATTTGATTCTTTGTTAAAAAAATCCCAAAAAGATTAGATAGGATCAAGGTAAATTTTAATAGATCACATTGCATGTTTATATAGATTTTATAAATTAGAATACATAATAGAATTTTTCCTTTATAGATAGATTACATGCTAGGTGGTTTATCTAGTCAAGATAACATTCCAATTTAAATTAGGCTTTGACCTAGTTAATTCCTAAAATTAATTGGATAATATCTTAATCTAGGTAATTTATTTACATTATTTTCTAATTACGAATTTTAATAAAAAATACAAAAATACCATGTGTGTGTCATGTAGTTTAGATTGCATCATCCATGCCGCATCACATGCCATGTCATGTTGCTATGTCACATTAACTTGTCGTGTCATTGCTTGCATGTCATTTAGAAATTGCATGTTAGGTCATTTAATTGCTGTATGTCATGTTAGAATAGACATTATTTGTACGTCATTGCATTAGAGTAATTACATAACATGCATTAGATATAGGTTACTTCTCATTTAAATAAGAGAAAATCCTCAAAAAGATTTGAGTGAAATTACGTGTTAATTAGAAATCATATTTAGGATGATGATGTGATTTTCTAGCTAATATTGCAAATGCTTTCATTGCTTCGAGATAAGTAAATTCCTTCATTGCCTTTGCAATTTATTTATTGTTCTGATTGTTGGGTGTTACATTAATGGTTGCGTACCCGCATAATCATCTCACATGTTAGTGAATAGGTTTAAAATCAATCCAAACTGCATGCAAACATATTTTTAATAAAAGAAAAAGGTACCGAAAGGGCAATAGAGTAATCTAGCGTAATCAAGTCCCCGAATCCATAATCTCTTATTCGTAGGAGTAAAGTATAACTCCCGATAATTTACTTGGGTTTTTAATCAACCCACCAAAAATAGATTAGTGGCTACTTCAAAATGAAAATGATTTGCATGTTAAGAACTTGAACCTTAAGGAAGAGCTTGAGTTTAGTATAGGCTTAATAATTCATTAGCCGAAACCCTGAGGTGCACCCTGAGGCAAGGTTGTGACAAAGTGAAACATAAGACAACAAGCAACATCAAGGAGATGATGATTTTTGTGTTCAGTTACACCATTTTGCTGTGGAGTGTATGAACATGAAGTCTGATGAAGAATACCATGAGAATCAAGAAAGGGGTTAAAACCAGTAGTGGAGGCAAGATATTCTTTGGTATTATCTTATCCAAATTTTTTTAATAGAGATACTATACTAATTCAACACTTCAAAATAGAATAGGCGAAAACAATGAAAAATCTTAATATGATATTTTATTAAGAACAACCAAGTCATTAGAGAAAATAATCCATGAATGTAACAAAGTATCTAAAACGAGAAGTATCAAAAATACGACATGGACCCCACACATATGAGCGAACCAACTCAAATGGACTAGACACACGACTCTGAAAATGAGAAGGAAAAGATGCCCTATGATGTTTACCAAACTGATAAGCTTCACATTGAAATGTCTCACAAACTCAGGAAATAAACGTCGAAGAATGTTTGGTGGATGACCAGCACGGTAGTGCATGCAATACACATAAAAGAATGTGCGCTTCACAGCTACAACAACGATCACTTCATTGTCAAAATAGTACAAGCCCTTTGATTCATGTCCCCCACCAATCATCTGTCTAGTCCTCAGATCCTGAAAAACACAACGAGACGAAGAAAAAGTTACTAAACAATTTAGTTCCTTAGTCAATGAACTAACAAAAATCAAATTATATGGAGATTTGAGATGTAAGACAGATGACAAAGAAAAAGAAGGACTCAAGTGAGCAACTCCGGTACCACTAACATGAGATTGTGAACCATCAGCTAATGTAATAGAATTGGATACTACAGGGGATGTGGAATGAAATGAAGATGGTAGCTTAGAGTTACCAGTTATGAGTGGCTCCGAAGACTATAACCTAGGAGTCGGACGTTGTAGAAAGTAAACAAGATGAACTACCTTGTGAGTTTGTGCTAGAGTTGCAGTAGGAGCTGAAGAGCATGTCACCTGTTGAGAGCGAACCCATGCATCATAATCAGATCATGACAGTGTGATATTATCACCTTACCATGCACATTAGGAGGATCTAGTGAAGCCGGTGCTGGAGAATCGACATAGACAGCAACAGTAGGTCGGAGTTTAGGATGAAGAGTGTAGCAATAAGCTTTGGTATGTCTAGCTCTTTGATAATGATTGCAATAGCGAGAGCCACGACCACTAATACTTCCATCACGGCCTCCATGACCTCCATTCGAAGCAAAACCTTGTCTACAACCCCTATAACCACAACCACGTGTTCCACGTCCACTAGTGCTATGAGAAACCACAACACTTGTCTCCAAAGCTGTGGTGGAGATCCTCTCAATAGGTGTCGAATGAAGAGCTAGAGAGAAAACCTCTTCCACTGTAGGAAGAAAGCTCTAAGATGTAATTTGCTGACATAATGAGGAATATTTGTGCCCTAACACCTTGAGAAACAATATTACTCGAAGATCCTCTCGGCGTTTTACTAGAGTGGCTGCATCATCTGAAGTTGGAAGGTAAATGTCCAATTGCCGACATAGTCGTAAAATGGGCATAGTATTCAGATAATGACTGATCTCCACACTTAAAATCAAAGATTGCCTCTCATGTCTCACACACCTATGTCATGTTTTTTTGTCCAGAATAAAGTAAGGCAAATTTATCCCAAACTTCCTTAGCAATGTTACATTGAATGAAATGAGGACTAATTTTGGGGCCCATACTATTCCACATTAGAGTATGGATCAATGCATCACCAACAATCCAATCAACTACCTTACTTTGTTATGAAGGGGCCGCAAACGTAAGATAATCACATTATTTGGTAGAAGTAAAATAAACCTCAACCGCTTTAGACTAGGATGCATAATTAGTACCATCCAACTTGACAAAAGTCAATTGTAAATTTGTCAAACCACCAGAGGATCTAGCAATAGCCATCGGTGAGTAAAAAGATATTGAACCCACAAACTATATCACAACAACCAAGTATTCAACTCCAACAACACGATCTCCAATAACACAATCAGCTAGACGGATTCACCACTATAAGGATTCAATCGAATCACAACTAGTCACAATGACTTATCGAAAATTCATATAACCATCGAATCAATATCGAAGAGTTACCACATTCACTTGAGAGCAATGAACACTTCAAGATGCTACAGCCATTGGACAATGGTCGTTGTTGCACTGAACAAAATTTTTTTATCGTTTTTTCTAGAGAAACCCTAGGTCGCTACTTCAACAACAATAGAACATAGAAGCAAATATGCAATTCTTCATAGGCAATACCATGGAATCAACATAGTCGCCACGATGGTTGGCATAAGAAGCCAACAATGGTCGGCGCGAGAGGCCAATAGAGCTCGGCAACCGTCGATGATCTGGGCGATGGTTCTAGTGATGAATTTGCGAGGCCGACAATGATGATGGTTCTGGCAATGGGTGCTCGACGATGGTGATAGATCTGGTGGTGAGGTAGCTCGGTGATGGTGGGTGCTCGGTGATGGGTGCTCTGTTACGGTGATAGATCTGGTGGTGGGTGGCTCAGCAATGGCTAGGGTTACGCCGAAGGTGGCGGTACCAGTGGTGACCGTGAAAAAAAATTAATGTTTTTCAGCTGGCTCTGATACCATGTTTGAGAGAATAATAATTGTCTTATTATGTTTAATGAAGGAATTACACTATGTATACATGCTTAATGTAAAACCCTCTAAATATAATATTACAATTCCACCCTCATTATCACATTTCTAACATATTTTTTTTATTTTTTTTATGTGTTTGTAGATCTACATTATGATACGTGCTCACAAAAGATTAATTGGTTAACATGCTGGATTTGGATTAGATTACTAGCACTCGAATAATGTAGAATACATGTTGTATTCCTCGAGTGATTAGAATATTTTGTTATGAATATGGAAAAAATTAAGAAATAAGTTGAATATATCTTGTACTCTTGCCAAATGAGTGATTGGTATTTTTTGAATTATAGTCATTCTTTTAAATGATATGTGAAAACTCGTTAATCGTTATAAAAGTTGTTTTGCTCTTGGGTTGGGTGGTGAGTAAATCCCCTACTTTAGACCTAGAGCTTTCATTTACTGACTTTAGGCCCACCTCAAAGTATTTTATAAATGGTCGAGTTCAAAATTCAAGGACATCTAAATTAGCACTTCCAATTAGCTCTTTAAGGACTGAATCAAAGTGCACCGCAAAAGGACCGGTGTTTTTTTGTACTTGAAATTCTCATTACGTATAATAAAAAAAACATAGTGTATATCATTCAAGGTTAGATTAATTATCTATTTGAGGTTCCAATTATATGGAAATTGAGGTCGTCACAATAGAAGTCGGGTCCAGACCCTGGTTCAGTGGGCACAAGACCCCAATCCAATGCTTAGGCCAGGGTCCACACAGGCCAAGCTCGCGACCGTAGTGCCCATGTCCAGGTCCCCAACAACCATGTCGGGAACCTGACCCCCGCGCCCAAGTCATCAGTGCCCAAGCCTAGGTCCATTGAGGCCGTGCTTGGTTCTCTAACGGCCATGCTCAAGTACCCAGCTCCTATGCTCAAGTCACTAGCTCCCAAGCTGGGTCCACAAAGGCTGGGTCTAGGACCCTGATCCGACATTAGGGCTCGGGACCTCGATGCCAGTGCGTAGGTCCCAGCGACCATGCGTAGGTACCCGACTCCTGTGCCTAAGTCACCAACGCCCAACTTAAGTCCATCAAGGCGGGGTCTAGTTCCTTGGTTGGTGGGCCTAGATCCCACAAGGCAGAGCCCAAGAACTCGGTGCTAGTGCCCGAGTACCTAGGTCCTGTGTCCAAGTCACCGGATCCCACAAAGGTTGAGCTTGGTCTGTCGAAGTTGGGCTCGAGACTCCAATGTGCATGCTTGAGACCCCTAAAGCCATGCCTGGGACCTCGGTTCCCATGCCTGGCTCCCTAGTGGCCATGCCTAGGTACGTGGCTCCGCACTCAAGTCACTAGCTCCCAAACCGAGGTCTCACGAGGTAGAGCTCAAGACCCCAATGCCCGTGCCCAGGTCCTTGATGACTAGGTATCCCTTATATCACACGAATAATGCATGTTTCTTTAGAAAATTAAAATCAAACTTTCCTTTTCAGATGGCGGAAAATAATTTTTAATTCATTTTCATATTTTAGCGAAACAATGAAAATAGTGCATTTTCCTAGAAAATAACTTTTTGGAAAAAATTTTCTAAAAATATCAAATTTTTCACGAAACAAATGGAACATTATATGGTTTTGATGTTGCTTATGCTGATGCTGATGCTGATTGATTGCTAAGGCTAAATGCGGGTACATTGGGTCATATTTTGTATTAAATGAACTTATATTAATACTCAACGAAAAAAATTCCATCATTATCTCTTAGAGATTCGATAGTCAAGCATTTAATCTAACTAATTGGACTCAAGAAAAATCTATACCCATAGTGTTTTAGGAAATATATATGTATATGTATACATATTATTTGTAAAGTTGCTTTTGAATATGATTTAGAGTCCCATCAAGCATATGAAAATTAAGAACAAAGATATTGAGATATTTCTACGGCCCTATTCACAAGAATATAGTCGGTGGAAAGAGAATTTAGCAGCTAAATATAGTGAAAAGAAAATCACACGCAACTCTCTTTGCCACATTGGTCTATTGCAATGTGCTCGTAGACAGTATTGCAATTTATAGACGTTCGTCGATTTTCTATTTATATTATATACTAACAAAGAATATCATAGGAAAAGAGTTCCCTAGAAATGTTTAGACTTATTTGATAAGCAAGCAAAATTGGATTCTATGGTTGTTTTAAAGAAAGGATATCATCTTTGTTATGTTAGGCTTATGTTTAGCCAAAGTAGAGAAATAGAGAGTTGTATTTGTTGAGACAGAAATCATTGTATATTTCCATTAAGCTTAGCTGGGTATTTATATACCCAAGAGAAGATTCTGGTAGATTTACTTGCAAGAAAAGAAACACATAAAATAGAAAACTTTCTAACTTCTAAAGATAAGATTCCAAATCTTTCAAAACTGGTAGCCCTATATTTGGTAGATATATATTTGGTTGATACACCCCCTCAAGTGGAAGAGTCGATACTGGGAATCTTCAACTTGTCTCGTAATAATGCCAAACGTGCTTTAGGAAGAGCCTTGGTGAGAGCATCAGCTAGTTGGTCAACTGTGGAGATAAACTGCACATTGAGTTGTCGTTTGGCGACATGATCACGAACAAAGTGGAAGTCAATTTGAACATGTTTGGTACAAGCATGGAAAATTGGATTTGCAAACAGATAAGTGGCACTAATATTATCACACCAAAGGATGAAAAGGACCTTGAAGAGGGAACCCAAGCTCTTGAAAGAGTGGCCCAAGCCAAATGAGTTCAGCTGTAACATCGGTAAGGGCTTTATACTTAGACTCTGTGGAAGAGAGTGCTACGATTCGTTATTTTCTGGAGCTCCAAGAGATCAAATTAGGACCAAGAAAAATAGCATACCCTCCAGTTGACTTCCTGTCATTAGAGCTACTCGCCCAATCCGCATACAAAAAGGCTGTCAAGCAATTATCATTGGATCGAGAAAGAAGCAAACCAAACGACCTTGTATGCTTGAGATAGCGCAATATACGTTTCACTATTTGCCAGTGATCTTCAGTTGGTGCATGCATGAATTGACAAGCTTTATTAATAGCAAAGAAGAGATCTAGTCTTATCAATGTCACATATTGCAAGGCACCAACTATAGATGGATATAGAGTAGGATCGGACATCAGAGCACCCCTTTCTCAGATGGTTTTGTAGTTGTGGCCATAGGACTTTGGACAGGTTTGCACTCATACATCCTAGCCTTATGAAGAATATTATCAATATAACGTCGTTGAGAGAGAAGCGACTATTAGAGTGAGAGACAGCCTCTATCCCAAGGAAGAAGCGGAGCAGGCCAAGATCCTTAATGGAGAACTCTGCAGATAATTTCTCTACAATTGCATTGATAGTAGAAGATGCATTACCTATAACTAGAATGTCATTAATATAGATCAAAAAATAAATGACATCAGTGCCTCTGCGATAGATAAATAATGAGGGATCTATTTGTGACACTGAGAATCCCAAATGAAGCAAAAACTATAAGAGTCGTTGAAACCAAGCTCCCGGAGCCTACTTGAGACCATATAGAGAATGATACAACTTGCAAACATGGTCATGACGAGTTGGATCCGAAAACCCAAGGGGCTATTCCATGGACACCTCTTCTGAAAGAACCCCATGTAAGAAAGCATTGTGCACATCCAGTTGTCGTACTTGCCACCCTTGAGAGATAACAAGAGATAATAGGGAGCGAACAGTGGTAATTTTCACAACTTGAGTGAAGGTTTTTGTATAATCCAAGCCATGATGCTAATGAAAACCCTTAGCGACCAAGTAAGCTTTATAGCGCTCAAGATTGCCATCCCTTTGCGCTTAACTCTATAAACCCACTTACACCCAACGAGGTTTATGGGGGAAGTGTTAGGGACCAAAGACCATGTGCCATGTTTTAGCAAGGCATTTGTGACATTCCGAATTTCGACCCATTTTTGGGATTTATAAAACGTGTATTTTGTCAGTGCGCTTATAACAAAATCTAGCTCGGAACTGATCACTCTTGGGTTATTATTTTTAAACTAGAGATTTTGCTAGAATCGTACTCGATCGAATTTGGCCGTTATTTGAGCCCAAACTTTGGTGTCGAATTTCTCGGAGTTCCGGGACGAATTTAATTGGACGGTGTCGATATTATTGTGGCCAGCCTCGATATTGTCTGGGATATGCGAAAAGTGAAATTTTGACCGGGTGCGGATTTGGACTAGTAGACCTCTCTCGTAGTGTGTTTTATTTGATTTCTTTTGGCCCTTTTTCCTAATTATTAATTAGGATTTTTGTGGACTGTTAGATCATTTTCGGATTCGAATTATGACCGTTGGATCGCACTCGAGGACAAAAATTGACTTTTGTTCTCTCTCTCCTCTCTCCTCTGCCGCGCCACCTCGCGCACATTTCCCCCCCTCCCCTGCGCATGTCCTTCCTCTCTCTCTCTCTCTCTCTCTCTTCCCACACGTCGCTGCTGCTCCCCCCACGCCGCCGACCTACTTTCCCGCTGACTTCCTCTCTTCCTTCACGCCCGCTGACTCCCTCACGTTGTTTCTGCTCTTGCTGCTGACTTCTTGCTGCACCTTCACGTGTTGCTTTGCTGACTGTTAACCCATGCTGCCCCATGATGCTTCACGTGGATGCTGCTTCCTTCTGCTAACTTCTTCTTCCTTCTCTTCTTTTCTTTGTTGTTTTATTGCTGCTGCTTGCTTCTTCGGCTTCTGCTTCCTCTGGCTTTTGCTTCTTCCCATTCCAGCCGACCATACCAGCTGCTCGTCAACCACCACAGCCTCGCCTTCCCAGCCGCCGGAGACATGCCGGAGCCGTAGACCGCAGCTGCTGCTCCTCGCGCCAAACACCCCACCGAGACGCTTTCTCCCCCTTTTCCCTCTCGCCATCAACACCGCTCGGCCATCACCACCACCCATGATCACCCCCACACCATCACCGACCACCTGAGCTGCCATCCGCTGTCCGCCCCCGCCGTTCCTTCGCCGGAGTAGCCGTTGCCGTGCCAAGGCTCTTGTTTGCTCCCTTGCTAGGTTGTCTTGCTTAGGCTCTCTTGGGCAAAAGGACACTATAAGTGTCATAACTTGTGTACGGCACTCACTTTGGTGCCATAACTTTTTTTCGGATCACTTTGGTGCCAAGTCGGAGGAAAAACGATCACTTAAGTGTCATAACTTTTTTTTGGATCACTTTAGTGCTAAAATTTTTGAAAAACGATCACTTAAGTGCCAATCTCCGGCGAGACTCCGGCGAGCCACGTCAGCTTCAGAAATTAATAAAAAAAATGCCACGTCAGATTTCCGACGAAAAATTATGTACGGCACCGGAGTTGGCACTTAAGTGATCGTTTTTCAAAAATTTTAGCACTTAAGTGATCGTTTTTCAAAAATTTTAGCACTAAAGTGATCCAAAAAAAAGTTATGGCACTAAAGTGAGCGCCGTACACAAGTTATGGCACTTGTAGTGTTCTTTTGCCGGCTCTCTTGTAAGTGGCTTCCTAACCCTTGACTAGGCTAAGGGGTGACTAATGGACATGTTAGGGATGGTTTAAGGGCTGTGGATAGTTGGTTTAGTGGCTGGTTGTGCTTGGTTTGCTTGGTGGTGCATGTTGGTTGATTTCCGGTAAGGTTGCTGCTGCGTCACTGGATTTTTCTATTTTTTCTGTGACTTGCGTGGGCCAAATATGAGGAAGTGTTCTTCATGAAAGTTGTTTATAACATCTTGAAGTTTGACATAATTTAATTTGGGAATTTTTGAAAATTATTTGAGGCCATTCGGAAGTCCATCTTTGGACCGAAATAAGTCTGCCGGAAACACTGTTCCTCCGACCTTCGGGTCTGTTCGAATTTTTATAAATTTTTTCAGACCTATTTTCAAAATACTTCCTTCACAAAACTTGTTGGATACATTTGTGGTTATAACATATAAAAATTTCAAGCCTTTCCAAAGTGATTTGGGTACTGAATGAGATGAATTTTGATGGTCAGGCGGCCTGACCGGACGGGTTGAATTTCGTCTGACTTCACGTGACAAAAAGAGGTGTTTACAGTAGGAACTGGGTTTTGAGTTCTCACGGAAAATTTTTATCAAAATGTTTTATGCGACATATCCAAAATTTAGAATTTTTGGAATTGATTTACTATTTATTTCAAACGGATTTCGGTCACTACGCAACTGCCCAGTTTGGACCCGGTTTTGTACATTTTCGGTTTTTCTCTCTCTCGAGAATCATACGGTATTATCGTGGCATTTTGACGGATTTAGTTGACATTGGGCTAATTTACAAAGATAAGAATTGGTAATGATTATTGAGGTGTGTGCATGGTCACGACACGTTTCGTCTAGGCGGGAATTCTATTCGATGCCCAGCGGGAGTTCGGATGCCGTCTAGGCGGGAGTTTTAGACGATGCCCGGCGGGAGTTCGGATGCCGTCTAGGCGGGGGTTCTAGACGTTGCCGATCGCAGTAGAGGCCGGATCGATGCTCCTTTGTGGAATGCCGTCTGGGCGGGGGTTCCGGACGTTGCCGTCGCCGAAGTAGCGGGACGATGCTTGGTTACGCGAGAAGACCGGCGGGAGTTCGGTGGCCCGAGGGATCGTTAATAATCTGGACTTAATGAGTGCAATTTGCATTGGGGAATGCTTTGCCTGAGTTAATTGATGAGCACGTCTGGATTATTAACCATGTTATGCTTGATCATACCATGAATTGCTTTGCGCATGCTTGATGGGCAATTGGCCATGTTATGGCGATATTCTAACGTGCAGGGCTCACGTATGTGCCGAGGCGAGGTAAGGGCGCCTGTGATTGTTATGACATGTTGGATGTCGGTATTGCATGTTTAGAATTGTTTGGAAGTACGCTTTGGCCTAAGCGAGGCTTAGGTAGTTGCTTATTGAGAAGTGTTCTCATGGTTGTATAACCAAACCATTTCAGACCCGCGACCGTGATTGATCCGGAAACGCTGCTAGGATACTACGGGGATTGAGGATAGGTCAAGTTACCCCATCTTTTGAGTGCACCTTTTTGTAAAGGAGTTAAGCTTACCAACCACCCGATCCTTATTGTGCGTGGTTCGTAGATAGTGGCCTCGTAGAAGGCTTGCAAATGTATGTGTTGTAATCGATGTTATGTTTATAAAAGTATCTTGTTGATGTGTATTCTTTGTCTCTCTACTATCCCATTATTTATATATTGTACGGAGAGTTTGAGGTTGCTTCCGCATGCGTTACTCGTTAGTGTTTTGATTGAGTCGACGACAAGTCCTGGGATGTCGCGTACATTACGACCACGAAGGGATGATCGCGCGCTCGTAGGGTTCGGGGTGTGACAGCATTAAATTCATCAATCATAGCTGCACGCCACTTAGGGATTTTGTTGGCTTAGGTGAATGAGGTTGGTTCGGTGAGAGGGGTGCTGACAGTATTAATTTGAGGAGGATGAGAGCAAAGTTGCATGGTGTGGGTGCGTGTTAGCCTAGGTGGGTGAGGCGGCTGCGGTGATGGCGAAGATGATAAGGAGGGGGAATGATAAAGTTCATGGAGGGGCCTGGTTCTTAGGGCATGGGAGATGAATGAATCGATATAAAACGACACTGCGGGAGTTGGTGTAGAAGTACCAATATGGTAGGCGGAGGAATACCAATATGGGCCAAAGCCCACGGTACCATGATAGGCGTAAGAGGTGATGAATTAGGTGATGGAACAAGAATGGAATTGCAAAGAGAAAACAAGTTTCATCAAAACGAACATGTCAAGCAATGTATAAATGACTAGTGACAAGGTCAAAGTAGTGGTACCCTGTGTGAGAGGAACTGTATCCCAAGAAAATACAATGAACGGAATGGAAATTCATCTTATGGGCATTATAAGGATGTAGATATGGGAAACGGCGACACTTAAAGATTTTTAAGAAGGAAAAATTCGGAGGGTGATTGTAAAACATTTGAAAGGGGGAAATGCGATTAGTGACTTTGGACGGCATCTGGTTGATGAGGTAAACCATCGTTTCAAATGCGTAGTGCCAGTATTAATTAGGGACAAAGCCATGAGCTAATAATGTTAAACTGGTTTCAACTATATGCCTATGACGACACTCAACCGCCCCTTGCTGTTCATGAGTATAAGGGGCGGAGATGCGGTGAGCAATACCAATTTTTGAGAAAAAGAAAGTGTGACATTCTGAAATTTGACCCTTTTCGGGATATATAAAATGATTATTTCATCGATGCAATATTAGTTAAATCTCGCTCTGAATTGATCATTCATGAGAGGACTAACTATTAGGGAAAGTCTAGCTAGGAATTAAGTACGCACGACCTAAGAACTCAATCATAGATTGACAATTCGATCATAAGGATTGACGAGGGAAAATTTTGGGCCATTATAGACTGATCAAGGAATGATTATGGACGATTCGCCAATAGTATATAATTGGATCGCGGGTGATTCCGCTTGACCATTGTATGGATTGCGAACAACCCTAAACCAATTTCAAACGATTGTGTCCTTCGGAACTAGTGATTGACCCTCGCAATTACATGACAACCGAGGTCACAATGGCTTGAGTAAACTTAAACGTGGCTCAATATCGAATCGACTACGGGTCAAATACACGTAACTCCTAAGAGCCGCCCGTTAGTTTAAGATACACTAAAGTCGCAATTGATTGATTTTGGCCATGAATTAGAATCCGAATTTAGGTATCGAACTTTCAAGGATATCAAGACTAAACTTTTGGACGTTGCCTCATTAAGCTCATCTAATTATCAATTCGCTCGGAAATTATCGGAAAAGTAAAATTTGGAAATCAAGTTTAGTAAGTGTGAGTTCTGGCTTAAATGAGTAGCATTCCTTGGACATGTGATATCTAGGGATGGAATCTCAGTGGATCCGGCTAAGATCAAGGCAGTCACGAATTGGCCAAGACCGACGACAGTGATCGAGGTTCAAAGTTTCCTAGGCCTAGCAGGCTATTATAGGCGATTCGTGGAAGGGTTCTCCATGATGACTACTCCTTTGACGCGCCTATTAAAGAAGGAAACGAGGTTCGAATGGACGGATAAGTATAAGAGAAGTTTCCAAGAGCTCAAGAACAAGTTGACTACCACTCCCATGTTGACGATACCATCTGGTCCTGGAGGGTATGAGATTTACAGTGGTGCATTGCTTAAGGGATTAGGATGCGTTTTAATGCAACAGGGAAGAAAAGTGGTTGCATACGCATCGCGACAGTTGAGACCTCATGAGTTAAACTACCCGACTCACGATTTAGAGCTAGCAGCGATCATCTTTGTCCTAAGATTTGGAGACACTACTTGTGTAGGGAAAAGTTTCAGATATACACGGATCATCAGATTCTGAAGTACTTGTTTTTCCAAAAAGAGTTGAATATGAGACAGCGCCGATGGATGGAACTTCTCAAGAATTACAACCACGACATCTTGTATCACTTTGGAAAGGTCAACAAGGTAGTGGATGCACTTAGTCAAAAGTCGAGCATCACGCAAATGATGATTAAGGAATGGACTCTACTCGAGGGAGTACGAGATTCGAAATTTAAGTTTGATGTAGGACACCTCTCGAGTCTATTGGCTACCTTAAGGATCGAGCCAGAAGTTCAGGCCAAGATTAAGGCATTGCAATCTATAGACCCGTACATTCGAAAGATCTTGCAAGGAAATGCAGATAAGAGAAAGCCTGACTTCCAAGTGGCTGAGGATGGAACGTTGAGATTTCGTGGACGATTATGAGTACCTAACGATGTGGAACTCAAGGAAGATATTTTGTCAGAAGCACATTGTAGCAACTATAGCATTCATCCAGGTAGCACCAAGATATATCAGAACCTGCGTCAACATTACTGGTGGAATGGCATGAAAGTGGATGTAGCCAAGCATGTAGTCAAGTGTTTGATGTGCCAACAAGTGAAAGCGCAGCATTGCAAGCCAGGTGGATTGCTACAACCACTCAAGATCCCAGAATGAAAGTGGGAACATTGGGAACATATCACAATGGATTTCGTGATGGGTCTACCAAGGAGTTAGAGAGGTAATGACTCTATTTGGGTCGTTGTGGATAAACTGACTAAGTCTGCTCATTTCATCGTCGTACAAAAGGACTTCGCCATGGACAGATATGCGAAATTGTACGTGCGCCATATAGTTCGTCTTCATGGGGTGCTAGTGACAATCACCTCGGATCGTGATCCCAAGTTCACCGCTACATTTTGGAAGAGTTTTCAAGGTGCCATGGGAACAAAGCTGCAGAATAGCACAGCTTATCATCTGCAGATGGACGGTCAATCTGAGAGAACGATTCAGACTTTAGAGGATATGCTGCGAACTTGCGTTTTGAATTTCAAAGGCAATTGGGAGGAACAACTTCATCTCATTGAGTTTGCTTATAATAATATCTACCAATAGAGCATTAGGATGGCGCCATTCGAAGCATCGTATGGTAGAGCCAACAGAACTCTGATGTGCTGGGATGATGTTGGTGAAAGGAGAATTACGGGTCCATAATTGGTATAGCAGTCAGTTGAGGTAGTTAAGGTCATTAGAGAAAGGCTTAAGACAGCTCAGAGTCGTCAGAAAAGTTATGCAGATAAACAACGAAGACTTTTGGAATTTCAAGTAGGTGATCACATTTTCCTCAAAGTGTCACCTATGCGAGGAACGTCTCAGTTCGGCAAGAAAGGAAAACTAAGCCCAAGATATGTTGGACCGTTCGAGATTTTGAAGATGATTGGAATCTTGGTTTATCACTTTGCCTTGCCGCCGAATTTGGCTCAAGTTAACAACGTCTTCCACGTGTCCATGCTAAGGAAGTATAAACCAGATCCGATCCACGTGCTGAATTATGAAGAAATAGACGTGGACGACAGGGTGTTATACGTGGAGAGATCGGTACGGATAGAGGACAGAAAGGAACGGGTTTTGCGAAACAAGACGATTCCGTTGGTTAAGGTGGTTTGGCAATATCACATAACAGAAGGAGCCACATAGGAAAGCAAAGAAGTGATGAGGCGTCACCCCCCCCCCCCCCAAATTTGTTCGAGTAGTTGGGTTGTTTATAAATTTTGAGGACGAAATTTTTGTAAGGGGGAAAAGTTGTGACATTTTGAAATTCGACCATTTTTGGGATATATGAAATGATTATTTTATCGATGCACTATTAGTTAAATCTCGCTCTGAATTGATCACTCATGAGAGGATTAACCAGTAGGGAAAGGCTAGCTAGGAATTTAGTACGCACGACCTAAGACCTCGACCATGGATTGACAATTCGACCATAAGGATTAACGAGGGACAATTTTAGGCCACTATAGACCGATCAAGGGATGATTATGAAAGGATTCGCCAAAAATATACAACTGGATAGCGGGTGATTCCCCTTGACCGTTGTATGGATTGCAAACGACCCTAAACCAATTCCTAACGATCGTGTCCTTCGGAACTAGTGATTAGCCTTCGCAATTACATGACAACTGAGGTTACCATGGCTTGAGTAAGCTTAAACGTGGCTCAATATCGAATCAACTACGGGTTGAACACACGTAACTCTTAAGAACTGCCCGTTAGTTTTAGATACACTAAAGTCGCAATTGATCGATTTTGATCATGAATTAGAATTCGAACTTGGGTATCGAACTTTCAAGGATATCGAGACTAAACTTTTGGACGTTGCCTCATTAAGCTCATCTAATTATCGGTTCGCTTGGAAATTCTCAGAAAAGTGAAATTTGGACCGGAAGTTGGAAAAGACCTTTTTACCCCTGAGCTATTTTGGATTCCTTGGTTGTGTTAAAGGGCAATTTGGTCAGTGTGTCCTCTCTCTCTTGGCCGGCCATATTGGACACCTTTGCCCCTCTCACTCTCTTTTATTTTCAAGTTTGCCACTAGATATTTAGAGAAGCTTGTATTGGAAGATTGAATCTTGACCATTAGATCTTGGCTTGATAGAGAAGTTTGAATCTAGACCATTAGTTTTGAGTGGGGTTGTTAGTGGGATTTTGAGTGGGATTGTTAGATTGTCTCTCTCACCTTGTCTCTCTCTCTCTCTCTCTCTCTCATCCATTTGATCAAGACATCACTCACTCACTCATCACTCTCACTCTTCCTCTCACCTTCGGCCACCATCACCTTCACCGACCAGTACCACCAGCAGCTATCCACACCGTCCAGCCACCGTTCGCCGCCGTGGCTAGCTACCGCCATGACCGCCGTTGCTCTCCCGCCACCACCTTGCTATCTCTCTCTTGCTCGTCCTCCATCTCACCACCACCGTTCACCATCACCACCATCTCATGACCATCATCGATCACTAGCCATCGTCCGCCATCTCCGACCGCCGTGAGCTACCGTGACCGGCCGCCGTTCATGCCATTGCTCACCCGCCACCACCGTTTTCTCCCTCTCTCTTGTTCGGCCATCACCATCACACCACCATCTCGCCACCGTCACCACCTCGCTGTCACCAGCCACCTGCACCGCCATTCACACTGTGCGTTGTTGCCGTCTGCCATTCTCCACCATAGCCGCTCACCGTTCGCCACCCTTGCCGTGGCTGCTGCTGCCGCTTGCTTGGCTTCTTGCTTAGGTTTTCTTGTAAGTTGCTTCCCAAACCTTGACTAGGATAATAGGTGACTAATGGATGTGGTTTAAGGGCTGTTTAGTGGCTGATTAGTGGCTGATTTGTGGATTGTTTAGTAGCCGATTTTGTGTTAGATTAGTGGCTGACTCGGATTGATTTAGAGGCTGACCATGATTATAGTTTAGTGGTTTAGTTCTTGATTAATTAGTGGCTGAATTGTGGTTTAACCAAGTGGCTAATCATGTGTCGGTGTAATGGTCGATCATGTTTGATTAATTGATGGTTGATTTGGTTGTGGATGATTTGGGATGTTTGATGGCTGAGTTTGGTTTATTAATGGTTGTTTGGATTCATTAATTGGCTAGACAATGCCATAATATTTAGAATAAATGCATTCCATGACATCTTAATTCATAGAGTTATGTACGTCATAAACACTTGCATCGGCTAATCCTTGAAGATAAGAATTGGTAATGAGTGATGGATTGCATGCATGGTCATGATAGTGTCGTCTAGGCGGGGGTTCTAGACGATGCTAGGCGGGGGTTCTGATGCCGTCTAGGCGGGGGTTCTAGACGATGCCTTGTCGCGGTTGATGCCGGACCGTTCCTTATGGAATGCTATCTAGACGGGGGTTCCGGATGTTACCGTGCCCGACGAAGCTGGACGATGCCCGGTTACGCTGGAAGACACCGGTGGGGGTTTGGTTGTAGACCTGAGAGGTCGTTTAATAATCCGGACAATTACGAGTGTAATATGCATTGGGAAATGCTATGTGCCTGAGATTGATACCGAGCATGTCTGATTACTAATTGTTGATATGCATGTTTATGCAATGGTATGTATCATGTGTGCTCAGGGAAGCAGTTGCCATGTTATACCACTTGTGCTATTATGACTTCGTTTTGTGCTCGGGGGAGCATTTGCCATGTCTTGTTGGGTTGTAATGTGCAGGGCATGTATGTGCCAAGATAAGGTAAGAATGCCTGTGATTGTTGTGTGGTATGCTTGGTTGGGTTAGAATTGCATGTTAAGGCATTCCGGAGGTACGTATTATCCTAAGCGAGGCTTAGGAAGTTTGCTTTTTAAGATTTTCTCATTGTTGCTATTTAACCATTTCAGACCCCCGACCATGAGTCGTCCTCCCTTGCATTTTGGCGTGACTATGGACATAGACATGGAGTTTACGGAGTATGCAGTTGGTCCAGAATGGCATACCAGAAGCACGAGTCCACTATCTGGGTCGACGAGGGTTTACCCGGGTAGAAGGTTCGTCGGTTTGTAGCGTGGTTTATCCGAGAAGTGGACGCGGTATTTAGTCCAATCCGTGGTTTTGACGGACCTCCTGCGGGTGGTATTTGAGAGGAGGTCTGGGATTGCATGGATCTCGATCCCCGGATGGGGAAGTGATTGATCCGAAGTCCGACTCGTACGGCATGGAGTCCGATCCTGAGCTGCCTCTCGGTTACCATCAGTAGGGTCGATGGGTTTGGATATCCCATCTTTTTAGACCTTCCCCCTTTTTGATAGCAAAGCTAAGCTAACCCGACTACCAATCCCTTTTGTATGTGAGTAGTCTGTTAGGAAGTGCCTCTAATAAGGCTGGTATGTATGAACCTTCCTAAGGTTGGCTTTATGTTTATAAAAGTGGCTTCGTTCGTTTGTGTATCAAGTGCTCCCTTTTCTATCCCTCGTATGACTGTTGTTTGGGTTTATATAAGTTCGCTTTCGCATGCGTTTCTTCGTTAGTAATTCGATTGGGTCGGCGATGCGTCCTGGAACGTCGCATTCATAACGACCGTGAGTGGGATGTTAGCACACTCGTAGGGTTCGGGGCATGACAGGAGGGGAGGGCATGAAATTCCCCACCCCAGGCTTTTATTTTTTGTGAAAATTGACGTTCAACAGGAGCTTGAAACATATGCAAAACAGAGTAAACATCAGACTTTACTTTAAGAGGATAAAACCAAATAAATTTGGTGCAAATGTCAACAAAAATAATACTGAAATAGCGATGACCATCAGTTAAAACAAAATGAGAAGGACCTCAAACATTACTATAAATTAAATCCAACGGAAATAAACTACGAGTTGGAGACAAACCTAAGGACTGACGACTAGCCTTGCCCAATTGGCAAGCTGTACATAACTGATTCAATCGTGTTGACTGACACGGCAAATTATTCTCTTTGATCATAAATCATAAGAGACGCTCATGGGGATGGCCAAGACGTTGATGCCAACCATCCACGGAAGTCCATTCCGCAAAACTTGCAGTAGGCATTGAAGGTTGTTGCGGTATGGTGTAAAGATCATCACTACTCAGGCCGAAAAGAAGAACCTCCTTGGTCAATAGATCCATAACAAGAAAGGGGGTCGGATAGAATTCAAAGAGGACATTATTGTCAAATGCAAAGTTTTGAACCGAAAGTAAATGCTTAGAAATATTAAGGACATGAAGAACATCATTTAAATGTGAAGAAAGATTTGAAATAGATGAAGGTATAGAAGAAGTACCAATATTAGTGATTTTGAGACCCTTACCATTTCCCACTTGTAGTTGATCTGATCCATTATTAGCTTCGTAAGAAGAGATGAAGTGTATAGTAGGTGTGACATGATGGGTGGCACCGTGTCAAGGTACCAAGGTAGGGTGTTGGTAGGTGTAAGTAAAAGAGGGGGAAGGGCATGGCTCATGTTGGCATTGGGAGAGTAAGAGAGTTGATAAGATGAAGTGTACGAAGGGGTATGTGTAGGGGGCGGATAATAAGGCATACCTAGAGGCCAATAGTAGCATGTGGCATCAGTGTGATTTGTACGTTGACAGATGGAACACCATAATTGACCCTGTTGAGCGCCACGGGTACCACGACCACGGCCAAAACAACCATCGCAACCCCCACGACCTCTCGAATAACCATGACTAGAGAAAGAAGAACCAAGATGGGTGGTGGAATTTCGTTGAGTAGGGTAGCCTAAAGGAAGGCTCAGAGATCTGTAACTTTTGGAAAGCCTTAATAGTCTCGTAACTAAGGAGAAGACCTTGAAGATCTATAAACGAGATTGGTTCAAAACGGCCAAATAATGTAAGAATAATGTCTTGGAAATCAAATCGGAGACCATGGAAGATGTGGACATTGAAATCCTCCGATTCAAGAGGCTTGCATGCAGCACCCATCTCATCGACAATGGATTTAGCACGCTGGAGGAAATCAATAACTGATTCGTCCTGTTACTTTTGCAGACGTTGAAGACTGAGATAAAGAAAGAACATACGTGTAGCAGAAGCTGAGCCAGAATAGGCATTGAGAGCATCCCAGATGGCTTCACTGATTGGTTTATCAAGAATGAGAGGTAAAATTGATGTTTAGAGAGACGCAATTAGAAGACTCATGATGGAAGCATCCTATTGTTGCCAGAGAGCTGCTTAGGCTGCATCAGAGGGACACGATTTGGTTCCATCAACATGACCATAGAGGTTTTGTCCCTTTAAAAATGGGATAACTTGTGCTTTTCATAGCAAGTAATTGGATACTGTGAGACGTAGAGAAAGAAAGTGATAAACAGATCCGAATGGAGGAAGTGTAGAAGAGGGATTTGTAATGGCAGTTATGGTGGTGGTGGCAGCGGGATTCTTTAGGGCCATATTGACCACCCTTGTAGAAACAAAAAAAAAAAAGAGAAGAAGAAAGCTAAGGTTGAAAGGGGGCGTTAGCCCTAAGTGGCTCTGATACTATGTTAAGATAGAAATCGTTGTATATTTTCATTAAGCTTAGCTGGCTATTTATATACCTAAGAGAACATTCTGGAAGATTTACTTGCAATAAAAGAAATACATAAAATAGAAAATTTTCTAACTTCTAAAGATAAGATTCCAAATCTTTCAAAAATATACCTATATTTGGTAGATATATATATATATATATATATATATATATATATATATATATATGTATATATATATGTGGTTGATAGTATTGCGTCTCTTTCACTCTTCTTTTGGTTAAGAGCCAAAGAGGCTAAAAACCTGGTGATTTGTGCCCCGCGTGAGAGGCTTAAGGAATCAGCCATCTCTACTATAGAGGAAAACCCCGAAAATGAGAAGGTGCATGGATTCCTTCAAAGACAATGCACTTCGATCGTTGTGCGAAGTCTATCATTTCAAGAAGGAGCAAACCTAATGCGGAGCATAAACGATTCTTGTTTCTCGATCATTTTTACTGTATTAAAGTAGATTTTGAACCGGCATGGCCTGCTCGCGGTGGCTGCGACCGTCGCGAGCTCTCTGTCTTTGTTGATAAAGGGGGCCGAGAGAGAGATGCACGTGGTAGATGAGAATGGCTCATGGGCGACAAGAGACGGCAACCTGGCTGAGGTTGACGTGCGCTGGGGAGTTAGATTAGGGTTTGGTTTGGATATTTTGGAGTGAATTTCACAAAGACTAGAGTAATTTAGTCTTTTTGTGTAGCTCTCTGATGTTCATTTGTCCTTGACTATAGAGAACCCCAATCCTTACTTTTTTTATAATGACCAAAAAGTCATTTCATTCTATAAATTTGGTGCCTTGCGCACTCTTGACTTTTCATTATACCAAACTATGTAAAACCCATTCCATTATACTCCACTATCAAACGAAGTCGAACCGAATTTTTTCATAATTCTTCGAGATTCACATTTCCTTTCATTCTAAATTTCAGAAACAAAAGTCGGTTAGCAGAAGAAATAAGTCACTTTTTACTCCTTTGCAAAAGACATGATGGAGCTAGCATCAAGCATAACACAGATTCCTAAACAAACCCAAAAGAGAACAAGGAAACTCTACTTAGCTCAGCAACAGGATGCATCTATTTTTTTGACAATTTCCTAAGCCAAGCAGCCCACTTAAAGGAAACATCAAAACCGACAGCTAATAAACATCAGTACCAAGGTTTAACACCGCTTTAAGGAAAGCCCCAAAAGCACGAGCAGTACAAGTTATCGCCTTTTCTTCTTCCCACTACTTTAATATAATCCTTCTAAGCAAGCAAGGTCGGTGTGAGAATTAATATTCTAAATACAGGTTGGGTTGATGCACATGGGTTTTGCTTTGTGACTCTGGTTGAGTTCCAGTTTAACCTCAGTTGATGATGATATTAATGATGGTAGCTTAGGAAGACGATTGCCGCACCGAACAAGCAACTATCTGTGCCCACTGTCTCAACCTCGTCTTCACCACCTGAGGATCATCGCCTGCACAGATATCTTCGCAATTCCCCATCAACCAAACCAACCCAGGACGAAAAAATTGTCTTCCTTTATCATTATAGCGGTTTAAGCATCTTCATGATTCTATGAATAGTAAAAGAAGCAAAGCGATAAGCACAGAGTTTTCCTTTGAGAGAGAGATGACTCTTACTGGGGCCACATATGGCGTGGGGGCTGCCAACGGGAGACGCGCTATCGCAATCCGACGCGGTCGTAAGCGACGTCTCCGCCGACTTGGGGACGCTCCCATTGTGCTGCTTCGTCACGGCGTAGTAGAACCCTAGAGCTGGCAAAGTATCCGACAAGCGGTCGTCCACGGCCCCCGGCGAATTGAACCCAAACCCCAGTTCTATGCATCCCTTGAGCTCGTCAAGGTCCTCATCCGTGACGCTCTTGCTGTGGCGGTTTCTGACGTTCCCCTTACGCCGGAGCCACGCCTCCTCCCGAAACATGTCCGGAGACCACGATTTTTGCTTGTACAGAGACGACCGATTCCTTAGCAATGGTGGCGGCGGTGGCGACACCAGCGACGGGAGCAGGGGCACTTGTTCGTCGGGTTTGGGTTCATTCCGAGGTTCTTGACGAGATAGCTCGCGGTTTCCTTGGAGATGCGGCGGTGGGGCGTGGGGAGGGCGCATGGTGGCGACGACCCCCAGCACCGCCCCGCGAGCCGGGGTGCGCGGAGGCCGGGGGACCTCGCGGGGGGGTGGGGAGAGCGCTGTGGCTTGTGTGGCTCGTCTTAGGTTTTGGCCTTGTTGAAATGGAAGATGTGTATCGTGTGCGGGGTTTAATAAAGTAGGGGGGAGGGGACGATGGACCGATTGGTTAGGAGGGGGCGTGGTGGGTCAATGTGGGGCTTGGTTTTTATTGATTGGTTTGGTCCATGTCATCATGACATGTCCTTTTGCTTCTTTTATTTCCCGGTTCTCTCCTGTCCTTTCTTGCTTGAAAATCACTCCAATAAAAATTATCTTTTGGTTTGCCCTAAAAATACTAATAGACACAACACCAAAAGGAGAAACATTAACATCGGTAAATTGGGAAAAGAAATATTTTTCATATAGTCTACGTGAAGAGTAGCTTGGAGATATGATAGTGAAAAAAGTTTTAGATTAGTTGTTAAGTGCTAGCTAATACAGTGATACTAGTTAGATGAACGGAAAGTGTTTTAGCTATAAGTTTATAATAATTTCGTTTAGCTAAGCGGCCAAGCCTTAAGGCCACGGGTCAAAGCGCAGACAATACCTTGCAATGGGACAATACGAATCTGGTATCATTATATGGTATAAGATTACTGCGCAAATCTCATGAAAGTACTCGGATGTTTCAATGCTCTAAGCAATAGCTAAGCTAGCCGGATTATTCAAATGAAAAGAGACAAAACATGATTTAGCAACAAAAATAGACACCCTTACTTTTAAGGCCGGCAATGAATATTACTTCTATCTAAATTTATCAGGAAATGCTACGCAACTTGTAAGTGCAGGTGCTTCAGAAGCTGCTGTCTCCAATGCATTGACCGAGGAAGATAATGCGTACTGACAGGGAAAAACGAACATGAAGTGTTCCTCAATACATAAAGTTTCTAGGGTTTTCTTATATAAACAATGTCTTTCGCGCTTTCCTTGCGGGCTTGCCAATCACATCATTTGAATCTCGAACCATGAGTCAAGTCTGATGACGGTTTAACACGACAATTATTTCCCGGAGGTTGCTGTCCACGTAAAAACCTTAAATTTGTATATTTATTATAATTTACTCTAAATTAAATAATAAAAATCTCAAACTGTACACTTATAATAAATTTATCCAAATTAATTTTTTGACCATAAAAAACTCTAAATTAGTACATTTTTAACAAATTCACCCTCCGTTAAATTAGATTAATACCACGAAAAATCACAAACTGTTACACCTATAATCTCGAATCAACTGTCACGTGTTATCTAACTCAGAAATTTGACAGTAAAATTTAAAGAAAATTGATGGAAGGTAAATTTATCATGGGTATACCAGTTTGGAGTTTTTTATGATCAAAAAATTAGTTTTTAATAAATTTATCACACGTGTATCAGTTTGAAGTTTTTTGTGATATTAATCCATATAAATACGTAAGCCCTATCGTTTTCAAGTTGATGTTCTTCTTTCTCCAGCTTTATTAAGAAGATTTTTTTGTTGTGCAAATTTGTCTTTTATGAATGGATTAACACGAGGAATATAAAATATACGAAAGAGATTCATGCAGAGATATTAATGTTAAATGGCTTTGGCTAAGACCAATACTACTAACACCCTGAAATTTTATGAATATTCTATATTCATTCAGTATAACGATAGATGTACAAAGTGTTTTTAACAGCCGACAAAATATACTAGATGCGAGAAAAACAGCACTACACATAAGCCAAGCAAATTAAACTTAAAAAAACATTGCACCATTGAATCATAATTACCCATTAATTAATTACCAATATAATTAATTAATCAAAAGGCAGCTCCCCTAACGCCCCGACCATGACATCCCCTTGGCCTTGGCCTCACTTCTGGGGCTTGGTTGGTCAGACCCACTTTTGTCTAATTATGAGCATATACCATATAATATGCTTATTCCATCATAGGATTTAAAATAATTTAATAATTAATACATCGACGCATAGGTTTGCTCAACACCCATATACAAAATCCCTCTGTAAATTAAGAAATATCTTCAAGATGTGAACGGGGTCATCCTCCTAGATTAAATTATAGTTTCTAATAAATCACTGCGAACATTAAAAAAAAATTTGCGCCAATAGTTATCTCGATGAATTAACTAATGACCCACATGATGTAGTGATCCATATCCATCATTTTTAAAGGGAAAACAATCCAATTAGAATGCGTCACCGCGACTTAATCTATGATTTGCTTAGCTCAAACTACACTCAATTAGTAATAATGTAATCTGATTTGCCTTTGAAGTTGCACACTGCAAGTTGCACGCATATACTTTGCGCTAGAAGGTGCCAAAGAATGCAACTTACGTTGTCCACGTCATTATTAATCTAAACTAATATCGGGTGTTAGGTGTTAATGTGAGAGAGAGAGAGAGAGAGAGAGAGAGAGAGAGAGAGAGAGAGAGAGAGAGTTACTCCAAATTGGATTTGTAAGTTTAGACATAGCACAATCCATGGATGAAAATGTAGACATTATCCGGGGTCAACTTCGACAACCAACTTCCAAATTAGAAAGATTTCTTGAATTTTGTCATTAATAATTTCTCTGCCAGCTCTCCGCTTTCGATGAAAATACTCTGACAACCCACGTCAAAAATTACCTAAAATAGATATTATGAAAAGGTTTATGTGGAAAACTTTGGGATAATTGTCCAAAAAATTATAAACATATTCTAGAGCGGCCAATTTAGTCCCAAACTTTTCAATTTGGCCAATTTAATTCTAATAATTTTGACAATTTGCCAATATAGTCCTTTTGATCAAAATTAATTGGAAATCGTAAACGTGGCTATCAACTGTTCTACGTGGCACGATCAGCATTAACATGGACAATTTTTGCATTTTTTTTTATAAATTTTATGTATTTTTTTTATTTTTTTATTTATTTATTTCTTTCTTTCTCAACGTTCATCTTCCCGGAAGACTAGTGAGGATCATTGGAGCCTTGATGGTGGCCGGCAAGGGTCGCTGGCCAAATTTGGTTGCAGGCGAGGCTATAGTCGGTGCTTGTGACTAGTGAGGGCTTCACAGTCCTCACCCAAATTTGGGCAAGAGCTTGAGGCCCTTGCCGGCCAGATCTAGCCACAGTTGAGGGCCACAACCCTCACTTGCGGTCCCCACTAGCCCTTCCGGAAAGATGAATAGTAAAAAAGGGAAAAATAAAAAAAATTAATACAACAATCATATAATTTTATAAAAATTATAACTAATCATTCACATCGGCGCCTGCCGTACCATGTAAGACAACTGGCAGCCATGTCAACGGGTCAATTTTGGTCAAAAGGACTTAATTAATAAATCGTCAAAAAGTTGATAACTAAATTAGTTATATTAAAAAGTTTATGACGGAATTAACCGCCGTAAAATAATTTTATGACTTTTCTAATGATAATTTTTAAATACTATTTTTGGACTGTTCTTAAATAAATACTGCCAAAATAGTGGGAAGTTACTCCACTTGTGAGATAGGGTGGGCCCCATGTGGATTGGCATAATCCTTATGGATAAAAGAACACTACAAGTGCCATAACTTGTGTACGGCGCTCACTTTAGTGCCATAACTTTTTTTTGGATCACTTTAGTGCTAAAATTTTCGAAAAACGATCACTTAAGTGCTAAAATTTTTAAAAAACGATCACTTAAGTGCCAATTCCGGAGCCGTACACAATTTTTCGCCGGAAATCTGACGTGGCTCGCCGGAGTCTCGCCGGAGATTGGCACTTAAGTGATCGTTTTTCAAAAATTTTAGCACTTAAATGTTTGTTTTTCAAAAATTTTAGCACTTAAGTGATCGTTTTTAAAAAAATTTAGCACTAAAGTGATCCAAAAAAAAGTTATGACACTTAAGTGATCGTTTTTCCTCCGACTTGGCACCAAAGTGATCCGAAAAAAAGTTATGGCACCAAAGTGAGCGCCGTACACAAGTTATGGCACTTATAGTGTCCTTTTGCCAATCCTTATGTATGTGTGCCGAATGTACATACACCGTTAGATGAGATGGCCTCACGTGGATTGGCTCCTAAATGAGGTCTCCCCGCCCGATGACCAATCAACAGTAACTAGAAGGAGAAATCTAATAGCCGGTGACCGATGTGCATATGTACATGTTATGTGAGGGAGTGTCCAAAAAAACAAATATGAAAAGGAAAACGGAAAGAAATGAAAGTGCAAAAGGAAAGACGTGTGCACCAATGAAGTAAGTCAAAACACTCATTTGACTCCATTCATCTGCATCAAGTGCGTGCGTGTGGGTTTTGGGCCTTAGATCTTTGAAGATAACGTGTCGTTTCGTTTATAAACCTGGAACCCGAGTTACTCCTTGAGAAAGTCGTTCGTTCCTAATTAAGGACAACCACATAATCTGAGACAATCGTCGGATCTACACAAGAAAAAGATCTCGCAAGAAGTACAATACCTATGTTGAGAAGTCGATGGTCTGCCGCGTTCCGTCCCTCAGAGAAGACCATTCCAACCGCCAACAGCCATTTGATTGGAAAAGTTCTTGATACCAAAATTGAACGAAGTGACCGTTGATGTCGACCTACGTGGGCTACAAGCCTGCGTATTAAGCCTCACGGGTCTTCAGAGATTTGTCCTTTCTCTTCATGTTAAAACCTTCGGCCCACCCACAGTATGCCCCTATCAAACCTATCAAAGTCCATTCAAATGCAGGATGACTTGTATATCATTACGCAGATTTTTCGCATAGACACGATACACGGAAGTCTGCCTTGACTGTGTCAAGGGAAAGCCCCCGCGCGCGTGCTTGTATCTCCCACCTTAGCTATCTTACATTATGACCTCGGAAGAAGACGGCTTTGATAGGTACTGGTTTAATTTTTGAAGGATCAAAATGTGTGAAAGATTTTATCAAGCATCGTTTGGCTGACAAGTCCTTGTCGGTACTTCGCTTGAACTTTACTGGCATGACCGTCTAAAGTAAGCCAAGTTTTCATGAACATCGGAAATCTTCAAGCGAAATGGAGTTTGCTCTTGAATTTTCCGATGGGAGTGGTCCCGATTAAGACGGTAGGTATGACTGGAGTGGTCGTCCTAGAGCTTTTGTCCGCCATGAGATTGAAGTGCGAATTCGTTTATGTTTTCTTCCTACAAGGTATCCTTAGGATCTCTTACTGTTCTTAGGATTTGAGAGTAAGGCTTGATTCGTTTTGCGGAAAATGTGACGTTTTTGGAAAACGTTTTTAAAAAAGTCACTTTTCAGAAAAATGACAATATTTTCCGGTGTTCAACTGAGATTTGAAAATGAATCGAAAAATATTTTCCACCGTTCTGTATTGCAAATCCAATTTGATTTTCCTCATTGCACTCCTTTTAATTTTTTTTAATTTTTTAAAAAATAAATATTTAATTATTTTTGAATTTGTTTAAATATTTTTTTTTATATTTCTTTCTTTTCTTTTCTCTTTTTTTTTCTTTTCTTTCTTCCTTTGCCAGTCGCCGGCCATGGCAATAGCCGACGACTGGCCACAGGCGAGGGACAAGCTTGCCCAAGGCCGACGAGCTTGTTCCTCACCTGTGGCCAGCGACCGATGGAGAAAAAAAGAAAAGAAAAATAAAAAGTAAAAATTATAAAAAAAAAAATCAAAAATAAAAAGAAAAAAGAAAAGAAAAAAAATTAATTAAAAAGAAAGGAATGCGAAGGAGTGTAGAGAGGAAAGAGAAGGAAAATGATTTCCTCTCTTCAAAAAGAAGAAATCATTTTCCCCACTTTTGAAGGTATTTTTTCCATTGAGGGAAAATGTTATCATTAACTAGTTTATTTTCTATGAATTGAATGCTAGAAAATGTGGAAAATATTTTCCTAAAAATTATTTTCCGCAAAACGAACGGAGCCTAAGATCGTCCTAGGTTTCCTTCTCACGTGATCCCAGTCACCTATAGGTATCTGTTTCTATTGTCCTTTTTTTTTAAAAAAAATTCTTCACGTAGTTACATTGTGGGCATGAGCTAGTAGTCAAAATTGGTTGAACATGAGGCTGATGCAAACCCACAAAGACCCACATGGAGTTGGGTTTTGATTTTTTAAATTCATTTCGATCCGTTTTCAAAATTTTAGGCGAGTCATATACAACTTGGCTCGCTAAAGTCGAGTTGAAGATTGGGTTTCTGACCCATATCACCGCCTTTAATGTAATGGATCATTCAAATAGAGCTTATGAGCCTGCCGGATCATTGGGCAAATCCCCTTACAAGACCAAAGCTGACCAAAGCTGCGGACGAGGAAGATTGAAGTTGGGAGAGCACAAGATAAAAAAGAACCACACCAAGTGATCCTTATGGAACCAATTTTAAAAGACAACATAACAAAGTGACGTGGGAATTATTAATTACATGGTGACAACATGCGGCGTTGCCCAAAACTACAATGAGGTATTTCAGCTCTAGCACACTTGACTCACGAGTCACGAAATGAGGTATTACACTCTTTCATCTCCAGTCATATCTTCTTCTTAATCATTGACATACGTGATAAAGATTGCAAAAACGTGTAATGCAATGTTGGGGGGGCATCTCTAAGCTAAGCAATTCATGAAGAGGAAGAATGCCCAACAAAAATCAAGAACATTTCATCAAAGAAAAAGAAAGAAGGAAACCGGCTTTGGAGTACAAAATTCATCATCACTCACATTTTGTTCAATTCACGGGTGCACGATATTTTACTTGTTCAAATTGTGATAGAAGTGGTCATTTTTGTCTTCCATGCCCTTTCTCGAAAAAGAAAAGAAATGGGTGAAAAACTGTTGGGAAATCAAGATGATCACATCCTTTGTCTTTAACAAAAAAATCCAAGTTTGAGTGGGTACCATAGAAAAATGAATTTGATCTATCTTGTAGCTTCCAAAGCAACGAAGGTTGAAATAAAACGAGTAGTGCGTCAATAGTGGGTGCTCAAGGCACATGACAGGTGATCCAACCAAATTCATCGATCTCACTCAAGTAGATGGGGGAATGGTAATCTTTGGTGGACCATATAGAAGAAAGATTGTTAGTAAAGAAATGTCAAAATCACCAATTTGATTGTGAAAGATGTTTCCTTGGTAAAAGGGTTGAATCACAATCTCATAATGTATTAGTCAATTCTGTGACAAAGGATACGAAGGACGCGAATGATAATCATTCTGTTATTGAAAATAATTTCTAGTCAAAAATAGATTTCTCTATTTTTATTTCTTGGACGAGTTTCTAAGCAGATAAACGCATTTGATAATGACACAAAAGTTCTGTTTTCGGAATAGAAATTCCTTTGATAATAAAATAAAATTTCTAGATCCTAGAACTTGAAAAAGATAAAGAATGCCCAAAGTATCGTATAATCCAAAATTGCAAACGATATATTAGGCTAGGGGAGTGTTGCATAAACTCCATAATCAAGGAAACAATGTAAACCATCACTAAAAACGGAAGTAGGGAAGAGGATAATTGGATCCTTTTCATTCTCAGTGAAAAGGAGAACAGCAGCCCTATGATCACATGCTATTATTTAGACTGATAGGGAAAATGGTAGTCCATGATGGCTCTTCTTTTGAAGGTTAGGAAGTTCTATTTGGTCAAGAAAAGGATGATGAGCAATGGTGAAGCGGCTAGAAAAGACACGGAGAGAGAGATGCACGAGAGCGATGTTAAGTGAATGAAGATCGAGTGCAGATGGAGATCCAAGGAAGATAAAAACATGAACCAAAAAAAGGTGATGTGGTTGTGCGTGGGTTTGCTATTCCTCTCGGATCTCTCTATGCGACTGTCCGATCACAGAGTTACAAAGAACATCTAGGTATTTATGAATAACTCCTAGGGTTACTAATACTCTAAGATAGAGATGAATGCTAAATGTACTTCATAAAAAGGATTGACTAGAGGAAATGGCCCAGTGCTGTGAGCCGATCCGATGATGAACCGAGCAAGTCACTGCACCACATCCATAGAACCAATTTGGGAAACTCATTAGTTTCCAAATCTTAGAAAATCGATTTTTGTAAACTCCCATGGATCTGAAATACGGGAAGATCCCTAATTCACAAGGCGCTACAAGGTTCATACTTTGGTTGATGTGATCGTCATGAAAAAAAGGCTCATTTATTAAGGATATGCTTGTTTTTGGTCTGGTAAAAAAAGGGACATAATGAGTCAACAGAAAAGCTGAATCTTCTTAGTCATTTTGCTTATTTGGTAGAGAGTTTCTCCTCTCCGTCTCTTCCGTTCATGATCACATTAAATATCTTTATAACCCCTCATACAACATTTCATCATTCTATTCATAACCTCTTTTGATTTAGGTAATAACCTTTTTCAATCCATATAGAAAAGAATATTTTGGAAATATAATGCAAGGAAGAAAACATATTGTGACATTAAAAAAAGTATATATCTACTGTATCTTATATATTTATTTACATGATTATTTTTCAAAATGTCATGTATCGATTTATATTTAAATAAGTAAAGTTTTTATACATAAAATCCCGAGTAACACACCAACCTAACCCTAGATTTAGTAGATTCGGGAATAATCCCCAAAATGAAGCCACAGAAGCATGCAAAAGAAGGATATAGTGGGAAAATTATCTAAAAAGTCAAAAACATATTGCACTTTTACCAATTCAGTCATAAATATTTTAATTGTGCCATCGCCTGATCCGGCGAAGGTGGCCCTTGCTTGAGGCCGGTGGTCGTTGACCATCAACAAGGCTCGGTGATGGCCGACAGAGGAAAAAAGAAAAGGAAAAAAAAAGAAAAGAAAAGAAGAGAAAGCCAAAAAAAAAAGAAAAAAACTAAAGAAGAAAACAAAAAGAAAAGGAAAAAAGAAAAAATTCAAAAAATATTAAAATATTATTAAAAATTGTTCACGTCAACGCCAGCCATGCCCTAAGAGAGAGAGAGAGAGAGAGAGAGAGAGAGAATTTATGAGAGAGAGTGAGCGATAAGAAAAGTTTTTATTTCTTTTTCTATTCTAGAAATAAAGAAATAGAAAATTTTCACTTCTCATTTCTATTCCAAACCTATTTCTGGACTGGAAATTTGTCCCGAAAATAGAAAAATGAAATTGCGTTACCAAATAGATTTCCAATCCAAACCTGTTCTCGGGAACAGAAAAATAAAGAAACATAATTATTATTATACGTGCTTGAACTTACCTTTGAAGCAGGGAATATACTCCAGATACAAAACTTTTAGGGCCTGTTTGGCAACGTGCCAAATAGTGAAAATTTCTGTTCTTTTGTTCCCAGAATCAGTTTGGGAACATAAATCCATTTGTTAAAATTTTTGTGCCCTGGCACAATTTTCAAAAAAATTGATCCCAGAATCAATTTTGGAACAGAATCAAGAAACAAAAAAAGTAGCTTCTTGATTTTGGAATAATTTTTCCGGAACTGATTCTTCTTGGTTTTCTTCTTTTTTTTTTTATCTGTTCTTTATCTTCTTCCCGATCCACCGCCGGTGACCGGCCAGGGCCGGCGAGGGTGGCCCTCGCTGCCCCGGCGACAGTGAGGTCAGCCATCGTCGCCCCCGGCGATGGCGAGGTCGGCCTTGCCCAGATCTGGCGAGGTCAGCCTTGCCTAGATCTGGCGAGGCTGACCTCGCCGTCGCCGGCGAGGTCGCCACCCCCGGCGATGGCGAGGTCGGCCTCGCCAGATCTAGGCGAGGTCGAGCCTCGCTCGGCCATGGCGAGGCCGACCTCACCGTCGCGGGGGATGGCGACGGCGAGGTTGGCCTCGCCTTGGCCGGGCGAGGCCGGCGGTGAGGGCTGTGATGCCCTCACCGGCCCTAGCCTGTTGCCTGTTGCCTGTTGCCGGTCGCCGGCGCCGGCGACCGGCCATGGCCAAGGAAAAAAAAAGTAAAAAAAAAGAAAAAAATATTTAAAATTCAAAATATTATTAATAAAAAGAAATTTTGTGTAGTTATCAAACGCATTTCTGTTCTTTTTCTATTCTAAGAATAGAAATTTTGGGCAGTTACCAAACGTCTTCAAATGTTTAGAAATTGTTCCCGGGCACAGAATAAAAAAAAATCATTTCTTACCAGAATCTGTTCCCGGGCACAGAATGGTTACCATGCGCAGCCTTAGTAACTCGATTACATTTTTTCCAAACATTAAGGATTTGATTGCACTCTGAGCCGAACTTCCAGGACTTTTGATGTAATCTTTTCATTGGGTCCTCTATCGTACTAACTTAGAAGTGGTAGGCGAACGGTGTCTCAATTTGAATTGGTTTGCAAATTTAACTAACAACAACATACGGCCGGCTTGAACAGGAAGCAAGAAACATAATACCCCAAATAGCTTGTGTCATTTTGTTTCGCTGGGTCATTCAATGTAGGCTAAATCAGAATTGACAAGATTCCACGAGGGAGTTGGTAACTGTCACATGACTTTAAGCCCCTTAAAATGACAAAGTCCAAACACGGCGAGACAACAAAAGATTGACACACTTAAAAATAGACCTAGTCCACATCACCTTCAAAAACTTCTCCAATACTAACTTGTTCTCCACTCTTAATATAGTTGAAGTCTTCAATGTTTTATTAATTCGATCGGCCATGCTACGTTCATTTGACAGACCAATCCTAAAATGCTAGAAACATTTCAAATGAGACTACTATTAGTTAAGCCCTCGAGAACAATAACTTTGTATCGACTTCTTTATCATTTGTGATTTTGGGTGTAGAGCAAGGTGACCCAGTTAGGATGTTTCTACATCTGAGCTTTCATAGAGAAGGTAATGCATTAAAATGTAGAGTAGCTAAACACATTGGTTGAACCAAAGTTGGACTTTCTCTGGCCAATAAAGGAAGAACTTAAGTGAGATGCTAATGAGAACCATGTTCACACCATAAGTGATTGTTTTTCACTCTGATTATGCCATTTTATATATGTCCTCCCCTTCAAAAATAGGAGTATAATATTAAGAAAATCATATATGTAATGGCGGTGTCTAAACCTTCAAATCACTAATTCTGACTAATGCATGTAAGCCACTCCATCCACATGCATCCGTTAATCATCCATACACCGAATGATGAACGCCGCTTTCAAAATTCTCATTTATCTTTTTGGGTAACGAGGATGCATAATGAAATTACCGACAACTTCTTTATTAATCTAAGAGACAATGTGATTTCAATATGAGACTTGCCATATTCAAATCATTTCAGGCGAGCTACATAACTAATTTCATTTATTTCGAGGAAAATTCATTAATCAGCTCTAGATGAACATTCTGAGCTAATTAAAGACCTTGCAATGGCTATTTTAACCTAGTTAAAGACTCGAACGTGGAAATCAAGTTTGGAAGGATATATACCAAAATGTCTGTTGAAGGTTGGGCGAGTTGATTCTTGCTTATTTTTCTGAAAACAATGAGTGAGATATGATTGTAATTCTTTGAAAGAGTGGTGCAACCATTGTATGTGGGCTTGTGCATTGAGTGAATGAGTCATATTTGTCTAAGCATGTCATTGTGCATTATGGAGAGACAACTTCATCCGTAGACGTTGTCAAGACTCCAACCGTTATACTATTGGATTGCAGCCTTGTCCTTAGGCAGTTAGAATTTGGAGAGCGGAATAAACCGAGTGAAAAGGGCGAACCACCATAAATTTGCTTTGCAATCACTTGTATCCTTTAGTCTCTTATATTAACTTTTTGGAAGAAATAAAAAATAAAATAAAAAAGTTTATGTAGGCAATCCGGTCCGGTCCGGTCGGTCCGGTTCTTCCTTGGAACCAGAAACTGGACCGCCCGGAAACTGGTTCCATTTTTAGGAATCGGCAACCAAACCAACACTTTCGGAAACCGGATCCAATTGGTCGGTTCGGTCCAATCCGGACGATTTCCCATTCGAGTGGTCCGTTTTACACACCCATAACTTCTATTCTCTAATCTCTTTATATTTCTGTCAAGAGAAGATATTGCTCTGCATCGCAGACTTTATCGGCAAACACGATTTCATCCCGTAAAGAATGTTGTACGTTTAAGTACGAAAAAGTTTTAGAGATTCCTATCATAACCTATCTGCCCCCTTTTCTTGGTTTTTAAGTTCAGTCCATTTCAAAATTCACTTATCGCTGTCTGCAGAATGGATTGGCGATCCCCTATGAATGGACAAATTTTTAGTACCCAAAAGGTAATGTTTCAAATTGCACTCATAATATTCAAATCATGCCTAAAATGCTTTTTAAAAATGATGGGAAAATGCCTCAAAAGGCCACAAAAAGAGAGACCATGCCCGCTTCAAGGGGTTAGGCTCGTGCTGGTTGCAGTTGGGCCAACACTGCACCGGTCATGGCGCAAGGGGGCCGGGGTCGACTGGAGCGTCGTCTTTGCGCCGGTCCCTCAGCTGCGATTCCGACGCGGGAGTCGTCGATTGCCCGACCACACACTAGCGACGGCCTATGTTTTGAAAAAAACTGATCAAATTTTGGCCGTACATAATTTTTCTTCTGACGTCCAACTGACCCGATCTTTGCACTAAGTGAAAAAGCTTGAGAGCTGAATTTTCCAAAATTTGCAACCTGATCAGTGAGGAAGTATCGAGATATTAGGTTTATGTGAAACGGGATAAATATAAGATTGTGGTGGAAAGTCGTGATATCTTGATTGGAAATCCGATCGGTGCGATTCTCAAAGCATCGAAAAAGCTCGTGATTAAGTCTCCGGAAATGTGTCATATGATCGAGAAAAATCACAATTAGGGTGGGAACTGAAAGCGGGGTATTTTCAAATCGTGCCCTTGGATTTCAACAAATTAGGTTTCACCGGAAAACCCTCGACAAACACTATCCTGCAATGTTGTTCGATCCAACTTTCGAACGAGGTATCGAGTCAAGGTCTGTTAAATCGTGAATATCTCTATAGCAAAGAACCATGAATCTATAAGAGAATCTCTATTTTGTATTTTCAGTGTAATCTAGGTGGACACCAACAGAGTCTTTTTCGAAATTGATGATTGGGACTATTCCTGGAGTTCCAAAGTACCTCCTCCAGGCCGTACATAATATTTTCTCTCACACGTGAAAATATATCCTTATTTAGCTGTGCTAAGCTTCTTCAAATCAAATCATGCAGATACCCCACTAACCCTACGATTCCTGATCGGGACGATCTGTCCCTGATTTTTGTGTGGGTGACCAGTACTCGGACATATGAATCCTCGTTAAGGATTGGCAATCCTTAGAGATCTCGAATCTAGGAAAAATTATTAAAAAGATCATAAATTTATTGTATTTTTGTAAATTTAATCATAAACATTTTAATTATGTCAATTCAGTCCACGTTTTGCCAATTATGTCCATCCGGACAATTTTGGCTAGCAATTACTGATGTGGACGCCAACCGTCCTATATGGTGCGACCGACGCTGACGTGAGCATTTTAAATAAACTTTTAATAATTTTTCGAATTTTTTGGATAATTTTTTAAATTTTTTTCTTTTTTCTTTTCTTTTCTTGTGTTTCTTTTTTAACTTAGAGCCGACGACACTAGCCGACCCTTGCTGGCCACAAGTGAAGGTCGGGATGCCCTAGCTAGATCTGGGCGAGGGGTCGCACACCCTCGCTCTGATCGATGAGCGGCCCCTCGTCGTTTGTGACGAGGGCCTAGGCAAGAGCCGCGACTCCATCGCCGACCAAAGCAAGGACCCTCGACTGCCTCACCCAGCTGGCAAGGGTTGGCCCGCGACCCTCGCTAGCCCTAAGTTGCAAAAAAAAATAAAATAAAAGAAAAATAAAAAATTTCAAAAAATTTTAGAATATTATTAGAAAATGGTTCACGTTAGTGTCGGCCGTTCGGCTGTGCCATGTAGGACGGCTGTCATCCATGTAAGTGATTTCTGATTAAAATTAACCGGATGGACTTAATTGGCAAAACGTAAAAAAAATGTTTATGATTCAATTGGCACAATTAAAAAATTTAGGAATCAATTAATATAAGCACAATAAATTCAGGACTGTTTTTGGTAATTCTCCCCCAAATCGATGGTTTAACAAAAGCACCTGAAAGAGAAGGAAAAACGAAAGGACGACAAGGTGAGGGAGCAACACACCACCAATAAGAGGAAGAAAGATCAGGACCCTCTTGAATATATATGAAAAACAAAAAATCTCATAGTGACGATGTGAAGAAGCAATTGAAAATGGAAAGGTGTTAGGTGGGGGAAAAAGAGATGTCTACTCACCCCCGCTCTCTTCCCCATTCTTCTTCCCCCCGTGGAAGAAACCAAACCCATCCATGTGAAGGTGGCACTCTCTTCAAAGAGCACGCATCTAATCGTAATTTAATCATTATTTATATTAAAATAAAAATGGAAGAAACGTAAAATTTTTATGCCCTCGTGAAAAATCGAAACATTGTTTACGATACATACTCGGTAATTTTCTTGAGACACTCGTTAAAAAGACTTTCGGATCATTTCTAAGTGCTTGAATTGAACCGGCTTGATAGAATAAGTCCAAACGTGGGCGGTTTGACTCTAGCGAGACAACGGTGCAAGTTTGATCCCATCTTCGGGTGCTGAGTCTGGATCCATCCTTACGTACTCACTTCGGACTTAACCGGTGCAGTGATCGGGGGCGGAGGATTATTGCTCCCCGCAAGTAACTCGCCCGTCGCGATCGGCACAATAAGGATGGTGCGGGTCCTCCTCGCGATTATTAAAAACGAAAAAAAAATGTAATGTATGGACATTGCATGAGAAGCTTCCTCCCAAGAAACGACCAAGAAAACCCTTCCCTAGAAAATTCCCTCCTTCCTTCCTTCCTCCCTCTCTCTCTCTCATCATTTTCTTGAGGAAAGCAAGAAAATGCGTGTTGTCTTTCTCTCTCTCTCTTTCTCTCCCCTTTGAAAGATGACCAAAGTGGCGGAATACTTTAAAATATTTTCTGCTTCTCAACACTTCTAGAACTAAAAAACCCAAACCAACCCATCATCATCATCATCAAGAAGAAGCCTCCTCCTCCTCTATAAGTTTCCAAAGACCCCCCATCTCAAGAAAAAGAAAGAATTCTCTTCTCTTCCCTTCCCTTCTCTTTCCTTTCGTTTTTCCTCGTTTTGCCCTCCTGGGTTTCCATTGATGAGGGGAGTTATGTTCAGTCATGGAAGCAGCTGATACAAGAAGGAAGAGAGCTTGCCACAGCCTGGTTCACATCTCTGGGTTCTACTGCTGGGGCTGGGAGTTCCTCACCGCTCTCTTGCTCTTTAGTTGCTCCATCTGATCACCCACCACCCAAAACCCTCTCTCATCAGTCCCCCCTTCTTCTTCTCTTCTCCCCTCTGAAACTGTAGTTGCTGCTGTCGGGGAGGGGTAAAACGTGAACACAAGTAAAGCAATGGCGCAGCGCTCAGCTCCGGCACCGTTCTTGACGAAGACGTACCGGCTGGTGGACGATCCGGCCACCGACGACGTCATCTCGTGGGGCGAGCACGGCCGGACGTTCGTGGTGTGGAAGACGGCCGAGTTCGCCAAGGACTTGCTCCCCAGCTATTTCAAGCACAACAACTTCTCCAGCTTCGTTCGCCAGCTCAACACCTACGTAAGCTCACACCTAATTTCTCTTTCTCTTAATTTCCCTATTTTCCAATCATTTATTATGTCCTTTTTATGGTGGCCTGCATGTGATTTCCTGATTTTTCTGCGGCGCGATCGGGAAAAAAAGAAAAAAGAAATAGTTTATTCGTGTTTTTTTCACGATATGTTGTAATTGGTATATGTAATTATTTGATTACGGAGCTCACTTGGGAAATAAAAAAATAAGGGTAAGTTAGGTGTGGTGAAATAATAGAGAAAATTAGCATAAAAAGTCTCATAAAATTATCTTAAATGAGTATTTGAAACACATAATTGTAAAAAACAAATTAAAAAAATATCCAATTATTTGCGAGGAACATAATTTAATATAGCAATGATCATATATTCTTATTCTGCTAATTAGGATTATTATGAAATTACTTGGTGTTTTTTTTAGGAATTTTTAGATGAGGTCTTGTGGGCGAAATCTTTAATAAATTTGCAAATTGGTCCTCGAGTCCAGGGGTCAATTTCAAGATCTGCCTAACTTGGAGGCGCTCCCCTTAGGGGGTAATGAATAGACGATTTTGCCCTTCCTGTTGCATGCCCATTTAATCGAATGCGGTCAAGGATCGGAGCTGTCCTTTGGCTGTACATAATTGACTACGGCGGGTAACACGTGCGAACCTTAGTCGAGTTTGTCAGTTTTTTAGTTAATATCGATTGACTTATCGACAGAAAAATGACAAATAATTTGGAATTTTTCCATGATATTCAAAAGAGAATTGTGTGAATGAATGCATATTGACTAGCTAGCTCTATTTCCAAAAGTTCAAACCTAGCTAATGGTGTCCTTGTCACGATATTTCCAAATCTCGTTTAGATGCATATGAAATTCAAAATCTTGTGTAAATATGTCGGGATTAATTCGATGAAAAATGTGCAGAAGTCTCGGTATCATCAGTCGACCATAGCCTGAAAAGTAGGTGACAATGTCGATGAAACTTAAAAGTTACGTATTTAACATTAGAAGCCGGGACATTGCCCTCGCATTAATTTCCTTTAGCAACCTGAGTCGACAAATCAAGATATAAACCCTAGACAAAAATTTGTTGTTGGTTGGCTAAGCAGTGAGCGATTACAACCCGCGCATCAATAGTGATGAGGGCACATCTGGACAAATTCGATGGAAATTGTCTGATTACTCCTAAACCTATTATACAAATTCTAATTCAATTATAAACTTTTCAATTTTGTCAATTTAATCTTACACTTTTATGCGAAAAAATTTCAATATAATCCTTCCAGCTAATTTTCTTCGGAAACCGCCGATGTGGCGACGTGCCGCGTAAGACGGCTAGCGATAACTAGACCGCTATGTTAGCAATTTTTGGCGAATCTTAGTAAAATTGAAAATTTTAAGACTGCATAGATATCCATACAATAGGGGCTAGGACCGATTATCTAATTTTCCAAACAAATTTGTGTCTAGGAGCAGTGTTTCTAAGAATTATCCAATGGGTAAACATGAGTAAACATATAGACATACATATATATATAAGTATATCTTTGACTATGTATGTATCTATATATGTTGGCCTTGTCTATCTTTGACTATAGATGTAGTGATTGAAACGGTGAATTCTCTTTCTAGGTCTTTTGGGTGTTTGATTATTCCCGCAGCACCCAAACGAGTGCCCTTAATTTCCAATTTGGCCGTCCGTGGTCCAATTTGACGGCCATGATCTTCGAAAAGTAGATTTTGTCGTTGACCATGCGAAGGTCCATCTACAAAAGATTTAAACGTGTGTAGCCTCGTCTCTTTCTGGGAAATTCGTCGGTCTTAATTTATTAAATTTTTTTATCGTTTAGTTTCATATTAATTGATTCTATTTTCATATGTGGAAAATTTCTTTTCTAATGAAAGTATTGTATTTTGGATAAACCCCTTTTACTTGTTGGAAGATTGCTTTTTTAGTGAAAGTTCTCTTCCGAAAACGATCAAGGAAATGATTTCAATAAAAATTTTGAGAATATTTTTAAAATATAAAAATAAATAAAACTTGATAGCACGCGATAAAAATTAGAAGAAAAATTGTTACCAAAAAAATTGCGGAGAAAAATTAGCTTCCACAAGGTGGTGAATTAAGTAAGAGGATCAGTTGATCCTTCGGAAAGTACTCTCTTTGATACATTTATAATTTGGAACTTTTATTATGGTCACCAAAAATTATATAATGGCCGGTCTTTCAGAGTAAATTCATATTTTATATTTTACTTTTTGAAATTGTGTATATTTCACAACTATTTAATGCGAAAATATTTTTTGAAATTTATAAATAATCACACATAGAATCATATATAGTTTCTATGAATTTCGAAAACAACTTAAAGATTTTGGTGGAAGACTCGAGTTATTTTTTCAGTATATAAACCAAAATGTAGACCAAATTAAATAGTCTTGAATAGGGGTGAGCATGATTTCAGGATAGAATCGAGAACCGGAGAATCAGACCGGTGGTAACCAGTTCGGTTTTAGGTTCCAGTTCCAAAAATTGGGGAACCAATTTCGATAAGTAGATTTTAGGTTCCACATGTAGAACCTAAAATAGGTCTTTGTGTTTTTCTTGTTCTATGTTTTCGCATAGTCTTGCCATGTCCCATGACGTTCGACAGTGAGTGTGTAATCTAGAACTACAAGTGTAAGCTTCCATGTCTGGCAATATCCATGATTATAACTTTTACTTTGTTAATGTTATATATTCATCGTGTGTTCAAATTGAGTTGTGGTCAGTGGATTTTGGCAGTAAATAATAGTTATTAGAGGTGATAATTCACTGCAATCGTTCAATTAAGAATACGGATGGAACCTAAGTAGATCCTGAACCAATCTTGAAATCTCTAACAGGGTAGGTTTTAGGTTTTAGAGTATGTAGGATAGGTTTCAGATCCCAAAAATTTAAGAACCGGTTTCGATGAGTAGATTTCAAATGGAATTTGGACCGATCATGGAACCGTTCACTTTTAGTCTTGAATGCATTGAGTGGATACAAAAGAACTAGAACCAATGCACCTAAAGCTAGGGGTGATCGGTTCCCGATCTGATCCGGTTCTAGGTGGAACAAAGAATCGGACCAGGAGGACTGGTTCCCAATTTCTAGGATCGGGAACCGGACCGGCCGGTCTTGGAACCGGGAACCGATCAATGTAGAAATTCCTCAACCAAACAAGGTGAGATTCCCCAATCATATATAATATTAGCATGCTCAAAAGGGATGAAAATGTATTCTGACGTCATTTTAATGTCTAAACAGCAAAAGCCAAAACATCTAAAACAAGAATGTAGCTCACGCCTATATATATATTGATTGGTCCGATTCGGACGATCTAGTTCCCACCTTGGAACCGAGAACCAGATCACCTGGACACCAGTTTCACTTTTTGGAATCAGGAACCGAACTGACACTCCCGGGAATCGGACCGAATCGGCTGGTCCGGTCCTGTTCGGGCGGTTCTCGGTTCAGGCGGTCCTGTTTGCACACTCCTATCTAAAGCCACATGTTTTTTTTTTTTTTATGGAAATTAAGCCAGAGATCAAACCCTCGAAATTTTCCCCTAATAGAATGGTGTAAAGATGGTATAAATATGCAGATGATAATATAAAGATTCTATTTTTGTTATGCGAAAATGGACGATGTTTGATTTTGATCGTAAGCCTCTTCGCAGGGCTTCAGAAAGATCGTGCCGGACAAATGGGAATTCGCCAACGAGCACTTCGTGCGGGGCCAGAAAGAGCTCCTCTCCGAGATCCGCCGCCGCAAGACGGTGACACCGCCTCCGAATCCCCCGGCCTCCGGCGCCGGGAAATCGGCCGGCGCCGCGGCGGGAGGCCAGGCCTCGCCGGAGAGCTCGGGCGAGGACATGGGGTCCACGTCCACGTCGTCCCCGGCGGAATCGAAGAACGCGGGTTCGGTGGAGACGGCGGCGGCCACGACGGCCGCCCAGTTCGCGGGCCTGACGGACGAGAACGAGAGGCTGAGGAGGGACAACGAGGCCCTGAGCTCGGAGCTGGCGCAGGCGAAGAAGCACTGCGACGAGCTGGTGGCGTTCCTGACGGAGTGCCTGAAGGTGGGCCCCGACCAGATTGATCGCATCGTGCGGCGAGGAGGCCCCGGGACGGCGGCCTTAGCTGCCGCCGCCGGGGACCGCACAGGCGGCGTTGATCGCGATGACGACGACGACAAAGCAGGAGGAGCAGACGGCGAGAGGAGCATGAAGTTGTTCGGCGTGTGGCTGAACGGGGAGGGGAAGAAGGAGAGGAAGAGGGCCCGCGAGGAGAAAGTGGGGCCCGCGGGGATGGAGTTCCGTCAGCCGTTGATGAAGACTAGCAAGGTCTGCAACTGATCGTGCGGTCGGAAAGCGATGCGGGGCCGGGGTGTACCGTAAGCTCATTGCACCTCGAGCACACCAAAGTGCGAAGTTTTAGGGACTTGATTTGATCGGTCGGTCGTTGGTTTAGGAGAAAGAGACTCATCAACCTTAAGAAGGTTTAAATTTCTCTGTCTTCTTTTTAATTTTTATTTTCTGTATTTCGGATATTATTTTTTTTGGGTTTGGTGATAGCCGATAGGGACTCTGATGAAATAGATAGATTGGGTGCCTAAGTCGTTTGTAAATTTGTTGGTGGTGGAGCAAGTGGGGATTGGGAAAACGAAGAACGGTCTTCACACTCCTTGTCAATCAATGCAATTGGAAATTTGTGTAGTCGAGTAGCTTTTCATTTGCCGTGTTAACACCACAGTAGTTGACCTATTGATGTACGATTTAATCCCGAATGGTTCGGTATCCCCTAATCGAAGGCTCTAATTCTCCAATTGTTCCTCGATCTCGAAAAGTCTTGGTTTGTTTGCAGAACGACGTAGGTTCGCTCCGGCACTACTCCTACAGGGACCATGGTGGGGTGTTTGGCTCGTCCAAAATGAGCGATGCCCATGGCTCAAATCGAACATGTCGTAGCGCCCTCTGGGATCATCAAACCATCCCCTTCCAACCCTTTAAAAGAACTTGTATGTGTTTTTAGAGGTAAAGAACAACTCATCAAATAATAGTGTCGATGTTTAGAGTAAAAAAGAAAATAGTGACAAAGTGTTGTGGTGGCTAAACCCCAATTAGAGTTGTACGATATGTATTTATAAGAGTGACTAATTACAGTAAGGATACAGATATAAACATAATTACAGAAAGACCCCACGCATTGATACTCAATTCGAAGTAGGTGTAACGATCGAGAGATTGGATCTCAATAGCGCATCACGCGAATTAGGTTGTCCCTTGGTGAAGATGTTTGCCATTTGATCCGCTATAGGTACATAGCGAACACGTAGATTATCGGAAGCAAACTGCTCTCGAAGAAAGTGAAAATCCATTTCAATGTCTTTGGTGTAAGTAAGAAATACAAGGTTGAGAGCAAGCTATGAGATAGAGATGTTGTCACAATAAACGGTGAGAGGATAAAAAAGGGGAGCTTCGAGCTCACAAACTAAGGCTCCGTTCGTTTGGCGAAAAATATTCTCTTTTTGGAAAATGTTTTCCTGGAAGTCATTTTTCTGAAAAATATTTTCCTGTAACACAATTTTCTGGTGTTCGGCTAAAATCTGAAAAAGTTTCGGAAAATATTTTCTGGTGTTCTGCGACCGCCGATTCGGCGGCGTCCGGCGACCGGCGGAGGCGATCAGCAACCGGCGGCGGTCGGCGGTGGCGGGCGGTGATGGGCGGCGGGCGGCGATCTGCAACCGGCAGCGGTTGGCTGTGGCGGGCGGCAATTGGCGGTGACCGACGACCGATGGCCGGCGGCGGCTGACGACCGGTGGCGGCGATCACTGACCAGCGGCGGGCGGCGGTGGTGACCGGTGGCCAACGGCCCGACGATCGGCGGTGGCCGACGATTGACGGTGACCGGCAACCAATGATCGGGCGGCGGTCGGCGGTGGCGGGCGGTGATGGGCGGCGGGCGGCGATCTCGCAACCGGCGGCGGTTGGCTGCATGGCGGGCGGCGGAATTAGCGGTGACCGACAGACCGATGGCCGGCGGCGGCCGACGACCGGTGGCGGCGATCACCGACCAGCGGCGGGCGGCGGTGGTGACCGGTGGCCAACGGCCGACGACTGGCGGTGGCCGACGATTGACGGTGACCGGCGACCAATGATCGGCGGCGACGACTGGCGGCGGCCGGCGACGGGCCGACGATCAACGATGACCGGCGACCGACGACTAGTGGCGGCGATCAGCGACGGCGACCGGCGGCGGCGACCGGCGGCGGCGACTGGCGGCCGACGGCGGTGACCGGCGATCAACTTCGTCTCCCACGGAAAACATTTTCCCTCCCATGGGCAATTTTGCCTTCACTTTGGGCCATGGGAGGGAAAATGTTTTCCGTGGGAAGTTATTTTCCGCCCCTCGAACACTGGAAAATCCGGAAAATATTTTCCTGGAAAACATTGTCCGCCAAACTAACGGAGCCTAAATGACGGATCCAAATCGTCTCGGCAACACAATGAGCAATAGCGTGATATTCAATCCGTATTCTAAAATAAGCTATAGTGGGTTGCTTCTGGGCACTCCATGAAATATGATTAGCGCCTAGAAAAACACAAAAACCCGATATGGAATGTCAAGTATCGAAACACCCAGCCCACTCTGCAGCTGCATAAGCAGTCAATGAAGTGGGAGAACACCACTCAATGAGCAATCTGTGAGTAGATGTGCCAGCTCAATAATGGCATATATGCTTAATGACCTATATATGAGGTAATATGGGTTGATGTACGAATTGTCTAACCAAGTTCAACACAAAACTAATTTCAAGTCTAGTCACATACTATAGAGCATCAACCTTCTGTCGATACAACGTTGGAGAAGCGAAAAGCTCACCATCGTTAGCAGACAACAGAGTCTTCGAGGCTAAGGGAGTAGATACATGCTTGACCTTAACGAGGTCAAACTTGCGTAAAAGGCCATAAACATATTTAGATTGAGATAAAAACATACCGTCGATGCTGTGAGAGCCTCAATGCCAAGGAAATAGCGAAGTGGTCCAAGATCCTTCGTAGGAAATTCCTATAAGAGTCCAGTAATCAAAGACCATAATATATGAGGAGTATCACCGATCACAAGGATATCATCAACGTACAACAAAAGATGCGGGCAACCCTAGGAAGAAGCATAGGCAAATAACGATGGATTGGCCTTACTTGCCATGCAACCCAAAGATAATAAAAACATATCGAAGTGAAGAAACCATGCACATGGAGCTTGCTTTAAATCATAAAAGGCTTTTCGGAGATGCACACGTGATTCAATAACTCAGTATGAGAGAAATTAGGAGGTTGATGCATTTAAACTTCCTCACAAAGGATGCCATACTAGAAGACATTCTTAATATCAAGTTGACGTATAGCCTATCCTAAAATAGAGAGAACAATACTGGTTACTTAAATCCTTATGCAATGAGGTGAGCTTTAAAGCGTTCGATAGTTCCATCAGACTATTCCTCACCTTAAAAACCCTTTTTTACAACCAACTAAATTCTTAGAAAGATTGGGTGGTACAAGATCTCACGTGATTAGTGATCAAGACATTAAATTCATCTACCATGGCCGTTTTCTAACGTGGGTCAAGAATGGCCTTAGGCTGTTTTCGTTTGCGGAAAAATATTTTTCCGGAAAACATTTTCTGCGTTTTCCGGTGTTCGGGGGCGGAAAATGTTTTCCGTGGGAAAACATTTTCCTTCCCCACCCCCAAATCCTTCATTGTTTTGAGGAAAATGATTTCCTCTTTTCACAAAAAGGAAATCATTTTCCCCAAATTGAAGGCAAAATTGCCCATGGGAGGGAAAATGTTTTCCGCGAGAGAGAAGTTGATTGCCGGTCACAGCCGTTGGCGCCGCGGCGCCCGCCGTCGGGCGCCGGCCGGCCGCCCGCAGCAGCCGCCGGTCGCCGATCGCCGGCCGGCCGCCGGTCGCCGATCGCCGGTCGCCGGCCCGGCCGCCGATCCGCCGGCTGGCGGCCGCCGCCGGTCGCCGGCGAAAAATATTTTCCGAAACTTTTTCATATTGGTCGACGAACATAGGAAAATTATGTTCCGGGAAAACATTTTCCAGGAAAATGACTTCCGGGAAAATATTTTCTAAAAGGAGAATATTTTCCGCCAAACGAACGGAGCCTTAGAGGCAAGTTAATGTCTCTTCGTGAAAAGAATGGGAGAGATTAAAAAATTTTCTAGGTTTGGAACGAGTCTGACAGGCTTGGCGACTCCGCTGGGAACTAGGTTACAAACCTAAGTGGATTAAAGCCGTAATAAACTCGTTGGTTGTTATCTCACTTACTTACATTTGTAGCATCGACTGCATGTCAAAGTCGTGTAAAAAATGAGGTAAGTCACTAATCAAGTGTTAAATGTTTTTGCAGGTGGGAGTTATAAGCGGAGGCGTGTGTGTCAACCCTTTGTTTTGTAGGTGATGAAAGGATGTATGTGTGTATGTTGGGTTATATTGAAGTGTTGTTTGCTTTAAATTCAAACGTATGTTTACCCGCATTAGCACGACACAGTGCACCCACGTCCCACGGTCTAAAACCTCGGATCGTTTTTAGGATACCTTTAGGAGATATTAAGAGTGGAATCTGCATGTGAATCCATGTGGTAATCCATTCTTCAATATCACTTATCTTGGTTAGTAAGAAGTGCACCGACTGACGTTAGTAGCGGTGGGTAAACTCTTCTTATCTAATCAAGGTGAGGACCTTAAACTTTTAGAATTTTACCCTTAGGCATCAAACCTCACGTCATCATGCAATGTGTCGATGTGTTTGCCATTCTATTTGCGGTAAGGTTGATTGTATCGTTTTAATATTTTTACTGTAATTTCACTTACATCATTTCAATTTCATGTTATATTTCTTTCTATAACGAGTGGTGATTAATCTTGATGCTCCAAATTAGAGTTAGTCAAAATGGATATGTTAGAGATTCGAGTCATCCCCATACCTAGAGCTCTCGTGGTCATGTGGGAAAGCCTTGAGTCAAAGCACAAGGACTACGAGGAAAAGAGGATTGGATACCTTCCCGCTCTTTTATACATCGAGCCTCGTGTCGCCATGATTAAGGCATTGTCTCATTTTTGGAACTCAAAGACATTCACTTTTGTGTTTGGTCGAAATGAATTGACCACTACAATTGAGGAGTATGATATTGCCATTGGAAGAGTCGGTTCTTTTGATCTAGTTAGTCCTCCGATAGATATAGATCCTATAACTCTTTTGAGCCAATTCTTAGGAGTTGACATTCTCCAAATTAAAGATGTCCTTAGAGGAAATTCCAATGCGCTTCCTTTTGCATTCTCAGAACGATATTTTTCTAGCTTGCCAAAAGAAGCGGGTAATCAAATTCCTTGCATCTTTCTCTTAGCATTTCTTGGTTTTGTGGTCTTTCTATACACCAAAAGGACTATGGATCCTTTGGTAGCCCACATTATCAATCAAGTGTGTATGTTTTAAAGATTCTCCAATATGATTCTAGGTGAGACCTTCGTATCACTCAATAGGTTCAAACAAAACAAAAATGGCACTTTTAGAGCTCCAATAGGTTTACTCTAAATTTGATTGGTCTCTCATCTTAAAGATTTTGGTTTGATCTTGAAAATCATAGGTGTATCCAAAGATTGTTATCCTATCTCACTTTTCCGAGAAAAGGAAGAAATCTTTCCTTATTGGTCATTCTCAACTTCGTTTAAATTTTTCAAGAACCTTGTTCCAAATCAAATCCAATGGCATGTTCGTTGGCTTGGAAATCCCGAGGTGCGCCTTAATAACGGATCCGACAACCCAATCCCACTTTTGGGTCTCACGAGGCCTACGTCATATTACCTTTTAGGGTGATCCGTCAATATTGCGTGCTTCAAAAGATTCCGCCATTCCTCAAGTTGGGGTTATACTCTCTTGACTATCGAAAAGATGTCATCCAAAAGGACCAAATGGCGGATTTGAAGGAAATGATCAAGTCCATTATTGATATGTGGTACAAATGCCACTCGGAGCCGATTCTCATTACCGACGAGTCGGAATTGGAAGGTGAAATGAAGATACACCATGCATTGCCGGAGTATATACACCGTCGCCTCGAGCTCGAGCTTAAAGTGGATCTCCCTAATGTCCCTGAGAAGCCAACTAAACAACAAGTTATAGCCGCAAGAACTCTTAGGGAAAGGGATGAGGCTTTAGCCGAGGTTGAACTTTTGACCCAAGAAATTAAACGAATTCGCCTCATACCTAAAGAAGATCCATTAGGAGCTTGGCTATATTTCATGAGGAAATCTCCTTTCACGTAATTTTCATTTTATAGATTTGATGTATAGGGTTTCATTTTTACTCATTTTAGTAATAATGTAATAGGATTCTCTTCTTGTTTAGATTGATCTATAGAGATTGTATTTCACGAATTTTGTTGTTAATAGTGAAATTTCCTTTGTTTGCACTTTCTTTTTTCGAGATTCTAATGGAATATAGATGGGGCATCTTGATTAATCATCGCGTGTTACCCCTTCAATTGTATAATTTCTTGTGAAGAAATTTTGATAAGAAATTATTCACATAATATTGGGATCATGAGAATATTTCTTACCTCTATTTCATCCAAAGAAAATATAAAATTGAAGGGTTTTATATTTTCGCCTCAATTCATTTTCCGTATACTAACTTGATTTATGTTTTTTTTTAAAAAGGTACTAAAATACGGCTCATTCTATTATACGCACCCGTCGCCAAGCAAGGATGGCAAATGAGGACACTTGTACTTGCGTTGTTACCATAGAGAATCAGATGGTGCAAATGATGGTGCTCTTAATTGATTTTTCAAACCAAGTAAAGAACATCACACCTGTGGCTCCTACTGCTGCAGCTTCTACTCCCAATGCGCCTGCTAACGCACCAGTGGCAAATCCTGCTAACAAAGGACCTGCTGAACGGGTCCCCATTAATGCTACTCTCATTGTTATTGATTTGGAAGCTCTACCTAAGGGGTCCCCTGCTGTTCACCTAGATGAAGAGAGTGCGAAACGTCTCGCAAAATTGGAAGAATGCCTGTGCAGGCTGCAAGGTTACCAACTCCAAGGCTTCGATAAGCCGTCACCTTTTACAAAAGCGAAGGTTCTTGATTTTTACAAGGATCCTGAATTTTTAAGAAAGTACGATAGAACTGGGTGCCTAAAGACTCATTTGAGGTATTATTTGAGCAAAATGGCTCGTTACTCCGATAACACTCCGCTGTTAATCAACACTTTTCAGGATAGCTTGATTGATTCTGCCTTAATGTGGTTTATCAAGTTGGATTTGGAGAAAATTTGCACCTGGGAAGACCTCGCAGATGAATTCCTCCAATAATACAAGTTTAATACCAAAATTGCTCTAACTTGTGAAGAGCTGGCCTGGGTTGATAAAAGGAGAAATGAAACTTTTAGAGCGTATACCCAAAGGTGGAGAACTATGGCGTCCCAAGTCAAACCTCCACTGTCCAAGAAAGAGATCATGCAATTGTTTCTTCGAGCTCTACCTTGAGAATACTTCGAGAAGATGTTTAATAACACTGACATCAATTTCCCCGCAATGGTTGAACTGGGAGAACGCATCAAAGAAATCATGCGAGAGGGTCGATTATCCGAGATGACGACTTGCAAATTTACCCCAAAGAAAGATAAGGAGCCAATGGTGGATGTTGCTTACATTGAAAATCCTAATACTCAAAAGCCATTTAACACACCGGTTCAAAAGTCCTCTGTGGAAGCAGGAGGCCCTTCTCGAAATTTTGATCGAAAAGGAAAAGCTCCACAAAGACAATTCACTCCATTGCCAAGACCTATGTCCCAGTTGCTGTCGGTGTTGATTGAACAAAGGCTTGTAGCAAAAGAAATCCCGAGAGACAACCTGCCAAAGTTTGCTGAGTTTGACTTAACAAAATCTTGCGAGTATTACATCAGTGAAAAGGGCCATGATGTGAACAGCTGTTATGTTCTCAAGGTTAAGATCCAAAACCTACTGGATAAGGGGATCTTGACATTTAAGGATGCCACACCAAATGTTCAACAAAATCCACTCCCCAATCATATCGAAACTGTTAATGTGATATTTGGAGATGAGAATGAGAAACCTTTCTTGGTCAACATGGCAAAGCTGGAGGAGTTATTGACCGTAACTAGATGTCAACCAAAAGGAGGAGACATCTCCTGAGAGGAGAAAATGTATTACCTAGCCAAGATGGTTGTTTTAGGCATAATTCAGCCATTTTAAGGAAATAAACCTAAAGGGACCATCGAGAACGCTGTAATCGATTTGTCGTCTGAAAATTTCTCTTGCAAGTTCATAGACGAAGTCTCATGCTCTAAGTCGAACGAGGATGGATACGAGCTAGATGTTGATGAACCTTGGAGTGACACATATTCTGATTTGGAATGTGAAAGCAAGAATGCTCGTCGAGATCGTGAGTTTGTGAAGAAGGCCCATAAGAAAAGCTTGAAAGACATGTTCTAACTGGATGGAACGACGAAGATAATAGAGGAGTTCCTTTTGACACTGATTCGGAATTTGAATACCATACCTCCTGTTATGGCTAGTGCTATCACCTAGAGGGGGGTGAATAGGTGATTTTATCAAAATTGTATAATTTAAACGTGCGGAATGAATATAGTCTAGGTCAACAACTCATATGATCATTATCAGATGGATTCGTATAACAAACTTGTATATAAATTATTGTCAGATGATTGCGTCTGATGACTAAGACGATGTTATGATGAACTTGTTTGACAGATGTGTATACAGTACAATTTCAGCAATAATAAATAAAAGTTTAGGGATAGAGAATACTGCACACAGATGTTTATAGTGGTTCGGCTTTATTGAGCCTACGTCCACTTTCCACGCTGGTAGCCTGTTGGCTGTATTTTACTATTGAATCACCGGAAGATTATAGGAGCTGTGCTTCTCAGATGATAGATAACACTATCACGTACACTCTTCACTCCAGTAATTTTCTTTCTAAAAACACAACGTGGAAAAGAGTAATCATAAGTGTGTAAGATCGAAACTCTATTCAAACTTTGGAATTCTCGATTCTGGTTCTTCTTATCTTGTACGACGTTTGCACTCCTTTTATACTCCTCTACTTCCAATCTATCCGTTGGACAGTCTTCAGAGGATTGATCTCCAAATCAACCCGTTGGAGATTCTTCCCAAAATAGGATGCATAGCCAATAGAAGAAAAACCATTATCTCCGAGTGATTTGATCGCCATACAATCAAATGAAGGTTTCCATAAGTGTAGTTCTTCGTGTTTAAGGATCGATCTTGTGATTACTAATTTGGATATCTTAAAATATCAATTTGAATATCCTGCATAAACATGCTAAAAATAACACTCATTGAGTCTGACGAATAATTTTGAGTCTGATGACAAAATCCTTTCATCGACTAAGTCTTATGACTCAACATTCACCTGCGTCAAATAACTTAAGTGTAATTCTGGTCAGTAATAGATTGCTTTGTCAATCCTCAAAACTCATTAGGGATTTTGCTCAACAATCTCCCCCTTTTTGATGATGACAAAACTATCTATATGTGATGTAAACAAAATATAGTCTATTCAGATAATATAACTTTCGAAGCATATAAAACATTTTTAAGCTCTGAAATATGACAGTATATAGCGGTTCATATTCTGCCTATAGTAGTTTATATTTTGCCACTCCCATATCACTTGCATTCACATCCATTCTTTATAATACTTCTCCCCCTTTTTGACATCAGCAGAAAGGATAAACATCATAATTAATGTGATAAGAGAGCAGTATTCAAAGTTGATAGACAAAGTTCACATAATAACCAAAAGTCAAACAACCATTGCAGAGGTTTCAGAAAGTCAAACACATAAGTAAGATCAACAAAGAGTTTAGAAATGATAATTTCGAAATGAATGAGATCAATTTTGTTGATTTTCTGGAGGAGCTGAGGGTCCGGCAGGTTCAGATGATGAAATTCCAAATGGTGCAAAAAGGAAAGGTACTTGGACAAGATGGAAACTAGAGATTTGATTTAATCGTTGCTCAATGTGTGAAGAGAGCTGATGAATTTGCCCAGCAGTGTTAATACCTGTAATTTGTATGTCAGTTCTAACTTGAGCCTTTAAATTGTTGAATCTGGCTGCCATCAAGTCCTTGATTTCTTGAATTCCCTCTTTGAGTTCATTGCGAAATTTCCAAACTTCATTCTGAACTGCGGCTTGTCTCCATCTTAGATCAGTAATGGCTACATGGTCTGACATGAAAGAGGAGATGTTGTATCCAGAAGGAGTATGAGTGGTCTGAACATCAACAGAAGCTGCTTCCTTCCCTTTGCCTCTTGGTGGAGCTTCAGATGGACTGTTTTCACAGTAAGTGCCTTCAAGAGGAAAGTCTGCAGAAGTTGTTGCTGAAGGAGCTGCGTCTTTTGCATTCTCATCATGGTCATTGTTCTCAACATCTGGAGCAGTGTCTTCTTCAAACTCCTCCTGCATGTTATCATATTGAGCATCTTCTTCTTCAAACTCTTCCTGCATGTTATCATATTCAGCATTTGCTTGTTGAAACTCCTCATGCATTTCTGCTTCATGTTCAAACTCCCTCTGTCTTCTAGAGGGTTCTTTCTCAGTATCTTGCTCAGCAGTGGCCATTTTCTCTTGCTGATTTTCCATGACTATTTTGTTGATGATGCCACTAAGTGAATTCATCAAGTATTCCTCCTCTTCTTGCAGTCTCTGAATTTCAAGTTGAGTGGCAGCATGTCTGTCTGCACGGGCTTTGTACTTGGCATCTTGAATAATTAGCCATTGCATAAACCTTGACTCCTCAAGGCTTCTTTCATCAGCTTGAGACTGTTCAGCAGATTGGTCATCAGAAATTTGCATTTCATTAGAATCACTGGCCATGGCTTGAGTTCTTTTGGCTGTTCTGTCAGTTCTTGAGACTGTCGACTATACCTTCCTCTTTCTTACTAAGGGTTCAGTTGATTCCTCCTCATCAGAATCATGAAAAATATTGACAGAGCCCTTGTGTTGTGCACTCATCAATTCTGCAGGAATAACCTTGCCCCTCTTATCCTTTCAATTTTCACCATCAAATTTGTATCCTATTTTAGTCATCATTAGTTCTCCAACGGTCATAGTTTGAAGAGGTTTACCTTTAAGTTTTGTTGGAATGGAAATTTTCAATTACTCAAAGATAGCTGTGATCAAAGCTCCATAAGGGAGTTGACCTTTGCTCTTCTTAACTATTCTATACATTTGAAGGAGAATCATATGGGATAGAGAAATAGGAAAGGAAGTTTAAATTGCCCAAATCAACTTGGCCTCATAGCGAGAGACATCAGTTTTGGAAGAACCTTTGGGTCTGAGACAATTGATGATGATTTTGTGCAGCACAATTGAATTTAGACGAAAAAGAGAATGAGATCTATGAGATGTGGAGCCTCTGATGAAAGAAGAGTCTCCAGACAGAGTTTGATATGCCAAATCTGAAGTAATAGGAATAAGAGAGAATTCTGTATGTTTTACTCCCAGAATGGCAGCAAGATCAAAGGCTGATAATTTGTAATCTTGTTGAAAAACAGAGAACTCAATTTTAGAAGGAGAAATGAATGACAGATTTGAATAAAAGTAAGCCGTAAGTTCTGGGTAGACTTTTTGAGGAAGAGAGCACATTCTTTGAAAATCAAGATGTTCAATCAGACGCTAAATTTTGATATTGAAATTTTCAAAGAAGCTGAAGTCTACAACTCTGTTATTCATTATTCCTCTTGTTAGAAGAGAGTTGTAAGAAACTTGATGAGTTTTGTTTCGGCAAAAGGACACTATAAGTGCCATAAGTTGTGTACGGAGATCACTTTGGTGCCATAACTTTTTTTCGGATCACTTTGGTGCCAAGTCAGAGGAAAAACGATCACTTAAGTGTCATAAGTTTTTTTTGAATCACTTCAGTGCTAAAATTTTTGAAAAACGATAACTTAAGTGCTAAAATTTTTGAAAAACGATCATATAAATGCTAAAGTTTTTGAAAAAGGATCACTTAAGTGCCAATCTCCGGCGAGCCACGTCAGCTTCAGAAATTAATAAAAAAAATACCACGTCGGATTTCCGGCGAAAAGTTGTGTACGGCACTGGAGTTGGCACTTAAATGATCGTTTTTCAAAAATTTTAGCACTTAAGTGATCGTTTTTCAAAAATTTTAGCACTGAAGTGATCCAAAAAAAACTTATGGCACCAAAGTAAGCGCTGTACACAAGTTATGGTACTTGTAGTGTTCTTTTGCCGTTTTGTTTCTAAACAAGCTATCACTTTTCTTGTCATCGGCAGGAATTCCAGAAATGGGCAAAAACTCAGCAAATAGTTTTTCATCATTATACTCCTTCCTACTATCAATGTTTCTGCTTTTCTCCAAAGTCTGCCGTTCCTCTTCACCAACGAATTCTTCTCTTTCGACATTCGAAAGTTCACCTACTTTCTCTTTTCCTTTTCGAAAAACTCCTTTCTTGACAGTCATAGGGGTTTCCTATATATTAGAGGATTCTTTCAGAACTATCCCTTTCTCAGCAACAGGCGTTCTTCCAAGCCTTATACCCTTCTCATATTCCTCTATAACTTCACGCTCAAACAGAAAACCTAAGGTTTTACATATGGCATTTACCATACTCTGGTCACTTCGATTTTTTCGAAGAAGTCTAAGGGTTTTTACTAGTTGTCTTGCCATAACAAAATGATCTCGTTCTTGAACAGGTATACGTAGAGATTTGTTACCTGCAGAAGACTGAGCCCGAGTCAGATATATCGATTTTCTCTGCTTCTCCACCTTTGTCTGCTCTGGTAAACATTCCCGCAATTCTGTCCGATCGTCTGGAACCTTTGACTCCTTTCTTTGATTCGGTGGTCGATTTTGGTGCCATTGAGGATATTTTTGAGTTTCCGAAGTGAAAGATGAGATCTTGTAGAGTAAATCGTGATTTTGGAGATCGTTAGGGTTTCAGAGAATGGAATGAGTGTTCGGAGAAAGAGTGTGAGAGTGAGAGAGAAGATAAAAAGGTTTTAAACCGAGTAGTACTATATATCGGTTTTTATAAAACCTTTTTTAGAAACTGTCAATTGACAGATATGGAAATTTCAAAAATTATATTTCAAAAATTTTGGAATTATAATCCACAAACGATATCAATCAAGATAACTAATATATGAGATATTCAAACGATTACGATATTTAAAATATATACATATCTTTTGTAAGATGAGTTGCGCGCCAAAATCAGACACTTCAAATATATGCTTGAACAAATAATCATCAGATGCAATAAGAGTTTGTTCTGCATATCTCAATTAAGTGGGTTAATGATATTTAATTTATCTCTAATAAGCTAAAAAATTTTCTTCTCTAAAGGTTTTGTAAAGATATCAGTCAATTGCTGTTTAGTGTCTATAAATTGAACAATTATATCTTCTTTTAAAACATGATCACGGATAAAATGGTGCTTAATATCAATATGCTTAGCTCTGGAGTGCAGAATAGGATTCTTGGTCAGATTGATGGCACTGGTATTGTAACACTTGATCTCCATAGTTGAATCTTTGACATTGAAGTCTTTCAATTGTTGTTTCATCCAAAGAATTTGAGCACAGCAACTACCAAGTGAGACATATTCTGCTTCTGCTGTTGAAAGAGCTACAGTTTGTTGCTTCTTTGAATACCATGAAACAAGCATGTGTCCTAATAATTGACACATTCCTGAGGTGCTTTTCCTGTCTATTTTGCATCCAGCATAGTTAGCATCGGAATATCCAATAAGAGTGAAGTTTAATCCTTTAGGATACCACAACCCAAGTGTAGGATTGGTGCTAACATATTTGATAATTCTTTTGACTGCGGTAAGATGAGATTCTTTTGGTTCTGATTGAAATCTTGCACACAAACAAACACTGAACAGAATATCTGGTCGTGAGGCAGTTAAATATAAGAGAGAACCAATCATGCTTCTATAAAATTTTTTATCTACTACTTTTCCTTTTTCATCCTTATCTAATTTAATGGAATATGACATTGGAGTATCAGTCTTTTTGCAATTTAATAAACCAAACTTTTTCGTAATTTCTTTGGCATACTTTTCTTGACAAAGAAAGATGCCATTTTTAGTTTGCTTAATCTGTAATCCAAGGAAGAAAGTTAATTCTCCCATCATACTCATTTCAAATTCACTTTGCATCATTTTAAAGAAATTCTTACATAATTTTTCATCTGTAGAATAAAAAATGATATCATCTACATAGATTTGAACAATTAAAATATCTTTACCTTTTCTTTTGATGAATAGGGTAGTGTCTACATTACCTTTTGTGAAACCATTTTGTTCCAGAAAGCTGCTTAGTCTTTCGTACCAAGCACATGGTGCTTGTTTGAGACCATATAATGCTTTCTTGAGAGTATATACCTGATCAGACTTTTGAGGATCTTCAAAACCTGGAGGTTGTTCTACGTATACCTCCTCTTTGATGTAGCCATTTAAGAATACGCTTTTTACATTCATCTGAAACAATTTAAAATCACAAAAACAAGCATAAGCTAATAATATTCTTATTGCTTCTAACCTGGCCACGGGAGCACAGGTTTCATCGTAATCGATTCCTTCCTCTTGTGAATATCCTTTGGCCACAAGTCTTGCTTTGTTTCAGACGACTTTTCCTTGATCATCCAGTTTATTTCGAAATACCCATTTTGTTCCAATAACTAAATGATTTTTGGGTCTAGAAACAAGTTCCCATACTTGATTGATCTGGAATTGTAAAAGTTCTTCTTGCATAGCTTCAATCCAGCTTTCATCTTTCAATTCATCTTCAACATTCTTTGGTTTAGCTTCAGAAATAAGAGCTATTGTATTTATGACTTCTTTTGTTTTTGCTCTGGTTTTAATTCCATCATCTAAATTTCCAATGATAAGGTCCTTGGGATGACTGGATTTTTATTTCCAGTTTCTGTTGAGTCTTTCCTCGTTTTCATCATGGAGATTTGATGATTCTTCATTGTCTTGTTGGTTTGATGATTCCTGAACTTCATCAGATCTTTGATTCTGATGATTTTCACTTGGCATCAATTCATCAGATGCTATGTCCTGTTCGTCAGATGCTGGGTTTTCACAGTCAGAATCATCTTGTTGAGTCTGAATTGAGTCTTCAAACTTGACATTTAATGATTCTTCCACTGTTTGAATATTTTTATTATATACTCTGTAGGCCTTTCTTGTTGTTGAGTATCCTAGAAATATTCCTTCATCTGACTTTTCATCAAACTTACCAACATGATCATTAGGATTTTTAAGAATAAAATACTTACATCCAAAAATCCGAAAATATGATACATTGGGAATTTTACCTTTGAAATAATTCATAAAGAGTCTTTTCAAGAATTTGTCTTGGAAAAATTCTATTTGAAATATAACAAGCTGTTGAAACAGCTTTAACCCAAAAATATGCTGGAGTTTTGTTTTCAAATAGAAGAGTTCTAGCCATTTCTTGCAAAGTTCTATTCTTTCTTTCAACTACTCCATTTTGTTCAGGAGTATAAGGTGAGGAAAAAATATGTTGAATACCATTTTCATCACAGAAGTAAGTAAAATTTTGATTTTCAAATTCTCTTCCATGATCTGATTTAATGCTCGAAATAGTATAACCCTTTTCATTCCGTACCTTTTTGGCAAATTTTGAGAAAGATTCAAATGTTTCACTTTTATGAGCCAAAAAGAATACCCAAGTATATCTTGAATAATCGTCTACAATAACTAAACAGTATTTCTTACCTCCAAGACTTAGAGTTTGAGTAGGTCCGAAAATGTCCATACGAAGCAACTGCAAGGCTCGGTTAGTGCTTACATAATTTATTGATTTGAATGAACTTCTTACCTGCTTACCTTTAGAGCAAGCTGAACATAATTTTGTGCTTTTAAAATTTCGTTCTGGCAATCCTTTGACAAGTTTCTTGGAAGCTATTTTGGAAAGTAATTTGACATTGACGTGTCCGAGCTTCCTGTGCCACTGATCAGATTCTTCTTTTATGGAAACGAGACATTACAAGTCATCAGACTTTGTGTATAGTAGGTAGATATTTCCATGTCTTCGACCCGTAAATGTTTGCTTGTTGTCCTTACTTATCCCAGAGCATTTGTTTTCTTGGAAAGTAATTCTATAACCAACATCACATAATTGACTAATGCTAATTAAATTGAAATTCAAACCTTTAACAAGTGAGACTTCATTGATGATGAGATTGTCGATTCTGACAGTTCCTTTGCCAATTATTTTTCCTTTGTTGCCGCCTCTAAAGAATACACTTCCTCCTTTAATTCTTTCTAACTTAATGAATTTTAGAGGATCTCCGGTCATGTGTCTTGAACAACCACTGTCAAGATACCACTTGTTCTTTCTTTTCTTTGCTACTTGCAAAAAATAAATAACTCACTTTTTATTTGGTACCCATATTTTCTTAGGTCCATTTTGGTTAGGATCAGTCATTCTCAAAATATCTCTCTGAATAGGTCTCCAAACCTTTGGATAGTCACTCTTAAAGTGATTTGAATCACCGCAATTTATAGATTTTTGTGAAGTTTGACCATTGAATTTTACAAACTGTTTTTGAAAATGATTTCTGTAATCAAATTTAGAGGGTCTTTTCTTTAGTCTTTCTTTGACATTTGGAAAAGGTATTTTTTAATTCAGTATTTTTATCAAAACCCAGACCTGATTTATTATAATAAGGAATTTGAATTGACAAAATATGATGAAGATTTTTAGAACCCATTGAGAATTTCTTAGTTATATTAGAAATGTCATTTTTCATAAGTTCTTTTTCATTAGAGATGCGATCAAAACTTTCCTTAGAAATATTTTTTAGATAAGAAATTTCCTTTTTCAGTGAATCATTTTCCTTTTCAAGAAAATCTTTATTTTTCTTGATAAGATTAAATTCTTTTTGCAAGAAATCAATCTTTTCCTTTTGCGAAACATCTTGCTATTTTAAAAGATTGTTTTCCTTTTTTAAACATTCGATTGATTCATCAATTTCCTTGTTTTGAGTCGTACTCTTTAAAGATAAAATTTCCTTCTTCAATATAGAAATCTTTTTGAAAGCAATTTTGTTAACAGAAACTAATTCATCAATATAATTTGCAACTGCTTCAGGAATATTTGAATTACTTACCTCATTTTCTTCATCAGAACTTGATTCTGAGTCTGATTTTGCCATCAGACAAATATTGGCAAACTCTTGTTCGCTTTCTTCATCCTCAGAATCACTCCATGTTTCATCTTTGAAAGCCTTCTTATATCTTTCATATTTTCCTTTGTTCTTCTTGAGAAGGGGACATTTGGGCTTTATGTGTCCGTTCTTTTTACAGTGGAAACATATCACATCTTTGTTTTCTTCGTTTTCGGCACTGGATCTCTTCTGAAAATTTAGCTTCTTGGCTTTTAATGGCTCAGAATTCTTGAATTGCTTTGATTTATTCAACTTCACTTTCTTTGCCATCTTTTTCAGTTTTTTGACCATTAAAGCCAACTCTTCATCTTCATCTTCATTCGAATCTATATCTGTGTCATCAGAATCAATGTTAGTTTTTAAAGTTATGAACTTTTTACCTTTAGGTTCTTCAATTTCTAAGAACTTTTCAGTTTCATAGGATTGAAGAGTTCCGATAAGTTCATCCACCGTGAGTGGTCTGATCCCCTGAGTTTCTTGAATAGAGACTTTAATGTTGTTCCATTCTTTTGAAAGAGCTCTTAGCAGCTTGTTTACCTTCATAGGTTCTGGGATGGGATTGTTTTGATATTCAAGCCCATTTACTATCTCAGTGAATCTGCTCTGCATCTTAGAGATTGTTTCATTTGATTTCTGAGTGAAGGACTCGTACTGCCCAAGGAGAATATTGAGATTTGTCTCCTTGACTCTTTTTGTTCCTTCATGGACAAGCTTGAGACGATCCCAAATTTCTTTGGCAGTTTTGAGATTTGCAATTCGTTTGTATTCAACACTTGCTAGACCATACTTACCAAAAAAAAAAAAACACTTGCTAGACCATTGTATATGGCCGTTCTGATCTTTGCATCCAGATGGATTCTTATGGAGATTTCCTTGGCCGAGAGAGGTAAAGCATGAGGTCTAATTTGCTCTCTAACTCCTTTAGAAGAAGGTGTCTCATTTTGCCCTTTTGAAGTTTCTGGGGATTTTGTTTCGTTTGGAATGATTCCATGTTCAACGATATCCCATATGTCTTGGTCTATTTCCAAGATGAATGTCTTCTTCTTGTTTTCCCAGACACTGTATTCAGTTCCATTGAAGTAAGGCGGTCTGTTGTTGTAACCTGACTCAGCATTACTAGCCATCAAGAATCGTTAGCTCAAAAGTAAAATAACACTCCAAAGAAAAATGAGCATTAGGCTCTGATACCAATTGTTACGGTTAGTGCTATCACCTAGAGGGGGTGAATAGGTGATTTTATCAAAATTGTATAATTTAAACGTGCGGAATGAATATAGTCTAGGTCAACAACTCATATGATCAATATCGAATGGATTCGTATAACAAACTTGTATATAAATTATTGTCAGATGATTGCGTCTGATGACTAAGACGATGTTATGATGAACTTGTTTGACAGATGTGTATACAGTATAATTTTAGCAATAATAAATAAAAGTTTAGGGATAGAGAATACTGTACACAGATCTTTATAGTGGTTCGGCTTTATTGAGCCTACGTCCACTCTCCACGCTGGCAGCCTGTTGGCTGTATTTCACTATTGAATCACCAGAAGAAGCTGTGCTTCTCAAATGATAGATAACACTATCACGTACACTCTTCAATCAAGTAATTTTCTTTCTAAAAACACAACGTGGAAAACAGTAATCACAAGTGTGTAAGATCGAAGCTCTATTCAAACTTTGGAATTCTCGATTCTGGTTCTTCTTATCTTGTACGACGTTTGCACTCCTTTTATACTCCTCTACTTCCAATATATCCATTGGACAGTCTTCAGAGGATTGATCTCCAAATCAACCCATTGGAGATTCTTCCCAAAATAGGATGCATAGCCGTTAGAAGAAAAACCATTATCTCTGAGTGATTTGATCGCCCATACAATCAAATAAAGGTTTCCATAAGTGTAGTTCTTCGTGTTTAAGGATCGATCTTGTGATTACTAATTTGGATATCTTAAAATATCAATTTGAATATCCTGCATAAACATACTAAAAATAACACTCATTGAGTCTGACGAATAATTTTGAGTCTGATGACAAAGTCCTTTCATCGACTAAGTCTTATGACTCAACATTCACCTGCGTCAAATAACTTAAGTGTAATTCTGGTCAGTAATAGATTGTTTTGTCAATCCTCAAAACTCATTAGGGATTTTGCTCAACACCTCCTACTGGGATCGAGAGTTCATTAAGAAGGCAATAAAAAAGGGTGAAATTGTTGACACCCTTGGGCAGCCGAGAGGTAAATATGATTTCATGGAAAAATACACTCCTCCTCCAAGCGCTTTTATCGATCCTAAGACTATCGTCCCAAGTGGATGGGGGCCCGAATTTGAAGATGATAGCATGGTAGCTGTGATTGATCCTGTTGTGCTTGAATTGAATGCTACTTGTGAAATCCAAGCGCATATTGTGGAACCTGTGGCTATAGATTTAATGGCTAATAGCTTCAAGGATATAAAGATCTCCAATGAGGACTTTGAGCCTATTGTAATCGAGCTGCCACCGAAGAAAGATGAGAATTTGAAGGCAAGAACACCCCTTATTTATGACTCCAAGGCAGTTCCTCAGAATTATGAGTCCAATGAGATCGATGTTGTTACTCGGTTAGGCCGATGTTTTCCATCTCGTGAAGGTGTCGAAAAAAAGGCTGTAACCGAAGAGGAGGCGGAGCAACTCCTCAAGACCCTCAAAATGAGTGAAGCAGAAGTGATCGAGCAGTTAAGAAAAATGCCAGCTCAGATCTTGTTACTCGAACTATTCAAGTCTTCCGAGAGGCATAAGAATGCTCTCTTAAAAATTCGTAATGAAGTACATATACCTGAGATAATCGGAGAGGTACAGTTGGAAAAGTTCATAGGTACCATCCTTTTAGGGATCAACTCTCTTTTTCCAAAAAGGACTTGCCGCTAGAAGGGCGAACGCACTCTAAAGCGTTATACATCTCTGTTCAACACTTCGATATGAGGATATCGAGAGTACTCGTCGATAACGGTTCAGCTCTTAACATCTGTCTGTTAGCAAACTTGTGCCATCTGGGTGTGGGTATGGATAATGTTCATCCTTCTAACACCCCAGTCAGAGCCTTTGATGGCATGAAGAAGGAAGCTCTAGGAGAGATTGACCTACAGTTGATGATTGGTCCAATTATATTCACTACGAAATTTCAAGTTCTCGACATCCTAAGTAACTTCAGCTTGTTGCTGGGATGACCTTGGATTCACGCTGCGGGTGTTATACCCTCAAGTTTGCATCAGATGATCCGCTTCGTTGTGTGTGGCAAGATTATATCTGTCAATTGCGAGAAGGACACCGAAACTTTCAACAATAATGCAATTCCCTACGTGGAGCTAGAAGTAAAAGGGGAATCAAGTTACTATTCATTCGAGTTAGTGTTAGTAGCTCATGTGCCCGCAGGTACCGTCATAAGGAAGCCTCACTATTCAAAGCCGGCCTTTATGTCTAGCAAAGTGCTGATTGAGCATGGATTCACTGTTGGCAAATGATTGGGTAAACTGTCCCAAGGTATCCTCGTACCCATTGAGGTGACCAAGAGAAGGAAACGAGAAGGCTTAGGTTACTAAGGCGATCAACAAAATCAAGGTAATCGGAACGACCCGAACATCAAAGAAAAGAGTTATCGACGTATGCTCCCTCCTCCGTTGAAAGATTTCTTCCCTGGACCGTCGAAGTTGCTCCAAGATGAAGAGTAGATATTCATGGTATCGTTGACCTGTTTGAAGAGAGCTTTGTGGGTGCCATTTCCGAAAGCTTTGAGGATGATTCACCTACCGATCCCGCTATGTAAGGGATGTTCCCGTGTTCTACTTTACTTTTAGTTGTAATCCATCTAATTCTCCCCTGCGAGGGACTTTCATTTGTTCATTTTATATGTTGTAATAATTCGGATCACGAACTTTGGATCTAAAACGCTATATGACATTTACTGCATATCAATAAAAGTATTATCATGTTTTGTCAATAGACGTGTGAATGTATACCAAACCAACCCTATGATGATGCTTTGAGGCCTGGGCTTTTGCACGATCTATAGTTTTCAAAACAATCCGTTGGAACGAGGATGTCCAATGATATGAGGACGAGTTCCCCATGAAATTTTCGAAAACCTGGAATTCGAAAGGTTTTTTTTTTCATCACATTTGTATGTATTGCATTTATTATCTTCATATACTAACCATTTTTGGTTGCATCTCAGACATAACACTTTGCATAATCATGATAGTCATATGCATGGCTCGGATTCATGTCCAAAAGACTCTTGTGAACCCAATTATTCTGATCCCGAAAATGAAGAAGATGGTTATTAAAAGAGAATGGATCCGACATGAAGCATCCAAACTCCCCACTGAAGAACAGACTGTCATTGTAAATTTGAGTAATTCTGAAAATCTCAAGGAAACAAAGATTGGGGCAAGTCTCTCTCAAATAAATGCCGATCGACTAATTGAACTCTTGAAGGAATACCGGGATGTCTTTGCTTGGTCTTATGCTGATATGTTGGGTTTGGACCCCAACATTGTAGAACACATATTGACTCTCGATCCTGCCATTCCACCTAAGAAACAGAAGCTTAGGAGGACGAAGCCGGAATTATCCAAGAAGATTGAGGAAGAAGTCATGAAACTGTTGAAAGTTGATTTCAATGAAGTTACTCATTATGCCGACTGGATTGATAATATTGTTCCAGTCATGAAGAAGGATGGGTGAGTTCGGGCATGTGTCAATTACCGCGACTTGAACAAAGCAAGTCCCAAAGATGATTTCCCGTTATCACATATTGACGTCTTGGTCGATAGAATGGCAGGATTCCAATTATTCTGGTTTCTCTGGCTATAACCAAATCCGGATAAAAGAAGAAGACAAGACTAAAACATCTTTCATCACCCCATAGGGAACATTCTGTTACAAGGTTATGCCCTTCGGCTTGAAGAACGTGGGGGCAACTTACCAAAGAGTCATGGTGACACTATTCCATGACATGATGCATAAAGAGATTGAAATTTACATCGACGACATGATCGCTAAATCACGATAGAGTGAAGACTGCATTGAAGACTGCATTCCATGACATGTTTGATCGACTTAGAAAGTTCAAGCTAAGGCTTAACCCCGCAAAATGCGTGTTTGGGGTAAAGTCTGGAAAGCTCCTCGGATTTATTGTTAGTAACAATGGCATCGAGATTGATCCCTCAAAGGTGAAGGCCATTTGCGATTTGAAACCCCCTTCTACTGTCAAGGAGGTCCGAAGCTTGTTGGGAAGACTGAACTATGTTGTAAGATTTATTTTCAAGTTATCTGAAACAGCTAAGCCATTCTTCAAGGTATTGAAGAAGAAAACATGTGTATCTTACCATTCACGATGAGTCTCTAGGAGCTATGTTAGCGCATAAGGGACTGGAGGATGGAATGGAATGCGCTATTTACTACCTCAGCAAGAAGTTTACCTTTGGTGAAGCTCGATACCCTGAAGTTGAGAAAACATATGTAGCCTTAATTTGGGTATTACACAGATTACGACAATACACTCTTCATCATCGTATCCTGCTGGTGAATGAAAATGATCCTATCAAGTATCTTTTGGAAAAGCTTACACTGGTTGGAAGGCTTGCCAAATGGCAAATATTGGTCTCTGAATTTGATATCCAGAGTATGTCTCAGAAGTTCGTCAAAGGGCGAGGCATAGCTGACATGTTAGCTGAGAATCCCTTAAAGTTAGACGACTAGGATGAAATTGATGAAAGAATCCATTTGATGTCACATGACAAGTGGACCATGTATTTTGATGGAGCTGTTAACCTCTCTTGTTCTGGTACTGGAGTAGTCCCTATATCCCCAATAGGTCAGCATTATCCAGTAGCTGCAAAGTTGGTATTTCCTTATACCAATAACATTTCAGAATATGAAGCTTGCATCCTTGATCTCCAATTAGCCATCGATATGAAGGTTAAGAGATTACAAGTTTATGGTGATTCCGTGCTTATCATTCTCCAAACAGGAGGTGAATGACAAACTCGTGATTCAAAGCTGATTATTTACCATGAGTATCTTAAGGATTTGGTGGAAGAATTCGAAGAGATCTCATTTGATTACTTGCCAAGATCTAAGAATCAATTTGCTGATGCCTTGATGACATTATCCTTAATGTTACAAGTAACTGATGGTTTGAATATTGATCCTTTACAAATCGATGTTTTAAAAGAGCCTACGTATTGCATGGTTATAGAAGAAGAACTCGATGGTCAACTATAGTACTATGACATTATGAATTACCTTTGAGAAGGAAAATTTCCCCAAGGAAGTCGAGCTATTGATAAAAAATACTTGACTAAGTTAGCTTTAAATTCTTCCTCAGTGGAGGTGCTTATACAAAGATCTTTTGATTCGGTCCTGCTGAAGTGCGTAGACACCAAAGATGACAATTTATTAATGAAGGAGATATATGAAGGAGAATGTGGTCCTTTTATGAATGGCCATCTTCTAGCAAGGAAGATCATGAGGTTAGGCTACTACTGGTTAACCATGGAAGCCGATTGTATTCAATATGTTAGATGTTGCCATTAATGTCAAGTTTATGGAGACAAAATCATTGGTCCTCCCAATGAATTATATCAAATGTCTTAGGCATGGCCTTTCTTAATGTGGGGCATTGACATTATCAGACCAATTAACCCTAATGCGTCAAATGGACACCATTTTATTCTAGTGGCTATCGATTACTTCACTAAATGGATCGAAGTCAATTCTTATGCCCACGTCACTACAAAAAGTGTGGTAAAGTTCATTCGTCGTGACATTATTGCTCGATATGGGGTTCCAGAAGCAATTATCACTGATAATGGGTCAAACTTGAATAACAAAGTAGTGGATAAGCTACTCAATAAGTTTCACATTCGCCACTTGAATTCTTCTCCTTACCGCCCACAAATGAATGGAGACGTAGAGCGCGACAAATAAGAACATCAAGAAGATTCTGTCCAAGACGGCAGAGAATTACCGTGATTGGCATAATCGGTTGCTGTACGCGTTAATGGCTTACCGAACTTCTATTTGCATTTCAACCGGGGCAACACCGTTCTCATTAGTGTATGAAATGGAAGCAGTCTTACTTGTGGAAGTGGAAATTCCTTCATTAAGGGTACTTTCACAAGTAAAGCTTTCTAAATCAGAATGGATTCAACAAAGATTTGAACAGCTTAACATGATTGATGAAAAAAGAGTAAAAGCTTGTGTCATGGACAAAACTACCAAAAGCAAGCGGCTAAGTCATTCAACCGTAAGGTTTGACCCAGGCATTTTGAGGTCAATGACCTGGTATTGAGAAAAGTCCTACCCATCATTCCGGATCGTGGGAAGTTCACCCCCAATTATGAAGGACCATATGTCATCAAGAAGGTGTTACCCGGCGGAGCACTGATTCTTGTAGAAATCAATGGCCGAGAGCTGTTAAAACCTGTAAATGCTAATGCTGTCAAGAAATACTTTCCTTGAATAAAAAGCCTTTGAGCTGCTTTTGGATTGAATCTGGCCTACTTTAGGACATTTGCATCATGCATCTCATGCATACATAGCATTTTTGCATATTTATTTATTTTGCAGGTACTCAGCTCTTCCACAAGGAGGCTATTCCAAACCTTAAGAAGTCAACCTTAAGAAAGCAGCTACCTAAAATCTATCTTCTCCCTAAAGCGTAGGAGATAGATCCTATTTGTGTAGACCTTTTCTGTCCAAAAGGTTTTTCAAGTTTGAGATCCTGTCCAAAAAAAAAAATTTCCCAGAGAAGTCAGCGAATCATTATTCTTAAAATCATTTCCAAGTATTTTGGTTTATCAAAATTCCCCATAGACGAGAGATTTAACCAAATGATCCTTAAAAAAAAAAAGCAAAAAGGGATTTCTCAAAAGTGCCAAATGGAAATGCCTAGGATGATAAAAGCCAAACCTTTGACCAAACACGTCCCTACACACATTTCAAGAAAATTGATCGAAAAAACCATGTCCTAGGATGAAGGACTCATTGACATTGTATACATGGATTGAAGTGATAAAAGGCATTTCACTTTTCTATCCTAAACACTTATCCCTTGCTAACCACTTTGAGCCACATAGAGGGAATTTTTCAAAGTCCCTTGTCAAGAACAACCTCACAATAAGGAGTCATAGGAGGTTTTTGGTTGAAAAAATGGAGTAAAAAGATCAAGAAAGATATTATTGCTTTACTTGCATTAATCTTCTTGTGTTAACTTTAGGTGAATTCAGACAGAAGCTCGAAGCATCCCAAAGTTAAGAAGAGTATTCATTTCTCTACCCCAAATACAATTATCCCTTGCTTAGCCAATTTGAGCATAATGCAATCCTTTTTGAAATCCGAGTGGTGATTATCTCCTCACGTTGGGGCAATACATGTGATTTACCATCAAAGCAAAGCACTGGTAAAAAGATAGACATCTCGAGAGTCTTAGATACTCAAAAGAAAATCAAAAGAATTGAAAAAATAAAAAAAGGATTACAAAAGCAATGTGCCTAGTAAAAGTAAGGCCTAAGCCCATGCAAAAATTACATCAAAAGCAGGAAAAGCATTGCAAGTCCAACAATATTCATTGCAACTGCAAAAACATCCATTGCAAGTATGATCTTTTTTAGGAAAAAGAGCAAAGCTCACATGTATATCAATTAAAGGACTCTCGAGATAAGTCAAATTTCAAGAGTCATGCCATTATGAAGTTGTGTGATGGTAATGATGCGAGATAATTACCAACTCCTCAAACCCTTCCTTGTATGAAAAATTTAAGCCTTTTAAGCCTCACCCAAACCGACATTATAACCTACATCCGAAAGTCTCTTTCGATTGGGACGGTTCAAGTTGAAGTGAGAATCTCATATGGGAGCTACCGCTAGAAGGAGTAGAAGCAATCATATCTTGTCTTATCTTCAAGGTTCTTGACTTGTAAACCTGCTAAAGATGTTGATGGTATATTTATTTTATTGGCCTCAAAACGAATACCCTTTGTGTAGGCCCATGACCAAGCCTACATTACGGTCCTTTTGAAAGACATTTTTGATCAATTAATTTATATTCACTATGAATGTTTCCGAAAACCTTTGACATAGGTTCGTGAGGCATCACCAGTAAGAATTAAATAGCTTTCCCATATCAATAGATGGAAATCAAAGCTTTTATGAGAGCCAGTGCGAAAAACCTTTTTGATTAGATTATTTTCAATTTGGCATTTTTGATCTAACCTTTAGGTGGTTATTCAAAGATCATTTTGTTAAAATTTCCTCTTAAGGATAATCAGTGTCTTTTATCAAAATGTGAATAATTCCGCTTGATTTGTTGTTAAACAATCTCGGAACTCCCTCTTTTTCAAAATATCTTTCCCCAGTGGATTGGTTTTTGGTTAGCCTAAACCATATCCTTCATTTTTTATTTTTGGTTATCCTAAACCATGCATCGCTTTTGATTTTCATACAATCCCTTTGGTTTTTAAACTTTGTCTTAGGTTTTAGGTCATCCTTAAATCTTGTCTTTGATTTTAGGTCATCCTTAAACCTTGTCTTAGGTTCTAGGTTATTCTTAAACCTCGTCTTAGGTTCTCGGTCATCCTTAAACCTTGTCTTAGGTTCCTTGTCATCTTTAAACTTTGCCCTTTAGGTTTTTGGTTATCCTTAAATCATAGATTTCCTACAAAACCCTTTTTTTTTTCTTTTCTTCCTTCATTTCACCATAAGAGAGAGAAAGAGAAAAGCACATGAATGAGCTGACAATCCAAATGGTCAATAGTAAGTGCTTTAGGTAAGACTCTGATCAAATGTCTTTGTCTTTATTTTCTTTCATTTCCCAAGTCGAGTCGACTAAAAAATTGCAGGTGCCAATTGATCTTTGAGCGGAACCTCTTCAAATTCTCACTCAAAGAGGGGTAGCTATTGACACTAAATTTTTGGCCAACACGTCATTAAAAGTAGAAAACTCAAGATTAGGATTTTTGATCGCGATGGAACCCGTTTCTTGAACAAAAAGTGTAGTTTTTTAATTCTGTTTATTGGCTTAGCTTCTGTAGATGATTTACCATCCATTTCATGCAAAAACCCGAAAAGTCAAACGGTTGACTTTCGAGTTGGCTTTTTGGTCACCCCTTTGACCAAAAGTCAACCCCGGGTCAAATTGAGGCTTTTCACATAAAAAGATTCCTTTCAAGTTTAATTTCACTTTAGAAGTGGAAATTTCAGAAAAATTCAAAAATTTAATCATAAAATCAAATTCCTAGTGAAAAGTCAACTAGATTTTGACTTTTGGTCAAACCTTTGACAAAAAATATTGGAAAATAAAAAATCTCAAAATCATCTTATTTTACATTCAATTTGACTTTGGCATTTGAAATTTTGCAAAAATTGATTAATAACCTACATTTTCCTCAATTTGAGGAAATAGGTTTGGAATCGGCCAAAAACAAAATTACTTTCATTTTGTTCATATTTTAGCTTAGTTCCTTTTACGACATTTAATCCAGAGCTTATCATAAGATCACTCGTGCAACCAATTTTATGAATCAGCACTTTGAAATGAAAACCCCAAGTTTAGCCATAATTAGGGGTTTGAATCAATTCTTCACTATTCGCGAATGATTGGTTTCCTTTGACTTGTTTTTGTGAGATAAACACGAATCCGAGGTTAATTTTGCGAAATTCACTTGAGAACTCTCCAATTTTACACATTTTGCTCACTTGAATTTGCGGATTAGGGATTATTGATGTCCAATTAATGAAATTCAAGTTGATCCATTCAGGCTAAGGCTTAATTTGATGAATTGAGGTTCAATTCAACATTGGCCTTCAATTTAATTTTGACATGAAGGCCACGCATCCATTTCAATGTTGATTTGAATGCAATAGGTCACTATTAGCATAGGCAATTGGTTCAATAAGCATTTCGCAAGTTTAATTGAATTCAATTCCGATTAATTTGCAAATTTTGGCGAGAAATTGCATGAAAATTATCCAATTTAGCTTAGGAAAAATCCAATTTGGCACACCTATGGCATGGGTCCAATATTTTTCATGACAAATTAGGTAATTAAATTCATAAAAATTGTAGGTTTGGTTTAATTGGCCTAATTGGATCAAAATTGGACTGTTTCTCTTCAAATTGGACTATTTTTTCCTCAAAATTGACGAATCTTTCCTTTTAATTTAGTCCCTCAAGGACTAAATTGCATAAATTTGGAATAATTGAGACTCAACCGCCCAAGGAGAAGACTGAACCGGTCAAACCGATCAAAACCGGTCTAACCGGTCACCGATGGAGGAGGCCGATTCAGCCCTCCTCCGACCGGTTCCTTGTCGCCGATGAACAGCGACAGGTGACTCGTCCTTTGAGTAATTCCCCCATGCCTTCCAATTTTTAGATTTTGCAAAAAAGTCCTCAGGTTTTGTGAAATTACAAAAATGCCTCTAATTAGGTCCTTAATTGAAAAATTAATCAAGATCGTTGATGAGCAATTTCAGTATTAAACTTGTATTGTTGGAGGAATTCATCTACGAGGTATTCCCAGGTGCAAATTTTTTCCAAATCCAACTCGATGAACCATGTTAAGGCGGAATCATCCAAGCTATCTTGAAAATTGTTGATCAACAGCGAAGTGTTATCGGAGTAACGAGCCATCTTATTCAAATAATATTTCAAGTGGGTTTTAGGGCACCCAGTTCCATCGTACTTCCTCGAGAATTCGGGCTCCTTGTAAAAATCAGGGACTTTCACCTTTGTAAAAGACGACAGCTTATCAAAGCCTTGGAGTTGGTAACCTTGCAATATACACAAGCGTTCTTCATTTGACATTTTCAAGACACCTACTTGTGAGTTCATATTGTCTTATCATGATTTTCCCAGTGAAATTTAGTAATGCTGATTTGACAAAACCGTCATGCATGAAAACCAACTGAATTTATAGTGCATCAGTATATGTGTTCTTGATTGCCCATGAATGCATATTACATGTTGCCTAAAATCGTGTCCAGCAGGAGACACGTCCTCAAGAGTCGGAGATATCACCAGGTAAGTATATCTTTATCCCTTGGATGTCTGCGACTATCTAGGTATCCCTAACCTGTTCGAGCAATTGTTAGGTCCCATATTTGATCATTTTGTTGCGATCTCTAGACGCCTCTAACGATATCTAGGCATCTATTGATCAAGTCTTTTCAGGTACCTCTGATGATATCCAAGTACTTTGTCAAGGAACCCCTGAACATTCGGGCTAGCCCCTGGTTCAGCAATTGTTAAGTACCCGCGACAATATCCAGGTATTTATCGATCAAGTCCTTTCAAATATCTTAGATGATAACTAGATATTTTGTTAGGCACACTTTTCACATAGTCTCAGAAGATATTCCCCCGTGACGTGCCTATGAGGGAAGGTATAGGCACAGCGGCCAAATCTTTACGAGTGCCTATGGCGATGTATAGGTATCTCGTAAAGTTCGGAATGTTCTCCCAATCTCAGATGTTCCCCCGCGGCTCACCTATGAGGAAGGTATAGGTGAAACGGCCAAATCTTTACGAATACCTATGGTGATGTATAGGTATCTCGTAAAGGTCGGAATATCCTCTCGATCTCGGAAAGTTCCCCCGTGTCGCACCTACATGATAATTAGGTGCAGCGGCCAAATCTTTACGAATACCTATGGCGATGTATAGGTAGTTTGTAAAGGTCGGAACATGTTCCATTTTACTAAATCTTTCTCTCGAGAACCCCAGATGATAACTGGATATGTCGAGCTTTCTTCGTGTGTCTTGACTGAATTGTAGGTCACCGGAGTTCATCAACGTTCATCAGGCAATACCTTTGGGATAGGGTCCAAACATTTGCCAAACAATCTCAAGAATCATGGCAATGCCTCAAATTACTTCACCACTCAAGTTAGGTAAGTAATTCCAGGTATGTTTTCTATTTTACGCCATTATCCATCATGACATATTGCATTTCAAAATGGGACTCATATTCCCACCAAAAACAACATTCATTGCATGGTCAAAATTTAGGTATCATTTAGTCTTTGAATGCAACCTCTTTGAGCTCACCTTCAAAGAGGGGCAGCTGTTGACACCTAAATTTTAACTAGTCATTTAGGAAAAATTGCATAAAAATTAGGGTTTAATTTTTTTAACCCCTAAACAAAAAATATGATTAGATGGCATTGCATATAGATATTAGGAGCATTCCATTAATAGTTAATTAGGCCCATATAGTTTGCATATTTATCGGACCGACGGCGAATGGACCCGACAGCGAATGGTTTTGAGCTTAAATGAAATTAATTGAGCCCATGATTAGAAAATATATTGCGCCCAATTCAGAAATTAATGTTACTAAAATTCTGGTTAATTAGCACAATATTTCGAAATGGGCGTGATCTTTCGAACACTTGTGGCACTCGATTCTCTCGGTTAGGGATAAGAAAAGAAATAAAAAAAAAGGATTTGATTTCCTTTGTATCTCCGTACAAAAGGAAAACAATAAAATACAAAAGAGGAAAGTGGAATCTGGTCGCATTCATGGGCGTGAGCAAGAAGGCCAAAATATTGAAAAGAGCCAGAATATAATATATTCTAAAGGTGAGGAAATTTGATTGGTTTTCTTTCCTTGAAAGCCCCCCATTTATAAGAGGACCCAAAAGCAACAGAGAAGGGGGGGACTCGGAGAATTTTTTTTCAGAAGACAATCTTAAGAGAGAGAGGAAGCCTCGGAAGATAGGCAGCCACATTGAGAAAGAGAGGAGCTGTCTTTCTTCTTGCAAGACTTCACGTGCTCAAAAACAGGGATCGCATCACAGAAAACGAAAAAAACGAGTATCCCTCACTGTACACACGTTCTGAAAAAGTCAGAGGTCTTCCAACACCTCCTTGGTCATCATCTTTGCTCTGCCTCCAGATCGTGAACAGCAGCCATCATCACAACAAGTCCAGTAGCAATGACGAGCTGTTCCTATCCAAACTGCAACAACGACTCCTGTTGCTCGTCCCTGCACTCTCGGTGATCTGTTGCTCCCAGACTTCCCTGCCCGATCTTGTCGTCGCTGCTGATCCGGAGACTCTGCTGCCTTCTCATCGCGAACCCAGCAGCGACGAGTCTCCGTCGCGTCCCTCCTGCTCGATTCACCCCAGCAATCAGCAGCATCAGCGATCAGTCCAGCAACCAGGCGTTGTCCTGCAGTGTCCCCGTAGCGTTGTCATCCTGCCCGTGCGAGTTGCTGCTGTCCCTGCCTTGCCTTGCGATATGTTGATTGCTGAGAAGCCACACAACTTACGGAGACAGCCAAAAAGTTAAAAAAAAAAAGCAGCAAAGTTCTCTCTTTTCCTGGTGGTCACTACTCGTGTCTCCCGGTGTTCCATGACTGCCGCTCCTGCCGCCACATCTGCCATATCCCAGCGGCTCTTTGGAGTTCAGCGAGTGTCCAGCAAGCCGTTACCACCGTGGTGAGCCCGGAGCCTATCCGACCCACCCCCCACCGCCGTTGTCGTTCGCCGACTTTGTCGGCTACCTGCCGTCGACACCCCGTTCCGATCCGCAAGCCCAATCCAGCACCGAGTTCGAATTTGGAAGATATCCGCAAATTAGGTAAGATCATTATCCGAATATTTTTTGAAATATTTAATTTCTTAAGTTTTCGGTGTTTGAATATTTCGTGGATATTATTTGGTGGATTGCTAAATCTTAGGATAATATTTGGGATATCCGCAATATTTGAAACACTTAAAATTAGGAATTTTGCCTAATTTAGCAACGTATCTGGACGACTATTCGACCTTATCCCTAAGGTACGATACGCGGCGATACGGAAAATCGTTATCTTGTCCATAATCACTTGGACACGATAATAGATTTTATTTGCTTTCCGAATTTGACCAATCAACTTTCTGTCGATATCTATAACCCTATAGATATGACCGTTAGTTTGATTTCTTTGCCTCATTTGAATTTGATAAGCAGAATCTTGCGGATTGCGTGGATTGTTTGAATGTGGTTGTTATCTTTGTTTAATTGCTTTCCTTTTAAATAAAGAAAATCCAAAAATTTGTTAGTTAGATTTAAATTAGAAATTTTGCATGCTTAGGGAATCTTAAATATATCCAAAAGAATAAGATAATGATTTGATTTAAATTGGGATTTAGGGTAGCATATTTCCTAGTTTAAGTTAGAGATTGTTTTAATCTTAGTGGATTATTTAGGATATTTAATAATTTCGAATTTTAATAAAAATCCCAAAAAAAGAATCACTTTAGGATAGATCAAATCATTTTCTCTAGGATAGATTACATGTTAATTTGAGTAATTTTTAATTCCGAATTTCATTGAAAAAATACCAAAAATAAATCATTTGTCCGTCATGAATTAGGTCACGTCGTCGCATGACATATAGTTTGCATGTTAGGCTGCATTAATCGCGTGTTAATTTTTGCACGTCATTACATATAGGTTAGCTTTCATTTAAATAAGTGAAAATCCAAAAAATATTGAGTGAACTGCTTGTTAATTAGAAATCATATTAGGATTGATGATGTGATTCTCTAGCTAACAATGCAGATGCTTACGTGCTTCGAGGTAAGTAATTCTCCCAATCTTGCAATTTATTTAATGTTTTGATTATTGGGTGTTACTTTGGTGGTTTGTGCACCCGCATGATCACCTCACATGCTAGTGACTAAGTTAAAATGAATCCAAACTGTCTGCCAAAATATTTTTTGAAAAGAAAAGGTACCGAAAGGGCGTTAGACTAGATCTAGCGTAACCAAGTCCCCGAGCTTAGAATCTCTGATTCGTAGGAATAAAACATATCTCCCTATGTTTTATTTAGGTTTCTAATCGACCTACCATAAATAGATTAGTGGCGACTCCAAGCATGAAGACTTTTGCATGTTAAAAACTTAAACCCTAAGTTGCGAATTGGTAGGGCTTGGGAGGGCCCGAGTTAGGCTTAGTCTTAACAATCCATTAGCCTGAGAAAATTTTAGGTCGCGACAGCGGGTACGAGTGTCCTCGTTTTCCATCCTTGCTTGGCGACGGGTGCGTATAATAGAACGCGTCTCAACCGTATTTTAGTACCTTTGTAAAAAAAACAAGAATCAGGTTAGTATGCGGAAAATGAATTGAAACGAAAATATAAAACCCTTCAATTTTATATTTTCTTTGGATGAAATAGAGATAAGAAATATTCTCATGATCCCAATATCATGTGAATAATCTCTTATCACAATTTCTTCACAAGAATTATACAATTGAAGGGGTAACACGCGATTATTAATCAAGATGCCCCATCTATATTCCATTGGAATCTCGAAAAAGAAAGTACACAAAAGGGAAATTTCACTATTAACAACAAAATTCGTGAAATATAATCCCTATACATCAATCTAAAAACAAGAAGAGAATCCTATTACATCATTACTAAAATGAGTAAAAAAAGAAATCCTATACATCAAATCTATAAAATGAAAATTACATGAAAGGAGATTTCCTCATGGAATATAGCCAAAATCCTAATGGATCTTCCTTAGGTGCGAGGCGAATTCGTTTGTTTTCTTGGGTCAAACGTTCAACCTCGGCTAAAGCCTCATCCTTTTTCCTAAGAGCTCTTGCGGCTATAGCTTGCTGTTGAGTTGGCTTCTCGGGGACATTAGGGAGATCCACTTTAAGCTCGGGCTCGAGACAACGGTGTATGTACTCCGGCAATGCATGATGTATCTTCATTTCCCCTTCCAATTCTGACTCGTCGGTAATGAGAATCGGCTCCGGGTGGCATTTGTACCACATATCAATGATGGGCTTGATCATTTCCTTCAAATCCGCTATCTGGTCCTTTTGGATGACATCTTTGCGATAGTCAAAATGATATAACCCCAACTTGAGGAATGGCGGAATCTTTTGAAGCGCGCGATATTGACGGATCACCCTAAAAGGGTAATATGACGTAGACCCCGTTAGACCCAAAAGTGGGGTTGGGTTGTCGGATCCGTTATTAAGTCGCACCTCGGGATTTCCAAGCCAACGAACATGCCATTGGATTTGATTTGGAACAAGGTTCTTGAAAAAAATAAACCAAGTTGAGAATGATCAATAAGGAAAGATCTCTTCCTTTTCTCGGAAGAGCGAGATAGGATGAAAATCCTTGGACACATCTATGATTTTCAAGCTCAAACCGAAGTCTTTGAGATGAGGACCAACCAAATTTGGAGTAAACCTATTGGGGCTCTAAAGACACCATTTCTGTTTTGTTTGAACCTATTGAGTGATACGAAGGTCTCACCTAGGATCATATTGGAAAATCTTTTGAACATACACACTTGATTGACAATATGAATTACCAAAGGATCCATGGTCTTTTTGGTGAATGGAAAAACCACAAAACCAAAGAATGCTAAGAGAAAGACTCGAGGAATTTGATTACCTGCTTCTTTTGGCAAGCTAGAAAAATGTCGTTCTAAGAATGCGAAGGAGAGTGCATTGGAATTTCCTCTAAGAACGCCTTTGATTTGGAGAATGTCAACTCCTAAGAATTGGCTCAAAAGAGTTATTGGATCTATATCTATCGGAGGACCAACTAGACCAAAAGACCCAACTCTTCCAATGGCAATATCGTACTCCTCAATTGTAGGGGTCAACTCATTTCGACCAAACACAAAAGTGGATGTCTTTGAGTTCCAAAAATGGGACAATGCTTTGATCATAGCAATACGAGGCTCGATGTATAAGAGTGCGGGAAGATATCCGATCCTCTTTTCCACGTAGTCCTTGTGCTTTGACTCGAGACTTTCCCACATGGTCACGAGAGCTCTAGGTACGGGGATGATTCGAATCTCCGACATATCCATTTTGACTAAACCTAATTTGGGGCATCGAGATTAATCACCACGCGTTTATAAAAAGAAATATAACGTGGAATTGAAATGACGTAATTGAAATTGTAGAACGATGCAATCAACCTTACCACGAAGAGAAAATGGCAAACACATCGACACATCGCATGGGGACATGTGAGGTTTGACATCTAAGGGTAGGATTCTAAAGGTTTAAGGTCCTCATCTTAATTAGATAAGAAGAGTTTACCCACCGCTACTAACGTCGGTCGGTGCACTTCTTACTAATCAAGATGAGCGATATTGAAGAATGGATTACCACATGCATTCACATGCGGATTCCACTCTTAATACCTCCTAAAAGTGCCCTAAAGCGATCCGGAGTTTTAGACCGCGGGACGTGGGTGCATTGTGTCGTGCTAAAGCAAGTAAACATGCATTTAAATCTAAAGCAAACAACACTTCAAAATAATCTCATACATTCGACATTCATCCGAACGCCATCTACAAAACAAAAGGGTTTGCATTCACTCCACCCCTTATATCTCCCACCTACAAAACCATTTAACACATGGTTAGTGGACTAACCTTATTTTCCACGCGACTTTGACATGCAGTCGATGCTACAAAATGTAGACAAGTGAGATAACAACCAACAAGTTTATTACGGCTTTAATCCACTTAGGTTTGTAACCTAGTCCCTAGCGGAGTCGCCAAGCCTATCGCGACCTACCTCACGAGGGCCAAACTCGGTGAAGCGGGTTTAGAGGTAAGTGTTCATGAAGCGGTCCATACGGTACATCATAAAAGATGGTTCATCCGTATAGTCCATTATTCATGAACGTGAATCTTCCCTAATTCATACCTCGCGTGACAGCGGATTAATTTTATCCTTTTTAGGAGTCGCCACTAGCCTAGGTCGGAGGTCGGCTAGAATACCTAACCAATATGTGGGAATTTCGTATTGGTTTCTACAAAAACCAGAGATCAAAGGTTCGGGGACTAGCTTACGTTAATATTTCTATTAACGCCTTTTCGGTACCGCTAAACTTAACATGGTTGTTATCTAAATTGTCATGCATTTGTTCTTTACCACTTTCATGTCAAAGTTTTAGTCCACAATGTGATCATGCATTTTGTTTTTTGTGTTTTCATTTAAGATTCTAAACTAATCCTATCTTAGTCTAGAAAAGAAAGAAAGAAACGATTGTATTAAAAGGCATTACGTAAAGTAAACACTCAAAGTATTGAAAAGACGAGCTAATTCTAAGTGCGAGAAAGTAAAAACCCGCAACTCGTCGGGCGTTTGTTACAACACAAATTGAAAACCCGAGACATGATCGGGGATGAATGAATTGAATACAAATTGAAACCGGACCGGACATCCGTCTATCGCCATCATTAAATGAATACAAATTGAGACCGGATTGGACATTGGTCAATCGTCTTGGTCTTTTACAACTTTGGATTATCCACCCATGGACCGTCTCTCGGGTGTCGGTGTTTACATTCACAACATACATTCATGACAAACAATGTCCAAAAGAATAACCAAAGAAAAACAATGGTGCAAACAATTCACTAATCAAGCACGGGCCTCGGGATCGGCCTTTGTTTTTCATACATTTCGATTCACCACCCACCTAATCATCTAATATTATTTAATCAATGGTTAATGATAATGGGCTACCATTTGCATTCACAAAACGGCAACTCATATCAATTAACCCCTAAAGTCGGTTTCTAAGTGACCACAATGGACTACCCGCCGAACATGCACCGGGCCTAACATTCATCTAACAAACACATGCATAGCAATGAAATAAGCATGCATTCAAGCCCATGGGCCTTATTTCGAAGCCAATCAAACAATGAGAAGTGGGCTTCATAAGGAGACCACTTATTCAGTTATTATCTAATTCGGATTGCTTCCGTTCAGATGTGATTAACTAACCTAATGATGTCCAAATGAAGTGATTCAGGTGTCATTAGAAATCTTATGACATGAGGATCAAAAGTTAAGAAGAAAATTTTTTCTAAATCCTCACCGATTTTTCCGAAAATGTCAAATTTACCCTCGGTGACAGGCTGGACCCGGTTCTGTTTTGGATTTCAAAATAATGGCGGGAAAAATAACAAACCTTATCGAAATCATGTGAAAAATTTTAGGGAGTTAGGATTCTCCGTGTGCAACAAATTTGATTTTTTTGGGTTTTTGCTAAAAAGTCCTCCAAAATTTTATAAAATTCTGTTTTCACAAAGGACTCAACTGCAAATCAAATTTTTACCCGAGAAGACCTTTTATGAAATTTTAAGCAAATTGATCCTCCAAAAATTGCTATTAGGCCCTCAAAATTTTCAGTCAACATAATGAGACCTCAATGAACAACTTTTTAATTTTGATTTTTTGCAAAGGAGGACTCTAATTTTATCAAATTCGGAGAAACATCTTTTGAATTTCAAAGGAATGAAAATCAGATCTGAACACAGATACTGATTCGATCATAAAAATTCCTTTTGAAAATTCGAATGAACTCAGATTTTGATGAAATTAGTATCAATGGAAATATCTCGATCTCAGTGTGAACTTTTGTGAATAAATGTTTTTCATATTTTGAACACACGAATTTATGAAAATCGAAGAACACACGAAGGTCAGTCAGAAACCAGCCTGTTACCAGATTCATGCATAGATGACGTTGCAGATCGTACCATGCTAACATACTTGGAATTTTATGAAAATTTTATGGTGAACAGATTGAGATGTACTTTACGACTTTCATGAAGAAAGGTTTTTCAAAAAATGATTATAGAAAATCAGAAAAATCATCAAACAGCACAACATCAATCAGGAATGCATCAGAACAGACTTGGACATCACATTCCAGATTCTGATCCTAACTTTCGAAAGAGTTTTGACATAGCAAACTAAATCCGATTGAGGCATGCAATATATCAAATCGAAGCTTAAGACGTGTTTTACGATTCTCTAGTTCATCACTTCGCAAGATTTCGACATTAACGAGCTGAAATCGGCATCTCAAACATACAGGTTTCTCTGTACACGAATTTGCAGAACAACATCCAAGTTTACTTACCTTGTTTAACGATGCTCCAACGCGAAATCGAGCGATCCGGCCTCCGTATTCAGATCAAGAACAGCATGGAGAAATCTCGGAAAGCTCGACAACCTATGAGAAGAGATTGCACAAACTATAGTGAGAATCGATTCGATCTCGCATTAGTGAACTAGTAACGGAAAATCAAGTCAAAATAAACAATCCGGTGGCTGTTCAACGAGAAGCCGGCCACCACAGCCACATGAAGACGCCGAGGAACGCTGCTGGAGGTTCGGGATCGACGGTGGGAATGCCGATCGGCCGGTTCAGCCGCTTGAACCGGCTGATCAAATCACCGGCAGCAATGCCGGTGATGTTGATGTGGGAAGAATCTCGCCGGAATGAGGAGCTCCGGCCACCAGCAAGGTTGGCTGAACTTGCGACCGGCTTTGTCTCAACTTGGGGGACGACGGTGAGGCGGTGATTCGCCGGAAAATGGCCGGCGAGGAGTCAGTATGACCGGCGGCCAAGAGAGAACGAGAAAGAGAGAGATCGTGAGTTTAGAGAGAGAGAGAGAGAGAGAGAGAGAGAGAGAGAGAGAGAGAGTGAGGAGAGAGAATTCAGATCTGAAAATGAGAGTCCTCCCAATTTTTGGAGGGAAAAAAGACTATATACTCCCCTCAACTTTGAATCTTAGCCCTTAGATTAATCCAATGGCCTAAAATGAATCCTTAATGATTAAGAATATTCTTTAAGGACTAAGGATTTGTGACATAGCATCATGGATGGACATGATCAATTCTAAATGGATGGCCATGATTGATTTGCTTATCCCCTAATTAATTTGCTTAATCCTTAAAGAAGGGCATTTTAGAAATTTCATTTAGGGGCATTTTCGTAATTTTCAATTAAGGGCATTTTTGTCATTTTTTTGGCTCAAAAGGATGTGGCCAGCCTTGGCTAGTCGGAATGGACCGTCGATCGCCGGATTTTCGATCGGAAAATGGCCAGTCCGATCAGACCGGTTCAATTGAATCAAACCGGGTTGAGCCGGTTAGCCCCGAATTTGGCCTGATTGAACTGGTTCAATCCTTGATTCCATTTGTTCCAATTTTGTACAATTTGATCTCTATCATGATTAATTGACCCCATTAATATTGAATTCGATCAAATTGGATTGAACCGATTTGAAATTCATGCACAAATTGATCCAATTTAACTTGTTTAGCTCAATTGTTCTTAAATTTGGGTAATTGCATGGCCAAACTAGACTGACAAATTTAATTGAAGTCCAATTAGCCAAATTGAGTCTCAATTCATCAAATTGAATATTAGTCTAGAGTGGGTTAAGTTGAATTATACTAATTGGACCAATTACTCTTAGACTTCTTAATCATTGGATCACTAAATTGATCAAATTGGCTCAAATTCATGTGAATCTTCCAAAATTGATTTTGAATTTGGATTTGATATAAGAAATTAAGCTCATTCGTGCCTCAATTGCGTAAATCATGAAGAATCGATCCAAATCACTGATTATGGCCAAAATTGGGGGTTTTTGCATTTGGCTTGGAATCACAAAATTGGTTCCAAAATTGAATATAAGATGACCTCTAGATCAAATGTCGTGAAGAAAACTAACCTAAAAAATGACTAGAAATGAAGTAATTTCATTTTTGGCCGATTTGAACCAAATTCCGCAAATTGGGAAAAAGTTGATTCTAAACCGATTTTTGTAAAATTTTAAATGCCAAAAGTAAATTGAATGTAAAATAAGATGATTTTTGGACTTTTGTATTTTTCAATTTTTTTGGTCAAAGGTTTGACCAAAAGTCAAACCCTAGTTGACTTTTCACTAGGAATTTGATTTTATGATCAAATCTTTGAATTTTCTGGAATTTCCACTTCTAAAGTGAAATTGGACCTGAAAGGAATCTTTTTATGCGAAAAGCCCCAATTTGACCCGGGGTTGACTTTTAGTCAAAAGGTTGACCGAAAAGTCAACTCGAAAGTCAACCGTTTGACTTTTCGGGTTTTTGCATGAAATGAATAGAAAATTGTTTACAGAAGCTAGGCCAACAAACAGAATTAAAAAACGACATTTTTTGTTCAAGAAACGGGTTCCGTCGTGATCGGAAACCATAATCTCGAATTTTCTGCTTTTAATGACGCGTCGGCTAAAAATTAGGTGTCAACAGCACGAAACCATGGCCATAACATTCAAAACTCAGAGCATCAATTAAATCCACATTGAGTACTCAATTCACATCACAACATGCTCAATTTACCGTTCAAATCAATTCAGCCACGGTCCACACTTGGGCACACAAAAATCATGGAATTAAGCCATCGAAATCACGCAAACCTAAGGCCCACAATGCATCTTCATCTCACGGCCACATCAAGCACCCATTATGGCATCACACAATTAATCTCAAACCATATACACATCAGCCATTTCATGGTCAAATCAAGGCACACATGGCAATACGCATTTAAACCATAATTAATCAACATGTCGTCCAACCGAGCCTACACTATTCAGCCATGAACAGTCTGCTATAGGCCTCTAAATCACCTCCAAATCAGCACATTAGACCACTAAAATCATCTCATTAACAAGCCTAGTCACCAGCCATCAATTAACCCCTAAAATACCCTAATTAACCCATAAACTTGTTTAGATATGCACAAAATCCTAATTAGGGTTTAGGGTTTCCACTCACCCAAATCCTAAAATCCAAATGAGGGCCGAACAAGGGAGAAAGATGGGCTGGGCGTTGTTGGTTCACGCCAGACCAGCGGAGCTTCGGCGGCTCCCACGGGCGGCGGTCGGCAGCGGCGACGGGCTGGTGGTGTCACGGCTGAGCAAGGTGGTGAGAGGGGATGACGGTGATGGTGGTGGTGTTGCGGGAAAGGAGAGAGAAAGGTGAGGGTGGCGATGGTGGCGGTGCGTGAGGCGGACAGGCGGCCGGCGGCAGCGGCGCTTGGGCGACGGTCTTACGGCCAAGACGGGCTAATCGGCGGTGGTGGTGGCGACGGGAAAGAGGGAGAGAGAGATGGCAAGGGTGAGACGGACGAGTGGTGGTGGTGGTGCAAGGTGGCCGTGTGGACCGCGGCGGCGGTGCCGGCACTCGGGCGGCGGCGGCGTGCGGCCGCGGCTGGTGGTGCTCCGGCGGCTTGGCTTCTTCACGTGAGGGGGAGGAGAGATTGGAGAGAGTGGCGAGAATGAGGGGGAGTGGCCGGCCAAGGTGAAGAATGAGGGGAGAGAGAGAGAATGAGTGAGTTTTATCCAAAAGGCTTGAGTGGGGTAGGTCAACCACTCCACTCACAAAGACATGATTGCCCAACCACTTACAATCCAATCCAATGGCTAAAATTTAAAGGCCAATCAAATCTATCCACAATCAATGGCCAAGATTGGTTCTAGATCAAAATATCTAGGGGTGAAATGGGGAATGAGCAAGAGTGATGGGGGCTTTATTGACCAACATTTTCGGCCACTAATGGGGCTGAACAAGTCCAAAATACCCTCCAATAATTCGGAATTAAGGCTTAGGGTCCAAGGGCAAAACGGTAATTTTCCACTCCCGGTCCAAAATTTCATTTTTTGACCATACCGATCCCAAATATGATTGGCCACACTAATACGACGTCGTCCTTGCAAAATAGTCGCGTACGTCCTTGAAATTCGACACTCAAGTCCGGATTCAGTTCAACGATCAATTTCGCTCAAATGCGATTTTAGCGTCTCTTACTAACGGGCGGGCTTTTAGGGGTTACGCGTATCGACCTAGGGTTACTCGAGTCGTGACGGTCTCGATTTCCAAGAGAACGCGAGGATTTATCACTGGTTCCGGGGGTCGCGATCGTTCGGAGTAAGTTTAGGATCGTTCGCCACGCGTACTCTCGGTCGTGCGGAATCACCCGCGATCCGATCGTACGTCGTTGGCAAACCAAATCCGTCACCCTCCTTGGATCGGCCCACATTGGCCCAAAATATTCCCTCTTTGTTCCTCGGAATCGGAGCTCGATTCACGGTTGAGTTCTTAGGTCCACGTATCATTTTCCTAGTTGGCCATTCCCTATGGATCAGTATCCCAAGAGTAATCAGCTCCGGGCGAGACTTATTAAAACGAAATGAGAAATACACATCTATTTTATTGATCCCGAAAGTGGGTTGAATTCAGAATGTCACAGTTTACTTTTCTAAAAAGATTGAACTTCTTTTTCCCCAAGCGGATTGGCATGAAAGCTAAAACAAAACAAAACAGATCGTTTCAAAGGATTACCTCAAAAGTGTTTTAAACAAAAAAGTTTTAAAACACGCCTTCTTTGAGTATGTATTGCACATCATAATTCCTTAAAGAGGATTTGACAAAAATCTTTGAAAGATTTCAAAGAAAATGTTTGGAAGAAATCAAATGGAAAGACCTTCAAATGATGAAAGGTAAGCCATGTCCAAACACGTCCCCTATATACTTGAGTGGAATGAAAGAATGAGTGCTAAAAGTGAAAAAAAAAAACCTCATCCGAAGGAGATAGGGGATGTTCGCAATGAATACACGGATTGAGATGATGAAAGGCATTCATTTCACTATCCCAAACACACGATCATCCCTTGCAAGCCAAGTAAGGACTTCTATAAATAGGGAAGCCCCACTTGAAGAAACCTCACGCCACACTTAAGCCTATCACCACCTTGCTTTCTTGTTTCTTTGCTTCTTGTTCACGCCGAAAAAGAGAAAAAAAAAGAGAGAGCTCACCGACTAGCCCGTGTCTCTCCTTGTTGTTCGGTCAATTGGAAGCCACATCCAAGGCACGTGTATTCGTGTTTAAGCCCGAGATTCGCCGAGACTCCCGTGTTCCTTTCTTGTTCTAGTTTTCTTTCATAGTACGTAAACTTCCTAATATCGGGAAAGGAAGTTGTGATACGTTGTGACACGGTTTGCTTGGACCATTTCTCGGTCGTTTAGTTGATCGTAGTTGGTTCATTTCTCGATTTAATCATGTTTCGTGTTTGACGTTTGTTTTGGAGATAGAACCGAGACTTGAATGGCAAGGTGCACATGTTATAGCCATGCTTGATGTTCTCTTGCATGAACTTTGCTATTGATCTACCATCGATGCGGGTGCAGTAAGGGCCGACTTGTGCTAACGGCGATCCCCTCATCCTCGCTTGATATTAGTAGGTTTACTTGCTGAGTCTCCCCGACTCATCCCCCGTTGTTTCCTTTTCAGGTCCGAAGAATGGCATCTCCCCCGACCCGGTTCGGCAACCCCATGGAAATGAGAGCCGAAGTGCTCAACGTGATAGATGCCCGAGAAGGCCGAGCCTACTGCTGGATCACGACGTATGTGATGGTCGATAAGGGCTTAACGGACTTGGTGCCTCACCCGTACGTAGCATGGCACGGCTACACTGATGGAGAATGGATTGGACCCCTATATGGGTTCAATGGACCTTTTAGCGGTGTAGGCGGGCCGGCTCCGGGGCATGCCACGGGTGGGGTGTAGATCGGCCATGCGGATGGGAAGCGGGGAGGAGATGTGGATGGAGTTAGAAGCGAGAAGACGAAGTAGAGGGGATAGGATCACCCAAGCCGAGTTTTGCTATTCATAGTGCATGTGAAATATGTGTTGTTTGCCATGGCCCGAAGGGCTTGTTAAAACATGTTTGCATGCACTGTAAATATAAGGTTTGCTCATGATTCTGCTTGTCTAAATTCCGCTGTTGTTCTGAATGTGATTGTCCCGAAATTATGCTTCTGCTTGTGTGTAAAGAAAGATAACAATGAACGGGACGTCACGTTTATGATCCCGAGGTGGGGGCGTTACAAAAATCATGTGTGCCAGGGAAAAATCTTCATTTCTGGTGAGAATGGCCCAAATGACCTGTGCTTCATAACGAGAGACGTCATTGGTTAAGGATGATTTGGGGCGCAGGCAGAGGGTCAAGATTTTATGAATGAAGTTTGCTTTGAGGGGCAATAGGTACAAGGGAACAATTTCTCTATGTCGCGCCGCGCTTTTTTTGGATTTTCGGGATTTGCGAGCTAAGGAGGTATTTCCGTGTAAAGGTCTCTCCCAGACCATATCTCACGTGACATCGGATGGTAATTTCCTATTTAGTCTAAGTTTTTGATTTTGGAGTCGCCACTAATTGGTAGGTAGACTAGAAACCTAATGGGGGTATGGGAGAAATACCACGATTCTACGAACCAGAGATTCTGAGTACGGGGACTTGATTATGTTAATAATCCCAAATCGAGATCCCTAACGCCCTTTCGGTACCTAAGAAATATACGATGTCTAACGTGTCATGCAAGTTTCTGAGGCTTACCCACTAATTCTATCCATTTTAATCGCAGAAAAATCAATCAAGAATTAAATGCACAATCAATGTCAATCAAATCAATCAATCCTAAATGATCTCTAAAAATGAAAATCAATCAAGACATCCAAATCCTAATGAAGCCCTAGAAGCTTATTCATTTCATTATTTGCATTTTTTAGGGTTTTAGGGTTTTTTAGGGGTTATAACCCCTGAATTTGAGATTTTCTAAAAATGCCACTTGGGCACTTCCAAAAATTCAAATTTCACTTTCTAAGGTTGGCCACAGTGTTTTTGAAATTTTTTATTTTTTTTTTCGGAAATTGAATTTTTGAGAATTTCATTAATCGAGAATTGATTTTTATGATTTTCTAAAAATTGTTATGAATTTTCGAATTTTCGAATTTTTTAATTTTTTTAGATTTTTTTCTGAATTTTTCATAGTTTCTGAATTTTTATGAATTTTCTGAAAATTTTTATTTTTTATGTGAATTTCCTATTTTTCTGAAATTTCCGAATTTCTAAAATTTTTTTGAATTTTTATTTTTTTATGAATTTTTTTTATTTTTTTAGTGATTTTTTCAATTTTTTATTTTTTTAGATTATTTATTTATTTATTATTTTTTTAAAAAAATTTCCCACCTGGAATATGAACCGGACCGGGCAGGTTCAACCCGGCTCGGATTGGCTGAACCGAGCATCGTCGGTTGTCTTCCCCGGCGAACGCCACACCCAAAAATGGCGCCGTTTAATGCCTTTTTCATTGAGGCATTTGGTCGAACACCTAATGGGCATGAACTTCAGTTTAGTGTTTTCGAGGCCGTGACTTTGGATCGAAATCCGATGACCTTCCGATGAACTTTTTGCCATTCCGATTGTTCCACGATAAAGTCCATATTACCTACTACCAATCTAGCTAACCATAGTGCTGCTGGACGTTCGCCGGCTGGCGAAAAATCAGTCTAAAAAACATAATTTGCAAACTGTTTTTGGCAAATTTTTTTAGAATGCAAATCCTAATTCTGACCGCCCTAGCCATCTAGATCGTTCAAAACAGGTATCAAACATCACAAAAGATAAAGGAACACTAACTTGACTGGCCTTTGGCCACAATGATGCTCCCGCAACGTTGTCCGAGCTCCGGCGAGATGGTTCATAAGGGTGGCTGACTCGGTTTATGCATTTTTAATGCCCGAAATGCAATCAAACAACACCAAAAATGATAAGAAATTCCTCATAAGCATTAACGAACTCAGATTCGCAAAGAAAATACCTAATCGGCAAAGTTAAGTTCAAAGTCACTTTCTGGAATTCTAGAAAAATCAGTGTTGAAGATTGAACTTTACCTATTTTGGAAGTGAATCAAATGACTCTCTCGAGCTGATCTGTAGCCGTGAGGATGTTCTACAACACCTGGACTATCGAACTGTGGTCTCCACTTTGCCAGAGAGTCCCTGGATTGATCGACCGAAGCACCGTTTCAAGCCTTCACAGTAGGCTTAGTTGCAGGTTTGCCGGTGAGGAAACTCATCGGCGAGACCTATTTGCCAGCGCTTTCCTAGTCGGAAAAGCGCCGATCACTAGGCCTCAGGGAGTCTCAACTCACTCTCTCACTAGTTTCCTCTCTTTCGCATCTTTGGTTCTCTCTCTCTCTTCGGCAATTCGTCGAACACCTTCTGGCCCATCGTTCAGTTTTTTCAGCTTTTTTGTTCATTCATTTTTCCTCCTAAAGATCGTTAGAACCGACTTCCGATCGGTTGGATCGGTTCCCTGGCGCCAGTTGGAGAATCTCCAGCTGGCCAACTCGATTAAAACGTGCTAATTTGATCAGAGAAGGTCGGCAAAGTCGCGGGGCTAAAGATATTTTTCTGGGTTTAATGGGCATTTAGGGTAAACCGGGTGAAGAAGGTGACCGACCCGGGTCGAGTCGGGTTGACCTGGCCGACTCGACAAACCCGGGTTGGTCTAAATTCACAAATTTGGCACGATTTTAACCCAATTTTTCAAATTTAAACCCAAAATTGAATTCATCATCATATTTTGAACCCAAATATATGATTTTTCCCAATTTTTGTCATAATCATGGCTAAGATTTTCAGACTTTTGTATTCGGGTTATTAGGGTTTTGTTCAATTCGATATCTTAATGACCTGATTAGGAAAAATTGGTGCCAAAATTGAATTACCCACATATGATTAACCCTAGAAATGGTGGTCTCATGGTTCGACAATTTCATATTGGGCACGATTCCCAATTTGGACTCAAAATTTCTAATTTTTACTTGAATTTTGGGGTTTTCTGATTTCTTTGAAAAATTGTGCAATTGGACCAATCATTATGTAATTCAAGGTCCCAGAATCATTTGTTGTGAAGACACTATGACTTAAAAATGACTAGAAAAGATTTAATTGCATTTTTGGTTCAATTCGGGTTTGATTTTGCCCAATTTTGGGAAAAACACATATCCGATTGAGATTTTTCAAAATTGATGATGTGTTAATGAAATTGGATTTGAAAGAAAACTAATGACTATTTTTATGGAATTTTCTGGTTCCATTTGCTATTTTTCTTGATTTTTTTCACTTATTTTGACTAAAAGAAATTAAGGAAAAATGCAGGAAAATGCTAAAAAATTTATTTTTGGTTTAAAAGTAGGTTTCTAGCTTTGGCCAAGATTCCTAGCCCTAATTTTGAGATTTTTGAAAATATGGAAAAATGAGCTAAAAATCAGGTATCAACACTCTAGAGCCATGAGTAAAATCAAGAGCTTCCAAAATGAAGCTGTATATAGTGTCTGGCTCAATAGGGATCTTTTTGAAAACTTTGAACTTGGTGTTAATGATCTCGGCTAATTCACAAGAGTGACAGTGTAGTTTTTCTTAACAAAAGAGAAGATGAATGTGTCTCTGTTTTGAAAATATAAATTTGAATAAAATAGGGCCACGAGAGTGGGATGCACCTCATTTTTCATAGTGCAAAAAGTTTTTAGCCGAAGATCTTCAAACAGCTCAGAGAGAAAAATGCCATGGGCATCACGATAGTCAAAATTCACAAAGCGATGTAGGATTGGACCACGACTGTCAAATGATTCAAAAGCATCTTTGTGTTCTTGATTGAAAAAGAGTTCATAATCAAATGAGGGGTCGAGAGTGAAACCTTCAGTCGGTTCAAAATTTTGAAAACCCGGTCATCGTCGTCTTCTCGCTTCTTATCTCCAGCGGTTTCTTTGATTTCAGTCCTTGGATCGCTTTGTTCAGTAGGAACAGGAGGTTGAGTAGGAGGTGATGGTTCTTTTTCTGCTTCTTATTTCTTTGACGGTTTAGTCTCTTCCTCTTTCTCAGTGGAAGATTTTATGGATGGTAATGTTGACAGTAATTGCAAGGATTTGCCAACAGGCGGTGTCTGGGGTTGAGTTTCATGAACCTTGCTTGTGGTAGGGACAAGCACATACCCTTTTTCTTTGATAAATGCTTGTATGATTTGTTCAAGAGAGGTGCCAGGCAGAATGGTTGGCTAAGAAGGGGCTTCTAGTTGTAGTAGTGGAAGGTCTGACGGGATTTCCTTTCATTTTCCAGAGCGTATATGAGATTATGGAGTTTTGGCGCTTGGAACGATTCCTTCGGTGGAAGAGGGAAGAGCCATGCTTGCAGTAGCATATTCTCCATGTTCTCCAGCAGGTTGAGAACTAGGAAGACTCTAACTTTGAGTGACTTCCGTAGAGGCTGCCGGTTGGTCAGTAAGATCAATGTGCGACGATCCTTCCTTGGAGAGTCTCGATTGCATCGTACTGGTGCGAGTGGACTTTCGTGTGCCAATGGCTTTGCGAGCCTTGGGAGCCATCAACAGATGGTTCAAGTGAATGAAGAAAACAAGATTGGCTAAGAGAGTTATAGAGGATGAGGAACGGTTTCTTCAGGCGGTTTACAAGATGAAGGGTAACGTGAGCACTATCTCCCTATAAATAAGAGTAGTTTAGCCACATTCAGAATGCTAACCGTTACTCAATAACGGTAACTTTCTTATTTAATTCAATAGATTTTCAAGAAAAATTGAGATAATAACAAATTAGAGTAGATTGGGTATAACAGCAGTAAATCTACATGTTAGAACGGTAAAAAAATCCTAGGGGCAGTCACTGTAACAGTAATAATTTTGAATTTTCAGATTGCGTACCTGGAGTCCTTTGTTTATGCTGATAAAATGGCGATCCTTACCTGATTCATTCAAATAGATTGCATATTCCTAGCTCACCTTTGATATATTTGAAAGCTTGTTTGTCCAGTGGCTTAGTGAAGATGTCAGCTAGCTGATGTTTCGATTCAACGAACTGAATGGAGATTTCTCCATTACTTACTAAGTCTCTGATGAAATGATGTCTTACCTCAATATGCTTGGCACGAGGGTGTAGTATAGGATTCTTTGAGAGATTAATTTCACCTGTATTGTCACACAATACAGGAATGATTTCATTCGTTTCTCTAAAATCCTGAAGTTGTTGTTTCATCTACATTAGTTGAACACAGCAGCTTCCTAATGCAATATATTCAACTTCCGTTGTAGAGAGAGCAACTATGTGTTGCTTCTTTGAGAACCAAGAGATCAGCATATTTCCTAATAATTGACACGTACCAAAGGTACTTTTTCGATCTATCTTACATCCTGCATAGTCAGTATCTGAGTATCCAAGTATTGTAAAATCTGAATTCTTGGGATACCAGATACCTATCTTTGGATGTAAGTCAATGTATCGAATGATACGCTTGAAAGCCGTTAAATGTGATTCTTTTGGATCAGACTGAAAACATGTGCATAGACAAGTTCCAAACAATATATTTGGTCTGGATGTTGTAAGATATAATAAGGAATCAATCATACTTCTATATAGCTTGGAGTCAATAGATTTACCTTTTTCATCTTTGTCCAGCTCGATAGCAGCAATCATTGGTGTATCTACCTTTTTGCTTCCTTCCGGACCAAATTTCTTCACAATTTCTATGGTGTACTTCTCTTGATGGATGAAATTACCATCTCTTGTTTGCTTTATTTGAAGACCGAGAAAGTAATTGAGTGATCTAATCAAGCTCATCTCAAACTCGCTTTTCATGATGTTTGCAAACTCGCATAAATCTTCGTTAGTGGATCCGAAAATGATATCATCAACATATATTTGTATGATAAGAAGATCTTTACCTTCCTTCTTGATGAATAGTGTAGTATCCACATTACCTTTCTCAAAATTATGTTCTTCCAGAAATGTACTTAATCTTTCATACCAGGCTCTTGGAGCTTGCTTGAATCCATACAGGGCTTTTTTCAAGCGGTATACATCTTGTGGTCTATTTGGATTCTCAAATCCCGGAGGTTGCTCAACAAAGACTTTTTCTTTTATGTAGCCATTAAGAAAAGCACTCTTGACATCCATTTGATATAAGTGAATATCATAGAAACAAGCATAAGCAGTTAATAGTCGTATGGCTTCTAGTCTAGTAACAAGAGCATTAGTTTCATCAAAATCAATACCTTCCTCCTGTGAATGACTTGTTGCGAAATGACTTTGCCTTTGTCATTGAGTTTGTTTCTGAATACCCATCTCGTTCCGATGACAGGATGATATGAGGGTCTTTGTACTAATTCCCAAACTTCATTAAGTTTGGGCAATACGTTCTGCTTGGAAACATCAGCATTTTGATACTGTTGTTGTTGCCGATTGGTGGGAGAAGGCGTGACTTCATCACAATCTTTTTCTTGTATCCCCTTCTGATTATCCTTGAACTTTACATTTATGGATTCTTCAACTACCTGTGAATCTTTATTTAACACACGATAAGCTTTACTAGTAGTTGAGTATACCAGAAAAATACCTTCATTTGCACGAGCATCGAACTTCCTAATGTTTTCATTCTTATTTTTAAGAATAAAATACTTGCAACCAAATACATGGAAATATGATATATTGGGTTTTCTGCTTTTGAAAACTTCGTAGGGAGTCTTTTCCATCAATGGTCTTAGTAGTACCCTATTCAATGTGTAATAGGCGGAGGTAATTGCTTCAGCTCAGAAGTATATAGGCGTACTGCTTTCAATCATCATGGTTCTGGCCATTTCTTATAGAGAGCGATTTCTCCTTTCAGCAACTCCATTTTGTTAGGTGTGTAGGCTGTGGAGAAATTGTGTTCTATTCCATTCTCATCGCAATAATCAGCAAACATTTGATTCTCGAATTCTCCTCCATGGTTTGTTCTGATTGTTGAGATGCTGTATCCTTTTTCATTATGGATCTTTCGAGCAAACTTCTCAAATGAATGAAATGCTTCATTTTTGTGAGATAGAAACATTACCCGAGTAAATCTTGAGTAATCATCAACAATTACCAAACAGTAGCTTATTCCTCCTAAACTCATGGTCCTTGTGGGTCCGAATAAATCCATGTGTAAGAGTTGCAAGGATCAGTTAGTAGCAATTGTATTTATTGACTTGAAAGATAATCTAACCTATTTTCCCATAGTACAGGCATTGCATGAATCACTTTTGTTGAAGTTGATTTTTGGGAGACCACGCACTGGATCCTTTGATGAGATCTTAGAGATTTGCTTAGTATTGATGTGTCCCAATTTTTTGTGCCATAAATCACATTCATCCTTGATAGACATTAGACATTGAACATCAACAAAATTAATATTTAGTAGACAGATGTTACCATACCTTTTTCCCGTGAATGATTGAGATCTGTCTTGACTTGTACCGATACATTTACCTTCCTCAAAGCTGACTTTGTATCCCTTGTCACAAAGTTGGCTTATTGTGATATCCTGAAAATTCGATCCAATTTGGTGATTTATGAAATGGTGATTTTGTCGACGCTCTATTAGTTAATTCTTGTCTTGACCTGATCACTCAGGAAATACTAACCAAAGGGGAAAGGCTATTGAAGAATTTATTTCTAACAGCTACCCGTTAGTTCGAGATAAACTATTGTTGCGATTGATCGATTTTGGCCACAAATTATGATCCGATTTTAAGTGTCGAATACTTGAGGATTTCACACTCGAACCATAGGACGTTACCTCATAATTTTTATGAATTGGCCATCGAAAATTTTAATTTCGAAAAAAAATCGAAGAATCGAAAATTTGCCGCGAGAAACGGAAGTGAGCCAAACAAAGCCCGTTGGGCCTCGCACCCGAGTGGGCTGGCCATTAATGCCCGATAAGGTTAAGTCGGTCCGTAATTTGGTGCTCAGGCCGAGGATAAAATGGTAAATTGGGGGACAAAATTTAAGAAAAATTTCAAAAAGAGAAAAGGAAACTTGTGGGAGATATTTTGTGGAGTAATTATTGGACCCACTTTCTTTTTCTTTCTCTCCTCTCTCTCTCTCTCTCTCTTCCCTTCCCCCTTTCTCGACTGACTCCACCAACTCCCCCACCAAACCCGATCATTTCCCTCTTTCTTCCTTTTCTTCTTCTTTTTCTTCTTCTTCTTCTTTTCTTTTCCTTCTTCGGTGATGTTGCTTCTTCGTGCCTTCTGCTTCTGTTACTTTGCTGCCGCTGCTTCTGCTTCTACTTCTGCTTCTTCACTGCTGTTGCTTCTGCTTCTGCTTCGCTGTTGCTGCCTCTGCTTTTGCATGCTGCTACTGCTTCCTCTTCACTTCTGCTTCTCGTTCTGCTCCTCATTTTCAACCCGCCAGACCTGCCCTTTCTCGCCGGAAACAGCCACGTTGAGAGCCGCTCCACCTTGCCACCGAACCACCGCCACCCCAACTCCTCCCTAGCCTGGCAGCATCGCCCCTGCTACCCTGGAACAACCCGTTGCTAGCTGTTTTCTAGCCAAGTTTCCAGCTTTGTTGCCCGCCGGTCCGCCCTCCATTCATCACCTCGCCACCGCAGCTGCTCACCGCTACTGTCCAGCCACCAAGCCACCACCACCATCTGCTGTTCTGCGCCCGGAATAGCCCCAAGCAGCCTCGACCAGCCACTACAGCAATCGCTCCTTTGCCGTGCCCGGATCGCTGCCGTTCGTCACTCATAACGCAAAATAGGAGCCGCCACGAGCAAGCCCGCATTGTCGCCGTCGTTCTCTTGTTAACGCTGTCATTAAACGAGTAAGTTAATCCCTAATCCCGTGTTTATGGTGTTAAACTTGCTTAGGTTAGTTTAGATTGATTTATTGACTAGTTAAGTGGGATTATGTGATAGGTTATCGTTAAATTATTAGATAATTGTTGGTGATAAGTTATCGGCGGATAATAAGTTATCATTGGATGTGATGATAGGTTATCGGTGTTTAAATGATAAGTTATCGGTAAATTTTAGCGATAGTTTATTGGTATGTTCGATAAGCTATGATTATTTGTGTGATAGGCTATTGTTGTTTTCGTGATAAGTTATCGCTATTTTGATGATAAGTTATCTATTATTTTATCATTAGTATTTATTTTATTAAATAAATTAATTTTCGGAATTAAATAATAATATTTAATTCTTAAAAAAAATTATTAATAAAATATTTGATTTCCAAAAATTAAATATTAATATTTTCGAATGATTTTTAATATTGAATTGTGATTGTTTTATGCACAAATTGTGATGCTAATGTTGGATTTCGCCGTATAAGTTGGCGTATATGGCAAATGATTTGAATGATTATGATTCGAGAAAATATTTTGAATCTTTGAAAACAAATTATTTTCTGATTTTTTCTGATTTAAATGTTAATTTATTATTATTAAATAATTAATTTCCAAATTTATTTATTATTATTTCGAAAAAATTTTATTCTCAAATTATGATTTCTATGCTTGAATGGTGGCGATTATGCCGTGAATCGTCGTATTAATTTGATTATATGACAAATTGTTTTGAACGGAAGTTTCTAAGGAAAACTTATGAGATTTTTGGAATTAAACTATTTTATTGTTATGCCAAGAAATGATATTGATGCTTTGTGGTTGATAAACATGTTTGGCATCGAAGCTTGCAAGAATTGATTGACTATTTGCATGTATGACCACTTGGTTGTTATGCGGCATTGTGTGAGCACTATTCATGGATGCATGGGCTAATTGAAAAGATAATAATTGGCCGGAATGCTTGTGTGCTCGTATGGTCACACGTCGGAGCCGTCTTGCTGTAGATCGCTTGATGATGCTTGATTTATCAAGGTCTGCTATAGATCGCGCTCGATTTTATCGGATGCCTCGAGATTATCTAGATAGCCGATTGTTGACACCTAATTTTAACTCATTTTTTTTATATTTTCAAAAATTTCAAAATTAGATCTAGGGATCTTGGCCAAGCCTAGAAACCTATTTCTAAACCAAAAAATAATTTTTTGCATTTTTCTGCATTTTTTCTTAATTTCTTTTAGTCAAAATAAGTAAGAAAATCAAGAAAAATAGTAAATGGAATCAGAAAATTCCATAAAAATCGTCATTAGTCTTCTTTTAAATCCAATTTCATAAATACATTGTCAATTTTCGAAAATCTCAATCGGGTATATGTTTTCCTCACAATTGGGCAAAATTAAACACGAATTGAACCAAAAATGCAATTAAATTTTTCTAGTCATTTTTAAATCATAGTGTCTTCACAACAATTGATTCTGGGACCTTGAATTGCATAATGGTCAGTCCAATTGTACAATTTGACATAAAAATAAAAAAATCCCGAAAATTTGATTGAAAATTAAGAATTTTGAACCCAAATTGGGAATCGTGCCCAAAATGAAATTTTCGAAATGTGAGACCATCATTTCTAAGGTTAATCAGGTGTGGGTAATTCAATTTTGACATCAATTTTGCCTAGTCAGGTCATTAGGACATTAAATTGAACAAAACCCTATTAACCCGAGTACAAAAATGAAAAAATCTTGGGCTCAATTACAATAAAAATTGGGGAAAATTATATCTTTGGGTTCAGAATATAATGGGGAATCCAATTTTGGGGTTTAATTTGAAAAAAATCGGTTGAAATTGAGTCCTATTTGAGTATTTGGTCAAAATCGGAACTGCCGGGTCGAGCAGGTCGACCCGACCCAACCCGAACAGTGCATCTTCTTCGCCCAGTTTGCCAGAATGCATGTTAAACCTAGAAAAACAACTCATGCCCGCGACTTCACCGATCACTTTCGATCAAATTAGCACGTGTTAATTGGTTTTGCCAACTGGAAAATGTCCAGCTGGCACCGGTTAATCACCTCAACCGATTGGAATTCGGTTCTAACAAATTTTGAGCAGGAAATCAATCAACAAAAAAATGAAGAAAAACTGACCGGAGAGAACAGAGGGTGTTCGACGAAATTCCGAAGAGGGAGAAGAGAGAGAAAGAGAGAGAAAAGTGCGAAATCTAGAGAGAGAGAGGGTTGAGGATCCCCTCACGAGTGTTCGGTGCTGCCATATACGGCGGAGCGCCGGCGAATCGTGAAGAGGCCGTGGTCTTCCCCTCACGGCTTGAACCAGACGAAACTTACCGCGAAGGTCTGAAAATCGGCCTCAGCCGGCGCATCCAGACCTATTCCAGGGAATCCAAGAGCACCAGGAGGAAGACTAAAGGTCAAGGAACAACCCTTGGGTCGCTGATCAATTCGACAATCTTGTTTGAATGTTGAACAAAACAGGTAAAGTCGACCGAGGATCAGTTTTTTCAAAATTTTCCAGAATTCAATTTCAATATCGATATACATGTTTGTGTGTTTTCTTTCGCGAATTTGAGTTCGTTGATGCTTATAACTAGTTTCTAATCATTTTTCGTGTTGATTGATTGCATTTTGGGCATAAAAAACACTTAAACCAAGTCGGTTCGTCCATAAACCACCTCGTCGGAAAACTCGAAGCCTCGCCGGAGCGTCACCGTGACCATAGGTCATCCAAGTAGGCTTCCTTTCACTTTGTTTGATGTTTTGATGGTTGTTAGAATCAATTTAGACGGCTAGGGCGGCTAGTGTTAGGATTAATGTTCTAGAAAATTTTGTTTAGGTTAATGTCATATTAGGATTTTCTAATCGGTTTTTCGCCGGCCGGGGAACGTCCGACGGCGACCTAATAGGACTAAATTGATACTAGAATATGTGGACTTGGTGATGGTGCAAACGGAACGGCGAAATAGTCACCGGAAGGTTGTCGACGGTAGGTTCAAACCGGCAACCTTGAGAATTTTCGAACCTAGTTGGCACCGTGCCCGCCGGAGAAGACAATCGGCGCCGGCGCCGGTGCCGGCCGGTTCGGTCTCGACCGAACCAGTCTGAACCGGTCCGGTCCGGTTCGTTTCCCAGCGGGAAATTTCAAAAAAATGAAAATATAAAATATAATATAAAAATATAAAAAATTAAAAAAAATGAAAGAAAAATAAAAAAGTAAAAAATCATAAAATTCTAAAAAAAAATAAAAAATCGCAAAAAAATCATAAAAAAATTAGAATTTTTTAGAAAATCAGAAAATTTACAGAAAATTCATAAAAATTCCGAAAATTCGGAAAATACAAATAAAAATTTGAAATTTTGGAAAATCAATAAAAAATGAAAAATTGGAAAATTCATAAAAATTTCCAGAAAATCATAAAAAAAAACAGTTCTTGGTTTAAAAATTTTCCCAAAAAAAAATCTAAAATTCAAAAAATTTGAAAATTCACAGAAAGGTCCAAAATCATCGTGGCCAGTCATAAAAAGTGGAATTTGAATTTTCGGAAATACGTAAGTGGCATTTTTGGAAAATTCCAAATTTAAGGGTTATAACCCCTAAAAAACCCTAAACCCAAAAATGCACCTTTAAATGAGTAAGCCTCTAGGGCTTCATTAAGGTTTGGGTGTTTTGCTTGATTTTCATTTTTAGTGACCAAATTAGGGTTGCTATGATTGATTTGCCATTGATTGCACATTTAATTACTGGGTGCTTAATTGTTTGTTCATGATTAGATTAGTGAATTGACCTTAGGAATCCGTGTGACACGTTAGACATGCCATATCGTTCTTAAGTACCGAAACGGCGTTAATGGTCTCAATTTGGGATTGATAATGTAACCAAGTCCCTTATTCAGAATCTCTGGTTCGTAGGATCGTGGTACTTCTCCCGTACCTCGATTAGGTTTCTAGTCAACCTACCATAAATGACTAGTGGCGACTCCAAGTTTAAATTTAGATCAAATTGACCCCGCTGTCACGTGAGGTATGGTCTGGGAGAGACCCGTGTAGAAAAATACCTCCATCTATTACGCGAGAGCGTGGCGCGACAGGCTTGGTGACTCCACTGGGGAACCTTGGGTTTCTAAGTGGACTTAAGCCTAAAATAGAACGATATGCATGTGTTTGTGCTCGCAAAGATCCCAGGTACGTTCCACTAATGACGTGTTAAATGGTGATGTAGGTGGGAGGTATAAGGGGTGTAGTCTGTGCTTACCTTTGTTTTGCAGGATGGTGTTGAGATTGAATGTGATTCCATCAAATTTTAGAAGTGCTGTTTGGTTATAAATTGTTATGCTTGCCTTTAAATTGCTTTAGCACTACACTTTTCGCACACACCAGCTGTGGCCCAACCCCGGCTACATTTAGGATCACCCTTAGGAGGTATGTGTTTAGGCGAAACTGTGAGCCGATTGCTCATGGGATCGTTTAAATACAATACCGATCACCGAGATGGAATAATATTCCATTACTTTAGGTCGATTGCCTATTGGAATGAAATTCCTTGTCCATTAAGGTGGTGACCTTGAGCCTTTAGTATATCCCACCCTTTTAGGTGTCAAAACCTCACTTGTTGCATATGCTTGTCTTTGTGATTGGCATACCTAAAACCAAGCAAAAATGTGTCGGTAAGTAAGTGTCGTTCCACTTCTCTCATCTTCTTAATTATGCAAAGTTAGTTGACACAATTTTGTTAAAAAAATGCCCAAATGACAATCAATGTTTGATCAAAATGCCTTTTTATACTAAAATGAATGAATAGGGTGACATGCTCCATTTGGTCATATTTTTCATTTCTAGATGGAATGTATAGGTCCATGGTGATTTTCAATGTAATTCAAGTAGATTGAATGCTCAAGATGTGACACGTACGATCCCATTTGCCGAAAGTTTATTTTCGATGTATTCGAAGTTGTAAACCATAGGATAGGACTTTATGGTCAAAATGGAGCATGACAAAGGGCATTTGCATTAAACATTGGTTTCATTCACATTTTCAAGTATATGCTCTTTTAAGGCATAAATGGATTAGAAGTGGCATTTGTATTGCGTCATAAGTATGCAAATGTACTTTACCTCCATTTTTTCCATAAAAGGACATATAATTAAAATGGGGGCATTTAAAATTGATGTGTAATCCATGGTGATTAATAATGAACTTTTTTGCATAATTAGGTTCGATGGGAAAACTAGACATCCAAGTGGTTCCCATTCCATGAAAAGAGCTCATGGCTTGGTGGAAGGACATGACAAAAGATAACCAAGTTTATGTCCAAGATAGGTTGGGATACCTTCTAAACTTGATCCATGTGGAACATCAAGCCAGTTTGATCCAAGCATTGGCGCATTTTTGGGAAGTTTCCACCGCCACTTTCCAATTTGGAGAGTATGAATTGACACCGACTTTGGAAGAATATCAAGCCGCCATTGGAATTGATTCCAAGCCTAGGGTCATAGAGCCACCCGTTGGACTTAATCCCATAAGCATTCTTGCAGAATTCTTTAACCTCAAAACTTCCAAAATCGAAAAGTTAATCAAATCAAACACGGGTAGATTTCCATTATCCTTTCTAATAGCCAGTTTTTCCAAACTTCCTAGGGAAATGGGAAACACTTCGGCTCGGGTTTTCATTCTAGCTTTCTTCGGCTTTATTCTATTCCCCGTGTCTAGAACGGGATTAGACCCTTTAGTGGCTGTGATTGCAAGACAAGCATGTCTTAAATGGGATTTTTCTAATATGCTTCTTGCCCAAACCGTCATCTCCTTAAACACATACCAAAATCATGGGAAGGAAATCTTTCAAGCTTCTACGGGTCTCCTATCTCTATGATTCATCTCACATATTCGACCATGGTGTCATTCCATGAGTATTCGTGAGATTTGCCCAACGATAAATCCCATAGAACGATACCTTCGTATTCAACATAAATTGCCCAAACAATCTTTCTTAGATTGGGCCAATTATATTAGAGCCTTAACTCCTAATCAAATTCAATGGCGAATCAGTTGGCCAAAGATTAGCAAGGCAAGGATTACAAGCCAAGAAGGGAACGCGATACCATTACTCGGGCTGAATGGAGGAACCGCCTATTATCCCTTGAGAGTTGTCAGACAATTTGGGATGCTTCAACAAGTCAAACCGGCATGGAACCCTGAGGAGTTTGCCTTTGACATCCCAAGTGGAATTATACCCGAAGAAGAGAAGAAAGACCTTCAAGCCAAGGTTCACAAAATTATCCTTTCTTTGGATAATTCACCTTCACAAGTAGTGGAATGGCCAAATAACTTGGAAGGAGACATGGAGATTTATATGGCATCCAAGGAATACATCAAGTGGATGGAAAGTAAACGACCAATTGATGTGGAGCCATACGTTCCATTGAGCATTATAACGGATCCCGAGGAGGAGTATGTCCCAGAATACATTGTCCCACACGTGCCTGGAGTTGAGCTTTACATCCCCGAAGAAGTCGTGATCGATGTCGAAGAATGGGAATCTCAAATCAAAGAATGGAAGGATTACCACGGGGCGAAAGCTACCTTAGTTAGCAAGAAGCCTAGACTTGGATGATTTAGAATTCCCATTCGAGTCTAAAATCATTTTGTAAAGCAATCTTGGATTTTATATGAAATACTCATTTTTCAAAATCCGTTTGGATAAATTCAAAGACATGATTAAAAAGAAGGATCACCATGGATTACAATTCTTTGAATGGTATGATTCCTTGAGAAAAGCATTGATGAGAAGTTTTATGCAAGGCTAAGGCTTGTGTAAAAGTTCTTATCCTTGTTAATCATAAGAAACCATACAACTAAAAGAATGTGGGTTTTCATATTCATTTCACCAATTCTAATATCCTGATGGTTTTCATGAAACAAGTTTTCTAGCAACGGAAGGCAAAAGACCCCGAACCCGTTTACAAATTAAAATGGTTGAGGAAGAAACTCGCACTCGACTAGCTGAAGTGGAGAACCAGATGACGCAAATGGCTGCCATGATGACGGAAATGAAGGCATTTATTCTCGCATCTCGAGGGTCTTATCCTACTACTCCAAATGTAGGAACTTCCAATACTACTGAAACACCAGTTGAAGACCCAGTCAGAAACAAAGAACCGGTTCAAGAAAATCCTCCAAAGACTATGCCTGAGGTAGTGAATTTGGAAGAAGATGATCAAACCAAGAAAGCATCCAAAACAAATGATGAAGAGGAGGCCAAACGATTGGCCAAAATTGAAGAATGCCTTGCAAGCCAAGGATATGAGCTTCAAAGGTTCGATAAATTCTCACCTTACGCAAAGGTGGTGGTTCCAGAAAACTACAAAGAACCGGAGTATATGAATAAATATGATGGAACTGGCTGTCCTAAAAGCCATTTGAAATATTACCTCCTCAAGATGGCAAGATATTCAGACAATATGGCACTTCTTATCAGTACATTTCAAGATAGTTTGAAGGGAGCAGCCCTGGCATGGTATACCGCTCTCGACATAGAAGATTTTACCGAATGGGATCATTTGTTGGGAGAATTCCTTCGCCAATACAAATTCAATGTCGAAGTACTTCCAACCCGGGAGGACTTAGTCAAAACCGAGAAACGAAGAAGCGAATGATTCAGAGCCTACGCTCAAAGGTGGAAAGCTGTAGCCTTACAAGTTAAACCGGCTATAAGTGAGGATGAGCTTATTGAACTCTTCTTGAAGTCGTTACCAACTGAGTATTACGACAAGCTGCATATATCGGGCTGCCAAACATTCACCATGTTGGTGAAGGTCGGTGAAAGAATCGAATGGACATTGAAGGAAAAGAAATCTCAAGAAGTGACAACACGGAGACCGTATCCCGGAAGAAAGGGTAAAGAACCTGTACGTGACGTGGTTATGGTATCTAGCTCCAATATTAATCAGGCTTCATTCCCAAAACAGTCTAACGTCCTTTGGAAAAATCCAAAATAGTTTGAGTCGAAGAAAAGACCCGTAAGGCAATTCACTCTGTTGCCACGGCCCCTGTCGAAATTACTACCGATGTTGTTGGAAAGGCATTTGGTGGCCAAAGAAGTGCCAAGAGATAATCCTGCAAAGTTCCCCTGGTACGATGAGTCAAAGACTTGCACATATCACATGGGAGAAAGAGGACACGATGTGGAGAATTGTATAGTCTTGAAATACAAAGTTCAGCAACTCATAGACAAGAAGATATTAAGTTTTCAAGAGTCAGAGCCAAATGTGCATCAGAACCTTCTTCCTGAGCACAATGTGGTAAATATGGTCCTTACAGAAGGAGAAATAATAAGGCCTGATGATGAAGATGAATATGAGGCCAAATTAAAGACTGCTCGACAAGGAGATGCTCGCTTTCGTCGTGAAGCATTCTTAAAAGGGAAAATTATAGACAACTTGGGAGAAGATTCTGGCAAATACAACTTCCAAGTAAAGTATACTCCACCACCTTGGGCTTTTAAAAGTGAAGTGATTGTGCCCGATGGTTGGGGTGGCATGGATGATGAGCTCAGCAGACAAAATGAGACTCCATCCGGTGATGAAGTGGATCAATTTGAAGAGCAAAAAGAAAGGGTTCGGCGGGGTGAAAGGCGATTTACCCAAACATCGATTGAGCAAGGTGACACTGTAGACCTCCTCGGTCAAGACAGTGGAAAATACAACTTTCATGTTAAGTACACACCTCCACCCTGGGCTTTTAAAAACGAAACTATTGTGCCTGATGGATGGGGAGGCATAGATGAAATCCCAATCAACAAATTAAGTCTTGAAGAGAAAGAAGATCAAGACGAGAAAATGAAGAAAAAGGCTCGCCAAGGAGACAGACGATTTGTTCGCAAAGCACGAAAACAAGGCAAAATTGTGGATTATCTGGGATAAGACAATGGCCGGTATAACACCGTGTCAAATACACACCACCTTCATGGGCATCCAAAGATGAAAATATCGTGCCTGACGGTTGGGGTGGAATGAATACTATTGAAGCTAACAAAAGCATGGTGTCCATGATTACACCACTATTGATTAATCTTGATGAAGTGGATAGGCTTGAGGAAGAGAAGGATCATGTTGAACCAATTACCATTGAGCTCCTAATTGGTCAACTAAAGATCGAAGAGAAAGAGGTTCAACCTGTGATCATCACTTTGCCTCCAAAGGAGAAATTTGATACCAGATGTGTACCATGGGACTACATGCCTAAAGAAGTTGATGCAATAACCATATCGGGAAGATGTTATGTCCCAAAAGAAGATGACCACGAAAAGAAAGGAGTGACTGAAGAAGATGTCAAGCAGTTGTTGTCAGTCATGAGAGCAAGCGAATATGAGGTAATTGAGCAATTGAGGAAGATGCCAGCACAAATTTCACTACTGGATCTTTTCAAAAACTCAGAAAGCCACAAAATGGTGCTTATGAAGCTTCTTAATGAAGTACATGTTCCCGAAACGATCAACGAGGTGCAACTAGAAGATTTCGTTGAGGCTATTCTTTTGAAAGATCAGATAGTTTTTTCTAACGAAGATTTTCCAATGGATGGTCGTTCACATAACAAGGCCTTATATATTGCCGTTAAATGTCGGGGCAAGGAAGTATCCCGCGTGCTGATTGATAATGGCTCCGCGCTTAATTTGTGTTCATTAAGCACGCTGCATCGTCTAGGAATTAATGAAGAGTTCGTCAAGCCTTCAAATGTGACTGTACGTTCATTCGATGGGATGAAGAAAGATGTTATCGGTGACATTGAGACGGAAGTAAATATAGGCACTGTGCCTTTCCTGATTGATTTTCAAGTGGTAGACATTCCAAGGACTTTCAACCTACTATTAGGGAGGCATTGGATTCATATGGCTGGCGTCATTCCTTCTAGTCTTCATCAAAAAGTTAGATTCGTCATTAATGGTAAAATGATTACCGTGCACGGGGAGACGAACTTCACCACTTATAAGGAAAGTGTCATACCTTATGTCGAGCCTGAGATAAAAGAAGAGCCCAGCTATCATTCCTTTGAGATGATTTCTATGATACAAATTCCCGTTGGTAGTGTCATGAAGTCTCTGGAACTTTCGGCATCGTCTATTATGTCTGGAAAAGTATTATGCCAATATGGATTCAACCTTGATGACGGACTTGGGACAAAAGTGCAAGGAATTAAAGAACCCATTATCCCATTTGGCACAAAGAAAAAGTATGGGGTAGGGTATGAAGTCACTAGTAATCACCATGGAGGCCGAGGCTAAGGTCAAAAGAATCATGAAGGCCGTGGAAGCCGAGGTGATCGAACCATTAACCCATCAACGTGGAAGGATAAGGCTAGAGAGTTACCCTATCATCAGATTCATATCAGAGAAAACTTTCCTGGGCCTCCCAATCTGCTTTCAGAAGAAAATTTACATGCATAAGCAAAGTCTATCTTGCTGGGTTTATTTGAAGAGGACGTTATCAGCGTCGTTATAACTGAAGATGAAGATACCTACGCAATGGAGTAGGAATATTCTTTTGAACCCTTTCCTTATTGTTGCCTTTACAATTTGTCTATTTCATATTGATGTGTTTGCAATTTCGGCTTAGTTGCAATTCTCATTCTTGTTAATACATTTGTAATCACGTTTTGTAATTCAATAAAAGTGTTCAATGTTTTGTTAAGGACATATGGAAACAAAACCAAACCAATGATGAATATTGCTCTCACACGTGAAGCTTGAGGCTTTGGGTTTCCATATGACTCCTAATTGTGAAAACGGTTTTAAGAGCAAGGATGTCCAAGGATGTCCAAGGATATGAGGATTAGCTCTATTCTCTTGATCTCTTCAAAACAGAGTTCAAAATAATTTTTCAAAATGGTTTTTCATTAAACCTCATTCATCAATTCATTTCATATGCAATTACTAATCATGTTTGTTACATGTCAGGCATGAGCATTCACACATCCATAATAGGTTCATAGATGACCCAAATCTCTTCGAGGAGATCACTCGTGATATCGAAGTGGATAATGAAGATAAGGAATGGATCAGAAGAGAATGGATCCGTTATGAAGAATCAAAGCCACTCACATTAGAAAAGACAATTACTGTTAATCTGGGTGATAAAGAGAACCCCAAAGAGGTTAAGATTGGAGAAAGTCTTCCCTCAGCAGAAGCAGAAAGAATAACAGATTTGCTCAAGGAATATCAAGATATATTCGCATGGTCTTATGCTGACATGCCAGGCCTTGATCCAAGCATAGTTGAACATGCTTTGCCGATTAATCCAAGTATTCCACCAAAGAAGCAAAAATTGAAGCGAACAAAGCCGGAATTGGCAAAGAAAATAGAAGAAGAGGTGATGAAATTACTCAAAGTTGGTTTCATCGAAGTAGTGTCATATCCAGAATGGGTTGCCAACATAGTACCCATAATAAAAAAAGATGGTCGAATACGAGTATGCGTTAATTATCGCGACCTAAATAAAGCAAGCCCTAAGGATGATTTCCCGCTTCCACATATTGATGTATTAGTGGATAGCACTGCTGGGTTCGAAACATTTTCATTTATGGATGGTTTCTCAGGATATAATCAAATCCTCATGAAGAAAGAGGATAAGGTGAAAACATCCTTCATAACACCATGGGGCACATTTTGTTATAAGGTGATGCCTTTCGGTTTGAAAAATGCTGGTGCCACATATCAAAGGGCAAAGGTAACTCTGTTCCATGACATGATGCATAAAGAAATCGAAGTATATGTGGATGACATGATTGCAAAATCTAAACAAGGAGAAGATCATGTTGAGGTGCTTCACAAATTGTTCGAAAGACTTAGAAAGTATAAGTTGCGGCTGAACCCCAACAAGTGTGTATTTGGGGTAAAATCTGGCAAACTGCTAGGATTTGTGGTCAGTAACAGAGGAATCGAAATTGATCCTTCCAAGATCAAGGCAATATATGACTTAAAGACTCCTTCTACGGTAAAAAAAATGAGAAGCTTGTTAGGGCGATTAAATTACATTGCCCGTTTTATCTATCAGCTTTCTGATATTGCTAAACCATTCTTCAAACTGTTGAAGAAAAATGCCAAAGTAAAATGGGATGCAGAATGTCAACAAGCCTTTGGCAAGATCAAAGAATATCTGGTATGTCCACCAGTGTTGGTACCACCAATTCCTGGAGTCCCGCTGATCTTATATTTGACGATTCACCATGAGTCGCTAGGAGCGGTGCTTGTACAAAGAAGACCAAATGACGGTAAAGAACAAGCCATTTATTACTTGAGCAAGAAATTCACAACATCAGAAGTGAATTACCCAGTAGTTGAGAAGACATACGTTGCATTGATTTGGGTATTACACAGATTAAGACAGTACACCCTTCATCACCAAATTTTGCTAGTGACCGAGAATGACCCGATCAAGTATCTTCTTGAGAAATCCTCCTTGGTCGGGAAATTAGCAAAATGGCAAGTCTTGTTATCTGAGTTTGACATCAAAAGTTCATCCCTAAAGTCAGTCAAAGGACGAGCGATAGCAAACATGCTGGCAGAAAATTTGCAGAATATCGCCAGTTCTGAAGAACGACTTGATGCCACATATTGACATTAGTCGACGATAAATGGACCATGTATTTTGATGGTGCAACCAACTTATCTGGATCAGGAACTAGGGCAGTGCTAATCTCCCTAGAAGGCCAATATTATCCAGTATCTGTAAAACTGGTATTCCCATGCACCAACAACATCGCTGAATATGAAGCATGTATCCTTGGCCTACAATTGGCCCTCTCGATGAAGATAAGGAGACTTCAAGTGTATGGAGATTCTATGCTCATCATATTGCAAACAACTGGAGAATGGCAAACTCGTGATGCAAAGCTAATTCCCTATCACAAATACTTAGAAGGAATGATGGAGGAATTCGAAGAAATAACATTTGACTATCTTCCAAGAGCTCAGAATCATTTTGCAGATGCTCTTGCAATCTTGTCATCCTTACTCCAGGCTGAAAATGGAGTGGATATAAAGTCATTAAGGATTGATATCCTCGAACAACCAGCACACTACATGGTAGTTCAAGCAGAATTTGACAATGAACCATGGTTTAATGATATTAAGAAGTACTTACAAGCAGGAGAATTTCCTGAAGAAAGGCAGTCAGGCGACAGAAAATTTATCAGAAAGATAGCCAACAAGTTCTTTCTCAGCGGACAGGTTCTTTATAAGAAATCATTCGATTCGATCCTGTTAAGATGCGTTGATAGCAAAAAAGCTGAACAAATCATGAGAGAAATCCATGAAGGCGAATGTGGTCTGCACATGAACGGCCATCTTTTAGCCCGCAAAATCATGAGATTGGGATATTATTGGATGACAATGGAAACAGATTGCATTCAACATGTGAGGTGTTGTCGCCAATGTCAAGTTTATGGAGACAGAATCAATGCACCGCCGAATGAGCTGCATCAAATGTCAGAACCATGGCCATTTTCAATGTGGGGAATTGACATGATTGGTCCAATTAACCCCAAGGCTTCAAATGGACATCGCTTTATCTTGGTGGCAATTGACTACTTCACCAAGTGGATTGAAGCGAATTCATATACAAATGTCACCGCTAAGAATGTGGCAAAATTCATTAAGCGAGACATCATCGCTAGGTATGGAGTTCCAGAAGCAATCATTACCGACAATGGTTCAAATTTGAATAACAAAATCGTAAATGATCTGCTTGAACACTTCCACATTCGACACTTGAATTCATCTCCATACCGACCACAAATGAACGGAGCAGTGGAAGCAGCAAACAAGAATATCAAGAAGATACTAGCCAAGACAGCCGAAAATTATCGTGATTGGCACGAAAGATTGCCATATGCTCTGATGGCATACCGAACTTCAATTCGAACATCAACTGGAGCAACTCCATTTTCCTTAGTATATGGGATGGAAGCAGTATTACCCGTCGAGGTAGAAATTCCTTCATTAAGGATATTATCCCAATTAAAACTCTCAGAAGCTGAATGGAACCAACAAAAATGTGAACAGCTCAACATGATTGATGAGAGAAGATTAAGGGCTATATGTCATGGACAAGCTTACCAGAAAAGAGTTGCTAAATCTTTCAACAGAAAGGTGGAACCTAGACGTTTTGAAGTGGATGATTTAGTAGTAAAGAAAGTCATCTTCGACAATTCAGATCCTCATGGCAAATTCACTCCGAATTATGAGGGTCCATACATTGTTAAGAAGGTTCTTCGTGAAGGAGCATTGATTCTTGTAGATATGACAGGAACAGAACTGGCCTATCCTGTAAATGCAGATGCTGTCAAGATTTTCTACCCATGAAATGAAGACGAACATTCAAGAAAAGATTTGGGTCACTTTAGAACATGTGCATATCATGCATATCATGCATGCCATACATTTCATGAACATGTTTATCTGTTTTGCAGAAGAAAGCAAGTTTGACTCTGAACCAGTTGACAATTTCAGAACTTCCAATGGAGTTATCAAATAGTAGAGGGAAGTATCATTTCCTAATTCTATTTTCCATTGATATCCTCTAATGTGCTTTCCTTTTTTATCATGCCCAGAGAGACAAAGAAAGGGAGCAACAACAGAAGAATACATAGTGTAACCAAAGCAAAGGCATGCAAACAAGAGGGATCTTGGTAAGTTGATCAGACGAGTATCCCTAAATCGTGAGGGCATGTGAGGTTATATTTTTAAGAGAAAAATCAAACCTTTTTTCTTCCCCAAGCGGAATGACACGAAGGCTGAGCAAAAAAACAAAACAAAGTGTTTTGCAAAGGAAAATACTTCAAAAATGTTTCAATCAAAGATTTTAAAACACGCTTTCTTTGAAAATGCAATAAGCATCAAAATTCCCTAAAAGGGATAATTTATCAAAAGGCTTTGAAAAATTTCATAGAAAAAGTTTGGATCAAATCAAATGGAAAGACCTTCAGATGATGAAAAGGTAAGCCATATCCAAACACGTCCCCTATACACTCAAAGTCAAAGTGTTGAAGTGAGTGAGAAAAACTCATCCGAAGGAAATAGGGCATATTCGCAATGATTACATGGATTGAAATGATGAAAGGCAATCGTTTCATTATCCCAAACACATGCTTATCCCTTGCAAACCAAATTTGAGCCAAAACAGTGGAGAAGTTTCCCCAAAGTAACCCTGTTAAGAACCACCCCACATTGGGGCAAATCAGGAGGTTTAAGGATTGACAACTATGGAGAATATGATCAAGAAAGATTTTATTGCATACTCTTGCATCAATCTTTCTAAGATAACTTCATTTCCTATACCCAAACACATTACCTTTGGCAAAGCCCAATTGAGCTTGAATATTCATTTCAGAACTCCAAGTTGGTGATCATCTCTTCGCACTGGAGCATGAGCATATGACCCACTTTAATAAATAGAAAGCAAAGGGCAGAACACAGAGTCCTTAGAATGCAAAAAGATCAAGGACAAAGGAGTCTGGGGCATGAAAAAGCAGTGTGCCTAGTAAAAGCAAGGCCAATGCCCAGAAAAATGAGCAAAAGAAAAGAAAGAAAAAAAAACATTCAAAAGAAAAAATGACAAAAGTCAAGTCAAAAGCAAAGCAAAAATTGTGAAAAATCAAAAGTCACAACAAATCAGTGATTGAAAAGTTCTCGATGGAAATTTAGGGGACTCTTGTGTTCATGATAAGAAAAGATCCCCAGTGGACAAAGAAAAAGGGTGGTGATGCCAAGAAGATCACAAAAACCCTGAATTCAAAAACAATTGAGCCTACCCAATATCAACATTATAACCTCTCCCCAAAGACTCTTCAGATTGGGATGTTGAGAGTGAAAATATGATTTCATGACAAGAGGTCATCACTCAAAGAAGTGTATGCAATATTGTCTTATCTTATTGTCGCGACCTCCCTAAACCGGCCCCGCCGCCTAAGGGGGTTAGGCTAATGGATTACTAAGTTAAACCTAGCTCGAGCTCTCCCAAACTCATACCATTTCGCGACTTAAGTTAAAGTTATTAACATGGAAATCAATTTCACCTAGGAGTCGCCACTAATCAGTTTTTGGTGGGTCGATTAGACACCCAAGCAAAGCAGGGGAGAAATGCTTTACTTCTACGAACCAGAGATTCAATGGGTACGGGGACTTGATTACACTAATTGACCAACTAGTGCCCTTTCGGTACCTAATCTTGCTCAATTCACCACCTAACGTGTTCACACTAACTGGGAGTTTAAAAAATTCATTCCTAACCAAGCTAAGGGAAGCAACAATCACTACATGAACCTAACATGCATAATCAACCACATGCGAGTTTAAATTAAACATGCAATTCAAAGCGTGCGAATCAAGCGAGGAGCAATCAAACATACGCTAATCACACAAAAAGGGAGAAAAGCAATTCTGAAACCCAATTTCCAATTTTTGGATTTTCGAAATTTTTCTATTTTTTTTTTTAATTTTCGTTTTTTATTTAAAATAATAATAATTCCCTAAATCGGCCTATGCTCGGTTTACGTGAACATGAAACAACTCAGAATATGAATATTACGAGAACCGGGCTCAAATCAACCGTTTCAAGATCGAAACTTGGTTTGGGCATTTCGTCGAGCATTTGGTGTGCATTAAAATGCCCCAAATGGCTTCCTCGAGCCATATTCGTGGCCTTCAATCTTACTCCGTGTGTAATATCAAGTGGAACCAAAGTATCAAGGTTATATTATCACATGGAAAGAACAAGATTAGCTAGAAATCACAACCTAAAACGCACGAGAACCAAGTTGGAATCGGCCTCCAATATGTGGGTTCGGGCTGCTTTTGCAAATTTGGGTTTAAACCCAGGTCAAGCAAACCTGTTGCATGCCCAGGTTTAAGCCCCGACACTCATCACGTGCAAGATCTATGGGAAACATCACTTCATCTGAGAGAATATACGTAACATCTACTTTTAAATGAAACAAACATCATGGAGAATGATCAAGCGAACACGTCGAAACAACCCCCCCAAGAAGCATACATGCATGGTTCATAATGACTAGCCATGAATCAATGTGGGTTAGCTTGGCTTTTGACTCAAGTTGCAAGCGATCTCATGGTTCACACGGGGCTTCAAAGACCAAACCAAGTGGATCTCAGCCTAATTTGTACACCCATATAACATTCATCAAGCTCACGAAGGTAGAAAACGCATGCAAAGAGGAGTAGCAAGTCAAACATTTAGGGCTCATGAAGGAGCTCTAACACTTAGAAAAATTCCAGCCTCAGAAATCAGTTCTCTGGGCTGGTTTTCTCTTGATTTTTTCATAACTAAAACATATTCAAAATTGAACAAAAATACATGTAGGATACTCACCTTGCTTCCTAGTTTCTCTTTGAAGTATCCCTTGGCCGAGGGAACCAAAAACCTGTCTTCCAAGGGCGCGGGGAACTAGGCTTCTTCAAACTGGAAAATGAGATCTGCAAAGAAGGAACTGACAACGAAGGTTTTTGTTGGTCTCCAAAACCAGAATCAACGACCTCCTTTTCTGACTAATTTGACACTAACCCAAACTAGATGTATTCTAGTTTAATTTTCAAGTCACAGGTATCCTCATATATTCCTCATGTCTCTCAAAAACTCCCACTTTCCCTCACCAGTAACCGTCTGACTTCAACACTTAGAAGATTTCTGGGTTTCTCTCTTGACCCGAGAATGGGCTGCTTTTCGAGGGGATTTTGGGTGGCTTCCCGACATCCATTTGGGGCGTGCGACCTATGGTTGGAAAGATCTTTGAATGTAGTTCCACTCTCTAGTTGAAGGTTTTGGCTAATTTTGGCTCGAAGTTCACGAAAATCTCACTTTCCTCTCCAAAAGTCAGTCTGGAACTTTTCTGGGTTTATGTTTTGTTTGAGTTGCGTCTGAGGGTGAGTTTTTGGAACGACCGTGAACTCTCCTCCTCTTGTATCATCCCTTTATTTTTATCCCCCAAAAGAACGTGCTTCAGAGATCCTATCCATCAAATCCAACCCGATTTTTAGCCCGTGATTGCCCACTTACCAAGCCTGCAAACTGAGTCTCTTAACCAACTTTCTGACTCCAAAATCATCATAATTTGCAGCTGTTGAGTGAGCAGGTTTGACTGAGATTATCACGTGTCTTCAGCAGCTTATCCCTAGCAAATTTTTGTCCATTTGCACTCCTAATGATGGTCTCACACCTCGGCCAGAGTTCACGCTGATCGGCTAGCTGAGTAGGATATGGTGGGGCCACAAATTTGGCTACTCAGCAGCCTCGAATTGAGACCAAATCGTGGACCGGTTTTTGGAAGCTAATTTAAGTGCTTTAATCCATTCATTTGGTCGGAATTTTTGATTAGTTTGAAAGTTGAAGTATATTAGTTTAAGATGATAATCAGAATTTGCAATTTTCCATGCCCAATTTTGCAGGAAAGTCCCTCAAAATTAGCCACTTTCTTGTCCGAGAATGCCCGATTTGAGCCAATTTAGTCCTTTTGGCTTGATCTGATCAATTTTACCTTGCCCGTTTTCAATTTCAAGCTTGATTAGGGGTAAAAATGATGATTTAAGGGCTTGGGGGCAAATTTTACAAATTTTGCGATTTGGTCCCCCAACTTTTGGAAATTGTATTTTGGCCCTAACTTGCTGGTTCATTTGCAATTTGATCCCTCAGGTCTCGGTTAGCTACACTCGAATCCTTGGCCCTTGCTCTTCCGTTTTTTTTTTTATTGAATAATTCCAAAATATTTTTGTGGAAAAACAAGCTCCAATTTTTTTGAAAATGATTTTTGGACAAAAAATTTAGGTGTCAACACTTATCCTCGAGGTTCTTAACTTATAGACTCGAAATTAGATACGATGAAATCCTTTTCTTGGCCTCAGAATGCCTATCTTTTGAATAGCTATTGACCAAGCCAACATCACAACCTTTTGAAAAACCTTATCGGATCAATTGGATTGTATACATTACAAATATCTCTGAACACCTAAGGATTGGTTAAGAGAGATAAAATTGAGGGATATCAGAAAAGTCCCCTTTCAAATCAAATGAAGGAAAGACCAAGTTCATAGATCGAGACAAATCCTTTATAATGAAGGTCTTCCTAACGATTATTTCAAGCATTTCTTGAAAGTTTGCAAGCATTTTGTTACAATAATTCCTTGAAAAGGAAATTTAATTGCCTGAAATGCATTTAATACAAAGAATGCATATTTCAAAATCAGGTTTCAGAAAGTTTTTGGTCAACTTAAAACCAAATTTTCAAACAGTTTGTGGTAAGCTAAAGAAAAAACCACATTTCAAATAGTTTTGATCAATTTCAAAACTACTTTCCAAAATAGTTTTTGGTTAACTAAAAAAACCATATAAAGGTTAGTGAAACCTCAAAATCACAAAACTCACGGTTAAGGCATTCATTGTTTGAAGTCTTCCCAAGGTCCTACTGGTGAGGAGCCACTAGGCAAATTCAAGTCCTATTTGACGAGGAGTCACTAGGCAAAATCCAAGTCCTATTTGGCGAGGAACCACTAGGCAATTTCAAGTCCTATTTGACAAGGAGTCACTAGGCAAATTTCAAGTCCTATATGACGAGGAGTCACTAGGCAATTTCAAGTCCTACTTGACGAGGAGTCACTAGGCAAATTCCAAAGTCCCATTTGGCGAGGAGCCACTAGGCAATTTCAAGTCCTATTTGACGAGGAGTCACTAGGCAAATTTCAAGTCCTATCTGATGAGGAGTCACTAGGCAATTTCAAGTCCTATTTGACAAGAAGTCATTAGGCAAATATCTAAAGTCCTACTGGTGAGGAACCGCTAGGCAAGTTCAAGTCCTAAGGCAAAGAGCCGCGGGCATTCATGGTTCGTGAGTTCGTCCTTAAACCGCGAAATCAGAATAATCATCATAATCATCACTACCATCAATTCATGCCTTTGGATGAGCAACAAAGAAACTCTCACAAACAGGTAAGTTTCTCTCCCTCAATCATTAAGAACTTTTCAAAATGTGTTCCAAAAAAGAGAACCTTTGGATTGGATCACGAATTTCAAAAGCAAAGACCCTAATCAGTTATTGTGAAATTTCCATATTATCTTATTTAGTGAGTCGACTAAAAATTCAGGTGTCACATTGTCTTTGAAATCAACCTCTAACGAGCTCAATCTCAAAGAGAGGCAGCTGTTGATACCTAATTTTAACTCATTTTTTTTTATATTTTCAAAAATTTTAAAATTAGGTCTAGGGATCCTGGCCAAGCCTATAAACCTATTTCTAAATCAAAAAATAATTTTTTAGCATTTTTCTGCATTTTTTCTTAATTTCTTTTAGTCAAAATAAGCAAGAAAATCAAGAAAAATAGTAAATGGAATCAGAAAATTCCATAAAAATAGTCATTAGTCTTCTTTTAAATCCAATTTCATAAATACATTGTCAATTTTAGAAAATCTCAATCGGGTATATGTTTTTCCCAAAATTGGGCAAAATTAAACCTGAATTGAACAAAAAATGCAATTAAATTTTTCTAGTCATTTTTAAATCATAGTGTCTTCACAACAATTGATTCTGGGACCTTGAATTGCATAATGGTTGATCCAATTGCACAATTTGATATAAAAATAAAAAATCTCCAAAATTTGATTGAAAATTAAGAATTTTGAACCCAAATTGGGAATCGTGCCCAAAATTAAATTTTCGAAATGTGATACCATCATTTCTAGGGTTAATCAGGTGTGGATAATTCAATTTTGGCATCAATTTTGCCTAATCAGGTCATTAGGACATTAAATTGAACAAAATCCTATTAACCCGAGTAAAAAAATGAGAAAATCTTGGGCTCAATTACAATAAAAATTGGGGAAAATTATATCTTTGGGTTCAGAATATGATGGGGAATCCAATTTTGGGGTTTAATTTGAAAAAATCGGTTGAAATTGAGTCCTATTTGAGTATTTGGTCAAAACCGGAACTGTCGGGTCGAGCGGGTCGACCCGACCCGACCCGAACAGTGCATCTTCTTCATCCGGTTTGCCAGAATGCATATTAAACCCAGAAAAACAACTCGTGCCCGCGACTTCACCGATCATTTTCGATCAAACTAGCACGTGTTAATTGGTTCTACCAGCTGGAAAATGTCCAGCTCGCACCGGTTAATCACCTCAACCGATTGGAATTCGGTTCTAACAAATTTCGAGCGGGAAATCAATCAACAAAAAAATGAAGAAAAACTGACCGGAGAGAACAGAGGGTGTTCGACGAAATTCCGAAGAGGGAGAAGAGAGAGAAAAGTGCGAAATCTAGAGAGAGAAAGGGTTGAGGATCCACTCACGAGTGTTCGGCGCCGCCATATACGGCGGAGCGCCGACGAATCGTGAAGCGGCCGTGGTCTTTCCCTCACGGCTTGAACCAGACGAAACTTACCACGAAGGTCTGAAAATCGGCCTCAGCCGACGCACCCAGACCTGTTCCGGCGAATTCAAGAGCACCAGGAGGAAGACTAAAGGTCAAGGAACAACCCTTGGGTCGCCGATCAATTCGACAATCTTGTTTGAACGTTGAACAAAACAGTTAAAGTCGATCGAGGATCAGTTTTTTCAAAATTTTCCAGAATTCAATTTCAATATCGATATACATGTTTGTTCATTTTCTTTCGCTAATTTGAGTTCGTTGATGCTTATAACCAGTTTCTAATCATTTTTCGTGTTGATTGATTGCATTTTGGGCATCAAAAACACTTAAACTGAGTCGGCCCGTCCATAAACCACCTCGCCGGAAAACTCGAAGCCTCGCCGGAGCATCACCGTGATCATAGGTCATCCAAGTAGGCTTCCTTTCACTTTGTTTGATGTTTTGATGGTTGTTATAATCGATTTAGACGGCTAGGGCGGCTAGTGTTAGGATTAATGTTCTGGAAAATTTTGTTTAGGTTAATGTCATATTAGGATTTTCTAATCGGTTTTTCGCCGGCTGGCGAACGTCCGACGGCGACCTAATAGGACTAAATTGATACTAGAATATGTGGACTTGATGATGGTGCAAACGGAACGGGGAAATAGTCACCGGAAGGTCGTCGGCGGTGGGTTCAAACCGGCGACCTTGAGAATTTTCGAACATAGTTGGTGCCTACCAAGTGTTCGGGGAAATGCCCCAATGAAGAAGGCAAAAAGCGGTGCCGTTTTGGCACCGTGCCCGCCGGAGAAGACAATCGGCGCCGGCGCCGGTGCCGGCCGGTTCGGTCTTGGCCGAACCAGTCTGAACCGGTCCGGTCCGGTTCGTTTCCCGGCGGGAAATTTCAAAAAAATGAAAATATAAAATATAAAAATATAAAAATTCAAAAAAAATATAAAAGAAAAATAAAAAAAAATAAAAAATCAGAAAATTCAAAAAAAATAATAAAAAATCACAAAAAAATCATAAAAAAATTAGAATCTTTTAGAAAATCAAAAAATTTATAGAAAATTCATAAAAATTTCGAAAATTCGGAAAATACAAATAAAAATTTGAAAATTTTGGAAAATCAATAAAAATTGAAAAATTGGAAAATTCATAAAAATTTCCAGAAAATCATAAAAAAAATCAGTTCACGGTTTAAAAAATTTTCCGAAAAAAAAAATCAAAAATTCAAAATATTTGAAAATTCACAAAAAGGTCCAAAATCATCGTGGCCAGTCATAAAAAGTGGAATTCGAATTTTCGGAAATACCTAAGTGGCATTTTTGGAAAATTCCAAATTTAAGGGTTATAACCCCTAAAAAACCCTAAACCCAAAAATGCACCTTTAAATGAGTAAGCCTCTAGGGCTTCATTAAGGTTTTGGTGTTTTGCTTGATTTTCATTTTTAGTGACCAAATTGGGGTTGCTATGATTGATTTGCCATTGATTGCACATTTAATTCTTGGGTGCTTAATTGTTTGTTCATGATTAGATTAGTGAATTGACCTTAGGAATCCGTATGACACGTTAGACATGCCATATCATTCTTAGGTACCGAAAGGGCATTAATAGTCTCAATTTGGGATCGTTAACGTAACCAAGTCCCTTATTCAGAATCTCTGGTTCGTAGGATCATTGTACTTCTCCCGTACCTCGATTAGGTTTCTAGTTAACCTACCATAAATTACTAGTGGCGACTCCAAGTTTAAATTTAGATCAAATTTACCCCGCTGTCACGTGAGATATGGTTTGGGAGAGACCCGTGTAGAAAAATAACTCCATCTAGCACGCGAGAGCGTAGCGCGACACCGATACTCCGGATGTCGAATTGCGGCCCGATGGCGGATTCGATGCTCCTTACGGGATACCATCTTACTGTATATCATTTGATGTTGTTGTATTGGAATGCCATCTTATTGTAGATCGTTTGATGTAGTTGTGCCCGACGGGGTGGGACGGAGCCCGGTCCTGCCAAAAGACTGCCATCTTACTGCAGATTGTTTGATGTGTAGTGGCCCCGAGGGGGCGTAATAATTGGAATATGTATGATGCATAGTGTCTGATTATGTGATAGAAACTGCTAGGTATGGTATGGGATGTGCCCTTGTGGATTCTATCTTATAATCGAGACATGCGCGCCTATGATGCATTGATGCATGGGAAATCTCTTTAAATGCTTCGAGTATGTGACATGTTCATTTTATCAACGTGTGTGCCAAGGTGAGGTAAGGATGCCTGTGGTTGTTTAATGATGTTGTTGTTGATACTTTATTGCCTGATTAGGGACCTCGAGGCGAGTTGGCCTCCTAAGCGGGGCTTAGGCCGTTAACTTACTGAGATTCATTTGTTGTTGTTAAACCTTTTCAGGACCTTAGCATGTCGTTGCTCCCTATGCGGTTTGGAGTACCGTAGATTTTGGTTGGTTCTCGAGGGTTAGGTCTGGAAGCTGATCTTTTGGATGGAGTAGATTAACCCTAGCCTTTATTTTTTTGCTGGCTTTTTGAGGAAACGCCTGAAGTGGGCTTGTAAGTATATTCCCAGGGCTAATCGATTATATAAAAAAAATGGCTTTTGTTATGACTAGTTTTCCTCTATTATCCCTGATTTGGTTGTTGTCTGGGGTTTGATGTGATGGTTATCGTTTCCGCTTACGTAATTCAAAGATAAAAAGAAAAGGGTCGACAACGAGTCTTGGGTCGTTGCATCTAATGACTGAAGCTCAGGATGTTGCGCGTCCGTACGGTTCAGGGCGTAACACTTATACTTACAACATTGTGACCTAATCTTTTGACTAGAGAAACGTCTTCAATGATCAGATTTCCTAACTTGATGTTTCCTCTACCGATGATTCTTCCTTTGTCTTTTCCTCTGAATGTGACAGTACCTCCGTCTAAGGTGATGAGACTTATAAACTTGGAACTATCTCCTGTCATGTGTCGTGAGCATCTGTTGTCTAAGTACCACTTGTTTTTCTTCAAGATTACCTGTAGAGAGAGAGATGCTCATCTTTTCTTTGGTACCCACTTAAACTTGCGTCCTTTAGTATTAGATTTAAAAACATCATCAAATCTTTTGTGACCTTTTTGGGCATCATCTGTTTGTTAGGACATTTTAATTTAAAATGACCATATTCACTGCAGATTGAGCAATCAGAAAATTGCTTGCCAGAGGTTGTGGTGAAGTAATTTGCATAATGACTCTTATAAAGATGTGCATGAGGACATGGGAAAAGAATAGCAAAAGTACCAAAACTTGTGTACGGCGCTCACTTTAGTACCAAAAGTTTTCGCCGGCTCACTTAAGTGCCAAATCGAAGGAAAAATGATCATTTAAGTGCCAGTGGCGAGATATTCCGACCAAAATGTATACGTGGCATTTTTAATTAAATCTTGTAAATGACTTGGCAAATTTTTTAAAAAATGAAGTCCACGTGGACTTCAATAACGATGTCGCATCATCTACGTGGCTTGGGAGAAGAATGCGACGTCGTTTCCTCCTTGATAATTGAACGACATGCACGAAGAAGACCAAATTAGGGCTCGTCTGGTCGTCGTTCAGGCGAAGGAAGTTCCTGTTGTCATCGCTGTGCTCCATCGCCGTCGTCGGTGGCTGCCGCTTGCGTGTCGTCTCTTATCCTCAGTCATTCAAGTTTGTCATATTCCCTCCATGGCTCAATTGGATGGCAAAATTAGGGCTCCGAGGGGACAATTAGGGCTTCAAGGGCACAATTATGGCTCTGAGAGCAAAACTAAGGCTTGGGGGGACAGATAAGCTAGGCATGACAGTAGCAGAGAAAGAATTGCGAAATAGTGATTGTGGATACCTGAAGTTCTGATTGTGAAGGCAAAACTTTGTGAAGGCAAAACTAAGGCTCGATGCCAGCTGTATTGCTTCATTTCTACTAAACGACAGCGACTAAAGTTATTTTATTTCGCGGTTGTGGGATCCTCCATGTGAACTTGTTGGCTTTTGTGCATTGTGGTCCCAAAAGCTAATTTTTTTTTCTTTTACGATCTTCCAGAGTGTAATACACACGTCTCTTTCTTGTATTTTACTCACATGAGGCCAAGTAAGCGGCGAATTCCACATGTACATAATCGTCACCCTTGTAGTGTCACAACAAGGAATTAGTCAAGCAACTAGCAAGTCTGTAGGGGACGGAAAGATTGAATTCTTTGTGGACAGGGTCTCTCCAGAATGGCTATGCACTCCAGGGAATCAGAACTTCAGAAGAGTGTCAATCTGTCCCTATTCAATAACAAAAAATCTTGTCAAAAGTTGGCTATGTTCTGAGGGTTTAATTTGAGTAACATGAATAATTAGAGCATACTCAAAAACTGCAAGTCTAAATGTTATTTATCAGGTTCTAGCACAAGCATATGAATTATGAACTCAGATGTACTCCTACATATCTTACGAGATTCGGCAGACCTGTGAACATGTTTGATCCGGTACATTGTAACTCAGCTATCTACTTCTTCATTGGGTAAATTTGATTGTGTCACTGTACATTGAAATAGCTTGCAAGGGTCTTAACTTAGTCTAACGAGACAATTAGAGCAACTTGTTGGCTTTTGTACGTTGTGGTCCCAGAAGCTGATTATTTTGTTTTCTTTCGGTGCAGCATGGGCATAGGGGACAATGTTGTTGCCATCATTATTTGTTATGGTGGGAAATTTGTCATTGGTATCGAGGAATGGGAATATACTGGTGGAAATGAAGGTACTAATTTTTTGGATGTAAGGAGGCCATCATATATTGAATTCATGAGGGACATAATGCATTATTTACAATGCAAAGTACATAAATTGCATTATTGTGTTCCTGGGAAGGGCTTGAAGGACAGCTTGAGATTCTTCAGTGATGATAATGGTGTTAAGGACATTATTTACCATTATCTTCATGGCGAGGAAGCTAAAGTCTATGTTGAGTATTATGGTGACAGTGAAGATGATGAAGATGATGAGAGCACTGAAATGCAACAGCTGAGGCCAGAGACGGAGGCAAGTCATATAGAGAGAATTGAGCAAACGGGAAGATGTCCCCAAGTTTTTAGTGAAGACATACCTGATGAAGAATTGACCGGATTAAATTGGGAAGTTGCTCAATCTAGTGAATCGGATGATGAAATTTTGGCAAATGTAAATTTCCTAAGTGATGAGGATGAGGATGACGATGACGATAAAGAACTTGCACAATCAAGGCAAAAGTAGAGAGACTTTTTGAGAAATAAATTTGCATCATTGAGAGAATCGCATGAACCATAATTAGTGAATAGGAACGAAGAAGCTCCAGCTAATGGTAATCAGACTGAATATGAACAGAATGGCGGTGAAGATGAGAGTGCTAGCTCCGAGAACAAGCTTGAAGATGACGAATTGCCTATCCGTAGAAGGAAAAGTAAGTATCCTTCTTACGATCCGACTGCTGCATGTTCTATTTTGTCTGTAGGAATGAAATTTGACAATGCGAAACTGTTTAAAGAAGCTATTGTCAAGAACTCCATTGCTGAACAAAGGAGTGTCGAATTTATTAGAAATACGAAAGAATTTGTGAGAGCTAAGTGTTCGCAACCAAATTGTTCATGGAAGATCTATGGTGCACTGAATAGGAAAAGCGAGTCATTCCAGATTAGGTCATTACAAGAGGAACATACTTGTTCCATTATATTTGACAATAAAAGGGTAACAAGTGTATGGTTGTCGAAGCACTTCTTCAATACTATCAAGGCAATGCCCAAGATTAAAAGTCCTCAGTTAAAGCAATTGGTGAAGGAGCAGGTATGGGTTAATGTATCGAGGAATCAATGCAAAAGAGCCAAGCAGAAGGTGATGAGTACGCTGATGGGTCGGCACAAGAAAGAATATGGCCAAGTTTGGGATTATGCTTGCGAATGTATGCTTCAAACCCACCCAGTAGAGTATATGTAGATGTTATTGAGAGGCCATTGCCTGACTGTGGGACTAAGTTCAATAGGTTTTATGTTTGCTTTGATGCATGCAAACGGGGATTTTTGGTTGGTTGTAGAAAAATTGTAGGATTGGATGGATGTTTCTTGAAGGGTTTATGCAAGGAAGAGTTGTTGGCTGCTGTTGGGAGAGATGCCAATAACCAAATGTTTCCAATAGCTTGGGCTGTTGTCAAAGTAGAGACCAAGGACATTTGGTCCTGGTTTCTAAAAAATATAATGGCTGACCTTGAGATAACCAATGGGGAAGGTTGGGATTCATGAGCGAACAACAAAAGGTAATGCCATTTAAAACTGTTGGCGTTTTAATATTAATCTCATATTTTTTCTTACAAATGTTTTTTGGTTTGAATTATTGTAGGGATTTGTTCCTGCATTAGCTGAGTTGATGTCATATGATGAACATAGAATGTGTGCAAGACACATATATGCAAACTGGGCAAAGAATTATAAAGAGGATAAGCTGCAGAAGCAATTTTGGCATATAGCAAAGAGCACAAACATGGCTGATTTTAGAATAGCCAAGCAGGAGCTGTTTTAGTTGTCAAATGAAGGTTTTGAAGCATTGTTCGAAACGGAACCTAAGCATTGGTGTATAGCCTTCTTCAGTGAAGAATTCAAGTGCGATATCATTGACAACAACCTCAGCGAAGCTTTCAATGGCAGAGTACTAGAGGCTAGGTGCAAACCCATCATTAACATGCTTGAAGACATATGAGTTATGGTCATGACTCGGCTCCATAGACAAAGAGATGAGGCTACAAAGTGGACTAGACAATATGGTCCTAGGATTGCAAAGAGATTAGATGAGAACACAGCTGCTAGTAGATTCTGTCATCCAATTTGGAATGGAGATGATGGATATGAGATCATGAACAATGCTGATAAGTATGTCCTCCATCTAGAGAGGCGAAAGTGTTCATGTTGAGCTTGGCAACTAACTGGAATTCCTTGTGCACATACAATTTGTGCCATCCAGTTGAAGCAACAAAACCCAGAGGATTACTTAGATGATTGGTACAAGAAAATCACATATCTTGCTTCGTATCAATTCATGATGCAGCCTATCAGAAGTAGCAAATTTTGGGAGCCAACAAACCATGAAGCCCCTAAACCTTTGCCACTAAAGAAGAAAATTAGAAGGCCAAAAAAAAAAAACGAAGAATGCAGGAGGGAAAGATTTCAACTCAGAGAATGAGCAAGACTGGTGTAAAGATGACGTGCTCCTATTGCCAAAAGGAAGGGCACAATAAAAAGGGTTGTGCATTAAAGAAACAACATCAACAACAACAGCCATATGTAGGGGCTGATACAAGGCTAGCCCAAAGGCTAATTGAAGGGCCTGCTGGAGGGGCTGATGCAGTGCCAGTTGGAGGGCCAATTCAAGGGGCTAATGCAGGGCTAGCTGCAGGGCCAACTTAAGGGCAAACTAAAGGGTCAGTGCAAGGGCCAATTGAAGAGCCAACCACTAAGTTGACTGTTGATCAGACGAGGAGAAAATATCCCGTAAGCTATACAATTGGTGTTTATGTTATTTTTTGGGCTGAAATTTAACTTTGATATGTCTTTATCAGGTGAGAAGAAGACTAACTGCAAAAGTTACTAAAAGTGAGGCGCCACTGCGAACAAAAGTGGCTCTCGGGAAAAGGCTAAGATAATATGGTTATGGCCTTTTTACATACGAGCGTACTGGAATAACTATTTTGAATGTAAGTTTTGTAGGACTCCTAAATTTAATTTATTTATGGTATTTCTTTTTATTGACAATATGGTTATGTTGTTATACTCTGGGAGAAGTTTGGAAGTGCTTATCTCTCAAGATGGCCCAACTCAAGAGTCAATGGCTGCACTCAAAAGAGGAACCCAAGTGGCAAGAAGAAAGACAAGGGGGATGGCGCCAAAGACCATTGCTCCAAAAAAGAAGACATCAGGTGTAACTCCAGAACAGCCACCAACAAGGAACCCAACACCAGTTGCATCTCAACCAAGTGATCCTGGCACCAACAATGACCCTACTCAGAGCTCTCATCAAATGACATGGCCTACAAAGAAAATGGCAGCTGCTAAGAAGAAGGTACATTGGACAGGAATGCCAGTTGAAGAATCTACACATCTAGTTCGAAAGAGTGCAAGGATCATGAATCAAGTCAAACGTCTATTTAAAGAAAAAGGAATTGGGGGGTTGTTCATATTGACTGATGGGAAGGTGCTAAATATGGTAGTTTTTGTTTTTTGTAGGGAGGTTGTACATATTGACTCGTCGAATTGACATTGTATTGCGTTGAGTCAGTTTAATGTTTTTGTTTGGTGGGAAGCCATTGCCTAGATGTGGATGTTTTAGTTGGTTATTTATATTGATCAAATATAAAAACTAAGTTTAATGTCAATGGACCGATGTTTATTTTGTCTATGCTTTTGAAATTTCCATATTTTATTATTGATTGTGCTAGTTGTACTGCTGATGTGCTAATTTTGCTGGATGTTCTAGTTGTACCAGTTATGCTTGGCTGGTGCAGTGGTGGTGGTGGTGGTGCACTGGTGGTGGTAGTGGTGCAGTGATAGTGGTGGTACAGTGGTGCTAGTGCTGGTGCACTGGTGGTGATAGTGTTGTTTTAGCAAATTTAGGTGGTGGTAGTGTAGTGGTGGTGGTGTTGCTTGGCCGGTATAGGTGGTGGTGGTGCTGTGGTTGTGGTGGTGCAGTGGTGGTGGTGTTGCTTGGTTGGTGTAAGTGGTGCTGCAGTGGTGATAGTGTGGCTTGGCTAGTGTAGGTGGTGGTGGTGGTGCTGTGGTTGTGTTGGTGTACTGGTGGTGCTGGTGGTGTACTGGTGATGGTGGTGGCGCACTGGTGGTGCTGGTGCTTGGCTGATACAGGGCTTGGTGAAGGTGTTCGGGGTGCTTGGCTGATGTAGGGTTTGGTGCTGGTACTGGTGGTTGTGCTGGTGTAGAGCTTGGTGGAGGTGTTGCTGGTGCTTGGCTGATGCAAGGCTTGGTGATGGTGGTAGTAGGTGGCTGGTGCACGACTTGCACCAGTAGTTATATGTGCTGGCGCGAGGTGCAAGCTGCTAGTGCACTAGTCCACCAGCTATGTGTTGCTGCAGCTTATAAGCATCTTATGCTTGCACCAGCTATGTATTGGTGCAAGTACAAGATGCACTTTGTACCCACACATAACTGGTGCAAGCAAGCACACCAGCTATGTGCTTGTTACTGGTGCAGTACCAGTGAAACGAACATATTAACAACTAGCACTTAAATGATCAGTTTTCACCACGATTGGCACTTAAGTGATCACTTTTGACCACGATTGGCACTTAAATGATCAGTTTCAAAAAAACTTGGCACTCAAACGATCTATATTTACAACGTATGACACTAAAATAAGGACTTTTGAACTTGGAATGGTCCTTCATTTGACAAGCATTTGCAGTAACAATTGCAGCAAACCAACATCCCATTACCAACAAACACTACAGCAAACAATTACCAGCAATACCAGCAAACCATTGCAGCAATCCAAACATTTCAAACAAAACTAAGCAAATAAGAATTGAGAATACACAACGAAGCAAGAGAACTTGTAAATGCTCACAACCAATGAATTTCAACCTTCCATTTCCACCATAGATTGCAGCAAACTTTTGTTCCATACAAAATAGGCTAATACAACTATACTTACAAATTACCCAATACAAGTACATATTCCACTCATCTTCAACTATGGTAGACTGAGAAACTTCTTCTCATCACTCGCTTTACATTTGACCATAAAATAGGATACACAACAGAATAACAACACAATCAATGCTCGATAAAACTTCCTTTCAATTTTCATCCTTGAAACTTCCTTCTTCAAATGGTTAGCTGTCGCGCCACACTCTCGTGTGCTAGAATGGAGGTATTTTTCTACACGGGTCTCTCTCAGATCATACCTCACGTGACAGCGGGGTTTATTTGTTCTAAATTTAAACTTGGAGTCGCCACTAGTCATTTACGGTAGGTTGACTAGAAACCTAATCGATGTACGGGAGAAGTACCACGATCCTACGAACCAGAGTTTCTGGATAAGGGACTTGGTTACGTTAACGATCCCAAATTGAGACCATTAACGCCCTTTCGGTACCTAAGAACGATATAATCATGAACACGGATCCCTACGAACCAGAGTTTCTGGATAAGGGACTTGGTTACGTTAACGATCCCAAATTGTCTAACGTGTCACACGGATCCCTAAGGTCAATTCACTAATCTAATCATGAACAAACAATTAAGCACCCAAGAATTAAATGCACATTCAATGGCAAATCAATCATAGCAACCCTAATTTGACCACTAAAAATGAAAGTCAACCAAAATACCTAAACCCTAATGAAGCTCAACTAGCTTGTTCATTTCATGGTGCATTTTTAGGTTTAGGGTTTTTTAGGGGTTTTATCTTTAAATTTGGAATTTTTCAAAAATGCCACTTAAGCATTTCGAAAAATTCAAATTTCACTTTTTACGACTGGCCACGATGATTTTGAATCATTCTGTGAATTTTCAATTTTTTTTTTCGGAAAAATTTTTAAACCAAGAACTGATTTTTTATGATTTTTGTGAATTTTTCAATTTTTCAATTTTTTATTGATTTTCCAAAATTTTCAAATTTTTTGTTTGTATTTTCCGAATTTTCGAAATTTTTATGAATTTTCTGAAGATTTTTGTATTTTTCTGAATTTTCTGTAATTTTTTGAATTCTTATGAATTTTCTGCAAATTTTCTAATTTTCTAAAAAAATCTAATAATTTTTTATGATTTTTTTAAAAGATTTTCTCTCTCTTTTTTTTCGATTTTTCTGATTTTTTAAAATTATTTTATTTGATTTTTTTTTATTTGAATTTTCCCGCCGGGGAATGAACCGGACCGGACCGGTTCAGACCGGTTCGGTCTCGACCGAACCGGCCGTCGCCGGCGCCGGCGCCGATCTTCTTCTCCGACGGGCACGGAACGCCAAAACGGCGCCGTTTTGCCTTTTTTCATTTAGGCATTTTTATAAACACTTGGTGTGCACTGTTTTGTGTTTAACATTCCCGAGGTCATCGATTCAGGCCCACTGCCGGCGACCTTCCGGCGATCATTTCGCCATTCCATTGGCACCATCATCAAATCCAAACATCCTAGTATTAGTTTATCCCAATTAGATCGCCGTCGGACGCTCACCGGCCGGCGAAAAACCGGTCTAAACACCCGAACTTGTAAACTATTCTTAACTAGCTGTTCTAACTCCCAAATCACAATACAGAGCGCCCTAACCGTCTACCTCGATTAAAACAAGTATCAAATCATCACAAAAGGTAAGGAAATGCTAACTTGACTGGCCTATGGCCACGGTGAAGCTCCGACGTAGACCTCCGAGCTCCGGCGAGGTGGTTTTCGTGCATGACCGACTCGGTTTATGCAAGTTTAACCATTCAAAATGCAAACAAATAATGAAGATGAAGTCAAAACATGTTTTGAGCGTCAATCATCACAAAAAAAACCGAAGAAACAAACAAGTTTGAGTCAAAACACATTCTGGAAATTCTGGAAATCTGTGACCACAAAGGAATTTTACCTGCTTCGTTCGATGTCCCAATGAAATTGTCGAAGTGATCTAGGCCCCGAGGATTGTTCCTTGACACTTATACTTCCTCCCGGTGGTATTGGATTCGCCGGAACAGGTCTCGGCTGGCCGGATGAGGCTCGGTTTCAGGCGTTCCCAGTCAGATTTTCCAACTGGAACAGTGAGGGGAGATCTCAATCAATCGCACGTTTTGCCGGAGCTCCGCCGTCTAGGGCGGCGCCGAACACTCGTGGGAGGATCTACCACCCTCTCTCTCTCTTTCTTTCGCGTTGTTTCTTTCTCCTTCTCTCTCTTCTCCCTCTTCGGCAATCTGTCGAACACCTTCTGTCTTCTCGAGTCAGTTTTTTTTCATTTTTGTTCATCGATTTCGCGCTCAAATTCGGTTGGAACCGACTTCCAATCGGTTTGGGTAGTTAACCGGTGCCGGCTGGACATTTTCCAGCTGGCCCGGTCAATTTCCACGTGCTGATTTAATGGGAAATGATCAACAAAGTTCTGGGTTTGGAATGATTTTTTCTGGGTTTCGCATGTCCTGGGCAAACCGGGTAAGGAAGATGAATTGTTCGGGTCGGGTCGGGTTGACCCGCCCGACCCGGCAGTTCCGATTTTGTATAAATTCGCAAATTAAGTTCGATTTCCACCAAATCTTTGAAATTGGACCCCAAAATTGAATTTCCCATCATATTCCGAACCCAAACATATAATTTGCCCCAATTTTTATCATAATTGTACCCAAGATTTTCTAAATTTCATATCCGGGTTATTTGGATTTTTTTCAATTCGACGTCCTAATGACCTGATTAGGCAAAACCGATGCCAAAATTAAATTACCCTGGTCTGATTAACCCTAGAAATGATAATCTCACATTTCGACAATTTCATTTTGGGCACGATTCCCAAATTGGGTTCAAAATTCTTAACTTTCAATCGAATTTTGGGGATTTTTTATTTTTATGTCAAATTGTGCAATTGGACTGACCATTATGCAATTAAAGGTCCCAGAATCAACTATTGTGAAGACACTAAGACTTAAAAATGTCTAGAAAAAATTTAATTTCGTTTTTGATTCAATTCGGGTTTAATTTTGCCCAATTTTGGGAAAAACATATACCCGATTGAGATTTTCTAAAATTGACAGTGTATTTATGAAATTGGATTTAAAATAAAATTAATGACTATTTTTATGGAATTTTCTGATTCCATTTGCTATTTTTCTTGATTTTCTTGCTTATTTTGACTAAAAGAAATTAAGAAAAAATGCAGAAAATGCTAAAAAATTATTTTTTGGTTTAGAAATAGGTTTCTAGTCTTGGCCAAGATTCCTAGACCTAATTTTGAAATTTTTGAAAATACAAAAAAAATGAGCTAAAAATTAGGTGTCAACAGCTGCCCTTCTTGGAGATTGAGCTCGTTAGAGGTTGATCTCAAAGATAAGGTGACACCTGAATTTTAGTCGACTCACTAAACAAGATAAATTGGAAATTTCACAACAACTGATTAGGGTCTTTGCTTTTGAAATTCGTGATCTAATCCAAAGGTTTTTTTTTTTTGGAACACATTTTGAAAGGTTTTTAATGATTGAGAGAGAGAAACTTACTTGTTTGTGAGAGTTTCTTTGTTGCTTATTCAAGGGCATGAATTGATGGTAGTGATGATTATGATGATTATTCTGATTTCGCGGTTTAAGGACGAACTCACGAACCATGAATGCCCGCGGCTCTTCGCCTTAGGACTTGAATTTGCTTAGTAGTTCCTCACCAGTAGGACTTTGGATATTTGCCTAATGACTCCTCATCAAATAGAACTTTGGAATTTGCCTAGTGGCTCCTCGCTAGTAGGACTTGAAATTTGCCTAGTGGTTCCTCACCAGTAAGACTTGAAATTTATCTAGGGGCTCCTCGCCTGTAGGACTTTAAATTTACCTAGGGGTTCCTCGCCTGTAAGACTTTAATTTGCCTAGTGGTTCCTTACCAGTAGGACTTGAATTTGCCTAGGGGCTCATCGCCTGTAGGACTTTGGAATTTGCCTAGTGACTCTTCGTCAAATAGGACTTTAGAATTGCCTAGTGGCTCCTCGCCAAATAGGACTTTGAAATTGCCTAGTGACTCCTCGTCAAATAAGACTTTAGAATTGCCTAGTGGCTCCTCGCCAAATAGGACTTGTGTAATAGTTTTCTGAAGCTACGGTTTGCGATCACTTACGGAGGGTCAATTCTCCAAGGCTACAAATCCACGATCACTCAGAAGAACTATAACGAGGCCATGCTTTAGGCCCAAGAAGTCATCCAAAGCTACAGGTTGCGAAAACTCAGAGGGTGATGGCTCCGAAGCTACAAACCTGCGAACACTTGGCAAGACCATAAAAATCAACATGAATAGGCCATTCTATAGGCCAAAAAAGTCATCCAAAGCTACAGGTCGCGAACACTCGGAGGGTGATAGCTCCGAAGCTACAACCTGCGAACACTTGGCAAGACTATAAAAATCACCATATTCAAAGCTGCAAAATCGCGATCACTCATGAGAATCATCACTCAGAGGCTACGAAGTGCAATTTGCTTTAGAATATCTGTTTTGCCTAGTGGCTCCTCGCCAAATATACTTGAAATTGCCTAGTGGCTCCTCGCCAAATAGGACTTTGGAAAGACTTCAAACAATGAATGTTTTAACCGTGAGTTTTTTGTGATTTTGAGGTTTCACTAACCTTGATATGGTTTTTAGTTGACCAAAAACTATTTTGAAAAGTAGTTTTGAAATTAATCAAAACCATTTGCAATATGGTTTTTCTTTTAGCTTACCACAAACTATTTGAAAACTTGGTTTTAAGTTGACCAAAAACTATTTGAAACCTGATTTTGAAATATGCATTCTTTGTATTAAATGCATTTCAGGTAATCAAATTTCCTTTTAAAGGAAGTATTTGAGCAAAATAACTCGAAATCTTTCGAGAAATATTTTGAATGATCATTTAGAAGACCTTCATTAGAAAGGATTTGTCTCGATCTATGAATTTGGTCTTTTCCTCACTAGTTGGAATGGGTATCTTCTTAGAACCCTCGATTCATCTCTCTTAACCAATCCTTAGGTGTTCAGAGATATTCGCAATGTATACAATCCAATTGATCCGATAAGGTGTTTCAAACGGTTGTAATGTTGGCTTGGTCAATGGCTATTCAAAAGATATGCATTCTGAGGCCAAGAAAAGGATTTTATCATATCTGACTTCGGGTCTACAAGTTAAGAACCTCGAGGATAAGATGAGACAATATTGCATACACTTCTTTGAGTGATGACTTCTTGTCATGAAATCATATTTTCACTCTCAACATCCCAATCTGAAGAGTCTTTGGGGAGAGCTTGTAATGTTGGTATTGGGTAGGCTCAAAAGGCTCAATTATTTTTGAATTCAGGATTTTTGTGAAACTGGTGATCTTCTTGGCATCACCACCCTTTTCTTTGTTCACTGGGGATCTTTTCTTATTATGAACACAAGAGTCCCCTAAACTTTCATTGATATCTTTTCAATCACTGATTTGTTGTGACTTTTGATATTTCACAACTTTTGCTTTGCTTTTGACTTGACTTTTGTCATTCTTTCTTTTGAATGCTTTTCTTTCTTTTCTTTTGCTCATTTTTCTGGGCATTGGCCTTGCTTTTACCAGGCACACTGCTTTGTCATGCCCCGTACTCCTTTGTCCTTGATCTTTTTGCATTCTAAGGACTCTATGTTCTGCCCTTTTGCTTTCTATTTATCAAAGTGGATCATATGCTCATGCTCCAGTGCGAAGAGATGATCACCAACTTGGGGTTCTGAAATAAATATTCAGGCTCAATTGGGCTTTGCCAAAGGTAAATGTGTTTGGGATATGGAAACGAAATGCTCTTCTTCCTCTTGGGATGTTGTGAGCTTCCATATGAATTCATCTGAAGTTATCACAGAAAGATTGATGCAAGTGTATGCAATAAAATCTTTCTTGATCCTATTCTCCATAAATGTCAACCGTGAACCTTCTAATTTGCCCCAGTGTGGGGTGGTTCTTAACAGGGTTGTTTTTGGAAATTTCTCCACTGTTTAGGCTCAAATTTGGTTTGCAAGAGATAATCATGTGTTTGGGATGATGAAATGATTGCCTTTCATCATTTAAATCCATATAATCATTGCGAATATCCCCTATTTCCTTCATATGAGGTTTTCTCTCATTCTAATACTCATCCTTCCATTCACTCGAGTGTATAAGGGACGTGTTTGGATATGGCTTACCTTTCATCATTTGAAGGTCTTTTCTTTAATTTTATCCAAACTTTTTCTCTGAAATTTTTCATGACTTTTGTCAAAACTTCCTTTTTAAGGAATTCTGATGCGTAATACATGCTCAAAGAATATGTGTTTCAAAACTTTTTGTTTAAAGCACTTTTGCGGTAATCTTTGAAACAATCTTTCATGTTAATCCGCTTGGGGAAAAGAAGTTTCATTTTTCCAGAAAATTAACCTCTTCGAGACCTAAATTTACAAGTTAAGGATACTTACCTAATCGGCTTGTCAATATCCCTCTTGATTGTTTTGATTTGATTTTTCAAGAAAAATTATCTTTTCAAACTTCTGCATTAATTCGCTCCACTGGAGATTTGAAAATGACATGTTTGAGCTCAAATTCATGGGTTAGGGATACTTACCTGATCGGTTTGATGAGATCCCTCTTGTTTGTCTTGTCTTGATCATTCATGAAAGATTATCTCTTTTAATCTCTTCTCCCAGTTTCCCTGGGGATGATAAAAGGGAAAAGTATGTTAGAAAGCAACATTGAGAAAAATGAATTTGAGAATGACACTTCCCTTTGTGTTTTCCAACTCTATTGAAAGATTTTAGAAGTCTTGAGTCATCTCAGATTTCCTTTTGTCATATCCTGCAAAATGAACAAACATGTTCTATGGAATGCATGATATGCATGATATGCACATGTTGTAAATGGTGCCCATCTTTTCTTGAATGTTCGTCTTCATTTCATGGATAGAATATCTTGACAGCATCTATATTTACAGAATAGGCCAGTTCTATTCCCGCCATATCTACAAGAATCAGTGCTCCTCCAGGAAGAACTTTCTTGACAATGTATGGACCCTCATAATTCGGAGTGAATTTCCCACGTGGGTCTGAGTTATTGGGAATGACTTTCTTTACTACTAAATCATCCACTTCAAAACATCTCGGTTTTACTTTTCTGTTGAAAGATTTAGCAGCTCTTTTCTGGTAAGCTTGTACATGACATATAGCCCTTAGTCTTCTCTCATCAATCATGTTAAGCTGTTCACATCTTTGTTGGCTCCATTCAGCTTCTGAGAGTTTCAATTGGGATAATACCCTTAATGAAGGAATTTCTACCTCGACGGGTAATACTGCTTCCATCCCATATACTAAGGAAAATGGAGTTACCCCAGTTGATGTTCGAATTGAAGTTCGGTATGCCATCAGAGCATATGGCAATCTTTCGCGCTAGTCACGATAGTTCTCAGCTGTTTTGGATAATATCTTTTTGATATTCTTGTTTGCTGCTTCCACTGCTCCGTTCATTTGTGGGCAGTATGGAGATGAATTCAAGTGTCGAATGCGGAAGTGTTCAAGCAGATCATTTTCGATTTTGTTATTCAAATTTGAACCATTGTCGGTAATGATTGCTTCTGGAACTCCATACCTAGCGATGATGTCTCGCTTAATGAATCTTGTTACATTCTTGGCGGTGACATTTGTATATGAATTCGCTTCAATCCACTTGGTGAAGTAATCAATTGCCACCAATATAAAGCGATGTCCATTTGAAGCCTTGGGGTTAATTGGACCAATCATGTCAATTCCCTACATTGAAAATGGACATGGCTCTGATATTTGATGTAGCTCACTCGGTGGTGCCTTGATTCTGTCTTCATAAACTTGACATTGGCGACAACACCTCACATGCTGAATGCAATCTGTTTCCATCGTCATCCAATAATATCCCAATCTCATGATTTTGCGGGCTAGGAGATGGCCGTTCATGTGCGGACCACATTCGCCTTCATGGATTTCTCTCATGATTTGTTCAGCTTCTTTGCTATCAACGCATCTTAATAGGATCGAATCGAATGATTTCTTATAAAGAACCTGTCCACTGAGAAAGAACTTATTGGCTATCTTTCTGATAAATTTTCTGTCGCCTGACTGGCTTCCTTCAGGAAATTCGCCTGCTTGTAAGTACTTCTTGATATCATGAAACCATGGTTCATTGTCAAATTATGCTTGAACTACCATGCAATGTGCTGGTTGTTCGAGAATATTGATCCTTAGTGATTTTATATCCATACCATCTTCAGCTTGGAGTAAGGATGATAAGGTTGCAAGAGCATCCGCAAAATGATTCTGAGCTCTTGGAAGATAATCAAATGTTATTTCTTCGAATTCCTCCATCATTCTTTCTAAGTATTTGTGATAAGGAATCAGCTTTGCATCACGAGTTTGCCATTCTCCAGTTGTTTGCAATATAATGAGCATTGAATCTCCATATACCTGCAACCTTTTTACCCTCATTGAAAGGGCTAGTTGTAAGCCGAGAATGCACGCCTCATATTCAGCGATGTTATTGGTGCATGGGAATACTGATTTTGCAGATACTGGATAGTGTTGGCCTTCTGGGGAGATCAGTACTGCCCCAATTCTTGATCCAGATAAGTTGGTTGCACCATCAAAATACATGGTCCATTTGTCATCGACTAATGTCAATATGTGGTCATCAAGTCGTTCTTCAGGACTGGCGATATTTTGTGAATTTTTTGCCAGCATGTCTGCTATCGTTCGTCCTTTGACTGACTTTTGGGATGAACTTCTGATGTCGAACTCAGACAACAAGACTTGCCATTTTGCTAATTTCCCGACCAAGGAAGATTTCTCAAGAAGATACTTGATCGGGTCATTCTCGGTCACTAGCAAAATTTGGTGATGAAAGGTGTACTGTCTTAATCTGTGTAACACCCAAATTATTGCAATGCATGTCTTCTCAACTGCTGGGTAATTCACTTCTGATGTTGTGAATTTCTTGCTCAAGTAATAAATGGCTTGTTCTTTACCATCATTTGGTCTTCTTTGTACAAGCTCCGCTCCTAGCGACTCATGATGAATTGTCAAATATAAGATCAGTGGGACTCCAGGAATTGGTGGTACCAATACTGGTGGGCATACCAGATACTTTTTGATCTTGTCAAAGGCTTGTTGACATTCTGCATACCATTTTACTTTGGCTTTTTTTTTCAACAGTTTAAAGAATGGTTTAGCAGTCTCAGAAAGCTGATAGATGAAGCGGGCAATGTAGTTTAATCGCCCCAACAAGCTTCTCACTTCTTTTACCGTAGAAGGAGTCTTCAAGTCATGTATTGCCTTGATCTTGAAAGGATCGATTTCGATTTCTCTGTTACTGACCACAAATCCTAGCAGTTTGCTAGATTTTGCCCCAAATACACATTTGTTGGGGTTTAGCCGCAACTTGTATTTTCTAAGTCTTTCGAACAATTTGTGAAGCACCTCAACATGATCTTCTCCTTGTTTGGATTTTGCAATCATGTTATCCATGTATACCTCGATTTCTTTGTGCATCATATCGTGGAACAGAGTTACCATTGCCCTTTGATATGTGGTACCAGCATTTTTCAAACCGAAAGGCATCACCTTATAACAAAATGTGCCCTATGGTGTTATGAAGGATGTTTTCGCCTTATCCTCCTTCTTCATGAGGATTTGATTATATCCTGAAAAACCATCCATGAATGAAAATGTTTCGAACCCAGCAGTACTATCCACTAATACATCAATATGTGGAAGCGAGAAATCATCCTTTGGGCTTGCTTTATTTAGATCACAATAATCAACGCACACCCGTACTCGACCATCTTTCTTCATTATGGGTACTATGTTGGCAACCCATTCTGGATATGGTACTACTTCGATGAAACTGACTTTGAGTAATTTCATCACCTCTTCTTCTATTTTCTTTGCCAATTCCGGCTTTGTTCGCCTCAATTTTTGCTTCTTTGGTGGAATACTTGGATCAATTGGCAAAACATGTTCAACTATACTTGGATCAAGGCCTGGCATGTCGGCATAGGACCATACGAATATATCTTGATATTCCTTGAGCAAATCTGTTATTCTTTCTGCCTCTGCTAAAGGAAGACTTTCTCCAATCTTAACCTCTTTAGGGTTCTCTTTATCACCCAGATTAACAGTAATTGTCTTTTCTAATGTGAGTGGCTTTGATTCTTCATGACGAATCCATTCTCTTCTGATCCATTCCTCGTCTTCATTATCCACTTCGATATCACAAGTGATCTCCTCGGAGAGATTTGGGTCACCTATGAACCTATTATGGATGTGTGAATACTCATGCCTGACATGTAACAAACATGATTAGTAATTGCATATGAAATGAATTGATGCATGAGGTTTTTAAAAAAAAAAAATTTTGGAAAATTATTTTGAAATCTGTTTTGAAGAGATCAAGAGAATAGAGCTAATCCTCATATCCTTGGACATCCTTGCTCTTAAAATCATTTTCACAATGAGGAATCATATGGAAACCCAAAGCCTTAAGCCTCACATGTGAGAGCAATATTCATCATTGGTTTGGTTTTGTTTCCATATGTCCTTAACAAAACATTGAACACTTTTATTGAATTTGAAAAATGCAATTACATCTATATCGAAAGGAATGTAAATTGCAACTGAATTGAAATTGCAAACAACATCAATATGAAACAGACAAATTGTAAATGTAACAATAAGGAAAGGGTTCAAAAGAATCTTCCTACTCCAGTGCGTAGGTGTCTTCGTCTTCAGTTATAATGACGTTGATAACGTTCTCTTCAAATAAGCCCAACAAGACAGGCTTTGCTTCTGCATGTAAATTTTCTTTTGAAAGCAGTTTGGGAGGCCTAGGAAAGTTTTCTCTGATATGAATCTGATGATAGGGTGACTCTCTAGCCTTACCCTTCCATGTTGATGGGTTAATGGTTTGATCACCTCGGCTTCCACGGCCTTCATGATTCTTTTGACCTTGGCCTCGGCCTCCATGGTGATTACTAGTGACTTCATACCCCACCCCATACTTTTTCTTTGTGCCAAATGGGATAATGGGTTCTTTAATTCCTTGAGCTTTTGTCCCAAGTCCACCATCAAGGTTGAACCCGTATTGGCATAATACTTTTCCAGACATGATACACAATGCCGAAAGTTCCGGAGGCTTCATGACACTACCAGCGGGAATTTGTATCATAGAAATCATCTCAAAGGAATGATAACTGGGCTCTTCTTTTATCTCAGGCTCGACATAAGGTATGGCACTTTCCTTGTAAGTGGTGAAGTCCGTCTCCCCGTGCACGGTAATCATTTTACCATTAATAACAAATCTAACTTTTTAATGAAGACTAGAAGGAATGGCGCCAGCCATATGAATCCAAGGCCTCCCCAGCAGTAGGTTGAAAGTCCTTGGAATGTCTACCACTTGAAAATCGATCAAAAAAGGCACAGGACCTATATTTACTTCCAGCTCGATGTCACCGATAACATCTTTCTTCATCCCATCGAACGAACGTAGAGTCACCCTTGAAGGTTTGATGAGTTCTTCACTAATCCCCCAGCGATGCAGTGTGCTTAGTGGACATAAATTAAGTGCGGAACCATTATCGATCAGCACCCGTGACACCTTCTTGCCTCAGCATTTGACAGCAATATACAGGGCTTTATTGTGGGAAAGCCCGTCAATTGGGAAATCTTCATTAGAGAAGGCAATTTGATCCTTTAGAAGAATGGCACCAACAAAGTCTTCCAATTGTACCTCATTAATTGTCTCCGGGACATGCACCTCATTAAGAAGCTTCATAAGCACCATTTTGTGGCTTTCTGAAGTCTTGAAGAGATCCAACAAAGAAATCTGTGCCGGCATCTTTCTTAATTGCTCAATTACCTCATATTCACTTGTCCTCATGACTGACAACAACTGTTTGACATCTTCTTCAGTTACTCCTTTCTTTTCGTGCTCACCTTCTTTTGGGACATAACATCTTCCCGATCTGGTTATTGCATCAACTTCTTTAGGCGTGTAATCCCATGGTACACATTTGGTATCAAATTTCTCCTTTGGAGGCAAAGTGATGATCATAGGCTAAACCTCTTTCTCTTCGATCTTTAGTTGACCAATTGGGAGCTCAATGGTAATTGGGTCAACATGATCCTTCTCTTCGTCAAGCTTATACACTTCATCAAGATTAATCAATAGCAGTGTAATCATGGACACCATGCTTTTGTCAACTTCAATAGTATCCATTCCACCCCAACCGTCAGGCACAATATTTTCATCTTTGGATGCCCATGAAGGTAGTGTGTATTTGACACAGTAGTTATACCGGCCACTGTCTTGTCCTAGATAATCCACAATTTCGCCTTGTCTTCGTGCTCTGCGAACAAATCGTCTATCTCCTTGGCAAGCCTTTTTCTTCATTTTCTCGTCTTGATCTTCTTTCTCCTCAAGACTTAATTCGTTGATTGGGATTTCATCTATGCCTCCCCATCCATTAGGCACAATAGTTTCGTTTTTAAAAGCCCAGAGTGGAGGTGTGTACTTAACACGGAAGTTGTACTTTCCACTGTCTTGACCAAAGAGGTCTACAGTGTCACCTTGCTCAAATGATGTTTGGGTAAATCGCCTTTCACCCTGCCGAATCCTTTCTTTTTGTTCTTCAAATTGATCCACTTCATCACCGGATGGAGTCTCATTTTGTCTACTGAGCTCATCGTCCATGCCACCCCAACCATCGGGCACAATCACTTCACTTTTAAAAGCCCATGGTGGTGGAGTATACTTTACTTGGAAGTTGTATTTGCCAGAATCTTCTCCCAAGTTGTCTATAATTTCCCCTTTTAAGAATGCTTCACGACGAAAGCGAGCATCTCCTTGTCGAGCAGACTTTAATTTGGCCTCATATTCATCTTCTTCATCAGGCCTTATTATTTCTCCTTCTGTAAGGACCATATTTACCACATTGTGCTCAGGAAGAGGGTTCTGATGCACATTTGGCTCTGGCTCTTGAAAACTTAATATTTTCTTGTCTATAAGTTGTTGAACTTTGTATTTCAAGACTATACAATTATCCACCTCGTGTCCTCTTTCTCCCATGTGATATGTGCAAGTCTTTGACTCATCATACTAGGGGAACTTTGCAGAATTATCTCTTGGCACTTCCTTGGCCACCAAATGCCTTTCCAACAACATCGGTAGTAATTTCGACAGGGGCCACGGCAACGGAGTGAATTGCCTTACGGGTCTTTTTTTCGGCTCAAACTGTTTTGGATTTCTCCAAGGAACGTTAGACTGTTTTGGGAATGAAGCTTGATTATCATTGGGGCTAGATACCATAGCCACGTCACATACAGGCTTTTTATCCTTTCTTCCAGGATACGGTCTTCGTGCTGTCACTTCTTGAGATTTCTTTTCTTTCAACAACCATTCGATTCTTTCACCGACCTTCACTAACATGGTGAATGTTTGGTAGCCCGATATATGCAGCTTGTCGTAATACTCAGTTGGTAACTACTTCAAGAAGAGTTCAATAAGCTCATCCTCACTTATAACTGGTTTAACTTGTGAGGCTACAGCTTTCCACCTTTGAGCGTAGGCTCTGAATCCTTCGCTTCTTCGTTTCTCGGTTCTAACTAAGTCCTCCCAGTTTGGAAGTACTTCGACATTGAATTTGTATTGGCGAAGGAATTCTCCTGCCAAATGGTCCAATTCGGTAAAATCTTCTATATCGAGAGCGGTATACCATGCCAGGGCTGCTCCCTTCAAACTATCTTGAAATGTGCTTATAAGGAGTGGCATATTGTCTGAATATCTTGCCATCTTGCGGAGATAATACTTCAAATGGCTTTTAGGATAGCCAGTTTCATCATACTTGCTTACGAACTCTGGTTCTTTGTAGTTTTCTGGAACAACCACCTTTGCGTATGGCGAGAACTTGTCGAACCTTTGAAGCTCATAACTCTGACTTGCTAGGCATTCTTCAATTTTGGCCAATCTCTTGGCCTCTTCGTCATCCTTTGTTTTGGATGCTTTCTTGGTTTGATCATCCTCTTCCAAATTCACTACCTCATGTATAGTCTTTGGAGGATTTTCTTGAGCCAGCTCCTTGTTTCTGACTGGGTCTTCAACTGATGTTTCAGTAGCATTCGAAGTTCCTACATTTGGAGTAGTAGGATAAGACCCTCGAGATGTGAGAATAAAGGCCTTCATTTCCGCCATCATGGCAGCCATTTGCGTCATCTGGTTCTCCACTTCAGCTAGTCGAGTGCGAGTTTCTTCCTCGGCCATTTTAATTTGTAAACGAGTTCGGGGTCTTTTGCCTTCCGTTGCTAGAAAACCTGATTTCATGAAAACCATCATGATATTAGAATTGGTGAAATGAATATGAAAATCCACATTCTTTTAATTGTATGATTTCTTGTGATTTACAATGATAAGAGCTTTTACACAAGCCTTAGCCTTGCATAAAACTTCTCATCAATGTTTTTTCTCAAGGAATCATACCATTCAAAGAATTGTAATCCATGGTGATCCTTCTTTTTAATCATGTCCTTGAATTTATCCAAACGGATTTTGAAAAATGAGTATTTCATGTAAAATCCAAGATTACTTTACAAAATGATTTTAAACTCGAATGGGAATTCTAAATTATCCAAGTCTAGGCTTCTTGCTAACTAAGGTAGCTTCCGCCCCGTGGTAATCCTTCCATTCCTTGATTCGAGATTCCCATTCTTCGACATCGATCACGATTTCTTCGGGGATGTAAGGCTCAACTCCAGGCACGTATGGGACAATATATTCTGGGACATATTCCTCCTCGGGATCCATTATAATGCTCAATGGAACATATGGCTTCACATCAATTGGTCGTTTACTTTCCATCCACTTGATGTATTCCTTGGATGCCATATGAATCTTCATGTCTCCTTCCAAGTTCTTTGGCCATTCCACTACTTGTAAGGGTGAATTATCCAAAGAAAGGATAATTTTGTGAACCTTAGCTTGAAGGTCCTTCTTCTCTTCTTCGGGTATGATTCCACTTGGGATATCAAAAGCAAACTCCTCAGGGTTCCATGCCGGTGGGACTTGTTGAAGCATCCCAAATTGTCTGACAACTCTCAAGGGACAATAGGCGGCTCCCCCATTCAACCCGAGTAATGCTACCGCGTTGCCTTCTTGGCTTGTAATCCTTGCCTTGCTAATCTTTGGTCAATTAATCCGCCATTGGATTTGATTAAGAGTTAAGGCTCTAATGAAGTTGGCCCAATCTAAGAAAGATTGCTTGGGCAATTTATGTTGAATACGAAGGTATCGTTCTATGGGATTTATCGTTGGGCAAATCTCACAAATACTCATGGAATGGCACCATGGTTGAATATGTGAGATGAACCATAGAGATAGGAGACTCGTAGAAGCTTGAAAGATTCCCTTTCCACGATTTTGATATGTGCTCAAGAAAATGATGGTTTGGGCAAGAAGCATGTTAGAAAAATCCCATTTGAGACATGCTTGCCTCGTGATTATTGCAACTAAAGGGTCGAATCCCGTTCTAGATATGGGAAATAGAACGAAGCCAAAGAAGGCTAGAATGAAAACCCGAGCCGAAGTGTTTCCCATTTCCCTAGGAAGTTTGCAAAAATTGGCTATTAGAAAGGATAATGGAAATCTACCCGTGTTTGACTTGATTAACTTTTCGATTTTGGAAGCTTTAAGGTTAAGGAATTCTACAAGAATGCTTATGGGATTGAGTCCAACGGGTGGCTCTACGACCCTAGGCTTGGAATCAATTCCAATGGCGGCTTGATATTCTTCCAAAGTCGGTGTCAATTCATACTCTCCAAATTAGAAGGTGGCGGTGGAAACTTCCCAAAAATGCGCCAATGCTTGGATCAAACTGACTTGATGTTCCACATGGATCAAGTCTAGAAGGTATCCCAACCTATCTTGAACATAAAATTGGTTATCTTTGCCATGTCCTTCCACCAAGCCATGAGCTCTTTTCGTGGAATGGGAACCACTTGGATGTCTAGTTTTCCCATCGAACCTAATCATGCAAAAAAGGTTCATTATTAATCACCATGGATTACACATCAATTTTAAATGCCCCCATTTTAATTATATGTCCTTTTATGAAAAAAATGGAGGAAAAGTACATTTGCATACTTATGACGTAATACAAATGCCACTTCTAATCCATTTATGCCTTAAAAGATCATATACTTGAAAATGGGAATGAAACCAATGTTTAATGCAAATGCCTTTTGTCATGCTCCACTTTGACCATAAAGTCCTAACCTATGGTTTACAACTTCGAATACATCGAAAATAGACTTTTGGCAAATGGGATTGTACGTGTCACATCTTGAGCATTCAATCTACTTGAATTACATTGAAAATCACCATGGACCTATACATTCCATCTAGAAATGAAACATATGACCAAATGGAGCATGTCACCATATTCATTCATTCTAGTATAAAAAGGCATTTTGATCAAACATTGATTGTCATTTGGGCATTTTTTTAACAAAATTGTGTCAACTAACTTTGCATAATTGAAAAGATGAGAGAAGTGGAACGACACTTACTTACCGATACATTTTTGCTTGGTTTTAGGTATACCAACCACAAAGATAAGCATATGCAACAAGTGAGGTTTTGACACCTACAAGGGTGGGATATACTAAAAGCTCAAGGTCACCACCTTAATGGACAAGGGATTCCATTCCAATAGGCAATCGGCCTAAAGTAATGGAATATTATTCCATCTCGATGATCGGTATTGTATTTAAACGATCCCATGAGCAATCGGCTCACAGTCTCGCCTAAACACATACCTCCTAAGGGTGATCCTAAATGTAGCTGGGGTTGGGCCACGGGTGGTGTGTGTGAAAAGTGTAGTGCTAAATCAATTTAGAGGCAAGCACAACAATTTATAACCAAACAGCACTTCTAAAATTTGGTGGAATCACATTCAATCCCAACACCATCCTGCAAAACAAAGGTAAGCACAGACTACACCCCTTATACCTCCCACCTGCATCACCATTTAACACGTCATTAGTGGAACATACCTGGGATCCTTGCGAGCACAAACACATGCATATCGTTCTATTTTAGGCCTAAGTCCACTTAGAAATCCAAGGTCCCCAGTGGAGTCGCCAAGCCTGTCGCGCCACGCTCTCGCGTGCTAGAATGTAGGTATTTTTCTACACGGGTCTCTCCCAGACCATACCTCACGTGACAGCGGGGTTTATTTGTTCTAAATTTAAACTTGGAGTCGCCACTAGTCATTTACGGTAGGTTGACTAGAAACCTAATCGAGGTACGGGAGAAGTACCACGATCCTACGAACCAGAGATTCTTGATAAGGGACTTGGTTACGTTAACGATCACAAATTGAGACCATTAACGCCGTTTCGGTACCTAAGAACGATATAGCAAATCAATCATAGCACCCAAGAATTAAGCACGGATCCCTAAGGTCAATTCACTAATCTAATCATGAACAAACAATTAAGTACCCAAGAATTAAATGCACATTCAATGGCAAATCAATCATAGCAACCCTAATTTGACTACTAAAAATGAAAGTCAAGCAAAACACCTAAACCTTAATGAAGCTCTAATAACTTGTTCATTTCATGGTGCATTTTTAGGTTTAGGGTTTTTTAGGGGTTTTACCCTTAAATTTGGAATTTTCCAAAAATGCCACTTAAACATTTCGAAAAATTCAAATTCACTTTTTACGACTGGCCACGATGATTTTAAATTATTCTGTGAATTTTCAAAAAAAAAAAATTTCGGAAAAATTTTTAAACAGAGAACTGATTTTTTTTTATTTTCCAGAAATTTTTGTGAATTTTCCAATTTTTTAATGTTTTATTGATTTTCCAAAATTTTCAAATTTTTGGTTTGTATTTTCCGAATTTTCGAAAATTTTATGAATTTTTTGAAGATTTTTGTATTTTTCCGAATTTTCTGTAATTTTTTGAATTCTTATGAATTTCCTGCAAATTTTCTAATTTTCTAAAAAAATCTAATAATTTTTTATGATTTTTTTAAAGATTTTCTCTCTCTTTTTTTTTTATTTTTCAAACCGGTTCGGCCGAGACCGAACCGGCCGTCGCCGTCGCCGGCGCCGGCGCCGATCTTCTTCTCCAGCGGCACGGCACGCCAAAACGGCGCCGTTTTGCCTTTTTTCATTTAGGCATTTTTACAAACACTTGGTGTGCACTGTTTTGTGTTTAACATTCCCGAGGTCACCGGTTTGGGCCCACCGCCGGCGACCTTCCGGCGATCATTTCGCCATTCCATTGGCACCATCATCAAATCCAAACATCCTAGTATTAGTTTATCCCAATTAGATCGCCGTCGGACGCTCACCGGCCGGCGAAAAACCGGTCTAAACACCCGAACTTGTAAACTATTCTTAACTAGCTGTTCTAACTCCCAAATCACAATACAGAGCGCCCTAACCGTCTACCTTGATTAAAACAAGTATCAAAGCATCACAAAAGGTAAGGAAATGCTAACTTGACTGGCCTATAGCCACGGTGAAGCTCCGGCGAGGACCTCCGAGCTCCGGCGAGGTGGTTTTCGCGCATGACTGACTCGGTTTATGCAAGTTTAACCATTCAAAATGCAAACAAATAATGAAGATGAAGTCAGAACATGTTTTGAGCGTCAATCATCACAAAAAAAAATCGAAGAAACACACAAGTTTGAGCCAAAACACATTCTGGAAATCTGTGACCGCAAAGGAATTTTACCTGCTTCGTTCGATGTCCTAATGAAATTGTCAAAGTGATCTAGGCCCCGAGGATTGTTCCTTGACACTTATACTTCCTCCCGGTGGTATTGGATTCGCCGAAACAGGTCTCGGCTGGCCGGATGAGGCTCGGTTTCGGGCGTTCCCAGTCAGATTTTCCGACTGGAACAGTGAGGGGAGATCTCGATCAATCGCACGATTCGCTGGCGCTCCACCGTCTAGGGCGGCGCCGAACACTCGTGGGAGGATCTACCACCCTCTCTCTCTCTTTCTTTCGCGTTGTTTCTATCTCCTTCTCTCTCTTCTCCCTCTTCGGCAATCTGTCGAACACCTTCTGTCTTCTCGGGTCAGTTTTTTTTTCATTTTTGTTCATCGATTTCGCTCTCAAATTCAGTTGGAACCAACTTCCAATCGGTTTGGGTAGTTAACCGGTGCCAGCTGGACATTTTCCAACTGGCCCAATCAATTTCCACGTGCTGATTTAACGGGAAATGATCAACAAAGTTCTGGGTTTGGAATGATTTTTTCTGGATTTCGCATGTCCTGGGCAAACCGGGTAAGGAAGATGAACTGTTCGGGTTGGGTCGGGTTGACCTGCCCGATCCGGCAGTTTCGATTTTGTATAAATTCGCAAATCAAGTCCGATTTCCATCAAATCTTCGAAATTCGACCCCAAGATTTTTCAAATTTCATATCCGGGTTATTCAGATTTTTCTCAATTCGACGTCCTAATGACCTGATTAGGCAAAACCGATGCCAAAATTGAATTACCCAGGTCTGATTAACCCTAGAAATGATAATCTCATATTTCAACAATTTCATTTTGGGCACGATTCTCAATTTGGGTTCAAAATTCTTAATTTTCAATCAAATTTTGGGGATTTTTGATTTTTATGCCAAATTATGCAATTGGACTGACCATTATGCAATTAAAGGTCCCGGAATCAACTGTTGTGAAGACACTAAGACTTAAAAATGTCTAGAAAAAATTTAATTTCGTTTTTGATTCAATTCGGGTTTAATTTTGCCCAATTTTGGGAAAAACATATACCCGATTGAGATTTGCTAAAATTGACAGTGTATTTATGAAATTAGATTTAAAATAAAATTAATGACTATTTTTATGGAATTTTCTGATTACATTTGCTATTTTTCTTGATTTTCTTGCTTATTTTGACTAGAAGAAATTAAGAAAAAATGTAAAAAATGCTAAAAAATTATTTTTTGATTTAGAAATAGATTTCTAGGCTTGGCCAAGATTCCTAGACCTAATTTTGAAATTTTTGAAAATATAAAAAAAATGAGCTAAAAATTCGGTGTCAACATTGGCCAGAGACACTAAAGCCTTCATTTCAGCTTGCATTGAGTCAACATCCTCCAATTCATCCATTAATATAGGTGGAGGTTGATGGTGTCCTTCAAGTAGCTCCAAGATCACCTTTATCGCTTGACCGGAGAATTTCGCATCAACCCATTTGAAATATTTGTACTTCGAGCTTTCTCTATACCTGGCGCAACAATTAAATCTTCTTCCGGGATTCAACCAAGTCTAAGATGTTCTTACTGGACTTAGTAACCCGCAAAAATAGTAACATTCGGCCCCTTGTTCGCTTCGTTGAAATGAATTTGAGTCGTTGCCGAAGCTGCTGCTCTCCATTTGCAAGATTGAGCTCGTAACTTTGGGGGCGAATCAAAATAGGGTTTCAATTGGGGAGAAGATAGCCAGTTAGGGTTGCAAATTGGGGGATTCTTTTTCAATTTTGGGATTTAGGGTTCTTATTTGGGGGAAAGAGTACTAAACGGCATCGTTTTAGGGATAGGATGCTTACTGGACTCTCCGGCAAGCCACGTTGGCTTAAGAAACTAATAAAAAAAGGCCACGTCGGATTTCCGGCTAAACTGATCGGAGTTGGCACTGAAATGAGCATTTTTCAAAAAATTTGGAACTGAAGTGATCTAAAAGAAACTTTTGGCACTAAAGTGAGCGCCGTACATAAGTTTTGGCACTTCTATTGTTCTTCTCCTAGAGGACATTTAGCTCATCTTTCCTTGAATTTTGGAAAAGGATTTTTCTCATCTTCATTTTCCTCATGTCCTAAACCACATTTGTTGTAGTGAGAAATCTGAATCGAGAGAAAACTTAGTACTAATTTTTGAAATCTCTTTCTTGAGAGAGTCATTTTCAACTTGGGAAAGTTTGACTTCCTTTTCTTGGGGGTCATAGTCCTTTTTCAAGTTATCAAATGCAGTCTCACAAGCAAGTTTTTTTTGTGGTAAGATCAAGCACTTCCTTTTTCAAAATAGAAATTCTTTTCAAAGCCTTTTTATGTTCATCAAATATTTCCTTTAAAAAATCCTGCATTTCTTCATAAGACAGTTCAGGCTGAATTACCTCATCTTCTTCTTCATGATCTGAATAAGCCATTAGACAGAGATTTGCTTCTTCCTCATCGCTGGTTTCGCATTCAAAGTCACTCCATATTTCAGTGTTCAGTGCCTTCTTTTTCCTTTCATATTTTCCTTTCATCTTTTTGAGTAATGGACAGTCAGGTTTTATGTGACCTAGTTTCCTGCATTCATAACAAACAAGATCTCTACCTTTGAGTTCTTCCTTGTTCTTGTAAGGTCTTCTTTTCTCAGGAACCTTCATTTGTCGTTTGCCTTTGAATTTTCCTCCTTTTCTCATAAGGTTGTTGAACCTTCGAGTGAATAGTGCCATGTCTTCATCATCATCTTCATCTTTAGATGACAATGGATCACCTGCATCATTGGGGTTAGCTTTAAAGGATGGCTTTCTTACCTTTTGAGCTATCTTTCTCGATTTGTTGTTCTACTTCATAGGATGTGAATGTTCCGATCAGTTCTTCTAATGTGATGGGTTGAATCCTCGTTGTTTCACGAATTGAGGTCTTCACATTGTTCCATTCTTTTGGTAAGGCTCTCAGCAGTTTGTTCACTTTTTCTCCATTTGTGAATGTTTTTCCTTGATGTGCAAGGCCATTCACTATGTTTGTGAACCTGTTGAACATTTGAGCTACTGTTTCATCTGATTTCATCTTGAAGAGCTCGTACCATCCAAGAAGGATGTTTAGCTTTGTCTTCTTTACTCGGTCAGTCCCTTCATATATGAGTTCTAGTAGATCCCAAATTTATTTAGCTATTACATATGTGCAAATTTTGTTATACTCAATCATAGATAAAGAGCAGTATAGAAGATGTTTAGCTTTAGCATTATGTGCTGCTCTTCTTCTTCGTGTTTCCTCAACAATTTGTGCTACGGGAACAGAAGCAATCTCTGCTGGAACTTCTTGATCAATTCTTTGAGCAATAGCAGGTGTCGGTACTTCCACGCCATGTTAGATCACGTCCCATATTTCAAGATTAGTTGCCTCAAGATAGGCTTGCATTCTGTTCTTGTAGTAGCTGTAATTGCTTCCATCAAAGTAAGGCGGCTTGTTAGGAGCAAGAGCATCATTAGTAATAAAACCACCAAAGTTAGCCATAAGATAAGATCTTTATACTCAGAAGAAATACTCTTCACAAGACGAGCAATAGGGCTCTGATATCAATTGTTACGACTAACTATGCAACCTAAAGGGGGGTGAATAGGTTGCTTTGGAAGATATTACAATTTTTGCGGAAAACAGCGTGTAACATAGATATATCGGAAAACACCAAATGTATGAGAGACAGAGTATCACTTGTATGCAGGAGATGATAAATAGAAGTATAAACAGCTGCATACAAGGATATATAGTGGTTCGGCTTTATCCCCAAGCCTACGTCCACTTTCACCATTAATAGTCATAAGTTGGGCTAGATTGCACTAGTAATCTGCTGATCAAGTTACACTCAGCAAGCACCACTCCTATCAATTTGTAGATCACACTACCAGGAGGTGGATGCTGCTATTAGTCGGTACACTTGAAACTTCAACACAATTATAATGCAGCAAGTGTTATCGACAGAACAAGAGCACGTTGCTCAGTATATAGCAAGAAAGAGATTTTAGAATTCTTGTAAGCACACACACTCTCTCTCTAACTTGTTTGCTTCAGAGACCTTCTCTTTTATAGGCATCTTCAAACTAGTCATTGCTGATGTCCTGGAGAAGTAAAGTAGCCGTTATAGTCATTGGAGCTGCTGTCCTCGGAACTGACTGCCCATATAGCCTATTCCTGAACTTCTGCAAACTTTCCTAAAATAGCTTCTGCTGTAATACTGTAGCTGCGATACTGACTACCTGTCAGAACGGCTATCTTCCTTTCTGCTCGAGCTGCTACCATGCCAATCCAGTCCCAACAACTATCATAGTGACCTAACGGTTATATTAAGTAAATCATTACTAAAACATCACCATTTACACGATCTCTTCAGCTTGATCAAGACATCGTCATTTAGCTTATTTTTGATATCGATAGTGCTGTTTCTGCGAACTTTCAAGGACAGTTTTGTGATCTTCTCTTCAATGAATAACATCATGATTTATCACTTAGTCCCTTGAATATATCTGCACTTAGACAATATACATATTAAACCAAGGATAGTTTGGGTATCATCAAAATCATTTAGAGATGTTTCTCCAATAGGGGCAACTAATTTAATCAAGTCTATGCTTCTTGCTAGCTAAGGTAGCTTTCGCCTTTTCATATTCATCCCATTCTCCAATCCAAGTCTCCCATTCTTCAACATCGTTTACCACTTCCTTGGGAATGTAAGGCTCCACAACGGGTGTATTAGGCATAATGTATTCTGGAATATATAGCTCATCAAGGTTTGGGACAACACTCAATGGCACATATGGTTCGACGTCAATTGGACGCTTATCCTCTTACCACTTAATGTATTCATTTGATGCCAAATAGAGCTTCATTTTTCTTTTCAAGCCTTCAGGCCATTCCACTGTTTGCTCGGATGATTTCTTCAAGGAATCAACGATCTTGTCAACCTTCTTTTGCAGCTTTCTCTTTTCTTCCTCCGATAGGGATTCTTTTGGTATCTTAAATGCAAACTCCTCGGGATGCCATGTTGGCGGGACTTGTTGTAGTATTCCAAATTGCCTCACAACTCGCAACGGGCAATAGGAAGTACCTCCACTTAAACCAATTAAAGGCACCATATTGCCTTCTTGACATGTGATTCTGGCTTTTGTAAACTTAAGCCAACTAATCTGCCATCGGAATTGCTTGGGGGTTAGGCCTCTAATGAAATTAGCCCATTCAAAGAATGAATATTTAGGTAATTTGTCTTGAATCTTGATGTACCTCTCTATTGGATTCACTGATGAGCTAATATGTAGGATTCTCTTATAATGCCCCCATGGTTGGATATGAGAAATGAACCATAATGAGAGTAACCCCGAAGATGCTTGGAATACCCCTTTTTCATTATTTTGGAATTTGTTCAAGGAAAAAATGGTTTCAGCTAAGAGCATATTCGAAAAGTCCCATTTGAGACAAGCTTGTCTCATGATTACAGCAACTAAAAGATCAAATCCTGTTCTAGACATGGGAAACAAAACGAACCCAAAGAAGGCTAAGAGGAATACCCTAGCGGATGTGTTTCCCGTTTCCCTTGGATGTTTGGAATACTTGGATATTAGAAATGACAATGGGAATCTTCCGGTATTTGATTTGACTAATTTCATAATTTGAGTGGTTTTCGAGTTAAGAAACTTGGATAAAACATTAATGGAATTCAATCCTATCGGAGGCTCTATAATCTTAGGTTGGAAATCAATTCCGATGGCGGCCTTGTATTCTTCCAAAGTCAGTACCGTCTCATGTTCACCAAGTAAGAATGTGGCGGTAGTGTCTTCCCAAAAATGAGCTAAAGCTTGAATCAAGCTAACTTGATGTTCGACATTGATTAGCTTGAATAGATACCCCAATCTTTCCTTGACATAATCTTGATTTGTCTTGGTCATGTTCTTCCACCATGCAAGGAGCTCCTTTCGAGGAATTTGGATCACTTTAATATGTTGTGACATTCTGAAATTTGACCGACTTGGGATTTATGAAATGGATGATTTTATGGACGTGCTTGTAGTTAGATCTCGCCCGGAACTGATCACTTATGGGATACTAACCATTAGGGAATGGTTAATTAGGGATTTAAATTCGCATGACCAAAGAAACTCGATCGTGAACCGACTTTCGATCATAAAAATTATCGAGGTGACATTTTGAGCCAATGTAGGCCGATCCAAGGATAGTTAGGGATCAGTTCGCCGCTGTCATACGAGTGGATCGCGGGTGATTCCGCTTGACCACGAGATGAGTTGATGAACGACCCTAAACCTATACCAAACGATCGCGCCCGTCGGAACTAGCGATCGATCCTCGTGATTATATGACAACCGAGGTAATCACGACCTGAGTGAACTTAAACGTGGTTCGATTCGGTATCGGCCACGGGTCGAATATGTGAATTTCCCGAAAGCCACCCATTAGTTTGAGATACGCTCAAGTTACGTTAATTAAATTTAGTCATTAATTAGAGACCAAGTTTGGGCATTGGAAATTTCGAAGGTCATGACAGGATAATTGGACGACGTCATTATTAACGCGGTCAGCCTCAGCTTTGTTCGGATTCTTCAGAAAATTCAAATTTTGGCAAGAAATGTAAAATGACCGTTTTGCCCCTGGGACTTTGCTAAGGCCAAGTATAATGTGAGAGGGGCATTTTGGTCATTTCACACCAACTTTAGAGATAAAAAAGTTTAGACAATTTTGCCCTTGGAAATTTTGTGAAATTCCAATTTTGCCCTTAGACATTTTTGGTAAGGATTGATCTTGGCCGTTGATCTCAAGATAAGATTGAATCGTGGCCGTTGATTTGAAAATGGAGAGGAAGGTAGGATGGTCATTTCCTAGGAGGTTAGACACCAATTATTGGTGTAAATTAGACTATTTCTCTCATTTTCTCTCCCTCCCTCTCACTCTGACTCTCTCGGCAATCTCTCTCTCCCTCACCCCTCTCTCGGCCGACCTTCCCCTTTCCCTCTCTCCCACCATGAAGTGGCCAGCCGGCTACACCCTTCACCGCCGTTCAACTGCCGAGCCGGATAGCTGCCGCTCGATCGTTCCCGACGCCGCGGCCTCGCCACCACCACCTCACTGTCTCTCTCTCTTTTCCCGCCGTAAAACACCATCACCAGCCACCCTTTTTCAACCAAGAGCAGCCAAGAAACCAGCAGCCATCGCCGCCGATCGCCGCCGCTCGTGGACGCTGATGAGTCGCTGGTACCCCTTTTCGTGGGACGCCGCTGCCGTTGCTGTTTGCTCTCTGTCCAGCCACCGTTGAGGTCTCGATTTTGCATAGGATCACGAATAAGTGATACCCTAATCCTCACCTAGGATAACGGGTATTTTCGGGTTAGTTCGGGCCTGTTTTAGCAAGTTTTAGGAGCTATTTGTAGAGAAATGGTTGGACTGCTTTGGCTGAGTTATTGGGATGAAATTGTGATGATTTTTTAGGTGGATTGGAAGTTAGAATTGATTGATTTTGTGATTGGAATGATTACGAATGATTATTGTGGCTTATTGCGTGAAAAACGGGCCCAAATGTGTCGTTATAGTGATTTTTTTGTGGCCGAATCACTATTCATTCTGTGGCCAAATTGATGCGTATTGGTGATTAAGATATAGTACGTGTTGGTTTGGGGGTTATCGGTAGAAGTACGACGCCCATGAATGGTGAAATTTGGCTTAAATTGCAAAGATTCGAGTTAAATTGTGCACGTGCGAATTGAATTGGTAAAACTGTGAGTTGGCATGGCTTACTGGTAGCCTGTATATGTTGGATGACGTGTGCGAATTGGTCGTATGAAATTGGCATGAGATTGGGTGCCGATGTGTTAACGTGCTCGCTTGGTCGCATAATCCCTGAGGCGTGTACTATAACGCGGGGAATTGAATCCGTCCTGAAGCGTGTACGGTAACGCGGGACAATGCCAGGTATTACCAAAAGACCGCCAACTTGAGGTGTGTCCGTTAACGCAGGTTGTGCCGTAGGTGGAGGATGTTGAGCCTGAGGCGTGTTCTGTAACGCGGGCAAGAGACATAGCTTGAGGCGTGTACTATAACGCGGGCTAAGGAGTGTTGTGAAATTGAGACGGTCGTATGTGAACCGTGGATTTAAAATGGACCTGAGGCGTAATTACGCGGATCGTTAGCAAGTTTAATGAAAATAGTGTAGTGAGGCATGACCGAGTGTGTGAAATGCGGAATTGCAAATGCCATATGTTCGACTTGTGTTTTGGGCATGAAATTAATTTGGAATCTGCATGTAGTTGGAATTTGTGTAATTGAGACTAACGTGCAGATTGTATGCATTAAAAGCCCAGGTAAGTGTAATTGTGTGTCTGTTATGTGCTTGTTGAGTGTTATTGTGTTTGGATTTGTCTGGAGGTACGTGTTACCCTAGGTGGGGTTTAGGGTGTTTACTTGCTGAGACGTGTCTCATGGTTGTTTAACCAAACAATTTCAGAACCCCGGCCTGGACTATGAATCTTCCACCGCCACCGCCTCAGCATTTTGGTATATCTATACACACCGACCATGCAGTTGTATAGTATCCTGTAGGAGATGAAATGGCTTGGATTAAGCATACTACAGTAGTCTGGGTAGATATAGGACAACCCCTGTGGCAGGCTCACAGCTATATAGCTTGGTGTTTTCGGGATGGCATGGACGAGTTTGGTCATGTTCGAGGCTTTGATGTCCCATTTGACGGAGTGGGAGATTGGGATCCGTCGGCTATACCCCCTCCCGATGGTGAGATGACTAGCCTTGATACTAGCCTCGCACAGTCAGGATATCAGCATGTACCTACATCACCCGAACCATCAGTGGCTGAGCTTGATCCGGAGCCGGAAGAGTCACAAGCAAGGTTCGACCCGATGGATGTTGATTTGGGTGCAGTGCCAGAGGAGGAACCCGAAGAAGAAGAGCCTGAGGAGGAACCAGAAGAGGAGCCAGAAGAAGATCCAGAGGTAGAACCAGAGGATGAGCCAGATGAAGAGTTAGAAGAGGAGTCTGAAGAGGAGGAGCGAATTGAGGTTCCGTTAGAGTCGGGTGATGAGGACAACCCGATTGAGATCGAGACGGATTCTAAGTCCTCAGAGGAGCAGGTGGCTCAGGGGGATTCAGACTCAGGTTCTGGGGAGTCTGACTCGGAGTAGGCGCCGTCTAGAGGGCGTAGGGGCTAGTTTAGGGGTAGAGTGAACCTTTTGAAGTGTCATATTTTTGGAGTTAAGAGTATACCCAGACTACTAGTCCTTTTTGATATCGGTGGTGTGAACTTTAGAAGCCTGGTGTGCGTGTATATTTGGAAAGGATTGTAAATGATGTATATTGTATAAGTTTGACTTGATAATGTATGTATAGTTTCTCTATTACCCCTTTCTAAATATTGTTTGGGTGTTGGTTGCTTCCACTGGTGCCTTATATATGGATGTGTGGGGTCGGCGACATCCTGGGACGTCGCGATATTCGACCATAGAGGTATGTCGCGATCTCGATGGGGTTCGGGGCGTGACATCCCTAGTCGATTTGGTATCCGAGCGAGGTCAGCTCGATCCAAGTTGGTCGAAGCCTGGAGTGATAAGGAGTGGAGACCCCGGGGTAGCTATTTAGGGAGACCTTAGTGAGTCATAGGTGTGTCTAGTGCTACGCGTATCTCTGGATTGTTTGTTATGATTGATGGGTGAATTGAGTGCTTTAACGATTGGAATACAGGTGCGTCTGGACCTGAGATAAGTGCATGGACCTTGCTTATTGTGGCTTGGTGCTGTTGTGATTAGTTGTGATTAAATACATGCTGAGTGAATTATTGTGTTAATTCATTGCCTAGGACTAGACTGGTATAGTTGGCCTAGGTTTCTAATTCCTGAGTGGAATTATAGTAGGTAGGTGAGTGATAGAAAATCGGGAGAATGAGTTCGAGAGGTAGAGGATTAAGAGGTCAATTAAGTTCACAAGCCCAACCTGCGGGAGATCCGAGAATGGATGCGGTCATGAGGACCCTAGAGGAGATCGAAAATCTAATAGGATGGTAGACTCAGGAACGAGCTGCCACTATTGCCCAAGCTGCTGAGGCCGCTGTGGCCGCCGCCGCCAATAATAATAATGGGAATCAAGGGCAAGAGCAAGTGAATGTGAATAGGCAGATGCATAAACTAGTTGAGCAGTTTTTGAAATTAAAGCCCCCTAAGTTTGATGGTAAGGACGACCTTGAGATTGCATCGCTTTGGGTAGAGGAGTTAGAAAAGGCCTTTGAGGTGCTAGGGTGCACCGAGGAAGAGAAAGTAACATTGGCGGTGTATCAGCTCCAAGGAAGTGCCAGTGATTGGTAGAAAGCCACCAAAGGAAGGGTGTTCCCTGCTGGTGCCGCCCAGACTTGGGCGATGTTTGTGGAAGTTTTCAATGGTAAATATTTTTCTAAGAGTGCCCGGGAACAAAAGTTAGCCGAGTTTATGAGGCTTCGTCAGGGGCAGAGGACAGTGGATCAGTATGAGGCTGAATTTGCTCGGTTATTTAAGTTTGTCCCAAGGATGGTGGAGGACCCGTTGGATAGGGCTCGGAGGTTCCGAGATGGTTTGAAGCCGGACCTTCGTAGCCAAATAATTTCGTTGAATTTGAGGGATTATAACGAGATCTATGATCGGGCCCAAGCTATCGAGAGTGACTTAGCAGATAGGGCTGCCGCTTCTGGATCAAGATTTGCCTAGGGTAGGGACAACCGTCACTTAGGGAAGAGGCCAATGATGGGTAATTGACGTTTCGTCCCTTCTATTAGAAGGAATATCGGGAAACCGAACCGTTTTCAAAATGGTCCATGTCGGATGTGTGGGGAAAGACATGGAAATGGACCTTGTCCGAACAGGGGCGGACCCTGTTTCGGATGTGGCAGGTTTGGCCATCAGATAAGGACTTGCCCTAACATCAGGCAAAATAGGTTGCCTACGTTATCGCCACCCTGGAACGGGAACCAAATTGGAGCTGCCCCGTCGGCTAATCAAAATAGGCCACCAGCCCAAGGACGGGTGTACACCATAGCCAGGAGAGAGATTGAGAACGCGCCAGGGGTGGTCACAGGTACGGTTTCTCTATGCAATCATGCTGCATATGCTTTGTTTGACCCTGGGGCGTCACACTCATTTATATCAGAACAGTTTGTTAAATTGACTGGTATCGAACCGCAATTGCTTGATGTTGTGTTGTGTGTTACCACTCCACTGAATGATAAGGTGCTAGTCTCGTTAGGGTGTCCGGATTGTAAGATTGTGATTGGTGATAGGGAGGAAAGCATAGATCTAGCGATTTTAGCCATGTATGACTTCAATGTGATAGTGGGTATGGATTGGTTAGTTAAGCAGAGGGCTGTTATGGATTGTAGTAGCAGGGTGATCCAATTTAATCCGGTTGGACATCCGAAATTCGAATTTGTGGGAAATCAAGGAGGAACCTTGATCCCTTGGATTTCGTCGCTGGAAATGACTAAGTTGTTGAACGAAGGGTGTCAAGCATTTCTAGCAGCTGTGATTGATTCGACGGTTGAGGAGTCGAGGCTAGAGGATATAGCTGTGGTGTGCAATTTTCCCGATGTCTTTCCTCAGGAATTGCCGGGATTGCCACCTGAAAGGGAAGTAGAGTTTGCAATCGAGTTGGCCCCTGGAACTGAGCCAATCTCGAAGGCACCTTATAAAATGTCGTTGTCAGAGTTAAAAGAGTTAAAGGTGCAAATGCAAGAATTATTAGACAAAGGATTTATTCGTCCAAGTGCGTCTCCATGGGGAGCGCCAGTCTTATTCGTGAGGAAGAAGGATGAATCATTAAGGTTATGTATTGATTACCGGCAGTTAAATCAAGTGACGATCAAGAATAAATATCCCCTGCCAAGGATAGATGATTTGTTTGATCAGTTATAAGGGGCTTCGGTATTTTCTAAGATTGATTTGAGGACGGGATATCACCAGTTGAGGATTAGGAAGGAGGACATACCGAAAACGGCATTTAGGACGAGGTATAGACACTATGAATTTACAGTAATGCCGTTCGGATTGACAAACGCCCCTGCTGCCTTTATGGACTTAATGAATCGGGTGTTTAAAGAGTTTTTAGATCAATTCGTCATAGTCTTCATAGATGACATATTAGTGTACTCGAGGAGCCCGGAAGAGCATGAGGTACATTTAAGTAAAGTTCTACGGACCTTAAGAGAGCATGCACTGTATGTCAAGTTTAATAAGTGCGAGTTCTAGCTCAATCGAGTAGCATTTCTTGGACACGTGATCTCTGGGGAAGGAATCTCAGTAGATCCAGCAAAGATTGAGGCCGTAATGAAGTGGCCGAGACCAACGACGGTGACAGAGGTTCGAAGCTTTATGGGTTTGGCAGGATATTACCGACGTTTTGTGGAAGGATTCTAGGCAATAGCAACACCTTTGACACATTTGTTGAAAAAGGAAATAAGGTTTGAATGGACCGACAAATGTGAAAGGAGTTTTCAAGAACTAAAGCATAGATTGACTACGGCGCCGGTATTGACTATTCCATCAGGACCAGGAGGATATGAAATTTATAGTGATTAGTCATTGAAAGGACTAGGGTGTGTACTCATGCAAAAATGGACGAATAGTAGCCTACGCATCATGACAGTTGAGACCGCATGAGTTGAACTACCCGACGCATGATTTGGAATTAGCTGCAATAGTATTCGCCCTTAAGATTTGGCGACATTATTTATGCGGAGAGAAATTCCAAATATATATGGACCATCAGAGTTTCAAATATCTATTTTCTCAAAAAGAGCTTAATATGAGACAACGTCGTTGGATGGAGTTACTTAAGGATTACGATTGTGATATTTTATATCACCCCGGAAAGGCCAACAGGGTAGCCGATGCATTGAGTCGGAAGTCAAGCATCGCACACTTGAGGGTCAAGGAATGGACTTTGTTGGAAGGAGTGCGAGACTCGGAGTTTAAGTTTGAAGTAAGTCATGTCTCGAGTTTGTTTGCCACTTTAAGGATTGAACTAGAAATCCAGACTAAGATTAAGGCTTTACAATCTACGGATCAAGAAATTCAAAAGATTCTGGAAATGGATGCTACCAAGAGGAAGCTGGACTTTCAAGTATCCGAAGACGGGATATTGAAGTTCCGAGGAAGGTTGTGTGTGCCCGATGATGTTGAACTTAAGGAAGAGATTTTGTCGGAAGCGCATCGTAGTAATTATAGTATCCATCCGGGGAGTACGAAAATGTATCAGAACTTGAGACAATACTATTGGTGGAATGGCATGGAGGTGGATATAGCTAAGCACGTGGCTAAGTGTCTGACGTGCCAGCAAGTGAAAGCGCAGCATTGTAAACCCGGAGGATTGTCACGACCTTTAAAAATCCCAGAATGGAAATGGGAACATATTACTATGGATTTTATAATGGGATTACCAAGGAGCCAAAGAGGCCATGATTCTATTTGGGTGATTGTTGATAAATTGACAAAGTCAGCACACTTCTTGGCTGTGCGAAAGGACTTTGCATTGGATCGGTATGCTGAATTGTACGTACAACAGATAGTTCGTTTGCATGGGGTGCCAGTGACGATTATTTCGGATCGTGATCCTAGGTTTACCGCCAACTTTTGGAAAAGTCGGCAGACGGCATTAGGATCAAAGGTGCAGTTTAGTATAGCTTACCGTCCACAAACGGATGGCCAATCTAAGAGGACAATTCAGACTCTAAAGGACATGTTTCGGGCGTGTGTGTTGGATTTTCAAGGCAAGTGGGAAGAACAACTACCCTTGACAGAATTCGCATATAATAATAGTTTTCAGCAGAGCATGGGGATGGGGCTGTGACATTCTGAATTCGACCCACTTTCGGGATCAATGAAATGAATGTGTATTTCTCATTTCGTTTTAGTAAGTCTCGCTCAGAATTGATCACTCTCGGGATACTAACCAATAGGGAATGGCTAACTAGGAAAACGGTACGTGGACCCAAGAGCTCGATCGTGAATCGACCTTCGATTCCGAGGAATGACGAGAGAATATTTTGTACCAATGTGGGCCGATCCAAGGAAGGGTTGCGGATCGATTTGCCAACAACGTACGATCGGATCGCGGACGATTCCGTATGACCGATTGTGTGCGTGACGAACGATTCTAAACTTATTCCGATCACTCGCGACCTCCGAAACTAGTGATGGACCCTCACATTTTCTTGGTAATCAAGGCTACCATGGCTCGAGTAACCCTAGGTCGATACGCGTAACCCCTAAAAGCCGCCCGTTAGTAAGAGACACTAAAATCGTAATTGAGCGAAATTGATCGTTGAGTTGAATCCGGACTTGAGTGTCGAATTTCACGGACGTACATGACTAATTTTCAAGGACGGCATCATATTAGTGTGGCCAATCATATTTGAGATCGGTTTGGTCGGAAAATTTAATTTTTGACCGGGAGTAAAAAATTACCATTTTGCCCTTGAACCCTATGCCTTAATTCCGAAATTTGGAGGTTAATATGGACTTATTCAGCCCCAAGAGTGATCGAAATTCATGGACTCTATTGCCCCCATCACTTTTGCTCATTCCCAATTTTACCCCTAGATATTTTGGTCTAGAAGTGATCCTAGCCTTTGATTTGGGATAAGATTGATTGGTCTTTAAATTTCAGCCATTGGATTAGAATGTTAGTGGAGTGGGTATTCAAGTCTTTGTTAGTGGAGTGGTTCACCTAACCCACTCATGCATTTTGGATAAAACTCTCTCTCTCTCTCTCTCTCTTCCCTCATCCCCCCATTCGGCCGAGCACCCCCCCTTCTCACTCTCTCTATTCTCTCTTCTTCTCCTTGCAACGTGAAGCCAGCCCGCCGGAGCAGCCACCAGCCGCAGCCGTGCCGCCCCCGTCGAAGCCGCTCGCCACCGCCGACCCGTGACCGCCTCACGCACCACCACCGCCACCCTCACCCTTCCCCTCTCCTTTTCCACGCCTCACCACCATCACAGTCACCCCCTCTTGTCGTCTTACCCAGCCGCGGACTGCCAGCCCGTCGCCATTGCCATTCGCCGTCGTGGGAGCCGCTGGAGCCCCCTGCTTGTCCGATGTGAACTAGCGGCCCTCCAGCCCTTTTTCTCCCCCTAGTTCGGTTCCTTGGAGCGTAGGACTTGGGTGAGTGGAAACCCTAAACCCTAATTAGGCTTTTGTGCATTTTTAGGCAAGTTTAGGAGTTATTTAGGGAGATTTAGGGGTTATTTAATGGCTGGTGATTGGGGCTGTTGGTGAGGTACTTTGGTAGCCTAATGTGATGTTTTAAAGGTGATTTAGAGGCATATAGTAGTCTGTTTAATGGCTGAGTAGTGTGGGCTTGGTTGGACCATGTGTTGTTAGCCTATGGTTTAAATGTGATTTGCTAAGTGTGCCATGGTCGGACCATGAAGTGGCTGATTTATGCATGGTTGAAATTAATTGTGTGATGTTGTGATGTTATGGTGGACGCTTGATTTGGCCGAAGATCGAGGGACATTGTGAACCATAGGCACATGTGATTTTTTTTTTTTTGGTCAAAGAGGTAGCTTTCATTACTAAATCACGGAAGAAGCGCTACAAGGTTCAGAATCAGTACATAATAAAGCCCATAATGGGCGGGGGGGCTTAGACAGCCAATTGACGGGAAGTAAATTTCTTCGTTGAGCTTTGACAACCCAATCCACAGTCAAATTAGCTTCGCGGGGCTCATACTTAACTGAGACTCCATTAAGTTATGCCAAACTAGATTTGCAGTCTTCAATAATCGTCCGCACTGTCCATGGGTTTTGGACTTGGTAGGCACATGTGATTTAAATGGCTTAATATTATCATTTTTGTGTGCCAAATGGTGGACCGGGGCTGATTTACTTTGAACGGCGAATTGAGCATGTTGTTATGTTGGATTGAGTGAATAATGTGGATTCAATTGATGCCCCGAGTTTTGGATGATATGGCCATGATTTTGTGCATATTGAGTGTCGGCATAATATGTAAATCATGCGAGTTTGAACGAATGTCATTGAGCATGTGACCACCTAAAATGCCCTGAGGCGTCGTTTACGCGGGGTTTAGATAATAATTGATGAAGTGTGTACGTGTGGTCACATAAGCCCTGATGTGTTTAATGCGGGATATTGAACCCGTCCTGAGGCGTTTAACGCGGGATGATGCCCAGTTTACCAGATGATAGCCAACCTGAGGCGTTGTTCACGCGGGTTATGTCATGGACTTGAGGCGTGTTACGCGAGTCCCGAGCAGTGATAGATCTGATGCGTTTAACGCGGGTCGGAGATTAATTGGGAATTGGCACGTGTGCGAATTGTGCATTAATGAGTGCAAGTATGTGATTGGCAAGTGTTCGTGGCCAAGTGATATTGTGTATGTGCCATAATTGGTTTCTGTATTATTATTATGTGCCTAACCTGCAAAGTTGATTATGTGCTTGATTTGGGCCCGAGGGCCTAAGTCGTTCGATTACTCGACTGTGTGATTTGATAGTTACTTGTCTAGAGGTGCACGTTAGCCTAGTTTAGGTTTAGGGGGCCTACTTACTGAGATTCGTTCTCACTGTTGTAATCCCCAACATTTCAGACCCCCAACCTTGAGGATGGCCAGCGTACCGCTACGTTTCGGGATCCCGGACCATATAGAACGTTCGGTGATCGAGTACCCTGGTTGGAACGGGGAGGGCGGGCCACAGCTCAAGGCCCATCCATACCTTAGTTGGTGCTTTCGGGACCAGTCCGGCTTTCATGGGCCCCTTAGGACTTTTAACATTCCGTTTGACGGGTTAGGACGTTGGGACCCGCATGCAGCTGATGGGGAGGTAGTGAGCCCCGATACAGTATCCGAGGCGGATTCTGACCCCCGACCAGTCATCATAGAGTCCGACATGGATTCCGAGGAGGAGGAACCGATGGAGTGGGAGTCTGATTCCGATCCAGAGCCGATGGAGCTTGAGTCAGAGCCGGAGGAGGATCCAGAGGAGGAGCCGTTGGAGGTCGAGTCTGAGCCCGAGTCTATGGATTCCGAGTTCGAGTCGTCCGATGATTCATCCGAGTCTTCTGGTTCCGAATCGGATTGGGTACCACCTAGGGATTAGTTTAGAGCGTAGCTAGCGTTAGGGCCGACACTTTTTGAAGGGAGCCCTTTTGGATATAGTTCCTGACCGCCCTAAGCCACGAGTCCCTTTTTGATGATGGTGGCTTACTGACCCATTTTTGGCCTATGTATATTTAAGTTTCGAACGGATGTTGTAAATCCTCTTTATTAATATAAGTATGTGTTTATGAATTTGTTGTTGTGTTATCTTCCGTCGCTATCTGGGTTATGTTTATTTGTGTATGGGTGTTTGATCGTTTCTGCATGTGTATATTCTCTGATTTGGGGTTTTTGGGTCGGCGACGAGTCCTGGGATGTCGCACTAATTCGACCGCACAAGGGATGCCGCGTGCCGTAGGGTTTGGGGCGTGACAGGCGCCATTTGAAGCGCTGTATGGCAGGGCCTGTATAACGCCCGTATGTTGGGACGAAATTGGAGAAAGGAGTATAATCGGGCCAGAATTAGTTCAACAGTCAGTTGAGGCGGTTAAGATTATTCGTGAAAGGCTAAAAACAGCTAAAAGCAGTCAAAAGAGTTATGCAGACAGAAGGCGAAGACCTTTAGAATTTCAAGTAGGGGATCACGTATTCCTTAAGGTATCACCCATGAGGGGATTATCCCGATTTGGCAAGAAAGGGAAGTTGAGTCCGAGATACGTGGGACCCTTTGAGATTTTGAAAAGGATTGGAGATTTAGCTTATCGCCTTGCATTACCGCCAAATTTGTCGCAAGTGCATAATGTATTTCACGTGTCGATGCTGAGAAAGTATGAACCGGAGCCGACTCATATGTTGAACTATGAAGAGATAGAGTTGACGACAGGGTGTCGTATGTCGAAAGGCCAATAAGGATCGAAGATCGGAAAGAACGAGTTTTAAAGAACAAGACGATCCCGATGGTCAACGTTGTTTGGGAACATCACGAGACAGAAGGCGCGACTTGGGAAAGTGAGGAGCTAATACAACGTCAATACCCCTACTTGTTTGAGTAGTTAGGTTGAATTGTAAATTTCGAGGACGAAATTTTTATAAGGGGGGAAGAGTTGTGACATTCTCAAAATTTAACCCACTTGGGATTTATGAAATGGATGATTTTATGGACGTGCTTGTAGTTAGATCTCGCCCGGAACTGATCACTCCTGGGATACTAACCATTAGGGAATAGCTAATTAGGGATTTAAATTCGCATGACCAAAGAAACTCGATCGTGAACCGACTTTCGACCATAAAAATTATCAAGGTGACATTTTGAGCCAATGTAGGCCGATCCAAGGATAGTTAGGGATCAGTTCACCGTTATCATATGAGTGGATCGCGGGTGATTCCGCTTGACCACGAGATGAGTTGACGAACGACCCTAAACCTATACCAAATGATCGCGCCCGTCGGAACTAGCGATCTATCCTCGTGATTATATGACAACCGAGGTCGTCACGACCTGAGTGAACTTAAACGTGGCTTGATTCGGTATCGGCCACGAGTCGAATATGTGAATTTCCCGAAAGCCACCCGTTAGTTTGAGATACGCTCAAGTTACGTTAATTAAATTTAGTCATTAATTAGAGACCAAGTTTGGGCATTGGAAATTTCGAAGGTCACGACAGGATAATTGGACGACGTTGTTATTAGCGCGGTCAGCCGCAGATTTGTTCGGATTCTTCAGAAAATTCGAATTTTGGCAAGAAATGAAAAATGACCGTTTTGCCCCTGGGACTTTGCTAAGGCCAAGTATAATGTGAGAGGTGCATTTTGGTCATTTCACACCAACTTTAGAGATAAAAATTTTTGGACAATTTTGCCCTTGAAAATTTTGTGAAATTTCAATTTTTGGTAATGATTGATCTTGGCCGTTGATCTCAAGATAAGATTGAATCGTGGCCGTTGATTTGAAAATAGAGAGGAGGGTAGGATGGTCATTGCCTAGGGGTTAGACACCAATTATTGGTGTAAATTAGACTATTTCTCTCATTTTCTCTCTCTCTCTCACTCTCACTCTCTCGGCAATCTCTCTCTGCCTCACCCCTCTCTCGGTCGACCTCCCCCTTTCCCTCTCTCCCACCGTGAAGTGGCCAGCCGGCCACACCCTTCGCCGCCGTTCAACCGCCGAGCCGGATAGCCGCCGCTCGATCGTTCCCGATGCCGCGGCCTCGCCACCACCACCTCACCGTCTCTCTATCTTTTCCCGCCGTAAAACACCATCACCAGCCACCCTTTTTCAGCCAAGAGCATCCGAGAAACCAGCAGCCATCTCCGCCGATCGCCGCCGCTCGTGGACGCCGATGAGTCGCCGGTACCCCTTTTCGTGGGATGCCGATGCCGCTGCTGTTTGCTCTCTGTCCAGCCACCATTGACGCCTCGATTTCGCGTAGGATCACAAGTAAGTGATACCGTAACCCTCGCCTAGGATAACAGGTATTTTCGGGTTAGTTCGGGTCCGTTTTAGCAAGTTTTAGGGGTTATTCGTAGAGAAATGGTTGGACTGCTTTGGCTGAGTTGTTGAGATGAAATTGTGATGATTTTTGAGGTGGATTTGAAGTTAGAATTGGTTGATTTTGTGATTAGAATGATTACGAATGATTATTGTGGCTTATTGCGTGAAAAACGGGCCTAAATGTGCCGTTATAGTGATTTTCTGTGGTAGCCGAATCACTGTTCATTTTGTGGCCGAATTGATGCGTATTGGTGATTAAGATATAGTACGTGTTGGTTTGGGGGTTTTCGGTAGAAGTACGACGCCTGTGAATGGTGAAATTTGGCTTAAAATGCAAAGATTCGAGTTAAATTGTGCACGTGCGAATTTAATTGGTAAAACTGTGAGTTGGCATGGCTTACTGGTAGCCTGTATATGTTGGATGACGTGTGCGAATTGGTCGTATGAAATTGGCATGAGATTGGGTGCCGATGTGTTAACGTGCTCGCTTGGTCGCATAATCCCTGAGGCGTGTACTATAACGCGGGGAATTGAATCCGTCCTGAGGTGTGTACGGTAACGCGGGACGATGCCCAGTATTACCGGAAGACCGCCAACCTGAGGCGTGTTCGTTAACGCGGGTTGTGCCGTAGGTGGAGGATGTTGAACCTGAGGCGTGTTCTGTAACGGGGGCAAGAGACATAGCCTGAGGCGTGTATTATAATGCGGGCCAAGGAGTGTTGTGAAATTGAGACGGTCGTATGTGAACCGTGGATTTAAAATGGACCTGAGGCGTAATTACGCGGGTCGTGAGCAAATTTAATGAAAATAGTGTGGTGAGGCATGACCGAGTGTGTGAAATGCGGAATTGCAAATGCCATATGTTCGACTTGTGTTTTGGGCATGAAATTAATTTGGAATGTGCATGTGGTTGGAATTTATGTAATTGAGACTAACGTGCAGATTGTACGCATTAAAAGCCCAGGTAAGTGTAATTGTGTGCCTGTTATGTGCTTGTTGAGTGTTATTGTGTTTGGATTTGTCTGGAGGTACGTGTTAGCTTAGGTGGGGTTTATGGTGTTTACTTGCTGAGACGTGTCTCATGGTTGTTTAACCAAACAATTTCAGAACCCCGGCCTGGATCATGAATCTTCCACCGCCACCGCCTCAGCGTTTTGGTATACCCATGCACACCGACCATACAGTTGTAGAGTATCCTGTTGGAGATGATATGGCTTGGATTAAGCATACTACAATAGTCTGGGTAGATATAGGACAACTCCTGTGGCAGGCTCACAGCTATACAGCTTGGTGTTTTCGGGATGGCATGGACGAGTTTGATCCTGTTCGAGGCTTTGATGTCCCGTTTGAAGAAGTGGGAGATTGGGATTCGTCGGCTATACCCCCTCCCGATGGTGAGATGACTAGCCTTGATACTAGTCTCGCACAGTCAGGACATCAGCATGTACCTGCAGCACCCGAACCATCAGTGGCTGAGCCTGATCCGGAGCTGGAAGAGTCACAAGCAGGGTTTGACTTGATGGATGTAGATTTGGGTGCAGTGCCAGAGGAGGAACCCGAAGAAGAAGAGCCCGAAGAAGAACCTGAGGAGGAACCAAAGGAGGAGCCAGAAGAAGATCCAGAGGTAGAACCAGAGGATGAGCCAGAAGAGAAGTCTGAAGAGGAGGAGCGAATTGAGGTTCCGTTAGAGTTGGGTGATGAGGACAACCCGATTGAGATTGAGGCGGATTCTGAGTCCTCAGAGGAGTAGATGGCTCAGGGGGATTCAGACTTGGGTTCTGGGGAGTCTGACTCATAGTGGACGCCGTCTAGAGGGCGTAGGGGCTATTTTAGGGGTAGAGCGAACCTTTTGAAGTGTCCCATTTTTGGAGTTAGAGTATACCCAGACTATTGGTCCTTTTTGATATCGGTGGTGTGAACTTTAGAAGCCCGGTGTGCGTGTATATTTGGAAAGGATTGTAAATGGTGTATATTGTATAAGTTCGACTTGATAATGTATGTATAGTTTCTCTATTACCCCTTTCTAAATATTGTCTGGGTGTTGGTTGCTTCCGCTGGTGCCTTATATCTGGACGTGTAGTGTCGGCGACATCCTGGGACGTCGCGATATTCGACCATAGAGGTATGTCACGAGCTCGATGGGGTTCGGGGCATGACATATCTAGTTTCTCTATTTTTAATCTAAAGCACGCAAAAAGGTTTTTATCAATCACCATGAATTACTAGCAACATTTGTAAAATTCCATTTTAACCACGTGTTCTTTTTTTAGGTAAAATGGAAATAAGAATGATTTGGCATCTTAAATCCATTCTAAACCTTAAAAGGACACATGATTAAGAATGGTGTCACAAATGCTTGGAATAGGTACCCCTTTTCTATACTCCACTAAGATTGAAAAGACTCAATTTGAACACTTACAAGTTCTCAATACATCAAAATTGACTTTCCTCTCCTAAAATCACATGGGCCATTTAACCACTTGAAATTTTTTCAATCTTTTGAATGTCCTTACACAACAACATTCATTTGGACTTACAATGGAAATTGACCATATACATTCCATCTAAAATGTCTTAATGGAGCATAGAACCCTATTCGTTCGTTTCAACCTAAAAGGGCTACTCAACCAATCATTGATTGATTTCATGATGTTTGAAATGAATAACATAATTTAAAGGAAAGGACAAGGAACGACACTTACCATCATCGAGGCGATTTTTGTAAATCAACCACAAAGACATGCAGATGCAACAAGTGAGGTTTTGACGCCTAAGGGTATGATAAACTAAAGATTTGAGGTCACCATTTTAACGGACAAGGGATTCCATTCCAATAGGCACGCGACCTAAAGTAATGGAACATTATTCCGTCTTAGTGATCGATATGAATTTAAACGATCTAATGGACAATCGGCCCATTGTTTCGCCTAAATGCATACCTCCTAAAGGTAATCCTAATTGTAGCCCAGGTTGGGCCACGGGTGGTGTGTGCAAATGGTGTCGTGCTAAGGCTATTTAAAAGCATACATAGCAATTTATAACCAAAAAGTACTTCTAAAATAATCAATTCACATTCAACGCAACACCATCCTGCAAAACAAAGGGTTAAACAAAGACTACCCCCTTATACCTCCCACCTACAAAACCATTTAACACAATCATTAGTGGGACGTACCTTGGATCCTCGCGTGAGCACAAAACTCATGCATATCGTTCTAAACTAGGTCTAAGTCCAATAGAAATCCCCAGCGGAGTCGCCAAGCCTGTTGCGTCGCGCTCTTCGCGTGCCTTTGGAGGTACTTTCGTTTATCACGAATGAGGAAACTGTCCCCAAATGAGCTACTAAGGTCTGAAACGGATATTTCGCCCAAATGTCTCACAGACATCCCATTACTAGACGAACAAGGGTCTCTCCCATATCATATCTCACGAGACGGCGGATATTTATTTTTTAACTTTTTCTATTTAACCTAAATTTTGTTTTGGAGTTGCCACTGGGCCTTATTGGTCGACTAGAAACCTAATCGAGAAAGGGGAGAACCATCCCGATTTCTGCGAACCATAGATTACATGGTTAAGGGGACTTGATTACGCCAATGATCTCGAATCGAGATCCCTAACGCCCTTTCGGTACCAAAAACGATACAAAGTGTCTAAACGTGTCACGCGAGTTCTCAAAGCCTAGCCACTAATTATAACCGTTCTAATCGAAAGAAATCGACCAATCAATAAGGAAATGCACAAACAATTTCAATCAAACACAGCAATCCTAAAATGATCTCTAAAATAAAAATCAATCAAAATATCAAAACCCTAGTAAAGCCCTAAAGCTTGTTCATTCAATGAATTATGTGGTTTTAGGGTTTTTTAGGGGTAGAGACTCCTTTTGGGGGTTAAACCCTTTTTAGAGTTTTTTAGGGGTTAAAACCCCTTTTAATCCCCTAACTAAGGAGTCTTCAAAAAGACCACTTGAGCACCTCAAAAAATTTAAATTTCACTCAAAATAGGTAGCCATAGATATTCTAAGCCATTTTGTAAATTTTTGAAAATTTTGATTATTTTTTAATTTTTTTTTTTGGAAAAGTTCACCAAATTTCATACTTACCCCTAGGGAAGGTATGGAATTTGACTGAAAATTTCGAATTGAATGTAATCCCCAATTCGAGTCTTAAAATCCCTAATTTTCAATTAATTTTGGGGCTTTTCCATTCCTTTGTCAAATTGCAAAATTGGATTGACCAATATGAAAGTGAAGGTCCCAAAATCAATTGTTTTGAAGACACCAGAGCCTAAAAATGACTAAAAATGATTTAGTTGGATTTTTGACATAATTAGGGTATGAAATTACCCAATTTTGAGAAAAACACATTCCCAACCGAAATTTTGTAAAATTGAGAATGCAGTGCTGAAATTGGAATTAAAAGAATACTAATGGCTATTTTTGTGGAATTTTTGAATTGTATTTAATATTTTTCTTGATTTTTCACTCATTTTAGCAAAATGAAACTAAGGAAAAATTCACGAAAATTATAAAAAATTTAATTTTTTGTTTAGAAATAGGTTCTTGAGCATGGCCAAGGTTTTTTAATCCTAATTTTGTGATTTTTACGTAAATTTAAAAAATAGGCCAAAAATCAGGTGTTAACAAATTCTTTACTTTGTTCTGTTGTCTTTTTCATTGCACTATTGCTTGCATAGTTTCTAGTTTTATTTTGATTCCATATGCAATTTCAATTCAGTTACAATTTCCATTCATGTTGATGTAGTGGTAATACAATTTCTCAAAAATCAATAAAGTGTTCAATGTTTTGTTAAGGATGTATGGAAACAAAACCAAACCTATGATGAATATTGTTCTCACTCGTGAGACTTGAGGCTTTAGGTTTCTGTATTGCTCCCAGTTGTAAAAATGATTTTCAAGAGCAAGAATGTCCAAGGATATGAGAACTAGCTCTATCTCTCCATTCTTTCAAAATGGATTTTCAAAAGAGCTTTTCATAAAACCTCATGCATTGTTATACTTCATATGTGAATACTAACAATGTTTATTGCATATCAGGCATGAGCATTCACATATTCATAATAGGTTCTTATGTGACCTAAATCTTTCGGAAGAAATCACTTGTGATACTGAGAAAGTTAATGAAGATGAAGAATGGGTCAGAAAGGAGTGGATCCATCATGAAGAATCAAAACCACTTACATTATAGAAAACAGTTACTGTCAATCTGGGTAATGATGAAAATCCTAAAGAAGTTAAGATTGGAGAAAGCCTTTCTTCCAAAGAATAAAAGAGGATTACCAAGTTACTCAAGGAATATCAAGATATCTTTGCACGGTCTTATGCTAATATGCCTAGTCTTGATCCAAAGATTGCTGAACATGCTTTACCAATTGTTGACACCTGATTTTTATCTTATTTTTTTTTTATATTTTCAAAAATCTCAAAATTAGGACTAGAAATCTTGGCCAAGCCTAGAAACCTACTTCTAAACCAAAAATATTTTTTTTAACATTTTCTTGCATTTTCCTTTAATTTCTTTTAGTCAAAATAAGTGAGAAAATCAAGAAAAATAGCAAATAGAATCAGAAAATTCCATAAAAATAGTCATTAGTCTTCTTTTAAATCCAATTTCATTAATACATCATCAATTTTGAAAATTTCAATCGGGTATGTGTTTTTTCCAAAATTGGGCAAACTCAAACCCGAATTGAACAAAAAATGCAATTAAATCTTTTCTAGTCATTTTTAAGTCATAGTGTCTTCACAACAAATGATTCTGGGATCTTGAATTACATAATGGTCAGTCCAATTACATAATTGTCCAAAGAAATCAGAAAACCCCAAAATTCAATTGAAAATTAAGAATTTTGAGCCCAAATTGGAAATCATGCCAAATATGAAATTGTTGAACCATGAGACCATCGTTTCTAAGGTTAATCAGATGTGGGTAATTCAATTTTGGCACCAATTTTGCCTAATCAGGTCATTAAGACATCAAATTGAATAAAACCCTGATAACCCGAATACAAAAATTTAAAAATCTTGGACATGATTATGAAAAAAATTGGGGAAAATCACATATTTGGGTTCAAAATGTGATGGGGAATTCAATTTTGGGATTTAATTTGAAAAAATCGATCGAAATTGGGCTCAATTTGAGTTTTTAATCAAAACCCGGCTTTTCGGGTAGACCGGGTCAACCCGACTTGACCCGACAACCCGTCTTCTTCGCCCGGCTCGTCCAGAGCACAATGAACCCAAAAAAAAAAAAGCAATTCGACCCCGCTACTTCACTGACTCAAGCCGATCAAATAAACACGTGTTTAACCCTACTGATAGCTATAGAATCTACGGTTTTCGTCGAAGATCGATTACAACCGACTGGATGGCAGTGGCAACTGATTTTGGGTAGGAATTTTGATCAACAAAAACAAAGAAAAACTGAACATTGAGAAGGGAAGGTGTTCGACGAATTTCCGGAGAGAAAGAAGAGAGAGAAACATAGGAGAAAGAGAGTTTTCTAGAGGGAGAGTGAGTTGAGGCTTCCCGGATCGAGTGATCGATGCTTTACCGGCCAGAAAAGCGCTGGCGAATCGGCTCAAGTGGTGAGCCTCCTCACCTTGAATAGTCGGCCCGAAGCTGGTCGACTGAGCCTGAAAATCGGGCTCGGTCGACGTGCCTCGAGCCATTCCGGCAAATCCAAAGTCATCATCTTGAAGACGAAGTGTCGAGGAAGAGCTTTGTGATTGGGGATTGTCCTGAAAACATCTTTTGATCATCAAACGAAACAGGTATAGTCCTCTCCCAGTCACGGTTTTCCATATTTGAGAAATGGTGAACTTGAATTCAATTTTGCTGATCGTGCATTTTCTTTCACGAGTCCGAGTTTGTCAATGCTCAAAACATGTTCTGACCTCATTTTCATTGTTTGTTTGTACTTTGAATGATTGAAAATGCATTAAAACCGAGTCGGCAATTTCTGAAATTTTCGCCGGAGCTCCCACGCCTCGCCGGAGAGTCGTCAAGGCCTTAGGCCATTCAAGTAGGCTTTTCATTATCTTGTATGATGATTTGATTTTTGTTTTGAACGATCTAGATGCCTAGGGCGATTAGAATTAAGATTTACATTCTGGAAAAACTTGCCAAAACAGTTTACAAGTTAGGGTTTTTAGACCGATATTTCGCCGGCCGGCGAACGTCCGGTGGCACTATGATTAGGCTAGATCCATACTAGAATATATGGGCTCGATGATCGATCAAAAGAAATGGTGAGATAGTAGCCGGAAGGTCGCCGAATTCCAATCCAAAGTCACGGCCTTGAGAATGTTAAGGAAGGATGCATGCCCACCACCTGTTCGGCATAATGCCTCAATGAACAGGGGCGAAATGGCGCCGTTTTGGTGTCGCGTTCGCCGGAGAAGATGACCGGCGCAGGAGCCGGCGATGCTCGGCTCAGCTTGAACTGGGCCAGTCCGGTTCATTTTCCCGACAGGAAAATTTAAATAAAAATCCAAATAATAAAAAAATCTAAAAAATAATAAAAATCTAAAAAAATTCATAAAAAAATAAAAAATTCAAAAAATTCAAAAAAAATTCAAAAAAATAATAAATAAAAATTCAGAAAAATTTTGGAAGACATAAAAAAATTTCAGAAAAATAGGGAATACACAGAGAAAAAAATAAAAAAAAATCAGAAAATTCAAAAATTTTCAGAAAATTCAAATAAAAAATTCAGAAAATCTAAAAAATTGGAAAATTGGAAAATTCATAAAAATTTTCAGAAAATCATAAAAATCAATTCTCAGTTAATGAAATTCTCAGAAATTCAATTTCCGAAAAAAAAAATCAAAAATTTCAAAAATTCACAGAATGGTTCAAAAGCACTGTGGCCAACCTTAGAAAGTGAAATTTGAATTTTTGGAAGTATCCAAGTGGCATTTTTAGAAAATCTCAAATTCAGGGGTTATAACCCCTAAAATTCTAAAAAATACAAATCATGAAATGAATAAGCTTCTAAGGCTTCATTAGGGTTTGGATGTCCTGATTGATTTTCATTTTAGAGACCATTTAGGATTGATTTATTTGATTGATATTGATTGCGCATTTAATTCTTGATTGATTTTCCTCGCGATTAGAATGGATAGAATTAATGGGTAAGACTCGGAAACTTGCATGACACGTTAGACATCGTATCGTTCTTAGGTACCGAAAGGGCGTTAGGGATCTCAATTTGGGGATCATTAGCGTAACCAAGTCCCCGTACTCAGAATCTCTAGTTCGTAGAATCGTGGTATTTCTCCCGTACCTCGATTAGGTTTCTAGTCAACCTACCAATAATGACTAGTGGCGACTCCAAAATCAAAAAACTTAGATCAAATAGGAAATTATCATTCGCTGTCACGTGAAGTATGGTCTGGGAGAGACCCTTGCACGGAAATACCTCCTTAGCGCGCAAACCCCGAAAGTCCCAAAAAAAGAAAAGCGCGGCACGACAGGCTTAGTGACTCCACTGGGGAAGTTTCTTTTCTAAGTGGACTTAGGCCTTGATAGAACGATACGCTTGTGTTTTGTGCTTGCAAGGATCCTAGGTACGTCCCGCTAATGATAGTGTCAAATGGTTTTGCAGGCGGGTGGTATAAGGGGTGTAGTCTTTGCTAACCCTTGTTTTGCAGGATGGTGTTGGGATTGAATGTGGTTTAAATGAATATGAGAAGTGTTGTTTGGTCATTAATTGCTCTGCATGTCTTTAAATTGCTTTAGCACAACACTATTAGCACACACCACCCGTGGCCCAACCCCGGCTATATTTAGGATTACCCTTAGGAGGTATGTGTTTAGGCGAAACTATGAGCCGATTGCTCATGGGAGCATTTAAATGCAATACCGATCACCAAGGTGGAATAATATTCTATTACTTTAGGCCGATTGCCTATTGGAATGGAATCCCTTGTCCATTAAGGTGGTGACCTTGAGCCTTTAGCATATCTTACCCTTTTAGGCGTCAAAACTTCACTGGTTGCATTCGCTTGTCTTTGTGGTTGGTATACCTAAAACTAAACAAAAACGTTATGGTAAGCAAGTATCGTTCCATTTCATTCTTTTACAATTATGCAAGTTAGTTGGTACATTTTCAAAAAATACCTAAATGACATTCAATGCTTGGTCTAAATGCCCTTACATATTAGAATGCATGATTAGTGCGTCATACTCTATTTGACCATTCTTTCATTTTTAAATAAAATGTATAGGTCCATAGCGGATTTTCCATGTAATTCAAGTGCTTATTCGTTCATTTAAATGTATTCGAAGTTGTAAACCATAGTTTAGGACTTTATGGTCTAAATGAAGTATGACAGAATGGGCATTTACATCACACATTGAATTTGTCCATGATTTCAAGTACATGCTCTTTTAAGGTCTAAACGGACTTAAAGTGACATTTACATTACTTTCTAGACATGCAAGTGTATTTTACCTTCGTTTTACCTTAAAAGAACATATAATTGAAATGGAGGCATTAAAATCAATCGGCAATTCATGGTGAATAATAATCAATTTTTTTTTACGTGCTTTAGATTGAAATGGGGAAACTAGACATACAAGTCATTTCGATTCCAAGAAAGGAGGTTTTGGCATGATGGGTAAATATGACAAAAGACAATAAAGCATACGTGAGAGAAAGGCTCGGGTATTTGTTCAAACTCATCAACCTGGAGTACCAAGTGAGCTTAATTCAAGCATTATCCCATTTCTAGGAAGTTACCACTGCCACATTTCAATTGGGCGAGCACGAGATGGTACCTACACTAGAAGAATATAAGGCAACCATTGGGATTGATTTCGAGTCAAGAACCGTTGAGCCCCCATTTGGATTAAAACCCGTGAGTGTTATAGCTGAATTCTTAAACTTGAAGACCCCTCAAGTGGAAAAGTTGATTAAGTCAAATACCGGGAGATTTCCTCTATCTTACTTGGTGGCCAATTACTCCAAGTTGCCGAAAGAAACTGGAAATACTTCCGCGAGGGTTTTCATTCTTGCCTTCTTTCGATTCGTCTTATTCCCTACATCAAGGACCGGATTAAATCCTCTCATTGCAGTAATTGCTAGGCAAGCTTGCCTAAAATGGGACTTCTCCAATATACTCTTGGCGGAGACCATCATTTCCTTGAACAAATACCAAAATCAACAAAATGGTGTACTTCAAGCTTCAGCTGGGTTACTTTCTGTATGGTTTATTTCCCATATTCGACCTTGGGAACATTATATGCGCATTCGAGAGATCGACTCATCTACCAACCTTATTGAGAAGTATTCGAAACTCCAAGACAAAATGCCAAAATACTCTTTTCATGAGTAGGCAAACTTCATTAGAGCATTAACTCTCGACCAGTTTCAATGGAAAATTCAATGGCCGAAGATAGCGAAAGCTCAAATTACTACCCAAGATGGCAATTTGATGCCTTTGCTTGGATTGACCGGCGGAATTGCTTATTGCCCACTAAGAGTCATACGACAATTTGGAATGGTTCAACAAATTCCACCTATTTGGCATCCTTAGGAGTTCACATTTGAGATACCACAAAAATCCCTATTGGAAAAGGAAGGAAAAGAGCTGCGAATAAGAGTTGATGGAATCGTGAATTCCTTGAAGAAATCAACCAAGCAAATAGTACAATGGCCTGAAGATTTGGAAGGAGAAATGAAGCTCTTTTTGGCATCCAACGAGTATATAAAGTGATTGAAGACTAAGCAACCAATCGACGTCGAACCCTATGTACCCTTAAGTGTTACTACTCATTTCGATGAGCCATACATCCTAGAGTACATTGTGCCAAGCACGCCAGGTGGAGAGCCGTATGTTCCCGAAGAGGTTGTAATCGATGTGGAAGAATGGGAGACACTCTTGACACCTGATTTTTAGCTCATTTTTTTTTTCATATTTTCAAAAATCTCAAAATTAGGACTAGGAATCTTGGCCAAGCCTAGAAACCTACTTCTAAACCAAAAAATAATTTTTTTAGCATTTTCCTGCATTTTTTCTTAATTTCTTTTAGTCAAAATAAGTGAGAAAATCATGAAAAATAGCAAATGGAATCAGAAAATTCCATAAAAATAGTCATTAATACAACATCAATTTTGAAAAATCTCAATCAGGTATATGTTTTTCCCAAAATTGGGCAAAATCAAACCCGAATTGAACCAAAAATGCAATTAAATCTTTTCTAGTCATTTTTAAGTCATAGTGTCTTCACAACAAATGATTCTGGGACCTTGAATTACATAATGGTCAGTCCAATTGCACAATTTGTCAAAGAAATCAGAAAACCCCAAAATTCAATTGAAAATTAAGAATTTTAAGCCCAAATTGGGAATCGTGCCCAATATGAAATTGTCGAACCATGAGACCATCATTTGTAGGGTTAATCAGATGTGGGTAATTCAATTTTGGCATCAATTTTTCCTAATCGGGTCATTAGGACGTCAACTTGAACAAAACCCTATTAACCCGAATACAAAAATGTGAAAATCTTGGACATAATTATAATAAAAATTGGGGAAAATCATATATTTGGGTTCAAAATATGATGAGGAATTCAATTTTGGGGTTTAATTTTGAAAATTGGGTCATAATTGAGCTTAATTGGCAAATTTAGACCAACCCGGGTCTGCCGGGTCAACCGGGTCAACCCGACCCGACCCGGGTTGTTCATCTCCCTTACCCGACTCACCCAGAATGCCCATTAAACCCAGAAAAAACATTTCAAGCCCGTGACTTTGCCGATCTTTTCCAGCCAATTTGGCACGTGAAAATCGACTTGGCCAGCTGGCACCTGGGAACCGATCCAACCGATCGAAAGTCGGTTACAACGAACTTTGGGCAGGAAAAATCAGTGAACAAAAACCAAGAAAAACTGAACATTGAAAGAGGAAGGTATTCGACGAAATGCCAAGGAGAGAGGAGAGAGAGAATACGTGTGAATGAGAGAGAGATTGAACGTGAGGTGAGTAGAGACTCCCTAAGACCGAGCGATCAGTGCTTTTCCGATTGAAAAGCGATGACAAATCGGTCTCGACGGTGAGTTTCCTCACCGGCGAACTAGAACGAGAGTTGGCTGTGAACGCCTGACAATCGAGCTCGCCCGGCGTGCTCAGAGCCCTTTCGGCGAAGCCAAGACCACCAGTTGGAAGTTTGAGTGTTGAAGAACAACTCCACGGGCACCGCCTAGTCCAGGAACTCCGATTTGATTACATTCGAAGAAGGTAAAATCCTCTCAACGTCACGGTTTTCCAGAATTCCAGAAAGCATGATTTAGTTCAATCTTGCTGATTATGCAATCTTCTCTTAGATTTTGAGTTTCTGAATGCTTAGAATGCATTTCTAATCATATTTTGTGTTGTTTGATTGCATTTTTGGGCATTAAAAACGCATAAACCGAATTGGCCATTTCGTGAACTATCTCGCCGGAATTCAGAGGATCTCGCCGGAGCATCCCCATGGCCATAGGCCATCCAAGTTAGCATTTTCTCACCTTGTTTGATGATTTTATATCAATTGAGATCGACATAGACGGCTAGGGCGATTTGTATGATAATTTGTGGGCTTGAATATATGGTTTAGGATAGTTAGCAAGTTAGGTTTTTTTGGATCGGTTTTACGCCGGCCAGCAGAGGTTCGACGATGTGCTAAATGGATCGGACTGAAAATAGAATACACGAACTTTACAACGGATCAATCAGAATGACGAAATTCTCACCGGAAGGTCGCTGGAGAATGATTCAAACTGGCGGCCTCGAGAACATAGACTAAGATTCATGCCCATGAGGTGTTTGATAAAATGCCTTAGTGAACAGAAAGGAAAACGACGTCGTTTCTGGCGTCATGCTCACCGGAGGAGATGACCGGCGCTGGCGTCGGCAACGCACGATTCAGTTTAGCCAAATCGGGTTGAACCGGGCCAGTCCGGTTCATTTCTCGGAGGGAATTTTAAAAAAATAATAAAATTAAAAAATTCATAAAAAATTAAAAAAATTCATAAAAATAAAAAAATAAAAAAAATAAAAATAAAATATTTTGTAAAATCGGAAAAATATAAAAAAAATGAGAAATCGAAAAAATTTTAGAAAAATAGGAAATTCACAGAAAAATTAAAAAAATTAGAAAATTCATAAAAATTAAAAAACTTTCAGAAAATTCATAAAAATTCAGAAAATTCAAAAAATACAAATAAAAAATGTGAAAATTTTAGAAAATCAATAAAAAATTGAAAAATTGGAAAATTCATGAAAATTTTCTGAAAATCATAAAAATCAATTCTCGGTTAATGAAATTTTCAAAAATTCAATTTCCAAAAAAAAAATTAAAAATTTTAAAAATTCACAGAATGGTTCAAAAACACTGTGGCCAACCTTAGAAAGTGAAATTTGAATTTTTGGAAGTGCCCAAGTGGCATTTTTAGAAAATCTCAAATTCAGGGGTTATAACCCCTAAAAAACCCTCAGGCTCTGTTCGTTTGGCGGAAAATATTCTCCCGGAAAACATTTTCCGGGTTTTCCGGTGTTCGGGGGGCGGAAAACATTTTCCGTGGGAAAATATTTTCCTTCCACCCTTCACAAAATAGCCTAAGTCTACGGAAAATGACTTCCGCTTCTTCAAAAGCGGAAATCATTTTCCGGAGCTTCTTCTTCTTCTTCTTCTTCACTAAGGTCGCCGGCCGCCGCTGCCGCCGCCAGTCGCCGGCCGCGGCCGCCGCCGCCGCCGCTGTCGGACGCCGGATGTTGGCCATCGGTCGCCGGCCTCCGCTACCGCCGTCGCCGGTCACCGGCCGGCAGCGAAAAATATTTTCCGAAACTTTTTCATATTGGTCGCCGAACATCGGAAAATTATGTTCCGGAAAAATATTTTCCAGGAAAATGACTTCCGAAAAAATATTTTCCAAAAGAAGAATATTTTTCGCCAAACGAACGGAGCCTAAAACCCTAAAAAAGTGCAAATCATGAAATGAATAAGCTTCTAGAGCTTTATTAGGGTTTGGATGTTTTGATTAATTTTCATTTTTAGAAACCATTTAGGATTGATTGATTTGATTGACATTGATTGCGCATTTAATTCTTGATTGGTTTTCCCCGCGATTAGAATGGATAGAATTAGTGGGTAAGCCTTGGAAACTTGCATGACACGTTAGACATCGTATCGTTCTTTGGTGCCGAAAGAGCGTTAGGGATCTCGATTTGGGATCAATAACGTAACCAAGTTCCCGTACTCAGAATCTCTGATTTGTAGAATCGTGGTATTTCTCTCGTACCCCGATTAGGTTTCTAGTCTACCTACCAATAATGACTAGTGATGACTCCAAAATTAAAAAAACTTAGACCAAATAGGAAATTACCATCTGCTGTCACGTGAGGTATAGTTTGGGAGAGACCTTTACACGGAAATACCTCCTTAGTGCGCAAATCCCGAAAGTCAAAAAAAATAGCGCGGCGCGATAGGCTTGGCGACTCTGCTAGGGACTTACCTTTTCCAAGTGGACTTAGGCCTAGATAGAACGATACGCTTGTGTTTTGTGCTTGCAAGGATCCCAGGTATGTCCCGCTAACGATAGTGTTAAATGGTTTTGCAGGCGGGTGGTATATGGGGTGTAGTCTTTGCTAACCTTTGTTTTGCAGGATAATGTTGAGATTGAATGTGGTTTGAATGAATTTTAGAAGTGTTGTTTGATCAACAATTGCTATGCATGCTTTTAAATTGCTTTAGCACTACACTATTAGCATACACCACCCGTGGCCCAACCCCGGCTACATTTAGGATTACCCTTAGGAGGTATGTGTTTAGGCGAAACTATGAGCTGATTGTTCATGGGATTGTTTAAATGCAATACCGATCGCCGAGGTGGAATAATATTTCATTACTTTGGGCCGATTGCCTATTAGAATGGAATCCCTTGTCCATTAAGGTGGTAACCTTGAGCCTTTAGCATATCCTACCCTTTTAGGCGTCAAAACTTCACTGGTTGCATTCGTTTGTCTTTGTGGTTGGTATACCTAAAACCAAAAAAAAATGTCCTGGTAAGCAAGTATTATTCCATTCCATTCTTTTACAATTATGCATGTTAGTTGGCACATTTTAAAAAAAATGCCTAAAATGATATTGAATGCTTGGTTTAAATGCCTTTTCATTTTAGAATGCATGCTTAGGGCGTCATACTCCATTTGACCATTCTTTCATTTTTAGATGAAATGTATAGGTCCTTGGCGGATTTTCCATGTAATTCAAGTGCTTATTCGTTCATTTCAATGTATTCGAAGTTGTAAACCATAGTTTAGGACTTTATGGTCTAAATGGAGTATGACAGAATGGGCATTTACATCACACATTGAATTTTTCCATGATCTCAAATATATGCTCCTTTAAGGTCTAAACGGATTCAAAATGACATTTGCATTACTTTCTAGGCATGCAAGTGTATTTTACCTCCATCGTACCTTGAATAGACATATAATTAAAATGGAGGCATTAAAATCAATTGGTAATCCATGGTGAATAATAATCACTTTCTTTTACACGCCTTAGATCGAAATGGGGAAACTAGACATACAAGTCATTCCTATTCCAAGGAAGGAGCTTTTGGCATGGTGGATAAACATGACAAAGGACAACAAAGCATACGTAAGGGAAAGGCTCGGGTATTTGTTCCAGCTCATCAATCTGGAGTACCAAGTGAGCTTAATTCAAGCATTATCCCATTTTTGGGAAGTTATCACTGCCACATTTCAATTGGGCGAGCACGAGATGGTACCTACACTAGAAGAATATAAGGCAACCATTGGGATTGATTTCGAGTCAAGAACCATTGAGCCCCTAGTTGGATTGAAACCCACGAGCGTTATAGCTGAATTCTTAAACTTGAAGACTCCTCAAGTGGAAAACTTGATCAAGTCAAATACCAGGAGATTTCCTTTATCTTACTTGGTGGCCAATTACTCCAAGTTGCCGAAAGAAACGGGAAACACTTCCGCAAGGGTTTTTATTCTTACCTTCTTCGAATTTGTCTTATTCCCTACATCAAGGACCGGGTTGAATCCTCTTGTTGCAGTAATCGCTAGGCAAGCTTGCCTAAAGTGGGACTTCTCCAATATGCTCTTGGCGGAGACCATCATTTCCTTAAACAAATACCAAAATCAACAAAAGGGTGTACTTCAAGCTTCAACTAGGTTACTTTCTATACGGTTTATTTCCCATATTCGACCTTAGGAACGTTATATGTGCATTCGAGAGATCGACTCATCTACCAACCCTATTGAGAAGTATTTGAAACTCCAAGACAAAATGCCAAAATACTCTTTTCATGAGTGGGTAAACTTCGTTAGAGCATTAACTCCCAATCAGTTTCAATGGAAAATTCAATGGCCGAAGATAGCAAAAGCTCAAATTACTACCCAAGACGGCAATTTGGTGCCATTGCTTGGATTGAGCGGAGGAACCGCTTATTGTCCACTAAGAGTCATACGGCAATTCGGAATGGTCCAATAAATTCCACCTATTTGGCATCCTGAGGAGTTCACATTTAAGATACCACAAAAACTCCTATCGGAAAGGGAAAGAAAAGAGCTGCGAACAAGGGTTGATGGGATCGTGAATTCCTTGAAGAAATCAACCAAGCAAATAGTTCAATGGCCTGAAGATTTGGAAGGAGAAATGAAGCTCTTTTCGGCGTCCAACGAATATATAAAGTGGTTGAAGGCTAAGCGATCAATCGATGTCTAACCCTATGTACCCTTGAGTGTTACTACTCATTTCGATGAGCCGTACATCCTAGATTACATTGTGCCAAGCATACCAGGTGTAGAGCCGTATGGTCCCGAGGAGGTTGTAATTGATGTGGAAGAATGGGAGACACGAGCCAAGGAATATGAAGAAGCCGAAGCTACCTTAGCTAGCAAGAAGCCTAGACTTGTTTAAGCTAGTGTTCCCCTATTTTGATGAATAGCATTGTAATAAAAAATTTTCAAAATTGAAACAATTGCTTAATGAACAATTGCTTAATGAAGTTTCAAAGTATGTTTTGTAAAGAATCACCATAGATTACAATTCTTTGAATTGTATGATTACTTGAGAATGACATTGATGAAGAATTTTATACGAAGCTAAGGCTTATATGAAATTTCTTATCTTTGACAATCTCATGAAACCATACAATTAAAAGAATGTATGGTTTCATGATCATTTTACTATGCTGATATCGGGTCTTTTTGGCGAAACAGGTTGTTTAGCAACGGAAGGTAAAAGACCTCAGACTCGCTTACAAGTTAGAATGGCAGAAGAAGAAACCCGTACTCGACTAGCTGAAGTCGAGAATCAAATGACCCAAATGGCTACAATGATGGCAGAAATGAAGGCACTTATTCTTACATCCCGTGGACAATATCCTACTACTCCTAATGTGGGAACTTCAAACACTACTGAAACACCGATTGAAGAACCAGCCAGAAATAAAGAACCGGTTCAAGAAAATCCTCCAAAGACTACGCCTGAGGTGATAAATTTGGAAGAGGATGATCAAATTAAGAAGACGTCCAAAACGAAGAATGAAGAAGAGGTCAAGAGATTGGCCAAAATTGAAGAATGCTTAGCAAGTCAAGGCTATAAACTTCAAAGGTTCGACAAGTTCTTGCTGTATGCGAAGGTGGTTGTTCCATAAAATTATAAAGAACCAGAGTTCGTGAGCAAGTATGATGGCACTGGTTGTCCCAAAAGCCATTTGAAGTATTATCTCCGTAAGATGGCAAGATATTCAGATAACACGCTACTTCTTATTACCACATTTCAAGATAGTTTGAGAGGAGCAGCCCTTGCATGGTATACAGCCTCAACATAAAGGACTTCACTTAATGGGATCACTTGGCGGGAGAATTTCTTCGCTAGTACAAGTTTAATGTTGAAGTACTTCCAACTAGAAAAGATTTCGTCAGAACCGAGAAACGGAAGAATGAAGGATTCAGAGCCTATGCTCAGAGATGGAAAGCTGTTGCCTCACAAGTAAAGCCCGCCATAAGTGAAGATGAGCTCATTGAGGTCTTCCTAAAATCATTGCCAAGTAAGTATTATGACAAGCTTCATGTATCAGGCTGTCAAACATTCACCATGTTGGTAAAAGTGGGTGAGAGAATTGAATGGGGATTGAAAGAGAAGAAAGCTCAAGAAACAGCAGCATGAAGGCCTTACCTCAGGAAAAAAGACAAAGAGCCCATCCGAGAAGTGGCTATGGTGTCTAGCCCAAATACTCATCAAGCATCATTTCCAAAGCAATCAAATGTCATTTGGAAAAACCCAAGGCAGTTCGAGCCAAATAAAAGGCCCATGAGGCAATACACATCGTTGCCCCGACCCTTGTCAAAGCTATTACCAATGCTTCTAGAAAGGCATTTGGTGACCAAAGAAGTACCGAGAGACAATCCTGCAAGATTTTCTTGGTACGATGAATCAAAAACCTGTACCTATCACATGGAAAAAAGGGGACATGATGTAGATAATTGTCCCACTCTAAAGTACAAGGTTCAACAACTCATTGACAAGAAGATATTGAACTTCCAAGAGCCTGAGCCAAATGTACATCAGAATCCTCTTCCTGAGCACAATACGGTAAACATGATCAAGGATGAAGAAACAGTGATCAAGTCTGACAATGAAGATGAATATGAGGTCAAGATTAAAGCTTCTCGATTAGGAGATGCCCCCTTTCATCAAAAAGCGCTCCTAAAAGGCGAGATCATAGACAACTTAGGAGAAGACTCCGGAAAATATAACTTTCAAGTGAAATATACCCCACCGCCATGGGCATTCAAAAATAAAGTAATTGTACCCGATGGCTGGGGTGGTATGGATGATGAAATCAGCCCTGAGGAGAAAGCCCTGTCTAAGAAAGAAATGCTCCAAGATAAAAAAAGATAAGGATGAAAAGAAGAAAGAAAAAGTCAGACAGGGTGAAAGACGTTTCACCCAGGAATCATCCAGGGAAGGTGAAACCGTAGACTTACTCGGTCAAGACAGCGGTAAATACAATTACCGTGTCAAATATACTCCACCACCATGGGCGTTCAAAAATGAAGACATTATACTGGACGGATAAGGTGGCATGGACGTGGTCCCGATCAATCAACTAAATCTCGAAGAAAATGAAGATCGAGAAGAGAAAAAGAAGAAAAAGATTCGCCGAGGTGATAGGCGATTTGTTCGAAAAGCACGAAGACAAGGTGAAGTTGTTGATTTTCTAGGTCAAGATAGTGGCCGGTATAATTACCGTATCAAATATACATCCCCTCCGTGGACATGCAAGAACGAAATGATCACACTTGATGGCTAGGGTGGAATGGATGCTGATGAAGCCAATAGAAGCATGGTATCCATGATTACACCATTTCTGATCAAGCTTGATGAGGTAGATAAATATAAGAAGGAAGAAGGTCCTGTCGAACTAATCACTATCCAACTTCACATTGATCAGCTAAGGATCGAAGAAGAAGAAGCACAGCCTGTGATTATCACTCTCCCTCCAAAAGCAAAGTTTGATACTAAGTGTGTACCTTGGGATTACTCTCCCAAAGAAGTTGATGCTATAACCTGATCGGGGAGATGCAATGTCCCGAAAGAAGGTGAGCACGAAAAGAAAGGAGTAACCGAAGAAGATGTCAAACAATTGCTTTCAGTCATGAAGACGAGCAAATTTGAGGTAATTAAACAGCTAAGAAAGATGCCGACACAGATTTCTTTGTTGGATCTCTTCAAAACTTCAGAAAGCCACAAAATAGTGCTTATGAAGCTTCTCAATGAAGTGCACGTCCCGAAGATAATTAATGAAGTACAATTGGAAGACTTTGTTGGCACTATTCTTTTGAAAGATTAAATTGCCTTCTCCGATGAAGATTTCCCAATCGACGAGTGTTCCCATAATAAGGCGCTATATATTACCGTCAAATGCAAGGGCAAAGAGGTATCACATGTGCTGATCGATAATGGTTTCGCACTTAATTTATGTCCACTAAGCACACTGCATCGCTTGGGGATTAGCGAAGAGCTCATTAAACCTTCTAAGGTAACTGTGCGTTCGTTTGATGGAATGAAGAAAGACGTTATTGGCGATATCCAGCTCGAGGTAAACATAGGCCCTGTGCCTTTTCTGATTGACTTCCAAGTAGTGGATATTCCGAGGACTTTCAAGTTGTTACTCGGAAGACCTTGGATTCATATGGCTGCTGCTATTCCTTCAAGTCTCCATCAGAAAGTCAAGTTCGTCATTAATGGTAAGATGATCACCATACACGGGAAGACAGATTTCACCACTTACAAAGAGAGTGCAATACCGTATGTCGAACCCGAAGTGAAAGAAGAACCAAGTTATCATTCTTTCGAAATGATCTTAATGGTGCAAATTCCTGCTGGTTGCATCATAAAATCCCCGGAGTTCTCAACACCATCCATTATGTCTAGAAGGGTGTTATGCAAGTATGGATTTACTCCCGGTATTGGTCTTGGATCCAAATCCCAAGGAATCAAGGAACCTATCACTCCGCTTGCTATAAGAATGAAACACGGAGTAGGTTATATTCCAGATAGCTCTAAAGATCACCATGGAGGCCAAGGACCATGGAGGCTGTAGAAACCGAGGTGATCATATCATTAATCCATCTATATTGAAGGGCAAAGCTAAAGAGCTTCCCTATCATCAGATTCACATCAAGGAAACTTTTCCTGGACTTTCCAAGCTACTTTAAGAAGAAGACTTACATGCAGAGGAAGAATCTGTTCTGCTAGGTTTATTCGAAGAGAATACCATTAACGTTATCATAACCGAAGCAGAAGATACCTACGCACTGAAGTAGGAAGATTATCTTGAACTTTTGTTACTAGCTTTTTCCATTGCATTTTGTTGATTACAATTTCAAATTTCTTGTGATTTCATTTGTAATTTTAGTTCAGTTGCAATTTACATTCCTATTGATATAGATGTAATCACGTCTTTCAATTCAATAAAAGTGGTCAAATGTTTTGTTAAGGACATGTAGAAACAAAACCAAACCTATGATGAACATTATCCTCATTCGTGAGGTTTGAGGCTTTGGGTTTCTATATTGCTCCTCATTGCAAAAATGATTTTAAGAGCAAGGAAGTCTGCTGATATGAGGACTAGCTCTGTCTTTATATTCTTTCAAAATAAATTTCAAAATGAATTTTCAAACGGTTTTTCATAGGACCACGTGCGTTACTTAAGTAAGGTTAATGGGATGGATTTGTGACTTAAGTAAAAGTTTGTGGTTTTTTATGAGACTGTTAAAATGTTAAGATAAAATTAGGACAAGACCTAAAGTTGGAGATTTTTTATTTGACAAAAAAAAAATTATTGTAGAATTAGGACAACACCTAAAGTTGAGGGGTTTATAGGGAACAAAAAAAATTTTACGATAGAATTAAGGCATGACTTAAAGTTTGAGGTTTTTTATGAGATAAAAGTTAAATTTTATGGTTTTTTAGGATATTAGACCTAAAAAATGTGTTTATGATTCATTTTGACTGTTTTGCCTGCGAGGTTGTGAACTTTCTAATTCAGGCGAGAGGTGATCTAGAAATCATCCCTTTAAAATACACTTACTTTATTTGCGAATGATTGCTAGCTCTTGATTGAGCTTTAGATGATGATCTGATTTTGAATCACAAATTATAGTGATTGCCAACGGATTAAATGAAATCCAAGAGTCATTTTCAGAGAGGCATACTCCAAATCTAACCCCCTAACTTGCGCAGTTTTTGTAATTGGATTCTCGAAAGAAGATTCTGAGGACCCAATTGCAAAACTTGCTCGAGTTTGGAGGACTGAATTTACAATTATCCTTTCAGAAATTTGGACCCGCATTTATCATTATTATCCACAAAATTAATGGATCGACGCCCATGGCAGATATTTTGGTGTCCGTTGAAGCTCTATCGAGAGTCCATCGTTAATGGCAGTCATCTTCCGCCACTTCTCGCTGCTCTCCCCACTCCCTCCGCCGCTGCCGCCGCCGTCGCCTCCTCAGTTCCCGCCTCCTCGCTCTTCCTCCGCTCGATTCGCAGCTGCTTCTTCTTCTTCCTCTCGATCGCCGTCTCCGGCGTCATCAATGGAAGCTGCGGACAAGTTCATGGAGTTCCCTCACGTGTTGGCACCGCACCGGAGCCTGATGATCGATCTCGTGTCCGCGGCGGAGGAGCGGCTGGGCTCTCAGCTGCTTCCCTTCGCCCTCCCGCCCGACGTCCGGTGCTACCAGAACGACGCCGGCTCGGCTCGTGGCTCTCTCTACGTCAGGCGCGGCCAGGGTTCCTCCAAGGTATGATTCGGCTCTTCAGTCTTCGGAGATGTGGTCCGCGACGGAGTGTGGTGGTGAAATTGAAGGTGACGAGAAGAGTTTGTGAGTCGTGAGAGAAGCTTGGGAGTGGAGTTCACACTCCTGTCTGTAGACTCAGCATCATATGGTCATTGGTAGAGATTGTATACGAGTCGTCACTATGACAAAACTCACAGCTTGAACGACCATAGTCTTAAGTTCTTTTGTCCAATTTTGCTGGTAGATTGAGACTGTGTTTTGCATAAATTCCACCCAGAAGGCTTATAGAGGTGTCTATCTCCTAGTTATTCCACAAAGCATAGTGTATGTATGTATGTGTTTAATCCATGCCGAGGTTCTCGAGAAGTTTCATTCATGTTGCGATAGCTGCTCACGTGCAAAACGGATTTATCTTTGCGTTTGGATTAACCGTGAATCTTCTCATAGAGGATAATACATGTGGTGTGAGATTCCACGAGCCTTGATGAATGGATAGCTTGGCAATAAATACTTCACGTGCATGATCGAGTTCTTGTTCTATAACCGAATAAGTTCTAGAAGAGAAGCTATCTCATCCGCTATGATAGAAATTTAGCTGCTCTCCATTTTAATTTAGTCTGCTCATGCCTAGATACTATGACCTCTTATGGATCGAATCTGGGCCAGATGAATTGCGAGGTCCAGTTTTTAAGTTCTTGGCGGCAGAAATTGCGGCGCTCTTTGGAGGTCCTGCTCTGATACATTTCCTTTGCGATGCTCTGGAAATGGAAGGCCTCAACCTCATCAAAGCAATCTCTTTGCTTGGCTGTATAGGCAATAGATAACGAACTTATTCTGTCTGCCAGTATTTTGCTATTGCTTTCTGGAGTCCCTTGATTGCTTTGGTCTCCAGCTTTTTACCCGTGAGGAAAGTTTTCGTAAAACTGATGTTCTGGTGACACAGTCTGATACAGCAATTAAATTCTTTCAAGTGCAGATAAAATTATTTATGTTCACCGTCCTTCTCTGGAACTATGGTTTATATCCATCCGAAACATGTTGGTCTGTGATGATTATGAACCTGCACCAAAGTCAATCATTTGTAGATTATGGTGATATATAGACCATATAGGGAAATTTTAGTTCAGTTCTTGGAAAAATGTGTTGTTTGTTTAATTATTTGTTTTGGTTTGTCAGGTTGATTTTTTGTTAGGAAGTTGGCTAAACTGTCAGCTTCCAACTGGAGGATCGCTGAACATAACCAGCCTTTCGGCCTACCTCAACAATTCAACCGATGCTCCAAATTTTCTGTTCGAGCTTATACGGAGCAGCCCAACGTCACTGGTCCTAATCCTTGATTTGCCACCTCGCAAGGACCTCGTAACTTCCCCCGACTACCTTTCAACATTCTACGAGGAAACCGAGTTGGAGTCCTGCAGGCAAGTGCTCGAGAAACTTCCAGAGGCTCAGCCTTATTTCTCCTCGGCCCTTTACATACGATGCGTAGTGTCTCCCACGGCTATCATGCTTCGCATAGAGAGCGAGGCAGGTAAAGCGGAATGCTTGGATGAGATTGTCGAGAAGTACGTCTCTCCTGTTGCCAAAGAAGTCCTGGGAATATGGTTGGACAAATGTGCCGCCGTGGATAGAAACGTGGAAGAGGAGGAGAGAGCATACTTAGAGAGAAGGGACGGTATAATTAAGAGGAAAACTATCGAGATTGACCTCGGGTCCAGCTTTCCAAGGTTGTTTGGGACAGAGATAGCAAACAGAGTCTTGGATGTGCTGAAAGAGGTTTATGGTGTATGAACTGACGAGCCATGCCGCTGGTGTAGCAATTCTCTCCCATGGGGGAACTTCTGTAAGAGCCACTCTTATATTTACTTCTCAAATTAGTGGTAAAGTTCACCTGTCATTAAAGAGTAGACCCGTTCAGAGTTTCGCCCTTTCTTGGATGCAGGATTGAACCTGAAGGGGATGAAGGCCAAAGGTTCGATAGTCCTGCGACATTCGAGCTGTGTTCAGTATGGACCGAGCGAACTAGGCCAGCATTCTCAAGGAAAATCAAGATCGATGAACAGGATTAAGGTTGTGTGTATTCACAAAGCTCTCATGGACAGCGTCCGAAGCATTAGTTTGTATGACATGAATGTTCAAACTCTCATGTCAGCTAAGATGAAGTATATGAGGTGGATGTATCTAATCTTTCGACGACGATGTTAAATCCAACTGAATTGCCCGTCTTGTCCTACGAGTTGTTCGAATAGAATCGTGTACTCGTATCGATGCTCTCCAAATGGGCTGTCTTACCGCATCAACAAATCGTGAGGCGAAACCAAGAGGATCGGAACCGGGGAAAGCATGAAATGGGTTCTCATTTGCCGGACCTGTTTGATAAAAATTTCAATTTTGGGAATGACGATTGCGCTCCATTGCTTGGTAACTCATATTAGGAGCTTTCATAACAACAATTTGTAAATTTTGAGAGCGAAATTACGGCACGAAGGTTAATTAACGTGATTTTTAAGCTGTACACAGTTTACTAATTGTAGGGGAAAAAGCCACAAAAAATTTTAAAACTATATCAGCTGTGATGCATTTACCATAAATTCTTTTTGTATTTATGCGATACATTCATCTTTCGTCAAAATTTTACTTACATAACACCCACGTGGCTTAAGTGAAATAAATGGCAAATATGCTACATAAGTACAAGTCGCAAGAAAAATGTTTAGGTAAATTGGGATTTTTGACATCACAAGGTTCCGGGGCATAGTTTGAATTTTTTTTTTGTAATATTTTTTCTAACTTTATTGATATATTTATTAAAATCTCCCTACATTTTCTCCATCGCCAATTCCAACCGTGTCGAACTCGATGATTTCTTTCCCCTATTTACTCAACTCATCATCATCGTTCACCATCTTCCGTCGGCAGTGAATTCTCCAAAATGGCGTTGATATAAAAGATGCGACCACGACCCGCGACATGCTGTCGAACTCCCCCATGGCTCCACGCTTCACGACTCTCCCGCGTGCCTCCGAAGACCTGACCTTCGCGGCGCCTGAACGATGCGCTCATGGCTCCAGTTGGCTCCGGCTCCGGCACCGTTGCGCCCGCACATTGAAGCTCTGCAGAGACCCCGAGCGCCTGAAGCCCCTGAAGTGCCTCCTGATCGTGAGTGGACTCGCTGAGGAACGTCTCTTGATCGGCGAGCTCGTCAAGTCCTGTTTCCGTTTGGGTGATCCCTGTTTAGCTCTGTCTTCTTTCCGGGGCACCCGCAGAGTGACCCTGTCGTTGCAGAATTCGATGGTCAGGGGCCTCTGCGATCTTGGGTTGTACGAGCAAGTGATGCGGGTTTACGGGAGGTGTCGAAGTGCTGGTTGCCCGTCGGACAACTTCACTCTGCCTTTTGTGCTCAAGGCTTGTTCCGCTCTTGGTGCCCTTGATGTTGGGAAGGAGATACACTGTGTTGCTTTGAGAGCTGGGTTTGAGGCCAATGTTGTGGTGCAGACTGCGCTGCTAGATTTCTACGCGAAAACTGGTCGTTTGGAGGTTGCAGACAAGCTGATTGATTTAATTCCCGAGCCAGATTTGGTTTCTTGGAACGCCCTGATTGCTGGCTCTTCTCTGAATGGCCTTCATAAGAAAGCGCTGGAGCTTTTCGGGAAGATCCGTGCGATGGGATTGAATCCTAATGTGAGTACTCTGGCCTGTATAATTCCGGCATGCACGTGCCTAGGACGTTTTGACATTGGCAGATCTCTCCATGGACTTGCATTTAAATCTGGGCATTTATCGAATGGATATTTGGCTCCTGCTTTGGTGTCAATGTATGCTATAGATGATAATCTATGTAGCGCAAGAGATATGTTTGAGTCTCTTCAAGAAAAGAACGTGGCTGTTTGGAATGCTTTGATTCACGCTTACAAGGAGAAAAAGAAGGCACTTGATGTGTTTGAGATATTCCATCGAATGATTCGATTGGGAATACAGCCTGACGTTGTCACGTTTGTGTGTATCATCGCTGCATGTGAAAATCTGCATGATTCTGTTCATGGTAAATGCCTTCATGCTTTAACAATGAAACATGGAATAGGTTGTCAGATATCAGTGGGAACCTCCCTCGTATCATTTTATGCCAAGCATGGGGATATAAATTCAGCCAAGTCGCTTTTCGATGATATGCCCGACAGAAACTTGCTGACATGGAATTCATTAATTTCAGGTTATGTGCATAACAGGCTATTGGATGAAAGTCTGGCTGTCTTCTCTGAAATGCAATTTGTAGGATTGACTCCAGATCCTGTTTCAATTGTTAGTATTGTTTCTGCATGCTCCAAACTTAAATCCATTTTATTGGAAAATCTGCCCATGCATTTAGTGAGAAAATGGATGTTGTCTCTAACCTTAACGTGTCAAATGCTCTCCTGGCATTTTACTGTGAATGTCATGACCTTTCTTCCTCATTTGCTCTATTTAACAGAATGGCCTCAAGAGACATTGTATCATGGAATACTTTAATTTCGGGGTGTGTACGCACTGGACAAATTGAAAAAGCGTGGGAGCTCGGTCGCCTAATGCAAAAGGAAGAAATGAAGTTGGATTTTGTAAGTCTAATAAGTATTCTCCCAAGTTATGTTTCCATTAACTATTTGCTGCAAGGGATGATTCTGCACTGTTACGCCATCAAAATGGGGTTCACCTGGGACGTTGCTTTAGTAAATGCTCTCATTAGCATGTATTGTAACTGTGGAGATCTCGATTCTAGTAGTTTGCTCTTTAAGATCATGCCTGGAAGAGATTTAGTCTCATGGAATGCTCTAATGACTGGCTTTCGAAACAAAAAACTTGATGGTGATGTCCTTGTGTTGTTTCATCGAATGATGGAGGAGGATCAGAATACACCAAATGATGTTACTTTGATAAATTTATTGCCTTCATGTTGTTCGCAGCTGCAAGGCAAGTCCATACACGCCTTTGCTCTGAGAAGAGGGATTCTTCGAGACCCTCCCTTACTTACATCACTTGTATCCATGTACACCAGATTTGACGATATCAGATGTAGCCTCAGGTTGTTTGAAATGGGAGATAAGTTGGACATCTCTTTGTGGAATTCCTTAATGAGCATGCATGTCCAAACAAAAAATTCATACAAAGCAGTTGATGCTTTCTGCCGGTTGCTTTGTATGGGATTGGAGGCTGACCATGTTACGGTCCTGATCTTAATTTCTGCTTCTGCTCAGCTAACTATCGCGAACCTTGCCCATTCTGTGCTATCTTACGTGATACGGAAGGGCTTCGAGAAAGATATTGGGATCAACAATTCCCTTATTGACTTGTATGCAAGATGTGGAAACTTATCGATAGCGAGGGATCTATTCAATAGTTCCGATGAAAAGGACTTAGTCTCCTGGAGCGTGATGATTAATGCATATGGGATGCATGGAAATTTTGAGGCTGCTCTCGACCTTCTCTCGCAGATGGAACTCACTGGCATGAAACCGGATGCCATCACATATTTAAGTATCCTGTCAGTTTGCAGCCATGCTGGCTTAGTTCATCAAGCCAAGATGATTTTTCATTCTATGGTTGAACAGGGAGTATCTCCAAACACAGAACACCATTCTTGCATGGTAGACCTCCTCGGAAGAAGAGGACATCTGGATGAGGCCTTCGAGATTGCTAAAGGGTTGCCTCATCTAGCTTCCACTGCCCTTCTCGAGTCTTTGTTGGGTGCTTGTTCTGTGCAGGGAAATGCTGAAATCGCAGAGGGAGTTTGCAAGATGCTGTTGGAAATGGACCCGAGCAACTCTGTATCATTTGTGATGCTCCATAATACGTATGCAGTGGCAGGACGGTGGATCGATGCTGGTAGAGTGAGGTCTGACATGGAAAGGAGGAGGTTGAGAAAAGTTCCTGGTTATAGTCTTGTTCATGGAAGTTAAAAAAATCACGATCAGTATACCTGTTGGATTTTTTACTTAGCAGAATGAAATTTCAGTCCTATCATTCAGAGAATTCACAAGCCATAGCCATACATGATTGGCAGTATTTTTCCAGCAAATTCATTGGAATCCCTTGTGAGGGAGTCACGTGGTAAAGGAAGATCAGCGAGGCGAGGCAGAGTGATCTATTCTGACATTCTGGGGAGTGCTCACCATCTGAAGTTTGCTTGGAGATTTTGAGGGATTTTTACTTCGTATGGTTGTGATATGTTGCAGAACAAAAAAAAAATGGTTGTGATATCTTGCACATTGGTCCATTTTTGGATTTACAAACTGCATAATATCAGTTGAAGAAGTTTGAAAATGCGCCGGCGCTGCGTTGTTCACGTGCGGGTCAACCTCAAAATAGTAAACTTTCAATGCCAAGTTTTTTAACAATAAATTGGATCCTAATGCAACATTTGAACTTCAGTATGGTGGATGATGTAAACTGTTGCCTTAAGTGCAGAAGCGCTGGTTTATTGTAGAAAGCCGCCAAACAGAAATCGAATCCGGTCATTGATTGCACCATTTCCCGGACCGTTAGATCCAATATATTACAATGCTGATTTAATTTTCGATTTTCTCTTAAGACAGCTCTCTGTCAGTTCTCTGAAGCTTAAGTGTGACTACACCAATCTACCTGCACAAATCTCTTTAACATCACTTCTCTCTCCGTAGACATAAATGTGCGTACAATGGTACAAGTATACATTCCGCCACTTCTCTTAAAATTCTCCACAAGGTATACACATACAAGTTGAGGTGCCTAATAAGGTTGTAACGACCAACAAGATCCTGCATCTGTGCCTGGCACCGATGAGTCTATCGAACTTGCATTCTTGGAGAAACGCTGATGTTGCGCATAGAAGACAGGTACCGGAAATATCAAATTATATTTCCTCAAGCATGAAATCCCCGCATCAACATGACAAGGATGAAAGCCATCAGTATTATACTCTGCTACAAACACGTATTTTCCACAGGACGTATCAGTCTACACATCAAGAGTTACCAACATGGTAAAAAAATAGTTGGATCACCAAATTTCCGAGGTTTTCTCCCCCCAGGAAATAAACAATCAGTTCACAAAAACCCAAAAGAATAGAGATAAAAAAAACCAATGGCCAAACACACAATAATCCCAGGACAGCAGCATCCTTACCAGCAGATCGACTAGCACACTGGATGCACCAGTTATAGGACTCAGCAGTAACAATAATCCAAAAATGCTTATCCTGAGATACTTTCTGCAAGTTTTATTAGGTTTGGCGTGGCTCCTTCTTGATAGTCTCACGTAATCCCAGATCTCAGCACTCACCTTCAGGGCAAGCGACTCTTTCCCGAAAAAGAAGTTTCATTGTGGAGCATACCAAATGTCACGCTTTATCTGCCATGATCACATCACCTTTCCATGACCTTTATGAGGTTGCTGTTTTCCCACCAATAGTCTGCTTAGCCACATATACTTGCTTCACCTTGGAGGAAGCAAAGCTCTTTTCTGAACCAAAAGAATGGTTCCGTCCTTGAAAACCTGTTCGGCGGTGAGGCCATTCATTGCCCTTTTGAGAAGGACCTCCTCTAGGATAGTTATATGCAGAAGAGCTGCTGTAATTCTGGGAAGAAATACTTCTCTGCTGGGAAGATTTATTCTCAAAAACTGCAGCTGTTTCAGAGCCGCATCCGTCATTATCACTGCCATTCTGATGATTAACGTTGCCAGCATTGATGCTGGCATTTAAAGGTGAATTCTTGGCGACAATACTCTGAGTAGAAGCCCCTGAACTGGAGCTTGATGGGTCTAGCAGTCCTAGCTCACCAGCCAACCGGTTGTCACTGGCATCTGTTGCCACAGGAAAATTCCGACTGCTTTCTGGAGTGGAGGTGCGAGTCTCAGCAAATCTGTTGGCAGCTAATGATTGGTCAACAGAAGGCCCATTATTAAACTGTGGAGGAAGTGCCCCAGCTTGCTGCTGCATTGGCAAAGACATTGAAGAGGATTGCAGTGGAGAAGCAGGAAGATGAGTCCATCGAGCATGAACCGACATCTCGGGATTGGTCTGAGAAGAAAATTTCAACCAATAATCAGTGTCTTAAAAGGCAGCAACAACAAATCCACAATAAACCTTATTTACTCCAACTTAAGGAAGAAGTTATAAAAATTTACTAAATCTCCACCTCTACCATATGCTATATTTACCTACAAAGATCCAGTCTGTAATCTATATGACATTGGATTTCACGTGCACAAATAAGGGCAAAAGTTCTCTTTCTTTCCTGACTAAATTTAGTAGAGTAATGCTTTTATCAAGGCTTTATGACAACAAAAATTGAGATCCCTTTAGAATATATTAGAGCTCTTCCACAAAGATAAACTTCAAAGAACAACAATTCTATCATGCGGATTTTAATGGCAAAGTCCTTGACATGCAGTCTTTTATTCACCAAGTGAAGAACACATTGTGATATCACATTGAACGAGAAAAACAAAGATTAATAACTTCATGCAGCCCATTCACATCTTGCTGCTTAACATCAAAATACAAAGATACTGTGAGGCCAGAATGTCTCTTCTAAACAATGTTACCAGCAAGTTTGTCATAAAAGATTCATATTGGTTCTAAATCAAGTGACTTCTTTCTTTTATCACTTTTTCCCGATACTTTCTCTTAAAAGGGAAAGGCCTGTGTCCTTTTGTTTCAGTTTCAATGAATATGAACCTCCTGCTTTATAATTTATGGCTATTGTCATCTTCTGCAAATCCCAAGATGAGTCACTCTTGAAGTAGTTTCATGCTTTAGTGACAAAGAGTACCAGAGCTAAATCAGGTACGATTGTGACGAGCTACAAGGGATCCGACTTTTTAGCCAGAAAGAATAGATCACTACCTGGAAAGGAGGCACATCAAACATAGGGGAAGCTATTGGCAATAGAGGTGAGCCAGGAGCAAGATGCTGCATTTGAGTAGGCATGTTTGCTGGATTGCGTTGGGTAGGAACAACGTTTAAATTGTTCATATCTCCCTCACCAACCATTGGAGCGGATGCAGGATTGTGCTTCCAGTCAGGTTGCCTTCCTGAAGGTATGAAAGTGGTGCCCATGAAACTCAAGCCAACCTGTCCAAACTGCCCAACTGGTGCAAAATGGTTATAGACAACCATATGCGGTGGGCCCTGAACTCCAGGTATTCCTCCAGGACTGATGAAAGGACCAGTAAACCCTGCAGGAGGACCGTAAAATGAATCTACACCAGAATGGCATTGTGGCCAGGACCCATGTGGCCCTGAATTGGGTGCACTGCTCTTCTGTGATTGCTGTTGTGTAGATGCAGATTCCTCATTGGGACCAAAAGCAAATATCGGATTCCCCATCATCGGGTTCATCTCATAGAAAGGAAAATGAGAAGGTGGACCTCCAGGAAAATGTGAAAGCATCTGACTTGAAGTGCTCTGTGAACTTGTCAACGGTTGCCACAAGGAAATGGGAGGTGTTTCAACAGAGAGGTCAGCAGGAAGAGAAACATTCAAAGGCTCTTCTGCCCTTAAGTGATTTGCAGACTCCTGATCACCAGCTACACCTAAGTCATAATGAAGCATATATGATCAATCAGATGTTCCGCTAAACCCAAAAAAGAATGCTTGCAACAAAGCTATGAAAGGTTTCACTACCTGCGCATATCCCGTCAACATCTACAGCTCCAAAAGTTTTGGCATCTGAAACAGAGACAGAGCGACCCAGGCCATTCCCAACTATCTCATCACTGCTAATTGCAGCAACCGCCACAGCGGAAGCAGCTGCTTCAGCTTCAGCTTCACTATCTTCTAGATGAACACAGGGCTCACCTGAGTTCTTATCCTTCTCAAAGAAAATGATGCAACCATCTTCAGCTGCAGAAAGTTTATGAGAAACTTGAACATCCGGAAGACATGAATTTGGAGGGCCTATCCCATGAGAAAGAGCATGGCTGGTAGGAGGAAGAACTGTTGGAGATGTTACCGCACCTGAGTTTAGCATTAACCACACACAAGTCAATAATTGGATCTTGCAGTACATTACTTCACACAAATAAAATGCTCACCAAACTGAATTTTCTCCCCAGCAAGCAGTGAATTTATTGGACTTGCTGCTGAAGAAAACGATTTGTCTTTTGCTGATATGGACGTCAATGGCACACTACCCTCAGTAACTGTAAAACTAGATTCTCCAACAGAAACACGTGCATCAAATTTTGCGGGCTTCATTGCCTCATCAAGTTGTGACTGTGTAAGGGACATAACCTACAACATAAATGAATCACTTTCAAATCATCATATCCAGAAAGCAGTATCAGACGATAAAGCATGGAGCATTGCAAGTTCTTACTTTTCTATGTACTTTTTATTTACATTAATAAAGCAAACATTTCAAACAAAAACGAGGAAACTCCACGGATCTTCTGATAAAAAATTTTGAATCAACCTATAAAAACTGTCCAGTCTAACAAAGCTTGTCACAGCAACTAAGCGCCAATTTAACTCGTATAAAATCAAATCAATATTTAGATAGTTACACAGCTTTTATATAACTATAACGCAAAGAAACCAACTAAAAGATCCTAATTCATGAGTGTCCTAGAAAAAATAGAATTCTTGAGAGACAACTGAAACAAGAAGTTGGTGCTTAAATATATGAATCGCCGGACAGCCCATCAACGATTTCCCATGGAGCATGAGACTAACCTGTTGGTTAATTCCTGAATTACCCCAAGAGTCCAAAGGTTGAACATCATCCATGACCTTATTCTTGCTCTCAAATATTGAGCCTGGCCCAAGGTTCTTTCCAATGTCAGCTGAAAGGGACCTGCACGAAGAGAGGGTTAAAATGAAAATTGAAATAAAGTACTTCATCTTTCAATGCAGCTATAGGATTTATAGAGTATATACATGATCTTTTGGGGAACCGAATCAGCCTGAGTTTCAGTTTTAGCGGCAGGTGTCCCAATTGGAGCTAATGGTTGCGACACCATCAAGGCACTAAAGCCAACTGATACTTCGATATTTGCCAAACCACGTCCATCTGCGGTGGCAAAGTCAATGTGACCGGTGGTAACAGTTTCTCCACTTCTCAAAGAAGAGATTCTCTTGGAGGTACTAGGGAAGTCGGTATTTTGCAATGGACGAGACTTCCTTGGCACCTAGAATATAATGAAAGTACAAACAACATTAATAAGCAACATCTCAGTAACAACAGATGTTGAGAAGATAGAAATTTAATGAAACCTTTTCAACACGGGACTTTGCCTTGATCTCTTTCTCTCTCTGCTCACGCTTGTCGTTCAGCATTTGCCTCTTTGACCTCACCTCAATGAAGTCGTCTTCATCACTGGGGGCTTCTATTCCCGATTGCTGAAAAACACGCACAATACCACTTTGAAGAGGAGCATCAATATCTTCTTCATGGACATTGCTCTTAGGGATTTGCTCAAGAGAGAGTGGCTGATGAACGGACTGGCTCTTTGAGATGGACTCTTTTAAAGATCGCTTTTCATTTCTGCTTCGAGATTCCATTTCTTGAGTATTAATTGAGCCAGATCTAATACTTTCAGACTCAAATGTCCGCTTGGGCAGTTTACCTGATAATACAGCCTTTCCAGAACCAATTCTTCCTGAGATTAATGCGCTTCTAGCATTTACACTTGACCTGTCATCCAGCCCAAAGAGGGAGGGTGAACCAAGGATTGCTGATCGCCTTTTTTCGCCATTCTCTCTAACTCGGAACTCGGTTCGCCTCACAGTACGTCTCTGCCTTCTCTGATATCCTGAAGAATCTGACTGGGAAACCTCATTTTCTGGAAGAGATGATCTTGATGCAGGGTTTTTAACCTTGAACACGTAATGCTTCACTTTTCCACCATTTACAGAGCCATGAACCTTTGATCCATTGAAATCCTTCTCTTTCCTGACGGCCTGAGATGATAGAACCCCAGTTATGCCTTGCCCTTCCCATTTCTTCGAATTCGACATGAATTTGTAGTTCTTGCCACCTTCATTCTGTTGGCCTGGCTCCTCTAATTGGAAATCGGGAACATTATTGCCCTTGAGAAACTGAGAATTTTCTGCTCGATCCTGCTGCATGGTCAACATGCCTTCTGCATTTACTCTGGCTGGTGATGGATTTAAGTTTTTCATTGCCTTATCATGAGGCAGAATCAAGTGCCTGGGAACGCCTGGTTGGCTTTCTGCTGACAGGGATGCATCATCCATTTTCGCAAGATTTTGAGCAGGGATGTCTTGACTTGGTTGAACTGACAAAGAGCCATCCTGATTATGGTTAAATGGAAAATTAGCTGGAACATTTGGCCGAACCAGTGATACTGGGGAAGCCATGGACACAATTCCTGGAGTAAATGCAGATGAGTATCTGAGCTGTCCAAACTGAAAAATAGGTGTATGTGCTTGTTGCATTGGACTAAGAGATGGAGTAACTTGAGGATGCAAATGAAGAGGCATCTGAATGGAACCAATTTGAATAGCTGGCACAGGAGATGGTATCAAGGAAGGACCGGAAAACAGACCAAACTGAAGCTTAGGTGCTTCAGCCTGAGTAGCAACAGCAGGGGCAGTAGAATGCAATATCAAGTTGCTACTGGATGGAACTACATGCCCCACAGGAGCATCAGTGTTATCCAAAATCTGAGAGGCTGCCGACGTCACAGCAATGTTGTTAGGCTTAATCACCAGGCCTTGCATGGCTTTCTCCGCTTCCTGCAGCAGCCTAGATGAAGCATCCATGCTTGATCGAGGAGAACCATCAACATGTTGACCAGTCCGCACATCACTGCTCAGTCTGACTGAGGACTCCTCTTCTTGACCATGGCCAAGAGAAACAGATGGCACTGCATAAGAAACTTCTCTGTTCCTTGGACTTTGTTCATACTCATCACTCGGCACAGGAACTTCGACGCCCTCATTAAAGCCTAAAACCAAATTGTCCACAAGCCCAGCTGAACTTTCATTCTCCAAGTGAATATCGTCAAATTCCTGATGTCTATCTCCCATCTCATCATCTGCTTCTCGTACTTCATCTTCTTCCTGGTATCCCTCTTCATCTTCATCATACTCTTCTTGCTCCTGCAACAGTTCATTGTTCTCCTCAGTCCATTCTCCTTCGTCCTCACTAGAAATAGATCTGGGAGCATTTGCAACCTGCCCAGCTTTGGTCGGTAAGACAACAGCTTCCTTTTCAGGGATGAGAAAACCTCCATCCTGTCCAGCTGCTAACTTCACAGAATAGTCCCCAGATTCATCCAAATCATCATGAGAAAGATGAATAGGAGAATCAGGGGGGCTCGAAACAGAGAGAGAGGATTGGGAGTCACACCTTGGTGCAGTCTGTGGATCTAGTTTCTGCTCATCAGTGCTCTCTTGCTCGACAACAACTAATTGATGATCCACATCCTCTTGATGACCCAAGCCGTGACCCACATTCAGTGTAGATCCACTTCTTACAGAACCTGTATGATGCATCTCGTTATCTCGAAAAGATGAGGGTCCTGGACGCTCAATTTCACCTCCATGTGCATTCTTATGCATGGAAGATAATGAAGGAGGAGGGAGAACACGAGGCTGCCTCATGGAATACCTTGACCTCCCAAAAGAGTAAGAGCCATCTGCCTCAGAATTCTGATAAAATTGTTCAGAAGATGGAGGATAAGGATAACCATGGGGCCGACTGTGCCCCCACCCAACATCACCAGCAAACCTCTCATTAAAATTCTCATGAAACTCAGGATCAAGCTCAGGATTCCTATTAACAGGATCTCCATCAACAAGATTCCACCTGTGCCCTCTCGTGTGAGGGAAATCATCCATCTGAGGCTCTGACATCCCTCCTTTATTGTAACTCCTATAAGACACAGATCCAGCTCCATTGAACTCTTTCCTCTGTAATGTTTTTCCTCCATGTGATGCATCTCGTCTAGGGCCATAAGGACCACCCTCTTGTTCTGCCAGACCAAGGGTTGAGCTGCTCCCTGTCTCAAATGGGTCCCTTCTCCATGAATTAGAAAGTTTCCCTCTTTCCATCGATATTGAACTATCCTGAGAAACAGTTGGCCTGCTGCCCATGTCAAATGTTCTATTGAAAGTAGAAGAATCAGAAGATGCAGGAGTAGTAATCCGCTCAACCATATTTTCACTATCTTCCCAATCGCCTGTATCTGCAACCCTTGAAGTATCTTTCTCTTTCAGCAATGCTGCATACCTCTCATCTGCAATTAAGGAGTTGCTACTACCTCTTACTGTTTCAGCCTGCCTCTTGGCCATCCTCTCCTCTAGTTCCAAAAGCTTTTGCTTAGCTGCCTGTTTTCTCCTTTCTTCCTCCAAGAGAACCCTCCGCTTCTCCTCTTCCCTCGCTATCCTCTGTTCCTCAGCTCTGCGCAAGGCTTCCAACCTTTCTTGTTCTGCTCTCCAGGCAGCTTCTTTGGCTTCTTCTTCAAGCCTTCTCTGCATTTCCTCCTGCTCTTTGGCTAGCCTAGCTCTCTCCTCCTCTTCCCGACGGGCAAGCTCCAAGGCTCTTTCTTGTTCCTCGAGAATGCGCTGCCGTTCCTGCTCTTGCATCTTCTGAACTCTCTCAAGTTCAGCCTCAAAAGACTCCCTGACAGGGTCATAAAAGTCTGCCTGCTTAAGCATATCTTTTTTCCTTTTCACCACGCCTACCAGGCTTCCAGAATCCCGTCCATCACCATAATCTTTTAAGAAAGGGTCCTCCAGATAAGGCTTTTCATTCTTTGAAAACGGACGTTTGTCCTTTGTAAAATTAAGTATTGGATCATTCAGAGGAGGAAGGCCTTTACCACCAGATGAGCTTTTGGATGCTGAACTACTCTGCGGACCATCACCGGGGTATTTGGTGAATTGTTCGGAGCCATTACGGTCTCTCGCAATCCGCTCTGTTCCTCGACTATTGAATGAATCCAAATTGCTGCTCCATGACAGTCTCCCGCCTTGTCCAAAGGCAATCTCCTTCCTTCCAAGATCATCTAGCGCACCATCTCTAAAAGGTGAAGAGACGTGCTTGTTATCCTTTTTTGTTTCCATACTCAACATAGATGACCTGACACCTAGATTGTTTCTGTCGTTTCGGGATTCTTGTACACCAGCTCCGCCTTTTGGAATGGGGGAAGAAATTCTCCATGAGCTTCCTTCCCTGCCTTCGCCACCAGATATTCCCACATCTCTGCCATAGGGGTCTGCTCGATGGACTTCACTGGAAGAATATTTTCCAGTTTCATTGTCACGCTGACCCCACCTGTCGAGAGAACCATGAGCTGGTTTGTGAGGCAGAAAACTTGCCTTGGGCATATCAAAATCTCCATCCCAATAGGCTTCACTCTTTGGAAAGACATTGTCTCTGCCACGTTCTATCAAACCACGACTAGTATCACGCTCATCATCAGCCCAATCAGACCTTGGATTCAATCGAACAAGAGGCAGTGGCCCTGAAAAGTAATCATCCTGCTTCCGACTCTGCTCAGACGTTCGAGAACTGCCAAAAGTATGATTCTCATCCCCATTGTCATGGACTCCATTAGCAAAACTATGACGGGATGACAGCACTTGAGGACGCATATCAACAAGGGAGCTCATGTGAGAGCTTGGCCTCTGCTCATTACCAGCGTCTTCACCTGCTAACTGCTTTTGTTTCAGATTCAGACCATCCTTCTGCCTCTGTGAGGAGCCAGATGCAGCAGGAACTGCAGCTCGCAAAGAAGGGAAGTCCTCTCCCCTCAAAACTGTAACTTTCTCCACTGACAGATATGCAGAAACCACAGGTCCAGACCGAGCCGAAGGTGGCATATATGCACTACCTCCCTTATTCAACGCAGCAACAGCACTATGCATATCCAGATCAACTGCCCCAGAAACGCCCTTATCACCAGAACCGGAAACTTCCTTCTCCTGCAAGCCGACGTTCACAGACTTAGTCCATCCCATGCCGGACGAACCGGGCCTCATCCCGCTTCCATTCACCCCTCCACCAGCAGCACTGCCGCTGGTTCCCAAGGTATCGAATTTCTCATGCTCCTTCCTCAAAGACGGCAAGTTCAAGGGGGGTGGAACAGAAAGCTTGGGCCCAGCTTTCTGCGAGCTGCGAGGCCGCGAAAGCACCACCATACCTCCGCCTCCACCGCCACCGCCATGACCGCCAACCCGGGTTCGACCCTGGCCATAAGAGCTCCCTTGGTGGTGCTGCGCATGCTGCCCGTAAGATTTGTTCAGGTTCACCGACACGAATTTGGTCCCAACCCCAGGATTGGCCATGTCCGACCCGAACACTTCACTCGTCGTCCCGTGGCGGATTCAGATCTCCGCCAACGCATCAACGCACGCACGAACGCCCGCCCACCCCGCCCCCCGACAACACGAATCAACTCAAAAGCTCACAAGATCTAAACAACGTAAGATCCGACAGAGGCAGAATCGAACAGGGACACACTCCCCTTCACCCTGATCAAACAAGGACAAAAAAAAAAAACAACGGTACTCATCAAAAAGCTGCCCAAGCTCCCATAAGCAATGACTGATCGAGCTAATCAGCTGAACGAAGCGGAGAGCTTCGGAAATGACCTAAGCCGTTAGGGTTTCGTCGCAGTGATTGGGCGCATCGCAAGAGAAAGGGGAAACGGGAAGAGCTTACCTCCGGAGGCGCAAGATAGCGGGCGAGGAGGTAACGTGCGCCGGGGGAAGCGAGCGGGGAGGGAGGAGGAGCGAAACGGGGAGCCCTACTGCTGACACAGAAGGGGGAAGAGATAGAGAGAGGGAGGGAGAGAGAGAAGACGGGGGGAGACAGGGCTGGAGGACGAGGGAGAAATAATGGTCGGTTCTTTCGTTTTCCGGTTTGTTGCCCCGCAACTTTGGTGTAATTACAATTGGTGCCCCCCGAAGTTCTTGTGTTGTTGCGCCGTTGCCCCGGTCGTTAGAAATCAAGTCGATCGTATCCCTTTTTCCTATTGTTGCGTTGTGAAGCAAGAAGAAAGAGTTGTGGAATATTCACTTCCCAAGTTCGTTTAGATTGTATCTCATTTGAAATTAGGACATTTGAGTTCGCTTAGATTATGTTTCGGTGCGCATAGATTGTATTATCGATATGTATTGCATGGGATTTCCCGTGCTCTATGTCCTCCAATTTAATTTAGGCTATATTTGTTTTGTGAAAAATTTGGCACTTCCGGAAAATATTTTCAAAAAAGTGATTCTCCGAGGGACATTGCAATATCTTTTTCGGTGTTTGGCTGAAATTTAAAAAGGGAAAATTTCAAATAAGGCCCCAAAGTGGATGAGTTTTCTCAAAAGAGGACCCAAAGTCAATGTTGTCTCAAATAAGGGTCTAAAGTGATTATTGAGTTTCAAATAGGGGTCTGAAGTGATAAATTTTTTCTCAAACAGGGGTCTGAGCTTACCGACCGGTCAAATCTTCGCCGGTCGGCGAGCATGTGCTTATTCCGGTGGCACGAGCAAGGGTATTTTTGTCCAAAGCCATTTCTTTTTTTTTTTTCTTTTTCTTTTCCTTTTTTTACTGTTCATCTTCATCAGGGAGCAAGATCGTGAGCATCATCCTCGTCATGGTCATGGTCGTCATCAATGGCGGCCACACGACCCATCCCGTCCCATGTGGTCTCCTCACCTCCAAAGACTTACTTGGCATGCTCAGCCGGACAATGACGAGCGAGGCTTGCCTTCGCCACCGACGCCCCCGCAGCAACAAGAAATCACCGTACAAAGCAGAAGATTGAAGGGAGGGTCGCCGGCTCGCGGCGAGGAAGCCTTGAAGTCATCAATGTGTGGGAGCTCATGGAAGGCCTCGACGCTGGCGAACCAAAATCGGAAGACTTCGAGCCCGAGGCCGCGGGGACTGCTCCGAGGTCTCGCGAGCATCGACGCGAAGACTCCACTCAAGTTCATGAACCAGATTGGTTCTCCGAGGAAGGCAAACACTTAACGGAGGCAAGGAAAACAAGGGGAACGCAGAAAATGGGTCGAATCAGGTACGGGGAGATCCGATGTCATCCCGATTCGTAATCAATCCACGCCTGATCGCCTTCCCACTCTTCAGATTCAGATCTAGAACTTGAAGTTCTGACGGTGTCGAGCTCGATAGTGAGGAGGTAGTTGAAGAACTGACGTTGTTGGCGCTGAGGAGGCCCAGATATTGGCTGGGTAGGGCTCAGAGGTCCATGGTAGCAGAGACGGCGAAGGTGAGGCCATGGCCGTTGAGATTCGAGCGCTCGATGACTGCAATGAAGACGAAGGAGGAGACGTCGCCACCCTTTGGGTTTTTGAACTGGAACGGGAGTAGTAGAAAGCGTGGCCCATCAGGCGACTCGCTTCGTTGGTGAGCTTGAGGACGCCATTGTTGTTGAAGAAGAAGATGGAGGTGAACTCAAGAGCTGCAACTTTCCTCCAAGCGCAAGCATGAAGAAGATGAACAGTGAACAGATAAAAAAAGAAATATCTTGGATGATTATGCCCCTAGTTGTGTCGCCGGAAGATTTGAGGTCCTTATTTGAGACTAAATGGTCACCTCGGATCCTTATTCGAGACAACGTTAACTTCGGGTCCTCTTTTGAGAAAACTCATCCACTTTGGGGCCTTATTTGAAATTTTCCCATTTAAAAATGAATTTTGTCGCTTGAAAATGAAAACTTGCTTTTCTTGTCCTATGCAGGCTTGCACGGGATACAAGGTCCCATATATTCTATATCATCAGATTTTAATAAAATTTTATCAAATTAAATTTTCATAACATAAATACTTCAATAAATTTTCATATCATCAGATTGGAACCTGGCCTCCGGTGCGTTATTCATGCACCCTAAAATAGCACATATTTGATATTGACTCATAGCTCACGGGGTCTTGTTCCGAGGTTTAATAATAAGGTTTTGTTTATTTTTACCCGATATGACTCAGGTCTTTACTTTTCGTTAATTTTATTTAATTTGATTTTGCTTTGGATCCCAAGTGCCCTAAGGCTATGGTCGAGACCTAAGCACCGAAGGCCTAGTTCCATAAGAGAAAAAACAATTGTTCACAATCTATTGAAGTATTTTTTGTTACGAAAATTTAATTCGATAAAACTTTATTTAAAATTTGATGATATTGTATAGTCCTTATATCGCACAAATAATACATATCTCTTAAGGAAAGCAAAGGTAAGTTTTCCTTTTCAAACAAATTGGGGGCTTTCATGAAACGAGTTTTCTGTTTTTGTTTATGGGCCTCAATGATTTGAGTCCTATGATCGTATGCGCAATGACCAAATACCCTCCTGGCCGACACATTTGTGTGCACCTTGATCTTCAAATGCTGTACCAATCATGGGGTGTGTCTGTTTCATTGAAAATTTTGTGATAAAAGAAAATATGTTATGTGGAAATTATTTTCCTTTGTTTGGGGGTATGTTGAAAAGTGTGATGGAAAACGTTTTCGGGTATTTGACTCTCATTTGATAAGAAAGAGAGCCGAGAAAATATGAAGTAAGAAAATGATTTCTTTTTTATCAGAAGTGAAAGTTGTTTTTCCTTATCTAAATTTTTTTGTTTTCGGTCCATAAAAGATGCTTTTCATTTTTTTTTTTTTGGTCAAATAAAGAATGCTTTCCATTGATTGAGTAGTTTTCCATAATCATAACATTGGAAAATCCGAAAACACTTTGTTGGAAATGATTTTTCCTCAAACAAACTGATCCGTCATCCTTCATCGAACTCATTTTTAACCAATATGCAATCAAGTTCTTCTACTCTAACTATGTTGTCCATTTTCACATAATCTATTATGTGTTTTTCAATATACAAGTATCGTTCAGTATCAAGACGAAGATAGGGCGAGCGAAAGTGATTGGGAACACTGCTATGCAAGGGTGAAGCGTGGGCAGAGCGATGCTGCTCTCGTTTTACCATTGGCACACCATTGCAGGTAATAACTTTGACATTCATTTGAAATATGTAGAGAACTGACAGATGAACGCTCCACCCACAAAAGCTACTCCTCGAGACCTTGCCTCTTTTGTAGCACTTCTGGCCAGTCAGTTTGGTTCATCATCCAAATAAGTGAAACATTTTTTCTTTTGCCTCTATGAATGTATTTTATATCCATATCTGGAGGGCGAAATTTATGTCAAAGAGGAAGTTTGAGAGTACGCTTCGATCTCTCAATGCTTCTTTTCGTAACAAATTCAGTCGAAATTAAGTCATAAATTTGTAGCTCCTTACACTACCACAACACTGATGTGTCTCCTAGCAAGCATCAAGTGTGCAATCTCCATGCTGCTATCTACCACAACACTGATGTTGCCGGTCATTGATCTCTGGGATCCGGCTGATCGCAGTTTTCTATATGGTATGTGTCCTAGAATTGAATGGACTTAAGCAAATAGTGAAGTGGCCTTATTGCGGCTCCTCGTGCATTAATAGTATGGGGAATGTTTTGCACAAAGATAAGGGTAATGGTTATTCAATTTCAGGGTGTTGTGTGTTTTGGGCTCGCGTTTTGCATTATGTCTTGGTGTGTCAACAGAAAAGGTCCACCCAACACCTCTCTCTTTAGCCTTTTGTTGCTCGTCATGTCGACAATCCTAAGCAGGGGCACTCCTTCATGAGAAAAACTCTGTCAGTTCCATTTTACGGTGACATTAGGTTAGGATGTACGAAATGCGAAGTTATATAATTTCTATGGAGGACTGTCTGTTGAGGATGATGTCTTGTATTCTGTTATCCAAGATCCTTATGAGGCAGTTCTGAAAGGTCCCCTGACGACTGGACAGCACAGGGGTCCCGCTCAGAGACATTTTATGTTCATTCATAGAAGGATTTATATGGGAAAGCTAAATATTTTAGGCTATGTGGGCAATTTTGTAATTTGTGCCATGTAGGGTTTCGCTATATATATTTAGGGCGAAACAGGTCTCTAGAATAGAGGCAAGAGGTGAGAAAGAGTGGCTGTACACTTTTCTATGTTATTAGTGAAACGGATCTCTTCTCCCCATGGACGTAGGTAGGCAGAACATCTCCCCTGCTGAACCACGTAAATTCTTGTGTTGTGCGAATTTTCATTACTTTTTTGCATCGTTGATAGGATCGAATTTAGATATTCGACACTGTCTATGAATTGGAAATGATGGATTCACTGAGACAATCTTGTTTCCATTTGAATTTCAGATTGGTGGGGGCTGTGTTCATCATAAGATTGTTGCTCATCATGTCGAAACTCCTAAGATGGGCGCTCCTTCGCAAGAAACTCTAGGTTCTATTTTACCGCAACATTAGGTTAGGATATACGAAATGCAAACTGGTACAATTTATGCGGAGGACTATCTATAAATTAGCAATGATATTAACTAGGATTTCTTTGTTTCCTTTTCAATTTCAAATTGGTGGGTGGTGTGTTCATCATTGCTGGACTTTAGTCTGTCCTATGGGGCAAGGGCAATGAAGCAGAGCAAGCAAGAATCACCGTAAAGGTTGAAGCTCCAGCCAAGTACTGTGAGAAAGAAGATTCCGAGATGCGGCTTCATCCGCATGTAAATAGCCAAAGCCTACATGATTCACACTAAGATTCATGAGTTGCCCAATTAAGCGAAACATTTCTTCTTCTGCCTCTATGATTGTATTTTATATCATTTTTTTCCATGGTGTACATGTCCTAGAGATTGAATGAACTTTAGCAAACAGTGGAGCGGTCGTATTGTGGCTCTTCGTGCATCAATAGTGTTTGAGAGGATAATGATTTGTCTTATTATGTTTAATGAAGGAATTACAATATATATATATATATATATATATATATATATGTATGTATAAAATATAACGTAAACCCCTCTAAACATAATATTACAATTCTACCCTTATTATCATATTTCTAACACTCCCCCTCAAGTTAGAACGTAGATATCAAATAGTCCAAACTTGTTACATAAGAAACTCACTCTATTCCCCTGTAGAAATTTATTAAAAATATCTATCAGTTGATCCTCTATGCTTGCATGTTGAAGAATGATATCTCTTTACTGGACCTTCTCTCGTATAAAGTGGCGGTCAACCTCAATATGTTTGGTTCGCTCATGGAAGACAGGATTGTTTGCAACGATGGATTTGATGTTGACACACCAATTTCTAATAATAACATCCTTAACCAGAGCAATATACATATCACATGTGCCATAGCTCTATATTCTACTTCAGCACTTGATCGGGAAACCACATGTTTCTTACTTTTCCAAGAACCTAAATTACCTCCAAGAAATATGCAATACCCTTATGTAGATCTCTTATCAGTAGGACATCCAGCCTAGTCTGCATTAGAGAATCCTATCGTGTTCAGATGACCATAATTCTTGAAAAGTAGTCCTTTATCTGGTGTTCCCTTCAAGTACTTAATAATTCGCAATACAGCATCCCAGTGAGTAGTACGAGGGGAACTCATAAACTGACTCACTATATTGACAGCAAAGGATATAGCAAGCCTTGTGACAGTAAGATGGTTCAACTTACTAACTAATCTTCGATATTTCATTGGATCATATAACAGTTCTCCATGTTCTGCATCAAGTTTCACATTAGGCTCCATAGGTGTATCAGCTAGTTTTGCTCCTAGAAATCCAACCTCATTAAGAATATCAATTACATATTTTTGTTGTGATAAATTGATACCCGCCTGTGAGTGGGCAACTTCAATCCCAAGAAAATGTCGCAGACGTCCCAAATCTTCAGTATTGAATGTTGTATGTAGAAACTGCTTAAGTCATTGGATACCATCCAAATCACTATCGGTGATAATAATATCATCCACATATACCACCAAGACAGAACTAAATACCGAATGATCTACTTGACACTATTTTAACCTAAACTTAGTAACTACAGCAGTGAACTTACCAAACCAAGCACGAGGAGACTGCTTAAATCCATATAAGGGCTCATGTAAACGACACACCAGATTCTCCCCCTGAGCAATAAACTCAGGTGGTCGCTCCATATATCCTTCTTTAGCTAAATCACCATGTAAGAAGGCATTTTTGACATTCAATTACTGAATATGCTAGCCAAAGTGTGCTGCCTAGGAAATAAAAACACGAACATATGGGATTTTGGCTACAAGTGAGAAAGTGTCATCATTATCAATACCATACGTCTGAGTATATCCTTTAGCAACTAACCAAGCTTTTAATCGATCAAGGGTACTATCAGAGTGAATGTTAACAGTGAAAACCCAACGACAACCAACAGGTTGTTTCCCTTTAGGTAGTGATGTGAGTTGCTAAGTACAATTCTTAAGAAGTGCCTTCATTTCATCTTCCATGGCGTGCCGCCATCCAGGATGAGCAAGAGTTTCAGCAACATTGCTAGGCACAAAAATAGGAGACAAAGACGAGACAAAGGTAAAAAAAGGCAAGAGACAAACGATCATATGATAAGAAACTAGACATAGAATGATGAGTACGTAGACAAGAAGAAGAAAGATCAGAATAATGAGCATAGCAATCCACAGGACAACCAACATAAGATCGTGTACCCTTCCGAAGAGTAACGGGCGGATCAGGATCAGAGGATGGTGCTGCAACTAGCGAAAGAATAGATGAATCATATGTCTGTGGGACCTATACTACTGTGGTAGGAGTTACATTACGCCGATGATATATGCACTCAGCAAAATGAAATCCTGTCGATGGTGCTAAAGGTACGGAGAGTGGAGGAAGTGCTGGGATAACACATCCGCCACCCTCAGTAGCCACCGTAGGTACTGACTAAGTATCATAATAAGCTTGATCCTCAAAGAAAGTCATATCAACCGACACAAAAAGATGACGATGAGTGGGAGTATAACATTTATAACACTTTTGAGTTTGAGAATACGCTACAAAGACACGTTTCCTAGCACAAGAATCTAACTTATCAAGGTTTGGAGTAAGATGATGAACAAAGCAAATACAACCAAAGAGGCAAAGGGAGGATGATCTGGATGTAAAATAGTAAATGGTGTCTCCCCCTAAAGAACATAAGTTGGAAGCCAATTAATTAAGTAACATGCCGTAAGATAGCATGGCCCCAAAAATATTTAGGGAGATGCATAGGAAACATAAGACAACGAGCAACATCAAGGAGATGACAATTTTTGCGTTTGGCTACACCATTTTGCTATGGAGTGTAAGAACAGGATGTTTGATGAAGAATACCATGAGAATCAAGAAACGATTTAAAACTAGTAGTGGAGGCAAGATATTTCTTTGGCATTATCTGATTGTAAATTTTTAACGGAGGTATTATACTAATTCAACACTCCAAAGTAAAATTGGCGAAAGAAATGAAAAATCTCAGTATGATCTTTTATTAAGAACAACCAAGTCATTCGAGAAAAATCATCCACGAATGCAATAAAGTATCTAAAACCAAAAGTATCAGAAACACAACACGAACCCTCACACATCTGAGTGAACTAACTAAAATGGACTAGACACATGACTTTGAAAACGAGAAGGAAAAAATGCCCTATGATATTTACCAAACTGACAAGCTTCACATTGAAATAAACTCACAGACTCAAACTCAAGAAATAAACGTCAAAAAATGTTCAGTGGTGGATGACCGGCACGACAATGCATGTGATACACATAAGAGAATGTGCGCTTCACAACTGCAACAGCTACCACTTTCTTGTCAAAATAGTGCAGGCCATTTGATTCATATCCCCCACCAATCATCTGTCTTTTTTTTTTTTTTTGATAATCGAGGTGTCCGCGCGGCCGGCGAGTTAGGGCTCAAACCAGCGGTGATGCCCAAATAGTCCTCGAGGGGGGCTAGCGCAGCATCCCACCGCCACGACCCCCCACTTAAATCACCGATAGGCGAGTTTGAACCCAGGACCTCTCGTGAAAGGAACTGAGCACAAACCAACGCGGCCACCGATGGGTGGGTCCCCACCAATCATCTGTCCAGTCCTCATATCGTGAAAAACACAATGAGACGAAGAGAAGGTTATCGAACAATTCAATTCCTTAGTCAATGAACAACAGAAATCAAATTATATGGAGATTTGAGGTGTAAGATAGATGATAGAGAGAGAGAAGGACTTAAGTGAGCAACTCCAGTATCGGTAACATGAGATTGTGAACCATCAGCTAATGTGATAGAATTAGACACTTCAGGATATGTAGAATGAAATGAAGACAGTGGCTTGGGTTACTAGTTATATGACGAATGGCTCTAGAGTCTATAACTCAGGAATCAGACAGTTTAGATAGTAAACAAGATGAACTACCTTTGGAAGTCTGTACCAGAGTTACAGTAGGAGCTGAAGAGCCTGTCACCCAATGAGAGTGAACCCATGCATCATACTCAGCTCGTGACAGTGTAATAGTATCACCTGTACCATGCACAGTAGGAGGTCTGGTGAAGTTATTACTAGAGAATCAACATAGGCAAAGCAACAATAGGTTGGAACTCAGGAAGAAGAGTGAAGCAATAAGCCTCTGCATGTCTAGTTCTCTGACAATGGTTGTAGCAGCGAGAGCCACGACCACCAATACCACCATCACGACCACCACGACCTCCAGTCGGATCAAAACCTCGTCCACGACCCCTATAACCATAACCCCGAGTTCTACGTCCACTGGTGCTATGAGAAACCATAGCACTTCTCTCCAAAGCTGTGGTGAAGATTTTCTCAGTAAGTGTCGAACAAAGAGCTTGGGAGAAAACCTCATCCACTATAGGAAAAAAGCTCTAAGATGTAATTTGTTGACGTAGTGAAGAATATTCAGGTCCCAACTGTTGCGACCTAACCTCAGGGTGCACCACCAACGGTTTCGGCTAATGGATTATTAAGCCTAGACTTAACTCGGGCTCTCCCAAGCTCATATCAATTTGTGACTTAAGGTTCGAAATCTCATTTTCATTTTGGAGTCCCTACTAATCTATTTTTGGTAGGTAGATTAGAAACCCAAGTAAAGTATCGGGAGTACCATAGATTATGAATTTGGAGATTTGATTATGTTAAATTCCTCTAACTCCCTTTAGCTACCTTTCTCTTTTATTAAAAAAAAAAATATTTGTAGGCAGCTTGGATTGATTTTAAACCTATTTCTAACATGTGCGGTAATTATGCGAGTTCGCAACCATTATTTAACACCCAATAAAACAAAGCAGTGAATGAAATGCGAGGATAAGGAAGAAACTACTTACCTCAGAGTATGAAAGCATCTGAAATGTTAGTTAAAAAATCATATCAACAACCTAACTATGATTTCTAATTAACACGCAATTCACTCAATTTTTTTTAGGATTTTCACTTATTTAAATGAAAATTAACCTATATGTAATGCATGTAATGCAATTAATCTAAATGCAATGACGTAGAAAGTATATCTATTCTAACATGGTATGCAATTTATAATTAAGCTACTCTATGCGACATGCGATTTAATTAAATGACCTAACATGTAATTTCTAATGACGGGCTAAATTGTTATGCAACTATTCTAGCATGACACACAATTTCATGACCTAACATGCAATTACTAGATGACATGGCAAATTATTGATGACGTAGGAAGATGTTTATGACATGGTAGGAAGACACACCACGTGACACAGTAATGACATAGTAGTGATGATGCAAGCATAATGCGGTTAATCTATATGACATGCACATGTTTATCTTTTTTTAATTTTGCATTCCCTAGTATAAACATGCAATCTATCCTAAAAATAATCTACTTCAATTGTACCTAATCTTTTTGGATTTTTCTTTATAGAAACAAAGTCAATTCAAATCAAACAAATATATAAAGGAATCATATCCACATCAAACACGGCATCAAGTCGCACTAGATATTATCAATATCCATCTAATTTTGGAAATAAATTGACGAATAGTATCCTGGGCATGAGGATGAGATTGGCCAATTTTCCGTGTAATTGCAAATCATATCCCGGGCATGATATCAGATTGATGACCAATTTTCCGTGCAATCGCGAACTGTATTTCAGACATGAGATTGGATTGACGATTATTGCACGTTATAAAATTAGGAAATAATTTATAATTTAAAGGTTATTCGGGAAATTCATGGATACGATAATACAACTCAAAGATTCAAACAAGATTGCAATTTCATGAATTAGGCAACAAAGTATATAAAAATCAAATTTATCAAAATTCTTACCTAATTCGCGATATCATTTGGATAGCGTTTCTAAATTCGGACGGCCGACGGATCACGGGAATCACGGACCGACAACCAGCGGAGGCTCACGGACAGCGGTTCTTGGTTTGATGGATGAACAGTAGTGGTGCGCGACCAAGAACAGCCGCTAGCTTGGCTACTCGGTGTGGGCGGTTCATGGCGGTGACACAGCAAGGCTGATCATGATGATGCCTTGGTCGTGTGGACTCTCAACTTAGTGGAGGCTACGTCGGTAGTGTTGGACACGACCAAAAATCTGCAAATATCAGTGAAACAAGCGCACGAATTGAGAAGTGGCTCAGGAAAGGAGAGAACTTTTTCCTCAATGAATCATAAAAACAACTCCTACGGGCGTCGTTAGTCTCTGTGTCGGTTCTCAAAAGAAAACCATGTGTGATTTTCATTTCTCTTCTTCGTACGTCTCCCTGAGAGAAGACCTCCAAGTGAATTTTTCTTCTTTGCTGAGTGTGCCCCCCACTTTGGATTGCCTCCAATTACTATTTTTTAATCCAACTTCCACTCTCTTTTGACCACCGATTGGAATTTCCGTCAAAGGGAAGGAGCAGCTGCAGGTTTCTCGGTGAAGGATCACAGGTAGCTTCGTCGTCACAATTCATCGGGACGGCAGCGTCATCGAGCTACCAACAACAGCTCGTCGTCTCAGTTGGGTGCAGGCGTCGTGACTCGGGGCTGGACGGGGGGCATAGCCGACGATGCAGTGGTGAAGATCAGAACAGCAGTTGTCTTCTCGGTCCAGTGCAGGTTCGTCGGTGCTGGTGCAACAGCAGAGGCAGGACTGTTCGACTGGGGGCATCACGGATCAGCAGCAGAGAACAGCAATGTTGTCGCCGGAACAGAGAGCTCGGCTACGTTGGATTGTCGCCAAATTGGCGCCGAGTCGTGGAGTTGGAAGAATTCGGTCGTGGCGGTGGAGACGCACACCCGTGGAAGAGGACGACTCCTCTCTCCCTTTTTACTCTCTCTTGTCTTGTCTATTCTTTCGTGTGTGGTCAGAGCAGAAAGGGAGTCCCCCTCTCACGATTTCTCTCCCTATTTCTCTCCCTCTCTCTCGCTTTGTGGCCGTGTGTTATGAATTGTTTGGCCTCTAATTGTGAACGAAGCCCCCCCTTTTATATGCAAAGCAATGGGTACCCCTCAAGGAAAGAGGCAATATCTCCTTCCTCCTAAATCACGGCCAAAGATACAATTTCCCTTCTTTTTATTATCTTCCACTGACCGAATCTCGCCTAACCTCATGAACAAATATTGAAAGAATTTTACCGATCTTTTCCTTACTTGCCAGGTACTAAAATTCTCAAGATTAATTTTAATAAACTAATTTTCCAACTAGGCATCCGCTGTCCTTGTAATCTCGGCCATGTAATATTGAGTGGGCTTGGGAAAATTTTAATCCATGGGCTCACCTCCTTTCACTGGTCCATTCAGTTTAATACAATTATATGGGCCTATTACTATTAATGCAAATGGTCTTAAACTATATGCAATTTAACTAATATTTTTGTTTAGGAACCGAGGTCGATCCCTAATTTTCTATTCAATAAATGACTAAATGAGTCGCCAAAATTTAGGTGTCAACACCAATGCCTTGAGAAACAGTATTACTCGAAGATCCTCTTGTCTTTTGACAAGAGTGGTTGCATCATCTGAAGCTGGAAGATAAGTCACTGCTTACATAGTATCGTGAAACGGGCATAATATTCAGACAATGACTGATCTCCACACTTAAGATCAAAGAGTGCCTGTCATGTATCACAAACCCGTGTCGTGTTATTTTGACCATAATATAGTAAGGCACATTTATCCCAAACCTCCTTAGCAGTGTTACATTGAATAAAATGGGGACTAATTTTGGAATCCATACTATTCCATAACAACGTACGGAACAAGGCATCACTAGCAATCCAATCAGCTACCTTACTCTGATGTGATGGGGCTGCAAACGTAAGATAATCACGTTGTTTGGTAGCAGTAAGATAAACCTCAACAGCTTTAGACCAGGATGCATAATTAGTACCGTCCAACTTGATAGAAGACAATTGTAAATGTGGTAAATTGGCAAAGGATCCAGCAACAGCCATCAATAAGTGAAAGATACGATTGAACCCACAAACAATGTCACAACAACCAAGTATTCAACTCCAAAAACACAGTCTCCAACAACACAACCAGCCAGACGTAATCACCACTTTGAGGGTTCAACCGAATCACAACTAGCCAATAAAACTTATGTAAAATTCATATAATCATCGAGTCAATATCGAAGAGTTACCACATTCATATGAGAGCACTGAACACTTCAAGATTCTGCAGCCATCGGGCAATGGTCGTCGCTGCACTAGATAACATAATAATTAAAAAAAAAAATTGAGAACCCTAGGTCCTGTTCAGCTTCATTGTGTGACCAGAAGCGGCTGCATCTTCAACAGGACTCGAGCATATAGCATCTTAGTGCTCGGCTTGGCACGAGGGAGGCCGACGAAGGATCTCGACACAATGGAGGCCGATAGAGGCGCCATGAGGGAGGCCGACAAAGTTCGGTGCGCTCGGCACGAAGGAAGTGGCATGAGGGATGCCGATGAATCTTGGCTTGATGTAGGTTGACAGAGGTGGCTGGAGGCTGACGAAGGGAGCGTGAGGAAGACAAATCTAATGAGTTGCCGGTCAGTGAGTCACCGGTCAGAGTGTCCCCGGTCAAAATGTTGCTGGTCTGGGTGACGAGATCTAGAGTTGGCGGCTGTGTTGGCGATAGTCAAGGTTACGCCAATGGTGACCTCCGAAAAAATTAGCGTTTTTCAACTCACTCTGATCTCATGTTTGAGAGGATAATGATTTGTCTTATTATGTTTAATGACAGAATTACAATATAAAAATGCTTAACATAACGTAAACCCCTCTAAACATAATATTACAGTTCTATCCTCATTATCATATTTCTAACAATAGCATGGGGATGTTTTGCACAAAAGTAACGTTAATACTTATTCGATTTAAGGGTGTTGTGCGTTTTGCGTTATGTCCTAGTGTGTCCACAGAAAGGGCCTGCTCTACACCACTTTCTTTAGCCTTTTGTTGCTCGTCATGTTGACACTCCTAAGTTGGGCACTACTTCACGAGAAACTACATGCTGGTTCCATTTTATGGTAACGTTAAGTTAGGATGTTAGCAAAAGTTAGGATAAACAAAATTCGAAGACTGTCTATAAATTGGTAATGATGAGTTCACGGAGATTTCTTTATTTCCTTTCAAATTTCAGATTGGTGGGGCTGTGTTCATCATTGCCGGGCACTGCTCCGTTCTGTGGGGTTAAGAGGGAAACAGAGCAAGCAAGGATTATTGTGGATGTTGAAGCAGCAGCCAAGTACTGCGAGAAAGAAGATTCGCAGACGCGGTTTCATCCACATGCAAATAGTGAAAGCTGATAAAGATTCACATGGAGATTCGTGAGTTGCCCAAGTAAGCAAAACATTTTTTCTTCTGTCTTTATGTTGTATTTTATATCCATTTTCTCGGGGGTGAAATTTATCTCAAAAAGGAAGTTTCAAAGTACGCTTCGATCTACCGATACTTCTTTTGTAACAAATTCAGGCGAAATTGAATCCTAAATTTTCAGCTCCTTATACACCACAACCCTGATGTGTCTTATGGCTAGCATAGAATATGCGATCTCCATGCTGCTGCTGAACAAAATGTTGCTACTTGTCACTGATCTTCGCAATTTTCTATACTATACATGTCCTAGACATTGAATGAACCGTTGCAAATAGTGGAGCGGCTTTATTGTGGGCTCTTCAGGCATAAATAATGTGGGGATGTTTTGCATATTGGTCATGGTAATAGTTATTAAATTTTAGGGTGTTTGGCACTCTGCGCTCGCGTTCTGCGTTATGTCTTGGTGTGTCCATAGAAAAGGCCCGCTCTACACCACTCTCTTTTGCTTTTTGTTGATCGTCATGTTGACACTCCTAAGTGGGCACTCTTTCGCGAGAAACTCTACGTCGGTTCCATTTGATATACGAAATGTGAAGTTGTACAATTTCTGTGGAGGACTGCCTATAAATTGGCAATGATGCATTCACCAAGAATTCTTAGTTTTCTTTTGAATTTCAGATTGGTGGGGTTGTGTTCATCATCGCTGGGCGCTACTCCGTTCCGTGGGGCATGGGCAAGGAAGCAGAGCAATCAAGAATCACTTTGGTGATTGAAGAACTAGCCAAATACTGTTAGAAAGAAGATCTGGAGGCGTGGCTTCATCCGCACGCAAATAGGGGAAGCCGACAAGATTCACACCGAGATTCATGATTTGCCCTAGTCAACAAAACATTTCTTCTTTTGCCTCTATAATTGCTTTTTATATCATTTTTCTCCGAGGCAAAATTTATCTCAAAGAGGAAGTTTGAGAGTACACTTCAATCTTCCGATGCTTTTTTTTTTTGTAACAAATTTAGGCGAAATTGAGCCCTAAATTTTCAACTCCTTAAACTACCACAGCGTTGATGTGTTTCATGGCCAGCATCTAATGTGCGATCTCCGTGCTCTCTGTGAGCACAATGTTGTTTTATGGTCCCTAATCTCTGAGATCCGGCTGATCGCAGTCTATGCGATACGTGTCCTAGACATTGAATAAACTTTAGCAAATAGTGGAGTGGCCTCATTGTGGCTCTTAACGCATCAATAGTACCGGGAACGTATTACACAAAGGTAATGGTAATAGTTATTCAATTTTAGGGTGTCGTGGGTTTTGCGCTCACGTTCTGCATTATGCATTATGTCTTAATGCGTCCACAAAAAAGGCCTGCTCTACATTACTCTCTTTAACCTTTTGTTGCTCATCATGTTGACATTCCTAAACTGGGCATTCCTTCGCGAGGAACTCTATGTTGGTTCCATTTTTCTGTAGCGTTTGATTAGTATGAGCAAAATGTGAAGTTACAATTTCTGCGGAGGTCTATCTATAAATTGGCAATGATGGATTCATTGAGATTTCTCTGTTTCCTTTTGAATTTCAGATTGGTGGGGGCTATGTTCATCTTTGCTGAGCTCTACTCCGTTTTCTGGGTGGGAAAGGAAGCAAAGTAAGCGAGAATCACTATGGAGGTTGAAGCAGCAACCAAGTACCGTGAGAAAGAAGATTCGGAGACACGGATTCATCTACACGCAAATAGCGAAAGTCGACACTATTCACACCGAGATTAATGGTTGCCCAAGTAAGCAAAACATTTATGCTGTTGCCTCCATGTTGTAATTTACATCCTTTTTCTGAAGGGCGAAATTTATCTCAAAGAGGAAATTTCAGAGTATGCTTCGATTTCCCGATGCTTCTTTCATAACAAATTCAGGAGAAATTTAGCCCTAAATTTTTAGCTCATTACACTACCACAATGTTGATGTGTCCCATTGCCAGCATCAATCGTGTGATCTTCGTGCTGTGGCTAAACACAATGTTGTTACCTGGTCATTGATCTTCGAGATCCAGCTCATCGGAGTTTTCTATCCGATACGTGTCCTAGACATTGAATGAACTTTAACAAATTGTGGAGTGGCCTTGTTGTGGCTCTTTGTACATCAATAATGTGGAGAATGTTTTGTACAAAGGTAATGGTAATAGTTATTCAATTTTTGGATGTTGTGTGTTCTGCGCTTGCGCTCTGCGTTACATCCGGTGTGTCCACAAAAAAAGCCCACCACCCGTCAGCACTCTCTTTAGCCTTGTGTCGTTTGTCACGTCGACACTCCTAAGCTGGGCATACCACCAAAAACACTATGTCAGTTCCATTTTACAAGTATTGTTAGGTTAGGATATATGAAATGCGAAGTTGTACAATTTTTATGTAAGACTGTCTACAAATTGACAATGATGAATTCGCTGAGATTTTTTTATTTCCTTTCGAGTTTCAAATTGGTGGGGCCTATATTCATCATTCCTGAGCTCTACTCTATTTTGTGGGGCAAGGGCAAAGAAGTAGAGCAAATGAAAATCATTATCGAGGATGAAGCATCAGAGAAGTACCGTGAGAAAGAAGATTCAAAGACATAGCTTCATCGGCACGCTAATAGCGAAAGTTGACAAGATTCACACTAAGATTCTTGAGTTGCCTAAGTAAGTGAAACATTTCTCCTTTTGCTTCTATGATTGTATTTGTTGACACCTGATTTTTAGTTTATTTTTTAAATTTTTTCAAAAATCATAAAATAAGAATTAGGAACCTTGGCCAAGCTTAGGAACCTATATCTAAACCAAAAATAATTTTTTTAGAATTTTCCTGAATTTTTCCTTAATTTCTTTTGGTCAAAATAAGGGTGAAAATCAAGAAAAATAGCAAATGGAATCCAAAAATTCCATAAAAATAGTCATTAGTTTTCCTTTAAAACCAATTTCATTAATAAAGTGTCAATTTTAGAAAATTTCAATTGGGAATGTGTTTTTCCCAAAATTGGGTAGAAACAAGCCCAAATTGAATAAAAAATTCAATTAAGTCATTTCTAGTCATTTCTAGGCTGTATTGTCTTCACAACAAATGATTCTGGAACCTTGAATTGCATAATGATTGGTCAAATTGCACAATTTACTAAAGAAATGGAAAAGCCCCAAAATTCGATAGATTAGCCCAAATTGGGGATATCGAGATTGAAATTGTTGAACCATGAGACCATCATTTCTAGGGTTAATCAGTCATAGGTAATTCAATTTTGGTATCAATTTTTCCCAATCAGGTCTTCTAGATGTTAAATTGAACAAAAACCCTAATGATCCGAATTTACAATTTGAGAATTTTGGGTTTAATCGTGACGAAAATTAGGGCAAATCTCATATTTGGGTGTGAAATGGGATGAGGAATCCAATTTTGGGATTAAAATAAAAAAAATAGGGTCAAAATCGGGTCAAATTTGCAAATTTAGGCTAACCCGGGTTTGCCGGGTTAGACGGATCGACCCGACCCAACCCGGGTCGGCCTTCTTCCTCACCCGACTTGCCCAGAACGTTCTAAACCCTGAAAAATATCCCGTGCCCGCCTCTTGATCGACTTAATCTAGCCAAATAAGCACATGTCAATCTTCGATTTCAACTGGAGAATCTCCAGCTAGTGTCGGAGATTCGATTTAACCAATTTGGAGTTGGTGATAACCGATTTTGGGCGGGAAATCGAATTACAAAAGAGAGGAAAAAATCATTATTCGAGGGGAAGAACTATTCGACGAAATCACTGAGAGAGAGAGAGAGAGAGAGAGAGAACGAGCGTGAAAGAGAGAAAATGAGTGTAAGCATGAGTAGAGACTCCCAGGATTGAGCGATCGGCACTTTTCCGGTCGGAAAAGCGCCGGCAAATCGGTCTTGCCGGTGAGTTTCCTCACCGGTGAACTTGTGTAGAAGCTGGTCATATTGGCCTGAAAGTCAAGCTCGACCGGCATATCCAGACGTTCTTCGATGAATCCGACGCCACCATCTCGGAGTTCAGGTGCTAAGGAAGAGTTCTACGACCGTGGATTCGCTCAGAAACTTCTTTTGATCCTCTGACGAAGCAGGTAAAGTTTGTTCATAATCACAGTTCTACAAAACTCCAAAAGATGAACTTGAGTTCAATCTTACTAATCACGTGATTTCTTTTGTAACTTTGAGTTCTTTGATGGTTAAAACATGCTTATGAACAATTTTTTTTGTTGTTTGATTGCATTTTGATGGTTAAACCTGCATAAACCGAGTCGGTTGTCCATGAACCTTCTCGCCGGAGCTCCCTTGACCTCACCGAAGTGCCTCTCGTGGTCATAAGTCACTCAAGTTAGTTGATTCTCTCTTTGATTGATGTTCTGATGTTGATTTGGATTGTTTTAGACAGTTAGGGCGATTAGAATAAGGATTTAAAGCTTGAAGAAGCATGTTTTGGTCAGTGATGAGTTAGGGTTTTTGAATCGGTTTTTCGCTGGCCGATAGTAGTCCAGCGGCGTAATGGTTAGGCTAGATTGACAATGGATGATTAGGACAATACTCATAATCTAAAACAATAGCAAAAAACTCACCGGAAGGTTGTTGGCGGCGAGCTCAAACCGGTAGCCTTGAGAACCTTCAACCCTAGTTTGTGCCCACCACATGCTCGGCGAAATGCCACAATGAGCATGAGGGCCAAACGGCGCCGTTTCGACGCTGTGCTTGCAGGAGCAGTGGCCGGCGTCAGTGCCGGCCAGTTCGGCTTGATCGAACTGGCCTGAACCGGGTCGGTCAGGTTCGCTTCTTCTGCGGGATTTTTTTTAACAAAAATAATAAAAAAATTCAAAAAAAATTCAAAAATTCAGAAAATCTCTAAAATATTCAAAAATTCAATAAAAATTTCAGAAAATTCAATTTTTTTTAGAACTTCAGAAAACTTCATAAATTTTTCTAAAAAAAATTTCATAAACATTAAAAAATTTCCAAAAAATCATAAAAAATCGAAAATTTTAGAAAATCCATAAAAATCTCAAAAATTCTTAGAAAATTCACAAAAATGAGAAAAATTTAGAAAATTCTTAAAAATTTGAAAAAATCCCAAAATCCCATAAAAAATTTGAATTTTTTTTTTCAGAAAATAAAAAATCCGACTTAAAAAAAAATATCAAAAGTTTCAAAATTTCACAGAATGACCCAAAAATATTGTGGCCAGCCTTCGCAAGTGAAATTAGAATTTTTAGAGGTGCCTAAATGGTATTTTTAGAAAATGCCTAGTTTAGGGGTTTTTACCCCTAAAAAACCCTAAAACCCTAAAACCCCAAAACAACACACATCAATGAATGAATAAGCCTCTAGGGCTTTACTAGGATTTGAGTATTTTAAATTGATTTTCATTTTAGAGACTCAAATTTAGATTGTTTTGTTTGATTACAATTGATTGTATTGCTTATATTGATTGATTGAGTTCTTACGTTTAGGATGGTTAGTATTAGTGGATAGACCTCGAAAACTTGTGTGGCACGTTAGATACATCATATCGTTTTAGGTACCGAAAGGGCGTTAGGGATCTCGATTCGGGATCATTAGTGTAACCAAGTCCACATATTTAGAATCTCTGGTTCGCAGAATCGTGGTATTTCTCCCATACCCCGATTAGGTTTCTAGTCAACCTACCAATAATGACTAGTAGCGACTCCAAATCAAAAACTTAGATTGAATAGAATAATAAGAAAATCACATCCCGCTGTCACGTGAGGTATGGTATGGGAGAGACCCCCCGTTTGTCTAGTGATGGGATGTCTGTAGGACGTCTGGGCGAAATATCCGCATCGGACCTTAGTAGCTCGTTCGAGGGCAGTTTTCTCATTCGTGACAAATGGAAGTACCTCCTTAACGTGCCCGAAAAAGGCGCGGCGTGATAGGCTTGGCGACTCCGCTAGGGACCTTAGATTTCTAGGTGGACTTAGGCCTAGATAGAACGATATGCATGTGTTTTGTGCTTGTGCAAGGATCCCAGGTACGTCTTACTAATGATCGTGTTAAATGTTTTTATAGGTGGGAGGTATAAGGGGTGTTGTCTTTATTGACCTTTGTTTTGCGAGATGGTGTTGGGATTGAATGTGATTTGATTGAATTTTTGAAGTGCTGTTTGGTAATTAAATTGATATGCATGCATTTAAATTACTTTAGCACTATACCATTCGCGCACACCACCCGTGGCCCAACCTCGGCTATATTTAGGATTATCCTTAGGAGGTGTGTGTTTAAGCGAAACTATGAGCCGATTGCTCATGGGATCATTTAAATGCAATACCGATCACCGAGATGGAATAATATTCCATTACTTTAGGCCGATTGCCTATTGGAATGGAATCCTTTGTCCATTAAGGTGGTGACATCAAGGCTTTAGCATATCCTTCCCCTTTTAGGTGTCAAAATCTCACTTGTTGCATCTGCATGTCTTTGTGGTTGGTTTACCTAAAACCATACGAAAATGTTCTGGTGAGTAAGTATCGTTCCATTCCTTTCTCTTTCAATTATGCAAGTTAGTTGACACAATTTGAATAAAATGCCTAAATGATAATCATTGGTTGATCTAAATGCTCTTTTTGTACTAGAATGAATGATTAGGGAAACATGCTCCATTTGACCATTTTTTTTAGATAGAATGTATAGGTCCATGACGAATTTTCAATGTAATTTGAGTGACGATGCGCCCAAAATGTGACATGTACAATTTAATGAGCCGAATGTTCATTTTGATGTATTTGAAGTTGTAAACCATAGGCTAGGCCTTTATGGTCTAAATGGAGCATGACAAAAGGGCATTTGCATCAAACACTGATTTCATCCCCATTTTCAAGTATATGCTCTTTTAAGGCTTAAATGGATTAAATGTGACATTTGTATCACTTTCTAAGTATGCAAACGTACTTTACCTCCATTTTACCCTAAAAGGACATATGATTGAAATGGAGGCATTAAAATTGGTAATCCATGGTGACTGATAAAAACTTTCTTTTGAATGATTTAGATCAAACATTGAGAAATTAGATATACAAGTCATTCCAGTTCCCCGAAAGGAACTTTTGACATGGTGGGGAAATATGACCAAAGACAACAAGGTTTATGTCAGAGAGAGACTTGGATACCTATTTGAACTTATCAACCTTAAACCTCAAGTGAGCTTAATTCAGGCGTTAGCCCATTTTTGGGAAGTTACCACTACGACATTTCAACTTAGAGAACACGAAATGGTGCCAACGTTAGAAGAGTATAAAGCTACCATTGGGATTGATTTCAAACCAAGAATTATAGAACCCCCGATTGGATTAAAGCCTGCAGGTGTGATAGTTGAATTCCTCATCTTGAAGACTTCTCAAGTGGAAAAGCTGATTAAGTCAAATACTAGGAGATTCCCCTTATCCTTTCTAATGGCGAAGTACTCCAAATTGCCAAAGGAAACTAGGAATATTTCTGCGAAGGTTTTTATTCTTGCTTTCTTTAGGTTCGTCTTATTCCCTACATCAAGAACCGGGTTGAATCCTCTAGTTACAGTAATTGCTAGGTAAGCCTGCCTAAGGTGGGACTTCTCCAATATGCTTTTAGCAGAAACTATCATCTCTTTAAACAAGCACCAAAGCCAGGAGAAATGTGTACTCCAAGCTTCAGCCGGATTGCTTTCTATATGGTTCGTTTCACATATTCAACCTTGGGAACGATACATGCGCATTCAAGAAATTTGTTTAGCCGTCAATCCTATTGAGAGGCACCTTAAAATCCAAGAGAAGCTACCAAAATACTCCTTCGATGAATGGGCTAACTTCGTTAGGGCATTGACTCCCGATCAATTTCAATGGAGGATCAAGTGGCCAAAGATAGTCAAAGCTCGGATTACTTGTCAAGGAGGCAATTTGGTGCCATTGCTTGGTTTAAATAGTGGAACAGCCTATTGCCCATTAAGAGTTATGCGACAATTTGGAATGATCCAACACATACCACCTGGTTGGCATCCCCAGGAGTTCATATTCGCAATACCACAAGGATCCCTACCGGAAGAAGAAAGTAGAAAGTTGAAAAAAAGAGTTGACAAAACTGTCGATTCTTTGAAGAGATCAACTGAGCAAATGGTGGAATGGTCCGAAGGTTTAAAAGGAGAGATGAAGCTCTACTTGGCATCCAATGAATACATAAAATGGTTGAAGGCTAAGCGTCCAATTGATGTTGAACCGTATGTGCCATTGAGCGTTACTATTAACCTCGATGAGTCATATGTCCCAGAGTATATTGTGCCGAATACACTTGGTATGGAGCCATATATTCCTGAAGAAGTTGTGATCGATGTAGAAGAATGGGAAGCACGGGTTAAAGAATGGGAAGAATATGAAAAGGCTGAAGCTATCTTAGCTAGGAAGAAGCCTAGACTTGCTTAAGCTAGTTACCTCATTTTGATTTGAAGTGTTGTAACACAAACTTTCAAAATTGAAACAATTGCTTGATGAATAAGAATTTGATGAAATTTTAAACACATTTTTGAAAAAAAGAAAGTCACCATGAATTATAATTTTTTGAATTATATGATTGCTTGAGAAAAATATTGATAAAAGTTTTATACAAGACTAAGGCTTGCATGAGAGTTCTTATCCTTGTTAATCACAAGAAAAACCATACAATTTAAAGGATATAGGATTTCATGTTTGTTTCATCATACTAACACCTTATCTTTCTATAAAGCAGGTAACATAGCAACGGAAGAAAGAAGAACCCGAATCCAAACTCGTTCGCAGACTAAAATGGTGGAAGAAGAAACTTATACCCGACTAGCTGAAGTTGAGAACCAAATGACTCAAATGGCCGTCATGATAGCAGAAATGAAAGCTTTTATCATTGCTTCACGGGGATCTTATCCTACCATTCCTAATGCTGGAACTTCCAATGCTATGGAAACTCCTATTGAAGAACCAGTTAGAAGTAAAGAGCCAGTTCAAGAGAATCCTTCAAAAGCTACCCCTGAAATAGTAAATTTGGAAGAAGAGGATCTAGCTAAGAGGAAATCTAAAGTGAAAGATGAGGAAGAGTCCAAAAGATTGGCCAAAATTGAAGAATGTTTGGCAAGTCAGGGATATGAACTGTAAAGGTTCGACAAATTCTCACTATATGCGAAAGTAGTTGTTCCGGAAAATTACAAGGAACCAGAGTTCGTGAGTAAGTATGATGGAACTGGCTATCCCAAAAGCAATTTGAAGTACTATCTCCGCAAGATGACAAGCTATTCAGACAACACGCTACTTCTCATTAGCACGTTTCAAGACAGCTTGAGAGGAACGGCCCTAGCATGGTACACCGCACTTGACATAGAAGATTTTACGGAATGAGATCATTTGGCGGGAGAATTCATCCGCCAATACAAATTTAATGTCGAAGTACTCCCAACTAGGGAGGATTTCATTAGAACGGAGAAAAGAAAGAATGAAGGGTTTCGAACTTATGCCTAGAGATGGAAAGCTATCGCTTTGCAAGTAAAACCTGCCATAAGCGAAGATGATCTTATTGAACTCTTCTTGAAATCATTGCCAATTGAATATTACGACAAGCTACATGCGTCAGGTTGTCAAACATTCACCATGCTGGTAAAAGTAGGTGAAAGGATTGAGTGGGGATTGAAAGAGAAGGAAGCCCAAGAAACGATAACACAGAGGCTTTATCTTGGGAGGTAAGAGCCTGTACGTGAGGTAGCTATGGTGTCTAGCCCAAACATTCATCAGACGCCATTTCCAAAGCAATCCAACACCGCCTGGAAGAACCCAAGGCAGTTTGACCCAAAGAAAAAGCTTGTAAGGCAATTCACACCTTTGCCGCGACCCCTGTCAAAGTTATTACCAATGCTTCTAGAAAGACATTTGGTGGCAAAAGAGGTGCCAAGAGATAATCCTGTAAGGTATACTTGATATGATTAATCAAAAACCTGTGCGTACCATATAGGAAAAAGGGGACATGACGTAAATAATTGTCCCACTCTAAAATACAAGGTTCAGCAGCTCATCGACAAGAAGATACTTAACTTTCAAGAGCCCGAACCAAACATACATCATAATCCTTTTCCTGAACATAATGCGGTAAACATGATTTAGGATGAAGAAAAAATAATTACGTCTGATGATGAAGATGAATATGAAGCCAAGCTGAAAAGTTCATGATTAGGGGATGCCCGTTTTCGTCATGAAGCACTTTTAAAAAGTGAAATTGTAGACAACTTGGGAAAAGACTCTAGTAAGTATAACTTCCAAGTGAAATATACCCCACCACCATGGGCATTCAAAAATGAGGTTATTGTGCCCGATGGTTGGGGGGTATGGATGATGAGCTGTGTGACATTCTGAATTTGACCCACTTCCGGGATCAATGAAATGAATGTGTATTTCTCATTTCGTTTTAGTAAGTCTCGCCCGGAGCTGATCACTCTCGGGATACTGACCAATAGGGAATAACTAACTAGGAAAAACGGTACGTGGACCCAAGAACTCGATCGGGAATCGACCTTCGATTTTGAGGAACGACGAGGGAATATTTTGTGCCAATGTGGGCCGATCCAAGGAAGGGTTGCGGATCGATTGCTAACGACGTACGATTGGATCGCGGGTGATTCCGCATGACCGATTGTGTGCGTGGCGAACGATCCTAAACTTATTCCGAACGATCGCGACCTTCGGAACTAATGATGGACCTTCGCGTTTTATCGGTAATCAAGGCCACCATGGCTCGAGTAATCCTAGATCGATATGCGTAACCCCTAAAAAGCCACATGTTAGTAAGAGACGCTAAAATCGCAATTGAGCGAAATTGATTGTTGAGTTGAATCCGGACTTGAGTGTCGAATTTCACGGACGTACGCGACTAATTTTCAAGGACGACGTCGTATTAGTGTGGCCAATCATATTTGGGATCGGTTTGGTCAAAAAATTGAATTTTGGACCGGGAGTGGAAAATTACCATTTTGCCCCTGAGCCCTATGCATTAATTCCGAAAATTAGGAGGTTAAAATGGACTTGTTCAGCCCCAAGAGTGCCGAAATTCATGGACATTTAAGCCCCCATCACTTTTGCTCATTCCCAATCTTGCCCCTAGATATTTTGTTCTAAAATCAATCCTAGCCATTGGTTTTAGATATGATTGATTGGTCTTTAAATCTTGGCCATTGGATTAGTGTGTTAGTGGAGTGGGTAGATTAGTCTTTGTGAGTGGAGTTGGTCACCTACCCCACTCAAGGTTTTTGGTTTAAACTCTCATTCTCTCTCTCTTCTCATTTCCCCCTTCGACCGGTCACTCCCCCTCTCATTCTCTCCACTCTCTTCTCCTCTCCTTGCCACACGAAGAAGCCAGCTACCGGAGCAGCCACCAGCCGCGGCCGTGTCGCCCCGCCGGAGCCGCATGCCACCGCCACGCCAGCCTTCGTCCGGCCGGCCCTCACCCCGTTCGGCCACCTTGTTTTCTCTCTCTTTCTCTCTCTCTCTCATCCCCGTCGCCATACCACCATCACCGTCACCCCTCCCTCTCACCGTCCTACTCAGCCACGAACCACCGCTCGTCGCCGCCGCCGTTCGCCGCCCGCGAGAGCCGCCGGCGTCCCCGCTGATCCGGCGTGGCCCAGCTGCTGCTCGGCCACCCTCCCCTCCTATGCAGCCAACATTTTGAGCTTAGGACTTTGGGTGAGTGGAAACCCTAAATCCTAATTAGGATTTTGTGCATTTTTAGACAAGTTTAGGGGTTATTTAGGGTGATTTAGGAGTTGTTTTATGGCGGGTGATTAGAGCTGATCATGAGGTGATTGTGGTAGCCTATTGTGCTAATTTAAAGGTGATTTAGAGGTGCGTAATGGTCTGATTAGTGGCTGAGTAGTATTGACTTGATTGGACTTTATGTGGCTAATCTATGGCTTAAGTGCGAATTGCTATGTGCGTTGTGATTGAACCATAAAGTGGCTAATTTGTACATGATTTGAGATTAATTATGTGATGTTATAATGGGTGCTGATATGGCCGTGAGATGAGGGGGCATTGTGGGCCATAGGCTTGCGTGATTTCGACGACTTAATTGCATGATTTTCGCGTGCAAATTTGTGGACCGTGGCTGAATTGATTTGAACGGCAAATTGAGCATGTTGTGATGTTGGATTGAGTGAATATTGTGGATTCAATTAATGCCCCGAGTTTTGGATGATATGGCCATGATTTCGTGCATTTTGAATGTTGGCATAATATGTAAATCATGCGAGTTTGCACGTATGTCATTGAGCATGTGATCACTTAAAATGCCCTGAGGCGTCGTTTACGCGGGGTTCAGATAATAATTGGTGAGGTGTGCTTGTGTGGTCATATAAATCCTGAGGCGTTTAACGCGGGGTATTGAACCCGTCCTGAGGCGTTTAACGCGGGACGATGCTCGGTTTACCGGATGATGGCCAACCTGAGGCGTCGTTCACGCGGGTTGTGTCATAGACCTGATGCGTTTAACGTGGGTCGGAGATTAATTGGAAATTGGTGGACCTGATGCGTTTAACGCGGGTCGGAGATTAAATGGGAAATTGGCACGTGTGCGAAGTGTGCATTAATGAGTGCAAGCATGTGCATGGCAAGTGATCGTAGCCAATTGATAATGTGTATGTGCCATTATTGGTTTCGGTATTATTATTATGTGCCTAACCTGCAGGGATGATTATGTGCTTGATTTGGGCCCGAGGGCCAAGGTCATTTGGTTACTCAACTGTTTGTTTGGATAGTCGCTTGTCTGGAGGTGCATGTTAGCCTAGTTTAGGTTTAGGGGGCCTACTTACTGAGATTCGTTCTCACTGTTGTAATCCCCAACATTTCAGACCCCCAACCTTGAGGATGGCCAGTGTACCACTACGTTTTGGGATCCCGGACCGTATAGAGCATTCGGTGATCGAGTACCCCGATTGGAATGGGGAGGCGTATATTAGATTCTATACTATCGTCTGGGTCGATGAGGGTGGGCCACAGCTCAAGGCTCATCCTTACCTTAATTGGTGCTACCGAGATCAGACCGGCTTCCATGGACCCCTAAGGACTTTTGATGTTCCGTTCGACGGGTTAGGTCGTTGAGACCCGCATGCAGCTGATGGGGAATTAATGTGAGCCCCGATGCTGTGTCCGAGGCGGATTCTGATCCCTGGCCAGTCATCATAGAGTCCGACATAGATTCCGAGTTTGAAAACCAGGAGGAGGAGCCGATGGAGTGGGAGTCCGACCTCAAACCGGAACCGATGGAGCTGGAGCCTAAACCGGAGGAGGATCTCGAGGAGGTGCCGGAGTCCGAGGATGATCCCGAGGAGGAGCTGTTGGAGGTCGAGTCCGAGCCCGAGTCCATGGATTCCGAGTTCGAGCCGTCCGATGATTCATCCGAGTTTTCTGGATCCGATTCGGACTGGATACCCCTTAGGGGTTAGCCTAGAGCCTAGCTAGCGTTAGGGGCCAACACTTTTTGGAAGAGAGCCCTTAGTGGATATAGTACCTAACAGCCCCGAGCCACGTATTCCTTTTTTATGATGGTGGCTTGCTGGCCCATTTTTGGCCTATGTATGTTTATATGTCTAATGGACATTGTAAATCCTCCATTGTTTAATATAAGTATGTATTTGTGAAGTTTGTTGCTGTGTTTGTCTTCCGTTGCTATTCATGGTCATGATTATTTGTGTACGGGTGTGTGATCGTTTCCACTTGTGTATTATTCTCTGATTCGGGGTTTTGGGTCGGCGACGCGTCCTGGGACGTCGCACTAATTCGACCGTAGAAGAGATGTCGCGTGCCGTAGAGTTTGAGGCCTGACAAGCTGAATCCTAAGAATAAAATTCCATTTGAAGACGAAACGGATCAATACGAAAAAGAGAAGGAAAGGATCCGTTAGGGTGAAAAATATTTTACCCAAGAATCACTCAAGCAAGGGGAAACTGTGGACCTACTTGGTCAAGACAGTGACAAATATAACTACCGCATCAAATACACCCCACCTCCATGGGCATTTAAAAATGAGGTTAACGTGCCTAACGGATGGGGCGGTATGGACAAGGTTTCAATTAACAAATTAAGTCTTGAGGAAAAGGAAGATCGAGAAGAGAAGAAGAAGAAAAAGACTCGCCCAGGCGATAGGTGATTTGTGTACGAAGCATAGAAGCAAGGCGAAGTTATGGACTTCTTGGGATAAGATAGTGGCCGGTACAATTACCATGTCAAATACACACCCCCTCCTTGGGCTTTTAAGAACGAAATAATCACACCTGATGGTTAGGGTGGAATGGATGTAGATGAAGCTGACAGAAACATAGTGTCCATGGTCACACCATTTTCTAATCAAACTTGATGAAGTGGATAAGTATGAGAAAGAAAAAGGTCATGTTGAACCAATTACTCTTCGACTTCCAATTGATCAGCTAGTGATCAAAGAAAAAGAGACACAGCCTGTGATCATTACTTTGCCTCCAAAAGAAAAGTTTGACACTAAGAGCGTGCACTGGGATTACGTACCTAAAGAAGTTGATGCATAACCCGATCGGAAAGGTGCTACGTCCCAAAGGAGGGTGAACATGAGAAAAAGGGTGTAACCAAGGAAGATGTGAAGCAATTGCTGTCAGTCATGAAAACAAGCGAGTATGAAGTAATAGAGCGGCTAAGGAAGATGCCAGCATAGATTTCCTTGCTAGATCTCTTTAAAACCTCAGAGAGTCATAAAATGGTGCTTATGAAACTTCTTAATGAAGTACATATCTCGGAAACAATCATCGAAGTGCAGTTGAAGGATTTCGTTGGCACAATTCTTTTAAAAGATCAGATCGCTTTCTCTGATGAAGATTTCCCGATGGATGGATGTTCACACAACAAGGCCTTATACATTGCCGTCAAATGCCGATGCAAAGAAATATCACATGTGTTGGTTGATAATGGCTCTGCACTTAATTTGTGTCATCTAAGCACGCTGCATCGCTTGGAGATTAGTGAAGAATTCATTAAACCTTCTAAGGTAACTGTTCGTTCGTTTGACGGAATGAAGAAAGATGTCATTGGAGATATCGAGCTTGAGGTAAATATAGGCCATGTGCCCTTCTTAATTGATTTTTAATTGATGGATATTCCGAAAACTTTCAACCTGCTGCTGGGAAGACCTTGAATTCATATGGCTAGTGCTATCCCTTCCGATCTCTACCAGAAGGTTAGATTTGTTATTAACGGCAAAATGATCACCGTACATGGAGAGACAGATTTCACCACTTACAAGGAAAGCGTGATATCATATATCGAGCTTGAGGTAAAAAAGGAACCGAGCTATCATTCCTTCGAAATGATTTCGATGGTGCAAATTCTTGCCGGAAGTATCATAAAGTCCCCAAAACTCTCAACATTATCTATTATGTCGGGGAAGCTACTATGCCAATATGGATTCACTCCTGGTGATGGACTTAGGTCAAAAGCCCAAGAAATCAAGAAACCTATTATCCCACTTGTCACAAAAAGGAGACATGGAATAGGTTATATCATAGATAGCTCTAATAATCACCAATGAATTTAAAGCCGAAATCAAAAGAACCATAGAGGTTATGGAAGTCGAGGTGATCGCGTTATCAATCCGTCAATATGGAAAGGTAAAGCTAAGGAGCTTCCTTATCACCAGATCCATATCAATGAGACTTTTCCTGGACCTTCCAAGCTAATCAGGAGGAGGATTTAAAGCCGAAATCAAAAGAACCATAGAGGTTATGGAAGTCGAGGTGATCGCGTTATCAATCCGTCAATATGGAAAGGTAAAGCTAAGGAGCTTCCTTATCACCAGATCCATATCAATGAGACTTTTCCTGGACCCTCCAAGCTAATCAGGAGGAGGATTTACGCACCAAAGAAGAACCTCATTTACTGGGCTTATTTGAGGAGAATGTTATCAACGTCATCATAACCGAAGTAGAAAATACCTACACACTGGAGTAGAAAGATTCTTTCGAGCTTTTACTTGCTTGATATCTTTTCCATCGCATTGTTGCTTTTATAGTTTTTAGTTTCATAATAGTTTTGTTTGCAATTTCAAATTTAGTTGCAATTTCCATTCTTGATGATGTAGTTGTAATCACACCTTTCAATTCAATAAAAGAGTCCAATGTTTTGTTAAGGACATATGGAAACAAAGCCAAACCTATGATGAAAATAGTCCTCACTTGTGAGGCTTGAGGCTTTGGGTTTCAATATTGCTCACGGTTTTGAAAGTGATTTTAAGAGCAAAAGAGTCCAAGGATATGAGGACTAGGTCTATTATTCTGTTCTTTTGAAATGGATTTCAAAATGGATGTAAAAAAAAAAGGTTTTTCATGAGAACTCATGCATTGTTATACCTCATATGTGATTGCTAATCATGTTTGTTGCATGTCAGGCATGAGCATTCGCATATTCATAATAGGTTCTTACGCAAATCTTTCGGAAGAAATCACTAGTGATATTGAAGAGGATAATGAGGATGAAGAATGGGTCAAGAAGGAATGGGTTCATCATGAAGAATCAAAGCCACTTATATTAGAGAAAACAGTTACCATCAATCTGGGTGATAAAAGAGAATCTCAAAGAAGTTAAAATAGGAAAAAGTCTTTCTTCTGCAGAAGCAAAGAGGATTATTGGTTTACTCAGAGAATATCAAGATATATTCGCATGGTCCTACGCCGACATGCCAGGCCTTGATCCGAACATAATTGAACATGCTTTACCTATTGATCCAAGTATCCCTCCGAAGAAACAGAAACTTTGGCGAACTAAGCCGGAATTGGCAAAGAAAATAGAAGAGGAAATGATGAAATTGCTTAAAGTTGGATTTATTGAAGTAGTACCATATTCAAAATGGGTTACTAACATAGTTCCCGTATTAAAAAAAGATGGGCGGATACGGGTATGCGTCGATTATCGTGACCTGAGTAAAGCAAGCCCTAAGGATGATTTTCCACTTCCACATATCGATGTACTAGTGGATAGTACTGCAATATTTGAAACATTTTCATTTATGGATGGCTTTTTTGGATATAATCAAATCCTCATGAAGAAAGAGGATAAGGTGAAAACATCCTACATTACACTATGGGGTACATTTTGTTACAAAGTGATGCCTTTTGGTTTGAAAAATACTGGTGCCACGTATCAGAGAGCAATGATAACTTTGTTCCATGATATGATGCGTAAAGAAATTAAAGTATATGTGGATGACATGATTGCAAAATCTAGACAAGGAGAAGATCATGTTGAAGTGTTTCGGAAATTGTTCTAAAGATTCAGAAAATACAAGTTGAGGTTAAACCCCAATAAATGTGTATTTGAGGCAAAATCTGGCAAATTGCTAGGATTTGTGGTTAGCAATAGGGGCATCGAAATAGATCCCTAAAAAATCAAGGCAACATATGATCTCATGACTGATTCCACGGTAAAAGAGGTGAGAAGTTTATTGGGGCGATTAAATTACATTGCCTGGTTTATCTATCAGCTTTCTGAAACTGCAAAGTCATTCTTCAAATTTCTAAAGAAAAATGCTAAAGTAAAATGGGATGAAGAATGTCAGCAAGCCTTTGACAAGATTAAAGAATATATGGTATGTCTGTCAGTCCTTGTACCACTAATTCCTGGGATTCCATTGATCTTATACTTGACAATTCAACACGAGTCATTAGGAGCAGTGCTTGTCCAAAGAAGACCGGACGATGGTAAGGAGCAAGCCATTTATTACCTAAGCAAGAAGTTTACAGCATCAAAGATGAATTACCCAACAATTGAAAAGACATGTGTTGCATTAATATGGGTGTTGCACAGACTAAGGCAATACACTCTTCATCACCAAATTTTGCTGATAACCGAAAACGACCCAATCAAGTATTTACTTGAGAAATCCCTTTTGGTTGGAAAGCTAGCAAAGTGACAAGTCTTGTTATTAGAATTTGATATCAGAAGTTTGCCACAAAAATCAGTCAAGGGACGAGCAATAGCGAACATGCTGGTAGAAAATTCCCAGAATACTACTAATCTTGAGGATGAACGATTCGACGATCATATATTAGCATTGGTTGACGATAAATGGGCCATGTATTTTAACGGTGCAACCAATTTATCTGGATTAGGAACTTGAGCAATGCTAATTTCCCTAGAAGGCCAATATTATCCAGTGTCTGCAAAATTGACATTTCATGTACTAATAACATTGCTGAATATGAAGCATGTATTCTTGGCTTACAATTAGCCCTCTCAATGAAGGTAAGAAGATTACAAATATATGGGGATTCTATGCTCATCATATTGCAAACAGCTTATGAGTGGCAAACTCAAGATACCAAGTTGATACCCTATCACAAATACTTAGAAGAAATGGTGGAGGAATTTGAAGAAATAACATTTGATTATCTTCCAAGAGCTCAGAATCATTTCGCATATGCTCTTGCAACGTTATCATCTCTACTGCAAGCGGAAGATGGTGTGGATGTAAAGCCTTTGAGAATCAACATCCTTGAACAACCAACTCATTGCATGGTGATTCAGGCTCAAGTTGATAACGAATCGTGGTTCCACGACATTAAGAAGTATCTCCAAACTGGAGAATTTTCCGAAGGAAGCCAACCATGAGATAGAAAGTTTATAAAAAAGATAGCTACTAAATTCTTCCTCAGCGGTCAAACTCTTTACAAGAAATCATTTGATTCTGCCATATTAAGATATATTGATACTAAAAAAGCTGAACATGTCATGAAAGAAATCCATGAAGGCGAATGTGGACCACACATGAATGGCCATCTCCTAGCCCGAAAGATCATGAGGTTGGGATACTATTGGATGACAACAGAAACAAATTGCATCCAACATGTGAGATGTTGTCATCAATGTTAAGTTTATGGAGACAGAATCAATGCACCGCCGAATGAGCTGCACCAAATGTCAGAGCCATGGCCATTTTCAATGTGGGGCATCGATGTGATTGGCCCAATCAACCCCAAGGCCTCAAATGGACATCGTTTCATCTTGGTGGCAATTGATTATTTTACTAAGTGGATTGAAGCAAATTTTTATACAAATATCACCACTAAGAATGTCACAAAATTCATTAGGCGAGACATCATTGCCAGATATGGAGTTCTAGAAGCAATCATTACTGATAGTGGCTCAAATCTAAATAACAAGATTGTGGATGATTTGCTTGAACATTTTTGCGTTCGACATTTGAACTCATCCCCATATTGCCCACAAATGAATGGAGCACAGTGGCTCAAATCTAAATAACAAGATTATGGATGATTTGCTTGAACATTTTTGCGTTCGACATTTGAACTCATCCCCATATCGCCCACAAATGAACAGAGCAGTGGAAGCAGCAAACAAGAACATTAAGAAGATATTATCTAAGACAGTTGAGAATTATCGTGACTGGCATGATAGGCTGCCATATGCTCTAATGGCATACTAAACTTCAATTCGAACATCAACTAGGGCAACTCCATTTTCCCTAGTTTATGGGATGGAAGCGGTATTACCCATTGAAGTGGAAATTCTTTCATTAAAGATTTTATCTCAATTGAAGCTTTCAGAGGCAGAATGGATTCAGTAGAGATGTGAACAACTCAACATAATCGATGAAAAGAGGTTGAAGGCTATATGTCATGGACAAGCCTATCAGAAGAGAGTTGCCAAATCCTTCAATCGAATAGTGAAGCCAAGGCATTTTAAGGTGGAAGATTTGGTAATGAAGAAAGTTATTCCCAATAATTCAGATCCCCGCGGGAAATTCACTCCAAATTATGGAGGTCCATATGTTGTCAAGAAAGTTCTTCTTGGAGGAGCATTAATCCTTGTAGATATGGTTAGAACAGAATTGGCCCATCCTGTAAATGCAGAAGCCGTCAAGATATTTTTCCCATGAAATGAAATGATTTGGGTCACTTTAAAACATGTGCATATCATGCATATTATAAACATGTTTGTTATTTTTGCAGAATAAAGCAAAAGGAGTTTAAGATGATCAAAGATCTCCAAAATCCCCAACGGAGTTGATAAAAGATAAAGGAAAGAATCGTTCCCAATTTACTTTCCTTGATGTCATCTTTTAATGTGTTCTTCCTTTTTGTCATTTCTAGGGAGCTCAAAGATAGGAAGCAACGAAAAGAAAATCCTCAGTGGAATCAAAGTGGAAACATACAAGAGAAATAGCGGTAATCGTTCCAATTGTTATTAAGAATTGCTCAAATGAATTTTAACACTTGATTCCTAATTTTGCAGGACCTTCATCAAGTTTAAAAGGAATTTCATCAAAACGATCGGGTATTTGAACAAAAAAACAAAACAGTTTGGGTTTTAAAGAGTTTACCTTTCTAGAAAGATTGAACTTTTTTTTCCCCAAGCGGGTTGACATGAAAGCTAAACAAAACAAAACAGTTTGTTTCAAAGATCATCTCAAAGAGTTTCAACTAAAAAAGGTTTTGAAACATGCATTCTTTGAGCATGCACTATGCATCAAAATTCCTTGAAAAGGATGATTTGACAAAAAGCTTTGGAAGATTTCAAAAAAAGCGTTTGGATGAAATCAAATGGAAAGACCTTTAAATGATAAAAGGTAAGCCATGTCCAAACACGTCCCTTATACACTCGAGTGGAATGAAAAGAATGAGTGCTAAAAGTAAGGAAAAAACCTTATCCTAAGGCAATAGGGGATGTTCGCAATGATTACATGGATTAAAATGATGAAAGGCAATCATTTCATTATCCCAAACACATGACTATCCCTTGTGTTGACACTTGATTTTTAGTTCATTTTTTTTTCATTTTTTCAAAAATCTCAAAATTAGGACTAGGAATCTTGGCCAAGCCTAGAAACCTATTTCTAAACCAAAAATAAATTTTTTAGCATTTTCCTACATTTTTCCTTAATTTCTTTTAGTTAAAATAAGTGAGAAAATCAAGAAAAATAGCAAATTGAATCAGAAAATTCCATAAAAATAGTCATTAGTATTATTTTAAATTCAATTTCATTAATGCATCATCAATTTTGAAAAATTTCAATCGGGTATGTGTTTTTCCCAAAATTGAACCAAAAATACAATTAAATCTTTTCTAGTCATTTTTAAGTCATAGTGTCTTCACAACAAATGATTCTGGGACCTTGAATTACATAATGGTTGGTCCAATTGCATAATTTTCTAAAGAAATCAGAAAACCCCAAAATTCAATTGAAAATTAAGAATTTTGAGCCCAAATTGGGAATCATGCCCAATATGAAATTGTCGAACCATGAGACCATCATTTCTAAGGTTAATTAGATGTGGGTAATTCAATTTTGGCACCAATTTTGCCTAATCAGGTCATTAAGACATCAAATTGAATAAAACCCTGATAACCCGAATACAAAAATTTAAAAATCTTGGACATGATTATGACAAAAATTGGGGAAAATCACATATTTGGGTTCAAAATGTGATGGGGAATTCAATTTTGGGATTTAATTTGAAAAAATCGATCGAAATTGGGCTCAATTTGAGTTTTTAATCAAAACCGGGCTTTCCGGGTCAACCCGACCCGACCCGACCCGACAACTTGTCTTCTTCGCCCGACTCACCCAAAATGCACAATAAACCCAAAAAAAAATAGTTCTTGCCCAAGACTTTGCCAACTTCGTGTGATCAATTTCGCAGGTGAAAATCGAGTTGGCCAGCTGGAAAATATCCGGCTGGCACCAAGAATCATCCCAACTGATTCAGGGTTGGTTAATAACAAACTTTGGGGGCAGGAATTTTGATCAACAAAAACAAAGAAAAACTGAACATTGAGAGAAGAACGTGTTCGACGAATTGCCGAAGAGAGAGAGAGAACCAGAGAGAGAAAAGAAAGAGAAATAGCTTGAGAGGTGTGTCGAGGCCCCAAGGACAGAGCGATCGGCGTTTTTCCGACAAGAAAAACGCCAGCAAATCTGCTCCGATCGAGGACTTCCACATCTAGTGAACCTGTGCAGAAGTTGGTCGCCGGCGCTTGAAAATCAAGCTTGGGCAGTGTGTCCAGATGTTCCCCGACGAGGCAAGACCACGGATCAATAGTCCAAGTGTCAAGGAGGAGTTCTACGGCGACTGATCGCTTGAAGACTTCATTTGATTCCTCGACGAAGTAGGTAAACTTCGATCCTCTTCACGGTTTAGATGAAATTCCAGAAAACACGATTCGGTTCAATCTTGTTGTTCATGCCATTTTAATCGTAGTTTACTCTTTCTAGATGTTTAAAACATGTTTCTGATCATTTTTTTCATGTTGTTTGATTGCATTTTGACCGTTGAATATGCATAAAATTGTGTCGGCCACCATTGATGAACCATACCGGAGCTCGGAGACCATCGCCAGAGCGTCACCGTGGCCTTAGGTCACTCAAGTCAGTCATTCTTTACATTGCTTGATGTTTTGTTAGTGATTAGAATCAAGTTAGATGGCTAGGGCATTCTATATTGTGATTTAAAGGTTCGGTTAGTTAGTTTAGAACAAGTTACGAGTTAGGTTTTTTGACCTGTTTTTTTGCCGGCCGATGAACGTTCGACGGTGTTCTAGGCAGGCTAGGTTGAAAATAGAACACATGGACATCACAATGGTGCAATCGGAATGGCAAAATAGTCGCCGGGAGGTCGTCGGCGACGAGCCCAAACCGGCGGCCTCGAGAACGTATAATACAGAACCATGCCTATTAGGTGTTTGTAGAAATGCCCTAATGAAGAAGGTGTCAAATGACGCCTTTTTTGCGTTGTGCTCGTCGGAAAAGACGACCGGCACTGGCGCCAGCGATGCCCGGTTCGGCTCAGCCGAACCGAGTTGAACCGGCCCGATCCGGTTCGTTTCCCGACGGGAAATTTAAATAAAAATCCAATAAAAAAATCTAAAAAATTGAAAATTAATAAAAATCTAAAAAATAAAATAAAATAAAAAATTCAGAAAAATTTTGGAAAATCGAAAAAAATTCAGAAAAATAGAAAATTCACAGAAAAATAAAAAGTTTCTGAAAATTCAAAAATTTTCAGAAAATTCATAAAAATTCAGAAAATTCAAAAAATACAAATAAAAAATTCAGAAAATCTAAAAAATTGGAGAATTGGAAAATTCATAAAAATATTCAAAAAATCATAAAAATCAATTCTCGGTTAATGAAATTCTCAGAAATTCAATTTCCGAAAAAAAAATCAAAAATTTCAAAAATTCACAACATGGTTCAAAAACACTGTGGCCAACCTTAGAAAGTGAAATTTGAATTTTTGGAAGTGCTCAAGTGGCATTTTTAGAAAATCTCAAATTCAGGGGTTATAACCCGTAAAAAACCCTAAAACCCTAAAAAATACAAATCATGAAATGAATAAGCTTCTAGGGCTTCATTAGGGTTTGAATGTTTTGATTGATTTTCATTTTTAGAGACCATTTAGGATTGATTGATTTGATTGACATTGATTGCGCATTAAATTCTTGATTGATTTTCCCCACGATTAGAATGAATAGAATTAGTGGGTAAGCCTCGGAAACTTGCATAATACGTTAGACATCGTATCGTTTTTAGGTACCAAAAGGGCGTTAGGAATCTCGATTTGAGATCATTAACGTAACCAAGTCCCTGTACTCAGAATCTCTGATTCATAGAATCGTGGTATTTCTCCCATACCCCGATTAGGTTTCTAGTCTACCTACCAATAATGACCAGTGGCGACTCCAAAATCAAAAACTTAGACCAAATAGGAAATTACCATCCGCTGTCACATGAGGTATGGTATGGGAGAGACCCTTACATGGAAATACCTCCTTAGCGCTCAAATCCCGAAAGTCCCAAAAAAAAGAAAAGCGCGGCGCTACACCTTGCAAACCAAATTTGAGCCTAAACTGTGGAGAAGTTTTTCAAAACAACCCTGTTAAGAACCACCCCACATTGGGGCAAATTAGGAGGTTTGTGGTTGACATATATGGAGAAAAGGATCAAGAAAGATTTTATTGCATACATTTGCATCAATCTTTGTGTGCTAACTTCCAATAAAGTCATACGGAAGTTCGCAACATCCCAAGAGGAAGAAGAGCATTTCATTTCTTATCCCTAAACACATTACTTTTTTGCAAAGCCCGATTGAGCCTGAATATTTATTTCAGAACTCTAAATTGGTGATCATCTCTTCATATTAGAGCATGAGCATATGATCCACTTTGGATAAATAAGAAACAAAAGGCATGACACAGAGTCCTTAGAACTCAAACAAAAAAAGTCAGAAGCCAAAAGATTTAGAAAATATGAAAGAATCAGGGGCATGAAAAAGCTGTGTGCCTGGTAAAAATAAAGACAAATGCCCAAGAAAATGAAGAAAAGAAAAGGAGAGTTCGAAAGAAAGCTCAAAATGATCAAAGATCACAACAAGTAGCACGATAAAAAGAGAATAGAAAAAAAATCATGATGAGTGTTTAGAGGACTCCTGTGGTCATGAAAAAGAAAAAGATCCCTAGCGGACAAGAGGAAAAGGGATGGTGATGCTAAGAAGATCACCAATTTCACAAAAGCCCTGAATGCAAAAATAAATGAGCCTTTTGAGCCTACCCAATACTAATATTACAACCTCTCCCTAAAGACTCTTCAGATTGGGATATTGAGAGTGAAAACATGATTTTATGATAAGAAGTCATCACTCAAAGGAGTATATGCAATAATGTCTTGTTTTGTCCTCGAGGTTCTTAACTTGTAGAACCGAAGTGAGTCGGAAAAATATGATGAAATTCTTTTCTTGGCCTCAAAATGCCTATCCTTTGAATAGTCATTGACCAAGCCTACATTACAATCCTTTGAAAGACTTTATCGGATCAATCGGATTGTATACATTGCGAACATCTCCGAGTACCTAAGGATCAGTTAAGAGAGATGAATTGAGGGTCTCAAGATGATTCCCATTTCAATTAGCTAAAAAGACCAGGTGTTGACACCTAAATTTTAGCGACCCAGTTAATCGTTCGTTGCATAAAAATTAAGGATCGATCCCGATCCCTAGAAAAAAATTAGTTAAATTGCATATAGATTAAGAGCATTTGAATTAGTATTTAGGATCATATAGCTGCATTTGCATTGGACCGGCGGCGAATAGACTTAAGTGAATGGTTTTGAGCTTAATTGATTGGACCCAGCCTAAAAGATTAAATGTTTGTCCAAGCCCATTGAATACATATATGGCTGAAATTTGCATTATAGAGCAAGTTTGAATAATTGAATGATCAAATTATTAAATAATATACTTGGAAGATAATTCATATTATTCTATGAATATTCAGCTAGAGGAAATAATCAGAAAATTGCCTAAGTTGAGTATCAGATTTAGGAAATAATATATCTTGGCTCTTGCAAGATAACCCCGATTAACTCTTATAAATAGATGTGTTAGGGTTCACAATCAAAGGAGGCCACAAAATTGAAATACACGGCCACAATCGAGAGACATGTTCAGAGAGAACGTGAAGAAGAGAAAAAAGCCAGAGAAAAGTCAGAGAGAGGGACGGCTAGAACACGAGAAAGAGAAGAGGTTTTGTCTTCAAGCCTGGCCACCTTCAACGGCCCTGCCCAAGTTCTCGTACCAGCAAAGCCACTGCTGCAACCACCACTTGGAATGTTGTTTAGCCGCCGACAATGCCGCCTGCTCGTGTTACTCATACCGTCGCCTGTGCACCATTGACGTAGCTATTCTGATTCGCGACGACCTGCTCTCCATCTCGTGAAGGTTCAGTCCAACGACAACACTGCTGTGTTCCTGTTCATGCTGTGATTTGCTACTTCCCTGGACACCACCTGCTGAACTAGTGCTTGCATCAGCCCGCGATCAGTTATCCTTGACCCCAAAATTGCAAGCCGATAATTCAATTGATCTCAATCTCGTATGATGCTTCACCTTGCTATTTTATTGTTCTTACCACACCCGAGTTTTATTTTACAGGATCTTTCGAGGCTGGTCTAGTGTTGATTGAGTCAATATTCTTCATCCAAGCGAAGTCCACTTTGCCAATATCCTTGTGGAACTGTCCGTGCTGTTGTCAATGTAAAAGCCCTCTCACAGCCGAGCACTTACAAACGTGAGTCCTACCGAGAGCTATCGCCACCGCGCGTCCCCTATCAGCACCACGTCCTTCCAGCAATCCAAGTGCTTCATTGAATAATCCAAGTGAACTTCACCACCACAGTCGGCCACAGCAATTCACCAGTCCAAACTTGGAAAGCAAATATTTGAATTAGGTAAAAAGCTCATCTAATTTGACTTTAGAGTATATTGCTTCATTGTTTGAAATATTGCAATTTTATGCGAATCTTCGAGTAATATTATTGTATCCATGGAATTCCCGAGTATCCTTAAAATTAAGAATTATTTCCTAATTTCATAACGTGCTATGGTTGACAATCCAATCTCCCGCCCGAGATATGATTCGCGATCGCACGAAAAATTGTCAATCCGATCTCCCGCCCGAGATACGATTTGCGATTGTGTGGAAAAATTAGCCAATCCGATCTCATGCCTGGGATATGATTTGTCAATCTATCGTTTCTAAATTTAAATGGATATCGGTAATATTTTGTGATATGGTGTCGTTTGATTGCTATTTCTTTCTATCTTTATTTTGATTTGATTTGAATCTCCCAAAAAGATTAGATAGGATCAAGGTAAGTTTTTTTTTTAAAAATAGATTGCATGCTTTTATAGGGTTTATCTAGTTAGGATAACATTCCAATTTAAATTAGGATTTGGCCTAGTTTAATTCCTAAAATGAATTGGATAATATCTTGCACTAGATAATAAATTTTCATTATTTCCTAATTCCGAATTTCATGAAAAAATATCAAAAATAAACATGTGCTTGTCATGCTAGAATAATTGCGTATTAATTTTGGCCCGTCATTAGAAACCGCATGTTCAAGTCATTTAATTAGGAATTGCATTACATGCATTGCATATAGGTTAGTTTTCATTTAAATAAGAGAAAACCCTAAAAAAAAATTGAGTGGAATTGCGTGTTAATTAGAAATCATATTTAGGATGTCGATGTGATTTTTTGACTAACACTGCAGATGCTTTCGTTGCTATAAGATAAGTAAGTTCTCTATGTCCTCACAACTTGTTTATTGCTTTGCTTTATTGGGTGTTTCATTAATGGTTGCGGGTCCGCATGATCACCTCACATGTTAGGAGTAATTTAAAATCAATTCAAGCTGCCTGCAAAATTTTTTTGAAATAAAAGAGAAAAGGTACCGAAAGGGCATTAGAGAAATCTAGTGTAACCAAGTCCCCGAATCCATAATCTCTGGTTCATAGGAGTAAAGTAATTCTTCCGATACTTTACCTGGGTTTCTAATCGACCCACCAAAAAATAGATTAGTGGCGACTCCTAATTAAAATGATTTGCATGTTAAGAATTTAAACCTTAAGTCGCGAATTGGTAAGGGCTTGGGAGAGCTCGAGTTAAGTCTAGGCTTAATAATCCATTAGCCGAACCCCTAAGTGGCTCACACCCGCGGGAGTTGAGGTCGCAACACCAAGTTTATAGATGGAGATAAATCATTTCTAATGAAGGTCTTCCAAATGATTATTTCAAGCATTTCTTGAAGGATTGCAAGCAATTTGCTCAAATTTTTCCTCGGGTAGGAAATTTGATTGTCTGAATGCATTAACACAAAGAATGCAGGTTTCCAAATCAACATTTCAAATAGTTTTTGGTCAACTTTAAACCAAGTTTTCAAATAGTTTGTGGTAAACTTAAAACCACATTTCAAATAGTTTTTTTTTATCAACTTTAAACCAATTTTTCAAATAGTTTGTGGTCAACTAAAAACCACCCAAGAGTTTGTGATCAACTAAAAACCACCCGATAGTTTGTGGTCAACTTAAAATCATCCGATAGTTTGTGGTGAACTTAAAACCACACTTCAAATAGTTTTTGGTCAACTAAAAAACCATATAAATTTCTATTGGCGAAGAACCACTAGGCAAATCATCAAGTCTTCAGGCGAGGAGCCTCAGGCGCTTGTGGTTCTTGGATATATCCTTAAACCACGAGATCATAAATCAATTCATCATAATCATTACCATCACTATCATCAATTCACACTTTAGAGATAATCAATAAGGAAACTGCTTGAAAACAGATAAGTTTCTCTATCCCTCAATCATTAGAAACCTCTCAAATACATTCAAAAGAGGAAAATTTGGGTTGGATCATGAATTTCAAGCAAGATTCCTAATTAGTTGTTGTAAAATTTCCATTTATTTTGTCTGTAGAGTCTATTAAAAGCTCAGGTGTCACCTGTCTTTGAGATCAACCTCTAACGAGCTCAATCTCAAAGAATGGCAGCTATTGACACATGATTTTTAGCTCATTTTTCAGATTTTTCCAAAAATCACAAAATTAGAATTAGGAACATTGGCCAAGCTTAGGAACCTATTTCTAAACCAAAAATAATTTGTTTAGAATTTTCCTGAATTTTTCTTTAATTTCTTTTGGTCAAATTAAGGGTGAAAATCAAGAAAAATAGAAAATGGAATCCAAAAATTCCATAAAAATAGTCAGTAGTCTTCTTTTAAAACCAATTTCATTAATACAGTGTCAATTTTAGAAAATTTCAATTGGGAATATGTTTTTCCCAAAATTGGGTAGAAACAAGCTAAATTGAATCAAAAATTCAATTGAGTCATTTCTAGTCATTTATAGGTTGTAGTGTCTTCATAACAAATGATTCTGGAACCTTGAATTGCATAATGGTCGGTCCAATTGCACAATTTACCAAAGAAATGGAAAAGCCCCAAAATCCGATTGAAAATTATGAATTTTTAGCCCAAATTGGGGATCATTATCAATTTGAAATTGTCGAACCATGAGACCATCATTTTTAGGGTTAATCAGTCATGGGTAATTCAATTTTGGCATCAATTTTTCCCAATCAGGTCATCTAGATGTTAAATTGAACAAAAACCCTAATGATCCGAATTTACAATTTGAGAATTTTGGGTTTAATCGTGACGAAAACTAGGGCAAATGTGACATTCCGAATTTTGACCCATTTTTGGGATTTATAGAACGTTTAATTCGTCAGTGCGCTTAGAATAGAATCTCGCCTGGGAACTGATCACTCTCGGGTTCTTGTTTTAAAAATAGAGATTTTGCTAGAATCGCACTCGATCGAATTTGGCCGTTATTTAGAGCCCAAACTTTAGTGTCGAATTTTTTGGAGTTCCGGGACGAATTTAATTGGACGGTGTCGATATTATTGTGGCCAGCGTCGGTATTACCCGGAGTATGTGAAAAGTGGATTTTTGACCGGGTGCGGATTTGGACTGGTAGACCTCCATCGTGGTGTGTTTTGGCTTATTTTATTTTGGCCATTTTCCTATATTTTAATTAGGATTATTGGGGACCGTTATATCATTTTCGGGTTTGAACCGTGTCCGTTGGATCGCACTCAAATGAGAGGTTTGACTTTGAGTCTCTCTCTCTCTCTCCTCTCTCCTCTCCTTCTGTCGCGCCGAGACTCCCCCTGCCCGCACGTCTTCTCTTCTCTCTTCCCCGTGCGTTTGTCCCATCTCTCCTTCCTTCTCTCTTCTCTCTCTCTCTCTCTCTATCTCTCTTCCCCTGCATGCAACGTCCATCACGCACGCACACTTCCCCCCCTCTGACACACCCCATTCTCCCTCTCTCTCCTTCTTTTTCTTCTTTCTTTCTTCTTCTCTCTCTTCTCTCTTCTCTTTCTTCTTCCTCGCCACGACCCATGCTAGCCGGCCCAGCCCGAGGCCGCCCGGCATGTGCACCAAGCTCGCTTCGGCCGGCCCGGGCCGTAGCCAAGCAGCCCGAGCCAGCCCGGGCCGTGGCCGAGCTCGCCGGCGCCGTGCACGTTCGACCCGGGCGCGTTGCCCATCCGACCAAGCGCGTCGCCCGTCCGTTCGCCCGTGCGCCCCGGCACGCCGCACGGCCATCGCGCCCGCGCGCGAGGCACGCCGATCGGCCATTGTGCCCGCGTTGGCCGGCCACCGCGCCTGTTGGCCCACGCCCGCGCCCGGTCAGTCTTGTTCACCGGGCCATTTGAGCCAGGCCGACTTTTCCCGGGCCAAACTTAGGTAAGTGACTTCCTAAACCCTACCTAGTACTTTGGGTATTTTTAGACTTGTTTAAGGTGAAAATTAGTACCGGCTTAGGACTTTAATTAGGCGTGGGCTAATTAGACTGATTGTGCTTAATTGGTGAATTATTGTGGCGATAATTGTGCGGCTGATTTAGTGATTGACTGAGATAAATATGGCTGACTGAATTGTCGTGACGCTTGTGGGTGAATTGGATTAATTGAATGTGCCAACATGAATGTCGGGTCGATGGACCGATGTGGGGAGTGTGAATTAAAGTGGTTGTTAGAGTGTGTCAGATTGACATTGGTGTGAGATTGGTAATTTGATTGTGAAATGTACGACGTGTTAGATAACAGATTGTGTGGTGGTGCATGTGCATGAGAGAAATGTCCTGAGGCGTGGTTACGCGGGACTGAGCCCGGCTTGATCTGAGGGCTGCCAACCTGAGGCATGGTTATGCGGGTGTGGCTAGAAAGGCAAGTAATGACCTGAGGCGTGGTTACGCGGGTCGAGAGAAATGTCCTGAGGCGTGGTTACGCGGGACTGGGCCCGGCTTGATCTCGAGGGGCATCAGCACCGAGGCGTGGTTACGCGGGTGTGGCTAGAAAGGCAAGTAATGACCCGAGGCGTGGTTACGCGGGTCGAGAGAAATGTCCTGCGAGGTGTGGTTACGCGGGACTGAGCCCGGCTTGATCTGAGGGCTGGCCTGAGGTGTGTTGACGCGGGCTGTGTGAAAGGACCTGGGAGGTCGTGAGAAAGTTGCTCGGCCACGTATGCGAATTGAGTGTGATTGAATTGGCTGGTTGAATTAGTTGGATTGATTGAGTGAAAGCGGGGTTGGTGTTTGAGCGATTGTGATGTGTTATTTAATTACTATTATTGCATTATCACGTGACGACTAACGTGTAGAGTTGGCATGGGCTTGATGACGAGGTAAGTACAATGATGCGAATTTTATATGTTATGGGGTAGATTGCATGTATGACTTGTCTGGGTACGCATTGGCCTACGTGGGGTTTAGGGGGTTGCTTATTGAGACTCGTTCTCACGGTTATTATATAACCATTTCAGATCCACGATCGTAATCGATTCGGAGATGCCGCCAGAGCACCACAGGGATTGAAGAATAGATCATTTACCCTGTCTTTTGAGTACCTTTTGTAGAGGAGATAAGCTTGTCAACCACCGCTTCCTTTTGAAAATTATGGTTCTAAATTGGTAGCCCGAGTTATCGTTTTGTATAGTGACTACTTTATGATGGTATGCAATTATTGTTTCGTGCTATCCCTTTGTCATTGTTTATTGTCTGGGTTAATTAATTTCGCTTCCGCTTGCCTTTATTGTTGGGTGTTTCGTTTGGGTCGGCGATGCGTCCTGGGACGTCGCGTTCAATGATCGACCATCGAGGGATGACCGCGCGCTCGTAGGGTGCGGAGCATGACATCCCTGTTGATTTGGTATCAGAGCAAGGTCAGCTCGATCCAAGTGGTCGAAACTTGGAGTGATAAGGAGCGATGACTTTGGGTTAGTCAGTTAGGGAGTCTTGTGTGTCATGCGTATCCCAGACTGTATGATTGTGATTGCCGAGTGGTTTTTATGCACTATTATGTGAGGTGCAGGTGCGTCAGGACTTGAGGTAAGTGCACGAACTTTGTTGGTTGTGATTGGTTGTCGGTTGTGATTGGCTGCCTGCTTAGTGAATTGTGTTGTGATTCACTGCCTAGGGCTTTAGACTGGTATAGTTGGCCTAGGTCTTTAATTCCCGAGGGGAATTATAGCAGGTAAGTGGGTGGTAAAATCTTGTGAGTAAGAGTAGCCGAGGAAGAGGTCGAGGTCGAGGTCGAGGTCGAGGTCGAGGTCGTGTAGGTCCGCAAGTTGGAGTTGTGGGGGATCCCAGATGGGATGAGATTTTGAGGGCACTCGAGGAAGTTGGAGTTTTAATGGGAAGGCAGACTGAGCAGTAAAATGCGACTATTGCTACTAATGCTGAGGCCGCTGTTGTCGCCGCCAATGGAAATAACGGGAATCATGGGCATAATAGAAATGTTGGGAATCAAGGTCAAGGGCAAGTTAATGCAATCATAAAGATGCGTCAGCCGGTTGGAAAATATTTGAAATTGAAACCTCTGAAGTTCGATGGTAAATGTGACCCTGAGGCTACATTGCTTTTGAGGTATTCGGGTGCACTGGTGAGGAGAAAGTGACCCTGGCCATATATCAACTCTAAGGAAATGCAAAGGATTGGTAAGAGGGCCCCCGAAGTGGGATATTTCAGAGGGCATATTTCCAAGCTGGGGTGTCATTATCGAGGCCTTCAATGGGAGGCACTTTCAGAGAGTGCGTAAGGACAGAAAATGACAGAGTTTCTTTGGCTTCGCTAAAATTGAATGTCAGTCGATCAGTACGAGGTCGAGTTTGTAAGGTTGCCTAAGTATGCACCAAGGATAATCAATGATTGTGTGGATAGGACAATAAAGTTCCGGGATGGACTGAAACTGAATCTCCGCAGTCAGTTGATGCTAATGAACTTAAGGGATTGTAATGAGCCGTATGACAAAGCTTAAATGGTTGAAAGGGATATGAATGAGAGGGTTACCGTATAGGGATTGCAGTACACGCCAGCTAGGGACAATAAGAACTTGGGAAGAAGTCTATGACAGAGAATATGAGACTTGTCCCTTCGGTAAGGAAGAACTCTCGAAAGCTGAACTATTGCTCTAACGCCGCATGTAGGAATGGCCATTGCCAAGGTAGAGGTGGAGCATGTTGTGGATGTGGATAGTAAGGTCACCAAGTGAGAAATTGTTGAACCGACAGGTTAGGTCACTAATGCAATCGCAGCGACCGCAGGTAGGACATTAAGCGAGAGCTGCCCCGCAGATTAATCAGAGTCGGCTAAGGACGTAAGGAAAAGTGTATGTTGTGACTGAGAAGGAAGTGAGTGATGTGCCTTGAAAGTCTAGATGCGTTATGAGATGGTATTAGGTACAATAGGAGATGATTTTGAAGTTATCGCTTGAGTGGTCAGGTAAGACTTATAATCAATTTTATAGTAGATAGGCGCAATCAGCTTAAGGATTTCTAAATTACTGACGATATTCTTGGACGAGTTTGGAAGGATGAGTTATGCTTGGAAATTTCGGATTTTATAAAGAACATGGGTGATTTGTTTTGGGAGACTGTTGGATTGAAATTGGATGGATTGAGCTTGTCTTTGAGGTGTATAAAGATAATTATTTTGTGGTTGACTAGTTGGTTGAGGAACCAAGGCTAAAGGACATAGCCGAGGTGTGTAATCTTCCCGATGTCTTTCCTCGGGGATTGCCGGGATTGTCACCTGATTGAGAAGTGGAAATTGTAATCGAGTTAGCCATTGGGACGGAACCAATCTAGCGAGCACCCTTTTTGGATGTCGCTGTCAGAATTGAAGGAATTGGAGGTTCAAATGCAGGAGTTATTGGATAAAATTTTTATTCATCCGAGTGCATCTCCATGGGGAGCGCTAGTGTTGTTCGTGAGGGAAAAGGACTGGTCCTTGAGGTTGTGCATCGACTATAGACAGTTGAATCAGGTGACCATTAAGAATAAGTACCCACTACCAATGATTGATGACCGGTTTGACCAGTTACACGGGGCGTCAATGTTTTCTAAGATCGATTTGAGGACTGGCTATTACTAATTAAGGATTAAGAAGGAGGATGTGTCGAAGATGGCATTTAGGACGAGATATGGGCACTATGAGTTTACAGTGATACCACTTGGATTGATTGACGCCCCAGCTACATTCATGGATTTGCTGAATCGGGTGTTTAGGGAATTCTTGGATCAGTCGTTATTGTATTCATCGACGACATCTTAGTGTATTCAAGGAGCCTTGAGGAATACGAACAACATCTACGGATAGTTCTACGGACTTTGAGAGAACACGCACTTTATGCCAAGTTTAGTAAGTGCGAGTTCTTGCTAAATTGGGTAGCATTTCTTGGACATGTGACTTCTGGGAATGGAGTTTCAGTGGACCCGACAAAGATTGAGGCAGTTACGAATTAGCCCAGATCGACGACAGTGATAGAGGTTCGAAGTTTCTTAGGTCTGGCAAGATATTACAAATGTTTCATGAAAAGGTTTTCGACAGTAGCGACACCGTTGACGCGGTTATAAAAGAAGGAGACGAGGTTTGAATGGACGGACAAGTGTGAAAAGAGTTTTCAAGAGTTAAAGCGGAGGTTGATGACCGCACCAGTGTTGACAATCTCGTCAAGACTGGGAGGATATGAGATTTACAGTGACGCGTCGTTAAGAGGATTGTGATGTGTGTTAATGCAACACGGGAAAGTAGTGGCATACGTATCGCGACAGTTGACGCCACACGAGCAGAACTATCCGACGCATGACTTAGAATTGGCTGCGATTATTTTCGCTCTTAAGATTTGGAGACACTACCTGTGTGGGGAGAAATTTCAGATTTATACGGACCATCAAAGTTTAAGGTACTTGTTCTCCCAAAAGGAATTAAATATGAGACAGCGCCGTTGGATGGAACTTCTTAAGGATTACGACTGCGAGATTATGTATCACCCCTGAAAAGCTAATAAGGTAGCGGATGCACTGAGTCGGAAATCGAGCATCGCGCATATGATGGTCAAGGAGTGGACTCTGTTGGAGGGAGTTTGGGATTCGGAATTTAAGTTTGAAGTGAGTCATGTCTCGAGTCTACTTGCAGCGTTGAGGATCGAACCAGAAATACAGACTAAGATTAAGGCTTTACAATCGACGGACCCGGAGACTCAGAAGATTTTGAGTATGGATGCCACAAAAAGGAAATCGGATTTTCAGGTATCCGAGGATGGAATTCTAAAGTTCCGTGGACGGTTATGTGTACCCAGTGATACAGAACTGAAGGAAGAGATTTTGTCTGAAGCACACCGTAGCAATTACAGTATTCACCCGGGTAGTACGAAAATGTATCAGAACTTGCGACAGCATTATTGGTGGAACGGCATGAAAGTGGACGTAGCCAAGCACGTGGCCAAGTGTTTAACATGTCAGCAAGTGAAGGCACAACATTGTAAGCCGGGTGGAATGTTGCAGCCATTGGAAATCCCTGAGTGGAAATGGGAACACATCACAACGGACTTTGTAATGGGATTGCCGAGAAGTCAGAGGGGTCATGATTCGATCTGGGTGATGGTTGATCGGTTGACAAAATCAGCACATTTTCTACCGGTGCAAAAAGATTTCGCCTTGGAAAGGTATGCCGATTTGTATGTGCGACATATAGTCTGTCTCCATGGAGTACCAGTGACGATCACTTCGGACCGTGATCCTAAATTTACTGCCGCCTTTTGGAAAGAAGTTGCAGTTTAGCACGGCCTACCATCCCCAGACGGATGGCCAGTCTGAAAGGACGATTCTGACTTTGGAGGATATGCTGCGAGCATGTGTTTTAGATTTTAAGGGTGGTTGGGAGGAACAGCTACATTTGGTTGAATTCGCCTACGATAATAGCTATCAGCAGAGTATCAGAATGGCAATATTCGAAGCACTATATGACAGAGTTTACATAACACCGGTTTGATGGGATGAAGTGGGTGAGAGGAGCATCACGGGTTCCGAGTTGGTTCGGCAGTCAATCGGAACAGTTAAGGTGATTTGGGAATATCATGGGATTGAAGGTGCGACACGGAAAATCGAAGAGTTGATGCGACACCAATACCCCCAATTTGTTTGAATAGTTGGGTTGGATTGTAAATTTCGAGGACGAAATTTTTGTAAGGGGGGAAGAGTTGCGACATTCCGAATTTTGACCCATATTTGGGATTTATAGAACGTTTAATTCGTCAGTGCGCTTATAATAGAATCTCGCCTGGGAACTGATCACTCTCGGGTTCTTGTTTTAAAAATAGAGATTTTGTTAGAATCGCACTCGATCGAATTTGGCCGTTATTTAGAGCCCAAACTTTGGTGTCGAATTTCTTGGAGTTCCGGGACGAATTTAATTGGACGGTGTCGATATTATTGTGGCCAGCGTCGGTATTACCCGGAGTATGTGAAAAGTGGATTTTTGACCGGGTGCGGATTTGGACTGGTAGACCTCCATCGTGATGTGTTTTGGCTTATTTTATTTTGGCCATTTTCCTATATTATTAATTAGGATTATTGGGGACCGTTATATCATTTTCGGGTTTGAACCGTGTCCGTTGGATCACACTCGAGTAAGAGGTTTGACTTTGAGTCTCTCTCTCTCTCCTCTCTCCTCTCCTTATGTCGCGCCGAGACTCCTCCTGCCCGCACGTCTTCTCTTCTCTCTTCCCCGTGCGTCTGTCCCATCTCTCCTTCCTTCTCTCTTCTCTCTCTCTCTCTCTTCCCCTGCATGCAACGTCCATCACGCACGCACACTTCCCCCCCTCTGACACACCCCATTCTCCCTCTCTCTCCTTCTTTTTTCTTCTTTCTTTCTTCTTCTCTCTCTTCTCTCTTCTCTCTTTCTTCTTCCTCCCCCAGCCGACTAGTTCTGCGTCGTTTCTGCCCATGCTCGCCGGCTGCCATTCGACCGCCCATCCACCTCCGCCCGACGCCGCCCCACCAGCCGCCGATGCCGCCGTCCTTCCCGCGCCGTTGTCGCGCCGCCGCATCGCCTGGTAGCCCCGCCCGACTCTGCCTTCTCCTCCTCCCGAGCGCGTGAGCTCGGCTCGCCGCCGTTCCCGCTGTCACGAGTCGCCGCCGCGCCAGCTCTAGCCGCCCGCTGCCGCCGATCGCCGCCGCCGCCTGTCGCCGGCTACGTCCGGCCAGCTCACCGCTGGTCCGCCACCCCCTCGCCCCACCCTCTTCTCTCTCTCTCTCTCGCCCCCCACCCCGCCGAGCCTCCACCCTCCCGCGGCTCGCCGTCGCCGTCGCCATAGTCGCCGCCGCCGCCGATCGTCGCCCAGACCAGCCTAGCCCGGCCCGGCCCGGCCAGCCCGCCCGGCCGTGGCCCAGCGGCTGGGCGCCCCGGCCGTAGCCAAACGGCTCGGGCGGCCACCCGGCCGTAGGCCAGCCTCGGGCCGTGGCCGAGCTCGCCCGGCGCATTGCCCATCCGACCGGGCGCATTGCCCATCCGACCAGGCGCGTCGCCCGTCCGTTCTCCCGTGCGCCCTCGGCACGCCGCACGGCCATCGCGCCAGCGCGCGCTGTGCACGCCGATCGGCCATTGTGCCCGCGTTGGCCGGCCACCGCGCCTCGTTGGCCCGTGCCCGCTCCTGGCCCGAGATCGTTCACCCGGCCATTTTGAGCCCGAGCCGACTTTTCCCGGCCAAACGTAGGTAAGTGACTTCCTAAACCCTACCTAGTACTTTGGGTATTTTTAGACTTGTTTAGGGTGAAAATTAGTACCGGCTTAGGACTTTAATTAGGCGTGGGCTAATTAGACTGATTGTGCTTAATTGGTGAATTATTGTGGCGATAATTGTGCGGCTGATTTAGTGATTGACTGAGATAAATATGGCTGACTGAATTGTCGTGGCGCTTGTGGGTGAATTGGATTAATTGAATGTGCCGACATGAATGTCGGGTTGGTGGACCGATGTGGGGAGTGTGAATTAAAGTGGTTGTTAGAGTGTGTCAGATTGACATTGGTGTGAGCTTGGTAATTTGATTGTGAAATGTACGACGTGTTAGATGACAGATTGTGTGGTGGTGCATGTGCATGAGAGAAATGTCCTGAGGCGTGGTTACGCAGGACTGAGCCCGGCTTGATCTGAGGGCTGCCAACCTGAGGCGTGGTTACGCGGGTGTGGCTAGAAAGGCAAGTAATGACCTGAGGCGTGGTTACGCGGGTCGAGAGAAATGTCCTGAGGCGTGGTTACGCGGGACTGGGCCCGGCTTGATATGAGGGCTGCCAACCTGAGGCGTGGTTACGCGGGTGTGGCTAGAAAGGCAAGTAATGACCTGAGGCGTGGTTATGCGGGTCGAGAGAAATGTCCTAAGGCGTGGTTACGCGAGACTGAGCCCGACTTGATCTGAGGGCTGGCCTGAGGCGTGTTGACGCTGGCCGTGTGAATGGACCTGGGAGGTCGTGAGAAAGTTGCTCGACCACGTATGCGAATTGAGTGTGATTGAATTGGCTGGTTGAATTAGTTGGATTGATTGAGTGAAAGCGTGGTTGGTGTTTGAGCGATTGTGATGTGTTATTTAATTACTATTATTGCATTATCACGTGACGACTAACGTGTAGAGTTGGCATGGGCTTGATGACGAGGTAAGTACAATGATGCGAATTTTATATGTTATGGGGTAGATTGCATGTATGACTTGTCTAGGTACGCATTGGCCTACGTGGGGTTTAGGGGGCTGCTTATTGAGACTCGTTCTCACGGTTATTATATAACCATTTCAGATTCACGACCGTAATCGATTCGGAGATGCCGCCAGAGCACCACAGGGATTGAAGAATAGATCATTTACCCTGTCTTTTGAGTACCTTTTGTAGAGGAGATAAGCTTGTCAACCACCGCCTCCTTTTGAAAATTGTGGTTCTAAATTGGTAGCCCGAGTTATCGTTTTGTATAGTGACTACTTTATGATGGTATGCAATTATTGTTTCGTGCTATCCCTTTGTCATTGTTTATTGTCTGGGTTAATTAATTTCGCTTCCGCTTGCCTTTATTGTTGGGTGTTTCGTTTGGGTCGGCGACGCGTCCTGGGACGTCGCGTTCAATGATCGACCATCGAGGGATGACCGCGCGCTCATAGGGTGCGGGGCGTGACAGCAAATCTCATATTTGGGTGTGAAATGCGATGAGGAATCCAATTTTGGGATTAAAATAAAAAAATAGGGTCAAAATCGGGTCGAATTTGCGAATTTAGACCAACCCGGGTTTGCCGGGTCGGACAGATCAACCCGACCCGACTCAAGTCGGCCTTCTTCCTCACCCAACTCGCCCAGAACGTTCTAAACCCTGAAAAATATCCCGTGCCCGCCTCTTGATCGACTTAATCCAGCCAAATAAGCACATTTCAATCTCCGATTCCAACTGGAGAATCTCCAGCTGGCGTTGGAGATTCGATTTAACCAATTTGGAATCGGTGATAATCGATTTTGGGTGGAAAATCGAACTACAAAAGAGTGGAAAAAATCATTATTCGAGGGGGAGAATTGTTCGACGAAATCATTGAGAGAAAGAGAGGGAGAGAACGAGCGCGAAAGAGAGAGAATGAGTGTAAGAGCATGAGTAGAGACTCCTAGGGCCGAGCGATCAGAAAAGCACCGGCAAATCGGTCTTGCCGATGAGTTTCCTCACCGGTGAACTTGTGTAGAAGCTGGTCATATTGGCCTGAAAGTCAAGCTCGGCCGGCATATCTAGACGTTCTCCGACGAATCTGAGGCCACCAGCTTGGAGTTCAGGTGCTAAGGAAGAGTTCTACAGCCGTGGATTCGCTCAGAAACTTCTTTTGATCCTCTGACGAAGCAGGTAAAGTTCTTTCATAATCACAGTTCTACAAAACTCCAAAAGATGAACTTGAGTTCAATCTTACTGATCACGTGATTTCTTTTGTAACTTTGAGTTCTTTGATGGTTAAAACATGCTTCTGAACAATTTTTTTTGTTGTTTGATTGCATTTTGATGGTTAAACCTGCATAAACCGAGTCGGTTGTCCATGAACCTTCTCACCATAGCTCCCTTGACCTCACCGGAGTGCCTCTCGTGGTCATAAGCCACTCAAGTTAGTTGATTCTCTCTTTGATTGATGTTCTGATATTGATTTGGATTGTTTTAGACGGCTAGGGTGATTAGAATAAGGATTTGAAGCGTGGAGAAGCATGTTTTTGTTAGTGATGAGTTAGGGTTTTTGCATCGGTTTTTCGCTGGCCGATAGTAGTCCGGCAGCGTAATGGTTAGGCTAGATTGACAGTGGATAATCAGGACAATACTTAGAACCTAAAACAATGGCAAAAAACTCACCGAAAGGTCGTCGGTGGCGAGCTCAAACCGGCGGCCGTGAGAACCTTCAAACCTGGTTTGTGCCTACCACCTGCTTGGTGAAATGTTACAATGAGCATGGGGCAAAACAGCACCGTTTCGACGCTGTGCCCGCCGAAGCAGTGGGCCTGTTCGGTTCGCTTCTTCAGCAAGATTTTTTTAAAAAATAATAATAATAAAATTCAAAATATTCAAAATATTCATAAAAATTAGAAAATTCAAAAAATTTCTAAAAAATTCGAAAATTCAATAAAAATTTCAGAAAATTCAATTGTTTTTAGAAATTCAGAAAACTTCATAAAAAATTTCAAAAAAAATTTCAAAAAATTTCATAAAAATTCAAAAATTTCTAGAAAATCATAAAAAATCGAAAATTTTAGAAAATCCATAAAAATCTCAAAAATTCTTAGAAAATTCATAAAAATGAGAAGAATTTAGAAAATTCTTAAAAATTTGAAAAAAAAAATCCCAAAATCCCATAAAAATTTCGAAAATATTTTCAGAAAATAAAAAATCCGACTTCAAAAAAAGAAATCAAAAGTTTCAAAAATTCACAGAATGACCCAAAAACATTGTGGCTAGCCTTTGCAAGTGAAATTAGAATTTTTAGAGGTGCCTAAACGGCATTTTAAAAAAATCCTTAGTTTAGGAGCTTTTACCCCTAAAAAACCCTAAAACCCCAAAATAACACACATCACTGAATGAATAAGCCTTTAGGGCTTTACTAGGGTTTTAGTGTTTTAAATTGATTTTCATTTTAGAGACTCAAATTAGGATTGTTTTATTTGATTGCAATTGATTGTATTGCTTTTATTGATTGATTGAGTTCTTACGTTTAGGATGGTTAGTATTAGTGGATAGACCTCGGAAACTCGTGTGGCACGTTAAATAGATCATATCGTTTTAGGTACTGAAAAGGTGTTAGGGATCTCGATTCGGGATCATTAGCTTAATCAAGTCCCCGTATTCAGAATCTCTGGTTCGCAGAATCGTAGTATTTCTCCCGTACCCCGATTAGGTTTCTAGTCAACCTACCAATAATGACTAGTGGCGACTCCAAATCAAAACCTAGATTGAATAGAATGATAAGAAAATCACAACCCGCTGTCACGTGAGGTATGGTCTAGGAGAGACCTCCCGTTTGTCTAGTGATGGAATGTCTGTGGAACGTCTGGGCGAAATTATCCGCATCGGACCTTAGTAGCCCGTTTGAGGACAGTTTCCCCATTCGTGACAAATGGAAGTACCTCCTTAGCGTGCCCGAAAAAGGCGCGGCGCGACAGTATTATATATCTTTTTTCTTGCGAAGAGGGGTGAATTTATCTCAAAAAGGTGTTGACACTTGATTTTTAGCCGACGCGTCATATGAAGGTGAATCCTTGAGATTATGGTTTTTTATCGTGACAGAGCCAAATTCTCAACTAAAAAGAGTTATTTAACTTTTTTTCCTTTATTAGCTCTTCATTTCCATTTCATTTACGTGTTAATATCAAAAAGTCACAACGTTGACTTTTGAGTTGACTTTTTTTGTCAAACTTTGAAAGAAAATTCAAATTTTGGTTTTTTGCGCAAAAGTCCCAAAATAGTGTAAATTTCCTTTTTGTATTACCAATTTTCAAAAAAAAATAAGGTTTTTTCATTAATTGAAATTTTAGTAATTAATTACTAAAATGTTGACTTTTGGTTAACACTTTGTCCAAAAAAATTGAAAAAAATTCAAAACCCCAAAACAACCTCTTTTTACTTGAATTTTACTTTAGCACTGTCAATTTCACAAAAATTGGTGTAGAACCAACTTTTCCCCAATTTGTGGATTTTGGTTCAAAATGTTGTTGCTAATATGTTGTTGTTATAGGTCATAGAATGATGTCAGGATAGTATATGTTGTAACATTCGCTTAGGGTATGCAAAATGCAAAATTGTAAAATTTCAGCACAGGACTATCTACAAATTGGCAATGATGTATTTACTGAGATTTCTTTTTTTTTTTTTGTATCGAATTTCAGATTGTTAGGGGCTGTGTTCATAATTGATGGGCTCTACTCCGTTATGTGGGGCAAGGGCAAATAAGTAGAGCAAGCAAGAATCACTGTGGAGGTTGAAGTAGCAGCTAGGTATCGTGAGAAGAAGACTTAAAGACTAGGCTTCATCTGCATGCAAATAGTGAAAACCGACAAGAGTCACACTAATATTCATGAGTTGTCCAAGTAAGCGAAACATTTCATTCTTTTGTGTCACGCCCCGAACCCCATCGAGCTTGTGGCATCCTTCTTTGGTCGAATTAGTGCGATGTCCCAGGAAACGCCGCCGACCAGAATCAACTCATCAGAGATATAAAGCACCAGCGAAAGCCACAAACACCCAGACAATATTAACCAGGGGTACAAGGGAGAATATACACATCCATTACTGATTCAAACTTATACAATATCCACCATTTACAATCCACATAATATACATGCATACCAAACTTCTAAACTATACACCACCGATATAAAAAAGGATCAATAGCCTGGGTATACCCTAGTTCCAAAAATGGGACACTTCAAAACCTTCACTTTACCCCTCGACTATCCCCTACGCCCACTAGATGGCGTCGACTTCGACTCAGTCTCCTCGGAATCCAAATCTGAAACCCCCTAATCATCCAGCTCCTCGGAAGACTCCGAATCCACCTCGATCTCAATCGGGTTGTCCTCATCACCCGACTCTACCGGAACCTCAATCCGCTCCTCCTCATCAAACTCCTCTTCTGGCAAATTCTTTGGGTCGTCCTCTAGTTCCACCTCTGGGTCTTCTTCCGGCGCCTCTTCAGGCTCTTCTTCAGGGTCTTCTTCTTCTTCTTCTTCTTCTGGTTCTTCTTCTTCTTCAGGTTCCTCCTCTGGCACTGCCTCTAGATCCATATGCATCGGATCATACCCTGCTTGTGATTCCTCCAGCTCCGGATCAGGCTCAGCTACTGAAGGTTCGGACGCTGCGGGTACGTGCTGATATCTTGACTGGGCGAGACTAGTATCCAAACTAGTCATCTCACCATCGGGAAGGGGCATGGCCGAGGGATCCCAATCCCCTACTCCATCAAAGGGAACATCAAAGCCACGGACAGGGCCAAACTCGTCCAGCCCATCCCGAAAATACCAGGCGGTATAGGTGTGGGCCTGCCAAAGGGGTTTCCCTATGTCTACCCAGACTACTGTAGTATGTTTGATCCAGACCATATTCTCGTCTATCGGATACTCTACAACGTTATGGTCGGTGTGCATCGGTACTCCAAAACGTTCAGGCAGTGGCGATGAGAGATTCATGGTCCAGGCGGGGGTTCTGAAATTGTTTGGTTGAAACAACCATGAGAACACGTCTCAGCAAGTAGACACCCTAAACCCCACCTAGGCTAACACGTACCCCAGACAAGTCCAAACACAATCACATTCAACAACCACATAACAGGCACACAATTTGCACTTACCTGGGCTTTTGATTCGCGCAATCTGCAAGTTAGTCTCAAATATACGATTTCTAACCACATGCACATTCCAAATACGTTTCTTGCCCAATACACAAGTCGAACACACGGCATTTCTAATTCCACAGTTCACACACCCGTTCATGCCTCATCACACTATTCTCATTCGACTTGCCAGTGACCCGCGTTATAGTACACGCCTCAGGTCCACTATCAATTCACGGTCCACTCATGACCATCTCAATTTCACAACACTTCTTAGCCCGCGTAACAGTACCGCCTCAGGCTATGTCTCTTGCCCGCGTAACAGTACCGCCTCAGGCTCAACATCCACCACCTACGGCACAACCCGCGTTGAAGTACACGCCTCAGGTTGGCAGTCTTCCGGTAATACCGAGCATCGTCCCGCGTTAACGTACCGCCTCAGGACGGCACAATTCCCTGCGTTAACGTACACGCCTCAGGGATTCTCGTGACCACACGCACGATATTTCACACATTTCACATGCTCAATTAACACAGAAACATGGCCAATTCCCAGCCAATTCGAGTCAGCTCATGCACGCATATAACGGCGACATTTCAATCAATTACTCCACAATTCATTGAGCACACAAGGTCGCCATTGGACCCACAATCACAGCCACTAATACGCACAGAAATTCAACACATTCATGTCTATTTCAAGCCATAACAATCACCAAAAACCAGCCAATCCAATTCAATTCGTACGAGCCCAATTAACCCGAATTTTTGCATTTTAGGCCAAATTTCACCATTCCCGGGTGTCGTACTTCTACCAACGACCCCCAAACCAACACGCACTATATTTTAATCGCCGAAATACACTAATTCGGCCACAGCATGAACAGTAACTCGGCCACCACAGAAAATCACCATAACAGCGCATTTAGGCCCGTTTTTCGCGCAATAAACCACAATAATCACTCGGAATCATTCCGATTACCTAACCAATCATTTCTAACCTCCAATCCACCTCAAAAATCATCATAATTTCACCCAAAGCACTCAGCCAAATCAGTCCAACCATTGTCCCACGATTAACCCCTACAACTCACTAAAACGGCCCCGAACTAACCCGAAAATACCTGTTATCCTAGGCGAGGGTTAGGATATCACTTACTTGTGATTCCTACGCGAAATCGAAGCCTTAACAGTGGCTGGACAGAGAACAAACAGCAGCGGCAGCGGCGACAAGCGGTAAGGGTTACTGGCGACTCGCTAGCGGTCACGAGCGGCGGCGATTGGTTGCTGGTTTTCTTGACTGCTCTTGGCTGAAAAGGGTGGCTGGTGATGGTGTTTCGGTGAGGGGGAAAAACAGGGGAGAGAGAGAGACGGCGGTGGTGATGGCGAGGCCGCGGCGTCGGGAACGACCGAGCGGCGGCTATCCGACTTAGCGGTTGAACGGCGGCGAAAGGTGTGGCCGGCTGGCCATTTCACAGTGGGGAGGAGGAGGGCTTGGCCGAGAGAGGGGTGAGGGACAGAGAGATTGCCGTGAGAGAAGAGAGAGAGAATGAGAGGGAGAGAGAGAAAATGAGATTACATATCAATGACACCAATAATTGGTGTCTACCCCTATGCCAAATGACCATCCTACCCCTCTCTCTATCATCCAAATCAACGGCCACAATTTGATCTTATCCTAAGATCAATGGTCCAGATTAATCCTTGCCAAAAATATCTAGGGGCAAAATTGGAATTTCACAAAATTTCCAAGGGTAAAATTGTCCAAAAATTTCTATTTCTAATGTAGGTGTGAAATGACCAAAATGCCCCTCTCATAATATACTTGGCCTTAACAAAGTCTCAGGGGTAAAACGGTCATTTTCCATTTCTCGCCAGAATTCGAATTTTCTGAAGAATCCGGACAAATCTGAGACTAACTAAGCCAACAACAACGTCGTCTAATTATCCTGTCGTGACCTTCATAATTTTCAATGCCCAAACTCGTCTCTAATTAATGATTAAATTTAATTAACGTAACTTGAGCATATCTCGAACTAACGGGTGGCTTTTGGGGAAATTCGCACATTTGACCCGTGGCCGATACTGAATCAAGCCACGTTTAAGTTCACTCAGGTCGTGACGATCTCGGTGGTCACGTAATCGCGAGGATCGATCGCTAGTTTCGACGGGTACGATCGTTTGGTATAGGTTTAGGATCATTCGTCAACACCTCTCGTGGTCAAGCGGAATCACCCGCGATCCACTCGTGTGACAGCGGCGAATTGACCCCTAACTATCCTTGGATCGACCTACATTGGCTCAAAATGTCACCTCGACAATTTTTATGGTCGAAAGTCGGTTTACGATCGAGTTTCTATGGTCGCGCGAATTTAAATCCCTAATTAGCCATTCCCTAATGGTTAGTATCCCAGGAGTGATCAGTTCCGGGCGAGATCTAACTACAAGCACGTCCATAAATCATCCATTTCATAAATCCCAAGTGGGTCGGATTTCAGAATGTCACATTTTGCCTCTATGATTGTTTTTTATATCCTTTTTTTGTGGGGGATCTCAAAGTGGAAGTTTGAGAGTACGCTTCGATCTCCCGATGTTCGTTTCATAACAAATTCAGTCAAAATTGAGCCTTAAATTTTCAGCTCCTTACAACCATAACACTGATGTGTCTCATGGCTAGCATTGAATATGCGATCTGCGTGCTACTGCTAAACACAATGTTGCTACCTAGTCATTGATCTCCAAGATTCGGTTGATTGCAGTTTTCTATGCGGTACACGTCTTAAACACTGAATGAATTTTAGCAAATAGTGGAGTGGCCTTATTGTGGCTCCTTGTGCATCTATAGTGTGGGGAATGTTTCGCACAAAAGTAATGGTAATAGTCATTCAATTTCAGGGTGTCGTGTGTTCTGCACTTGTGTTTTGTCCAGTTGTGTCCATGGAAATGGTCAACTCTACACTTTCTTTAGCCTTTTGTTTCTTGCCATGTCGCCACTCCTAAACTTGGTACTCCTCCATGGAAATCTCTATGTCGGTTCCATTTTACGGTAACATTAGGTTAGGACATTCGAAATGCGAAGTTGTACAATTTCTATGGAGGACTGTCTACAAATTGGCAATGATGCATCCACTAAGATTTCTTTGTTTTCTTTTGATTTTCAGATTGGTGGGGGCTATGTTCATTATTGTTCGGCTCTACTCCGTTCTACGGGGTTGGGGTAAGGAAGCAGAGCAAGCGAGAATCATTGTGGAGGTTGAAGCAGCAACAAGTACCACGAAAAAGAAGAGTCAGAGACGCGACTTATCTGCACGCAAATAGCGAAAGCCAACAATATTCACACTGAGATTCCTGAGTTACTTAAATAAAGACCCAATCCAATTCGATTCTCGGTCATGTATTCTCAAATTCCATTAGATTGCACATATTAACAACTCAAAATCTGGTACTTTTGGAATAATTAGACAGCAGTCCAACATTGAAATATTTACTTGAAAGATACCCATTTGAGATTTCATCTCTTTGCATAATAAAGGAGCAGACTATACCCCTCAAACAGGTAAGCTAGGTTGGTTTTCAATGGATAAAAAATGAATCCGTTTAAATTGACCAATTTAATCCGCGTGAACCTATTTTTTATAAAAAAAAATTATTGGCCATACCTGACTCAGAACCCAACAAATATCTAGTCAACACGAGCTCTGATTATTAGTAATTTTCCCCCTTAAATATGTTAAATTGCACACGGAAAAAAAATTAACTAAATTGTTAAAAACAAATTAAACATGAATATAATTAGCATATAAGAAATTACTAAAAAAAATTTCCGAGTCAAACTAATAGAGCACATCTCTTGTTATCTCTATTTCTAAAAATTAGTACGGAGAGAGAGAGAGATGTCACATTGCACTATTTAAAAAAGGATTATCTATCACGCCGCAACTCTATACTCTATAAGTATAGGGCAAATGACAAGACCATCCTCTTATCCGAAGGACACAACCCCAAAGACAAACCAACGTAAACCTATTATCAAAATATATGTCCATCTATATACTTGGTAAAACAGTGAGTTGGCTACAGAATCATGTTTCCAAAATCCACTAAAAAGAATATATACGTTCATAAACTAACAAACTAAACCTCAACAAATACCATTTCGAAAATATATTCAACTATCTCAACTCACACCTAAACTTCAACTACAAAAAATTCTCGTCGATATTTCTCTCATTCTACTTGCCGCTACTTGAAGAACCTAAAAATGTTTTGGAATGAATGGAGTAAACAACCGCAGTTCAGTGAGTTGTACATATCTCTTCTAAGCATATCTAACATCCACTATACATAATTGTAATGAATTACTAAACACTCATTTGTCTCAAATCCATAATATACATATAATACAGCAAACTTTTATACATATCAGAAATACTCATTCAAGTCCTTGGGAGATTTAGCCTCTAGTCTATGCTCTGCTCTACTCCAAGGAAGGCCAGGACTGAGTGTAACCTGGACCGCCCATTTCTCCAACAAATAGTGTCTTATTGTATTCTGAGTTATCACAATGAGAGTCACCGCCGCCCTTCGCCTCCGCCCTTCACCTCAGCCCTTTACTAGCCGCCTTCCTTCCGTCTCCCCCTCCACATTTTCTTAGCCCTTCCTCCCGTCTCTACAGTCTTCACCCTTCCCGGCCCCGACTCACCCTATCTCTTTCTCTCGCCCAACCCTCACGCTCGCCACTGTCTTGTTTTGCCGCCGGTTTTTCGGCCATTTTCAGCTTTCCTATGCTCGTCTTACACCCCTCTGCCACTGCCTAGCCCTTCATTGCCGTCGTGCTCTTCTTCTATCATTTGTTGTCCTGCCCTTCATAGCCTCCACCGCTGTTTGCTGTGATTTACGTTGATCTGTTCAATTCTGAGCTCCATTTGCAGCGGCGTGCCTCCTTGCACTCTGGTCACGTCTCTGTGTGGCTACTTTTCCTTAGCTTAGCTGCTATCTTAAGCTTTTCTTAAACGCCCCCTTGTGTTTGTCATTATTCTTAGGAGAAGGAAATAAGAGTTTTTGGTCTCTTTTACTTGGCTGCCTCTCCATTAGCAGCTTGCTGCTCTCCCAGCTCCTTAATACTCCTGAACTTCAATAGTCGTCGCCCACCAGCTATCGTTCGCTGGCCATATCGCTGCTTTTGTTGTTTGGAGTAACGAGGGTCGCTAGGTTGCGAGCCGTGGTTGGGGTCAGTGATTGGGTTGCTGTAGCTAATGGTCCAGGTTCTTGAGCGCATCGACCCTACCCCCTTTGGTCGTAGATAGCGTCCCATCTTGCCAATAAAAGTTTAAAAAATGATGGTTCGAATGCGTCATGGAAAAGGAAAAAAAGGAAATATTCGGAAATCCTCATCTCCGACTTCCTGAGAACTCGATGCACTTTCTATAGAAATAAAGAATAGCCTTTTCAGTTCAAAAAAGGAGGAAAACATAGCAGGACCTCAAACAGTCAATGATACTGGCTTACCAGTTTCTGTCGATCTCCCTAATTGTGAGGATGACGCTATGGCTGAACATATTTGTGATGTTGACGCTGAATTTGGGGATGAGAAAAGTGCTGACGTTGCCGTGGGGGCTAGCAAACCTGAAACAGCAAGAGACCTTACCCCTGCCCCTTATCAAAAAGATTATTCTATTGCCCCGTTAGGTGTGTCTAGGAAAAACATTACCATGGGCAATCTTGCCCAGTCTACTAAGCTAGAATTTCATCCCCCCGTCGAGAATGGAGAAAAGCTTATAGCAGTTCCTCCACCCGAGATGTTAGCCGAGGGCATGTCACATTCCAAAATTGCCTTGTTGGTTATTTTCTCGTCGCCAATACATCATTTTATTTAGGGCAAAAGGACACTATAAGTGCCATAAGTTGTGTACGGAGATCACTTTGGTGCCATAACTTTTTTTTGGATCACTTTGTGTCAACTTTTTTGAAAAACGATCACTTTAGTGCCAATGCTGACATGATCGCCGGAAATCTGACGTGGCTCTTTTTTTTATTAATTTCCGATGCTGACATGGCTCGCCAGAAATCTGACGTGGCTCGTCGAAAATCTGACGTGGCTCTTTTTTTAGCCGGAATTTTGGCCGGAGTCACTAAAGTGATCTCTTTTCCTCCAACTTGGCACCAAAGTGATCCGAAAAAAAGTTATGGCACCAAAGTGATCTCCGTACACAACTTATGGCACTTATAGTGTCCTTTTGCCTTTTATTTAGTAAAAAGAGTTATTCAAAAATTGCGGGGCAAAGAGAACCTTATAGATATTTCTGCCATGAAGGATGGTTTCTTTTTCTTTCACTTCTCAAACGTAGCGAAAATGGTGGAAGTTATGGAGGTAGGGGTGTGGGACATTGTACGAAAACCTATGTTCCTACAAAAATGGCATCCTCTTATTAGATTAGAGAGAGCAAAGATCACTTATGTGCTTGTTTGGGTACATCTTTATAATGTACCTCATGTTCTATGGACCAAAATAGGTTTAAGTTACGTCTGTAGTGTTCTTGGAAGACCTCTGTACTTGGACTCGGCCATTGAACAAAAAAGGCGGCTATCCTATGCGAAGGCATGTATCCTCATAGACAGAGATAGCACATTCCCTGAAAAATTCGATATTGACATGGGTAATGGTGAAATTTTTGAGGCCTTGGTGCAATATAGCTAGGTGCCTTTGAGATGAAAGAAATGTAATTGCTTTGGCCACCAAGATTGTGCTGGTAAAAGCAAAGAAATATGGGTCCCTAAGAACCAAAAAAATGAAGGCCCTCCAAACTCGATCTTAGTCCACCGGGAGCCGATAGTAAATGAAGATGTTGCACGAGTAACTTCTGGCCTATCTAGGCCACCTCCCATTCTAAAGAGCACTTTCAACTTTTCAATTAGCCAGTCAATTGCCTCTACTTCTATCCTGTTCGATCCGTCTTCCTCACAATTTACACTAGTTGGAAGCAAGGAAATAGGGTCAAACAGCAAATACAAAGGCGCCCCCCAACTTAGTATCTTTGATTAACAATTTTGCTCTTTTGTAAGTGGTGGATGCTTCGGATTGTCCCTTGGACACACTGGGGGTCTTGGGGGATGCAACGGAGCCTCCTGATTTATGAATATTGTCTCTTGGAACTTAAGGGGTCTTAATCTTAGCCCCAAAAGAAGGGAACTAGTGGAATTTGCTCTGTCCCATGATCCCCAAATTCTCATTTTGATTGAGCACAAAATAAAAGAAGAGAATGCTGATTTTGTTGTTGATAGTAGTTTCCGAGGCTGGAATTATACGCATAACTACATGTACAGTAGCCTGGGAAGAATATGGATCTTATGGTAGCCTTCCATTCTTAATCTAACAGTGTTGGAGGTTTTTGCTAAGGTCATACATTATCTCATTGAAAAACCGGGGGTGGACCCTTTTTTGCTATCTGCCATCTATGGGTACAACACTGAAGTTGAACGAGGGTTTCTATGGCACAACATTTCAACTTTTTCTACCAGACAAACTAGAAACTGGCTTTGGTTGTTAATAGGGGATTTTAATGAAGCAGGGGACACAAATGAAAGGATTGGCTCTACCGTGCGTTGGACTTCAGGTATGGAGAAACTAAACACCATGATTAAGGAACTTGCACTGATTGAACCTCTGTCTACGAGTCTTTTCTTCACATTGATAAACAAAAGCTCAGGAGATAATCTTAAAGCAAGCAGAATTGATAGAGTCTTGATTAATGCAGAATGGCAGAATAAGTATAACCACTATTCAGTTCAATTCTTGCTCTAGGGGTTTCCGATCACTCTCCATGTTTGGTGCAACTTGACACCACATATAGGAGGAGGAAATCTTCTTTCAAATTTTCTAATTTCTGGACTGCTAGCCCTGATTTCTTGCCTATGTCTCCACTTGCTGGCAAAAGTTCGAGGATCCATTATTGAGTTCAATTCTTGTTTCCAGGGGTTTCCGATCACTCCCCATGTTTGGTGCGACTTGACACCACATATAGGAGGAGGAAATCTTCTTTCAAATTTTCTAATTTATGGACTGCTAGCCCTGATTTCTTGCCTATGTCTCCACTTGCTGGCAACAGGAAGTTCAAGGATCCAGTATGTTCACTGTGGTGGAGAAGCTTAAGACATTAAAACAAAAACTTAAGAGCTTGAATATATCTCAGTTTGGTGATTTATACTTAAAGGTAAAGCAGGCTAATGAGAGCCTACATTTACTTCAATAGGAGCTTGTGCTTAATCCTTATAATTCCATTACTCGGGATGCTGAAAAGGCACAACTGGAGGAGTTACTTGCTCTTAGTAAACATGAAGAAGTTTTGCTTGAACAGAAATCTAGAAATCTATGACTCAAGGAGGATGACAATAATAGTAAAATCTTCTTCGCCTCCTTGATGCGGAGGAGTGCCCAGAAAAGGATCATTCATCTCAAACTCAGTGATGGCTCTATTATTACCGAGGAGGGTGCTCTTAAGAATTCAATTATATCATATTGTCAGTTCCTTCTTGGTAGCTCCAGGCGTACAAATATTCCATATGAGAGGTATACTTCTTTATTCCATGAAGATGTCAATGCTCTTATTACCTTACCTGCACTTTAAAGATCAGATATCCTCAGAGTCTTAAGGGTTTCAACGACTTCAAAACTGCGAGTCCAGACGGTTTTAACAGTCAATTCTACAAATGCGCTTGGTCCATCATAGGCCAGGACATTGAGGAAGTTGTCATGGACTTCTTCTCCTCAAAAAGAATGTTGAAATCTATAAATTCCATATTAATTTCCCTTTTGCCGAAGGTCCCAAACCCGTCCTACCTCAAAGAGTTTAGACCCATCTCATGTTGCAATGTTTTATACAAGATCATATCCAAGCTACTTGCAGAGCAAATAAGTTGCATACTTCCATCGATTGTCAACCTCAACCAAACAGCTTTTATCACTAGGCGACAAATCTCTGAGAATATCCTATTGTGCCAAGACCTATTGCACAACTACCATAGAGGAGACAAAAGTAAACGAGTAGCAATAAAGATTGATCTCATGAAAGCTTATGACATGATAAAATGGGATGCGGTTTTTGGGGTTCTCAAAGCTATAAACACACCTCAGTACTTGGTTGATCTAATATTCGAATGCATCATTACAACTAGGTTTTCAATGAACTTCAATGGTGAATAGATTGGCTATCTTAATAGTACTAATGGGCTACAACAAGGTGATCCTCTCTCTCCATACCTTCGTCCTGGTTATGGATCTTCTTAATAGAATTATTAGTGCGAAAGTTGCTGCTTTTGCTTTCAAGTATCACTGGCACTGTAAAACGCAATGGATTACCCACTTATGCTTTGCTGCGATTTGTTCTTATTTGCACATGGAGATCTAGACTTTGTCCTTTGCCTTGCTGATGCCCTTGATAAATTTGCATTTCTCACAGGACTACGGTTGAACCCTGACAAATGCCAAATCTTTTTCTCTATGTTAAATGAGGATGAGAAGCTTCTTATATTGGACCACACACCTTTTTCCACAGGTACCCTTTCTATCAGATACTTGGGTGTTCCCCTTGTTACTAGGAGACTCACTTACACAGACTGTAAGAGTCTTACCGACTAGATCTTTAAGAAAATTGAAAGTTGGGGTATGAAGCATATGAGTTATGCAGGGCGTCTTCGGTTAGCAAAAGCAGTCCTCATCTCCATCTGTACCTATTGGATGCAAATGTTCTTACTTCCAAAGCAAACCATATACGAGATTGAGAAGAGGATCCGTCAATTTTTGTGGGCAGGTAATACAGTAAATCATGGATCTCATAAGGTGGCATGATAAGTAGTTTGCTCATCTAAAAGGGAAGGAGGATTAAGATTGCTTGATTTGAACTTATGGAACAAAGTATTATTAGGCCGCATGCTATGGAACTTCACCAATCGGCCATCCTCTTCCCTTTGGAGTATATGGATTCATAATACTAAACGTAGAGGCACTCCAATTATACAGATCAACATTAGGGGTAGTATGGCTTGGAGTTTGCGATGTCTCCATAAATTGCAACCTATCTTAACTTCGGTTATCCATAGCCTAGGGTACTGTTGCTGAGAAATTTATGATGAACTCAAACATGTGAGACCAGATGTTGAGTGGTAAAACCTAATTTGGACTAGTGGAATAAACAAACACAATTTTATTAGCTGGCTTGTTTGCAGAAACAGACTACCGATAGCGGAGATTATCGGCCAATGAATGACTTCAATTGATATCCAATATAACTTCTGCAGGGCCAGTATAGAAGACATAATACATTTATTCTTCTAATGTGAGTGGACAAGCATCATTTGGCTTAGTATCCTTGCATAACATGGGATTAGGCGTCCTCTAGGAGGATGGAATGAGGAACTTCAATGGATGATTAGGGCAACAAAAGGCAAAGACTTGGCTGCAAAACTCCTCAAGGTATCCTTTCTAGCAACCATATATAGCATTTGGATAGAGCGCAATCGTAAGCGATTTCAAAACAAGTCATCTGACATCCAAATTATTCTGGCTAACGAGTGTAAAAATGTAAGAGGTAGAGCTTTGCTCTTCCAAAAAATTAGACCTTCCCAGACAAATGTTGCTTTGGCTACTATATAGAGGCTTTCTACCTCCATCTTTTTGAACTATTAGCTCTATTGTAATGCTGGGGAATGCCCCTAAGCTGTTGTTCTTTATCTGCTTTATAATACTTACATTTTACACACACAAAAATACTCATTGAATCAATAATATGAAAACAACCATAAATGGCAATTCCTTTGATCAATCTAGTGCTCAATACCATCTATGGTCACTCTTAACACCCTGTGACAAGAGTGACCAAGATTTTCTCCTTAATTAGGTCTTCACCTATATTTCCGGTGGTAGCTTGGCCCACATTTGATATCTTGAGAAGAGTATGCATATCGACAAACCCCTCAGTAGATTCAGATCTTAGCTATAAATAACATCAAACCACTAACATAATCCATTAGTAATCCATAAATAAAATGCATAATCCATATTAAACCGATACAGCTATAACAAATTTATCATAAACTAATTTTTGGGTCACAAAAAAATCAACTGGTACATCTCTAACAAATTTATCCAAATCTAATTTTTGGGTTACCGAAAACCCTAAACTAGTATACTCGTGACATATTTACCCTCCTTTAGAATCTGTCAATTTTTATCTTGAAATTGCTGAGCTAGATGACACATGGCAATTACTGAATTGACATGGCAAGTCTACTTGGAAATTTATATCATTTTGGCATAAATTTGTCACTAGGGTATTAGTTTGGGATTTTTGGTGACCCAAAAATTACTTTGGGTTTAAATTTGTCGCAAATGTACCGGTTTGAAGTTTTGGCGATCTAGAAATGAGTTTCGGATAAATTTATCACCGGTGTACTAATATAGAGGTTTTCGTGATATTAACCATAAATCAAACACATATATCCTTTGGCAATTCAATTCAACAACCAAAATTCATTTTATAGTCTAAGATCCTAAACTAGTACTTGTAACCTTTTGCAGTTCCTTTCACAAAACATTTCTCAACCATTCACAAACAATCAACCCTAACTATTTCCAGGTTTTGTTATTTTAATTAACTAAAAAGGTTAGTAAATGCTTGATTTAGTTATTATTCAACAAATATGTTATACACACTACTTTTCTTTTTAACCAAATCATATTGTACACATAGTACATTTGATCCTTATCACTTTTAAACATAAGTTTACAAATTCCAAAAAGAGATATGCACCACCCACTTAGAATTGCAAAACCAAACCATGAAATCTGCTCGAGCCGACAAACTCCAAATCCTATTAATGAAGCGAGAAACGAATATAAAAAAATACTTAGTCAAGACTCGACTAAATTACACTAATTCAGAGACGAAACGATTTCTACGCGCCAACGAAACTCGGCCAGCAGAACATTCTTTTTTTTTGTCCATTGTATTGGGTATCTCGCATGTCTAATTTGGTCACACCATATCTTATCTTGTGGACTCCGATTACAAGTTACCTTACTGTTAAAAGAAGGCTCTTTTGAAGCATTAAAAGATCCTAAACTTCACTGATCCAAAAGATGGCTGGAGACAAGCGAATCATCGCCAAAAATGGAAATTCATGATTGGATCCGATAGAGCACACGAAACTGCAAAAATTCTTATCAACTAAACCGTAACTTCCACAACACCCTAAACTTTCATTACTATATTATTTCATAGATTAATATGCTCTAGAATGAACCCAGCGAACTGATACCTACATTGATGTAAATTTCCTACCTGATTATGGAAATTTCTTTGATTAAATAAAATTCTTGTCGAGACGTTTGGAGCGCACATGCAAGAAATCGTTTTCTTCTTTCCCTTGATTCCTCCGTGCTCTCTTTTTCTCTTTTACTTTCTGCCGTTGTTTCACTTTCTTTAAAGTTCTTCATGTCTCTCTACATGGTATATAAGAGCCCATTAGATGGGTTGAGGAGGCTGACTTGGGCCTTTGGGCGTTGGACTTTCCTTAAATTTTAATTTTTGAAGCCAACCTCTTACAATGTTAGTTGGGAAATTATGAAACAACTTAACAAAGCATCAAGACAATTGGAAGTCTAAATTCCTAATGATCGCAAAAATTCAAAACTAGAAAAATGAAAGTGCAAGTCCGAGACATACATTAATGGTCTTTAAGTACACTTCATATTTAGAACTGCAGGAAATCAAACCATTAAACTGGTTGAAAGCCAACAAAATTTTTCTAGAACATAACAAGAGTTTTCCTAACTCACTTTTTTTTTATTTAGCTTAATTTTTAATTTAATTTAAATATTATATTAAAATCATATTTAGACCAAAACGACGTCGTTTTAACCTTATATTTCATGTTTTAATCACATTATCGCCATGTAAGATAGAAAAAATAATAAAAAAAGTCACATTAGCATTTTCCGTCAGTCAAGCTGGATGGAGTTAACAGAATGACTCGATTGCACCAATTTGATAAGCCTTAAGACTTTATTGCACTTTGATGATAAGTTTCAGGACTTCCAATATACTTTTCCCTAGAATATAACTGCAAAGTGGGATATCTAACTCAAGAGTTGAAATATCATAATTAGATCTAACAACAATGCAAATTTTTGAACTCCAGGATAAAAGTTCAAGTTTAAAAAGTATTAATAAGTTTATTTCACATGTAGTATTTATCGAGACCCTCCATATGGGACTCACTCGAGGGGGAGTGGGTTAAGCGACATGTTGAATTTTTACGGGTGGTCCCCCTACTCAAGCTGCTTGCTCTCGTTTGGCATCATTGCTCCCAACTCTTATAGCGCGCGATGTTGGGGAAATTCAATTTAATTAAACTATTAAGTTCCTATCTATATTGAAGTCGCCATTAGTCTATTGGGCTTGCTAGGAGCCAAGTGTAACATGGGAGGATGTTCTACTTCTCATGAACCATAGATTCAAGTTTTGGTACTTGGTTATGTTAATTGTCTAATTAACTCCCTTTCAGTACTTAAACTCGTTTGGTTTATTGAAAAAGTGAATAATGGGTATTGTCATGTTTTAAAACCCCTAAGTACATTTTACTATGTGTCCATGCATAGTGGTTTAAAAAATTGGTATCTATTTGACGGCATACAAATCAGGATAGGTAAATCAACACATCAAACAGTATAAAAAAAATCATCACATCAAGACAATATAGAAAACGATAATAAACGACAATAAAAGTGAGGTGCGACTCGAGTCGGGCAAAGAATATACATGGCTTTATTGTTTGAGCCATAGGACATGAACCCCCATGAGCTTGATTTGAAATTATTTCTAAGTTTAATCCAAATTAAAGAGACGTATCTACTAAAAAGATTTTCTAAGTCTAACAAAAGATGGCACTACAACATGTGATCCTAAACTTTTATTCGAAGGAAACTATCAAGTAATAACATGAAAGAGACCCTATGTTCAAGTCTAAACCTATCTAATTATTCAAAATGAACTACTAATTATCCAAGGGAACTTTACTAAACCATGAAAAGAAAGCTATGCCTAGGTGAATAGAAGACCATGATCCCTAAGTCGGCCGAAGACCCCCCAAAATTATATCCAACGAGCAATTCAAAGCTCGCATAGTCATCAGTTCAATCAACGTAATCGATAAACCAACATAGCAAGGCAATTGATAAAACCGACATGTCAATTTGATTAAAAATCCGTGAATATATTATCTCAATATCACTATCCCTAATTGAAACTACCCTGTTAAATGCTGTTTAATCAAATGGGGATCAATCAATACCCACCACTCACAACTCGTATGGCAGCACATTGACTCATTTGAGGAACCAAATTGAAACGCCCCTACGCGAACATATATAATTCGATTATAATCGCATGCACTTCCATAATCGACCGAACTAAATCCAAATCACAATTAAAATTCGCCATACTCATTATTAATAAGCATCAAAAGGGACAAATCAAACAACATTCAACATCTGACAAGAAAAAAACAATATTCAACAGGGATGAAAAGAAATTCAATTTCTCCAACACTTGGTGAAAAATCAGACTTCCTATTAACCTAATTTGCCAGTTACGTTTGCCAATCTAAGTCCAACCTCTGGACCTTCAATTTGGATGGGCCACCCATGGTTAGGAAGCTTAAAGAGTCTAGTTCATATTAGTTTCCAACCTTTCCATATTTGGCCCATAAATTCCCGAAATTAGCAATTCAGCCCAACTGTTCAGTCTAATCTTGAAGGTGATCCTCCCTAAGAATCGGTAAATGCAAGCCCAATTTGACCCACCGAACGACCTTCAAAGTTTACGAGCCACCTATCAAATTAAAGCCCATGAAGTCAAGTTTATTTCTCTAGATTATGACTCCTCTCAATTTTGACCATAGGGCCTGTGTCGACACTTGATTTTTAGCCGACATTCCTCAAAAGGTAAAAAACTTGAGATTAGGGTTTCTGATCGCGATATAACTTGATCCTCAACCAAAAAGGAGTCATTTAGCATTTGAATTAGTATTAGCCATTCATTTGCTAGCTTTTTGCATTTTAATTTCAAAAAATCAAAAGAGTTGACTTTTTTGTCAAACTTTGATCAAAAGTCAACCCAAAGTCAAAATTTGGTTTTTTGCACGAAAAACCCCAAAATAGTGTCAATTTCACTTTTTCACCATCAATTTTCAAAAACTTCAAAGTTTGACCCTTTAATTCAAATTTAATTCTAAAATCACTAAAATGTTGACTTTTGGTCAATACTTTGTCCAAAAAAATTTAAAAAATTTAAAACCCCTAAATCAACACATTTTTTAGCTTAATTTCATTTTGGCATTATCAATTTTACAAAAATCGGTTTATAATCAACTTTTCCCCAATTTGTGGAATTTGGTTCAAATAGGCTAAAAATGAAATTTCTTCATTTCTAGTCATTTTTAAGATAGTTTCCTTCACGACATTTGATCTAGAGGTCGTATTACATTCAATTTTTAAATCAATTTTAAAGTTCCAAGCCAAGAATGAAAACCCCCAATTTGAGCCCTAATTAGGAATTCCTGTCACGCCCCGTACCCTACGAACACGTAACATCCCGCCGCGGTCGTTAAGAATGCGACTCCCAGGATTCGTCGCCGACCCGTTACCATCGAAATAAGAGAAAATACGCGGAAGCCAAACGAACACTCCATTCAACGAACATTCAAACGGGATAACAGAGAGAGAATTTAAACAAACCAACGAACTATTTTATAAACTTAACATCACATACAACGATAGAATATACAAGCCTTCCTAAAGGTCACAAACCCAGACCACGCATACTCAAAAAGGGATAGGGTGGTCGATCTGCTCCACTACTCTATTCAAAAGAGGAGCTCCCAAAAAGATAGGGATCTCTAACCCTATCAAAAACCTCCACAACATCCTGGCGGTGCTCCTGGCGAAGCCGGGTCAGATGTCTCACTATAAGAACCGGACGGCAAGGACTCCCATTCAGGTTCTGGCCACTCGACCCACGCTGGAGGCTCTGTCACCATCGGTTCTGGCTCCGGATTAACTACAGTTCCGTCAGGGGGATCAATCTCCATAAGATCCCATAATCCTAAACCATCGTCATGGGGAACATCAAACCCCTCGAGAGGACCAATATTCTGAGCTCCGTCTCTCAGAAACCAAGCCATGTACTTATGAGCTGTCAAGTACTGCTCCCCATCGTCGACCCAAACCGTGCTCTCATACTTCCGATACTCCCTACCCTCTCCTACTGGGTACTCAGTCACCCAATGCTCCATCTCCGTTGGTACCCCGAAACGAAGCGGAGGCTCAGTCATAATCAAGGTCGAGGGTCTGAAAATGTTTAACAACGGGGAATGAGATAAATCTCAATAAGTAAACTGCCTAAGCCTCGACTAGGGCAATACGTACCTCCGGCACCCTAATCATGCCATTCTAACCAAAAGGTTAAGTTCCTATCCAACGGACAATGGTACCACATACTATGCAAGTCTCAATTTGTATCACAACCATGGCAACTATCAATATGCATAACATCAATAATAATAATCCGACATAATCAATTATTCACACGAGTCTCGATTATAAGATGAAATCACTTCGGCCCGTCCCATACCGTGCCTCACGATTTTATCCTATAATAAAGCTCAAAGCATACCATATGCACATAACACTCGAAGTTGTCCGGATTATTAACGACCCACCATAGGTCACACCGAACTCCCGCCGGTCTTCCCAAGCATAGCCAGGCATCACCCCACTACTTTGGGCGTGGCAACGTCCGGGATCGAACCCCCCCCGACAAGTCGGGTACCGGACGGCATCCCATTTAGGAGCATCGATCCGGCCTCCACCGCGATCGGCAATGTCTGGGATCGAACCCCCCCCGACAAGTCGGGTACCAGACAGCATCCGAACTTCCGCCGGGCATCGTCTAGAACTCGTCTTAGACGGAACTTATCATGGTCACACACGTAAATAACCACGCATTGCCAATTTTAATCTTTCTTAATTAGCCAATGCAAGTGTTTATGACGTGCAATGTACTACGAATAAATATGCCATGAATCGCACTCGTTTTCGCATCAAACATCAATATATGATCACGATACGCCATGCCAAGCCAACAATAGCCATAATTAACCACACGATCTTCGTTCTAGGCCACGAAATCATCATCAAACTATACGATCAAGACATAGTCAACTAATCAGCCATGATTAAATAAATTAACCATACGATCAAACCAATTAACCATGCGATCAATTTTAAACAACTAATCCACCACACGATCGTCATTAAACCTTTAATCGACACATAATCGACTAATTAGCCATGCGATTGCCAATCAAAGTCACCCGATCAATCTCAAATCTCTAATAAGCCATATGATTAACTTTTATCACATCTTAATTTAATCTAAACCGTAGGATCAAAATTAGCACCTAATCATGATAATTAAGCCCTAAAATTAACCTTAACCATTCTAGAACCAATGGGGGCCATATGATCAAAGTCCAAGTCATCCAATTCAGCCACTACCACATGATTATTGCAGCCACAAGACTAACCCACGAATTTAATTAAAACAATCACTAACAACCATAATTAGCCAAATTAAGCACAATTAGCAACATTAAACATATGATTAAGCTCAAATAACATAATCTACCTATCTTAACATTCAAAACAGCCACATAATTATCAAATCCAGCCACCAACCATTTCTCAATTCAGCTTATGCCATAACCCCTAAATTAACCCCTAAAATAACCCCTAAATTACCCTAATAACCCCTAAACACTATCCATTGGTAACCTACTAACCTAATCAAGGTTTAGGGAGTTACTTACCACTAATATAAGCTAAGAATCAAGCTAAACCCAGCAGCACCAGTCCCGGCCAAGCCAAGAGCTCCGGCGAACGGCGGCGGCCCAAACGGCGATCCGGCGAACGGCGGCTGCTCCGGGTGTGAACGGCGGCTTGCGGGCGGCTCACGGTGGTCCACGGTGGTCCACGGTGGTCCAAGGTGGTGGCGTGAGGGGCTGATGGGTGGTGGACGGTGGTGGGGAGTGTCTCGGCCAAGAGAGGAGAGAGAGAGAGAAAAATGAAGAGAGAGAGAGAGCAAGGGAAAAGTGAGGAGAGAGAGTGTGTGAGCTGAACATATCTCTACCAAAATGGAGGGCTAGGATGAGTCCTTGATGCCCAAGTATTGATCTAAGGGCTAGAAATGCATCTTGACAAAAGTCTTCTAGAAGGGCATTTTTGTAATTAACCAAAAAGGCAAGGGCAAAGTTGTCCATGAAGATTTTCGGTCACTAGGGTAAAGATACCAATAAGTCCTTCCACTCAACAAATAAATTCTAGAACACACAGGGGCAAAATCGTCTTTTCTAATTTCCGAGCCTAATTTCCCGTTTTCGCGAATTTCTGAGCAAACCGATAATAAAGCGAGCTTAATGCGGCGTCGTCCAATATAATAATTTTGATATCCTTGAAAGTTCGATACCCAAGTTCGGATTCCAATTCGTGGTCAAAATCGCTCAAACGCGACTTTCGTGTATCTCAAACTAACGGGCGGCTTTTAGGGTTTATGCGTGTCGACCCGTGGTTGATTTGATATCAATCCACGTTTAAGTTTACTCGAGCTATGGTGACTTCGGTTGTCATGTAATTACGAGGGTCAATCACTAGTTCCGAACGACACGATCGTTAGAAATTGATTTTGGAACGTTTGGAATGCATACAGTGATTAAACGGCATCACCCGTGACTCAATTGTATAACATTGTTAAATTGTTCCTTAATCATTCTTGGATCTGCCTAAAATGGTCCTAAATATCCCCTCGTCAATTCTTATGGTCGAAGTATCGATCCAGGTTCGAGTTCTTGGGTCGTGCGTATCAAAATCCTAACTAGCCATTCCCTAACGGTTAGTATTCTCAAGAATGGCCAATTCCGAGTGAGATATAACAGAAAGTGCATTGATGATAATATCATTTCATAAATCCCGAAAGTGGGTCGAAATTCAGAATGTCACAATTCTTCCCCCCTTACAAAAATTTCGTCCTCGAAATTTACAACCAAACCCAACTATTCAAACAAATGGGGGTGCTGACGCCTCATGATTTCTTCACTTTCCCACGTGGCTCCTTCCGTTCCATGATGTTGCCAGACTACTTTGACCAACGGGATTGTCTTATTCCGTAGAACTTGTTCTTTTCTGTCTTCTATCCGAATAGGCTTTTCCACGTACGACACCTTGTCATCCACGTCTATTTCTTCATAATTCAGCACGTGGGTCGGATCTGGTTCATACTTCCTTAGCATGGACACGTGGAATACATTATGAATCTGAGATAAATTCGGCGGCAAGGCAAGTCGATAGGCTAAAATTCCAATTCTTTCCAATATTTCAAACGGACCTACGTACCTCGGGCTTAACTTCCCTTTCTTACCAAACCGAGATGTTCCTCGCATTGGTGATACCTTGAGGAAAACATGATCTCCTTCTTGAAACTCCAAAGGTCTACGCCGTTTATCTGCATAATTTTTCTGACGACTTTGAGCAGTTTTCAGTCTTTCCCGAATGACCTTAACTGCCTCGACTGACTGTTCTACCAATTCTGGACCCGTAATTCTCCTTTCACCAACTTCATCCCAACAAACTGGTGTTCTGCATGCTCTGCCATATAACGCTTCAAATGGTGCCATTCTGATGCTTTGCTGATAACTATTATTGTAGGCGAATTCAACTAAATGTAACTGTTCTTCCCATCTGCCTTTAAAATCTATCACACAAGCTCGTAACATGTCCTCGAGTGTCTGAATCGTCCTTTCAGACTGACCATCTGTTTGCGGATGATATGCTGTACTATACTGTAACTTCGTTCCCATAGCCGTCTGAAGACTCTTCCAAAAGGTTGCGGTAAACTTAGGGTCTCTGTCCGACGTAATAGTTACTGGTACTCCATGAAGACGAACTATCTGTCGCATATACAGCTCGGCATACTTATCCATTGCGAAATCCTTTCGCACTGCCAGAAAATGTGCCGACTTAGTCAATCTGTCGACGATAACCCAAATGGAATCGTGACCTCTCTGGCTCCTTGGTAATCCCATAACGAAGTCCATGGTAACATGCTCCCATTTCCACTCTGGAATTTCCAAAGGTTGCAGCTGTCCACCGGGCTTACAATGCTGCGCCTTTACTTGTTGGCACGTCAAACACCGGGCCACATGCTTGGCTACATCCACTTTCATTCCGTTCCACCAGTAGTGCTGACGCAAATTTTGATACATTTTTGTGCTACCCGGATGAATGCTATAGTTGCTACGGTGAGCTTCTGCCAAGATTTCTTCCTTAAGCTCTACGTCATCGGGCACACACAAACGTCCACGAAACTTCAAGATTCCGTCCTCGGATACTTGAAAGTCAACCTTTCTCTTAGTTTCGTCCATTTGCAGAATCTTTTGAATATCGGGGTCCGTAGATTGTAATGCCTTAATTTTAGCCTGAATTTCTGGTTCAATCCTTAAAGTGGCTAACAAGCTTGAGAGGTGACTTACCTCAAACTTAAATTCAGAATCCCGTACTCCCTCGAGTAAAGTCCACTCTTTAATCATCAAATGTGCGATGCTCGATTTCCGACTAAGTGCATCCGCTACTTTGTTAGCCTTTCCCGGGTGGTATAAGATGTCACAGTCGTAATCGTTTAGAAGTTCCATCCATCGGCGTTGTCTCATATTCAATTCTTTCTGAGAAAACAAATATTTCAAACTCTGATGATCCGTGTAGATTTGAAACCTTTCTCCACATAAATAATGCCTCCAAATTTTAAGTGCAAAGATGATGGCCGCAAGTTCTAAATCATGTGTTGGGTAGTTCATCTCGTGAGGTCTCAACTGTCGCGATGCGTATGCAACGACTCTTCCCTGTTGCATTAAAACACATCCTAATCCCTTCAGCGACGCATCACTATAAATCTCGTATCCTCCAGGACCTGAGGGTATTATCAATACTGGTGCGGTAGTCAACTTATGCTTAAGCTCTTGGAAACTTCTCTCGCACTTATCCGTCCATTCGAACTTTGTTTCCTTCTTTAGTAAGCGAGTCAAAGGAGTGGCTATCGCGGAGAACCTTTCCACGAATCTTCTATAATAGCCAGCTAGTCCTAGAAAACTCCGAACTTCGTCACCGTCGTAGGTCTCGGCCAATTCATAACCGCCTCAATCTTAGTTGGATCCACCGAGATTCCATCCCCGCAGATCACATGTCCAAGAAATGCTACACGATTCAGCCAGAACTCACACTTACTAAACTTAGCGTAAAGTGCGTGTTCTCTTAAGGTCCGTAGAACCATTCTTAAATGTTGCTCATGCTCCTCGGGACTTTTCGAGTATATCAATATGTCGTCGATGAACACTATAACGAATAAATCCAAGAATTCCTTGAATACCCGATTCATCAAATCCATAAAAGCAGCTGGGGCATTAGTCAATCCGAACGGCATAACCGTAAACTCGTAATGTCCATATCTTGTACGAAATGCCGTCTTCGGTATATCCTCCTTTTTAATCCTTAACTGATGGTAGCCCGTTCTTAAATCTATCTTGGAAAATACCGAAGCCCCTTGCAGTTGATCAAACAAGTCATCTATTCTTGGTAATGGATACTTGTTCTTGATGGTCACTTGATTCAACTGCCGATAGTCGATGCACAAACGCAACGAACCATCTTTCTTTCTGACGAACAACACCGGTGCTCCCCACGGTGACGCACTTGGACGAATGAATCCCTTGTCTAGCAGCTCTTGCATCTGAACTTTCAACTCCTTTAATTCTGATAAGGCCATTCTGTAGGGTGCTCTAGAGATTGGCTCCGTCCCAGGGGCCAACTCAATTACAAACTCCACTTCCCTTTCAGGTGGTAATCCCAGCAATTCCTTAGGAAAGACATCGGGAAAGTTACACACCTCGGCTATGTCCTCTAGCCTTGGCTCATCAGCCAATGAGTCAAAAACAGTCGCTAGGTAACCTTGGCATCCTTCATCCAACAGCTTAGTCACCTCAAGCGATGAAATCCAAGGAATCGAGGTTCCTCCTCGGTTTCTAACAAATTCATATCGAGGATGACCAACAGGATTAAATTGGATCACCCTTCTACTACAGTCCATCACGGCCCTTTGTTTTACTAGCCAATCCATACCGATAATGACGTCAAAATCAAACATAGCCAACACCACCAAATCAATTAATTCCTCTCTACCACCAATGACTATCTTACAGTTCGAGCATCCTACTGAGATTAGCACTTTATCCTTTAGAGGAGTAGTAACATGCAACATTACTTCTAACGGTTTCGGTTCAATCCCAGTCAATCTAACAAATTGTTCTGACACAAATGAATGCGATGCTCCCGGATCAAACAAGGCATAAGCAGCATGATCACATAAAGAGACCGTACCTGTGACCACGCCAGGCGCATCCTCCGCCTCTTTGCGAGCCATAGCATAGACTCTTCCTTGTGCTGGGGGTCGATTCTGATTATTCTGCGGAGCGGTTCCAGCCTGATTCCCCATCCGAGGTTGTTGTGGTTGAAATGGCGACCTAACTTGTCGATTCGGGCAATCCTTCACTTGGTGACCATGCTGGCCACATCCAAAGCAAGTTCCATTCCTGCCAGGGCAAGGGCCATCCCATGCCTTCTTCCGCAAAATCGACACGGAGTTCCAGAATAGTAGGTCGGCTTTACGATATTCTTTTTAACAGGAGGGACAAATCGTTTATTCCCATTCATAGGTTTCTTTCCAAAGTTACGATTATCCCTAGCCGGTATAAACCGCGATCCAGATGCGGCATTCCTCTCGGTCATATCTCTCTCAATCATCTGAGCCCGCTCATAAAGCTCGTTGTAATCCCTAAGGTTCAGGGGTATCAGTCGGCTGCGAAGTTCCGGCTTTAAACCATCTCGAAACCTTCTTGCCTTATCCAAAGGATTCTCAACCATCCTCGGTGCAAACTTCGATAACCTAGCAAATTCCGCCTCGTACTGATCCACGGTCATCTGATTCTGGCGAAGCCGTAAGAATTCTGCCATCTTCTGTTCTTGAGCACTCTCAGAAAAGTACTTTCCATTAAAGGCATCGACGAAGTCAGTCCAGTTCGGCACAGTGCCCACTGGGAAAATTCTTTCTCGGGTGGCCTTCCACCAATCATTAGCATTATCTTGAAGTTGATACACAGCCAAAGTCACCTTTTCCTCCTCCGTGCACCCCAGAAGTGCAAAGGCCTTTTCCAATTCCTCAACCCAGCGAGTGGCAGCCTCGGGATCACCTTTCCCGTCGAACTTTGATGGCTTAAGTTTCAAGAACTGCTCCACCAACTTGTGCATTTGGCGATTCTCATTTCCATTTCCATTCCCCGGATTATTCTGTGCGGCGGCAGCAGCCTCAGCAGCAGCAGCAGCAGCAGCAGCAGTTCGTTCTTGAGTCTGCAAGCCTATTAACTGTCCAATCGCCTCTAGAGCCCTTAAAACCCCATCAACTCTAGGATCCTCTGCCGTTCTAGCTCGCGAACTCGATGCACCTCTGGTTCCTCTACCCCGGGTGTTCATCCTCACAGAAATCACTCCAAACACCTAAGCCTGCTATAATTCCACCATGGAATCAAAGACTTAAATCAACTACTCGTCTTAAGCAGTTCTAGGCAACGAACTACAGCAAGCAATTGTAAGCAAGCAATCACCCCAAATAAGCATCATAAGTACACACTTAGCAAGAGTATAGATCTTACCTTAGAGCGCCTGTAACGTTAGTAATAGCACTAAACCACTCAGCACTCATAAGCAGATAACAGTATGATGCAAATTCAAGCCTACCAATCACAAGCACATATTCTCAAAGCACGCACAAGGCGTCACAAACTGGTGATCAAGGCAAGTCTCTCTAACCAGCTACCCCAAAATCATCGCTCCTTATCACTCCAGGTCTCGACCAAACATGGATCGAGCTAACCTTGCTCTGATACCACTTAAACGGGGATGTCACGCCCCGTACCCTACGAACACGTAACATCCCGCCGCGGTCGTTAAGAATGCGACTCCCAGGATTCGTCGCCGACCCGTTACCATCGAAATAAGAGAAAATACGCGGAAGCCAAACGAACACTCCATTCAACGAACATTCAAACGGGATAACAGAGAGAGAATTTAAACAAACCAACGAACTATTTTATAAACTTAACATCACATACAACGATAGAATATACAAGCCTTCCTAAAGGTCACAAACCCAGACCACGCATACTCAAAAAGGGATAGGGTGGTCGATCTGCTCCACTACTCTATTCAAAAGAGGAGCTCCCAAAAAGATAGGGATCTCTAACCCTATCAAAAACCTCCACAACATCCTGGCGGTGCTCCTGGCGAAGCCGGGTCAGATGTCTCACTATAAGAACCGGACGGCAAGGACTCCCATTCAGGTTCTGGCCACTCGACCCACGCTGGAGGCTCTGTCACCATCGGTTCTGGCTCCGGATTAACTACAGTTCCGTCAGGGGGATCAATCTCCATAAGATCCCATAATCCTAAACCATCGTCATGGGGAACATCAAACCCCTCGAGAGGACCAATATTCTGAGCTCCGTCTCTCAGAAACCAAGCCATGTACTTATGAGCTGTCAAGTACTGCTCCCCATCGTCGACCCAAACCGTGCTCTCATACTTCCGATACTCCCTACCCTCTCCTACTGGGTACTCAGTCACCCAATGCTCCATCTCCGTTGGTACCCCGAAACGAAGCGGAGGCTCAGTCATAATCAAGGTCGAGGGTCTGAAAATGTTTAACAACAGGGAATGAGATAAATCTCAATAAGTAAACTGCCTAAGCCTCGACTAGGGCAATACGTACCTCCGGCACCCTAATCATGCCATTCTAACCAAAAGGTTAAGTTCCTATCCAACGGACAATGGTACCACATACTATGCAAGTCTCAATTTGTATCACAACCATGGCAACTATCAATATGCATAACATCAATAATAATAATCCAGACATAATCAATTATTCACACGAGTCTCGATTATAAGATGAAATCACTTCGGCCCGTCCCATACCGTGCCTCACGATTTTATCCTATAATAAAGCTCAAAGCATACCATATGCACATAACACTCGAAGTTGTCCGGATTATTAACGACCCACCATAGGTCACACCGAACTCCCGCCGGTCTTCCGGCATAGCCAGGCATCACCCCACTACTTTGGGCGTGGCAACGTCCGGGATCGAACCCCCCCCGACAAGTCGGGTACCGGACGGCATCCCATTTAGGAGCATCGATCCGGCCTCCACCGCGATCGGCAATGTCTGGGATCGAACCCCCCCCGACAAGTCGGGTACCAGACAGCATCCGAACTTCCGCCGGGCATCGTCTAGAACTCGTCTTAGACGGAACTTATCATGGTCACACACGTAAATAACCACGCATTGCCAATTTTAATCTTTCTTAATTAGCCAATGCAAGTGTTTATGACGTGCAATGTACTACGAATAAATATGCCATGAATCGCACTCGTTTTCGCATCAAACATCAATATATGATCACGATACGCCATGCCAAGCCAACAATAGCCATAATTAACCACACGATCTTCGTTCTAGGCCACGAAATCATCATCAAACTATACGATCAAGACATAGTCAACTAATCAGCCATGATTAAATAAATTAACCATACGATCAAACCAATTAACCATGCGATCAATTTTAAACAACTAATCCACCACACGATCGTCATTAAACCTTTAATCGACACATAATCGACTAATTAGCCATGCGATTGCCAATCAAAGTCACCCGATCAATCTCAAATCTCTAATAAGCCATATGATTAACTTTTATCACATCTTAATTTAATCTAAACCGTAGGATCAAAATTAGCACCTAATCATGATAATTAAGCCCTAAAATTAACCTTAACCATTCTAGAACCAATGGGGGCCATATGATCAAAGTCCAAGTCATCCAATTCAGCCACTACCACATGATTATTGCAGCCACAAGACTAACCCACGAATTTAATTAAAACAATCACTAACAACCATAATTAGCCAAATTAAGCACAATTAGCAACATTAAACATATGATTAAGCTCAAATAACATAATCTACCTATCTTAACATTCAAAACAGCCACATAATTATCAAATCCAGCCACCAACCATTTCTCAATTCAGCTTATGCCATAACCCCTAAATTAACCCCTAAAATAACCCCTAAATTACCCTAATAACCCCTAAACACTATCCATTGGTAACCTACTAACCTAATCAAGGTTTAGGGAGTTACTTACCACTAATATAAGCTAAGAATCAAGCTAAACCCAGCAGCACCAGTCCCGGCCAAGCCAAGAGCTCCGCGAACTGGCGGCGGCCCAAACGGCGATCCGGCGAACGGCGGCCGCTCCGGTGTGAACGGCGGCTTGGGCGGCTCACGGTGGTCCACGGTGGTCCACGGTGGTCCAAGGTGGTGGCGTGAGGGGCTGATGGGTGGTGGACGGTGGTGGGGAGTGTCTCGGCCAAGAGAGAGGAAGAGAGAGAGAGAAAAATGAAGAGAGAGAGAGAGCAAGGGAAAAGTGAGGAGAGAGAGTGTGTGAGCTGAACATATCTCACCAAAATGGAGGGCTAGGATGAGTCCTTGATGCCCAAGTATTGATCTAAGGGCTAGAAATGCATCTTGACAAAAGTCTTCTAGAAGGGCATTTTTGTAATTAACCAAAAAGGCAAGGGCAAAGTTGTCCATGAAGATTTTCGGTCACTAGGGTAAAGATACCAATAAGTCCTTCCACTCAACAAATAAATTCTAGAACACACAGGGGCAAAATCGTCTTTTCTAATTTCCGAGCCTAATTTCCCGTTTTCGCGAATTTCTGAGCAAACCGATAATAAAGCGAGCTTAATGCGGCGTCGTCCAATATAATAATTTTGATATCCTTGAAAGTTCGATACCCAAGTTCGGATTCCAATTCGTGGTCAAAATCGCTCAAACGCGACTTTCGTGTATCTCAAACTAACGGGCGGCTTTTAGGGTTTATGCGTGTCGACCCGTGGTTGATTTGATATCAATCCACGTTTAAGTTTACTCGAGCTATGGTGACTTCGGTTGTCATGTAATTACGAGGGTCAATCACTAGTTCCGAACGACACGATCGTTAGAAATTGATTTTGGAACGTTTGGAATGCATACAGTGATTAAACGGCATCACCCGTGACTCAATTGTATAACATTGTTAAATTGTTCCTTAATCATTCTTGGATCTGCCTAAAATGGTCCTAAATATCCCCTCGTCAATTCTTATGGTCGAAGTATCGATCCAGGTTCGAGTTCTTGGGTCGTGCGTATCAAAATCCTAACTAGCCATTCCCTAACGGTTAGTATTCTCAAGAATGGCCAATTCCGAGTGAGATATAACAGAAAGTGCATTGATGATAATATCATTTCATAAATCCCGAAAGTGGGTCGAAATTCAGAATGTCACAATTCCGATCGATTATTCATGATTTGCACAATTGAGACACGGATGAGCCTAATTTCTTATATGAAACTCAAATCTGAAATTAATTTTAGAAGATTCACATGAATTTGAGCCAATTTGACCAATATAGTGATCCAATGATTGAGAAATCCAAGAGTAATTGGTCCAATTAGTGCAATTCAAATTGACCAATTCTAGACTAACATCCAATTTGATGAATTAAAGCTCAATTTGGCCAATTGGACTTCAATTAAATTCATTAGTCTAGCTTGGCCATGCAATTTAACTCAAATTGAAGAGCAATTGAGCCAAACAAGTTAAGATTGATCAATTTGTACTTGTATTTCAAATTGGTTCAATCCAATTTAATCAAATTCAATTCAATTGGGTCAATCAATCATAATAGGGATGAAATTGGATAAAATTAGAACCAAATTGAATCAAGAATTGAACTAGTTCAACCCGGGTCAAACTGGTTTAACCCGGTTTGACCGGAATTGAACCGACCAATCGGGCTGACCGATTCCTGACCACAGTTCCGGTGGCTGAAGGTCCATTTTGACCGGCCACACCCCTTTCTCTCTCATGTGATGGAAATTACAAAAATGCCCTAAGTGAAATTACCAAAATACCCTTACTTAAAGGTTAAGCAAAATTACTTAGGGATTAAGCAAAAAAATCATGGTCATTCATTTAAAATTGCATCATGGGCCATCCATAGTGCCATGTCACTTATCCTTAGCCCTTAAGGAATATTCTTAATCATTAAGGGAACATTTTAGGCTATTGGATTTATCGCTAGAATTCAAACTTGGGGAGGTGTATAGGATTTTCCCTCCAAAATTCAAGAAGGGGGACTCATTTTCAGATCTGGTTTCTCTCTCTCTCTCTCTCTCTCTCTCTCTCTCTCTCTCTCTCGATCGACTGGGATCTTCCACCGCCGGTTCGACCTCTTGTCGGCCAGTTCCCAGCGCGCCGCCGCCTCATCGACGTCCCCCGGGTGCCCCCAAAGCCAGTCGCAAGATCACCCACCGTCGCCCTTGGCCAGAGCTCCCTAAACCGGTGCTATTTGTCTCTCAGCTCAATCACCGACAATCAAGTCGGTGATCTCTTCCCGCCATTCAACCGGCGATTCCGACGATCCGACGGCCTTCCAAGGTGGTCCCGAGCCTCCGGCTACCTTCCTCAGCCCTTTCCCGAATCCGTGGTGGCCGGAATCTCTATGAACAGCCAGCAGAACACTTCCCTACACTTGATTTCTTGTTGATTGCTCATTTGAGTAAACCGATTCAATTCTCATTTTGATTCGCATACTTTGTTCTAAGAGGTTTGGCGAGTTTTCCGAGGCTATTCCGTGGTGTCCTTGAGCTAAATACGGAGGCCGGATCACTCGGTTGTACATCAAAGTGTCATTGCACAAGGTAAGTTTGATTATGGGATTCCCAGATCCTAATAAGTCAGTATGCTTGTGATGCTGATATGACCTCGAAAATGTCAAAATCTCGCGAAGCTTTAAACTAGAGAGTTGTAGGATACGTCTTAAGCTTAGATTTGATAGGTTGCACACCTTAAATGGACATCGTTTACTAGGTTAAAACTCCTTCGAAAGTTAAGATCGAAAGCTGCAATGTTGATAATACGTTCTGTTCTTATGAACTCCTGATTGACCTTGCTCTGTTTGATGATTTTTATGATTTTATATGTTCATTATTTGAGAAAATTTTATTCATAAAAGTTGTATAATACATTCAGATCTGTCTATCATAAAAATTTCATAAAATTCAAAGCATGTTAGGTTAGTATGATTAGCATCGTCATTCAGGTTCCTTCTTTGTAATAGATGAGTTTCTGACCGACCTTCATGTATTCTTCGATTTTTGTAAATTCGTGTGTTAAAATCTGGAAAAGTGTTATGCATAAAAATTCACACTGAGATCCAGATCTTTCTGATGGTACCAATTTTATCAAAATCAGAGTTAATTTGGATGTTCAATGGAACTTTTCATTATTTAATCAGATTTTGTGTCCAGATCTGAAATTCCTTCCCCTGAACTCCAAAATATGTTTCTCCGAATTTGATAAGCTTGGTGTCCTTTTTTGCAAAAACTCAAAACTACAAAGTTTTTCATTAGGGTCTTGTTATGTAGAGTAGAAATTTTGAGGCCATATTAGCAACGTTTGGGGGGTTAATTTGCTAAAAATCTCAGATAAGGTCCTCCTGGTCTCAAAAACTATTTGCAAACGAATCCTTGGTGAAAACTAAATTTTATAAAAAAAAAATTGGGGGGCTTTTTAGCAAAAACTCAAAACACAAAAGTTGTTGAAAACAGGGAATCCTAACTTTCTAAAAATATTCATGCGGTTTGGATAAGATTTGTTATTTTTCCCAATTATTTTGAAATCCCTAACAGAATCAGGTCCAATTTGTCATTCTGAACTAAACTTTGATTTACGGGAAAATCAGGCAAGCATTAGGAAAAATGGTCTTCTTGAATTTTGATTCTCCCAATCTAATCTTTCCAAAGACACCTAATTTGCATCATTTGGATATCATTAAGCTGATTAATCACATCTGAACAGAAAGGGTCTGAATTTGATAATAATAACTGAATAAGTGGTCATCTTATTAGGCCCACTTGCCATTGCTTGATTGGTTGAGAAACAAGGCCATGGGCCTAAGTACATGCTTTACTTATTGTTATGCATGTGATTGCTAGATGTATGGCTAGGCCCGATGCATGTTCGGCGGGTAACCTATGGTGAACACTTAGACTCGACTTCAGGGGTTAACCGATATGAGTCACTGTTTTGTGAATACAAATAGTAGCTCATTATTGTTAACCATTAAGCAATCAATGCTAGTTGATTAAGTGGGTGGGATGATCGGAATGCATCTAAAGCAAAGGCCGACCCCAAGGCATGTTCTTGAGTTGATGCTTGAATGTTTGTCCTTTCCTTTTTTGGAGTGCCATTTGAATGTATGGTATGAATGTAAAATCGACACCGGTGAGGCGGTCCATGGAGAAGATGGCCAAACAACTTCAAAGATGGTGGCTAAAGACCGATGTCAATCTGGTCTCGATTTGTACACAATTCGTGTTACCCGACCATGTCTCGGGTCTTTTTATTCATGTTGCATGAAACACCTGACGAGTTGCGGGTTTTTCTTTCCTCGCACTTGAAATAGCTCGTCATTTCAATACCTTGTGTGTTTACTTTACGCATCACCATTTCAATATAAATTGTTTGATTCTTTTCCTTTTCTAGACTAAGATAGGGCTCGTTTAGAACCTAAATGGAAAACACAAAAACAAGATGGATGATTACCAGGTGGATTAAGACTTTGGCATGAAAATGATAAAAAAACAAATGCATGACAACTTAGATAATAACCATGTTAAGTTTAGCGGTACCTAAAGGGCATTAATGAAAACATTAACGTAAGCTAGTCCCCGAACCCATGATCTTTGATTTTCATAGAAGCCGAAACGAAACTCTCTCGTTTCGGTTGGGTATTCTAGCCGACACCCGACTTAGGCTAGTGGCAACTTCTAAAAAAGATAAAATCAATCCGCTGTCACTCGAGACATGGATTTAGGGAAAATCCATGTTCATGATCAATGGACCGTATGGATGACCAAAAGATTAATGCTTCGGTATGCCGTCTTTTATGATGTGCCATACGGACCCGCTTCATCAAGTTCGGCCCTCGAGAGGTAGGTCGTGACAGTCTGTAATTTTGGATTTCCTGCAACATGTCACTGAAGTTCCTAAACATAGTTTTACCTTAGCATCTAGAACAAGAAAGTCAATTTTTTCACCTCCTTAGCAACTCGGATTGTGAATTACTTTTCAAGTGTATGTTGCCGATACTCTCTCTTGGCTAATGAGATGAAGTCATGCAAATGAAAAGCTCTTAATTCAGTGAATTGTATGCCGTTTGTGAATTACCTCTTCGGATGAGTTATTTTTCGAAATAACGTAAGATATTTAGGCTATGTTCGTTTCAAGGAAAACAACTTCCAGGAAAATGTTTTCCTGATTTTTCTGGCATTCGGTCACGAAAAATAAACTAGTTAAGGAAAATATTTTCTGCTAATGAAAAAAACACCTTCAAAAGTGGGGAAAATGCTTTTCACTTTTCAGAAAGCAAAAAACATTTTCCATATCTTCTTTCACCAAACACATTTTCCTTTAATTTTTATTTTTTCCCTTATTTTTTTTATAAAATCGAGTTTTTAATTTTTTAAGTTTTATTTTCTTTCTTTTTCCTTTTTCTTCTTCCTCGGCCGGTAGCCGGCTATTACCATGGCTGGCGATCGACTGGAGAAGAAGGGACAAAAAAAAGAAAGAAAAGAAAAAAAGAAAAAGAAAAAGAAAAGAAAGAAAAGAAAGGAAAATTTTAAAAAATAAAAAATTATTAAAAGTAATGCATGAAGGAAAATCAAATCAGATTTTCCATACCAAACGGCTAAAAATATTTTCCGGGACTTTTTTTAGATTTCAGCTGAACACTGAAAAATTGCGCCCTTTTCCATTGGAAAACATTTTCCAGAAACATCATATTTTCCATGAAACGAACAGAGCGTTAGTGATGTGAATGCCCTGCTATGAGCATATTGATCTCCCTCCCCTCTCTTGAATCCAACGGAGGATTGTAGAGTGTCCTTCGAGATTTCTGTAGACATCCAAGGAAATTTAGTGGATTTAATTTGGTACACCTCATTAGAAAAATTGCACTTTCCACCACTTTAAAATTTGCTAGGCTAGCATGTAACAACTGGTGCACTCTGATGCATGATGATTTTCCTTCAGTCAATTGATTTATGATCATGCTTGCTCTATTCTAAGTTGACACAATCTTATTTTCGCCAAATCTAATTCTTGGTCAAAGGAAGAAAATCAATCCCTTAACTTGTGCATTTTTCTTTCAATTCCAATGAACAATGACCTGGTTATTTTTTTCCTTGTGATTTAATGATGTAGGAGATCAGCAAGTTCATAAACAACTACAACTACGTGAAAGCAGCCGCCGCCGCTAACAAGGTAGGTGGTCAGCTTGTCAAACCACCACCCGAATCTACTACTAGTGAAAAGAAATCAGGGTTAATGGTACGAAAAACCCTAAACTGGTACATTTATGACAAATTTGCCCAAAACTATTTTTTTGACCACAAAAAACTCTAAACTGATTCACCTGTGACAATTTTACCCAAAATTATTTTTTTTACCATAAAAAACCCCACGCTGGTACGCTTGTGACAAATTTTACCCCAAACTAATTTTTTGACTACCAAAAACCCCAAACTAGTACATTTGTGACAAATTTATCCTCCGTTAGTGTCTATTAAATTGGATTAATATTACGAAAAACCACAAATTGGTAAACTTGTGACAAATAGAGGGGTAAAATCCCAAACTGGTATACTCGTCAACTATCACGTATCATCAAATTTAGCAATTTGAAAAATCACAAATTGGTAAACTTGTGACAAACAGAGGAGTAAAACCCCAAACAGGTACACCCGTCAACTATCACGTATAATCAAACTTAGCAATTTGACAGTAAAATTTAACGGACACCAACGGAGGCTAAATTTGTCACAGGTGTACCAATTTGGAGTTTTTGACGGTAAAAAAATTAGTTCGGGATAAAATTATCGTAGGTGTACCAGTGTGGAGTTTTTTGTGGTAAAAAAAATAGTTCGGGATAAATTTATCACAGGTGTACCAGTTTGGGGTTTTTGGTGGTCAAAAAATTAGTTCGGGGTAAAATTGTCACAGGTATACCAATTTGGGGTTTTTCGTGGTATTAACTTAAGAAATAAATCATTTCGAGGTCGCAAAAACACATGTTTGGAGATAATGGGGACTGCGAATGTAATTTTTGTAGTCTCTTTATTTTCCTAAGATTATTAGAGTTGAGAGATATGTATGTATCGTATCCTGAAGGCTAAAGAAGGGAAATTTTGTAACTTAAGAGTACAAAGAATGATAGGGAAAATTTTCCAAAAAGTCTTGAATCTATTGTACGACGGTCAATTCAATTCTGAACTTTTCAATTGTGCCAATTTAGTCCTAAACCTTTTGACAATTTGTCAATTCAATCATAAAATTTTCAATTATACTGATTTTAGTCATAAACCTTTTGAGGTTTTGCCAATTTAATCCTAAACCTTTTAACGAATTACTAATGTAGTCCTGCCGCACAGCGCTTTTTGGGTGCTTTCGGGATTTGCGCGCTAAGGAAGTATTTCCATGTAAGGGTTTCTCCTAAACCATACCTCACGTGACAACAGAAGGTAATTTCCTATTTAATCTAAATTTGTGATTTTGGAGTCGCCACTAGTCATTATTGGTAGGTAGACTAGAAACCTAATCGAGGTACGGGAGAAATACCACGATTCTACGAACCAGAGATTCTGAGTACGGGGACTTGGTTACGTTATTGATCCCGAATCGAGATCCCTAACGCCCTTTCGGTACCTAAGAATGATACAACATCTAACGTGTCATGCAAATTTTTGAGACTTACCCACTAATTCTATCCATTCTAATCGCAGGAAGAACCAAACAAGTATTAAATGTACAATCAATGTCAGTCAGATCAATCAATTCTAAATGGTCTCTAAAAATGAAAATCAATCAAAACATCCAAACCCTAATGAAGCTCTAGAAGTTATTCATTTCATGATTCACATTTTTTTAGGGTTTTAGGGTTTTTTAGGGTTATAACCCCTGAATTTGGGATTTTCTAAAAAAGCCACTTGGGCACTTCCAAAAATTCAAATTTCACTTTTTATGGTTGGCCACGGTGTTTTTGGACCATTCTGTGAATTTTAAAATTTTTGAATTTTTTTTATTTTTTAATTTTCTTTTTTCAGAAATTTCATTAACAGAGAATTGATTTTTATGATTTTCTGAAAATTTTTATGAAATTTTCAATTTTTTTAATTTTTTATTCATTTTCTAAAATTTTCACATTTTTATTTGTATTTTCTGAATTTTCTGAATTTTTATGGATTTTCTGAGAATTTTTGAATTTTTATGAATTTTCAAATTTTTTTATGTGAATTTTTATTTTTTTCCAAAATTTTTCGAATTTCCAAAATTTTTTCTATATTTTCTTTATTTTTTTCTGTTTTTCTGTGAATTTTTTATTTTTGAATTTTTGATGATTTTTTTAAAATTTTTTTAAAATTTTTTTATTATTTATTTATTTTTTTAAAAATTCCTGCCGAAGTGAACCGGACCGGCCCGGTTCGGCTGAGCCGAATCGAGAGTCACCGGCGCCGGTCGCCGGTCATCTTCTCCGGCGAACCCAGAGTAAAAAACGGTGCCGTTTTGACCTTTTTCATTTAGACATTTCCTCGAATGGTTGGTGGGCACTATTCCAAGTTCAGTGTTTTCGAGGCCGCCAGTTTGGATCGATTTCCGGCGACCTTCTAATGGCCTTTTCGATTGATTTTTTGGTTCTGGATCTAGTTCGTATCACACTCTATCAAACTAAACAGACTGAGCGGCCGTTGGACCATCACCGACCGGCGAAAATCTCGTCGGAAAATGCTAATTTGCTACTAACTTAAACCGATTAACCAAACCTTAGAATCACAACATACAACACCCTAGCCGTCTAACTCGGTCCTAATCACTAACAAAACACCAAACAAGGATCAAGAAAGACTGACTTGAATGGCCCTACGGCCGCGGCAATGCTCCGGCAAGGGTACCCGAGTTCCGGCGAGGAGGTTTTCATGCATGACCGACTCGGTTTGTGCAATTTTAGTGATCCAAATGCAATCAAACAGCACAAATCGAGATCAGGAACATGTTTTAAACATCAAAATGTGAAAAAATCATCAACGAAATCACATGAGCATAGAACTCAATTTTGGAAATTTCTGGGAAAACCATGACTATGAACAATGTTTACCTGCTTCGTTCGATGATTAGAAGAAATTGTTGAATTGATCCGCGCCTATAGGGTTGTTCCCTGACACTTGTACTGCCACCTGGTGGTCTTGGCCATGCCGGAAGAGCTCTGGATTGACCGAAAAAGGCTCGGTTTCAGGCCTTCAGGACCAGCCGAGTCGACTCGAACAGTGAGGGGAGGTTTCGGCCAAATTCCGATTCGCCGGTGCTCCGCCGTCTAGGGCGGCACCGGACACTCGGGTGGGAACCTCAGACCCTCTTTCTCTAACTTTTTCTCTTTGGTTTCGCCCGTTTCTCTCTCCTCTCTCTCTCTGGATTTTCGTCGAACACCTCTTCTTCAATGTTCAGTTTTTTCTTGGTTTTTGTTGATCGATTTTTCCCACCCAAATTCGGTTAGAACCGATTTCCGATCGGTTAGATCGGTTACCTGATGCCAGCTGGAGATTCTCCAGCTGGCCAGTTGATTAAAACGTGCTAATTTGATCGGGGGAAGTCGGTAAAGTTCTGGGCACGGGCTGTTTTTCCTGGGTTTTATTGTGTTTTGATGAATCGAGTAAGGAAGACAACCAACCCAGGTCAGGTCGGGTCGGGTTGACCCGGCTGACCCGGGTTGGTCTAAATTTGCCAATTAAGCTCAACCCAATTTTCAAAATTAAACCCCAAAATTGAATTCCCCATCACATTCCAAACCCAAATATATGATTTTCCTCAATTTTTGTTATAATTGTGTCCAAGATTTTCACATTTTTGTATTCGGGTTAATCGGGTTTTATTCAATTTGATGTCTTAATTACCTGATTAGGCAAAATTGATGCCAAAATTGAATTACCCACATCTGATTAACCCTAGAACTGATGGTCTCATGGTTCGACAATTTCATATTGGGCACGATTCCCAATTTAGGTTCAAAATTCTTAATTTTCAATTAAATTTTGGGGATTTTTGATTTTTATGTCAAATTGTGCAATTGGACCGACCATTATGTAATTCAAGGTCCCAGAATCATTTTTTGTGAAGACACTATGACTTAAAAATGATTAGAAAAAATTTAATTGCATTTTTGGTTCAATTCGGGTTTAATTTTGTCCAATTTTGGGAAAAAGATATACCCGATAGAGATTTTTCAAAATTGATGATGTATTAATGAAATTGGATCTAAAATAAGACTAATGACTATTTTTTTATGGAATTTTCTGATTCCATTTGCTATTTTTCTTGATTTTCTTACTTATTTTGACTGGAAAAATGTAGAAAAATGCTAAAAAATTAGTTTTTGGTTTAGAAATAGGTTTCTAGGCTTGGCCAAGATTCCTAGTCCTAATTTTGAGATTTTTGAAAATATGAAAAAAAAAATGAGCTAAAAATTAAGTGTCAACAGCTGCCCCTCTTTGAGATTGAGCTCGTTAGAGGTTGATCTCAAAGACAAGATGACACCTGAATTTTTAGTCGACTCACTGAACAAGATAAGATGGAAATTTCACAACAACTGATTAGGGATCTTGTTTTTGAAATTCGTAATCTAATCCAAAGGTTCTCTTTTTAGAACATATTTTAAAAGGTTCTTAATGATTGAGGGAAAGAAACTTACCTGTTTATGAGCTGTCTCTTTATCACTTATCCAAGGGTATGAATTGATGGTGATAATGATTCTGATGATTATTCAGATTTCGTGATTTAAGGACGAATCCATGAATCATGAACACCTGAGGCTTCTCGTTTGAGGATTTGGAAATTTGCCTAGTGGTTCTTCACCAATAGGACTTTGAATTTGCCTAGGGGCTCCTTACCTGTAGGACTTTGGATTTGCCTAGGGACTCCTCGCCTGTAGGACTTTAATTTGCCTAGTGGTTCCTCACCAGAAGGACTTGAATTTACCTAGGGGCTCCTCACCTGTAGGACTTTGAATTTGCCTAGTGGTTCCTCACTAGTAGGACTTTGAATTTGTCTAGGGGCTCCTCGCCTATAGGACTTGAATTTGCCTAGGGGCTCTTCACCTGTAGGACTTTGGATTTGCCTAGTGGGTCCTCACCAGTAAGACTTGAATTTGCCTAGGGGCTCCTCGCCTGTAGGACTTGAATTTGCCTAGGGGCTCCTCGCCTGTAGGACTTTGGATTTGCCTAGTGGTTCCTCACCAGTAAGACTTGAATTTACCTAGGGGCTCCTCGCCTGTAGGACTTGAATTTGCCTAGGGGCTCCTCGCTTGTAGGACTTTGAATTTGCCTAGGGGCTTCTCGTTTGTAGGACTTGAATTTGCCTAGTGGTTTCTCACCAGTAGGACTTTAATTTGCCTAGGGACTCCTCGCCTGTAAGACTTTGAATTTGCCTAGGGGCTCATCGCCTGTAGGACTTTAATTTGCATAGGGGCTCCTCGCCTGTAGGACTTTGAATTTGCCTAGGGGCTCATCGTCTGTAGGACTTGAATTTGCCTAGTGGTTTCTCACCAGTAGGACTTTAATTTGCCTAGGGGCTCCTCGCCTGTAAGACTTTGAATTTGCCTAGGGGCTATTCGCCTGTAAGATTTTGAATTTGCCTAGGGGCTCCTCGCCTGTAGGACTTGAATTTGCCTAGGGGCTCCTCGCCTATAAGACTTTGGATTTGCCTAGTGGTTCTTCACCTGTAGGACTTTGGATTTGCCTAGGGGCTCCTCGCCTGTAGGACTTGAATTTGTCTGGGGGCTCCTCCCCAGTAGGACTTGAATTTGCCTAGGGGCTCCTCGCTTGTAGGACTTGAATTTGCCTAGGGGCTTCTCACCTGTAGGACTTTTGGGAAGACTTCAAACAATAAATGCCTTGACCATGAGTTATGTGATTTTAAGGTTTCACTAACCTTTGTATGGTTTTTTTTTAGTTGACCAAAAAAAACTATTTTGAAAAGTAGTTTTGAAATTAATCAAAACTGTTTGAAGCGTGGTTTTTTCTTAGCTTATCACAAACTATTTGAAAACTTGGTTTTAAGTTGACCAAAAACTTTTGAAACCTGATTTTGAAATATGCATTCTTTGCATTAACGAATTTCAGACAATCAAATTTCCTTTTCAAGGAATTATTTGAACAAAATGCTCGCAATCTTTCAAGAAATGCTTGAAATGATCGTTTGGAAGACCTTCATTAGAAAGGATTTGTTTTAATCTACGAATTTGGTCTTTTCTTCATTTGCTTGAAAGGGGACTTGTCTAATATCCCTCAATTTTATCTCTCTTAACCAATCCTTAGGCGTTCGGAGATGTTCGCAATGTATACAATCCAATTGATCCGATAAGGTCTTTCAAAAGGTTGTAATGTTGGCTCGGTCAATGGCTATTCAAAGGATAAGCATTCTGAGGCCAAGAAAAAGGATTTCATCATATCTGACTTCGGGTTTACAAGTTAAGAATCTCGAGAATAAGACAAGATATTATTGCATATACTTCTTTGAGTGATGACTTCTTGTCATAAAGTCATGTTTCTACTCTCAACATCCCAATCTGAAGAGTCTTTGGGGAGATGTTGTATTGTTGCTATTGGGTAGGCTCAAAAGGCTCATTTATTTGAATTCAGGGTTTTTATAAAATTTGTGATCTTCTTGGCATCACCACCTTTTTCTTTCTTTTTCGTTAGGGATCTTTCTTTATGAACATCAGAGTCCCTAAAACATTCATTACAATCTCTTTTCTTTTGCTCATTCTCACTTGTTGTGATCTATGATCTCTCATGATCTTGATTTTGCTTTGTCATGACTTTTGTTATTTCGAGCTTTCTTTTGAACTCTCTTTTCTTTCTCATTTTCCTCGGGCATTTAGCCTTACTTTTACCAGGCACACTGCTTTTTCATGCCATATATTCTTTTGTTTTTGACCTTTTTGAGTTCTAAAGACTCTGTGTCATACCCTTTTGTTTCTTATCTATTAAAGTGGATCATATGCTCATGCTCCAGTGTGAAGAGATGATCATCAATTTAGGGTTCTGAAATGAATATTCAGGCTCAATTGGGCTTTACCAAAGGTAATGTGTTTGGGTATAGGAAATGAAGTGCCCTTCTTCCTCTTGGAATGTCTTGAGCTTCCATATGACTTCATTTGAAGTTATCACAGAAAGATTGATGCAAGAGTATGCAATAAAATCTTTCTTGGTCCTATTCTCCATAGCCGTCAATCCACAAACCTCCTGATTTGTCCCAATGTGGGGTGGTTCTTAACAGGGTTGTTTTGGAAAACTTCTCTACTGTTTTGGCTCAAATTTGGTTTGCAAGGGATAAACATGTGTTTGAGATAGTGAAATGACCGCCTTTTCATCATTTCAATCCATGTAATCATTGCGAACATCCCCTATTTCCCTCGGATGAGTTTTTCTCACTCACTTCTCCATTTTGACTTTGAGTATATATGGGACGTGTTTGGATATGGCTTACCTTTCATCATTTGAAGGTCTTTCCATTCGATTTGATCCAAACTTTTTCTATGAAATATTTTCAAAACCTTTTGTCAAATTATCCCTTTTAGGGAATTTTGATGCTTAGTGCATTCTCAAAGAAAGCGTGCTTCAAACCTTTTGATTTGAAACATTTCTGAGGTATTTTCTTTTCAAAACAATCTGTTTTGTTTTATTCAGCCTTAGTGTCATTCCGCTTGGGGAAAAAGAAGTTCGTTTTTCTCTTAAAAAGGCAACTTCTTTAACACATGCCCTCACGATTTAGGGATACTCGTCTGATCAACTTACCAAGATCCCTCTTGTTTACATGTTTTTGCTTTAGTTCCACTGGGGATTCTTCTTTTGTTGCTCCATTTTCTTTGTTTCCCTGGGGATGATAAAAAGGAAAGCACATTAGAGGATATCAATGGAAAATAGAATTGGAAGTGATATTTCCCTCTATTATTTGATAACTCCATTGGGAATTCTGAAATCATCCACTGGTTCGAATTCTTTTTGCTTTCTTCTGCAAAACAGATAAACATGTTCATGAAATGCATGATATGCATAATATGCGTGATATGCACATATTCTAAAGTGACCCGAATCTTTTCTTGAATATTCGTCTTCATTTCACAGGTAAAAAATCTTGATAGCATTTGCATTTACAGGATAGACCAGTTCTGTTCCTGCCATATTTACAAGAATCAATACTCCTCCAAGAAGAACTTTCTTGACAATGTATGGACCCTCATAATTCGGAGTGAATTTGCCACGAGGATCTGAATTGTTGAAGATGACTTTCTTCACTACTAAATCCTCTGTTTTGAAATGCCTTGGTTTCACTTTTTGATTAAAGGATTTAGCCACTCTTCTCTGATAAGCTTGTCCATGGCATATAGCTCTTAATCTCTTTTTATCGATCATGTTGAGTTGTTCATATCTTTGTTGAATCCACTCAACTTCTGAAAGCTTCAATTAGGATAGTATCCTTAATGAAGGAATTTTTACCTTAACAGGTAACACTGCTTCCATTCTATAAACCAAGAAAAATGGGGTTGCTTTAGTTGACGTTCGAATTGAAGCTCGGTATGCCATCAGAGCATACGGTAACCTTTCGTGCCAATCACGATAATTTTCAGCTGTCTTGGCCAGTATCTTCTTGATATTCTTATTTGCTGCTTCAACTGCTCCATTCATTTGTGGACGATATGGAGATGAGTTCAGATGTCGGATGTGGAAGTGTTCGAGTAAATCATCTACAATCTTGTTGTTTAGATTTGAGCCATTGTCCGTAATTATTGCTTCTGGAACTCCATACCTAGCAATGATGTCCCGCCTGATGAATCTTGCAACATTCTTGGCAGTAACATTTGTGTAGGAGTTTGCTTCAATCCATTTAGTGAAATAGTCAATAGTAATCAGGATAAACCGGTGTCCACTTGAGACCTTGGGATTGATTGGACCAATCATATCAATGCCCCACATTGAAAATGGCCATAGCTCGGACATTTAATGTAGCTCATTTGGCGGTGCATTGATTTTGTCTCCATAAACTTGACATTGATGACAACATCTCACGTGTTGGATGCAATCTGATTCCATTGTCATCCAATAATATCCCAACCTCATAATCTTTTGGTTTAGAAGATGTCCATTCATGTGCGGTCCACATTCACCCTCATGAATTTCTTTCATGATCTGTTCAGCTTTTGTAGCATCCACACATCTTAGTAGGGTTGAATCAAATGATTTCTTGTAGAGAATTTGATCACTAAGGAAGAATTTGTTGGCTATCTTCCTTATAAACTTCTAGTCACCCGATTGGCTTTCTTCAGGAAATTCTCCCGATTGAAGATATCTTTTGATGTCATGATACCATGGTTCGTTGTCGAACTTTGCTTGGACCATCATGCATTGAGCTGGTCGTTCAAGAATATTGATTTTCAATGGTTTTATATCCATACCATCTTCAGCTTGTAGTAAGGATGACAAAGTTGTAAGAGCATCTGCAAAATGATTCTGAGTTCTTGGGAGATAATCGAATGTTACTTCTTCGAAACTTTCTATCATCTCTTCTAAGTATCTGTGATAAGGAATTAGCTTGGCATCTCAAGTTTGCTATTCACCAGTTGTTTGCAATATGATGAGCATAGAATCTCCATATACTTGGAACCTTTTTACCTTCATTGAAAGGGCTAATTGTAAGCCAAGAATACATGCCTCGTATTTAGCGACGTTATTGGTGCATGGAAATATCAATTTTGCAGATGCCGGATAGTGTTGGCCTTCTGGGGAGATCAGTATTGCCCTAGTTCCTGATCCAGATAAGTTGGTTGCACCATCAAAATACATGGTCCATTTATCGTCGACCAGTGTCAATATATGATCATCAAGTTGTTCTTCAGGATAGGCAATATTCTGCGAATTTTCTGCCAACATGTCTGCTATTGCTCGTCCTTTAACTAACTTTTGGGATGAACTTCTGATGTCGAATTCAGATAATAAGACTTGCCACTTTGCCAATTTCCCGACCAAGGAGGATTTCTCAAGAAGGTACTTGATCGGATCATTCTCAATCACTAGCAAAATTTGGTGATGAAGGGTGTACTGTCTTAATCTGTGTAATACCCAAATCAATGCAACGCATGTCTTCTCGACTGCTGGGTAATTCACTTATGATATTGTGAACTTCTTGCTCAAGTAATAAATGACTTGTTCTTTACCATCATTTGGTCTTCTTTATACAAGCACCGCTCCTAACGACTCATAGTGAATCGTCAAATATAAGATCAGTGGAACTCGGGGAATTGGTGGTACCAGCACTGGTGGACATACCAAATATTCTTTGATCTTGTCAAAGGCTTGTTGACATTCCGCATCCCACTTTACTTTGGCATTTTTCTTCAACAATTTGAAGAATGGTTTAGCGGTCTTGGAAAGCTGATAGATGAAACGGACAATGTAATTTAATCGCCCCAACAGGCTTCTCACTTCTTTTACCGTAGAAGGAGTTTTTAAGTCGTATATTGCCTTGATCTTGGAAGGATCTATTTCGATGCCCCTGCTACTAATCACAAATCCTAGCAATTTGCCAGATTTTGCCCCAAATACACACTTGTTGGGGTTCAATCGCAACTTGTACTTTATAAGTTTTTCGAACAATTTGCGAAGCACCTCAACATGATCTTCTCCTTGTTTGGATTTTGCAATCATGTCGTCCACATATACCTCGATTTCTTTGTGCATCATGTCATGAAACAAAGTTACCATTGCCCTTTGATATGTGGCACCAGCATTTTTCAAACCGAAAGGCATCATCTTGTAACAAAATGTGCCCTATGGTGTTATGAAGGACATTTTCGCCTTATCCTCTTTCTTCATGAGGATTTGATTATATCCTGAGAAACCATCCATGAATGAAAATATTTCGAACCCAGCAGTGCTATCCACTAATACATCGATATGTGGAAGCGGGAAATCATCCTTAGGGCTTGCTTTATTTAGGTCGCGATAATCAACGCACATCCGTACTCGACCATTTTTCTTCATTACGGGTACTATGTTGGCAACCCATTCTGGATATGGTACTACTTCGATGAAACCGACTTTTATCACTTCTTTTTCTATTTTCTTTGCCAAGTCCGGATTCGTTCGCCTCAGTTTTTGCTTCTTTGATAGAATACTTGGATCAATTAGCAATGCATGTTCAACTATGCTCGGATCAAGGCCTGGCATGTCAGCATAAGATCATGCGAATATATCTTGATATTTTTTGAGCAGATCTGTGATTCTTTCTGCTTCTGCTGAGGGAAGACTTTCTCCAATCTTAACCTCTTTGGGATTCTCTTTGTCGCCCAGATTAATAGTGATTGTTTTCTCTAACGTGAGTGGCTTGGATTCTTCATGACGAATCCATTCCCTTCTGATCCATTCCTCATCCTCATTATCCACTTCAATATCGCAAGTGATCTCCTTGGAAAGATTTGGGCCACATATGAACCTATTATGGATATGTGAATGCTCATGCCTGACATGTAACAAACATGATTAGTAATTACATACGAATTAAATGACGCACATGGTCCTATGAAAAACCCTTTTGGAAATTCATTTTGAAACTAATTTTGAAAGAATAAAAGGACAGAGCTAGTCCTCATATCATCAGACTTCTTTGCTCTTAAAATCATTTTCGTAATGATGAGCAATATAGAAACCCAAAGCCTCAAGCCTCACGAATGAGGATAATGTTCATCATAGGTTTGGTTTTGTTTCTACATGTCCTTAACAAAACATTTGACCACTTTTATTTAATTGAAAAATGCGATTACATCTATATCAAAGGGAATGTAAATTGCAACTGAAATGAAATCACAAGAAAATTGTAATCAATAAAATGCAATGGGAAAAAGCTTGTAGCAAAAGTTCAAGAGAATCTTCCTACTCCAGTGTGTAGGTATCTTCTGCCTCAGTTATGATAACGTTGATGGTATTCTCTTTGAATAAACTTGGCAGAACAAATTCTTCCTCTGTATGTAAGTCTTCTTCTTGAAGTAGCTTGGAAGGTCCAGGAAAAGTTTCCTTGATGTGAATCTAATGATAGGGAAGCTCTTTAGCTTTGCCCTTCCATATGGATGGATTAATGATGCGATCACCTCGGCTTCTACAGCCTCCAAGGTTCTTTCGACCTCAGCCTTAGCCTCCATAGTGATCTTTGGAGTTATTTGGAATATAACCTACTCCGTGCTTCATTTTTGTAGTGAGAGGAGTGATAGGCTCTTTGATCCCTTGGGATTTTGATCCGAGACCATTATCGGGAATAAATCCATACTGGCATAACACCCTTCCAGACATAATGGATGGTGTTGAGAACTCCGGGGATTTTATGATGCAACCGGCAGAAATTTGCACCATTGAGATCATTTCGAAGGAATGATAACTTGGTTCTTCTTTCACTTCGAGTTCGACATACGGTATTGCACTCTCTTTGTAGATGGTGAAATCTGTCTCCCGTGTACGGTGATCATCTTGCCATTAATGACGAACTTGACCTTCTGATGGAGACTTGAAGGAATGGCGCCAGCCATATGAATCCAAGGTCTTCCGAGTAATAAGTTGAAAGTCCTCGGAATATCCACTACTTGAAAGTCAATTAGAAAAGGCACATGGCCTATATTCATCTCGAGCTCGATATCGCCAATAACGTCCTTCTTCATTCCATCAAACGAACACACAGTTACTTTAGAAGGTTTAATGAGCTCTTCGCTAATCCTCAAGCGATGCAGTGTGCTTAGCGGACACAAATTAAGTGCGGAACCATTATCGATCAGCACCCGTGACGCCTCCTTGCCCCAACATCTAATGGCAATATACAGAGCCTTATTATGGGAACACCCGTCAATTGGGAAATCTTCATCGGAGAAGGCAATTTGATCTTTCAGAAGAATAGTGTCAACAAAGTCTTCCAATTGCACTTCATTAATTGTCTCTGGGACGTGCACTTCGTTGAGAAGCTTCATAAGCACCATTTTGTGACTTTTTAAAGTCTTGAAGAGATCCAATAGAGAAATCTGTGCCGGCATCTTTCTTAGCTGTTCAATTACTTCAAATGTGTTCGTCTTCATGATTAAAAGCAATTGTTTGACATCTTCTTCGGTTACTCCTTTCTTTTCGTGCTCACTTTCCTTCGGGATATTACATCTCCCTAATCGGGTTATGGCATCGACTTCTTTAGGAGAGTAATCCCAAGGTACACACTTAGTGTCAAACTTTTCTTTTGGAGGGAAAGTGATAATCACAGGCTGTGTTTCTTCTTCTTTGATCCTTAGCTGATCAATAGGAAGTTGGATAGTGATCAGTGTGACAGGGCCTTCCTCCTCCTTATATTTATCTACCTCATCAAGCTTGATTAGAAATGGTGTAATCATGGATACCATGCTTCTATTGACTTCGTCAGCATCCATTCCACCTTAGCCATCAGGTGTGATTATTTCATTCTTGAATGCCCATGAAGGAGGTGTATATTTGACACGGTAATTATACCGGCCACTATCTTGACGCAGAAAATCAACAACTTCACCTTGTCTTCGTGCTTTTCGAACAAATCGCCTATCACCTCGGCAAGTCTTTTTCTTCTTTTTCTCTTCCCAATCCTCATTCTCCTTGAGATTTAATTGGCTAATCGGGACCGCGTCCATGCCACCCCATCCGTCCGGTACAATGTCTTCATTTTTGAACGCTCATGGTGGTGGTATATATTTGACACGGTAATTGTATTTACCGCTGTCTTGACCGAGTAAGTCTACGATTTCGCCTTCAACAGATGACTTCTGGGTGAAACGCCTTTCACCCTGACGGACTTTTTCTTTCTCCTTTTCATCCACATCTGTTTCATCTTAGAGCATTTCCTTCTTAGACGGGGTTTTCTCCTCAGGGCTGGTTTCATTGTCCATACCACCCCAACCATCAGGCACAATTACTTCATCTTTAAATGCCCATGGCGGTAGGGTATATTTCACTTGGAAGTTATATTTTCCGGAGTCTTCTCCCAAGTTATCTACAATCTCTCCTTTTAGGAGTGCTTCTTGACGAAAGCGGGCATCTCCTAATCGAGAAATTTTAATCTTGATTTCATATTCATCTGCATCGTCAAACTCGACTACTGTTTCTTCATCCTTGATCATATTTACTGTATTGTTCTCAGGAAGAGGATTCTGATGTATATTTGGCTCGAGCTCTTAGAAGTTCATTATCTTCTTGTCAATGAGCTGTTGAACCTTATACTTTAGAGTAGGACAATTATCTACATCATGTCCCCTTTCTCCCATATGATAGGTGCAGGTTTTTGATTCATCGTACCAAGAAAATCTCGCAGGATTGTCTCTCGGTACTTTCTTGGCCACCAAATATCTTTCTAGAAGCATTGGTAATAGCTTTGACAAAGGTCGGGGCAACGGTGTGTACTGCCTTACGGGCCTTTTATTTGGCTCGAATTGCCTTGGATTTTTCCAAGCGACATTTGATTTCTTCGAAAATGATGCTTGATGAGTACTTGGGCTTGACACCATAGCCACTTCTCGAATGGGTTCTTTGTCTTTTTTTCCCGGGGTAAGACCTTCGTGTCTCTGTTTCTTGAGCCTTCTTCTCTTTCAACCCCCATTCAATTTTCTCACCCACTTTTACCAACATGGTGAATGTTTGACAGCCTGATACATGAAGCTTGTCATAATACTCAGTTGACAATGACTTTAGAAAGAGCTCAATAAGCTCGTCTTCACTTATGGCGGGCTTTACTTATGAGGCAACAGCTTTCCATCTTTGAGCATAGGTTCTGAACCCTTCATTCTTCCGTTTCTCGGTTCTGACGAGATCCTCTCTAGCTGGGAGTACTTCAACATTAAACTTGTACTGACGAAGAAATTCTCCCGCCAAATGATCCCATTCAGTGAAGTCTTCTATGTCAAGGGCTGTGTACCATGCGAGGGCCGATCCTTTCAGACTATCTTGAAATGTACTAATAAGAAGTGGCGCGTTATCTGAATATCTTGCCATCTTACGGAGATAATACTTCAAATGGCTTTTGGGACAACCAGTGCTATCATACTTGCTCACGAACTCTGGTTCCTTATAATTTTCTGGAACAATTACCTTTGCATACGGCAAGAACTTGTTGAACCTTTGAAGCTCATAGCCTTGACTTGCTAAGCATTCTTCAATTTTGGCCAATCTCTTGGCCTCTTCTTCATCCTTTGTTTTGGATGTCTTCTTGATTTGATCATCCTCTTCCAAATTTACCACCTCAGGCGTAGTCTTTGGAGGATTTTCTTGAACCGGTTCTTTATTTCTGACTGGGTCTTCAATCGGTGTTTCGGTAGAGTTTGAAGTTCCCTCATTTGGAGTAGTAGGATAAAATCCTCGAGATGCGAGAATAAAAGCCTTCATTTCTGCCATCATTGCAACAATTTGGGTCATTTGATTCTTGACTTCAGCTAGTCAAGCACGGGTTTCTTCTTCCGCCATTATAACTTGTAGGCGAGTTCGAAGTCTTTTACCTTCTGTTGCTAAACAACCTCTTTATGAAAAGACCTGATATTAGCATAGCAAAATGATCACGAAACCCTACATCCTTTTAATTGTATGGTTTCATGAAATTTTCAAAGATAAGAAATTCCATACAAGCCTTAGCTTTGTATAAAATTTTTCATTAATGTCTTTCTCAAGGAATCATACAATTCAAAGAATTGTAATCCATGGTGATTCTTTACAAAAAATATTTTGAAACTTCATTAAGCAATTGTTCATTAAGCAATCGTTTCAATTTTGAAAATTTTTATTACAATGCTATTCATCAAAATAGGGGAACACTAGCTTAAACAAGTCTAGGCTTCTTGCTAGCTAAGGTAGCTTCAGCTTCTTCATACTCCTTGGCTCGTGTCTCCCATTCTTCCACATCGATTACAACCTCCTCGGGAACATACGACTCTACACCTAGCGTGCTTAGCACAATGTACTCTGGGATGTACGGCTCATCAGAATAAGTAGTAACACTCAAAGGTACATAGGATTCGACGTCAATTGGTCGCTTAGCCTTCAACCACCTTATATACTCGTTGGATGTCAAAAAGAGCTTCATTTCTCCTTCCAAATCTTCAGGCCATTGTACTATTTGCTTGGTTGATCTCTTCAAGGAATTCACGATCCCATCAACCCTTATTTGCAGCTCTTTATTTTTCTTTTCCGGTAGAGGTCCTTGCGGTATCTCAAATGTGAACTCCTCAGGATGCCAAATAGGTGGAATTTGTTGAACCATTCCGAATTGTCGTATGACTCTTAGTGGACAATAAGCAGTTCGGCCACTCAATCCTAGTAAAGGCACAAAATTACCGTCTTGGGTAGTAATTTGAGCTTTCGTTATCCTCAGCCATTGAATCCTCCACTGAAGCTGATTGGGAGTTAATGCTCTAATGAAGTTTGCCCACTCATGAAAAGAGTACTTTGGCATTTTGTCTTGGAGTTTCAAATACTTCTCAATAGGGTTGGTAGATGAGTCGAATATGGGAAATAAACCACACAGAAAGTAACCCCGCTGAAGCTTGAAGTATACATTTTTGCTTATTTTGGTATTTGTTTAGTGAAATGATGGTATCCGCCAAGAGCATATTGGAGAAGTCCCATTTTAGGCAAGCTTGCCTAGCAATTACCGCAACGAGAGGATTTAATCCCGTCCTTGATGCGGGGAATAAAACGAATCTGAAGAAGGCCAGAATAAAAACCTTCGCGGAAGTGTTTCCCGTTTCTTTTGGCAATTTGGAGTAATTGTCCACCTAGTAAGATAGAGGAAATCTCCCGGTATTCGACTTGATCAACTTTTCCACTTGAGGGGTCTTCAAGTTTAAAAATTCAGCTATAATACTTGTGGGTTTCAATCCAACTGGGGGCTCAACGGTTCTTAACTCGAAATCAATCCTATTGGTTGCCTTATATTCTTCTAGCGTAGGTACCATCTCGTGCTTGCCCAATTGAAATGTGGCAGTGGTAACTTTCCAGAAATAGGATAATGCTTAGATTAGACTCATTTGGTACTCCAAGTTGATGAGCTTGAACAAATACCCGAGCCTTTCCCTTACGTATGTTTTATTGTCCTTTGTCATGTTTACCCACCATGCCAAAAGCTCCTTCTTTGGAATATGAATGACTTGTATGTCTATTTTCCCCATTTCGATCTAAAGCATGTAAAAGAAAGTGATTATTATTCACCATGGATTACCAATTGCTTTTAATGTCCCCATTTCAATTATATGTTCTTTTAAGGTAGGACGAAGGTTAAATACACTTGCATGCCTCGAAAGTAACGCAAATGTCATTTTGAGTCCGTTTAAACCTTAAAAGAGCATATAGTTGAGATCATGAACAAATTCAATGTGTGATGTAAATGCCCATTCTGTCATACTCCATTTAGACCATAAAGCCCTAAACTATGGTTTGCAACTTCGAATACATTGAAATGAACAAATAAGCATTTGAATTACATGGAAAATCCACCATGGACTTATACATTTCATCTAAAAATGAAAGAAGGGTCAAATGGAGTATGACGCCCTAATCATGTATTCTAAAATGAAAGGGCATTTATACCAAGCATTGAATGTTATTTAGGCATTTTTTGAGAATGTGCCAAGTAACATGCATAATTGTAAAAGAATGGAATGGAACGATACTTGCTTACCAAGACATTTTTGTTTGGTTTTAGGTATACCAACCACAAAGACAAGCGAATGCAACCAGTGAAGTTTTGACGCCTAAAAGGGTAGGATATGTTAAAGGCTCAAGGTCATTACCTTAATGGACAAGGGATTCCATTCCAATAGGCAATCAGTCCAAAGTAATGAAATATTATTCCACCTTGGTGATCGGTATTCTATTTAAACGATCCCATGAGCAATCGGCCCATAGTTTCGCCTAAACACATATCTCCTAAGGGTAATCCTAAATGTAGCCGAGGTTGAGCCACGGGTGGTGTGTGCTAATGATGTAGTGCTAAAGCAATTTAAAGACGCATAGCAATTAATGACCAAACAACACTTCTAAAATTCATTCAAACCACATTCAATCCCAACACCATCCTGCAAAATAAGGGTTAGCAAAGACTACACCCCTTATACCACCCTTCTGCAAAAGCATTTAACACTATTGTTAGCGGGACGTACCTGGGATCCTTGCAAGCACAAAACACAAGGGTATCGTTCTATCTAGGCCTAAGTCCACTTAGAAAAGGTCAATCCCTAGTGGAGTCGCTGAGCCTGTTGCGTCACGCTTTTTGGGTGCTTTCGGGATTTGCGCTCTAAGGAGGTATTTCCATGTAAGGGTCTCTCCCAGACCATACCTCACGTGACAGCGGAAGGTAATTTCCTATTTAATCTAAATTTGTGATTTTGGAGTCGCTACTAGTCATTATTGGTAGGTAGACTAGAAACCTAATCGAGGTACGGGAGAAATACCACGATTCTACGAACCAGAGATTCTGAGTATGGGGACTTGGTTACATTATTGATCCCGAATCGAGATCCCTAACGCCCTTTTGGTAACTAAGAACGATACGACGTCTAACGTGTCAAGCAAATTTCTGAGGTTTACCTACTAATTCTATCCATTCTAATCGCAGGAAGAACCAAACAAGTATTAAATGTACAATCAATGTCAGTCAGATCAATCAATTCTAAATGGTCCGTAAAAATGAAAATCAATCAAAACATCCAAACCCTAATGAAGCTCTAGAAGCTTATTTATTTCATGATTCACATTTTTTTAGGGTTTTAGGGTTTTTTAGGGGTTATAACCCCTGAATCTGGGATTTTCTAAAAATGCCACTTGGGCACTTCCAAAAATTCAAATTTCACTTTTTATAGTTGGCCACGGTGTTTTTGGACCATTCTGTGAAATTTAAAATTTTTGAATTTTTTTATTTTTTTATTTTTTTTTCGAAAATTTCATTGACCGAGAATTGATTTTTATGATTTTCTGAAAATTTTATGAATTTTCCAATTTTTTCAATTTTTATTGATTTTCTAAATTTTTCACATTTTTTATTTGTATTTTCTGAATTTTTTTGGATTTTCTAAGGATTTTTGAATTTTTATGAATTTTCTAATTTTTTTATGTGAATTATTTATTTTTTTTCTGAAATTTTTCGAATTTCCAAAATTTTTTCTATATTTTCTATATTTTTTTCTGTTTTTCTATGAATTTTTTATTTTTGAATTTTTGATGATTTTTTTGAATTTTTTTAATTTTTTTATTAATTATTTATTTTTTAAAAAATTCTCATCGAAGTGAACCGGACCGGCCCAGTTCAACCCGGTTCGGCTGAGCCGAACCGGGAGTCGCCGGCACCGGTCATCTTCTCCGGCGAACCTAGAGTAAAAAACGGCGCCGTTTTGACCTTTTTTCATTTAGACATTTCCTCGAACGGTTGGTGGGCACTATTCCAAGTTCAGTGTTTTCGAGGTCGTCAGTTTGGATCGATTTCCGGTGACCTTCCAATGGCCTTTTCGATTGATTTTTTGGTTCTGGATCCGGTTCGTATTACACTCTATCAAACTGAACCGACTGAGTGGCCGTCGGACCATCACCGACAGGCGAAAATCTCGTAGGAAAATGCTAATTTGCTACTAACTTAAACCGATTAACCGAACCTTAGAATCACAACATACAATGCCCTAGCCGTCTAACTCGGTCCTAATCACTAACAAAACACCAAACAAGGATCAAGAAAGACTGACTTGAATGGCTCTGCGGCCACGACAATGCTCCGGCGAGGGTACCCGAATTTCGGCGAGTAGGTTTTCATGCATGACTGACTTGGTTTATGCATTTTTAGTGATCCAAATGCAATCAAACAGCACAAATTGAGATTAGGAACATGTTTTAAACATCACAATGTGAAAAAATCATCAACGAAATCACATGAGCATAGAACTCAATTTTGGAAATTTCTGGGAAAATCGGGACTATGAACAATGTTTACCTGCTTCGTTCGATGATCAGAAGAAATTGTCGAATTGATCCGCGCCTATAGGGTTGTTACCTGACACTTGTACTTCCAACCGGTGGTCTTGGCCATGCCGGAAGAGCTCTGGATTGACCGGAAAAGGCTCGGTTTCAGGCCTTCAGGACCAGTCGAGTCGACTGGAACAGTGAGGGGAGGTTTCGGCCAAACTCCGATTCACCGGTGCTCCGCCATCTAGGGCGGCGCCGGACACTCGAGTGGGAACCTCAGACCCTCTCTCTCTAACTTTTCATCTTTGGTTTCGCCCGTTTCTCTCTCCTCTCTCTCTCTGGATTTTCGTCGAACACCTTTTCTTCAATGTTCAGTTTTTTCTTGGTTTTTGTTGATCAATTTTTCCCACCCAAATTCGGTTAGAACCGATTTCCGATCGGTTAGATCGGTTACCTGGTGCCAGCTGGAGATTCTCTAGCTGGCCCAGTTGATTAAAACGTGCTAATTTGATCGGGGGAAGTCGGTAAAGTTTTGGGCACGGGCTGTTTTTCTTGGGTTTTATTGTGTTTTGATGAATTGGGTAAGGATGACAACCAACCCGAGTCGGGTCGGATTGACCCGACCAACCCGGGTTAGTCTAAATTTGCCAATTAAGCTCAATTTTGATCCAATTTTCAAAATTAAACCCCAAAATTGAATTCCCCATCACATTTCGAACCCAAATATATGATTTTCCCCAATTTTTGTTATAATTGTGTCCAAGATTTTCACATTTTTGTATTCGGGTTAATAGGGTTTTGTTCAATTTGATGTCCTAATGACCTGATTAGGCAAAATTGATGCCAAAATTGAATTACCCACATCTGATTAACTCTAGAAATGATGGTCTCATGGTTCGACAATTTCATATTGGGCACAATTCCCAATTTGGGTTCAAAATTCTTAATTTTAAATTAAATTTTGGGGATTTTTGATTTTTATGTCAAATTGTGTAATTGGACCGACCATTATGTAATTCAAGGTCCCAAAATCATTTGTTGTGAAGACACTATGACGTAAAAATGACTAGAAAAAATTTAATTGCATTTTTGGTTCAATTCGGGTTTAATTTTGCCCAATTTTGGGAAAAACATATACCCGATTGAGATTTTTCAAAATTGATGATGTATTAATGAAATTGGATTTAAAATAAGACTAATAACTATTTTTATGGAATTTTCGGATTCCATTTTCTATTTTTCTTGATTTTCTTACTTATTTTGACTAAAATAAATTAAGAAAAAATGTAGAAAAATGCTAAAAAATTATTTTTTGATTTAGAAATAGGTTTCTAGGCTTGGCCAAGATTCCTAGTCCTAATTTTGAGATTTTTGAAAATATAAAAAAAATGAGCTAAAAATTAGGTGTCAACAAGTCCGTCCGATTAATTTTGATCGGAAATCACTAAGGTGATAGTCCAGTCAGCACCAGCCATCCTATGTGACGTGGCTAATGCTATCGTGGACAAATTTTTATTTTTTAAAAAAATTTCTGAATCTATTACTAATTTTATTTTCTTTCCTTTTATTTTTTGCCCTCTTTTTATGCAAGGCAGGCGAGGCCGCTATGCACTCGTTGTGAGCAAAGGTCATGGCCCTCATCGAATCTGGCAAGGGCATTGCGAGCCCTCGCCCAAGCTCTCGCCGACCACAACAAGAGGGGGCGAGGGCCATGATGCCCTCGCCAAATCTGGGGAGGCAAGAGCATTGCAATCCTTGCCACCACAGTGAGGGCTACGTAGCCCTTGGCCAATGGCCAGCGGCCCCATCGACACATTGAAGAAAAAAAGAAAAAAAGAAAAGAAAAGAAAAAAAAATCAATATAGAAAATTAATAGAAAATTCAATTTTTAAAAAAAATTAAAATATGTTCACGTTAACATCGGTGACGCCACGTAGGATGGCCGACGCTAGCTGAACTATCACGGCAGCGATTTCTAGTCAAAATTAGTCTGAAGAACTACAATAGTAATTCGTTATAATGTTTAGGGCTAAATTGACAACACCTCAAAAGGTTTAGAACTAAATTGATACAATTGAAAGATTTATGACTAAATTGATAAATTGTCAAATGGTTTAGGACTAAATTGGCATAATTGAATAGTCTGTATTAAATTGACCGTCATACAACATATTTAGGACTTTTTAAATAATTTTCGCTAGAATTATAGTGATGGATTGTGCCATCGCTTTAATTGCATTTTTGAATGTTCTATAACGACGGGTAGTCTGGTACCTCATGTTCTATTTCCAATAGTCTCCGGCTTGCAATTGATACGAAATGAATGTTCCAATAATTTATAAGGTCTTGGACAAATCTCACAGCGCAATATTCTCATCTCCTCTACATATCATTGTTCTTGGGAATTTTCTCTATTGATAAGCTTCAAGGTTATGCATCTTTGTTCATATCACTTAGAGTTACCATTTTATCACAAAATAAGCAGGGCTATATTAAGTTGACCGTGAGCTAAATATTACATTGTTCTTAACATTCAAAATCTAAAAATCGTGGTCATTATGTTTTTTCAATTTTAAAAAAATTAAAAATGAAAAGGCTTAAATTGATCACACCACAGGACTTTTCAAATGTATTTTCACCAAAAAGTATTTGATGCAGGAGCATCCGATTTAACTCCATCAACAAATTCAGCACTATCGATGTTCATTCAAGCTACGATAGAATTTGGTCATAACTTGCTTTGGTGGATCATCAACAAGGAGACTATCAACCTGGTTACCAATTATTAAGTTGTTGATTCTTCCCTTGTCATTTAAAGCTATTGTTTCACCAAGAATAGTTGTTGATTTCAATGCGAATTGACAACATATCGATGGGAGGTTGTTCCAAGCGATTTTCAATGACATTTGCTGATTTATTGGGGTAGTTATTCTCTTGTCAAAGATGGTGAACGAATTTTCGAAGATAAATCGAATGGTTGAAGAGTCAAAATATCAAGTTTCCATGTCTTTATTGCACATCATAGTTCCTAAATGTCATCAACACATTTACTAAGTTTCTAGGTCTTTATGAGTCTTAATTGTTATGTGAGTTTCAAGAGTCAAAGTCCTAAGTTCCTAGGTATTTAATTACTTTTTAGCTCCCGAGTCCTTAAATGTTTGAGTAGTTCGCACATCTCTTTAAAGTTTGTTTATTTCCTAAGTCTTAGCCCCTCTATATAGTGAGGAGTGTTCTCAGTTGTAACGCAGACCAATTAAATGAATGAGAATTTCTCTTCATGAGTTGAGTTAATTATTTAATTCTTTATCCAAGTTTCTTGGTGGTGAATCAAACAGTTTTTTATCCTTGACCCGTGGAGCAATCCTTTATGCCTTTGGTGGTGAGCTGCTATCTATCCCGGTTCTTTATCCTTGGCTGGGGACTTTTGCTTTTATGCTTTGGTGGTGAATCGTCCATATCATTTGTCCTTAATACACTTCAATCCATTATCACCCATACACTCATCCATACATATAACCAGAAAATCTCCCATTCCTAGAATCACTCGCCCACACACGCATCATTATTTCTCTCAAAGTTGCTTCACAATGCATTTTTCAATTACAGTCTACCAAAACAGTCTTTACTTTTCATGAAAACCCTTTAGACAAAAGGCATTTGCATTTTTACAAAGGCTTTCCTTGGAAGCTGAACCACTAACTAAGACAAGCGAAAACAAACACTTTCCAGTAAACAAAGAATGCCAAAATGATCACTCGACTTTACTAACCCACAACATGTATGTGTGAGTTTTAAGCCTTCGATCCTTCCTCCAAGGATCAACCTTTCAATTCTAAACCTAGCCAGTTGAAAATTGCATCTCTGAAGGAAGTTTGGCTAATTAGGAATATTTACCTCAATCAAAGAGATTTTCACATCTATATCGATGATTTTCCATAAGGTGATGAATGTCACCCAAATTTTTTGAAGAGCTCACTCGTGTGCAAGATTCTTGAGCTTTTGATCCTTAGAGAGAAGGGATCCATTTTTCATTTCAACAATCGATGGCCTAAACAAACATAACGTGCTTGCCGCTAAGACCATTTTGATCAGTGAAGGTTGCACAAAAACAAAAGATGAGAGATGATAAATGAGTGGGAAGCATAAAATGATGGGGATAAAATAAAAAAATGTATTGAGGTTGTCTCACATCGGTTGTGGAAGGGGCTGGTGATCGGTTTATAAGTATGAGGGAAAGTATCACCTGTTGAGCTAATTTTTGGAGTAAGAGAGGCTCAAGACCACCCAACATTGGTATCGGAGCTTGAGGATTGGATTTTTCTGGATTGTGATTTGGGGCTTTTGCTTGTTCGATTATTATTTAGAGATTTTGTTGCTGCAATTATGTTTGGGGTAAAAGAGCTTAAGGATTGGATTTTTCTGGATTGTGATTTGGGGCTTTTGCTTGTCTGATTATTATTTAGAGATTTTGTTGCTGCAATTATGTTTAATGTAAAAGTTGAAATTGAGAAGTTTAATTGGAGGAACAACTTTGGGTTATGGAGATTTAAAATGGAAGTGTTATTAATAACTCAAGGTTTCGTCAAAGCATTAGAGGGCAAGGATAAGTTGTCTGAAACAAAGAAAGATGCCAGTAAGGATAAGTGGTCGAGGAGAAGGATGCCACAGAGTTGGGGGCAAAACTTCAGGCACTCTATGTAATGAAAGGTTTTAACAATCGCTTGTACATGTTGAAGAGGATGTTTCAGTTTAGATATACTGAAGGTACGTTTATCATAACCCACCTAGATGAGTTTAATAAACTCACGATGGATTTAAAAAAAGTTGATAAGAGTCTAGATGATGAGGAGCAGGGCATGATGTTGTTAGTTTCTTTACTAGAGTCATGGGAACACTTTACTGATTCACTACTACATGGGCGTATTACGGTTACCTCAGAAGCGATAAAGTTTGCCTTGTTCTCTAAAGAGTGGCGAGATGACAGTCTAACGCAAAATGTAGTGCAAGGACTAGTGATTCGAGGTAAAAATCAACATCGGCGGTCTAGTATTAGCAAAGTTAAAAGCAAGTCGAAGTCAAGCCATAAAAAGTCCAAGGGACTCATGAAATGCTTTGAGTGTCACGAGGAGAGGCACATCATGAGAGATTGTCTGAAGCGGAGAAACCGAGGTGACATGCCGAATACCACAAGTAGTGTGATAAACGTTACCGAGGAGAGCACTAGTGATGCAGAGGTTGTTTTGTGTATGACTACTAGTTCGTTAGGAGATGAATGGGTTCTAGATTCGGGGTGTTTTTGTCATATGACGCCTTATAGAAACTGATTTACTATTTACCAGACTACTAATGGTGGTAGAGTTCTAATGGGGAATAATATAGTCTCCAAGGTTATAGGGATATGGATAGTTCGGATGTGAATGCACGATGGGGTGGTGCGCACATTGAGAGATAAGGCATGTACCAGAACTTAAAAAGAACCTTATTTCTCTGGGGACACTCGATGACATCGGGTATAAGTATGATGCTGAAGAAGGAGTGTTGAAGATCTCTCAAGATGCTATGACAGTGCTGAAAGGGAAGAAAGTGAGTACTCTCTATCATCTACCGGGAGAGACCCTGTTAAGAGCTGCTGCAATTTGATCAGATGAGTTAGATTCTGACTTGACTCAGTTATGGCATATGTGGTTAGGGTACATGAGTGAGATAGGTATGACGATACTGAGTAATAAGGGATTGTTGAAGGGTTAGAAGACATGGAAACTAGACTTATGTGATCATTACATCTTTGGGAAGTAGCGCCGAACTAAATTTACTATAGCTATTCATTCGACTAAGCGACCAATCGAGTACATTCATTCATACGTCTAGGGCAGATGCTAACATTTATCGATGACTATTTGAGGAAAGTGTAGTTATACTTTCTGAAGCACAAATATGATGTGTTCGATCGGCTCAAGAAATTTAAGGCATTGATTGAAAAGTAGTTAGATAAACAAATCAAGTGTTTAAGGACCGATAATGGCATGGAGTTTTGTGGTAAAGATTTTACCAAGTTCTACGAGAGAGAATGGATTGTGAAACACCGCACAGTACCCGAGACACCACAACAAAATGGCATAGCAGAACGACAGAACAGAGCTTTACTTGAGCAAGCTCAGTGCACGCTTTCACATGTAGGACCAAGCCATAAATTTTGGGCCGAAGCAGTGAATATGGTATGTTACCTGGTTAATCGATCTCCATCATCTGCTATCAAGTTGGAGACAACTTGTTGATTACTCCGGATTACGAGTACTCAGATGTCCTGCTTATGCTCATGCAATTGATGGTAAGCTTAACCCGAAGGCAAAGAAGTGCACATGGGGTGAAAGGCTATTGGCTGTGGTGCACTGATCCCAGATCATCCGGCTTTCTAATCAGCAGAGATGTGATATTCAACGAGACTGCAATGCTTAGGAGTGCTAGGACACTATTAGCAGAGTAGACAGATCATAGAGTCAATAGCGAGGTGGAGCTTCAGGTGGAGACTCCGGAGACCTCGGAGGTAATACAAGCTGAGACTGTAGATAAGGCCACGGTTCCCGAAGTTGGTGATAGTGAACAATCAATACATTGTCAGCACACTATAGCCGCGGGTAGACAAAGAATGCAAATTAAACTACTAGTACGTTATGGTTATACTGATATTGCTTATGCATTGACTATAGGTGACGAGGCAGAGACAAATGAACCTTCGTCTTACTTTGAAGCGATGGCTAGTAGTGAGTCGTCGCAGTGACTAGGAGCTATGAGCGAAGAGATGGAATAACTCCATCGAAATCAAACGTGGGAGTTGGTTAAGGTATCCAAGAGCCAAAAGATTGTCGGAAACAAGTGGGTCTATAAACGGAAAGAGGGCATTCCCGATGTCAAGGCAATGAGAAATAAGGCGAGACTTGTGGCGAAAGGGTATACACAGCGGAAGGGTATTGACTACAATGAAGTGCTCTCTCCTGTAGTAAGACATACTTCTATTCGTTTATTACTTGCCTTAGTTGCTGCACAGGATCTCAAACTGTAGTAGCTAGATGTGAAAACGACGTTTCTTTATGGTGACTTGGAGGAGCAGATTTACATGAGGTAGCATGAGAGACTTGCTATTCTGGGTAAGTAATATCATGTTTGCTTGCTAAAGAAATCTTTGTATGGGTTGAAACAATCTCATAAACAGTGGTATAAGCATTTTGATGCTTTTATGGCTAGTCAGGATTACTCGAAAAGTCATATGGATAGCTGTGTTTACTTTAAAAGATTAGAGTATAGATCTTTGATATATCTATTATTATATGTTGATGATATGCTAATAGCAGCTAAGAATATATTTGATATTGATGTGCTGAAGAGGTAGTTGAGTGCTGAGTTTGAGATGAAAGATTTAGGTGCTGTAAAGAAGATATTGAGTATGGAGATTTTGCATGATAGGACTGCTAGAGTTTTATGTCTATCTCAAAAGAAATATATTGAGAAGATTGTTGCACGTTTTAATATGCAGTCAACGAAATTAGTGAGTATACCAATAGCGAAGCACTTTAAACTTTCTAATAAGTTATTGCTGCAGATTGAGGATGAGGAGGAGCATATGTCTTGTGTTCCTCATTGTAGTGCAGTAAGTAGTATTATGTATGCTATAGTATGCACTAAGCCTGATATCTGTGAGTGTAGTTAGCCGTACATGAAGCATCTTGATAAAACTCATTGGGAAGTTGTGAAGTGGATCCTCGGATATTTGAAGGGGACAACAGATGTTGGTATAGTGTACTAGAGGGACATTAATGGCAACGAGACCACTGGTTTTGTGGATTCGGATCACGCCGGTGACTTAGATGAGTGCAGGTCTTTAGCAGAGTACGTATTTACGCTTGCAGGTGGTGCAGTGAGTTGGAAGCCATCCTTACAAGACCACTTTGCATTGTCTTCGACCAAGGCAAAGTACATGGCAATGACCTTTATAGCGAAGGAAGCGATATGGTTACGAGATTTGCTCTCGTGGGTTAGATCAGAAAAATATTGATATACATTGTGATAATCAAGGTGCGATACATCTAGCATATAATTCGGTTTATCATGGGTGAACAAAACATATAGACACAAGGTACTACTTCATTTGAGATGTCATAGCGAAAGGTAAAGTTGTTGTGAGAAAGATCGCTACATCGGAAAATCCGACAGACATGATGATGAAGTCTGTTCCTTTGGCGGAGCTCAAGCTTTCAATTGGCGTCTCTAGAGAGTGAGCGATTATCGGGGCGTTGGGAGAGCAGCATGGATGATAGGTACTATGACTTGGCTTCAAATATCAAGTCAAGATGGAGAATTGTTAAAATTATGTCTCGAGTTTAAGCATTTACGAGACCCAACCCGAATTAAATGAGGTGGATCGGAATTCTTGAACAATTGCATACTGGTCAAGGAGTGAACTTTTATGTTGGCCACAGAGAAGAGAGTTCTTTGATCGCACAAAAAAGGAGTTGTTCCCTTCCACTAAAAGACAAAATAAGGGGTACATTTTATTTTAATATATAAAAGGGGGAAAATGAGAAAAAAAGAAAGAAAGAAAACAAAGCAAAATATAGGGTTTTCTATTCTTTAGTCCCTCATGAGAAAAAGCCTGGTGGTCCATTCTTGGAGGGAAGCCCACAGGAGGAGCAAGAAAGGAGAATTCGTGGGTCTTCTCTCTCGGCTCTACTCTTGAAAAATGTAGACGCGCAGTGAAGAGTCCTTCATCAGTGAACAGTGGCCGCACGAAGAACAAGAACAGTGAAGGATGCCGTGAGTTCTCTTCAAGAAGCTGGGGCCGCACACGACGTTTGTGAATTTTGTGCTGTGATTTCTTTTATCCAAATGAGTTATTTATTTGTAAACATTTAGGGTTTGGGTTTAATGTAGGTATGGAAAATACTCAAGTGTTGTGATTGTAAACTTGGATTCTTCGATTATTAGTAGATTATTTGCTGCTGACTTTCCTCGTAGACGTAGGTATCAATATATCGGACCGAACAACGTAAATTTTGGGTGTCATAATCGTTCCTTGTTATTTCTCTGATAATTTTTGCAAGATTCGGGTAAGTTTCCATGCTCATTAATATTACAACAAAGTGAATGGCTATAAATGATGGTGGTGAGTAATGAATGACCAAAACATGATAATGAGCTATGATAAGATGCAAAAATAATTAGGATGAATCCCCGCTTCAAGAAGAGGACACGACAGAAATACTTGGCCGAAACCCATAAATACTACACTTTGAGCCTTTCTAATCCGTTCATTTCAAATCCTAAGCTAGCCCAACATTTCGTTCTTAAACCTTTGGACTAGTTGGTAATCACGCACTCGCGAAAGCATTTTTGCCTAGCAAATTATAGCCAATGATGAGTGTTTCGACAATTTGAGCGACGAAAGTATTGAAGAACTTATCTTAGTCACAAAAATAAAATTTACGGACTGCTGAGCGTATTTTGTGATGTGTGAAGGTAGAACTCTTTCAATGATGGGGCAAAACCAGAGAAAAGCTCGAATCCTGGCTAAATAATTCGGGAAAATTATCTAAAAAATCCTAAACCTATTGCACTTTTACCAATTCAGTCTTAAAACTTTTAAGTTTGTCAATTGAGATCTAAACCTTTTCATTTCTTGCCAATTAAGTCCATCCGGCCAATTTTGGCCGATCGGAGCCGATGTGGACACTGGCCGGCGTCGACCGTCCGGCAAAGGCTGACGTGGCAAATTTTTTATAATATTTTAATATTTTTTTCGATTTTATTTCTGGTCTTCTTCTCTCTGGCTAGTCGCCTGACCGGTTAGAGGCGAGGGTCAGCGAGTTTGACCTCGCCGGCCTCTAGCGAAGCTCGCTCCTGCCGGCCATTGGCGAGGGTGAGCCTTGTTAGCCCCTGGCTAGGCGAGGTCGAATCTCGCCCAGCAATGGCGAGATCGCTGGGCGAGGTCGGTCTCGCTAGATCTAGGCGAGGTCGAGCCTCGCCGGCCCTTGGCCTCGCCCAGCGACGGCGAGGTCGGCCTTGCCATGGCTGGGCGAGGCCAAGCAAGGCCGACCTCGCCGTCACTGGGCGAGGCTAAGGGCCGACGAGGCCCGACCTCGCCCAAATCTAGCTAGGGTGACCTCGCTGCGAGATCGGCCTTGCCGTCATTGGGTGAGGTTCAACCTCGCCTAGCTAGGGGCCGGCAGAGACGAGCTTAGCCAGAGGCCGGCAAGGTCGAACTCACCAGCTTTCGCCTTTGGCCGGTTCGACGATCGACCAAAGGGAAGAAGACTAGAAAAAAAAAAGGAGAAAAAATATCAAAATATTATAAAAGATTGCCACGTCAACGTTTGCTGGCCGGCCAACATCCACATTAGCTCCGGGCAGCTAAAATTGGCCGAATGGACTCAATTGGCAAGAAGTGAAAAAGTTTATGATTCAATTGGCAAACTTAAAAGGTTTAGGACTGGATTGGCAAAAGTGCAATAGGTTTAGGACTTTTTGGACAATTTTCCCAAATAATTCGATTGCTGACTAAGTGAATCCTTCACTTACTACATGTTTGATTGAATGACTATCGACTAAACTTGAAGAGGAGATGACTAATGCATAGATTACATATCTTACTAATGTTGATTTAATTACCGAATGATATGCTAATTTTTGCATAGCTTGCATGTCTAATTAATGTTGAGTTGATAATTGAATGATGTATGGCGTGTTCTAACCATAAGACATAACCCTCTTGTCTGTGTTCGTGTTCAACCCAAGCTTTGGAGTTCCAGCTTGATGGCTATTGGCTAGGCACTCGCCTGGAATGAGTCGGGTGCTCGGCAAATGACCCGAGAGCATGAGCTTTCCAGGCTCCTGCCCGAGTGCCCAGCCCAAAGGTGGCCGGGCACCCGTCACCTTGCCTGGCTTACGGTCTGCAGCCTGGGCTTTTGTGCTCGGCTGCTCGGGCCGCTTCAGACACTCCCCTGACGCATCCTTGGACCTATTCCTCATCTCCGGGCTCGATCCAACTCCGATTGTGGCAAGAAATCGAGCCACAAAACAACACCCGACGACCCATAACCCGAAAACCGAGTCTAAGGAAGTCAATCATAATCAAGTCCTGGATCGGATGATCATAAAGTTCTCAATAGATTACTGTCCTGGGTCTAGGTAAAGAACACCTCTCCTGCATTAAGACATTGAATTTGTCGGGTTCCTTATCGACTTTGGAATAGGCTGATGTTGACTCCGAATATTTATACCCGCGAAACTTATTCTCGCATCGGGACACGGTTTGGATTTCGGAGAGTCCGTGTAAGTCTGGACCCAATTCTACCAAAAGGGAACCCATTCCCCGACATTGCGAATCCAATGACGAACCCACGTTCATTTTGATGCGTTACCTTCGTTGAACTCTCAATCCATCACTCCCATCCTCCGAAGAATCTTTCATTGAAATCTCTTTTTTGTCCGGAATTCCACTCGAATCTAATGCTAAAAGTCTTGATTCGTTGACATTCACCAAAACACTTACTTGCTGGTTTGAGTAAACTGTTGCTTACTTCTTCATTGTACTTAATCTTTTGTGATAATGTTAGTGTAAAAAATCCACTCAAATGCTTAGCTTTTAACCTTTGCGTTAAACTATGCACATATCGACTTAAAATGTTAATACTACAAAAAACCCAAATTGGTACAAATATCACAAATTTATCACAAATTAATTTTGGGTCACCAAAAGCTCCAAACCGATATACTTATGACAAATTTACCAAAAACTAATATTTTATTTACCAAAAGCTCTAAACTGATAAACCTGTGATGAATTTACCCCAATTTGATATGGATTTTCACGTTGACTTGTCATATCAATTGAGTTATTACCATGTGTCATCTAATTCAGTAATTTCAAAATTTGATAGAAGCTAATGGATGGTAAATATGTCACGAGTATACCAGTTAGGTTTTTGGTGACCCAAAAATTAATCTGGGCTAAAATTGTCACAAGTGTACCAATTTGAAGTTTTTTGTGATATTAATCATAATTTAAATGCAATTTCCAACCGAATTCTATTTGTCATGCTTCACTTGTATTCCCTATTAAGAATTTTGTATTTAATGTTTGAATCTTACTCGGTTTTTTGGGGAGGTCACGCCACGAACTTATATGTATAGATTCGTTAGTACTTAAAAGTTGATGATTTGCCTTATATGAAAAGGAGGACTTACTCTAGTGGTCGAGAAATTAAACTTGCCGTGGAATAAAGATGTGAGGTTGTAAACTTTCGTAGGAATCAAACCCAAAAAATGCAATTCAAATTGTCATGACAACAACCAGAACAAAGTGTCCTACTTTTGCTCATCATTTAACTCAGAGAATCAGCCGACCTCTACTTTCTATCACATATGCTTGCGTCCAGCATGAACAAATTCCTCAAGTGGGTTTACACCAAAAATACAAAAAGAATGTCAAGTGGCCATGTTTGTCACATATCTCTCTCCCGTAAGGAATAAAGTTAAAGCATGTCTCTTAAAGAAATCTCCACAAACGTATGTCTATAAAAGAAGAAACTTCGGAACGAAACCATCATATTTCCGACTAACTTGTGCTTTCCTAAGTTCTTGACATTCTTTATAGCTACTCCCTGAAAATGTCAAGATTCAGGCTCGATCTCCAATACTCTCTATCAAAAAGACCATCGTTCAAGCTAGGCAAACGGAGCCTATCCAAGGAAACTAGACAGAGACCTGCCGACCCGCCGAGGATTTATCGTCCTAACACTGAGGAAATGAGACGGGTGTTTGATAAGTTCGATGCCAACAGAGATGGGAAGATCTCGAAGGAGGAGTACAAGTTGGCGGTGGGGGTCCTGGGCCGGGGAATCAGCGATCATGAAGTGACCGAGGCGTTCCGGGTGATGGATGCCGATAAGGACGGGTTCGTGGACTTCAAGGAGTTTCTAGAGGTGCACGGCTCGGGGGGCGGGATAAAGAGCTGTGACATTGAGGGCGCGTTCCGAGCGTACGACCTGGATGGGAACGGGAGGATCAGCGCGGAGGAGCTGTGGGAGGTGATGAGGAGCTTGGGCGAGAAGTGCAGCTTGGAGGCTTGCAAGAATATGGTCCGCGGGGTGGATGCCAATGGCGACGGAAGCGTCGACATGGATGAGTTCATGAACATGATGACTCGTACCTTGAAGCTGGGCTAAGTAAATTGAGGAGCGATCAAGGTTTATAGTTTTATTTTTCAAATGAAACATGTACGGATTGTCAACCGGACATACGAAGGATCAAAAGTATGTGAACTTATAACCATATCGTGGTTAATTTGGTTACATGTTAGGTTCATGTGCTTCTGTTGTATGGACTCAAGATACCCATGATTGACCAATAAAACGTTCCAGTTGATGAGATACTTTTATTAGGTGGTCAGTAATCGCGATTCCGATCGTAGTATCGCATGATTTTATGAGCAAAAATCATGAGCATCGCGCTCAATTGCTGAAAAATCATTTGCTATATGAGGAAATCGGATGAATCACAAGTTAACCTTAAATTCATCGAACTTGAGAATTGACTCTTTCTTTTTTCAATAACAAGGCGGGAGGAGCAAACGACACTAGGTGTTATCATAGGGTTTTGCACTCATTACAGAATGTCCGGATTGAATCATAATTGTTGGTCGCGATAAAACGACACCCAATATCACGATAGCTAGAATCTAGAACACGATAATCGAGTAAAAGAAGTTCGAGTAAAAGAAGTTTGCGCACCTGATTTGGAATCCATTGTTTCTTGAATGCAGAATAGCGACGATTCTCAGCGCAAGTCTTCTCCTCTATCACCTATTATATCACTAGCTCAATAAGATTGCCTCTCATAGATAGAGTTTGCTCCTTATGTGAGATATGTGTGCGTTAGGGTTAGAAGAGGGACTTGAGCTCTATTTATAGAGTTATAAATCAGGCCCTCTCATCACGGGCCGGACCTTACTTGGCCCACACTAACTAGTCCTATATTAGACTAATTAAGAAACTTTATATTTGACCTTATTAGACCAAGCCCGTAAAACGGTTAATTACAATCTCAATTAATGTAGTTCATATCAGAAAAACTCTTACATTCTCTCACTTAGGCTATATTAATTGAAATTGTACTGTATGTGTGCACTTTTATGTTGGTCTAGATATAATTCTTAATAGTCAATCCGATCCCATAAAGTCTCAAATACCGAATCATGGCGGTAACTGCATGTAAACACATAGAGCCTTCCATGGTCACAAATGCTTTTAACTTTACTGATATGGATTCAATATGATGGTGCAGCAATTAGATAACACCTCAAAAAGAGTAATATCTTATGTATCATCCCCTTGTTAGTCCATATTCTCTTTCCTTAAGTGTCACAAAAAACCAGATATATCACTAGAGAATATCTTTGTAATTCCGAAGAACCTACATATGTCTTATCATTATAGTTAACTTTACTTTATATGTAACAAGACATATCCTTAAGGCTAATAATTGGATGCCTCTAGCCTTTACTCAAGGTTTACATAATACCTTGAGATTTTTACCGAATATATGTATTCAACATAATAACAATGCATTCATAAACACCTTATTGGTATGTAAATGAGTTGATACATATTAAAAATGTCACTAAAAACACACATGTAAACTTTATTAGAGCAAAAATAAAATAGCTCCCACTAAATAACATCATCCCATCATGCTCCTTAGCCCATGTTAATTACATGTCATTCCAACACACAAGGGCAAAGACCTTTAGTTGGCAGATCTGCAACCATATCATCTGTGAGAAAATGCTCTACTGTAATGTCATCATTCTGAACTATTTCCTTTATGGTCAAAAACATGACCGCTTTATACTTAGACCCTTTGAGACCTCTGTTGTTGTTGATACACAACACTGCAAAGTTATTGTTACAATACAACCGTATGGGTTTATCCATAAAATCAAATACAGTCAACTCTCTAATGAGGTTCCAAAGCCAAATTGCCTGAGTAGCTGTAGAAAAGCATGTTATAAACTCCGCTTGCATGGTAGAAGATGATATAGTTTTCTGTTTCTCGCTTTTCTATGATACTGCATCTCTTGCTAACATAAAGATGTAGCCTATTGTTGACTTTAATTCATCCTGACAACCAGCAAAATCTGCATTCGAATACCCTACTAGCTGTAGGTCTTGAACATGTTTGTAAATCAGTATATAGTCTCTCGTTCTCTTTAAGTACCTCAAAACCTTCTTGGCAACAATCCAGTGATCGTGTCTTGGATTTGACTGAAATCTGCCTAAAAGTCTTGTTGCAAAAACAATATTTGATCTGGTGCATACTTGAGCATACATAATATTACTAAGTGCACTAACGTAAGTTACATCCTTCATTTGGGCTTTCATAATATTTGAATTAGGACTTTGTGATAGACTCAGTTTATCACCCTCATTGACAGGGACAATTCTTGGATTGCAATCTTGCATACCGAATCTTTCCAAAATACAATCAACATATGCCCTCTGAGATAAACCCAATAAACGGCTAGAACGATCCCTATGGATCTCAATGTCAAGTACAAAAGACACCTCACCAAGATCCTTCGTGTTAAAATTATTTGACAACATTCTCTCTGTTTCATGTAACAATCCAAGATCACTGCTCGCAAGTAAGATATCGTCTACATAGAGTACGAGAAAAATAAATTTCCTCCTACTAACCTTGCGGTATATACACTGATCTAGTTTGTTCTCAACAAAACCAAAAGAAGTGACAACAATATGAAACTTTAAGTGCCATTATCTAGAAGCTTGCTTAAGACCATAAATTGACTTTTTCAGTCTACACACAAGCTTAACTGAATCATCTGTTGCAAAGCCTTCGGGTTGCTCCATATAAACCTCTTGATCAAGGTTTCCATTCATAAAAGCAGTTTTAACATCCATTTGGTGTAACTCCATATCGAAATGAGCTACTAAAGCCATGATTATCCTGAAAGAATCTTTAGAAGAGACCGGAGAAAAAGTTGCCTCATAGTCAATTCTTTCTCTCTAAGTGAAACCTTTAGCTACAAGTCTGACTTTGAACTTCTCAATTTTTCCTTTGGAGTCCTTTTTATTCTTGTACACCCATTTGCAGCCGATAGGTTTATAACCTTGAGGCAATTCAACAAGCTCCCAAACACCATTATATTTCATAAACTGCATCACATCTTTCATTGCATCTAACCACAAATCTGACTGAGCACAAGAAATAGCATCTACATAAGTCACTGGGTGGGTCAATTACACAGCCGATATCGTATTCATGCTCTCCCAGATAGACTATATATTCTGGTGGTATAGCTGATCGTCTTTGCCTAATGGATCTCCTGAGTGGAGCTTCTTTAACCTCATCCTGCACCTGAAGGGCTTGAGAAACTTCATCAAGAACTACATCAAAAACAGGGTCCTAGACCACAACAGGTTCAGTCTATGGTGTAGGATGCTCCACATTTGTCTGTATAGATAGAGAAAAAGACATAGTATTCCCCACTGTCGTGACCTTCCCAAACCGGTCTCACCACCTAGGGGGTTTGGCTAATGGATTACTAAGTTAAACCTAGCTCGGGCTCTCCTAAGCCCGTACCAATTCGCGACTTAGGTTTAAGTTGTTAACGTGCAAATTAATTTCATCTAGGAGTCACCACTAATCAGTTTTTTGTGGGTCGATTAGACACCCAAATAAAGCGTGGAAGAGTTGCTTCACTTTTACGAACTAGAGATTCAATGGGTACGAGAACTTAGTTACACTAATTGACCAACTAGTGCCCTTTCGATAACTAACTTTGTTCAATCACCACCTAACGTGATCACACCAATTGTGAGTCTCAGAGTTCCATCCCTAACCAGGCTAAGGGAAGCAACAATCAATACATGAACTTAACATGCCTAATCAACCATATGCAAGGTTAAATTAAACGCGCAATTCAAAACATGTGAATTAAATAATGTGCAATCAAACATGGCATTAATCACACCAAAAGGGTAAGAAGGAGCAATTCAAAAGCCCAAATACTATTTTTTTGATTTTTGAAATTTTTAATTTTTTTATAAAAATATTAATTTTTAATCCGAAAATAGGGACTTGGGCTGGGCCTTAGGGCCCAGTCCGATTATGGCCTGCGAACAGGCCTTCTAATCGGGCCATGGACAAAAGTGGGCCCATTCTCAAGCCTACTCAAGACAAAAACAAACCCAAATAAGCCAAATTAAGCCCAAACTCATCAAAATAACACTCCAAGCCCAAAGCTCACTAAGTCTAAATGAGTCCAAAGTCCACTACTACTCTCAGCCGCTCCTTCACCGATTTTCCAAACCCAGAACTCCAACTTTTGCTTCGTGTTCTAACTACCCAGAAATTTTGACGCTACGTATCTGTTCTAAAACACCGGAACTTCGACAATAATAACAACGTCTTATGCTCGACAAGAAAGGCACTATCTCGCGCTACCAAACCAACCACCGGAGTTAGTGAGTCTTACCGTCGTCTGTAGCAAAGACCGGCCAAACACATCACGTATACAATTATATCATCAGAGAACACACAAAGGATGAAAGAACTGTTAGATGTATGCCCTAAAGTTACCATGTAATAGTTACATGTTGGGATTTAAGTTGTACTATCAATTTCATTATTTATTTAATGGCAATGATGTATTCATTCATTTGTCCAATTATTTAAATATATGAATGATTCCATAAAATCAGTTGTGACTGGACCTATTCTTGAGACGTTAAGAATATATGTGAAAGGTTCACAGTTATATTGAATCTTTAAATTGTTCAATGATCCTGTTGAGACTAGTGTGTTCTTAGCATCACCATTAAGTATTGGATACTTAAGGGAATGACAAGTCACGAGTCATTGGGTATTGTGATGCCCGAGTTAGAATACAGGTGCCTGTACCAGACAAGTTCACTGAATGTGACATGCATAAAATGATTAGCAACATGGAAGCTTTTAGCGTGGTCAAGGTCTAATCGTTCATGATCTGGTCTTGTGTAAATAATCATTAGACCTGAGGCACAGTGTTGACTTGTATGTTGGATGGCTGTGGTTCAAAGGTGTGCATATTGCTGGTTCGTTGATCCGTCTCTACACTTGATGGCCATAGTTCATTTACATACGAAGTTACACGTGTGCGCAAAATGGAATTTGTCTCGTTGTTATATGCAATGTACAATAATGATGTCCTATGCAATCTAATCTTGATACTGCATTGAAATCCTCAGCCGAAGTTGCAACTGTGAATGAACTGTTCATTTCTTGGATAAAATGCATGTCAATTAGGTTTAGGCATATGATCGAATTGGTGGCTCGACAAATATTCTACGGTCTTTGTTCGATCAGGACATAATAAGGCAAAGGGATTGAATTACACTGTAGCCAAAGCTAACAGGTTCATTATGTTCTAACGAAGAATGACACATCCTGGTATCGGTCGAACCGAGAAAGGGCAAAGCTGAGCAACAATCGGGGCGGAGAAGAATGCGAGTTTAGTTGTTGCAAGTGGTCCTACCCAGCTCGACAACGGCGAATAGATGGCGAACTTGAGATATATTAGGCTTAGTCCGGTCGCCTCGCAACATTTCCAAGCCGGGATCCTCGGGGAAATGCATCGAACCCAAAAGCTCACCGAAAGATTGGCACTGTGGACGAAGAAATCGCGGGCTCGAGAGCATCGCCCGGAGGTCGTCGAATGGAGTTCGGGCGTGGCCAACTGCGAGGAAACTCTACCTTTTTGTTTTGTTTTCCTCCGACGTCTTTCTCTCTTCGTTTCTCTCTCGGCCTCGGCTCTCTTTTAAGCCAACTCTCGCTTCCTTTCTCTCTCGTTTTTTTTCTTTCTTCACCTCTTCTGGACGTGTATTGACCGAGAGAAAGAAGAGAGCTCTACCATATTTTGTCTCTTCTTGTCAGCTTTTCTTTGGTTTCTTTCTTGAAGAAAACGTGCAGACCTATTTCTTGTATACTTGCTTCCTTTTGCTTCTTTTGTGAAAGTGTGCATGGAGACCATGTTTGTCCATAGGGAAGAGCTCCCCTTTTGTCTTCTCTCTCTTTTTCTATTTCTTCTTCTTTTTTTTACTTTTATAATGATTTTTTAAAAATAAAATAAAAGGAAAATATGTTCTACTAAATTTTATTAATGCAAATGCGCCTACTATCTATGTGCCATGTAATTTAACGAAAATATTTTTGTTTAGGGGTTAAAAATTAATCCCTAATTTTCAATGCAATTAAACCGTAAATGGATAGTCAAAATTTAGGTGTCAACACCCACCATACTGTTATCCTCAATAGTCTGTGAGCAACTGCCCTCTTCAGCCACATCAAATTCTAAAAACTTCGCTGTCTGTGATTCCACAATTCTTGTGCTTCCCTTTGGATTACAAAACCGATAGCCCTTCGAATGATCGGAATAAGATACAAAGTAACACCGGGTGGTTCTGGAATCCAACTTACTTAATGTTGGATTGTATAATCACTTCTGCATGACATCCCCAAACTCTAAGATGATTTAAGCTAGGCTTACGTCCGGTCCATAACTCAAAAGGAATCAATGAGACAGCTTTAGTAGGAACACGGTTTAATATGTAAAGAGCTGTTTTTAAAGCTTCACCCCACAAAAAACCCAGACAAATTGGTCTTATTAATCATGCTCCTCATCATATCCACAAGAGTGCGATTATGCCTTTCGGCTGCTCTATTTTGTTCAGGACTCCTGAGCATAGTAAATTGAGGTACTATCCCAGAATCCTTCAAGTATTTTGCAAATGGTCCTTTAAGTTGTCCAGCATCACCATGCCTGCCATAATACTCACCACCATGGTCAGACCTGACAACCTTTATAACTTTTCCCAACTGTTTCTCGACTTCAGTTCGAAAAATCTTAAACTTGTCAATAGACTCAGACTTTTCCTTAATCAAATACAAAAAATCATACCGGGAATAGTCATCAATAAAAGTGATAAAATAAAAATTTCTACACAATATTGCCTTATAGGGTCCACTGATATTAGTATGAATGACCTCCAATAAGTCAGAACTGCGGGCTGCAGTTTTCTTCTTTAACTTAGTCATCTTACCTCTACAACAGTCCACACAAGTCTCTAGGTCACTTTTAAGAGTAGGTAAAATATCGGCCTTTATTAGCCTTTCCACTCTTTCCTTAGATATGTAACCAAGACGTTTATGCCACAATGCACAAGACTGTTCCTTAGACAGAGGTCTTTTGGAAACAACTTTTTCAACCATATAAGCGACGTATATATCATTGGGAGATAAACACAATCTGAACAATCCGTTGGACATATTGTAGCACCTAGCCTTATTTGAATTAAATAACATAGCAATAGCATTATTCTTTATTTCAAAAGAGTAGCCATACATATCTAAACATGATACGGAAATTAAGTTCTGTCTAAAGAAAGGTACATAAAATGTGTTCCTTAACATCAAATTAAAACCAAAATCTAGAATTAAAATAACATCTCCCACGAACTCGACGTCAGCTTTATTGTTGTTTCCTACGACGAGGTTTGATTCATTCTGATTTAACTTCCTTCTGTTTATGAATCCTTGTATACAAACGCAACATGATTAGTTGCTCTACTATCTAGCCACCAAGAATTGGACAGGGCTTCTGATAGGTTGGATTCACAAACAAATGCCAAAAGTAACATGATTAGTTGCTCATGCTTAGACAACCAAGTCTTATATTTGTTGCAGACTTTCTTTATATGACCCTTCTTTCCACAAAAGTAGCAACCACCATCATCCTTCTTCAAGGATGTTTTCTTAGGACCTAGACTGTTAGAATGACCGGTGGATTCATTAGTTCCTTTCTGAGTATGAGTTTTGAACCTCTTAGTCTTCTTATTGCTGGAACAAGAAGCATACAGGGCAATGTAACCTCTCTTTCTTCAGTTTTTCTTCTTCTGCCACCACTCTTGCTATCAAATCATTAATCGACCATGTCTCATCTTGGGAATTGTAATTAGTCTTGATAACCCCAAAATCAGGTGCAAGAGTATTTAAACCTTGATGCACAATGCAAGCATCAGGAATTGTAACACTAAGAGCCTGAAGCTTTGTCTGTAGATTTATCATCCTTAGAACGTAATCCCTAACTCCAGTAGAACCATCATACTTCATGTTGAAAAGTACTTGCAAGTGTGTTCCAATTTCAGCATTAGATGAGACTCAGTTTCTAGCCTCCAAAGCCTCCATCATTTGTCTAGCAGTGCAATCAACTGGTAAATCACTTTTCAAGTGTTCCTGGACAGACCACTTCATTACCAGTAAGCAAATTCTATTGCTCTTTTCCCATGTAGCAAATTGTGCTTTCTAGGCTTCCGTACCGGTGTCAGTAAGATCTACTGGCTTATTCCCAGTAAGAGCAATATGAACATCCACCAGCTTCATCCTAAACGTAAAATCCTTTTTCCATTTATGAAATTTTGAACTAATAAGAACCTCAATCGCAATGGAGTTGCCGTTTAAAGAGAAGGTGATTGATTTGAAACAAACAATGTTTATAATTAGCATCATGTGAGAGTTGTGTTACTTGAAAACTTTATAAGTACACATCCTGAAAGTTATATACATCATTACACAAACACCTTTGGGCAGAATACATGACATGCAATTGTATATTTTCCACATTATGGCGGCAATGAGAATTTATTCCAAACTTCGTAAATTCACCACCTTTGGGATGAATCACTAGGATCAGTCACTTCTCAACCATATGCTGTATATATGTCCCTCCATGAATCAATACGCAATCACCTCCTTTGGGAGTATGGCTACGCACTAGAACATAAGACATCCCACCACAATATGAAATCGATATTTCTCAAACCCAATCAAGTGTGCCACTTTGGCGATGACAACCCAATTGAATCTTTAAAACTCTCTCATACCAGAGATATAAGCTTTACGTCTCACATTCACCATATACATGCAATTTTAGACTTGAAAATCGGGGCAATTTGTCGCTAAAATCACATGTCATGCCAATTACATTGTTCCATTCATTGATAGACAACGAATTATACACTACACATACTTTACGTGATAACATTCATGTGAGCTAACATCTGTATTTCCAAAACCATACAGAAATACATGAAAATGTTCAAAATTACCCTAAAATGCACGTATATAGGGTTCCATAAGTATTTTCACATCCATAAAACATCAAATACATGAAATATACCACATCGTACACGCCCTCCAGCGCCGCCGGAATGCGCGGCGCGTGAAGGCTCACGGTCAACCAGTCTGACTACCAGTCCAACCGGTCAAAGGTCAATAGACTGGTCTGGTCAACCGGGTTGGGTCGGGTTGGATCCCCGGTCGGATTCAGGTCAAGTCACTCGGGTTGACCAACTCTAGTGGATCGCTGACGTTAGCATGGCGCGTTGATGCAAACCCTAGCGCGTGTGATGCACGCACTGGGCAATGCCCGCGTGTGCGAGCGCTTGCAGCATTCCCCGGTGGCGTGCCACCACTCATTCTGCTCGTCTCAGCGAGCACAATCCGAATATATGATCAAAATAAATTTTTGATGAAGAAAAAATTAGGAAAAAGGACAAAAACCGTACATTCGAGTTCTAGTCTATGGAAGGCTCCGATACTCCATGTTGGTCGCGATAAAACGACATCCAATATCACTATAGCTAGAATCTAGAACGCATTAATCGAGTAAAAGAAGTTTGCACACCTGATTTGGAATACATCGTTTCTTCAATGCGGAATAGCAATGATCCTCAGCGCAAGTCTTCTCATCTATCACCCACTATATCACTGGCTCAATGAGACTGTCTCTCATAGATAGCGTTTGCTTCTTATGCGAGATATGTGTGACTTAGGATTAGAGGAGGGACTTGAACTCTATTTTTAAAGTTTTAAGGCAGGCCCTCTCATCACGAGCCAGGACTTACTCGGCCCACACTAACCAATCCTATATTAGACTAATTAAGAAACTTTATATCTAACCTTATTAGACCAAGCCCATAAAACGGTTAATTACAATCTCAATTAATGTAGCCCATATTAGAAAAACTCTTACACTAATCACTTTGAAGTACTCGTGATCGGATGATCCGAGATCGGCAGCAGCCGAGATGTTGGCTGGTGTGTTTCGGCCATGCTTGTTGGAGGTTGTGGACTGTGAAGCCTAAAGCTACATAAATCAGCCTAGAACCCACTTATGAGAAATAAAATTCTCACTGCTTCGCTTATGCATATTCGAAATTTTAGAATTGACAATGAGAAATAAAAAAGAACTGTAGGCTGGTCTTCTAGGTTACAAATTGGGAGCTCCTCAGTTTCATTACACGAGATATTCCAAACACTTCTACTACTCTATAATGTTGACCTATCGTGTGTTCGTTAAACGGGTCGAACTCATGAGTCGTAACTTTCGTCCACGGCCTTGTTGCGTGTTTATTTCACTAGAAGAGCTTCTTACACATGAAAGAGCTTCCGCTAGTGGCGATTTTGAGAGAGAGAGAGAGAGAATACAAGAGATTAAAGAGACAAAGAGGGGATAAGGATTGTTTACACATAGACATAGTATTGAAGATATGAGAGTGAGTTCCTCTAATTGATCTTCAACATGATTGTAATAGCTTCATTGTAAGTTGTGTTTCTCTTGGAGAGTGGTTTTGCACACACTTCGCAATTTGGAGCTTGTGATCTTAGAGCTTGGAGAAGCGGGCTAGTGTCTTTGTGTATGTGCTTGCTGTGACAAAGTCTCGTTGTGCTCCTGAATTAACTAATCAGTAGATTAACTTAAAGGTTTCCCACTTTAATCTTGATGTGGTGGCTCTGTTTGAATCCTCTCTTCTTGCTTGCATGTTGATATTTTAGTTGTTGGTGGTTGACTCGCTTCACATCTCACAAGGTGTGGGAGGTTTTTGCTTTCTATGTTCATTGGTAATTAACGTAGAAAAGGATTCATTAATAAGATAAATGAAAGTACCAACTCAATAGAAAAATTGGTAAATTAAAAAAAAACGAATGAATGTGTCGCAACCTCACCTCCCGCGGTATACCACCTAGGGATTCGGCTAATGGATTATTAAGTTTAAACTTAATTCGGGCCTTCCCAAGCTCTACCAATTCGCGTTTTAGGGTTTAAGTTCTTAACATGCAAATGTTTTAATGCTAGAGTCGCCACTAATCTATTTTGTGGTGGGTTGATTAGAAACCCAAATAAAACATGGGGAGATATGTTTTATTCCTACAAACCAGAGATTTTGAATTTGGGGACTTGGTTAGGCTAGAGCTAGTTTAACGCTCTTTCGGTATCTTTTCTTTTAAAAAAAATCTTTGAGCAGGCAGTCTGAATCCATTTTATTACTTATTCACTAACATACGAAATGACCATGCGGGTGCGCAATCCACTAATTTAACACCCAGAAAGCAGTAAATAAATTACTAGTTTAGGAGAACAACGTACCTTTTAGCATTGCAAGCATATGCATTGTTAGCTATAAAATCACACAGACAGTCCTATTATGATTTCTAATTAACAAGTACTTCAATCAATGTGTTTTTTAGGGTTTTATCTTTATTTAAATGAAAACTAACCTAAGTGCAATGACGTACGAAATATGATATGTGATTAATTAAACCTAGGATGTGAACTATATGTCATGCGACGATATGACCTATTTCTAATGACGGGCAAATAATATATTTTTCATTAAAATTAGGAATAATAAAAAAATGCCTAAAATAACATGCAATCTATTCTAGAAAGACACTCTAACTCATCCTAAATTGACCTCTTTTTTTGACGTTAAATATCCTAAATAATCTATCAAGACTAAAATAATCCTTAATTTAAACTAGGAAATAAACTACCTAAATCCCAATTTAAATCAGAGAAACGTCCTATCTTCTAGATATATTTAAGATACCCTAAACATGCAATGTTTCTAATTTAAAACCTAACTAATATTTTTTGATTTTCTTTTTTAAAGAAAATAAATCAAACGGACAGATAACCACCACGATTCAAACCAATCCACGCGATCCGCAAGATTTGTTTTATCATCTTTGAAGTAGGGAAACAATATAAATCGACGATCATATCCATGTGATTATGGATATTGATGGATGGCTATTCATTTAAATATGGGAACAAAATAAAATCTATTACCGTATCCAAATAGTTATGGATAGGATAAAGATTTTCCGTGTCGTCGAGTATCATATCTCATGGTTGAGATTGGATAGTCGTTCCGACACGTTGTTAAGTTAGGAAATTCCTAGCTTAGGGTATCTTTTGGAATCTTGCGATATGCCATGCATCATTCAAATATATCTACTGACCAACCAAAGATAACAAAATCACTCAAATTAGGAATTTAAATATTTGAAATGATATCGGATAAAGTTTCTTACCTAATTTACAGATAACTTCGAAATTCGAGCTTGACTCCGGATCGGCTTTGCGGATCACAGGACGGCCGACAGTGGCGGACCGGCGGCGGTGCTCGCGGCGGTGTTCCGGTCAATCTGCAAAACAAAACAAGAACATGTGCTACTTGGTGCATTGTGAAATAACGGGGTCGCGGTGCAGGGCACCCAGTGCCGGTTCGTCGCGGCTGGAGTTGTTGCAGTCTAATGTGTTGAACATGCGTCCGTGTGTGAAGCGCCCAGTGAAGAAATCTTTAATGCTTGAGATGGTCTTCTACGTGAATGATAATGAGGTGTGAAGATAAGAATTGATGGAGAGTGGCCCCCCTTCGCTGCACACGTTCTTCAATCTCTCTTGCTTGTATCTTCTACGGACGACACTCACTCTAAATTGTGGCCACCCCTTTCTCACGCCCTCCCCAATGGACGTCGTTCTCTCTCTGTATTCTTGTAACTTCGCGGACAGGAGCTTTCGGACAGCGGCAGCAGTGAACGTCGTCAAAAGCAGGCAACGAGCAGCGGCGGTGCATCGTGGAAGGCACGGCCGAGAGGGGGCACAGCAACGAGCACGGGCATGAATACAGGCGTGGCAGCGGGCACGGGCACGGGTACGGGCACGGGCACGAGCAGGGGCGCAACAGCAGGCGCGGACACGGGTGCAGCAATGGGAGTACAGGTGCGGCGGCGAGCTTGGCACCGGACAGGAGCACAGCCGAGGGACAGTCGACCGTGAAGGGCACGGCCGGTCTCCCTTGCTCTCTCTCTCGCTCTCATTCTCACGATTCCTCACTTGTATCACTCGTGTTCAGAAAATTCTGATTGCCACCCCTTTTGTCCGTAGTGGGAGTGCTCTTATATAGATAGGGGAAAGCTTAGGTTTCAGGGAAAGAGGCAAAATCTTTGAGACATTTAAAATATATTACCCTTTTGTCTCTTCCCCCTTCAAATCTATATTTTCCCTTTTCCTTTTGAACAAATATTGCCCAAGACCGATTACACTCTCAAATAGCCCAATAATGTTGACCTCTTTCTTTATTTGCCCTTTTTTCAGATTTTTTTCCATGTGGTGCCCACTATGGCCGAAATATTGAGCAAATATGCAACACACATGCTAATTTCAGCCACCATGGGCTTGGCTAGAATTTAACACTTTCATGGGCTCGGTCCAATTCATTAAGTTCAAGACCATCTGCTTAGACCCATCCACTGCTTATCCAATCAATATGCAAAATGCAATTAAACTATATGATAAATTCTCCTAAAAACTATATGATATGCAATCTAATTATATTATTTTTTGTTTAGAGGTTAAAAATTAATCCCTAATTTTTGTGCAAATATTTCTAAATGGTGAGCCAAAATTTAAGTGTCAACAGAATGTTAATCAGCAAATGAGAATTGGTAACCCAAGTCTAGTTAGAAATTTAATTGGAGAAAAATGTTAGTAAATTACAAAAAAAAGATTGATAATTTCGTATGGTAGTTCATAAATTTAAGGCACTACTGAAAAAGGGAAAAGAAAGTTAGTAAGGATAAGATAAGCTTTCTTTTACTAGAGATAAGAAAATTTTGTTTATTAAGAAAAAACCAAATAAATATCGGTAAGTAACTAAAATAGAGTTGATAGTGTATTAATTTTTTTAGAAAAAGCTAGCAATCACTCTATTTGAGGTTCATAATGTCTAAAAAGAGTTGTGTCGCGACCTAAAATTCCTCTCAGGCTAATGGATTGTTAAAACTAAGCCTAACTCGGGCCCTCCCAAGCCCTACCAATTCGCAACTTAGGGTTTAAGTTTTTAACATGCAAAAGTTTTTATGCTCGGAGTCGCCACTAATCAATTTATGGTAGGTTGATTAGAAACCTAAATAAAACATAGGGAGATATGTTTTATTCCTACGAACCAGAGATTCTAAGCCCGGGGACTTGATTACGCTAGATCTGGTCTAACGCCCTTTCGGTACCTTTTCTTTTCAAAAACATTTGTGCAGGCAGTCTGGATCCATTTTAACTTAGTCACTGGCATGTGAGGTGATCATGCGGGTGCGCAAACCACCAATTTAACACCCAAGAATCAAAACATTAAATAAATTGCAAGTTTGGAAGAATTACTTACCTGGAAGCAACGTAAGCATCTGCATTTTTAGCTAGAAAATCACATTGACACCCTAATATGATTTCTAATTAACAAGCAATTCACTCAATTTCTTTTTTTGGATTTTCACTTATTTAAATGAAATCTAGCCTATATGCAATGACATGCGAAAATGACATGCGATTAATGCAACCTAGCATGCAAACTATATGTCGTGCGACGACGTGACCTATTTCTAATGACAGGACGAATGATTATTTTTGGTATTTTCTCAATTTAAATTCGGAATAATAAAAATGCCTAAATTAACATGCAAACTATGATGACTTAATCTACCCTAGCATGATTTCTTTTTAGGATTTTTGTTAAAATTCGAAATAATGAAATAACCTGAATAATCTATTAAGATTAGAATATTACTTAATTTAAACTAGGAAATAGATCATCTCAAGTCCTAATTTAAATTAAATAACTACTCTATCTTCTAGATATATTTAGGATTCCTAGACATGCAAAAACTCTAATTCAAATCTAATTAATATTTTTTGAATTTTCTGTTTATTTGAAAAAGGAAAGCAATTAAATAAACAAGGATAGCAACCACATTCAAAACGTCCACGCGATCCGCCATATTTGTTTCAAACTCGGATTAGGCATACAAATCAGACTATCGGTCATATCTATAGGGTTATAGATATCGACGGAAAGCCGATTATTCAAATTTGGAAAGCGGATAAAAATCATTATCGTACCCAAGTGGTTATGGATAAGATAATAATTTTCCGTATCGCCGCGTATCGAACCTTAGGGATAAGGTCGGATAGTCGTCCAGATACGTTGCTAAATTAGGAAGTTTTTCCTAATTTTGAATATTTAAAAATATTGCGGATATATCGAACATTATCCTAAGATATCTAAATATCCACATGATATTCACGAAATATTCAAACACCCATATTAGGAAATTAAATATTCTGAAAATATCGGATAATGTTGAATTACCTAATTTGCAGATAATTCCCAAATTCAAATCGACTCGGGATCGAGTTTACGGATCGGGATCGGACTCGGACGGCGGGCGACGCGGCGTCGGCGAGGCGGCTCACGGTGGCGTCCGGCGACGGGCGCGGTGGAGCGCGCGGTGGTGGCGATGCTGACCGAGCTTGCGGGTCGACGATATCAGCGACGAGCGGTCTTCGGACCTCGCGGAACAGCAGCAGCTCACCACGGGAAGGCAGCGACTGTCAAGGATGGCAGCAACTTCGGAGGATGTCGGCGTCGTGGTGGGGCAGCAGCTGGTTTGGCTCCACAGGAATCGAGTAATCCCAAAGAAAATTTTCTTTGGTCCTTTTACTTTGACCAATAACAAACTTTGATAACCGCTTGACTTTTAACTGAATCTGACTGCTCTTGTGACGATTTACTTCAATTATTGAACTTTGATTCTCAAAGCCCAACAATCAAGTTCTTTACTTGTCGCTTGGAGGATAGCTTGATGGCAAAACCGGTCTGGTCGTGCAGGGACGTCGGGCTGAAGTCGTCGCGGCAGGACAGCAAAATAAGCAGGTGGATCTGACTGAGAACAACAGTAGGCGGCTTCGTGGGCAGCAGGGATTAGTAGCTTGGCGTCGTCGTCAGTTGATCAGCGGAGGAAGCAGCATGGAGCAGGGGCAGACCTCCCGTGGCTGCAGGTCTGGCCGCGAGGGAGGTGGTGGCGCGGCACGAGTACAAGGCGGCGCGGTCGCAAGGCGGCGCGACGGTGAGGAGGGCGCGTGCGCGACCGACTCTCTCTCTCTTGCTCCTTGCTCTCACTCTCGGTCACGTGTCTCTCGTGCTCTCAAAAATCGTGTTCTGAAAATTGTGAGAGCTCTCTAAAATCCTGACCTAATGATGTATATATAACACTAATCTAGGTCAATTAGATGGGCTCTCTAGTCCTAATGGGCTTAGGCTTGGGCTTAGATTTTAATTTAATTTAAATGGGCTGAATTAATTAAGGATAATGGGCTGAATTAAGCTCAAATTAAAACAACCGAGCCCGTTTGACTTGTAATTCCCGGCCCTTGCCTTCCGAGCAAGCCGAGTCTCGTTCGATGAAATTTTAAGCTCATTCGCCATTGCCAATCTGATGCAAAAAATGCAATTAAATTAAATGGACCTAAACTATATGTTTATGCAATTGAAATATTTTTGTTTAGGGGTTAAAAATTTAATCCCTAATTTTCTATGCAAATTACACTAAATGATACGCCAAAATTTAGGTGTCAACAGCTGCCCCTCTTTGAAGGTGAGCTCGTAGAGGTTGCATTCAAAGACTAAATGATACCTAAATTTCAACCATGCAAATGCAATGAATGTTGTTTTTATCGGGATTATGAGTCCCATTTTAAAATGCATTAAGAAATGATGTATGCTAACATGAGTGGAAAACATACCTGGAATTACTTACCTGACAGGAGTGAGATAGCGCAATTCGAGGCACGACTCGGACTTTGTATGTTGTTTGGCAAATGTCTGGGCTCATTTCCATAGGTATTGCCTGATATACGTTGATGAACTTCGGTGATCTGCAGTTAAGTCAAAACACACGAAGAAAGCTCGACGTATCCAATCATCATCTGGATTCGTGAGAATAGTTTCAATCTTTACCAACTACCTATACATCTCCATATGTGTTTGCAAAGATTTGGCCGCTTCACTTATACCTGCTCATAAGTGAATTGCGGGGAGAACTTTTGAAGTCAAGAGGATATTCCGACCTTTACATATATCTGCTCATATGCAAAGATTTGGCCGCCTCACTTATACCTGCTCATAAGCGAGTAGCGGGGGAACACCTGGGGTTGAAAGAATATTCCGACCTTTACATATACCTGCTCATATGCAAGGATTTGGCCACTTCACCTATACCTGCTCATAGGCGAGTAGCGGGGGAATACCTGAGATTTGGGGAGAATTCCGACCTTTACATATACCTGCTCATATGCAAAGATTTGGCCGCCTCACCTATACCTGCTCATAGGTGAGTAACGGGGGAATCTTCTCGAGATTGTATGAAAATCTGTGATTTGGTGAACAAAGAGGCTAGCCCAAGTGTTCAAGGGTTCCTTGACAAAGTACCTGGATATCATCAGAGGTACCTGAAAAAGCTTGATCAATAGACACCTAAACATCATCAAAGGCATCTAGAGATCGCAAAAATGATCAAATGTGGGTCCTGACGATTGCTCGAACAGGTTAGGGACACCTAGATAGTCATAGACATCCTAGGGATAGAGATATACGTACCTGGCGATATCTCCAACTCTGAAGGTGTGTCTCCTGTTAGACACGGATTTAAGTAACATGTAATATGCATTCGCACACTATCAAGAACACATATACACATGCACTATGATTTTCAACTGATTTTCATGCACGATGGTTTTGTCAAATCGGTATTACAAACTCCGCTGGGGAACAATCATGACAAGACAACCCGAACTTACAAGTGGGTGTCTTGAAAATGCCGAATGAGGGACTTCCAATCTAAAAGGGCTTTCTCTCATTCTCATTGAAAAAGGCTGATTTAAGAGAATCACTCCATCTCACCTTCATCATGTGGACAAGGGTCCGAGTATTCTCGCAAGCGGTACGACCTTACCAATCTGAGAGATCTTTGTCAGGACCGTAACTTGGGCTTGGTCAATGGCTTAGCAAAAGGGGACTCTTTGAGTCAAGGCTATTGAAAGAACATACTCCGCAATCGTCTCCGGGTTTACAAGTCAAGAACCCTGCAAAACGAGATAGAAATGGACTTGCTCGCACTTCTTCGAGCTAAGCTTATAAACATCTGAATCCTTCGTTAGTTCAAGTGCCCTAATCTGAAGAGACTTTACAAGGGACGTAACGTAGGCTAGGCTCATGGGTTGAGAAATGAATAGATCATTAGGCTCAAAATGTGTATAATTGGGGTGAATAAGTTGGTGATCATCTTGGCATTGTCACTGGTCTTCTTGTTCATTCTTGGGAGTTGTCTTTTCAGCGAATGCTTCATTGGGCTTGAATTCACCACTTCTTTAAATTTGTAGGACTATGACTATCCCACTAGGGATGATTTTGATACACTTATCTTTCATCCTTGGGCATTGGCCTTGCTTTTACCAGGCACACTACTCTTTCTTGCCCACTGAACTCTTTTTTTTTTTTACACTTGACATACGCTGTTTACAATGCATATGTTGGCTAACTATACTCTGACTGAATGATTCATCATTAGACTTCCAGGGGTAATTGCCTTCGATTGACATTCTGAATATGCTGCTCGGCGATGACAACTTTTACCTTGCCCCAATGTGGGGGATGATCACCAACTGGTTTTAAGAAACGAATTTGCAGGCTCAATTGGGCTTAGCAAAGGATAAAGTGTGTATAGGATAGAGAAAGAAATGCTCTTCGTCATCCTAAGGCACTTGAATTTCGTGTGAATTCATCTGAAAAAAGCAACACTCGAAGATTGATGCAAGTGAGAGCAAGACAATCTCTATTCATTTTTCACCTTATAATGCTGACTTACCTCCAGTTTGCCCCGATGTGGGGTGGTTCTTGACATGGGTAATTTGAAAGAATTTCTCCAAGTGTTTAGGCTCAAAGTGGCAAAACAATGGATAACCTGTAGTGTTTGGGATAGAGAAATGAACCGCCTCTCGTCATTTTGGTTGCCGTACCTTTTGCGAGATAACCCTTTACCTTGCAGACATGGAATTTTTCCACTCAACTCACTGGGGATTAGTGCATGGGACTATATATAGGATAAGGTTTGCCTTTCATCATCCCGATGTACCTCATTCAACACATTCAATTCATTCCACATGAGTTATCAGATTGTCCAAATAGATTTCCCTTTTGAAGTCGATGATGCAGACCGACAAAATAACCATGCAGAATTTAAAGCCAAAGCACACATCTTAACTTGAAACCATTTATTCATCAGTGAAATGTTTGCAACTCTAAATACGAAAACCAAACACTTGAAAACTTTTGCTGCAAAGTGTTAAATTCTATCAGGAATAATACATCTTCACAGCATCAGAATTAAGAGGAGTGGAAAACTCACGACCATCCATTTCTGGGAAAATTAGGGCACCTCTGAGAAGTACTTTTTTAACCACATATGGACCAATGTAGTTTGGGGCGAATTTGCCCCCAGGAGTAGGAAAGATTGGCAATACTTTCCTTAGGACTAGGTCAATTACCTCGAAGTGTCTTTGACGCACTTTTTGGTTGAAAGACTTACCTACTCATGCGGCAACTGGATCGGGCGTTTCGTCTCACTCTCAGGGGGATTTGCCCCTCTCTTCACTTCTCTGGTTTCCTCCGCATCACCCAAGTTAATAATGACAGTTTGGTCTGACGTGAGAACTTTGGACCTTTCATGTCGCTCTAGATCGCGCTGAAGGTCCGAGGAATCTTCGAGTTCATTGGTGTCATCGAGATCAGGCTCGACGGCACATAATTCATTAGATTGGACCGTTCTCATACCCTCACGTGTCACAAGATTGCCCCTGAAACATAAAGTAGGGGGTTCAGAAGGACAAACATGGCTTAACAGTGTATTTTTTTATTTCTTTTTTGATTTTTTTTTGTGACTTTTTTTCGAAATTTTTTTCAAAAAAAAAAAATTTTAACACGAGGAAGCATGAAGAAGCCCAGGCCTCAGAATTCTCCTTGGACTATATTTTTCTTTTATCGGTTGTATATCATCACCGGGCTAGTTTGGTATACCTCAACATGCCCTCAAAATGAAAATAACTTGTAATTTCATTCAATAGAGTCAAATGAATTACATTTATTGGAATGGAAAATGCAAGCAAATAGGTCCTAAGCATAATTGAAAGTTCAGAAAACTAAAAATCCTAGAAAACAAATGAAATTCTAGAAAGCGAGAAATAATCCCATGTAGGGGAGGATTAACACAATCAAAGATGCCCCTATTTAAATAGGGAAATCAAGGTGCTTGGGACAATGAATCATTTGTGCTTGGGTTCTTCACCCTCCTTGGTCTTGTGTGGCAAACCCTCCAAGTTAGATATTCTCCCTTCCAAATATGTTACCAGTCTCTCCATCGCGGTGTCAAACTCTGGTACTTCAGGGAAACTAGACCATTCAAGGACCATTTTTTCTTTTTCCTTCGGGTCAGAATTCCCTATCGAAGATGAGGCATCCATGTCATCACGGTGCTTCTGCTTGACGAGATAGGCCATAGTAGCACGCAACTCATCAACTTGATTTTGGAGGCTCGCAATTCGCTTGTTCATGTCATTAGCAACACAGTTCAACACTTCATTTTGATCGGTTGTTTTTGCTTGTGGCCACGTATGAACGGCTGATGGTCGGTGATCCATAATCACTTAGCTCGAGTATCAACTTCCTCACGGAGGTGGCTCACAGCTAGGGGTGTCTCGGCTTGGCGGCTGGCCGACGTATGAGGCTCTGAGAAACAAAGACACGGACGACGTTTATGTAGAGAAGCCGCAATCGCCGCGAGAACAGCAAGTGGTGGACGGAGCTGCGGTTTGTGCCGGGCGGTGAGCTCACAGTGGCGGAAGAGCAACAATGAAGGAACTCGGCGAGGTTGCCCCTTGGCGAGGCTCGAGCGACGGATCGATAACTGTGGATGATCCATAGTCACCTAATTCAAGAGAAATGAACCAAATAAGCACATGGTCAAGACAAGGTTGGTCCATGACATGCTTTCTAGTCTTTTTCATTCTTCGTTTATTCATAAAAATACTCGTATATGAACGAGACTTTATGGAAAAGTGCTCTAAGCAAAGAAATATAAATAACACTCTAGACACAACCTAGGAAATAGATGCATCGAAATCCCCAATCATAAAATTAGGAAAACCAAAAATTAAGACTCCCTAGAAACTATGAACTGAAAACAAATTCTCTGAAGTTTTTTTTTTTCGCCATTTTTGTTATAAAAACGATAACAACCTCTTGTGAAAATAATTACCTATGACACACCCAGGAAATAAATTCTCTAAAAAAAAGGCTTTCTTTCTTTCTTTCTTTTTTCTTTTCAAAGGACTCAATGATTATGGCTTTCAAATTAAAACCTACCTAGACCTGTCATGGACCACCCAAAAAAATACGAGAAAATAAGTAAACTGCAAGATAAAGGCTCAGAAGACTTACTTCACCTGTTAGGACCATGGCAACCACATAGACATGCGCATGAAATGTGAGGTTCGATTTCTATCTAGACTCTGGCTTGCAAAGTGGAGACGCGAGGATTACCGAGCTAAACTAGTCATGGTGGTGGTTAGGCTGGGATTCCCCTGACTCCGGCTTAGTCAAGGAGCCGACCCGGGTTGCAAAGGGTGCAACCGTGGTGGGAACTCAATGACACCGTGAAAGAACTTTCGGGATCAAGAAGGGCGACCCATACCACGCGGGTGTGGTCGGGGTGTCCGCTGTCTTAGTACCATCCTAAACCTGTGCCGCCCAGGTCCGGCAGCGGGTAGTGTGTGCGGTGTAGTGTAAATGCAAGGCATGCACAGCAAGTTATATCAAACAGCGCTTTGTGCATAAAATAAACCATACATCCAACACCACCCTGCAAAACAAAAGTTAACAATCACGCCTCCCCTTATACCTCCCATTCTGCAAAAACATTTAACACCTAAAATGTTAGGGACGTACCTGGGATCCTCGCTGCCAAGCAAAAAATATTTTTTGAAATGAAAAATTGGCCTAAGTCCACTAAGAGTTTTAACTCAAGTCCCCAGCGGAGTCGCCAAGCTGTCGCGACCTAAAATTCCTCTCAGGCTAATGGATTGTTAAGACTAAGCCTAACTCGAGCCCTCCCAAGCCCTACCAATTCGCAACTTAGGGTTTAAGTTTTTAACATGCAAAAGTTTTTATGCTCGGAGTCGCCACTAATCAATTTATGGTAGGTTGATTAGAAACCTAAATAAAACATAGGGAGATATGTTTTATTCCTACGAACCAGAGATTCTAAGCCCGGGGACTTGATTACGCTAGATCTGGTCTAACGCCCTTTCGGTACCTTTTCTTTTCAAAAACATTTGTGCAGGCAGTCTGGATCCATTTTAACTTAGTCACTGGCATGTGAGGTGATCATGCGGGTGCGCAAACCACCAATTTAACACCCAAGAATCAAAACATTAAATAAATTGCAAGTTTGGAAGAATTACTTACCTGGAAGCAACGTAAGCATCTGCATTTTTAGCTAGAAAATCACATTGACACCCTAATATGATTTCTAATTAACAAGCAATTCACTCAATTTCTTTTTTTGGATTTTCACTTATTTAAATGAAATCTAGCCTATATGCAATGACATGCGAAAATGACATGCGATTAATGCAACCTAGCATGCAAACTATATGTCGTGCGACGACGTGACCTATTTCTAATGACAGGACGAATGATTATTTTTGGTATTTTCTCAATTTAAATTCGGAATAATAAAAATGCCTAAATTAACATGCAAACTATGATGACTTAATCTACCCTAGCATGATTTCTTTTTAGGATTTTTGTTAAAATTCGAAATAATGAAATAACCTGAATAATCTATTAAGATTAGAATATTACTTAATTTAAACTAGGAAATAGATCATCTCAAGTCCTAATTTAAATTAAATAACTACTCTATCTTCTAGATATATTTAGGATTCCTAGACATGCAAAAACTCTAATTCAAATCTAATTAATATTTTTTTGAATTTTCTGTTTATTTGAAAAAGGAAAGCAATTAAATAAACAAGGATAGCAACCACATTCAAAACGTCCACGCGATCCGCCATATTTGTTTCAAACTCGGATTAGGCATACAAATCAGACTATCGGTCATATCTATAGGGTTATAGATATCGACGGAAAGCCGATTATTCAAATTTGGAAAGCGGATAAAAATCATTATCGTACCCAAGTGGTTATGGATAAGATAATAATTTTCCGTATCGCCGCGTATCGAACCTTAGGGATAAGGTCGGATAGTCGTCCAGATACGTTGCTAAATTAGGAAGTTTTTCCTAATTTTGAATATTTAAAAATATTGCGGATATATCGAACATTATCCTAAGATATCTAAATATCCACATGATATTCACGAAATATTCAAACACCCATATTAGGAAATTAAATATTCTGAAAATATCGGATAATGTTGAATTACCTAATTTGCAGATAATTCCCAAATTCAAATCGACTCGGGATCGAGTTTACGGATCGGGATCGGACTCGGACGGCGGGCGACGCGGCGTCGGCGAGGCGGCTCACGGTGGCGTCCGGCGACGGGCGCGGTGGAGCGCGCGGTGGTGGCGATGCTGACCGAGCTTGCGGGTCGACGATATCAGCGACGAGCGGTCTTCGGACCTCGCGGAACAGCAGCAGCTCACCACGGGAAGGCAGCGACTGTCAAGGATGGCAGCAACTTCGGAGGATGTCGGCGTCGTGGTGGGGCAGCAGCTGGTTTGGCTCCACAGGAATCGAGTAATCCCAAAGAAAATTTTCTTTGGTCCTTTTACTTTGACCAATAACAAACTTTGATAACCGCTTGACTTTTAACTGAATCTGACTGCTCTTGTGACGATTTACTTCAATTATTGAACTTTGATTCTCAAAGCCCAACAATCAAGTTCTTTACTTGTCGCTTGGAGGATAGCTTGATGGCAAAACCGGTCTGGTCGTGCAGGGACGTCGGGCTGAAGTCGTCGCGGCAGGACAGCAAAATAAGCAGGTGGATCTGACTGAGAACAACAGTAGGCGGCTTCGTGGGCAGCAGGGATTAGTAGCTTGGCATCGTCGTCAGTTGATCAGCGGAGGAAGCAGCATGGAGCAGGGGCAGACCTCCCGTGTCTGCAGGTCTGGCCGCGAGGGAGGTGGTGGCGCGGCACGAGTACAAGGCGGCGCGGTCGCAAGGCGGCGCGACGGTGAGGAGGGTGCGTGCGCGACCGACTCTCTCTCTCTTGCTCCTTGCTCTCACTCTCGGTCACGTGTCTCTCGTGCTCTCAAAAATCGTGTTCTGAAAATTGTGAGAGCTCTCTAAAATCCTGACCTAATGATGTATATATAACACTAATCTAGGTCAATTAGATGGGCTCTCTAGTCCTAATGGGCTTAGGCTTGGGCTTAGATTTTAATTTAATTTAAATGGGCTGAATTAATTAAGGATAATGGGCTGAATTAAGCTCAAATTAAAACAACCGAGCCCGTTTGACTTGTAATTCCCGGCCCTTGCCTTCCGAGCGAGCCGAGTCTCGTTCGATGAAATTTTAAGCTCATTCGCCACTGCCAATCTGATGCAAAAAATGCAATTAAATTAAATGGACCTAAACTATATGTTTATGCAATTTAAATATTTTTGTTTAGGGGTTAAAAATTTAATCCCTAATTTTCTATGCAAATTACACTAAATGATACGCCAAAATTTAGGTGTAAACAAGTTGGTAAATTTAAAAAATGGATAAGCGCATTGAAAGTCCTAAAACTTATCACAAAAGTGTAATTGAGTTATAAAACTTTCAAAACATGAAATTAAGTCATAAAACTTGTCACAAAAGTGCAATTAAATCATAAAACTTGTCACAAAAGTGCAATTGAGTCATAAAACTTTTAAAAAGTCTAATTAAGTCCTAAAACTTATCAAATTGATCCAATCAAGTCATTCCGTTAATTACACTTTTCAAAAATTTTGGAACTTAATTGTACTTTTATGACAAGTTTTAGGATTTTATTGCATTTTTTTTAAATTTTTATGACTCAATTGCTTTTTTACAACAAGTTTTAGGACTTTCAGTGCATTTCTCCCTATAAAAAATTAGTAGGCAAGACAAATGAGAGTGGTAATTCAATTTATTGGCTAGTAAATTTAAGAAAAATAAATAAATTACTTTTATGCAACTCAAAAGAATGCTGGTAACCCAAAATTAGTTGATAATTAATCAGAGAAAAATTAGTAGGTCACACAGAATTATTTGACTGGCGTTCCCAGTGATGGCCACCTATCTTGGTGAAGTCCTACGCCGTCTATCCTATCGTCACAACATCCTCTCGATGTGCGATTCCTTCCTATCTCTTCGTGCGTCGTCTCTCTTTGCTTTGGGGGAATGGCGACTACCAGAGTGGCCGTTGTCTTGCCGTATCCCTCCTCCCGCGCGCCCCTCCCTCATCCTCTCTCTCTCCTCGCGGTAGATCTCGATCTCGGACAACATCATGAGGTTGTCCCATTTTCCTAGCCAAGGCGATGGTGATTATCGCTGCGAGGTGGTCGCTATCCTTCGACAGAGGCTACGACCACCTTGTCTGTAGCCATGATGTAGTCACGAATCTAGGTTCGGGTCCTTTTTTATTGCAAAATTCCTTTTCAACTTGTTCGAATTTACAATATTTACTTCAAATTTACTAAACGTTTGGTCGGCATCGAGATGGTTGTGACATGGAGGCGACAATAGCTATGGAGTGGTGGCGTGGTGACAGTGGTAATCCAATCAACGCCATCAAATTTTGAGTTATTTGGGGGGTTATGGGTTGTGTCGGGGCGGGTTCGGGTTTTGATCTTATAATTTTATATGCACAAAAGTGCGTCATTATGGGCTAAAAATATTGTCCACGAGATCAATCCTGTATATTTGATAAACCAAAACCAAATCCGTCCTATTTATTTGCCTCCTTCAAGTAAATAAATATTTCCTAATACTCATCCACATATATAGATAGAGATCTTACATGTGAAAGTGAGGATGTGGATCATCGACTATATGAGAGGAGGCAAGAATACATCGAAATCAGTCTTAAACATCGATTACACAATTCATATGAACAATTGATACATTGTAAATAAAAAAAATTATTTACTAATTACTTCACAAATGCCCTAGGAACAATCTCTGACAAACTCCCACTTAAACATACGTAGAAATAGGATAATAGACAAAACCATAATAGAAAAAAAAGTGTTGAGATTCCAACTCTTCCTATGAGTGTGTATGGGGGTAGTGATTGTTCCTTCTCTCACGCGTTCCCTACTTTATCAAGCTAACTTATACTCTTTCTTGCGCAACACTTAGCCTCTCACTAAATATCTCGAGACAAAAACCTCTGCAGTGACTAAACATTTGATTAATATAATTTTACAATTTTCAATACACTAACCATTTCTGTGTTACATGTAGTCGCTACTTTGAAAGTCGAATCATTCCACATGAAATATACTTAATAAATCTTCTTAAAGCAATAGTTGACATGACCTTGTATGTATGGTCTGATGTTATGCTAGAAACCAATTTCTCATGAGACAGAATGCATTAAGCATCTTTCTGTAGAAAACATTAATGGAGAGAGTGTTGCCATCAAAGACATCTATCTTTCTTTAATATCTTTATCCGGCTGTGCTCGGAGGCGCCATCCGGTTAGACTGGTCAACCTCTGCTTAGTCAGCTTTTCGTCTTTATTAGGGAGCTTAATTCGCCACATGTTGCGACCCCATTTGCTCGCTGACAATGGAAAAAAAAGATTTCGACCATGTGATTGACAACCCTAATTCACGTGGGGGGAAAGCCATGTTTCTACTTAATCTACTCCCTGCCCCATGTTGCCCTCACTCGCCTGGTTAACCACTCCTTTTTGTCCTACCTTGATCATGGGGACTTCTTTAATTTAGGGATCAGAAAGTAAGTGCCATGTCCAGTCCATTCTCTGCATCTTAAGCAAGAAGTGGGTGGTGCACGAGATTCTCGATCCACTTATTGTTTACCACCCCCCCCCCCACCCAAAAGTCACTATATCGATTTTGTATACTTTAATATTGAAGTGCATGTGTAAGTTGTATTATTATATCCCGCATTATATATTTGATGGAACATGTAGTTAATATCATGGATGGTATCTAACTCATTGGTTCAAGTTTTTTAGTAATCGTGAGCTCAATTGGATATATTGATGGGATCTCAGCGATTTCCGGACAAAAAGTATTAAGATTCTGCTGCAAGTTTAAGCAAGTGGTGGAGCCATGCAATGGTTAATATGTGAGCCCCTCCAATGGGGAAAATTATCCAAAGAGTCCTAAACAGCCAATTCAGTCATAAACCTTTTAATTTTTCCAATTGAGTCATAAATATTTTCACGTTATGCCAAATGAGTCCATATGATCAATTTTGGCTGGAAATCATTGATGTGGATGCTGGCCATCCTTCATGGCACGGCCAGCATTAACGTGCCCTAACCAGCGAGTTCACCGACAACATGGGGAAAGGAATAGAAAGAGTACTAAACCTATTGTAATATTATTAATATTGTAAAAGATTAATAGTATTTTTTTCGATTTTTATTATTTTTTATTATATTTCTTTTCTTTTTCCTTTTATTTTATTTTATTTTCTTTATACCTCTGGCCAACGACCTTGCCGGCCAAAAACCTTGTCTGGGCAAGGCCGTCAAGCCTCGCTTAGATTTTGGCGAGGGCCACGACGCCCTCGCCTGGTTTGGGTGAGAGGGTCGCGCCCCTCACTTGGATCTAGCGAGGGATAACTCTCTGAAACCTCTCTCCCCATTCTCTCTCTCTTTGCGTGCCTGGGAGGATGAAGAGTTGAAGATGATGAGTTCGTCTTCAATGGCGTCGAAGACGAAGAGTCAAGGGCCGACGCCCACGCTAGATCCAGGCGAGGGGCTCACAGCCCTTGCCTGTGGCCGGTGAACCCCTTGGCCAGACTAGGCGAGGGCATCACGGCCCTCACTGGCCAAATAGCAAGGGCGTCGGCCCTCGCCCGTGGCCTGCAATGGTCGGCCAGCGACCTCGCCGGCCAGAGGTGTAAAGAAGAAAAGAAAATAAAAGAAAAAAAGGAAAAAGAAAAGAAAAAAATTCGAAATATATTAAAATATTATTAAAATTTGTTCGCGTTAGCACCGTAATACGTGGGACCGCCAGCGTCCATGTCAGCAATTTTCTGCCAAAATTGGCTAAATGGACTTAATTGGAAATGTAAAAGATTTAGAAATCAATTGGGAAAATTAAAAGGTTGATAATTGAATTGGAAAAAATGCAATAGGTTTATGATTTTTTGGATAATTTTGCCCCCTCCAATGTGTATTGGCTTTGGCAAATAACTAGGATTTTTGTTGTGCATCCTATTATAAGAAAGTTATTAACACATGGAGAGATTATTATCACTTATACCATTTCATGTTTTTCGACACCAAACTATATAGGCATATACTTTCTCTCTCTTCCCCCGCATCAATAAGCATGCGGCCCTGCTGGTAAAGAGAATGGGAGGGTGGGGACGCTACTATCACATGTGCGGGGTTTAATTTTCACTCTATGTAAGAGGTAGAGTAAAAGTCAGAGACTGAGGAGGGTTAGATACAAGACAGACAAAAAAAAAGAAAAAGAAGTTGCGATCTAATATTATCACCTCATGTTGGACTTTGCCTTTAGCTAGTGACCTCCTCGGCACAAGCGACGCGTCGGTGGTCACGACCCACTAGCGTTGTGGATAAAAGTCTCTCTCTCTCACACACACAAAAACCCACCCACCGAGAGGACATGTAAAGACGATGGAGGCAGCGAGACTCAAATTTTGTGTGATTTCTCTTAGGAGTGTGATATTATATAATGTAGTTGGGCAGAGTTATTAACTCTTTATTATTTAGTTGTTGATGTGTCAAGCCAGCCATTTCGATTGGTAAATAAATATATCAATTTACCCTTTAAATGGAGAGAGACTTGATCTTATTTTAGGTGTATTCTCACAATTCACATCAGCAATAGATTTTCGCTTGTGATGAATACCCTCACCATAAAGAGAGCTATTTATGATATCAAGCGTGCTTGAATTTATTTTTAGTTTTTAGTTTTTACTTAATCTATGTCATTTGGTGCACGCCTTTTAATTATTTTAATCTGAAACGTGAAAAAATGTACCTGATATAAACGGCGATTGTCAGAGTGATAGGTAAATGGTATCATCGGGCATGGTGGCGTGCCACCATGACATAATTCAAAATCGTTTTTGGGGTCGATTGATATACCAATTTCGTGCATCTCCCTCATCTAGCTTCGTACAGATAGACCGACAAATCAATTCCACAAGCAAATTGGATCTAGACGATTTCTATAAGGGGAACTTCTACTAATTTGTGCCCCAATGAACGACAAAGTTATTGTGGGTGTCATTAGCCATCCAATCTGAATTTAAGCCGTTTGATGTGATTTATATACTTAACTAAATTCGGAGCATTAAATATGATGGGCTTGATATGACACTACAAAAAAACATGTCTTTTGCGACGGAAATTTGCGACGGATTATTTTCATCGCTAATTTGCGACGACTAATTTTCCGTCGCAAATTTATTTTCCGTCGCGACTGCAGTAGCGACGGATAGTTTTATCCGTCGCTATTTGTGACGGATTTTGCGACGAAAAAGGGTTCGTCGCTAATTTGTGACAGAAAATTAATTTTTTGATATGCACCCCACCCCACCCGTGAATTTCTCTCTCTCTCAGTAGTAATTCGTCAGGTCGCCCGCTTTTCTCTCAACTTCTCATTCTATCATTTCTCTCAATAATCCGTGCGTCCAGAAATCAATCTCGATGAAGCTTTTCCACCGATAAGTACCGTAGCTAATTTCGTGACTAAACATGCAACTAATATGGTCATGTCCTTCTGATTCATCGTTGGATGCGGAATTTTCCTTTTTATTGACATTTTTTCTGTTTTTGTTGTACCGGCGACCGGCCACCAATTTGCGACGGACGGTCTTTGTCCGTCGTCCGTCGCAAATTTTTTTGCGACGGACCTAGACCGTGCGTCGCAAATTTGCGACGGACACACCTGGGGGAGGTGCCGGTCGACCTTGCCGCCATGACGGCCTCGCCCAGATCTGGCTGAGAACGACTGGCCGCCATGTCGAGGCCGCGCGGCCTCCCCCAGATTTGGGCGAGGCCGACCTGCCTCGACCCATGGCCGGCGAGGCCGCGCGGGGTGGCCATGGCCGCCGGTCGACCTCGCCGTCGCCTAGCTGGGCGACGGCGAGGTCGACCGGCGACCATGGCCAAGCCGCTCGGCCTCGCCCAGATCAGCCGGACCGGCGGCCATGGCAAGGCCGAGCGGCCTCGCCACCGTCAGCCGGCGACCGGAGAAAATTGTAAGGAAATTTTTTTTAAAAAAAATTCGAAAAAAATAAAAAATTATTTAAAAATGAATGTTAAGTAATTTTTCTTTTATTTAGGTACGTGTCCAATTGAAGGTCTCGCAATCCAAGTGAACTTTGCAATTATCTTCAAATTGACCACTTTCTGCTACCAAGATTTCAGTCAATTATCTGGGTAAGTCTTCTTTACATGGTAATTTTTTCATTTTTTAAAATTTCAAAGTAATTGTTGCGTAAAAAACCAAATTTTAATTTTTATAAATTTTTTTTAATTAACAACAGTAGATATGATATTTTAAATATTTTACGAGATTTTTTTATTTTAATACATACACAATGCAAAGAAACAGGGCTTGGATGTATAATAAGAATTTACCTGGACATCAAGGATTGACCGATGAGTTTCGTACTGGGTTGGAACTATTTTTAGACTTTGCTAATAGTAAATATGAGTTCATAGATGGAAATAAGTTAAGGTGTCCATGTAGAAAGTGCAGTAATGGTAAATTTCATGTGCGTGATACAGTTGGAGAACATCTTTGTAGATTTGGGTTTACTCCGAATTATTATAATTGGACTTGCCATGGTGAACCATTTATATCTGATGAAGGATATCGAAGAAGTGACCAATTTTTAGTTAGGGAAGAATGTAGCTATTATGACCAATTGAACCCATACGAGAGGATGGTGATTGATGCAGCTGGTCAGAATTTTGTTTCAGATTCGAACCATGCAAGTACTAGTTTTACTCCTACATATAAACAAGTGGGTACTAGTCATGCATCACAAATGGAAGAGATAGGAGTAACGGGTTTTGATGAGAATGTGTGTAATGGAGCTTTTTCATCTAATCAGTTTTGGAAAGTGTTGAAAGCAGCTGATGAACATTTATGGCCAGGTTATGACAACCATACTAAGTTATCAGTGACAGCAAGACTGTTAAATATCAAGGCAGAGCATAATGTGTCGCAAGATTGCTTCAACTCTTTTGTTGAAGTAATGCGGGAGACAATGCCTCGTGATAACAGCATGCCAAGTGATTGTTACGATATGAAAAAGCTAGTGGATAACTTAGGTCTTCCGGTTGTAAGGATTGATGTATGTAGTAGGGGTTATATGTTATATTGGAGAGATGATGAAAATGCAGAATCTTGCAAATTCTGTAGCCAACCTAGGTACAAGATTAACAGGAGGCAGGGTCGTAATCAGAAACGTAGACCATGCAAGCAAATGTTTTATCTGCCTTAATTCCCAGATTGCAAAGGCTTTATGCGTCCCAAGCCACAGCTGAACACATGACTTGGCACGCAAATCATGAAACAGAAGAGGATCTAATGTGTAATCCTTCAGATGCAGAGGCATGGAAGCATTTCGATAAAACGTACCCTGAGTTTGCGATAGAGCCTCAAAACATCAGGTTAGGTCTCTGTGCTGATGGATTTGCTCCATTTGGAAAATCAGGAAAAAGTTATTCATGTTGGCCAGTTATTTTAACACCGTACAATCTTCCACCTGGTATGTGCATGAAGACACCTTATATGTTTTTGACATTGATCGTGCCTGGCCCGCAAAATCCGAAAAAGTTAATAGATGTTTATATGCAATCATTGATTGAAGAGTTACAACGGTTATGGGAGGAAGGTGTCCTTACATATGATGTCTCTACCGATCAAACATTTGTAATGAAGGCTGCTCTTCTTTGGACGATAAATGACTTTCCAGCTTACGGAATGTTATCTGGATGGAGTACGGCTGGGATCTTAGGATGTCCGATATGTTTGGAGAGATCAAAGTCATTTAGATTAAAACATGGAAAGAAGCCCAGCTATTTTGACTGTCACAGACAATTTTTACTGATAAATCATACATTCAGAAGGAATAAAAAAGAGTTCATGAAGAATAGGACTGAAAGAACACGTCAACCATTGAGGTTGACCGGCGATCAAATTTGGGAGCGGGTGCAGGACTTTCCAACTGTTGTTCAGAACCCTCACGACACAACTTTTGCGTACGGAAGTACACATAAGTGGACAAAACGCAGTATATTTTGGGATCTATCATATTGGAAGGCCCATCTTATTCATCATAATCTTGACGTCATGTACATAGAAAAGAATGTTTTCGACAATGTCATAAATACTGTGATGGATGTCACCGGAAAAACAAAAGACAACTTGAACGCAAGAAAAGATATGAGAGATATCTGTGATCGACCAACACTAGATGTGGATGCAAGCAGCAGGGGACCAAAACCAAAAACAGTTTATACATTGGATAAGAAGCAGAGGCGAGTTGTTTGTCAATGGTTGAAATCTGTGCGGTTTCCTGATGGATATGCTTCGAACCTCGGAAGATGTGTTGATTTGAATGAATGCAAGTTGACAGGTTTGAAGAGTCATGATTGTCACATATTGATGGAAAGACTAATTCCAATAGCTTTCAAGGAAGTTCTACCCAATTTTGTTTGGGGCTCCATTACAGAGTTAAGCAATTTCCTGCGTGATATTTGCTCGACAGTGTTAAAAGCATCGCACATGGACAAACTAAATAGAGATATTCCAATTATTCTTTGCAACTTAGAAAGAATATTCCTCCATCATTTTTTGATTCGATGGAGTATCTCTTAGTTCACTTGCCTTATGAGGCCAAAGTTGCAGGTCCCGTACAATTTCGATGGATGTATCCATTTGAAAGGTAAATTTTTTTTTAAATGAAGTTCAAATTACTTTATTATATATTATGTTCCGATAAACTTCTTTCTATTGCAACTAGATTCTTATATCATTTGAAGAAAAAAGTGAAGAATAAGGCACGTGTTGAAGCTTCAATTTGTAATGCATATATTGTGGAAGAAGTGACAACATTTGCATCATACTATTTTGAGCCGCACGTGCAGTGCAAGAGGCGGAGAGCAGGCAGAAATGATGAGGGCCCTATTGATCCCAATTGCAAAGCATTCTCTATTTTCAATTATCTGGGTCGACCAAGCGGCGCATGTCAGTCTCGTTACCTAACAGGAGAAGAATTGCATGCAACCCAAACATATATTTTACTTAACTGCCCAGAAGTCGAGCCATACTTCGAGTAAGTGTAAATTTGCAAATATATGTATTGTGTGTCAAATATTTGCTAATATATAAATGGTATTTATTACAAGGATTTTCCAAACTTCAATGTATGGACTACCACAAAATGAGTTTGACCGTATGTGCGACGAACAATTTGCAGCATGGTTCAAAACATATGTAAGTTGCCTATGGACCGTTCACTTGCCTTATTATAATTTTATACATCATTTATTGAAATATATATTATTGACTTTGCGTGTGAACCTTAGGTTCACAATAATCATGATGAACTTAGAGAGCAAGGATTGCTATATTATCTGTCATGGGGTCCACAGTTAAGAGTGCGGAGTTGGCCAGCATATTTCATAAATGGATATAATTTTCACACTCAAGAATATGGAATGGGAAAAGCCACAATGAATAGTGGTGTGTCTGTTCGGTCATCCAATGGTGGCAGTTCAAAAGATGATTTTTATGGATTGTTGGATGAAATGATAGAGTACCCTGGACCATTAATGATGCGGCTTGTGTTATTTAAGTGCAAGTGGTTCGACCCCGTCAAAGGAATGAAAGTGCATACGAAGTTTAATTTGGTTGAAATAAATCACAAGAAAATGTATATGAAATATGAACCATTTGTCTTGGCACAACAATCAATTCAAGTATGTTATGCATCATATCCTAGTTTGAAATGTGATAAAGCCGAATGGTGGGCTGTATGTAAAATCAAAGCACGGAGAAAAATCGTGGAACACTGGAAGGATAAAGCCTATTAACAAGAGGAAGTTTGTAACACGGTTGAAACAGAGGAATATAACATTCCAACTTTACGAGATCCATGTGGAGCTATGATAGATGTGGATCCAACAGAAATTTGCGAATTAAATGTACAAGACTGTTCAGAATCTGATTTTGAGACAGATGTTGAAGACGAAGAGCAAGACGAAGACGAATTGGAAGACGAAGACGAACACGAACACGAACACGAAGCATGACATTTTTGTGACAAAACACTAATGATGTTTAATTATTATTGCGACAAGTGTTATTTTGGTCGTCATAATTATTATTATTGTTCTTGTTATTATTATTAACATTATTGTTGTTGTTATTACTGTTCTTGTCGCTTATTCTTCTTAATTTAATTGATCGTCGGAAAATTTGTCGCTAAATGACGACAAGTCAAATATTATTCGTGCGATGACATTTGTGCTATTATATTTTCCATTGGATTTGGATCGTCGCTAATTTCGCCGCTCATTTTACGGCACTTATTTGTGGCTACTGTACATCGAAGAATTATTGACGGACCACAAAATTCACGGCAATTGTTCGAATCCGTCGCAAAATTTGCGATGGATTCGAAAATGTCCTTTATTTTTGGAGTCCGAAATAAATCCGTCGGAACTTTGCGACGGAAAAATATTGTCTGTCGCAAAATTGTGGAAGGAAAAAAAAACGTTACATATTTGCGACGGATTTTTGGTCCGTCGCAAATTTGTGATGTACCAAAAAGTCCATCGCATATTTGCGACGGACCAAAAAAGTCCGAAAAAATTCCGTCGGGAATTTGCGACGGACCAAAATAATGTCCGTCGCAAATTTGGGACGGGAAAACAAAAATTCCCTCCCTAATTTGCGACGGACAATAAAAGTCGGTCGCAAATTGACGACAGACCAACATAACGTCCGTCGCAAATTTGCGATGGAGAAAAACATGTCCGTCGCAAATTTGCGACGGACGAAACAGTTCGTCGCAAATTTGCGACGGACAAACACAGTCTGTCGCAAATTTGCGACGGACTCACCGGAAATGTTGTTCGTTGTAAATTTGCGACGGACTCACCAGAAATGTAGTCCGTCGCAAATTTGTGACGGACATTTTTCGTCCGTCGCAAATTTACTTTCCCGCCTGCACGCGCACGTGCTCCCGTCAGCTTTTTTCTTCTGACAAATTTTGTCCATCGTCCTCCTCTTCTTCTTCTTCTTTTTCTTCTTCTTCTTCTTCTTCTTCGTCTTCCCAGGGGTTGTCTTCACCGAGTGCAACGATCCGACGCCGCCGCCGTCGCCCAGCCCTTCGTCGCCCCCAGTCATGTCAGCCTGTAGTCCCCGTCGTCGTCTGCCCCGCCCAGCGTCTCGAGTCGCCGCTCGCCGCCTCTTCGCTTGCCAGCGCGCCTTGCCGGCCCGCCTCGCAGCCCGCTGAAGCCGTCGTCGCCTAGCCTCGCCGAGCTCGCCGTCGCCGCCCGGCCGTCGTCCACGGTCGCCGCCCGGCCTCGCAGAGGCTCCGTCGCCGCCCGGCCGCCGCCCGGCCGTCGCCGCCCGCCAGGCCGCTGAAGCCATCGTCCACCCGACCTCGCCGGGCTCGCCGTCGCCGCCCAGCCGCCGCCCAGCATGCCGCCCGCCCGGCCGCCCAACCTCGCCGAGGCTCGCCATCCCCGCCCGGCCGCCGCCCGGTCAGTCGCCCGATCCGTCGCCGCCCAGCCGGCCGCCCGGCCTCGCCAAGCTCGCGATCGCCGCGGAGCCGCCGCCCGGCCCAGCGCCACCACATCGCCGCTAGTCGTCACCACCGAGCGCCGCCCGGCCGCCGCCGTCCGGCCGCCGCCCGGCCGCCGCCGCCCTACCGCCGCCGTCGTCGCCACAGAGCGCGAGCCCAGCCGTCGCCGCCCAGCCTCCGGCCGACGCCCGTGCCGAGCCCGCCACTATTAACCAGGCCAAAATCTAATTATTGTTGGGTTTTTCTTGGCATTGAACCAAGTAAGCAACTCTCTAAATTGTACCTACTATAATGAGTATTAATCGGACTTGTTTAGGGATTGTGTAGTGTCTGATTGGTTGGCTAAATTAGGGGTCGATTTCAGGATTGCATGTGGATTTGATCGATGTTCGACTGGTTAATTTGTCCATTATATATCGCCGATTAAGCGTTTAATGATCATCGAGTGATTGATTAAGCGTTTATTAAGAAAATGCATTAAAATTGAACAATTTTAGAAAAAATTTGTGAAAATTTAATAAACTCATATTTTGGGAAAATATTAAATTTGGTACATTTTTTTAAAAAATTAAATAAACCAAAATTTCAAAATATCACAAAATGACAAAAAATACCTATGGCCACCCAATTTGAGTGAAATTTAATTTATTTTAGGTGCTCAAAAAAATAATAATACAAAATTCAAAATATTATAAAATGGCTTAAAATACATGTGGCCACCCATTTTCAGAGAAATTGTAAAATTTTTAGGTCCACAAAAAATGTAAAAATAATAATGAAATAAACAATTGCAAAACTTCACATAATGGCTTGGAATGCATATGGCCATCGACTTTGAGTGAAAAATAATTTGTTTTAGGTGGCAAAAAAAAAGTACATATTTAAAAAATTTGAAAACTTCAAAGAATTGCTTATAATACCTATGGCCACTCACTTTGAGTGAAATTTTAATTTTTTTTACTTCGCCAAAAAAATTAAAAAATACAAAAAAAAATTTCAAAACTTTACAGAATGACTTAGAATACCCGTGACCACACACATAAGTGACATTTAATTTTTTTTAGGTGCCCAAAAAATTGCAAAAATAATAAAATTAATTTTATTATAAAACTTCACAGAATGGCTTAGAATACTTGTGGCCAGCCACTTTGAGTGAAATTTCAATTTTTGTAGGTGCCCAAAAAAATTAAAAAATAATGAAATAACAAAATTTCAAAACTTTACATAATGGCTTAGAATATCTGTGGCCACCCACTTTGAGTGAAATTTAAATTTTTTTATATGCCTAAAAATATTAATGGCTTATAATTTCTGTGGCCAGCCATTTTGATTGATGAGCGTGTGGCGGAGAACGAAGATCATGTGGCTGAAATTGATGTTTCATGGTTGTTCTTGTACTTGATGAATTATCGTGTGGTTTGAAAGTGGATCGTGTGATTAATTATGGCTAATGTCGGCTTACCATGGCATATCGTCCTCATATATTGATGTTTGATATAAAAATGAGTGTGATTCATAGTATATTTGTTCATAAGTAATTGCACGTCATAAACACTCGGCATTGGCTAATTAAGAGGGAACATTTTCTGCTTCTCAACCAAAAATGGTAAGCTTCGTCATGTACGTCATTATGTGTCCGTAATATGTCTTCATATTTTTTTACATATTTGTCTAACCTTCCTACTTATCAGTATAAACGTGGAGGTCACATGCATAGAAGACTAGCCTCTTCAGCGGGGTCGTCCCCGGCCCTTTCCTCGTCTCCTGTCCTTTCATCTAACCCGCAACCACAATATGCTGATGGACAATATGGACACGTTGGTCCTTCCTCCAACGCTCAAGAACATGTTATGGAACTTGGCCACATGCCAACTCAATCTCCTCCAGTTCCATCTCCTTTGGCTCCCTCTCCTTCCGTTCCACCTTATTATTCAGCGCAACATTCACATCATGACGGAAACGAAGGTGAAGAAGATAACCGATTCCTGATATGCCCATTTGGAGATTCGTAAGTACTTCAAATTTTTTTTTAGTATATGTAATATTTATGGCTTTCGATATGGATGTCAACTGAATTGTCGATGTTGTACAATATCCGTATGTTTACAAATTCACGGATGGTACGTTTGTTGTGAGGGAACTGAATAAAATAGTAAAAAATTATTGGATGGGGGAGTATGTTAATTATAGAAGTGTTCCACAAGAGGTGAAAGATTTGTGGTGGAATGAGTTCAAGGTAAGTTTTAGATATTCTATTTTCTTACCAACTAAGTTCGGTGTAATATATTGATGGTCAAGAATGATGTAAAGGGACCAGAACAGCTCTTTAGTTTTCGGTACTAAAGGGACCAGATATTTTCCCCGATATGAACTTAACAAAGTCTATCGCCGAATTGTCTGGTGCATGGTAATGGATATGTGACCATCATAATAACTTTCAGTTTTACTTGTATTGATTGCAGCGGAAGGTCAGGTGGGATGACCAGCAAGAGAATGAAGTGAGAAGAATTTTTCAGAAGAAAATCAGTGATCATATACGAAATGTGATGAATAGAGCGAAGAGCAGGAAAGTGAAACCGGTTTTCATTACAGCTGACAATTGGGCGGAGATTAACAGAATTTGGGAAACTGAGAAGAGTCAACAAATCAGTCAGCAGAATAAAAAGAATCGATCTTCTAGTTCTAGTGAAGGGTCGGCCACATATGCCGGGGGCTGTATCAACATTGGGGAGCATCGCAAACGACTGGTAAGTCTGTTAAATAAGTTATAAGTTAATTTAATTCAATTACTCATGTTTACATTTTGTAGGCACAAGAATTGGGGACGGAACCGACATTTGCAGCTACATTTGAACGCACGTTTCAAAAAAAAGATAAGACGTGGATTGGCAATCGAGCAAAATCTATTAAGGTATGTAAGGTTATACTTTGGCCTTTATGGAAACTAGAATGAAAACCGTGAATGCTTTTAATATTTATGGTAGATATATATATGAAATCATTTTATTTTCATCTATATTGTTAATGTAGGAAAAATATGATGAACTTTTAATGGGCAATGCTAGTGGTAGTGATGGTTCTGCAAGTGCGTCTGAGCCACCAGTTGACAATATGGCATTATGGGTGGAGGCAACGGGTGGGGTGAAAAAAGGAAAAATATTTGGGATGGGATCCTTGTCAAGGATGTTCATGCCGAATCATGCTGGAACTTCATCATCCAATGCGACTGGTCGAAGGAGGACACGACATGACGAGCAATTGACCCAAGAAGTGCACCAACTGAAAAATATACTTGTAGAGAAGGACGAAGAAATAAATGACTTGAAACAACAAATGAAAATCGTTATGCGACACCTCAACATTAATCGCGATGGGGTTCCTCCTGTACCTCCCGCCAATCCAGTAGGTGATGGTCACAATGATGAGCGACACAATGATGCTGACATTGATGATAATGATGATGATGATTTTCTCGGTCATTTCTAGTTAAAATTGCCAAAATCTGGGGTAAGCTTGCTTCACAATCTTTTATGACATAAGTGTAGTTTCACCCAATTTGTTCCTACCCTACAATTACTTTTTGTGCACAACTTTCTTACTGACAGGTTCAAGGATCTAATTTTTCCTATGTGACAGAAATACGGTTTACAAGGGTGAAAAAACTACAATGGATGTCAAAGTTGACTCATACTCATATGTAAGAACATTGATGTTCGTCCTAAAACGTTTTTTTATTAACCTTCTTACTTGTTTTTTTATACCTAGTTCCACATCCATGCATAAGCACTTCTTTTATATTCTTGACTGATTGAATATATTTATTTATGTATCTACATTTCATCAGGTGTCGACAAAAGTGACTGCTTTTGGTGTCCTGCCGAGTACCACAGCTGCCCAATCTTGTGTCTGGTTTGTCGATTTTTCGTTTTCTAAGCAGAATCTATGATTGTCCCGCCCTCCTATGAATGTTTTCAATGTATTATAAGATTGGATATCAAATATCATCGTGTCAGGCTTTGCAACTTTGCATATATCATTATTTTTTGCGGACTAGCATCTTTCCTTCAGTTACATTTTTCAATTATATGGCATTGTGTCTGGTTTGTTCGTTTTCTATTTCTGAAGCGGAATCTATGGTTTTCTCGTGTCCTTTGATTGTTTTCAATGTATTACATGATGTTCATTAATGCGTAGCAATTGATATGGACAAGATTTGATGGCCGAAATGCTGTAAAATTTGCGACGAATATTTACATACGAATTTTGCGACCATTACAGTTCGTGGCTAATTTGCGACGAATAAGTAGCGACGAATCAAGTTCGTGCCTAAGTTCCGTCCAATACATTTTGCAACGAATAAAGTTCGGGCCTAATTTTGCGACGGATTTTGCGACGAATAAAGTTCGTGGCTAATTTTGTGACAGATTTTGCGACGAAATTTGCCACGATTTTTGCGACGAATTTTGCGATGGATTTTGCGACGAATTTTGCCACGATTTTTGCGACCGATTTTTGCGACGGATTTTGCGACGGATTTTGCCACGGATTTTGCGACGAATTTTGCGACGGATTTTGTGACGAATTTTGCGACGGATTTTGCCACGAATTTTTTGCGACGAACTCTGCGACGGATAGTGTTCGTGGCTAATTTGCGACGAATTATTTGCGACGAATTTTGCGACGAATTATTTTTCCGTCGCAAAAATTTGCGACGACCTAGTAGCGACGGAATTTTTTCCGTCGCTAAATTCGTCGCAAAAATGATTTGCGACGGATTTTTGCGATTTTTTCGTCGCAAAATCCGTCGCAAATGACATGTTTTTTTGTAGTGTGAGTCTTCGTGATTCCCACTATATTAAACGATTTAAATTTAATTTAATATATTCGAGTACAACGAAATAACTTTTCCTGTTGAACACATCAATTGCATACTTTCCAAAAACAACAAACGTATAAAAAGAGAAAATTTGGATGCAAAAGATTATCCTCAAGGGGGCGTAGTTAATTGGGCATGCAAAGTGCTCTAGATCAGGGTCACCTACACAGGCCAAAAATCTGAACTTAATCGGTTCATGTTGCTTCGAGATGTTTCACGAATTCCCAATAGCAATATCTCAATGCCTACGTCCACGTATTATAAAACCAAAAAGAAAATAAGAGTAAGTAAGTAACAAAACCCAAAAATTTCAAAGGAATTAATGAGGCGGATGAAAAAGAAAAGAGAGAGATGCATATGGGAGAGTGATGGCTTTCCCTTGCTATGAACATGGAATAGAACAATGTGGGGGGGGGGGGGGGCGGTTGGGACTTGAGTAGTGTTAGGAAAGGGGAATTCAATGTCTCCTTGGAAAGAATAGATCTCATGGATGTATGTGATGACAACCACCACGTTCGATGTGGAAAAAGATGTTGTATAAAGTGAGCTTGATCCATTAAGTTCAGTCTATACCCTATTTGCTCATGGATTAGTTTGACTGGTACTCTTGACTTAGAACGTAATCAGGTGTCAATGAGCTGGCTATGGCCATAGATCGGAGGAACACGTGGTTGCCAAGATTGTTTTTGGAAACCTATGTTGCCTCACGAAGTAACATGCTTTTTCATTCATTGCACGTTGAGTGGAAGTAGTGGAAGGTCACTCTAGGGTTAGAGCATGTGGGATTATTCAAATTGGACCGACCATTATTATGATGATGGTTCGAATATGCTAAACACACTATTGAGTTCCAAGGGTTTTTCTTCTTTTTGGAAAAGAAAAGGAACTCTCTTTCTAATCATGCGGAGAATTTGGTTAACGAGTGTCTCGGAGACACTGATTAAATAACCTATTAAAGGAACTTTATAGTTTTCGATGCATTGGCTGCCATATTTCACCTCGTGTTTTGCAGAATCGATATTTTGAACATTAAGTTAGTTCAAATTAAGTATGTTTAATAAGAGACATCGGTACACTTTTTAATAAGACTTCGAAGAGAAACCGAATATAATTGTGATATGTGAGAGTGAGATAATGCATATCCTGAGGTGGTACATCCATGCGTAGATCTTTCCACGCACATAACTTAAGCATAGATCTTTCGCTAGGCTTAATCGCACCGCAAGTTTTGACTCAATTACGAGGTAAGGAGTCATGTAATACGGTCATTCGATGTAGCGTGTGACAGAGTCTATTTGCCACCCGTATCTAAATTTGTTCGTCCTCTTACGAGGTAAGGAGTCTTGTAATATGGGTGATTTCTATGTTTGCAAACCCTAGATCAAAAGATGAACAGTTTTTCTCCGATGAAGAATTGAGGAAAATATGACCGTAACGCGATTCGACTCTCAATAAAAAGGGAAATATACCTCCTTAAATAAATCCACAATCAATAAAATATGGTAGACTTGTTTTTTCTAGGATTAATACCATCAAATTTCCCAAACTTGTACACATGTGATAATTTTACTCCAAACTAATTTTTTGACCACCAAAAACCCCAAACTGGTACACATGTGATAAATTTACCCTCAATTTGTTTCCGTTAAATTTTACTATCAAATTGTTTTATTAATTGATACACAGCAGTTGACATATGTACTAGTTTTATGTTTTACCCTTCGCTTGTCACATGTGTACCAATTTGTGATTTTTTGTGATATTAATTCAATTTAATGGAAACTAACGGAGGGTAAATTAGTCACAAATATATCGGTTTGAGATTTTTAATGGTCAAAAAATTAGTTTGGGTAAATTTGTCAAATGTGTATCAATTTGAATTTTTTGATGGTCAAAAAATTTGTTTGAAGTAAAATTGCTACAGGAAAAATAATCATCGGATATGGCAACATATCAAAGCATAGTTAAAAGTAATAACATGGCTAGAATATCATAACAAATACATCCTCTAGTCAATTAGATATAAATAGGCACTCCCACTTCATTGCCACAGTGTCCACTGTTCCTGGCAAAGAAATAATCCCATTCTCTATTGCGATTCTCTCCATTTCTCTCACACATCGTGCCTCCTATCCACCCTCATTGCCCATCCGAGACCATCTTGAAGAAGAAAATCACAATCCAATGGCATGCATAGACACGTACAACTCCGACCAGCCGCAGTACAAGGGCGTGCCTATGAGCCCACGGATCTCCTTCTCCAACGACTTTGTCGACCTGAACCTCTCAACGAAGCAAGATGCAACGAGGAATCCTAGATCAGAAGCAGCAGCAGCCGCTTCAACAGACTTTGAGTTCTTCTCACCGTCGTCGTCATCGTCGTCGGTCGCAGGCTTCTCCATGATAAGCGCTGATGAGCTCTTCTTCAAGGGAAGGCTGTTGCCTCTCAAGAACGCGATATTCCCAAAGACGGCGACGGCGGTGGTGACTCTGCGGGATGAGCTTCTGACGAATGAGGATGAAGATGATGACAGTGCATTTGTGAAACCACCAAAGGGGTCAAGCACAAGGTGGAGGGGGATTCTGGGCCTGAAGAAGACGACCCACACTGCGTCCAAGAGATCGGTTGAGACAATCAGTGATGAGAAATTTGTTGAGTTTGAATTCAACAGTGATAAGTGTGATCTGGCCTCAGATGATCATAACACTATCGCTCCTGGCAAGGCATCACCGGTGAGTATAATTTTCTGCGTAAAATAAGGAAAATATTTTTGAGAAGTTTTACATGTGAAATTTATGTTCGTGCATCATGCAACATATAACACTTTGAAGATGGAGGAAACATATGGAATTTTGTGACATGAGAAATGAAACCTCATGAAAATGATATAAAGTGTCGTTACGCCAAGAACCGATGGATCTTGTTGGCCAGTGTATCGAGACTGTTGGTCGAGCCCTCCTGAAATCAGACTAATTACTGATCGAGAGTCATGTCTAATTAATGGTTTTCCGAACTCGATGCAGGAAGCGATGAATCATGGAGCGTCGGACCGCAGAGACACTGAGTTGGTATTGTAGGAGATTCAACCGGTGTGGTTGGGTTGCCTTGTGTTTTGGTGGTGTGATTCACTGCTCGTTGTGAAGTTAGTGTAAGTTCATGTTTGGACAAGATTCAAGATGTCAATGTTTGGATCATCCCGGTCGCATTAGCACTTTGAGGTGGTCTTTTCTTTTCTTTTTCCTCCATTTGTTTTGGGGCCTTAGTTTTCCTCTTCCACTTGAGTGGAGATGTGCCGATGTAAATTATCTCTTTATTTTGTCATTGAATGTGCAAATCTGATTACTGTGAAAAGCACAAGCTGTTAAAAATAGAAGGACTATGTTTGCCTCCGTTTCTGATCAGAGGAAAGATTTTTAGATTACAAAAATCAACGTCTTACATTGTAGGAAATGTACATTTCTATAAACCCACCAAACAGAGACTCGCCAGGGATGCAAGAAAATATGACCTGAAAAGATAAATATGCAAACAAAATAGTGAAAAACCAACAACGGAATGAAAAACAACGAAGAAAAATGAGGAGTCAATAAATACGCACCATTGATTACTCTTAGAATTAAGATATCAGAAATGGGATTAAGCGCAATAAATAGATTCGATTTCCCATGCCCCAACTAAACATAAATAATTTGCATACTCGATAACCCAATTAAAATTTTGACTCACGTCTTATTTTTTTAGTTGCTATTTCAAATTTTTGGGATTCACCGATCGTGTAAAAAGAAACCAAAAGTATGTATGAATGTTGAGATAGATCTATTACTGGGGGGAAAAAGACTGCGGACATTGATTAAGCTCGACATGAAAAAAAAAATAAAACTCCTTGTGTTGTGTTACTGATCAGGCGAGATAAAAATACCAAGTTGCAGGTAAAGAAGATCAATTTTGAATCGGCTTCTGATTCAGTCAAGGAATTGAAACTTGATGTGACAGCTGAGCCACGAGCTTGCTCCGTCTAGAAACCAAGGAGCAGCACATGCTCTCTTATCTTATGGTCAACAAGTGCTTTGATGCTCCCGACTCCAAGTCTACTTCAAATTAAAGAATCGCGCTCAATCCTCCCCAATTCCTGCCGCTTATTCTGTACATGTTTGTCATCAAGCAATCATACAAGCTCTGTAATCATGCAGTGTCGCCTGCAATTTTGGATTTATCCAGAAAATTATATTACGAACATCGCCAAAAAGAGACAACATACACGAGTTATTCTATTTATATTTCATTGTTTTTGTCCCGTTTGGGGACTTATTTTTCCACACTGTTTATCTATGAAACAGAAGTCTGGCGTTACGGGGGTAATGATATAGTCAGTCCTTAAAAATTTTTTAGTTATTCAATATCATCCTTGAATATTTTTTATTTCTTAAATGTGACCCCTTCTTCTACTTTTTTCCCAGAATTAGCTCAATCAAGCCCTTTTCTTGAAAAAACCTAGCCGTATTTGCTGACGAGGAGGTTAACACCGTTAAGTTGCCATTGAAGGTCCAAGTTGGCATCCATATCTTCCTCCAATTCGGGTTGGATGAATTTACTCCTTCCAACCTCTCACTGGTGGGTTTTTCTTAGGGTGAGTCGTCTAGGTTCTAGAGCAATTACCTTATTTTTGGAATCTGGTACGACCCTGTTTGATTCAGCATTCAAATGCTGCTTTGGGGCTCTAAAGGCCCTTGGGCAAATGCAAACTTGTTTGGCAATTTTTTTTGCAAGCTTTGAGGAGATGCAATTGCATCTCCAAAGCTCCCTAAGGGCCTTTGGCTGAATGCACCTCATGAGGTCCCTTGGGGAAATTGCATTTTCGGAATGCAATTGGCACTATTCATCCGTCACTGTTCATCGCGCCCAAGGAACCACACCGGAGGCCGCTGAGGGGTCCGGCGACCGCCGCCTGGGGGTCGGCCGACCTCCGGCGACCACCGCCTGGGGGTCGCCCGACCCCGGCGATCGCCGCCTGGGGCGCCCGACCCCCAGGTGGCGGTCCGAGGTCGCCGCATGACCCGCGACCACCGCCCGGGTCGCCCGGCCTCGAGCGGCACTCGGGTCGCGACCCAGATCTGGGTCGCGCGACCCGAGCATTGCGTGAGGTCGAGCGACCCCAGGCGGCGGTCGCCGGGGTCGGGCGACCCCCAAGCGGTGGTCGCCGAAGGTCGGCCGACCTCAGGCGAGGCTGGCCGGCGGCCGTTTTGGCCTGCTGGACAGTCGCTGGCGGTGGCTGGTTCAGGCCAAATTTTTTTTTTTTTAAATATTAGCAAAAGTCCTTTACAAAATTAAGATTTTACCAAATAGTATTTAGACCAAAGTTGTTTTCAAATGTGATTTTAAAAGACACGTTACCAAACACTACTTGCATTTCGGAAAACCCTTTTAACTCAAAGGTATTTGCATTTTGCCAAATGCATTCCCCCAAAGCCGAACCAAACAGGCCCTACTTACCTTGCGTACCTTGAAACCTACCTGTCAATCAGTTCTAGGGTCTACCTAGGAACTGGTGTTTCATTTTAGTTAAGCAAAATGAGAGTGGACGCAATAACAAAAATCACAATTTTTCAATAGCAACAGTCTATAAAAGATGAACATGCAAAATAAAATAAACAATAAAAAGTTCAAAACACGTAACCGCGGTTCATCAGTTCCTGGTTCAATATTGGTTTACTTTTTTTTGAACCGGTAACCGCAGGCACCGGAACCGGACCAGCTCCTATGGCTAGTTCAGTCCGGTTCCCAATTCTACTTACCCTTAGTTTTTCTCAAAATACTATCCTGTCAAAACATGCTGCTAAAGATATGACTGGTGACTTCTTTTTTGTGTAAGTTAGCAAATTGGTAACCTTATTGGTAAGTAAAACAAACAAAGGTTGATAATTTTACATAACAGTTTTAAAATTTAAATCATTGATAAGATAAATAGTTGGTAAATGATAAGATAAGTTCTTTTTCTCTCAGAGATAAGAGAAGTTGGTATTTGAAAAGAAAGCCTAATATAAATTTGTAACTAATTCGAATAGGAGTTGGTAACACAAAATTATTTGGTAATTAAATAAAAAAAAGTTGGTAATGACTTTAATAGAAGTTGGTAGTAATTTCTAAAACAAGTTGGCAACGCAGTCAAATAAAGTGGTAATAGGATATAAAAGTCGGTAAATTAAAATAAACAAATAATGTTGGTAATAAGCAACTTTGGCGAGACTTGGTAATACAAACTTAGTTGGTAATTAAGTGGAGACAACTGATAAGTTATTCAAATAAATGTTGGTAATTTTATATAATAGTTGAAATTAAAGCGTTGGTAAAGGCATATAAAAGTTTGTAAATGATTATGTCAGATATAAATGAAGTTAGTAATTAAAAAAAGAAGTAAATGTGGGTAACTGATTCAATTGAGTTTTTTTGGTAACACAAACTTTGTTGATAATTTAATCGAATCAAAGTTGGTAATCGCTCCAATTAAGATTGTTAACTTTTAAAATACAGTTAGTATATTTAGCAGGTTGATAAGTAAGATTTTGGTAACTCAATAGAATAGTTAGTAAATTTTAAAAAAAAACCAAATAAACATTTGTAAGCAATTCAAATGAGTGTTGGTAAACCCAAGCTATTTGATAATCTAATAGAAGAAAAGATGGTAAGTTACATAGGCAAATAAAGATAAGTAAATTCATACAACAGTTGATAACTTTAAGGTGTTTGTAATAGAGACCAATAAGAGTTGATAAATAACTTAAAATTTGAAATAAAACGTTGGTAAGTAACTCATCTGTGAATCAACTATTAAAAACTCGTCAGTTCGGTACTTTGATTGGAAAAAGGTGGATGACTTGCTCAAAGAATGATTAATAAATTTATGTAAAAGTTGGTAACTTTAAGATGTTAATAAAAAATACAAATAAAAGTTAGTAAAAGATAAGAACGGTCGATAACTTGTAAATTGTCGAAAAAAGTTACTGATTTCATAAAAATATTGTAAGTTACCTACAAGTATTGGTAAATTAGGTGACCCAATCACTTTATTCATCCACGGTGTTTTAACTAGGAGTGAGCAAGATGGACCGTCCAAACCGAAACCGGACCGGACCAACCGGTTTGGTCCAGTTCTCAGGAATATTCGTCCGGTTCCCGGTTCCTAAAAGTGGAACCGGTTTCTGGGCGGTCCGGTTCCCGGTTCTAGGGTGGGAAACGGACCGGACCGGACCGACCGGACCAGACCAATAAATATATATATTTTTCTAATTTTTTCATATATATATTTATTTACTTTTTAAAATTTTTGAAAAAAATAGAAACTATTTGCTTTTAAATCAAGTTGTCATCACGAAATGCTATCACCTATTCTGTAACACCTGCATTCAGAACTTAACAGAAACTTGTCCTCGCAAATGCCCATCCTGTGGAGTTAGTTTGGGGCCTAACGACGTCAAGCCTATTTATTTCTGACGCAGCATTAGGAGACTTGTGCCGCAAAGACTTCTGTAGTGAATGATCTGAAACCGCTTGAACACCCAAGAAGGGCATACCAGAAGTTTGCTTGTCACTTGTCTTGTTCTTTAGGCAAGTTCTTGTAGATATCTTTCTGACTGCTTATTGCTCATTCTTGCTGAGCACCATTACTTCTTTTGCTTCTTTGAGCACATTCACTTTTTATAATGGGGGATTAAATTCCCTCTTGCCTTTATCAATAAGTGATTGGTCCCATTGAAACCAGTCTATGGTCCCAAGACTAGCCGGTCTGGTCCTCGGTCCTAGAAACTGGGAACCGGTTCTCGGTTCTTGGGTTGGACCGGACCGGACCGGGAACCGCTCACCCACAGTTTTAACACTTACCAACTATTTCATAAATATACCAACACCGTGAAAAATCTACTTTCTTTTTAGAACAGAATGGTAGAATTGTCGTTCCTCAAGTGAACCATGACCATGTCGCCTTCATTAAACATCTTGTCTCTCCCAAGTCTGTCAGCTACAACACTAATACATAGCATTTAATTCGTCGAGCATCTTTTTCACCTGAGCTTGAGCATACTGAACTTGATCAGCCGTATTACTTGCCACCACACTTGTTCCATGACCCTTGGACAGTCGAACTAAGTGTAGTTGCTTAATTCTTCTCTGGGTCTTAACATGAGCGTTTCCTCGTCGTTGCCAGTTATTTTGGAGCATATCCTACTATACAGCAATACCACCTCCTCTGAGCTGAGAAGCGACAAGCTTACTTGCTTTTTTCTGGCACGTCCATCATCTCGAAAAAATTTGAGAATGTTAAGGATGTCATAAGTATTTGGAAGACCTATTTTCATGCAGTAATCTTCCCCTATGCTTCATGCTGCACGATAACTGCGGTTTTCTCCGTCTTTATCTCCCAAGTCTTCTTCTGAGACTCGGCATTCTATGTTGGCGGGGTGGATCTCTTTGATTACCGAGTCAATCTGGTACTCAACTTTCACCTTGCATCGGATTACATCCATGACTATTGAAGAACTTTTCAGTTTATCTTTATCTCCACTGTCAACCTCGCTGGTGTGTGTTATCGTTGATTTGCAGGACTGTGTCATTTGATAGGTGGGGGACGAGCTTATCTCCAGCTCGGTTGTCTCTATCTTCTTTGAGAACCATGTTGGCGCCCAAAGCTAATGGTGAGCATGTCGCGGATCTCTTGGACTTTGTGGGTCACACTCTCTCCTCTTGTTTCTGCAATGCCGCCCAAAGAGCCTGACCCCGCATTCACCGTTGTTAGGATGGTTGCCTACGCAGTTGTTAGGTTGGCTGCCATTGTCATTGCCGCCACCAGCACGGCTACCATCGTTGCCTGACATCATCAAACTGCTAGCAAGGGTCTGATGTCACACTGGTAAAAAAGCGAGACGAACTATAATTAATCTAACAAAGTAATCTTATGTCTTCAAGTAACAGAAAATCTGGCTCGCCACTGAGATATGTATAAACTGAAACTTTATCCTTTTGGAAGTTAATAATTGAAGAAAAGACACCAACAGGCCTAAATTTCATGACCAAGTAATGTTGGGGAAATATGCTCCTCCGAATTTGTAGAAGAAAAGAAACTTCAACTTCAAACGGGATGAATAATAAAGTCAAACTTTAAGGCGTGATATCACTTTCTTTAAGAAATTATTTGCCCCACAATATTGCTAATGGTTACCAGCAAAAATCCTCCAGGATATAACAAAGTCTCAATGAGAATAACAGATAGCAATTCTAGTATTTTTCGCGTTTTCCGGTGTTCGGGGGCGGAAAATGTTTTCCACCTCAAATCCTTCATTGTTTTGAGGAAAATGATTTCTTCTTTTCACAAAGGCTCCGTTCGTTTGGCGGAAAATATTCTCCCGGAAAATATTCTCCAGGTTTTCCGGTGTTCGGGGGGCGGAAAACGTTTTCCGCGGGAAAATATTTTCCTTCCCCCCTCACAAAATAGCCTAAGTCTACGGAAAATGACTTCCGCTTCTTCAAAAGCGGAAATCATTTTCCGGAGCTTCTTCTTCTTCTTCTTCTTCTTCACTAACGTCGCCAGCCGCCGCCGCCGCCGCCGGTCGCCGGCCGCCGCCGCCGCCGATCCCGACCGCCGCCGATCGCCGGTCGCCGCCGCCGCCGGCCGCCGGACGCCGCTGCCGATCGCCAGCGAAAAATATTTTCCGAAACTTTTTTATATTGGTCGCCGAACACCGAAAAATTATGTTCTGGGAAAACATTTTCCAAGAAAATAACTTCCGGGAAAATATTTTCCAAAAAGAGAATATTTTCCGCCAAACGAACGGAGCCTGAGAGGAAATCATTTTCCCCTAAATTGAAGGCAAAATTGCCCATGGGAGGGAAAATGTTTTCCGTAGGAGAGGAAGTTGATCGCCGGTCACCACCGTTGGCCGCCGGTCGCCGCCCGCCCGCCCGCCGCCGCCATCGACCGCCCGCCGCCGGTCGCTGATCGCCCGCCCGTTGCCGGCTGACGGCCGCGGTCACCCGTCTCCGCCGCCGCCCGCTTGCCGCCGGTTGCCGGCTGCCGCCGCAGCCGCCGGCCCCCCACCGCGGCCGCCGGCCGCAGCCGACCACCCGCCGCCGGCCACCCGCCGCCGCCGCCACCCGCCGCCGCGGTCGCGGTGAAAAATATTTTCCGAAACTTTTTCATATTGGTCGCCGAACACCGGAAATTTATGTTCCGGGAAAACATTTTCCAGGAAAATAACTTCCGGGAAAATATTTTCCAAAAGGAGAATATTTTCCGCCAAACGAACGGAGCCTTAATGAACAAAAACGTTGAAATATTTATACATTGAACAAACACAACTTTTTGAATGTGAAGAAGTTATGTACGAACAGACATGACTTTCCAAAGGTTAAGAAGTTATGTCCGAATAGACACAACCTTCCAGTGGTTGTAAAAGCGCATAATAACCGTTAGGCAAAAAATAATAAATTCGAAATTAAATTATTAAAAAATAACCGCCACTTTATTGCGAACAGTCACATTGTTTCAATATAACAAAACAGTTATTTTATAATAATAAATTCGAAATTTAATAAATAAATAAAAATGATCGTTGATTAGTGTCAAATCTCGTCCACGTGCGCACTCACATCCTTTCGTTATGGGACAAGGCACCTCGTTGTTTGTTTTACAAACAAACTACCAACAATCCCCAACTTTGTTTGTAAAACAAAATTGAAATAAAACGTTAAAAATATACAGCCAAAATTTCCGTGAGATTAATATACTTACGTAAAGGTCTCTTTCGAGTTAAACCTTTACTTAGTACAAGTACCTCAAAACTCTATCAAAGTGACAAGTAGCTCGGCTTTAAACCTGTACTTTTAAATAATAGAATCGGACATACCACACATATAATAACCTCTTGTTTCAGCGAGAAGTTCTATATTACTCAGCACTATTATGGCCCTATGCTTGTACCTGTTTCATGAGCTCTCTAGAAAGTAACCCCAACTTTCATAAAAAGCGGCACCACTTCTAAGCTCATATAGGTGACGTATCTTTCATGTGTTTCTATTACTGATAACACATTTGAACCATACTTCATTCAGAATTAATTCAACCTCCAAACGTAACAAACGATACTGACTTCTCATGTCCGGGCTCATGTCAGTATCAAACAATCACTTCAGTAACTTGTTTTTACCCATTAAACCTTGTAACTAGTGATGTTCTAGAAAAAGGTCGAGTTATCATTACTGGTGATTTTAATTAAAGGGTTTCAGGCCCGTTTCTTGTGAGGTCATATTTACCATGTCTCTTGGTAAAGTCTTTGTCAAGGAATCAGCTAGATTATTGCTTGACCTCATGTAGACAATTGTTACTATACCATCTTAAATCAGTTGTCTCACATACTCGTGTCTTAGACTAATATGTCTAGACTTATCATTATAAGTGTTATTATAAGCTCTTGCCAAAATAGCCTAACTATCACAATGCATAGAAATATGAGGCATAGGACTAGGTCATAATTTGATATCCAACAACAAATTCCTAATCCATTCAACCTCTTTCTTAGTTGCTGCTAAAGTATTGATTCAAATTCCATAGTTGAGTGAGTTATACACATTTGTTTCTTGCTCGTCCAAGAAACAACACAGCCATCAAATGTGAAAATCCATCTAATAGTGGATTGTTTATCACCCACACTTGTAATCCAATTAGTATCGGTGTATCCTCCTAATACAACCGAATAATTATTATAGAACAATCCCAAATTTGTTTTTTGGTTAAAACAATCCCAAATTTTAGTTCTCTATAATAACAAAAAATTCGGGTAATAGCTTTCCAATGTTCTATACTTGGATTACAAATATATGTACTCAACTTACATACGGAATAAGCAATATCAGGTCTAATACAATGCATCGCATACATTAAAGACCCTATAGCACTCACATTAAAGACCCTCTATCAAGAATCAAATGGAGTACTCATTTCTTTGATTGAAACCAAGATGTTCAAATTTATTCAACATTTTTTCAATGTAATCACATTGGCTCAAAGAATAACCCCAACTATGTTTTTAACTTTAATACCTAAAATAGTATCCGCTTCACCTAAATTTTTCACTTTAAAAATGAAAGTCAGATACTTGTTAATCTCAATGACTCCAGTCATATTGGTTCCAAATATAAGCATATCGTTAATGTATAAGCACACTAAAATATCATGAAAAGAAGAAAAGTAACTTGCACATGCATTCCTTTTATTTCAAGGCCTTAGTGTCCTTTGAATCAATAGTGCTAAAAACATTTAGAAAATGGTTAGCATAATAGAATCAGATGTCTTGTTGATGAAAAGTTGATGAAAGTCATGCACACATGTCTTGGAAGCTCGGCACAACTATAGTTTGTTGCACCAGGAGACATCCAGAGACAGTAAGCCACCATAAGTACCTCCAATAATCACCGTCTTCCACTCTATTACAGAATGAAGAGTCTCAGATGACTAAGGCTAACATCAAATATAGCCATATGACCACTTGCAGCACAAGCTGGGCAGTCTTAGGCACAAGATCAGCTAGACATCATCATCATGGCCCTCCAAATGACCAAACGGCTGATATGAATAAATAAGCCAAATGGATCTTCTATCTTTTCATGAAGCATCGTGAAACGAATTTATGGCTTACCTCGTTTCTTATGATATTAAATTTATGAGAGACTCAAAAACAAGCTAACCTTTTTTCACAATCCAAGCATGATTACATGCATTCAAGACTCCAACAAAGGTGATCGCATCTGGTTGTAACCCTGCTTCCTTCGTCTTATTTAACGGCACAAAGGCATCTCTTCCCGGCCATGTCACGCATAGCCAGACACCATAGAGAGAATAAAACCTTATCATAGTGTTCTGTATGAACACTTCCTGATCCAACAGGTCACAGACAATTCAAAACTACTTGCCTTGTAGTTTGTACTAGATAGTATGTCGATCATCGCGTTATAAGGCTGAGGCTCGTGTTCATAATCTTCCTGGTGCCCCGCCCACATGAAGAACCGGAAGGCTATCTTCTCCCCATATCAAAACCTTATCGGCATCGCTATCGAAACCATCGTCCTCGATGCCACAACCGTCTTTGGGTCGCCCCAACGAGACAACATCCATGCAAAAACAACCGCAGAGCAACCCTGGCCGCGGAAGCCGAGCGCCGTAGGGGAAACAGGAATTCGTCGAAACTCCAACAAGACGTGGACAGCCCCCACTATATTCAATGCAAAGACCCAAGATTCGGAATTTGTAAGTACAACACCGAGCGACTCAATAGGCGGAAATAGATTGTACTCCCGAGTGAGATTGCGACAACAGTGGCCGTATCTATGCATTCAAAATCAAATCTTCATATTGATAATGTATTGGTCATTAAGCACCATCCGCCGAGGTCGTTGCCTGTCGTCTTTTTCTGATCACAACGTTGTCCATAACTTCATCTGATGATCGCTACATCACGGGCTCGAAACGTGTTGTTGTTGCTCGACCAACTAAATGCAAAAAAAATGGGCAGTCCTCTTTCTTGGGGTTGACATGAGAGGGATCGTGTCTCTCCAGTGCTTGTCGCCTTCTTGTCAAGACCATAGGCAATGGCTACTGCAGTCGGTTCATTGAAAATACTCATGACATTGAGGCTAGCAATGACACCGGCATCCTTAGTGGCCTACCTTTGGGAGTTATTGAAGTAGGTAAGGACTACGACAACGGCATTCTTGATAGTCGTACCAAGGCATGCCTCAGCGATCTCACGCATCTCCGTGAGGATCATGGATGAGATTTCCTCCATAGCAAAGTGCTTCTCTTCGCCCTTGTAATTGACGACAACCATGGGCTCGGATGGAGGGAGCAATTTCTTGCTCGGATTAGCGAGTGATTTGGAACTGCAATTTGCTCTTGCGCTCTTCGCGCAATGTTGATAGCGGGGCCATGGTTGCAGTTGTTGGTCCAACGAGCAAAATTGTTGCCATGAAAACATCCGGTTTCATCATGTTTTGATTCATGACTTTGATTGACTCTAACTCTATTGTTGCAAAATAATTCCTTAAAATTGTTGGGGAAATATGCTCCTCCGAATTTGTAGAAGAAAAGAAATTTCAACTTTAAACGGGATGAACAATGAAGTAAGACTTTGAAGCGTGATATCACTTTCTTTAAGGAATTATTTGCCCCACAACGTTGCTAATGGTTACCAGCAAAAATCCTTCAGGATACAACAAAGTCTCAATGAGAATACCAGATAGCAATTCTGGTATTTCTCCGGGGTCTCTCAAAGGAAACAATTAGAAAATATGGCTGTATATCTCTTGGAAGAAATGAAAAATTGTTGTTCTTAATGAACAAAAACGTTGAAATATTTATACGTTGAACAAACACAACCTTTTGAATGTGAAGAAGTTATGTACGAACAGACACGACTTTCCAAAGGTTAAGAAGTTATGTCCAAATAGACACAACCTTCCAAAGGTTGTAAAAGTGCCTAATAACCGTTAGGAAAAAAATAATAAATTCGAAATTAAATTATTAAAAAATAACCGCCACTCTATTGCGAACAGTCACACTGTTTCAATATGACAAAACAGTTATTTTATAATAATAAATTCGAAATTTAATAAATAAATAAAAATGATCGTTGATTAGTGCCAAATCTCGTCCACGTGCGCACTCACATCCTTTCGATGTGGTACAAGGCACCTCGTTGTTTGTTTTACAAACAAACTACCAACAAGTAAAAGTTCAAAAAGGAAACTAGATTATGTGTATATCCTATTCAATTATAAGGATAACAAATCCTAAAATAAAGGTAGCAATACTATTCATATAAAGCAAAAACATAATAACAACTAAATTAACTACATCTTCTTTGATTGGATAAGATCTATCCTCTTCAATAAATCTTTTGTTGCTTGTTCAATGTCGAAATCAGTCCATTATGGATTAATCATTGTGGACATTTAAGTTGCTCTCATGTCTTGACTAAAAAAAGAACATTATAGTTTGCTCTTATGATCTGTTTTTCTTTTTCTGAAAAAACTGAGTTTTTAATTATCTCAAGAAAAAGAAAAGGAAAGGCATCTCTGAGTGGAGTGTTAGTGGACATGTATATGTGGGCTCTCGTGCTCTGAAAATCCGATGAGCAACTTTATACTATTTCTAAGGAATGAACTTGTGGTCAGTATAATCCTTCACTCATGCCTTTTCAAGTTCTCCCGTAAACTTCTCCATAATAACACCACGCAAAATTGCGAACTGATCGAGAAAATGCCTAAACTAGAGTGTACCTCTCTGTATCAGGAGCGAATTGTCAATAGATGAGACAGAGAAAGTGACCCTGAAAACTTGTTACCATCCATTCCATTTTGGATCATTTTATAATCTGATTCTCTCCTCAGTGGTGCTTTCAAGATCCCGGTGGCTAATTTTTGTATTGCAGTTTGTATTTCTTTGTCGAGAGCATGAATATGTCACCTTCGCTTAAGTGCTGGCTAAAGATTCTCTACGTTGTGTTTGCCTTCCTCTCAGCTTTCTTTCTGGGTGCTCTCAAAGGTCCTCCATGTACCAATTGTCAGCATTTGATTTTCTTTTTCTATTTTCCGCTGTCTCGTGCATAAATTTAGCATTTCTCCGTATTTTATCACTTCAACTGATTTTTTTTTCTTTTTTGCAGCTGTTGTGGTGGGTCCGTTTGCTTGTTTGATTGTGACATTGGGGAATGCTGGGGTGATTTTAGGGTTGTTCCCTGCACATGTTGCCTGGACAGTCCACACACTCGTAAAGTAATTATGTCCATAAATTGCATATAAGCACTAGTATTGATGCTCACTTGTCCTATTCTATCATATTCTATGATATGTTATTTATCTGTCCTTGATGATTATATTGCAGGATCAATGGACTTGATGGTCCTCTTAAAGGAGCCATCCTTCTGGGTCTACCTGCTTTGTTTGGAATATGGTCGGTTTTGAGTTTAGTCGGGACTGTTCTGGTTGTTTTGGCTATCATTTTTTGGCGCCCTGGATCCTGTCTTTCACGGCCTTTAGACACGAGGATGAATCGAAGAAATTCCTCCACTGCGTTAAAGTGAAACTTTTACTCGGAGCTTACTCTTGTCTGGAATTGGGAACTTAATGTTAATGCCAACTCTGATAACACACTCTTGGTTCTTTCCTTTACTATTATCTCTTTTGATCTCCTAGAATGGGACATGGGATACGATAAAAGGAAGTCGTACTATGGTTCAAGATTTCATGGACATTTGTTGTCACTCCTATCCGACTTATTTGAAGGAGCTACATGAATCTGCGGCTACACATCAGGTGCAGACTTTTAGGTAGTTTTACAGTGAATATTCAGTTTGCTCTTTTTGTTGCTTTGTCTGAAAGATTGTTGGGCTTCATGTTCATTGCCCATAGTAATAGGTGCACCGAACATTTATATAAACTTCTTGTGCCTATAGTTCAATTTAATGATTGAAGTTGATGAAATATGGGGGTGATGATCCAGGCAGCTCAATGAACCATAATGACATGTTTAGTTAATGATTATGGTAATAACCAAAGTCGGCAAAGTTGTAGGTTCACCGAGTTCCACATAGTCTGAAAGCAGTCATTTACGAAGCAACTAAATTTACCAACTTCTATCTCTCTCTTTTTTGGTTTTGTAGATTAGTGCCTTTTGCTGGATGTATCCTGGTAAGACTGAAGGTGCAAATCGTGCATGTCCCACTTTACACCGCTATTATGGTCATCAAGAATCTGTACAAGCTATTCAAGGGCTATTTCGCCTGATACACGATCTTATCAGTCGAGAGGGTCCATTTCTCAAAACGGCTTACATTCCGATTGCCGGTTTGACGATTCTCATGTGCCCCATTGCTGCAGCTTTGAGCATTTTTGCAGCTGCATTTTCGAGCTGCTTTAAAGGACTATATGGATCAGTCATCGTGTATCAGGTTTTCCCCCTACTTCACAGTTCATTTTCTTTTTCATCAGTACCATTTTTGTAAAAAACTAGACTCCAACCCCGTGGAATTTCGTGGAGGCAGGAAAGATCTTTTCGGAGAGGCATAGCTTATGTCAATGCGATGGTTGCTGAATTCGATGAGTACATGAATGACTGTCTGTATCTTCAAGAGGGAACTATACTTCCAAAGTAAATAAGTCGGACCCTTCAATCCTAATGTCACAAGTGCAACGTTGTAGCATTTCCCTTGTCGACCACTTAATTTTGGAGGTTTTGACAAAACATAAACGTTTCCCACAGCCAGGCCTTCATACAGAAAGCAAAAGGCTTCTTAACCATCCGAGCTGTCAGTTGGAGGAAATCATGTAGATAGAGGCAAAAGCGCCTCTGCATATGAAGAAGCACCGGCGATGCTTGTGCCTTAGCTTAGCTCAGTCAAGATCAGTGAGGAAGACAATACAAGAAAGCCAGATGGTGCAGGTGTATAAGGTTCTTTGGGGTCCAATTTAATGGTGGCCAGTAAGATGAATTTAGATTATTATGAACTTGCTGAAAATCACTAGTCCATACAACTTTCCCACTTTTTGACAACTTTGGGGGAAAATGATCAAGTCCCACAAAACGATAGGCAAAGATTCTGAGCGAACAGATCAAGGTCATGAGATTGGAAGAGAGTGAGGTGAGATTCTTAGAGAGAAAGTAGTTCTTTTTGGGAGCAATAAAGCCCGTATGGATAGGTGGAAGAATGGTGGAGTCGAGTCTCAAGATACTTTCAGAGCTGCTCAGATACAGGGTATTAGCAGAAGGTACTTCTTTAGTAAACCGGTAAATTTCCTGCTAAAAGTTTGAAGAACAATCAATGCTTCTGTAATCGTTTCGGCTGGGATATTATGTTCCATGCATCTTCTTCATGGTACATGTTGATTGTCAACTGCTTGAACTGTGAGTTCGATGGTATGTGATCAAATCCTCATAAGAACCAGAATTTCTTTGGGTGTCTTCTTATGTCTCCTGAAGATTATCCACTTTGGTTGCAATAGCAGATTCTAGTTTTGTTTTGTCTTCAAATAAAATAAAGGGTCTTGATTGTCTGAAACACATGAAGAAGACACTTCCATTCCAAATCCAATGACATTGAAGTACATGCTTGGAGATTTAGCGGACTGATCATTCCTTTTCGTGTCATTCTTTGCCTAAATGACCACCGGAGAATAGCTAGGGTGCAAGCGCTATAATACCCACTTTGTGCTAAGAATTGTCGCATTTACAGTTCACCGTGGACTGATTTACCATATTGATGGTTGGATTTTACACAAAATTTTGGCGGGATTATAGGAATCATAAGAAGTAAATCGAAGTTATCGACCTACAGAAGGAAATACCGTCAGGTGGTCAAGGCTTTAGTCACATATTCTGCAGAGAAAGGGTTCCAGTAGCCATATTACAGTCGGATCGGGTGTCCGCCTAGAAGACGCCTTAGTGTAAATTAAGGTGGGCCATTTCGATTTTTATTGAAGTTAGCAAATGAACAAACTATGCAGATGTTAATGAAATATTTGGAGAAGAGTGGTCTTCCCATGAAAATGTTAGTCATGTTCATCCGGTGATGACACAGTAGTTCAGATGCATGAACCCAAGGGCAAAATACATACAAACTGGTTCTACATTTGTACAATGCCAATTTCACTCTCTTTTTTCCCTTCTTGAGCTTTATTTCCGCGAGGCTTGAGGCTTGCGCAGATGAAGGGTCATAAATAACTTGGAATATGCATGATATCCACCTCTATTTACCTATCTTTTTAGTAAAAATGACACAAATAGTCCATGAACTTTGGCCCAATATGCAATGTGGTCCCTGAACTTTTAATTTGTTCAATCTGGTTTCTGAAATTTCAATACATGTTCAATTTAGTTCCTGAACTATATGAAAATGTTCAATATAGTTCTTCCATTAATTCAAATTCAAGGACTAAATTGAACACATACCGAAAATTCAGGAACCACATTGAACAAATTAACAGTTCATGGACCACATTAAATATTAGGCTAAAGTTCAAGGACTACATTGAACAAATTAAAAATCCACGGACTACATTGCTTATTTAGCCAAAGTTAAAGGGTTGTTTGTGTCATTATCCCGTACTTTTATTTAAAATAGGTGACTTTTTCTTGAGTGAGTCCCTTATCTCAATTTTCAAAGTGACTTGATAAATATTCACTTTTTATTTATTTTAAATGGCCTCAAAGTGCCATTCAACAGTTTAATAACAAGATGCATCCAAGAAAACATCTGCCAGTTTTATTTCTGAAATACATTTTTTTTCTTTTTGCTAGTAGTGGATTTCGAACTCCTCCAATTCTCCCTCCCAGTGGTTGCAATATTTAAAAACTCATTTTCTCTTAACTCATATTCCAGTTGTATATAAATACTCAGGATCCATTTGTTTGAAAGAAAATGATTTTTTAGGATAATATTTTCATTAATTTCCGGTGTTAAGCATAGAAAAATAATCCTAGTGAAGAAAATTGTTTTTCATATTGAAGAGAATTACCACTCAAGATTGGGAAGAATTAACACCCAGTTTCTACTTGTGGTAGATTGTTGTAATTACTTTATTAGAAAATATGAATGCAGTGACGAAGTTGCACATTTCCATTTAGATAGACTAAACCATTCACATATAAAAACAACAGCGAACCCCAAACAAGACTTTTAAAGACTCTCAAGCTCATACATTTTTTTTTTGTTGAGATCCATTTTATTTATCAAATAACCCAAATCTTACATTGATACATCCATTGCGCGCTTGCTCGCCGAACCAAAATTATCGTCTTAGCGACGAGAAGGACGAGAACTAATTTCACTGTCCTTATTTTCCCTTTGCAATCTTGCCCAGAAAAAAGCACAATAGGAAAAAAAAAAAAAACAATTCTACTAATTCATGTTCAAATCTTTATTCACCATAATGTTTATGAATCCTAAACACATGAAGACTGTACATGACAAAAGGGAAACAACAGAATAAACCCTAGCCAAACATGAGAGAGATAATTCCCAAAATGACCAGTCAAATTATTCCGAAATTAACCAAAAATTAACCAAATTAGAACATCACCAATGCCTTGCTTGCTTAATTCTCCTTTCACTCATCATTCAGTCTTCAAGGCTTCATTCAATCTGATCCACTCGTACCGTCCTCCCATTGGCTCGTCCTTGACAAAATCATAATTATACCTAATACCCACAAAAAAAAAATCCAGCAAATTTTAATTTGAGCATTTTCAAACCCAAAAAATATAATGAGAGCTGTTTCTTAGTAAGACTCACTTGTCCATGTAATACTGCACGAGCTTGCCCTCCATGGCCACGAAGAACTCTTCGATCTCCGACACGGCCGCAGCCCTTGGCTTGTCGTGTGCCGCCTCCTCTGGTTTGCTCCGGTGAACGTCCATGTCTTCTGCCGGCACCAGCAGCTCTCAAGGAGTGGAGTCAATGGAATTCAAAAAGCAGTTGATACATCAGTATATATAGTTTCCCCAGCACACAACACAATCAGATTTCAAAACGGGCAAAAACAAAATTTGAATGAAGAGGCCTCCGTTTCTTTCTCTATTTTTCACCCTTTTGAAATTCGAATTTAAATAACCGTAGGAGGCGTCAAATACGGAGAGGGGCTCGTCTCATCAATTGCTTCACGCACAAGAAGCTAGAGGGATTCGCTTTCCATCAGTCTCAGCTGATGTTTCCGCTTCATCATGTCGCATGTACACTAGGTAATTAATGCCGTTCTAGAGCAGAAAAATTCAAAAAGGTCAAGAATACATCAATGACTGGCCACCCCCCGGCGGAGCCACGGCTCGAGTGCCGAAGACCATCTGCTGCCGCAGCTGAGGAGGGAAAGCTCTCAGGCGGCAGTGCAGTGACCGCCGTGAAGCGAAGGGACTAAGTTTAAGCACTCCAAACGCATGAGGACCACAAGCATAGTTTGCTCTTGAGGCTTGGATAAGTAGGCTTCACGTGTTAATCGCCGATGTTGACTCAACAATTTTTGCGAAGATGGTTGGATTTAAATTATCGATGGAGAATAGTTTAAGGACTAGATTTCTAATCAAATGAAGCATATAGACCTAAATTCTCCAAACTGTAGGATTATAATGTGATTTCCCCTTATGAAGCAAGTTAAGTGGTCATACTAGTGAAGTTTCAGAGGGAAGAACGTGGGAATTTGATGGCGATGGACCATAAGTCATGACAAAATTTGGTTACAATGGATATAAATTGGGAAAATTGTTCAAAAACCTATTGCACTTTTGCCAACTTAATCCTAAATATTTTAATTTTGCCAATTGAATCATAAACCTTTTCACAATTTGCCAATTGAATTCATCCGGTCAATTTTAGCCAAATTTTGCTTATGTGGACACCGGCCTTCCCATGTGGCATGGCCAGTGTGTGGTCAGCGTTGACGTGGATAATTTTTAATAAATTTTCATTTTTTAATAATTTTTTAATTTTCTTCCTTCTTTTTTTTTTTTTACCTCTAGCCGGCGAGGTCCCTGACCATAGGCAAGGGCAGGCGACCCTCGCTTGGGCTGGGCGAGGGCATCGCGGCTTGCCTATGGCCAATGAGGGCTTGCCCGTGGCCGACAAGGTCCTCGATGCCCTCACCTAGCCGCTTGTGGCCGGTGACCTCGCCGACGAGAGGTTTATTAAAAAAACAAAGAAAAAGAAAAGTAAAAGAAATGAAAGAAAGGAAAAATAAAAGAAGCAAATAAAAAATTTCGATAAAATATTATTAAAAATTGTCTACGTCAGTAAAATCCGTCCAAAATTAGTCGGATGGACTCAATTGATAAAATGTAAAAAGGTTTAGGACTTAATTGGTAAAAGTTTGATGACTTTTTGAACAATTTTAACAACATAATTTACTAGTAATACATTTGAATGACACGAAAAGTTTCAAGAACCAATATTTAGGCATAGTAAATTCTTTTGATGATAATTGTCCCCCAAATTAATTATATTTTCGAAATATTAGGCAAAAAAAAGATCAAATGACTTCAAATACTAATGAAGGCTCTGTTCATAAAATTCTGCACGTGTCAACGAACGTGTTGAACAAGTAATACAATGATGAGAAGAGTATCGTCCCACAGAGATTGATAATAATAAATCAATTAGATATTAAAAATAGACTAATTCTAAAATTTATCTAACATATCAAAATAGAATTGAGAATAAATAAAAATTGAAAATTTTTAAAAACAAAATTTTATAAACTAAAGGCAGATAATGAATTAGATAAAATATGTTAGAGCATCCGATTTTACCATAACCACTAGATACGAATTTCGGATCATTATGCATACAAGAACAATATCAAACATGTGATAGCGAAATTTCCTAGTCTATTTACTATCCTATCTCTAGGTATAGCAAATCTACTCAGTTTATCAATTCATTATATCTCCATGTTAATTTAAATAAACATAAGTGCATTAAAATCTGTGAATATTCCCGATTTACAATGAATCTTTTGGACCACCTTATCACCGAAAGCTACACAAATAACATGGTATATTTCTATCCACATTTAATTTATGGTTATATATTATAAGGAGCAATTACATATTATCACTTCTCAGTCTCAAACATGCATATCAGATCATTCAAGTGGTGGCCAGTCACATAAATGCATTAAGCACAATAATATATAACTCACATTAATGAAATTACTTGCAAAGCATAAAAACATGAAATTCATATCATCATGGTTAGGCTACACGTAGCTCTAACAAAGAAAATTAGAACATAATAGAAGAAGAAATGAAAATATAAATTAAACCAAACATCTTGAATCAAAGAACAAGAATTCTATCACCACTTTTGTCTTCTCTTCAAAATACTTGAAAACTCTCAAAACATTGAAAACAAAAACGATCTCCAAAAAAACTCGTTGTTCCCCCAAGTTATTCTATTTATATGATAATATCCAAGACTCCTCTCACAAGGCAATTGTTTCTATTTTGGATAAAATTAGGGAATAAATTGCAGAATTCCCAATGTGATATCCACCTTCTAACTCTTTTCTGGGTCGCATATTCCTTTCCCTCTTTTTGCCATATTTTCCTTATTTTCTCCATATCTCAATATTCTGCAAAAACAAGGAAAAATTAAGTAAATAAAAGGAAATCCAAATATATTCTAACAAATATTGCATTATTTATTGCCTAGAGTAGATAAAATAACTCTATTTTTATAGAGTTATCAAACCCCCAAACTTAACATTTTGCTAGTACTTGAGCAAAAGCAAGATATAAAACATACTCAAGCTAACAACCCCCTCCATGACTTCCTTCCATAATTGTTCGAAATCACAATTCAAAGAAAAACACAAATTTCATCCAAACATTGAAATAGATTAATAAGTTAAAACCAATTGTGACATTCCGAATTTCGACCTATTTTTGGGATTTATAAAACGTGTAATTCGTCAGTGTGCATATAGTAAAATCTCGCCCGGGAACTGATCACTCTCGGTTATTGTTTTTAAAATTGAGATTTCGCTAGAATCGCATTCGATCGAATTTGGCCGTCATTTAGAGCTCGAACTTTGGTGTCGAATTTTCGGAGTTTCATGACGAATTAAATTGGACGATGTCGATATTATTGTGGTCAGCCTCGAGTTTGCCTAAATTAGTCGGAAAGTGAAAATTTGGACCGGGTACGGATTTTGACCGGTAGACCTCCCTCTAGGTTTATTTTATTTAGTATCCGTTGGTTTTTCCTTGATTTATAATTAGAATTTTTAGTGAGCCGTTAGATTGTTTTCGGGTTCGAACGTGGATCGTTGGATCGCGATAATTACCGTTGACTCTCTCTCTCTCCCTCTCTCTCTCTCCTCTCCTCCTTTCCCGCCGAACACCCCACGCTTGCTGACCCTCATGTGCTGCTTCTTCCTCAGCATGATTACTTCTCACTGCTGACTTTGCTTCTTGCTTGCTTCTTCTTCTCTTTCGCGCTTCTTCTTCACTTCATTGCTGCTGTTTTCTTCTTCATTTTGCTTCTTTGCTTCTTGCTTTTCTTGCTGCCGCTCACCAGACCGACCAGCTCCCTTGCTCAGCCACCCTCGCCACCGTGAGTGCCGGCGCTCGCCCGTCCGGCCTCGTGAGCTCACGGCTCACCGCCGGAGTTGCTCTGCCTCTTCTTCTTGGTTTGCTTGCTTAGGATTCCTAGTAAGTGGCTTCCTAACCCTTGACTAGGATAAGGGGTGACTAATGGACATGTTAGAGATGGTTTAAGGACTGTGGATAGTTGGATTAGTGGCTGGTTGTGCTTGGTTTGCTTGGTGGTGCTTGTTGGTTAACTTTCGGTAAGGTTGCTGCTGTGTCGCTGGATTTTGCTATTTTTACTGTGACTTGTGTGGGCCGAATTTGAGGAAGTGTTCTTCATAAAAGTTGTTCATAACATATTTAATTTTGACATATATTAAATCTGGAATTTTTGGAGATCATTTAGTGCCATTCGTAAGTCCATCTTTTGACCGAAATAAGTCTGCCGGAAATACTGTTCCTCCGACCTTCGGGTCTGTTCGAATTTTTATAAATTTTTCTAGACCTATTTGTGAAATACTTCCTTCACAAAAATTGTTGGAGACATTTTTTGGCTATGACATATAAAAATTTCAAATCGTTCTAAGGAGATGTGGTTACTACTTGAAATGCATTTTGGAAGCCGGATGGCCAGTCCGAATGAAATGTTTTATGTCCGACTTTGGATGACAAAAAGAGGTGGTTCTAGACAGAAATGGATCTTGTGTTCTTCATGAAAAATTTTCATCAAGATGTTTTGTATAACATATACAAATTTCAGAATTTTTGGAGTTGAATTAATATTTATTTCAAAGAAATTTCGGTTGTTGCGCAAACTGCCCAGAATAGCCCGAATGTGTGCAATTCCGGTTTTCTCTCTCTCGGGGACTATTCGATGTTATCGTGGCGTTTGACGGATTTAGTTGACACTGGGCTAATTTACAAGATAAGAATTGATAATGATTGCTGAGGTGTGTGCATGGTCACGACACGTTCCGTCTAGGCGGGAGTTCTAGACGATGCCGTTGGGTACCCGGCTTGCCGGGGGGTGTTCGATCCCCAACGTTGCCGTCTGGTACCCGGCTTGCCGGGGGGTGTTCGATCCCAGACGATGCCGATCGCGGTGGAGGTCGGATCGATGCTCCTAAGTGGAATGCCGTTGGGTACCCGGCTTGCCGGGGGGTGTTCAATCCCCAACGTTGCCGTCGCCGACGTAGCGGGACGATGCCTGGTTACGCCAGAAGACCGGCGGGAGTTCGGTGGCCCGAGGGGTCGTTAATAATCTAGATATTTATAAACGTGTGCTATGCATTAGAGAATGCCATGATTGAATTTAATGTTGAGCACGTCTGGGTTATTAACCGTGTTATGCATGATTATACCTTGAATTGCGTTGTACAAGCTTGATGAGCAATTGGCCATGTTATGGCGATATTCTAACGTGCAGGGCTTGTGTATGTGCCGAGGCGAGGTAAGGGCGCCTGTGATTGTTATGACATGTTGGATGTCGGTATTGCATGTTTAGAATTGTTCAGAGGTACGCTTTGGCCTAAGCGAGGCTTAGGTAGTTGCTTATTGAGAAGTGTTCTCATGGTTGTATAACCAAACCCTTTCAGACCCGCGACCGTGATTGATCCGGAGGCGCTGCCAGAATACTACGGGAATTGAGGATAGGTCGAGTTAGCTCATCGTTTGAGTGCCCCTTTTTGTAGAGGAGTTAAGCTTACCAACCACCCGATCCTTGTTGTTGTGCGTGGTTCGTAGATAGTGGCCTCATAGAAGGCTTGCAAATGTATGTGTTGTAATCGATGTTATGTTTATAAAAGTGTCTTGTTAATGTGTATTCTTTGTCTCTCTACTATCCCGTTGTTTATATGTTGTTTGGAGAGTTCGAGGTTGCTTCCGCATGCGTTGCTCGTTAGTGTTTTGATTGGGTCGGCGATAAGTCCTGGGATGTCGCGTACATTACGACCACAAATGGATGATTGCGCGCTCGTTCGGGTTCGAGGCGTGACATCCCCGTTGATTTGGTATCAGAGCAAGGTCAGCTCGATCCAAGTTGGTCGAAGCCTGGAGTGATAAGGAGCGATGACTTTGGGGTAGTTAGTTAGGGAGACTCGTGTGTCATGCGTACCCCAGACTGTTTGATTGTGATTGCTGAGTGACGTACATAATAACATGTGAGGTGCAGGTGCGTCAAGACTTGAGGTAAGTGCATGAATCATGTTGGTTGAGATTGATTGATGTATGTGATTGGCTGTCTGCTTAGTGAATTGTTGTTGTGATTCATTGCCTAGGGCTTTAGACTGGTATAGTTGGCCTAGGTCTCTAATTCCTGAATGGAATTATAGTAGGTAGATGGGAGTGAGAATCCTGTGAGTATGAGTAGCCGAGGAAGAGGTCGAGGTCGTGTAGGTCCGCAAGTTGGAGTTGCAGAGGATCCCAGAGTGGATGGAATTTTGAGGGCACTCGAGAAAGTTAGAATTTTAATGGGAAGGCAGACTGAGGAGCGAAATGCGACTGTTGCTACTGATGCTGAGGCCGCTGTTGCTGCCGCCCATGGAAATAACGAGAATCATGGGCATAATGGAAATGTTGGGAATCAAGGTTAAGGGCAAGTTAATGCAGTCGGATAGATGCGTGAGCTGGTTGGAAAATATTTGAAATTGAAACCTCTGAAGTTCGATGGTAAAGGTGACCCTAAGACTACATTACTTTGGATAGAGGACTTGGAAAAAAAAAAGGGGGGCTTTTGAGGTATTCGGGTGTACTGATGAGAAGAAAGTGACCCTGGTTATATATCAACTCTAAGGAAATGCAAGTGATTGGTAAGAGGACCCCCGAAGTAGGATATTTTAGAGGGCAAATTTCCAAGCTGGGGTGTCGTTATCGAGGCCTTCAATGGGAGGTACTTTCAGAGAGTGCACGAGGACAGAAAATGACAGAGTTTCTTCGGCTTCGCTAAAATTGGATGTCAGTCGATCAGTACGAGGTCGAGTTTGTAAGGTTGTCTAAGTATGCATCAAGGATAGTCAATGATCATGTGGATAGGATAAGGAGGTTCCGGGATGGACTGAAACCGAATCTCCGTAGTCAGTTGATGCTAATGAACTTAAGGAATTGTAATGAGCAGTATGAAAAGGCTTAAACGGTTGAAAGGGATATGAATAAGAGGGTTACCGTTTATGGATCGCAGTACACGCCAACTAGGGACAATGGGAACTTTGGGAAGAAGCTTATGACCGAGAATAAGAGACTTGTCCCTTTGTTAAGAAAGAACTTTAGAAAGCCGAACTACTACTCTAACGCCGCATGTCAGTCTTGTGGAAAGGGGCATAGTAATGACTATTGCCGAGGTAGAAGTGGAGCATGTTGTGGATGTGGTCAGCAAGGTCACCAAGTGAGAAATTGCTGAGCCGGCAGGTTAGACCACGGATGCAATCGTAGCGATCGCAGGTAGGATATTAAGCGGGAGCTGCCCCGCAGAATAATCAGAATTGGCTACTGACGTAAGGAAGGATGTACGCTGTGGTTGGGAAGGAATCAGAGGTTGTGCCTCGAAAGTCTATATGCGTTACCTGTTGATATTGGGTGCAACAGGCGATGGTTTTGAAGTTATAACTCTAATGGTCATGTACGACGTATGAATGCTTATAGTGGATAGACGCAATTAGTTTATGGATTTAGGAATTATGGATGATATACTTTGGCAAGAATTGGATAAATGAATTATCGTTTGGAAATTTTGGAATTCGTAAGGAATCAGGGTGATTGTTTTAGGGGACCGTTGGATTGAAATTTGATGGATTGAGCTTTGTCTTTGAGGTATAGAAGGATAGCTATCTTGTAGTTAACTTATTGGGTAAGGAACCAAGGCTAAAGGATATAGCCGAGGTGTGTAATATTCCCGATGTCTTTCTTTAGAAATTGCCGGGATTGCCACCTAATAGGAAAGTGGAGTTTGTAGTTGAGTTGGCCCCAGAGACGGAACCGATTTCGAAAGTGACCTATAGGATGTTACTGTCGGAGTGGAAGGAATTAAAGGTTCAAATGCATGAGTTATTGGATAAAGGTCTTATTCATCCGAGTGCGTCTCCATGGGGAGCGCCAGTTTTATTCGTGAGGAAGAAGGACATATCGTTAAGGTTGTGCATTGACTATAGACAACTGAATCAGGTGACTATTAAGAATAAGTATCCGTTGCCACGGATAGATGACCTATTTGACCAGTTGCAGGGGGCGTCGATATTTTCAAAGATCGATTTGAGGACTGGCTATCACCAATTGAGGATTAAGAAAGAAGATGTGCCGAAGACGGCATTCAGGACTTGATATGGGCACTACGAGTTTATGGTGATGCCATTTGGATTAACCAATGCCCCTGCTGCCTTTACGGATTTAATGAATCGGGTGTTCAAGGAATTTCTGGATTAGTTTGTAATTATGTTTATAGACGATATCCTAGTATACTCGAAGAGTCCCGCCGAGCATGAGATACATTTGGAAAAGGTTCTACGGACTTTAAAGGAACCTGCACTCTGTGCCAAGTTCAGTAAGTGTGAGTTTTGGCTTCGTCGAGTGGCGTTCTTAGGACATGTGATATCCGGAGAAGGAATTACAGTGGACCCGATGAAGATTGATGCCGTCATGAGTTGGCCGAGACCGACAACAGTAACCGAGGTTCGGAGCTTCTTGGATCTGGCAGGTTATTACAGACGCTTCGTGGAAAGGTTCTCTGCGATAGCTACTCCTCTGACTCGCTTACTAAAGAAGGAAATAAGATTTGAATGGGGGGATAAGTGCGAAAGAAGTTTTTAGGAACTTAAGCAGAGATTGACGACCGCACCAGTATTGACAATCCCGTCAGGACCAGGAGGATATGAGGTCTACAGTGATGCATCGCTAAAGGGACTATGATGCGTGTTAATGCAACACGGAAGAGTGGTGGCATACGCATCGCGACAATTGAGACCGCACGAGCTGAATTATCCGACGCATGATTTGGAGTTAGCCGCGATTATCTTCGCTCTTAAGATTTGGAGGCATTAACTGTGTAGGGAGAAATTTCATATTTATACGGATCATCAGAGTTTAAGGTATTTATTTTCCCAAAAGGAATTGAACATGAGACAGCGTCGTTGGATGGAACTTCTAAAGGACTATGACTACGATATTCTGTATCACCCCGGGAAAGCTAATAAGGTAGCGGATGCATTGAGTCGGAAATCGAGCATTGCGCATATGATGGTCAAGGAATGGACTCTGTTAGAAGGAGTTCGGGATTCGGAGTTTAAGTTCGAAGTGAGTCATGTCTCAAGTCTACTTACCGCATTGAGGATTGAATCAGAAATCCGGACTAAGATTAAGGCTTTATAATCGATGGACCTGGAGATCCAGAAGATTCTGGAATTGGATGTCACAAAAAGGAAATCGTACTTTCAAGTATCCAAGGATGGGATTCTGAAGTTCCGTGGACGGTTGTGTGTGCCCGATGATATCGCACTGAAAGAGGAAATTTTGACGGAAGCTCATCGTAGCAATTATAGTATTCACTCGGGTAGTACGAAAATGTATCAGAACCTATGGTAGCATTATTGGTGGAACGGCATGAAAGTTGATGTGGCCAAGCACGTGGCTAAGTGTCTAACATACCAACAAGTGAAGGCGCAACATTGTAAGCCGGGTGGATTGTTGCAGCCATTGGAAATTCCCGAATGGAAATGGGAGCATATCACGATGGACTTTGTTATGGGACTATCGAGAAGCCAGAGGGGCCATGATTCAATTTGGGTTATAGTAGATCGGTTGACAAAATCGGCACATTTTCTGGCATTGCGAAAGGACTTCGTCTTAGAAAGGTATGCCGAGATATACGTGCGACAAACAGTCCGTCTTCACGGAGTGCCAGTAACGATCACCTCGGACCGTGATCCCAAGTTTATTGCCGCTTTTTAGAAAAGTTTTCACATGGCATTAGGAACAAAGTTACAGTTGAGCACGGCCTATCATCCACAAACGGATGACCAGTCTCAGAAGACGATTCAGACTTTGGAAGATATGCTGCGAGCATGTGTATTGGATTTTAGGGGCAGTTGGGAAGAACAGTTGCCTTTGGTTGAGTTTGCCTATAATAATAGCTATTAGCAGAATATCATAATGGTACCGTTTGAAGTGTTGTATGGCAGAGTTTGCAGAACACCGGTTTGTTGGGATGAAGTTGGTGAGAGGAGCATCACGGGTCCACAGTTGGTTCAGTAGTCAGTCGAAACAGTCAAGGTTATTCGAGACAAACTTAAAATCGCTCAGAGCCGCCAAAAGAATTATACAGACCGGAGACGTAGGCCCTTGGAGTTTCAAGTGGGAGACCACGTTTTCCTCAAGGTACCGCCGATGAGAGGATTATCACGGTTTGGCAAGAAAGGAAAATTGAGCCCGAGGTACGTGGGTTCATTCGAGGTCTTAGAGAGAATCGGCACTTTGGCCTATCGTCTAGCACTACCGCCAAATTTGTCTCAAGTTCACAATGTGTTATACGTGTCTATATTAAGAAAGTATGAGCCGGATCCGACCCACGTGCTGAATTATGAAGAGATAGACGTGGATGACAGAGTGTTGTACGCGGAAAGGCCAGTCAGGATCGATGACAGAATGGAACGAGTGTTGCGGAACAAGACAATTCTGATGGTGAAGGCGATTTGGGAACATCATGGAACCGAAGGGGCGACATGGGAAAGTGAGGAGTTGATGCGGCATCAATGCTCCCATTTGTTTGAGTAATTGGGATGGATTGTAAATTTCGAGGACGAAATTTTTGTAAGGGAGGAAGAGTTGTGACATTCCGAATTTCGACCTATTTTTGGGATTTATAAAACGTGTAATTCGTCAGTGTGCTTATAGTAAAATCTCGCCCGGGAACTGATCACTCTCGGTTATTGTTTTTAAAATTGAGATTTCGCTAGAATCGCATTCGATCGAATTTGGCCGTCATTTAGAGCTCGAACTTTGGTGTCGAATTTTCAGAGTTTCATGACGAATTAAATTGGACGGTGTCGATATTATTGTGGTCAGCCTCGAGTTTGCCTAAATTAGTCGGAAAGTGAAAATTTGGACCGGGTACGGATTTTGACCGGTAGACCTCCCTCTAGGTTTATTTTATTTAGTATCCGTTGGTTTTTCCTTGATTTATAATTAGAATTTTTAGTGAGCCGTTAGATCGTTTTCGGGTTCGAACGTGGATCGTTGGATCGCGATAATTACCGTTGACTCTCTCTCTCTCCCTCTCTCTCTCTCCTCTCCTCCTTTCCCGCCGAACACCCCACGCTTGCTGACCCTCACGTGCTGCTTCTTCCTCTGCATGATTACTTCTACTGCTGACTTTGCTCCTGCCGCTGCTTCTTCTTCTCTTTCGCTGCTTCTTCTTCACTTCTGTTGCTGCTGTTTTCTTCTTCATTTTGCTTCTTTGCTTCTTGCTTTTTCTTGCTGCCGCTCACCAGACCGACCAGCTCCCTTGCTCAGCCACCCTCAGCCACCGTGAGTGCCATCGCTCACCCGTCCAGCTACTGTGAGCTTAGCTCACCGCCGGAGTTGCTGCTGCCTCTTCTTCTTGGTTTGCTTGCTTAGGATTCCTAGTAAGTGGCTTCCTAACCCTTGAATAGGATAAGGGGTGACTAATGGACATGTTAGAGATGGTTTAAGGACTGTGGATAGTTGGATTAGTGGCTGGTTGTGCTTGGTTTGCTTGGTGGTGCTTGTTGGTTAACTTTCGGTAAGGTTGCTGCTGTGTCGCTGGATTTTGCTATTTTTACTGTGACTTGTGTGGGCCGAATTTGAGGAAGTGTTCTTCATAAAAGTTGTTCATAACATATTGAATTTTGACATATATTAAATCTGGAATTTTTGGAGATCATTTAGTGCCATTCGTAAGTCCATCTTTTGACCGAAGTAAGTCTGCCGGAAATACTGTTCCTCCGACCTTCGGGTCTGTTCGAATTTTTATCAATTTTTATAGACCTATTTTCGAAATACTTCCTTCACAAAAATTGTTGGAGACATTTTTTGGCTATGACATATAAAAATTTCAAATCGTTCTTAGGAGATTTGGTTACTACTTGAAATGCATTTTGGAAGCCGGATGGCCAGTCCGAATGAAATGTTTTATGTCCGACTTTGGATGACAAAAAGAGGTGGTTCTAGACAGAAATGGATCTTGTGTTCTTCATGAAAAATGTTCATCAAGATGTTTTGTATAACATATACAAATTTCAGAATTTTTGGAGTTGAATTAATATTTATTTCAAAGAAATTTCGGTTGTTGCGCAAACTGCCCAGAATAGCCCGAATGTGTGCAATTCCGGTTTTCTCTCTCTCGGGGACTATTCGATGTTATCGTGGCGTTTGACGGATTTAGTTGACACTGGGCTAATTTACAAGATAAGAATTGATAATGATTGCTGAGGTGTGTGCATGGTCACAACACGTTCCGTCTAGGCGGGAGTTCTAGACGATGCCGTTGGGTACCCGGCTTGCCGGGGGGTATTCGATCCCCAACGTTGCCGTCTGGTACCCGGCTTGCCGGGGGGTGTTCGATTCCAGACGATGCCGATCGCGGTGGAGGCCGGATCGATGCTCCTAAGTGGAATGCCGTTGGGTACCCGGCTTGCCGGGAGGTGTTCGATCCCCAACGTTGCCGTCGCCGTCGCCGACGTAGCGGGACGATGCCTGGTTACGCCAGAAGACCGGCGGGAGTTCGGTGGCCCGATGGGTCGTTAATAATCTAGACATTTATAAACGTGTGCTATGCATTAGAGAATGCCATGATTGAATTTAATGTTGAGCACGTCTGCGTTATTAACCGTGTTATGCATGATTATACCTTGAATTGCGTTGTACAAGCTTGATGAGCAATTGGCCATGTTATGGCGATATTCTAACGTGCAGGGCTTGTGTATGTGCCGAGGCGAGGTAAGGGCGCCTGTGATTGTTATGACATGTTGGATGTCGGTATTGCATGTTTAGAATTGTTCAGAGGTACGCTTTGGCCTAAGCGAGGCTTAGGTAGTTGCTTATTGAGAAGTGTTCTCATGGTTGTATAACCAAACCCTTTCAGACCCGCGACCGTGATTGATCTGGAGACGCTGCCAGAATACTACGGGAATTGAGGATAGGTCGAGTTAGCTCATCTTTTGAGTGCCCCTTTTTGTAGAGGAGTTAAGCTTACCAACCACCCGATCCTTGTTGTTGTGCGTGGTTCGTAGATAGTGGCCTCGTAGAAGGCTTGCAAATGTATGTGTTGTAATCGATGTTATGTTTATAAAAGTGTCTTGTTAATGTGTATTCTTTGTCTCTCTACTATCCCGTTGTTTATATGTTGTTTGGAGAGTTCGAGGTTGCTTCCGCATGCGTTGCTCGTTAGTGTTTTGATTGGGTCGGCGATAAGTCCTGGGATGTCGCGTACATTACGACCACAAAGGGATGATTGCGCGCTCGTTCGGGTTCGGGGCATGACACCAATTCTAACTATGTGATCCAAGTGTGTGTGTGTGAGTCCTCATCTTTTCGAATTATATTCAATCCAGACAAACTCACATTGGTATGCAACCTCTCAAAAACTCTTTATAATTATAACCAAATCTCATAGGTTTGCTTTTCATTCCTCTCTCCACTAATGTAAGCTAATCATCCAACCAAAAATCAATAGGACTTTCCTCAGGTTGTAATATAAGGCTAGGCTAACGGTGAGATAATGGTAAATTTAAGGTCAAATCACCTATGAACACATTGATTTCTAGGATCTAATTAGAGCACATGCCACTATCCCCAATTTCACATCTTCAAAATAATATTTTTGCCACCACACATCATCATTCTTCCTCCTTTTTTTTCTTTCTTTCCTTTTTTTTTCTTTTTTTTTATTGCTTTATGGTGGAGTTCCTCCCTAAGTCCCTTCTAATATAACGTGAACATTCCCAACCCATTGAGTATCCAAAAGGCTCACTCAATTGAAAGTTGGATAGGGAACCATAAAAGCAATTTTTTTTTTTGAAATGATACACCCCAAATAACGGCAAAAGAACACTACAAGTACCATAACTTGTGTACGGCGCTCACTTTAGTGCCATAACTTTTTTTTGGATCACTTTAGTGCTAAAATTTTTGAAAAACGATCACTTAAGTGCCAATTCCGGTGCCGTACACAATTTTTGGCCGGAAATCTGACGTGGCATTTTTTTTATTAATTTCTGAAGCTGACGTGGCTCGCCGGAGTCTCGCCGGAGATTGGTACTTAAGTGATCGTTTTTCAAAAATTTTAGCACTTAAATGTTCGTTTTTCAAAAATTTTAGCACTTAAGTGATCGTTTTTCAAAAATTTTAGCACTAAAGTGATCCAAAAAAAAGTTATGACACTTAAGTGATCATTTTTCCTCCGACTTGACACCAAAGTGATCCGAAAAAAAGTTATGGCACCAAAGTGAGCGCCGTACACAAGTTATGGCACTTATAATGTCCTTTTGCCCCCAAATAACTATAGCAATCAAATTATTTCCATGCTCCACCCTTCCTCCCTAATTGCTATTATGCTCAAATAAACTTTTATCCAAAAAAAATCAACATGTTCATGAGGCGTGGGACAATGATATAATTTGGAAAAAGGTAAGCTAAAAAGTACGTGGGTGCCAATAAAAGAATGGATAATAATTAAGGCTCAACAGGGGTGACTATGGATAAATAAATAGGATTGGCTTAAAAGGCTCAATCAATCCAAAAATTGCCTAAATCATTTTCTTAGTTAGATGTAGCCTAGGATTTCGCCTCAAGAGAAAATCAAACAAATTCTAAGATTTGGGTGAGCTCTAAGAAAAGCACATACTTCACATAAATGTTCTCTAGATGTACACACCACTCAAAAATTAAGGACTTTTTGTCACGCCCCGCACCCTACGAGCGCGCGATTATCCCGCGATGGTCGATCATTGAACGCGACGTCCCAGGACGCGTCGCCGACCCAACCCAAACATCAGAGATTAGGCATGCGCGGAAGCAAATAGAAACACCCCGGACAATTAATAATGACAAGGGGTAACAATAGCACAAAACAATAACTGTAATTCCTACACTTGGCAAATACATACAATGCTCATCAAAAGGGACAATGGTTCGCGAACTTAACTCCTCTACAAAAGGGGAAACTCAAAATACGGGACACTCGACCCGTCCTCGATCTCCGAGATACCCTTGCAGCGTCTCCCATCACTCACGGTCGCGGATCTGAAATGGTTATATAATAACCGTGAGAACGAGTCTCAATAAGCAACCCCCTATACCCCACGTAGGCCAATGCGTACCCAGACAAGTCGTACATGCAAACTACCCCATAACATATAGAGTTCACATCATTATACTTACCTTGCCCTCGAATCACGAGCCAACCCTGCATATTAGTCCAAACATGACAATGCAAGAACAGTTCATCATCATATCACGATCACCCGGCACACGCAATCTCACTCGCATTTAACCAGCCCAGCCAAGCAACCACACGTTCAACTGGTCAATTAAATCACACGCTCAACCAGCCAAATCAGTCACACGCTCAACCAGCCAATTCAGCTCAACCAGCCAATTCAATCACACTCAAATCACATGCGTGTCCGAACATCTTTCTCACAACTCGCGCCACTTGCGCCTCAAATTCATTCTCACAGGGCACACAAGCCTCACAATTCGATTAATTCCAATGGCCGCCGTCAACACGTCCCAAGCCATACCATTCAATCAATTCCAGTGGCCGCCGTCAACACGTCCCAAGCCACACTTTCCTTTCACGGACCGCCGTCAACACGTCCCAAGTCCGTAGCCCTCCGATCAATCCGGGCTCAAATTCCAATGACCGACGTAAACACGTCCCGGTCCAACACACCTTTAACGGGCCACCGTCAACACGTCTCAAGCCCGAATCCATTTGGCACATCGGCCATTCATGCCTTCACACGGACCGCCGTCAACACGTCCCAAGTCCGTAGCCCTCCGATCAATCCGGGCTTAAAATCGACAGGCAAGCACACGCCAATCAATTAAATCAATTTCACGCCAATTGCATCAAACAACCCATACTCACAACTCAGTCCAATTCACAATTTGCCACCTCAGTCCACAAACCCGACGTTCAAGTCGGCCACACACCATTACCCGAGTCAAGCATATCATTTAATCTAATTTAAATAGCGTAATTGTAACATAATATAATTAAATTAAAACACGCCCTAGCCGTTCTAAACCCGAGACAAGTCAATAAAGTACCCAAAATACTAGGTAGGGTTTAGGAAGTCACTTACTAGATTTTGGCCCGGGAAAAGTCGGCTCGGGCCTAAAATGGCCCGAGTGAACAGTGTCTCACTCGGCGCGGGCGAGGGCGCGACGGGCGCGGGGCTCGGCCACGGCGCTCGGCCATGGGCACAGCCCTCGGCCACGGGCACAAGGCTCGGTCACGGGCTCGGCCATGGGCGCGGGCGCGGGCGGCGAGCGCGGCGGCCGGGCGCGGCAACGGGCGCGGGCGAGGGCACGGGCACGGGCAATGGCTGGTCGGCTGGTCGGGCCGGGCTTGCTTCGGCGGCCGGTGGCGGCGACGCGGCGGCGGGGCGGCTCTCCGACGACCAGCTCGGCGGGAGAGAAGAGAGTCGGCCGGAGTGGGGCGGCGAGGGAGAGAGAGAGCTGGGGCGGTGAGGGCTCGGAGCCGGCGATGCTCGGGCGGCATGGCGGTGGTCGGTGGCAGAAGGGACGCCGGGTGGTGGTGGACGAGGTAGCGACGGAGGCAGGCAGCGGCGAGCTGCTCCCCGACGACGATGGGAACGAAGGAAGAAGAAGAGGAAGGTGGCCGAGGCGGGTGGCGCGGCCGGGGGCGTTCGGCGGCGGCGGCGACGTAGACTCTCAGGCGTCGGGGCGATGCTGGGGAGCTGGCTGGACAGCGGCCGGGACTCGTCGAGCACGGCGGCGAGCCGAGCTCGCGCGCTCGGGAGGGGAGGAAGGCAGCGTCGGGGCGGCTAGGCGGAGGTGGCGGTCGGATGGTGTGCGGTGGTGACGAGCGACGGAGGTCGGTCCGGCGAGCGGCGATTGGCGAGCTGGGTCGGCGCTGGGCGGAGCAGGGGCCACACGCAGGCTCGTCGGGGGAGGAAGAAAGAAGACTGAAGAAGAAGAGCAGAAGCGAAGAGAAGGAAGAAGAAAGAGAAGAAGAAGGAAGAGGAGAGAGAGAGAGAGAGAGGGGGTGTGTCAGGGGGTGGGTCTGCATGGGCGTGGGCTGAGGGGACGTTTGCCCGGGGAAGACGTGCGCGGCCAGAGGGGGAAAAGAGAGGGAGAAAGAAGGAGAGAGAGAGAGAGCGTGCGCGGCGGAGGAGAGAGGAGAGAGAAAGAGAGAGAAAAAGTTAATATTTATCCTCGAGCGCGAACCAACGGACACGGTTCAAACTAAATATCGATTTAACGGTCACGATTCAAATATTAAATGCGATCCGATGACCCAAATTCAAAACCGAAAGCGATTTACCGGTCCAAAATAAGCCTCGCATATAAAAAAGGACAAAGGCCGAATTAATTAAATCAAACTATAGCGAGGGGGTCTACTAGTCCAAATTCGCACCCGGTCAAAAACTCCCATTTTTCCATTATTCCTGACAATCTCAACGCTGGCTACGATAATATTGACACCGTCCAATTTATTTCGTCCTGAAACTCCCGAAAATCAACTGCCAAGTTCGAGGTCTAAATAACGGCCAAATTCGATCGAATGCGATTCTAGCGAAATCTCAAGATTTAAAAATAATAACCGGGAGTGATCAGTTCCCGGGCGAGATTTTTACTATAAGCGCACTGACGAAATACCCGTTTTATAAATCCCAAAAATGGGCCAAAATTCGGAATGTCACAACTCTTCCCCCCTTACAAAAATTTCGTCCTCGAAATTTACAATTCAACCCAACTATTCAAACAAATGAGGGTACTGGTGTCGCATCAACTCTTCACTTTCCCACATCGCATCTTTGGTTCCATGGTGTTCCCAAATCACCCTGACTGTTTCAATTGACTGCTGAACCAACTTGGGACCCGTGATGCTCCTCTCACCCACTCATCCCAACAAACCGGTGTTCTGCAAACCCTGCCATACCATGCCCCAAACGGTGCCATTCTAAAACTCTGCTGATAGCTATTGTTATAGGCAAACTCAACCAAGGGCAATTATTCTTTCCAACTTCCCCTAAAATCCAATGCACATGGTCGCAGCATATCTTCCAAAGTCTGAATCGTCCTCTCAGACTAGCCATTCGTCTGCGACTAATAGGCCGTGCTAAACTGTAACCTTGTTCCTAATGCCGTATGAAGACTTTTCCAATAAGCGGCAGTAAACTTAGGATCACTGTCTGAAGTGATCGTCACTAGTTCTCCATGGAGACGGACTATAGGTCGCACATACAAATCGGCATACCTTTCCAAGGCCAAATCCTTTCACACCGGTAGAAAATGTGCTGACTTTGTTAACCGATCCACTATCACCCAAATCAAATCATGGCCCCTCTGGCTCTTCGGTAATCCCATGATGAAGTCCATCGTGATGTGTTCCCATTTTCACTCGAGAATTTCCAATGGCTGCAATATTCCACCCGGCTTGCAATGTTGCGCCGTCACTTGTTGGCATGTTAAACACTTAGCCACATGCTTGGCCACATCCACTTTCATGCCATTCCACCAATAATGCTGCCGTAAATTCTGATACAATTTTTGTACTCCCCGGGTGAATACTGTACGTACTACGGTGTGCTTCAGACAAAATCTCTTCCTTCAGTTCTGTATCACTGGGTACACATAACCGTCCACGGAACTTTAGAATTCCATCCTCGGATACCTGAAAATCTGATTTCCTTTTTGTGGCATCCATACTCAAAATCTTCTGAGTCTCCGAGTCCGTCGATTGTAAAGCCTTAATCTTAGTCTGTATTTCCGGTTCTATCCTCAATGCTGCAAGCAGGCTCGAGACATCACTCACTTCAAACTTAAATTCTGAATCCCGGACTCCCTCCAACAAGGTCCATTCGTTGACCATCATATACGCGATGCTCGACTTCCGACTCAGTGCATCCGCTACCTTATTAGCTTTTCCAGGGTGATACATAATCTCGCAATCGTAATCCTTAAGGAGTTCCATCCAACGGCGCTGTCTCATATTTAATTCCTTTTGGGAGAACAAGTACCTTAAACTTTGATGGTCCGTATAAATCTGAAATTTCTCCCCACACAGTAGTGTCTCCAAATCTTAAGAGCGAAAATAATCGCGGCCAATTCCAAGTCATGCGTCGGATAGTTCTGCTCGTGTGGCCTCAACTGTCGCGATGCGTATGCCACTACTTTCCCGTGTTGCATTAGCACGCATCCCAATCCTCTTAACGACGCGTCACTGTAAATCTCATATCCTCCCGGGCCTGACGGGATCGTTAACACTGGCGCGGTCGTCAATCTCTGTTTTAATTCTTGGAAGCTCCTTTCGCACTTATCCGTCCATTCAAACCTCATCTCCTTCTTTAGTAACCGCGTCAACGGCGTCGCTAATGCCGAAAACTTCTCCACGAAGCGTCTATAATAACCTGCTAGTCCGAGGAAGCTCCGAACCTCGGTTACTGTTGTCGGTCTCGGCCAATTCGTGACGGCTTCAATCTTTGTCGGGTCCACCGCAATTCCTTCTCCGGATATCACATGTCCTAAGAACGCCACTTGGTGAAGCCAGTAGTCGCACTTACTGAACTTAGCGTAGAGTGCGTGTTCCCTTAAGGTCCGTAGAACCTTTTCCAAATGTACCTCGTGCTCGGCGGAACTCTTTGAATACACCAGAATATCATCTATGAACACGATCACAAACTGATCTAAAAATTCCTTGAATACCCGATTCATTAAATCCTTAAAGGCTGCAGGGGCGTTCGTCAGTCCAAATGGCATTACCGTAAACTCATAGTGTCCGTACCTCGTCCTAAATGCCGACTTCGGCACGTCCTCCTTCTTGATCCTCAATTGGTGATAGCCAGTCCTCAGATCGATTTTTGAAAACACCGACGCCCCTTGCAACTGATCAAATAGGTCATCAATCCTTGGCAACGGATACTTATTCTTAATGGTCACCTGGTTCAATTGTCTGTAGTCAATGCACAACCTCAAGGATCCATCCTTTTTCCTCACGAACAACACTGGCGCTCCCCATGGAGACGCACTCGGCGAATAAAACCTTTATCCCATAACTCCTGCGTTTGGACCTTCAATTCCTTCAATTCCAACAGTGACATCCTATAGGGCACTTTCAAGATCGGTTCTATCCTTGGGGCTAATTCACCCACAAACTCCACTTCTCTATCAGGTGGCAATTCCAGCAATTCCTGAGGAAAGACATCAGGAAGATTATACACTTCGGCTATGTCCTCTAGCCTTGACTCCTTAACCAACGAGTTAATCACAAGATAGTTATCTTTCCACACCTCAAAGACGAGGCTTAATCCCTCCAATTTCAATCCAACAGTCTCCCAAATTAAATCACCCCGGTTCCTTACAAAATCCGAAATTTCCAAACCACACTTATCATTCCCAACCCGTCCAAGAATATCATCAATAATTCAGAAACCCGTAAACTGATTGCGCCTATTTACCATAAGATTGATTATAAGTCTTACATGACCACTCAAGCGATAACTTCAAAATCATCTTCTATTGTACCCAATACCATCTCATAACGCATTTAGACTTTCAAGGCGCATCATTCACTTCCTTCTCAGCCACAACATACACTTTTCCTTACGTCCTTAGTCGATTCTGATAAATCTGCGAGGCAGCTCTCGCTTAATGTCCTACCTGCGGTCGCTGCGATTGCATTAGTAACCTAACCTATCGGTTCAACAATTTCTCACTTGGTGACCTTACTGTCCACATCCACAACATGCTCCACTTCTACCTTGGCAATAGTCATTCCTATGCCTCTTTCCACAAGACCGACATGCGGTATTGGAGTGGTAACTCGACTTCCCAAAGTCCTTTCTTACTAGAGGGACAAATCTCCGATTCTCTGTCATAGACTTCATTCCAAAGTTCCTATTGTCCCTAGCTGGCGTGTACCGCAATCCCTATACGGTAACCCTCTCATTCATATCCCTTTCAACCGTTTAAGCCTTGTCATACAGCTCATTACAATCCCTTAAGTTCATTAACATCAACTGACTGCGGAGGTTCGGTTTCAGTCCATCCCGGAACCTCCTTGTCCTATCCACACGATCATTAACTATCCTTGGTGCGTACTTAAATAACCTTACCAACTCTACCTCGTACTGATCGACTAACATTCAATTTTAGTGAAGCCGAAGAAACTCTGTCATTTTCTGTCCTCACGCGCTCTCTGAAAGTACCTCCCATTGAAGGCCTCGATAACGACACCCCAGCTTAGAAATATGCCCTCTGAAATATCCCACTTTGGGGGCCCTCTTACCAATCATTTACATTTCCTTAAAGTTGATATATAGCCAGGGTCACTTTCTCCTCGCCAGTGCACCCGAATACCTCCAAAGCAATGTAGCCTCAGGGTCACCTTTACCATCGAACTTCAGAGGTTTCAATTTCAAATATTTTCCAACCAGCTGACGCATCTATCTGACTGCATTAACTTGCCCTTGACCTTGATTCCCAACATTTCCATTAACGGCGACAATAATGGCCTCAGCATCAGTGGCATTAGTAGCAACAGTAGCATTTCGCTCCTTAGTTTGCCTTCCCATTAAAATTCCAACTCCCTCGAGTGCCCTCAAAATCTCATCCCATCTGGAATCCTCTGCAACTCTAGCTTGCGGACCTACATGACCTCGACCTCGACCTCGACCTCAACTGCTTAAACTCACAATGTCACACCACTCACTTACCTGCTATAATTCCCCTCGGGAATTAAAGACCTAGGCCAACTATATCAGTCTAAAGCCCTAGGCAGTGAATCACAACAATAATTCACTTAGCAGGCAGCCAATCATCCATGACACCAAATCACAACCACAATTCACAAAGCAGGCAGCAAATCACCAACATCACTCAATCACAACCAACAGGTTTCACGCACTTACCTCAAGTCCCGACGCATCTGCACTTCACACCTTATTGCATAAAAATCACTTAGCAAATCAGAATCACACAGTCTGAGGTACGCATGGCACACAAATCTCCCTAACTGGCTACCCCAAAGTCATCGCTCCTTATCACTCCAGGCTTCGACCATCTTGGTTCGAGCTGACCTTGCTCTGATACCAAATCAACGGGGATGTCACGCCCCGCACCCTACGAGCGCGCGATTATCCCGCGATGGTCGATCATTGAACGCGACGTCCCAGGACGCGTCGCCGACCCAACCCAAACATCAGAGATTAGGCATGCGCGGAAGCAAATAGAAACACCCCGGACAATTAATAATGACAAGGGGTAACAATAGCACAAAACAATAACTGTAATTCCTACACTTGGCAAATACATACAATGCTCATCAAAAGGGACAATGGTTCGCGAACTTAACTCCTCTACAAAAGGGGAAACTCAAAATACGGGACACTCGACCCGTCCTCGATCTCCGAGATACCCTTGCAGCGTCTCCCATCACTCACGGTCGCGGATCTGAAATGGTTATATAATAACCGTGAGAACGAGTCTCAATAAGCAACCCCCTATACCCCCACGTAGGCCAATGCATACCCAGACAAGTCGTACATGCAAACTACCCCATAACATATAGAGTTCACATCATTATACTTACCTTGCCCTCGAATCACGAGCCAACCCTGCATATTAGTCCAAACATGACAATGCAAGAACAGTTCATCATCATATCACGATCACCCGGCACACGCAATCTCACTCGCATTTAACCAGCCCAGCCAAGCAACCACACGTTCAACTGGTCAATTAAATCACACGCTCAACCAGCCAAATCAGTCACACGCTCAACCAGCCAATTCAGTCACACACTCAACCAGCCAATTCAATCACACTCAAATCACATGCGTGTCCGAACATCTTTCTCACAACTCGCGCCACTGCGCCTCAAATTCATTCTCACAGGCACACAAGCCTCACAATTCGATTAATTCCAATGGCCGCCGTCAACACGTCCCAAGCCATACCATTCAATCAATTCCAGTGGCCGCCGTCAACACGTCCCAAGCCACACTTTCCTTTCACGGACCGCCGTCAACACGTCCCAAGTCCGTAGCCCTCCGATCAATCCGAGCTCAAATTCCAATGACCGACGTAAACACGTCCCGGTCCAACACACCTTTAACGGGCCACCGTCAACACGTCTCAAGCCCGAATCCATTTGGCACATCGGCCATTCATGCCTTCACACGGACCGCCGTCAACACGTCCCAAGTCCGTAGCCCTCCGATCAATCCGGGCTTAAAATCGACAGGCAAGCACACGCCAATCAATTAAATCAATTTCACGCCAATTGCATCAAACAACCCATACTCACAACTCAGTCCAATTCACAATTCGCCACCTCAGTCCACAAACCCGACGTTCAAGTCGGCCACACACCATTACCCGAGTCAAGCATATCATTTAATCTAATTTAAATAGCATAATTGTAACATAATATAATTAAATTAAAACACGCCCTAGCCGTTCTAAACCCGAGACAAGTCAATAAAGTACCCAAAATACTAGGTAGGGTTTAGGAAGTCACTTACTAGATTTTGGCCCGGGAAAAGTCGGCTCGGGCCTAAAATGGCCCGAGTGAACAGTGTCTCACTCGGCGCGGGCGAGGGCGCGACGGGCGCGGGGCTCGGCCACGGTGCTCGGCCATGGGCACAGCCCTCGGCCACGGGCACAAGGCTCGGTCACGGGCTCGGCCATGGCGCGAGCGCGGGCACGGGCGCGCAGCCGGCGGGCGCGGCGGCAGCGCGGCAACGGGCGCGGGCGAGGGCACGGGCACGAGGCAATGGCTGGTCGGTGGTCGGGCTGGGCTTGCGGCGGTGGCGGTGGCGGCGGCGGCGCGGCGAGCGGGCGGCTCTCCGACGACCCGGCTCGGCGGGAGAGAAGAGAGTCGGCCGGAGTGGGGCGGCGAGGGAGAGAGAGAGGCGGGGCGGTGAGGGCTCGGAGCCGCGATGCTCGGGCGGCATGGCGGTGGTCGGTGGCGAAGGGACGCCGGGTGGTGGTGGACGAGGTAGCGACGGAGGCAGGCAGCGGCGAGCTGCTCCCCGACGACGATGGGAACGAAGGAAGAAGAAGAGGAAGGTGGCCGAGGCGGGTGGCGCGGCTGGGGGCGTTCGGCGGCGGCGGCGACGTAGGCAGCTCGGGCGTCGGGCGATCTTTGGGGAGGCTGGGGGACAGGCCGCCGGGACTCGTCCGAGCACGGCGGCGAGCCGGCTCGCGCGCGCGGGGGGAGGAAGGCGGCGTCGGGCGGCTAGGCGGAGGTGGCGGTCGGATGGTGTGCGGTGGTGAGGAGCGACGGAGGTCGGTCCGGCGGCCGGCGATTAGCGAGCTGGGTCGGCCCAGGGCGGAGCGGGGGCCACACTCGGGCTCGTCGGGGGAGGAAGAAAGAAGGCGAAGAAGAAGAGCGAGAAGCGAAGAGAAGGAAGAAGAAAGAGAAGAAGAAGGAAGAGAGAGAGAGAGAGAGAGAGAGAGAGGGTGTGTGTCAGGGGGTGGGTCTGCATGGGCGTGGGCTGAGGGGACGTTTGCCCGGGGAAGACGTGCGCGGCCAGAGGGGGAAAAGAGAGGGAGAAAGAAGGAGAGAGAGAGAGAGCGTGCGCGGCGGAGGAGAGAGGAGAGAGAAAGAGAGAGAAAAAGTTAATATTTATCCTCGAGCGCGAACCAACGGACACGGTTCAAACTAAATATCGATTTAACGGTCACGATTCAAATATTAAATGCGATCCGATGACCCAAATTCAAAACCGAAAGCGATTTACCGGTCCAAAATAAGCCTCGCATATAAAAAGGGACAAAGGCCGAATTAATTAAATCAAACTATAGCGAGGGGGTCTACTAGTCCAAATTCGCACCCGGTCAAAAACTCCCATTTTTCCATTATTCCTGACAATCTCAACGCTGGCTACGATAATATTGACACCGTCCAATTTATTTCGTCCTGAAACTCCCGAAAATCAACTGCCAAGTTCGAGGTCTAAATAACGGCCAAATTCGATCGAATGCGATTCTAGCGAAATCTCAAGATTTAAAAATAATAACCGGGAGTGATCAGTTCCCGGGCGAGATTTTTACTATAAGCGCACTGACGAAATACCCGTTTTATAAATCCCAAAAATGGGCCAAAATTCGGAATGTCACACTTTTAGCGCTCAATAAGTGGATCAACATAATCAGAATCAAAATTAACTCACATATCATTCGCAAGTTTGAACAAAATTTAAATTTTCCTAAGAATCGCAAAAATTCACAACAAGGAATGCAATCATGAAAATAAATTCAGATTTAGCAAAAAGAAAATTTTAGCAAAAATTTTGTCTTCCCCCAAACTTGAATGAAGCATTGTCCTCAATGCAAAAAACAAAAGAAACAAAAGAAAAATAGGAACAAGAAAACTCCCCTTGTTGTCGGACGTGTCCATGGATGGTCTAGATGACTAAACTCAAAAAAGGTGATCCTTCAAGAAAGAAAATTAACCTGGAAAAAAAAAATTAATCATGTTTTTTTTTTGTGAAAAAAATGAACATAAAAATTAATGAAGAAACATAATAAAAATACTTGGGTTACCTCCCAAGAAGCGCTTGCTTTATAGTTTTCAGCCAAACTATCTCAGATGTTGCTATTCTGGAGGATGAAGTTCAATAGTGGTCTTCTGCTTGTTGTAACCACCTTCGAAGTAGGGCTTCAAACGTTGACCATTCACCTTAAATGTGCCTTCGGTGTCATGTGCAACTTCAACTGTTCCGTATTGGAAATACCTGTGTGACTGTATAAGAACCAGACCATCGAGAACGTAACTTTCCTAGAAAAAGTTTAAAACGAGAGTTATAAAGTAAAACTTTTTGGCCAATTTTGAACTCTCCTCTAAATATTTGTTTATCATGCCATCTTTTTGTACGCTCCTTGTACATCTTAGCATTTTCATTTAGTTGCAACAATCTTCTTTCACCTACAGACTGCATGTCAAAATTTAGAAATTTCAATGCCCAATATGCTTTATGCTTTAATTCCACCGGTAGATGACAAGCCTTCCCAAACACTAGCCTAAAAGGAGACATCCCAATTGGGGTTTTGAATGCTGTCCTATAAGCCCAAAGTGCATCATCAAGTTTCATTGACCAATCTTTCCTAGAGGCATTCACTTGTTTTTCTAAAATTCTCTTGATTTTTTTTCAAGAATTTGACAACAGCCTTAGCATCATTTTTTGGCAATGCTATAGCTTCTACCCACTTAGACACATACTCCACAGCCACTAAAATGTATAAATTACCATAAGAAGGTGTAAAGGGTCCCATGAAATCAATACCCCAAAAATCAAATAATTCACACACAATAATGTTGTTTAAAGGCGTCTCATTTTTTCTAGAAATATTTCCATTTCTCTGACACCGATCACATAAAGCTACAAAGGAGTAAGCATCTTTAAAAAGTGTGGGCCAATAAAATCCAGATTATAAAACCTTAGCTACAATTTTGGTAGCACCAAAACGACCACCTGCCTCTTTGTCATGACAATAATGTAAAATATTTTCCTTTTCTTCGTCTGGAACACATCTACTTATGACCTGGTCTGTACATACTTTAAAAAGAAAAGGTTCTTCCCAAAAATAATTTTTGACATTAGAAAAGAATTTTTTCTTTTGTTGATATGACAATTCAGGAGGAAGAATATTACTTACCAAATAATTCACAAAATCAACGTACCAAGGAATTTTTGTGGATTTGATGGAAAAAATTTTCTCATAAGGGAACTCTTCCATAATTGGACTTCCTTTAAATTTGGAATTCTTGACAAGTGATCTGCAACTAGATTTTCAGTCCCCTTCTTATCTTTGATTTCCAAATCAAATTCTTGTAGCAATAGAATCCACCTAATTAAACGTGATTTTGATTCTTTCTTTTCAAGCAGATACTTAAGAGCAGAGTGGTTAGAATAAACTATAACTTTTGAGCCAATTAAATAAGAACGAAATTTATCAAAAGCAAAAACTACTGCCAAAAGTTCCTTTTCTGTTGTTGAATAATTCAATTGTGCACCTGACAAGGCTCGACTGGCATAGTAAATAGTTTCAAAAATTCCATTCTTCCTCTGTCCCAAAACAACTCCAACTGTAGAATCGCTAGCATCACACATCAACTAAAAAGGTAAATCCCATTCTGGTGCTACCATGATAGGTGCTGATACTAACTTTTCCTTTAAAGTGTTAAAAGCCTCCACGCATTCATCAGTAAAATTAAATAGTGCATCTTTTACCAAAAGATTAGATAGGGGTTTAGCAATTTTTGAAAAATCTTTTATAAACCGCTTGTAGAATCCTGCATGCCCCAAAAATCCTCTGACAAGTTTCACAAATGTTGGTGGAGGCAATTTTGCAATAACCTCCACTTTGGCTCGATCGACTTCTATTCAATTTCTAGAAATCTTATGCCCGAGAACTATTCCTTCTTGTACCATAAAATGACACTTCTCCCAATTTAAAACAAAGTTAGTCTCCTCACATCTTTGTAAGACCAAAGCCAAATTATTTAAACAAGAATCAAATGATGAGCCAAAAACGGAAAAATCATCCATAAAAATCTCAATATATTTTCGACCATATAAAAAAAAATAGCCATCATGCATCTCTGAAAAGTAGCTGGTGCATTACAAAGACCAAAGGGCATTCTTCTAAAAGCAAAAGTACCATAGGGACAAGTGGAAGTAGTTTTTTCTTGATCTTCTGGTGCAATAGGGATCTGATTATACCCTGAATATCCATCAAGAAAGCAATAACACTCATGTCCTGCAAGTGTTTCCAACATCTGATCAATAAATGGTAAAGGAAAATGATCTTTTCTAGTGGCATCATTCAATTTTTTGTAATCCATGCACACACACCACCCAGTAATTGTCCTAGTAGGAATCAATTCATTATTGTCATTTTTCTGAACAGTAATACCTCCTTTATTTGGCACAACTTGCACAGGACTTACCCAGGAACTATCAGAGATAGAATAGATGATCCCTGCATCAGGTAACTTAATTACCTCAGCTTTCACCACTTCTTGCATTTTTGGGTTCAAACGTCTCTGAGATTGGATAATGGGTTTATGTTGTTCCTTCATCAAAATTTTGTGCATGCAAATTGAAGGACTAATTCCCTTGATGTCAGCTATTTTCCATCCAATTGCTCCTTTATGTTCTCTCAACACTCTGAGTAGTTTCTACTCCATCGAATATATCAAAGAAGAAGATATAATTACTGGTAAAGAAGAAATTTCATCTAAATAAGCATATTTCAAATGAGAGGGTAAGGGTTTGAGTTCAAGAATAGGAGGCTCTTCAATTGATGGCTTAAGCTTCGTTGTGTGTTGTCCCAACTCCTCAAATTTTTTGCCTTATTCCTTGAATATGTTGGATTTGCCTCCATAAAATTTGCGTACTCCTTAGCTCCTCATTCTCAATTTTTCTGTCTTTTGGTTGAACTAGACATGCTTCAAGTGGATCTTTAAAAATATTTTCTTGAAAAACCTTGTTCACCAACTTGTCAACTGTCTCAACTCTAAAATAAGAATTATCATCATAGGGATATTTCATTGCTTTAAAAACATTAAAAGAAACAAGATCATCTTAAACTCTAAGAATCAACTTCCCCTATTGTACATCAATAAGAGCTCTTCATGTTGCTAGAAAAGGACAACCTAAAATAAGTGGTACCTCAAAATCTTCCTCCATGTCAAGAACTATGAAATCTGCAGGAAAAATAAACTTGTCAACTTTTACCAATACGTCTTCCACAATACCTCTCGGATATTTAATTGATCGATCAGCCAGTTGAAGCGACACTGTGGTTGCTTTTACCTCACCCAATCCTAATTTCCTGAAAACAGAGAAAGGCATCAAATTAATACTTGCACCTAAATCACACAATGCCTTTTCAAAGTAAGAATCTCCAATAGTGCAAGGAATTGTAAAACTCCCTGCATCTTTTAACTTCAGAGGTAATTTATTTTGTAGGATGGCCGAACATTCCTCATTTAACTTCACAGTTTTGTAATCCTCTAGCTTTCTTTTGTTTGCCAAAATCTCCTTCAAAAATTTTGCATAGCTAGGCATTTGCGCTAAAGCATATGCAAAAAGAATATTAATGTGCAATTTTTTAAAAACATCAAGAAATTTAGAAAATTGCTTATCTATTTTGTGCTGCTGGAGTCGCTGGGGTGTCGCGCCGCGCTTTTTTTTTTTTTGGGGCTTTCAGGATTTGCGCGCTAAGGAGGTATTTCCGTGTAAGGGTCTCTCCCAGACCATACCTCACGTGACAATGGAAGGTAATTTTCTATTTAGTCTATGTTTGTGATTTTGGAGTCGCCACTAGTCATTATTGGTAGGTAGACTAGAAACCTAATCGAGGTACGGGAGAAATACCATGATTCTACGAACTAGAGATTCTGAGTACGGGGATTTGGTTACGTTATTGATCCCGAAATTGAGATCCCTATACGATGTCTAACGTGTCATGCGAATTTCTGAGGCTTACCCACTAATTCTATCCATTCTAATCGCAGAAAGAACCAAACAAATATTAAATGCACAATCGAAGTCAATCAGATCAATCAATCCTAAATGGTCTCTAAAAATGAAAATCAATCAAAATACCCAAGCCCTAATGAAGTTCTAGAAGCTTATTAATTTCATGATTCACATTTTTTTTAGGGTTTTAGGGTTTTTTAGGGGTTATAACCCCTGAATTCGGGATTTTCTAAAAATGCCACTTGGGCACTTCCAAAAATTCAAATCTCACTTTTTATGATTGGCCACGATGTTTTTGAACCATTCTGTGAATTTTTGAAATTTTTGCTTTTTATTATTTTATTTTTTTTTCGGAAATCTTATTAACCGAGAATTGATTTTTTACGATTTTCTGAAAATTTTTACGAATTTTTTAATTTTTCAATTTTTTTTATTGATTTTCTAGATTTTTCACTTTGTTGGTTTGTATTTTCTGAATTTTCTAAATTTTTATGGGTTTTCTAAATTTTCTGAATTTTTAAGAATTTTCTAAAATTTTTTGAATTTTTATGAAAGTTTTTATTTTGAATTTTTCGAATTTCTAAAATTTTTATGTATTTTTTTGTATTTCTCTGATTTTTTATTTTTTCTGTGAAATTTTTTATTTTTCTCATTTTTTTCATTTTTTTCATTTTTTAGGATTTTATTTTTATTTTTAATTTTTTATTATTTTTTTAAATTTCTCGCCGAAGTGGTAAACCGGACCGGCCCGATTCAACCCGGTTCGGCTTGGCCGAACCAGGCGTCGCCAGCGCCGGCGCCGATCGTCTTCTCCGGTGGGCACGATACCAAAACGGCACCGTTTCTGGCCTTCTTCACTGGGGTATTTCTCCGAGCAGGTGGTGTGCATGAGTCTGAGTTTGATGTTTTCGAGGCCGCCGGTTTGAGCTCGTCGCCGACAAGCCTCCAGCGACCTTTTGGCCATTCTGACTGATCCACAATGAAGTCCATATTACCTATTATCAATCTAGCCTAATCGTTGTGCCGTCGGACGTTCGCCGGCCGGCGAAAAACCAATTAGAAAAACCGAACCTAATACTGATCAAAACTAGCATTCCTGGCTTTCAGATCATCACACAGAACGCCCTAGCCATTTCTAGCGTTCATTCATCATTCAAAACATTCCCAAGGAATCAGAGACACTAACTTGATCAACCATAGACTATCGGTAATGCTTCGGCGGGTGGAAAATGCTCCGGCGAGATTCAACCAATGATGACCGATTTGGTTTTCTTGATTCAATTACACAAAATGCAAACAAACAACAGAAATATGCTCAGAAACGTGTTATAAACCTCTAGAAAATCAAAATCTCCAAGAAAATTGCATGAACGTGCATTTTAAGGTGAAAATGGTTTTCTGGAATTCTGGAAAAAAATGATCACAAGCAATGTTTACCTTCTTCGTTCGATGATCAGAAGAAATTGTCGAACTGATCCGCGCCTATGGGGTTGTTCCTTGACACTTGAACTTCCACTTGGTGGTCTCGGTCTCGTCAGAAGAGCTCTAAGCGCGCCAGACGAGCTTGATTTTCAGAGGTTCATGGTCAGCTTCCGTTCTGGTTCACCCAAGGAGGAGATCCTCCCTAGACGGTCGATTCGCCGGCGTTGTTCAATCGACCGGCGCCGATCACTCGACCTGGAGATCTCCACTCCTCTCTATCTCTCTAGATTTCAGGCTTTTTCCCTCCGTTTCTCTCTCTTCTCTCTCTCTGGCATTTCCCCGAATATCTTCCTTGTAATGTTCAGTTTTTTCTTCGTTTTTGTTCTGCAATTTTTCCCACTCAAAATTTGTTAGAACCGATTTCCGATCAGTTAGATCAGTTATCTAGTGCCAGCTGGAGAATCTCCAGCTAGCCAACTCGATTAAAACGTGCTAATTTGATCGAAGAAAGTCAAGTCGCGGGCACGAGCTGATTTTCTGGGTTTATTGTGCTTTGGATGAGTCGGGTAAAGAAGACAACCAACCCAGGTCGGGTCGGGTTGACCCGATCGACCTGGCAGACCCGGGTTGGTTTAAATTCACAAATTAAGCTCAATTTTGACCCAATTTTCAAAATTAAACCTCAAAATTGAATTCCCATCACATTCCGAACCTAAATATATAATTTTCCCTAATTTTCACATTTTTGTATTCGGGTTAATAGGGTTTTATTCAATTTGATGTTCTAATGACGTGATTAGGCAAAATTGATGCCAAAATTTGAATTACCCACATCTGATTAACCCTAGAAATGATGGTCTCATATTTCAACAATTTCATATTGGGCACGATTCCCAATTTGGGTTCAAAATTCTTAATTTCCAATTGAATTTTGGGGATTTTGATATTTATGTCAAATTGTGCAATTGAACCGACCATTATGTAATTAAAGGTCCCAGAATCATTTGTTGTGAAGACACTATGACTTAAAAATGACTAGAAAAACTTTAATTACATTTTTGGTTCAATTCGGGTTTAATTTTGCCCAATTTTGGGAAAACCATATACCCAATTGAGATTTTTCAAAATTCATGATGTATTCATGAAATTGGATTTAAAATAAGACTAATGACTATTTTTATGGAATTTTCTGATTCTATTTGCTATTTTTCTTGATTTTCTCACCTATTTTGACTAAAAGAAATTAAGGAAAAATGCAGAAAAATGTTAAAAAATTATTTTTTGGTTTAGAAATAGGTTTCTAGGCTTGGGCAAGATTCCTAGTCCTAATTTTGAAATTTTTTAAAATATAAAAAGAATGAACTAAAAATTAGGTGTCAACAGCTACACCTCTTTGAGATTGAGCTCGTTAGAGATTGATCTCAAAGACAATGTGACACCTAAATTTTTAGTCGACTCACTGAATAAGATAAGATGGAAATTTCACAACAATTGATTAGGGATCTTGCTTTTGAAATTTGTTATCTAATCCAAAGTTCTCTTTTCGAAGCACATTTTGAAAATTTCTTAATGATTGAGGGAGAGAAACTTATCTGTTTGTGAGAGTTTCTTTGTTGCTTATCCAAGGGCATGAATTGATGGTGGTGATGATTATGATGGTTATTCTGATTTCGTGGTTTAAGGACGAACTCACGAACCATGAACGCCTGAGGCTCTTCGCCTGAGGATTTTGGAGACTTGCCAAGTGGTTCCTCACCTGTAGGATTTTGGAAATTGCCTAGGGACTCCTTGCCTATAGGACTTTGGATTTGCCTAGTGGTTCCTCACCAGTAGGACTTGCATTTGCCCAGTGGTTCCTCACCAGTAGGACTTGAATTTGCCTAGGGGCTCCTCGCCTGTAGAACTTGAATTTTGGAGACTTGCCAAGTGGTTCCTCACCAGTAAGATTTTGGAAATTGCCTAGGGGCTTCTCGCCTGTAGGACTTTGAATTTGCCTAGGGACTCCTCGCCTATAGGACTTTGGATTTGCCTAGTGGTTCATCACCAGTAGAACTTTGAATTTGCCTAGTGGTTCCTCACCAGTGGGACTTGAATTTTGGAGACTTGCCAAGTGGTTCCTTACCATTAGGGTTTTGGAAATTGCCTAGAGGCTCCTCGCCTATAGGACTTTGGATTTGTCTAGTGGTTCCTTACCAATAGGACTTGAATTTTGGAGACTTGCCAAGTGGTTCCTCACCAGTAGGATTTTGGAAATTGCCTAGGGGCTCCTTACCAGTAGGACTTTGAATTTGCCTAGGGGCTCCTCACCTGTAGGACTTTAATTTGTCTAGGGGCTCCTCGCCGGTAGGACTTTGAATTTTCTTAGGGGCTCCTCGCCTATAGGACTTTAATTTGCCTAGGGGCTCCTCGCCGGTAGGACTTTGAATTTGCCTAGGGGCTCCTTGCCTGTAGGACTTTAATTTGCCTAGGGGCTCCTCGCCTGTAGGACTTTGAATTTGCCTAGTGGTTCCTTACCAGTAGGACTTTGGGAAGACTTCAAACAGTGAATACCTTGATCGTAAGCTATGTGATTTTGAGGTTTCACTAACCTTTGTATGGTTTTTTAGTTGACCAAAAACTATTTTGAAAAGTAGTTTTGAAATTAATCAAAACTGTTTAAAATGTGGTTTTTTTCTTAGCTTACCACAAACTGTTTGAAAACTTGATTTTAAGTTGACCAAAAACTTTTGAAACCTGGTTTTGAAATATGCATTCTTTATATTAAATGCATTTCAGGCAATTAAATTTCCTTTTCAAGGAATTATTTGAACAAAATGCTTTGTAATCTTTCAAGAAATGCTTAAAATGATCGTTTGGAAGACCTTCATTAAAAAGGATTTGTTTCAATCTACGAATTTGGTCTTTTCTTCATTTGCTTGAAAGGGGACTTGTCTAATATCCTTCAATTTTTCTCTCTTAACCAATCCTTAGGTGTTCGGAGATGTTCGCAATGTATACAATCCAATTGATTTCGATAAAGTCTTTCAAAAGGTTGTAATGTTGGCTTGGTCAATGGCTATTCAAAGGATAGGCATTCTGAGGCTAAGAAAAAGGATTTCATCATATCTGACTTCGGGTTTACAAGTTAAGAACCTCGAGGATAAGACAAGATAGTATTGCATACACTTCTTTTAGTGATGACTTCTTGTCATAAAGTCATGTTTCTACTCTCAACATCCCAATTTGAAGAGTCTTTGGGGAAAGGTTATATTGTTGGTATTGGGTAGGCTCAAAAGGCTCATTTGTTTGAATTCAGGGTTTTTATGAAATTGATGATCTTCTTGGCATCACCACTTTTCCTTTTCTTCTTTTTTCACTAGAGATCTTTTTCTCTATGAACATTAGAGCCCTCTAAACATTCATCACAATCCCTTTTCTTTTGTTCATTCTCACTTGTTGTGATTTATGATCTCTCATGATTTTGACTTTGCTCTGTCATGACTTTTTTTGTCATTTTGAGCTTTCTTTTGAACTCTCTTTTCTTGATTTTTCTTGGGCATTTGGCCTTACTTTTACCAGGCACACTACTTTTTCATGCCCCAGACTCTTTTGCCTTTAACCTTTTTGAATTCTAAGGACTCTGTGTTCTGCCCTTTTGTTTCCTATCTAATAAAGTGGATCATATGCTCATGCTCCAGTGTGAGGAGATGATCACCAATTTGGGGTTCTGAAATGAATATTCAGGCTCAATTGGGCTTTACCAAAGGTAATGTGTTTGGGTATAAGAAATGAAGTGCTCTTCTTCCTCTTGGGATGTCTTGAGCTTCCATATGACTTCATATGAAGTTATCACAGAAAGATCGATGCAAGAGTATGCAATAAAATCTTTCTTGCTCCTATTCTCCATAGCTATCAATCACAAACTTCCTGATTTGCCCTAATGTGGGGTGGTTCTTAACAGGGTTATTTTAGGAAATCTTCTCTATTGTTTTGGCTCAAATTTGGTTTGCAATGGATAAGTATGTGTTTGGGATAGTGAAATGATTGCCTTTCATCATTTCAATTCATGTAATCATTGCGAATATCCCTTATTTCCTTCGGATAAGTTTTTCTCACTCATCTCTCCATTTTGGCTTTGAGTGTATAAGGGACGTGCTTGGATATGGCTTACCTTTCATCATTTGAATGTATTTCCATGCGATTTAATCCAAACTTTTTCTATGAAATTTTTCAAAGCCTTTTGTCAAATTATCCCTTTTAGGAAATTTTGATGCTTAGTGCATTCTCAAAGAAAGCGTGTTTCAAAACATTTCTGAGGTATTTTCCTTTTCAAAACAATCTGTTTTGTTTTGTTCAATTTAGTGTCATTCCGCTTGGGGAAAAAGAAGTTCGTTTTTTTCTTAAAAATGCAACTTCTTTTACACATGCTCTCACGATTTGGCGATACCTGTCTGATCAACTTACCAAGATCCCTCTTGTTTGCATGTTTTTGCTTTAGTTACACTGGAGATTCTTCTGTTGTTGCTCCCTTTTCTTTGTCTCTCTGGGGATGATAAAAAGGAAAGCACATTAGAGGATATCAATGGAAAATAGAATTGGAAGTGATACTTCCCTCTACTATTTGATAACTCCATTGGGAATTCTGAAATCATCAACTGGTTCGGATTCTTTTTGCTTTCTTCTGCAAAATAGATAAACATGTTCATGAAATGCATGGTATGTATGATATGCATGATATGCACATGTTCTAAAGTGACCCGAATCTTTTCTTGAATGTTCGTCTTCATTTCATGGGTAGAAAATCTTGACAGCATCTGCATTTACAGGATAGGCCAGTTCTGTTCCTGCCATATCTATAAGAATCAATGCTCCTTCAGGAAGAACCTTCTTGACAATATATGGACCATCATAATTCGGAGTGAATTTGCCACGAGGATCTGAATTGTTGAAGATGATTTTCTTCACTACTAAATCCTCTGTTTTGAAATTCCTCGGTTTCACTTTTCGACTAAAGGATTTAACTACTCTTCTCTGATAAGCTTGCCCATGGCATATAGCTCTTAATCTCTTTTCATCGATCATGTTGAGTTATTCATATCTTTGTTGGATCCACTCAGCTTCCAAAAAGCTTCAACTGGGATAGTATCCTTAATGAAGGAATTTCTACTTCAACAGGTAGCACTGCTTCCATTCCGTAAACCAATGAAAATGGGGTTGCTCCAGTTGATGTTCGAATTGAAGTTCGGTATGCCATCAGAGCATACGGCAACCTTTCATGCCAATCACGATAATTTTCGGCTGTCTTGGCCAGTATCTTCTTGATATTCTTATTTGCTGCTTCAACTGCTCCATTCATTTGTGGACAGTATGGAGATGAGTTCAGATGTCGGACATGGAAGTGTTCAAGTAAATCATCCACGATCCTGTTGTTTAGATTTGAGCCATTGTCCGTAATTATTGCTTCTGGAACTCCATACCTAGCAATAATGTCCCGCCTGATGAATCTTACAACATTCTTGGCAGTAACATTCGTGTAGGAGTTTGCTTCAATCCATTTAGTGAAATAGTCAATAGCGACCAGGATAAACCGGTGCCCATTTGAAGCCTTGGGGTTGATTGGACCAATCATATCAATGCCCCACATTGAAAATGGTCATGGCTAAGACATTTGATGTAGCTCATTTGGCGGTGCATTGATTCTGTCTCCATAAATCTGACATTGATAGCAACATCTCACGTGTTGGATGCAATCATAATCTTTCGGGCTAGAAGATGTCCATTCATGTGTGGTCCACATTCACCCTCATGAATTTCTTTCATATTCTGTTCAGCTTCTGTAGCGTCCACACATCTTAGTAGGGTTGAATCAAATGATTTCTTGTAGAGGATTTGACCACTAAGGAAGAATTTGTTGGCTATCTTCCTTATAAACGTCCTGTCACCTGGTTGGCTTTCTTTAGGAAATTCTCCCAATTGAAGATATTTTTTGATGTCATGATACCATGGTTCGTTGTCAAATTCTGCCTGAACCATCATGCAATGAGCTGGTTGTTCAAGAATATTAATTCTCAATGGTTTTATATCTATACCATCTTTAGCTTGTAGTAAGGATGACAAAGTTGCAAGAGCATCTGCAAAATGATTCTAAGTTCTTGGGAGATAATTGAATGTCACTTCTTCAAAACTTTCAATCATCTTTTCTAAGTATCTGTGATAAGGAATTAGCTTGGCATCTCGAGTTTGCCATTCACCAGTTGTTTGCAATATGATGAGTATAGAATCTCCATATACTTGCAACCTTTTTACCTTCATTGAAAGGGCTAATTGTAAGCCGAGAATGCATGCTTCGTATTCAGCGACGTTATTGGTGCATGGAAATACCAATTTCGCAGATACCGGATAGTGTTGGCCTTCTGGGGAGATCAGTACTGCCCCAGTTCCTGATCCAGAAAAGTTGGTTGCACCATCAAAATACATTATCCGTTTATCATCGACCAGTGTCAATATATGATCATCAAGTTGTTCTTCAGGATCGGCAATATTCTGCGAATTTTCTACCAACATGTCTGCTATTGCTCGTCTTTTAACTGACTTTTGAGATGAACTTTTGATGTCGAATTCTGATAACAAAACTTGCCACTTTGCTAATTTCCCGACCAAGGAGGATTTCTCAAGAAAGTACTTGATCAGATCATTCTCAGTTACTAGCAAAATTTGATGATGGAGGGTGTATTGTCTTAATCTGTGTAATACCCAAATCAATGCAACACATGTCTTCTCGACTGATGGGTAGTTCATTATTTATGTTGTAAACTTCTTGCTCAAGTAATAAATGGCTTGTTCTTTACCATCATTCGGTCTTCTTTGTACAAGCACCGCTCCTAACGACTCATAGTGAGTCGTCAAATATAAGATCAATGGAACTCCAGGGATTGGTGGTACCAACACTGGTGGGCATACCAGATATTCTTTGATCTTGTCAAAGGCTTGTTGACATTCCGCATCCCACTTTACTGTGGCATTTTTCTTCAACAGTTTGAAGAATGGTTTAGCAGTCTCAGAAAGCTGATAGATGAAACGGGCAATATAGTTTAAACGCCCCAACAAGCTTCTCACTTCTTTTACGGTAGAAGGAGTCTTTAAGTCATATATTGCCTTAATCTTGGAAGGATCTATTTCGATGCCCCTGTTACTAACCACAAATCCTAGCAGTTTGCCAGATTTTGCCCCAAATACACACTTGTTGGGATTCAATTGCAACTTGTACTTTCTAAGTCTTTCGAACAATTTGCGAAGCACCTCAACATGATCTTCTCCTTGTTTGGATTTTGCAATCATGTCATCCACATATACCTCAATTTCTTTGTGCATCATGTCGTGGAACAAAGTTACCATTGCTCTTTGATATGTGGCACCAGCATTTTTCAAACCGAAAGGCATCACCTTATAACAAAATGTGCCCCATGGTGTTATGAAGGATGTTTTCGCCTTATCCTCTTTCTTCATGAGGATTTGATTATATCCTGAGAAACCATCCATGAATGAAAATGTTTCGAACCCAACAGTGCTATCCACTAATACATCAATATGTGGGAGCGGGAAATCATCCTTAGGGCTTGCTTTATTTAGGTCGCGATAATCAACGCACACCCGTACTCGACCATCCTTCTTCATTACGGGCACTATGTTGGCAACCCATTCTGGATATGGTACTACTTCGATGAAACCGACTTTGAGTAATTTCATCACTTCTTCTATTTTCTTTGCCAATTCCGGTTTTGTTCACCTCAGTTTTTGCTTCTTTGGTGGAATACTTGGATCAAATTGGCAAAGCATATTCAACTATGCTTGGATTAAGGCCTGGCATGTCCACATAAGACCATGTGAATATATCTTGATATTCCTTGAGCAAATCTGTGATCCTTTCTGCCTCTGCTGAGGGAAAACTTTCTCCAATCTTAACTTCTTTGGGATTCTCTTTATCGCCCAGATTAACAGTGATCGTTTTCTCTAACGTGAGTGGCTTTGATTCTTCATGACGGATCCATTCTCTTCTGATCCATTCCTCATCTTCATTATCCACTTCAATATCGCAAGTGATCTCCTCGGAAAGATTTGGGTCACATATGAACCTATTATGGATATGCGAATGCTCATGCCTGACATGTAACAAACATGATTAGTAATTGCGTACGAAGTAAATAATGTACATGGTCCTATGAAAACCTTTCGGAAATTTATTTTGAAATTTGTTTTGAAAGAATATACAGACAGAGCTAGTCCTCATATCATCAGACTTCCTTGCTCTTAAAATCATTTTCGCAACAAGGAGCAATATAGAAACCCAAAGCCTCAAGCCTCATGAGTGAGGATAATGTTCATCATAGGTTTGGTTTTGTTTCTACATGTCCTTAACAAAACATTTGATCAGTTTTATTGAATTGAAAAACGCAATTACATCTACATCAAAAGGAATGTAAATTGTAACTGAACTGAAATTGCAAATGAAATCACAGGAAACTTGAAATTGCAATCAATAAAATGCATTGGAAAACGCTAGTAGCAAAAGTTCAAGAGAATCTTCCTACTCCAGTGCGTAGGTAACTTCCGCCTCAGTTATGATAACGTTGATGGTGTTCTCTTCGAATAAACTTGGCAGAACAGATTCTTCCTCTGCATGTGGGTCTTCTTCTTGAAGTAGCTTGGAAGGTCCAGGAAAAGTTTTCTTGATGTGAATCTGATGATAGGGAAGCTCTTTAGCTTTGCTCTTCCATATGGATGGATTAATGATGCGATCACCTCGGCCTTTATAGCCTCCATGGTTCTTTCGACTTTGGCCTTGGCCTCCATGGTGATCCTTAGAATTATCTGGAATATAACCTACCCCGTGCTTCATTTTTGTAGCGAGAGGAGTAATAAGTTCCTTGATTCCTTGGGATTTCGATCCAAGACCATTACCGGGAGTAAATCCATACTGGCATAACATTCTTCCAGACATAATGAATGGTGTTGAAAATTCCGGGGATTTTATGATGCAACCGGCTGGAATTTGCACCATGGAGATCATTTCGAAGGAATGATAACTTGGTTCTTCTTTCACTTCAGGTTCGACATACGGTATTGCACTCTCCTTGTAGGTGGTGAAATCTGTCTCCCTATGTATGGTGATCATCTTGCCATTAATGACAAACCTGACCTTCTGATGGAGACTTGAAGGAATGGCGCCAACCATATGAATCCAAGGTCTTCCGAGTAACAAGTTGAAAGTCCTTGGAATATCCACTACTTGGAAGTCAATCAGGAAAGGCACAGGACCTATGTTCACCTCGAGCTCGATATTGCCAATAACATCTTTCTTCATTCCATCAAACAAGCGTACTATTACCTTGGAAGGTTTGATGAGCTCTTCACTAATCCCCAAGCGATGCAGTGTGCTTAGTGGACTCAAATTAAGTACGGAACCATTATCGATCAGCACCCGTGACACCTCCTTGCCCCGGCATGTAACGGCAATATACAGAGCCTTATTATGGGAACGCCCGTCAATTGGGAAATCTTCATCGGAGAAGGCAATTTGATCCTTTAAAAGAATAGTGCCAACAAAATCTTCCAATTGTACTTCATTAATTGTCTCCGAGACATGCATCTCATTGAGAAGCTTCATAAGCACCATTTTGTGGCTTTCTGAAGTCTTGAAGAGATCCAACAAAGAAATCTGTGCCGGCATCTTTCTTAGCAGTTCAATTACCTCAAATTCGCTTGTCTTCATGACCGAAAGCAACTGTTTAACATCTTCTTCGGTTACTCCTTTCTTTTCGTGTTCACTGTCCTTCGGGGCATTGCATCTTCCTGATTGGATTATGGCATCGACTTCTTTGGGAGAGTAATCCCAAGGTACACACTTAGTGTCAAACTTTTCTTTTGGAGGGAGAGTGATGATCATAGCATGTGTTTCTTCTTATTCAATCCTTAGCCGATCAATGGGAAGTTGGATAGTGATTGGTATGATGGGATCTTCCTCCTCCTTATATTTATCTACCTCATCAAGCAATCGTGGATACCATGCTTCTATTGGCTTCATCAGCATCCATTCCACCCCAACCATCACGTGTGATTGTTTCGTTCTTGAATGCCCATGAAGGAGGTGTATATTTGACACTGTAATTATACCGGCCACTATCTTGACCCAGAAAATCAACAACCTCACCTTGTCTTCGTGCTTTTCGAACAAATCGCCTATCACATCAACGAGTCTTTTTCTTCTTTTTCTCTTCCTGATCTTCATTCTCCTTGAGATTCAATTGGCTGATTGGGACCTCATCCACGCCATCCCATCCGTCCGGTACAATGTCTTCATTTTTGAACGCCCATGGTGGTGGTGTATATTTGACACGGTAATTATATTTACTGCTGTCTTGACCGAGTAGGTCTATAGTTTCGCCTTCCCTGGCCGATTTCTGGGTGAAATGCCTTTCACCCTAACGGACTTTTTCTTTCTCCTTTTCATCATGATCTGTTTCTTCTTGAAGCATTTCTTTCTTGGGTAGAGCTTTCTCCTCAGGACTGGTTTCATCATCTATACCACCTCAACCATCAAGCACAATTACTTCATTTTTAAATGACCATGGCGGTGGGGTATATTTCACTTGGAAGTTATATTTTCCGGAGTCTTCTCCCAAGTTGTCTACAACCTCGCCTTTTAGGAGTGCTTCTTGACGAAAACGGGCATCTCCTAATCGAGAAGCTTTAATCTTGACTTCATATTCATCTTCATCTTCATCGTCAGATTAGATCACTGTTTCTTCATCCTTGATCATGTTTACTGTATTGTGTTCAGGAAGAGGATTCTGATGTACATTTGGCTCGAACTCTTGGAAATTCAATATCTTCTTGTCAATAAGCTGTTGAACCTTATACTTTAGAGTGGGACAATTATCTACATCATGTCCCCTTTTTCCCATGTGATAGGCGCAAGTCTTTGATTCATCATACCAAGAAAATCTCGTAGGATTGTCTCTCGGTACTTCCTTGGTCACCAAATGCCTTTCCAAAAGCATTGGTAATAGCCTTGACAAGGGTCGAGGCAACGGTGTATATTGCCTCACGGGCCTTTTATTTGGCTCGAATTGTCTTGGATTTTTCCAAGCGACATTTGATTGCTTCGGAAATGATATTTGATGAGTACTTGGGCTTGACACCATAGCCACTTCTCGGATGGGTTCCTTGTCTTTTTTCCCGGGGTAAGGCCTTCGTGCTGCTGTTTCTTGAGCCTTCCTTGCTTTCAAACCCCATTCAATTCTCTCACCTACTTTGACCAACATGGTGAATGTCTGACAGCTTGATACATGAAGCTTGTCGTAATACTCAGTTGGCAATGATTTTAGAAAGAGCTCAATGAGCTTGTCTTCACTTATGGCGGGCTTTACTTGTGAGGCAACAGCTTTCCATCTCTGAGCATAGGCTCTGAACCCTTCATTGTTCCGTTTCTCGGTTCTGACGAGATCCTCTCTAGTTGGGAGTATTTCAACATTAAACTTGTACTGGCGAAGAAATTCTCCCGCTAAATGATCCCATTCAGTGAAGTCTTCTATATCGAGGGCTGTGTACCATGCAAGGGCCGCCCCTCTCAAACTATCTTGAAATGTGCTAATAAGAAGTGGCGTGTTGTCTCAATATCTTGCCATCTTACGGAGATAATATTTCAAATGGCTTTTGGGACAATCAATGCCATCATACTTGCTCACGAACTCTGGCTCCTTATAGTTTTCTGGAACAACCACCTTTGCGTACGGTGAGAACTTGTCGAACCTTTGAAGCTCATAACCTTGACTTGCTAAGCATTCTTCAATTTTGGCCAATCTCTTGGCCTCTTCTTCATCTTTTGTTTTGGACGTCTTCTTGATTTGATCATCCTTTTCCAAATTTACCACCTCAGGCGTAGTCTTTGGACGATTCTTTTGAACTGGTTCTTTATTTCTGACTGGGTCTTCAATCGGTGTTTCGGTTGCATTTGAAGCTCCCACATTTGGAGTAGTAGGATAAGATCCTCGAGATGCGAGAATAAAAGTCTTCATTTTCGCCATCATTGCAACCATTTGGGTCATTTGATTCTCGACTTCAACTAGTCGAGCACGGGTTTCTTCTTCCGCCATTCTAACTTGTAGGCGAGTTCGAGGTCTTTTACCTTCTGTTGCTAAACAACCTGTTTTGTCAAAACAGACCGATATCAGCATAGTAAAATGATCATGAAACCCTACATTCTTTTAATTGTATGGTCTCATGAGATTGTCAAGGATAAGAAATTTCATACAAGCCTTAGCTTTGTATAAAATTCTTCATCAATGTCTTTCTCAAGGAATCATACAATTCAAAGAATTGTAATCCATGGTGATTCTACAAAAATACTTTGAAACTTCATTAAGCAATTGTTTATTAAGCAATTGTTTCAATTTGGAAAATTTTTATTACAATGCTATTCATCAAAATAGGAAAACACTAGCTTAAACAAGTCTAGGCTTCTTGCTAGCTAAGGTAGCTTCAGCTTCTTCATACTCCTTGACTTATGTCTCCCATTCTTCAACATCGATTACCACCTCCTCGGGAACATACGGCTCTACACCTGGCGTGTTTGGTACAATGTACTCCGGGATATACGGCTCATCAGAATAAGTTGTAACACTCAAAGGTACATAAGGTTCGACGTCAATTGGTCGCTTAGCCTTCAACCACCTTATATACTCATTAGATGCCAAAAAGAGTTTCATTTCTCCTTCCAAATCTTCCGACCATTGTACTATTTGCTTGGTTGATCTCTTTAAAGAATTCACGATCCCATCGACCTTGTTCGCAGCTCTTTACTTTTCTTTTCCGGTATAGGTCTTTGCGGTATCTCAAATGTGAACTCCTCAGGATGCCAAATAGGTGGAATTTGTTGAACCATTCCGAATTGTCGTATGACTCTTAGTGGGCAATAAGCAGTTCCGCCACTCAATCCTAGTAAAGGCACAAAATTATCGTCTTGGGTAGTAATTTGAGCTTCGGTTATCTTCGGCCATTGAATTCTCTATTGAAGATGATCAGAAGTTAATGCTCTAATGAAGTTTGCCCACTCATGAAAAGAATACTTTGGCATTTTGTCTTGGAGTTTCAAATACTTCTCAATAGGGTTGGTAGATGAGTCGATCTCTCGAATGCGCATATAACATTCCCAAGGTCGAATATGGGAGATAAACCATACAGAAAGTAACCCAGCTGAAGCTTGCAGTATACCCTTTTGCTGATTTTGGTATTTGTTCAATGAAATGACGGTCTCTGCCAAGAGCATATTGGAGAGGTCCCATTTTAGGCAAGCTTGCCTAGCAATTACCGTAACGAGAGGATTTAATCCCGTCCTTGATACAAGAAATAAAACGAATTCAAAGAAGGCCAGAATAAAAACCCTTGCGGAAGTATTTCCCATTTTTTTGAGCAATTTGGAGTAATTGTCCACCAAGTAAGATAGAGGAAATCTCCCGGTATTTAATTTGATCAACTTTTCCACTTGAGGGGTCTTCAAGTTTAAAAATTCAGCTATAACACTTGTGGGTTTCAATCCAACTGGGGGCCCAACGGTTCTTGACTCGAAATAAATCCCAATGGTTGCCTTATATTCTTCTAATGTAGGTACCATCTCGTGCTCGCCCAATTGAAATGTGGCATTGGTAACTTCCCAGAAATGGGATAATGCTTGGATTAGACTCACTTGGTACTCCAGGTTGATAAGCTTGAACAAATACCCGAGCCTTTCCCTTACATATGCTTTGTTGTCCTTTGTCATGTTTACCCACCATGCCAAAGGCTCCTTCCTTGGAATAAGAATGACTTGTATGTCTAGTTTCCCCATTTCGATCTAAAGCATGTAATAGAAAGTGATTATTATTCACCATGGATTACCAATTGATTTTAATGCCCCCATTTCACTTATGTCCTTTTAAGGTAGGACGGAGGTTAAATACACTTGCATACTTCAAAAGTAATGCAAATGTCATTTTGAGTCCGTTTAAACCTTAAAAGAGCATATAGTTGAGATCATGGACAAATTCAATGTGTGATGTAAATGCCGATTCTGTCATACTCCATTTAGATCATAAAGCCCTAAACTATGGTTTACAACTTCGAATACATTAAAGTGAATGAATAAGCATTTGAATTACATGAGAAATCCGCCATGGACCTATACATTTCATCTAAAAATGAAAGAATAGTCAAATGGAGTATGACGCCCTAATCATGCATTCTAAAATGAAAGGGCATTTAGACCAAGCATTGAATGTCATTTAGGCATTTTTTTTAAGAATATGTCAACTAACATGTATAATTGTAAAAGAATGAAATGGAATGATACTTGCTTACCATGATATTTTTGTTTGATTTTAGGTATACCAACTACAAAGACAAGCGAATGCAACCAGTGAAGTTTTGACACCTAAAATGGTAAGATATGCTAAAGGCTCAAGGTCATCACCTTAATGGACAAGGAATTTCATTCCAATAGGCAATCGGCCTAAAGTAATGAAATATTATTCCACCTCGGTGATCGGTATTGTATTTAAATGATCCCATCAGCAATCGGCCCATAGTTTCGCCTAAACACATACCTCCTAAGGGTAATCCTAAATGTAGCCGGGGTTGGGCCACGGGTGGTGTGTGTTAATGGTGTAGTGCTAAAGCAATTTAAAGCATGCATAGCAATTAATGACCAAACAACACTTCTAAAATTCATTCAAACCACATTCAATCCCAACACCATCCTGCAAAACAAGGGTTAGCAAAGACAACACCCTTTATACCAACCGTCTGCAAAACCATTTAACACTATCGTTAGCTGGACGTACCTAGGATCCTTGCAAGCACAAAACACAAGCATATCGTTCTATCTAGGCCTAAGTCCACTTAGAAAAGGTTCATTCTCCCCGGCGGAGTCGCCAAACCTGTCGCGCTGCGCTTTTTTTTTTGGGGCTTTTGGGATTTGCGCGCTAAGGAGGTATTTCCGTGTAAGGGTCTCTCCTAGACCATACCTCACGTGACAGTGGAAAGTAATTTCTTATTTAGTCTAGGTTTGTGATTTTGGAGTCACCACTAGTCATTATTGGTAGGTAGACTAGAAACCTAATTGAGGTACGGGAGAAATACCACGATTTTACGACCCAGAGATTCCGAGTACGAGGACTTGGTTACGTTATTGATCCCGAAATTGAGATCCCTAACGCCCTTTCGGTACCTAAGAATGATACGATGTCTAACGTGTCATGCGAATTTCCGAAGCTTACCCACTAATTCTATCCATTCTAATCGCAGAAAAAACCAAACAAGTATTAAATGCACAATCGAAGTCAATCAGATCAATCAATCCTAAATGGTCTCTAAAAATGAAAATCAATCAAAAGACCCAAGCCCTAATGAAGCTCTAGAAGCTTATTCATTTCATGATTCATATTTTTTAGGGTTTTAGGGGTTATAACCCATGAATTTGGGATTTTCTAAAAATGCCACTTGGGCACTTCCAAAAATTCAAATCTTACTTTTTTTGGTTGGCCACGATGTTTTTGGACCATTTTATGAATTTTTGAAATTTTTGATTTTTTTTTACGGAAATCTTATTAACCGAGAATTGATTTTTTATGATTTTCTGAAATTTTTACGAATTTTCTAATTTTTCAATTTTTTATTGATTTTCTAGATTTTTCACATTTTTTTGTATTTTCTGAATTTTCTAAATTTTTATGGGTTTTCTAAATTTTCTGAATTTTTATGAATTTTCTAAAATTTTTGGAATTTTTATGAAAAAAAAATTTTTGGAATTTTTGGAATTTCTAAAATTTTTATGTATTTTTTTGTATTTCTCTGATTTTTTATTTTTTCTGTGAAATTTTTTTTTTCTCATTTTTTCATTTTTTTCATTTTTTAGGATTTTATTTTTATTTTGATTATTTTTTAAAATTTCTCGCCGAAGTGGTGAACCGGACCGGCCCGGTTCAACCCGGTTCGGCTTGGCTGAACTGGGCGTAGCCAGCGCCGGCGCCGATTGTCTTCTCCGGCGGGCACGGTGACGAAACGACACCATTTCTGGCCTTCTTCACTGGGGCATTTCTTCGAGCAGGTGGTGTGCATGAGTCTGAGTTTGATGTTTTCGAGGCCGCCGGTTTGAGCTCGTCGCCGATGAACCTCCAGCGACCTTTTGGCCATTCTGACTGATCCACGATGAAGTCCATATTACCTATTATCAATCTAGCCTAATCGTTGTGCCGTCGGACGTTCGCCGGCCGGCAAAAAACTGATTAGAAAAATCGAACCTAATACTGATCAAAACTAGCATTCCCGGCTTTCAAATCATCACACAGAACGCCCTAGCCATTTCTAGCGTTCATTCATCATTCAAAACATTCCCAAGGAATCAGAGACACTAACTTGATCAACCATGGACTATCGGTAATGCTCCGGCGGGTGGAAAATGCTCCAGCGAGATTCAACCAATGATGACCGATTTGGTTTTCTTGATTCAATTACACAAAATGCAAACAAACAACAGAAATATGCTCAGAAATGTGTTATAAACCTCTAGAAAATCAAAATCTTCAAGAAAATTGCATGAACGTGCATTTTAAGGTGAAAATGGCTTTCTGGAATTCTGGAAAAAAATGATCACGAGCGATGTTTACCTTCTTCGTTTGATGATCAGAAGAAATTGTCGAACTGATCCGCGCCTATGGGGTTGTTCCTTGACACTTGAACTTCCACCTGGTGGTCTCGGTCTCATCGGAAGAGCTCTGAGCGCGCTGGACGAGCTTGATTTTCAGAGGTTCACGGTCAGCTTCCGTTCTGGCTCACCCGAGGAGGAGATCCTCCCTAGAATGTCGATTTGCCGGCGCCGTTCAATCGACCGGCGCCGATCACTCAACCTAGGGATCTCTACTCCTCTCTATCTCTCTAGATTTCAGGCTTTTTCCCTCCGTTTCTCTCTCTTCTCTCTCTCTGGCATTTCCCCGAATATCTTCCTTGCAATGTTCAGTTTTTTCTTCGTTTTTGTTCTGCTATTTTTTCCGCTCAAAATTTGTTGGAATCGATTTTCGATCGGTTAGATCGGTTACCTAGTGCCAGCTGGAGAATCTCTAGCTGGCCAACTCGATTAAAACGTGCTAATTTGATCGGAGAAGGTCAGTCAAGTCACGGGCACGAGCTGATTTTCTGGGTTTATTGTGCTTTGGATGAGTTGGGTAAGGAAGACAACCAACCCGGGTCGGGTCGGGTTGACCCGACCGACCCGGCAGACCCGGGTTAGTTTAAATTCACCAATTAAGCTCAATTTTGACCCAATTTTCAAAATTAAACCTCAAAATTGAATTCCCCATCACATTCCGAACCCAAATATATAATTTTTCCTAATTTTTGTTATAATTGTGTCCAAGATTTTCACATTTTTGTATTCGGGTTAATAGGGTTTTATTCAATTTGATGTTCTAATGACGTGATTAGGCAAAATTGATGCCAAAATTGAATTACCCACATCTGATTAACCCTAGAAATGATGGTCTCATATTTCGACAATTTCATATTAGGCACGATTCCCAATTTGGGTTCAAAATTCTTAATTTCCAATTGAATTTTGGGGATTTTTGATATTTATGTCAAATTGTGCAATTGGACCGACCATTATGTAATTAAAGGTCCCAGAATCATTTGTTGTGAAGACAAATGACTAGAAAAACTTTAATTGCATTTTTGGTTCAATTCGGGTTTAATTTTGCCCAATTTTTGGAAAAACATATACCCGATTGAGATTTTTCAAAATTGATGATGTATTCATGAAATTGGATTTAAAATAAGACTAATGACTATTTTTATGGAATTTTCTGATTCCATTTGCTATTTTTCTTGATTTTCTCACTTATTTTGACTAAAAGAAATTAAGGAAAAATACAGAAAAATGTTAAAAATTTATTTTTTTGTTTAGAAATAGGTTTCTAGGCTTGGGCAAGATTCCTAGTCCTAATTTTGAAATTTTTGAAAATATAATAAAATGAGCTAAAAATTAGGTGTCAACATGGGGGAATGGAACTGGCGGCACGTATGGCTTGGGATTATCTGGAAAAAGTTTGCTCTTTCCTGTCTCCTTTAGTTGTTTATTGACCTCTTCTTCTTTGTCTTTGGAAATCTCTTGTTCGGCATCTTCTTCACCCACTTGTTTACCACTTCCCAGGGTTATAGCTTTTACATTTTCAATTGGATTTTTCTCTGTGTTGCTAGGCAAAGAACCCTGTTGTCTCCCCGACATCATGTTTGCTAACTGCCCCACTTGCATCTCCAGATTTCTGATTGAAGCCTCTTGATTCTGAAATCTCACATCTGTGCTCTTGATGAAGTCCTGAGTAGTGTTGGCAAGTTTTATGACTATATCTTCCAAACTAGACTTTGTCTCTTCTGGTTGTTTGAATCCCGATGGCAGTCTCGTCACATTCTGATTATTCCATGAAAAATTTGGATGATTGCACCATCCCGAATTATACGTGTTGGAGTAGGGATTATTCTGTGATCTGTTAAAATTCCCAACAAAGTTAGCATTTTCATTAGGTTGTGCAAAAGTGTTACCTACCTGACATTCTGTGCTAACATGTCCTCCACCGCAAAAATCGCATGTCATATTCTGAATTTTCATGCCTGAAACACTCATATTATCTATCTTTTTGTTGAATGCTTCAATTTGCGCAGCAATTGCCGTGAAAGCATCCACCTCATGAACTCCGCTAGCTTTTCGCACTGGTATCCTCTCAGTAGGCCACTGATAACTATTTGATGCCATCTCCTCTAATAAGTTATGGGCTTCTTCTGGTGTTTTATTATTCATAGTTCCCCCTGCAGCTGGATCAATCATAGAACAGAGATTTGTACTACACCCATTATAAAAAGTTTGTACCTGCATCCATATGGGTAGTCCATGATGTGGGCATCTCCTAAGAAACTCCTTGAATCTTTCTCATGCTTCATACAATGATTCATTATCCATCTACATAAAATTAGTAATATCGTTACGCATTTTTGCAGATTTTGCAAGTGGAAAGAACTTACCAAGAAATTTTTGTGTGACATTCCGAAATTTCCGCCAATTGGAAATTATGAAATAACTGAGTTTTATGAGATGTGCTCGTAGTAAATTCTCGCCCGGAACTGATCATTCCTGGAATGCTAACCATTAGGGAAAGGCTAATAGGGGAATTAAATTCGCGCTAAAGAAAATTCGATCGTGAATGGATTTCGACCATTAAATTGCGTAAGTGATATTTTGAGCCACTGTTGGCCGATCCAAGGATAGTTAGGGGTCAGTTCGCCACTGTCCTAGTAGTGGATCGCGGGTGATTCCGTTGGACGACGAAACGACTTGACGAATGATTCTGAAATTATACCGAACGATCGTACCTCTCGGATCAAGTGATTGATCTTCGCGATTTTAATGACAACCGAGGTCGTCACGCACCGAACGGACTTGCACGTGACTCGAATTAGTATCAGTCATAAGTCGATTTCGCGACTTTCCCCAGCAAGCCGCCCGTTAGCTCGAGAAACGCTCGAGATGCGTTTAATAGAATTTAATTATTGAATTTTTGCCCAAATTGGACACCGGAAAATTAGGAAGTCACGCCAGAACATTAGGACAACGTTGCACGTGACACGTGTCAATTTTTGGTGCGCTCAAATTCTTCGAAAAAATTCGATTTCGGCGAGAAATGGAGAAAGTGACGATTTTGCCCTTAAGGATTTATAAAAGGTTAGTTTTGGGCAAGGGGCATTTTGGTCATTTTTGCTTTAGATATTTTTGGGTCAAAGTTCCTATTTAAGTCTAGATAAGATTCTCTCTCCTCCATTTCTCTTCCCCTTTCTGCCGTGAGCATCCCCCCCCAACCGTAGACACTCTCTCTCATCTTTCTCTCTCTCTCCATTCTCTCCTTCTCTCCCCCAAATTGCTGTGAGCTTCCCCCTCCTCCACCGTGGGCTTTCCTTGGCCGTTCTTCCTCCACCGCCGGCACCGCCGCTCGCCGCCGCACGCCAGACCGCCCTCAAGCCATCGTCCACGCCGCCCTCAAGCCACCACTATCCTCAAATCTCACCATCTCTTTCTCTCCCTCTCTCTCTCACGTGAGGCAAGACCCACGGCCAAGTAAGCCGCGCCGTCGCCACCCAAGCCGATCGTCGCCACCCGGGAGCGGTACGTCGTCGCCACCGTTCCCGATTAAGGGCCGCCGCTTTCCGTTCTAGCCGCGATAGTCTAGAACGGGGGTAAGTCGCGTTCTAAACCCAATTTAGGACTTCGGGTATCGACGGACGATTTTGGGCGAAATCTGTATAAAGTTAGGTGCGGAATTGTATGAATTGGTAGTGGAAATTTTATGGCGGGCCTTGGGATTTAATTCGGGCATTAATTATTGGAAATTAGAAAATAACAGTGGCTGTGATCTACTGTTCATGGGGCCGTGATGGGCCGATCGGGACGCAAGTTGGGTTTTTAGAACCGGTATTTTATGGTGAGAAAATTCCGTGAAGGATCGGAATTAATCCGACGCCGTTTGGTGGGAGAAAAATGAGAATTTACGTGTTAGATGTATATCTAAATTATAAATAAATTGTGGTGATTAAATTGAGTATGTTGTTGGGCAATTGGGTGACTGTATATGCTTGTTGGGTGCACACGTGAGTTAGATTAAATTAATTATTAGTATTGCCATGTCCTATGCTGAATGTGCATGAGCTACGTGTAAAATAATGCGTGTGCGGGCCACGTGTGAAGGGCCAGTTGCGTGTGATAAATGCATGTGGAGCGTGGGCATGAGTGAAAAGGAATCGTGGTGTGGCAAGTGATTGTGGGAAAGTATGTGAAAGGGGTGAAAGTGCGAGGTTGGGATCGGGCCGAGTACCATAAACTCGAGCAGCGATCACGTAGGTCTGTTGCATTTGGCACAGGCTGAGGCTTGAAAAAGCAAGTATGAGATTCGGTCTGAGGCATGATAAGCTCGGGTGAGACCGGGATTGGACCGAGGCATCATAAGCTCGGGTTCCGATCATGTAGGCCTGTCGCATTTGGTGCGGGCTGAGTGTTGGGTCGCAGTGTATCTGAGGCGTGTACGTTTACGCGGCACACTGGCGAGTGGTGTGGAAAGTGATAAGTGGTCGTAGTGTACCTGAGGCGTGTACGTGTACGCGGGTCACTGGTGAATAATGTGGATGAGACAGGATGAGAACGGAACGAGTGCATGACATGAAAATTGTGCATGCTTGCGATTGTGTTGATGTGCCTGCTATGTGATTGTGGTGTAAATGTGTGATTGTGTTTTGTGAAATTTCTTGGAGGTACGTGATAGCCTAGGTTGGGTTTAGAGGTGTACTTGCTGAAATATAATCTCATGGTTGTGTAAACCAACAATTTTCAGAACCCCGACCTGAGCGATGAACCCTCCACCAACACCACCAGTACGTTTTGGAGTACCAGTGCATACGGAGTATGAGGTAGCTGAGTTTCCGATGGGTGACGGGATGACCTGGATAAGACACACGACGACCGTGTTTGTAGAAGTGGGAAAGCTTGCCTTGGATGAGAACCATTTTTGAGGTTGAACGTTAGGTCATCGACTTCTTTTTGATTTTGGTAGTTTCAGTAAAGTGTGCACTGGTAGACAGAGGTTTGTTTTATTGTATATATGGTGGAACAAGTTGAACAAGAAATGGAAATGTATATTCTCCCAATTCTCCGCAGTTTAAGTTTGTCCGGGTGTTTTATGGTTTTTGTTTGCGCGATTAAATCTCTGATGTTTAGTTGAGGTCGGCGATAACCTGGGACGTCGCAACTGTTCGACCGGAGGCGGGATGTCGCGGGTTCGACGGGGTTCGGGGCGTGACATTTTGGGCCATATCATTCCATGTAGTGATAGATCCTGCAGGAAGAGAAGAGAGCCACCTTTTAGCTTTATCTCTAAGAGAGAATGGAAATAATCTCAATCTAACAGCATCATTTGAAACTCCATTATATTTAATTGTGTCACAAATTTCAAGAAAAGCATCGATGTGAGCGTTTGGATCATCGCTTGATAGCCCACTAAATTGCGCTGATTGTTGAAGTATCTGAATCAGTGATGGCTTGATCTCAAAGTTGTTTGATTGAATTGCAGGTCTCCTGATGCTTGATGTGGTGCCCTCAACTGTTGGCGCAGCATAATCTTTCAAGAGTCTATGTTGATTTCTACCATCACCAACTCCCTCCATCTTTTTAGTGTGATTTCTTTGTTCTCTCAATTGTCTTTTAAATGTACGTTCGATTTCTGGATCAAACTCAGCAAGTTTTCCTTATTGGCTACGTGTAATGCGCCGATGTATACTCTAAAAAAATAAGATAAAAGCTAGATTAAACTTAGAATTATCCGGTATCAATATTAATTGATATTAAATAAACAATCTCCAGCAACGGCGCCAAAAACTTGTTCGTAAAATTCTGCATGTGTCAACGAATGTGTTGAACAAGTAATACAATGATGAGAAGAGTATCGTCCCACAGAGATTGATGATAATAAATCAATTAAATATTAAAAATAGACTAATTCTAAAATTTATCTAACAGATCAAAATAGAATTGAGAATAAATAAAAATAACAATTTTTAAAAATGAAATTTTATAAACTAAAGGTAGATAATCAATTAGATAAAATATGTTAGAGCATCCGATTTCACCATAACCACTAGATGCGAATTTCGGATCATTATGCATACAAGAATAATATCAAACATGTGATAGCGGAATTTCCTAGTCAATTTACTATCCTATCTCTAGGTATAACAAATCTACTTAGTTGATCAATTCACTATATCTCTATGTGAATTTAAATAAACATAAGTGCATTAAAATCTGTGAATATTCCCGGTTTACAATGAATCTTTTGGACCACCTTATCATCGAAAGCTACACAAGTAACATGGTATATTTCTATCCACATTTAATTCATGGTTATATATTATAAGGAGCAATTGCATATTATCATTTCTCAGTCTCAAACATGCACATCAGATCATTCAAGTGGTGACCAGTCACCTAAACATATTAAGCACAATAATATATAACTCACATTAATGAAATTACTTGCAAAGCATAAAAAACATGAAATTCATATCGTCATGATTAGGCTACATCGTAGCTCTAACAGAGAAAATTAGAACATAATAGAAAAAGAAACGAAAATATAAATTAAACCAGACATCTTGAATCAAAGAACAAGAATTCTGTTACCACTTTTGTTTTCTCTTCAAAATACTTGAAAACTCTCAAAACACTGAAAATAAAAACAATCACCAAAAAAACTCGTTGTTCCCCCAAGTTATTCTATTTATATGATAACATCCAAGACTCTTCTCACAAGGCAATTGTTTCTTTTTCGGATAAAATTAGGGAATAAATCGCAGAATTCCCAATGTGATATCTACCTTCTAACTCTTCTCTGGGTCGTATATTCCTTTCCTTCTTTTTGCCATATTTTCCTTATTTTCTCTATATCTCAATATTCTGTATAAACAAGGAAAAATTAAGTAAATAAAAGGAAATCCAATATATTCTAACAAATATTGCATTATTTATTACCTAGAGTAGATAAAATAACTCTATTTTTATAGAGTTATCAAGCTCACATAAAGATTAAGATGTGCATATTATATAAAGCTGAATGACATATGGCAAAAGCCAAATCATGAAAAAAAAATTCTTGGAATCAAGTACCTAGGTTTAGAAATTGATCTCCAATGTTTGAAATGAGGGCTCAGACTTCAAGAAGAACTAAGTCGATCGCTTCTTCGGCAAAACAAAGAAGTTCTCGGCTTGGTGTTTTTTGGGACCCTCCGATACTGAAAATGTGTTCGAGAAGGGAAACCCATATAATATAGGGTTAATATCACAAAAATTCCAAACTGGTATACTTGCGACGAATTTATCCCAAACTAATTTTTTAACCACAAAAAATCCCAAACTAGTACACATGTGATAAATTTACCCCAAACTAATTTTTTGACTATCAAAAACCCCAAACTAGTATATTTGTAATAAATTTACCCTCCGTTAAATTGAATTAATACAACGAAAAATCATAAACTGATACACCTATGACAAATGGAGGATAAAACCCCAAACTAGTACACTCGTCAACTAGTACGTGTCATTCAACTCAAAAATTTGATAGCATAATTTAACGGAAAATAACAGAAGATAAAATTGTCACAAGTATACTAGTTTGGGGTTTTCCGTTGTATTAACCCCATAATATAAGGCTCAAATATAAAAATCGCACTTTCCTTGTAAAGAATAAATGAGATCTCTATTCATATCTGTTCCCTCAAAGAGTTAATTAACTTATAATCTCTGAAATTTTTAGCACATCCTGTTATGTAATGACAAGTGATGTGTTAGATCGTGAGTGGCCCGGTGCTTGGATGTGATTTGAGGTACCCAAGACCGCATTCGGACTCGAGCGGTTATTAAGGTTATTTATGGTTTTCAAATTAGGGCTAGTTTCTTGGTGGGCTTGGGCCTTCCGAGAATGCACATGGGTCTTTTCCAAAGGCTCCTTGTTGGGCTTCTTACCCGACCAACCATTGACAATTTTTTCTGTGTTAGGCACGATCGCTAATTAACCTTGACGCTGTTGAAAACGAATTGATGTCCTTCGCTCGAAAGAAAACTTTTTTGAGGTAAACTGAAAACTTGAATCGGGGGATCACAATTATGGTCCTCCTACTACTTTGCAAGTGTTCAAATTTGGTCTCTTTTCTATTTTTTTCAAGACGAATTTGGTCCATATAGTATATGGAAATGAGGATTAAAAGAGTACGTATTTGTACACCAATGAGGATTTAAAGACATCCTTCACAGTTACACATCTATGGGGTATATAAATTGCTTATTAAGCACAGAAAATTACATTTATGGTCCTTGAATTTTTGAACAATTTTGAATTTTGGATACATCACGTGATAACAGTGACGTGGTGCAATTGATCGATCATCATCGTTTGGGTGCTATGAATTTCATCTTATATGGTTCCATATGTATATTCATCTTGTTTTTGATATGTCGATTACTACCGCGTGACATACTATTAAATAAAAATACATTCTCTCGAGAGTTGGGTTAGGAAGACTTGGCAAAGGGTGACAAGTTTGATTTTGTTGCTCATAGCATCAAGGTTGGTTGCCATTAATGCTATCCTATATGTATTATTTTGCAATGTTACTAAAATTTCTTTGTTGGACTTGGCACTTTCGAGCAAGATTTAGATTTGAAATGTATAATATTGTTTAGAGAGGGGACAAGTGTAACAAAAGTCCTAAATCTATTGTACCCGATGCCAATTCCGTTATAAATTTTGTAATTTGATCAATTTAGTTGTGAATCTTTTGAAGATTTGTCAAAGTAGTCTTTCTGGTCGAGAGAGCAAGAGATCATGAAGGACTTTGTAATGAGATGGGGTGGTTATTAAGGGAAAAGATTTGGTAATAGATGTACTCCCATTTATTTGAAAGCCACCACGTAATTAATTTTCCTGTGTGATGATGGCATTAGAATTTACTTTAGCTCACTTGTTCGTTTGACAACCCATTGTTTTTGTCATACGATAGTATGGCAGATGTTGTTAAATCATTGATGAAAATATTGAATGCACTAATTTATCGTGAAATAGTATGGGAACTATTTTAACTAGGGCAAAAAAGTACAAAGACTACAGGTGTGATTTTGGGCACTTAGCCAGCAATTTTCTTGATTTAGTACCTTTGGGTTTCTCCATGTTATTTTCCCGCATGAATTGCCAAATTTCACCAAGATTTAGGCTTTGTTTGTTTCGCAGAAAATGAATGATTAGGGAAATATTTTCTTAAAAATGATCGCTTGTATCACTTACAAAAATAAATAAACGGAAATTATTTTCATCGTTTACAAAAATGTTGAGTTATAAATTTCTATCGATAATGAAAATATTTTTCATTTACTAAATATTTCAAGTGATACAAGCGATCATTTTAAGGAAAATATTTTTCAAATCATTCATTTTTCGTTTGAATTCTTTTGAGTGGCTACGCTAGAGAAACCCCAGCTCTCGACACCATGATTATTCGCGACTAGGTATCATTTATATCACACAAATAGTACATGTCTCCTTTAAAATATAAAATGAAGTTTCTTTTCTAAACAATTGAAAATAATTACCATTTCAGTTTTTTTTTTGAAAAATATTTTCTATAAATGTCAAATTCTCCGATGAACAAACGGAGCATTATATGAAAAATGTGGAAAATGTCTGGGACTCATCACTTGAAGATTGCGTACCGAACACAAAAAATTGATAACCAAAATTCAACACGTGCAAAAGTAATGGGCCACAAGTGCAATTTCCCCTAATGGAGCAGGCTTTGTGATCGAAAGCGAGACGAAAGACCATAGCCACACCGGAAGAAGGGGAGGAGGCGAAAGTCCTCTCTGCCCGTCTCTCTCGGACTCAGGGCCTCCGCAGCACGCGACGAAGCTCTCGGCTCGAGCGGCGGACATGGTGGTCCCGTCTTCTCTGCAACCCAGAATGCTCTCCTCTTTCGCCGGGGTCCGCTTCATTCGCTCCGCTCAGCCCGTGCAACGCCTCTTTCGCTTCAACCCAGGTCTAAAGAAATACGAATTTGCCTCTAGATTTTCGTCCTTGTGCCGCGAAACTGCGTGTGTGCTCATTGGAATAATTGGGTGTTTCCGAGTCTTCACCATTGCTTTATTGTGAGAATCACTCGGGTGCCCTTTGAACGAGTTTCAGAAACTAGGGGGTTATAGAGTATGGGATGTTACATGTATGAAACTGGTTGTTGTATGTGTTTGTTTGTTTATTTGTACTTCCTATAGAGTAGAGTAATATATGTTGCGTACGGCTTTTTCTTGCTCTAGGCTATGATTGATTCAGTACCTTTAGCTGTATATCTCACTAGTAGAGCGATGTTTGTGGTGATAAGGGGGTTGCTCGCTGGAACAGAGTCTTACAAATGATGGGTCAGCTTGTGAGAAAGATATACGTCTAAATTTTCCGATAAAATTTTTGATACTCTGGATTACAATCATTTTGCCTTGCGTTCTTGGGTTTCTTGAGGAGCTGTAAGTGGTCAGACTGCATAAGGAAATAGTCTGTTACGAAGTAAGAAAAGGTGAAGGCTAAAAAATATGTTTTAGTACTCTACATTCTAGTTTTGGTGATTTGTGCATATGATCCCTCGGCGGAACGGCGTTTAATCTTCGTTTGAGTTTTCTGTTCAACATATCGGAACGTATTGTGGTGGAATTTGAGGTCATTAGTAGGACGGTGGAAGAAAAATTCTTGATTCAGCAACGGGGAGTTAAATGCTAGCTTGAACAGCGTTTAATATCAGTTTGAGTCTCTGTTCAACATATTAGAATTTAAAAGTGATGGAAATTAAGGCCATTGATAGCATGGTGGAAGGAAAATTCTCTGGTACGGAACTTCAGTTTGGATGCTATCATCACCTGGGCAGTTAATTTTCTTACTCGCTCATGTGCCTGTTGTTGTTCTTAGTACAAAAGCTTAAGTATTGCTGAACAAACTCTTCAGTTTTACTGGTTTTCCCTTTGAAAAGGGTATCTTGTAATCATGTATGCAACATTGGCACTATTATTTGTTGGGGTGGAGTTGAGTTGTGTGGCCAGCTAATTGTCATTGTAGTCCATCAACGCAAAACTTTTGCTTAAATTCTGCCTTTTCTGGAATGAATAGTTGTCGATGAACATGTGCTAAACATCAAACATCCATCTTCATTTTTAATGTGGATTGCAATTGCAGGAAGCAAGCATGTGTCCATGCAGCTATCAAGATCTCTCTCTGGCTTAACCGATCTGTTATTTAATAGGCGGTATGTTGTGCAAGAATCCACTGTGTGCAGAATCTAGCTTGTTATGAATTATTTTCGATTTTATGAGGGGTACCTTGTTCAAGGATAACGTTCTTTGGCCATCTTTTTACTGTTCAAAACTTTGAAGTTGATGTCATTTTCAGGAATGGTAATATGTATGAGCACATCTCTACATTGTCTTGTCTGTGAAGTTCCCTCATGTAGTTTCCTTTTTGTAAGATAATCTCTTTAGTATGCTTGTCACAATAACATCCTTGGATAGGTTTTCAAATTTAACTTCTTCAGAAAAACCTGTGTGGCTAGCATCAACAGTTCTTGGCCGGAAATCCATATTGTGCCCTCTTTCTCCCAAATTTTGGCTGGAAATATGCTGGGTAGGTTGGAGGGGAGTGAAGATAAGACCCACCTTGTGATTATTTTGTTTTACATCAAGAGGGTGTGAGATGACATTCTAGCCAAAATTTAATAATGTTTCATGCCACAGCCACTTATGGTTTTCTGACATTGAACATTGGAAATCTCTTTGAGGGTGTTACTATGGGTTATTTTACAAAAGTGAAAGTATGTGGAGCAGTTCAAATTGAGTTGAAGTATAGGAGTGTGGACACAATCTAGTCCTTCATGAATTTGAAGTTACAATATCCTATTGTATGTCTCCTATGGTGCATCACACTGGTTTTGATGTACTTTTCTGATCCTGTCATGATCTTATTCTGTCTCATTTTGTGTACCAGTAGCTGCGATATGCTGGTGTAGTTAATTTCTAGGGCTTGCCTTCTTTCCATGAAGTGATCATTTAAATGACTATCTTCTTTATGCATTGTCAAATAATATTTTTTGTGCCAATACTTCAGTATTTTGATGCTAAAGTTTTTAAATTTGAGTAAACTCTGTTATCAGCTATTTGTGTTGTCTGGCAATAAACTGTTTCAAGTGTCAGACTTTTGCTTGCGAGATAATAGATGAGACTGGTGGCTGGTCATATGTACTGGCACACTGATAAAATGCATTTCTATTCAGCTGTTTTTCTGAATCTACCAGATGCTGTTTCTTAAATAGGTGCTTGTTATAATGTAGTTTGGGTCAAGATGTATGCCTTCCTCAAGTGCTATGGTGAACATATGTCCTTGAAAAATAATGCTTCATTGATATTCCCTTTCCAGTTGACTACATGGCTAGTTGAGTTCACGATGGGAATGTCTTTAGATATTCTCATATGTGCTGGCAGGTTAAATAGGCATGTATAGAGAACCGAAAATGCTCTCGGAGGGCTTGCTTTTTTGACAGAGATTATGTTGAAATTTGCAGAAATGAAGATGTAGCCGATGGCAAATGTAAACGTCTAAGGCCTGGAAAAATATCTCCACTTAGACCTGTTCCTGATCACATTCTAAGGCCTCCATATATTGGTTCTCGGCAACCACCTGGGATAGCTAGTGGACCTGAAGTGCATGATGAGAAAGGAATAGAATGCATGAAAGCTTCAGGAAAGCTTGCTGCCCAGGTTCTTGAATTTGCTGGAACTCTTGTTAAGGTACACTATCTTTGTTGTTATATCTTTCAGTTGCTAGAGCCTGAGTTAACATGGCTCCAGATAAGAAGGAATAATAGGAAATGATTGTATCTGACAAAAAGTTGGTCGGTGACCAAGTGAGGATAAGAATAAGATGAGTTCGATACTGTGGGGGTTCTGACATGTGAGACAAAGGTTTCTAGATGCTTCTCTGAAAGATAGGCTCTCTGGTAGAGGCGTAGGTCAAAAGGGATTAGGAAGGCCTAAGGAGACACAAAACAGAAGCAAACATTGGAAAATGCTATGGAATATTTGGATCTAACTGAGAATATGGAATGAGGTATAACATGTAAGATTATCCATGTAATGAACGTCACTTAGCGGGAAAAAAGATTTCTTCTTCTTCTTCTTCTTTGGTTGCAAGCTTGCTTCTCTCCCCCTTGATTTTATTTTTATGTGCTTCATATTTATTTGAAACTCTTTTTTTCCCCATGTCTATTCTTTGTCCACTTTACCGTGCCTTCTCACTGTAACACTACTTTGGAATTTCTATTATATATCTTTTCGATATTTACTGCACACAAATGTTTTAGAAAGATCTATTTCTTCTTATGAAGGTTCTCTTTTGGTTCAGTTCTGGAAAATTAAGAAATCCAAACTTCTGATCCTTTATTTGTTTCTATGGTCTTTTGAATTTGAAGATATTTTTGATAAAATGGATCTTCATTTGGAAATTTAATGGATGCCTCTCTATGCAGCCAGGCATTAGGACAGATGAAATTGATCAAGCAGTCCACCAAATGATTATTGACAATGGAGCATATCCCTCCCCTCTTGGCTATGGTGGATTTCCAAAGAGTGTTTGCACATCAGTGAACGAGTGCATTTGCCATGGAATACCTGATTCACGTGAACTTGAGGTCCTCACTTTGATATTACACTAGCGACTCTGTATGTACCAGGATTTGTTATGGAGGTGCTAACATGTCTTCAATTGCAGGATGGGGATATAATCAATATTGATGTAACAGTCTATCTCGATGTAAGAAGAAGTGCTTTAGTTTCTTTGTTGCATACTTGGTATGTGAGGAAAATATTATTGTATGTTTGATTAAGATGCTGCACATTGCTTGATTATCCTATGCTTCTTGTCCTCAGTTGTTTATTTTTATCTTGTTTTGCAAATAGTTTGTTGCATACTTGGCTTCTTTTCAGCAAAATAAATATTCTAGCAGAAATAAAGTATAAATCTAGGCCAAAGTGGTAAGAAAGCTTATGCACTTGCACACATGCATGCAGGATGCTTGTGTCTTCTTAGGTGATTACTAACAGGCAACCTATGGCCGGGACATATGGATTTTTAAGTGTGAATAGAACATCTTGTGTGTGTTATGATAATGGTTTCTTTAACTTGTTGCTTACTGTGTATATCTGTTCTTCTCTTTCATAAGTTAAACATCCAAGAAGCGTGGTCCTGCCTCCAGAAAACAGTGTGATAGGGAATGCTGTCTACTGTATGCCTCATTAGTTCGTTTAGCTTTGATTATCTCATCCTTTACTGATTTTTTTCATGTTGTTTTTGCCCCACTTCCATGTAGCCTTTATTTTTGTGACTCAATGCTTGATCTTTTCAGAAGGTTTTTAGTTTCAGCTGGGATGAATCAGGATCTTTCTCCATTTAAGATCCTATTTTCAGGAGGGCATCAGAGGGTGGGGATAGAATTGCTCTTTTCAGCTGGGGTTGGATCTTAGGCTTTTAAGCTCATATTTCATATGAAGGGTTTGTGTTTAATTTGTGGAAATGATGAATAAGCTAGATCATGATGCTTAAATAATAATAACTTTAGTAACAATAATAGAATAAGTCCTTATATTGGTCACATGCAATGCAATGGCCATAGTGCATGGGATCTCTCCTGTTGCATGTGCAGTCAATTGCTATTTCTTTCTGAAGAATGTTTTTAGAGGGCCATTTCTCAGACTAAATGTGCTTTTTTTTTTCTCCTTGATTTGATTGTCATATGAAGGGTCATCATGGTGATACTTCTGCAACCTTCTTCTGTGGAGAAGTTGATGAAGAAGCAAAAACCCTAGTTCAGGTAGCTTTTAAATTTCAATTGCTGTGGATGACGTGTAGAATGGAATAGCTCTTTCTCTTTCTCTTGAGAGTTTACATCCTAATTTTTTTCAGCTGTTTTGATATTTTTGAATGGTTGCTAAGTAGACTTTAACACATGCTTTAGGTAACAAAAGAATGCTTATATAAAGCAATATCAGTATGTGCACCAGGAGTGGAGTTCAAGAAAATTGGAACAACAATCCAGTAAGGCATCTGCTGTTGTTATTTTTCATGTTATAATAAACTTCTGCAGTGACATCTCACGCCTAATTAGATTGGCTGAAATTTCTGACTATGCATCTTCTACATCTTCTTTCTGTATATGTTTACCCTAAATCTTAAAAATGCATTACTTTTGTCACATGTAATGCGCGATGGCTAATCTCCTTTAATTGTATTGTGAATTGGCTGTAAGTTATTAACTTATTTGCTTGGAGTCCCACAATTTTGCTGACAGTAATTTATGTCTAAGTGACCATGCAGATAAATATCGTTATGGTGTTGTCCGCCAATTTGTTGGCCATGGGGTTGGACGCGTGTTCCATGCAGATCCTGTTATTCTACACTTCAGTAAGTTGCAACACTATTTCTTTTTTCTTGCTGTTCACTTGTTTTACTTTTGTTTGGGGTCTGCATTTTATATCATTATATTTACGTCACAACATATTGATTTCTTCTTACGGTTTACCTTTGGCATGTTCACTAATTTTTTTTTTTGGTTTTTTTTTGGTTCAAGAGCATGTTCATTAATTATACTTTTTGAGATAATTTGATGTTACTGGAGCCCATACAAATTAGGGGTATAAATGGGCAGGCAGGCTGGGCTTTTTGTAAGAAATTAGCCCAGCCTGAACTTTTGGGGCCTGAACGTCCCGGCCCAAAAAGAGCCTGAGCCCAAACAGTAGAAAATAGCCCACTCTTTTATTTCAGGCTGGGCCAGGCCGGGCTAGGCCCGAAATTGCTAAAAAAGGAAAATAAATCATACATCTAAAATATTATATAGTACTTGGAAGGTGTTTGGATAAAATTACGTAGGACTAAATACCACTTACAATAGGCAAAAAGTGATGGCCATGAGCTGAATATGGAGCAATTGTTGACCTAAATGGAAAACAGTGTCAGCCCTTTAAGCCAATTCTCTGGGCAATTGTGGACTTCTTTATCTAAATAAAATTATATAGTACTTGGAGCAAACAACCTGCTGTTACAATTAACAATCCTCAACTTAACTTATAGAATAAACAATCGAAAACATTACAATCTCAAATCTATGATAAACCAACTTCTCAAAACATCTAAACATTAACATTAACACACCTGCTAACTAAACAAACAAACTAAACACCAAATTCAATGTCACGTACATAAAAAACTAGCCAAACTAAAAACAAGACGCAACATGGTGATTCAAGAAGAAGAGAGACTATTGATCTTCTACTCGTAGTTCCTCTCTTGTTAGTCTACTTGTGGTACTTGATCCCACTAGCTGCATGGGCGGATCGTCCCTCTCTGCTGCGTTCTGTCAGGATATAGATTACAGGAACAAATGTAGTTGAATGGGACAGCAGGTGGGTTACATGTTCCACTGTGCCGAGATGTGAGGTGTAGGTGGTGATGATCACCTCGGAGTATGTGCTAGCGCCCTTGACAGGCACTCCAAGACCCGCCAATGCTTATGAAAACCCAGGTCGATGAACCGAGAAGAAACGTAAGAGGCTAGGGTGTCTTTTTCTCTCTTCTCATCTATCTTTTAAATTTAGCTTAGTTCTTTTAATCCTTTAGTTTAGTTGTTCCTTTCATAGTGCTTTTAATGTTTAGTATTTTTAACTTTTTTTACATATGTCTAGAAATATTTTATAATTAGGTTTTAGCATATGTTTTTACTAGTCATTGTCCATCAACATATGTTTATATTCCATAAAAAGAAGAAAGAGTGTAAATACATTAACGTGAAATTCTTTTGAAGGGTTAATGTGTAACAGGACTAGTTTTTAGTGTTAACATAGAATCTCTTAAATGTTTCTTAGGTCACTAGTTAAATTAAACAGTAATTAGTTACTGTTTAATTGAACAGTTGAACGTTTGTTTTCTTTGAGTGAACAATTTGTTTACATGAATGCCAATTTTGAACGCAAAATCTTATTTCTGATTGATTTCAATTTGGATTTTTCACTTTCAAGATGATTATCTTTTTCTCCACGTCTCATAATTTTTTTAAATTCCATCAGTTCAAATATCATAACTTAACATTTTTACCTTATATGATATGTGTTTTTTTATCTCGTTAACCGAAATAAACTTTGGCTGCGTTTGGTCGACCGGATAAAAGTCAGGATATGATATGTTTTATCCTATCCTGTGTTTGGTGGTGGTCCAGGATAGGATAAGGTCGGATATAGACCGGATATAGCCCGGATCAAAAAATCCGAGGAGGGGGGTGGGATAGACCTGGATAGGATTTCTAATGCCTATTTTTCCAGAAACCCTACGCTCCACTTGCCGTCATCTTCATCCTCACACCTTGTGCGCTTTCACCAAAAAAATTTCTCGGCTTTTTTTCCTTCACCGACTCCTCCGGACCCGTGAATAGCAAAAAAAAAAAAAAAATTATCCTATCCGACTTTAAATCCGTAGTCCACCAAGCAGTGAATAGGATATGAAGAAATCTCAGGATTTCTTATCCTATCCTATCTAGTCTTATCATGTTTAGAAATCCGGACAACCAAACGCAGCCTTTAAGTTCAATGGAAGGATTCAATGTTTGCTTTCTTTGAGTGAGAAATTTGTCTATTTGAGTGTTAATGTTTGATGCAATATCTTATTTCAATGAACTAATTATTTTCTTAATTTATTAGCTCAATTGAAAATTTAAACTGTAAGTGATACGATAGTCTATTTGAATTCTAAAGTTCAATTCAAATGTTGGTATATATGTAAAAATCTTTATATGGTATAATAAAATAAGTTGTTCATGTAGAATTTCATTTATTTCATCTTGAATTAACAAATATTAAACAAGTATTACTAGGAATATGAAAATATAAGAACTGTGGGCTGGGCCGGGCTATTTAGGGCTACATACATAGAGGTCTGATAGCCTAGCCAGGCCCGAAATTGAAAATAGAATAAAGCGTGAAAACCTGGCTCAGGCTATCTGGGCTAAGGGAATTTGGGCCAGGCTGGGCTTTTGGGGTTTCGGATCTATATTTTCAGCCCATATACACATTGTTTTACTCTTGCATTTGGGAAATGTGATTAAGGCAGTGTTCTACTCTCAGCTAATAAAAACCTTATCCTACATAATTACATACTTTAAAATTTGGTTATGATATGTCTCCAGGTAATATAACTGTGAACTGAGGGCTTGGATATTCTTGAGTAGAAGGAAGTTCAAGATTCATGGGCTGTCTTTATTAGACTGCAAGATAGCGTCAAGTGATGGAAAACAACTTTTTTCATGGCAGCTTTCAGTTTTCTTAAGTTGTCAAATGTTATGTCTGTTGTGTCGTGTGTAGCTAATCAAGCGTAAAGTGGTCTAACTAGGATTTGAGTTCACATTTAGAATATTGAAGAATTTTGGAGTGAGAAATACAGAGAAATCCATTTCTGTGCTCTCTTCATGGCAACAAATTTGTCTAATAAAATTGATGTTAAGCTAGTCTTGATTAGACAGTTCTTTTGAGATTCGATTTGTGACGGGAGTGAAATTCCTGCACGGGATCCATGTTTTGTTTCTCTATCAAATGTCATCAGTTGGTATATAATCTCAAAAGAGTGTTCTCAAATTTCTGACTCTGTAGTGCAATGATGTGATCCATGTTAATATTTTTCAGGGAACGATGAAGGGGGACACATGGTATTAAACCAGACGTTCACCATCGGTATGCATATTTAATCTTGAACTCCAACTTCTGTAAAAAAAGAAAAAGAAAAATCTTGAACTCCAACTTTACGTCTACTTTTGCGATGACCTTACCATTTATTGTCTAATTTAACCAGTTACGTGAATGGTGTGGTTATGTGTTGGTTTGTCTACATTCAATTGATTTTGCTTTTATTTCTTGGGTTCATTGCCAGAACTCCGAGAAAATAAAAGTAAAAAAATAAGAGACAGAAACAAAGTCTGATGATTCAGGTTAAAAAAAGGCTTAGCTGAGCCAAAACAGTTTATTATTGCTAAGTTTTAGATGCTGATTACGAAGGGATTGATTTCAAAATAATTATACATCAAATGGGTCTTAGACACAATGAGAGTCATTTTAAATTGTTTCGTGGCACATTTGTTTAGTGATGATGTACATCCTCTTTTTCTGTTTCTCCCAACTGCTGATATTATTCGCTATTCGATTGATTTGGGCAGAGCCGATGTTGACAATTGGTAGCATCAATCCTGTGATGTGGGATGATAATTGGACTGTTGTAACAGAAGATGGAAGCCTCTCAGCGCAATTCGAGCACACCATTTTGATAACCAAGGATGGAGCTGAGATCCTAACACAATGCTGAAATTGTTCCTCTCATGCATCCGCCAGTTATTTTTATCACCAGAAACCTGCTGTATGAGATTGACTGGATTCGTCTCTCCATGTTGAGATGATTGTGGGAGGCGCTGAGCGATCTTTCTTGCCTCAATGAGGTTTAAACAAAAAGGATTGGGGGAATCACCTTCTCCCCTACAGTGTTCATTCATTGTTGTGCCATCGATTCATTGATTATCCTCCTTGTATTGCTGGAGGAAAGAAATACAAGTGTACGATAGTCTTGAGATGCCGATCTTTCTCAAACTTGTGCATTTCCAGATTGAACCTTGTACTGATAAGGGAAATATAGTTATTTTCTTCTGGTCATTCTTGTCACAATTTTTTTTTCTCTCTTCTTTATAAACAGATTTTTTATTATTATTTTGATTAAATAAACTATACGCTGTCGACAGATGAAAAAATATGATCGGAACTTATGCAAAAAAGCATCTATCAAACTCTTTTATCTATTTTTCACTGTCGTTCGTGCTGATGAAATGTTTTCCGGTTCATAGCCAGCAGAAATAGAAGATTTAAGAAGGTTGTTAATTTGCATTCCGTTTCGAATGTAAGCTTGGGTTGATTCGTGTTCTCTCTCTTCGACTCCTTAATGGGAGTTGGGGTGAATTTCCGATACTCCTTTCACAATGGTAGAGTTGATAACTCTATCCTTGTTCCACAGACTTTACCCAAATTCTATATACTAGATCAAACAAACTGTTAACCGTGAAATGAAAGAATGTATGTATGATTATGATGAACGTATCTGCATACATTCTTCATATGGTGATTGGCTCTGTCTACCGGCTTTGTCTACCATCCTTTCGTAGACAAGATCTACACGGTAGTCTCTCACCGTTTCAACATCGACATCCCAAGACCTCTTTCTCACATAATTTTCTAGCTCTTGCTTACTCTGAAAATGTGACCTCAGAGCTAAATATGGCTGGGCAGATCTAATCTTTCTCCAATCTGGGTCAGACCAGGTGTTGAGCGTACGTCAAAGTGTTTTGCAGTTTGGCAAATTGGTTTGAAATTTTCGTACTTCCATCTTCTATTTCCAAAAATTGAAGTTGATAGCAGCGAAGAGTGGAATGAGGGGAAGTTACTGGTTATGAATTCGTCGACTTTGGCTTCCCCTACTTGAATGGCCAACTATATCGCATCTTTCAAAATCGACAATATAAAGGAGGACAAGAAATGATTGAATTAGCTCGTTTTTTTAAAGGTCAATAAGGATAGTTTTCCTAGAAAAGCCACCATTTGTGTTTTGTTTATTGCATGAGATAGACTAGCTATTAAAAATTCCAAATATATAATTTGTGGATCTGATGGAAGCGCAACGTGCCTTTTGTTTTGTCGTTTGTTTGGAAAAAGCCACAAAAATCCCAAACTTTGCATGCTATGACGTATTTATTCTAAATTAATTTTTTGTAACACCAAGAACCTCAAACATGTATCCGTGTGACACATTTATCCCAAACTTTTTTCTGTGATACCAGAAACCTCAAACTTACACTGGTGTGACACATTTATCCAAAAAAAAAAATTTGTGACACTAAAAAGCCCAAACTTTTTTCCGTGACTCCAAAATTTTGGAGTGAATGTGTCACACAGATAAAAGTTAGGGGTTTTTGGTCACAAAAAGAAGTTTGGGGCAAATGTGTCATATAGGTACAAGTTTGGAGTTTTTGGTGTAAAAAAAAGTTTGAGGTAAATCTGTCATAATGGGTATACTTCAGGGTTTTTGGTGGCTTTTACCCCTCCGAATTATAGGCTTTATCTCTTTTGTTAAAAAGATCACATCTTGTGATCGGAAAGAAATACATTTTCTACATGAGAATTAATATTTAGACTGTCCAAGATATACCCAGGCGAAATGTTGATTATGGCTCAAAATTAACCCCCGTTGATTGAAATACGACCCATAATTGAATTGCACGGAAACATAAACCATATAGGAAAGTCCAAATTGGACTTATGCAAACAGGATCGTGAGTGATGCAAAAGGGTTATTAATTTGCCACAAGACTTCCTTTTCTTCTTGAAGACGAAGTCTTTGTTGACGTCGGAAAATGGCTCATAGTTTTTCGCATGAAAGTATTTTGTTGTGGAGTTTGGTCTTGTGTGCATAGTGAGTGTGCTTAATATGCGTGAAAACTTACCACACATATGTAGAGCATTGAGAGCCATCATCCAAGAAAGATGAGCGTGTGAGAAAACCCCTTACAATGGATTCTTATTGATTCGGATTTAATCTAAGATTAAAAAATAATTATGAGTTGATGTGATTGAACGTTGGAATATCATCTCTACCGATTATAGTAGAATCATCTCGTCTCTCTCCCTGTGGAGTAGGCACGTTGATGAACCATGAAAATCTGCCGCTTTCAAGTTTTATTCCTATAATTTAATTTAGGGATAAGTGCATTCAAAGTCCTAAAACTTGTCACAAAAGTGCAATTGAGTCCTAAAACTTTCAAAAAGTGCAAACAAGTCCTAAAACTTGTCACGAAAGTGCAAACAAGTCCTAAAACTTGTCAAATTGGTTCAATCAAGTCCTTCTATTGATTGCACTTTTTGAAAATTTTAGGACTTGATTGCACCTTTGTGATAGGTTTTAGGACTTGATTGCACCTTGGTGATAAGTTTTAGGACTTGATCGTATTTTTTAAAAGTTTCAGAACTTGATTGCACTTTCTTGACAAGTTTTAGGACTTCTAGTGCACTTATCCCTTTAATTTATATCTTACTTGAAACGTTTTGTCAGTTCATACTTCCGCATTAGTTGTCACAGACTGGTATCGAGTCTAAGGTTATTGTTGTTGATTGATGGTTCATGGATTTTATCTGTCTACAATTATCACTATGGTTTCTACGAAATTTGAGTTGGAGAAATTCGCTGGTAGAAGTAATTTTAATATGTGGCACACTAAGATGCGAATTGTTGAAGACATTAGGGTTTGGATTTAGTGTTTGAGGAAAATAATGAATTTCTCCAAATTATGAAAGCGGAAGAAAAATATGGTATTTTTAAAAAGGCTAGAAGTATTATTTTGCTAAATTCAGGGGACAATGCGTTGTTGAAGTGGCAAGTGAGATGAGTGCAGTTACAGTTTGGGGAACCTTGAAGCACTGTATATGTCAAAATCGCTCTACGTTTCTTTTTTCTTTAAAAAGTTCTTAACGTTTCTTCACTTTTAAGATGATTGAGGAAATGTCAACCCATCATGATCACTTGAACGAGTTTAACAAAGTCATCAATGATCTAAGGAACGTGGATGAGAAGGTATGTTATCAATGGTAAGCTATGATGCTGCGTTGTTCTTTCCCCAGTTTTACGAGATTCTCAATCCACATCCATAGAGGAGGTGAAGTCTGCACTGTCCTCGAAAGAATGACAGAAGAAGTTGCACGAAACGATCGGAGAAGTGGCACCGCGGGTTTCATTGTTAAAGGTAGAAACTCAGATAGGTTCTAGCAGCATATACAAGTCAAGATCAAAGTCTAGAGCGAGGAGAAATCCGAGCAGATGCTACAACTGTCAGAAAGAGAGGCACATTGCAAGAAACTGCCAAGAGCTAAAGAAAACGAAGGGATTGGAAAGCAACGTGAATATTGCACGAGCCAGCGCGGGACATTGGACTATGTTCTATGTTTGTCTAACAATTCGACCAGGGATGACTTGATTCTGGATCCTAGAGCACATATGACATCACATTGGGAATCGTTTTTGGATTGTCAGTCTATTGAGAGTGGCGTAATGTGTACGGGCAACAACATTGAGTGCAAGGTTGTTGGCTTTGGACCTTGCACTTAGTATAGATCAGGATGCATGATTGGATCATTAGAACTTTGCGATGTGTTTGACACGTTCCGGAGCTGAGGAAGAATCTATTTCTCTTGGTAAGTTGGATTCTTTGGGTTGTTGGTATACTTTGGACTCTAGAACGTTGAAATTTATTAGGGTACACTCATGGCCATGAACGGGAAGTGGACACTCAGGTATTGTTGACACCAAAATTTCGACCGATTATTTAGTGTTAAATTACATAGAAAATTAGGGATCCCTAAACAAAAATATTAAAATTGCATAGCATATAGTTTAGGTTCATAAATGTTAATTGCATTTCACATTGGACCGGCGGTGGCGAGTAAACTGAAAATCCATAGCGTAAACCGAGCTTGGGTACCGAACGAAACTCGGCTCACTCAGGGGATAGGGGCCGAAAATCACAAGTCTAAAAGGCCTTAGTTATCTTAATTTGAGCTTAAATAAGCTCATGAAGCTTAATTAGAGAGAAGCCCAAATTAATTCAACCCATTTGAAATTAAAATAAAATCAAATGATAAAGCCTAAGCCCAAGCCCATTAGGTCTTAAAAGCCCAGCTAATTAACCTAGGTATGTGATATAAATATGTCGTTATGCCTCATAATCTAGGGGAAGCCTTCAGAATTTTCAGAATACATGAGTGAGATACGTGAGAGTGATAGTGTGAGAGAGAGAGAGGCGGTTGAGTCTTCCCCAGCCGCGGCTTGCGCCCCACCCACTACAAAAAAAGTTGGTTTTAGCGACGAATTTTGCCATGAAAAATTTGGCAAAATTCGTCGCTAAACGAATTTGCGACGAAATTAGCGATGGAAAAAAATTCGTCGCTAATAGGCCGTTGCAAAATTTTGCGACGAAAAATTTCAATTTTCGTCGCTAAATTGTGACGAAAAAAAATTCGTCGCTAATTATTCGTGGCAAAATTCGTGGCTAATTTGCCATGAACTATATTCATCGCAAAATTTATCGCTAATTATTCGTGGCAAAATTCGTCACTAGTTTGCCACGAACTTTATTTGTCGCAAAATTCGTCGCTAATTAATCGTGGCAAAATTCGTCGCTAAATATTCGTGTCAAAATTCGTCGCTATTTTTTTCGAAATTTTTTTTTGTTGGTAACAAAATTGCGACGAAATCTTTTCGTGGCAAAATTTATCGCTAATTTGCGACGAACACATTTCGTGGCAAAATTCGTGGCTAATTTGCCACCAAAATTTTTTTTTGGTCAGTATTTTGTGACGAACTTATTCGTGGCAAAATTCGTCACTAATTTGCCACGAAAAATTTTGACTTTTGCCACGAACATTGTTCCGAAACGAATTTAGCGACGAATTTTAATGAATAATTTAGCGATGAAGTCTGCGACGAATGTTGTTTAGGGACGATTTCGATTTGAAATCTAATTAACAGCAATTATAGAATTTATATTTAACATTGATAGAAGCACAGTCAAGACAAGAACAAACACAAAAAAGAAAGAAATGGAACAAAGCACTGAATTTGTATGAAAAATCCTTGAGAGGATCCAACAAATTCAACTGCTTCAAATCCAGTTCGCTCTCTTGTTGCCAACTGTTGATCTTGCCAAGAAGTTCTTTCACGTAGTCTATAGTGTCTCCAAGAATCGAAGTCCTGTCCATTTGCAGCGCAAACAGAAGACATCACAATATCAAACTCCTAACCCCTCTTAATTTTTTCACATCTATTCAACAGTAGAAAGATGGGTGTTAAAAAAAGAATATATTAGGCTATGCTCACACAAAGACCAATTCCAGAGGGCATGTATACAAACCGAACACTTATTGTCATGTAGCATAAAGAATGATAGAAGTACCTCTTGCATTAACTTAGTGAACCCAGGGCACAATTCTCTGCGAACTGACTCGTTAAATATCTAATCCAAAGTGATATCTTGTAAAGCCACCAAAAGTGGTCTCTAATATGTCAAGTCCTACCTGGTTTGCAAAGACGAAAGCTGGAATAGACTGCCAAACCAAAAGGAAGACCGTCATTAATCATTCCTAATTACATACATGGCAAAATTCACTTTTAACAATTTCGAGTAATACAAATAACAGATAACAACACAATATGGCATCATGATCATTCCAAAGATTCTTCAAAGAATCAGTGCCAAGTAATTCAGATCCCAGCAACTCTGTTCCTAGAATGCACGTGCGTGCGTGAACAAGGGAGAGAGATAGCTGAGCATTAGCTTGATTAGTCCATTGTCTCTCGTGTACATGTGCAAAAACTCAACATGAACAGTAGTTGAACTTTTAACAGAATCGATACATGTGCATTGAACAAATGCAACAACTAATAACTTGTCCTATAAATAGATAATGCTGAAGCAAGCTTACCCTCGAGTTTGGAAATTTTAACTAGCAAGGACCGACAAAATGATCATCATCATCAGCAATCTCATTATCATTGTGTCGCTCATCATTGTGCCCATCACCTACTGGATTAGTGGGAGGTACAGGAGGAACGTCATCGTGATCGAGGTTGAGGTGTCGCAGGATCAATTGCAAATGTTGTTTCATTCCTCTTATTTCTTCGTCCTTCTGTAAAAGTAAATGTTTTAGTTGGCTCAATTCTTGGGTCATTTGCTCCTCGTGTTGTGTCCTCCTTAAAAAAGCCGCATTGGAGGATGAAGTTACAGCAGCCTGCGTTGTGTATATCCTTGACAAGGATCCCATCCCAAATATTTGACCTCTTCTCATTCCACCCGATGCCTCCATCCATAATGCTATACTGTCAACCGATGGCTCGGACGCAGCAACACCATCACCACCACTAGCAGCAGTGCTCATTACAAGTTCATCATATTTGTCCTACATTAACAATATAGATGAAAATAAAATAACTTCATCTATATAACTACCATAAATATTAACCTTACATAAAGTATAACCTTACATACCTTAATAGCTTTTGCTCGATCGCCAGTCCATGTCTTATCTTTTTTCTAAAATGTACGTTCAAATGTAGCTATAAATGTCGGTTCCGTCCCCAATTCATCTGCCTACAAAATATAAACATAAATAAGTAATCATTGAGTTAACTTACAGCATTGTTTAACAGACTTACCATTCTTTTTCTATGCTCCCTGATGTTGATAGATCCCCCAGCATATGTGGCAGACCCTTCACTAGAACTAGAAGCTCGATTTTTCTTATTTTGTTCACTGATTTGCTTATGCTTTTCGGTGTCCCAAGTTCTCTTAATTTCCGTCCAATTGTCAGCTGTAATAAAATCCGACTTTTCTTGACTTCTCTTTGCTCTATTCATCACATTTCGCATGTGATCATCGGCTTTCTTCTTAAAAATTCTTCTAACTTCTTTCTCTTCCGCTTCATCCCACCTGAACTTTCGCTGCAATCAATAGAAAAACAATTATATACTCAGTATGCTAAACCGAACTTAGTTTGTGAGAAAATAGAAGGACAAAACTTACCTTGAACTCATTCCACCACAATTCCTTTACTTCTTTTGGAGCGGTGGTCCAACTAGTATACTGTCACGCCCCGAACCCTATTGAGCTCGCGACATCCACCTCTGGTCGATTTATGCGACAACCCAGGAATTATCGCCGACCTCAATAATGCAATCATCAAAGATTTAATGCACGACGAAAACCACAAGCGCACCCGGACAATTCAAACGGGGAGAGTCAGGGAGAATATACATATTTTCATTTACCAACTTATAAACTATTTACAATATACAACCACCGCAAACACTTGCACACCACATTTGAAACCATCGATATACAAAAGATCGATGACCTGGCATCCAGACCTAAAAAATGGTACTCTGCCAAAAACCTACTCCGAGCCCCTATACTAATCCCTACGCCTCTTGCTAGGCGTCCATTCTGAGTCTGACTCATCATCACCGGAGTCTGAACTCCCTTGATCCGCTTGCTCTTCTGAAGACTCCGGCTCCGCCTCAATCACAATCGGATGATCAATCTCACCCGACTCAGCTGGAACAGCGTTCTGGTACTCCTCAGCTAGAATATCGAAGAAATTGATCTTAGGAACGTAATTGGGATCCATGTATTCCTCAAATGGGAGTATATACTCCGGGTCTCCTACAGGCTCTTCCGACTCCTCCGACTCGCCATCAGGTTCTACCTCGGGCTCCACCTCTTCTGGTTCCTCCTCATCTGGTTCCTCCTCATCTGGTTCCTCTTCCTCTGATTCCTCTTCAGGGATTGGTTCTAAGTCTATGTCCATCGGGTCATCCTTAGCTTGCGATGCTTCGGGCTCGGGCTCATACTCAGCCTCCGAAGATCCCTGAGCGGCGGGGTTGGATGCATCCCAGATTGCGCTACGCTAACCTCTGTACTGGTCAACTCTCCATCAATCGGGGGTACGGCAGTCGGGTCCCAATCCCCAACTAGATCAAACGGAACATCAAATCTTCTAACGGGTCCAAACTCAGCCCCATCCGCATCCCGGAAGAACCAAGCAGTATAAACGTGGGTCTCCCAAAGAGGCAATCGTACTTCTACGAAAACGGTCGTGGTATGCTTAATCCAGGTCATTCCATCACCCATCGGAAACTCTGTAACTTCATTCTCGGTGTGCACTGGTACCCCAAAACGTTCTGGTGGCGGTGGCGGTGGGTTCATGGCTCAGGTCGGGGTTCTGAAAATGTTGATTGAAACAACCATGAGAACACTTCTCAGCAAGTTCACCCCTAAACCCTACCTAGGCTATCACGTACCTCCAGACAATTTCACAAACACAATTACACACATACCATTATCACATAGCAGGCACATCAGTACAATCACAAGCATGCACAATTCTCATGTCATGCACTCATTCCGTTCTCATCATATCTCATTCACATTCCTCGCCAGTGACCCGCGTTAAAGTACACGCCTCAGGTACACTGCAACCTCTTTTCACAACACTTCTGGGCCCGCGTAAACGCACACGCCTCAGGCCATGTTTCTTGCCCGCGTAAACGTACACGCCTCAGGCTCAACACCTACCACCTACTACACAACCCGCGTTAAAGTACACGCCTCAGGCTGGCAGTTTTCCGGTAATACCGGGCATCGTCCCGCGTAAACGTACACGCCTCAGGACGGCACAATTTGCGCGAATTTATGTCATACCACATCTACTTTCTTACTCAGGCATATGCTCAACAAGCAATTACCACACACAACTGGCCAATCACACGTGGCCCGTGCACGCATCAATTACACACAACCCATGCTCACTCAGCATTTGACATGGCCAATTTTAATAATTAAATTAGTTTGGCCCACACGTGCACCCAGCAGGCATATTTCAATCGGGCAATTACACAACCATGCACTCAATTTGATCACAAAATTTCAGTCACAGTTCAAACACACCATAAACGCACAATTCGCCATTTTTCTCCAACCAAATGGCGTCAAATCGATTTCTGTCCTTCACGAGACTTTCTCGCCATTAAATGTCGGTTCTAAAAATCCAACTTGCGTCCCGATCGGCCCATCACAGCCCCATGAACAGTAGTCCACAACTCACTGTTGTCCTCCAATTTCCAATAAAAATTGTCCGAATTAAATCCTAAGGCCCGCCACATAATTCCACTCCTAAATCATGCAATTTCGCACTTAACTTATACCCGTTTTCACCCAAAAATCGCCCGTCAATACCCGAAGTCCTAAATGGGTTTTAGAGCGCGACTTACCCGCGTTCTAGACTATCACGGCTAGAACGGAAATTGGCGGCACTTAATCGGGAACGGCGGCGACGATGAACGGCTCCTGGCAGGCGGCGATCGGCTTGGGCGTGACCAGCAAGGCTCACGGCCACACGGGGAGGAGAAGAGAGAGAGAGACGGACGGCGTGGGGGTTGGGGGCGGCGGATCGGCGACGGCGTGGCGGTGGTGACTGGCGGTGATGGCTCGGCGGCGATTGGCAAGGAGAGAGAGAGAGAGAGAACGGGGGGATTTCACGGTGAAGGGGTAGGCCGAACGGGAGGGGGAGGGGGAGAGAGAGAGAGAGAAGAGAGAGAAAGGGGCCTTGTAGACCTAAATAGTGTAATTTGACCAAAACGGAAAATTACCAAAACGCCCTCGTCTAATCTTTTTGATCCAACGGTCCAGATTCGATCTAATCTTGAAACCGACGACCCAGATCGAATCTTACCAAAAATATCCAAGGGCACTCTTGTAATTTCTCAAAAAGTCCAAGGGCAAAATTGTCTTTTCCAACTTTTAGGGAAAAATTACCAAAATGCCCTTGCCCTTTAAAACTAACCCTTTAATAAATTCCAAGGGTAAAATGGTTACTTTCTCCGTTTCTCGCCGAAATCAAACTTTTATGAAGGATTCGAGCACATCCAAAATTGCACGTTCCATCCGCAACGTCGTCCTAACGTCCCGTTGTGACTTCCAAATTTTTCCGATGTCCGATTTGGGCTAAACTAAATAATCAAATTTTATCAAACGCAACTCGAGCGTTTCTCAAACTAACGGGCGGCTTGTTGGGAAAATTCGCATATTCGACCCGTGACTGACAATAATTCAGGTCACGTACAAATTTATTCGGCTCGTGACGACTTCGATTGTCATTAAAATCGCGAGGATCAATTACTAGATCCGAGGGGTACGATCGTTCGGTATAGGTTCAGAATAATTCGTCAAGTCATTTCGTGGTTCGGCGGAATCACCCGCGATCCATTACTATGACAGTGGCGAATTGACCCCTAGCTATCCTTGGATCGGCCAACAGTGGCTCAAAATATCACCTCGACGATTTTATGGTCGAAAATCAATTCACGATCGAATTTTCTTTTAGTCGTACGAATTTAAATCCCTAATTAGCCTTTCCCTAATGGTTAGTATGCCAGGAATGATCAGTTCCGGGCGAGAATTAACTACGAGTACATTTATAAAACTCAGTATTTTATAATCCCAAATGGACTGATTTTCAGGATGTCACAACTCTTCCCCCCTTACAGAAATTTCATCCTCGAAATTTACAAATCTCACCACTACCCAATATTTACAATTCCTACTACTACTCAAACAACTGGGGGTATTGACGTTGCATCACCTCTTCACTTTCCCAAGTTGCGCCTTCAGTCCCGTGGTGTTCCCAAATAACTTTAACCATCGGGATTGTCTTATTCCTCAACACTCGCTCCTTACGATCTTTGATTCTTATCGGTCTCTCGACATAAGACACTTTGTCATCAACTTCGATCTCCTCATAATTCAATACATGCGTCGGATCCGGTTCATATCTCCTTAACATCGATACGTGGAATACATTATGCACTTGCGATAGATTTGGCGGTAACGCAAGGCGATATGCCAAATCCCCGATCCTTTCTAAAACTTCAAAAGGTCCTACGTACCTTGGACTCAACTTACCCTTCTTATCGAACCTGGATAGTCCTCTCATGGGCGATACCTTAAGAAACACGTGATCCCCTACTTGAAACTCCAAAGGTCTTCGCCTTCTGTCTGCATAACTCTTTTGACAGCTTTGCGCTGTCTTCAGTCTTTCGCGTATAATCTTAACCGCCTCAATCGACTGCTCCACTAACTCTGGCCCAGTTATAATCCTTTCTCCCACTTCGTTCCAACACACGGGCGTTCTACAAGCTCTACCATATAGTGCTTCAAAAGGCGCCATTCCAATGCTCTGCTGGAAGCTATTATTATATGCAAACTCTACCAAGGGTAGTTGTTCTTCCTACTTACCCTGGAAATCCAGCACACATACCCTGAGCATATCCTCTAGAGTCTGAATCGTCCTCTCAGACTGGCCATCTGTCTGAGGATGGTAAGCTGTACTGAACTGCAACTTGGATCCTAACACCGTCTGCAGACTTTTCCAAAAACTGGCGGTAAATCTAGGATCACGATCTGAAGTTATCGACACGGGTACTCCATGCAATCGAACTATCTGCTGTACATATAATTCAGCGTATCGATCTAATGCGAAGTCCTTTCGCACAGCCAAAAAATGTGCCGACTTGGTCAATCTGTCGACAATCACCCAAATAGTGTCATGGCCTCTTTCGCTTCTCGGTAATCCTGACACAAAATCCATAGTTATGTGCTCCCATTTCCACTCTGGGATTTCCAAAGGTCACAATAATCCCCCGGGCTTACAATGTTGCGCTTTCACCTGTTGACACGTCAGGCACTTAGCCACGTATTTAGCGATATCAGCCTTCATACCATTCCACCAGTAGTACTGCCTCAAATTCCGATACATTTTAGTACTACCTGGATAGATACTGTAACTGCTACGATGCGCTTCAGACAAAATCTCTTCCCTAAGTCCTGTATCGTCCGGCACACATAACCATCCACGAAACTTTAATATCCCGTCCTCAGACACTTGAAAATCTAACTTTCTCTTGGCATCTTCCATCTCTACAATCTTTTGAATTTCTTGATCCGAAGATTGCAACATCTTGATCTTAGCCTGAATTTCCGGTTCAATCCTAAGCGTAGCCAACAAGCTCGAGACTTGACTCACTTTGAATCTGAACTCCGAGTCTCGTACTTTTTCCAATAGTGTCCACTCCTTGACCATCAAATGTACTATGCTTGACTTACGACTCAAAGCATCAGCTACCCGGTTAGCCTTCCCGGGATGATATAAAATTTCGCAGTCGTAATCCTTCAACAACTCCATCCACCGACGCTGCCTCATGTTTAACTCCTTTTGGGAAAACAAATATTTGAGGCTCTGATGGTCTGTATAAATCTGAAACTTTTCTCCGCATAGATAATGTCGCCAAATCTTAAGGGCGAATACAATTGCAGCCAATTCTAGGTCATGCGTCGGATAGTTCATTTCATGCGGTCTTAACTGCCTTGATGCATAAGCTACTACTCGCCCATTTTGCATGAGTACACATCTCAATCGTTTCAACGACGCATCACTATATATCTCATATCCTCTAGGTCCTGACGGAATAGTCAGTACCGGTGCCGTTGTCAATCTATGCTTCAATTCTTGAAAACTCCGCTCACATTTATCTGACCAATCAAATCTCGTTTCCTTTTTCAACAAATGGGTCAACGGCGTTGCTATTGCCGAAAATCCTTCCACAAAATGGCGATAGTATCCAGCCAAACCCAGAAAACTCCAAATCTCGATTACCGTTGTTGGCCTTGGCCATTTCATCACAGCTTCAATCTTCGATGGATCTACTGAGATTCCTTCCCCCGAAATCACATGACCCAGAAACGCTACTCGACTGAGCCAAAATTCGCACTTGCTAAACTTAGCATATAGCGCGTTCTCCCTTAAAGTCTGTAGGACCTTACTTAAATGGAATTCATGTTCCTCGGAACTTTTCGAATATACCAATATATCGTCTATGAACACAATCACAAATTGATCTAAAAATTCCTTAAACACCCGATTCATCAGATCCATAACGGCAGCGGGGGCGTTTGTCAATCCAAACGGCATTACAGTAAACTCATAATGTCCATACCTCGTTCTGAATGCCGTCTTCGGAATATCCTCCGTCTTAATCCTCAACTGATGATATCCCGTTCTCAAGTCGATTTTAGAGAACACCGAAGCCCCTTGCAACTGATCAAACAAATTATCAATCCTCGGCAAGGGATATTTATTTTTAATCATCACCTGATTCAGCTGCCTGTAATCTATACACAATCTCAACGATCCATCTTTCTTCCTTACAAATAACACCAGCGCTCCCCACGGAGACGCACTGGGACGAATAAACCCCTTGTCCAATAATTCTTGCATTTGCACCTTTAACTCCTTTAATTCTGACAACGACATCCTATAAGGTGCTTTCGAAATTGGCTCGGTCCCAGGTGCCAATTCGATTATAAATTCTACCTCCCTCGCTGGTGGCAGTCCCGGCAATTCCTGAGGAAACATATCGGGATACTCGCACACCACAGCTATATCCTCAAGCCTCAATTCTTCAACCGTTGAATCAACTACTGCCGCTAGGAATCCTTGACACCTTCACTCAGCAACTTCGTCATTTCAAGCGACGAAATCCAAGGAATCGAGGGTCCTCCTCGACTTCCCACAAATTTAAATTCCGGATGTCCAACATGATTAAATTGGATCACCCTACTACCACAATCCATTACGGCCCTCTGCTTAGACAGCCAATCCATGCTCACTATCACATCAAAATCATACATGTCTAGAACTGCTAAATCGATTATTTCCTCCCTATCCCCAATCACAATCTTACAGTTTAGACAACCCAACGAAATCAGCATCTTATCATTCAAGGGAGTGGTCACACATAATACCACATCAAGCAATTGCGGTTCCAAACCAATTAAATCAACAAACTGTTTCGATACGAAAGAATGTGACGCCCCGGGGTCAAATAAAGCATACGCAGCATGGTTGCACAAAGAAATCGTACCTGTGACAACCCCTGGTGCGTTCTCCGCCTCTCGTCTGGCCATAGCATACACTCGTCCTTGCGCTTGAGGCCTATTCTGGTTTGCTATTTGGGCAGCTCCAGCCTGATTCCCATTCCGAGGTGGCGACAATGCAGGCGGCCTATTCTGTCTGGGATTGGGGCAATTCCTTACATGATGACCGAATCCCCCACATCCAAAACACGCTCCACCCCGGGTTGGACAAGGTCCACTCCCGTGTCTACCTCCACAAATTCTACACGGTCCATTGAAATTCCTGATTGGTTTCCCAATATTCCTTTTAACAGAAGGAGTAAAGCGCCTATTATCCATCATCGGCCTCTTTCCCAAATTACGATTGTCCCTTCCCTAGACAAATCTCGATCCAGTGGCAGTGGCCCTATCCACCTGATCTCGCTCAAGGATTTGGGCCTTATCGAATATCTCCTCATACGTCTACAGATTTACCAGTAACAACTGGCTACGAATATCAGCCCTCAATCCGTCCCGAAATCTTCGCGCCTTGTCATCGGGATGTTCCACCATTCTTGGAGCAAACTTAGACAGCCTCGCAAATTCCGCCTCATACTGATCTACTGTCATCTGACCCTGGCGGAGTCTCATAAATTCGGCTAACTTCCTTTCCCTGGCACTAGCCGAAAAATACTTCTCATAGAAACTTCCAGTAAAAGCAGCCCAAGTCCGGGATGTACCCTTTGGAAAAACCCTATCTCTTGTGGCCTTCCACCAATCGTTCGCGTTATCCTGCAACTGGTATACCGCCAGAGTTACTTTCTCATGATCATTACACTCTAGCACCTCAAAAGCCTTCTCGAGCTCCTCTACCCACCGAGGTGCAGCCTCAGGGTCACCTTTCCCAGAGAATTTAGGCGGTTTTAACTTTATAAATTGCTCTACCAATTGATGCATCGGTCTATTTACAATCACATGCCCCTACCCTTGGTTCTCATTATCATTAACAGCAACGGCGGCCACAGCGGTCTTGGCAGCTTGGGCATCCACAGCAGCTCTTTCCTGAGCCTGCTATCCTACCAGATTTCCGATCTGTTCTAGGGTCCTCATAACAGCTTCCATTCTAGGATCCTCAGCAGGTCTAGCTTCCACCCTGGGTTCTGCTGCAGCTCCAGCATTGACCCCAAGATTTTCTATCGCTCTTGCACCCATACCCAGGTCCTCTACAGCCCTAGCTCGAGCCCGACCTCGACCTCTCGTTCCCCTTCCAGCGCCCCTTCTCGGGACTCTTCCTACGCCTCTTCCTTCACTGCTCATTATCGCAATTCTACCACTCTCCTACCTGCTATAATTCCATTTAGGAATTAGCACTCTATGCCCACTAGATTAATCTGATTCTAAACAGTGAATTAGCACAATAATTCACTCAACAGGCAACCCCTCACTACCAATCACGAGATCACAATCACAAAGGTCCGAACACTTACCTCAGGTCCAGACGCACCTGCATTTCCATCATCACAACAATTAATTCATTCAATCAATCACAACAACCAGTCTGGAGGCACGTGTAGCTTATTCCACCTTACAACTCGCTAAGGTCTCCCTAATTCTACCCCACAATCTCTGCTCCTTATCACTCCAAACTTCGACCAGTTTAGATCGAGCAGACCTTGCTCTGATACCAATTCAAACCGGGATGTCACGCCCCAAACCCTATCGAGCTCGCGACATCCACCTCTGGTCGATTTATGCGACAACCTAGGAATTATCGCCGACCTCAATAATGCAATCATCAGAGATTTAATGCAAGGCGAAAACCACAAGCGCACCCGGACAATTCAAACGGGGAGAGTCAGGGAGAATATACATATGTTCATTTACCAACTTATAAACTATTTACAATATACAACCACCGCGAACACTTGCACACCACATTTGAAACCATCGATATACAAAAGATCGATGACTTGGCATCCAGACCTCAAAAATGGTACTCTGCCAAAAACCTACTCCGAGCCCCTAAACTAATCCCTACGCCCCTTGCTAGGCGTCCATTCTGAGTTTGACTCATCATCACCGGAGTCTGAACTCCCTTGATCCGCTTGCTCTTCTGAAGACTCCGGCTCCGCCTCAATCACAATCGGATGATCAATGTCACCCGACTCAGCTGGAACAACGTTCTGGTACTCCTCAGCTAGAATATCGAAGAAATTGATCTCAGGAACGTAATTGGGATCCATGTATTCCTCAAACGGGAGTATATACTCCGGGTCTCCTACAGGCTCTTCCGACTCCTTCGACTCGCCATCAAGTTCTACCTCGGGCTCCACCTCTTCTGGTTCCTCCTCCTCTGGTTCCTCTTCCTCCGGTTCATCTTCGGGGATTGGTTCTAAGTCTATGTCCATCGGGTCATCCTCAGCTTGCGATGCTTCGGGCTCGAGCTCATACTCAGCCTCCGAAGATCCCTGAGCAGCGGGTGCTAGATGCATCCCAGATTGCGCTACGCTAACCTCCGTACTTGTCAACTCTCCATCAATCGGGGGTACGGCAGTCGGTTCCCAATCCCCAACTAGATCAAACGGAACATCAAATCCTCTAACGGGCCCAAACTCAGCCCCGTCCGCATCCCGGAAGAACCAAGCAGTATAAACGTGGGTCTCCCAAAGAGGTGATCCTACTTCTACGAAAACGGTCGTGGTATACTTAATCCAGGTCATTCCATCACCCATCGAAAACTCTGTAACTTCATTCTCGGTGTGCACTGGTACCCCAAAACGTTCTGGTGGCGGTGGCGGTGGCGGTGGGTTCATGGCTCAGGTCGGGGTTCTGAAAATGTTGGTTGAAACAACCATGAGAACACTTCTCAGCAAGTTCACCCCTAAACCCCACCTAGGCTATCACGTACCTCCAGACAATTTCACAAACACAATTACACACATACCATTATCACATAGCAGGCACATCAGTACAATCACAAGCATGCACAATTCTCATGTCATGCACTCATTCCGTTCTCATCATATCTCATTCACATTCCTCGCCAGTGACCCGCATTAAAGTACACGCCTCAGGTACACTGCGACCTCTTTTCACAACACTTCCAGGCTCGCGTAAACGTACACGCCTCAGGCTCAACACCTACCACCTACTACACAACCCGCGTTAAAGTACACGCCTCAAGCTGGCAGTCTTCCGGTAATACCGGACATCGTCCCGCGTAAACATACACGCCTCAGGATGACACAATTTACGCGAATTCATGTCATACCACATCCACTTTCTTACTCAGGCATATGCTCAACAAGCAATTACCACACACAACTGGCCAATCACACGTGGCCCGTGCACGCATCAATTACACACAACCCATGCTCACTCAGCATTTGACATGGCCAATTTTAATAATTAAATCAATTTGGCCCAGACGTGCACCCAACAGGCATATTTCAATCGGGCAATTACACAACCATGCACTCAATTTCATCACAAAATTTCAGTCACAGTTCAAACACACCATAAACGCACAATTCGCCATTTTTCTCCAACCAAATGGCGTCAAATCGATTCCGGTCCTTCACGAGACTTTCTCGCCATTAAATGTCGTTTCTAAAAATCCAACTTGCATCCCGATCGGCCCATCACAGCCCCATGAATAGTAGTCCACAGCTCACTGTTGTCCTCCAATTTCCAATAAAAATTGTCCGAATTAAATCCTAAGGCCCGCCACATAATTCCACTCCTAAATCATGCAATTCCGCACTTAACTTATACCCAATTTCACCCAAAAATTGCCCGTCGATACCCGAAGTCCTAAACGGGTTTTAGAGCGCGACTTACCCGCGTTCTAGACTATCGCGGCTAGAACGGAAAGCGGCGGCACTTAATCGGGAACGGCGGCGACGATGAACGGCTCCAGGCGGGCGGCGATCGGCTTGGGCGGCGACGGCGCGGCTTGGGCGTGACCGGCAAGGCTCACGGCTACACGGGGAGGAGAAGAGAGAGAGAGACGGACGGCGTGGGGGTTGAGGGCAGCGGATCGGCGACGGCGTGGCGGCGGTGACCGGCAGTGATGGCTCGGCGGTGATCGGCAAGGAGAGAGAGAGAGAACCGGGGGGGGTTTCACGGTGAAGGGGGAGGCCGAACGGGAGGGGGAGAGAGAGAGAAGAGAGAGAAAGGGGTCTTGTAGACCTAAATAGTGTAATTTGACCAAAACGACAAATTACCAAAACGCCCTCGTCTAATCTTTTTGATCCAACGGTCCATATTCGATCTAATCTTGAAACCGACGGCCCAGATCGAATCTTACCAAAAATATCCAAGGGCACTCTTGTAATTTCTCAAAAAGTCCAAGGGCAAAATTGTCTTTTCCCACTTTTAGGGAAAAATTACCAAAATGCCCTTGCCCTTTAAAACTAACCCTTTAATAAATTCCAAGGGTAAAATGGTTACTTTCTCCGTTTCTCGCCGAAATCAAACTTTTTTGAAGGATTCGAGCACATCCAAAATTGCACGTTCCATACGCAACGTCGTCCTAATGTCCTGTTGTGACTTCCAAATTTTTCCGGTGTCCGATTTGGGCTAAACTAAATAATGAAATTTTATCAAACGCAACTCGAGCGTTTCTCAAACTAACAGGCGGCTTGTTGGGAAAATTCGCATATTCGACCCGTGACTGACAATAATTCAGGTCACGTGCAAATTTATTCGGGTTGCGACGACTTCAATTGTCATTAAAATTGTGAGGATCAATTACTAGATCCGAGGGGTACGATCGTTCGGTATAGGTTCAGAATAATTCGTCAAGTCATTTCGTGGTCCGGCGGAATCACCCGCGATCCATTACTATGACAGTGGCGAATTGACCCCTAGCTATCCTTGGATCGGCTAACAGTGGCTCAAAATATCACCTCGACGATTTCATGGTCGAAAATCAATTCACGATCGAATTTTCTTTTAGTCGTACGAATTTAAATCCCTAATTAGCCTTTCCCTAATGGTTAGTATGCCAGGAATGATCAATTCTGGGCGAGAATTAACTACGAGTACATTTATAAAACTCAGTATTTTATAATCCCAAATGGACTGATTTTCAGGATGTCACATATACTGCCCCATCAACAGTTATTGATTATTTTATTAAGTTTCCTCACAACATACGTAGCATCCGTGAATCTGCAAACAGGTTATAACGATATGGACAATGAAGCATACGGACAATTCAGTTGACATCCATAATAATTTACATATACTTAAAAAAATGAAGTACTTACGAATCTCCAATTGGGTATATCATGAATCGGCTATCTTCTTCATCATTCGAGTGTTGCACTAAAGAAGAAGGTGGAACCGAAGGAGATGGAACTGAAGGAGATGGAACTAAAGTAGATTCAGTTCGCATTTAAGGGTCGGAGGAAGGGCCAATGTGTCCATCAGCATGTACTGGTTGAGGGTTAGATGCAAGGGCAGGGGAAGAGGAAAAGGACGGGGACGGGGACGACGAAGGGGAAGGACCTGGTCTTCTTTGTGAAGCTACACCACGACGCATGTGACCTTCACGTTTATACTAACAAGTTGGAAGGTTAGACAAATATGTTAAAAAATATAAACATGTATTAGGGACACATAATGACGTACGTCGTGAAGCTTACCATTTTATTTTTTAGAGCAAGAGATAAACTTGAGAAAATGAAACAAACTTGCTATCGCCCCTGATAAAAAGCAAGCTGTCCGGAAATGTCTACGAGCTTCTTTAGCTCGTATTTTGCCACAAATAACAGTTGTGGTAACTGTCTACAAAAACATTCAACAAGCACTTAAATATTAGCTCCTTTCTAGTGATTATTATGCAAGAAGAAAACATGAGTGAAGCAACATGATGTTGAGAAGAAAACTCATTTTCCGTGAAACGAACGTCGGAAAATCTAGGAAACGTTTTCTTGAAATTTGCTTTCCGTAAAACGAACGGAGCCTAAGAGTCGCCACAAATTATTAGTAGGTCGATTGGGAACATAAAATCCTTAGTTGTTAGAGGGAAGTCAACTAATCACCTAGGGTCAATTGATCTCCTAAGACTAAATATGTAGATCCAAGGATTCGATTAAATGTGAAGTAAGAGTTAGCAGCTCCCACATCACCCTTTTGGTACCAAATTCCTCGATTAAGTTGTGTCATGCAATATCATAGAATTTCCTAATTTACATATACATATATCTTTTTGGTTTTGAAAACATTAAAATTTCTACGATCGCCCTCAAGTCGCATCGTTGATAGACAACTACTCGACTCCATTGTAGTCATTCAAAAAGTACACAATGCATTCAAAACAAATCCAATGGATGAATCCAATTCATGTCAAACACGCATCCAAATCCGAATGACATTCAAACAAAACAGGACAGAATCCAACCCAAACAACATGCACAACCTATACACCATGTGTATGTTCTAAATTGTTAAAAGCGGGGACGAATCCAATCCATCATGTAATACAGACAACTCTAAATCAAACAGGGGGCCGCAATCTGTAAATACACTAATCACTAATGGCGATAAATCTAATCCCAAAATTCAATTTGAATATCAACGTGCATTATCCTACAACATGTAATCTCATAACAACCCGCGATTTTGTCACATCAGCGTGTATCCTCGTAATCATAACATGCGATCTTAATTCACATCAGTGTGCATTGGGGGTTATTCTAGTCCTAATAGATTATTTAGGGTATTCTAGGATTTCGAATTTCCATACAAATCCCCCAAAAATGAGTCACTTTAGGATAGATTAAATTGCCTTTGCTAGGATAGATTGCATATTAATTAGGCATTTTTTATTATTCCGAATTTCATTGAAAAATACCAAAAATACATTATTTGCCTGTCATTAGAATTAGGTCATATCATCGCATGACATATAGTTTGCATGCTAGGTTTAATTAATCGTATGTGCACTTAGTCTAGTTTTCATCTTAATAAAGAGAAAACCCCAAAAAAGGTGTTGAATGAATTGCTTGTTAAATAGAAATCATTTTAAGATTGTTTGTGTGATTTTCTAGCTAACAATGCAGACACTTGTTGACACCTGATTTTTAATCGAAGTTTTCAATTTCAAATAAAATCAAAAAAATTAGGATTATAAACTTTGGCCATGCTTAGCAACCTATTTCTAAACAAAAAATAAATTTTTAAAATTTTTCGTGAATTTTTCCTTAATTTCTATTAATAAAAATAAGAAGAAAATAAAAAAATACCAAATGGAATTCAAAAATTCCATAAAATAGCCATTAGTCTTATTTTAATTCCAATTTCAGTCCTGAAGTTCCAATTTTATAAAATTTCAATTGGGGATATGTTTTTCCCAAAATTGGGTAATTTCATACCCTAATTGAGCCAAAAATCCAATTAAGTCATTTTTAGTCATTTTTGGATTATGGTGTCTTCACAACAATTGATTCTAGGACCTTTAATTGCATATTGGTCAGTTCAATTTCACAATTTGACAAAATAATTGAAAAACCCCAAAAATTAATTGAAAATTAGGGATTTTAAGAGTCAAATTGGGGATCTTATTCAATTTGAAATTTTCAGTCAAAACCCATACCTTCCCTAGGGTTGATTGAACATGGGTAATTTAATTTTGGCCTCAATTTTGCCTAATTAGGTCATTTGGACACTGAATTGAACAAAAACCCAATTAATCCGAATTCAAATTTGGGGATTTTTGACCTAATTGGAATGAAAATTCAAATTAAACTTATATTTTGAGGTAAAATATGTCAAGAATTTGAAATTTGGGATCAAAATCGCAAAATTTGGTCAAAATGGGGTCGAATTTGCAAAATTGGACTCACCCGGGTCTGCCGGGTCAATCGGATCCAACCCAACCCGACCCAGGTCAGTCATCCCCTTCACCTGGTTGGGCATACACGGGAATGAAGAGGAGAAAATATCTAATCAATCCGTCCCTTCACCGACTTACTCATCCCAATCTAGCACGTGTTAAACGGCTTGGACAACTAGGGAATCTCCAGCTGTTCATCTTTATTCGCTCTAACCGATTAGGGAGTCGGTTATAGGCCAAAGCTACATTGGTAAAGGCTAGAAAAGAGGCGGGAAAACCATTCCCTAGGGGAGGAGCTGTTCGACAATATTCCAGAAAGAGAGAGAGAGAGAAAACGAGCGAAACCAGAGAGAGAAAGTGAGAGAGAGAGAAGGTCAGAGGTCCCCAACCGAGCATCCGACGCCACCCTAGACGGAGGAACGCCGGCAAATCGGAACTTGGCCATGACCTCCCTTCCTCATTTTAGTCAAGCCAGCTAACTGTGAATATAACATCCTCAATTTCAGGCCCCGGGAAATGGCCATGGATCGGTTTGCCAAGGGATCAGGATTGGTCTTGAATGCGACACGTGCCCTACTCGTACCTGTGAGCAAGGAGATAATACTCACTTGTAAGCCTTCCAATCTTCTTACACCCTTGATTTTGCTAAGAATTGAGTTTTGCTGAATCAAATCTAGTGGTTTTCTCATTTGGACTCAATTTGTGTTCTTGTTCTAGAAAACCCAGATTCGGGTCCTTTGCACTTCTTCGTATTGTTATTTTTGTGGAGATTTTTGTGAACAGAATTTTAACAAACTTTCTCATCAAAGTTGTTTCCAACATCTTGAAGTATAACATACTTTAAATTTAGATTTTTCTAAGATGATTTGGTTTGTATGAAAGACCATTTTCTAAACGGGTTTGAATCGTCCAATATTGCTGTTTTTGTAACCTTTACACATTCTTGATTTTCCATGAGTTTTTCTAGAATGATTCTTAACAAATTTTCTTCACAAAAGTTGTTCAGATCTTCTTTCTATATAACATATAAAAATTTGAGAATTTTTGGAGATGATTTGGATTCTAGAAAGAGCTTACTTTGAGAAGCAAGAATTTTGTTCCAGTGAACTGTTTTTTAGTCTATTTTTGAGCTACTAAAAGTTGTGTTTAAAGAAAGATTCAGATTTCGTGTTCTTCATGGGAAATATTTGTTAAGGTCTTGTCTATGACATATTCAAATTTTAGAATTTTTGAAGTCTATTTACTATGTTGTTAAGTATGATTTCTAGAACAGTGCAAAAACTGCCGGGTTTTGCTAGATTGCAAAGATTCATCATTTTCTATATGAGGACGTTGGAATTTCGATTTGATGTCTTCTGGAGACAAAATCTATACATTCAAAACTTTCTAATGAGGGTAATGATTGTTTGGATTAGGTGTCCCTAAACTACTTAGGGCATAATTATCTATTTTTGTGGCTTAAAGAACAAGTTGTCTTGAAGACCACCAATAATAATCTAGTGGGAGACTTCAATAATTGAGTCTTGAGGACCAAGACTACTTCTCACATTCACCTAGGAGGTTCACTGCCAAAGAGAGAGAGAGAGAGAGAGAGAGAGAGAGAGAGAGAGAGAGAGATCATCATGAATTACTTAGGCCTTAAATAAATTAGTAGGGTATAATTACCCTAGGTCAACAACTTGGAAATCAAGTTAGTATTATGTGGTCCTCAAGAGAAGCTTGGATAGGAAGCCTAATAATGGCCATAGACTTTAAGATCAACTTTATCGTTAACTTGGACTTTTTGGGCCTAATAACCCTAAGGTAGAAACTTGGAGACCAAGTTGAGAAATGTGTGGGCTCAATTAAAGGCTTGCATAAGAAGCTTCATAATGGTCAAAGACTTTCTAGGCCTTATCATAATGGAGCTTAGACTTTAGAGCCCTTCATTAATGGATTTTGGCCTTAATTCATTAAGACTATGAGTAGACCACACTATAAATAGGCTTAGTCCCCCCTTAGCTTCCACACACCACCTCATCTTCCTCTCTCATCTCTCACTCTCATGTCTCCCTCTCTCTCCCTCACCCTTACGCCGATCACCTCTCGCCCTCTCTCTCACTTGTTCATCGCCGCCGATCAGCGTTTCCCCGTTCGACCCTCGCAGATGTTTTCTTGTGCTTGTAGGTGAGTAAATTCCCTAACACTTGGATAGGTCGGTGTGTTACGTGATTGGAACGCGGCTTGGGAAGTTGTTGTTGCTTGAAAATGGTTTTGTTCTTGTGCATGGTTGCATGATACTTGGATGCAGTAGTTTGTGTGATATGTTGATGTTCTTAACCATGCTTATTGATTTATGAGCTTGTGAGCTTTTCATGTGTACATAACAACTAGGACCTTATGTGCGTGGGTTAAGATAGAGGATAATAAACCGACTTGTGTAACCCATGATGTGTGATTACTAAATGAAAGAAGAAGACCGTCATCACATAGTGTTGGCAGCGATGCCTGGGTTGAGCCGGGATGCCCTGGTTGAGCTAGGATGCCTGGGTTGAGCCCGGATGCCTCAGTAAGCTAGCCCCAGGATGCCTCAGTTGAGCTGGGATGCCTTGGTTGAGCCAGGATACCTAGCATGAAGCTGGATGCCTCAATTGAGCCGGGATACCTTGGTTGAGTCAGGATGACGATAAATGAATCTTATATGTGTGCCGGTATGTGTGTTTATTGATGAGCCGAAGGTTTCCGGATGCCCGATGGATTCCGGAGGTCCCATCACCCGCGTATTGAGGAGGCGATGCCCGATGGATTTTGACTGTAAAATAAATGAATTCACGTATGAATATTTTCGGGTATTTTTGCATGCCGATTGGTTGTGACGCTTCACGTGTAATTTTTTTTTGTACATTTTTATGTGACCGGATAAAGGTGAGCTTTCATGTAAACATAGTAAGGGCAAGGTCAAAGACTTTGCTATTGATTTGCCATCAACTTAAGGTGGGGAAAATATTTTTATGTGTTAGTACGACGGCGAGGCATCATCCTGCATAAGTATTAGTGAATTTACTCACTGAGTTTTCAACTTACTCCCGTTGTTTTTTATGTTTTTAGGATGAGCTTCGCGCCTCCAATTCGTTTTGGTGTATCTGTCGAGATGGAGGTTAGCGTAGAAGAGCTATGATTAACCTCGACCGTCGCTTATGATATGGTTTGTACGTGGAACGGCCCGTAAAAAAAGGCTTGTAAAATATGTTTACGTAAAGTGGTAATAGTGTGTTTTGCCTATTGTGTTTTCCCTGATTTCCAGCCATTATTTTGTTTGGGAGTTTGTTTATACACGTTTTCGCATGTGATTATTAATAAAATAAAAGAAACGGGATGACGACGAGACTGGGACGTCGCATTAATAAACCCGAGCTGAGTTGACGTTGCATTAATAACACGTTTCCGCATGTGATTATTACTCATTGATTGTTCCGACTGATGTTTGATCGCTAGAAATGGCTAGGACGAATTGATTGATGATCTGGATATTAGAAATAGTTTATTAGAACAGTTTCGAGTTAGGTTTTAGACTCAGTTTCTCACCGGCTAACAGTGGTCCGATAGCGTTCTGGTTTGGCTAGGTGGCTAGAGGGTATGGGATAGTTGATCTAAAGCCGAAATGATCGCTAGTAGGTAATCGAAAGATCGCAGGATTTGGTCCGAAACGGCGGTTTTGAAAACTTTAAAATCAACCCATGCCAGGAAAGTGTTCGGCGAAATGCCTAAGAGAAAGGCTAATCAGACGGTGCTATTTCGGCACCATCCCTTCCCGGGATGGTCGGAGACACATTCAGGTCGGTCCAACTTCGTTAAACCAGTCTGAACTGGTCCAGTTCATTCTCGGCGCAGGGGGAATAAAAAAAGCATAAAAAAACTAGAAAAATTTAGAAAATTAATAAAAAATCAGAAAATACAAAAATAAAAAAATCATAAAAAATAGAAAATTCAGAAAATTTCTAAAAAAAGAAAATTCATAAAAATTTGAAAAAATTCTAGAAAACCCATAAAAATTTGTAAAATTCCAAAATTCACAAAAAAATTGAAAATTTTTGAAAAAAATCCATATAACTTTTTCAAAAAATAAAAATTTCGGGAAAGTAAGAAATTTAGTGAAATTTTTTCAAAAAAAAATCAAAAATTTAAAAAATTCACAGGATGGTTTAAAACACTTGTGGTCACCCAATTTGAATGAAATTAATTTTTTTTTTGAGGCACCCAAGTGACATTTTTGATAATCTCCAAGTTTAGAGGTTAAAAGGGTCTGCCCCCTAAAAAACCCTAAAACCCCTGAAATGAACAAGCCTTTAGGGCTTCATTAGGCATTGATTGTTTTGATTGATTTTCCCTTTAGAGACAATATCAGGGATGCTGATTGTGATTTGAATTGATTGTATATTTAATAATTGATTGATTTCCCTCCGATTAGAATGGTTAGGATTAATGAATAGACCACGCGAACTCGCATGACACGTTTAAACACATCGAATTGAGTTAATTACCGAAAGGGCGTTAGGGATCTCAATTTGGGATCATTAGCGTAACCAAGTCCCCTTACCCATGTGATCTCTAGTTTGTAGAAATCGGGATAGTTCTCCTCCCTTTTCGATTAGGTTTCTAGTCAACCATTAATGACTAGTGGCGACTCCCATAAAATAAAACTTAGACTAAAATGGACTTCATTAAAAATACCCACTGTCTCATGAGGTATGGTTTGAGAGAGACCCTTGTTTGTTTAGTGATGGGATGTCTGTGAGACGTTTGGGCGAAATATCTACTTCGGACCCTAGTAGCCTATTCGAGGATAGTTTCCTCATTCGTGATGAATGAAAGTACCTCCATAGGCACGCAAGAGCGCGGCGTGACAGGCTTGGCGACTCTGCTAGGGAAATCTTAAGTAGACATAGGCCTAGTTTTAATTTGATTCGCATGTGTTTGTGCTCATGTGAAGACTCGAGGTACGTACCCCTAACCAAATGTGTTAAATGGTTTTGTAGGTGGGAGGTATAAGGGGTGTAGTCTATGCTAACCATTTGTTTTGTAGGGTAGCGTTGGGAATGAATGTGATTTGATCAAATGTGAAGTGTTGTTTGGTTATAAATGTTATGCACGCTTTTAAATCGCTTTAGCACTACACGAATGGCACACATCACCCGTGCCCCAATCCCGGCTACAATTAGGGTTACCTTTAAGGAGGTATGCTATAGAAGCGACACTATGGGCCGATTGCTCATGGGATCGACTTTTATCCATACTTACCATCGAGATGGAATAACATTTCATTACTTTAGGCCAATTGCCTATTGGAATGAAATCCCTTGTCTGTTAAGGTGGTGACCGTAAGCCTTTAGTATACCTAACTCTTAGGCATCGAAACCCTACACGAGTTGCATATGTGTGTCTTTGTAGTTGGTATACCAAAACTCAAACAAAAAAAGCGTTCCGGTGAGTAAGTATCATTCCTTACCTTTCTCTTTAAATTATGCAAGTTAGTTGGCATAATTTGAATAAAATACCTAAATGACAACCAATGGTTGATTTAAATGCCCTTTTATACTAGAATGAATGATTAGGGTAACATGCTCCATTAGACCATTCTTTCACTTTTAGATGGGATGTATAGGTCCATGGGGGATTTTCAATGTAATTCAAGTGGTCATTATCTTTCAAATTGAAGGGTCACTTTGTATGTGCTTAAAATGTTATAAATACAACTCAGTGAGTCAAGTGTTCATTTTGATGTATTCAAAGTTGTAAATCATAAGTTAGGTTTTTATGGTCTAAATGGAGTATGACAAAGGGGCATTTACATCAAACATTGATTTCATCCCCATTTTCAATTGAATGCTCTTTTAAAGCATAAATGGACTTAAGGTGACATTTGCATCACTTTCTAAGTATGCAAATGTACTTTACATCTATTTTACCTTAAAACGACATATGATCGAAATGGAGGCATTAAAATTGATTGGTAATCCATGGTGAAAAATAATGAATCTTCTTGCATGTTTAGACTCGGATGGGAAAGCTAGACATTCAAGTAGTCCCCATTCCTTGAAAGGAACTCATTGCTTGGTGGAAGGATATGACCAAAGACAATCAAGCTTACATCAAAGAAAAGCTCAGGTATCTTTTTGAGCTAATAAATGTGGAGCATCAAGTTAGCCTAATCCAAGCTTCAACCCATTTTTAGGAAGTTTCAACCGCCACATTCTTGCTTGGGGAACAAGAGATAGTACCGATCCTAGAAGAGTACAAGGCCGCCATTGGAATCAATTTCAAGCCTAGGATTGTAGAGCCATCCATTGGATTCAACCCCGTGAGCGTTTTAGCCGAATTCCTTAATTTGAAAACCCCCAAAGTCGAAAGGTTAGTCAAGTCAAACACGGGCAGATTTCCTTTATCATTTCTAATAGCCAATTTTTCAAAGCTTCCTAGGAAAATCGGAAACACTTCAACTCGGGTATTCATTTTAGCTTTCTTTGGTTTCATTCTCTTTCCCGTGTCTAGAACAGGACTAGATCCCTTAGTTACCGTAATCGCGAGACAAGCATGTCTCAAATGGGATTTATCAAACATGCTCCTAGCACAAACTATTATCTCCTTAAACAAATACCAAAATCATGGGAAGGGTGTATTCCAAGGGTCTACTCTCATTATGGTTCATTTCACATATTCAACCATGGTGTCGCTTCATGAATATTCATGAGATTAGTTCGGTGGTAAACCCAATAGAACGATATGTCCAACTCCAAAATAAATTACCCAAACACTCCTTAGATTGGGCCAACTTCATTAGGGCCCTAACCCCTGATCAATTCCGATGGCGGATCAATTGGCCGAAGATTGACAAAGCAAGAATTACAAGCCAAGAGGGAAATATAGTGCCATTACTTGGATTGAGTGGAGGAACTTCATATTGTCCCCTAAAAGTCATTAGACAATTCGGGATGCTTCAACAAGTCCCATCGGCCTGGAATCCCAAAGAGTTCACCTTTGATATCTCAAAGGGAACCTTACCGGAAAAGGAGAAGAGTAGCTTACAAGTGAAAATTCGCAAGATCGTCCAATCCTTGGACAACTCGCCCGAGCAAGCGATTGAGTGGCCAAAATGCTTGGAAGGTGAGATGAAGATTTACATGGCGTCAAAAGAATATATTAAATGGAAAGAAAATAAGCAACCAATTGACGTGGAACCATATGTACAGTTGATCATTGCACCGGATCCCGAGGAGCAATATATGCTGAAGTATATTATTCCTAACGTGCCTGGAGTGGAGCCATACATCCTCGAGGAGGTTGTGATCGATGTTGAGGAGTAGAAGTCTTGGATCAAAGAATGGGAGGAATATGAAAAGGTGGAAGCTACTTTAGCTAGCAAGAAGCCTAAAATTGGATGAGTTAGAATTCCCATTAGACTTTAAAATAATTGTGTTGCACAATCTCGAATTCTATATGCAATAATGAAGTGATCATTTTCTAAATGTATTTGGTTAGGTTTAGAACATGATTTGAAAACATAAAGGAATCATCACGGATTACAATTCTTTGAATTGTATGATTTCTTGACAAAGACATTGATAAGGAATTTAATACAAGGCTAGGGCTTGTATAAAAGTTCTTATCCTTGTTAGTCATAAGAAACCATACAATTAGAAAAATGTAGGTTTTCATTCTTGTTTTACCATACTAACACTTTGTCTTTCTACAACGAAGGTTTTCTAGCAACGGAAAGAAAAAGACCCCGAACTCGTTTGCAGACTAAAATGGCGGAAGAGGAGACCCGTAATCGACTGGCTGAAGTCGAAAATCAAATGACTCAGATAGCTACCATGATGGCAGAAATGAAAGCTTTCATCATCGCTTCCAGGATATCTTATTCCACCATTCCTAATGTTGGAGCTCCAAGTGTTACGGAAACTCCTCTTGAAGAGCCAGTTAGAAACAAAGAACCAGTCCAAGAGAATCCCCCAAAGGTCACACCCAGGGTGGTAAATTCGAAAGAAGATGATCTAGCTACGAAGACGTCCAAACCAAAGGACGAGGAGGGAGAGAAGAGATTGGCCAAAATTGAAGAATGTTTAGCAAATTAAGTATATGAATTACAAAGGTTCGACAAATTCTCACCCTATGCCAAAGTGGTTGTTCCCGAGAACTATAAAGAACCAGAATTTGTGAGCAAGTATGATAGAACTGGTTACCCGAAAAGTCACCTAAAGTACTACCTTCGCAAAATGGCGAGGTACTCCGACAACATTCCTTTGCTCATAAGTACATTTCAAGACAGCTTGAGAGGAGCGGCCTTGGCATGGTATACTGCTCTTGACATAAAAGATTTCACGAAATGGGACCATTTGGCAGGAGAATTTCTCTGCCAATATAAATTCAATGTTGAGGTACTCTCGACTAGGAAGGATCTCATTAGAATGAAGAAACGAAAGAATGAAGGGTTCCGAGCTTATGCCTAAAGATGGAAGGCTATCGCTTCGCAAGTAAAACCCACCATAATTGAGGATGAGCTTATTGAGCTCTTTCTAAAATCACTGCCATATGAATACTGCCAAATGGATCGAGGCAAGCTCATACACTAATGTCACCGCAAAAAATGTTGCAAAGTTCATCAGGCGGGATATCATTGCTCGGTACGGAGTTCCTGAAGCAATTATTATTGACAATGGCTCAAATCTGAACAACAAGATCGTTGATGACTTGTTGAAATATTTCCACATTCTCCATTTAAATTCGTCTTCGTATCGTCCACAAATGAATGGAGTAGTGGAAGCGACCAACAAAAACATTAAAAAGATATTATCCAAAATGGCTGAGAATTACCGTGATTGGCATGAGAGAGTGCCATATGCCCTAATGGCTTATCAAAGTTTAATTAGGACATCAACTGGGGCAACACCATTTTCTTTGGTGTATGGAATGGAAGCAGTACTACCTATAGAAGTGGAAATTCCTTCGTTAAGAGTATTGTCACGATTGAAGCTTTCTTAAGCTGAATGGAATCAATAAAGGTATGAGCAACTTAATTTGATTGATGAAAAGAGATTAAGGGTCATATGTCATGGACAAGCCTATCAGAAAAGAGTTGTCAAATCTTTTAATCAGAAAGTGAAACCAAGGCATTTCAAAGTTGAAGACCTTGTAGTGAAGAAGATTATCCCCAATAATTCTAAAGCTGAATGGAATCAACAAAGGTATGAGCTACTTAATATGATTGACGAAAAGAGATTAAGGGCCATATGTCATGGACAAGCCTACCGGAAGAGAGTTGCCAAATCCTTTAATCAGAAAGCGAAACTAAGGCATTTCGAAGTTGAAGACCTTATAGTGAAGAAGATTATCCCCAATAATTTAGATCTGCGTGGAAAGTTCACTCCAAACTACGAAGGCCTGTATGTCGTCAAGAAAGTCTTACCAAGAGGAGCATTGATTCTTGTAGATATGGATGGGACAGAATTGGCTCATCCTGTAAATACAGATTCTATCAAAATATTCTACACATGAAATGAAGAGACAATTCTGTGCCCGGGAACAGATTCTGGTCAGAAATGATTCTTTTTGATTCTGTGCCGGGGAACTGATTCTAAGCATTTGAAGGCGTTTGGTAACGGCCCAAAATTCTATGCCCAGGAACAGAAATGCGTTTGGGAACGGCATAAAATTTCTTTTTATTAATAATATTTTAATAACATTTTAAATATTTTTATATTTCTTTCTTTTCTTTTTGTCTTCTCCTCCTTCTTGGCCATGGCCGGTAAAATATTTTTTAATTAATAATACTTTTATTAAAAATAATTTTTTTATTTTTTTTGGCCATGGCAGGTAAAAAATTTTCTTATAAAAAATTTTTTTATTAATAATTTTTTTTTGAAAAATATTTTACTAAAAAAATATTTTTATTGAAAATATTTTTTTCTTTTTTTTTGCCATGGCCTGGTCGCTGGCCATGGCCGGTAAAATATTTTTTATAAATAATTTTTATTATTATTAATATTTTAATAAAAATATTTTTATTGAAAATATTTTTTTTTATTTTTTTCGTCATGGCCTGATCGCTGGCCATGGCCGGTAAATTTTTTTTATTAATAATATTTTTTTATTAAAATATTTTAATCTCGCCAGATACGGCGAGGGTGGCCCTCACGCCGGATATTCGAAGCTACATTAAAAACCAAGAAAAAGAAGAAGAAAAAAAAATTGATTCTCATTTTTGTTCCCAGAATCAAGAAGCTACTTTTTTTTTATTCTTGATTCTGCTCCAAAACTGATTCTAGGCACAAATTTGCAAGAATTTGTGCCCAGAATCAAAAAATTAAACAAACAGATTTCTGTTCCCAAACTGATTCTGGGAACAAAAGAACAGAATCAAACACTATTTGGCAAGTTGTCATGCGCAGCCTTAATATGATTGACGAAAAGAGATTAAGGGCCATATGTCATGGACAAGCCTACCGGAAGAGAGTTGCCAAATCCTTTAATCAGAAAACGAAACTAAGGCATTTCGAAGTTGAAGACCTTATAGTGAAGAAGATTATCCCCAATAATTTAGATATGTGTGGAAAGTTCACTCCAAACTACGAAGGCCCGTATGTCATCAAGAAAGTCTTACCAAGAGGAGCATTGATTCTTGTAGATATGGATCGGACAGAATTGGCCCATCCTGTAAATGCAGATTCTATCAAAATATTCTACACATGAAATGAAGAGACAATTCAAACAATTTCAAAGAATGTGTGACATTCTGAATTTCGATCCATTTTCGGAATTTATGAAATGAATATTCCTTCAATGCGCTTTCAATTAAATCTCGCTCGGAATTGATCACTCTCAAGTAGACTAACCGTTAGGGAATGGCTAGCTAGGAATCAAGTACGTGGACCTAAGAACTTGGCCATGGATTGACACATCGACCAAAAAGATTGACAAGGGAATATTTTGGGCCGTTATAGGCCGACCCAAGGATGGTTATGGAACAATTCGCAAATGTCGTACAATTGGGTCGCGGGTGATTCCGCTTGGCCATTGTATGAATTTCGAATGATCCTAAACATAATCCGAATGATCGCGCCATTCAGAACTAGTGATTGACCCTCGCAATTACATGGCAACCGAGGTTGCCATGGCTCGAGTAAACTTAGATATGGCTCGATATCGAATTGGCCACGAGTCGATACGCGTAAATTCCTAAAAGCCGCCTGTTAGTTCGAGATACACTAAAGTCGCATTCGATTGAATTTGGCCATTAATTAGACTCCGAATTGGGTATCGAAGTTTCAAGATTTCCACGATTAATTTATTGGACGTCATCTCGTTAAAGTGTGGCCAATTATCGGGTTGATCGGAATTGCGGAAAAAGGAAAATTACGGACAAAATATTTGGGTGAATAATGTTGAAAATCTCTGTCTCTCCTCTCTCTCTCCTCCTCCTTCCCCGCCGAGCATCCCCACGTTTCTATTTCTGCTTCTGCGTTGCTCACGTGCTTCTTCTTTCCTTCTGCTTGCTGACTGCTGGCCCATTTGTTGACTCATGTTCTGCTGACTTTCCCCACTCCTTCACGTGACTGCTGCTGTTGCTCTGCTGAACCCATGCTGTTCTGTTGACTTCTGCTCTTGCTGATCATGTTGGTTGACTGCTTCTGCTCCTACGTTGCTTGCTGCTGCTGCTTCTGCTTTCCCTCTGCTTGGCTGACTCCTCAAGCTGCCCCACGGGCTGACCTTGCTGCTGTGACTGACTTCCACTCATTCCCTTGTTGCTCGTTGTTGCTTCGCCGACTTTGCTTTGCTGACTCCTCTGTCACACCGAACACCCATGCCACTACTTCTACTCTTCTGTTTTACTTCCTGCACCCTCACGTGCATTCTTGCTCGCGAGCTGCACTTCTTCCATTTCTGCTTCATTTCTGCCTTGTTGCCGCTTTTGTCGCTTTCTACTTCTTCCTTCTGCTTTCTTCTTCGACTTCTGCTTCTTGGCTTCTGATGGGCCGCGGCTGATCCTTGGTCGCTGCTGCTGCTTCTCACTCTCCATTCCAGCCGGCCAGCCGCTTCGCCCGCCTCCCTCAGCCACCGTCCAGCCGCTGTGAGCTCAGCTCACCGCCGGAGTTGCTGCTGCCTCTCTTCTTGGTTTGCTTGCTTAGGATTCCTAGTAAGTGGCTTCCTAACCCTTGACTAGGCTAAGGGGTGACTAATGGACATGTTAGGGATGGTTTAAGGGCTGTGGATAGTTGGTTTAGTGGCTAGTTGTGCTTGGTTTGATTGGTGGTGCTTGTTGGTTGATTTCCGGTAAGGTTGCTGCTGCGTCGCTGGATTTTACTATTTTTTTTGTGACTTGTGTGGGCCGAATTTGAGAAAGTTTTCTTCATGAAATTTGTTCATAACATCTTGAAGTTTGACATATATTAAATATGTAATTTTTTGAGATCATTTAGTGCCATTCGTAAGTCCATTTTTGGACCGAATTCAGTCTGCCGGATTTACTGTTCACCCGACCTTCTGGTCTTTCCGATTTTCTATAAATTTTTCCAGACCTCTTTTCGACAAACTTTCTTCACAAAAATTGTTGAGAACATCCGTTTCTATGACATATAAAAATTTCAGAGCTTTCCAAAGTGATTTGGGTACTGAATGAGTTGTATTTTTTATGGTCTGAGGGGCTGTCCGAGCGAACTGGGTTCTGTCCGGCTTGAGTGTCAAAACGAGGTGTTTACAGTCAGAACTGGGTTTTGAGTTCTTCACGGAAAATGTTTATCAAGATGTTTATGCAACATATCCAAATTTCAGAATTTCTGGAGTTGATTTACTATTTATTTCAAACGGATTTCGGTCACTGCGCAGCTGCCCAATTTGGCCCCGATTCTGTGCAACTCGGTTTTTCTCTCTCTCGGGGACTTTTCGGAGATTTTGTTACAAAAGAAAGGCGAGGCTTTTTAATTGATGAGTGCAGACTTAGTTGCCATTTAGTTAATTCATAAAGATAAGAATCGGTAATGGTTGTTGAGTGTGTGTATGGTCACGACACATTCCGTCTAAGCGGGGGTTCTAGATGATGCCCGATGGGGGTTCGGATGCCGTCTAGGTGGGGGTTCTAGACGTTACCAATCGCGGTGGAGGCCGGATCGATGCTCCTTTATGGAATGCCGTCTGGGCGGGGGTTCCGGACGTTGCCGTCGCCGAAGTAGCAGGACGATGCCTGGTTACGCCAGAAGACCGGCAGTAGTTCGGTAGCCCGAGGGGTCGTTAATAATCTGGACTTAATGAGTGTGATTTGCATTGGGGAATACTTTGTCTGAGTTAATTGATGAGCACGTCTGGATTATTAACCATGTTATGCTTGATCATGCCATGAATTGCTTTGCGCATGCTTGATGGGCAATTGGCCATGTTATGGTGATATTCTAACGTGCAGGGCTCACGTATGTGCCGAGGCGAGGTAAGGGCGCCTGTGATTGTTATGACATGTTGGATGTCGGTATTGCATGTTTAGAATTGTTCGGAAGTACGCTTTAGCCTAAGCGAGGCTTAGGTAGTTGCTTATTGAGAAGTGTTCTCATGGTTGTATAACCAAACCATTTCAAACCCGCGACCGTGATTGATCTGGAGACGCTGCCAGGATACTATGGGAATTGAGGATAGGTCGAGTTACCCCATCTTTTGAGTGCCCCTTTTTGTAGAGGAGTTAAGCTTACCAACCACCCGATCCTTGTTGTTGTGCGTGGTTCGTAGATAGTGGCCTCGTAGAAGGCTTGCAAATGTATGTGTTGTAATCGATGTTATGTTTATAAAAGTGTCTTGTTGATGTGTATTCTTTGTCTCTCTACTATCCCGTTGTTTATATGTTGTACGGAGAGTTCGAAGTTGCTTCCGCATGCGTTACTCGTTAGTGTTTCGGTTGGGTCGGCGACAAGTCCTGGGATATCGCATAAATTACGACCACGGAGGGATGATCGCGCGCTCGTAGGGTTCGGGGCGTGACAGAATGATTTGAGCTGCTCTAGAACATTTGCATATCATGCGTGTCATGTATCACATAAACATGTTTGCTCATTTTGCAGAATGAAATTCAAAAGAGTTTAAGACAATACAAGATTCTCCAATGGAGTTGGTAAAAGGTAAAGGGATGTATCGTTCTAATTTACTCTCCTTGATCTCGTTCATTAACATGTTCTTCTTTTCATTATCCCCAGGGAGTTCAAAGGAAGGAAACTACGAAAAACAAATCCTCAATGGAATCAAAATGGAAACGCATAAGAAAGTTGGCGGTGTTGTTCCAATTGTTGATAAGGATTGTGTAGATGAATTCTAACCCTTGATTCCTAATCCCTGCAGAATCTTCACCAAGTCAAAAAGGCGAGTTGTCATTCAAAAGGATTCCAATTCGCCAAGTGGAGCAAATCAAAGCAAGAGATTTGAAATATAATTTTTCATTGATACTCAAGCCAAAGCAGACAAGAGGTTGGTTGTATTGTTTCAATTGGAAATGAGCAATGCAATAACCTATTCTGACACTTGGTTTTAATTCTTACGAGGATTCCATCAAGCCAATTAGGTAAGTATCTTTAACTCATGAATTTAAATTCCCAAAGTTTATTTTTCCAAAAAGGATTGAGTTTTCCTCCCCAAGCGGATTAACGTGAAATCAAAACAAATCTTTTCAAAAGATCATCTCAAAGAATTTCAATCAAAAAGGTTTGAACACGCATTCTTTGAGCATGCATTATATATCATAATTCCTTAAAGAGGATGATTTGACAAAAAAGTCTTGAAACATTCAAAAGAAAATGTTTGGATAAAAATAAATGGAAGACCTTCGAATGATGAAAGGTAAGCCATATCCAAACATGTCCCTTATACACATGAGTGGAATGGAAGAGTGAGTGACAAAAGTGAGAGATAGCCTCATTCGAAGGAGATAGGAGGTATTCGCAATGATTACATAGATTGAAATGATGAAAGGCATATCTTTCACCATCCTAAACACATGATTATCCTTTGCAAGCCAAACTTGAGCACAAAAGATGGAGAAGTTTTTTCAAAACAACCTTGTTAAGAACCACCTCACATTGGGATAAATTAGGAAGTTCATGGTTGACATCTATGGAGAAAAGAGTCAAGAAAGATTTTATTGCATACACTTATATCAATATTTCTGTGATAACTTCAGATGAAATCATATGGAAGCTCAAGACATTCCAAAAGGAAGAAGAGCATTTCTTTTCTTATTCCGAACACATTATCCTTTGTAAAGCCCAATTGAGCCTAAATATTCATTTCAAATCCAAATTGGTGATTATCTCTTCACATTGGGGCAAAGCATGTGATCCACCTCAAATTGATAGCAAATAAAAGGCATGACAAAGAATCCTTAGAGCTCAAAAGGTCAAAAAGTCAAGAGAATTAGAAATGCTAGTGCAATAAGCATAAAGGGCATGAAAAAGCAATGTGCCTGGTAAAAGCAAGGCTGATGTTCAGAAAAAGAGAGCAAAAAGAAAAGAGAAGAAAAGCATTCAAAAGAAGAATGGAAAAAATCATGACAAAAGAAAAAGAAAAACAAAAGTTGTGAAAGATCAAAGATCACAACAAGCTAGAAATTGAAAAGAAAAGACCATGGTGAGCATCTAGAGGACTCTTGTGGTCATGAAAAGAAAAGATCCCCAGTGGACAAGGAAAGGGTGGTGATGCTAAGAAGATCACCGATTTTACAAAAACCCTTGAATCCAGAAACAAATGAGCCTTTTGAGCCTACCCAATACCAACATTACAATCTCTACCCAAAGACTCTTTAGATTGGGACGTTGAGAGTAGAAACATGATTTTATGACAGAAGCCATCACTCAAAGAAGTATAGGCAATCTTTGTTATCTTATCCTCGTGTTCTTAACTTGTAGACCCGAAGCAAATCAGAAAAAAAGAAATGAAATTCTTTTTTGGCCTCAAAATGCCTATCCTTAGAATAGCCTTCGACCAAGCCAACATCACGATCCTTTCAAAAGAGCTTATCGGATCAATTGAATTGTATACATTGCGAATATCTCTGAACACCGGAGGAATGGTTATGGGAGATAATTTGAGAAACACAACGTGATTCCCGTATCAATAGATGAAAAAAGAGAGAGACCAAGTTCGTAGATTGAGATAAATCCTTTCTAATGAAGGTCATCCAATTGATCATCTCAAGTATTTCTTGAAAGATTTCAAGCAATTTGCTCAGATATATCCTTTCGAGGGAAATTTGGTTGTCAAAATGCATTAACACAAAGAATGCATGTTTTCAAATCAAAATCACATAAATTTTTAAATGGCTTTGGGACTTCTCTTAAAACCAAATTTTCAAACAGTTTTTGGTCAACTTAAAACAAAATTTCCAAAAAGTTTTTGATCAACTTAAAATCAAAATTTCAAACAGTTTGTGGTAAACTTAAAACCACGTTTCACCCAATAGTTTATGGTCAACTAAAAACCATACAATGGTTCGTGGTCAACCTAAAACCATAGGGTTAGTGGGTCTATCCTTAAAACCACACGGTTCGTGGTCAACCTAAAACCATAGAGTTAGTGGGACTATCCTTAGAACCACGTCTTCAAATCAATATTACAATTAACCTGGTGATCTTTTATAGCCCAGAGTGTTGTTCATCACCATCGCCATCCTCTATACTTTCCTGAAAGTCAGCAAGCCATATCTCACGAATAGAGATCGTCAATGAACATATGAGTTCCTTTCTCTCTCTTAATCATCAAAAAGCATCAAAGTTGAAAAGTTGGATTGAGTCAAGAATTTTAAAGCAGGATCCCTAATCAGTTATTGTGAAATTTTCATTTGTCTTATTAGTTGAGTCGATTAGAACTCAAGTGTTACCTTACCTTTGAGATCAACCTCTAACGAGCTTAATCTCAAAGAGAGGCAGCTGTTGATACCTGATTTTTAGTCAAAGTTTTTAATTTCAAATAAAATCACAAAATTGAGATTAAGAACATTGGCCATGCTTAGGAACCTATTTCTAAAAAAAAAAATTAGATTTTTCGTGAATTTTTCCTTAATTTCTATTAAGAAAAATAAGAAGAAAATCAAGAAAAATACCAAATGGAATTCAAAAATTCCATAAAAATAGCCATTAGTCTTCTTTTAATTCCAATTCCAGCCTTGAAGTTCCAATTTTAGAAAATTTCAATTGGGAATATGTTTTTCCCAAAATTGGGTAATTTCACACTCTAATTGAGCCAAAAATCCAATGAAGTCATATTTAGTCATTTTTGGGTTATGATGTCTTCACAACAATTAATTATGAGACCTTGAATTGCATATTGGTCAGTCCAATTTCACAATTTGACAAAAGAATTGAAAAGCCTCAAAAATTAATTCAAAATTAGGGATTTTAAGACTCAAATTGGGGATATTATTCAATTTGAAATTTTCAGTCAAAACCCATACCTTTCTTATGTTGACACCTGATTTTTAGCTCATTTTTTTCATATTTTCAAAAATCTCAAAATTAGGATTAGGAATCATGGCCAAGCCTAGAAACCTATTTCTAGACAAAAAATATATTTTTTAGCATTTTCTTGAATTTTTTTTAATTTCTTTTAGTTAAAATGAGCGAGAAAATCAAGAAAAATAGCAAATGAAATCAGAAAATTCCATAAAAATAGTCATTAGTCTTATTTTAAATCCAATTTCATTAATGCATCATCAATTTTGAAAAATCTCAATCGGGTATGTGTTTTTCCCAAAGTTGGGCAAAATCAAACCCAAATTGAACAAAAAATGCAATTAAATCTTTTCTATTCATTTTAAGTCATAGTGTCTTCACAATAAATGATTCTGGGACCTTGAATTACTTAATGGTCGGTCCAATTACATAATTTTTCATAGAAATAAAAAATCCCCAAAATTCAATTGAAAATTAGGAATTTTGAGCCCAAATTGGGAATTGTGCCCAATTCGAAATTGTCGAACCATGAGACCATCGTTTCTAGGGTCAATCAGATGTGGGTAATTCAATTTTGGCACCAATTTTACCTAATCAAGTCATTAAGGTATTGAATTGAACAAAACCCTATTAACCCGAGTTTAAAAATTTAAAAATCTTGGACACGATTATGACAAAAATTGAGAAAAATCACATATTTGGGTTCAAAATGTGATGAGGAATTCAATTTTGGGGTTTAATTTTGAAAATTGGGTCAAAATCGAGCTTAATTTGCGAATTTAGTCAAAACCGGGCTTTCTGGGTCAACCGGGCCAACCCGACCCGACCCGGAAACCCATCTTCTTCGCCCGACTTGCCCAAAACGTGCAATAAACCCAGAAATATCTTCGACCCCGCCACTTCACCGACTCAATCCGATCAAATGAACACGTGTTTGACCTGACTGACAGCTGGAGAATCTACCGCTGCTGTCGGAGATCGGTTACAACCGATTGGAAGGCGGTGGCAACTGATTTTGGGCGAAAAAAATCGACTAACAAAAATGAAGAAAAACTTAACAAAGGGGATGGAAGATGCTCGATGAAATTCCAGAGAGAGAGAAGAGAGAGAACGGACGCGAAAGAGAGAAAACTAGTGTCACGCCCCGAACCCCAACGGGCGCGCGACACCCCTTCGATGGCCGTATTGAACGCGACGTCCCAGGACGCGTCGCCGACCCATACGAAACACGCAAAGACGTATGCAAGCGGAAGCGAAAATAAAACAACCCAGACAAAAGATAATGACAAAGGAACAGCACAAAACAATAATTTCATTTATGCCATAACAACACAGGCTACTAACGAATAAACCACGATCATAAAAAGGGGGCGGTGGTTGGGTAGCCTACTTCACTATACAGAAGGGGGCATCCAAAGATGAAGCGAAGCATCAATTGCCCAAGGTCATTCCCAGTCTCTGAACCGCACGTGATGACTATCCATCACTCCGAACCTGAAAATGTTTAACAACGGGGGATGAGATAAATCTCAATAAGCAGACCTCTAAACCCCACATAGGCCAATGCGTACCCAGACCAGTCTCAACATGCAATCTAACCATCGACGTACTAGAAATCACATAAACATACTTACCTTGCTTCTAATCATGCGCCAACTCTGCATAGTAGTCAAATCACTATAAGCAATAATATTCCAAGAACACATCACAATCACTCGAGTGCTATACACACGTGCATTCACTCAATTCAATCAAGCACATTCCACATGCATGTCCATCCAACTATCCACGACCCGTGTAAACACGCCTCAGGTCCTTTCCTATAGCCCGCGTAAACACGCCTCAGGCTCATTCTCACAGCTCGCGTCAACACGCCTCAGGCTAATTCTCACAGCCCGCGTAAACACGCCTCAAGCTCATTTTAACAGCTCGCGTAAACACGCCTCAGGCTCAACTTTCTTTCCAATGACCCGCGTAAACACGCATCAGGTCCAACTTTCGTTCCACAGCCTGCGTAAACACGCCTCAGGCTCAGCATCCTCCAATGACCCGCGTAAACACGCCTCGGGTCTTTTCTTGCCTTTCTCGCCACACCCGCGTAACCACGCCTCAGGTTGGCAGCCCTCCGATCAATCCGGGCTTTTCAAGTAAACACACACGCCACTTAATTCAATCAATTTCACGTCTTTCACGGAATCAAATATCACACAACCATTCCAAACGACCACAACACAATTCGCCAAACTCAAGCCAAAAAGGCCACGGTTCTACCAATTCACGTTGCATTTCAACAAACACCTACAATCACCATAGAGCGATCACAACCAACCATTAATTCACCACATATGAACACAATTCAAGCATTTGGACCACACGGGACAATCACACACTAAATTGATATTCTAGCCTCATTGGCCCCTCATACAATCACACTAAGCCACAACTCACAATAGGCGCGTTATCCCCATCAGGAATCATCGACACGAACTACCGTCAAATGACCATTAAATCACGCACAAACGACCGACGATCTCAGCATAAATTCCAGCACTAACGACCTCCAATCCAACCACAAAAATCAGCCATAAACCATCTCGATTCAGCCCATACTCCGGCCCATTCACTCGCTCCGAACCAGCCCATAACTTAGCCACTCAATTGCGCTAAACGGCCACCAAAACCACGCCGAACAGCCCATGACAGCCACTATATCCCCTACATTCAGCCTACACACGAACCCCTAAACAAGTCTAGCATTACCCATCATCCTAAGTCGGGATTAGGAAGTCGCTTACCTCGACTTGAACAAGAAAATGGGCAAGGGCAGTGGGGACTCGCTGGAACAGCGGCGATCGGTAAAGCTCTCGGCCACAGCCGGGCAGCAGGGGCGGCAAGGGCCTCGGCTGAGGCGATAGCAGCTTGGCGGCAGCAGGGGCCTCGCCGGAACGGCAGCAACTCCGGCGAACGCGCGGCGAGCGGCGGATCTGGTCGGTCTTGGCTCCGGTGCTACTAAAGGCCACGCGAACAGGGGAAGAAAAGGAAGAGGATACGGCTCTGGTCTGAGACGAGCGGCCAACGGCGAGCTGGGCGAGTGCGCGGTCGGCGAGGTGGGGCGGCGGAGGGCTCGGCCAAAACAGGGGAAGGCAGGTGGTGGCGGCCAAGGGGGGGCAGCTGGGCGGCGGAGTGTCTGAGGGGAGAGGCTGGGTGGCGGAGAGGGAGCGGCAGCGGCCGGAACGGTGGCACGCGGCAACGGCGAAGCTGGGGGGCTGAAACAGGGGAAGGCGCGGGGGAAAAGAAAAACAGGGGGAAAGGGGAGGTTGCGCGGCGGCCAGAGGCAGTACGGCGGCGTCGCGGGTGGCCGGGCGACGTAGGACGGGCTGGGCCGGGCGGCCGGGCAGCGGGCCGGGCGCGGTGGGAAGCGGCGGCGAAGCTACTTACTCGTGTGCGCAGCGCGGGCGCCGGCGACAAAGCGGTCGCGGGCAACGAGCGGCGGCGCGGCTTGATCGGGTTGACGGCGGCGTAAGGCGGACGACGGACGGTGGCTGGGCTGGTCCCGGTGAGCGGCGGTCGGCGTCGGGCAGCAAGGAGGAGGAAGCAGAAGTAGCGGCGGAAGGAAGAAGAAGGAAGAAGAAAAGAAGAAGAAAAAGAAAGAGAAGGGAGGAGAGAGAGAAGACTGCAAGGGGGGAAAAAGGGAAGGGATGTCCGCGCAGGGGGGAGTGGACGTCTGCATGGTGAGGAGAGAGAGAGAGAGAGAGAGAGGACAGACGGGACAGGGGGGAAACGTGAGTGGGAAAAGAGGAGGGAGAGAAAGAAAAAGTCAAATAAAATACTGAAGTGCAAATCCAACGGCCCACAAACGATCTAGAAATCAATCCAACGGCCACAAAAAGATTCTAATTTTCAAAATAAGTAAAAGGCCAACTAAACACTAGATAACATAAACTCAGAGGGAGGTCTACCGGTCAAAATCCGCACCCGGTCCAAATTTCGCTTTTCACCAATTCCGGGCAATCTCGAGGTTGGCCACAATAATATCGACACCGTCCAATTTAATTTGTCACGAAACTCCGAGAATTTCGACACCAAAGTTCGGGCTCTAAATAATGGCCAAATTTGATCAAATGCGTTTATAGCGAAACCTCAAATTTAAAAATAACCCGAGAGTAATCAGTTCTGGGCGAGATTTTACTATAAGCACACTGACGAAATACACGTTTTATAAATCCCAAAAATGGGTCGAAATTCGGTATGTCACAACTAGTGAGAGAAATGAGGCGAGACTCCTTGAGGCCGAGTGATCGGCGCTTTTTCGATCGAAAAGCACTGGCAAATCGGTCTCACCGGTAAGTTTCCTCACCGGCAAACCAAAGTTGAAGTTGGCTGCGAACGCCTGGAAATCGATCTCGGTAGAAACGTTTAGAGTTTTTTCGACGAATCCAAGGCCATCATCTTGAAGCCGGGGTGTCCAGGAAGAGCTTCACGATCAGGGATTGTCCTGGAAACGTCTTTTGATCATCAAACGAAGAAGGTAAACATCGCTCATAGTCACGGTTTTTCCAAAATTCCAAAAAACACGATTTGATTCAATCTTGCTGTTCATGTCATTCTGATCGTGATTTTGTATTTCTGAATGTTCAAAACTTATTTCTAATCCTGTTTTGTATTGTTTGATTGCATTTTGTGCCATTAAATCAACAAAACCGAGTCGGTCACTGTTAGTTGAATTTTGCCGGAGCTCCCTATAGCCTTAGGCCACTCAAGTTAGTCTGTTCCTACTTTGTTTGATGTTCTGAATGTCGTTTTGATCGAGGTAGATGGTTAAGGCGAGTAGAATAAGGATTTAAAGCTTCTAATGAGTATGGTTTAGGTTAGTAGTAGACTGGCATTTTCCGATCGATTTTTCGCCAGCCGGCGATGATCCAATGACAAGTCTGTAAGTTGAAGTTGATAGATGGTGATGAGAGGGAAACACAGAATCAGAAAATCAGTCAAAAGCTCGTCGGAGGCTCATCGGTGACAAGCTCAAACCAACGGCCTCGAAAATGTGTAATACAGAATCATGCCCACTAACTGCTCGACATAATGCCCCAATGAACAGGGGGTGAAACGGCGCCGTTTTGGCGTCGTGCCCACCGGAGAAGACGACCGGCGCCGGCGCTGGCTAGGCCCGGTTCGGTCAAGCCGAACCGGGTTGAACCGGGTCGGTCCGGCTCGTTTTCCCAGCGGGAAAAATTTTAAAAAAATCCAATAAAAAATCTAAAAAAATTTTAAAAAATAAAAAATTCAGAAAAATTTTGGAAAATATAAAAAAATTTCGGAAAATTAGAAAATTTCATAAAAATTTGAAAATTTTAAGAAAATTCATGAAAATTTAGAAAATTCAGAAAATACAAATAAAAAATGTGAAATTCAGAAAAATCTAGAAAATTCGAAAATTCATAAAAAATTTGAGAAATTCATAAAAATCAACTCTTGGTTAAATGAAATTCTCAAAAATTCAATTTCCGAAAAAAAAAATCAAAAATTTCAAAAACTCACAGAATGGTTTAAAAACACTGTGGCCAACCTTGGAAAGTGAAATTTGAATTTTTTGAAGTGCCTAAGTGGTATTTTTAAAAAACCTCAAATTCAAGGGTTATAACTCCTAAAATACCCTAAAACCCTATAAAGACACAAATCATGAAATGAATAAGCCTTTAGGGCTTCATTAGGGTTTGGATGTTTTGATTGATTTTCATATTTAGAGACAAGTTAGGATTGATTGATTTGATTGACATTGATTGTGCATTTAATTCTTGATTGATTTTCCCCGCAATTAGAATGGATAGAAGTAGTGGGTAAACCTCGGAAACTTGCATGACACGTTATACATCGTATCGTTCTTAGGTACCGAAAGGGTGTTAGGGATCTCAATTTGGGATCATTAGCGTAAGCAAGTCCCCGTACTCAGAATCTCTGGTTCGTAGAATCGTGGTATTTCTCCCATACCCCGATTAGGTTTCTTGTCAACCTACCAATAATGACTAGTGGCGACTCCAAAAATCGAAAACTTAGATCAAATAGGAAATTACCATCCACTATCACATGAGGTATGGTCTGGGAGAGACCCTTACATGGAAATACCTTCTTAACACGCAAATCCCGAAAGTCCCAAAAAAAAACAAGCGCGGCACGACAGGCTTGGCGACTCCGCTGGGGATTTACCTTTTCTAAGTGGACTTAGGCCTAGATAGAACGATACGCTTGTATTTTGTGCTTGCAAGGATCCCAGGTACGTCCCGCTAATGATAGTGTTAAATGGTTTTGCAGGCGGGTGGTATAAGGGGTGTAGTCTTTGCTAACCCTTGTTTTACAAGATGGTGTTGGGATTGAATGTGGTTTGAATGAATTTTAGAAGTGCTGTTTGGTCATTAATGCTATGCATGTCTTTAAATTGCTTTAGCACTATACCATTAGCACACACCACTTGTGACCCAACCCCGGCTACATTTAGGATTACCCTTAAGAGGTATGTGTTTAGGCGAAACTATGAGCCGATTGCTCATGGGATCGTTTAAATGCAATACCGATCACCGAGGTGGAATAATATTCCATTACTTTAGGCTGATTGCCTATTGGAATGGAATCCCTTATTCATTAAGGTGGTAACCTTGAGCCTTTAGCATATCCTACCCTTTTAGGCGTCAAAACTTCACTAGTTGCATTCGCTTGTCTTTGTGGTTGATATACCTAAAACCAAACAAAATCGTTCTAGTAAGCAAGTATCGTTCCATTCCATTCTTTTACAATTATGCTAGTTCGTTGGCACATTTTCAAAAAAAAATGCCTAAATGATATTTAATATTTGGTCTAAATGCCCTTTCATATTAGAATGCATGATTAGGATGTCATATTCCATTTGACCATTCTTTCATTTTTAGATGAAATGTATAGGTCCATGGCGGATTTTCCAAGTAATTCAAGTGTTTATTCGTTCATTTCAATGTATTTGAAGTTGTAAATCATAGTTTAGGACTTTATGGTCTAAATGGAGTATGACAGAATGGGCATTTACATCACACATTGAATTTGTCCGTGATTTCAAGTATATGCTCTTTTAAGGTCTAAACGGACTTAAAGTGACATTTGCATTACTTTCTAGACATGCAAGTGTAGTTTACATCCGTTTTACCTCAAAAGGACATATGATTAAAATGGAGGCATTGAGATTGATTCGTAATCCATGGTGATTAATAACAAATCTTTTTGCATGATTAGGCTCAATGGGAAAACTAGACATCCAAGTAATTTCCATTCCTTGGAAAGAGCTCGTTGCTTGGTGGAAAGGCATGTCTAAGGACAGCCAAACTTATGTCCAAGAAAGGCTTGGATACCTTCTCGAGCTCATGCATGTAGAACATCAAGTTAGCTTAGTCCAAGCTTTGGCACAAATTTGAGAGGTTTCCACCACCACATTCGAACTTGGAGAACATGAATTGGTACCAACATTAGAAGAATATCAAGCCGCCATTGGAATTAATTTTAAGCCTAGGGTCGTAGAGCCACCTGTTGGACTTAATCTTGTGAGCCTTATAGCTGAATTCCTTAACCTCAAAACTTCCAAAATCGAAAAGCTAATTAAATCAAACACGGGTAGATTTCCATTATCCTTCCTAGTAGCCAACTTTTCAAAACTTCCTAGGGAAATGGGAAACACTTCAGTCCGGGTATTCATTCTAGCTTTCTTTGGCTTTATTCTTTTCCCCGTGTCTAAAACGGGATTAGACCCTTTAGTCGCTGTGATCGCGAGATAAGCATGTCTTAAGTGGAACTTTTCTAATATGCTTCTTGCCCAAACTATCATTTCCTTAAACACATACCAAAATCGTGGGAGGGGTATCTTTCAAACTTCTATTGGTCTTTTGTCATTATGGTTCATCTCACACATTCGACCACGGTGTCGTTTCATGAACATTCGCGAAATTTGTTCAGCGATAAATCCAATTGAACGATATATTCATCTCCAAAGCAGATAACCCAAACGATCTTTCTTAGATTGGGCCAATTTAATTAGAATCCTAACTCCTGATCAAATCCAATGGCAGATCAATTGGCCAAAGATTGACAAGGCGAAGATTACAAGCCGAGAGGGGAATGCGGTACCATTACTTGGTTTGAGTGGAGGAGCAGCTTATTGCCCTCTAAGGGTTATTAGATAATTTGGGATACTTCAGCAAGTTCCACCGGCGTGGAATCCCGAAGAGTTCACCTTTGACATCTGTTGACACATGATTTTTAGCTCATTTTTTTTCATATCTTCAAAAATCTCAAAATTAGGACTAGGAATCTTGTCCAAGCCTAGAAACCTACTTCTAAACCAAAAATAAATTTTTTAGCATTTTCCTGCATTTTTCTTTAATTTCTTTTAGTCAAAATAAGTGAGAAAATCAAGAAAAATAGTAAATGGAATCAGAAAATTCCATAAAAATAGTCATTAGTCTTCTTTTAAATCCAATTTCATTAATACATCATCAATTTTGAAAAATTTCAATCGGGTATGTGTTTTTTCCCAAAATTGGGCAAAATCAAACTCGAATTGAACCAAAAATGCAATTAAATCTTTTCTATTCATTTTTAAGTCATAGTGTCTTAACAACAAATGAATTTAGGACCTTGAATTACATAATGGTCAGTCCAATTGCACAATTTGTCAAAGAAATTAGAAAACCCCAAAATTCAATTAAAAATTAGAAATTTTAAGTCCAAATTGGGAATCGTGCCCAATATAAAATTGTTGAACCATGAGACCATTGTTTCTAGGGTTAATCAAATGTGGGTAATTCAATTTTGGCACCAATTTTGCCTAATCAGGTCATTAGGACATCGAATTGAACAAAACCCCAATAACCCGATTACAAAAAGTTAAAAATCTAGCATATGATTTTGACAAAAATTGGGGAAAATCATATATTTGGGTTTAGAATGTTATGAGGAATTCAATTTTGAGATTTAATTTCGAAAAATTGATCAAAATCGAGTTTAATTTGAATTTTTGGTCAAAATCGGGCATGCCGGGTCGACCGGGTCAACCCGACTTGACCTGGGAACCCGTCTTCTTCACCCGGTTTGCCCAAAACTCAATAAAACCCAGAAAAATTCCAGTTCGTGCCCGAGACTTCGCTGACTTCATGTGATCAATTTCGAACGTGAAAATCGAGTTGGCCAGCTGGAAAATATCCAGCTGGCACCAAAGAATCATCCCAACTGATTCAAGGTTGGTTAATAACAAACTTTGGGCGGGAAATTGAAAAAAAAAAAACAAAGAAAAACTGAACATTGGAAGAGAAAGTGTTCGACGATATGCCAGAGAGAGAAAAGAGAGAGAAACGAGCAAAACCAAAGAGCAAAATCTAGAGAGAGAGGGTCGAGGGTCCCCTCATGAGTGTCCGGCGCCGCCGTAGACGGCGGAATGCCGACGAATCGTGGATAAGCCATGAACCTCCCCTCATCGTTCTGGCTGAACCAGCTTGTCACGAAGGCCTGAAACTCAAGCTCAGCCGGTGTGATTAGGCATTCTTCGGCGAAGTCAAGCTTACTGGTCTGAAGTTCAAGTGACGAGGAACAATTCCACGGGCTCCGATTAGCTTGAAAACCTCATCCGATCATCAAACAAAACAGGTAAAGTATGATCTTCATCATATTTTTCCAGAAAAAATGAACTTGATATTGTTAAATCGGTGATTTCTTTGTTGATCTTGAGTGCCTTGATGTCAAAAACGAGTTTCTGATCATGTTTCTCTTTGTTTGATTGCAAAACATGGATTGAATATGCATCGAATGAGTCGGCCTCCATTTTTAAACCATGCCGGAACTTGAAGAATCCTCGTCGGAGCATCGCCGTGGCCATAGGCCAGTCAAGTTAGCATTCATTTACCTTGTTTGATGTTTCTTTAAATGTTAGGATCGTTGTAGATGGCTAGGGCGATCAGAATAAGAGTTTAAGTCTTAAAAGAAATGGAGTAGTTCAGTTCTGTTTGGGTGTTTTTGAGACCGGTTTTTCGCCGGCCGGCAGAAGTCTGACGGCGAAGCGATAGACTAAGACTGATAGACGGTAATACAAGGAAGACATAGGATCAAAATTCAAACAAAATGGTCGTCGGAAGGTCGCCGGAGAAGGCTTGAAGTGGCGGGCTCGAGAACTTAGAACTAGGATTCATGCATACCAAGTGTTCGGCAAAATGTCGAAGAGAAAGAAGACTGAAACGGCGCCGTTTTTGGCACCATGCCCGCCGGAGAAGACGACCGGCAAGGCCTGGTTCGGCCAAGCCGAACCAGGTTGAACCGGGCCGGTCCGGTTCGTTTTTCAGCGGGAATTTTAAAAATAAATAAATAAAAAATAAAAAAATGGAAAAATCAATAAAAATATAAAAATTCAAAAAAAAATCATAAAAAATAAAAAATTCAAAAATTATGGAAAAAATAAATTTTTTTTCAAGAAAACATAAAAATTCAAAAATTTTCAAAAAATTCATAAAAATTCAGAAAATTCAAAAAATACAAATAAAAAATGTGAAAAATTCAGAAAAAATCTAAAAAAAATTGTAAAATTGGAAAATTCATAAAATTTTTCAGAAAATCATAAAAATCAATTCTCAATTAATGAAATTCTCAGAAATTCAATTTTCGAAAAAAAAAATTAAAAATTTCAAAAATTCACTGAATGGTTCAAAAATATTGTGGCCAACCTTAGAAAGTGAAATTTGAATTTTTTGAAGTGCCCGAGTGGTATTTTTAGACAATCTCAAATTTAGGGGTTATAACCCCTAAAAAACTCTAAAACCCTAAAAAATACAAATCATGAAATGAATAAGCTTCTAGGGCTTCATTAGGGTTTGGATGTTTTGATTGATTTTCATTTTTAGATACCGTTTAGGATTGATTGATTTGATTGACATTGATTGTGCATTTAATTCTTGATTGATTTTCCCCGCGATTAGAATGGATAGAATTAGTGGGTAAGCCTCGGAAACTTGCATGACACGTTAGACATCGTATCATTCTTAGGTACCGAAAGGGCGTTAGGGATCTCAATTTGGGATCATTAGCATAACTAAGTCCCCGTACTTAGAATATATGGTTCGTAGAATCGTGGTATTTCTCCCATACCCCGATTAGGTTTCTAGTCTACCTACCAATAATGACTAGTGGCGACTCCAAAATAAAAAACTTAGACCAAATAGGAAATTATCATCCGCTGTCACGTGAGGTATGGTCTGGGAGAGACCCTTACACGAAAATACCTCCTTAGCGCGCAAATCCCAAAAGTCCCAAAAGAAAAAAAAAAGCGCGGCGCAACAGGCTTGGGTACTCCGCTGGGGATTGACCTTTTCTAGGTGGACTTAGGCCTAGATAGAACGATACGCTTGTGTTTTGTACTTGCAAGGATCTCAGGTACGTCCCGCTAACGATAGTGTTAAATGGTTTTGCAGGCGGGTGGTATAAGGGGTGTAGTCTTTGCTAACCCTTGTTTTGCAGGATGGTGTTGGGATTGAATGTGGTTTAAATGAATATGAGAAGTGTTGTTTGGTCATTAATTGCTCTGCATGTCTTTAAATTGCTTTAGCACAACACTATTAGCACACACCACCCGTGGCCCAAGCCCGGCTACATTTAGGATTACCCTTAGGAGGTATGTGTTTAGGCGAAATTATAAGCCGATTGCTCATGGGATCGTTTAAATGCAATACCGATCACCGAGGTAGAATAATATTCCATTACTTTAGGCCAATTGCCTATTGGAATGGAATCCCTAGTCCATTAAGGTGGTAACCTTGAGCCTTTAGCATATCCTACCCTTTTAGGCGTCAAAACTTCACTGGTTGCATTCGCTTGTCTTTGTGGTTGGTATACCTAAAACCAAACAAAAACGTTCTGGTAAGCAAGTATCGTTCCATTCCATTCTTTTACAACTATGCAAGTTAGTTGGCACATTTTCAAAAAAAAATGCCTAAATGACATTCAATGCTTGATCTAAATGCCCTTTCATATTAGAATGCATGATGAGGGCGTCATACTCCATTTGACCATTCTTTCATTTTTAGATGAAATGTATAGGTCCATGGCGGATTTTCCATGTAATTCAAGTGCTTATTCGTTCATTTCAATGTATTCGAAGTTGTAAATCATAGTTTAGGACTTTATGGTCTAAATAGAGGATGACATAATGGGCATTTACATCACACATTGAATTTGTCCAAGATTTCAAGTATATGCTCTTTTAAGGTCTAAATGGACTTAAAGTGACATTTGCATTACTTTCTATACATGCAAGTGTATTTTACCTTCGTCTTACCTTAAAAGGACATATAATTGAAATGGAGGCATTAAAATCAATCGGTAATTCATGGTGAATAATAATCAATGTTTTTTACGTGCTTTAGATCGAAATGGGGAAACTAGACATACAAGTCATTCCGATTCCAAGGAAGGAGCTTTTGGCATGGTGGGTAAATATGACAAAAGACAATAAAGCATACGTGAGGGAAAGGCTCGGGTATTTGTTCAAGCTCATCAACCTGGAGTACCAAGTGAGTTTAATTCAAGCATTATCCCATTTCTGGGAAGTTACCACTGCCACATTTCAATTGGGCGAGCACGAGATGGTACCTACACTAGAAGAATATAAGGCAACCATTGGGATTGATTTCGAGTCAAGAACCGTTGAGCCCCCAATTGGATTAAAACCCACGAGTGTTATAGCTGAATTCTTAAACTTGAAGACCCCTCAAGTGGAAAAGTTGATTAAGTCAAATATCGGGAGATTTCCTCTATCTTACTTGGTAGTCAATTACTCCAAATTGCCAAAAGAAACTGGAAATATTTCTGCGAGGGTTTTCATTCTTGCCTTCTTCGGATTCGTCTTATTCCCCGCATCAAGGACTGGATTAAATCCTCTCGTTGCAGTAATTGCTAGGCAAGCTTGCCTAAAATGGGACTTCTCCAATATGCTCTTGGCGGAGACCATCATTTCATTGAACAAATACCAAAATCAACAAAAAGGTGTACTGCAAGCTTCAGCTGGGTTACTTTATGTGTGGTTTATTTCCCATATTCGACCTTGGAACGTTATATACGCATTCGAGAGATCGACTCATTTACCAACCCTATTGAGAAGTATTTGAAACTCCAAGACAAAATGCCAAAATACTCTTTTCATGAGTGGGCAAACTTCATTAGAGCATTAACTCCCGACCAGTTTCAATGGAGAATTCAATGGCTGAAGATAGCGACAGCTCAAATTACTACCCAAGATGGCATTTTGGTGCCTTTGCTTAGATTGAGTGGGGGAACTGCTTATTTCCCACTAAGAGTCATACGGCAATTCGGAATGGTTCAACAAATTCCACCTATTTGACATCCTGAGGAGTTCACATTTGAGATACCACAAAAACCCCTATCAGAAAAGGAAGGAAATGAGCTGCGAATAAGAGTTGATGGGATCGTGAATTTCTTGGAGAAATCAACCAAGTAAATAGTACAATAGGCTGAAGATTTAGAAGGAGAAATGAAGCTCTTTTTGGCATCCAACGAGTATATAAAGTGGTTAAAGGCTAAGCGACCAATCGACATCCAACCCTATGTACCCTTGAGTGTTACTACTCATTTCGATGAGCCGTACATCCCAGAGTACATTGTGCCAAGCACGCCAGGTGTAGAGCCATATGTTCCCAAAGAGGTTGTAATCGATGTGTAAGAATGGGAGACACGAGCCAAAGAATATGAAGAGGCTGAAGCTACCTTAGCTAACAAGAAGCCTAGACTTGCTTAAGCTAGTGTTCCCCTATTTTGATGAATAGCATTGTAATAAAAATTTTCAAAATTGAAACAATTGCTTAATGAACAATTGCTTAATGAAGTTTCAAAGTATGTTTTGTAAAAAGTCACCATGGATTACAATTCTTTGAATTGTATGATTGCTTGAAGAAGAATATTGATAAGAAATTCTATGCAAGGCTAAGACTTGCATAAAAGCTCTTATCTTTGTTAATCATAAGAAATCATACAATTGAAAGAATGAAGGGTTTCGTGATTCTTTCAATATGCTAACGATGGGTCTTTTTGTGAAGTAGGTTGTTTAGCAACGGAAGGTAAAAGACCTCAGACTCGCTTACAAGTTAGAATGGCGGAAGAAGAAACCCGTGCTCAACTAGCTGAAGTCGAGAATCAAATGACCCAAATGGTTGCAATGATGGCAGAAATGAAGGCTTTTATTCTTACATCCCGAGGACAGTATCCTACTACTCTAAATGCGGGAACTTCAAACACTACTGAAACACCAATTGAAGAACCAGTCAGAAACAAAGAATCGGTTCAAGAAAATCTTCTAAAGACTACGCTTGAGGTGATAAATTTGGAAGAGGATGATCAAATCAAGAAGACATCCAAAACAAAGGATGAGGAAGAGGCCAAGAGATTAGCCAAAATTGAAGAGTGCTTAGCAAGTTAAGGCTATGAACTTCAAAGGTTCGACAAGTTCTCGCCATATGCGAAGGTGGTTGTTCTAGAAAATTATAAAAAACCAGAGTTCGTGAGCAAGTATGATGGCACTGGTTGTCCCAAAAGCCATTTGAAGTATTATCTCCGTAAGATGGCGAGATATTTAGATAACACGCCACTTCTTATTAGCACATTTCAAGATAGTTTGAGAGAAGAGGCCCTCGCATGGTACACAGCCCTCGACATAGAAGACTTCACTGAATGGGATCATTTGGCGGGAGAATTCCTTCGCCAGTATAAGTTTAATGTTGAAGTACTCCAAACTAGAGAAGATCTCGTCTGAACCGAGAAACGGAAGAATGAAGGGTCAGAGCCTATGCTCAGAGATGGAAAGCTGTTGCCTCATAAGTAAAGCCCGCCATAAGTAAAGATGAGCTCATTGAGCTTTTTCTAAAATCATTGCCAATTGAGTATTATGACAAGCTTCATGTATCAGGTTGTCAAACATTCACTATGTTGGTAAAAGTGGGTGAGAGAATTGAATGGGGATTGAAAGAGAAGAAGGCTAAAAAAACAGCCGCACGAAGGCCTTACCTTAGGAAAAAAGACAAAGAGCCCATCCGAGAAGTGACTATGGTGTCTAGCCCAAATACTCAACAAGCATCATTTCCAAAGCAATCAAATGTCGCTTGGAAAACCCAAGGCAGTTCGAGCCAAATAAAAGGCTCGTGAGGCAATACACACCATTGCCCCGACCCCTGTCAAAGCTATTACCAATGCTTTTAGAAAGGCCTTTGGTGGTCAAAGAAGTATCGAGGGACAATCCTGCAAGATTTTCTTGATACGATGAATTAAAAACCTGCACCTATCACGTAGGAGAAAGGGGATATGATGTAGATAATTATCCCACTCTAAAGTACAAAGTTCAACAGCTCATTGACAAGAAGATATTGAACTTCCAAGAGCCCGAGCCAAATGTACATCAGAATCCTCTTCCTGAGCATTGTTGAGGAAAACTCCTATTGATTTTGAAGTTGACAAAACCTTCCATGTTATTGTAAATCTGATATTTATTCTGAACTATTTTATTCTAGATATATATATTCTGGAAGCTCAGAAGGAAGTTTTCAGACTTTACAAGCTGGCAAAATAAGAAGTTGAAGACCCACATAATCTTAGTTCTGAGATGAAGACGTAGAAGTTATTTAGACGCAGAATTTCTTCAGATGCAGAACTCAAAACGAAACATAACAGCTAGTGATCTGGTATGGATTTCACAGAAGGAAAGTTTTGATTGTTTCAATCTAAGGTTATAATTGATTGACAATCAAATACTACGACAAGTGTGCATTACAACGGATAAAGCTTTACTTATGGAAACCAAGATTCTGATTGTATGGGCGACCAGAATCAGCGGGATTCAGAATCTGTCATCTAACGGCTACTCAATCCTTTCTATACAAATCTGTCCAAGGTGAAGATTGGAAGATGATCCTCTGAAAGCTGTCCAACGGCTAGTTTGGAAGTAGAGGAGTAGAGGAGTATTTAAGGAGATCAACAAGCAGAATCAAGAATCAACAAGTCCAAAGTCTGAGCATACTCCGATCATTTCTCTTGTCTTTCTGAGCCAAACATTAAGATCTTGAGGGACACTTTGTAAGAGTGATGTGTGAGATAGAGAGTCCTATCATACACAAGAGTGCTGTCACTCAGAAGTTGTAATTCCTCTTGATTACATAGTGAAATCCAGCCGGTAGGTTGTCAGCGTGGAGAGTGGACGTAGGCTTGCTATAAGCCAAACCACTATAAACTTGCGTACAGTTTTTCTATCCCTTATCTCTTACTTTACACACTGCACATCAAGAGCACTGTATATATAAACTATTTTGAATCTGAATTGTATTCAGACTCAACTGTGATCTTTCATTTCCGCGTAAATTGATAAAAATTGTTTAAGATCACCTATTCACCCCCCTCTAGGTGATCTTTGCTAGTTACATCAATTGGTATCAGAGCAGGTTGCTCGTTTATTGAAGTGTTTTACTTCTGAGCTAACGATCTATATGGCTAGCTTTAGTGCTCCAGGGCTCATTGAAGGACAAAGCAACAACAGACCACCATATTTCGATGGCAAGGAATATAGTTTCTGGAAGAATAAGATGAAGGCATTCATAAAGTCAATTGATCACATGCAATAGGATATCATCATCAGAGGAGTCAATCCAAAATCTTCTGATTCAAAAGAAAAGGCAGATGCAAGCAAAGCAGCAGATCCTCCATTATCTCAAACTGAGATATCCAAAAGAGAAACCTTAGATTCCAAAGCAATTTATTCTTTCTATTGTGCCTTATCACCTATTGAATATAGAAAAATTGCTGCTTGTGAATCAGCCAAGGAAATCTGGGATACTCTCCACACTACTTATGAAGGAACAGATCGAGCCAAGGAAACTCAAATCAATCTTTTGCTTGGTCAATATGATGCCTTCAAAATGAAGCCTAAAGAATCAGTTGCTAATATGTAGACAGGTTTGCTGACATAGTAAACGGTCTTGCATATCAAGGACAACCAGTCCCAGATGTGATGAAAGTCAACAAACTACTGAGAGGACTGACAAAGCAATGGGAAAATATCAAAACATCTCTTTGAGAGACACAAAGGATCAAGCCTCTATCAGTTAATGAATTAATTGGAACTCTTCAATCATATGAGACTGAGCAACGGAATGAGGAGAATGAATCCAGAGGTAAAAAGTCAATTGCATTAAAAACTAACATTGATTCTGATGTAGATTTTGAAGATGAAGATGTTGATGATGAAGAACTGGCTTTTTTTTATAAAGAAGTACAAGAAGATGAAAATTAAAGGAAGAAACCTCAAAGGGAGGAAGCCTTTTGAGAAGAAGACTATTGATGAAACAGAAAAGTCAAAGGAGGTGATTTGCTTTAATTGTAGGAAACGTAGACATATTAAGCCAAATTGTCCACTTCTGAAAAAGAAGACCAAATTTGAGAAAGCAAAGAAAGCCTTAAAAGCAGAAACCTGAAGTGATATAGAGTGTGAAGACAGTGATGAAGATATCTCAAACTTCTGTCTGATGGCCAAGTCAGACTCAGACTCAGATTCAGATTCTGATACTAAAGTTGAGATTGAGGTAAAGTATCTTGATATGCCAATTAAAGTGTCAAATTACATTAATGAATTATGCTTTGAATTTAAGACTGCTCTCAAAAGAATCTCTTCGTTGAAAAAGGAAAATTCATCACTAAGGCAATAGGATGTTTCACAAAAAGAAAAAATCGATTTCCTTCAAAAAGAATTTCATCAAATCAAGGAAAGTCGAGATTTTCTTTCCAAAGAAAATACTGTTTTGAAAAGGGAAGTTTAAAAAATTACTTCCAAGTTTTCAAAAGGATCATAAACCTTGAAGCATATTCTTTCTATACAAATTCCTTACTACAACAAATCTGGTCTCGGATTTGTAAAGGAAAGTGATAGCTTAATTGATTTTCCAAAGGTCAAGGAGAGATTAAGGCAAAGACCTCCTCGACAAGCTTATAAAAATCATTTCAAAAGGAATTTTGTCAAACCTGTTGGCCGAAGTGCACTCAAGTGCTCAAAATGTGGGGATCCACAACATTTTGAGAATGAATGTCCTAAAGTCTGGAGACCTATTCGAAGAGACTTTGTTAAGACAGCCTATACTAATGCTCAAGGACCCAAACAGATTTAGGTACCAAAGGAAACTTGAGATGTTGTAATTTTTGCAGGTTACCACAAAGAGAAAAAGAAAGTGGTACCTAGACAGTGGATGTTCTAGACACATGACAGGTGATCCAAGCATATTCATTGAACTACAAAGTCTAAATGGTGGAAAAGTTTCCTTTGGAGGAAACAACAAAGGAAAAATAGTTGGCAAAGGAACGGTTGAAATTGGAGGACTCACAATCAATGATGTGTCATTGGTAAAGGGACTTAACTACAACTTGATAAGCATAAGCCAACTATGCGACACAGGTTTCAGAATCAACTTTCAAGAAAACACATGCTTAGGAACAAGCAAAGATTCTTCTCAAACGTTCACAGGAAGAAGACATGGCAATATTTATCTTCTAGATGTATATCCATACTCTACTCATTGTTTGATCTCAGTCAAAGAGGATGAAGATCTATGGCACAGAAGATAGGGGCATATTAGTATGAAACAAATCTCAAAAATCTCAACCAAAAAACTGGTTTGAGGTCTGCCAGATTTGAAATACAAGAAAACAGAGTTATGCAATGCCTGCACTCTAGGAAAATAAGTAAGAAGCTCTTTTAAGTCTATACATCATGTTTTCACTAATCGTGCTTTGCAGCTTCTTCATATGGATCTATTTGGACTAACCAGAACACAAAGTATTGGTGGTAAGAAATATTATTTAGTCATTGTTGATGACTTTACAAGATTTACTTGGGTGTTCTTCCTTGCTCATAAAAATGAAGCATTTTCATATTTTTCAAAATTTGCAAAAAGAGTTCAGAATGAAAAAGGGCTATTCCATTTCCTGCATTAAAACTGATCATGGGGGAGAATTTGAAAATCAAAGTTTTTCAGAATTTTGTGAGGAAATGGTTTTCAACACAATTTTTCTACTCCTTATACACTAGAACAAAATGGCGTTGTGGAGAGGAAAAATCGTTCTTTGCAAGAAATGGCAAGAACCTTGTTGATTGAAAGCAAGATTCCTTTTCATTTCTGGGCAGATGCAGTTTTTACAGCATGTTATATTATTAATGGAGCTTTTCTCAGACCTATTCTTGAGAAAACCCCCTATAAACTTTACAAAGGTAGAAAGCCCAATATCTCATATTTTCGTGTGTTTGGTTGTAAATGCTTTATTCTCAAAAATCCAAATGATCGCCCTGGTAAGTTTGATGAGAAAGCAAATGAAGGATTTTTCCTTGGATATTCTACTACAAGTAAAGCATTCAGAGTCTTCAACAAGAATTCTTAGACTGTGGAAGAAACAATGAATGTAAGGTTTGATGAAAATATTCAGACTCATAAGGATGAATCTGAACCATCTCCCAACATTCAAGAGTTATCAGAAGCTCAAAAAGAATCTCCAAAGATCGTAGAATCTATATAAGAAGGAAAAGAAGATACAATACAGACTCAACAAGAACCTTCAGAGTCTGATGACATTAAGAAGGAAAGATTTGACAGAAATTGGAAATATAAATCTAGTCATCCGAAGAACCTTATCATTGGAGAAATAGAAGAAGGCATCAAGACCAGATCTAAATACAAAGAGAACATCAGCAACTTGGCGTTGATATCAGAAATAGAACCAAAAGAAGTTGGAGAAGCATTATCAGATGAAAGCTGGATTGAAGCTATGCAGGAGGAACTTCAGCAATTCAGAATCAATAAAGTATGGGAACTTGTGCCGAAACCCAAAAATCATCCAGTAATTGGAACAAAATGGGTATTCAGAAATAAACTGGATGACAATGGGAAAGTCACAAGAAACAAAGCAAGACTGGTAGCAAAAGGCTATTCTCAAGAAGAAGGCATAGATTATGATGAAACCTCTGCACCAGTTGCCAGGTTAGAAGCCATCAGGCTACTATTAGCTTATGCTTGTTTCCATAACTTTAAATTATTTCAGATGGACGTGAAAAATGCTTTCCTGAATGGATATATCAAAGAAGAAGTATATGTGGAACAACCACCTGGTTTTGAAGAACCAAGGAAGACTGATTATGTCTATAAACTCAAAAAGGCCCTTTACGGTCTAAAACAAGCTCCTCGTGCCTGGTATGAGAGGTTAAGTAACTTCCTTTTGCAAAATGGCTTCATCAAAGGTAAGGTTGATACAACTTTATTCATTAAAATAAAAGGTAATGATTTCTTACTTGTTCAAATTTATGTTGATGATATCATTTTTGGATCATCTAACGAACTGCTTTGCAAAGAATTTTCTAAGAATATGCAAAATGAGTTCGAGATGAGTATGATGGGCAAATTGACATTCTTTCTCGGCCTACAAGTGAAACAAACCAAAGGTGGTACATTCATTTGCCAAGAGAAGAATGCAAAGGAGATTGTCAAGAAGTTTGGATTGCAGAATTGCAAGAAAACAGACATTCCTATGTCTCATTCATCCAAACTGGACAAAGATGAAAATGGTAAAAAGGTTGATTAGAAGGTATGTAGAAGCATGATAGGATCATTATTATATCTTACTGCATCTAGACCTGACATTCTATTTAGTGTCTGTATGTGTGCAAGATTTCAATCAGACCCGAAGGAATCACATCTTTCTGCAGTTAAAAGGATAATCAAATACATTGGAACTTATCCAATGTTAGATCTTTGGTATTCCAAAGATTCGGATTTTACTCTTACTGGTTATTCTGATGTTGATTTAGCTGGATGTAAAGTGGACAGGAAAAGTACTTCAGGAACATGTCAACTACTTGGGAATATGTTGGTGTCCTGGTACTCAAAGAAGCAAAACACAGTTGCACTTTCTACAGCAGAAGCAGAATATGTAGCTTTGGGAAGTTGCTGTGCAGAGATTCTGTGGATGAAGCAGCAGTTGCGAGACTTTGCTATTGAAGATTAAAGTGTTGCAATCAAATGTGACAACACAAGTGCTATTAATCTGACCAAAAATCCAATTCTTCATTCTCGTGCTAAGCATATTGAAATCAAGCATCATTTCATTTGAGATCATGTTCAAAATGGTGATGTGAATGTTCAATTCATTGATTCTAAGAATCAATTAGCTGATATATTCACAAAACCTCTTGATAAACCTTCATTTGAGTACATTAGAAATAAATTGTGCATTACTTATCCATTTTCTTGAAGTATCTGTTAGACAGGAATTTTTCAGATTCAAATGTTCTCAGTCTGAATGTCCTTTTCATACTCACAAAGAAAGGTACGTCCTTCATTCAAATTTTGGCGGGTATATTTTTGGCATTTCTGGCAGGATATTTTCATATTTGTTACTTTCGGAAGCAAATCAGGTACGTATTCTAATTTATCTGATTAATTGTGCTTAATATATTGTTATAATATTGTCGTGATTGTTTGTGCTTAAAAAAAGTATATTTCCTTCCTAAATATTTGGTTCATTTGTTTTCTAAAAGTATCTTTTCTTTCTAAAAACCGTACTCTCTTTTTTAAAAACCTATAAGTACGAACCTTTTCTCTTCCGACTCACACCTTCTTGGAGCGGTCTCCTTCTCCATCTTCCTCCTCTCAAAGATCAAAACCTTCTGCTCCAAACTCTCTCGATCAACCATCCATGGCTTCCAAAGACGGTCATCAAGAATTCAGAATAGAGTTTCACATTACTCAGGACCACCAGAGTTCATGGAAATCACTGATTCAGAGACAGAATCTGAGAGGCAGACCTCTTCAAACGACACTCCTCCAGCATCCTCTCAAAGAACTTCTGGTAAAATAGATTTCTTTTTCAAAGATCTGAAACATGTTTGGAAAACTTACCAAAGATTGAAAAGAGGTAATGCTTCCGAATCTGTTCTATTTGCCTGTTTAAAGGATAATGGTTTTAGGTCAGAATTGCAGCTTGTGGAAAAATATTCCTCTCTTCAGAATGTATCTACTTCTGAACAAAAGAAAAGTTCTTCTGAAAAGGGGAAAGCAAAAATTGGTGAATCTTCTCAAAAGATCACTTCTGTCTCAAGCTCTAAGTCTCCGAGCCGATATTCTAGTTTTTCGAGAATAAGGGAAGACGATGACGCCAGGATTGTTCATCATTTTGAAAAGAAATTGGGGATTGCTTATGGAGTGAAAGGGAAAGGCAATTTTTTTTGGAATCGACAGCATAATGATTTTTATAAAACGTTGCTGTCAAGAGGAATAATGAACCATCGAAGCGTTGATTTCGATTTTCTAGAAAAGATTGGAATTTTTGTCAAACATTATTTTGACAGGTTGGGATTAATTGAATTCTGTCGTCAGTCTGCGCATATGTATGCAGAGGTGACTGCATATTTCTTCTCTAACCTGTCCATTTTGTCTCCTGATTGCATCAAATTCTCTGTTGGGGATAAGAACTATAAACTATCTGCTGATCAATTGGATGATGTCATTGGGGTTCCACATCGTCAGTTTCTTCCTATAGAGGTCAGTGAAGAAGAAGCCTCTAAAGCTGCCTCAGAAAACCCAAACTTTTCCAGAGGTTCAAAAAGGATGATTACTTATCCAGATTTGACAAAGAAAACAGTGATCTTACATAAAATCATTATCAATTGTCTTAGGCTCAAAGCATCATCAAAGACTAATTTATCCAAATTTGAGGTCAAACTTATTTGGGCAATTCTGCATGCAGTCCCATTCTCTCTTCCACACACAATTATTCTTCATATGTACAGAACTGTACTCAAGCATAAAGGTCAGCTTCCCTATGGTGCATTAATATCCAGGATATTTGTTTATTTGCACATTTCTATCCCTGATGAATTGTGCAAGACATTTGTCCCTCTAATATTTGTTAGAGAAAAGATGTTGGCCAAAATGAACTTCCAGCAATTTGCTACTAAAGAAAATAGAGAGACACCAGGACAAAGATCAAGAAAATCACTTGGAGATCATTCTGAAGCATCATCTCCTCAAGGAAGACCAGCAAGAAAGAAAGAAGGAAGTAGCAGAGGAAAAGAGATAGTCAAGGAAGACTTCATTCTAACCAGACCTATTCAAGTGTACAGAAAACGTCGAAAACTTCTCCTTATAGATGAAGAAGATGACTCAAACAATCTTGACCTAGGACAAAATGCTTGCCAGGACTATGTTCAAAGACAACTAGTTTCTTCAGAACCTAATGTTCATATTTCAGAACCAACAACTGCAGACTCTAATTTGCTTCAGATAGTTCCATACATTGCTCCACCGCAGACAAATGTAAGTCAATCTTCTCTTGATTCTAAAGAACATGCTTCTGCAGATCATGCACCTTTTCAGGGGGAGATTCCATCAGAAGCGGAAACTGAGTTCGATCAGACTGAACAAGCTAATGTCCAAGATCAGCCCTCAGACAATCTGACCATCTTAACTCTTTTGCTCGAAATCAAAGATAAGCAAGCTTCACATGAACAAGATGTGAAGAATCTACAGACAATTATTGAGGAAAACAGCCAGTCTCAACGTTTTCAGACAGCAAAAGATAAAGCAGAACTTGAGAAAGCTATTGCTCTGTGCTCAACCAACATGGACAAAACTATGGGTGAATGTTCTTCGAAGATTGAGGAAGCTGTCTCCATTTTGGAAAGCTTTTAACTCATTCGAACCCCTTCCAAGAAATAGCCTGCTTTTTAACATTTTTTTCTCAAAAACCGTCTTTTTCACATTTGGTATGTAATATTTTAACAATTCTTCATGTTAGACTGTTTGGTTAATTAATATCAATGCTTTATTCTATCTATTATCATTTTTGCTGATGACAAAAATAGGGAGAAATTATATGCAGATTATGTAGATCATATGCAGGTTATATACAAAGGAAGAAAAAGACACAGATCTCAAAAGAGTTTGCTCTTTCAATTTCAATCTGTGCTATATGCGCTTAATATGCTTATTTATTTCAAATTAATTTCAAATTGATTCAATCTGCAAGGAAGTTTTGTCACTATCAAAAAGGGGGAGATTGTTGAGGAAAACTCCTATTGATTATAAAGTTGACAAAACCTTCTATGTTATTGTAAATCTGATACTTATTCTGAACTATTTTATTCCAGCTATATATATTCTGGAAGCTCAGAAGGAAGTTTTCAGACTTTACAAGCTGGCAAAATAAGAAGTTGAAGACCCACATAATCTTAGTTCTGAGATGAAGACGTAGAAGTTATTCAGACGCAGAATTTCTTCATACGCAGAACTCAGAACGAAACATAATAGCTAGTGATCTGGTATGGATTTCACAGAAGGAAAGTTTTGATTATTTCAATCTAAGGCTATAATTGATTGACAATCAAATACTACGACAAGTGTGCATTACAACGGATAAAACTTTACTTATGGAAACCAAGATTCTGATTGTATGGGCGACCAGAATCAGCGGGATTCAGAATCTGTCATCCAACGGCTACTCAATCCTTTTTATACAAATCTGTCCAAGGTGAAGATTGGAAGATGATCCTCTGAAAGCTGTCCAACGGCTAGTTTGGAAGTAGATGAGTATTTAAGGAGATCAACGAGCAGCAGAACGACATACAGAATCAAGAATCAACAAGTCCAAAGTCTGAGCATACTCCGATCATTTCTCTTGTCTTTCTGAGCCAAACATTAAGATCTTGAGGGACACTTTGTAAGAATGATTGTGTGAGATAGAGAGTCCTATCATACACAAGAGTGCTGTCACTCAGAAGTTATAATTCCTCTTGATTACATAGTGAAATCCAGCCGGTAGGCTGTCAGCGTGGGAGAGTGGACGTAGGCTTGCTATAAGCCAAATCACTATAAACTTATGTACAGTTTTTCTATCCCTTATCTCTTACTTTACACACTGCACATCAAGAGCACTGTATATATAAACTATTTTGAATCTGAATTGTATTCAGACTCAACTGTGATCTTTCATTTCCACGTAAATTGATAAAAAAATTTTAAGATCACCTATTCACCCCCTCTAGGTGATCCTTGCTAGCTACATCAAGCATAATACAGTAAACATGATCAAAGATGAAGAAGCGATGATCAAGTCTGACAATGAAGATGAATATGAAGTCAAGATTAAAGCTTCTCGATTAGGAGATGCCCGCTTTCGTCAAGAAGCACTCCTAAAAGGTGAGATTATAGACAACTTGGGAGAAGACTCCGGAAGATATAACTTCAAAGTGAAATATACCGCACTGCCATGGGCATTCAAGAATGAAGTAATTGTACCTGATGGCTGGGGTGATATGGATGACGAAATCGATCTTGAGGAAAAAGCCCCATCTGAGAAGGAAATGCTCCAAGATAAAACAGATGAGGATGAAAAGGAGAAAGAAAAAGTCCGATAGGGTGAAAGGCGTTTCACCCAGAAATCATCCAGGGAAGGCGAAACCGTAGACTTACTCAGTTAAGAGCGGTAAATACAATTACCGTGTCAAATATAATCCACCACCATGGGCGTTTAAAAATGAAGACATTGTACTTGATGGATGGGGTGGTATGGACGAAGTCCCGATCAGCCGACTAAATCTCAAAGAAAATGAAGATCGAGAAGAGAAAAAGAAGAAAAAGATTCGCCAAGGTGATAGGCGATTTGCTCGTAAAGCACGAAAACAAGGTGAAGTTGTTGATTTTCTGGGTCAAGATAGTGGGCAGTATAATTACCATGTCAAATATACACCTCCTCCGTGGGCATTCAAGAATGAAATGATCACACCTGATGGCTGGGGTGGAATAAATGCTGACGAAGCCAATAGAAGCATGGTATCCATGATTACATCATTTCTGATCAAGCTTGATGAGGTAGATAAATATAAGAAGGAGGAAGGTCCTGTCAAACCAATCACTATCCAACTTCCCATTGATCAACTAAGGATTGAAGGAGAAGAAACACAGCCTGTGATTATCACTCTCCCTCCAAAAGAAAAATTTGATACTAAGTGTGTACCTTGGGATTACTCTCCTAAAGAAGTTGATGCCATAACCCGATTGGGGAGATGCAATGTCCCAAAAAAAGGTGAGCACGAAAAGAAGAGAGTAACCGAAGAAGATGTCAAACAATTGCTTTCAGTCATGAAGACGAGCGAATTTGAGGTAATTGAACAGCTAAGAAAGATGCCGGCACAGATTTCTCTGTTGGATCTCTTCAAGACTTCAGAAAGCCACAAAATGGTGCTTATGAAGCTTCTCAATGAAGTGCACGTCCCGGAGACAATTAATGAAGTACAATTGGAAGACTTTGTTGGCACTATTCTTCTGAAAGATTAAATTGCCTTCTTCGACGAAGATTTCCCAATCGACGGGTGCTATATATTGCCGTCAAATGCCGGGGCAAAGAGGTATCACGTGTGCTGATCGATAATGGTTTTGCACTTAATTTGTGTCCATTAAGCACACTCCATCGCTTGGGAATTAGCGAAGAACTCATCAAATCGTCTAAGGTAACTGTGCGTTCGTTTGATGGAATGAAGAAAGACGTTATTGGCGATATCGAGCTCGAGGTGAACATAGGTCCTGTGCCTTTCCTAATTGACTTCCAAGTAGTGGATATTCCGAGGACTTTCAACTTGTTACTCGGGAGACCTTGGATTAATATGGCTGGTGCTATTCCTTCAAGTCTCTATCAGAAGGTTAGGTTCGTCATTAATGGCAAGATGATGACTGTACACGGGGAGACGGATTTCACCACTTATAAAGAGAGTGCAATACCGTATGTCGAACCCGAAATGAAAGAAGAACTAAGCTATCATTCCTTTGAAATGATTTCAATGGTGCAAATCCCTGCCGGTTACATGATAAAATCTCTCGAGTTCTCAACATCATCCATTATATCTGGAAGGGTGCTGTGCCAGTATAGATTTACTCCCGGTAATGGTCTTGGATTGAAATCCCAAGGAATTAAGGAATCTATCACTTCGCTTGCTACAAGAATGAAACACGGAGTAGGTTATATTCCAGATAGCTCTAAAGATCACCATGGAGGCTAAGGCCGAGGTCAAAAGAACCATGGAGGTTATAGAGGCCGAGGTGATTGCATCATTAATCCATCCATGTAAAAGGGTAAAGCTAAAGAGCTTCCCTATCATTAGATCCATATCAAGGAAACTTTTCCTAGACCTTCCAAATTACTTCAAGAAGAAAACTTACATGCAGTGGAAGAATCGGTTCTGCCTGGTTTATTCGAAGAGAATACCATCAATGTTATCATAACCGAAGCAGAAGATACCTACACACTGAAGTAGGAAGATTCTCTTGAACTTTTTCTATTAGCCTTTTTTATTGCATTTTGTTGATTACAGTTTCAAATTTCTTGTGATATCATTTGCAATTTTAGTTCAGTTGCAATTTACATTCCTGTTGATATAGATGTAATCACGTTTTTCAATTCAATAAAAGTGGTCAAATGTTTTGTTAAGGACATGTAGAAACAAAACCAAACCTATGATGAACATTACCCTCATTCGTAAGGCTTGAGGCTTTGGGTTTCTATATTGCTCCTCATTACGAAAATGATTTTAAGAGCAAGGAAGTCTGATGATACGAGGACTAGCTCTATCTTTATATTTTTTCAAAATAAATTTCAAAATGAATTTCCAAAAGGTTTTTCATAGGACCACGTGTGTTACTTACTTCGTATGCAATTACTAATCATGTTTGTTACATGTCAGGCATGAGCATTCGCATATCCATAATAGGTTCATATGTGGCCCAAATCTTTCCGAGGAGATCACTTGCGATATTAAAGAGGATAACGAGGATGAGGAATGGGTCAGAAAGGAATGGATTCATCATGAAGAATCAAAGCCACTCACATTAGAGAAAACGATCACTGTCATTCTAGGCGATAAAGAGAATCCCAAGGAAGTTAAGATTGGAGAAAGTCTTCCCTCTGCAGAAGCAGAAAGAATCATAGATTTGCTTAGAGAATATCAAGATATATTCGCATGGTCTTATGCTGACATGCCAGGCCTTGATCCGAGTATAGTTGAACATGCTTTGCCAATCGATCCAAGTATTCCACCAATGAAGCAAAAACTTAGGCAAACGAAGCCGGATTTGGCAAAGAAAATAGAAGAAGTGATGAAATTGCTCAAAGTCGGTTTCATTGAAGTAGTACCATATCCAGAATGGGTTGCCAACATAGTACCCATAATGAAGAAAGATGGTCGAGTACGAGTGTGCGTTGATTATCGCGACCTAAATAAAGCAAGCCCTAAGGATGATTTCCCGCTTCCACATATCGATGTATTAGTGGATAGCATTGCTAGGTTTGAAACATTTTTATTCATGGATGGTTTCTCAGGATATAATCAAATCCTCATGAAGAAAGAGGATAAGGCGAAGACATCGTTTATAACACAATGGGGCACATTTTGTTAAAAGGTGATGTCTTTCGGTTTGAAAAATGCTGGTGCCACATATCAAAGGGCAATGGTAATTTTGTTCCATAACATGATGCATAAAGAAATCAAAGTATATGTGGACGACATGATTGCAAAATCCAAACAAGGAGAAGATGATGTTGAAGTGCTTCGCAAGTTGTTCGAAAAACTTAGAAAATACAGGTTGTGACTGAACCCTAACAAGTGTGTATTTGGGGCAAAATCTGGCAAACTACTAGGATTTGTGGTCAGTAGCAGGGGCATCAAAATAGATCTCTCCAAGATCAAGGCAATATATGACTTAAAGACTCCTTCTAAGGTAAAAGAAGTGAGAAGCCTATTGGGGCGATTAAACTACATTTCTTGTTTCATCTATCAGCTTTCTGAGACTGCTAAACCATTCTTTAAATTGTTGAAGAAAAATGCTAAAGTGAAGTGGGATGCAGAATGTCAACAAGCCTTTGACAAGATCAAAGAATATCTTGTATGCCCACCAGTGCTAGTACCACTAATCCCTGGGGTTCCGCTAATCTTATATTTGACGATTCACTATGAGTCATTAGGAGCAGTGCTTGTACAAAGAAGACCAAATGATTTTAAAGAACAAGCCATTTATTACTTGAGCAAGAAGTTCACAACATCAGAAATGAATTACCCGACTGTCGAAAAGACGTGTGTTGCATTGATTTGGGTATTACACAGATTAAGGCAATACACCCTTCATCATCAAATTTTGCTGGTAACTGAGAATGATCCGATCAAGTACCTTCTTGAGAAATCCTCCTTGGTCAGGAAATTAGCAAAGTGGCAAGTTTTGTTATCTGAATTTGACATCAAAAGTTCATCCCAAAAGTCAGTCAAAGGACAAGCAATAACAGACATGTTGGCGGAAAATTCGCAGAATATCGCCAATCCTGAAGAACAACTTGATGATCATATATTAACATTGGTCGATGATAGATGAACCATGTATTTGATGGTGTAACCAACTTATTTGGATCAGGAACTAAGGCAGTACTGATCTCCCCAGAAGGACAACACTATCCAGTATCTGCAAAACTGGTATTTTCATGCACCAATAACGTTGCTAAATACGAAGCATGCATTCTCGGCTTGCAATTAGCCATTTCAATGAAAGTAAAGAGGTTGCAAGTATATGGAGATTCTATGCTCATCATATTGCAAACAACTGGTGAATGGCAAACTCGAGATGCCAAACTAATTTTTTATCACAGATACTTAGAAGAGATAATAGAAAACTTCGAAGAAGTAACATTAGATTATCTCCCAAGAGCTCAGAATCATTTTGCAGATGCTCTTGCAACTTTGTCATCCTTACTACAAGCTGAAGATGGTATGGATATAAAACCATTGAGAATTAATATTCTTGAACAACCATCTCATTCAATGATGGTCCAGGCAGAGTTTGACAACGAACCGTGGTATCATGACATCAAAAGGTATCTTCAATCAGGAGAATTTCCTGAAGGAAGCCAACCAGGTGATAGGAAATTTATAAGGAAGATAGCCAACAAATTCTTCCTCAGTGGTCAAACCCTCTACAAGAAATCATTTGATTCAACCCTACTAAAATGTGTGGATGCTACGGAAGCTGAACAGATTATGAAAGAAATTCATGAAGGTGAATGTGGACCACACATGAATGGATATCTTCTAGCCCGAAAGATTATGAGGTTGGGGTATTATTGGATGACAATGGAAACAGATTGCATCCAACATGTGAAATGTTGCCATCAATGTCAAGTTTATAGAGACGAAATCAATGCACCTCCAAATGAGCTACATCAAATGTCCAAGCCATGGCCATTTTCAAAGTGGGGCATTGATATGGTTGGTCCAATCAACCCCAAGGCCTCAAATGGGCACCGGTTTATCCTGGTTGCTATTGTCTATTTCACCAAATGGATTGAAGTAAACTCCTACAGGAATGTTACTGCCAAGAATGTTGCAAGATTCATTAAGCGGGACATCATTGCTAGGTATGGAGTTCCAGAAGCAATAATTACGGACAATGGCTCAAATCTAAACAATAAGATTGTGGATGATTTACTCGAACACTTCCACATCCGACATCTAAATTAATCCTCATATCGTCCACAAATGAATGGAGCATTTGAAGCGGCAAATAAGAATATCAAGAAGATATTGGCCAAGACAGCTAAAAATTATCGTGACTGGCACGAAAGGTTACCGTATGCTCTAATGGCATACCGAACTTCAATTTGAACATCAACTGGAGCAACCCCATTTTCCTTGGTTTATGGAATAGAAGCAGTGCTACCTGTTGAAGCAGAAATTCCTTCATTAAAGATACTATCTCAATTGAAGCTTTCAGAAGCTGAGTGGATTCAACAAAGATATGAACAACTCAACATGATTGATAAAAAGAGATTAAGAGCTATATGCCATGGGCAAGCCTATCAGAGAAGAGTGGTTAAATCCTTTAACCAAAAAGTGAAACCAAAGTATTTCAAAACAGAGGATTTAGTAGTGAAGAAAGTCATCTTCAACAATTCAGATCCTCATGGCAAATTCACTCCGAATTATGAGGGTCCATACATTGTCAAGAAAGTTCTTCCTGGAGGAGCATTGATTCTTGTAGATATGGCAGGAACAGAATTGGCCTATCCTGTAAATGCGGATGCTATCAAGATTTTCTACTCATGAAATGAAGACGAATATTCAAGAAGAGATTTGGGTTACTTTAGAACATGTGCAATATCATGCATATCATGCATACCATGCATTTCATGAACATGTTTATCTGTTTTGCAGAAGAAAGCAAAAGGAGTCCGAACCAGTCAATGGTTTCAAAAATCCCAATGAAGTTGTCAAATAATAGAGGGAAGTATTATTTCCAATTCAATTTTCCGTTGATATTCCCTAATGTGCTTTTCTTGTTTTTTATCCCTAGGGAGACAAAGAAAAGGGAGCAACAAAAGGAAGAATCCTCGGTGGAACCAAAGCAAAAACATGCAAACAAGAGGGATCTTGGTAAGTTGATCAGACAGGTATCCCTAAATCGTGAGTGCATGTGTTAAAGAAGTTGCCTTTCTAAGAGAAAATCGAACTTTCTCTTCCCCAAGCGAAATGACACTAAGGCTGAGCAAAAAAAAGAAAAAAACACATTTTTTGAAAAGAAAATACCTCAGAAATGTTTCAAATCAAAAGTTTTGAAACACGCTTTCTTTGAGAATACACTAAGCATCAAAATTCCCTAAAAAGGGATAATTTGACAAAATGCTTTGAAAAATTTCAAAGAAAAAGTTTGGATCAAATCGAATGGAAAGACCTTCAAATGATGAAAGGTAAGCCGTATCCAAACATGTTCCCTATACACTCAAAATCAAAATAAAGGAGTGAGTGAGAAAAAAAAAACTCATCCGAAGAAAATAGGGGATGTTCGCAATGATTACATGGATTGAAATGATGAAAGGCAGTCATTTCACTATCCCAAACACATGCTTATCCCTTGCAAACCAAAATTGAGCCGAAATAGTGGAGAAGTTTTTTCAAAACAACCCTGTTAAGAACCACTCCATATTGGGGCAAACCAGAAGGTTTGTGGTTGACAGCCATGGGAGAATAGGATTAAGAAAGATTTTATTATATATTCTTGCATAAATCTTTCTGTGATAACTTCAGATGAAGTCATATGGAAGCTCAAGACATCCCAAGATGAAGAAGAGCGCTTCATTTCTTATACCCAAACATATTACCTTTGGCAAAGCCCAATTGAGCATGAATATTCATTTTAGAACCCTAAATTGGTGATCATCTCTTCGCACTGGAGCATGAGCATATGATCTACTTTAATAGATAAGAAACAAAAGGGCATGACACAGAGTCCTTAGAACTCAAAAAGATTAAAGGCAAAAGAATCAGAAGCATGAAAAAGCAGTGTGCCTGGTAAAAGCAAGGCCAAATGCTCAAGAAAAATGAGAAAGAAAAGAGGGTTCAAAAGAAAAATTGAAATGACACAAAAAATCATGATAAAGCAAAGCCAAGATCATGAGAGTTCATATACCACAACAAGTGAGAATGAGCAAAAAAAAATAGATCGTAATGAATGGTTAGGAGACTCTGATGTTCATGAAAAGAAAGATCCTTAGTAGACGAAAGAAAAAGGTGGTAATGTCAAGAAGATAGCCAATTTCATAAAAACCCTGAATTCAAACAAATGAGCCTTTTGAGCTACCCAATACCAATAATACAACCTCTCCCTAAAGACTCTTTAGATTGTGATGTTGAGAGTAGAAACATGACTTTATAAAAGAAGTCATCACTTAAAGAAGTGTATGCAATAATATCTTGTCTTGTCCTCGAGGTTCTTAACTTGTAGACCTGAAGCAACTTATGACGAAATCCTTTTTCTTGGCCTCAAAATGCCTATCCTTTGAACAACCATTGACCAAGCCAACATTACAGTCCTCCGAAAGACCTTATTGGATCAATTGGATTGTATACATTGCGAAATCTCCGAACACCTGAGGATTGGTTAAGTGAGATAAAATTGAGGGATATTAGACAATGCCTATTTCAATCAGATAAAGAAAAGACTAAGTTCATAGATTGAGACAAATCCTTTCTAATGAAGGTCTTCCAAATGATCATTTCAAGCATTTCTCGAAAGATTGCAAGCACTTTGTTCAAATAATTCCTTGAAAAGGAAAGTTGATTGTCTGAAATGTGTTAATGCAAAGAATGCATGTTTCCAGACCAGGTTTTAAAAGTTTTTGGTCAACCTAAAATCAAGTTTTGAAACAGTTTGTGGTAAGCTAAAAAAAACCACGCTTCAAACAGTTTTGATTAATTTCAAAACCATTTTTTAAAATAGTTTTTGGTCAACTAAAAACCATACAAAGGTTAATGAAACCTCAAAATCACATAACTCATGGTCAAGGCACTCATTGTTTGAAGCCTTCTCAAAGTCCTACAGGCGAGGAGCCCCTAGGCAATTTCCAAAGTCCTACAGGCGAGGAGCCCCTGGGCAAATTTCCAAAGTCCTACAGGCGAGAAGCCCTTAGGCAAATTCAAGTCCTATAGGCGAGGAGCCCCTAGGAAAATTCAAAGTCCTACAAGCGAGGAGCCCCTAGGCAAATTCAAGTCCTACAGGCGAGGAGTCCCTAGGCAAATTCAAGTCTTACTGGTGAGGAACCACTAGGCAAATTCAAGTCTTACAGGCGATGAGCCTCTAGGCAAATTCAAGTCCTATAGGCAAGGAGCCCCTAGGCAAATTCAAAGTCCTACAGGCGAGGAGCCCCTAGGCAAATTCAAGTCCTACAGGCAAAGAGCCCCTAGGTAAATTCAAAGTCCTACAAACGATGAGTCCCTAGGCAAATTCAAGTCCTACAGGCGAGGAGCCTCTAGGCAAATTCAAGTCCTATAGACGAGGAGTCACTAGGCAAATTTTAAAGTCCTACTGGTAAGGAACCACTAGGCAAATTTCCAAATCCTCATGCGAGGAGCCTTAGGTGTTCATGGTTCGTGGGTTCGTCCTTAAACCACGAAATCAGAATAATCATCATAATCATCACCACCATCAATTCATACTCTTGGATAAGCAACAAAGAGACGCTCACAAATAGGAAAGTTTCTCTCCCTCAATCATTAAGAACATTTCAAAATATGTTCTGAAAAGAAATCCTTTGGATTAGATCACGAATTTCAAAAGCAAGATCCCTAATCAGTTGTTGTGAAATTTCTATCTTATCTTGTTCATTGAGTCGACTAAAAAATTCAGGTGTCACCTTGTCTTTGCGATCAACCTCTAACAAGCTCAATCTCAAAGAGGGGCAGTTGTTGACACCTAATTTTTAGCTCATTTTTTTTTTCATATTTTCAAAAATCTCAAAATTAGGACTAGGAATCTTGGCTAAGCCTAGAAACCTAATTCTAAACCAAAAATAAATTTTTTATCATTTTCCTGCATTTTCTTTTAGTCAAAATAAGTGAGAAAATCAAGAAAAATAGCAAATGGAATCAGAAAATTCCATAAAAATAGTCATTAGTCTTCTTTTAAATCCAATTTCATTAATACATTATCAATTTTGAAAAATTTCAATCAGGTATGTGTTTTTCCAAAATTGGGCAAAATCAAACCCGAATTGAACAAAAAATGTAATTAAATCTTTTCTAGTCATTTTTAAGTCATAGTGTCTTCACAACAAATGATTCTGGGACCTTGAATTACATAATTGCCGGTCCAATTGCATAATTTGTCAAAGAAATCAAAAAACCCGAAAATTCAATTAAAAATTAAAAATTTTGAGTCCAAATTGGGAATCGTGCCCAATATGAAATTGTCGAACCATGAGACCATCGTTTCTAGGGTTAATCAGATGTTGGTAATTCAATTTTGGCACCAATTTTACCTAATCGGGTCATTAGGACATCGAATTGAACAAAACCCCAATAACCCGATTACAAAAAGTTAAAAATCTAGGACATGATTTTGACAAAAATTGGGGAAAATCACATATTTGGGTTCAGAATCTTATGAGGAATTCAATTTTGGGATTTAATTCCGAAAATTTGATCAAAATCGAGTTTAATTTGAATTTTTGGTCAAAATCGGGCCTGCCGAGTCGACCCGGTAAACCCGACCCGACCCGGGAACTCGTCTTCTACACCTGGTTTGCCCAGAACTCAATAAAACCCAGAAAAATTCCAGTTCGTGCCCGAGACTTTACCGACTTCGTGTGATCAATTTCGCACGTGAAAATCGAGTTGGCCAGCTGAAAAATATCCGGCTGGCACCAAAGAATCATCCCAACCGATTCAAGGTTGGTTAATAACAAACTTTGGGCGGGAAATTGAGAAAAAAAAATGAAGAAAAAACTGAACATTGGAAGAGAAAGTGTTCGATGAAATGCTAGAGAGAGAAAATGGTGAAACCAAAGAGAAAAATCTAGAGAGAGAGGGTCGAGGGTCCCCTCATGAGTGTCCGGCGTCGCCGTACACGGCGGAACGCCGACGAATCGTGGATAGGCCGTGAACCTCTCCTCATTGTTCTGGCCGAACCAGCTTGTCACGAAGGCTTGAAACTCAAGCTCAGCCGGTGTGATTAGGCGTTCTTCGGCGAAGTCAAGCTTACTGGTCTGAAGTTCAAGTGACAAGGAACAATTCCGCGGGCTCCTATTAGCTTGAAAACCTCATCTGATCATCAAACAAAATAGGTAAAGTATGATTTTCATCATATTTTTCCAGAAAACAAAAATGAACTTGATATCGTTAAGTCGGTGATTTCTTTGTTGATCTTGAGTGCCTTTATGTCAAAAACGAGTTTCTGATCATGTTTCTCTTTGTTTGATTGCAAAACATGGATTGAATATGCATCGAATGAGTCGGCCTCCATTTTAAACCATGCTGGAACTTGAAGAACCCTCACCGGAGCATCGCCGTGGCCATAGGCCAGTCAAGTTAGCATTCATTTACCTTGTTTGATGTTTCTTTAAATGTTAGGATCGTTGTAGATGGCTAGGGCGATCATAATAAGAGTTTAAGTCTTAGAAGAAATGGAGTAGTTCAGTTCTGATCTTGTGTTTTTTAGACCGGTTTTTCGACGGCCGGCAAAGGTCCAACGGTGAAGCTATAGACTAAGACTGATAGACGGTAATACAAGGAAGACATAGGATCAAAATTCAAACAAAATAGTCGTCGGAAGGTCGCCGGAGAAGGACTTGAAGTGGCGGCCTCGAGAACTTAGAACTAGGATTCATGCGTACCAAGTGTTCGGCAAAATGCCGAAGAGAAAGAAGACTGAAACGGCGTCGTTTTTGGCACCGTGCTCGCCGGAGAAGACGACCGGCGATCGACGCTGGCGAGGCCCGGTTCGGCCAAGCCGAACCGGGTTGAATCGGGCCGGTCCGGTTCGTTTTTCAGCGGGAATTTTAAAAATAAATAAATAAAAAATAAAAAATGGAAAAATCAATAAAAATCAATAAAAAAATGTAAAAATTCAAAAAAAATCATAAAAAATAAAAAATTCAAAAATTCTGGAAAACATAAAAAAATTTTCAAGAAAACATAAAAATTCAAAAAATTTTAAAAAATTCATAAAAATTGAAAAAATTCAGAGATACAAATAAAAAATGTTAAAAATTCAGAAAAAATCTAAAAAAAATTTGAAAATTGGAAAATTCATAAATTTTTTCAGAAAATCATAAAAATCAATTCTCGGTTAATGAAATTCTCATAAATTCAATTTCTGAAAAAAAAAATTTTGAAAAATTCATAGAATGGTTCAAAAACACTGTGGCCAAACTTAGAAAGTGAAATTTGAATTTTTGAAAGTGCTCAAGTGGTATTTTTAGAAAATCTCAAATTCAGGGGTTATAACCCCTAAAAAACCCTAAAACCCTAAAAAATACAAATCATGAAATGAATAAACTTCTAGGGCTTCATTAGGGTTTGGATGTTTTGATTGATTTTTATTTTTAGAGACAATTTAGGATTGATTGATTTGATTGACATTGATTGCGCATTTAATTCTTGATTGATTTTTCCCGCGATTAGAATGGATAGAATTAATGGGCAAGCCTCGAAAACTTGCATAGCACGTTAGACATCGTATCGTTCTTAGGTACCGAAAGGGGGCTAGGGATCTCAATTTGGGATCATTAGCGTAACCAAGTCCCTGTACTTAGAATCTCTGGTTCGTAGAATCGTGGTATTTCTCCAATACCTCGATTAGGTTTCTAGTCTACGTACCAATAATGACTAGTGGCGACTCTAAAATCAAAAACTTAGATCAAATAGGAAATTTCCATCCGCTGTCACGTGAGGTATGGTCTGGGAGAGACCCTTACACGGAAATATCTCCTTAGCGTGCAAATCCCGAAAGTCCCCAAAAAAAAAAAAAAGCGCAGCATGACAACATCCCAAGTGGAACTATACCCGAAGAGGAGAAGAATAGCCTTCAAGCCAAAATTCACAAGATCATCCTATCTTAGGAAAACCCACTCGAATAAAAAATAATCGAGTGGCCAAAAAACTTGGAAGAAGATATGAAGATTTGCATGGCCTCCAAAGAATACATCAAATGGATAGAAAATAAGCGTCCAATTGATGTCGAGCCATATGTCCAATTGAGCATTGTACCGGATTCTGTAGATGAATATGTCCTAAAATACATTGTTCCAAGCATGCCTGGAGTGGAACCCTACGTCCCTAAAGAGGTCGTGATTGATGTTGAAGAATGGGAATCTCAAGCTAAGGAATGTGAGGAATACCAAAAGACGGAAGCTACCGTAGCTAGCAAGAAGCCTAGGATTGGATGATTTAGATTCCCATTTGAGTTTAAAAGGCAAAAGAACACTACAAGTGCCATAACTTGTGTACGGCGCTCACTTTAGTGCCATAACTTTTTTTTGGATCACTTTAGTGCTAAAAATTTTGAAAAACGATCACTTAAGTGCTAAAATTTTTGAAAAACGATCACTTAAGTGCCAACTCCGGTGCCGTACACAATTTTTCGCCGGAAATCTGACGTGGCATTTTTTTTATTAATTTCTGAAGCTGACGTGGCTCGCCGGAGTCTCGCCGGAGATTGGCACTTAAGTGATCGTTTTTCAAAAAATTTAGCACTTAAATGTTCGTTTTTAAAAAATTTTAGCACTTAAGTGATCATTTTTCAAAAATTTTAGCACTAAAGTGATCCAAAAAAAAGTTATGACACTTAAGTGATCGTTTTTCCTCCGACTTGGCACCAAAGTGATCCGAAAAAAAGTTATGGCACCAAAGTGAGCGCCGTACACAAGTTATGGCACTTATAGTGTCCTTTTGCCGAGTTTAAAATCATGATGTTAAACAATTTCAAATTTTATATGTAATGATGGGTTGATCACTTTCTAAACATGCATAAATAATTTCAAAACATGATTTCAAAACATAAAGGAATCACCATGGATTACAATTCTTTGAATTGTATGATTGCTTGAGAAAGACATTGATGAAGAATTTTATACAAGGTTAAGGCTTGTATGAAAATTCTTATCCTTGGCAATCTCATGAAACCATACAATTAAAAGAATATAGGGTTTCATGATCATTTTACTATACTGACATCGGGTCTTTTTACGGATTAGGTTTTCTAGTAACGGAAGGTAAAAGACCTTGAACACGCTTACAAGTTAGAATGGCCGAAGAAGAAACCCGTGCTCGACTAGCTGAAGTCGAGAATCAAATGACCCAAATGGCTGCAATGATGGCAGAAATGAAGGCTCTTATTCTCACATCCCGATGACAGTATCCTACTACTCCAAATGCGGGAACTTCAAACACTATTGAAAGACCAATTGAAGAACCAGTTCAAGAAAATGCTCCAAAAACTACACCTGAGATAGTAAATTTGGAAGAAAACGATCCAACCAAGAAGGCATCCAAAACAAAGGATGAAGAAGAGGCCAAGAGATTGGCCAAAATTGAAGAGTGCTTAGCAAGTCAAGGTTATGAACTTCAAAGGTTCGACAAGTTCTCGCCGTATGCGAGGGTGATTGTTCCAGAAAATTATAAAGAACTAGAGTTCCTGAGCAAGTATGATGGCACTGGTTGTCCCAAAAGCCATTTGAAGTATTATCTCCGTAAGATGGCGAGATATTCAGATAACACGCCACTTTTTATTAGCACATTTCAAGACAGTTTGAGAGGAGCGGCTCTCGCATGATACACCGCTCTCAACATAGATGACTTCACTAAATTGGACCATTTGGCAGGAGAATTTCTTCGCCAGTACAAGTTTAATGTTGAAGTACTCCCAACAAGAGAAGATCTCGTCAGAACCGAAAAACGGAAGAATGAAGGGTTTAGAACCTATACTCAGAGATGGAAAGCTGTTGCCTCACAAGTAAAGCCCGCCATAAGTGAAGACGAGCTCATTGAGCTCTTTCTAAAATCATTGCCAATTGAGTATTATGATAAGCTTCATGTATCAGGTTGTCAAACATTCACCATGTTGGTAAAGGTTGGCGAAAGAATTGAATGGGGATTGAAAGAGAAGAAGGCTCAAGAAACAGCAGCACGAAGGCCTTACCCCAGGAAAAAAGACAAAGAACCCATCCGAGAAGTGGCTATGGTGTCTAGCCCAAATACTCATCAAGCATCATTTCCAAAACAATTAAATGTCGCTTGGAAAAACCCAAGGCAGTTCGAGCCAAAGAAAAGGCCCGTGAGGCAATACACACCGTTGCCTCGACCCTTGTCAAAGCTATTACCAATGCTTCTAGAAAGGCATTTGGTGGCCAAAGAGGTACCGAGGGACAATCCCGCAAGATTTTCTTGGTACGATGAATCAAAAACCTGCACCTGTCACATGGGAGAAAGGGGACATGATGTAGATAATTTTCCCACTCTAAAGTACAAGGTTCAACAGCTCATTGACAAGAAGATATTGAACTTCCAAGAGCCCGAGCCAAATGTACATCAGAATCCTCTTCTTAAGCACAATACAGTAAACATGATCAAGGATGAAGAAACTATAATCAAGTCTAACGATGAAGATGAATATGAAGTCAAGATTAAAGCTTCTCGATTAGGAGATGCCTGCTTTCGTCAAGAAGCGCTCCTAAAAAATGAGATCGTAAACAATTTGGGAGAAGACTCCGGAAGGTATAACTTCCAAGTGAAATATACCCCACCTCCATGGGCATTCAAAAATGAAGTAATTGTGCCTGATAGCTAGGGTGGTATGGATAACGAAATCGGTCCTGAGGAGAAAGCCCCATCTAAGAAGGAAATATTCCAAGTTGAAACAGATGAGGATGAAAAGGAGAAAGAAAAAGTCCGACAGGGTGAAAGGCATTTCACCCAGAAATCATCTAGAGAAGGCAAAACCGTAGACTTACTCAGTCAAGATAACGGTAGATACAATTACCGTGTCAAATATACTCCACCACCAAGGGCATTTAAAAATGAAGATATTGTACCTGATGGATGGGGTGGCATGGACGAGGTCCCGATCAACCAACTAAATCTCGAAGAGAATGAAGATCGAGAAGAGAAAAAGAAGAAAAAGACTCGCTGAGCTGATAGGAGGTTCGTTCACAAATCACAAAGACAAGATGAAGTTGTTGATTTTCTGGGTCAAGATAGTGGCCGGTATAATTACCGTGTCAAATATACACCTCTTCCGTGGGCATTCAAGAATGAAATGATCACGCCTGATGCCTGGGGTGGAATGGATGCTGACGAAGCCAATAGAAGCATGGTATCCATGATTACGCCATTTCTAATCAAGCTTGATGAGATAGATAAATATAAAGAGGAAGAAGGTCCTATCGAACCAATCACTATCCAACATCCCATTGATCAACTAAAGATTGATGGAGAAGAAACACAACCTGTGATCATCACTATCCCTCCAAAAGAAGAGTTTGATACTAGATGTGTACCTTGGGATTACTCTCTTAAAGAAGTAGATGCCATAACCCGATCAGGGAGATGTTATGTCCCGAAAGAGGGTGAGCACGAAAAGAAAGGAGTAACCGAAGAAGATGTCAAACAATTGCTTTCAGTCATGAAGACGAGCAAATTTGAGGTAATTGAACAGCTAAGAAAGATGTCGGCACAGATTTCTCTGTTGGATCTCTTCAAGACTTCAGAAAGCCACAAAATGGTGCTTATGAAGCTTCTCAATGAAGTACACGTCCCGGAGACAATTAATGAAGCACAATTGGAAGACTTTGTTGGCACTATTCTTCTAAAAGATCAAATTGCCTTCTTCGATGAAGATTTCCCAATCGACGGGCGTTCCCACAATAAGGCTCTATATATTGCAGTCAAATGCTGGGGAAAAGAGGTATCATGTGTGCTGATCGATAATGGTTCCGCACTTAATTTGTGTCCACTAAGCATATTGCACTGCTTAGGGATTAGCGAAGAGCTCATCAAACCTTCTAAGGTAACTGTGCGCTCGTTTGATGGAATGAAGAAAGACGTTATTGGCGATGTCGAGTTCGAGGTGAACATAGGCCCTGTGCCTTTCCTAATTGATTTCTAAGTAGTAGATATTCCGAGGACTTTCAACTTGTTACTCGAAAGACCTTGGATTCATATGGCTGGTGCTATTCCTTCAAGTCTCCATCAGAAGGTCAGGTTCGTCATTAATGGCAAGATGATCACCGTACATGGGGAGACGGATTTCACCACTTACAAAGAGAGCGCAATACCGTATGTCGAACCCGAAGTGAAAGAAGAACTAAGCTATCATTCCTTTGAAATGATCTCAATGGTGCAAATCCTTGCCGGTTCCATCATGAAATCCCCAGAATTCTCAACATCATCCATTATGTCTAGAAAGGTGCTATGCCGGTATGGATTTACTCCTGGTAATGGTCTTGGATTGAAATCTCAAGGAATCAAGAAACCTATCACTCTGCTTGCCACAAGAATGAAACATGGAGTAGGTTATCTTCCAGATAGCTCTAAAGATCATCATGGAGGCCAAGGCCGAGGTCAAAAGAACCATGGAGGCTATAAAAGCCGAGGTGATCGCATCATTAATCCATCCGTATGGAAGGGTAAAGCTAAAGAGCTTCCCTATCATCAAATTCACATCAAGGAAACTTTTCCTAGACCTTCCAAACTGCTTCAAGAAGAAAACTTACATGCAAAGGAAGAATTTGTTCTGCCTGGTTTATTTGAAGAGAATACCATTAACGTCATCATAACTGAGGCAGAAGCTAACTACGCACTGGAGTAAGAAGATTCTCTTGAACTTTTGCTACTAACCTTTTCCATTGCATTTTATTGATTACAGTTTCAAATTTCTTGTGATTTCATTTGCAATTTTAGTTCAGTTGCAATTTACATTCCTATTGATATAGATGTAATCACGTCTTTCAATTCAATAAAAGTGGTCAAATGTTTTGTTAATGACATGTAGAACAAAACCAAACCTATGATGAACATTATCCTTATTCGTGAGGCTTGAGGCTTTGGGTTTCTATATTGCTCCTCATTGCGAAAATGATTTTTAAGAGCAAGGAAGTCTGACGAGGACTAGCTTTGTCTTGATATTCTTCCAAAATAAATTTCAAAATAAATTTCCAAAAGGTTTTTCATAGGACCACATGCATTACTTACTTCATATGCGATTACTAATCATGTTTGTTATATGTCAGGCATGAGCATTCGCACATCCATAATAGGTTCTTATGTGGCCCAAATCTTTTCGAGGAGAACGCTTGCGATATTAAAGAAGATAACAAGGATGAGGAATGGGTCAGAAAAGAATGGATTCGTCATGAAGAATCAAAGCCACTCACTTTAGAGAAAACGATCATTGTTAATCTGGGCGATAAATAGAATCCCAAAGAAGTTAAGATTGGAAAAAGTCTTCCCTCAACAGATGTAGAAAGAATCATAGATTTGCTTAGAGAATATCATGATATATTTGCATGGTCTTATTCTGACATACCAGGCCTTGATCCGAGCATAGTTGAACATGCTTTGCCAATCGATTTAAGTATTCTACTAAGGAAGCAAAAACTTAGGCGAACGAATCCGGATTTGGCAAAGAAAATAGAAGAAGAAGTTATGAAATTGCTCAAAGTCAGCTTTATCGAAGTGGTACCATATCTAGAATGGGTTGCCAACATAGTTCCCACAATAAAGAAAGATGGTCGAGTATGGGTGTACGTTGATTATCGCGATCTAAATAAAGTAAGTCTTGAGGATGATTTCCCGCCTCCACATATCGATGTATTAGTGGATAGCACTGCTGGGTTCGAAACATTTTCATTCATGAATGGTTTCTCAAGATATAATCAAATTCTCATGAAGAAAGAGGATAAGGCGAAGACATCCTTCATAACACCATGGGGCATATTTTGTTATAAGGTGATGCCTTTTGGTTTGAAAAATGTTGGTACCACATATCAAAGGGTAATGGTAACTTTGTTCCATGACATGATGCATAAAGAAATCGAAGTATATGTGGAAGACATGATCGCAAAATCCAAAAAAGAAGAACATCATGTTGAAGTGCTTCGCAAGTTGTTCGAAAGACTCAGAAAATACAAGTTGCGACTGAACCCTAACAAGTGTGTATTTGGGGCAAAATCTAGCAAACTGCTAGGATTTATGGTCAGTAGCAGGGGCATTGAAATAGATCCCTCCAAGATCAAGGCAATATATGACTTAAAGACTTATTCTATGGTAAAAGAAGTGAGAAGCCTATTGGAGCGATTAAACTGCATTGCTCGTTTCATCTATCAGCTTTCTGAGACTGTTAAACCATTCTTTAAATTGTTGAAGACAAAAGCCAAAATGAAGTGGGATGCGGAATGTCGACAAGCCTTTGAGAAGATCAAAAAATATCTGGTATGCCCATCAGTGTTGGTACCACCAATCCCTGGGGTTCCGATCATCTTATATTTGACGATTCACTATAAGTCGTAAGGAGCGATGCTTGTACAAAGAAGACCAAATGATGGTAAAGAACAAGCCATTTATTACTAGAGCAAGAAGTTCACAATATCATAAATGAATTACCCGGCAGTCGAAAAGACATGCGTTGCGTTGATTTGGGTGTTACACAGATTAAGGCAATACACCCTCCATCATCAAATTTTGCTAGTGACTGAGAATGATCCGATCAAGTACCTTCTTGAGAAATCCTCTTTGGTCGGGAAATTAGTAAAGTGGCAAGTCTTGTTATCTGAATTTGACATTAGAAGTTCATCCTTAAAGTCAGTCAAAGGACGAGCAATAGCAGACATGTTGGCAGAAAGTTTGCAGAATATCACCAATCTCGAAGAACAACTTGATGATCATATATTAACAATGGTCGATGATAAATGGACCATGTATTTCGATGGTGCAACCAACTTATCTAGATCAGGAACTGGGGCAATACTAATCTCACCAGAAGGCCAACACTATCTGATATCTGCGAAATTGGTATTTCCATGCACCAATAACGTCACTGAATACGAAGCATGCATTCTCGGCTTACAATTAGCCCTCTCAATGAAAGTAAAGGGGTTGCATGTATATTGAGATTCTATGCTCATCATATTGCAAACAACTGGTGAATGGCGAACTCGAGATGCGAAATTAATTCCTTTTCACAGACACTTAGAAGAGATGATAGAAAAATTCGAAGAAGTAACATTCGATTATCTCTCAAGAGCTCAGAATCATTTTGCAGATGCTCTTGCAACTTTGTCATCCTTACTACAAGCTGAAGATGGTATGGATATAAAACCATTGAGAATTAATATTCTTGAACAACCAGCTCAATGCATGATGGTTGAGGCAGCGTTTGACAATGAACCATGGTTTCATGACATCAAAAGGTATCTTCAATCGGGAGAATTTCCTGAAGGAAGCCAACCAGATGACAGGAAATTTATAAGGAAGATAGCCAACAAGTTTTTCCTCAGTGGTCGAACCCTTTACAAGAAATCATTTGATTCAATCTTACTAAGATGTGTGGATGCTGCAGAAGCTGAACAAATCATGAAAGAGATTCATGAGGGTGAATGTGGACCGCACATGAATGGACATCTTCTAGCCCGAAAGATTATGAGGTTAGGATATTAATGGATAACAATGGAAACAGATTGCATCCAACATGTGAAATGTTGTCGTCAATGTCAAGTTTATGGGGATAGAATCAATGCACCGCCAAATGAGCTACATCAAATGTCTGAGCCATGGCCATTTTTAATGTGGGGTATTGATATGATTGGTCCAATCAACCCCAAGGCCTTAAATGGGCACCGGTTTATCCTGGTTGCTATTGACTACTTCACCAAATGGATTGAAGCAAACTCCTACACGAATGTTACTGCCAAGAGTGTTGTAAGATTCATTAGACGGGACATCATTGCTAGGTATGGAGTTCTAGAAGCAATAATTACGGACAACAGCTCAAATCTAAACAACAAAATTGTGGATGATTTACTCGAACACTTCCACATCCGACATCTAAACTCATCCTCATATCGTCCACAAATAAATGGAATAGTTGAAGCGGCAAATAAGAATATCAAGAAGATATTGGCTAAGATAGCGGAAAATTATCGTGATTGGCACGAAAGGTTGCCATATGCTCTGATGCATGCCGAACTTCAATTCGAATATCAACTAGAGCAACCCCGTTTTCCTTGGTTTATGGAAAGGAAGTAGTGCTACCTGTTGAAGCAGAAATTCCTTCATTAAGAAAACTATCCCAATTGAAGCTTTCAGAAGTTGAGTGGATTCAACAAAGATATAAACAACTTAACATGATCGATGAAAAGAGATTAAGAGCTATATGCCATGGGCAAGCCTATCAGAGAAGAGTGACCAAATCCTTTAACCGAAAAGTGAAACCAAGGCATTTCAAAATAGAGGATTTAGTAGTAAAGAAAGTCATCTTCAATAATTCAGATCCTCATGGCAAATTCACTCAGAATTATGAAGGTCCATACATTGTCAAGAAAGTGCTTCCTGGAGAAGCATTAATTCTTGTAGATATGGCTGGAACAGAATTGGCCTATCCTGTAAATGCAGATGCTGTCAAGATTTTCTACCCATGAAATGAAGACGAACATTCAAGAAGAGATTTGGGTCACTTTAGAACATGTGTATATTATGCATATCATGCATACCACGCATTTCATGAACATGTTTATCTGTTTTGCAGAAGAAAGCAAAAGGAGTCCGAACCAGTTGATGATTTCAGAATCCCCAATGAGGCTGTCAAATAATAGAGGGAAGTATCATTTCCAATTCAATTTTCCGTTGATATTCCCTAATGTGCTTTTCTTGTTACCATCCCCAGGGAGATAAAGAAAAGGGAGCAACAAAAGAAGAATCCCCAGTGGAATCAAAACAAAAACATGCAAACGAGAGGGATCTTGGTAAGTTGATTAGACAAGTATCCCTAAATCGTGAGTGCATGTGTTAAAGAAGTTGCCTTCCTAAGAGAAAATCGAACTTCTTCTTCCCCAAGCGGAATGACACTAAGATTGAGCCAAACAAAACAGATTTGTTTTGAAAAGAAAATACCTCAGAAATGTTTTAAATCAAAAATTTTGAAACACTCTTTTTTTGAGAATACACTAAGCATCAAAATTCCCTAAAAAGGGATAATTTAACAAAATGATTTGAAAAATTTCAAAGAAAAAGTTTGGATCAAATCGAATGGAAAGACCTTCAAATGATGAAAGGTAAGCCGTATCCAAACATGTTCCATATACACTCAAAATCAAAATAAAGGAGTGAGAGAGAAAAAAAAACTCATCCAAAGAAAATAGGGGATGTTCGCAATGATTACATGGATTGAAATGATGAAAGGCAGTCATTTCACTATCCCAAATACATGCTTATCCCTTGCAAACCAAAATTGAGCCGAAACAGTGGAGAAGTTTTTTCAAAACAACCCTGTTAAGAACCACCCCATATTGGGGCAAACCAGAAGGTTTGTGGTTGACAGCCATGGGAGAATAGGATTAAGAAAGATTTTATTGCATATTCTTACATCAATCTTTCTGTGATAACTTCAGATGAAGTCATATGGAAGCTCAAGACATCCCGAGATGAAGAAGAGCACTTCATTTCTTATACCCAAACATATTACCTTTGGCAAAACCCAATTGAGCCTGAATATTTATTTCAAAACCCTAAATTGGTGATCATCTCTTCACACTAGAGCATGAGCATATGATCCACTTTGAATAGATAAGAAACAAAAGACATGACACGTAGTCATTAGAAAAAAAGTCAAAGGCAAAAGAATCAGGGGCATGAAAAAGCAGTGTGCCTGGTAAAAGCAAGGCCAAATGCCCAAGAAAAATGAGAAAGAAAAAGAGGGTTCAAAAGAAAACTCAAAATAAAAAAGGTCATGACAAAGCAAAGCCAAGATCATGAGAGATCATAGATCACAATAAGTGAGAATGAGCAAAAGAAAATCGGAATGAATGTTTAGGGGACTCTGATGTTCATAAAAGAAGGATCCCTAGTAGACAAAAGAGAAAAGGAGTGGTGATGCCAATAAGATCACCAATTTCATAAAAACCATGAATTCAAATAAATGAGCCTTTTGAGCCTACCCAATATCAATAATACAACCTCTCCCCAAAGACTCTTCAGATTGGGATGTTGAGAGTAGAAATATGACTCTATGATAAGAAGTCATTGCTCAAAGAAGTGTATGCAATAATATCTTGTCTTGTCCCTGAGGTTCTTAACTTGTAGACTCGGAGTCAGATATGATGAAATCCTTTTTCTTGGCCTCAAAATGCCTATCCTTTGAATAGCCATTGACCAAGCCAACATTACAACCTTTTGAAAGACCTTATCAGATCAATTGGGTTGTATACATTGCGAGCATCTCCGTACACCTGAGGATTGGTTAAGAGAGATAAAATTGAGGGATATCAGACAAGTCCCATTTCAATCAGATAAAGAAAAGACTAAGTTCATAGATTGAGACAAATCCTTTCTAATGAAGGTCTTCCAAATGATCATTTCAAGCATTTCTTGAAAGATTGTAAGCACTTTGTTCAAATAATTCCTTGAAAAAGAAATTTGATTGTCTGAAATGTGTTAATGCAAAGAATGCATGTTTCCAGACCAGGTTTTAAAAGTTTTTGGTCAACCTAAAATCAAGTTTTGAAACAGTTTGTGGTAAGCTAAAAAAAACTACGCTTCAAACAGTTTTGATTAATTTCAAAACCATTTTTTAAAATAGTTTTTGGTCAACTAAAAACCATACAAAGGTTAATGAAACCTCAAAATCACATAACTCATGGTCAAGACACTCATTGTTTGAAGCCTTCTCAAAGTCCTACAGGCGAGGAGCCCTTGGGCAATTTCCAAAGTCCTACAAGCGAGGAGCCCCTGGGCAAATTTCCAAAGTCCTACAGGCGAGGAGCCCTTAGGCAAATTCAAGTCCTACAGGCGAGGAGCCCCTAGGCAAATTCAAGTCCTACAGGCGAGGAGCCCCTAGGCAATTTCCAAAGTCCTACATGTGAGGAGCCCCTAGGCAAATTTCCAAAGTCCTACAGGCGAGGAGCCCCTAGGCAATTTCCAAAGTCCTACTAACGAGGAGTCACTGGGCAAATTTTAAAGTCCTACTGGTAAGGAACCACTAGGTAAATTTTCAAATCTTCAGGCGAGGAGCCTCAGATGTTCATGGTTCGTGGGTTCATCCTTAAACCACGAAATCAAAATAATCATCATAATCATCATCGCCATCAATTCATGCTCTTGGATAAGCAACAAAGAGATGCTTACAAACATGTAAGTTTCTCTCCCTCAATCATTAAGAACCTCTCAAAATGTGTTCTAAAAAGAAAACCTTTGGATTAGATCACGAATTTGAAAAGCAGGATCCCTAATTAGTTGTTGTGAAATTTCCATTAAGTCAACTAAAAATTCAGGTGTCACCTTGTCTTTGAGATCAACCTCTAACGAGCTCAATCTCAAAAAAGGGCAGTTGTTGACACTTGATTTTTAGCTCATTTTTTTTATATTTTCAAAAATCTCAAAATTAGGATTAGGAATCTTGGCCAAGCCTAGAAACCTATATCTAGACCAAAAATAAATTTTTTAACATTTTCTTGATTTTTTCTTTAATTTCTTTTAGTCAAAATGAGTGAGAAAATCAAGAAAAATAGCAAATGGAATCAGAAAATTCCATAAAAATATTCATTAGTCTTCTTTTAAATCCAATTTCATTAATGCATCATCAATTTTGAAAAATCTCAATCGGGTATGTGTTTTTCCCAAAATTGGGCAAAATCAAACCCGAATTGAACCAAAAATGCAATTAAATCTTTTCTAGTCATTTTTAAGTCATAGTGTCTTCACAACAAATGATTATGGGGCCTTGAATTACATAATGGTCGGTCCAATTGCATAATTTATTATAGAAAAAAAAATCCCCAAAATTCAATTGAAAATTAGGAATTTTGAGCCCAAATTGGGAATCATGCCCAATTCGAAATTGTCGAACCATGAGACCATCGTTCTAGGGTCAACCAGATGTGGGTAATTCAATTTTGGCACCAATTTTTCCTAATCAGGTCATTAAGATATTGAATTGAACAAAACCCTACTAACCCGAGTATAAAAATTTAAAAATCTTAGACACGATTATGACAAAAATTGGGGAAAATCACATATTTGGGTTCAAAATGTGATGAGGAATTCAATTTTGGGGTTTAATTTTGAAAATTGGGTCAAAATCGAGCTTAATTTGCGAATTTAGTCAAAATCGGGCTCTCTCGGTCGACCGGGTCAACCCGACCCGACCCAGAAACCCGTCTTCTTCGTCCGACTCTCTCAAAATGTGCAATAAACCCAGAAATATCTTTGACCCCGACTTCACCGACTCAAAATGATCAAATGAACACGTGTTTGACCCGACTAACAGCTAGAGAATCTACAGCTATCGTCGGAGATCGATTACAACCGATTGGAAGGCGGTGGCAACTGATTTTGGGCCGAAAAAGTTGACTAACAAAAACGAAGAAAATTGAACAAAGGGGATGGAAGATGCTTGATGAAATTCCAGAGAGAGAGAAGAGAGAGAACGAACGCGAAAGAGAGAAAACTAGTGAGAAAAGTGAGTTGAAACTCCTTGAGGTCGAGTGATCGGCGCTTTTCCGATCGAAAAGCCCGGCAAATCGGTCTCACCGGTGAGTTTCCTCACCGGCGAACCAAAGTTGAAGTTGGCTGCGAATGCTTGGAAATCGATCTCGGTAGAAACATCTAGAGTTTTTTCGGCGAATCCAAGGCCATCATCTTGAAGCCGAGGTGTCCAGGAAGAGCTTCATGATCGGGGATTGTCCTAGAAACGTCTTTTGATCATCAAACGAAGAAGGTAAACATCGCTCATAGTCACGGTTTTTCATAATTCCGAAAAACACGATTTGATTCAATCTTGCTGTTCATGTCATTCTAGTCGTGATTTTGTATTTCTGAATGTTCAAAACTTGTTTCTAACCCTGTTTTGTATTGTTTGATTGCATTTTGTGCTATTAAATCAACAAAACCGAGTCGGTCACTATTGATTGAATTTTGCCGGAGCTCAAGGAACTTCGCCGAAGTGCTCACTATGGCCTTAGGCCACTCAAGTTAGTCTGTTCCTACTTTGTTCCGAAAAAAAAAATCAAAAATTTCAACAACTCATAGAATGGTTTAAAAACACTGTGGCCAACTTTGGAAAGTGAAATTTAAATTTTTTGAAGTGCCTAAGTAGTATTTTTAGAAAACCTCAAATTCAATGGTTATAACCCCTAAAAAACCCTAAAAAGACACAAATCATTAAATGAATAAGCCTTTAGTGCTTTATTAGGGTTTGGATGTTTTAATTGATTTTCATTTTTAGAGACAAGTTAGGATTGATTGATTTGATTGACATTGATTGTGCATTTAATTCTTGATTGATTTGATTGACATTGATTGTGCATTTAATTCTTGATTGATTTTCCCCGCAATTAGAATGGATAGAATTAGTGTGTAAACCTGGAAACTTGCATGACACGTTAGACATCGTATCGTTCTTAGGTACCGAAAGGGCGTTAGGGATCTCAATTTGGGATCATTAGCGTAACCAAGTCCCCGTACTTAGAATCTCTGGTTCGTAGAATCGTGGTATTTCTCCCATACCCCGATTAGGTTTCTAGTCAACCTACCAATAATGACTAGTGGCGACTCCAAAAATCGAAAACTTAGATCAAATAGGAAATTACTATCCACTGTCACATGAGGTATGGTCTGGGAGAGACCCTTACACGGAAATACCTCCTTAACGCGCAAATCCTGAAAGTCCCAAAAAAAACAAGCGCGGCGCAACATCCTAGGGTTAATTGAACGTTGGTAATTCAATTTTAGCCTCAATTTTGCATAATTAGATCATTTGTGTAACATCCTGAATTTCGACCCAATTTCGGGACCAATGAAATAGATATTATTTCTCATTTAATTTTAGTGAGTCTCGCCCGGAACTGATCACTCTCGGGATACTAACCAAAAGGGAATGGCTAACTAGGAAAATGGTACGTGGACCAGGGACCCGATCGCGAATTGGGCACCGATTTCGAGAAACAACGAGAAAATATTTTGGGCCAATGTGGGCCGATTCTAGGAAGGTGACGGATTTAGTTTGGCCAATGACGTGCGATCGGATCGCGGGTGATTCCGCACGATCGAGAGTACGCGTGGCGAACAAATCCCGAACTTAACCCGAATGATTGCGACCTCCGGAACTAGCAATAAATCCTCGCGTTTTCCCGGTAATCGAGACCGTCACGACCCGAGTAACCCTAGGTCGATACGCATAACCCCTAAACAACCGCCCGTTAGTGAGAGACCCTAAAATTGTAATTGAGCAATTTGGATCGTGAAATTAGATCCGGACTTTGACGTCGAATTTCGTGGACGTACGCGACTATTTTGCGAGGACGACGTCATTTGAGTGTGGCCAACTATATCTGGGATCAGTACGGTCGAAAAATGGAAATTCGGCCCGAAAATGGAAAATTACGATTTTGCCCCTAAGCCTATTCCTAGTATTCCGAATTTTGGGGAAATTATTGGAGGACATTTTGGGGATTTAATTGGATATTTTCAGCCTCAATAATTCAGAAAATATTGGACAAGTCTAACCCTCAATTATTGGATGTGAATTGATCCAAGCCCTTGATGGAAGGGCAAGATGGTCATTTAGTGGAAGTTGTTCAACTAACCCCACTCAAGCCAATAATGCTTTAACCTTGCTCTCTCTCTCTCCCTCTCACCTCCCCATTTCCGGCTAGCAGCCCCTCCCCCATGCCAGCTCTCTCTCTCATTTTCCCTTTCGGCCGCGTGAACGCCGCCCGCCGGAGCACCATCCAGCCGCGCCGCCGCCGCTCGCCGAGGCCGCCGTTCGTCCGCACGGCCGCTGCATTGCCCTCCGACTGTCCCATTCTCTCTCTCTCCATTTTTCTTCCCCTTCGGTGGCGTGAGAGCCGCTCCCCGGAACGCCAAGCCGGTCGCCGCCACGCGCAAGCGCCGCCGGCCACCGTCTGCGCAAGCCGCCGCCGTTCCATGCCGCCACGCCACCACCCTCACCTCTCCCTCTTCCATTTCGGTGGCATAGACCAACCCGATCAGCCCCTTGGCCGCCCGTTGTCCACCGCCGTGAAGGCTGCCGTTCGCCGCCGCTCGCGCCGCCGAGAACCAGCTCAGCCAGCCCGTTTTTCTCTCCCGATCAGCTAGTTGGAGCTTAGGAGCCTAAGTGAGTAATTAACCCTAAACCCTAATTAGGATAATTAAGCACTTCTAGATAGGATTAGGGTTAATTAAGGGTGAATTAAGGTTGGTTATTGGACTGTTTATCGGTGGCTATTTTGGTGTTGATTCGGGGAGCGTAATGGAGTATTTTGAGAATGATTTGTGGCCTAATTTGACCAGAATTGGTGGCTGCCCATGGTGCGTTTAATTGGCCTAAGTTCGGGAGGTTTAGGGTTTAATTATGGGAATTCCCGAGCGTGCCTTGTTTGGTTGATGTGGTGGCTAATTGTGCTTGATCGTGGTCAATGAGATTATGCCATGCCGTGTGTTTTGTGTGGCCGAAAGGTATGGTGTGTGATTGGCTAATACTTGGCATAAATTCCATTGATTAAGTATACGAAATATGAGCGCCGATATTGTGCCATACAAGATTGAATTGAATTGGTTATTTGAGCATGTTATTGTGTTAATTGGGCACGTTATGACTAAATTGGGCATGTCGAATTGTTACTAGAGCACGTCGTGGCATTTGTTGAGCATGACTTGGCGTGATTTGATTATGTGCCTATTATGGAATTGGATGCTCATTGTACATCATGTTATTGCCCGAGTGCCGGACTGCATGTCCACGCATTTCGCATGCTGAGCATTGGCTTGAGATGAGACTCGTGCGAGTGTGCGTGCCTGACATGAGCATGTGACCACCTAATTGCCCTGATGCGTTTTACGCGGGGTTCAGATAAAAATTGGTGTGTGCACGTGTGATCGCATAAAACCCTGATGCGTGTTACGCAGGGTATTGAACCCATCCTGATGCGTTTTACGCGGGACGATGCCCGGTTCTACCAAAAGACGGCCAGCCTGATGCGTTTTACGCGGGTTTTGGTCTGTATATGGAGATCGGTGTTGCGCCTGATGAGTTTTATGCGGGCTAGAGACACTGGGCCGGATGCGTTTTACGCGGGCCAAGAAGTGTTGGAATTGATATAAACCTGATGCGTTTTACGCGGGTCGAACTTTTAATGGGAAATTGGCAATATGCAAGTGTGCATCATTAAGCCGGATCATGAGCATGGACATATTGGTGGCATATGTGTGCAAGAGTGCATTGGCAGATGTGCAAGCATGTGCGTATTGGTGACTCGTGTATGATGCAGACATTAACGCGCATGAGCATGTGCATGGCGTACGTGTGACTAAGCCTGTCGCGTATGTTCCATTATTGTGATTATTATATGCCTAACCTGCAGGGTCAATTGTGTGCTCGATCTGGGCCCGAGGGCCTAGGTCAATTGATTGTCAATTGTTACTGGTTATATGTGTTTTGTTTGCCTGTCAGGAGGTGCATGTTAGCCTAGTTTAGGTTTAGGGGGTTTTACTCACTGAGACTCGTTCTCATTGTTGTCAAAACTCACACTCTTCAGACCCCCGGCCTTAAGGATGTCAGAAGTTCCTATACGTTTTGGGATCCCGTCTCGGATAGACCGGGACGTGACCGAGTACCCCGTAGGGAATGGGAATACGTATATTAGACACTTTACTACCGTATGGGTTGATGTGGGAGAGCAGCACTTTCAGGCCCACGAGTATATAGCTTGGTGCTTTAGGGACTACTCTGGGACTTTTGGACCCCTTAGGACCTTTGATGTCCCGTTCAACGGGCTAGGTGACCTAGATCCCCAGTGTGCCGATGGAGACCTGGCGAGCCCCGAGTATACGTCCGAGGGGAGTTCTAGTGCTGACGTCGGACACGGGCCTGTTGTCTGGGAGATGGACGAGGCAGACCCGATGGACGAGGAGCCGGTGGATTGGGACTCTAACCCGGAGCCGATGGAGTCGGATGAGGAGCCAGAGCCTATGGAGCAAGACCCCAAACAGGAAGGCGAGCCTGAGGAGATGGATTCTGAGGAGGAGCCGGCAGAGACCGAGTTCGAGCTGGATTCCCTAGACTCCGAGGTCGAGCTGTTTGACAGTTCTTCCGAGTCCTCGGGATCCGACCCGGACTGGGTTCCGTAGGGTTTAGCCTTAGTCTTAGATAGGTCAGGCCAGTACCTTTTTGACCGGAGCCCCTCCCAGTTTTAGTATCCCTGACCGCCCGGGCCACTTACCCCTTTTTTTGCTAGTAGTAGCCGTTGACCCGCTTTTGATGCGTTGTATTTTGGTGTAAATGGATAATGTATATATTTCCCGATGTTAATGCAAGTGTATATTTGTAATCCTGTTGTTTGTTGTTTGTGCTATCCTTGGTCTCATGTTGTTTTATTTGTACAGGTGATTTATTTGTTGCTTCCGCGTGTGCTTTAATCTCTGTGTTGGGTATTGGGTTGGCGACGCGTCCTGGGATGTCGCGCAAATACGACTTTGGTTGGGATGCTCGTGCACCGTAGGGTTCGGGGCGTGACAATTTGGACACTGAATTGAACAAAAACCCAATTAATTCGAATTCAAATTTGGGAATTTTTGACCTAAAAGGAATGAAAATTCAAATTAAACTTATATTTTGAGGTAAAATATGTCAAGAATTTGAAATTTGGGGTCAAAATCACAAAATTTGGTCAAAATGGGGTCGAATTTGCAAAATTGGAATAACAGGGTCTGCTGAGTCGGTCGGATCCGACCCGACCCGACCCAACCCGAGTCAGTCATCCCCTTCACCCGGCTGGGCATACACGGGAATGAAGAGGAGAAAATATTTGATAAACCCGCCCGTTCATCGACTTACTCCTCCTAATCTAGCATGTGTTAAACGAATTGGATAGTTGAAGAATCTCTAGCTGTCCATCTTTATCCGCTCTAACTGACTAGAGACCGGAGTTGCCCCGGTTAAGGCTAGAAAAGAGGCGGGAAAACCATTCCCCAGGGGAGGAGCTGTTCGACAATATTCCAGAAAGAGAGAGAGAGAGAGAGAAAACGAGCGAAACCAGAGAAAGAAAGTTAGAGAGAGAAGGTCAGAGGTCCCCAACTGAGCGTCCGACGCCGCCCTAGACGGAGGAATGCCGGCAAATCGAAACTTGGCTGTGACCTCCCTTTCTCATTTCAGTCAAGCCAACTGACTGTGAAGGCCTGAAACCGTGCCTCCTCCGACTAGTCAAGGAGTTTGTTGGCAAAGAAAGTGCCACCAGCTTGAAGAGAAGGTATCGGAGAATCGTCCTAAAGTCTTCGTTCGACTTGGAATTTCCAGTTTTACCTCCGGTGAAGAAGGTAAATATCCTTCTTGCTCGCATGCTAACTATTCGACAAAATGCCTAAGTGATTACTTGGAACTTTTCGTGTGTGATTCAGTAATTTTCTTTGTGTATTTGTGATTGATACTATCCATTATGTGTTTTTGATCAATTGTTTGATCGAATGGTGCATTTTGGATCGGTGGAATGAAACTTGCATTGAGTCGGTCACTTGAAAACCTCTTGCCGGAACTCCCAAATCTCACCGGAGTGCTTCTTGACGGCCAATGGCTGTTCCAAGTCAGTAGTTCTTACTCTCTTATTGTTTTGATTGATGTTTGATCGCTAGAAATGGCTAGGACAAATTGATTGATGATCTGGATATTAGAAATAGTTTATTAGAACCGTTTCGAGTTAGGTTATAGACTCGATTTTTCACTGTCCAGCGGCAGTCCGGCGGCGTTCTGGTTTGGCTAGATGGCTAGAGGGCATGGGATGGTTGATCTAGGAGCCAAAATGATCACCAGTAGGCAATCGGAAGATCGTCGGAGTTTGGTCCGAAATGGCGGTTTCGAAAACTTGAAAATCAACCCATCCCCGAAAAGTGTTCGGCGAAATGCCTAAGAGAAGGGCTAATCAGAACGACGCCATTTTGGCACCGACCCTTCCCGGGATGGCCAGAGACCGATTCAAGCCGGTCCAACTTAGTCAGACCAGTCTAAACCTGTCCGGTTCATTCCCGGTTGGGGGGGGGGGAATCAAAATTTTTTTTTGAAACTTCAGAAAAATAATAAAAAAATCAGAATATTTAAAAAAGTTTGAAAAATTCAGAAAATCATTAAAAAAAATACAAAATTCAGAAAATTTCTATAAAAAAAACAAAGAAAATTCATAAAAATTTGAAAAAATTCTAGAAAACCCATAAAAATTTGTAAAATTCCAAAATTCACAAAAAATTGAAAAATTTCGAAAGAAGTCCATAAAAATTTTTCAGAAAATAAAAATTTCGGGAAAGTAAGAAATTCAGCGAACTTTTTTCCAAAAAAAAATCAAAAATTTAAAAAATTCATAGAATGGTTAAAACACTTGTGGTCACCCAATTTGAGTGAAATTAAATTTTTTTTAGGCGCCCAGGTGGCATTTTTGATAATCTCCAAGTTTAGAGGTTAAAAGGGTCGGCCCCCTTAAAAACCCTAAAACGCCTTAAATGAACAAGCCTTTAGGGCTTCATTAGGCATTGATTGTTTTGATTGATTTTCCCTTTAGAGACGATATTAGAGATACTGATTGTGATTTGAATTGATTGTGCATTTAATAATTGATTGATTTCCCTCCAATTAGAATGGTTAGGATTAATGAATAGACCTCGCGAACTCGCATGACACGTTTAAACACATCGACTCGAGTTAGGTACTGAAAGGGTGTTAGGGATCTTAATTTGGGATCATTAGCGTAATCAAGTCCCCCTACCCATATAATCTCTGGTACGCAGAAATCAGGATGGTTCTTCCCCCGTCGCTATTAGGTTTCTAGTCAACCATTAATGACTAGTGGCGACTTCTAAAAAATAAAACTTAGACTAAAATGGACTTCATTAAAAATACCCACTGTCTCGTGAGGTATGGTCTGGGAGAGACCCTCGTTTGTCTAGTGATGGGATGTCTGTGAGACGTCTAAGCAAAATATCCGCTTCGGCTCCTAGTAGCCCATTCGGGGATAGTTTTTCTCATTCGTGATGAACGAAAGTACCTCCATAGACCTTACCAAAAAAAAAGTACCTCCATAGGCGCACAAGAGCACAGCGCAACAACACTTATGTTGCTAAAAGGTACGTTGTTCGCCTAAGCTAGTAATTTATTTACTGCTTCTTTATTGGGTGTTAAATTGGTGGATGGCGTACCCGCATGGTCACCCCACATGCTAGCAACTAGGTAATAAAATGGATTCAAATTGCCTACTTAAACTTTTTTTTTTTAAAGAAAAGGTATCTCTAGTTCGTAAGAATAAAACATATATCCCTATGTTTTATTTGAGTTTCTAATTAACCCACTGCAAATAAATTAGTGGCGACTCCAAGCATGAAAACACTTGTACGTTAAGAACTTAAACCATAATTAGTGAATTGGTAGGGCTTGGGAGGGCCCGAGTTAGGCTTAGTCTTCATAATCCATTAGCCGAACCTCTAGGTAGTGCACCCTGAGGGTAGGTCGCGATAGGTATCTACTACCTTCAGGGACATATAGGCGTAGCAGCTGTAATTGCATCAACATTGTAAGAGTCAGATCAGACGAGGTTATGGCATACGGGACTCAGAAACATGTCTGAGAGAAGTATGAACATTCTTGAGCAAGGGGGATCTTCTGTGTGGGCATAAAATCTAGAAGTTGAACTTGCGCGAATATAGCATGTGCGACAAGTAGCACAGAGTGCAGTTCAACAGAGTAGTTCACACAAACATGGGTATAGTGGACTCCATCCATTCATATTTGTGGGGGCCTTTTCAGGTACTGTGGAAACGAGGTGCCATGTATATGCTAACCTTTATTGATGACTTTAGTCGGAAAGTCTTGGTTTACTTTCTGAAACACAATTAAGGCTTTTGTCTGTTTTAAGCAGTTTAAACTCTTGATGAAAAATCAAATAGGCAAGACAATGAAGAGGCTTAGAACGCACATGTTATATTTGTACTCTAATGAGTTTGATGAGTTATGTAGAGAAACCAAAATTGATGGGCATGTATCATGGGCTGATTGTTTGAGATCCGGATCGTGCGGCGACTTAGACTTCCTTAGCTGCACCTAAGCTAAACCATCTTCTCAAAGAAAGATTTATCGCTCACTCACTTGCCTGGATTGTAGAGAGAGAAAGCTTAGAGAGAGAAGCTCCGAGAGAGATTGTTTTTATTGTTCAATTGTTTGGATGGATACAAATGAAGGGGAGAGCAACCCTATTTATACAAGAGGTCCTCTCATTACATCCGTAGATTTCCTTTCCATCTAACAGTAGAGATGGCATCTCTCCATCCACCAACTACTAATACTTAATATAGGAATTCTTTAGAACACGATACATTTACCGTATCGCCCATCCTTGGGAATATTTCGCAAGCTCTAAAAGATTTGTACCCGTTTTCTTTTGTCATACACGGTCCTTGGTGCATGGGAAACCTCGGGACAGTGACATTCTCCCGCACCCATTCGAGCGACGTCCTTGGCACTTTCGACTCGAGGTGGATTATTGGTTCCTTGAGACATTGCTGATTCTTCTGCTTCAGATGCTGCTTTGTCTTTAGCTTCTCGATTTGTCGGCTACTTGGATCCTTTTGTTTGGTTATCCCCATGTTGTCCAAACATGTTTGCCACTTCCGAAAATAGCACATGGATTGGCATCTTATGTTGAAGGAGACGTTCTACCTCTACTACCTTTAACTTTATGCTTAACTCGGTTGCAGACTCCTCATCTCTTGGCCCATCATCGAAGAGTCGGATCGTGGAGATGCTCTTGGTTTCCATCAATCCATGGATCATAGGTACCATTAATGGGCATTGCGGGTTGGTGATGATTAGGGACTTGGTCCTCATGTTGATCATAGCCCTTGCATAATCGAAGAATTCCAAACCCAAGATGAGGTCATAGTCATCAAGTGAAATTATGTTGAAGGAGAGCTTGCCCTTCCATCCACCGACTTGTAGTTCCATGTTTCGGGCAACGCCTATGGCCGGTATGACATTTGAGTTGACGGCCTTGTATCGATGTCCGGTTGGCCGCTTCGCTTGACAAGAACATATTTGAAGCACCCGTGTCAACCAAGGCATAAAATATTGTGTCGCATACCATGACTTCCACAAATGGCAAATATGAACCTGTAGGCTTTTTCTTGGGTGGTGCTTGGGTTTTCATAGAGTTGATAGAGTTGCGAACCTTCACAGTTCCGAGTCCCTTTTCTCTTGCTTTGGCTCCTCCTCTTCCAAGGCAAGTACGGCATTGATCTTGCTCTTCTTAGGGCACTTTTGAGTCCAATGGGGACCATTGCAAATGAAGCATGGGGAAGGTGAAGGCTGCTTGAACTTATCCTTATTGTAGTCCCATTGGGGTCGGTTCAATATCAAGTTGGGTTGTTTGGAAGATATTTCTCCCCAAGATTTCTCCCGTCAACCATGGTCTCTCTGGCCACGGGTAGTGTCTCCTTCCGAGTCTTTTTGGCCACGGATAGTTTCACCTTCTTTGTCCTCGTGGTGGCGATTCGTTCTCCACACATTCCCTTTGGACTTGGAGGACTCAACTTTGGTGAGCTTGGCGAGAGACTCAGCTACAATTAGCGCCCTCGAGATACTTTGGACGTCCCTTCGCTTGAACTCAAGTTGTGCCCATTGCTTCATTCCATTTAGGAATGCCCCGAGAGTCTCCTCCCCTAGGTTGGGAATTTGGAGATTGAGTTCGGTGAATTCTTTCGCATACTCTCTGACCATGTCTTGTTGCTCAAGGTGATGGAGCTTGCTACGGGCCTCTTGTTGATCGAATTTGAGGAAGAAGTAACACTGAAACTCCTTGACAAAGTCATCCCACGTATTGATGGGATTAACGCCTTGCTTGGTCTCATCGCACCTATTGCGCCACCAAAGCATTGCATTGTCAATTAGGAATATAGAAGTGGTTCTTACCTTGGCCATTTCATCTTGGATGCCATGGCGCCAAAGTATTGCTCCATGCTCCGTAGGAAATTGTCCACCTCTTTAGCGGACTGGTTGCCCTTGAATTCCTTGGACTTCGGCGCATTTAGCTTATGCGCTACTTGAACGAGCAAAGCACTGTTCGCAATACTAGCCTTACAAAGGACTAGCTCAGTCTTGAGCTCTTGCACCTCGAACTTCAAGGCTTCAACCTCGGCTTTGTGGGGGTTGTCTTCTTTGAGCTCCAAGACTTCCATTTTCAAGGCCTCAATTGATGCTTCGAGGTTTTCATCTTTCATGTGTAAAGGGGTTATGACTTCCTTCACGACAGTTGTGAATTCGACACGAAGAGTCTCCTTGACCTCATTGATCCACCCTTTCATTTCATCAAGTTCTTCGATGAATCCCATCATGATGGTTCTCATCCTTGTGAGCTTCTCATCGAGGGTAGACATGGAGTCCGACAAAACCTCTCTTTTCTTGCATCTCCCGCAAGTCTTCTCTTGGGAGCCCTGTTATCCACGATAACGGAAGCAATTTCTTGGTTTGACATTCTCTTGACCAGCTGTAGTGATCCTCAATCTCTTTGAATAGTTCTCCTCTATTGACTCTGATACCACTTGTCAAGGGCCAATTGTTTGGGATCGAGACCATCCGGTGACTTAGACTTCCTTGAATCATTGGAGCGCCTACGCCAAGCCTTCTTCTCAATGATCAATCGCTCACTCACTTGCCCAGATCGTGGAGAGAGAAAGTTTAGAGAGAGAAGCTCCAGGAGAGATTATTTCTATTGCTTAATTGTTTGGATGGATACAAATGAGGGGGAGAGCACTCCTACTTATACAAGAGGTCTTCTCATTACATTTGTAGATTTTCTTTCAATCTAATGGTAGAGATGACATCTCCCATCCTCCAACTATCAACACTTAATATAGGAATTCTGTAGAATATGGCACATTTATTATATTAGTCATCCCTAGGAATGTTCCGGAAGCTCTAAGAAATTTATACGAATTTTCTTCGATCATACACGGTCCTTGGTGTATGGAAAACCTTGGGATCGTGACATGTGCATGAGGGGTAAGGTTAGGGATGATAATTGGAGCCATCGGCGAAAAAGTCCAATTATCGTCCCGAACATGAGTTAGAGTTTTATTCTAATGGAGTTGCAAAACAGATGATAGACTTTGCTCGAGAGTACTCGATGTTTCCTCTCGAACACTGGTTTGTCATGAGAATTCTAGGCAAAGGCTATTAACTTGGCATGTCAATTAGAGCGCGAATGATAACCATCATATTTATCTGTTTTTCTATTTTTCTATTCCCGAAAATAGGTTTGGAACAGAAATCTGTTTGGTAATGTAATTTCATTTTTCTATCCTCGAAATTTTTTTTGTAACATCCAAAAATTTGGTTCGACACGCCCAGCCACGAGCCCGGCCGTGAACCTCGACTACGGGGATGCACATGGGGCCATGGGTGATCGCAAGTGACCTTGCCCGATGACATTAGCATTTAAGTCAAGTGCTACTTGGCAAGTGAAGAGTGGTGCAAATTTCATGCCATCATGACCAAATCATTAGGTCATAATTACCAGGATCACTCATAGGGCTACTTAGCACTAGGAGAAATACTCTTTCAAGGTGGCCACCAATTTGTCCCACGATGATTATACTAAAGCCACACCTCACCACTTAAGCATGCCATACTCTCCTCTTAGCCTAACCAAGTGAGCCCACGTTATTGGACCACCTCTCCCCTTCATTTATTGGCCAACTAATGATTACCACCTTAAGAACCTAGACATGCCACATCCTCACTTAGACTAGCCACGTAAATCAAGCTTAGGCTCTTAAATGTTAAGACCACTTGGGAAATTATTGGCCAAGTAAATAATGTCATTATGAGCCTAGATGAACACATAAGCAAGTAAGAGTGCCACCTCTTGCTATTAGCTAGGAAATGTGTAAGAATTTCGTTGGATCACTTAGCATACATTAATGAGGATCATCATTACAAGAATGGGTATAAATAGGCCCTTCCCTTCCATTTTTTCCACCACCACTCATCGACACATCTCTCTCTCTCTCTCTCTCACTCTCTCGGCCTCACACCGCTTGCCCTTTCCCCTCACCGTGGGCGTTCGCTCGCTCACCCCTCTAGCCACCGACCATAGAGTGTAAGTGGAATCCCTAGAACTAATTTAGGCGGTTCGTTTATCGTTCGAAGCTTGGTTGTTTGCTTGAGTTTCGGTTTGATAATGTTTTTGGCATGTACAAGTCACTTCACGTCTCAGGCCATGGGCGGGTTATGTACCAGCCAGCCATGAACCGATCTTGGTCGCGAGCTACACCTTGCGCCCGGCCATGTCATGGTTGCATATGTATCACGACACTTGTTACATATCACGCCTTCGGGCCATGTGCATGCTAGCTAAGTCGAAGAGTAAGAACCGGTGAATGCGGAAATTGTTATTAACTTTTCATTCGCATAAACACTTAACGAAAGATAAGATCCGGCGTCACTTGATGGTGGCATCGATGCCCCGGTTGAGCCGTGATACCTCTTGACAACGAGATACCCCGGGGAGAGTTTTGGGATGCCGTCGAACAGGGCGATGCCCCAGTTGAGCCAGGAGGACCATGAGTTGGATGTTTTCGGGATGCCGTCGAATAGGGCGATGCCCCAGTTGAGCCAGGAGGACCACGAGTTGGATGTTTTCGGGATGTCATGGCATGCGATGCCCTGGTTGAGCTAGGATACCCTGTTTGAGCTGGGATGCCCCATTTGATGACGGGATGGATAATGATGAAAGAAACCTTGCACATGTTCATGTTTCTTGTATGGTTACATTGTTAGACATAGATTCTTGACATAGTCGCTTTAGCTTTGTTATTGATTTGTCATCGATACATAATAGCGGTCTATGTCTGCCTCACATGTCTTAGTGCCAAGTTAGAGGGTAAACCGATCCCCTACCTTCAAGCTAGTGATTTTACTTACTGAGTTTGTCTCACTCCTTTTTTTCACAGACGTGTAGGTATGGCTGCACATGTTCTTCCTCCCCGTGTGTTCGGAGTCCCGATGAACATAGAATTTTCCTTTCACGATGTGGAAGATGAAGTAACTTTTCGTAAATGTGACTCAACCATTTGGATTAAAGTCGGGATCAGCGAAATGGTCCCCCATCGCTATTCTTCCTGATTTGTCATAATAGAAGAGGATCTTGTGGGGCCACTTCGAGGCTTCAATGGCCCATCGAGACCCAACGGTGGAGGTCTCTCCCTTCCGTAGACGACCATGGATGGAAGGAGCACGAGGGGAACCAATTTTGGTAGCGGTAGATAGGATCCCCTAACTTACCCTAGGTATAAGTATGTAATGTAATCTATAAGGGTCGCTACAATGCCCCACCATATAAAATATATCAACGCCTAATAATATGAGTGTTTGATGTATCTTTGTGTTGTGATGGGTGCTCTTGGCACGCTTTTGTATACTTATAAGAAAACCGAGAAAAGAAAAGGGTTGCGATGACGGTGACATGCCTGAGGTGTCACATTTTTAGCCTAGAAATATGTTTGGAATAAAAATCAGAAGTAAACATTTTTTACTTTTCTGTTTTTGAAACTAAAAGAAAATAAAAACTTTTTTTATCGCTCGCCCTCGCCTCTTGCCTCTCACAGTATGCGGCCGCTGCCACCCCCGGTGGCCGCTTGCCGATTGCCAGCTACCACCCTATCCTGCCCACCTACCATCAGCTATCGCTATTGGCCACCCACCAGCCATCGCCACCCCCCACCGGCCGCCTCCCAAGCCGGCCGCCTCCCGCCACCGGCCGCTTGTTGTGTGACATCTCGATTTTCGTTAAATTGATTAGTAAGCCACGGAGGATTATATTAGTGCCAATGAACGAATTTAATTAGTTAACATATTTCTAATGACCATTTAAGAAAATTTAGGGGCTATGGTATTTTAATACGTGACATTATTGAGATGATCACATAGGAAATATTGTGGGACTCGACGGATGATCAAAACTTTAGAGCCACATTTAACACCCTAATCCCTATAGTTCTTTCAATATAGCAATATGAATATGTAAATAAGAGATTATCTTTTTCTCTCTCTCTCTTCATGGCCGACCACCACCACTACCATTACTACCCCTCATTCTCTATCTTTCTTCCATTTTTTCCCCTTATGCATGCATGAAGAGTGTCAATTTGCAAGAAACAAGTGTCATGAGTCAAGGACATTTGTCCAGAGGCATGCAAGACAATAGAAAACCAACTTGGGAAACAAGACTCTCATTTTTCTCCCTCTCCCTCTCACTCTCGGCTGAACCACACACACTCTCTCTCTCAAGTTTTCTTCCATTTTTCCTCTCAAGTTCAAGCTAGATTGAAGCTTATTGCTTCATTTTTCAAGACAAGGCAAGTGGAATCTCTAAAGACCACTCTACGGGATCTCCTCATTGCTTGGTTTAGAGATGGTTTAGACTTGTGACTTGTGTAGTTTCGGCTTGAACTTGTGAATTGAGATGGCGTGGCCCTTGCATGTGCATCTTTTGGTGTGGACTTGAGTAGGCGCGGCCTTGCATGTGTAATTTTCGGTTTGAATGGTGATTGCATGAGTTATTCGTGAATTCAAGTTGTGTATGAAACTTATTTTGCTGAATCTTGATGGAAATGGATGGTGCATGTGGAGGTTAGCTTCTGGTTTGGGCTTTCTTGAACAAAATTTCGTGTGGTTCAAGTTTTGGGTTGCTTCTTGAACTTTTGCTTTGATTTCCGGAATCGGGACTGCTGGACCTTTGCTGTTTTCCAATTTTATAGGGCCTTTTGTGGTTTGAATGCTACAAAACTTCCTTCATGAAAGTTGTTCAAAACAGCTTGGACTATAACATACTTTAAATTCATATTTTTCTGAGGTGAAATGGGTTATACGAAGGCCCTATCTTTTACCGTATTAAACCTGTCCAGTGCAGTAAAATCTATGACCATTGTGTCTTCTTGATTTTTTATATAATTTTCTAGTTCGAATTTAGACATACTTTCTTCACAAAAGTTGTTAAGCACATCCATGTCTAAAACATTTTGTTTCGGTGGCGAAATGGGTATTTCTTGAGGATCTTTCATTCTGTTTCAGCGGACCAGTTTGTCCTACTTTGAGCGATTTAAATTTATTTATATAAAATGATTTGGACTTAGTGCCCTTCATGAAAAATGTTATTTAGGGTCTGTTCTATGACATATTAAAATTTCATAATTTTTTGAAGTCATTTACTTTTTTATTGGTCTTGATTCTTATTGTTGTTCAAAACTGTTCCAATTTATCCTTTTGATAAAAACTCACAATTTTCTACTATTATTGAACGACAATTCTTTGTCTACTGGAGATAGTAGGCACACTCATTAAGCTTTCCAATGATGTTTGTTTGGCTTTGATCAGATGTCAAATGTTTGTGTAAATTGGGTCATCTTTGTGAGATTGAATTCTAGAAATTCTTGTGGTGTTCAGTTTTGAAATGTTAATGAGTCAACTATTAGCTTGGTGTGGCATATTGCATAAGAACATGCCAGCTAGTGTGTGAAATTAAGAGATGTGAAAAGATGTCTATCGGTTAGTGGATCAATGATGCCCCAGGTGTTTGGGATGCCCCTACTGTGTGATCATGGGATGCCTTGGTTAGAGAACCAAGATGCCTCAGAAGTTGAGATGCCCAAGTGAGTAAGTCTTGGAAGTCTGGTCAGTGGACTAGAAATGACTTGTGCGGGCCGGGTAGAGAACCGACGGACACCGCGATGTCGAGGGTGGAAGTGATTGAGAATAATTAATGAAACAAGGCTTATAAGTTTTTGTGTGAATGATGTGTTAGCATGGCATACTTTGTTTGCATGTTACATTTGTATCCTTTAAATGCTTGACTCATATATGTGATAGTCTCTACTTCTGTCTTAGGTATATGAACATGATTGCATTGTTAGAACTGTTGTTAGAAGTTACTTGTCTTGAATGTATCTTTTTATCAAGAAATGAGTGGACCGTAAAGAGTAGATTTTAGATATTTCTCTTGTTGAGCATCAGTTCACTCCCATTGATTTTCTAGATATTTAGCTATGGCAGCAGCGATGATAGAGGGAGGGGTGATGAGTAGCGGGGTGCAGTTGTGGCTGTTGCTTACATAGTGGGACTATTTTGGTGACACAGTCGTTACTTTTTGGCTATAACCGTGAGGATGGGTGATTAGAGATAGTGGAAGCCGTGGGTTTCATTTGGATGGCACTAGGGGAGTAGGACACCATTTTGACCTCCCAGATGTAGTCTTTTGCTATCGTGTTTGATGATGATGTCGTCCAAATCACCCTTGTATATATATATAAAAATATGGAATGAAGATGTGGTATTTGCATTGTGAGTGTGTCTACTGAATGAGCAATGTTTACTTTGATTATGCATTGTCTTCCGCTTGTGCTATAAGTGAAAAGACTAAAAAAACGCCTTAGTATGTGACGCTTTGGGATGTCACACGTTGATGAATGGAAAAAGAGTGTAAGATGGAGAAATATTATGTCGTTATCAGAAGAATTTCTATTTCGAGAAGAGAAATTTGTGTTGTTGTCAAATGTGTATCTCTGTTTAGAAACTTGTCCAAGAAATAGCCAAAAATCTATTCTCGGAACAGAATGGTTATCATTCGCGTCCTTCATTAACATATCTCTAGCATTTTCAATTGAGTCATGAATTCTAGGAAGTGTGGACTAGTTAACCTGCTGAATACACGAGTAGAGATGTCACATTTGATGAACTAGCGATGTTGTGGAGTAGTAAGGAGACTTAGGCAGTATAAACGGATCATGGTGTTGAAAGACAGGTGTAGTTTCATGTGGATACTCAGCTATTAACATAGAGAGATAGTAAGGATAGAGAACCAAATCCAAATGTTAGTGAGGGCATGAGTTTTCACATAGCAGAGGATAATATTGGTGGTGAGGTGAAGCTCACGGAGATGCCATATTCCATAGCGATAGGAAAAGAACGTAGAGAGATTAGGGAACCACATAAGTATGGTTATGTGAATTGTGTTATCTCTAATAATGTTGTTTATGCTTTGTCTACTACAGAGGAGACAAAAGACTCACTCTCATATATAGAGGTGGTGTCAGTTGTAGACACTTCGCAGTGGATGGTGCTATTGGAGAGGAGTGGAATCTCTTCAATGGAACTAGAAATGGCAGTTGGTAGTACCTCCAAAGGGGCAGAAGATAGTGGGATGCAAGTGAATCTCAAAGAAAAAGTGTGACGGTTTCAGTTTGGAGGCGACCGCATTTAAGGCACACTTAGTGGCAATGGGGTCATAGAACTTGAGGGCATTGACTATAATTGACTATAATGATATATTTTCACCTATGGTGAAACATAGCTCGACCAGGGTGCTATTGGGATTTGGTTGCTACAAACAACTTGGGGTTGAAGTAACTGGATGTTAAGATGGTTTTTCCGTATGGAGATTCTGAGGACCAAATATACATTTAACAACTAAAAGGTTTTGTCATTTTGGACCATAAAGACAAGGTATGCTTGGTTAGAAGATCCCTCTATGGCCTTAAACAATTTCTTGGGCAGCGATATAAACGGCTTGACTGTTTTATGACTAGTCAGTAGCATAGCAGGAATGCTCAGGATAACTGCGTGTATTATATGAGGTTGAACGATTGTAGCTACACTTATTTGCTGTTGTATGTTAATAATATGTTGATAGCAACTAAGCACCTATTTGATATGAATGAGCTGAAACGACAATTGAGTAGTGAGTTCGAGGTGAAGCAAAAAAGATACTCGTATGGATATCCAAAGGGACAGGTCTGCAATGATGTTATGGTATCATAGAGTGATTGCATATGCAATGTGATATCCTGAAAATTCGACCTATTTTGATGATATATGAAATGGTGATTTCATCGACACTCTATTAGTTAGTTCTCGCCCTGACCTGATCACTCAGGGAATACTAACCAAAGGGAAAAGGCTATAGAGGCATTTGCTTCTAACAGCTGCCCGTTAGTTTGAGAAGTACTGTAGCTGCTATTAATTGATTTTAGTCACGAATTATGATCTGATTTTGAGTATCGAATGCTCAAGGGTTTCACAACCGATCCATAGGACGTCGCCTCACAATTTTACAAGTTGCCTTTGAAAATTTCAAATTCGAATAAGGATCAAAGAATCGGGAATTTGACGTGAGAAGCAGAAATGGACTGGGCAAGAGTCCATTAGGCCTCACGCCCAAGGGGGTCAGTCGACAAGGCCCAATAAGGATAAGTTGGCCCGTAATCGGTACACGGGCCAAGGACAAAGTGGTAATTTTAGGGGACAAAGTTGAGAAAATTACAAAAATGCCATTGTGGGACAAGTGTCAACCAAAGAAGAATTTTGGGGGATATTTGTGGGATAATCATTTGACTTTCTCTCTCTCCTCTCTCTCTCTTCTCTCCCCCCCCCCCATTCGGCTGACTCCCCCACCGACTCCCACCAGCCCCCGTCATTTCCTTCTTCTTCTTCTTCTTCTTCGTTCTTTCTTCTTCTCGGCTTCTTCTTGTTTCGCCGGTTGCCGGACCAAACTGTGCTGGACCAGCAACTGCCATGTGTCGCTCTTCTTTGCCGTTGAACCACCTCCATCCCATCTTCCTTTCTGGTCGAACAACTCCGTCCCAGCCGAGCTCCAGCTGCCCGTCGTCGGTCAGCCCAAGCCGTGCGCAAGTCGTACCACTCGCCGCTCGTCTGCCGTTGTCCAGGCTGCCAAGCCACCACCATCAGCCACCGTTCCATGCCTAGAATAGCCCCTGAGCTGCTACCGAACAGCCACCAGCAGCTTCTCCTTCGTCGCTCCCGTCCATCACCGTTCGCCGCTTGCCGTGCCTAAGCCAAGGCCACCGCAGACAACCCGTGTCGCCGCTGTCGTCCTCGCGTCGTCGCCGTCGTTAGACGAGTAAGTTAACCCCTAATCCCTTGTTTAGGGTGTTAAACTTGCTTAGGGTAGTTTAGATTAAGTTAATGGTTATTTAAGTGTGATTAGGGGATAAGTTATGTAACATCCTAAATTCGACCCACTTTCGTGATCAATAAAATAGATGTGTATTTCTCATTTCATTTTAGTAAGTCTCGCTCGGAACGGATCCTTCTCGGGATACTGACCAATAGGGAATGGCTAACTAGGAAATAGGTACGTGAACCTAAGAACTCAACCACGAATCGAGTCCGATTCTGAGAAACGACGAGGGAATATTTTGTACCAATGTGGGCCGATCCAAGGAGGGTGAAGGATTTGGTTTAGCCAACGACGTACGATCGAAACACGGGTGATTCCGCACGACCGAGAGTATGCGTGGCGAACAATCCCGAACTTAATCCGAACGATCACGACCCCTGGAACTAGCGATAAATCCTCGTGTTCTTTTGGAAATCGAGACCGTCGCGACTCGAGTAATCCTAAGTCGATACGCGTAACCCCTAAACAGCCGCCCGTTAGTAAGAAACGCTAAAATCGCATTTGAGCGAAATTGATCGTGGAATTGAGTCCGGACTTGAGTGTTGAATTTCATGGACGTACGCGACTATTTTGCAAGGACAACGTCGTATTTATGGGTTCCGAAATATTTGGGATCGGTATAGTCGAAAAATGGAATTTCGGACCGAAATCGGAAAATTACCAAATTGCCCCTAAGCCTATGCATGGGTTCCGAATTTTAGAGGTTCAATTTATTTTATTCAGCCCCTAATAGTGCCGAAAATATTGGACATTGGTGCCCCCATCACTCTTGCTCAAATCCCTAAGTGCCCCTAAATATTTTGTGTAAGAATGAATCTTGGCCCTTGATCTTGATTGGCATGTTGACTTTGGTCTCTCTCTCTCCTCTCCTCCTCTTTCCCCGCCGAGCAGCCACGTTGCTGCTTCTGTTTTGTTTGCTGACTTCCTTTCCTTCTTTTCCGCTGACCTCCCACGCTGCCCCTGCTTGTTGACTCCTGTTCTGCTGACTTTCCCACTCCTTCACGTGACTGCTATCGTTGCTCTGCTGAACCCATGCTGTTCTATTGACTTCTGCTCTTGCTGATCATGTTGGTTGACTGCTTCTGCTCCTACGTTGCTTGCTGGTTCTTCTGCTTTCCCTCTGCTGTGACTGACTTCCACTCGTTCCCTTGTTGCTCTGTTGTTGTTTTTGATGACTTTGCTTTGCTAACTCCTCTGTCACGCTGAACACCTATGCCACTACTTCTACTCTTCTGTTTTACTTCCCGCTGCACCCTCACGTGCACGCTTGCTCGCGAGCTGCACTTCTTCCATTTCGCTTCATTTCGCCTTGTTGCCGCCGCTTTCTCTTCTACTTCTTCCTTCGCTTTCTTCTTCGACTTTTGCTTCTTGGCTTCTGCTGGGCTGCGGCTGATCCTTGGTCGCTGCTGCTGCTACCTTGCCGCTTCTTGTTTTGCTTCTTGGCTTCTTCTTGCTGCACGTCCGACCAGCTCACCTCACCACCATCCCGATCGCCTCTCTCTCTCTCTCTCTTCCTCCTCATTTCAGCACCATCACCGCCACCATCATCCCCCTTCGTCGCCCAGCTCAGCCGGAGCACCACCGCCCGCCGTTCACAGCCGAGCGCTGCCGTGAGGACGCCGGAGCGACGCCGCTGAACCGGGTTGATCCAGCTACTGTTCGGCCCGTTTCTCTTCTTGTTCAGCCCACATTTGAAGCCTTAAACCTTCTGAGTGGAAACCCTAACCTTAAATTAGGTTTATGTGCACTTTAGACAAGTTTTAGGGGTTATTACGGTATTTTAGGGGTTAATTAGTGTAGGCTGATTAGGGCTGATATTGTGGCTGTTTTGGTGGTTTAGTGTGACGATTTAAATGTGGTTTGGTGGCCTAGAATGGGCTGAGCATTGGTTGATTTCCGGTAGGGTTGCTGCTGCGTCGCTGGATTTTGCTATTTTTTGTGTGACTTGTGTGGGCCGAATTTGAGGAAGTGTTCTCATGAGAGTTGTTCATAACATCTTGAAGTTTGACATAATTTAATTTGGGAATTTTTGGAAATCATTTGAGGCCATTCGGAAGTCTATCTTTGGACCGAAATAAGTCTGCCGTAAACACTGTTCCTTCGACCTTCGGGTCTGTTCGAATTTTTATAAATTTTTATAGACCTATTTTCAAAATACTTCCTTCACAAAACTTGTTGGGTACATTTGTGGCTATGGTATATAAAAATTTCAAATCTTTCTAAGGAGATTTGGTTACTACTTGAAATGCATTTTGAAAGCCGGATGGCCAGTTCGAATGAAATATTTTATGTCCGACTTTGGATGACAAAAAGAGGTGGTTCTAGACATAAATGGATTTTGTGTTCTTCATGAAAAATGTTCATCAAGATGTTTTGTACAACATATCCAAATTTCATAATTTTTGAAATTGATTTACTATTTATTTCAAACGGATTTCTGTCACTGTGCAACCGCCCAGTTTGGACCCAATTTTGTATATTATCGGTTTTTCTCTCTCTCGGACTGATTAGTGGCTATCCATTGAGGATTTAATTGGGCCTTGTTCGGCTTATATGTGATTTTTTTGTGAATTGCCATGTGTGATTGTTATGGCCATGAGTGTGCATATTGAGCATTGGCATAACATGTGCATTATGTGAGTATGCACGATTGGCATGAGCATGTGATCGCCTAAATCGCCCTAAGGCGTCGTTTACGCGGGGTTCAGATAATAATTGGTGAATTGTGTATGTGTGATTACATAAACCTTGAGGCGTCGTTTACGCGGGGTAATGAAGCCGTCCTAAGGCGTTTAACGCGGAACGATGCCCGGATTACCGGAAGATGGCCAACCTGAGGCGTACCACACTCGGGTTGTGTCATGAGCCTGATGCGTTTAACGCGGGCCGGAGATCGATCGATAAGTGATGGACCTGATGCGTTTTACACGAGTCGAACCTGATGCATTTTTGTGGGTCGGTGAATAAATGGAAGGTTGGCACGTGTGCAAGTGTGCAAGTGTGCATTGAATTGTGCAAGCATAAGCATGACATTGGCAAGTGTGCGAAGAGTGCATAAACGAGTGCAAACATGTGTGCGGCATGTGACAGTGGCCAATTGACATGTGTATGTGCATTGCTGGGCATAGTATTATTATTATTATGTGCCTAACCTGCAGGGTCATTATATGCTTGATTTGGGCCCGGGGGCCTAAGTCATGTGATTGAACAACTGTGTGTTTAGTTGATGCTTGTCCGGGAGGTGCATGTTAGCCTAGTTTCGGTTTAGGGGGCCTACTCGCTGAGATTTATTCTCATTGTTGTTTAAACTCCACTTTTCAGACCCCCGACCTTGAGATGGTGGATGTGCCACTCCGTTTTGGGATCCCGTATCGCATAGAGCGATCGGTGACGGTACACCCCGTAGGGAACGGGGAGTCGTATATTAGGTATTTCAATATAGTTTGGGTCGACGAGGGTGGACCGCATTTCCGGGCCCATCCTTACCTCGCTTGGTGTTTCCGAGACCAGATCGATACGCATGGACCTCTTTAGTCCTTCGACATCCCGTTCGATATATATGGCCAGCCGGATCCACAGGCCGCTGATGGAGAAGTCGTGAGTCCCGCTGCCACGTCCGAGGAGGATTCCGGCACTCGACCTGTCGTCATCGAGATGGATACCGAGTCCGAGGGAGAGGAGCCGATGGACTAGGAGTCCGACATAGAGCCGGAGCCGGAGCCCATGGAGCAGGAGCTAGAGCCGGAGGATGATTCCGGGGGAGAGTCAGTAGATGCCGAGTCTGAGCCGGATTCGATGGATTCTGAGCCTGAGCCGTCTAATGACTCGACTGAGTCCTCAGGATCCGACTCGGACTGGTTGCCCTAGGATTTATCCTCGACCAGAGTAGGGTAGGGCCGACACTTTTTAGATAGGTGCCCTTCTTAGGTTTAGTACCCTGACCCCGAGCCACGTACCCCATTTTTCATGTTAGTGGCTGTTGACCCATTTTGGTTTATATGTGTAGTCCTTTTGCAATGGATATTGTAAATCCCTGTTGTTAATGCAAGTATGTATTTATGATGGTTGTTGTTCGATGGCTATCCTTGGTCATGTGTTTTATTGTTCGGGTAATATGTTGCTTCCGCTTGTGCATTGTTCTCTGTTTGGGTTTTGGGTCGGCGACGCGTCCTGGGACGTCGCACTAAATAGACCTCGATTGGGTTGTCGCGCCCTCGTAGGGTTCGGGGCGTGACAAGTTATCGATGGATTATTAGATAATCTTTGGCGATAAGTTATCGGCGGATGATAGGTTATCAATGGATACGGTGATAGGTTATCGGTGAATGGTTGATAGATTATTGGTGATTTTAGCGATAGGTTATCGGGAATTGTTTGATAAATTATTATTAATTGAGTGATAGGCTATCACTATTTACGTGATAAGCTATTGGTGTGTGTACAATAAGCTATCGCTAATTTGATGATAAGTTATCAATTATTTTATTATTAATATTTATTTTATTAAATAAATTAATTTTAGGAAATGAATATTAATATTTTATTATTGAAATAAATTAATTTTCGAAAATTAAATATTAATATCTTATAATAATATTTTTATTTATATTCCGAATCGTGATTGTTTTATGCTCAAATTGTGATGCCAATGTTGGTAATCGCCGTATAAATTAGCTTATATAGCTAAATGATTTGAATGAGTATTTTCAAGAAAAGATTTTTGGAACCTTTGAAAATAAATTATTTTATAGCTATGTTTGAGAAATGATTTCGATACCTTGAGAAGGAAAGCATGTTTCGAAATGACATTTTTACAAAATCGAGCGACTGTTTACATATGTGATCACGTGAAATTGGGGTGTGGTATTGTTATGAGCACGATCCATGTTTGCATTGGCTAATTGAAAAGATAAGAATTGGCTTGAATGCTTGAGTGCTCGTGTGATCACATGTCGAAGCTGTCTTGCTGTAGATCGCTTGACGTTGCCTGATTTATCTGGGTCTTGCTGTAGATTGCTTGACAATACCCGATTTTTCAGATGCCTGGAGATTATCTGGATTGCCGATACTCTATATGTCGAGTTGCGGCTCGAGGGCGGATTTGATGCTCCTTACGAGATACCATCTAACTGTAGATCGTTTGATATTGCCGTATTGGAATGCCGTCATCCTGTAGATCGTTTGACGTTGCCGTGCCCGACGGAGCGGGACGATGCCCGGTGATTCCGGAAGATTGCCATCTTGCTACAAATTGCTTCATGTGTAGTGGCACAAAGGGGTCGTAATAAATGGAACACTCATGTTGCATAGTGCTTGATTATGGGGTGAAAACTGCTAGGCATGGTATGGGACGTGCCCAAGTGGGTTTTACCTTATAATCGAGACACGCTCCAGTATGGATGCATGATGCATGGAAAATCTCGATAAGTGTTCCGTGTATGTGTTATGCTTGATGCATTGTTGTGACACTTGATAACCTATGTCATGCATGATGTGTGTGCCAAAGCGAGGTAAGGTTACCTGTGATTGCTTACCGACTTGCTAGTGATCAGTTTATGAGGTGTGACCGCGTGGCTAGGAACCCCGAGGCGAGTCAGCCTCCTAAGCGAGTCAGCCTCCTAAGCAGGGCTTAGGTCGTTAACTTATTGAGATTTTTATCTCTTTTGTTGTTGTTAAACCTCTTTCAGGACCTTAACGTGTCGATGCACCCGTTACGGTTCGGGGTACCTCAGGATATGAATACTGTTATTTCCACGCATGTGTTCCCCGACAAGCCGTATGTTTTTTAGCGCTACCAGACGACAGTTTAGGTGGATGAGGGACTAACTTACTGGGTCCCCCATCTGTTCCAGGCCTAGTTTGTTAAGGATGGTGAGAATTTATTTGGGCTTCTCAGGGGTTTCGATGGTCATCCGGAGGAGGGTCCTGGGCACGAGATATGGGACCCTATGGATATTGAGCCACCTGATGGGTCAGTAGAGAATCCTGAGCCCGAGCCCGATCTCGCTCCCGAGTACCTATCGGATTTTGAACCGTCAGAGTACGACCCCGACTCGCCCTACTTTGATGCATTGACCCTCTACATGGATAGCCCATGAGTGACCCGCCTGGAAGCTGACTTTTTGACTGACACGCTGTTGATGTAGTAGATTGACCCCCAGCCCGGTATCTTTTTGTAGGCTTATGTGGAAATGCCCGAAGGGGGCTTGTAAGAAAATGTTTCCTAGGGGTTAATCAAGTAAATACTAAAATGGTATTTTGGTTTGGCTGTTGTGAGCTGTGTTCCTACCTATCCCCGTTTATTGTTGTTGTCTAGATGTTTATTGTTATAACTTTCGCATGTGTAATTAAAAGATAAAATGAAGGGTTAGCGATGAGTCCTGGGACGTCACATCTCAACGACCATAGCAGGATATTGCGCGCTCGTAGGATTCGAGGTGTGACATCCTCGCCTGAATTGGTATCAGAATAAGGTCAGCTTGATCCAAGTTCGGTCGAGACCTGGAGTGATAAGGTGCGATGGGTTTTGGGATAGTGAGTTAGGAAAACACTATGTGCATGTGCTTGATTGTTTAGATTTCTTGTTTTTAAGCAGGTTGTTCATAATTTCTAATTCCTTTTTGGAATTAGAAAGCAGGTTTCTGTAAAAATCCTACGAGATGAGCAATCCTGACCCAAGGGCCCCTAAGAGAAGGGCTGAGCCAAATCAGACTGGTGCAAGAAGGAGAGCACCAGAGGATCCTAGATTGGACCAGATCCTGCAAGCTTTAGAAACTTTGGAAGGGCAGCAAGATCAGAACCAAGCTATCGCTACCGCCGCTGCTGCCATTGCACCTGTAGATGTTCTATTGGCTGGAAACGGAAATGGGAATCAGCCCATGCATAAGTTGGTGGAGCAGTTCTAAAGCTCAAGCCACCCAAGTTCACTGGTGTGGGTGATCCTGAGGCTGCAACCCTCTGGATCAGGGAGTTGGAGAAGATGTTTGCTTTGCTGAAGTGTCCAGACAAAGACAAGATGACGCTGGCGGTCTACCAGTTGCAAGGTAATGCCAGTATTTGGTAGAAAGCTACCCAAATAAGGGTATTTCCCGAGGGTATGGCCCGGGTGTGGGGTGCCTTTGTGGAAGCTTTCAACAACAAGTATTTTTCTGACTGTGCTAGAGAACAAAAGATGAATGAATTACAGCATCTTCGACAGAACCAATTGTCGGTAGACCAGTACGATGTGAAGTTTGATGAACTGTCCAAGTATGCGTCGAGGTTGATTGAAGACCCGGTTGATAAAGCAAGGAGGTTTAGGGATGGGTTAAAGCCCGAGATTAAGGATCAACTGGTGCATATGAATCTGAAAGATTATGATGAGCTGTATGAGAGGGCGCAGTTGATAAAGAGAAACTTGGCTGAGAGGGCAGCCGCGTCTGGATCGCGGTTTGTGCCGAATAAGGATAATCATCGATTTGGAAAGAAACCGATGACAGGGAATAGGTTTCCCGTCCCTCCTAACAAAAAAGGTGGCGTGAAGAAGCCGGCATAAAATCCAAATAGTGTGTGCCGTTTTTGGCACCAAAACCATGAAATAGCCCCGTGCCCTATGAAGACGGGAGCTTGCGTTGGATGTGGCCAGCACGGCCAGCACATAAGAAACTGTCCACGCTAAGCTGCGGGAGCGTAAGGACCAGTACAGCAAGTGTGACAACCTACAAGGAACGTTTCGCCAAACTCATTGAACCGACCCCAAGTATAAAGAAGGGTTTATGCTATCACAAGGAAGGAGGCAGAAGACTCGCCCGCCGTAATTACAGGTACGGTCTCCTTACACGACCATGCTGCTTATGCTTTGTTTGATCCTAGAGGTACGTATTCGTTTGTGGCTAAGCAATTTGTGGAATTGGTGGGGTTAAGCCCGATATCATTGGGAGTGGTTTATAGTATTTTTACCCCTTTAAAGGATAGCGTAGTGTCTGTAGTAGGTTGTACTGGTTGTAAGTTCCCTGTTGGTAGTCGTGAGAACAGCATGGATTTAATTGTCTTGACAATGTTCGACTTCGATGTGATTATTGAAATGGATTGGGTCACCAAGCAACGAGTTACAGTAAACTGTTATCGTAAGACGATTCAGTTTGAGCCTTTAGGGGGTATTGGGTTTAAGTTTGTCAAGAATCGAGGAAGACCATCGATTCCTTTGATTTCGTCTCTTGAGGTTACTCGGTTGTTGGATGAGGGTTGCCAAGGCTATTTGACAACTGTAGTTGACACTTTGGTAGAAGAACCGATGATGCAGGACATCGCTGTAGTACGAGAGTTCTCGGACGTTTTTCCTGAAGAATTGCCTGGATTACCCCTGGAAAGGAAAATAGAGTTCGTGATTGAGTTAGCCCCTGGAACGGAGCCGATTTCCAAAGCACCATACAGGATGGCATCGTCGGAACTAAAAGAGTTAAAGGTTCAGATGCAGGAGTTGTTGGACAAAGGATTTATTCGTCCTAGTGCATCACCTTGGGGAACACCAGTTCTGTTTGTAAGAAAAAAGGATGGTTCGTTGCACCTTTGCATCGACTATTAGCAACTCAATCAGGTGACGATTAAGAATAAGTATCCGTTGGCAAGGATAGATGATTTGTTTGACCAACTTCAAGGAGTTTCGGTATTCTCTAAGATAGACCTGAGGACAGGCTATCACCAATTGAGGATTAAGAAGAAAGATATACCGAAGACGGCATTTTGAACAAGCTATGGACATTATGAGTTTACCGTAATGCAGTTTGGTCTTATGAACGCACCTGCAGCTTTTATGGACTTGATGAATAGGGTGTTTGTTGACACCTAATTTTTAGCCGACGCGTCATTAAAAGTAGAAAATTCGAGATTATGGTTTCCGATCGCGACGGAACCAGTTTCTTGAACAAAAAGTGTCGTTTTTTAATTCTGTTTATTGGCCTAGCTTCTGTAAATAATTTTCTATTCATTTCATGCAAAAACCCGAAAAGTCAAACGGTTGACTTTCGAGTTGACTTTTTGGTCAACCCTTTGACCAAAAGTCAACCCCGGGTCAAATTGGGGCTTTTCGCATAAAAAGATTCCTTTCAAGTCCAATTTCACTTTAGAAGTGGAAATTCCAGAAAATTCAAAGATTTGATCATAAAATCAAACTCCTAGTGAAAAGTCAACAAGGGTTTGACTTTTGGTCAAACCTTTGACCAAAAAAATTGAAAAATAACAAAGTCCAAAAATCATCTTATTTTACATTCAATTTACCTTTGGCATTTAAAATTTTACAAAAATCGGTTTAGAATCAACTTTTTCCCAATTTGCGGAATTTGGTTCAAATCGGCCAAAAATAAAATTACTTCATTTCTAGTTATTTTTTAGGTTAGTTTTCTTCACGACATTTGATCTAGAGGTCATCTTATATTCAATTTTGGAACCAATTTTGTGATTCCAAGCCAATTGCAAAAACCCCCAATTTTGGCCATAATCAGTGATTTGGATCGATTCTTCGTGATTTACGCAATTGAGGCACGAATGAGCCTAATTTCTTATATCAAATCCAAATTCAAAATCAATTTTGAAAGATTCACATGAATTTGAGCCAATTTGATCAAATTAGTGATCCAATGATTAAGAAGTCTAAGAGTAATTGGTCCAATTAGTATAATTCAACTTGACCCACTCTAGACTAATATTCAATTTGATGAATTGAGACTCAATTTGGCTAATTGGACTTCAATTAAAATTGTCAGTCTAGTTTGGTCATGCAATTACCCAAATTTAAGAACAATTGAGCTAAACAAGTTAAATTGGATCGATTTGTGCATGAATTTCAAATCGGTTCAATCCAATTTGATCGAATTCAATATTAATGGGGTCAATTAATCATGATAGAGATCAAATTGTACAAAATTGGAACAAATGGAATCAAGGATTGAACCAGTTCAATCAGGCCAAATTCAGGGCTAACCGGCTCAACCCGGTTTGATTCAAATTGAACCGGTCTGATCGGACTGGCCATTTTCCGATCGAAAATTCGGCGATCGACGGTCCATTCCAACTAGTCAAGGCTGGCCACATCCTTTTGAGCCCAAAAATGACAAAAATGCCCTTAATTGAAAATTACGAAAATGCCCCTAAGTGAAATTACTAAAATGCCTTTCTTTAAGGATTAAGCAAATTAATTAGGGGATAAGCAAATCAATCATGGCCATCCATTTAGAATTGATCATGTCCATCCAGGATGCCATATCACCAACCTTAGTCCTTAAAGAATATTCTTAATCATTAAGGATTCATTTTAGGCTATTGGATTAATCTAAGGGCTAAGATTCAAAGTTGAGGGGAGTATATAGTCTTTTTTCCCTCCAAAAATTGGGGGGACTCTCATTTTCAGATCTGATTTCTCTCTCCTCACTCTCTCTCTCTCTCTCTCTCTCTCTCTCTCTAAGCTCACGTATTCCTCTCTCTCTCGCCCTCTCTCAGTCGCCGGTCATCCCGCCTCCTCGCCGGCCATTTTCCGACGAATCACCGCCTCACCGTCGTCCCCCACGGTGAGACAAGGCCGGTCGCAAGTTCAGCCAACCTTGCTGGTGGCCGGAGCTCCTCATTCCGGCGAGATTCTTCCCACGGCAGCATCACCGGCATTGCTGCCGGTGATTTGATCAGCCGGTTCAAGCGGCAGAACCGGCCGATCGGCATTCCCACCGGCGATCCCGAACGTCCAGCAGCGTTCCTCGGCGTCTTCATGTGGCTGTGGTGGCCGGCTTCTCGTTGAACAGCCACCGGATCGTTTATTTTGACTTGATTTTCCGTTACTAGTTCACTAGTGCGAGAACGAATCGATTCTCACTATAGTTTGTGCAATCTCTTCTCATAGGTTGTCGAGCTTTCCGAGATTTCTCCGTGCTGTTCTTGATCTGAATACGGAGGCCGGATCGCTCGATTTCGCGTCGGAGCATCGTTAAACAAGGTAAGTAAACTTGGATGTTGTTCTGTAAATTCGTGTACAGAGAAATCTGTATGTTTGAGATGCCGATTTTATCTCGTTAATGTCGAAATCTTGCGAAGTGATGAACTAGAGAATCGTAAAACACGTCTTAAGCTTCGATTTGATATATTGCATGCCTCAATCGGATTTAGTTTGCTATGTCAAAACTCTTTCGAAAGTTAGGATCAGAATCTGGAATGTGATGTCCAAGTCTGTTCTGATGTATTCCTGATTGACGTTGTGCTGTTTGATGATTTTTCTGATTTTCTATAATCATTTTTTGAAAAATCTTTCTTCATGAAAGTCGTAAAACACATCTTAATATGTTCATCATAAAATTTTCATAAAATTACAAGCATGTTAGCATGGTACGATCTGCAACGTCATCTATGCATGAATCTGGTGACAGGCTGGTTTCTGACTGACCTTCGTGTGTTCTTCGATTTTCATAAATTCGTGTGTTCAAAATCTGAAAACAATTTCTTCACGAAAGTTCACACTGAGATCGAGATCTTTCCATTGATACTAATTTCATCAAAATCAGAATTCATTCTGATTTTCAAAATGAATTTTTATGATCGAATCAGTATCTGTGTTCAGATCTGATTTTCATTCCTTTGAAATTCAAAAGATGTTTCTCCGAATTTGATAAAATTAGAGTCCTCCTTTACAAAAAATCAAAATAAAAAGTTGTTCATTGAGGTCTCATTATGTTGACTGAAAATTTTGAGGGCCTAATAGCAATTTTTGGAGGATCAATTTGCTTAAAATTTCATAAAAGGTCTTCTCGGGTAAAAATTTGATTCGCAGTTGAGTCCTTTGTCAAAACCGAATTTTATAAAAATTTGGAGGACTTTTTAGCAAAAACTCAAAACATAAAATTTGTTGCACACGGAGAATCCTAACTCTCTAAAATGTTTCACGTGATTTTGATAAGGTTTGTTATTTTTCCCGCCATTATTTTGAAATCCATAACAGAACCGGGTCCAGCCTGTCACCGAGGGTAAATTTGACATTTTCGGAAAAATCAGTGAGGATTTAGAAAAAATGGTCTTCTTAACTTTTGATCCTCATGTCATAAGCTTTCTAATGAAACATGAATCACTTCATTTGGACATCATTAGGTTAGTTAATCACATCTGAACAGAAGCAATCTGAATTAGATAATAACTGAATAAGTGGTCTCCTTATGAAGCCCACTTCTCATTGTTTGATTGGCTTCGAAATAAGGCCCATGGGCTTGAATGCATGCTTATTTCATTGCTATGCATGTGTTTGTTAGATGAATGTTAGGCCCGGTGTATGTTCGGCGGGTAGTCCATTGTGGTCACTTAGAACCCGACTTTAGGGGTTAATTGATATGAGTTGCCGTTTTGTGAATGCAAATGGTAGCCCATTATCATTAACCATTGATTAAATAATATTAGATGATTAGGTGGGTGGTGAATCGAAATGTATGAAAAACAAAGGCCGATCCCGAGGCCCGTGCTTGATTAGTGAATTGTTTGCACCATTGTTTTTCTTTGGTTATTCTTTTGGACATTGTTTGTCATGAATGTATGTTGTGAATGCAAACACCGACACCCGAGAGACGGTCCATGGGTGGATAATCCAAAGTTGTAAAAGACCAAGACGATTGACCGATGTCCAATCCAGTCTCAATTTGTATTCATTTAATGATGGCGATAGACCGATGTCCGATCCGGTTTCAATTTGTATTCAATTCATTCATGACCGATCATGTCTCGGGTTTTCAATTTGTGTTGTAATAAACACCCGACGAGTTGCGGGTTTTTACTTTCTCGCACTTAGAATTAGCTCGTCTTTTCAATACTTTGAGTGTTTACTTTACGTAATGCCTTTTAATACAATCGTTTCTTTTTTTCTTTTCTAGACTAAGATAGGATTAGTTTAGAATCTTAAATGAAAACACAAAAAACAAAATGCATGATCACATTGTGGACTAAAACTTTGACATGAAAATGGTAAAGAACAAATGCATGACAATTTAGATAACAACCATGTTAAGTTTAGCGGTACCGAAAGGGCGTTAATAGAAATATTAACGTAAGCTAGTCCCCGAACCTTTGATATCTGGTTTTTGTAGAAACCAATACGAAATTCCCACGTATTGGTTAGGTGTTCTAGCCGACCTCCGACCTAGGCTAGTGGCAACTCCTAAAAATGATAAAATTAATCCGCTGTCACGTGAGGTATGAATTAGGGAAGATTCACGTTCATGAATAATGGACTATACGGATGAACCATCTTTTATGATGTACCGTATGGACCGTTTCATGAGCACTTACCTCTAAACCCGCTTCACCGAGTTCGGCCCTGTGAGGTAGGTCGCGACAGTGTTCAAGGAGTATTTGGACAAGTTTGTGATCATGTTCATTAATGACATTCTAGTGTATTCGAGGAGTTCAAAGGAACACAAACAACACTTGAGGACAATGCTACAAACCCTTCAAGATCATAAGCTATATGCCAAGTTTAGCAAGTGCGAGTTTTGGTTAACTCGAGTGACTTTTCTCGGACATGTGTTTTCTGGAGAAAGGATTTCGGTAGATCCAAGTAAGATTGAAGCGGTTATGAATTGGCCAAGACCAACGACGATAACTTAAGTTCGGAGTTTCTTGGGATTGGCTAGCTATTATAGGAGGTTTGTGGAAAAGTTTTCTGCGATAGTCATGTCCTTGACATGATTATTGAAAAAGGATACAAAGTTTGAATGGATGGATAAGTGTGAGCGTAGTTTTCAAGAGCTTAAGCAAAAGCTAATTACTGCGCCTGTTTTAATGATACCGTCTAGTTCAGGAGGTTATGAGATCTATAGCGACGCATCACACAAAGGATTAGGATGCATCTTAATGCAACATGGAAGAGTCGTGTCATGTTAAGACCGCATGAATTGAATTACCCGACACACAATTTGGAGTTAGCGGCGATCATTTTCGCGCTAAAGATTTGAGGGCATTATTTGTGCGGGGAAAGGTTTCATATTTACACGGATCATCAGAGCCTAAAGTATTTGTTCTTACAAAAGGAATTGAACATGAGGCAACGCAGATGGATGGAGTTGCTAAAGGATTATGACTGCGATATTTTGTACCATCCTAGTAAGGCTAACAAGGTAGCCGATCCTTTAAGCCGAAAGTCTTCGATCGCGTATTGTCACGCCGCGCTTTTGGGGCTTTCGGGATTTGCGCGCTAAGGAGGTATTTCCGTGTAAGGATCTCTCCCAAACCATACCTCACGTGATAGTGGAAGGTGATTTCTTATATAGTCTAAGTTTGTGATTTTGGAGTCGCCACTAGTCATTATTGGTAGGTAGACTAGAAACCTAATCAAGATACAGGAGAAATAGCACGATTCTACGAACCAGAGATTCTGAGTACGGGGACTTGGTTACGTTATTGATCCCAAATTGAGATCCCTAATGCCCTTTCGGTACCTAAGAACGATATAATGTCCAACGTGTCATGCGAATTTCCGAGGCTTACCCACTAATTCTATTCGTTCTAATCGCAGGAAAGACCAAACAAGTATTAAATGCACAATCAAAGTCAATCAAGTCAATCAATCCCAAGTGGTCTCTAAAACGAAAATCATTCAAAACACCCCAAACCCTAATGAAGCTTTAGAAGCTTATTTATTTCATGATATGCATTTTTTACGGTTTTGGGGTTTTTTAGGGGTTATAACCCTTGAATTTGAAATTTTTCTAAAAATGCCACTTGGGGGCTTCCAAAAATTTAAATTTCACTTTTTATGGCTGGCCACGATGTTTTTGGACCATTCTGTGAATTTTCAAAATTTTTGATTTTTTTTTCGGAAAATTTTTTAACCCAGAATTGAGTTTTTATGATTTTCTGAAAATTTTTATGAATTTTTATGAATTTTTTGGAATTTTTTTGTATTTTCTGAAACAAAAAATTTGGAATTTTTATGTATTTTTTGAAAATTTTCAACTTTTTTATGAATTTTCTAATTTTTTATTTTTTGTGAATTTTTCTAATTTTTTTCAATTTTTTTTATGAATTTTCTAAATTTTTTTGTGAATTTTCTGTTTTTTTCTGAATTTTTTATTTTTATTATTTTTTTATTATCATTTTTTTTAAATTTTCCCGCCAGGAGGCGAACTGGACCAGCCCGGTTCAACCCGGTTTAGCTTGGCCGTACCGGGCGTCGCCGGCGCCAGCGCTGATCGTCCTCTTCGACGGGCACGGTGCCAAAACGGCACTGTTTTTAACTTTCTTCATTGAGGTATTTTGACAAACAGTTGGTGGGCACAATTTCCAATTCAATGTTTTCGAGGCCGCGACTTCGGATCAGAATCCGACGACCTTCCGGCGACTGTCTCGCCGTTCCGATTGAGCCATCATTAAGTTCATATATTCCAGTACTAATCTAGACTAATCAAATGGCTATCGGACGTTCGCCGGCCGGCGAAAAACCGGTCGGAAAATGTCAATTTACCATTATTCCTTACCTAACATTACCAGAAACTCCAAGTTCCTATTTTATTCGCCCTAGCCGTCTACATCGATCGAAATGATTTCCAGAACATCAAATAAGGTAAGAGCAGACTGACTTGACAGGCCTAGGGCCTCGGCGATGCTCCGGCGAGGGCCTCCGAATTCAGGCGAGATTTTCCAGAAATGGCCGACTCGGTTTATGCGTTTTTTATGCCAAAAAATGCAATCAAATAACACCAAAAATGATTAGAAATGTATTTAGAACATCAAGGACCTCAGAATCATCAAAGAAATTGTAAGATTGGCAATATCAAGCTCAACTTCATTTTCTGAGAATTTGGAAAAACCGAGGTGATGAAGGATTTTTACCTGTTCTGTTCGATGATCAAACAACTTCTCCGAGCTGATCCACTTTCATGAAGATGTTCCTCAACTCTCAGTCTTTAAGCTGATGGCCTTGGATCCACCGGAGAGGCTCCTGAGACGCCAACAGGGACTTGTTTTCAGGCTATGGCGACCAGTCGTTCACCGGTCGTCTCAGGTGAGGACACTCACCTATGGAGACCACTTCGTCGGCGCTTTTCAGGCCGAAAAAAACGCCGATCACGCAATCACAGGGAGTGTCGACTCAACCTTTCCCTTGTTTCCTCTCTTTCTCTCTCTATTTGTCTCTCCTCTCTCTTGGTAATTTCATCGAACAGGTTCTCTCTTCAATGTTTAGTTTTTTTCGTTTTTTGTTGATCAATTCCCGCCCAAATTCAGTTAGAACCGACTTGCAATCGGTTGGGATTGATTCCCTGGTGCTAGCTGGATATTTTCCGGCTAGCAAAATCGATTAAAACGTGGTAAATTGATCGGGAATGATCGGTGAAGTTGCGGGCACGAGTTGTTTTTTTCTGGGTTTAGTGCGCTTTGGCTGAGTCGGGCGAAGAAGCTGAGTAACTCGGGTTGGGTCGGGTTGACCCGGACGACCCGACAGACCCGGGTTGATCTAAATTCTCAAATTCGACCCGATTTTGACCCAATTTTCCAAATTCAACCCCAAAATTGAATTCCCCATCATATTTCGAACCCAAATGTATAATTTGCCCCAATTTTTATTATAATTGTGCCCAAGATTTTCTCATTCTTATATTCGGGTTAATAGGGTTTTGTTCAATTTGATGTCCTAATGACCTGATTAGGTAAAATTGATGCCAAAATTGAATTACCCACATCTGATTAACCCTAGAAATGATGATCTCATATTTCGACAATTTAATATTGGGCACGATTCCCAATTTGGGTTCAAAATTCTTAATTTTCAATCGAATTTTGGGGATTTTTTATTTGTATGTCAAATTGTGCAATTGGACAGACCATTATGCAATTCAAGGTCCCAGAATCATTTGTTGTGAAGACACTATGACTTAAAAATGACTAGAAAAAATTTAATTGCATATTTTGTTCAATTCGGGTTTAATTTTGCCCAATTTTAGGAAAAAACATATACCCGATTGAGATTTTTCAAAATTGACAATGTATTCATGAAATTGGATATAAAATAAGACTAATGACTATTTTTATGGAATTTTCTGATTCCATTTGCTATTTTTCTTGATTTTCTCACCTATTTTAACTAAAAGAAATTAATAAAAAATGCAGAAAAATGCTAAAAAAATTATTTTTTGGTTTAGAAATAGGTTTCTAGGCTTGGCCAAGATTCCTAGTCCTAATTTTGAAATTTTTGAGAATATGAAAAAAATGAGTTAAATATTAGGTGTCAACAAGTGCCCCTCTTTGAGATTGAGCTCGTTAGAGGTTGATCTCAAAGACAAGGTGACACCTGGATTTTTAGTCGACTCACAGAACAAGATAAGATGGAAATTTCACAACAATTGATTAGGGTCTTGCTTTTGAAATCCGTGATCTAATCCAAAGGTTCTCTTTTCAGAACATAATTCGAAAGATTCTTAATGATTGATGGAGAGAAACTTACTTGTTTGTGAGAGTTTCTTTGTTGCTTATCCAAGGGCATGAATTGATGGTGGTGATGATTATGATGGTTATTCTGATTTCGTGGTTTAAGAAAGAACTCACGAGCCATGAACGCCTGATGCTCTTCGCTTGAGGATTTTGGAGACTTGCCAAGTAGTTCCTCATCCGTAGGATTTTGGAAATTGCCTAGGGGCTCATCACCTGTAGGACTTTGGATTTGCCTAGTGGTTCCTCACCAGTAGGACTTCGAATTTTCCTAGGGGCTCTTCGCATGTAGGACTTTGAATTTTCCTAGGGGCTCCTCGCCTGTAGGTCTTGAATTTGCCTAGTGGTTCCTCACCAGTAGGACTTTGAATTTTCCTAGGAGCTCCTCATCTGTAGGACTTTGAATTTGCCTAGGGGCTCATCGCCTGTAGGACTTTGAATTTGCCTAATGGTTCCTTACCAATAGGATTTTAAATTTGCCTAGGGGCTCCTCGCCTGTAGGACTTGAGTTTGCCTAGTAGTTCCTCACTAGTAGGACTTTGAATTTGCCTAGTGGTTCCTCACCAGTAGGACTTTGAATTTGCCTAGAGGCTCCTCGCTTGTAGGACTTTGGAAAGACTTCAAACAATGAACGCTTTACTCGTGAGTTTTGTGATTTTGAGGTTTCACTAACTTTTGTATGGTTTTTTAGTTGACCAAAAACTATTTTGAAAAGTAGTTTTGAAATTGATCAAAACTGTCTAAAATGTGATTTTTTTTTAGCTTACCAAAAACTGTTTGAAATTTTGGTTTTAAGTTGACCAGCAATTTTTTGAAACTTGGTTTTGAAATATGCATTCTTTGTAGTAAATGCATTTTAGGCAATCAAATTTCCTTTTCAAGGAATTATTTGAACAAAATGCTTGCAAACTTTCAAGCAATGCTTGAAATAATCGTTTGGAAGACCTTCATTAGGAAGGATTTGTTTCAATCTATGAACTTGATCTTTTCTTCATTTGATTGAAAGGGGACTTGTCTGATATCCCTCAATTTTGTCTCTCTTAACCAATCCTTAGGTGGTCGGAGATGTTCGCAATGTATACAATCCAATTGATTCGATAAGGTCTTTCAAAGGGCTGTAATGTTGGCTTGGTCAATGGCTATTCAAAGGATAGGCATTCTGAGGCCAAGAAAAGGATTTCGTCACATCTGACTTCAGGTCTATAAGTTAAGAATCTCGATGATAAGACAAGATATTATTGCATACACTTCTTTGAGTGATAACTTCTTGTCATAAAGTCATGTTTCTACTCTCAACATCCCAATCTGAAGAGTCTTTGGGGAGAGGTCGTATTGTTGGTATTGGGTAGGCTCAAAAGGCTCATTTGTTTGAATTTAGGGTTTTTATGAAATCGGTGATCTTCTTGGCATCACCACTTTTCTTTTCTTCTCTTTTTTTTCACTAGAGATATTTTCTTCTTTGAACATCAGAGTCCTCTAAACATTCATCACAATCTCTTTTCTTTTGCTCATTCTCACTTGCTGTGATCTATGATCTCTCATGATCTTGACTTTGCTTTGTCACGACTTTTGTCGTTTTGAGCTTTCTTTTGCGCTCTCTTTTCTTTCTCATTTTTCTCAGGCATTTGGCCTTGCTTTTACCAAGCACACTGCTTTTTCATGTCCCAGACTCTTTTGTCTTTGATCTTTTTCAATTCTAAGGACTCTGTGTTCTGCCCTTTTGTTTCTTATCTATTAAAGTGGATAATATGCTCATGCTCTAGTGTGAAGAGATGATCACCAATTTGGGGTTCTGAAATGAATATTCAGGCTCAATTGGGCTTTGCCAAAGGTAATGTGTTTAGGTATAAGAAATGAAGTGCTCTTTTTCCTCTTGGGATGTTTTGAGCTTCCAAATGACTTCATATGAAGTTATCACAGAAAGATTGATGCAAGAGTATGCAATAAAATCTTTCTTGATCCTATTCTCCATAACTGTCAATCCACAAACCTCCAGATTTGCCCAAATGTGGGGTGGTTCTTAACAGGGTTGTTTTTGGGGAAACTTATCTACTGTTTTGGCTCAAATTTGGTTTGCAAGGGATAAGCATGTGTTTGGGATAGTGAAATGATTGCCTTTCATCACTTCAATCCATGTAATTATTGCGAATATCCCCTATTTCCTTCGGATGAGTTTTTCTTACTCACTTCGACACTTTGACTTTGAGTGTATAGGGGATGTGTTTGGATATGCCTTACCTTTCATCATTTGAAGGTCTTTCCATTCGATTTGATCCAAACTTTTTTCTATGAAATTTTTCATAGCCTTTTGTCAAATTATCCCTTTTAGGGAATTTTGATGCTTAGTGCATTTTCAAAGAAAGCGTGTTTCAAAATTTTTGATTGAAACATTTCTGAGGTATTTTCCTTTTCAAAATAATTTGTTTTGTTTTTGCTCAGCCTTAGTGTCATTCCGCTTGGGGAAGAAAAAGTTTGATTTTTCTCTTAAAAAAGCAACCTCTTTAACACATGCCCTCACGATTTAGAGATACCTGTCTGATCAATTTACCAAGATCCCTCTTGTTTGCATGTTTTTGCTTTGGTTACACTGGGGATTCTTCTGTTGTTGCTCCCTTTTCTTTGTCTCCCTGGGGATGATAAAAAGGAAAGCACGTTAGAGAATATCAAAGGAAAACAGAATTGAAAGTGATACTTCCCTCTACTGTTTAATAACTCCATTGGGAATTCTGAAATCATCAACTGGTTTAGATTCTTTTTGCTTTCTTCTGTAAAATAGATAAACATGTTCATGAAATGTATAATATGCATGATATGCATGATATACACATGTTCTAAAGTGACTCGAATCTTTTCCTGAATGTTCGTCTTCATTTCATGGGTAGAAAATCTTGACAGCATTTGCATTTACAGGATAGGCCAGTTCTGTTCCTGCCATGTCTATAAGAATCAATGCTCTTCCAGGAAGAACCTTCTTGACAATATATGGACACTCATAATTCGGAGTGAATTTGCCACGAGGATCTAAATTGTTGAAGATGACTTTCCTCACTACTAAATTCTCTGTTTTGAAATTCCTCGGTTTCACCTTTCGATTAAAGGATTTAGCCACTCGTCTTTGATAGGCTTGTCCATGGCATATAGCTCTTAGTCTTTTTTCATCGATCATGTTGAGTTGTTCATATCTTTGTTGGATCCACTCAGCTTCTGAAAGCTTTAACTGAGATAGTATCCTTAATGAAGGAATTTCTACTTCAAAAGGTAGCACTGCTTCCATTCCGCAAACCAAGGAAAATGGGGTTGCTCTAGTCAATGTTCGAATTGAAGTTCGGTATGCCATCAGAGCATACGGTAACCTTTCGTGCCAATCACGATAATTTTCAGCTGTCTTGGCCAGTATCTTCTTGATATTTTTATTCGCCGCTTCAACTGCTCCATTCATTTGTGGACGATATGGAGATGAGTTTAGATGTCGGACATGGAAGTGTTCAAGTAAATCATCTACAATCCTGTTGTTTAGATTTGAGCCATTATCCGTAATTATTGCTTCTGGAACTCCATACCTAGCAATGATGTTCTGCCTGATGAATCTTGCGACATTCTTGGCAGTAACATTTGTGTAGGAGTTTGCTTCAATCCATTTAGTGAAATAGTCAATAGCAACCAGGATGAACTAGTGCCCATTTGAGACCTTGGGGTTGATTGGACTAATCATATCAATACCCCACATTGAAAATAGCATGGCTCGGACATTTGATGTAGCTCATTTGGCGGTGCATTGATTTTATCTCCATAAACCTGACATTGATGGCAACATCTCACATGCTGGATGCAATCTGATTCCATTGTCATCCAATAATATCCCAATCTCATAATCTTTCGGGCTAGAAGATGTCCATTCATGTGCGGTCCACATTCACCCTCATGAATTTCTATCATGATCTGTTCAGCTTCTGTAGCATCCACACATCTTAACAGGGTTGAATCAAATGATTTCTTGTAGAGGGTTTGACCACTGAGGAAAAATTTGTTGGCTATCTTCCTTGTAAATTTCCTGTCATCTGGTTGGCTTTCTTTAGGAAATTCTCCTGATTAAAGATACCTTTTGATGTCATGATACCATGGTTCGTTGTCGAACTCTGCTTGGACCATCATACAATGAGCTAGTTGTTCAAGAATATTGATTCTCAATGGTTTTATATCCATACCATCTTCAACCTGTAGTAAGAATTACAAAGTTGCAAGAGCATCTGCAAAATAATTCTGAGCTCTTGGAAGATAATCGAATGTTACCTCTTCGAAACTTTCTATCATCCCTTCTAAATATCTGTGATAAGGAATCAGCTTGGCATCTCCAGTTTGCCATTCACCAGTTGTTTGCAATATGATGAGCATATAATATCCATATACATGCAACCTTTTTACCTTCATTGAAAGGGCTAATTGTAAGCCGAGAATGCATGCTTTGTATTCTGCGACATTATTGGTGCATGGAAATACCAATTTCACAGATACCGGATAATGTTGGCCTTTTGGGGAGATCAGTACTGCCTCAGTTCCTGATCCAGATAAGTTGGTTGCACCATTAAAATACATGGTCCATTTATCGTCGACTAATGTCAATATGTGATCATCAAGTCGTTCTTCAGATCTGGCAATATTTTGGGAATTTTATGCTAACATGTCTGCTATTGCTCGTCCTTTGACTAACTTTTGGGATGAACTTCTGATGTCGAACTCAAATAACAAGACTTGCCACTTTGCCAATTTCCCGACCAAGGATGATTTCTCAAGAAGGTACTTGATCGGATCATTCTCAGTCACCAGCAAAATTTGGTGATGGAGGGTATATTGTCTTAATCTGTGTAATACCCAAATCAATGCAACGCATGTCTTCTCGACTGCTGGGTAATTCACCTCTGATGTTGTGAACTTCTTGCTCAAGTAATAAATGGCTTGTTCTTTACCATCATTTGGTCTTCTTTGTACAAGCACCACTCCTAACGACTCATAGTGAATCATCAAATATAAGATCAGTGGAACTCTAGGAATTGGTGGTACCAACACTGGTGGGCATATTAGATATTTTTTGATCTTGTCAAAGGCTTGTTGACATTCCGCATCCCACTTTACTTTGGCATTTTTCTTCAACAGTTTGAAGAATGGTTTTATAGTCTCAGAAAGCTGATATATGAAACAGGCAATGTAGTTTAATCGCCCCAACAAGCTTCTCACTTCTTTTACCGTAGAATGAGTCTTTAAGTCGTATATCACCTTGATCTTGGAAGGATCTATTTCAATTCCCTTGTTACTGACCATAAATCCTAGTAGTTTGCCAGATTTTGCCCCAAATACACACTTGTTGGGGTTCAGCCGCAACTTGTACTTTCTAAGTCTCTTGAACAATTTGCGAAGCACCTCAACATGATCTTCTACCTGTTTGGATTTTGCAATCATTGTCGCGCCACGCCTTTGGGGCTTTCGGGATTTGCGCGCTAAGGAGGTATTTCCGTGTAAGGGTATCTCCTAGACCATAGCTCACGTGACAGTGGAAGGTAATTTCTTATTTTGTCTAGGTTTTAGATTTTGGAGTCGCCACTAGTCATTATTAGTAGGTAGACTAGAAATCTAATCGAGGTACGGGAGAAATACCACGATTCTTCGAACTAGAGATTCTGAATACGGGGACTTGGTTACGTTATTGATCCCGAATCGAGATCCCTAACGCCCTTTCGGTACCTAAGAATGATATGTTGTCTAACGTGTCATGCGAATTTCTGAGGCTTACCCACTAATCCTATCCGTTCTAATCGCAGGAAAGACCAAACAAGTATTAAATGCACAATCAAAGTCAATCAAGTCAATCAATCCTAAGTGGTCTCTAAAACGAAAATGAATCAAAATACCTAAACCCTAATGAAGCTCTAAAAGCTTGTTCATTTCATGATTTACACATTTTCAGGGTTTTAGAGTTTTTTAGAGGTTATAACCCCTGAATTTGGAATTTTCTAAAAATGCCACTTGGGCACTTCCGAAAATTTAAATTTCACTTTTTATGGCTGGCCACGATGTTTTTGGACCATTCTATGAATTTTCAAAATTTTGATTTTTTTTTTTGGAAATTTTTTTTTTAAACCGAGAATTGATTTTTTATGATTTTCTGAAAAATTATATGAATTTTCCAATTTTTCAATTTTTCATTGATTTTCCAAATTTTTTATATTTTTTATTTGTATTTTTTGAATTTTCTGAATATTTATGAATGTTTTGAAAATTTTTGAATTTTTATGAATTTTCTGAAATTTGTTTTAATTTTTATGAATTTTCTAATTTTTTTTTATGATTTTTCTGTTTTATTTTCTGAATTTTTTTATTTTTTCTGTTTTCTAGTTTGTTTTATTATTTTTCTTTATTTTGAATTTTTTATATTTTTTTTATTTTCTCGCCAAGAGATGAACTGGACCGGCCCGGTTCAACCCGGTTCGGCCTGACCGAACCGGGCGTTGCCGGCACCAGCGCCGATCATCCTCTCCGGCGGGCACGGTGCCAAAACGGCACCGTTTCGGCTCCACTTCTTTGGGGCATTTCCCCGAGCAGGTGATGTGCATTGTTCTGAGTTTGGTGTTTTCGAGGCCGCCGGTTTGAGCTCGTCGCCGATGAGACTCTGACGACCTTTTGACCATTCTGACTGATCCACGATGAAGTCCATATATTCTATTTTCAATCTAACCTATTCGGAACGCCGGCGGACGTTCATCGGCCGGCGAAAAACTCGATCAAAAAACCTAATTTGCAAACTAATCAAATCTATTTCTCAGGCATTCAAACCATCATACCGATTGTCCTAATCGTCTTAATCGGTTTCAATCAGCATCAAATCATCAAAAAAAGTGAAAGGAAGCCTACTTGGATGACCTACGGTCACGGCGACGCTCCGGCGAAGATATCCGAACTCCGATGAGGGGGTTTTATGCACGGCCAACTCAATTCATACTCATTTAACGCCCAAAATGCAATCAAGTAGCACAAAGCATGATTAGAAACTAGTAATAGACATCAAAATGTCAAGATTTATCAACGAAATCACACAAATATGCACATTGAGGTTGAAACCAAATTCTGGAAAATTTTTAAAAAAATGACCGTGAGCCGACTTTACCTTCTTCGTCCGATGATCAAATGAAATTGTTGAAGTGATCTGCGCCTACAGTGTCGTTCCCCGACACTTATACTTCCTCTTGGTGGTCTTGGCCTCGCCAGAACAAGTCTCGGTGCTCCGAAAAATGCCCGGTTTCAGACTTTCACGGTGAAGTTCTCTTTGGTTGCCTGAGAAGGAAATCCTCCCGAAATGGTCGATTTGCCAGCACCGATCAGTCGACCGGCGATGATCTCTCGACCTAGGGATCTCTACTTCTCTTTCTCTCTCTAAATTTCTCTCTAATTCGCGCTCGTTCTCTCTCTTCTCCCTCTCGGTAATTTCGTCGAACAGGTTCCCTCTTTCAATGTTCAGGTTTTTTTCGTTTTTTGTTGATCGATTCCTGCCCAAATTCAGTTAGAACCGACTTGCAATCGGTTGGGATTGATTCCTTGGTGCTAGCTGGATATTTTCCAGCTGGCAAAATCGATTAAAACGTGGTAAATTGATCGGGAATGATCGGTGAAGTCGCGGGCACGAGTTGTTTTTTTCTGGGTTTAGTGCGTTCTGGCAAACCGGGTGAAGAAGACAACCTACCTGGGTCGGGTCAGGTCGACCGGGTCGACCCAACAGACCCGGCTTGGTCTAAATTCTCAAATTCGACCCGATTTTGACCCAATTTTCCAAATTCAACCCCAAAGTTGAATTCTCCATCATATTCCGAACCCAAATGTATAATTTGCCCCAATTTTTATTATAATTGTGTCCAAGATTTTCTCATTCTTATATTCGGGTTAATAGGGTTTTGTTCAATTTGATGTCCTAATAACCTGATTAGGCAAAATTGATGCCAAAATTGAATTACCCACATCTAATTAACCTTAAAAATGATGGTCTCATATTTCGACAATTTCATATTGGGCACGATTCCCAATTTGGGTTCAAAATTCTTAATTTTCAATCGAATTTTGAGGATTTTTTTATTTTTATGTCAAATTGTGCAATTGGACAGACCATTATGCAATTCAAGGTCCCAGAATCATTTGTTGTGAAAACACTATGACTTAAAAATGACTAGAAAAAATTTAATTGTATTTTTTGTTCAATTCGGGTTTAATTTTGCTCAATTTTACGAAAAACATATACCTGATTGAGATTTTTCAAAATTGACAATTTATTCAAGAAATTGGATTTAAAATAAGACTAATGACTATTTTTATGGAATTTTCTGATTCCATTTGCTATTTTTCTTGATTTTCTCACCTATTTTGACTAAAAGAAATTAAGGAAAAATGCAGAAAAATGCTAAAAAAATATTTTTTTGTTTAGAAATAGGTTTCTAGGCTTGGCCAAGATTTCTAGTCCTAATTTTGAAATTTTTGAAAAAATTTAAAAAAATGAGCTAAAAATTAGGTGTCAACAGCTGCCCCTCTTTGAGATTGAGCTCGTTAGAGGTTGATCTCAAAGATAAGGTAACACCTGAATTTTTAGTCGACTTACTAAACAAGATAAGATGGAAATTTCACAACAACTGATTAGGGTTTTGCTTTTGAAATCCATGATCTAATCCAAAGGTTCTCTTTTTGGAACACATTTTGAAAGGTTTTTAATGATTGAGGGAGAGAAACTTACTTGTTTGTGAGAGTTTCTTTGTTGTTTATCCAAGGGCATGAATTGATGGTGGTGATGATTATGATGGTTATTCTGATTTTGTGGTTTAAGGACGAACTCACGAACCATGAACGCCTGAGGCTCTTCGCCTGAGGATTTTGGAGACTTGCCAAGTGGTTCCTCACCCGTAGGATTTTAGAAATTGCCTAGGGGCTCCTCGCCTGTAGGACTTTGGATTTGCCTAGTGGTTCCTCACCAATAGGACTTGAATTTGCCTAGTGGTTCCTCACCAGTAGGACTTTGGATTTTGCCTAGTGGTTCCTCACCAGTAGGACTTCGAATTTGCCTAGGGGCTCCTCGCCTGTAGGACTTTAAATTTGCCTAGGGGCTCCTCGCCTGTAGAACTTTGAATTTGCCTAGGGGCTCCTCGCCTGTAGGACTTCGGATTTTCCTAGGGGCTCCTCGCCTATAGGACTTGAATTTGCCTAGAGGCTCTTCGCCAACAAGACTTGAATTTTGGAGACTTGCCATGTGGTTCCTCACCCGTAGGGTTTTGGAAATTGCCTAGAGGCTCCTCACCTGTAGGACTTGAATTTGCCTAGTGGTTCCTCACCAGTAGGACTTTGGGAAGACTTCAAACAATGAACGCCTTAACCGTGAGTTTTGTGATTTTGAGGTTTCACTAACCTTTATATGATTTTTAGATGACCGAAAACTATTTTTGAAAAGTAGTTTTGAAATTAATCAAAACTGTTTGAAACGTGATTTTTTCTTAGTTCACCACAAACTGTTTGAAAATTTGGTTTTAAGTTGACCAAAAACTTTTGAAAAGTGGTTTTGAAACATGCATTCTTTGCATTAATGCATTTCAGACAATCAAATTTCCTTTTCAAGAATTATTTGAACAAAATGCTTGCAATCTTTCAAGAAATGCTTGAAATTATCGTTTGAAAGACCTTCATTAGAAAGGATTTGTTTCAATCTATGAACTTGGTCTTTCCTTCATTTGATTGAAAGGGGACTTGTCTGATGTCCCTCAATTTTATCTCTCTTAATCAATCCTTAGGTGTTCGGAGATATTCGCAATGTATACAATCCAATTGATCTGATAAGGTATTTCAAAAGGTTGTAATGTTGGCTTGGTCAATGGCTATTCAAAGGATAGGCATTCTGAGGCCAAGAAAAAGGATTTCGTCACAACTAACTTCGGGTCTACAAGTAAAGAACCTCAAGGATAAGACAAGATATTATTGCATATACTTCTTTGAGTGATGACTTCTTGTCATAAAGTCATGTTTCTACTCTCATCATCCCAATCTGAAGAGTCTTTGGGGAGAGGTTGTATTGTTGGTATTGGGTAGGCTCAAAAAGCTCATTTGTTTGAACTCATGGTTTTCATGAAATTGGTGATCTTCTTGGCATCACCACCCTTTTTCCTTTTTTGTTCACTAGGGATCTTTCTTTTATGAACATCAGAATCCTCTAAACATTCATCACAATCTCTTTTCTTTTCCTCATTCTCACTTGCTGTGATCTATAATCTCTCATGTTCTTGACTTTGCTTTGTCACGGCTTTTGTTATTTTGAGCTTTCTTTTGTACTCTCTTTTTTATTTTTCCCTGGGCATTTGGCCTTGCTTTTACTAGGCACACTACTTTTTCATGCCCCAGACTCCTTTGTCTTTGATTTTTTTGAATTCTAAGGACTCTGTGTTCTACCCTTTTGTTTCCTATCTATTAAAGTGGATCATATGCTCATGCTCCAGTGCGAAGAGATGATTACCAATTTAGGGTTCTAAAATGAATATTCAGGTTCAATTGGGCTTTGTCAAAGGTAATGTGTTTGGGTATAGGAAATGAAGTGCTCTTCTTCCTCTTGGGATGTTTTGAGTTTCCATATGACTTCATATGAAGTTATCACAGAAAGATTGATGCAAGAGTATGCAATAAAATCTTTCTTGATCCTATTCTTCATAGCTATCAATCCACAAACCTCCTTATTTGCCCCAATGTGGGGTGGTTCTTAACAGGGTTGTTTTGGGAAAACTTCTCTACTGTTTTGGCTCAAATTTGGTTTGCAAGGGATAAGCATGTGTTTGTGATAGTGAAATCATTGCCTTTCATCATTTCAATCCATGTAATCATTGCGAATATGCCCTATTTCCTTCGGATGAATTTTTCTCACTCACTTCTACACTTTGGCTTTGAGTGTATAGGGGACGTGTTTGGATATGGCTTACCTTTCATCATTTGAAGGTCTTTCCATTGGATTTGATCCAAACTTTCTCTTTGAAATTTTTTAAAGCCTTTTGTCAAATTATCCCTTTTAGGGAATTTTGATGCTTAGTGCATTTTCAAAGAAAGCGTGTTTCAAAAAATTTTGATTGAAACATTTCTGAGGTATTTTCCTTTTCAAAACAATTTTTTTTGTTTTTTTTTGCTCAACCTTAGTGTCATTCCACTTGGGGAAGAAAAAGTTTGATTTTTCTCTTAGAAAAACAACCTCTTTAGCACATGCCCTCACGATTTGGCGATACCTGTCTGATCAACTTACCAAGATCCCTTTTGTTTGCATGTTTTTGCTTTAGTTATACTGGGGATTCTTCTGTTGTTGCTCCTTTTTCTTTGTCTCCCTAGGGATGATAAAAAAGAAAGCACATTAGAGGATATCAATGGAAAATAGAATTGGAAATGATACTTCCCTCTACTATTTGATAACTCCATTGGGAATTTTGAAATCATCAACTGGTTTAGATTCTTTTTTATTTCTTCTACAAAACATATAAACATGTTCATGAAATGCATGGCGTGCATGATATGCATGATATGCACATGTTCTAAAGTGACCCGAATCTTTTCTTGAATGTTTGTCTTCATTTCATGGGTAGAAAATCTTGACAGCATCTGCATTTACAGGATATGCCAGTTCTGTTCCTGCCATATCTACAAGAATCAATGCTCCTCTAGGAAGAACCTTCTTGACAATATATGGATCCTCATAATTCGGAGTGAATTTGCCACGAGGCTGAATTGTTGAAGATGATTTTCTTCACTACTAAATCCTCTGTTTTGAAATTCCTCGGTTTCACTTTTCGATTAAAGGATTTAGCTACTCTTCTCTGATAAGCTTGCCCATGGCATATATCTCTTAATCTCTTTTCATCGATCATGTTGAGTTGTTCATATCTTTGTTGAATCCACTCAGCTTCTGAAAGCTTCAATTGGGATAATATCCTTAATGAAGGAATTTCTACTTCAACAGGTAGCACTGCTTCCATTCGGTATGCCATCAGAGCATACGGCAACCTTTCGTGCCAATCACGATAATTTTCAGCTGTCTTGCCCAGTATTTTCTTGATATTTTTATTTGCCGCTTCAACTGCTCCATTCATTTGTGGACGATATGGAAATGAGTTTAGATGTCGGACATGGAAGTGTTCAAGTAAATCATCTACAATCCTATTGTTTAGATTTGAGCCATTGTCCGTAATTATTATTTCTGGAACTCCATACCTAGCAATGATGTCCCGCTTAATGAATCTTGCAACGTTCTTGGCAGTAACATTTGTGTAGGAGTTTGCTTCAATCCATTTAGTGAAATAGTCAATGGCAACCAGGATGAACCGGTGTCCATTTGAGGCCTCGAGGTTGATTGGACCAATCATATCAATGCCCCACATTGAAAATGGTCATGGCTCGGACATTTGATGTAGCTCATTCGGCGGTGCATTGATTTTATCTCCATAAACCTGACACTGATGGCAACATCTCACATGTTGGATGCAATCTGATTCCATTGTCATCCAATAATATCCCAATCTCATAATCTTTCGGGCTAGAAGATGACCATTCATGTGCGGTCCACATTCACCCTCATGAATTTCTTTCATGATCTGTTCAGCTTCTGTAGCATTCACACATCTTAACAGGGTTGAATCAAATGATTTCTTGTAGAGGGTTTGACCACTGAGGAAAAATTTGTCGGCTATCTTCCTTATAAATTTTCTGTCACCTGGTTGGCTTTCTTCAGGAAATTCTCCTGATTGAAGATATCTTTTGATGTCATGATACCATGGTTCATTGTCGAATTCTGCTTGGACCATCATGCAATGAGCTGGTTGTTCAAGAATATTGATTCTCAACGGTTTTATATCCATACCATCTTCAGCTTGTAGTAAGGATGACAAAGTTGCAAGAGCATCTGCAAAATGATTCTGAGCTCTTGGGAGATAATTGAATGTTATCTCTTCGAAACTTTCTATCATCTCTTCTAAATATCTGTGATAAAGAATCAGCTTGGCATCTCGAGTTTGCCATTCACCAGTTGTTTGCAATATGATGAGCATAGAATCTTCATATACTTACAACCTTTTTACCTTCATTGAAAGGGCTAATTGTAAGCCGAGAATGCATGCTTTGTATTCAGCGACGTTATTGGTGCATGGAAATACCGATTTCGCAGATACCGGATAATGTTGGCCTTCTGGGGAGACCAGTACTGCCCCAATTCCTGATCCAGATAAGTTGGTTGCACCATCAAAATACATGGTCCATTTGTCGTCGACCAATGTCAATATGTGGTCATCAAGTCGTTCTTCAGAGCTGGCAATATTCTGTGAATTTTCTGCCAGCATGTCTGCTCTTGCTCGTCCTTTGACTGACTTTTGGGATGAACTTCTGATGTCGAACTCAGATAACAAGACTTGCAACTTTGCTAATTTCCCGACCAAGGAGGATTTCTCAAAAAGGTACTTGATCGGATCATTCTCAGTCACTAGCAAAATTTGGTGATGAAGGGTGTACTGTCTTAATCTGTGTAATATCCAAATCGGTGCAATACATGTCTTCTCAACTGCTGGGTAATTCACTTCTGATGCTGTAAATTTCTTGCTCAAGTAATAAATGGCTTGTTCTTTACCATTATTTGGTCTTCTTTGTACAAGCACTGCTCCTAGCGACTCATAGTAAATCGTCAAATATAAGATCAGTGGGACTCCAGGAATTGGTGGTACCAGCACTGGTGGACATACCAGATATTCTTTGATCTTGTCAAAGGCTTGTTGACATTCCGCATCCCACTTCACTTTGGCGTTTTTCTTCAACAGTTTGAAGAATGGTTTAGCAGTCTCAAAAAGCTGATATATGAAACGGGCAATGTAGTTTAATCGCCCCAACAAGCTTCTCACTTCTTTTACCGTAGAAGGAGTCTTTAAGTCGTATATCGCCTTGATCTTGGAAGGATCTATTTCGATGCCCCTGTTACTAACCACAAATCCTAGCAGTTTGCTAGATTTTGCCCCAAATACACACTTGTTGGGGTTCAGCCGCAACTTGTACTTTCTAAGTCTTTCGAACAATTTGTGAAGCACCTCAACATGATCTTCTCCTTATTTGGATTTTGCAATCTTGTCATCCACATATACCTCGATTTCTTTATGCATCATGTCATGGAACAAAGTTACCATTGCCCTTTGATATGTGGCACCGGCATTCTTCAAACCGAAAGGCATCATCTTGTAACAAAATATGCCCCATGGTGTTATGAAGGATGTTTTCGCCTTATCCTCTTTCTTCATGAGGATTTGATTATATCCTGAGAAACCATCCATGAATGAAAATGTTTCGAACCCAGCAGTGCTATCCACTAATACATCGATGTGTGGAAGCGGGAAATCATCCTTAGGGCTTGCTTTATTTAGGTCGCGATAATCAATGCACACCTGTACTCGACCATCTTTCTTCATTACGGGTATTATGTTGGCAACCCATTCTGGATATGGTACTACTTCAATGAAATCGACTTTGAGCAATTTCATCACCTCTTCTTCTATTTTCTCTGTCAATTCCGGCTTTGTTCGCCTCAGTTTTTGCTTCTTTGGTAGAATACTCGGATCAATTGGCAAAGCATGTTCAACTATGCTTGGATCAAGGCCTGGCATGTCAGCATAAGACCATGCAAATATATCTTGATATTCCTTGAGCAAATCTATGATTCTTTCTGCTTCTGCTGAGGGAAGACTTTCTCCAATCTTAACCTCTTTGGGATTTTCTTTATCACCCAGATTTACAGTAATCGTTTTCTCTAACGTGAGTGGCTTTGATTCTTCATGACGGATCCATTCTCTTCTGACCTATTCCTCATCTTCATTATCTACTTCAACATCGCAAGTGATCTCCTCGGAAAGATTTGGGTCACATATGAACCTATTATGGATATGTGAATGCTCATGCCTGACATGTAACAAACATGATTAGTGATTGCACACTAAGTAAGTAACGCACATGGTCTTATGAAAAACTTTTTGAAATTCATTTTGAACTCTATTTTGAAAGAACATAAAGACAGAGCTAGTCCTCATATCATCAGACTTCCTTCCTCTTAAAATCGTTTTCGCAATGAGGAGCAATATAGAAACCCAAAGCCTCAAGCCTCACGAATGAGGATACTGTTCATCATAGATTTGATTTTGTTTCTACATGTCCTTAACAAAACATTTTATTACTTTTATTGAATTGAAAAATGCAATTACATCTACATCAAAAGGAATGTAAATTGCAAATGAAATCACAAGAAACTTGAAATTGCTATCAATAAAAAGCAATGAAAAAGCTAGTAGCAAAAGTTCAAGAGAATCTTTCTACTCCAGTGCGTAGGTATTTTCTGCCTCAGTTATGATAACGTTGATGGTACTCTCCTCGAACAAACTTGGTAGAACAGACTCTTCCTCTGCATGTAAGTCCTCTTCTTGAAGTAGCTTGGAAGGTCCGGGAAAAGTTCCCTTGATATGGATCTGATGATAAGGAAGTTCTCTAGCTTTGCCCTTCCATATAGGTGGATTAATGAGGCGATCACCTCAGCCTCTATAGCCTCCATGGTTCTTTCGACCTTGGCCTTGGCCTCCATGGTGATCTTCAGAGTTGTCTGGAATATAAACTATTCCGTACTTCATCCTTGTAGCGAGTGGAGTGATAGGTTCCTTGATTCCTTGAGATTTCAATCCAAGGCCATTACCAGGAGTAAATCCATACCGGCATAACATTCTTCCAGACATAATGGATGATGTTGAGAACTCCGGGGATTTTATGATGCAACCAGCAGGAATTTGCACCATTGAGATCATTTCAAAGGAACGATAACTTGGTTCTTCTTTCACTTCGGGTTCGACATACGGTATTGCACTCTCATTGTAAGTGGTGAAATCTATTTCCCCGTGTACGGTGATCATTTTTCCATTAATGACAAATCTGACCTTCTGATGGAGACTTGAGGGAATAGCGCCAGCCATATGAATCCAAGGTCTTCCTAGTAGCAAGTTGAAAGTTCTTGGAATATCCACTACTTAGAAGTCAATCAGGAAAGGCACATGGCCTATGTTTACCTCGAGCTCGATATCGCCAATAACGTCTTTCTTCATTCCATCAGACGAGCGCACTGTTACCGTAGAAGGTTTGATGAGCTCTTCACTAATCCCTAAGCGATGTAGTATGCTTAGTGGATACAAATTAAGTGCGGAACCATTATCGATCAGCACCCATGACACCTCCTTGCCCCGGCATCTAACGGCAATATAGAGGGCTTTATTGTGGGAACGCCCGTCAATTGGGAAATCTTCATTAGAGAAGGCAATTTGATCCTTCAGAAGAATGGCGCCGACAAAGTCTTCCAATTGTACTTCATTAATCGTCTCCAGGACGTGCACCTCATTGAGAAGCTTCATAAGCATCATTTTATGGCTTTCTGAAGTCTTGAAAAGATCCAACAGAGAAATCTGTGCCGGCATCTTTCTTAGCTGTTCAATTACCTCAAATTCACTCGTCTTCATGACCGAAAGCAACTGTTTAACATCTTCTTCAGTCACTCCTTTCTTTTCGTGTTCACTGTCCTTCGGTGCATTGCATCTCCCCGATCGGGTTATGGCATCAACTTCTTTGGGAGAGTAATCCCAAGGTACACACTTATTGCCAACCTTTTCTTTTGGAGGGAGAGTGATGATCACAGGCTGTGTTTCTTCTTCTTCGATCCTCAGCTGATCAATGGGAAGTTGAATAGTGATTGGTGTGATGGGACCTTCCTCCTCCTTATATTTATCTACATCATCAAGCTTGATTAGAAATGGTGTAATCATGGATACCATGCTTCTGTTGGCTTCATCAGCATCCATTCCACCCCAATCTTCAGGTGTGATTATTTCGTTCTTGAATGCCCATGAAGGAGGTGTATATTTGACACGGTAATTGTATTTACCGCTGTCTTGACTGAGTAGGTCTACAGTTTCGCCTTCCCTGGCCGATTTCTGGGTGAAACGCTTTTTACCCTGACGAACTTTTTCTTTCTCCTTCTCATCTTGATTTGTTTTATCTAGCAGCATTTCTTTCGTAGATAGAGCTTTCTCCTCAGAACTGGTTTCATTGTTCATACCACCCCAGCCATCAGGCACAATTACTTCATTTTTGAATGCCCATGGCAGTGGGATATATTTCACTTGGAAGTTATATTTTCCAGAGTCTTCTCCCAAGTTGTCTACAATCTCGCCTTTTAGGAGTGCTTCTTGACGAAAGCGAGCATCCCCTAATCGAGAAGCTTTAATTTTGACTTCATATTCATCTTCATCATCAGACTTGATCACTGTTTCCTCATCCTTGATTATGTTTACCGTAATGTGCTCAGGAAGAGGATTCTGATGTACATTTGGCTCGGGCTCTTGGAAGTTCAATATCTTCTTGTCAATGAGCTGTTGAACCTTGTACTTTAAAATGGGACAATTATCCACATCATGTCCCCTTTCTCCCATGTGATAGGCACAAGTCTTTGACTCATCGTACCAAGAAAATCTCGCAGTATTGTCTCTCGGTACTTCCTTGGCCACCAAATGCCTTTCCAAAAGCATTGGTAATAGCTTTGATAGAGGTCGGGGCAACGGTGTATATTGCCTCACGGGCCTTTTATTTGGCTCGAATTGCCTCGGACTTTTCCAAGCAACATTTAATTGCTTCAGAAATGATGCTTGATGAGTACTTGGGCCCGACACCATAGCCACTTCTTGGATGGGTTCTTTGTCTTTTTTCCCGGGGTAAGGCCTTCGTGCTGCTGTTTCTTGAGCCTTCTTTTCTTTCAAACCCCATTCAATTCTCTCACCTACTTTGACCAACATGGTGAATGCCTGACAGCCTGATACATGAAGCTTGTCGTAATACTCATTTGGCAATGATTTTAGAAAGAGCTCAATGAGCTCGTCTTCACTTATGGCGGGCTTTACTTGTGAGGCAACAGCTTTCCATCTCTGAGAATAGGCTCTGAACCCCTCATTCTTCCGTTTCTCGGTTCTGACGAGATCCTCTCTGGTTGGGAGTACTTCAACATTAAACTTGTACTGGCGAAGAAATTCTCCCGCCAAATGATCCCATTCAGTGAAGTCTTCTATGTCGAGGGCTATATACCATGCAAGGGCTGCCCCTCTCAAACTATCTTGAAATGTGCTGATAAGAAGTGGCATGTTGTCTGAATTTCTTGCCATCTTACGGAGATAATACTTCAAATGGCTTTTGGGACAACCAGTGCCATCATACTTGCTCACGAACTCCGGTTCCTTATAATTTTCTCGAACAACCACCTTTGCGTACGGTGAGAACTTGTCGAACCTTTGAAGCTCATAGCCTTGACTTGCTAAGTATTCTTCAATTTTGGCCAATCTCTTGGCCTCTTCTTCATCCTTTGTTTTGGATGCCTTCTTGGTTTGATCATCCTCTTCTAAATTCACTGCCTCAGGTGTAGTCTTCGGAGGATGTTCTTGAACCGGTTCTTTGTTTCTGACTGGATCTTCAATCGGTGTTTCGGTAACATTTGAAGCTCCCACATTTGGAGTAGTAGGATAATATCCTCGAGATGCGAGAATAAAGGCCTTCATTTTTGCCATCATTGCAACCATTTGGGTCATTTAATTCTCGACTTCAACTAGTCAAGCACGGATTTCTTCTTCTGCCGTTCTAACTTGTAGGCGAGTCCGAGGTCTTTTACCTTCCGTTACTAAACAACCTGCTTTGCCAAAAAAAGACTTGATATCAGCAAAGTAAAATGATCATGAAACCCTACATTCTTTTAATTGTATGGTTTCGTGAGATCGTCAAGGATAAGAAATTTCATACAAGCCTTAGCTTTATAAAAAATCCTTCATCAATGTCTTTATCAAGGAATCATACAATTCAAAGAATTACAATCCATGGTGATTCCTTTATGTTTTGAAATCATATTCTGAAATTATTTATGCATGTTTAGAAAATGATCAATCCATAATTGCATATAAAATTTGAAATTGTTTGACATCATGATTTTAAACTCAAATGGGAATCTAAATCATCCAATCCTAGGCTTCTTGCTAGCTAAGATAGCTTCCGCCTTTTGATATTCTTCCCATTCCTTGGCTCGAGACTCCCATTCTTCCACATCGATCACAACCTTTTTCGGTACGTAGGGTTCCACTCCAGGCATGCTTGGAACAATGTATTCTGGGACATACTCATCCACAGGATTCGGTACCATGCTCAACGGGACATATGGCACGACATTAATTGGACGTTTATTTTCTATCCATTTGATGTATTCATTAGAGGCCATGCAAATCTTCACGTCTTCTTCCAAGCTTTTTGGCCATTCGATTATTTGTTCGAGTGGGTTATCCAAAGATAAGATGATCTTGTGAATTTTGGCTTGAAGGACATTCTTCTCCTCTTCGGGTATAATTCCACTTGATATGTCAAAGGCGAACTCTTTGGGATTCCATACTGGTGGTACTTGTTGAAGTATCCTAAATTATCTAATAACCCTTAGAGGGCAATAAGTTGCTCCTCCACTTCAAACCAAGCAATGGTACCGCATTTTCTTCTCGGCTCATGATGTTCACCTTATTAATCTTTGGCCAATTGATCTGCCATTGGATTTGATCAAGAGTTAAGGCTCTAATGAAATTGGCCCAATCTAAGAAAGATTATTTGGGTAGTTTGCTTTGGATACGAATTTATCGTTCAATGGGATTAATCGCCGAACAAATTTTGCGAATATTCATGAAACGACACCAAGGTCAAATGTGTGAGATGAATCATAATGACAAAAGACCAGTAGAAGCTTGAAAGATACCCTTCTCATGATTTTGGTATGTGTTTAAGGAGATGACGGTTTGGGCAAGAAGCATATTAGAGAAGTCCCACTTAAGACATGCTTGTCTTGCGATCACAGCTACTAAAGGGTCTAATCCCGTTCTAGACACGGGGAATAGAACAAAGCCGAAGAAAGCTAGAATGAATACCCGAGCTGAAGTGTTTCCCATTTCCCTAGGAAGTTTTGAAAAGTTGTCCACTAGGAAGGATAATGACAATCTACCCGTGTTTGATTTGATTAATTTTTCGATTTTGGAAGTTTTGAGGTTGAGGAATTCGGCTAAAAGTTGTCCAACGGGTGGCTCTACGACCCTAGGTTTAGAATTAATTCCAATGGCGGCTTGATATTCTTCTAATGTTGGTACCAATTCATGCTCTCCAAGATGGAATGTGGCGGTGGAAACCTCCCAAAAATGCGCCAAAGCTTGGGCTAAACTGACTTGATGTTCCACATGCATAAGTTCGAGAAGGTATCCAAGCCTTTCTTGAACATAAGTTTGGTTATCCTTGGACATGCTTTCCACCAAGCAACAAGTTCCTTTCGAGGAATGGGAATTACTTGGATGTCTAGTTTTCCCTTTGAGCCTAATCATGCAAAAAGATTTGTCATTAATCACCATGGATTGCGAATCAATTTTAATGCCTTCATTTCAATCATATGTCCTTTTGGGGTAAAACGGAGGTAAAATACGCTTGCATACCTCGAAAGTAATGCAAATGTCATTTTGAGTCCGTTTAAACCTTAAAAGAGCATATAGTTGAGATTATGGACAAATTCAATGTGTGATGTAAATGCCCATTCTGTCGTACTCCATTTAGACCATAAAGTCCTAAACTATGGTTTACAACTTCGAACACATTGATATGAACGAATAAGCATTTGAATTACATGAGAAATCCGCCATGGACCTATACATTTCATCTAGAAATGAAAGAATGGTCAAATGGAGTATGACGTCCTAATCATGCATTCTAAAATGAAATGGCATTTAGACCAAGCATTGAATGTCATTTAGGCATTTTTTTTGAAAATGTGCCAACTAATATGCATAATTGTAAAAGAATGGAATGGAACGATACTTGCTTACCATGATATTTTTGTTTGGTTTTAGGTATACCAACCACAAAGACAAGCGAATGCAACCGATGAGATTTTGATGCCTAAAAAGGGTAGGATATGCTAAAGGCTCAAGGTCATCACCTTAATGGACACGGGATTCCATTCCAATAGGCAATCGGCCTAAAGTAATGGAATATTATTCCACCTCGGTGATCGGCATTGTATTTAAACGATCCCATGAACAATCGACCCATAGTTTCGCCTAAACACATACCTCCTAAGGGTAATCCTAAATGTAGCCGGGGTTGGGCCATGGGCGGTGTGTGCTAATGGTATAGTGCTAAAGCAGTTTAAAGACATGCATAGCAATTAATGACCAAATAACACTTCTAAAATTCATTCAAAACACATTCAATTCCAACACCATCCTGCAAAGCAAGGGTTAGCAAATACAACACCCCTTATAGCACCCGCCTGCAAAACCATTTAACACTATCATTAGCGGGACATACCTAGGATCCTTGCAAGCACAAAACACAAGCATATCGTTCTATTTAGGCCTAAGTCCACTTAGAAAAGGTAACTCCCCAGTGGAGTCGCCAAGCCTGTCGCGCCGCGCCTTGCCTTTGGGGCTTTCGGGATTTGCGCGCTAAAGAGGTATGTCCGTGTAAGGGTCTCTCCCAGACCATACCTCACGTGACAGTGGAAGGTAATTTCTTATTTTGTCTAAGTTTTTGATTTTGGAGTCGCCACTAGTCATTTTTGGTAGGTAGACTAGAAACTTAATCGAGGTATAGGAGAAATACAACGATTCTACGAACCAGAGATTCTGAGTACGGGGACTTGGTTACGTTATTGATCCCGAATCGAGATCCCTAACGCCCTTTCGGTACCTAAGAACGATATGTTGTCTAACGTGTCATGCGAATTTTCGAGGCTTACCCACTAATCCTATCCGTTCTAATCGCAGGTAAGACCAAACAAGTATTAAATGCACAATCAAAGTCAATCAATCCTAAGTGGTCTCTAAAATGAAAATCAATCAAAACACCTAAACCTTAATGAAGCTCTAAAAGCTTGTTCATTTCATGATTTACCCATTTTTAGGGTTTTAGGGTTTTTTAGGGGTTATAACCCCTGAATTTGGAATTTTCTAAAAATGCCACTTGGGCACTTCCGAAAATTCAAATTTCACTTTTTATGGCTGGCCACGATGTTTTTGGACCATTCTGTGAATTTTCAAAATTTTTGATTTTTTTTTTGGAAAAAAAATTTTTTCAACCGAGAATTGATTTTTTATGATTTTCTGAAAATATTTATGAATTGTCCAATTTTTCAATTTCTTATTGATTTTCCAAATTTTTTATATTTTTTATTTGCATTTTCTGAATTTTCTGAATTTTTATGAATTTTCTGAAAATTTTTGAATTTTTACGAATTTTCTAAAATTTTTTTAAATTTTTATGAATTTTCCAATTTTTTTTTATGAATTTTCTGTTTTTTTTCTGAATTTTGTATTTTTTTTGTTTTCTTTTTTTTTCTTTATTTTGAATTTTTTATATATTTTTATATTTTTTGTTATTTTCCCGCCAAGAGATGAACCGGACCAGCCCGGTTCAACCCAGTTCGGCCTGACCGAACCGGGCGTCGCCGACGCCGGCGCCGATCGTCCTCTCCGGCGGGCACGGTTCCAAAACGGCACCGTTTCGGCTCCACTTCTTTGGGGCATTTCCCCGAACAGGTGATGTGCATTGTTCTGAGTTTGGTGTTTTCGAGGCCGTCGGTTTGAGCTCGTCACCGACGAGCCTCCGGCGACCTTTTGACCATTCTGACTGATCCACGATGAAGTCCATATATTCTATTTTCAATCTAACCTATTCGGAATGCCGGCGGACGTTCATCGGCCGGCGAAAAACTCGATCAAAAAACCTAATTTGCAAACTAATCAAATCTATTTCTCAGGCATTCAAATCATCATACCGATCGCCCTAACCGTCTAAATCGGTTCCAATCAGCATCAAATCATCAAAAAAAGTGAAAGAAAGCCTACTTGGATGACCTATGGTCACGGCGACGCTCTACGAGGATATCCGAACTCCGGTGAGGGGGTTTTATGCACGGCCAACTCAATTCATACTCATTTAACGCCCAAAATGCAATCAAGTAGCACAAAGCATGATTAGAAACTAGTAATAGACATCAAAATGTCAAGATTTATCAACGAAATCACACAAATATGCACATTGAGGTTGAAACCAAATTCTGGAAAATTTTTAAAAAAATGACCGTGAGCCGACTTTACCTTCTTCGTCCGATGATCAAATGAAATTGTTGAAGTGATCTGCGCCTACAGTGTCGTTCCCTGACACTTATACTTCCTCCTGGTGGTCTTGCCCTCGCCGGAACAGGTCTCGGTGCACCGGAAAATGCCTGGTTTCAAACCTTCACAGTCAAATTCTCTCTGGTTGCCTGAGAAGGAAATCCTCCCAAAATGGTTGATTTGCCAGCACCGATTAGTCGACCGGCGATGATCGCTCGACCTGGGGATCTCTACTTCTCTTTCTCTCTCTAAATTTCTCTCTAATTCGCGCTCGTTCTCTCTCTTCTCCCTCTCGGTAATTTCGTCGAACAGGTTCCCTCTTTCAATGTTCAGTTTTTTTTCATTTTTTGTTGATCGATTCCCGCCCAAATTCAGTTAGAACCGACTTGCAATCGCTTGGGATTGATTCCCTGGTGCCAGCTGGATATTTTCCAGCTAGCAAAATCGATTAAAACGTGGTAAATTGATCGGGAATGATCGGTGAAGTCGCAGGCACGAGTTGTTTTTTTCTGGGTTTAGTGCGTTTTGGCAAACCAGGTGAAGAAGACAACCTACCCGGGTCGGGTCAGGTTGACCCGGTCGACCCGACAGACCCGGGTTGGTCTAAATTCTCAAATTCGACCCGATTTTGACCCAATTTTCCAAATTCAACCCCAAAATTGAATTCCCCATCATATTCCGAACCCAAATGTAAAATTTGCCCCAATTTTTATTATAATTGTGTCCAAGATTTTCTCATTCTTATATTCGGGTTAATAGGGTTTTGTTCAATTTGATGTCCTAACAACCTGATTAGGCAAAATTGATGCCAAAATTGAATTACCTACATCTAATTAACCCTAAAAATGATGGTCTCATATTTCGACAATTTCATATTGGGCACGATTCCTAATTTGTGTTCAAAATTCTTAATTTTCAATCGAATTTTAGGGATTTTTGATTTTTATGTCAAATTGTGCAATTGAACCGACCATTATGCAATTCAAGGTCCCAGAATCATTTGTTGTGAAGACACTATGACTTAAAATTGACTAGAAAAAATTTAATTACATTTTTGGTTCAATTCGGGTTTAATTTTGCCCAATTTTAGGAAAAACATATACCCTATTGAGATTTTTCAAAATTGACAATGTATTCATGAAATTGGATTTAAAATAAGACTAATGACTATTTTTATGGAAAATTCTGATTCCATTTGCTATTTTTCTTGATTTTCTCACCTATTTTGACTAAAAGAAATTAAGGAAAAATGCAGAAAAATGCTAAAAAATTATTTTTTTGTTTAGAAATAGGTTTCTAGGCTTGGCCAAGATTCCTAGTCCTAATTTTGAAATTTTTGAAAATATGAAAAAAATGAGCTAAAAATTAGGTGTCAACAATCATGTCATCCACATATACCTCGATTTCTTTGTGCATCATCTCATGGAACAAAGTTACCATTGCCCTTTGATATGTGGCACCGATATTTTTCAAACCGAAAGACATCACCTTGTAACAAAATATGCCCCATGGTGTTATGAAGGACGTTTTCGCCTTATCCTCTTTCTTCATGAGGATTTGATTATATCCTGAGAAACCATCCATGAATGAAAATGTTTCGAACCCAGTAGTGCTATCCACTAATACATCGATATGTGGAAGCGGGAAATCATCCTTAGGGCTTGCTTTATTTAGGTCGCGATAATCAACGCACACCCGCACTCGACCATCTTTTTTCATTACGGGTACTATGTTGGCAACCCATTCTGGATATGGTACTACTTCAATGAAACCGACTTTGAGCAATTTCATCACCTCTTCTTCTATTTTCTTTGCCAATTCCGGCTTTGTTCGCCTCAGTTTTTGCTTCTTTGGTGGAATACTCGAATCAATTGGCAAAGCACGTTCAACTATGCTTGGATCAAGGCCTGGCATGTCAGCATAAGACCATGCAAATATATCTTGATATTCCTTGAGCAAATCTGTGATTCTTTCTGCTTTTGCTGAGGGAAGACTTTCTCCAATCTTAACCTCTTTGGGATTCTCTTTATTACCCAGATTGACAATAATCGTTTTCTCTAACGTGAGTGACTTTGATTCTTCATGACGGATCCATTCTCTTCTGACCCATTCCTCATCTTCATTATCCACTTCAATATCGCAAGTGATCTCCTCGGAAAGATTTGGGTCACATATGAACCTATTATGGATATGTGAATGCTCACGCCTAACATGTAACAAACATGATTAGTGATTGCATACAAAGTAAGTAATGCACATGGTCCTATGAAGAACTTTTGGAAATTCATTTTGAAATCTGTTTTGAAAGAACATAAAGACAGAGCTAGTCCTCATATCATCAGACTTCCTTGCTCTTAAAATCGTTTTCGCAATGAGGAGCAATATAGAAACCCAAAGCCTCAAGCCTCACGAATAAGGATACTGTTCATCATAGGTTTGGTTTTGTTTCTACATGTCCTTAACAAAATATTTGATTACTTTTATTGAATTGAAAAATGCAATTACATCTACATCAAAAGGAATGTAAATTGCAACTGAATTGAGATTGCAGATGAAATCACAAGAAACTTGAAATTGCGATCAATAAAATGCAATGAAAAAGCTAGTAGCAAAAGTTCAAGAGAATCTTCCTACTCCAGTGCGTAGGTATTTTCTGCCTCAGTTATGATAACGTTGATGGTACTCTCCTCGAACAAACTCGGCAAAACAGACTCTTTCTCTGCATGTAAATCTTCTTCTTCAAGTAGCTTGGAAGGTCTAGGAAAAGCTTCCTTAATGTGAATATGATGATAGGGAAGCTTTTTAGCTTTGCCCTTCCATATGGATGGATTAATGAGGTGATCACCTCGGTCTCTACAGCTTCCATGGTTCTTTCGACCTTGACCTTGGCCTCCATGGTGATCTTTAGTATCATCTGGAATATAACCTATTCCGTATTTCATCTTTGTAGCGAGATGAGTGATAGGTTCCTTGATTCCTTGGGATTTCGATCCAAGGCAATTATCAGGAGTAAATCCATACTGGCATAACATCCTTCCAGACATAATGGATGGTGTTGAGAACTCCGGGGATTTTATGATGCAACCAGCAGGAATTTTCACCATTGAGTTCATTTCGAAGGAATGATAACTTGGTTCTTCTTTCACTTCGGGTTCGACATACGGTATTGCACTCTCCTTGTAAGTGGTGAAATCTATCTCCCCGTGTACGGTGATCATTTTGCCATTAATGACAAATCTGACCTTCTGATGGAGACTTGAAGGAATGGCGCCAGCCATATGAATCCAAGGTCTTCCGAGTAGCAAGTTGAAAGTTCTTGGAATATCCACTACTTGGAAGTCAATCAGGAAAGGCACATGGCTTATGTTTACCTCGAGCTCGATATCGCCAATAACGTCTTTCTTCATTCCATCAGACGAGCACACTGTTACCTTAGAAGGTTTGATGAGCTCTGCACTAATCCCCAAGCGATGTAGTGTGCTTAGTGGACACAAATTAAGTACGGAACCATTATCGATCAGCACCCGTGACACCTCCTTGCTCCAGCATCTGACGGCAATATATAGGGCTTTATTGTAGGAACGCCCGTCAATTGGGAAATCTTCATCAAAGAAGGCAATTTGATCCTTCAGAAGAATGACGCCGACAAAGTCTTCCAATTGTACTTCATTAATCGTCTCCGGGACGTGCACCTCATTGAGAAGCTTCATAAACACCATTTTGTGGCTTTCTAAAGTATTGAAGAGATCCAACAGAGAAATTTGTGCCGGCATCTTTCTTAGCTGTTCAATTACCTCAATTTCACTCGTCTTCATGATTAAGAGTAACTGTTTAACATCTTCTTCAGTTACTGCTTTCTTTTCATGTTCACTGTCCTTCGGGGCATTGCATCTCCCCGACCTAGTGATGGCATCGACTTCCTTGGAAGAGTAATCCCAAGGTACACACTTAGTGTCAAACTTCTCTTTTGGAGGGAGAGTGATGATCACAGGCTATGTTTCTTCTTCTTCGATCCTCAGCTGATCAATGGGAAGTTGAATAGTAATTGGTGTGATGGAACCTTCCTCCTCCTTATATTTATATACCTCATCAAGCTTGATTAGAAATTGTGTAATCATAGATACCATGCTTCTATTGGCTTCATCAGCATCCATTCCACCCCAACCATCAGGCATGATTATTTCGTTTCTGAATGCCCATGAAGGAGGTGTATATTTGACACGGTAATTGTATTTACCGCTGTTTTGACCCAGATAATCAACAACTTCACCTTGTCTTCATGCTTTTCGAACAAATCGCCTATCACCTCGGCGAGTCTTTTTCTTCTTTTTCTCTTCCTGATCTTCATTCTCCTCGAGATTCAATTGGTTGATCGGGACCCCATCCATGCCACCCCATCCGTCCGGTACAATGTCTTCAGTTTTTACCACCCATGGTGGTGGTGTATAATTGACACGGTAATTATAGTTACCGCTGTCTTGACCGAGTAGGTCTACAGTTTCGCCTTCCCTGGCCGATTCTGGGTGAAACGCTTTTCACCCTGACGGACTTTTTCTTTTTCCTTTTCGTCCTGATCTGTTTCATCTAGCAGCATTTCTTTCTTAGGTAGAGCTTTCTCCTCAGGACTGGTTTCATCGTCCATACCACCCCAGCCATCAGGCATAATTACTTCATTTTTGAATGCCCATGGCAGTGGGGTATATTTCACTTCGAAGTTATATTTTTCGAAGTTTTCTCCCAAGTTGTCTACAATCTCGCCTTTTAGGAGTGCTTCTTGACGAAAGCGAGCATCTCCTAATCGAGAAGCTTTAATCTTGACTTCATATTCATCTTTATCATCAGACTTGATCACTGTTTCCTCATCCTTGATCATGTTTACTGTATTTTGCTCAGGAAGAGGATTATGATGTATATTTGGCTCGAGCTCTTGGAAGTTCAGTATCTTCTTGTCAATGAGCTGTTGAACCTTGTACTTTAAAATGGGACAATTATCCACATAATGTCCCCTTTCTCCCATGTGATAGGCGCAAGTCTTTGACTCATCGTACCAAGAAAATCTCACAGGATTGTCTCTCGGTACTTCTTTGGCCATTAAATGTCTTTCCAGAAGCATTGGTAATAGCTTTGACAGGGGTCGGGGCAACGGTGTATATTGCCTCACGGGCCTTTTATTTGGCTCGAATTGCCTCGGATTTTTGTTTGCCTCGGAAATGATGCTTGGTGAGTACTTGAGCTCGACACCATAGCCACTTCTCGGATGGGTTCTTTGTCTTTTCTCCCGAGGTAAGGCCTTCGTGTTGCTGTTTCTTGAGCCTTCTTTTCTTTCAAACCCCATTCGATTCTCTCACCTATTTTGACCAATATGGTGAAAGTCTGACAGCCTGATACATGAAGCTTGTCATAATACTCAGTTGGCAATGATTTTAGAAAGAGCTCAATGAGCTCGTCTTCACTTATGGCGGGCTTTACTTATGAAGCAACAGCTTTCCATCTCTGAGCATAGGCTCTGAACCCCTCATTCTTCCGTTTCTCGGTTCTGACGAGATCCTCTCTGGTTGGGAGTACTTCAACATTAAACTTGTACTGGCGAAGAAATTCTCCCGCCAAATGATCCCATTCAGTGAAGTCTTCTATGTCGAGGGCTGTATACCATGCAAGGGCTACCCCTCTCAAACTATCTTGAAATGTGCTGATAAGAAGTGGCATGTTGTCTGAATATCTTGTCATTTTACGGAGATAATACTTTAAATGGCTTTTGGGACAACCAGTGCCATCATACTTACTCACGAACTCCGGTTCCTTATAGTTTTCTGGAACAACCACCTTTGCGTACGGTGAGAACTTGTCGAACCTTTGAAGCTCATAGCCTTGACTTGCTAAGCATTTTTCAATTTTGGCCAATCTCTTGGCCTCTTCTTCATCCTTTGTTTTGGATGCCTTCTTGTTTTGATCATCCTCTTCCAAATTCACTACCTCAGGTGTAGTCTTCGGAGGATGTTCTTGAACCGGTTCTTTGTTTCTGATTGGATCTTCAATCGGTGTTTCGGTATCATTTGAAGCTCCCACATTTGGAGTAGTAGGATAATATCCTCAAGATGCGAGAATAAGGGCCTTCATTTTCGCCATCATTGCAACCATTTGGGTCATTTGATTCTCGACTTCAACTAGTCGAGCACGGGTTTCTTCTTCTACCATTCTAAGTTGTAGGCGAGTCCATTGCTAAACAACTTGCTTTGCCAAAAAAAGACTTGATATCAGCATAGTAAAATGATCATGAAACCCTACATTCTTTTAATTGTATGGTTTTGTGGGATCGTCAAGGATAAGAAATTTCATACAAGTCTTAGCCTTGTATAAAATTCTTCATCAATGTCTTTCTCAAGGAATCATACAATTCAATGAATTACAATCCATGGTGATTCCTTTATGTTTTGAAATCATGTTCTGAAATTATCTATGCATGTTTAGAAAATGATCAGTACATCATTGCATATAAAATTTGAAATTGTTTGACATCATGAATTTAAACTCAAATCGGAATCTAAATCATCCAATCCTAGGCTTCTTGCTAGCTAAGATAGCTTCCGCCTTTTGGTATTCTTCCCATTCCTTGGCTCGAGACTCCCATTCTTCCACATCGATCACAACCTCTTCCGGGACGTAGGGTTCCACTCCAGGCATGCTTGGAACAATGTATTCCGGGACATACTCATCCACAGGATCCGGTACCATGCTCAACGGGACATATAGCTTGACATCAATTGGACGCTTATTTTCTATCCATTTAATGTATTCTTTGGAGGCCATGCAAATCTTCATGTCTTCTTCCAAGCTTTTTGGCCACTCGATTATTTGTTCGAGTGGGTTATCCAAAGAAAAGATGATCTTGTGAATTTTGGCTTGATGGACATTCTTCTCATCTTCGGGTATAATTCCACTTGGGATGTCAAAGACGAACTCTTTGGGATTCCATACCGGTGGTACTTGCTGAAGTATCCTAAATTGTCTAATAACCCTTAGAGGGCAATAAGCTGCTCCTCCACTCAAATCAAGCAATGGTACCGCATTTTCCTCTCGGCTCGTGATCTTTGCCTTGCTAATCTTTGGCCAATTGATCTGCCATTGGATTTGATCAGGAGTTAAGGCTCTAATGAAATTGGCCCAATCTAAGAAAGATTGTTTGGGTAGTTTGCTTTTGATACGAATGTATTGTTCAATTGGATTTATCGCCGAACAAATTTCGCGAATGTTCATGAAACGACACCATGGTCGAATGTGTGAGATGAACCATAATGACAAAAGATCAGTAGAAGCTTGAAAGATACCCTTCCCATGATTTTGGTATGTGTTTAAGGAGATGACGGTTTGGGCAAGAAGCATATTAGAGAAGTTCCATTTAAGACATGCTTGTCTTGCGATCACAGCTACTAAAGGGTCTAATCCCGTTCTAGACACGGGGAATAGAATAAAGCCGAAGAAAGATAGAATGAATACCCGGGATGAAGTGTTTCCCATTTCCCTAGGAAGTTTTGAAAATTTGTCCACTAGGAAGGATAATGGAATCTACCCGTGTTTGATTTGATTAATTTTTCGATTTTGAAAATTTTGAGGTTGAGGAATTTGGCTAAAAGGCTCACAGGATTAAGTCCAACGGGTGGCTCTATGACCCTAGGTCTAGAATTAATTCCAATGGCGGCTTGATATTCTTCTAATGTTGGTACCAATTCATGCTGTCCAAGATGGAATGTGGCGGTGGAAGCCTCCCAAAAATGCGGCAAAGCTTGGACTAAACTGACTTAATGTTCGACATGTATAAGTTTGAGAAGATATCCAAGCCTTTCTTAGACATAAGTTTGGTTGTCCTTGGACATGCCTTTCCACCAAGCAACAAGTTCCTTCAGACGAATGGGAATTACTTGAATGTCTAGTTTTCCCATTGAGCCTAATCATGCAAAAAGATTTGTCATTAATCACCATGGATTGCGAATCAATTTTAATGCCTCCATTTCAATCATTTGTCCTTTTGAGGTAAAACGGAGGTAAAATATGTTTGCATGCCTCGAAAGTAATGCAAATGTCATTTTGAGTCCATTCAAACCTTAAAAGAGCATATGTTGAGATTATGGACAAATTCAATGTGTGATGTAAATGCCCATTCTGTCGTACTCCATTTAGACCATAAAGTCCTAAACTATGGTTTACAACTTTGAATACATGGAAATAAACAAATAAGCATTTGACTTACATGGTAAAATATGCTTGCATGCCTCGAAAGTAATGCAAATGTCATTTTGAGTCCGTTCAAACCTTAAAAGAGCATATAGTTGAGATTATGGACAAATTCAATGTGTGATGTAAATGCCCATTCTGTCGTACTCCATTTAGACCATAAAGTCCTAAACTATGGTTTACAACTTTGAATACATGGAAATGAACAAATAAGCATTTGACTTACATGGAAAAATCCACCATGGACCTATACATTTCATCTAAAAATAAAAAAAAAAGGTCAAATGGAGTATGACACCTTAATCATGCATTCTAGAATGAAAGGGCATTTAGATCAAGCATTGAATGTCATTTAGGCATTTATTTGAAAATGTGCCAACTACATGCATAATTGTAAAGGAATGGAATGGAACGATACTTGCTTACCATGATATTTTTGATTGGTTTTAGGTATACCAACCAAAAAGACAAGCGAATGCAACCAGTGATGTTTTGATGCCTAAAAAGGGTAGGATATGCTAAAGGCTCAAGGTCATCATCTTAATGGCGAGGGATTCCATTCCAATGGGCAATCGGCCTAAAGTAATGGATTCCACCTCGGTGATCGGCATTGTATTTAAACGATCCCATGAGCAATCAGCCGATAGTGCCGCCTAAACACATACCTCCTAAAGGTAATCCTAAATGTAGCCGGGGTTGGGCCACGGGTGGTGTGTGCTAATGGTGTAGTGCTAAAGCAATTTAAAGACATGCATAGCAATTAATGACCAAACAACACTTCTAAAATTTATTCAAAACACATTCAATCCCAACATCATCCTGCAAAACAAGGGTTAGCAAAGACAACACCCCCTATAACACCCGCCTGCAAAACCATTTAACACTTTCATTAGCGGGACGTACCTGGGATCCTTGCAAGCACAAAACACAAGCATATCATTCTATCTAGGCCTAAGTCCACTTAGAAAAAGTTCATTTTCCCCAGCGGAGTCGCCAAGCCTGTCGCGCCGCGCTTTTGGGGCTTTCGGGATTTGCGCGCTAAGGAGGTATTTCCGTGTAAGGGTCTCTCCCAGACCATACGTCACGTGATAGTGGAAGGTGATTTCTTATTTAGTCTAAGTTTGTGATTTTGGAGTCGCCACAAGTCATTATTAGTAGGTAGACTAGAAACCTAATCGAGGTACCAGAGAAATATCACGATTCTACGAATCACGGATTCTGAGTACGGGGACTTGGTTACGTTATTGATCCCAAATTGAGATCCCTAACGCTCTTTCGGTACCTAAGAACGATATGATGTCTAACGTGTCATGCGAATTTCCGAGGCTTACCCACTAATTCTATCCGTTCTAATCGCAGGAAAGACCAAACAAGTATTAAATGCACAATCAAAGTCAATCAATCCTAAGTGGTCTCTAAAACGAAAATCATTCAAAACACCCCAAACCCTAATGAAGCCCTGAATTTGGAATTTTTCTAAAAATGCCATTTGGGCACTTCCGAAAATTCAAATTTCACTTTTTATTGTTGGCCACGATGTTTTTGGACCATTATGTGAATTTTCAAAATTTTTGATTTTTTTTCGGAAGATTTTTTAATCGAGAATTGATTTTTTATGATTTTCTGAAAATTTTTACCAATTTTTCTGAAAAAAAAAAGGAATTTTTATGTATTTTCTGAAAATTTTCAATTTTTTTATATAAATTTTGTAATTTTTTATTTTTATGAAATTTTCTAATTTTTTTCTATTTTTTATGAAATTTCTAATTTTTTGTGTGAATTTTTTGTTTTTTTTCTGAATTTTTTATTTTTATTTATTTATTTTTTATTTATTTATTATTATTATTATTTTTTGAATTTTCCCTCCAGGAGGCGAACCGGACCGGCCCGGTTCAACCCGGTTCGGCTTGGCCATACCGGGCGTCACCGGCGCCGGTGCCGATCATCCTCTCTGACGGGCACGGTGCCAAAACGGCACCGTTTTTAACCTTTTTCATTGAGGCATTTTGACAAACAGTTGGTGGGCACAATTTCCAGTTCAATGTTTTCAAGGCCGTGGCTTCGGAACGGAATCCGGCGACCTTCTGGCGACTGTCTCGCCGTTCCGATTGAACCATCATTAAGTTCATATATTCCAGTACTGATCTAGACTAATCAGATGGCCGCCGGACGTTCGACGGCCGGCGAAAAACCGGTCGGAAAATGTCAATTTACCATTATTCCTTACCTAACATTACCAGAAACTCCAAGTTCCTATTTTATTCGCCCTAGCCGTCTACATCGATCGAAATGATTTCTAGAACATCAAACAAGGTAAGAACAGACTGACTTGACAGACCTAGGGCCTCGGCGATGCTCCAGCGAGGGCCTCCGAATTCCGGCGAGATTTTCCAGAAATGGCCGACTCGGTTTATGTGTTTTTTATGCCAAAAAATGCAATCAAACGACACCAAAAGTGATTAGAAATGTATTTAGAACATCAAGGACCTTAGAATCATCAAATAAATTGTAAGATTGGCAATATCAAGCTCAACTTCATTTTATGAGAATCTGGAAAAACCGAGGTGTGAAGGATTTTTACCTGTTCTGTTCGATGATCAAACAACTTCTCCGAGCTGATCCACTATCGTGAAGATGTTCCTCAACTCTCAGGCTTTAAGCTGATGGCCTTAGATCCACCGGAGAGGCTCCTGACACGCCAACCGGGACTCGTTTTTAGGCTATGGCGACCAGTCGTTCACCGGTCGTCTCAGGTGAGGACACTCACCTATGGAGACCACTTCATCGGCGCTTTTTCGGCCGGAAAAAAACGCCGATCACGCAGTCACAGGGAGTGTCAACTCAACCTTTCCCTTGTTTCCTCTCTTTCTCTCTCCTCTCTCTCGGTAAGTTCGTCGAACAGGTTCTCTCTTCAATGTTCAGTTTTTTTTTTCGTTTTTTGTTGATCTATTCCCGCCCAAATTCAGTTAGAACCGACTTGCAATCCGTTGGGATTGATTCCCTGGTGCTAGCTGGATATTTTCCAGCTAGCAAAATCGATTAAAACGTGGTAAATTGATCGGGAATGATCGGTGAAGTCGCGGGCACGAGTTGTTTTTTTCTGGGTGTGCTTTGGCTAAGTCGGGCGAAGAAGGTGAGTAACCCGGGTCGGGTCGGGTTGACCCAGTCGATCCGACAGACCCGGGTTGGTCTAAATTCTCAAATTCGACCCGATTTTGACCTAATTTTCCAAATTTAACCCCAAAATTGAATTCCCCATCATATTCCGAACCCAAATATATAATTTGCCCCAATTTTTATTACAATTGTGTCCAAGATTTTCTCATTTTTATATTCGGGTTAATAGAGTTTTGTTCAATTTGATGTCCTAATAACCTGATTAGGCAAAATTGATGCCAAAATTGAATTACCCACATCTGATTAACCCTAGAAATGATGGTCTCATGGTTCGACAATTTCATATTTGGCACCATTCCCAATTTGAGTTCAAAATTCTTAATTTTCAATTAAATTTTGGGATTTTTGATTTTTATGTCAAATTGTGCAATTGGACTGACCATTATGCAATTCAAGGTCCCAGAATCATTTGTTGTGAAGACACTATGACTTAAAAATGACTAGAAAAAATTTAATTGCATTTTTGGTTCAATTCGGGTTTAATTTTGCCCAATTTTAGGAAAAACATATACCCGATTGAGATTTTTCAAAATTGACAATGTATTCATGAAATTGGATTTAAAATAAGACTAATGACTATTTTTATGGAATTTTATGATTCCATTTGCTATTTTTCTTGATTTTCTCACCTATTTTGACTAAAAGAAATTAAGGAAAAATGCAGAAAAATGCTAAAAAATTATTTTTTGGTTTAGAAATAGGTTTCTAGGCTTGGCCAAGATTCCTAGTCCTAATTTTGAAATTTTTAAAAATATGAAAAAAATGAGCTAAAAATTAAGTGTCAACACGTATATGATGGTCCAAGAGTGGATTTTGCTTGAAGGAATTCGGGACTCAAATTTCAAGTTTGAGGTAAGCCACCTCTCGAGTTTAATGGCTACTCTCAGGATTGAGCTCAAAATGCAAACCAAGATTAAAGCAGTGAAACCTTCGGATCCTGAATTTCAAAAGATTCTGAAAATGGGCGTGGTGAAGAGAAAACCTGACTTTCAAGTATCCAAAGACGAGATCTTGAAGTTTCGTGGACGATTATGCGTGCCCAATAATGGAAGACTTAAGGAGGAAAATTTGACAAAAGCTCATAGTAGTAACTACAGTATTCATCCGGGCAGCACAAAGATATATCAAAATCTGCGTCAGTACTATTGATGGAATGGCATGAAAAGGGATATTGCCAAGCATGTGGCTAAGTGCTTAACATGTCAACAGGTGAAAGCACAGCATTGTAAGCCTGGTGGATTACTGCAATCTCTTGAAATCCCAGAATGGAAATGGGAACATATCATGATGGATTTCGTGATTGGTCTACCGAGGAGTTAAAGAGGTAATGATTCTATCTCGGTTGTAGTGGATAGACTCACAAAGTCTACTCATTTCATTTACGTGCGAAAGGACTTTGCCATGGACAAGTATGCTGAGTTGTATGTAAGGCATATAGTTCATCTTCATGGTGTGCCAGTGACAATCACGTCGGATCGAGACCCCAAATTCACTGCTACTTTTTGGAAGAGTCTTTAAGGCGCCATGGGAACAAAATTGCAGTATAGCACTGCTTTCCATCCACAGACAGATGGCTAATCCGAGAGGACGATTCAGACTTTTGAGGATATGCTGCAAGCCTGTGTTATGGATTTCAAAGGAAGTTAGGAAGAACAGTTACATTTTGTTGAGTCCGCGTACCACAACAGTTATCAGTAAAGTATTAGAATGGCACCTTTTGAAGCGTTGTATGGTGGACCCTGTAAGACTCCTGTTTGTTGGAATGAGGTTGGTGAATGAAATATTACGGGTCCTGAGTTGGTGCAATAGTCGTCGAATGCTATTAAGGTTATCAGGGACAGGCTAAGGACAGCCTAAAGTCGCCAGAAAATTTATGCAGATAGGCGACATAGACCGTTGGAGTTTCAAGTGGGAGATCACGTGTTCCTCAAAGTATCACCAATGCGAGGGACTGCGCGTTTTGGCGAGAAAGGCAAGCTAAGTCCAAGATATGTAGGACTGTTCGAGATGTTGGAGCGAATTGGATTATTGGCGTATCGTTTAGCCCTGCCGTCGAGATTGGCTCAAGTACATGACGTATTCTACGTGTCTATGTTAAGGAAGTATGAGCTGGATGACAGGGTATCGTACATGGAAAGACTAGTAAGAATTGAGGATCAGAAGGAACAAGTACTACGAAACAAGACGATTCCTCTAGTCAAAGTTGTGTGGCAACATCATGGAACCGAGAGAGCCACGTGAGAAAGTGGAAATAATAAGGCATCAATACCCCTTTCTTTTTGAGGAATTGGAAGTAAATTCAAATTTCGGAGACGAAATTTCTATAAGGGAGGAAGAATTATGATATCTTGGAAATTAGACTTATTTTGGTGATATATGAATTGGTGATTTCATTGACGCTCTATTAATTAATTTTTGCCCTGACCTGATCACTTAGGGAATACTAACTAAAGGTGAAAGGCTATCGAGGCATTTGCTTCTAACAGCCGCCCATTAGTTTGAGATGTACTATAGCTGCGATTGATTGATTTTAGCCACGAATTATGATTCAATTTTGAGCGTCGAATGTTCAAGGGTTTCACAACCAATCCATAGGACGTCGCCTCATAATTTTACGAGTTGCCTTTGAAAATTTCAAATTTGAATAAGGATCAAAGAATCAGGAATTTGATGTGAGAAGCGGAAGTGGATCGGGCAAGAGCCTATTGGGCCTCACGCCTAAGGGGGCCAACCAACAAGGCCCGATAAGGATAAGTTGGCCCGTAATCGGTACAAGGGCCAAGGATAAAGTGGTAATTTTGGGGGACAAAGTTGAGAAAATTACAAAAATTGCATTGTGGAACAAGTGTCAATCAAAGAAGAATTTTGGGGGATATTTGTGGGAAAATCATTTGACTTTCTCTCTCCCCTCTCTCTCTCCTCTCACCCCCCCACTTCAGCTGACTCCCCCACCGACTCCCACCAGCCCTCGTCATTTCTTTCTTCTTCTTCTTCGTTCTTTCTTCTTCTCGACTTCTTCTTGTTCCGCCGGTTGCCGGACCAAACCGCACCAAACCAACTGTAACATTCCGATTTTCGACCCATTTTTGAAATTTATAAAACGTGTAATTCGTCAGTGTGCTTATAGTAAAATCTCGCCCGGGAACTAATCACTCTCGGTTATTTTTAAATTAGAGATTTCGCTAGAATCGCACTTGATCGAATTTGGCCGTTATTTAAAGCCTAAACTTTGGTGTTGATTTTCGGGAGTTTCGGGACGAAATAATTTGGACGATGTCGATATTATTGTGGCCAGTGTCGAGATTGTCAGGAATAATGGAAAAATGGGAGTTTTTGACCGGGTGCGAATTTGGACTAGTAGACCTCCCTCGGGGTAATTTGACTTAATTGATTTGGCCTTTGTCCCTTATTATATTCGAGGTTTAATTTGGACCGGTAGATCGTTGTCGGTTTTAATTATGGGCCATTTAATTGCATTATTTATTTAATTGAACATTTAAATTTCTCTCTCTCTCTCTCTTTCTCTCTCCTCTCTCTCCTATGCCCGCGCACGTACTTCCCCCCATTATCACGTCTGTCCTGCTCTCTCTCTCTCTCTCTCTCTCTCTCTTTTCCCTCTCTGGTCGCCGGACGCGCACGTCTCCCCCCTGGCAGACGTCCCCTCGGCCACGCCCATGCAGACCAACCACTCCTCCTGACATTCTCTCTCCTCCTTTTTCCTTTTCCCTTCCTTCCTTCTCTTCTCTTTCTTCTTCCCTTTCTTCTTCTTCGCCCGTCCTCGCTTCGTCCCCTCGTCTCTCGCTTCTTCTCCCCGGCCGCCACGTGCCGCCGCCGCTCGCCCGCCCGGCCGCCGCCGCCAGCCGCCGCCCGCCATCGCCGCCACGACCCCCCTCTCCCTTCCCATCCCACCTGCTTTTCTTCCCCCAACTCTTCCCCGTTTCCGCTCGCCCGCTACCGTCCTACGCCGCCGTTCCGGCCGCCATCGCCCCCACTGGCTCGCCGTCACCATCCTAGCTCCCCCCCCAAGCCGCCGTCGCTCCTACTGCTCCGGCGACGACGCGTCTACCTTTCCCTGTTTTGGCCAAGCCTCGGCCGCCCAGCTTGGCCGCGCACCTCGCCCATCTCTCCATCGCCGTCGCCGTCGCCGCTCATCCTGCACCGGAGCTGTCGCCGTCGCCCTCCTCTTCCTTTTCTTCCCCGTTCGCGCGGCCTGGGTCGCTGCGGAGCCGAGGCCGACCAGATCCGCCGCTCGCCGTCCGTCTAACCTCCGACGCCACTGCTCGCTTTGCCGCCCCCCCAGCTCGCCGTCGCCGCCCGCCCTCGCCCACGCCACGTTCCGCGGAGTACCTTAGTTGCTTGCCGTTTTGCCTCTCGCTCGTCCTCTTTGGCCCACCCGTCGCCCCCATTCCCGTCGCTGTCGCTGTCCGGCCGCCGCCGTCGCTGCCAGCCGTCACCGGAGCCGTTCTGTTCGGTGAGGTCCCCGCCACTCGCCGGCGCCGCCGCTTCTCACCACCGTGAACCCAACCGCTCGCCCTTGCTGCCGCTGAGTCGTCGCCACCGCTGTCCCGACGATCCTCCCCGTGGCCCAGCCCCGTTTTCTTGCTCAAGTCGTGGTAAGCGACTTCCTAATCCCGACTTAGGATGATGGGTAATGCTAGACTTGTTTAGGGGTTCGTGTGTTCGTGTGTGGGCTGAATATAGTGAATATAGTGGCTGTCATGGGCTATTTGGCGTGGTTTTGGTGGCCGTTTAGCGCGATTGGGTGGCTGAGCTATGGGCTGGTTCGGGGCGAGTGGAGGGGCTGAAGTATGGGCTGAATCGCGATGGTTTATGGCTGAATTTTGTGGTTGGATTAGAGGTCGTTAGTGCTGGAATTTATGCCGAGATCGTCGATCGTTCGTGCGTGATTTAATGGTCGTTTGACGGTAGTTCGTGTTGATGATTCGTGATGGGGATAATGCGCCTATTGTGAGTTGAGGCTTAGTGTGATTGTATGAGAGGCCATTGAGGCTAGAATATTAATTTAGTGTGTGATTGTTCCGTGTGGTCCAAATGCTTGAATTGTGTTCATATGTGGTGAATTAATGATTGGTTGTGATCGCTCTATAGTGATCGTAGGTGTTTGTTGAAATGCAACGTGAATTGGTAGAACCATGGCCTTTTTGGCTTGAGCATGGCGAATTATGTTGTGGTCGTTTGGAATGGTTGTGTGATATTTGATTCCGTGAAAGACGTGAAATTGATTGAATTAAGTGGCGTGTGTGTTTGCTTGAAATGCTCGGATTGATCGGAGGGCTGCCAACTTGAGGCGTGGTTACGCGGGTGTGGCGAGAAAGGCAAGAAAAGACCTGAGGCGTGTTTACGCGGGTCATTGGAAAGAAAGTTGGCCCTGAGGCGTGTTTACGCGGGCAGTGAGAATGAGCCTGAGGCGTGTTTACGCGGGCTGTAAGATTGGACCTGAGGCGTGTTTACGCGGGTCGTGTGATTGGGCCTGAGGCGTGTTTACGCGGGCAGTGAGAATGAGCCTGAGGCGTGTTTACGCGAGCTGTGAGAAGGGACTTGAGGCGCGTTGACGCGAGTCGTGGATAGTTGGTTGGACACGTGTGCGTAATGTGAGTGTTTGGATTGGCTGGATGAATATGTGGATGTTTGGTTGAATTAGTTGAATGTACGTGCGGATGTTTCGTTGGGTTGGTTGAGTGCAAGTGTGAATGGCGCTCGAGCGATTGTGTTATATTCTCGGGATATTATTGAATTACCATGATTTGACTAATGTGCAGAGATGGCGTGTGATTTGAGGCAAGGTAAGTATATTATGTGAAATTTGTTATGTGAATAGTTAGATTGCATGTTTGGACTCGTCTGGGTACGCATTGGCCTATGTGGGGTTTAGGGGTCTGCTTATTGAGATTTATCTCATTCCCGTTGTTAAACATTTTCAGGTTTTGAGTGACGAACAGTCGTCACGTGCGGTTCGGAGGCCGGGGGTGGTATTGGACATTGATGCTTCATCCTTGTTTGGATGCCCATTGTTAATAGTGAAGTTAGGTTACCCAATCACCGCCCCCTTTTGATGATCGTGGTTTGAAGTTAGTAGCCAGGGGTTGATGTTGTGTATTGTGAATGCTGTAGGTAATTGCCAAGCTTGTTATGCGTATATTGATTTGTGCAAATACTATCCTTTGGTCATTATTTATTGTCTGGGTTATTTCTATTTCGCTTCCGCTTGCCTTTATCGTTGGTTGTTTCGTTTGGGTCGGCGACGCGTCCTGGGACGTCGCGTTCAATATGGCCATCGAAGGGATGTCGTGAGCCCGTCGGGGTTCGGGGCGTGACACCAACCACCGCCGTGCGTCGCTCTTCCTCGCCGTCGAATCACTGCCATCCTAGCTTCCTTTCTGGTCGAATAGCTCCGTCCCAGCCGAGCTCCAGCCGCCCATCGCCGGTTAGCCCAAGCTGTGCGCAAGTCGCGTCGCCCGCCACCCGTCTCCGCTGCTCGTTCGCCACTGTCCAGGCCGCCAAGCCACCACCACTAGCCGCCGTTCCATGCCCAGAACAACCCCTGAGCTGCCACCGAACAGCCACTAATAACCACTCATCCGTCTCGCCCGTTCGTTGCCGTTCGCCGCTCGCCATGCCCAAGCTGAGGCCACCGTGGACAACCGTCTTGAATGCTTGAGTCTTGTGGTATGGCATTGTTATGAACACGATCCATGTTTGATTAGCTAATTGAAAAGATAAGAATTGGCTTTGAATACTTGAGTGCTGTGTGATCACATGTCGAAGCCGTCTTGTTGTAGATCACTTGACGTTGCCTGATTTATCGGGGTCTTGCTGTAGATCGCTTGACAATACCCGATTTGTCGGATGCTTAGAGATTATCTCGATTGCCGATACTCTGGATGCCGAGTCGCGGCCCGAGGGCGAATTCGATGCTCCTTACGGGATACCATCTTACTATAGATCGTTTGATGTTGTCGTATTGGAATGCCGTCATCTTGTAGATCGTTTGACGTTGCTATGCTCGACGGAGCGGGATGATGCCCGGTCATGCCGAAAGACTGCCATCTTGCTGTAGATTGCTTGATGTGTAATGGTCTAGAGGGGTCGTAATAAATGGAACACGCATATTGCATAGTGCTTGATTATGGGGTGAAAACTGCTAGTCATGGTATGAGACGTGCCCAAGTGGGTTTTACCTTATAATCAAGACACGCGCTATCACGCCCCGAACCCATGAACGCAATAACATCCTACCTTGGTCGTTATAATGCGATGTCCCAGGACTCGTCGCCGACCCAATCGATCTAACTTACAATTAAACGTATGCGGAAGCGAACTTCAATCACCCAACAACATTCGATAAACGGGATAGTAAGGAAAACAATTGATACACAACACAACGAAGCCATTTTTATAATACAACGGTAACCCACGGAAGATGCAATGTACACGCCTAAGCAAGGCGGCTTCCTAACAAGACCACGGACAACAAAAAGGATCGGGTGGTCGGGTTAACTTAGCTTCGCTACCAAAAAGGAGCGATCTAAAAAGATGGGATGTCCTAACCCATCATCAAACCCCGTGATACCCTGGTGGCGTCTCCGGATCCGACTCCATGTCATCCGAATCGGATAATCAGTAATCCGGGTCAGACTCCACTTTATCCGCCACAGACTCCATATCATCCGGACCAGTATCCAGATCGGTAATAGCACTATCCTGAGGTTCAAAATCTATGAGGTTCCAAACCTCATCACCAGGGCCATCATCAGGGGGTCTATCAAAGCCCCTTATCGGGCCAAACCATCTATTGCCCTTCCTAATGAACCAGGCAACGAATTCATGTGGTTGCCACATCTCAAGCCCCTCGTCAACCCAGACAATTGACATATGCTTCTCGTAAACTCTACTCGGTCCCATTGGGATCTCTACTATTATCATGCCCATATCCATGGGCACGCTAAAATGCATCGGAGGGCTACTCATACTCGGGGGTATGAAAATATTTAAATAAACAACAATGAGATAAACTCAGTAAGTTAGGCTGCGAATGACAACCATTCTGTTTCAGAAATCAATTTCTGACCAGAAATTGATTTTTCTATTTCTGTTTCTAGTGAAGTTTCTGAGCAAAAAAACACGTTTAATAATGACACAAAATTTCTGTTCTAGAAATAGAAATTTGTTTGATAATAGCATAAAATTTCTTCCTCTCAAGTGGCCGGTGAGTGGACGACGGGCGGTGGATGGTGGGGGGAGGTGGCGGCGGGAGAAGGGTTGCCGGCGGCAGGAGACGATGGCCGGTGGTTGATGGGCTGCGGCCCACGGTGGCCGGCGGTGGAAGGTGGACGACGGCTGAAGGAGGGCAGCCGAAGGCGGGAGCGGTGGCCCACAGTAGCCTGCGGTGGGAGGTGGGCGGCGGCCGAAGACGGGCGGCGGCAGGAGGAGGGAGGCCGGTGGCGAGAGACGGTGGTCGGCAGTGGGAGGCAGGTGGCAGGTGGCGGGTGGCGGGTGGCGGGTGGCGGGTGGCGGAGGGAGGAGGGCGACCGGCGACGGGAGACGGTGGCCCGGTAGACGGCGGGTGGCGGCCCACGGTGGCCGGCAGGTGGCAGCCCATGATGGCCGGCGGTGGGAAGCGGGCGATGGGAGACGATGGCAGGCAGGGGGATTCGGGCGGCGGTGGGAGGAGGGTGGCCGGCGGCGGAAGACGGTGGATGGCAGGCGGCGGACGGCGATGGAAGGTGGGCGGCGGCGGTCGACGGGTGGCGGCGAACAGCGATCGCCGGTAAGTGGGTGGCGGATGGGCGACCGACTAGTAGCAAGGGCGAGCGATGAGAAGAATTTTAACTTCTCATTTCTGTTCCAGAAATAGAGAAGCAAAAAATTTTAAGTTCTGATTTTTATTCCAAATCTATTTCTGAAACAAATTTTTGTTCCAGAAATAGAAATTAAAATTGCGTTACCAAACGGATTTCTATTCCAAACCTATTTCTAGAACAGAAATAGAGAAATATAATGGTTATCATTCGCAGCCTTAACGACCTAAGCCTCGATTAGGAGGTCAACTCATCTCGGATGCCCTAAACATACAATTCAGTTCGATGCACACAAACATGCCATCACACAATCGTAAATAACCTTACCTTACCTTAGTACATGCTCTGTATGTTATAACATCATGTACCATGATAATTCCATAAGTATATAATGCAGTCAGAATATGCAGCAACTTTCCCATGCACAATGTATCCACACGTGTCCCAATTATAAGGTGAAACCGCTTCGGCCTGTCACATACCTTGCCTCACAATTTCATCCCATAATCAAGCGCAACACCACCATAATCTTTCATGCGTATTCCGATTACTACGGCCACATAGGGCACAGCATAACCCGCGTTATTTGCATCAGGTTGACGGTCTTTCGGCATAACCGGACATCGTCCTACCTCATCGGGCACGACATCGTCTCACCAACCTCAAGATGGCATCCCTTAAAGGGGTTCATTCCGAATCCAATTCACGAACGACTTCGTCGCCTCCGCCCCTGCGACGGTATCCAATTACCAAATTGGGGACACTTGTTAAGGCCACGACCAAATCCTAGGTTGGCGGTCATCCGGTATAATCGAGTACGAAAGGAACCTTTAAGTGATCATGCATACATAACAATCACTCAAGTCCCATTGTTATCTTTCTCAATTAGCCAATGCAGACAAGATCCGTGCTAATATGTTAAAATATTGCAACTTTCACACGTAAAAATGCACTAGAATAATCACACGTGATAACATACATATAATTAAACTATCAAACTTTGCATACTTCCCAATTCAAACATCCACACCCAATTTAGCTCATAAAAATTGACATATAAACCCGACACCTCGGGATTTACTGTTCATATGCCCGTAATTCCATCCTTAAAAATGGCAATACAATTCATTTAGTTATACAAGCCAATTTTTACCGCAATTTCCAACATAGACATCACAATTCAAGCCTAAAACAATCACAATTTATTATTAAACTCTACACAAAAATGTTAATAAAATATTAATATTTAAATTCCGAAAATTAATTCATTTAATAATAAAATATTAATTATAAAATAATCTGATAGCTTATCGCATTTTTTCGATAACTTATCAAGTCCACTTATCACTTATCATGATAACTTATCGACTAATCCCTAATTAATTAGTACTAAACATAATTAATCTAAACTAACTCATCCTATTCAAGTTTAACCTACTAATCAAGGGATTAGCGCAATAACTCACCCGTTAGCGATTCCGATTACACGGACATGATGATGGCAGGGCTACGCGTGGCACGGTTGGAAAATGGCTCGGGTGATGACGGCAGCTGGGTTTCGGCTGAATAGCAGCTATGGGCGGCTGGTTTGCTTCAGCGAGACTCAGACCGGTGGTGGAAATGGCTTGAACGGGTGGCTCATGGTGGCGGGAGGCCACGGCATCACTGCTGGTGGTTCCACAGTAGCAACACAGTAGCAAAGGGGGCTGTTCTACTTGTTCAGCCGAAAGAAGAAGAAAGGAAGGAGAAAAGGGAAGTTGCCGTGGAAGAGAAAGAGGAGAGAGAGTGAGTGAGATGAGAGACTAAGAGAGATATTTCTCTCATTAAAGCCATGTCCTTAAAGTCTTATTCATCATTTCCCCACATAAATGCCAAGCCCAAAGTCTTCATGCATTAAACCCTTTTGTTTCTTGATCATAAATGCTAGAAGGGTAAAATGGTAATTTCACAAGGTATAAAAATACTATATACGTATACAAGCTAAAATTTTGTACGGGCTCATATAAATCAAGTTTGGGCTCAAACAGATAAATAATGGGCTTGAAAATGCTATCGGGCTCAACTTGGACTTGAAAATAGAAAATGGGCTTAGTGGGCCTCATTGGGCCTACTTGGGCTTGTCTTGGGCCCAAATGGCCAAACCACATGGGCTTGAGGCCCAATGTGCCTTTGTCCGGCACACTTCCTCGTGGGCTCTAAATTCTCGGCCCGTTAATCCTTTTTCGAGAATTCTGAGCAAACCGATAAATTGGAGGATTAATGAGGCGACGTCTAATAGTTTAGTCTTGAAATCCTCGAAAGTTCGACACCCAAATTCGGATTCTAATTCATGGTAAAAATCGATCAATCGCAACTTTAGTATGTCTCAAACTAAGGGGCAGCTTTTAGGAGTTACGCGTATTCGACCCGTGGTTGACTTAATATAAACCACATTTAAGTTTTCTCGAACTATGAATGATCTCAGTTGTCATGTAATTGCGAGGGGTCAATCGCTGTTCCGAAGTACACAATTGTTAGGAATTGATTTAGGGTCGTTCGCAATCCATACAATGGTCAAACGGAATCACCCGCGCTTCAATTATATACTATTGGCGAAATATTCTATAAACGTTCCTTGATCAGTTTATGATGGCTCAAAATTATCCCTCATCAATCCTTATGATCGAATTGTCAATCCATGATCGAGTTCTCAGGTCGTGTGTACTTAATTCCCTAATAGCCTTTCCCTATCGGTTAGTCTCTCATGAGTGATCAATTCAGAGCGAGATTTATTAACAGTGCATCGATTAATATCATCAATTCATTACATCTAGAATAGGGTCGAAATTTGAGGATGTCACACGCACGAGTATGGATACATGATGCATGGGAAATCTCGATAAATGTTCCGAGTATGTGTTATGCTTGATGCATTGTTATGACACTTGATAACCTATGTCATGCATGATGTGTGTGCCAAAGCGAGGTAAGGTTGCCTGTGATTGCTTACTAACTTGCTAGTGATCAGTTTATGAGGTGTGACCGCATGGCTAGGAACCCCGAGGCGAGTCGGCCTCCTAAGCAGGGCTTAGGCTATTAGCTTATTGAGATTTTTATCTCATTTGTTGTTGTTAAACCTCTTTCAGGACCTTAGAATGTCGATGCACCCGGTACAGTTCAGGGTACCTCAGGATATAGATACTGTTATTTCCACATATGTGTTCCCCGACAAGCCGTACGTTTTTTAGCACAACTAGACGACAGTTTGGGTAGATGAGGGACTAACTTATTGGGACCCCTATCGATTCCAAGCCTGGTTTGTTAGGGATGGTGAGAATTTATTTGGGCCTCTCAAGGGTTTCGACGGTCCTCCGGAAGAGGGTCCTAGGCACGAGATATGGGACCTTATGGATGTTGACCCGCCTAACGGGTCAATAGAGAATCTCGAGCCCGAGCCCAATCCCGCTCCCAAGTACCCATTGGATTTTGAACCATCGGAGCATGATCCCGACTCGCCTTATGTCGACTCACCGACGCTCTACATGGATAGCCCATGAGTGACCCGCCTGGAAGCTGACTTTTTGACTGACACGCTGTTGATGTAGTAGATTGACCCTTAGCCTGGTATCTTTTTGTAGGCTTATGTGGAAATGCCCAAAGGGGGCTTGTAAGAAAATGTTTCCCAAGGGTTAATCAAGTAAATACTAAAATGGTGTTTTGGTTTGGCTTTTGTGAGCTGTGTTCCTACCTATCCCTGTTTATTGTTGTTGTCTGGGTGTTTATTGTTATAGCTTCCGCATGTGTAATTAAAAGATAAAATGAAGGGTCGGCGATGAGTCCTGGGACGTCACATCTGAACGACCATAGCGGGATGTTGCGCGCTCGTTGGATTCGAGGCGTGACATGCAAAGTGCTAAGGCTATTTGGCATGTAGAATGCCAAACGATGAGTAGCCTATTAGTTGCGCACTTCAAGCTTTCAGCTGACCTTGGATGACAATCGGAGGATGAGAGGGAATTATTTCTCGTGCTCCCAATGTTAGTGCCGTTGTTGTGTTATTATGTATGTTACAGTTTGCACTAGGCTAGATATTTCGCATGTTGTTAGTGTTTTGAGTAGATATATAAGCAATTCTAAAAAGGAAACATTTGAAAGCTGTAAAACGGATTATGAGGTTATTAAAAAGGGAAGCAAATGTTGTTTTGGCATCTGGTAAAAGATGGGCTCCAAGCGGTATACCAAGTGTTGAGTATGTCTTAAATTTTTTATGGGCTTAGGCCAACTTTAGGGCTTGGGGGTAATATAAATATTACTTTTCTCAAGTTATTGTTGACACATGATTTTTAGCTCTTTTTTTTATATTTTCAAAAATATCAAAATTAGTATTAGGAATCTTGGTCAAGCCTAGAAACCTATTTCTAAACCAAAAATGGTTTTTTTAGCATTTTCCTGATTTTTCTTTAATTTCATTTAGTCAAAATGAGTGAGAAAATCAAGAAAAATAGCAGATGGAATCAGAAAATTCCATAAAAATAGTCCTTAGTCTTCTTTTAAATCCAATTTCACTAATGCATCATCAATTTTGGAAAATCTCAATCGGGCATGAGCTTTTCCCAAAATTTGGCAAAATCAAATCCGAATTGAACCAAAAATGCAATTAGATCTTTTCTAGTCATTTTTAAGTCATGATATCTTCACAACAAATGATTTGGGGACCTTGAATTACATAATGGTTAGTCCAATTGAACAATTCAACAAAGAAATCAGAAAACCCCAAAATTCAATTGAAAATTAGGAATTTTAAGCACAAATTGGGAATCGTGTCCAATTCAAAATTGTCGAACCATGAGACCATCATTTCTAGGGTTAATCAGATGTGGGTAATTCAATTTTGGCACCAATTTTGCCTAATCAGGTCATTAAGGTATCGAATTGAACAAAGACCCAATAACCCGAGTACAAAAAGTTAAAAATCTAGGACATGATTTTGTCAAAAATTGGGGAAAATCACATATTTGGGTTTAGAATGTTATGAGAAATTCAATTTTGGGATTTACTTTTGAAAATTCCTTCGAAATCGGGCTTAATTTGAATTTTTAGTGAAAGCCGGACTTACCGGGTCGGCCGGGTCGACCCGACCCGACCCGGGTTAGTCATCCCTTCGCCCTGTTCGCTCATTGCACAATAAACCCAGAAAAAATATTATCAAATCCGTGATTTCGACGACTTCATGTGATCAATTTAGCACGTGTAAATCGATTCGGCCAGCCGGAGAATCTCCAGCTGGCGCCAGAGAATCGTTACAACCGATTCTTAGTCAGTGGTAACGATTTTTGAGCGGGAAAATTGATCAACAAAAGTGAAAAAAAACATGATGAAATGTAAAAGAAGCTGTTCGACGAAATTCCAGAAAGAGAAAAGAGAGAGAAACAGTGAGAAACAGTGTAAAGTTTAGAAAGAGAGAGAGGAGTAGAGATCCCTGGATCGAGTGATCGGCGCCTGCCGATTGAACGGCGTCGGCAAATCGATCATTCAAGGAGATCTCCTTCTCGGGTGACCAACAAAAGTCTGATCGCGAAGCTCTGAAAACCGCGATTGTCTGGAGCATCCAGAGCTCATTCTGCGAATCCAAGACCACCGGGTTGAAGCTCAAATATTAAGGAACGATTCCATAGGCACGGATCAATTCGGCGATTCCTCCTGATCATCGCACGAAGAAGGTAAACATCGCTTATGATCACATTTTTGCAGAATTCCAGAATAATGTTTTGGTTTGTTCGTGCATGTTTCTCTATGATTTTACTATATTAGGTGCCTAAAACGTGTTCTAATCGTGTTTTACTTTGATTGATTGCATTTTTTTATTGGAAAACATGCATAAAATGTCTCGGTTGCCCATTAAACCACCTCGCCGGAGTTCGGGAGTCCTCGTCGGAGTGTCGTCGTGGCCTTAGGCCACTCAAGTTAGTCTTCCTTGATCTTTGCTTGATGTTTTGTTAGTGATTAGAATCGAGTTAGATGGCTAGGGCGTTCTATATTGTAATTTGAAGATTTGGTCAGTTAATATAGAATAGTTGCAAGTTAGGTTTTACCGACCGGCTTTTCGCCGGCCGGCGATCGTCCGGCGGCACTTTGATTAGGCTAGATCAATACTAGAACATATGAACTTGATAGCAGATCAAAAGAAATGGTGAAATAGTCGTTGGAAGGTCGTCGGAGGAAGGCTCAAAGCCACGGCCTCGAGTACTCAAAATAAGAAAATATGCACACTAGGTGCTCGGCGAAATCCTGAAGAGAAAATCGCTAGAAACGGCGCCGTTTTGGCGCTGTTTCTCGCCGAAGAAGACAATCGACTACCGGCGCCGGCAAGGCCCAGTTCGGCCAAACCGAACCGGGTTGAACCGGGCTGGTCCGATTCTTTTTCCGGCGAAAAATTAAAAAAATCTAAAAAAAATTAGACATTTTCGGAAAATTCATAAAAATTTCAAAAAATTAGAAAATTTCATAAAAATTCAAATTTTTTAGAAAATCCATAAAAATTCAGAAAATTCAGAAAACACAAATAAAAAATGTGAAAAAATTCAGAAAATCTAAAAAAATTGTAAAATTCGAAAATTCATAAAATTTTTTTCAGAAAATCATAAAAATCAATTCTTGGTTAATGAAATTCTTAGAAATTTAATTTTCAAAAAAATAAATAAAAAAAATAAAAAATTTCAAAAATTCACAGAATGGTCCAAAAACACTGTGGCCAACCTTGGAAAGTGAAATTTGAATTTTTGAAAGTACCCAAGCGGCATTTTTAGAAAATCTCAAATTCAGGGGTTATAACCCCTAAAAAACCCTAAAACCCTAAAAAGACACAAATCATGAAATGAACAAGCCTTTAGGGCTTCATTAGGGTTTGGATGTTTTGGTTGGATTTCATTTTTAAACACAATTTAGGATTGTTTGGTTTGATTGACCTTGATTGCGCATTTAATTCTTGATTGATTTCCCCACAATTAGAATGGATAAGATTAGTGGATAAGCCTTGGAAACTTGCGTGACACGTTAGACATCGTATCGTTCTTAGGTATCGAAAAGGCGTTAGAGATCTCAATTTGGGATCATTAACGTAACCAAGTCCCCGAATTCAGAATCTCTAGTTCGTAGAATCGTGGTATTTCTCCCATACCCTGATTAGGTTTCTAGTCAACTTACCAATAATGACCAGTGGCGACTCCAAAATCGAAAACTTAGATCAAGTAGGAAATTATCATCCACTGTCACGTGAGGTATGGTCTGGGAGAGACCTTTGCACGGAAATACCTCCTTAGCGCGCAAACCCCGAAAACTCAAAAAAAGACCGGCGCGACAGTTATTAGATTAAGAAGTTGAGACAGAAAGAGTCTTTAGTTTTTGAGTTACCTTTATGTAATCCTCAATATTTTATAGTGGATTTTGCTTCTCCTCTCCCCGTGGTTTTTCCCTTAAGAGTTTTCCACGTAAATTTTGGTGTTCTTTATTCTTCTCCGTTTTAATTTCGTTATTGTTTCCACATCAATCATAATAATTTGGTATCAGAGCCTGAGGGTTTTTCGATCTTCTGGTTATGGCTTCAAGTTCAACAACGAAATTTGATATCGAGAAGTTTGATGGGAGAGGCAGTTTCAACCTATGGATGGTTCGTATGTTGGTTGTTTTTACGCAGCAGGGTTTGAAGAAAACTCTGTTTGGGAAAGGGAAGAAATTGCAAAACACATCAGATGAAACTTGGGAAGAATTAGATGGAAAAGCTCTATCTACTATTTAGTTGTGTCTCACAAATGAAGTTCTGCAGAAGGTACTAGATCAAAAAGCAGATTCAGGTTTATGGATGAAATTGGGGAGTATTTTTTTGATAAAATCCCTCACCAATCGGTTGAGGCTCAAGCAACGACTCTTCACTCTTCATATGGCAGAAGGTGCTTCTCTCAAGTCTCATATTCTGATTTCAATGCTATTATCTCTGAATTAAAAAGTATTGATGTTAAGATCGAAGATGAGGATCAAGCTCTTTTACTGTTAGTTTCACTACCTCCCTCTTATAAGAATTTTAGAAAGACCATAATTGTTTGTAGAGAAACTATTGATCTTGAAGATGTCAAAACTAGTCTTCCAAATAAGCAAAAACTATATACAGAATTGACTTTTGAAGGCAGTAATGATCATGGGGCTGGTTTAGTCACTAGAGGAAGATCTGTTGGGAGAAGCAGTAGTAGCAAGAGCATATCAAAATCGAACCATAGGGATTTGATTTGCAACTATTGTAAGTCTAAGGGGCATATCAAGATAAATTGTGTGAAACTAAAGGCAAAGCAGCAAAGAGAAAATAATCTGAATCAACAAAATCAAAAGAATGGAAATTGACAAAATAATCAGAACTACCAGAATAGACAGAATCAGGGAAATGAAAATCCTGCTCAAGCTGGTGTTACTGAAGAAGAAAACGAAGATTGGTTATTGGTTGCAGATGATAAAGATAAATTTAGTAAGAGCTGGATTCTTGATTTAGGCTGTTCATACCACATATGTCCTAATCGTGATTGGTTCTCCACATATAAGGAATATGATGGTGGAGTTATTCTAATGGGAAATAATGCTAAATGCAAAGCAGTTGGGATTGGGACTGCCAATATTAAGATAAATGATGGCATGATCAGAACCTTGGAGAATGTCAGACATGTTCCTGATTTGAAGAAGAACCTTATCTCTTTGGATACACTTGATGCTAATGGTTGTAAATTTACAACTAAAGGGGGAGTTATGAAAATTATGAGAGGTTCACTTCTGTTGATGAAAGGTCTAAAAATTGAAACTTTGTATCAACTGCAAGGTATTACAGTTACTGGTTAAGCTGCAGTTTCATCCTCTATGGCAGAATCAGATAACACTAAATTGTAGCATATGAGACTAGGCCATATGAGTATTAGAGGGATGGAAGAGCTGAGTAAGAGAGATCTTTTGTGTGGTCAAAAAATTGGAAAACTAGATTTTTGTGAGCATTGTGTTTTTGGAAAACAGAAAAGGGTCAGTTTTAAGACAAGAATTCACACAACAAAGGGCACTTTGGATTATATTCTCTCTGATCTTTAGGGGCCTGTGAAAGTTCCTTCGAAAGGTCTTGGCTCGAGGTATTTACTTATTGTCATTGATGATTTTTCAAGGAAAGTTTGAGTCAATTTTCTAAAGCAAAAGAGTGATGTTTTTGTTACATTTAAGCAATGGAAAACATTGATTGAGAAGCAGACTAGTAAGAAGATCAAGAGACGAAGAACAGATAATGGGCTAGAATTTTGTGAAGGTGAGTTTAATAAGTTCTGCAAAAACGAAGGCATTGTAAGACATCATACTATAGTGAATACACCACAGTAGAATGGTACTGCAGAATGCATGAATAGAACCTTATTAGAAAGGACTAGGCGCATGCTGTCTAACACTGGTTTAGGCAAGGAGTTTTGAACTGAGGCAGTTAATACAGCTACTTGGTTGATGTGACATTCCGAATTTCGACCCATTTTTGGGATTTATAAAGCGTGTATTTCGTCAGTGTGCTTATAATAAAATCTCGCTCGGAACTGATCACTCTTGGGTTATTTTTAAATTAGAGATTTCGCTAGAATCGCACTCGATCAAATTTGGCCGTTATTTAGAGACCGAACTTTAGTGTCGAATTTCTCGGAGTTTCGTGATGAATTTAATTGGACGGTGTTGATATTACTGTGGCCAACGTCGATATTGTCCGGGATTGGTGAAAAGTGAAATTTGGACCAGGTGCGAATTTTGACTAGTAGACCTCCTTGTTAGTGTGTTTTAGTTAGTGTTTTTGGCCTTTTCCTAATTTATAAATTAGGGTTCTTCGTGGACCGTCAGATCGACTCCGAGTTTAAATGTGGGCCGTTAGATCACACTCGATTAGTTGACTTTCTCCCCCTCTCTCTCTCTCTCTCTCTCCTCTCTCTCTGCTCCCCCACGTCGCCGCTGCCCCCACGTTGTTGACTCTTCTTTTCCCACTGCTGACCCCATACTGTTTCTACTGACTGCTGCCGTTTCTGCTTCTGCCTTACCACTGCTGACCCCGCGTTGCTACTGCTGCTGCTATTGACTTCCCCATACGGTGGCTGACATCACCCATTCCCCGTGATGAACTTCACGTGTTGCTGCTTCTACCCCTTTGCTGTTGCTACTGCTTCTTCTTCACTTCTGCTTCTTCGTGCGTCTGGTTCTTCTTCATTCTGCTCCCTTTGACTTCTTCTTGTCCAGCCGGCTGCCAGACCCAAACCACGCCGGAACCAGCCACGCCGAGCAACACTGCACCCTGCCACCGCACCACCGCCATCCTAGCTTCATCCCTGGCCGAGCCGCACCGCCCTTGCTGCCCCAAAGTTTTCCGTCGCCGGCTGTTTTCTAGCTGAGTTTCCAGCTTCGTCGCTTGCCGGTTCAGCCGCCGTTCACCTCACACCACCGCCATTCTCTCCCATTCTCCCGCTCATCTCTCTCTCACTTGCTCACTCGCCATCACCAGCACCACTCCCGACCACCTGAGCTGCTGTCCGTCGTCCGCCCTTGCCGCTGCATCGCCGGTGTAGCCACTGCCGTGCCAAGGCTCTTGTTTGCTCCCTTGCTAGGGTGTCTTGCTTAGGCTCTCTTGTAAGTGGCTTCCTAACCCTTGACTAGGCTAAAGGGTGACTAATGGACATGTTAAGGATGGTTTAAGGGCTGTGGATAGTTGGTTTAGTGGCTGGTTGTGCTTGGTTTGCTTTGTGGTGCTTGTTGGTTGATTCCCGGTAAGGTTGCTGCTGCATCGCTGAATTTTGCTATTTTTACTGTAACATGTGTGGGCCGAATTTGAGGAAGTGTTCTTCATGAAAGTTGTTCATAACATCTTCATGTTTGACATATATTAAATCTTGAATTTTTGGAGATCATTTAGGGCCATTCATAAGTCCATTTTTGGACCAAATTCAGTCTGCCGGATTTACTGTTCACCCGACATTCTTGCCTTTCCGATTTTTATAAATTTTTCCAGACCTATTTTCGAAATACTTCCGTCATAAAACTTGTTGGGGACATTTGTGGTTATAACATATAACAATTTCAAAGCTTTCTAAGGAGATTTGGTTACTGCTTGAAATGCATTTTGAAAACCGGATGGCCAGTCCGAATGAAATGTTTTATGTCCGAATTTGGATGACAAAAAGAGATGGTTCTAGGCAGAACTGGGTTTTGTGTTCTTCATAAAAAATGTTCATCAAGATGTCTTATAAGACATATCCGAAATTCATAATTTTTGGAGTTGAATTACTATTTATTTTAAAAGGGATCCCAGAACTGTGCGCTGGCCCAGTATTGCTCCGAATCTATGTATTCGGTTTTCCCTTGTTTCTTGTGGCTGAGTTATGGTGCTTGGTGGCTGAGTTGAATGTTGAGATGTATGGATTTATGCCATTGAGTGTATAACTTGAATTGTGGATTGAAAGGTGTTGGAATGATTGGGTGATATGGTTGAGCTACATTGCTGCCCTTATGAATGGATTAGTTGGGCTGAGTTGTTGATTTGGAATTGAGCATGTTTGTGTGTGATTATGGCATGTGGATGTTATGTGAAGGGAATGAGATATGTATCGCATATGATCGATAATCCTTGAGGCGTGTTGACGCGGGGAAAGGCATGAAATTGAATGAGGATGTACGTTTGGTTCTATAAACCCTGAGGCGTGTTGGCGCGGGGAAAGGCATGAAATTGAATGAGGTTTGATCCTATAATCCTTGAGGTGTGTTTACGCGAGGAATTGGATTTGTCTTGAGGCGTGTTACGCGAGACAATGCCCTGATAAACCGGAGGACCGCCGACTTGATGCGTCTTTACGCAAGTCATGCCGTGGACTTGATGCGTGTTACGCGAGTCGTACGATGAGGTGGACCCGAGGCGTGTTACGCAGGTCGGTATTGATCGAAGTGGACACATGTGTGTGTCGAAAGTTGAAAGATGTGAGCATGTGTAGAGTTTGAGATTGGAATAGGTTGGAATGTTATTATGAATGCATGTGTAGGAAATTAGTTGTATCTTGGAGTGCATGTGCAATGAGAAGTTGGTTATGTTATTGCGATCCAACTAATGTGCAGGGTTATATATGCATCGAAGTAAGGCTAGAGAGTGCCTTTGAATGTTATTGCATGTGATTGAATGTGTTAGGTGTTATTCTATTTGTCTGGAGGTACGCTTTAACCTATGTGGGGTTTAGAGTGCTTGCTTATTGAGACTCGTTCTCATGGTTATTATATAACCATTTCAGACCCCCGACCCCAATCATGAATGGTCCATCACAGCGTTTTGGGATCCCGAGGAAGAGCCGATGAAGCAAGACCCCGAAGAGGAGCCCATGGAGTTGGTGGACCCTTTTGTATAGCTAGGCTAGCCTACCCGACCACTTGTCCCTTTTTGATGATGGTGGTTTTAACCCTATTGGCCTTTTGTATGTAAGGTTGAATTTTGTAAGTACGTGCCATTGAACGAAGTATATGGTTAATTTGTTCAAGTGTTCTCCTTCTATCCTTGGTCTTCAAGACTTGTCCGGGTGTTATAATTGCTTCAGCGTGCGCTTTATGTTTTAATGTTCGTTTGGGTAGGCGACGAGTCCTGAAACGTCGCATTCGAAATACGACCACAGAGGGATGTTGCGGGCTCGGTGGGGTCTGGGGCGTGACAGTTGATAAATCGTTCTCCTTGCACATCTATTGAGTGCAAGACACCTGAGGAGATATGGTCAGGTAAACCTGCTGATTATTCTTCCTTCGAGTATATAGATGTCCAACATATGCATATGTTAGTGAAGGCAAACTAGAGTCTAGAGTAAAAAAATGCATCTTTCTTGGTTATGCTTTTGGTGTAAAGAGTTATAGACTTTGGTGTGCTAATTCATCTAAGATTATCATTAGCAGAGACGTTGCTTTTGATGAGTCTGTTATGCTTCATCCTAGCAAGGAGTCATCTATTCCTTGTCAAGAAAATCTAGAAAGTGCTGCAGAGAAGATGGAGCTTGAAGTAATTTTTTCTCAATTAGTTCAATCGTCTACTGATAATATTGTGATTGAAGAACCTGAGGAAGAACCATATTCTATTGCTAGAGATAGACCAAAGAGGATGACAAAGCCTCTAGAAAAATATGGGTTATCAGATTTTGTTGCTTATGCTCTTTTAGTTGCAGAGTCAATTGAATATAGTGAGCCTAAAACCTACAAAGAAGCTATATGTTCAAAAAATTCAACAAAGTCGTTAGTTGCTATGAATGAGGAGATGGAATCTCTTAAAAAGAATCAAATGTGGGAGCTTGTCAAGCCACCAAAAGGAAAGAAAATTGTGGGTTGCAAGTGGGTTTTCAAAAGAAAGAAAGGTATTCCTAGAGTTGAAGACATTAGGTTCAAAGCTCATCTAGTTGCTAAAGGCTATATAGTTAGATTGAGGGAGTTGATTTTAATGATGTGTTTTCATCTCTCATTAAATACAGCTCCATTCGGGTTTTTCTTGCGTTAGTTGTTATGCATGATTTAGAGCTGGAACAACTCGATGTAACAACAGCTTTCTTGAATGGTGAAATTAAGGAGAAAATCTATATGGGTCAACCAGAGGGTTTTCAATTTGAAAGTGAGGAAGGCCATGTTTGTCTATTGAAAAAGTCTATATATGGCTTAAAGCAATAACCTAGACAGTAGTATAAAAGGTTTGATTTGTTTATGGTGCAACTTGGCTATTGTAGGAGCAAATTTGATAGTTGCATATATCTATGCAAACTTCCAAGTGGCTCTTTCGTTTATTTGTTATAATATGTCAATGACATGTTGATTGCAGCGAAAGATAAATATGATATACAGAATTTGAAGACACAATTAAGTGCTGAATTTGATTTGAAGGATTTAGGTGTAGCAAAGAAAATCCTTGGCATGGAAATTCGGCGAGATCGAAAAAGGGGAAAACTGTATCTTTTCCAGAAAAGTTACATTGAGAAGGTGTTAGATCGTTTTGGCATGAAAGATGCCAAACCAGTAAGTACTCCTCTTGCTGCTTATTTTAGATTATCAGCTAATTTATGTCCACAAACAGATGAGGATATAAAATATATGTCACGTGTTCCATACTCTAGCGCAGTTGGCAGCCTTACGTATGCCATGGTTTGTACTTGACGCGATATTTCACATGCTGTTAGCGTGGTAAGTAGATATTTATCATGCTCAGGAAAAGCTCATTAGCAAGCTGTGAAGTGGATTTTGAGATATTTGAAGCGTACTTCTGATTTTGGTTTAGAGTTTGGGAAAACTAGTGACACTCTTACAAGATATGTTGATTATGATTATGCTAGTGATCTTGATAAAAGGAGGTCTTTGACTCGATACATCTTTACCATTGGAGGTTGTGCAGTCAGTTGGAAAGCTACTTTATAGCATACGGTTGCTTTGTCCATACAGAGGCAGAGTATATGGCCATTACAGAGGTTGTTAAAGAAGCTATATGGTTAAGAGGCTTATTTGGAGAGCTCAGTGTGGATCATGGTATGACTATTATCCATTGTGATAATTAGAGTGCTATACATCTTACTAAAGATAAGATGTATCATGAGAAGACAAAGTACATTGATGTGCGGTATCACTTTATTCAAGACATTCTTGTTAATGGCTATATCAAGGTCTTGAAGATTGGTACAGAAAATAATCCAATTGATATGTTGATAAAGCCCTTGCCTATTGCTAAATTCAAGCATTGCTTGGATTTGGTTAATGTCTGCTGCAACTGAGTTTTTACTCTAGTGGGAGGAGAAGATTATTTATTGCTGATCTAGAATTTAAGCCAAGGTGGAGATTTGTTAAGTATGTCTTAAATTCTTTATGAACTTAGGCCAACTTTAGGGTTTGGGGGCTATATAAATATTACTTTTCTCAAGTTATTAGGTTAAGAAGTTGAGACAGAAAGAGTCCTTAGTTTTTGAACCACCTTTTTATAATCCTCAATATTCTATAATAGATTTTGCTTCTCCTCTCCCTATGGTTTTTCTCTTAAAGGTTTTCCACGTAAATTTTGGTGTTCTTTATTCTTCTCAGTTTTAATTTCGTTATTGTTTCCGCATCAGTCATAACACCAAGTTATGTGGATTCAGATTTTGTTGATGACTTGCATGGCCGGAGGTCCTTAATTGGTAATGTGTTCAGTTTTGGAAGCTGTGTTGTGAGTTGAAAAGCGCATAGTCGATAGTTGCTTTCTTGGCAATTGAAGTAAAGTATATAAAGTCTAGCGAAGAAACACATTGATGATAGATACCATTTTATACGTGATATGTGTCATAGGGAACCACATCCATTTGAGAAAGTACATAAGGCAAATAATCTGGTAAACATGTTAATGAAGCCTATCCAGTTGACCAAGTTCCGTTGTTGTTCAGTCTTGGTCAGCATCTACAATTGGGGAGAAGCCTAGATGGGCTTGGGAGACACGACAATCGATGAGGATGAAGCTGGACTTCTCCCCTAGATGGAGATTTGTAGATTATAACTCGAAGTAATCCCGATTGATTTGAAATACGACCCAAATTGAATTGCATGGAAATTTGGGCCAGGAAAGTCCATATTGGGCTCTTGCCAACTGGATTGTGGGTGACGCAAAAAGGGCAATTAATTTCTCACAAGAATTCTTTTCCTTATTGAAGACAAAGTCTATATTGACGTTGGAGAATGGCTTGTAGTTTTTCCCATATAAATATTCTGTTGTTAAGCTTGGTCTTATGTGCAAAGTGAGTATACTTAATATTTGGGCAAACTTGCGAGATGCATCAAGAGCGGTCATCCATTAGAATTGAGAGCGTGAGAAAACTCATTTATTGTGATGGATTCTTGCAGGTTTAGGTTTAACATAGGATTGGGAAAACGTTTATGAGTGAGTTTGATTATTGTAATCTCATCTTTACCAATTATAATGGAACCATCTCGTCGATCACTTCCTACAAAGTAAGCACAACGCTGAACCCCATAAATCGGTCGTGTTCAAATTTTAATTCTGCATCTCATCTCACTCAAATCATTTTGTTTGTTCACGTATCCATGTTAGTCACAACACCAAGTTCATTATTGTGATTCGTATGCATTTTCTGAGGAGCATTTTTAATTGTACTAAAAAAAATTAAAGGATTTGTTTATAACATTCGTATGGCAAATTACAAATAGGAATTTCAGTAAGTAAATAAATCGACTATCGACAAGATTCTACCCCATCAAGTTGACGAGTAATTACCGTCCACCACCCGTGAAATCTGAAATCCGAAGTTATAATAACTTTTTAAAGATACTAAATACTATTTACTATTGAAGTCTAGGAAATTGAGGACATGGGTCGCACAAACATAGGTACAATTAAATTGTCCGGAAGGCAGGGTAGATAAGTACAAATTATGGAATAATTTTACTGTTTGGTCGGCACCTCGAATTTTGATGTGTCAACAAACATCGTCAATGGGTAAATTTTTTTTTTCCATGTTTAGCGATAATCCTTCTTATTTCCACGAATAATAGTGAAGTCTTTGCAAATTCAAAGAAGAAAAAAAGTTGTCAACTAGGAATGTACGTTTTTTTCACTCTACCTTTATTCAGCGAGTATTGTATATGTCTATTTTACTTTGGGTGAAAAGTAGTTAACGAGTATTTGTCGGATTTTTTAGGGTTTGGTAGCCACCTTGAATTTTGATGTGTCAACGAACATCGTCAGTTGAGGCGATTATACGACTTCTCAACCCGAATTGAGATTTTCTCTCCTAATTTGATCTGGGAGTATTTTATTGTTTTCTTCTAGTTTTTTGTTTTTGCTTTATTCGCTTTGACCCTCTTCTCTGCTTGCTGGGCATATCTTCCGCTTCAATCGTTAAGAATCAACCGGCTACTTCAGATCCTCTAGATCAACAAGTCAGTCAAAATTGAGGAGGAATATAGTGAGTTCATGTGGCACTGGAGGTGGTTATACGACTTCTCCGAGTTTTGGAAGCTCTCATCTCCCGATTTAAATCTAGATTTGAGAACTCTTCTCTTCCGATCTAGAGTTAGATATGAGAGTTCTTTAGAGGTATTTCCCTGCTTGTTCAACTTCTCTTGATCTAAATCTAGATTTGGGAACCTATTCAATTTGTTTTTTGTGTCTCTGTATCGCGATGGTGACATTGAACCTAGGTGTGCACAGCCGGCAAGCCATAGCTATTGAAGAAGGAGAATACGGTGTGTGCTCATACGAGATTCAATTCAGCCGTAGTTCGTTCTATTTGAATGTTGAGACATGTATGTTCTTGTAAGATGAGAGCATGCTTAAACTTTTCTATTGTTCTACTTTACTGTTTGGGATTTGCTTTGTTTTTTAACTTCTCATATATCATCTCGAGATCTTGATATATGAATGAAATATTTACTTTTGACCAAAAAAAAAAATCAAACATTAGTAATGGGTCAATATTCCATGTTTTAGGGATAATCCTTTTTATTTCCATGAATGATACACTACAAAAAAACACCGGATTAGCGACGAAATTTGCGACGGAAAATTTGGAAAAATCCGTCGCAAATCGAATTTGCGACGAATTTTGCAACGGAAAAAATTGCGTCGCTACTAGGTCGTCGCAAATTTTTGCGACGGAAAATTTAAAAGTTCGTCGCAAAATTGCGACGAACATAAATTCGTCGCAAAATTCGTCGCAAATTAGCCACGAATACAATCCGTCGCAAAATTCGTCGCAAATTTGCGACGAACTCTATCCGTCGCAAAATTCGTCGCAAATTCGTCGCAAAAATTTGTCGCAAATTTCGTCGCAAATTTCGTCGCAAAATTCGTCGCAAATTTCGTCGCAAATTTCGTTGCAAAACTGGTCGCAAAATTCGTCGCAAATTTCGTCGCAAAATCGTCGCAAATTTCGTCGTAAAATTAGCGACAAATACAATCCATCGCAAAATTCGTCGCAAATATTTCGTCGCAAATTTGCGACGAACCGTCGCAAAATTCGTCGCAAATTACATCGCAAATTTCGTCGTAATTTCGTCGCAAAATTCGTCGCAAAAATTCGTTGAAAAATGTACTCGTTGCAAATTAGCGACGAACTGTAATGATCGCAAAATTCGGCTTAAAATATTCGTCGCTATGTTTACATCATTTCGGCCAGAAATTCTTGTCCATATCAAACAAAGGAGACAATGACATATAATTGAAACAGAAAAATGAACAAACCATAAATTCTGACAAACAAGCCACAATGACATATAATTGAAACAAATAACTGAAGGAAAGTTACAGAGTCTGACATGATGCTATTGGATATTCAATCTTACAATACATTCAAAACATGAACTAAGAGACATGACAACCATAGAAGACGCAGAAAAACCATACACAAGAAGACGCAGCTTTGGTACGATGGCAGGACACCAAAAGTAGTCACTTTTGTCGAGACCTGAGGAAATGTCGATACATAAATCAGTCAAGAATATAAAAGAAGCGTTTATGTATGGATGTGGAACTAGGTGTAAAATAATAAGAGGGTTAACAAAAATACGTTTCAGGACGAACATAAATGTTCTTACTTATGAATATGAGTGAAATTATGAAAAATCAAGATTATGAAGCAAGCTTACCCCCGATTTTGAGAATTTTAACTAGAAAGACCGGAGAAAATCATCATCATCATCATCATCAGCATTCTCGGCATCAATGTGTTGGTCATCATTGTGCCCATCACCTACTGGATTGGCTGGAGGTACAGGAGGATCGTCGTAGCGATTGAGGTTAAGGTGTTGCATAACGAGTCTCATTTGTTGTTCTAAGTTATTTATTTGTTCGTCCTTCTGAACAAGTAAATTATTCAGACGATGCACTTCTTGGGTCAATTGCTCGTCTTGTGGTGGCTTCCTTCGACCAGTCGCAGTGGATGATGAACTTCCAGGATTATTCGGCATGTACATCCTTGACAACGATCCCATCCCAAATATTTTCCCTTTTTTCACCCCACCCGTTGCCTCCATCCATAATGCCATATTATCAACTAGTGGCCCAGACTCAGGACAATCATCACTACCACTAGCACTGCTCATTAAAAGTTCATCATATTTTTCCTACATTAACAATGTAGATGAAAATAAAATCACTATATATATATACATATATCTACCATAAATATTGAAAGCATTCACGGTTTTCATTATAGTTTACATATAAGCCAAAGTATAACCTTACATACCTTAACAGCTTTTGCTTGATCGCCAGTCCATGTCTTATCTTTCTTTTGAAATGTGCGTTCAAATGTAGCTGCAAATGTGGGTTCCATCCCCAATTCTTGTGCCTACAAAATGTAAACATGAGTAATTGAATTAAATTAACTTATAACTCATTTAACAGACTTACCAGTCGTTTGCGATGCTCCGCAATGTTGATAGAACCCCCAGCATATGTGGCTGACCCATCACTAAAGCTAGAAAATCGATTTTTCTTATTCTGCTCACAGAGTTGCCGACTCTGTTCAGATGCCCAAAATCTGTTAATTGCCGCCCAATTGTCAGCTGTAAAGAAAGACGGCTTCACTTGCTTGATCTTCGCTCTATTCATGACATTTCGCATAAAATCACTGTTTTTCTTATCGAAAATTCTTCTCATTTCATTGTCTTCCGCTTCCTCCCACTTGAACTTCCGCTGCAATGAATAAAAACACAAATTGAAAGTTATTATGATGATCACATATCCATAACCATGCACCAGACAAATATAGACAGATTTTGTAAAGTTCATGTCGGGGAAAATATCTGGTCGTTTAGGTATCGAAAACTACAAAGTTGTTCTGGTCCCTTTACATCATTCTTGACCATCAATATACTACACCAAACTTAATTGGTGAGAAAATAAAATATGTAAAACTTACCTTGAACTCATTCCACCACATTTCTTTCACTTCTTGTGGAACACTTCTGTAATTAATATACTCTCCCATCCAAAAGTTTCTTACTATTTTGTTCAATTCCCTCACAACAGACGGAGCATCCGTGAATCTGCAATCATACGGATATTGTGCAACATCGACAATTCAGTTGACATCAATATCTAAAGCCCTAAATATTACATATACTAAAATAAAAATGAAGTACTTACGAATCTCCAAATGGGCATATGAAGAATCGGTTATCTTCTTGACCTGTGTTTCCGTCAATATTCAATTGTTCCGCCGAATAATGGGGTGGAACGGAAGGAGAGGGAGCTAAAGGAGATTGAACTGGAGGAGATTCAGTTCGCATGTGGCCAAGTCCCGTAACATGTTGTTGAGTATTAAAGGAAGGGCCAACGTGTCCATATTGTGATGGACCATATTGTGGTTGAGGGTTAGATAACGGGACAGGGGAAGAGGAAAGGGCCGGGGACGTGGACGAGGAAGATGCTTGTCTTCTAGACAAATGACCTCCACGTTTATACTGACAAGTAGGAAGGTTATGCGAATATGTAAAGAACTATTGACACGTATTACGGACACATAATGATGTACATGACGAAGCTTACCATTTTGATGGAAAGACTGAGAAAATGTTTCCTTGAAATGAGCCAATGTCGAGTGCTTATGACGTGCAATTTCCTACGAACAAATATACTATGAATCCCATTCATTTGATATTAAACATCAATATATGAGCACGATATGGGTGGCCACATATATCAAACATCACTATATGAATCGCATTCATTTTGATTAAATTTTTTTTGACCACGTACAAAAATTTAAATTTGACTGAAAGTGGGTGGCCACAGGTATTCTAAGTCATTCTGTAAAGTTTTGTAAGAGAAAAATTATTATTATTGTTAAATTTTTTTTGGGACCTAAAAAAATAAATTTCACTAAAATTTGGTGGTCACCGATATTCTAAGACATTCTGTAAAGTTTTGAAATTTAAAAATTTGTAGAATTTTTAAAATATTATTTTTTAATATAAAATTTTTCCTGTGAAATAAAAAAAAATTTCCATACTAAAATTGGGTGGCCACAGGTAGTATAAGCTATTAGGTAAAGTTTCCAAAATTTTTGTCCTTCTTTATTTTAAATATTTTTAGGGCACGTTAAAAAAATTAAATATAACTAAAAGTGGGTGGCCATAGGTATTATAAGCCATTCCGTGAAGTTTTGAAATTTTTTAAATTCTAATTTTTTTTGGCCACCTAAAAAAATTTAAATTTCACTGCAAGTTGATGGCCACATGTTTTCTAGGCAATTCTATGCAATTTTGAAATTTTATATTTTTTTAATTTTTTTTCACCCAAAAAAAATAAAAATTTCCCTCACAATGGGTGACCACATTTATTTTAAGCCATTTTATAAGGTTATGAAAGTTTTTAATATTTTAATATTTTTTGTCCTGGAACGTTAGAAACTCAAAATTTCACTCAAAATGGGTGGTCACTATTAATTTTTGCTATTTTGTGATATTATGAAATTTTAGTTTTTTAAAAATTTTAAAAAACTTTTACGGTCGAATTTCATATTTGTTGTCAACATATACCGTTTTTTTAATTTTCTGTAATTTTACATGATTTTTTTATACAATTGTTCAATTTTCAAGCATTTTCTATGAAAACGCTTAATCAATCACCTTATCATCATTTAATGCTTAATCATCCACATAATAGACAAATTAACTAGTCGACCATCGATCAAAGCCACATGCAATCCTGAAATCGACCCGTAACTTAGCCAACGAAAAGTGATCATAAAGAATCCCTAAACAAGTCCGACTAATTACCTAATTATACTAACTAGGGTTTAGGGAGTTGCTTACTTGGTTCAAGGACAACAAAAACCGGCCGATCGAACAGTTGCAGTCCCTACGTGGGCGTGGGCCCAAATGGTGACTAGTCAGCCAGGTGATCGGCCACGACCGGGCAAACGACGGCGGAACTCGGCTGTGACGGCGTCGGGCGGCGGGTCGGCGGCGACGGCATCGGGAGGCGGCGACGGCATCGGCCGACGACTAGGAGGCGGGTGGCCGGGCGGCGACGAGGCGGCGCCGTGCGGCCGGGCGGGCGGCGACGGTGACGACGGCGGCCGGCCGGCGGCGGCGGTGGCACAATGCTCCTGGCCCGAGGCGGCAACGGGCGGGGCTGTTCCCGGGAGAGCCTCGGCCGGCGATGGTGGCGGCGGCTGCGGGCGAAGCGTGGACGGCTCTGGCGGGCGGGCGAGGCGGCGAGGCAGGCGGCAACGGTGTCGGTCTGGCTGGTCGGCGGCGGCGAGCTTCGGGCCCACCGCTCGAACGCGGCGAGGGCGGTGAGGCGGGCCGGGCGGCGGCGCGACCCGGCGGGTGACGGGCGGGGGCTGCGGGGCGGGCGGCCCACGACCGTCGACCCGGCGGGGATCTGCGGGGGCAGGCTGCGAGGTGGGCGGCGACGGCGACGGCGGCGGGCTGCGACAGCGAGGGTGCGGCCGGCGAGGTGGGCGGGCGACGTGCGGGGGGCTGCGGGGCGGCGGCCGCCCGCGAACGCCGACGGGCGAGGGGCTTGCGGGCGACCGGCGACGGGCGGGGAGCTGCGGGGCGGCTGCGAGGTTGGGCGGCGACGGCGACGGTTGCGACGGCGACGGCGGCGGGGGAGCAGCGCAGATCGGGCTTGGGCAGCGTCGGGGATGGGGGTAATAATATCGCAATTTCCGACGGAAATTGGAGTTCCGTCGCAAATTTGCGACGGACACTTTAAGTTCCGTCGCAAATTTGTGACGGAACTCGTCCTTCCGTCGCAAATTTGCGACGGACTTTGAATGTCCGTCGCAAATTTTCCACCGACAAAAAATTTCCGATGGAAAAAAAAATCCGTCGCAAGCAACGTAAAAAAAAATCCGTTCGCAAATTTCGAACCGCAAAATTTCTCTCGCAAAATTTGCGATGGATCAGTATAGTCCGTCGCAAATTTACAACGGATCAGTATGGTCCGTCGCAAAATTTGCGACGGATAGGTTGAGTTCCGTCGCAAAATTTGCGACGGACATAATTTAATCCATCGCAAATTTGCGATGGACTATACTGATCCGTCGTAAATTTGCGACGGACATAATTTAATCCGTCGCAAATTTGCGATGGACTATACTGATCCGTCGTAAATTTGCGATGGACTATACTGATCCGTCACAAATTTGCGACGGAACTTCACTTTCCGTCGCAAATTTGCGACGGATTAAATTATGTCGGTCGCAAATTTTCGACCGACAAAAAATTTACGACACAAAAAATAATCCGTGGCAACTTTGCGACGGAAATAAAAATCCATCGCAAATTTGCAACGGATTAAATTATCCGTCGCAAATTTCGAACGGTAAAATTTCCCTCCCAAAATTTGCAAAAATTTGCGACGGACTCAAAATTTGCGACGGAATATACTGGTCCGTCGCAAATATGGACATACTACATATCGTTGTAAATTTGTGGCGTCTTTTTTTCGGTCAAAAATTTAACATCTCATTTATTTGGGTCCTAAATTTGCCACGTCTTTTTGTCAGTCCAAAATTTTGGCATCTCAAATTTTGCAATGGAAATTAGAATATCGGAAATGTTAGGGCATGTTAATAATATTTGACTTGTCAGCATTCAGGGAAAAAATTTCGGATGATCAATTAAAATAAAAAGAATAATCGACAATAATAATATAAAAAAAGCACAATAACAATAATAACAAGAACAATAATGATAACAACCAAAATAGCACTTGTAGCGTTAATAATTACACATCTATAGTATTTTGTGACAAAAATTTTAATCTTCGTCTTCGTCTTCGTCTTCGTCCTCGTCTTCATCATCTGTCTGAAAATCAGATTCTGAATATTCTTGTACATTTAATTCGCAAATTTCAGTTGGATCCACATCTATCATTGCTCCACACGGATCTCGTAAAGTTGGTATGTTATATTCCTCAATTTCAACCGTGTTACACACTTCCTCTTGTTGGTAGGCTCTATCCTTCTAGTGTTCCTCGATTTTCCTCCGTGCTTTGATTTTACATACAGCCCACCAATCAGCTTTGTCACGTTTCAAACTAGGATATGATGCATAACATACTTGAATTGCTTGTTGTGCCAAGACAAATGATTCATACTTCATATACCTTTTCTTGTGATTTATTTCAACCAAATTGAACTTCGTATGTACCTTCATTCCTTTGACCGGGTCGAACCACGTGCACTTAAATAACACAACCCGCATCATTACTGGCCCAGGGTACTCTATCTCTATGATTTCATCCAACAAGCCATAAAAATCATCTTCTGAACTGCCACCATTGGATGACCGAACACACACACCACTATTCATTGTGGATTTTCCCATTCCATATTCTTGAGTATGAAAATTATATCCATTTATGAAATATGCTGGCCAACTTCGAACTCTTAACTATGGACCCCATGACAGATGATATAGCAATCCTTGCCCTCCAATTTCATCATAATTACTGTGAACCTAATGTTACACATGCAAAGTCAATAATATATATTATACTAAATGATGTATATAATTTTAATAACTTGGTTTTGGTCCATAGGCAACTTACATATGTCTTGAACCATGCTGCAAATTGTTCATCGCACAAACGGTCAAACTCATTTGGTTGTAGTCCAAACATTTCAATTGGAAAATCCTAATATTAAAAACCATATAAATATTAGCAAATATTTGACACACAAAACAAATATTTGCAAATTTACACTTACTTGAAGTATGGCTCGACTTCTGGGCAGTTTAGTAAAATATAAGTACGGGCTGCATGAAATTCTTCGCCTGATAAGTAACGAAACTGACATGCGCCGCTTGGTCGACCCAGATAATTGAAAATAGAGAACGCTGTGCAATTGGGATCATTAGGGCCCTCATCATTTCTGCCTGCTCTCCGCCTCTTGCACTGAACGTGCGGCTCAAAATAGTATGATGCAAATGTTGTCACTTCTTCCATAATATATGCATTACAAATTGAAGCTTCAACACGTGCCTTATTCTTCACTTTTTTCTTCAAATGATATAAGAATCTAGTTGAAATAGAAAGAAGCTTATCGGAACATATTATATGATAAACTAATTTGAACTGTATTTTAAAAAAAACATTACCTCTCAAATGGATACATCCATCGAAATTGGACAGGACCTGCAACTTTGGCTTCATAAGGCAAGTGAACTAAGAGATGCTCCATCGAATCAAAAAATGCTGGAGGAAATATCCTTTCTAAGTTGCAAAGAATAATTGGAAGATCTCTCTCTAGTTTTTTCATGTGCGATGTTTTTAACACTGTCGAGCAAATATCATGGAGGAAATTGCTTAACTCTGTAATGGCGCCCCATACAAAGTTCGGTAGAACTTCCTTCAAAGCTATTGGAATTAGTCTTTCCATTAGGATGTGACAATCATGACTCTTCAAACCTGTGAACTTGCATTCATTCAAATCAACACATCTCCCAAGGTTCGAAGCATATCCATCAGGAAACCGCACAGATTTCAACCATTGACAAACAACTCGCCTCTGCTGCTTATCCAATGTATAAACTGCTTTCGGTTTTGGTCCCCTGCTGCTTGCATCCACAGCTAGTGTTGGCCGATCGCAAATATCTCTCATATCTTTTCTTGCGTTCAAGTTGTCTTTTGTTTTTCCAGCGACATCCATCACAGTATTTATGACATTGTCGAAAACATTCTTTTCTATGTGCATGACGTCAAGATTATGATGAATAAGATGAGCCTTCCAATATGGTAGATCCCAAAATATACTGCGTTTTGTCCGCTTATGTGTACTTCCGTACGCAAAAGTCGTGCCGTGCCGGTTCTCAACAACAGTTGGAAAGTCCTGCACACGCTCCCAAATTTGATCGCCGGTCAACCTCATTGGTGGACGCGTTCTTTCAGTCCTATTCTTGGTGAACTCTTTCTTATTCCTTCTAAAAGGATGACTTGGCGGTAAAAATTATCTGTGACAGTCAAAATAGCTGGGTTTCTTTCCATGTTTTAATTTAAATGACTTTGACCTCTCCAAACATATCGGACATCCTAAGATCCCAGCTGTACTCCATCCAGATAACATTCCGTAAGCTGGAAAGTCATTTATCGTCCAAAGAAGGGCAGCCTTCATTACAAATGTTTGATCGGTAGAAACGTCATACGTAGGGACACCTTCAACCCATAGTCGTTGTAACTCCTCAATCAATGGTTGCATATAAACATCTATCAACTTTTTCGGATTTTACGGCCCTGTCACGATCAATGTCAAAAACATATAAGGTGTCTTCATGCACATACCAGGTGGAAGATTGGACGGCGTTAAGATAACTGGCCAACATGAATAACTTTTTCCTGTTTTCCCAAATGGAGCAAATCCATCGACATAAAGACCTAACCTGATGTTCCGAGGCTCCATCGCAAACTCAGGGTATGTTCTATCAAAATGTTGCCATGCTTCCGCATGTGAAGGATGACACATTAGACCCTCTTCTGTTTCATGATTTGCATGCCAAGTCATGTGTTCAGCAGTGGCTTTAGACGCATAAAGCCTTTGCAATCTGGGGATTAAGGGCAGATAAAACATTTGCTTGCATGGTCTACGCTTCTGATTACGACCCGGCGTCCTGTTAATCTTGTACCTAGGTTGGCTACAGAATTTGCAAGATTCTGCATTTTCATCATCTCTCTAATATATCATACAACCCCTACTACATATATCAATCCTTACAACCGGAAGACCTAAGTTATCCACTAGCTTTTTCATATCATAAAATCACTTGGCATGATGTTATCACGAGGCAATGATTCCCGCATTACTTCAACAAAAGAGTTGAAGCAATCCGCAGACACATTATGCTCTGCCTTAATATTTAATAGTCGGGCTGTCACCGATAACTTAGTGTGGTCCTCACAACCTGGCCATAAAGGTTCATCTGCTGCTTTCAACACATCTCGGAACTGATTAGATTGAAAAGTTTCATTATAAACATTCTCATCAAAACCCATTACTCCTATATCTTCCAATTATGAAGCATGACTAGTACCCACTTGTTCACGTATAGGAGTAAAACTAGTACTTGCATGATTTGATTCTGTGACAAAATTATAACTAGCTGCATCAATCACCATCCTCTCGTATGGGTTCAATTGCTCATAATAGCCACATTCTTCCCTAACTGAAAATTAGTCACTTCTTCCATATCCTTCATCAGATATAAATGGTTCACCATGGGAAGTCCAATTATAATAGTTCGGACTAAACCCAAATCTAGTAAGGTGTTCTCTAACTTGATCACACACAAGAAATTTACCATTACCGTACTTTTTACACAGACACCTTAACTTATTTCCATCCATGAACTCATATTTACTACTAGCAAAGTCTAAAAATAGTTCCAACCCAGTACGAAACTCATCTGTCCATCCTTGACGTCCAGGTAAGTTCTTATTATACATCCAAGCCCTTTCTCTTTGCATTGTGTCTGTATTAAAATAAAAAATTATGGTCAAATATTTAAAATATCATATCTATTGTTCTTAATTAAAACCATAAAATTTTTGAAATTATAATTTTTGTTATTCACGCAACAATTAATATGAAATTGCAAAAATAGAAAAAATTACCATGTAAAGAAGACTTACCCAAATATTTGATTGAAATATTGGTAGGAGAAAGTGGTCAATTTGATGAGAATTGCAACGTCCACTTGGATTGCGAGACCTTCAATTAGACACATGTTGACACCTAAATTTTGGCGTATCATTTAGTGTAATTTGCATAGAAAATTAGGGATTAAATTTTTAACCCCTAAACAAAAATATTTAAATTGCATAAACATATAGTTTAGGTCCATTTAATTTAATTGCATTTTTTGCATTAGATTGGCAATGGCGAATGAGCTTAAAATTTCATCGAACGAGACTTGGCTCGCTCGGAAGGCAAGGGCCGGGAATTACAAGTCAAACGGGCTCGGTTGTTTTAATTTGAGTTTAATTCAGCCCATTATGCTTAATTAAATAATAGCCCAAGTTAAATCAGCCCATTTAAATTAAATTAAACCTAAGCCCAAGCCTAAGCCCATTAAGACTATAGAGCCCATCTAATTGACCTAGGTTAGCATTATATCAACATGTTTAGGTCAGATTTCAAAGGGGGGGGAGAAAAATTTTCAGATCTGATTTTGAGAGCTCAAGTGCGAGAGTGAAAGAAAGGGAGAGAAGGGAGGTCGGCAACACCACCACCCGTGGTCGTGCCTCCCATCGCGCGTCACCGCCGCGTCGGAGGACCGCCGACACCGTCCCGGTTAGCCACCATCACTCTTTCCGTGTCCGCAAGTTATAGCCGTTGAAGGACCATCGTCGCTGCTTTGCCTCGCCGAGCAGCCTGTCCCGAGAGGCTGTCGTTGCTGTTGCTGCTTCTCCATGCACTAGCCACGTCTTCTCCAGTCAACCGAGGAGCTTGTCAACGCCTCCTCTCCATCCTGTTGGTCCACGAAGCAGCGGCTACGATTTTGAAGATTCCCCATGCAGCGTGCATAAAGACGTCTTCGTTCAGCCGCTTTCCCTCGCCAAGCTGAAGACTCTTCCCTGTCCAGCGGCCAATCAACAGAAGCTGCAGGCGGTGCACGTCAGTGAGGCTACAGCATGCACTTCGTCTAGCGCAAGATCAGTACCACATCACCCGGAACCGTTTGTGCATCGCTGTGAGCCCCCGCCAAGTTGCTGTTCAGCCGGTCATCGCCCCCGCCGTCTTCGACGCCCGTGAGCCACCGTGTCGTCGCCACCACCGCCGTCTCGATCCGCAAAGCCCGATCCCGATCCACAATTCGAATTTGGAAGTTATCTGCAAATTAGGTAATTCAACATTATCCGATATTTTCAGAATATTTAATTTCCTAATATGGGTGTTTGAATATTTCGTGAATATCATGTGGATATTTAGATATCTTAGGATAATGTTCGATATATCCGCAATATTTTTAAATATTCAAAATTAGGAAAACTTCCTAATTTAGCAACGTATCTAGACGACTATCCGACCTTATCCCTAAGGTTCGATACGCGGCGATACGGAAAATTATTATCCTATCCATAACCACTTGGGTATGATAATGATTTTTATCCGCTTTCCAAATTTGAATAATCGGCTTTCCGTCGATATCTATAACCCTATGGATATGACCGATAGTTTGATTTTTGTGCCTAATCCGAGTTTGAAACAAATATGGCGGATCCCGTGGACGTTTTGAATGTGGTTGCTATCCTTGTTTATTTAATTGCTTTCCTTTTTCAAATAAACAGAAAATTCAAAAAAATTTTTTAATTAGATTTGAATTAGAGTTTTCACATGTCTAGGAATCCTAAATATATCTAAAAGATAGAGTAGTTGTTTAATTTAAATTAGGACTTGAGATGATCTATTTCCTAGTTTAAATTAAGTAATATTCTAATCTTAATAGATTATTCAGGTTATTTTATTATTTCGAATTTCCATGAAAATCCCAAGAAAAGAAGAATGAATTGTTTTAGGATAGATTAGGATAGATTGTATTCTTAATTTAAGTAATTCATTATTTCGAATTTGAACAAAAATCCTAAAAAGAAATCATGCTAGGGTAGATTAGGTCATCATAGTTTGCATGTTAATTTAGGCATTTTTATTATTCCGAATTTAAATTGAGAAAATACCAAAAATAATCATTCGTCTTGTCATTAGAAATAGGTCACGTCGTCGCACGACATATAGTTTGCATGCTAGGTTGCATTAATCGCATGTCATTGCATATAGGCTAGATTTCATTTAAATAAGTGAAAATCCAAAAAAAGAAATTGAGTGAATTGCTTGTTAATTAGAAATCATATTAGGGTGTCAATGTGATTTTCTAGCTAACAATGCAGATGCTTACGTTGCTTCCAGGTAAGTAATTCTTCCAAACTTGCAATTTATTTAATGCTTTCTGGGTGTTAAATTGGTAGTTTGCGCACCCGCATGATCACCTCACATGCTAGTGACTAAGTTAAAATGAATCCAAACTGTCTGCCAAAACATTTTTTTTTTTGAAAAGAAAAGGTACCGAAAGGGCGTTAGACTAGACCTAGCGTAACCAAGTCCCCGAGCTTAGAATCTCTGGTTCGTAGGAATAAAACATATCTCCCTATGTTTTATTTAGGTTTCTAATCGACCTACCACAAATAGATTAGTGGCGACTCCAAGCATGAAAACTTGTGCATGTTAAAAAACTTAAACCCTAAGTTGCGAATTGGTAGGGCTTGGGAGGGCCCGAGTTAGGCTTAGTCCTAATAATCCATTAGCCTGAGAGAAATTTTAGGTCGCGACAGCTTGGCGACTCCACTGGGGACTTGAGTTAAAACTCTTAGCGGACTTAGGCCAGTTTTTCTTTTCAAAAAATATTTTTGTTTGGCAGCGAGGATCCCAGGTACGTCCCTAACATTTTAGGTGTTAAATGTTTTCGCAGAATGGGAGGTATAAGGGGAAGCGTGATTGTTAACCCTTGTTTTGCAGAGAGGTGTTTGGATGTATGGTTTATTTTATGCACGAAGCGCTGTTTGACATAACATGTTGTGCATGCCTTGCATTTACACTACACCGCACACACTACCCGCTGCAGGACCTGGGCGGCACAGGTTTAGGATGGTACTAAGACAGCGGACACCCCGACCACACCCGCGTGGTACAGGTCGCCCTCCTTGGTCCCGAAAGTTCTTTCACGGTGTCATTGAGTTCCCACCACGGTTGCACCCTTTGCAACCCGGGTCGGCTCCTTGACTAAGCCGGAGTAAGGGGAACCCCGGCCTAACCACAACCATGACTGGGTTTAGCCCGGTAATCCTCGCGTCTCCATTTTGCAAGCCAGAGTCTAGATAGAAATCGAACCTCACATTTCATGCGCATGTCTATGTGATTGCCATGGTCCTATCGGGTAAAGTAAGTTTTCTAAACCTTTATTTCGCAATTTATTTATGTTCCGTATTTTCTTTGGTCGGTCCATGACATTAGGTCGGTCGTGAGTCTTGGTCTATACACTATGGGAGGGGCAGACATTCGGATTCTTGATGCTCCTAAGGACGAGCTCCGTGCCTGGTGGAATGTACTCAGTCCGACCAACCGCAAGCTAGTTGAGGGCCACATCGGGAGGCTGCTCCCCCTACTGGAGGTCCAAGTCCGTACCGGCCTCGTTCGAGCATTAGCGCACTTCTGGTGTCCTGAGACCTCTACCTTTATATTCGGTAAGCACGAGCTCACCCCGACATTGGAAGAATATAGCGTGCTCATTGGAAAACCATTGGAGTCGGAGTTAGTCACACTACCTTTGGGAATTGATTCTACTTTAATGTTGGCTGAATTTTTGAATGTTGGAAAAGATGAATTGGGAAAAGTTTTAAAAGCAAATCGCGGCACATGTCATTTTTCATTCCTGAGTCAGTGTTTTGAAAAAGCCACATCTTTTCAAAAGGGCAAAATCTTTTTGTTAGCATTTTTCGGGTTCGTGATTTTTCCTCACTGTAAGAATGCATGTAGTCCGTCAATCGCATGGTTGGTCCAACAAGTCTATCTTGAAAAGAATTTTGGCAACACCATTTTAGCCGAGACTTTCATTTCACTCACTAAATTTAAGCAACATGTTGACAAAACGTTTCATGCCCCCCTCGAACTTTTGCAAATTTGGTTTTTGTCTCACATAAAAGGATGTGGTGATTTACTCACAATATCCGAGCTTAGTGATTCTAGCCATCCCATTTTAAGCTATAAAGGAAAACAAGGAAATGCACCTGATTATCATTATTCCGAATGGATCATTTTCATGAAAAACGCTAGACCCCAAGGTTTCCATTGGCATGCTAATTGGTTCAAGGTCGAGGAAGCTCGGCTTACGTGTAATGTTGTTGGACCGGTGCCACTTTTGGGCTTCACTGGCGCAATCGAGTACTACCCTGCCAGAGTGTCCCGACAGTACCAAATTCTCTAGGGACTCCCTCCGGCGTTACAACCGGAACTCCTCCGGGTCGACTTCGCCGATGATGATAAAGACCACGAAGGGACCGTAGCTCAGCTCAATAAGATGTGGAAGAAGTGCCGTGTGTTAAAGATAGCTCGGCCCGAAGGAGAACTAAAGGGAGAGCAGAAGTCCTATTTCGCGACGACCCAGTACATTCGACGGCACAGAATCCCGCAGGATTTGCTCCCGAAGATACCCAAGGTGCCTCTCAAGTCCGCCAATCGCTCAGAGAACAATCGCCTCAAAAGGAAGGCCGAAGAAGCTGAAGAAAAGGCAGCCAAGATAGCTCGAGCTTATGAGCAATTGAAGAAGGAAGTCGCCTCCCATATGTCTATAGATCAAGCTAAATAATAAGCTCGAAGTTCTTTTCTCATTTCAGTTTTAGTTTTTAAATTTGTTTAGGAATTGAATCATTTGTCTTTATATTCAGTTCAATTTCAAGTCATTAATTGGTGTAAAAATTTTCACCATTTCAATAAAGGGGTCTTTTGAATTCAAAGCGTTTAGACCAATGTCATGGATCGGCGTATGATTTTGCTTGGCACTTATGTATGCCTGTTTCGTTCTGAAATTAGGTAACTACGGACCGATCACGATCGCCCATTCGTACACGGTCGAGAGCCAGAATGGCCGATCAAATCGACTTGCAAGAGCGTGTTGTTGGTATGGAAGACCAGATGAAGCAACTTGTCATCGCGATGCAACAAATGTCCGCCGAGATCAAAGCTCTTCGGTCGATCCACTGTTCCGGCATCCCTCGAAACATCGGTCCCAAAGCGAAAAGTTAGAAAAAGTGTCGATGTTGACGGAGATGACGATATTCCCGATTTAGAAGATGACCCCGTCCAGATTATCGACAACAAAGACAAACCTGACGAACGAGTCAACAAACTTGAAAAAAGAGTGAAGCAGCTGGAAGGTTCGCGGGATTCACCTTCGATCGATCTATCCCTGTACTCACAGATCAAAATCCCAAAGAAGTTCAAAATGCCAGATTTTGACAAGTACAATGGCACCACATGTCCAAAAGCCCACCTGCAGCTCTATCACGTACAGATGACTTCGTATGTTGACAACGAACTCCTGATGATCCATGCCTTTCAAGCAAGTTTGACTGGTCCTGCTTTGAACTGGTATCTCATGAAGAAGATAAATGGCCTCAAAACTTGGAAGGAAGCCAGTGAAGCATTCTTAAAGCAGTACAGATTCATAACGGACATCATTCCTACCCGTGATGATCTCGAACGTGCTCAGATGAAAAAGACTGAGTCCTTCAAAGACTATGCTATCAGATGGAGGAATTTAGCTGCTCAGGTTGTCCTAGAACCCATAGACAGTGAGTTGAAGAGGATGTTCGTAAAAACTCTCCCGTTCGAATACCGTAATCGGATGGTTGCCATTCCGGCTGACAACTTCAACCAACTTATCCCCATAGGCGAACAGATTGAGATAGGGCTGAAAGATGGAAGGTTTGTCGAGCCGTCCTCCTCGACCGGAAGATTTGGTGCGAGAAAAGAGAAAGAACCGGCATGAAGTGAATGTGGCTTATAACCAACCGAGCCAGCGGAATACTAACTCCGCCCCAAGAATCCAAGTAGCGGAAGCTCGGCAACAAAACTCGGGTCGTCAACCTTTTCAAAGGAGGAACAACAAGAGGCAATTCACCTCCCTCCCCGGGTCGTTGTCTCAAGTATTGGCAGTACTTCAGAAGAAAGGCTTGCTTACTACTGAGCCAAAGCGGCCCAATCCTGAGCGGTTCTATAACTTCGACCCGTCAAAGAAATGTGATTATCACATGGGTGAGCTGGGACACTCAACCGATGATTGCTATGTCCTCAAGCACCGAATCCAGAACCTCCTGGACACGAGGGCTTTCTCATTCCAACCCGCTAAGCCGAATGTTCAGAATAACCCACTCCCCGATCACGCAGGCAATGTGAATGCCATTTTTAGCTTCGATGCTGGTCGAATTAAGAACGTCAAGGTGTATACTACGGACGTCTATGGCGAGTTGGTGAAAACCGGTTATTACCCGAGTAACGAGACCCTTCCCCTGGCTGTCATGAGAGAAAGAATCTCAAGGATGGTAGAAGCTGGGATGATTGTTTATGCTGACCACACTGGCATTGTTTCCACTATTTCTGAAGTGGTTATTAATTGGGAAGAAGAGTTTGCTACATTGAACACCGGGAAGGACAAGTTCGACCCTTTGCTTGAAGACATGCCTCCGCTCGAAGACGCGTCTGATGATGAAGAGATCGTAGTAAGCACGCCTACAGCTGATGAAGGGATAGTGATCGAGATACCTCAACCACATGAGTACAGTGATAATAAGGCGGTCCCTTGGTCTTACAGTCTCGATGTCGACTTGGTTACCAGATCTGGGCGTACCTATAGCCAAGCTAATGCCCAACCTGCAAAACCTATTACTGATGAAGAAGCCAAAGAGTTTCTAGCTGTGATTAAGGCTAGCGAATACAACATAGTTGAACAATTGCGCAAGATGCCCGCGCAAATCTCTCTCCTTGAACTACTTCAGACATCTGTCAAGCATCAGAAGGCCCTAATGAAGGTGTTAAGTGAAGTCCACGTGCCAGAAACGATCGATCATGATAAATTGAAGGAATTTGTCGGTTCTATACTCCTCAAGGACCTCATAGCCTTTTCAGATGAAGAGTTTCCTCTGGAAGGGAGGGGGCATACCAAGGCACTTTACATTTCTGTCAAATATAAGGCCTCGCATGTAGCCCGGGTACTCATTGATAACGGATCAGCCTTGAATATCTATCCTTTGGCGACTTTACACCGCCTCAAGATAGACCCTTCTAGGATAAATTTTGCAAAGACCTCTGTGCGAGCCTTTGATGGAACGAAGAAAGAAGTAATGGGAGAAATCCACCTTGACATACAGATAGGACCAACGATGTTCAACATCCTATTTCAAGTTATGGACATTCCCACTGCATTTAATTTTCTGTTGGGTCGTCCATGGATTCATACTGCGGGAGCTGTGCCATCCAGTCTACATCAGAGGGTGAAGTTCGTTGTGGAGAGAAAATTAGTCACAGTTCACGGTGAAGAGGAGCACCCAATCTACCACGCAACGGCTATCCCCTATGTTGAGCCGGATTGCAAAATAGAATCAAGCTATCAGTCGCTCGAGCTCGTATCAACCATACATGCATCGAGAGGATCATCACCGCCCATTCCTAAGGTGTCAAATGCTGCAGTCATGGTTGGAAGAGTAATGGTATCCCATGGCTTTATTCCGAGTGAAGGTCTTGGTAGGAATGGTCAAGGTATCCGCCAACCGGTGGAAGTCTCTCGAAGGCCCCACACTACTGGGTTGGGATACCAGGGGTCAAGCGGGCCAAATAATGGGGGATGTGGACATGAACGTGGACTCGGCCGAGGTCGAGGTCGAGGATATGGATATAATAGACAGCGATCCGAAGAAGAGCCGAATAGAATTACCCACGACAATGGAGAGCTTGGGCATGGTAGGTTGCTTCCACATATCCGCATCACATTTCTGGGCCCTGCAAGAATGATGCATGAAGAGAAAGAGGTGATCGACACTTTGGGGCAACCAAGCGGCAAGTTCGATTTTTATGTGAAATACTCGGCGCCCCCGAGTTTCTATGTTAACCCCTGTGACATTGTCCCGGATGGATGGGGAGGTATGGATGATCCAACACCTCTAATGACAGAAGATTCTGATGATGCAATGGATGGAATCACTGCCCTGTTTGATGATTTCTTCGTTGGAGCTATCGAGGAAGGACCGTTAGAGGGAATGGGCACAGGCCCACAAGAGTAAAACTTTTACTTTTTCGCACACTCCCCTGCGTGGGAATTTTTACTGCTTTTTAGGACTTGCCCCGTTTTGGGCGCTGCTTTCCATTTTCATTTCTAGGATTTGATTGTTGCAATTTCCATTCAATAAATGTAATTCATTTTGAAATAATCAATGAAATTACAAGTTATTTTCGTTTTGAGGACATGTTGAGGTACATCAAACCAGCCCGGTGATGATATCCAACCGATAAAAGAAAATATAGTCCAAGGAGAATTCTGAGGCCTGGGCTTCTTCATGTTCCTTCGTGTTAAAATATTTTTGAAAAGAATTTCAAAAAAAAAAAAAATTAGAAAAAATGCAAGGTTTACCCCTGTTTGTCCTTTTGAATCCCTTACTTTATGTTTCAGGGGCAATCTTATGACGCGTGAAGGTATGGAAACGGTCCAATCTGATGAATTATGTGCCACTGAATCTGATCTCGATGATACTGATGAACTCGAAGATTCCTCGGACCTTCAGCGCGATCTAGAGCGTCATGAAAGGTCTAAAGTCCTGACGGTAGACCATACTATCACCATCAACCTGAGTGATTCCGGAGAACCCAAAGAGGTGAAGATAGGGGCAACCCTTCCCGAAGGTGAAGCAAAACGCCTGGTCCAACTGCTGAAGGATTACCAGGATATCTTTGCATGGTCGTATGCCGATATGCCGGGTTTAGAACCTTCTATCGTGGAGCATAGTCTACCTACTAATCCGGACATACTACCCAAGAAACAGAGGTTACGGAGAACCAAGCCTGAACTTTCAAAGAAGATAGAGGAGGAGGTCATGAAGCTCTTGAAAGTGGGATTCATCGAAGTCACTCAATACCCCAGCTGGGTGGCCAACATCGTGCCAGTCATGAAAAAGGATGGCCGAGTTCGGGTTTGCATCGATTACCGCGACCTAAACAAGGCCAGCCCTAAAGACGATTTCCCTTTGCCACACATAGATGTTTTGGTGGACAGTACTGCTGGGTTCGAGCTGTTTTCCTTCATGGATGGTTTCTCGGGTTATAATCAGATAAAAATGAAGGACGATGATAAGGAGAAAACAGCGTTCATCACTCCATGGGGGACATTCCACTATAAGGTCATGCCCTTCGGCTTTAAAAATGCCGGGGCAACATATCAACGGGCAATGGTGACGCTTTTCCATGATATGATGCATAAGGAAATCGAGGTCTATGTCGATGACATGATCGCCAAGTCTCAATCTAGGAAGAGTCACGTCGATACCTTGAAGAAATTATTCGAGAGACTTCGTGAGTTTAAGCTTCGTCTCAACCCAACGAAGTGCATGTTTGGAGCAACCTCGGGCAAATTACTCGGGTTCATAGTAAGCAGTAAGGGCATTGAAGTTGACCCCTCCAAAGTGAAGGCTATATGTGAGTTACAACCTCCATCGACCGTGAAAGAAGTGCGAAGCCTCCTGGGTAGGTTGAACTACATAGCCCGCTTTATTTCCCAGCTCTCTGAAACTGCTAAGCCATTCTTCAAACTTCTAAGGAAGAATGCTCAAGTGGAATGGGACGATGATTGTCGAGAAGCGTTTAACGAACTAAAGCAGTACCTGATGAAACCACCAGTGCTAGTCCCACCAATGTCGGGCCAGCCTTTGATCCTTTACCTCACGATTCATAGCGAGTTTCTAGGTACGATGCTAGCCCAGAAAAATCCTGAAGATGGAAAAGAGCGAGCCATTTATTACCTAAGTAAGAAGTTCACCGTTTCGGAGTTGAATTATCCTGAAGCCGAGAAGACTTGCGTTGCACTAGTATGGGTGCTCCATAGGGTGCGACAATATACACTACATCATCAGACTTTGCTTGTGACTGAGAACGATCCCATCAAGTATTTACTTGATCAACCGGCTTTGGTAGGGAAGTTAGCCAAATGGCAGATTTTAATTTCAGAGTTTGATGTCCAGACGATGCCACAGAAGTCAGTTAAAGGCCGAGTAATTGCTGATGTGTTAGCTGAAAATCCTGGAATCCCTGATGATGATAGATATTCCCTAGAAGATCGCATTTTGGTAATAAAGGAAGATACATGGACCATGTTTTTTGATGGAGCTGTAAACTTGGCTGGTTCTGGCACTGGGGCAGTTTTAATATCGCCAGATGGGCAACATTATCCAGTAGCAGCAAAGTTGGTGTTCCCATGTACCAACAACATAGCCGAGTACGAAGCTTGCATCCTTGGACTCCAAGCTGCAGTGGAAATGGGGATAGCCAAGTTGAAAGTGTTTGGTGATTCCGCTCTGATTATTCTCCAAACTGTAGGGGAGTGGAAGACGAGAGACACCAAACTGGTGCCGTACCATGAATACCTCGAAGAAATCATAGAGGAATTCGAGGATATCTCTTTTGAGTACTTGTCGAGGTCCCATAATCAGTTCGCCGACGCGCTAGCTACATTATCATCCATGCTGCAAGTGACTGGTAGAATAGAGGTAGAACCCCTGAAAATTGAAGTCCTGACAAAACCGGCCTACTGTATGGTTGTAACTGGAGAACCTGACGAGAAGCCATGGTATTATGATATCATGAGTTACATCCAGAAACAAGAATTTCCTGAGGGAAGCACCCCGACTGACAGGAAGTACATAATGAAAATGGCTTCAAAATTCTTTGTCAGTGGTGAAAAGCTGTACAAAAGATCCTATGATTCGATCCTACTGAGGTGTGTAGATGCGGCTGAAGCTACCAGAATCATGCAAGAAGTACACGAGGGAATATGTGGTCCACACATGAATGGTCACATGTTAGTAAAGAAGATCATGAGGTTGGGTTATTATTGGCTTAACCTTGAAAGTGATTGCATCCAGCATGTTCGAAGATGTCATCGCTGTCAGGTTCACGGGGATAAAATAAATGTTCCTCCGACGGAATTACATCAGTTGTCTGAGCCATGGCCTTTTTCAATGTGGGATATTGATGTAATTGGCCCAATTAATCCCAAGGCATCGAACGGACACCGGTTTATCTTGGTCGCGATTGATTATTTCTCCAAGTGGATTGAGGCGGCATCTTATGCGAACGTCACTGCAAAGAATGTTGTAAGATTCATTAGGCGAGACATAGTCGCTCGTTATGGTGTCCCTGAAGCTATTGTCACCGATAATGGGACAAATTTGAACAACAAGTTCATAGATCAGTTGTTTAATGAGTTCAAGATCCAGCACTTGAACTCATCTCCCTATCGTCCACAGATGAATGGAGCAGTTGAAGCTGCTAACAAGAATATCAAGAAGATCCTGGCCAAAACGGCTGAAAACTATCGTGACTGGCATGAAAGGTTGCCATTTGCACTAATGGCGTATCGGACTTCCATCCGAACCTCTGTTGGGGCGACACCTTTTTCCTTAGTGTATGGTATGGAAGCGGTCCCGCCCGTCGAAGTAGAGATCCCTTCCTGCGAGTCTTGTCTCGGGTGGAGTTATCCGAGGCGGAATGGATGCAACAAAGGCATGAGCAGTTGAACCTAATAGATAAGAAGCGATTGAAAGCCATTTGCCACGGTCAAACCTATCAGCAGAGGATAGCTAGATCCTTCAACCAAAAGGTGCGTCCAAGACACTTCGAGGTAAATGACCTAGTCCTAAGGAAGGTACTGCCAGTCTTTCCTGTTCCTGAAGGTAAATTTGCCCCAAACTACATTGGTCCATATGTAGTTAAAAAGGTGCTTCCCGGAGGTGCCCTGATTCTCGCAGAAATGGATGGTCATGAGTTCTCCAATCCTGTTAATTCTGATGCTGTAAAGATGTATTATCCTTGATAAAACCTGACATTCTGCAGCAAAAGTTTCCAGTGTTTGGCTTTATACCTTTGAATTGTAAACATTTCACTGATGAATAAATGGTTTCAACCAATTTCAAGTTAAGATGTTTGCATTGGCTTTAATTTCTGCATGGTTATTTTGTCGATCAGTATCATTGACTTCAAAGGAGAAGTCTATTTAGACAATCTGATAACTCATGTGGAATGACTTGAATGTGTCGAATGAGGTACATCGGGATGATGGAAGGCAAGCCCTATCCTATACATAGTCCCATGCACTAATCCCGAGTGAGTTGAGCGAGAAAAATTTCATGTACGTAAGGTAAAGGGTTATCTCGCAAAAGGTACGGCAACCGAAATGACGAGAGGCGGTTCATTTCTCTATCCCAAACACTACAGGTTATCCATTGTTTTGCCACTTTGAGCCTAAACACTTGGAGAAATTCTTTCAAATTACCCCTGTCAAGAATTACCCCACATTGGGGCAAACTGGAGGTCAGTCAGCATTATAAAGTGAAAAATGAGTAGAAATTTTCTTGCTCTCACTTGCATCAATCTTCGAGTGTTGCTTTTTTCAGATGTATTCACACGAAATTCAAGTGCCTTAGGATGACGAAGAGCATTTCTTTCTCTATCCTATACACACTTTATCCTTTGCTAAGCCCAATTGAGCCTGCAAATTCGTTTCTTAAAACCAGTTGGTGATCATCCCCCACATTGGGGCAAGGTAAAAGTTGTCACCGCCGAGCAGCATATTCAGAATGTCAATCGAAGGCAATTACCCCTGGAAGTCTAATGTTGAATCATTTAGTCAGAGTATAGTTGGCCAACATATGCATTGTAAACAGCGTATGTCAAGTGTAAAAAAAAAAAAGAGTTCAGTGGGCAAGAAAGAGCAGTGTGCCTGGTAAAAGCAAGGCCAATGCCCAAGGATGAAAGATATGTGTATCAAAATCATCCCTAGTGGGATAGTCATAGTCCTACAAATTTAAAGAAGTGGTGAATTCAAGCCCAATGAAGCATTCGTTGAAAAGACAACTCCCAAGAATGAACACAAAGACCGGTGACAATGCCAAGATGATCACCAACTTATTCACCCCAATTATACACATTTTGAGCCTAATGATCTATTCATTTCTCAACCCATGAGCCTAGCCTACATTACGTCCCTTGTAAAGTCTCTTCAGATTAGGGCACTTGAACTAACGAAGGATTCAGATGTTTATAAGCTTAGCTCGAAGAAGTGCGAGCAAGTCCATTTCTATCTCGTTTTGCAGGGTTCTTGACTTGTAAACCCGGAGACGATTGCGGAGTATTGTTCTTTCAATAGCCTTGACTCAAAGAGTCCCCTTTTGCTAAGCCAATGACCAAGCCCATGTTACGGTCCTGACAAAGACCTCTTAGATTGGTAAGGTCGTACCGCTTGCGAGAATACTCGGACCCTTGTCCACATGATGAAGGTGAGATGGAGTGATTCTCATAAATCAGCCTTTTTCAATGAGAATGAGAGAAAGCCCTTTTAGATCGGAAGTCCCTCATTCGGCATTTTCAAGACATCCACTTGTAAGTTCGGATTGTCTTGTCATGATTGTTCCCCAGCGGATTTTGTAATACCGATTTGACAAAACCATCGTGCATGAAAATCATAGTGCATGTGTATATGTGTTCTTGACAGTGTGTGAATGCATATTACATATTACTTAAATCCGTGTCTAACAGGAGACACACCTTCAGAGTTGGAGATATCGCCAGGTACGTATATCTCTATCCCTAGGATGTCTATGACTATCTAGGTGTCCCTAACCTGTTTGAGCAATCGTCAGGACCCACATTTGATCATTTTTGCGATCTCTAGATGCCTTTGATGATGTTTAGGTGTCTATTGATCAAGCTTTTTCAGGTACCTCTGATGATATCTAGGTACTTTGTCAAGGAACCCTTGAACACTTGGGCTAGCCCCTTTGTTCACCAAATCACAGATTTTCATACAATCTCGAGAAGATTCTCCCGTTACTCACCTATGAGCAGGTATAGGTGAGGCGGCCAAATCTTTGCATATGAGCAGGTATATGTAAAGGTCGGAATTCTCCCAAAATCTCAGGTATTCCCCCGCTACTCGCCTATGAGCAGGTATAGGTGAAGTGGCCAAATCCTTGCATATGAGCAGGTATATGTAAAGGTCGGAATATTCTTTCAACCCCAGGTGTTCCCCCGCTACTCGCTTATGAGCGGTATAAGTGAGGCGGCCAAATCTTGCATATGAGCGGTATATGTAAAGGTCGGAATATCCTCTTGACTTCAAAAGTTCTCCCCGCAATTCACTTATGAGCAGGTATAAGTGAAGCGGCCAAATCTTTGCAAACACCCATGGAGATGTATAGGTAGTTGGTAAAGATCGAAACTGTTCTCACGAATCCAGATGATGATTGGATACGTCGAGCTTTCTTCGTGTGTTTTGACTTAACTGCAGATCACCGAAGTTCATCAACGTATATCAGGTAATACCTATGGAAATGAGCCCAGACATTTGCCAAACAACATACAAAGTCCGAGTCGTGCCTCGAATTGCGCTATCTCACTCCTGTCAGGTAAGTAATTCCAGGTATGTTTTCCACTCATGTTAGCACGCATCATTTCTTAATGCATTTTAAAATGGGACTCATAATCCCGACAAAAACAACATTCATTGCATTTGCATGGTTGAAATTTAGGTATCATTTAGTCTTTGAATGCAATCTCTACGAGCTCACCTTCAAAGAGGGGCAGCTGTTGACACCTAAATTTTGGTGTATCATTTAGTGTAATTTGCATAGAAAATTAGGGATTAAATTTTTAACCCCTAAACAAAAATATTTAAATTGCATAAACATATAGTTTAGGTCCATTTAATTTAATTGCATTTTTTGCATCAGATTGGCAGTGGCGAATGAGCTTAAAATTTCATCGAACGAGACTCGGCTCGCTCGGAAGGCAAGGGCCGGGAATTACAAGTCAAATGGGCTCGGTTGTTTTAATTTGAGTTTAATTCAGCCCATTATGCTTAATTAAATAAAAGCCCAAGTTAAATCAGCCCATTTAAATTAATTAAACCTAAGCCCAAGCCTAAGCCCATTAGGACTATAGAGCCCATCTAATTGACCTAAGTTAGCATTATATCAACATGTTTAGGTCAGATTTCAAAGGGGGGGGAGAAAAATTTTCAGATCTGATTTTGAGAGCTCAAGTGCGAGAGTGAAAGAAAGAGAGAGAAGGGAGGCCGGCAACACCACCACCCGTGGTCGTGCCTCCCATCGCGCATCACCGCCGCGTCGGAGGACCGCCGACACCGTCTCGGTCAGCCACCATCGCTCCTTCCGTGTCCGCAAGTTATAGCCGTTGAAGGACCATCGTCGCTGCTTTGCCTCGCCGAACAGTCTGTCCCGAGAGGCTGTCGCTGCTGTTGCTGCTTCTCCATGCACCAGCCACGTCTTCTCCAGTCAACCGAGGAGCTTGTCAACGCCTCCTCTCCATCCTGTTGGTCCACGAAGCAGCAGCTACAGTTTTGAAGATTCCCCATGCAGCGTGCATAAAGATGTCTTCGTTCAGCCGCTTTCCCTCGCCAAGCTGAAGACTCTTCCCTGTCCAGCGGCCAATCAACAGAAGCTGCAGGCGGTGCACGTCAGTGAGGCCACAGCAAGCACTTCGTCCAGCGCAAGATCAGTACCACATCACCCGAAACCGTTCGTGCATCGCTGTGAGCCCCCGCCAAGTTGCTGTTCAGCCGGTCATCGCCCCCGCCGTCTTCGACGCCCGTGAGCCACCGTGTCGTCGCCACCACCGCTGTCTCAATCCTCAAAGCCCGATCCCGATCCACAATTCGAATTTGGAAGTTATCTGCAAATTAGGTAATTCAACATTATCCGATATTTTCATAATATTTAATTTCCTAATATGGGTGTTTGAATATTTCGTGAATATCATGTGGATATTTAGATATCTTAGGATAATGTTCGATATATCCGCAATATTTTTAAATATTCAAAATTAGGAAAACTTCCTAATTTAGCAATGTATCTGGACGACTATCCGACCTTATCCCTAAGGTTCGATACGCGGCGATACGGAAAATTATTATCCTATCCATAACCACTTGGGTATGATAATGATTTTTATCCGCTTTCCAAATTTGAATAATCGGCTTTCCGTCGATATCTATAACCCTATGGATATGACCGATAGTTTGATTTTTGTGCCTAATCCGAGTTTGAAACAAATATGGCGGATCCCGTGGACGTTTTGAATGTGGTTGCTATCCTTGTTTATTTAATTGCTTTCCTTTTTCAAATAAACAGAAAATTCAAAAAAAAAATTTAATTAGATTTGAATTAGAGTTTTCACATGTCTAGGAATCCTAAATATATCTAAAAGATAGAGTAGTTGTTTAATTTAAATTAGGACTTGAGATGATCTATTTCCTAGTTTAAATTAAGTAATATTCTAATCTTAATAGATTATTCAGGTTATTTTATTATTTCGAATTTCCATGAAAATCCCAAGAAAAGAAGAATGAATTGTTTTAGGATAGATTAGGATAGATTGTATTCTTAATTTAAGTAATTCATTATTTCGAATTTTAACAAAAATCCTAAAAAGAAATCATGCTAGGGTAGATTAGGTCATCATAGTTTGCATGTTAATTTAGGCATTTTTATTATTCCGAATTTAAATTGAGAAAATATCAAAAATAATCATTCGTCTTGTCATTAGAAATAGGTCACGTCGTCGCACGACATATAGTTTGCATGCTAGGTCGCATTAATCGCATGTCATTTTCGAATTTGGAAGTTATCTGCAAATTAGGTAATTCAACATTATCCGATATTTTCATAATATTTAATTTCCTAATATGGGTGTTTGAATATTTCGTGAATATCATGTGGATATTTAGATATCTTAGGATAATGTTCGATATATCCGCAATATTTTTAAATATTCAAAATTAGGAAAACTTCCTAATTTAGCAATGTATCTGGACGACTATCCGACCTTATCCCTAAGGTTCGATACGCGGCGATACGGAAAATTATTATCCTATCCATAACCACTTGGGTATGATAATGATTTTTATCCGCTTTCCAAATTTGAATAATCGGCTTTCCGTCGATATCTATAACCCTATGGATATGACCGATAGTTTGATTTTTGTGCCTAATCCGAGTTTGAAACAAATATGGCGGATCCCGTGGACGTTTTGAATGTGGTTGCTATCCTTGTTTATTTAATTGCTTTCCTTTTTCAAATAAACAGAAAATTCAAAAAAAAAATTTAATTAGATTTGAATTAGAGTTTTCACATGTCTAGGAATCCTAAATATATCTAAAAGATAGAGTAGTTGTTTAATTTAAATTAGGACTTGAGATGATCTATTTCCTAGTTTAAATTAAGTAATATTCTAATCTTAATAGATTATTCAGGTTATTTTATTATTTCGAATTTCCATGAAAATCCCAAGAAAAGAAGAATGAATTGTTTTAGGATAGATTAGGATAGATTGTATTCTTAATTTAAGTAATTCATTATTTCGAATTTTAACAAAAATCCTAAAAAGAAATCATGCTAGGGTAGATTAGGTCATCATAGTTTGCATGTTAATTTAGGCATTTTTATTATTCCGAATTTAAATTGAGAAAATATCAAAAATAATCATTCGTCTTGTCATTAGAAATAGGTCACGTCATCGCACGACATATAGTTTGCATGCTAGGTCGCATTAATCGCATGTCATTTTCGCATGCCATTGCATATAGGCTAGATTTCATTTAAATAAGTGAAAATCCAAAAAAAGAAATTGAGTGAATTGCTTGTTAATTAGAAATCATATTAGGGTGTCAATGTGATTTTCTAGCTAACAATGCAGATGCTTACGTTGCTTCCAGGTAAGTAATTCTTCCAAACTTGCAATTTATTTAATGCTTTCTGGATGTTAAATTGGTGGTTTGCGCACCCGCATGATCACCTCACATGCTAGTGACTAAGTTAAAATGAATCCAAACTGTCTGCCAAAACATTTTTTTTTTTGAAAAGAAAAGGTACCGAAAGGGCGTTAGACTAGACCTAGCGTAACCAAGTCCCCGAGCTTAGAATCTCTGGTTCATAGGAATAAAACATATCTCCCTATGTTTTATTTAGGTTTCTAATCGACCTACCACAAATAGATTAGTGGCGACTCCAAGCATGAAAACTTTTGCATGTTAAAAAACTTAAACCCTAAGTTGCGAATTGGTAGGGCTTGGGAGGGCCCGAGTTAGGCTTAGTCCTAATAATCCATTAGCCTGAGAGAAATTTTATGTCGCGACAACACATACCCAAAAAGAATAATCACTGAAGAATTATTTTTTAATAATTTTTAATGTGCGATGGAAAATGGAATTTGCGACGGAATTTTCACTTATTCGTCGCAAATTTGCGACGGAAATGGCCGTTCTGCCTCATCCAAAGGCCGGCGAGGTGTCCACAGTCGTTCAACCGGTGATGCAGATACGAAAAAAAAACAAACATAAACATATATAAAATAAAAAAAATTGCAATTCAACGATGAATAGTCACGAAGCTAGCTAATGATACTTACCGGTACAAAAGCTTCACCGAGATTAATATATGCGTGCGCGAATTTTGCTGATTTCAGATATATGAAAGAGGGAGAAAAGCGAGAGAGAGCGAGAGAGAGAGATAGGGCTGGAATATCACGGGCTAATAAACTACAAATTTGCGACGGGCGTGCGTTTTCGTCGCAAGTTTGCGACGGATTTGGCGACGGCTTTTTTTTCCGTCGGAAATTTGCGACGAAAATTTTGCGACGGATTTATTTTCCGTTGCAAATTTGCGACGAACTTATTTCCTTCGAAAATTTGCGACGGTTTTTTTTTCCGTCACAAATTTACGACGAACTTTTTTCTGTCGCAAATTTGCGACGGAATTAGCGACGTTTTTTTTTATTTCTGTCGCAAATTTGCGACGGAATTTGCGACGTATAAAAATTCCGTCGCAAATTTCCGACGGATGTTTCATCTATCGCAAATTCCGTCGCAAATTTGCGACGGAAATAAGTTCGTCGCAAATTTGCGACGGAAAATGTAATCCGTCACAAATTTCGTCCCAAAATTTGCGACGAAAAATTTCCGTCGCAAATTAAATGTTTTTTTGTAGTGATAGTGACACCCTTGCAAATTCAAAGAAGAGAAAAAGGAAGTTGTCAACCAGGAATGTATGTCTTTTTCACTCTACCTTAGATGACTTCGGCAAGTATTGTTTATGTATGATTTTATTTTGGGTGAAAAGTAGCTGTTATGTCGACAGTGATAAAACATCACATCTAAACGCATAAAAAAAGACTTGAGGTGGCCTTGGTCAACTTTGGCTCACCGTGTGAATCAACTTTTTCTTCTATTTTTTTTGCCTTTCCTTATTCTTATAGTCATTTTCAATCTATCCTCGCACCTTCCATTAGATGATGCGTCGCACCAATTAGATAACGCAGCCCAAAAGTCAACCTTTGAGCTAATGTTTTCCCGGTCCATCCCTCGTGACTCACCAAACATATTCGCACTCCGCCAATCGGCGTTAATGGCTTTACCATATGTGTACATTAGGATAATCTTATGGCAAGTTGGCTTTTGGGCTTCGCCAAAAGACTCTCAGACTCAATAAAGATTAGCAAGTGTTAGAGTAATTGATGAGATGATGCCACTAAATTCCCGAGAAAAGGTCGTCTATCAATGGATGCGTGGACTTAGTTATTTTAAGCTATGATGTTGGTTGGAGCATATAATCGTGCCACCCCCTTTTGACCCTTTCTATTCTCTGTTTTAGTAGATATCGGTTGTGTATTAAGAACGACTTTTCGCTTCTGATCGCGATTTTCGTGGCAGTCACGATTGAAGTTGCTTTGCAATAGCGATTAGAACTATAACGGAATAGACCTGTAATCAATGGTGGACCTCTAGAATAGTAGGCTGGTGGGAGAGATTGAAATCTTTTTTTTGTTTGGTCAAATTTTTTTTCGAAGTTAACAAATTTTTGCAAAATTTTTTAGTTGATTCTTTCGGACCTAGGGCGTGAGAGCCGCCATTTGCGCTCCTAGGGCGTCCCTTATTGGTTGTAATAGCTCTTATGTTGTTTGATTTAGATAATCATTGGCGTGGTGCTGTAATGGGCCTAATGGCAAAGGAATGAGGATAAAATATTCAAAATGCTAATATTTTTTTTAATTGATGCTACTCGTTCTACAATGGACAATACGTAAGTAATTACGTCATTATATAGTTCATAATGTATTACTAATATATAAACAAATAATCGAATGGGTTAATACCACGAAAAATCCCAAACTGGTACACATGTGACAAATTTACTTCAAACTAATTTTTTGACCACAAAAAATCCCAAACCTGTACATTTGTGCCAAATTTACCCTGCGTTAAATTGGATTAATACTACGAAAAATCATAAATTGGTAAATATGTGACAAACAGAGGGGTAAAATCCTTAACCAGTATTCCCATCAACTGCCATAATAGTGTAGGTAGTATCATTATTAGATGTTAATAATCAAAATTTTTTGAAACTATATTTAATATATATATATATATATATATATATATAGACACACACATTTAGAGTAATGTTAACTATTAAAGCATGCACAATTTTGTACGAAATGATGATGCTTTACTTAATATTGAGTGCTTCCAATATTTAATATTTGAATTATCGGACGTCTTGTTGGAATTATTCTCATCACTATTTTAAAAATTGAAATTATTTCTTCAGAAAACCCCAAATAACTTTTTTTATTTTTTATTTTTTACTTTTGTTAGAAGCTGAACTAGAGAATGTGTTAGGATCGACATGGTTTTTAAAATTATATCTTAAATTTAGCGTTAGCTTTTGGCTTTAACTGGTCCGTGACTTTCGCATAAAGTATGATCATCGCGAATGAGTTTCCATATTGAATAGTTAGAAAATCTAGTTGCATCATAAGTCATATGATGTTTCGGTAACTTTTTAAGGTCAGTTATTTGACTAAATGCCGTATATAAGTCATGAGTTAGGATTTTCGTTAAGCAACTCCTGACATTAGACAAAAATCATAGGAACTAAACAAGGACATGGGGATTTTTAAAATGGTAAAGAAGAGTATTACTTTCACGTAAGGCCTTTTGAACTTTTAGTTGTGTTCAAATTGTTGACCAATTTTCCCATGCTATGGACTGGTGATCACTTCCTTTATAATAATCATTTGTATGAATAAAGAGACCGATCATCACTCAAAGATATTTTTTTGGTCAAAGTAACATTTCATTTATTTCAGCGAAAATATAAGAGTAAAACAACACAGTCCAATTACAAACCAAGACAAATTCCAGACAACTTCAAAACAAAACAAGTTCCAGATAATACTTCAATTCATCCTTATTAGGCACATCATTAGGAGTTTGAACCCTAGCTAGCCACACAAAGACAATGTAGATTGTAGCCCTTTTATTTGCAAACACATAGGTCTATTCTTATTCCATTTCAACAACATATGATGTTTATCATCAATTCACATGTTAGCATTGCGAGGGTATGATGGGGCGAACTATGCCCCATTCAGGTGATGCGGACATCTGGACTTGCGGAGCTTCTTCTCGTCGGAAAGTAGCTTTGCGAACCTGGAAGAATGCAGACCAAAATTAATCAGCATTTCCAATGCGGGCTAATTTTAAAAAAAAGCACTAACTTTATCTTGAGTGACAATTTTGGCCTGTCCTGAACTTTTTTTTGTCTCAATAAAAAGTACAAATTTTTACTTGAGTCCCAAATCTGCCCCTTATAATGTAAAATTTTCAAATTGTTCGGGTCAGATTTGAGATTTAAGTTAAACTTCATGATTTTTTATGAGACAAAAAGAAATTCATGCCAGAATTGTCATTAAAGGTAAAGTTGGTGCATTTCTTTTTGAAATTAGGCCTTTCGATGCTAACCAAAGAAAATAAACCTGCAATCGCTATAACTATCCGAAGGATAATATCGTTCCACACGCGTTCAATACCGACACGCAAAATTTTTACCTCTTGAGGGCTTCCTCGTTGGTGCCGGCATTTTCGATGGGTTCGTGTTGACCGGTCCCGACATTTGCTCTCGAGACCGGCTTCTTCAACAAGCGCTTACCAACTTTCACCAGGCCTTCCAAGTTCTCCTTCGTGGATGTGTCCACCGAAGATAAAGTCCCCTTCAGGGTGTCATCCTATAGAAATCCATTCAACTCTAGTTGCATGAGTTGGTACCAAGTGTAGATCAATAGAAATCACAGCAGCAAGAATTCACAAAGACGGCCAAGTTAGCGAAGATCTTACGTTGATGCGGAGGTAATTTTCCTCAGAATTGTAGGCCCTGAAGACCACGCGGTTGTGGTAATCGACAATGTCGGCACTCCCTTGAGAGTAGACGTCGATCAAAGGGCTCGATCCATCCTTAACCAGCCAGCAGAGCAACCCCCACTTTGAAGCCTTCTTGGCATCGAACTTGAGCTCCGACATGTTCGAGCCTGTCCCCAGTGAAATCACCAGCAGTCGAGTGTAGTTCATGGGCGGTTTGATGTCGAAGAAATCTGGGTCTTCGTTCAAGATCTGCCTGCTCACCTCGCTGATGGCGATCAATGTCTGAACAAAATAACGTTTGCGGTATTCCAACAACTTGAAATAGAATGAAGTACAAGGTACAGCGCTCATATCACGTGTCGTCAACTAGATGTCATGAGAATTCTTAAGTAAAATGAAAAACCAGATGTTTATAGCCGCGTCATGGGTCGTCAACTTAAAATCAATATGAAGTAATTTTCCAGTCAATTTTACTGGTGTTTAATATGAGCATTTTTAATTTGGTCCTCTAAAGATTGAGGCTCTGTACTCTTAGTTGATCCAATTTGTCGACCCGACGCTTTTAATTTTTCTATAATGGGTTGATCTCAGCTAATAACTGTAACTGATAATAATTTTTACATGCCAAAAGCGGTTCTTTGTAGGATGTTATTGAAATACAATTCTCGAGTACCAAACCCTAATAATATGAAAAAGAACCTTTTTGTTGTGTCAATTTGTGGTATCCAAAACTTCCGTTCAGTTAATCCCGTTGAATGTGCACAAATTTCCCCTTTTCGACGTGTACCGAATAAGGCTCCATTCACGCAAATTGTGGCAATGACTACCTGATGTTACCTTGTGAAAGAGACAGACTTGATTCGAATATAAAGTACAAGGTTCTCTGGTCAAGTGCGCACTTGACCAGAACTTATATGAGACTACTTTTTTTTGGTAAGGGATATGAGACTACTTTGAAAACAAGGAAAACAAAAAAAACAGAGAACAAAACAAATCGCCGAGTTGGACGTGGCTTGCCGTCAGCTAGACTGTCATCTCAAGATAACCATGTATTATGACTTTTGTTGATTAGCTGCTTGTGAGGTGTTATCCGTAGGTTCCACACCTTAACAAAACATCCCATCTTTGGACCACAGATGAACCTAGGATTGTGATCCGACGCAGCATTGTCGCAGCCGAATAATCTAGATCGCATTCAATTCTTTATTCATTTAAAAAATCATATACGGTAGCTTATACCACGTCGACTCCATATTTCCAATCTATAAAGGCCTCGGATACTGTAAAATGAAGTTGATTTAATTTAATAATTAAGGATTGAACTTACTTGTCTAGATCAGGTAAATGTTTAACTCTTCGTACTGTTAAGTATAATTCATATTTCGGCCATTCATCTCGTGCCTCGGTTCATGTTTCACAACCTGGACCATGAAATTAACGGGTATTTCTCGGGTCAAGGTTGCTTTACTTACAGTGAACTTCCTCGTCGCAAAAGAAGAAGATATAGTAAAGGCACTCCGTATTAAAACCCAGCGATCCTATTTTAGCCGCATTATTTTATCTATACAATCTTTGATATCAAATAGGCTCTATTAATTTATGATCGTATATATATATATATATACCTTTTCTTATGTGTACATGTATGTATGTAAGTTATGATTATGTGCGTTCATCAGACGTACGTACCGGATTGTTGGCAACCATACCACCATCAATCAGATTAAATTCATGGGCTCGTCCAGCTTCATCTACCGTCTCGAAGTAATGGGCGGGGAAGTACGTCGGAGCAGCTGATGTGCCGATGCATATGTCAGATACTTGAGCGTCCAAGGATGAGTTTCTCGATACCTACACGAGATACAAATCAATTAAAGAAAACTCCTCCTATGATTAGCGTATATGCGTATAAGTTTTCCTCTATTAGGATTAGGTAATTGATCATAATTGTCTTTGTCAAACTTGCATTATCAATAATCCCTTTTTCAATTGGAAATCAGCAGTTGCAAGAAAAGTATGATTCCGTCACATCCCTTCACACTCCAAAACTTCTACACTAGGCTACAATAAATCGAATATTTCATAACATGCGTGTGCTCACTTAGGGCAGTTTCAATATGAATAAGGGATTGATGTAGATTGAATTCAACAATTGGCACTAATTCAAGTAATGTGCGATTAGATCATGTCTCGCTCAATCGGTCATATACACAATAATGCTAATGCATCATCCCAAGACAAAAAAGGGCTTTACTAGCATAATAGTCTTTGGACCACTGTGAGAGTAACAGCATGTTGTGAGTCACAAATTCTTAAAAGAGTGGATCCCCACAATAATTTTTAATTATTTGTTATTTATTTTTTTGTGGTCCAAAATAAATTGGTAATCTCATTGGTAAATTAAGGAGCGTCAAAACTGAATCATTTCATTAAAAGGGCTTTGCTAGCATTTTGGGCTACTGTGAAAATGACAGCATGTTGTAAGTCACAAATTTTTGAAAGAGTGGACCCCACAGTAAATTAAGGACCGCCACTTAATCATTTCAAAAAAAAAATCGTGAAATTACATAGAGGATGTTATTAGATAAACAGTAATTGGGTTATATATATTCCTCCATCCCTAATTGGAGGAAGTTATCTCTGAATTGTCCATCCACACGTAATCTAACTAAAATATGGATAAGGTCGATGTCTATGTTTGCAACTCTCATCGGTCAAAACCCTGGTAACATTCTCCAAACTCAAGATGGAGGAAAACATGACCTGTACGATTTATACCGATCTACGACTGCACTCTCTTCAAGAAAAAAAAAAGAAAAACATACAGGAACTCACCTCATATGAAGAAAATAAAACTGGTTGAAGCTTTTTGATATCGAAAGTCGGGATAACCAAGCTGGTAAGGGTCTCGTGCAATCTCGTGCTTCCAAGCATCCTCCTTATTAATTTGTGAAGATAAACTCCATTGTACTTGGGCCCCCCCAGAGATTTCATCGTGTTCAAGACCGAACCCAGACTCCCCCTTTTTTTTAAAGGAAGAAGTAGCGGGAGCAAGCAGAAAGAAGTGGCAAGAAGACTCAAATCAAATATATTATATGTGACGAGAGAAAAAGCTAAAGAAAATCATCAGTGAGCTTAAAAAATGATGAAAAGAAGTTCGATAACTCAAATTTAGCAACATGAGAGGTATGTTGACGATCGATTACCATCCTTGGGGGAAGATTTTAGGACAATTCTCCAAGTAAAATGGGACTATGTCTTTCGCGGCGAAGAGAGGACGGTTGTGAGCATCAGGTACAGCCAACATGGCCGTGATGAGACCCCCTGTGCTTGTTCCTGCTATCACATCGAAATAATCTACGAGCCTCGCACCTTCACCGTCCAGCTCCTGCACCCAAAAAACTCAGTGAGTTCTGGATTGATGTCTCCTCAAGGGATGGTGTGGACACCGGGGATGCCCCGCGTTTAGAATAAAAGAAAGGCTTCTCAAAAGCTGCTTCGACTCAAACCCTAAGCAGGGGGTATGTTTTCTTGATCATCGTAGCACAATAATGTAACTCTTGCGTCCACTTTGTTCGTGTGATTTGTTCATGTTAATACCTGAAGTTGGGCTTCGAGGTAACCGAGAATGACCCCCGGAATGATTCCTCGGACTCCTCCACCGTCAATGCTAAGGATTGTGATGAGTTTTCCATACGTCGGAGGCTGAATTTTCACCAACGAAGCTTTTTTCTCCATTTCTTTTAACTGTTAATGCAAGAATTGAGAGAGAGAGAGAGAGAGAGAGAGATATATATATATGAAAGAAAGTGTGGTATCTCCATTGTTGTGAAGCTCATAAATATATATAGAGGGATGCAAGATGTGTACGTAATGGTTCGATCTGGGGAAACATAAAGATTAATACAGTTGGCCGTGTGGCTTTTGCTCAGCTCTTGCTTGGTCAATGTGAACGTTACTCTCACGTGGGAATGAAAAAGGGATTAAGATTGAATCGCTTGTTTAAACTGACAAGGTTTTCTTATAGCAAAAAGGGTCGGTCCATGGAGGCAAAGTTAATTGCTTGCACACATTTTAGAGTGGTTGTGAGGCGAAGAGAGATACGGGGAGGAGGAAGGAAGTTTGTTTTGATCGTTCATGAAAAGAAAATGATGCCCGTGCGAGAGGCGCTTTTGCAATCAAAGACCTAGACGACACACCAATGACTTTGGTTGAATGAGGGTTTTTAATTTGTCAAAATGTGGGAGACCTAATAGGCAAGGTTAGTTAGGTACATGTATACATTTAAACATCATGTTTGAAAGTCTAACAAAAAACTTTAAAATGACAAGTGGAGAAAGACTATGTCTAAAAAGCATATAAATTCATTGTTAAGCTTACGTGCAAGCCACATAAGAAATGACATGTGGAATTTGATAAACAAGGGGCAGATGTGCATGTAAAATAAATCGGCGCAGGAGTTAGCTCTAATACCATGTTAGAGTGTCAACCCAAAAGTTTAAGCTGATATGTGGATAGAAATTACATATATATAAAGAGCATGTAAATTCTATAATCAAGCGATGTGTGATATTTCAATACCCTCTCTCATGTGCATGCCAGATTAATAATGATATGTGGAATTTGATGAGAGGGTGGACACACAAAAAATAAACTGAGGCAGAATTTGATTCAGATACTATGTAAAAGGTCTAATTCAAAAGCTTAAACTAATAGGTGAATGGAGACCATATAAATATAAAGAGTATATAAACCTATTGTCAAGTGATGTAGGATATTTCAACAGATCCAAGGAAACCCGATGCTTTATTTAGCATATAGATTTTTTTATAAAATTATATTGCATTTCACTTTAAGTTTAGGAATGTAAGTAATATATTAGCATCAATAAGTATAATGGTGTGGAACTAGGACATAATGATTCCCACCTTGATCGAAATTGAGCTAAGATGGAGTAATTAAAGTAGAAATCTAAGTCCGTTGGAATTGAATGTAAAATATTATACACCAAATCTCCATGTTCAAGCTCCTATTGTGTAGCTAAAAGGTACTTTATGTCAATATACTTTGCTCGCTCATGATAAATCATATTCAAAGGTAGATATATCATGCCTTGATTGCACGGTGTATAAAAATGCTTTTATGCTCTAACCTAAAGTCTAAGAGCAAACTCCTTAGCCATATCGCCTCCTTTGCTATAAAGAAGGTTAGTGCCATATACTCCACCTCAATCGAAGATAAGGCAACATCATCTTATGAGGACGCCTTCTAACTCACTGCACCACCTGCCAAAGTAAAACATACCCAAGTAAGACTTGCACTCATCCAAATCAACTATGTGATCTGAATCTACAACACCTATGGTCTCATTGCCATTGCAGTCCCTCTATTAAACTACACCAATGGCCGTTGGCCCTTTTGAATATCCAATGATCCACTTCATAGCTTTCTAATAAGTCTTATTAGGATATTTCATGTAACAGCTAATCACGCTCATAGCTTGTGAAATATCGGGCCTAGTGTATACCATAGCGTGCATAATACTGCCACCTGCATTATAGTAAGGAACATAGGAAAAATGCTCATCACCTCCTCAGTTTGTGACTAATAGATTTTGCTGACTATATGTTAGAACGTGTCACAATTTCTTAATATATTTTCTTTTGAGACAGATGCAAAACTCTTACACCTTTATCACACGAAATCACTTTACTCAATATATTCTTTGTAGCATCTAAACCTTTCATCTCAATCTCAGCACTCAACTGCCGCTTCAGCACATTAATATCATGCATGTCACTATTAACATGCCATCAACATATAATAATAGATGAATCAAAGACCCATCATCCAATATCCTAAAGTAAACATAGCTATTTGACTGATTGTTCGAATAGTCCTGACTAGCCATGTGAGCATCAAAATGTTTACACCACTATCTAGGAGACTATTTTGGCCAATACAAAGATTTCTCTGATAAGCAAAAATGATCTTCCTTACCTAAAACAGCAAATCCCTCTGATCGCCTCATGTAAATCCACTCTTTCAACTCACCGTGAAGAAATGTCATTTTCACATCTAGCTGCTTCAACTCGAGATCTTATCTAGCAACCGAGACTGTAATACAAGATTAGAAGTACGGCATACCACAGAAGAGAACACCATTGTAGTCAATGCCCTCCTGTTGAGTAGATCCCTTCACAATAAACCTCATCTCTTACCTTGCTGTCTCAACATTGAGAATGCTCTCTTTCCATTTGTAAAGCCATTTGCACGCAACTGTCTATTGGTTCTTGGGTACTTTGACTAGCTTCCATGTCCGATTTTGATGGAGTGATTATATCTCTTCGTTCATAACCACTAGCCACTACGTCGACTTAACATTAACTATCGCCTTAGGGTAAGATGAATGCTCAATTGTCTCCACCTTGTCACCCATAGCTAACACATAAGCAATATCTATATGATCATAACGTACTGATGGTTTTATTTGCCTTTGTTTGCCCAAGGCTATGTCACGCTGTGGTTTTTCTAGTTGTTTTGTAACATCAACTTCAGGAACTGCAACGTCACCTGCAGTATCAACCTTTATTACCTCTAAGGTTTCCAGCGTCTCCACTCGAACCTCTACCTAAATGTTGTCACCATGATCCATTTGCTTTGTTGGTTGTGTCTTAGGACTCGCCTGTCAAACCATAGTAGTCTTGTCGAAGATCATGCTGCTACCAACTAGAAAATTGGGTGATATGAGATTAATGCACCATGACTAGTAACCTTTCGCTCCATGTGCATAATACAGAAATATGCACTACTTCACCCTCGGCTCAAGTTTACCATCACTCCAATGAGCATACGTGAGATATCCGAATATTAGTAATCTGGAGTGGTCAACAAGTTTCCCTAATCATACTTCTTCAGGAGTCAACCACTCTAGGATAGATAATAGAGATGGATTAACTAGACAACAAACCATGTTCATAGCTTTGGCCTAAAATTATTTGCCAATTCCTACATGTGAAAGCATGTACCAAGCTCACTCTAGAAGAGTTCTACGTTTTCTGGCACCTTCTGCTATAGTGTTCTGAGCATAGTGTCATGTCTTATAATCCCTTCGGTTTAGCAAAACTCGGTAAAATCATTATTACTTAACTCTATGCCATTATCGAAGGCACTTAATTTATTTACTTGATTGCTTCTCAATCAGCGTCGTAGACTTCTTGAACCGATTAAACACCTCAGATTTGTGCTTCAGAATATATACCTATACTTTCATCCTATAAATGTCAATGAATGTTATCAACTATTGAGCCCCTCCTTTTTATGGGATTGGAGATGGGCCTTAGACATTTGAATGAATGTAATCAACCAGTTGCATGATCAAATGCATAGCAACACTTAATTTAATCTAACGCTGCTTCCTAAAGAGGTAGGCTAACACAAGTCCAACTTCCTATTTTCAGACCCTTCAATAATTCCCTTTTACTCAATGTCGTTACACCTGCATACTCATGTGCCCCAACCTCATATGCCATAACTAAGTCAAGTCTGAATTTGACTTACCTGATGAAATTGTATCAGCTCTTGTCACGATCTCTCCCGGTTAATTATAGAGAGAATTCACCTTCTTCCTCTCTATCAATGTCATGGCACTGTGAGAAATCTTTAACAATTCGTTTGCAGTATGTACTTACATCTGATGTCATCGATATCCCCAAAGAAATAAGGTTATTATGAAGCTCCGATACATACCTCACATTCGTCAATGTGCGCTCTATCTTGTTGTGCTTTTGAATCTAAATCGTCCATATTTCTACAACCTTGGAGACCGCCTTATTCCCTATTAGAACTCTATCACCATTTTCAGCTCGTTAAGTAGTAAATTGGTTCCTCTAAGGGGTCATATGATAAAGAACATCCCGAATCTAACACTTATTTGTCTCTTGACCAGGCGATAATCACACATAAGATGGTCTCCACATCACTAGTGCTCTCATCAATGATGTTCGCCACACTACTTACAGCATTATACATACCACTCCTCTTTCTCATCTTTGGACAATCTTCCTTGTGTACCTCTCCTCGTGACACTCAAAACACTTCGTGAGATCCTTGGACTTTCTATTGCACAATTTCGACCTACTTTTAGTTGCTGCTGGATTCTAGATGTTCATCTTTACCTCCAATCACTATTCCTGGCACTATATTCTATGCTAAACCATTAACTTGCAACTTCCTCTGCCCTTCCTTAGAGAGCAAGACAGATTTTACCTCTTCCAAAATAATCACAGTATGCCCTCACAACAGTGACAAGTAAAGTGCTCTCATGACTCCAGTAGAGAAGCCAATAACATCATGTCCATTTTTTCATTAGTAAGGACATCATTGATGTTTTTCAAATCCATTATGTGTTTGTTGAACTCATCTAAGTGGGCTCTAATGGAAGTACCTTCAGTAAATTGAAATTGAAACATGCTATTCAACATGTATATGCGATTATTCAAACCCTTTGTTACATAACAAGCCAAAAGTTTTGCCCACAACTTTGCAGCAACATTATCCTCGACCACTTCTATTAATACTTCAGCCAATTGATTCAATAAGAGTATATTCTTCGGTCTCTCCATTAGCTCATGTCACGTCCTAACCTCGGGGTTATTAATGCGACGTACCCCACACTGTCACGTCCCGGCTAAGACCATGACCCGAGGCTCACTTTGCAACATCTTGGCTAAGACTGTGACCCGAGGCTCACTTTGCAATGTCCCGTTTGTATTGTCTTTCTTTTACGAACAAGCAGAAGCATGAATTCAGGACAATTACAATCAAAACAAACAACGGGGTACGACAAACATCATGAGCAAAATATGATAGCAAATATATTTTACAAGCCAAACTTTTTACATGCCCCTTTTCTTTTTACGGGCTTTTTCCCCTTTCAACACATTACATGTATCCGCATAGGCTGGGGAAATTCCTATCTCCTCTAGCATGACTACAGCTCCTAAAACTGGTGTGAGACTTCCATGCCTACAAATTTGAAAAATAACGGAGTGAGTCGAGGACTCAGTAAGTAAACCTCACTAAACTTCGGATAGGAGGATGCCTCGCTATCGAACAAAGCACATGTCATAGCTACATCAATTAATAGCAGATCAATAGCAAAGATGTTTCAAACATACTCATTTTTGTGCATAAGATGATCTCAACTTGTCTTTCTATGCAAGCAACAATATCTCAACCAAAGCATGCACACGAGGGATTCATTATCTCAACCGTTGGTACGGTTCTTCGAGAAATTCTCTAGGCAATGTCCCCTAATCCAAGGGTGAAGGCTTTTCATCTGAACTTAATCGGGCAACATCCCCTAATCAAGGGCGACGGCTATTCTTTTCCCTCTTGCGACCATGCTAATAAGCATCATATCAACTTGAGGACATCACACGAAGTATGTATCATGCCATGTTACCTCTAAAGCCTTATGTCATGCCGGGCACGAAACTAAGTTCGTGGTTTGAACCGACTGGTCATGGTGCCGACCTACACCAAGCAAGGCTTGGATCAGTACACCTCAATACCGACCCTCCAAGTAAGGCTTGTTCCGACACGCGTCGACACTAATCCGAACCAAGCGAGACTCGTTCATGATCTGGGCGTGCTCTCAACCATGATGCCAAACACATGAGCAAATCTTACAAATGTAAATGCAAGCATGGCAAGCTATATCAAGTGTTCACAAACCACATAATTCATGCAAGCATCACAAACACATGATTCGCCCAACAACGCAACGCAACACCCTAGCCAAGGTATCGTAAGTCTACTTATAACCCTCCAAGGTCATGGCTGTGTGTGGCCTAGGGGTGAGCCGAGCGGCAAGGGGCGTGGCAAGGACACAGTGAGACACGGGCACGAGCGCGGCAAGTGCGCGGTCGAGATAGAGAGGGCAGCCAAGAGAGAGTGAGGGCGTGAGGGAGAGAGAGAGAAGTGATGGTGGAGTTGTGAGAAATGAAGGATGGGTGCCTCTATTTATAGATCTCAACCTCATCATTGCTTTGCCAAGTGGTCCAATTGTTTTCTTTAAAGTGGCAATCCTATTTGAGTGAGTTGGCTAGCCTACTGAATGGTGGCAAGCCTAACAAGAAGAGGTGGCATGCCTATGCCATTAGGAAAATCATGAAGCTAAGGTGTGCATTTCTCATTGGCACACTTGGTCATGAATCATCAACTTCTTCCCAAAGGCAAATCTTGAGCCATCATGACCAAATCTTCCTTATACCACCTAATATGATCATTCACCTCTTGTAATGATAGCCCATGTTCTAGAGTCTTCTCTTTTGTCCATACTTTCAAGAATATAGCAAGTGTGAGAATTAGACCAATGAAAGTGCTAACTTGGTCGGGTATGAGTTCCTCGTGTCCATCCATGATGGACCATGCCTACTAAATCGAGGTTCATAGCCAAGTCACCATCGGAAGTGGTAGGTCTTGGCTAAACTTACGATGGATGACTAGGTCAGTGGCCCATGTCGTGGGCATAATGGCCGGTATTGACCGGCCACGTGGCCTGGCAAACCGGGCTCACAGCTCGTACAGACCAAGCCCATAGCCCATGTGTGACCTGGCGTATGGCTCGTGCATACCGGGTGCATGGCCTATGCGTGACCTGGCGTGCGGCCCGTGCAGACCAGGCACATGGTCGGCGCTTGGGCTGGCCTTTGGTCTTACGGGAGGGTCCAAGTTAGGCACATGGCTGACTCGTGGCTCGGTACATGGCTTGGCACACAGCTTAAGCACATGACCCATTTGGCAAGGTCGTCGAACCAATTCTCGACCAATCCACGATCGGTCTGTGACTCGTCCAAGTGTCCCATGGCCAATCCATGACTGGTCCATCGCCAAGCATACTTGGTCCGTAGACGACCCTCGATTGTTACGTAGTTGTGTGGGACCGATCGTTCCGTGACTTACACATGGTCGCAGGGATCAATCTATGGTGACCCACACACGGCCGCAGGGATTGATCTATGATCATCTGCGATCGGTACATAACCATATGGAACCACCCGCGATCAGAATAAGACCGTGCGGAATTGATCCATGATCGTCCACCAATCCGTGGTGGTTTAGGACCGTCCCACGACTAACCCTTATGGTCAATAAGTCGATCCATGGCCGAATAGCTTGAATAACTTGTATGGTCATTAAATTGATTTACTAACGATTCCTTTGATCATTCCAGGATCGATCTTTCAATCAGACCATGGCCGATGCCTTGATTGTCCTTCCGATCGGATTGATCGGTCCATGACCTATCCTTGGATTGGTCTATGGCTGATTTCTCCCACAATCTGCACGCCAGTTCTATAGCCATTCCGTATAGCCAAAATCATGGATTTGACAGCTCATCCTATCAGTGTCTTTCATCCGTTTTGAAAAATTATCTTTGCCATCCAATGCCTTAGCCAAATCTTAGGTTGTTAATCACAACCATCATCTTATCGCTTCGCAACCAAAGTTGTTCCTTCCTTTAAACTTCTCCATTTTTTCATTAATGGCAGACATAATTGCAACAACAGAATTTCCAAATAGTGAGTGAAAACAAAAAACCCTAAATCAAATCCAAAAAACTTCAACCTTGGCTTTGGCACCAATTATTGTAAAACAATACAAAAGCTAACAATCATGCAATTTAAGTCAAGGATCAAAAAACGAAATTACTAGAGAAGTTAACAAGGAACAATAAAGCACATGAGAGATTTACTTGGTTTGGTTTAAGTGTCGATACCTTCCACAGCACAGAGCTAGCCTTAAATAATTCACTAATCAATTAGAAAATCACAAAACTATCGCTTGAGTGTTCAAATGTTTCTTAGCCAGGTGATCTTGAGTGGAGAAATTCAACCAAAAGGCCTCTTCCTTTTGCAGGCATGCGGTGGTTCCCTTTATGAACAACTCCTGTTCTGCTTCTTGCTGATTTGGTGCTGCTCTCTCAAACGAGAACCGAGCCTTCGAGCGTCTAGGAGTGATTCCAGCGAGTTCTCAAAGAATCCAGACCCTTGGCTTCGCATCCTGCTGACCTTGTGCCGATTTGCTCTAGCCTTGTTGAGCCCAACGACTCGTGATATTGCTGGATCATCGTGTCCTCCTCTTGCAGCCATCGACCCTTCATCGAGCCAAGGAGTTTCGTCTCTGTTTTTGCAGGTTTGTCGGAGCCCTACGAGTTGTTGTCTCTTGGTAGAATGTCACGAACAGCAACCATAGCCGGCTGAGCATCCGAACCATCATCCGCCAGTCCCGTTTTGGAAGCGAATCATCCAAACAAGGTAATTTTCTCAAGCCAAATTTGGTCTCCATATTTCATTACCTAAATTGGGTTATTTGATGTTAATGTGATTTTGAGTGATCTGGGCATTATCCAACTAGGATTTTATTGCGTATGAAATCGAATCTAATTACTAATTTGAGCCGTGAGATGACGAGTCATTTTTTTAATTATATTTGATTTTATTATTAAGTCGGGTTGTTGCTTCATCAAGATTGTGATATCCGTTAATTTGAGACGCGAGACGACAGATTATTTTTTCGGATATCATAATCTTTTATTTGAATCTTGGTGGATATCTTGGGCGATTTTATGTTGTCTCTTCTATATTTTTGTGGATTGGAATTGATTTGTTTCCCGTTAAAAAAATACAAAAAATATCACTTGAAATATATTAGATTCCTTTTCTTAGAAAGTATCACATATTTAAGTTAGGATATTCATTTATTCCGAATTTAATAAAATAAAAATACCAAAAAAATTGCATGAAATATAGATTAGAATTTATAAAAGAAAACCGCAAAATTTTTTTATTGTTTTGGTGTGACCGATTTCTTTACTTTCTTGCAATTTGCTTGCTTTGTTATTTGAGTGTTTATTTCATTGATTACGTACCCGCATGATCACCTCACATGTTAGTGGATAAGTTAAAATGAATCCAAGATGTCTGTCAAAATATTTTTGAAAATAAAAGAGAAAAGGTATCGAAAGGGCATTAGAGTAATTTAGTGTAACCAAGTCCCCGAATCCATAATCTCTGATTCGTAAGAGTAAAATAGAACTCCCGATACTTTACTTGGGTTTCTAATTGACTCACCAAAAAATAAATTAGTGGCGACTCCTAATTGAAATGATCTTGCATGTTAAAAAATCGAACCTTAAGACGCGAATTGGTATGGACTTAGGAGAGCTCGAGTTAAATCTAGACTTAATAATCCATTAGCCAAACCTTAGGTGGTGCACCCGAGGGTAGGTCGCGATAGTACATGTTCATTTTAGTCCCTGAACTATATGAAAATGTTCGATGTAGTCCATGAACTTGAATTAATGGAAAGGACTGAATTGAACTCTTTTATATAATTTAGGGACTGAATTGAACATGTATCAAAAGTTCAGAAATGACATTGAACAAATTAAAAGTTCATGGACCACATTGAACATTGGGGTAAAGTTCAGGGACTGCATTGAACAAATTAAAAGTTCAAAGACCAAATTGCACATTGGGACAAAGTTTATGAACTGTTTGTGTCATTTTCCCTTCTTTTTTTCTTGTTTTATTATTATTATTATTTTCGAAATTCAGATTTTTGCTTTAGGTTTAAACTCGAGACATATTTTCAACAATATTAAACAAAGAGAAAACTGTGCGATTAATTCTCTAAAACGGAACGTGAACAAAAGTCGTTTGACCAATATGTCGTAATATACTTTATACTATTAATCGTAGGAAACCTGACAAAATCTGAAAATAATCCTAACAGAACAAAAATAGTCAAAAAGTAAAAAGAGAAAACAAGAAATGGGCGTACGCACGCTAGCGAGTCTGACCTTAGGAAACGACCCAAAATCCCTGGGAAAAGTGTCGGAAAAGTCTTAAACCTTTTGCATTGATGTAAATTTAATCCTAAATCTTTTATTGGTGCCAATTCAATCCTAAACCTTTTTCATTGGTGCCAATTCAGTCCTAGACCTTTTGCATTGGTGTCAATTCAGTCCTAAACCTTTTGCATTGGTGCCAATTTAGTCCTAAATCTTTTAAATTGGTGCCAGTTCAATCCTTCGACACGTGAATAGCTATTAGCCGGAAGAACTGAATTGACACCAATACAAAAGGTTTATGACTGAATTGACACCAATTGAAAAGGTTTAGAATTGAATTGGCATCAAAAAAAGGTTTAGGATTGAATTGGCACCAATGCAAAAGATTTAGGATTGAATTGGCACCAAAAAAAGGTTTAGGACTAAATTGGCATAAATGCAAAAGGTTTATGACTGAATTGGCACCAAAAAAAGGTTTAGGACTAAATTGGTACTAATGCAAAAGGTTTAGGACTAAATTGGCACAAAAAAAAGGTTTAGGATTAAATTGGCACTAATGCAAAATGTTTAGGACTTTTTTGACACTTTTCATTAAAAACCCTCACAGATCAGGCAGATTTCCAGATTGCAATTGAATTCAACGGCCTAGTGTTTAGGCCATTAAAAGTAATAGCTTTACATAATGCCTTTTGCACTTGTAATTGGCTTGAATTTGATATGTAAGTGGCGAGAGGATTTTTAACCAATTTACCCATGCCGTGGACTGTGGTGCTTCCTTCTTTATAAATAATCACTTTTAAAAAAAACGAGAGACAGGTGATCACTCAAAAACGATGAGTATTTTCTCATTACAAGTGAACAATCTAAGGTAATAGAGGTTCATAACTTGATATTTTCAAGAGAGAGATATATATGCAATCCTGTAAGGCTAATGTTTTCAAACCTGGGTAACCCGGTTGAAGGAAATTTCCTTGAATTCATCAATTTGATTGGTGGGTTAAATTCGAACATGGTCGATCAAGAGGGTGATTGGGGGGAATTTCCGCCGACCTAGCCCATCATGTAAATGCCTAACTAGCTGCATCATAAGGAGTTTGAGCCCTAGCTATCCACGCACAAAATGTATACTATAGCCCCTTTATTTGCAAGCACATAGGGCTAATGCTTATTCTAATTCAACAACAGATGTCACGCCCCGCACCCTACGAGCGCGCGGTCATCCCTCGATAGTCGATCATTGAACGCGACGTCTCAGGACGCGTCGCCGACCCCAACGAAACACCCAATAATAAGGGCAAGTGGAAGCGAAACTAATTAACCCAGACAATAAACAATGACAAAGGGATAGCACGAAACAATAATTGCATACCAACATAAGGTAGTCACTATACAAAACGATAACTCGGGCTACCAATTTAGAACCACAATTTTCAAAAGGGGGCGGTGGTTCACAAGCCTATCTCCTCTACAAAAGATAATCAAAAGACAGGGTAAATGATCTATTCTTCAATCCCTGTGGTGCTCTGGTGGCATCTCCGAATCGATTACGGTCGCGGATCTGAAATGGTTATATAATAACCGTGAGAACGAGTCTCAATAAGCAACCCCCTAAACCCCACGTAGGCCAATGCGTACCCAGACAAGTCAGACATGCAATCTACCCCATAACATATAAAATTCACATCATTGTACTTACCTCGTCATCAAGCCCATGCCAACTCTACACGTTAGTCGTCACGTGATAAGGCAATAATAGTAATTAAATAACACATCACAAATCGCTCAAACACCAACCATGCTTTCACTCAATCACTCCAACTAATTCAACCAGTCAGTTCAATCACACTCAATTCGCATGCGTGGCCGAGCAACTTTCTCACGACCTCCTAGGTCCTTTCACACGGCCCGCGTCAACACGCCTCAGGCCAGCCCTCAGATCAAGCCGGGCTCAGTCCCGCGTAACCACGCCTCAGGACATTTCTCTCGACCCGCGTAACCACGCCTCAGGTCATTACTTGCCTTTCTAGCCACACCCGCGTAATCACGCCTCAGGTTGGCAGCCCTCAGATCAAGCCGGGCTCAGTCCCGCGTAACCACGCCTCAGGACATTTATCTCGACCCGCGTAACCACGCCTCAGGTCATTACTTGCCTTTCTAGCCACACCCGCGTAACCATGCCTCAGGTTGGCAGCCCTCAGATCAAGCCGGGCTCAGTCCCGCGTAACCACGCCTCAGGACATTTCTCTCATGCACATGCACCACCACACAATCTGTCATCTAACACGTCGTACATTTCACAATCAAATTACCAAGCTCACACTAATGTCAATCTGACACACTCTAACAACCAATTTAATTCACACTCCCCACGTCGGTCCACCGACCCAACATTCATGTCGGTACATTCAAATAATCCAATTCACCCACAAGCGCCACGACAATTCAGTCAGGCATATTTATCTCAGTCAATCATTAAATCAGCCGCACAATTATCGCCACAATAATTCACCAATTAAGCACAATCAGTCTAATTAGCCCACACCTAATTAAATTCCTAAGCCGGTACTAAATTTCACCCTAAACAAGTCTAAAAATACCCAAAGTACTAGGTAGGGTTTAGGAAGTCACTTACCTAAGTTTGGCCCGGGAAAAGTCGGCTCGGGCCCAAAATGGCCCGAGTGAACAGTACCGGACTGGGCGCGGGCGCGGGCCAACAGGCGCGGTGGCCGGCCAATGCGGGCACAATGGCCGATCGGCGTGCCCTGCGCGCGGGCGCGATGGCCGTGCAGTGTGCCAAGGGGCGCAAAGGGCGAACGGACGGGCGACGTGCCTAGTCGGACGGGCGACAGCGCTGGTCGGACGGGCACGGCGCCGGGCGAGCTCGGCCACGGCGCTCGGCCATGGGCACGGCCCTCGGCCACGGGCACAAGCACGGGCACGGGCGCGAGGAACGGGCACGGCGACGGGCGCGGCTGCTTGGTCGCGTGGGCGACAGGCCGGCTACGGCTTTAAAGGTAGTCGGGGCCCAGGCTGGTTGGCCAGGGCGGCGACCGGCGGCGACGGCGACGCGGCGGCGACGAGCTGAACAGGGGAGAAAGAGAGTGAGCCGGGGGGGTGAGGGTGAGGGAGAGAGGGATCGGGGCTGAAGGGGAGAGATGGCGGACCGGCGGTGAGCTGGCCGGGCGAGCCGCGATGGAGGAGCCGGCCGGCGGCGGCAACGACGGGGGCAGTGAGCGACAGCGGCGACGACTCGCGGCCGCGGCGGTGGACGGCACCGAACGGACGAGCTCAGATCGGCGAGCTCCCAGGTGCGCGAACAAACGAGCGGCGAAGGCGACGGGCTGAGCTCCCGCGGCGGTGAGCTGGACGGCAGAGCGGAGCAAGGCGGCCGGTTGGGCAGCGACGGGCCGAGACAGGTAGTGGCGGCGAGCCGAGCTCGCGCGCTTGGGAAGGAAGGGAGGCGGCGTCGGGGCGGGGCTTCCGGGCGACGCAGCGCGGCGCGGCGACGGCGCGAGGAAGACGGCGGCGGCACTTGGCGGTCAGGCGGGCTCGGGCGGCGGTCGGCTGGGCAAGTAGGAGCGGGGCAAAGCAGAACCAGATGCCGGCGAAGAACAAGGAAAAGAAAGAAGAAGAAAGGAGAAGAAGGAAGAGAGAAGGGAGGAGAGAGAAGAAGTGTGTCGGGGGGGGTTGGTCTGCATGGGTATGGGCAGATGGGATGCAAGCAGGGGGGAAAACGTGCGCGTCCGGCGACCAGAGAGGGAAGAGAGAGGAAAAGAGAGAGAAAGGGAGAGAGAGGGAGAGAGAGAGAGAGAGCAGGACAGACGTGATAATGGGGGGGAGTGCGTGCGCGGGCAGAGGAGAGAGAGGAGAGAAAAATTTAAATGTTCAATCATATAACTAATGCGATTAAACGGCCCATAATAAAAACTGACAACGATTTATCGGTCCAAATAAAACCTCGAATATAATAAGGGACAAAGGCCAAATCAATTAAATCAAACTATAGCGAGGGAGGTCTACTAGTCCAAATTTGCACGTGGTCAAAAACTCCCATTTTTCCATCATTCCTGACAATCTCAACGCTGGCCACGATAATATTGATACCGTCCAATTTATTTCGTCCTGAAACTCCCGAAAATCGACTGCCAAGTTCGGGGTCTAAATAACGGCCAAATTCGATCGAGTGCGATTCTAGCGAAATCTCTATTTTAAAAACGAGAACCCGAGAGTGATCAGTTCCCGGGCGAGATTCCATTATAAGCGCACTGACGGATTACACGTTTTATAAATCCCAAAAATGGGCCAAAATTCGGAATGTCACAACTCTTCCCCCCTTACAAAAATTTCGTCCTCGAAATTTACAATTCAACCTAACTATTCAAACAAATGGGGGTATTGGTGTCGCATCAACTCTTCACTTTCCCACGTCGCACCTTCAGTTCCATGGTGCTCCCAAATCACCTTGACCATCGGAATTTTCTTGTTCCGCAGCACTCTTTCTATTCTGTCCTCGATCTGAACTGGCTTTTCCACATACGACACTCTGTCGTCCATGTCTATCTCTTCGTAGTTCAGCACGTGGGTCGGGTCCGGTTCATACTTTCTTAACATTGACACGTGGAATACGTTGTGCACTTGAGACAAATTTGGTGGTAGCGCGAGACGATAGGCCAGGTACCAATTCTCTCTAAGACCTCGAATGGGCCCACGTACCTCGGGCTCAACTTCCCTTTCTTACCAAACCGAGATAATCCTCTCATAGGCGATACCTTGAGGAAAACGTGGTCCCCCACTTGAAATTCCAAAGGCCTACGTCTCCGGTCCGCATAATTCTTTTGGCGGCTCTGAGCGGTCTTAAGCCTATCCCGAATTACCTTGATTTTCGACCGATTCTTGAACCAACTCGGGACTGTGATGCTCCTCTCACCAACTTCATCCCAACAAACCGGTGTTCTGCAAGCCCTGCCATAAAGTGCCTCGAATGGTGCCATTTTGATACTTTGCTGATAGCTATTGTTGTAGGCGAATTCCACCAAATGTAGTTGTTCCTCCCAACCACCCTTAAAATCCAAAACACATGCTCGCAGCATGTCTTCCAAGGTCTGAATCGTCCTTTCATACTGGCCATCCGTCTAGGGATGATAGGCCGTGCTAAACTGTAACTTCGTTCCTAATGCCGCATGAAGGCTTTTCCAAAAGGCGGCAGTAAATTTAGGATCCCGATCTGAAGTGATTGTCACTGGCACTCCGTGCAGACGGACTATTTGTCGCACGTAAATCTCGGCATACCTTTCCAAGGCGAAGTCCTTTCGTACAGGTAGAAAATGCGCTGACTTTGTCAATCGGTCGACTACCACCCAAATCGAATCATGACCCCTTTGACTTCTCGGTAATCCCATTACAAAGTCCATCGTGATGTGTTCCCATTTCCACTCGGGAATTTCCAATGGCTGCAACATTCCACCCGGCTTACAATGTTGTGCCTTCACTTGCTGACATGTTAAACACTTGGTCACGTGCTTAGCTACGTCCACTTTCATGCCGTTCCACCAATAATGCTGGCGCAAGTTCTGATACATTTTCGTACTACCCGGGTGAATACTGTAATTGCTACGGTGTGCTTCAGACAAAATCTCTTCCTTCAGTTCTGTATCACTGGGTACACATAACCGTCCACGGAACTTTAAAATTCCATCCTCGGATACCTGAAAATCTGATTTCCTTTTTGTGGCATCCATACTCAAAATCTTACGAGTCTCCGGGTCCGTCGATTGTAAAGCCTTAATCTTAGTACGTATTTCGGTTCAATCCTCAACGCCGCAAGTAGACTCGAGACATGACTCACTTCGAACTTAAATTCCGAATCTCGAACTCCCTCCAACGAGAGTCCACTCCTTGACCATCATATGCGCGATGCTCGATTTCCGACTCGGTGCATCCGCTACCTTATTAGCTTTTCCAGGGTGATACATAATCTCGCAGTCGTAATCCTTAAGGAGTTCCATCCAACGGCGCTGTCTCATATTTAATTCCTTTTAGGAGAACAAGTACCTTAAACTTTGATGGTCCGTATAAATCTGAAATTTCTCCCCACACAGGTAGTGTCTCCAAATCTTAAGAGCGAAAATAATCGCGGCCAATTCTAAGTCATGCGTCGGATAGTTCTGCTCGTGTGGCCTCAACTGTTGCGATGCGTATGCCACTACTTTCCCGTGTTGCTTTAGCACGCATCCCAATCCTCTTAATGACGCGTCACTGTAAATCTCATATCCTCCCGGGCCTGACGGGATCGTTAATACTGGCGCGGTCGTCAATCTCTGTTTTAATTCTTGGAAGCTCCTTTCGCACTTGTCCGTCCATTCAAACCTCGTCTCCTTCTTTAGCAACCGCGTCAACGGCGTCGCTAATGCCGAAAACTTCTCCACGAAGCGTCTATAATAACCTGCTAGTCCGAGGAAGCTCCGAACCTCGGTTACTGTTGTTGGTCTCGGCCAATTCGTGACGGCTTCAATCTTTGTCGGGTCCACCGCAATTCCTTCCCCGGATATCACATGTCCTAAGAACGCCACTTGGTGAAGCCAGAATTCGCACTTACTGAACTTAGCGTAGAGTGCGTGTTCTCTTAAGGTCCGTAGAACCTCTTCCAAATGTACCTCGTGCTCGGCGGAACTCTTTGAATACACCAGAATGTCATCTATGAACACGATCACGAACTGATCTAAAAATTCCTTGAATACCCGATTCATTAAATCCATAAAGGCTGCAGGGGCGTTCGTCAGTCCAAACGGCATCACCGTAAACTCATAGTGTCCATACCTCGTCCTAAATGCCGACTTCGGCACGTCCTCCTTCTTGATCCTCAATTGGTGATAGCCAGTCCTCAGATCAATTTTTGAAAACACTGACGCCCCTTGCAACTGATCAAATAGGTCATCAATCCTTGGCAACGGGTACTTATTCTTAATGGTCACCTGGTTCAGTTGTCTGTAGTCAATGCACAATCTCAAGGATCCATCATTTTTCCTCACGAATAACACTGGCGCTCCCCATGGAGACGCACTAGGGCGAATGAAGCCTTTGTCCAACAACTCTTGCATTTGGACTTTAAATTCCTTCAATTCCGACAGTGACATCCTATAGGGTGCTTTCGAGATCGGTTCCGTCCCTGGGGCTAACTCAATCGCGAACTCCACTTCTCAATCAGGTGGCAGTCCCGGTAATTCCTGAGGAAAGACATCGGGAAAGTTGCACACCACGGCTATGTCTTCTAGTCTCGGCTCTCCAGCCGTCGAATCGATTACATTTGCCAGAAATCCTTGGCACCCTTCATCCAATAGCTTTGTTACCTCTAGCGACGAAATCCAGGGGATCGAGGTTCCTCCTCGGTTTCCCACAAACTCAAATCTAGGATGTCCAGCCGGATTAAACTGGATCACCCTGCTACTACAGTCCATAACAGCTCTCTGTTTGACTAGCCAGTCCATACCGATAATCACATCGAAGTCATGCATACATAATACCGCCAAATCTATCCTTTCTTCTCTATCGCCAATCACTATTTTACAATCGGGACACCCAAACGTAATCAGCACTTTATCATTCAGCGGAGTAGTCACACACAGCATAACATCAAGCAATTTTGGCTCAATCCCAGATAATTCAACGAACTACTTAAATATAAATGAATGCGACGCCCCCGGATCAAACAAGGCATAAGCAGCATGATCACAGAGAGAGACCGTACCTGTGACCACGCCAGGCGTGTCCTGAGCCTCCCTCCTTGCCATTGCATATACCCGTCCTTGGGCCGGCGGCCGATTCTGATTGGCCGGCTGGATAGCTCTAATTTGATTTCCATTCCGGGGCGGCGGCGGCGGCAGAAGTGCAGGTGACCCCGCCTGCTTGTTGTTTGGACATTCTCTCATCTGGTGGCCCCTTCCACCACATGTAAAACATGCTCCGCCCCTATTTGGGCAAGGTCCATTCCCGTGTTTTCCACCACACAACCTACACGGGGCGTTCTGGTAACGGTTTGGCTTCCCGATATTCCTCCGAGCGGGTGGAACGAAGCGACTATTTCCCGTCATGGGTCCTTTCCCCAGTTGACGGTTGTCCCTAGCCAGAGCATACCGCGATCCAGAAGCGGCAGCTCGATCCATCTGATCTCGCTCAATTGCCTGAGCCCTTTCATATATCTCATTGTAGCCTCTCAAGTTCAACGAGATCATCTGACTGCGAAGGTCCGGCTTCAGCCCATCCCGGAACCTCCTAGTTTTGTCCATCGGGTCCTCCACCATCCTGGGGGCAAATTTGGACAGTCTTGCAAACTCGGCCTCATACTGATCTAGCGATCTCTGACCTTGGCGGAGCCCCATAAATTCAACCAATTTCTGTTCTCGAGCACTTTCCGAGAAATACTTGCCGTTGAAGGTCTCGGTAAAAACAATCCAATTCGAGGCAGTACCAGCGGGGAACACTTGACCCCTGGTGGCCCTCCACCAATCACTTGCATTATTCTGAAGCTGATAGACTGCTAGCGTCACTTTCTCTTCCTCAGTACACCCCAGCACCTCAAAAGCTTTCTCTAGCTCTCCTACCCATCTTGGTGCAGCCTCGGGGTCGCCTCTCCCATCAAACTTCGGGGGTTTCAACCTCAGAAATTGCTCAACTAGCTTGGACATCGGCCTGTTCGCATTCACTCGCACTATACCCGGATTTCCACTAATCACATTATTCCCCTGATTTCCATTATTCCCTATGATCTCACTGGCAGCTGCAGCAGCGACAGTCGCGCTCCTTTCTCCCGTCTGTCTACCCAATAATAATCCTGCTTCCTCAAGTACCCTCAACACTTCATCCAATCTGGGATCCCCCACAACTCCAGCTTGCGGGGCTATACGACCTCGACCTCGACCTCGACCTCGACCTCTACCTCGACCTCGACCGCTCATCTTACCGGTCCTCACAAGGCTCACCTGCTAAATTCCATGCAGGAATTAGAAACCTAGGCCAACTACACCAGTCTAAGCCCTAGGCCGTGCATCACAACACAATTCATTAAGCAGGCAACCAACCACAACAACACCCAATCACAACCAACAGAGTTCGTGCACTTACCTCACGTCCTGACGCACCTGCACTTCACATAATATTGCATAAAAACCACTCAGCAATCACAATCATACAGTCTGGGAAACGCATGACACACAAGACACCCTAACTGATTACCCCAAAGTCATCGCTCCTTATCACTCCAGGTTTCGACCACTTGGATCGAGCTAACCTTGCTCTGATACCAAATCAACGGGGATGTCACGCCCCACACCCTACGAGCGCGCGGTCATCCCTCGATGGTCGATCATTGAACGCGATGTCCCAGGACGCGTCGCCGACCCCAACGAAATACCCAACAATAAGGGCAAGCGGAAGCGAAACTAATTAACCCAGACAATAAACAATGACAAAGGGATAGCACGAAACAATAATCGCATACCAACATAAGGTAGTCACTACACAAAACGATAACTCGGGCTACCAATTTAGAACCACAATTTTCAAAAGGGGGCGGTGGTTCACAAGCCTATCTCCTCTACAAAAGGTAATCAAAAGACAGGGTAAATGATCTATTCTTCAATCCCTGTGGTGCTCTGGTGGCATCTCCGAATCGATTACGGTCGCAGATCTGAAATGGTTATATAATAACCGTGAGAACGAGTCTCAATAAGCAACCCCCTAAACCCCACGTAGGCCAATGCGTACCCAGACAAGTCAGACATGCAATCTACCCCATAACATATAAAATTCACATCATTGTACTTACCTCGTCATCAAGCCCATGCCAACTCTACACGTTAGTCGTCACGTGATAAGGCAATAATAGTAATTAAATAACACATCACAAATCGCTCAAACACCAACCATGCTTTCACTCAATCACTCCAACTAATTCAACCAGTCAGTTCAATCACACTCAATTCGCATGCGTGGCCGAGCAACTTTCTCACGACCTCCCAGGTCCTTTCACACGGCCCGCGTCAACACGCCTCAGGTCAGCCCTCAGATCAAGCCGGGCTCAGTCCCGCGTAACCACGCCTCAGGACATTTCTCTCGACCCGCGTAACCACGCCTCAGGTCATTACTTGCCTTTCTAGCCACACCCGCGTAATCACGCCTCAGGTTGGCAGCCCTCAGATCAAGCCGGGCTCAGTCCCGCGTAACCACGCCTCAGGACATTTCTCTCGACCCGCGTAACCACGCCTCAGGTCATTACTTGCCTTTCTAGCCACACCCGCGTAACCACGCTTCAGGTTGGCAGCCCTCAGATTAAGCCGGGCTCAGTCCCGCGTAACCACGCCTCAGGACATTTCTCTCATGCACATGCACCACCACACAATCTGTCATCTAACACGTCGTACATTTCACAATCAAATTACCAAGCTCACACCAATGTCAATCTGACACACTCTAACAACCAATTTAATTCACACTCCCCACGTCGGTCCACCGACCCAACATTCATGTCGGCACATTCAAATAATCCAATTCACCCACAAGCGCCACGACAATTCAGTCAGGCATATTTATCTCAGTCAATCATTAAATCAGCCGCACAATTATCGCCACAATAATTCACCAATTAAGCACAATCAGTCTAATTAGCCCACGCCTAATTAAATTCCTAAGCCGGTACTAAATTTCACCCTAAACAAGTCTAAAAATACCCAAAGTACTAGGTAGGGTTTAGGAAGTCACTTACCTAAGTTTGGCCTGGGAAAAGTCGGCTCGGGCCCAAAATGGCCCGGGTGAACGATCTGCGGGACTAGGCGCGGGCGCGGGCCAACGGGCGCGGTGGCCGGCCAATGCGGGCACAATGGCCGATCGGCGTGCCCTGCGCGGCGCGCGATGGCCGTGCGGCGTGCCAAGGCGCACGGGCGAACGGACGGGCGACGCGCCTAGTCGGACGGGCACGGCGCGGCGAGCTCGGCCACGGCGCTCGGCCATGGGCACGACCTCGGCCACGGGCACAAGCACGGGCACGGGCGCGGGAACGGGCACGGAGACGGGCGCGCGGCTTGGTCGCGTGGGCGACGGCCGGCTCTACGCGGCGGCGACGAGCGACGCCTGGGGCTGGGCTGGTCGGGTGGCTGGCCGGCGGGCGGCGCGACCGCGGCGGCACGGCGACAGCGGCGGCGATGAGCTGAACGGGGAGAAAGAGAGTGAGCCGGGGTGAGGGTGAGGGAGAGAGGATCGGGGCCGAGGGGAGAGATGGCGGACCGTGATGAGCTGGCCGGGCGAGTGGCGATGGAGGAGCCCGGCCGCGAGCAGCAACGAGGGGCGGCTGGGGCGATGCGGCGGCGACTCGGAGCAGCGGCGGTGGACGGCACGGAACGGACGAGCTCAGATCGGCGAGCTCGCAGGTGCGCGAACAAACGAGCGGCGAAGGTGACGGGCCGAGCTCCGCGGCGGTGGCCGGACGGCAGCGGAGCAAGGCGGCCGGTGCGGCGACGACGGACCGAGACAGAGCGGTGGCGGCGAGCCGAGCTCGCGCGCTTGGGAAGGAAGGGAGGCGGCGTCGGGCGGGGCTTCCGGGCGACGCAACGCAGCGCGGCGACGGCGCGAGGAAGACGGCGGCGGCGCTCGGCGGTCGCGGGCGGGCTCGGGCGGCGGTCGGCGGGCGAGCGGGAGCGGGCGAAGGGAACCGACAGCCGGCGAAGAACAAGGAAAAGAAAGAAGAAGAAAGGAGAAGAAGGAAGAGAGAAGGGAGGAGGAGAGAGAAGAAGTGTGTCGGGGGGTTGGCTGCATGGGTATGGGCGGATGGGACGCAAGCGGGGGGAAAACGTGCGCGTCCGGCGACCAGAGAGGGAAGAGAGAGGGAAAGAGAGAGAAAGGGAGAGAGAGGGAGAGAGAGAGAGAGAGCAGGACAGACGTGATAATGGGGGGGGAGTGCGTGCGCGGGCAGAGGAGAGAGAGGAGAGAAAAATTTAAATGTTCAATCATATAACTAATGCGATTAAACGGCCCATAATAAAAACTGACAACGATTTATCGGTCCAAATTAAACCTCGAATATAATAGGGGACAAAGGCCAAATCAATTAAATCAAACTATAGGGAGGGAGGTCTACTAGTCCAAATTTGCACGTGGTCAAAAACTCCCATTTTTCCATCATTCCTGACAATCTCAACGCTGGCCACGATAATGTTGATACCGTCCAATTTATTTCGTCCTGAAACTCCCGAAAATCGACTGCCAAGTTCGGGGTCTAAATAACGGCCAAATTCGATCGAGTGCGATTCTAGCAAAATCTCTATTTTAAAAACGAGAACCCGAGAGTGATCAGTTCCCGGGCGAGATTCCATTATAAGCGCACTGACGGATTACACGTTTTATAAATCCAAAAAATGGGCCAAAATTCGGAATGTCACAACAGATGATTTATATCATCATTTCATGAGTTAATAGGGCAAGAGTACGGTTGAGCGAACTATTCCCCACGCTTGTCATGCGGAGATCTCGACTCGTAGAGTTTCTTCTCATCGGGGAGTAGCTTAGTGAACCTGGAAGAGTTTAGACCAAAATTAATCAGCATTTTCGATGATAATCAAAGAAAATAAATCTCAAAGTGCTACAATTTTCCTAAGGACTTTATTGTATGAGACACATTTACACACAAAAAAATTGGCAAAAGAACACTACAAGTGCCATAACTTGTGTACGGCACTCACTTTGGTGCCATAAGTTTTTTTTGGATCACTTTAGTGCTAAAATTTTTGAAAAACGATCACTTAAGTGCTAAAATTTTTGAAAAACGATCACTTAAGTGCCAACTTCGGTGCCGTACACAATTTTTCGCCGGAAATCCGACGTGGCATTTTTTTTATTAATTTCTGAAGTTGACGTGGCTCGCCGGAGATTGGCACTTAAGTGATCGTTTTTCAAAAAATTTAGCACTTAAATGATCGTTTTTAAAAAAATTTAGCACATAAGTGATCGTTTTTCAAAAATTTTAGCACTGAAGTGATCCAAAAAAAACTTATGACACTTAAATGATCGTTTTTCCTCCGACTTGACACCAAAGTGATCCGAAAAAAAGTTATGGCACCAAAGTGATCTCCGTACACAAGTTATGGCACTTATAGTGTCCTTTTGCCCAAAAAAATTTACCTTTTGAGGGCTTCCTTGTTGATAGACCTATCAAAATAGGTCATAAACCTATTTTTTAACCCATCTATCAGTAAATAAGTCATAAATGGGTTAGTTATATTTAGTAAATGGGTCAGAAATGAATATAAGCATAATATAGGTGTTAAATGGGTCATAAACGGGTCGTAAATGAGTAATAAATGGGCTTACAACTTATTTAAACTCAACTCATCTCTCTCGCCCTCACTCAATTTCGCACTCACTCATCCCGCACTCTTATTTCAGTGTAGGTATGAGTTTTCCTAGATTTGGTTAAATATATAAGTGTTTTAGCAACATAGGTTGGGTTGGGTATGAATCGGGTATGGGCTGGGTCGGGTATGGGTTATTAGATTTGCATTACATGAAAAAGGGTCAAAACGGGTTAAATGGGTCTATTTAGGTTAGACCATTTTTGACCCGACCCAAACTCGACCCGGCCCACCTGTTTGACAAGTCTACTCGTTGGTGCCGGCATTTGGAATGGGTTCATAGCGGCCGGTGTCAACATTAACTCGCGAGACCGGCTTCTTCAACAAGTGCTCACCAACTTTCACCGGACCTTCCAAATTCTCCTTCGTGGATGTGTCCACCGAAGATAAAGTCCTCTCTAGAGTGTCATCCTATAGTAATGCATTCAATTCTAGTAGCATGAGTTGGTACCAAGTGTAGATCAATACAAATCACAGCAAAAGAATTCAGAAGTTATTTGGGATAGTTGTATTTTATGCTTATCTATATGCTCTTTATGTATATGTGATCTCCTGCATCTTATTGATTTTAGTTTTTGGATTGGATTTTTTTTATTAAATACACATCTCTCCTTACTCTTTCTTTTTATTTTTTTTCATTCCGACATATCCCAATGCATGAGAAGGAGTTATGATATGTGTCGGTCTACGATCGCACTAGCACAACAACTTGATGGCTAAGAGAGAGGCAAAGATGGTGATTTCCTTGTCCACCCTTTGCACCAACTACGAACTAGACACTCTAACTTATATTGTTACAGATCTATACTTTCATATGTCGTCACCTATATGATAGATTTGTTTTATTTTATCCATTGTCATCGACAACAACATTTCTCAAGCGATGCTAAGATCTTCCAAGGAGGCATCTAAGAAAGATCAAGCTTCTTAATCTATCCGTAAAAATCTTGATGATTTTTACAAATTAACCGCATTCATGTCAATCTCCTAACAGTCTGCCTAAATGGAAACGATTTTCTCCGCCTATAGCGGGCACAAAAAGAAGACATTTCGGGAACACGTGCGCGACCAATGGCAACTAATGTCTGGAAAAAGGAAACAATGTTGAAAAATGCCAATACACCGAATAGAATAAATAGTAATGTAATCAACTAGGGTTTGAATGCTTTATGACTCAAATTATTGATTATCATCTCTAGCGCTCAATCATTTTGTGTTACAAATTGCTTGATTTGATTTGATTTTTCTACTTCAGCATTGTAAACATCGTGTATAACTATATGATATATGTTATAATCGGGGGCTAATGTATTTGTACAAAGTACAAACACCAATGTCTATTACGTAGGTGGAAGTCCTACACTTGGGGAGAGAGCCACATGATGTGGTTTATGTACATTAAAAACATAGAAAAAGATTATCATCGTTTTGGTTTTTTTTTTTTTCCTTTTGAGCCTATGTCATTCAAAGATTGTGTTGGTGATAAGTAGGGAAATGTGTCAAAAAAGTCCTAAACCTTTTGCATTGGTGCCAATTGAGTTCTAAACCTTTTTTTGGTGCCAATTCAATCATAAATCTTTTTTTAGTGCCAATTCAGTCCTAAACCTTTTGCATTGGTGCCAATTCAGTCATAAACCTTTTTTTGGTGTCAATTCAGTCCTAAACCTTTTGTGTTGGTGCCAATTCAGTCCTTCCGGTTAATTTAGCTCAAAAAAGTTTAGGACTGAATTGGCACCAATACAAAAAGGTTTAGGACTGAATTGACACCAATGCAAAATGTTTATAACTCAATTGGCACCAAAAACAATTTTAGGACTCAATTGGCACCAATACAAAAGGTTTAGGACTGAATTGGCATCAATACAAAAGATTTAGGACTGAATTGGCACCAAAAAAAGGTTTAAGCCTAAATTGGCACAAAAAAAGGGTTTAAGACTAAATTGGCATAAAAAAAAGGTTTAGAACTAAATTGGCACCAATGCAAAAGATTTAAGACTTTTTTTACACTTTTGCCGTGATAAGTACAATGGTAATGACCCATCATACTGATTTTAGTCATGCAAAGCCAAATATAAGGATTACATGTCATGTTGGATTGGAACTTTTCAAGATCACATTAGGATCTCTCATGCATTACTCGAATTGATTACCTTACTATGATAAGGTGATATTTCCCTCAAGTAATCCCTATTACTTCCTCCAACATTCAAGGATATATAACAGTGAACAAAATTCAAGCACATGCAAATATTTAGTGGTACATATAAAGCTGACAGCTATTGGAACTATAAATTGGTGGCTTCATTAATGTTTGCATTTTGGCTTGACACCTCCTATATAGCGCTCTCTCTCTCTCTCTCTCTCTGAACTACACACATTTATCCTACTCCAAAAAGCACCAAAACATTAAACTCACACATATAGAGAGAGTGTGTGTGTGAAGAGTGTGTATAGAGAGAGAAAGAGAGATGGGAAGAGCTCCATGTTGCGAGAAAGTGGGGATGAAGAAGGGGAGATGGACAGCCGAAGAAGATGAAATCTTGACCAACTACATTCAATCCCATGGTGAAGGCTCTTGGAGATCTCTCCCCAAGAATGCAGGTACTGGTATTTGTCGAGATGGTTAAAGGGTCTTTGTTGTTTCCGATTTTTTGCTTGAATAATTTATACACGGTCGATTCATTTGAGAGCTTAAGCTTACAAACTTAGCTGTATTTTGATTCTTTCGTTGTATGGCATTTTGCATAGACCTTGTAAATTAGGTTTATTGAGGTGTGGCAAGAGTTGCAGACTGAGATGGATTAACTACTTGAGGTCTGACTTGAAAGGGGGAACATCACTGATGAAGAAGAAAAGATCATCGTACAATTGCATGGCATTTTGGGCAATAGGTGAGCATTCTCTAACTACCATCTTTCTTCGTTCATTATCGATTCTAAGGGGTTTTGTGGAGTTCATGAGATCAAATCCGGTGATATTGGATGGTGAATTCAACTCTACCATAATTCTGCTGCTTCATTACTTTTTATTGTTAAAGAAGACGTTATGTTGTTGAACTGTTGAAGCTGCATTTTCTGAAAAGGGTGTTGTGGGGGGCGAACATCAATCCCTTTTCGTTAAAAACAAGGTATAGCAACATTAGGTACATGGACGGGATTGCCAATAATGAAGTTAGTTGAGGGGCAAAAGTTAAACATGTGTTTCCATAGTTACTTTTCAAGTCATCTTCAATTGTCATTTTTTTATGGTGATCAGTTCTAAAGTAGGTCGGTTCCCATCCTGGAACTGGGAACCGGACCAAATAGGGTTGGCTCCCAGTCTGTGGAATTGAGAACTGACCCTGTCCACCATGATACTAGACTCGGTTGTCCCGGGAAACGGCGATGTTATTTTTTTTTAATGATTTTTGCTATATATACTTTGTCTATAATTTTTTTTTTATGGTTTTTGTTATAACTTTTTCTCGAATAAAAAACATATACTCTAGATCGGTTCCTCCGATTCGATCCAGTCAATACGGTTTCTCCCCAAGAACCGAAACCGGACCGATTCCCATGAGAATTACCTAGATACGGGCGATCTGATTCTCGGGTTGGACTGAGATCAATGCACACCCTTATCATTTTCCATAAAAAGTGATCTTCTTTTTGTGGGGGGTCCGATAAAATCATGTTTTTGGCTTGTGTCACTCACTCCCTTCAACCATCTTCCTTTTTAGCTTTCAATTTTTATTTTTCTACCTGACATTGCATGTTTCCCTTTTCTCTCTCATCGATTTAATTAAACAATAAGTTCAATGGAAGATTCAATGTTCGTTAATTTAAGTGAGAAGTTTGTCTATTTGAGTACCAATGTTCAATTCAAAATCTGGTTTCGTGTTGAACTCAATTTGGAGTACTCACTTTTATCACTATTATCTTTCCTCTCCATACCAAATGTTTTCTGATTCTTTGGTTTAAATAAACTTTTCATGGCTATTATTTCTACCGTATATTATACGTTCCTTATCTCATTAATTATATTAAACGATAAGTTCAATGGAAGGATTAATTTTCATTTTCTTTGATTGAAAAGTTCGTCTATTTGGATGCCAATGTTCAGTTCAAATTAGATTTCAACTCAAGTTCAATTTGGATTACTCGCTTTCATCACGATTATATAGTACGAACGATAAGTTCAGTGGAAGGATTCAAACTTTGTTTTCTTTTATGAGATTTGTCTCTTTGAGTGCCAATGTTCAATGCAAAATCTGATTTCAAATTTGCCTTCAATTTGGATTATTCGCTTACATGATGATGACTTCTAATTTTTTTCTTATCTTATTTCTTGTCATCAGCAAGAGTTTATTAGTGAGAGTTGAATGTCCGTTGTCATTAAGGATCATTAATTACTTCCATGATGCGTTCTTTTTTTTTTTTTTGTTAATTTCATTAGCTCAAATGAACGCTAAGCTCCTGACAATTGTTTTGTCCATATCATATTTTTTTGTCTCTTTAATATTTTATCTAAAGAATATGTATAATGAAAGAATTCAATGTTCATTTTCTTTGAGAGAGAACATATATGTCTATTTGAGTGTCCACTACAAAAAAACATGTTCTTTGCGATGGATTTTGCGACGAAAAAATCGCAAAAATCCGTCGCAAATCGATTTTGCGACGAATTTAGCGACGGAAAAAATTCCGTCGCTACTAGGTCGTCGCAAATTTTTGCGACGGAAAAAAAAATTCGACGCAAAAAAATTCGTGGCAAAATTCGTCGCAAAATGTATTGGACGGAAATTAGGCACGAACTTGATTCGTCTCTACTTATTCGTCGAAAATTAGCCACGAACTGTAATGGTCGCAAAATTCGTATGTAAATATTCGTCGCAAATTTTACAGCATTTCGGCCATCAAATCTTGTCCATATCAATTGCTACGCATTATTGAACATCATGTAATACATTGAAAACAGTCAAAGGACACGAGAAAACCGTAGATTCCGCTTCAGAAACAGAAAACGAACAAACCAGACACAAAGCCATATAATTGAAAAATGTAACTGAAGGAAAGATGCTAGCCCGCAAAAAATAATGATATATGTCAAGTTGCAAAGCCTGACACGATGATATTTGATATCCAATCTTATAATACATTCAAAACATTCATAGGAGGCAGGACAACCATAGAGATGCTTAGAAAACGAAAAATCGACAAACCAGACACAAGATTGGGCAGCTGTGGTACTCGACAGGACACCAAAAGCAGTCATTTTTGTGGACACCTGATGAAATGTGGATACATAAATAAAGATATTCAATCAGTACAGAATATAAAAGCAGTGCTTATGCATGGATGTGGAACTAGGTATAAAAAAACAAGTAAGAGGGTTAACAAAAAAACGTTTCAGGACGAACATCAATGTTCTTACATATGAGTATGAGTCAACTTTGACATCACTGTAGTTTTTTCACCCTTGTAAACCGTATTTCTGTCACATAGGAAAAATTAGATCCTTGAACCTAGTTGTGAGAAAGTTGTGCACAAAAAGTAATTGTAGGGCAGGAACAAATTGGGTGAAACTGCACTTATGTCATAAAAGAGTGTAAAGCAAGCTTACCCCCGATTTTGGCAATTTCAACTAGAAAGGACCGAGAAAATCATCAGCATCATCATCAATGTCAGCATCATTGTGTCGCTCATCATTGTGCTCATCACCTATTGGATTGGCAGGAGGTACAGGAGGAACCTGACCGCGATTGATGTTGAGGTGTTGCATAACGATTTGCATTTGCTGTTTCAAGTCATTTATTTCTTCGTTCCTCTCTACAATTATATTTTTCAAGTGGTTCACTTCTTGGGTCAATTGCTCGTCATGTCGTGTCCTCCTTCGACCAGTCGCATTGGATGATGAAGTTCCAGCTTGATTCGGCATGAACATCCTTGAGAAGGATCCCATCCCAAATATTTTTCCCTTTTTCACCCCACCCATTGCCTCCACCCATAATGCCATACTGTCAGCTGATGGCTCAGACGCACTTGCAGAACCATCACTACCACTAGCATTGCCCATTAAAAGTTCATCATATTTTTCCTACATTAACAATATAGATGAAAATAAAATAACTTCATATATATCTCTACCATAAATATTAAAAGCATTCACGGTTTTCATTCTAGTTTCCATAAAGCCCAAAGTATAACCTTACATACCTTAATAGCTTTTGCTCGATCGCCAATCCATGTCTTATCTTTCTTTTGAAATGTGCGTTCAAATGTAGCTGCAAATGTCGGTTCTGTCCCCAATTCTTGTGCCTACAAAATGTAAACATGAGTAATTGAATTAAATTAACTTATAACTTATTTAACAGACTTACCAGTCGTTTGCGATGCTCCCCAATGTTGATACAGTCCACAGCATATGTGGCAGACCCTTCACTAGAACTAGAAGATCAATTCTTTTTATTCTGTTCACTGATTTGCTGACTCTTCTCAGTTTCCCAAATTCTGTTAATTTCCTCCCAATTGTCAGTTGTAATGAAAGCCGGCTTCACTCTCTTGCTCTTCGCTCTATTCATCACATTTCGTATGTGATCACTGACTTTCTTCTGAAAAATTCTTCTCACTTCATTCTCGAGCTGGTCATCCCACCTGAACTTCCGCTGCAATCAATACAAGCAAAACTGAAAGTTATTATGATGGTCACATATCCATTACCATGCACCAGACAATTCGGCGATAGACTTTGTTAAGTTCATCTCGGGGAAAATATTCTTTCCCCTTTAGTACCGAAAACTAAAGAGCTGATATGGTCCCTTTACATCATTCTTGACCATCAATATACTACACCGAACTTAGTTGGTAAGAAAATAGAATATTTAAAACTTACCTTGAACTCATTCTATCACAAATCTTTCACCTCTTGTGGAACACTTATGTAATTAACATACTCCCCCATCCAATAGTTTTTGATTATTTTATTCAGTTCCCTCACAACAAACGTAGCATCCGTGAATCTGCAAACATACGGATATTGTGCAACATCGACAATTCAGTTGACATCCATATCGAAAGCCATAAATATTACATATACTAAAAAACAAAATTGAAGTACTTACGAATCTCCAAATGGGCATATAAGGATTTGGTTATCTTCTTGACCTTCGTTTCCGTCATTATGCGAATGTTGCGCTGAATAATAAGGTGGAACGGAAGGAGAGGGAGCCAAAGGTGATTGAACTGGAGGAGATTGAGTTGGCATGTGGCCAAGTCCCATAACATGTTCTTGAGCATTGGAGGAAGGACCAACGTGTCCATATTGTCTATCAGCATATCATGGTTGCGGGTTAGATGAAAGGACAGGAGACGAGGAAAGGGCGGGGGACGAGGACGTTGAAGAGGTTGGTCTTCTATGCACGTGACCTCCACGTTTAAACTGACAAGTAGGAAGGTTAGACAAATATGTAAAAAAATATGAACACGCATTACGGAGACATAATAACGTACATGACGAAGCTTACCATTTTGATAGGCTGTAGAAAATGTTCCCTCTTAATTAGCCAATGCCGAGTGTTTATGACGTGCAATTTCCTACGAACAAATATACTATGAATCGCACTCATTTTGATATCAAACATCAATATATGAGCACGATATGCCATGCCAAGCCGACATTAGCCATAATTAACCACACGATCCACTTTCAAACCACACGATAATTCATCAAGTACAAGAACAATTTCAGCCACATGATCTTCGTTCTCGGCCACACGATCATCAATCAAAGTGGCTGGCCACAGGCATTATAAGCCTTTAATTTTTTTGGGCAACTAAAAAAATTTAAATTTCACTCAAAGTGGGTGGCCACAGTTATTCTAAGCCATTATGTAAAGTTTTGATATTTTGTGGCTTTTATTATTTTTAAATTTTTTGGGCATCTAAAAAAATGTAAATTTCACTAAAAGTAGGTGGCCACATGTATTATAAGCCATTCTGTGAAGTTTTCAAATTTTTGATTTTTTATATTTTTTTTGGGCACCTAAAAAAATTTAAATTTCACTCAAAGTGGCTGGCCACAAGTATTTTAAGCCATTCTGTGAAGTTTTGTAATAAAATAAATTTTATTATTTTTGCAATTTTTTGGGCACCTAAAAAAATTTAAATGTCACTAAAAGTGGGTGGCCACGGGTATTCTAAGCTATTCTGTAAAGTTTTGAAATATTTTTTTTTTGTAATTTTTACTTTTTGTTGCCACGTAAAAAAATTTAAATTTCACTCAAAATGGGTGGCCACATGTATTCTAAGCCATTCTGTGAAGTTTTGAAATTTTTTATTTTATTATTATTTTTACATTTTTCGTGCACCTAAAAAGTTTACAATTTCTCTCAAAATGGTTGGCCACAAGTATTTTAAGCCATTTTATAATATTTTGAAAATTTTAAATTTTTTATTATTATTCTTTTTTCGGGCACCTAAAAAAAATTAAATTTCACTCAAAGTGGGTGGCTACAGTTATTTTTTGCCATTTTGTGATATTTTGAAATTTTGGTTTTTTTAATTTTAAAAAAACATTCACCAAATTTAATATTTTCCCAAAATATGACTTTTTTAAATTTTCACGAAATTTTTCGAAATTTTTCTAGAATTGTTCAATTTTAATGCATTTTCTGAATAAACGCTTAATCAATCACCCGATGATCATTAAACGGTTAATCGGCGATATAATGAACAAATTAACAAGTCGAACATCAATCAAAACCACATGCAATCCTCAAATCGACTCCTAACTTAGCCAACCAATCAGACACTAAACAATCCCTAAACAATTCCGATTAATACTCATTATAATAGGTAACATTTAGAGAGTTGCTTACTTGGTTCAAGGCCAAGAAAACCCAACAATAATTAGATTTTGCGACGGTTAATAGTGGCGGGGGCGGCAGGGCGGCGGCGGCGGCTGGGTGACGGCGATGGCGGTGGCGAGGGGGCGGCGGCGAGCCGGGTGGCGGCGAAGGTTGGGCGGCTGGGCAAGGCCGGGCGGCGGCGGGCCGGACAAGAAGCCGAGCCGGGCGGCGACGGCCTCGGGGACGGTGAGTTGGGCGGCAACGGCTAGACGGCGGCTAGGCCGGGCGGCAGCGAGCTGGGCGGCGATGGCGGCCGGGCAGCGATGACGAGCTCGGCGAGGCTGGGCGGCCGCTGGCCTGCGACGATCGGGCGGCGGCTTGCGGGGGGGACCGAGCTGGGCCGGGGCGGGCCGGGCGGGACGGCGAGCCTGGGCTGGGCCGGACGGCGGGCCGGACGGGACGGCTAGCTCGGCCAGGTTGGGCCGTTGCTATCGGCAGCAACGGTTGGGCGCTAACGAGGAGCTCGGCGAGAGCCGGGCGGCCGCCGGGCGGCGACGGGGAGCCTGGCGAGGCTGGGCGGGCTGGCGGCGATCATGGGCCGGCCGGGGCGCGACAGGCGAGCTCGGCGAGGCTGGTCGATGACGGCTTCAGGCGGCTGCGAGGCGGGCCGACGAGGTGCTCGGGCGAGCGAGGAGGCGACGAGCGGCGATCCCACCCGCGGGCAGACGACGACGGGGACATCGGCGACGGCGACGGGGGCGACGGCAACGGGGGCTACGGCGAAGGAGCAAAGAGACGAAGAAGACGGCGAGCTCGGCTAGGCTGGGCCGTTGCTAGGCAGCGACGGTTGGGCGGTGACGGGGAGCTCGGCGAGGCTGGGCGGCTGCTGGGTGGCGACGGGGAGCTCGGCGAGGCTTGGCGGCTGCTGGACGGCGACAGTTAGGCGGCGGCTGGGCGGCGACGGCGAGCTCGTCGAGGCTGCTCGACGACGTCTTCAGGCGGCTGCGAGGCGGGCCGACGAGGTGCGCAGGCGAGCGAGGAGGCGGCGAGCGGCGACCCTACGCGGGGGCAGACGACGACTGGGATGGCGGCGACGGCGACGTGGGCGACGGTGATGGCAGCTGCGGCGACGGAGCAAAGAGACAAAGAAGACGGCGGCGACGGCGACGGTAGTGCACTCGACGAAGAAGGCGAAGAAGACGAAGAAGAAGAAGAAGAATAGTAAGAGGCGAAAAACAACAAAAAATGTCAGAGAGGAAAAGCTGACCGAGACACGTGCGCGTGCAGGCGGGAGAGAGAGATTGCGACGGACGATTTCGTCCGTCGCAAATTTGGGAGGGAATTTTTTTTTCCGTCCCAAATTTGCGACGGACCACTCTCGTTCGTCGCAAATTTGCGACGGATGTTTCGTCCGTCGCAAATTTGCAACGGACGCAAATTTCCGGGGAGTCCGTCGTAAATTTGTGACGGACGAGTCATCCGTCGCAAATTTGCCACGGATGCAAATTTCCGGTGAGTCCGTCGCAAATTTGCGAGGGAATTTTTTTCCGTCCCAACTTTGCGACGGACATGGCGATGGACAAAACAGTCCGTCGCAAATTTGCGAGGGAATTTTTTTCGGTCCCAAATTTGCGACGGACATGTTTTGGTCCGTTGCAAATTTGCGACCGACATTTTTATCCGTCGTAAATTTGGGAGGGAATTTTTCCCGTCGCAAATTTGCGACGGACTTTTTTTGTCCGTCGCAAATTTGCGACGGACTTTTTTTATCCGTCGCAAATTTGGGAGGGAATTTTTTTTTCCCGTTCCAAATTTGCGATGAACTTGTTTTTGTCCGTCCTAAATTTGCGACGGACATGTTTTGGTCCGTCGCAAATTTGCGACTGAATTTGTTGTGTCTGTCGCAAATTTGCGACGGACATTATGTATGCCAGCGCAAATTTGCGACCGCATTTTTTTGTCCAACGCAAATTTGCGACGGAAAATAATTCCGTCAGTCACAAATTTGCGACGGACATTATGGTCGTCCGTCGCAAATTTGCGATGGACATAAAAAAGTTCGTCGCAAATTTGCGACGTATTTTTTTCCATCCACAATTTTGTGACAGACAATATTTTTCCGTCGCAAATTTCGATGGATTTATTTCGGATTCCAAAAATAAAGGACATTTTCGAATCCATCGCAAATTTTGCGACGGATTTGAACAATTGCCGTGAATTTGCAAATTCGTCAATAATTATTCGATGAACAGTAACCACGAATAAGTTGTTGTCGTAAAATGAGCAACGAATTTAGCGACGATCCAAATCTATTGGAAAATATAATATCTCAAATGTCATCGCATGAATAATATTTGACTTGTCGTCATTTAGCGGCAAATTTTCTGACGATTAATTAAATTAAGAAGAATAAGCGACAACAACAGTAATAACAACAACAATAATGTTAATAACAATATCAATAATAACAGGAACAATAATAATAATTATGACAACCAAAATAACACTTATCGCAATAATAATTACACATCATTAGTATTTTGTCACAAAAATTTTAATCTTCGTCTTCGTCTTCGTCTGCATCTTCATCTTCGTCTTCGTCTTCCAATTCGTCTTCGTCTTGCTCTTCGTCTTCATCATCTGTCTCAAAATTAGATTCTGAACAGTCTTGTACATTTAATTCCCAAATTTCTGTTGGATCCACATCTATCATAGCTCCACATGGATCTCGTAAAGTTGGAATGTTATATTCCTCAGTTTCAACCGTGTTAGAAACTTCCTCTTGTTGATAGGCTCTGTCCTTCCAGTGTTCCTCGATTTTTCTCCGTGCTTTGATTTTACATACAGCCCACCAATCAGCTTTATCACGTTTCAAACTAGGATATGATGCATAACATACTTGAATTGCTTGTTGTGTCAAGACAAATGGTTCATATTTCATATATATTTTCTTGTGATTTATTTCAACCAAATTAAACTTCGTATGCACCTTCATTCCTTTGACGGGATCGAACCACTTGCACTTAAATAACACAACCCGCATCATTAATGGTCCAAGGTACTCTATCTCTATGATTTCATCCAACAAGCCATAAAAATCATCTTTTGAACTACCACCATTGGATGACCGAACAGACACACCACTATTCATTGTGGCTTTTTCCATTCCATATTCTTGAGTGTGAAAATTATATCCATTTATGAAATATGCTGGCCAACTCCGCACTCTTAACTGTGGACCCCATGACAGATAATATAGCAATCCTTGCTCTCCAAGTTCATCATGATTATTGTGAACCTAAGGTTACACACGCAAAATCAATAATATATATTTCAATAAATGATGTATAAAATTTTAATAAGACAAGTGAACGGTCCATAGGCAACTTACATATGTTTTGAACCATGATGCAAATTGTTCGTCGCACATACGGTCAAACTCATTTTGTGGTAGTCCATACATTGAAGTTTGAAAAATCATAGTAATAAATACCATTTATATATTAGCAAATATTTGACACACAATACATATATTTGCAAATTTACACTTACTCGAAGTATGGCTCGACTTCTTGGCAGTTCAGTAAAATATATGTATGGGCTGCATGCAATTCTTCGCCTGTTAGGTAACGAGACTGACATGCGCCGCTTAGTCGACCCAGATAATTGAAAATAGAGAATGGGCGGCGACTAGGATCAATGGGACCCTCATAATTTCTGTCTGCTCTCCACCTCTTGCACTGCACGTGCAGCTCAAAATAGTATGATGTAAATGTTGTCACTTCTTCCACAATATATGCATTATAAATTGAAGCTTCAACACGTGCCTTATTCTTCACTTTTTTCTTCAAATGATATAAGAATCTAGTTGCAATAGAAAGAAGTTTATCAGAACATAATATATAATAAAGTAATTTGAACTTTATTTAAGAAAAAAAAAATTTACCTCTCAAATAGATACATCCATCGAAATTGGACGGGACCTATAACTTTGGCCTCATAAGGCAAGTGAACTAAGAGATGCTCTATCGAATCAAAAAACGATGGAGGAAATATCCTTTCGAAGTTGCAAAGAATAATTGGAATATCTCTCTCTAGTTTCTCCATGTGTGATGCTTTTAACACTGTCGAGCAAATATCATGCAGGAAATTACTTAACTCTGTAATAGAGCCCCATACAAAGTTCGGTAGAACTTCCTTGAAAGTTATTGGAATTAGTCTTTCCATCAATATGTGACAATCATGATTCTTCAAACCTGTCAACTTGCATTCATTCAAATCAACACATCTTCCGAGGTTCGAAGCATATCCATCAGGAAACCGCACAGATTTCAACCATTGACAAACAACTCGCCTCTGCTCCTTATCCAATGTATAAACTGCTTTTGATTTTGGTCCCCTGCTGCTTGCATCCACATCTAGTGTTGGTCGATCACAAATATCTCTCATATTTTTTCTTGCGTTCAAGTTGTCTTTTGTTTTTCCGGTGACATCCATCACAGTATTTATGACATTGTCGAAAACATTTTTTTCTATGTGCATGACGTTAAGATTATGATGAATAAGATGGGCCTTCCAATACGGTAGATCCCAAAATATACTGCGTTTTATCCACTTATGTCTACTTTCGTACGCAAAAGTCGTACCGTAAGCGTTCTGAACAACAGTTGGAAAGTCCTACATCCGCTCCCAAATTTGATCACCGGTCAACCTCAATGGTGGACGTATTCTTTCAGTCCTATTCTTGATGAAATCTTTTTTATTCCTTCTGAAGGTATGATTTATCGGTAAAAATTATCTGTGACAGTCAAAATAGCTAGGCTTCTTTCCATGTTTTAATCTAAATGACTTTGATCTCTCCAAACATATCGGACATCCTAAGATCCCAGCTGTACTCCATCCAGATAATATTCTGTAAGCTGGAAAGTCATTTATCGTCTAAAGAAGAGCAGCCTTCATTACAAATGTTTGATCGGTAGAAACATCATATGTAAGGACACCTTCCTCCTATAGTCGTTGTAACTCTTCAATCAATGGTTGCATATAAACATCTATTACCTTTTTCGGATTTTGCGGGCCAGGCACGATCAATGTCAAAAACATATAAGGTGTCTTCATGCACATACCAGGCGGAAGATTGTATGGCGTTAAGATACTGGCCAACATGAATAACTTTTTCCTGATTTCCCAAATGGGGCAAATCCATCAGAGCAGAGACCTAACCTGATGTTTCGAGGCTCTATTGCAAACTCAGGGTACGGTCTATCAAAATGCTTCCATGTCTCTGCATCTGAAGGATGACACATTAGATCCTCTTCTGTTTCATGATTTGCGTGCCAAGTCATGTGTTCAGTTGTGGCTTGAAATGCATAAAGCCTTTGCAATCTGGGGATTAAGGGCAGATAAAACATTTGCTTGCATGGTCTACGCTTCTGATTACGACCCTGCCTCCTGTTAATCTTGTACCTAGGTTGGCTATAGAATTTGCAAGATTTTGCATTTTCATCATCTCTCCAATATAACATACAACCCCTACTACATACATCAATCCTTACAACCGGAAGACCTAAGTTATCCACTAGCTTTTTCATATCGTAACAATCACTTGCCATGCTGTTATCATGAGGCATTGTTTCCCGCATTACTTCAACAAAAGAGTTGAAGCAATCTTGCGACACATTATGCTCTGCCTTGATATTTAACAGTCTTGCTGTTACAGATAACTTAGTGTGGTTGTCACAACCTGGCCATAAAGGTTCATCTGCTGCTTTCAACACTTCCCATAATTGATTATATGAAAAAGCTCCATTACACACATTCTCATCAAAACCCGTTACTCCCATGTCTTTCAATTGTGATGCATGACTAGTACCCACTTGTTCATGTGTAGGAGTAAAACTAGTACTTGCATGGTTCGAATCTGAAACAAAATTCTGACCAGCTGCATCAATCACCATCCTCTCGTATGGGTTCAATTGGTCATAATAGCTACATTCTTCCCCTCCTAAAAATTGGTCATTTCTTCGATATCCTTCATCAGATATAAATGGTTCACCATGGCAAGTCCAATTATAATAATTCGGAGTAAACCCAAATCTACAAAGATGTTCTCTAACTGTATCACACACATGAAATTTACCATTACTGCACTTTCTACACGGACACCTTAACTTATTTCCATCCATGAACTCATATTTACTACCAGCAAAGTCTAAAAATAGTTCTAACCCAGTCCGAAACTCATCGGTCAATCCATGACGTCCAGGTAAGTTCTTATTATACATCCAAGCCCTGTTTCTTTGCATTGTGTCGATATTAAAATAAAAAAATATCGTAAAATATTTAAAATATCACATCTACCGTTGTTAATTAAAAAAAACTTTATGAAAATTAAAATTTTGTTTTTCACGTAACAATTACTACGAAATTTTTAAAAATGCAAAAATTACCATGTATAGAAGACTTACCCAGATATTTGACTGAAATCTTGGTAGTAGAAAGTGGTCAATTTGAAGAGAATTGTAAAGTTCACTTGGATTGCGAGACCTTCAATTGGACACGTACCTAAATAAAAGCAAAATCACTTAACATTCATTTTTTAAAATTTTTTTATTTTTTTCGAATTTTTTTTAAAAAAAAGTCTTATAATTTTCTCCGGTCGCCGGTTTGGCGACCAGCGACCGGCGGACGCCGGCGAGGCCGCTCGGCCTCGCCATGGCAGCCGGCCCGGCTGATTTGGGCTAGGCCGAGCGGGGTTGCCGTCGCCCAGCTGGGCGACGGCGAGGTCTACCGGCGGCCCCGGCGAGGCCGCTCGGCCTCGCCCAGATTTGGGGGAGGTCGACCCGCAGCCATGGCCACCCCGCGCGGCCTCGCCGGCCATGGGTCGACGCCGGTCGGCCTCGCCCAGATCTGGGGGAGGCCGCCACTGCGGTGAGGTCGACCGGCACCTCGCCCTTTCGTCCGTCGCAAATTTGCTTTGCGATGGACAAAGACCGTCCGTCGCAAATTGGTGGCCCGTCGCCAGTCGGCGACCAATTTACAACAAAAACAGAAAATAATGTCAATAAAAAAAAAAATTTCGCATCTGACGATGAATCAGAAGGACAGGACCATATTAGTTGCATGTTTAAACAGACTTAATTAGCTACGATACTTACCTGTGGAAAAGCTTCACCGAGATTGATTTCTGTGCGCACGGATTATTGAGAGAAATGATAGAAGGAGAAGGTGAGAAAAAAGCGGGCGACCTGACGAATCACTACTGAAAGAGAGAGAGAGAAATTGATGGGTGGGGTGGGGTGCATATTACAAAATTAATTTTCCGGTACAAATTTGCGACGAATCCAATTTTGTCGCAAAATCGGTCGCAATTTGCGACGGATAAAATATTCGTTGCGACGGAAAATCAATCCGTCGAAAAATTCGTCACAAATTTGCGACGGAAAATTAGTCGTCGCAAATTAGCGGCGAAACTGGCGACGACCAACTTTCCGTCGAAAATTTGCGACGAATTTTGCGACGGAAAAAAAATTCTGTCGCAAATTTGCGACGGAATTTTTTCGTCGCAAAGTTTTTCGCAAATTTGCGACGAAAATAATCCGTCGCAAATTTCCGTCGCAAAAAACATGTTTTTTTGTAGTGGTCAACGTTCAATGCAAAGTCTAATTTCATATCGATATCGATTTGGTCTACTCACTTTTTATGTTGATTGTGGCTACTTTTTTCCATATCTCATGTTTTTCTTATTTTATTAGTTCAGTTGAAAAATTAAATGTTTGTGTTTTTGAGTAAATAAATTGTGTCTATTTGAATTCCAAAGTTCAATTCAATTTTTGATGTATCACTAATATATGAATAACTTTCAAAAGTATAATAAAACAATAAGTTCATATAAAATTTGATTGATTCCAACTAGGAATAACAAATTCTAATAATTTATTACTAGGAATATGAAAATTACACAAGGAAAAATATAAGGACTCTGGGCCGCATCGGGCTATTTTGGGCTATGGACAATGTCCAATGGTCATTGAGTGTGAAACCCGGCCTGGCCTGAAATTTATAGTAGAATAAAGCCCGAAAACCTAGCCCGGGCCTTTGGGCTAAGAGATTTTGGGCCGGGCTGGGCTTCAAAATTTATATTTTCACCCCTAATACTGATTGTTTTACTGTTGCATTTGGGAAGTGTGATTAAGTCAGTGTTCCACTATCAGCTGATCAAAAAACCTCATCCCACATAATTATATACTTTAAAGTTTAGTTCTGACATATATATTTGTGAACTGATGGTTTAGAAACTCTTTGGTAGAAGGAAGTTCAAGGTTTGTGGGCTACATCTTATTAGAATGCAAGATAGCTTCAAGTGATGGAATGCAACTTTTTCAACGGCAACTTTTAGCTTTCTTAACTCATAATTTGTGATGACCTTCGTGTGTAGCTAATCAAGCGTAAAGTTGTTTAGCAGCAGGATTTGGGCTTCACACTTTGAAGATTGAATAATTCTGGATAGAGAATTATGGAGTGATTGATTTCTGTGCTCTATCTCACGGCAAAAAAATTGTCTAATTAAATTGATGTTAAGCTAGTCTTGATATGACAGTTCTTTTGAGTTTTGATTATTGACAGGAGCTAAATTCCTGCATCGGATTCATGTTCTGTTTTGCATCAAATGTGATCAGTGTGTTTATAATATCTAAAAGAGAGTGTGTTCACAAACTTGTGTCTGTGGTGCATTGATGTGAGCAGGTAATTCATCAAGTGACATTCTGTTGACTGATGTATGGTGGGGTTAGATTGGTATTTGTTAAGTAGAATATGCTAAGAACTGGAAGTGCTAAAGATACGCCACATAAGGAAGATTTTGCGAATTTGATAAAGTATTGCTAGAGGAAGGAAGGATCATATACTTTGAGAGAGTTCAGTAAATGGAATCATCCAAGCAATTGAGCTCATTTTGGACAGAAAATTTCCTATGTGAATAGAGTGACTGTAAGAGTTGTAATTTCCTTAGATTTTATGCATGTTGAGGTGATTTCATTGAAAACAGATCTAATCCTTCTCCAATCTGGATCAGACCAGGTGTGGAGCGTATGTCAAAGTGTTTTGCAGTTTGGCAAATTGGTTTGAAATTTTCGTACTTCCATCTTGTATTTCCAAAAATTTCAGTTGATAGCAAGGAAGAGTGGAATGAGGGGAAGTTACTGGTTATGAATTCGTCGACTATGTCTCCCCTTGCTTGAATGGCCAACTATATCCAATCTTTCAAAATCGACAATATAAAGGAGGACAAGAAATTATTAAATTAGCTCGTTTTTTTAAAGGTCAAGAAGGATAGTTTTTCCAGAAAAGCCACCATTTGTGTTTTGTTTATTGCATGAGATACACTAGCTATTAAATATTCCAAATATATAATTTGTGGATCTGATGGAAGTGCAATGTACTCTATGTTTTGTCGTTTGTTTGGAAAAAGCCATAAAAATCCCCAAACTTTGCACACTATGGCATGGCTTTATCTCTTTTAATAAAAAAACCACATCTTGTGATTGGAAAGAAATACATTTTCTACATGAGAATTACATTTCAGACTGTCCATGATATACCCAGGCGAAATATTGTTTATGGTTCAAAATTAACCCCCGTTGATCGAAATACGATCCATAATTGAATTGCGGAGACATTAACCGTATTAGGAAAGTCCAAATTGGACTTATGCAAACAGGATCGTGAGTGATGCAAAAAGGGTTATAAATTTGCCACAAGCTTCCTTTTCTTCTTGAAGACGAAGTCTTTGTTTACGTTGGAAAAGGGCCCATAATTTTTCGCATGAAAGTATTCTATTGTGGAGTTTGGTCTTGTGTGCATAGTGAGTGTGCTTAATATGCGTGAAAACTTACCACACATACAAAGGACATTGAGAGCCGTCATCCAAGAGAGATGAGCGTGTGAGAAGACTCCTTACAGTTGATTCTTATTGATTCAGATTTAATTTAAGATAAAAAAAATAACTATGAGTGAGTGTGATTGAACGTTGTCATCTCTCTACTTGTGGAGTAGGCATGTCGATGAACCATGAAAATCTGCCACTTTCAGGTTTTGTTCCTCTAATTTATATCTTATTTGAAACATTTCGTTTGTTCATGCTTCCGCATTAGTTGTCACAGACTGGTATCAAGTCTAAGGTTGTTGTTGATTGATTGTTCATGGATTTGGTTTGTCTACGATTATCGCTACGGTTTCTACAAAATTTGAGTCAGATAAATTGACTGGTAGAAGTAATTTTAATTTGTGGGACACTAAGATGCGAATTGTTGAAGACATTAGGTTTTGGATTTAGTGTTTGAGGAAAATAATGAATTTCTCCAAATTATGAAAGCGGAAGAAAAATATTGTATTTTTAAAAAGGCTAGAAGTATTATTTTGCTAAATTCAGGGGACAATATGTTGTTGAAGTGACAGATAGTATCATAGGGTGTTTACATATGTAAAGTGCTGATGCTGTTTAGCATGCTGAACGCAAAACGATGAGTACCCTAGTAGTTGCGCACTTTAAGCTTCCACCCTACCTTGGACGACAGTCAGAGGATGAGAGGGAATATATTTCTCTCGGGCCTATGTTAGTGCAGTTGGTGTAATTATGTATGCTACGGTTTGTACTAGGCAAGACATTTCGCATATTGTTAGTGTTTGAGCAGGTATATGAGTAATTTTCTAAAAGAAACATTTGAAAGCTATAGAATGCATTATGAGTGATGGGTTTTTGTGAATAAATGGGCCGCCCATGATGGGCTAACCTAGCCCATTAACCTTGAAAGAGCCCATGAAAGAAAATAACCGCAAATGACAGTTATTTTGTGGGAACAAAAGTGAGAATAAGAAAAACTGACGTGAATTCTGCAAGTAGATTTGGTTCATTATCAGAAACTCACTCTCACTTGAAACCAAAAAAAAAAGCAACTTTACACGACAATCGAAGGAACGCTCTCTCTTGAGAGGCTGCAATAGGTGCATTTAATTTGTGGCAAAGAGGTATGTTCGTTATAAACTTCGTTCAATCGGTGATTCAAGTATAGAATGGGCACGTTTTCCGCATTTTGCATTATGTTTAGGAATCTGTTTCCTACATTGGTATCAGAGCATGCGTTCTTGTTTCCTGATTGTTTAACGTGTTTATAAAATGGAATGTTGGCCCGAATTCGTGAAACGGCGCCAACGAACGCTCGGGTATGAAAAACCGACACTTGGCCGTACTGTTCGAGGTCGTTTCTCGATTTTCGTGAGTCAAATTTTATTTTTAAAAGTGTAGGATCGTAGTGCTCGTTGAGACGAGAAAATCGACGGGTGGCACGCCTCTGGGGGAGGCCGGACGTGCCTCCACGCGCCGCCGCAAGCGGTGGCTTCGCCGGCACGTGCGTCGCACATGCGTAGCGGTTGCCGTGCACACATGCGACGCACGTGCCATGCGTGCGCGTGTGGGCGTGGCTGACGTCACGCTAACGTCAGCCACGCCGGTTATTTTTTTTAGGCTGAAAGGCCCAGCCCAGCTCGGCTCAGCCCGGCAGGCCGACCCGACCTGGATGTTCCGATCCGACCCGTTGACCATTTGACTCGACCCATTAACTGGTCATCCGTTGATCGGCGTTGACCATCGTTGATCGTTGACCAGCATTGACCATCGAAAAAAAAAAATTTGCTGATCATGTGCTTTCAGGATATTGTGTAATCCTGTTTGGTTATGCATTTGTTGCAGGAACAATGTCGCCCCGTGTGATGCGCACACCTATTATCCCATGATCAGCTGAACAAAAGGCAAGACTTGCTGTAACATCCTGAATTCGACCCACTTTCGTGATCAATGAAATAGATGTGTATTTCTCATTTCATTTTAGTAAGTCTCGCCCGGAACGGATCCTTCTCGGAATACTGACCAATAGGGAATGGCTAACTAGGAAAATGGTACGTAGACCCAAGAACTCGACCGCGAATCGAGTCCGATTCCGAGAAACGACGAAGAAATATTTTGTGCCAATGAAGGCCGATCCAAGGAGGGTGACGGATTTGGTTTAACCAACGACGAACGATCGGGACACAGGTGATTGTTTAACCAACGACGAACGATCGGGACACGGGTGATTCCGCACGACCGAGAGTTCGTGTGGCAAACAATCCCGATCTTATTCCGAACGATAGCAACCCCCGGAACTAGTGATAATCCTCGCGTTCTCTTGGAAGTCGAGACCGTCACGACTCGAGTAATCCTAAGTCGATACGCGTAACCCCTAAACAGCCGCCCGTTAGTGAGAGACGCTAAAATCGCATTTGAGCGAAATTGATCATGGAATTGAGTCCGGACTTGAGTGTCGAAATTCACGGACGTACGGGACTATTTTTGCAAGGACAACGTCGTTTTAGTGTGGCCAATTATATTTGGGATCGGTATAGTCGAAAAATGAAATTTCGGACCGGAATCGGAAAATTACCGAATTGCACCTAAGCCCTAAGTGTTAATTCCGAATTTTAGAGGTTTAATTTATTTTATTCAGCCCCTAATTGTGCCGAAAATATTGGACATTGGTGCCTCCATCACTCTTTCTCAATTCACTACGTGCCCTTAGATATTTTGTGTAAGAACGAATTGTGGCCCTTGGATCTAGCTTGCCCAGCAAGACCAATTGTGAGCCCTTGGATTGCACTTGATTGGTATGTTGACTTTGGTCTCACTCCTCTCTCTCTCCTCCTCCTCTTTCCCCGCCGAGCAGCCCCACGTTGCTGCTTCTGTTTTGCCTGCTGACTTCTTCCACCAACTACACCAGCCATCATCACTCCCCCATGCTTCAACTGACTCCCCACGTTGCTGCTGCTGCCATGCCTCTATTCTGCTGACTTCCGTCTTTGCCTTGCTGACTTCCTCTCCATCACGTTGCTGCTCTGCCGATTGCTTCTGCCTTGCTGACCACTGACTCCATCTACTTCTGCATTGCTCGTTGCTTCTGCTTCTGTTCTGCTGCTGACTTTCCAATGCTGCCTACACCTCTGCTGCTGCTGCTGTTGCTGACTCCACCCACTCCTCCCCATGATGGATTTTTTTTGCTCCTTCGTGGCTTCTGCCTCACGCTGATGACTTCCTACTGACTCCATGCTATTGCTGCTGCTTCTACTTCATTTTCTGCTGCTGCTTCGCTCCTACTTGCTTCTTCATTTTGGTTTCTGCTGCTTCTCGCCCTCCATTCCAGCCCGACCAGCACCGCCGTTCAGCCCCCATCTCCACCCGACTCCGCCGTGAGCCTTCGCTCGCCGCCGCTGGTCCGCCGTCGTCCCACCACTGTTCAGCCCGTTTCTCTCCTTGTCCGGCCCACATTTGAAGCCTTAAACCTAGTGAGTGGAAACCCTAACCCTTAATTAGGCTTATGTGCATTTTAGACAAGTTTTAGGGGTTATTAGGGTATTTTAGGGGTTAATTAGTTTGGGCTGATTAGGGCTGATATTGTGGCTGTTTTGGTGGTTTAGTGTGATGATTTAAATGTGGTTTGGTGGCCTAGAATGGGCTGAGCATTGGTTGATTTCCGGTAGGGTTGCTGCTGCGTCGCTGGACTTTGCTATTTTCTCTGTGACTGTTGTGGGCCGAATTTATGAAAGTGTTCTTCATGAAAGTTGTTCATAACATCTTGAAGTTTGACATATATTAAATCTGGAATTTTTGGAGATCATTTAGTGCCATTCGTCAGTCCATTTTTGGACCGAATTGAGTCTGCCCTTTACTGTTCACCCGACCTTCTGGTCTTTCCGATTTTCTATAAATTTTTCCAGACCTCTTTTCAACAAACTTTCTTCACAAAAATTGTTCAGAACATTCGTTTCTATGACTGATAAAAATTTCAAGGCTTTTCAAAGTGATTTGGGTACTGGATGAGATGCATTTTAATGGTCAGGCGGCCGACCGGACGGATTGATTTTCGTCTGACTTCAAGTGACAAAAAGAGGTGTTTACAGTTGGAACTGGGTTTTGAGTTCTGCACCTAATATGTTTATCAAGATGTTTTATCCAACATATCCAAATTTTATAATTTTTGGAGTTGAGTTACTATTTATTTAAAAAGGGATTCCAGAACTGTGCGCTGGCTCAGAATTGCTCCGAATCTGTGTATTCGGTTTTCCCTTGTTCTTAGTGGCTGATCATTGTGGTCTTGATTCGGGCTATTATATGAGTTGAGCATATTGTGGCATTAATTGAGTGTGGAAATTGTGGATGCCGAGCGTGGACGTTATGGCCATGAATGTGTATATCGAGCATTGACATAACATGTGCATTATGTGAGTGTGGACGAATGGCATGAGCATGTGATCACCTAAATCGCCCTGAGGCGTCGTTTATGCGGGGTTCATATAATAATTGGTGGATTATGCTCATGTGATCACATAAATCCTGAGGCGTCGTTTACGCGGGGTAATGAACCCGTCCTGAGGCGTTTAACGCGGGATAATACCCGGATTACCAGAAGATGGCCAACCTGAGGCGTCCCACACGCTGGTTGTGTCATGAGCATGATGCGTGTAATGCGGGCCGGAGATCGATCGAAAAGTGATAAACCTTATGCGTGTTACGCGGGTCGGACCTGATGCGTTTAACGCGGATCGGTGAATAAATGGAAAGTTGGCACGTGTGCATGTGTGCAAGTGTGCATTGAATTGTGCAAGCATAAGCATGACATTGGCAAGTGTACGAAGAGTGCATAAACGAGTGCAAACATGTGTATGGCATGTGACAGTGGCCAATTGACATGTGTATGTGCATTGCTGGGCATAGTATTATTATTATTATGTGCCTAACCTGTAGGGTCACTATATGTCGGATTTGGGCCGAGGGCCTAAGTCAAGTGATTACTCAGTTGTATGTTTAGTTGATACTTGTCCGGGATGTGCATGTTAGCCTAGTTTCGGTTTAGGGGGCCTACTCGCTGAGATTTATTCTCACTATTGTTTAAACCCCACTTTTCAAACCCCCGACCCTGAAGGTGGTAGATGCGCCGCTTCGTTTTGGGCTCCCGTATCGCATAGAGCGAGCGGTGACCAAGCACCCCGTAGGGAATGGGGAGTCGTATATTAGGTATTTCAATATAGTTTGGGTCGACGAGGGCGGGCCGCATTTCTGGGCCCATCCTTATCTAGCTTGGTGTTTCCAGGACCAGTTCGGCACCCATGGACCTCTTAGGACCTTCGACGTCCCGTTCGACATATTAGGCCAGCCGAATCCGCAGGCCGCCGATGGAGAGGTCGTGAGTCCCGTTGCCACGTCCGAGGAAGATTCCGGCGCCCGGCCAGTCATTATCGAGATGGATATCTAGTCCCAAGGAGAGAAGCCGATGTACTAGGAGTCCGACGTCGAGCCGGAGCCCATAGAGCAGGAGCTAGAGCCGGAGGATGATTCCGGGGAGGAGTCAGTGAACGCCGAGTCTTAGCCGGATTCGATGGATTCTGAGTACGAGTCAGCTGACGATTCGTCTGAGTCCTCAGGATCCGACTCGGACTGGTTGCCCTAGGGTTTAGTCTTGATTATGGTTAGGTTGGGCCGACACTTTTTGGATAGGTGCCCTTCTTAGGTTTAGTACCCTGACCCCCGAGCCACATACCCCTTTTTGATGTTAGTGGCTGTTGACCCATTTTGGTTTATATGGTGTAGTTCTTTTGCAATGGATATTGTAAATCCCTGTTAATAATGCAAGTATGTATTTATGATGGTTGTTGTTCGATGGCTATCCTCGGTCACGTGTTTTATTGTTCAGGCGATATGTTGCTTCCGCTTGTGCATTGTTCTCTGTTTGGGTTTTGGGTCAGCGACGCATCCTGGGACGTCACACTGAAAGACCTCGGAAGGATGATCGCGAGCTCGTAAGGTTCGGGGCGTGACATCCCCCGTTGATTTGGTATCAGAGCAAGGTCAGCTCGATCCAAGTTGGTCGAAGTCTGGAGCGATAAGGAGCGATGACCATGGGTAGCCAAATAGGGTGACTTGTGTGCTACATGTACCTCCAGACTGTTTGGTTTCTTGCGTGATTGAGTGATTGTTGAAATGACTTGTAAAGTGCAAGTGCTGCAGGACCTGAGGTAAGTACACATATCTCCTTGGCTGAGGCCTTGTGCTACTTGTGTTTGACTGCCTGCTGAGTGATTGATTGTTGTAATTCTGTGCCTAGGGCTTTAAAACTGGTGTAGTTTGGCCTAGGTCTCTAATTCCTGAGTGGAATTATAGCGGGTAGTTGAGTAGTGAGGAAAACCCATAAGGATGAGCAGAGGAAGGGGAAGTCAAGGGCAATCGAGCACTAGGGGCCGAGGAACAGGAGACCCGAGGATTGATGGAGTCATTCAGGCAATGTAGGAGATCGAAAATGTGGTGGAAAGGCAGGCTCAAGAAAGGACTGCCACCATTGCCCAAGCTGCTGAGGCCGCAGCTGTTGCTGCTGTTAATGGGAACCAGGCCAATCAAGGGCAGGCCCCAGTGGTTGCAAATAGGCTGATGCACCAACTGGTAGAGCAGTTTCTAAAGTTAAAGCCGCCAAAGTTTGACGGAAAGGGTAACCCTGAGGCCGCGCCACGTTGGGTGGAAGAGCTGGAGAAGGCCTTTGAGGTACTGGGGTGCACCGAGGCTGAGAAGGTGACCTTAGCGGTATATCAGTTGCAGGATAATGCTAATGATTGGTGGAAGGCTACCAGGGGAAGAGTGTTCCCTGAGGGTGTCGCCCAGACTTGGGCTGTGTTTTCTGAGAACTTTTATGGAAAATTCTTCTCTGAGAGTGCTAGGGAAAGGAAACTAGCAGAGTTTATGAGACTCCGCCAAGGCCAGATGACTGTGGATCAGTATGAGGCAGAGTTTGCTAGGCTATCTAAGTTTGCGCCAAGGATGGTAGAACATCCTGAGGACAAGGCGCGAAGGATTCGGGATGGACTAAAAGCCGACATTCGCACTCAGTTGATACCGGTGAATTTGAGAACTTATGAGGACCTATATGAGAGGGCTCAGGCTATTGAACGAGATCAGGTGGACAGGGCAACCGCTTCTGGATCGCGGTTCGCCCCGGTTAAGGACAACCGCCGCTTTGGGAAGAAGCCGATGACGGGAAATAGGCGATTTGTCCCTCCCGTAAGGAAGAACATCGGGAAGCCGAACTACCAGCAGAACAGGTTTGGGGCTTGTTTTAAGTGCGGGAGCACGGACCATCAGATCAGACATTGCCCTCAGCTGGGTCCAACAGGACCACCAATGCGAGCTCAGCCGCCTCGGATCGGGAATCAGGCTGGGAATCCCCCGCCGGCTATTCAGGGTAGACCGCTAGCGCAAGGAAGGGTGTATGCGATGGCGCGAAGGGAGGTGGAGGACATGCCAGGCGTGGTCACAGGTACGGTCTCTCTCTGTGGTCATGCTGCGTATGCCTTGTTTGATCCGGGGGCTACCCACTCGTTTATATCATAGCAATTTGTTAGATTGATTGAAATTGAACCGCTTATGCTTGAGGTTATGCTTTGTGTGACAACCCCATTGAATGATAAGGTATTAGTCTCGCTAAGATGTTCTAATTGTAAGATAGTGATTGGAGGTAGAGAAGAAAGGATAAATTTGGCAGTTTTGGCCATGTTCGACTTTGATGTGATTATTGGAATGGATTGGTTAGTTAAGCAAAGGGCTATAATGGACTGCAGTAGCAGGGTGATCCAATTCAATCCGATTGGACGTCCTAAATTTGAGTTTCAGGGAAACCGAGGAGGAATCTCGATCCCTTGGATTTCTTCGCTTGAGGTGACCAAGATGTTAGACGAGGGTTGTGAAGGGTATTTGGTGAATGTGGTTGATCCGACAGTTGTGGAACCGAAATTGGAAGAGATACCCGTGGTGTGCAATTTTCCCGAAGTCTTTCCCCAAGAATTGCCGGGTTTGCCACCAGAAAGAGAAGTGGAATTTGTAATCGAGTTGCCCCAGGGACTGAGCCAATCTCGAAGGCACCGTACTGGATGTACCTGTCGGAACTTAAGGAGTTAAAAGTCCAGATGCAGGAGTTGTTGGACAAGGGATTTATCCGCCCAAGTGTGTCTCCATGGGGAGCGCCGGTGCTGTTTGTGAGGAAGAAGGATGGAACGTTGAGATTGTGTATCGACTACCGGCAGTTGAATCAGATGACCATCAAGAATAAGTACCCACTGCCGAGGATTGACGACTTGTTCGATCAGTTGCAAGGAGCCTCAGTATTTTCTAAGATCGATCTACGGATGGGGTATCATCAGTTGAGAATTCGGAAGGAGGATATTCCTAAGACGGCCTTTAGGACGAGGTACGGGCATTATGAGTTCACAATGATGCCTTTCGGATTAACCAATGCCCCAGCTGCCTTTATGGACTTAATGAATCAGGTATTTAAGGAGTTTTTGGACCGGTTTGTGATAGTTTTTATCGATGATATTTTGGTATACTCAAAGAGCCCGGAAGAGCATGAGAAACATCTGGCAAAAGTACTACGGACCTTAAGAGAACACGCACTCTACGCCAAGTTCAGTAAGTGCGAGTTCTGGCTCAACTGAGTGGCGTTTCTTGGACACATAATTTCCGGAGATGGAATCTCCGTAGACCACTCTAAGATTGAGGCAGTGACTAAGTGGCCAGGCCAACGTCAGTAATAGAGATCCGGAGTTTCTTAAGCCTGGCAGGATATTATCGGCGTTTTGTAGAAGGATTCTCATCAATAGCTACGCCGATGACGCGATTGCTTAAGAAGGAAACGAAGTTTGAATGGAACGATAAGTGTGAGAGGAGCTTTCAGGAGTTAAACCATAGGTTGACGACGGCGCCTGTGTTGACAATCCCTTCAAGATCGGGAGGATATGAGATTTATAGTGATGCTTCGCTTAAGGGACTTGGATGTGTATTGATGCAACACGGAAGGGTAGTAGCGTATGCGTCGCGTCAGTTAAGACCGCACGAGGCGAATTATCCGACGCATGATTTAGAATTGGCTGCGATCATCTTCGCCCTCAAGATTTGGAGGCACTATTTGTGCGGCGAAAAGTTTCAGATTTATATGGACCATCAGAGCCTCAAGTATTTGTTTTCGCAGAAGGAGTTGAATATGAGGCAGCGTCGCTGGATGGAACTTCTTAAGGACTACGACTGCGACATTCTGTATCACCCTGGGAAGGCTAATCGGGTAGCGGATGCGCTAAGTCGGAAATCAAGTATGGTGCACATGATGGTCAAGGAGTGGACCTTATTGGCAAGTTTGAGAGATTCAGAGTTTAAGTTTGAGGTGAGCCATGTGTCGAATCTACTTGCCGTGTTGAGAATTGAACCGGAAATTCAAATTAAAATTAAAGCTTTGCATTCTACGGACCAAGAAATTCAAAAGATTGTGGAAATGGACGCCGCCAAGAGAAAGTCAGACTTCCAAGTATCCGAGGACGGGATCTTGAAGTTCCGTGGACGTTTATGCGTGCCCGATGATTTGGAACTTAAGGAAGAGATTTTATCGGAAGCTCATAGGAGCAATTATAGCATTCACCCGGGCAGCACGAAGATGTACCAGAATCTGCGGCAACATTATTGGTGGAATGGAATGAAGGCGGATGTAGCCAAGCATGTGGCGAAGTGTCTGACGTGCCAGCAAGTAAAGGCGCAGCATTGTAAGTCTAGAGGACTTCTGAGACCTTTGGAAATCCCAGAATGAAAATGGGAAGATATCACGATGGATTTTGTAACGGGATTGCCAAGAAGCCAGAGAGGACACGATTCTATTTGGGTGATAGTGGACAGACTGACTAAGTCAACGCACTTCCTGGCAGTGCGAAAGGATTTGAGTTAGAAAGATATGCGGATTTGTATGTACGTCAGATTGTCCGACTGCATGGGGTACCGGTGAGAATCACTTCGGACCGTGATCCCAGATTTACGACCAATTTTTGGAAAAGTCTGCAAGTAGCCTTAGGGACCAAGCTTCAGTTTAGTACGGCATATCATCCGCAGACGGAGGGCCAATCAGAAAGGACGATCCAGACCTTGGAGGACATGTTGCGTGCATGTGTATTGGACTTCCAAGGTAAATGGGAAGAACAATTGCACCTGGTCGAGTTTGCCTACAATAACAGCTATCATCAAAGCATTCAGATGGCACCGTTTGAGGCATTGTATGGCAGGGCATGCAGAACACCCGTGTGTTAGGATGAAGTGGGTGAACGGAGCATAACGGGTCCGGAGTTGGTACAACGAACAGTTGAGGCAGTCGAAATCATTCGGGAAAGATTAAGAACAGCTCAGAGTCGTCAGAAAAGTTATGCCGATCGGAGACGGAGACCCTTAGAGTTTCATATTGGTGATCATGTATTTCTCAAGGTGTCGCCAATGAAAGGACTATCCCGATTTGGCAAGAAAGGAAAATTAAGCCCGAGGTATGTAGGTCCATTCGAAATTTTGGAAAAGATCGAAGATTTGGCCTATCGGCTCGCTTTGCTGCCTAACCTGTCCCAAGTGCATAATGTGTTCCACGTGTCGATGTTGAGAAAGTATGAGCCGGATCCGACCCACGTGCTGAGATATGAAGAAATAGACATGGACGACAGGGTGTCGTACGTGGAGAGGCCAGTGAGGATTGAAGATAGAAAGGACCGAGTGCTGCGAAACAAGATGATCCCGATGGTCAAAGTAGTTTGGGAGCATCATGGAACAGAAGGTGCCACCTGGGAAAGTAAGGAAGCGATGCGACGTCAGCACCCCCATTTGTTTGAGTAGTAGGGATTGGGTTGTAAATTTCGAGGACGAAATTTTTGTAAGGGGGGAAGAGTTGTAACATCCTAAATTCGACCCACTTTCGTGATCAATGAAATAGATGTGTATTTCTCATTTCATTTTAGTAAGTCTCGCCCGGAACGGATCCTTCTCGGGATACTGATTAATAGGGAATGGCTAACTAGGAAAACGGTACGTGGACCCAAGAACTCGACCGCGAATCGAGTCCGATTCTGAGAAACGATGAGGAAATATTTTGTGCCAATGAGAGCCGATCCAAGGAGGGTGACGGATTTAGATTAGCCAACGACGAACGATCGGGACGCGGGTGATTCCCCACAACCGAGAGTTCGTGTGGCAAACAATCCCGATCTTATTCCGAACGATCGCGACCCCCGGAACTAGTGATAATCCTCGCGTTCTCTTGGAAGTCGAGACCGTCACGACTCGAGTAATCCTAAGTCGATACACGTAACCCCTAAACAGCCGCCCGTTAGTGAGAGACGCTAAAATCGCATTTGAGCGAAATTGATCGTGGAATTGAGTCCGGACTTGAGTGTCGAAATTCACGGACGTACGGGACTATTTTTGCAAGGACAACGTCATTTTAGTGTGGCCAATTATATTTGGGATCGGTATAGTCGAAAAATGAAATTTCGGACCGGAATCGGAAAATTACCGAATTGCCCCTAAGCCCTAAGTGTTAATTCCGAATTTTAGAGGTTTAATTTCTTTTATTCAGCCCTTAATAGTGCCGAAAATATTGGACATTGGTGCCCCCATCACTCTTGCTCAATTCCCTAAGTGCCCCTAGATATTTTGTGTAAGAATGAATTGTGGCTCTTGGATCTAGCTTGCCCAACAAGACCAATTGTGAGCCCTTGGATTGCACTTGATTGGTATGTTGACTTTGGTCTCACTCCTCTCTCCCTCCTCCTCCTCTTTCCCCGCCGAGAAGCCCCACGTTGCTGCTTCTGTTTTGCCTGCTGACTTCTTCCACCAACTACACCAGCCATCATCACTCCCCCATGCTTCAGCTGACTCCCTACGTTGTTGCTGACCCCCACTTTGCTGCTACTGCCATGCCTCTATTCTGCTGACTTCCGTCTTTGCCTTGCTGACTTCCTTTCCATCACGTTGCTGCTCTGCCGATTGCCTCTGCCTTGCTGACCACTGACTTCATCTGCTTCTGCATTGCTGGTTGCTTCTGTTTCTGTTCTGCTGCTGACTTTCCACTGCTGCCCACGCCTCTGCTGCTGCTGCTGTTGCTGACTTTCCATGATGGACTCCTCCACGTTGCTGACTCCACCCACTCCTCCCCATGATGGATTTTTTTTGCTCCTTTGTGGCTTCTGCCTCACGCTGATGACTTCCTACTGACCCCATGCTATTGCTGCTGCTTCGCTGCTACTTGCTTCTTCATTCTGCTTCCTCTCGTTTCTGCTGCTTCTTGCCCTCCATTCCAGCCCGACCAACACCGCCGTTCAGCCCCCATCTCCACCCGACTCCGCCGTGAGCAGCCGCTCGCCGCCGCCGCCGCTGGTCCGGCGTCGTGCCGCCGCTGTTCAGCCCGTTTCTCTCCTTGTCCGGCTCACATTTGAAGCCTTAAACCTAGTGAGTGGAAACCTTAACCCTTAATTAGGCTTATGTGCACTTTAGACAAGTTTTAGGGGTTATTAGGGTGTTTTAGGGGTTAATTAGTGTGGGCTGATTAGGGCTGATATTGTGGCTGTTTTGGTGGTTTAGTGTGATGATTTAAATGTGGTTTGGTGGCCTAGAATGGGCTGAGCATTGGTTGATTTCTGGTAGGGTTGTTGCTGCGTCGCTGGACTTTGCTATTTTCTCTATGACTGTTGTGGGCCGAATTTGTGAAAGTGTTCTCATGAAAGTTGTTCATAACATCTTGAAGTTTGACATATATTAAATCTGGAATTTTTGGAGATCACTTAGTGCCATTCGTAAGTCCATTTTTGGACCGAATTGAGCCTGCCTGATTTACTGTTCACCCGACCTTCTGGTCTTTCCGATTTTCTATAAATTTTTCCAGACCTCTTTTCAACAAACTTTCTTCACAAAAATGTTAAAAACATTCTTTTCTATGAATGATAAAAATTTCAAGGCTTTTCGAAGTGATTTGGGTACTCCATGAGATGCATTGTGATGGTCAGGCGGCCTGAACGGACGGGTTGATTTTCGTCTGATTTCAAGTGACAAAGAGAGGTGTTTACAGTTGGAACTGGGTTTCGAGTTCTGCACAGAAAATGTTTATCAAGATGTTTTATCCAACATATCCAAATTTTATAATTTTTGGAGTTGAATTACTATTTATTTTAAAAGGGATTCCAGAACTGTGCGCTGGCTCAGAATTGCTCCGAATCTGTGTATTCGGTTTTCCCTTGTTCTTAGTGGCTGATCATTGTGGTCTTGATTCGGGCTATTATGTGAGTTGAGGATATTGTGGCATTAATTGAGTGTGGAAATTGTGGATGCCGAGCATGGACGTTGTGGCCATGAATGTGTATATCGAGCATTGACATAACATGTGCATTATGTGAGTGTGCACGAATGGCATGAGCATGTGATCACCTAAATCGCCTTGAGGTGTCGTTTACGCGGGGTTCATATAATATTTGGTGGATTATGCTCGTGTGATCACATAAACCCTGAGGCGTCGTTTACACAGGGTAATGAACCCGTCCTGAGGCGTTTAACGCGGGACGATGCCCGGATTACCGGAAGATGGCCAACCTGAGGCATCCCACACGTGGGTTGTGTCATGAGCCTGATTCGTGTAACGCGGGTTGGAGATCGATTGAAAAGTGATAGACTTGATGCGTGTTACGTGGGTCGGGCCTGATGCGTTTAACGCGGGTTGGTGAATAAATGGAAAGTTGGCACGTGTGCATGTGTGCAAGTGTGCATTGAATTGTGCAAGCATAAGCATGACATTGGCAAGTGTGCGAAGAGTGCATAAACGAGTGCAAACATGTGTGTGGCATGTGACAGTGGCCAATTGACATGTGTATGTGCATTGCTGGGCATAGTATTATTATTATTATGTGCCTAACCTACAGGGTCACTATATGTCGGATTTGGGCCGAGGGCCTAAGTCAAGTGATTACTCAGTTGTATGTTTAGTTGATACTTGTCTGGGAGGTGCATGTTAGCCTAGTTTCGGTTTAGGAGGCCTACTCGCTGATATTTATTCTCACTGTTGTTTAAACCCCACTTTTCAGACCCCCGACCCTGAAGATGGTAGATGCGCCGCTTCGTTTTGGGATCCCATATCACATAGAGCGAACGGTGACCAAGCACCCTGTAGGGAACGGGGAGTCTTATATTAGGTATTTCAATATAATTTGGGTCGACGAGGGCGAGCCGCATTTCCGGGCCCATCTTTATCTAGCTTGGTGTTTCTAGGACCAGTTCGGCACCCATGGACCACTTAGGACCTTCGACGTCCCATTCGACATATTAGGCCAGCCGGATCCGCAGGCCGCCGATGGAGAGGTCGTGAGTCCCGTTGCCACGTCCGAGGAAGATTCCGGCGCCCGGCCAGTCATCATCAAGATGGATATCGAGTCCGAAGGAGAGGAGCCGATGGACTGGGAGTCCGATGTCGAGCCGGAGCCCATGGAGCAGGAGCTAGAACCAGAGGATGATTCCGGGGAGGAGTCAGTGAACGCCGAGTCTGAGCCGGATTCGATGGATTCTGAGTACGAGTCAGCTGACGATTCGTCTAAGTCCTCAGGATCCGGCTCGGACTGGTTGCCCTAGGGTTTAGTCTTGATTATGGTTAGGTAGGGCCGACACTTTTTGGATAGGTGCCCTTCTTAGGTTTAGTACCCTGACCCCCGAGCCACATACCCCTTTTTGATGTTAGTGGCTATTGACCCATTTTGGTTTATATGGTGTAGTTCTTTTGCAATGGATATTGTAAATCCCTGTTGTTAATGCAAGTATATATTTATGATGGTTGTTGTTCGATGGCTATCCTCGGTCACGTGTTTTATTGTTCGGGCGATATGTTAATTCCGCTTATGCATTGTTCTCTATTTGGGTTTTGGGTCGGCGACGCGTCCTGGGACGTCGCACTGAATAGACCTCAGAAGGATGATCACGAGCTCGTAAGGTTCGGGGCGTGACACTTGCAGCGTTGAGAGCTGAGTTAGATACTTATCGATGGGAAAATGGTGATTTGGAGAATCACGTGGTCAAGGTCAATAAGATGATACAGAAAATCATTTGGAATGGTTACTGTATGCCGGACTTTGAGAAGTTGAATGTTCTGATCAACACTCTTCCATCTGAATGGAAAAAGGTGTTGCATCGCCTATGGGAGGTCAACGTGGTCCTAGCCTACAAAAAACTTGCAATAGATTTTGTGAGGGAATACTATAGGATTGAGACAACAAAGACTTCAGCCCTAGGGATGAATGGAACTTGGTGAAGAATGAATGCACCATGGAGAAACCCTAAGGGATACCCGATAGTCTTTTCTTGGTTGCCAAAGAAAGAGATTAAGTTTCCTAAGAAATTTGAAAAATCATTCCCCGTTTATAAGAAAATTAGGTATCGTTGATTTCATATATGTTTTAGGTTGGTTTTAGATATCTTAGGTGGATATTTCTTTTCATGTTGATGTTCATGTTTCTTTCCTATGATGGATTCGTTCCTCATGTAAATAGTTTTTTAATGAATAGATGTTGATGGATATTTTTTGTTATGAATAGTTTATGGTACTATTATATTATAATATATGTCTTATTAACATCATGTGGTTGAGTGAGAGTTCTAAAAGTTTTAGTAACTTTAAAGAACGTAATTTTACCTTAATGATTATATTAACGATAATTTCACATTAGGATTTGAGATAATGATTGGGAACATAGTAAACTTTCGAATCTAAAAACTATGTGAAATTACTCATTAATATAATCAGTTTGTGTAAAAATAATGCATAAATGAGTGGCATTAATAATTCGTGCTATATGTCTGAAATGTTCAGATACCATGGCTTCAGTAACTAAGAACATAGTGGCTGAATTGAACAAATGAGAGAAATTGAACAGTGAAAATTATGAAATATGGAACATGAAAATCCAATATGTGCTAAAAGAACAAGAAGCACTAGAAGCTTTTAACCAACTTATGGAAGAACCTAAGGATGGGAACATTGCACAGCATAATAGAGACAGAGATGCATTTGCTGCATGGAAGAAGAAGAACTCGATTGCTCGCATCACGTTGCTGAGTAGCATGGAGAATGATATCATGCAAGAGTTTAGGCGTTTTGAGAATGCCAAGGAAATGTGAAAAGCATTAGCAGCAAGATTTGGTCATACGTCGGTGACCAAGTTGAAACAGCTTACTATAAGGTTTGACTCGTATAAGAAGCCTCATGGTCAGTCCATGAAACAACATTTGAGAAAGATGTCGAACATGATCATTGAGCTGAAGGATGCTGGACACATTCTAACTGATGAACAGCAAGTGCAAGCAGTGATCCGTTCCTTGCCTCAAAACTGGGAGCACATGAGGGTGCACCTGACCCATAATGAGAACATCAAGACCTTTGAAGATGCCATGCGCCATCTTGAGTTAGAAGAGGATCGCTTCATGGCGGCGAAACCAGAAACCGACATCTATTATGCTGGTTCTAGCTCACATGGGGCTTCGGGCTCCAAGCGCAAGCGCGTCGAAAGGTTCATGAAGTGGAAAGGCAAGGGAGCAAGTTCTTTAGGTAAGAAACCAAAATTTAATCAACATGACAAAAAAAGCATTCTTTTGTTAAGAAGATGTCGAGGGTGAAATGCTACAACTGTAGCAAGAAAGGCCACTTCGCTCGCGATTGTGGCGAGCCAAAGAAGGTAAACTCCTCTTGCATTTTTGAGAACTTTGCCTATGTGTCAAGTTCTATATTTTTAACTGAGTCTAATCCTTTGTGCACTGTAAATTCGGGAGCAACAGACCATGTAGCGAAGGACAGAGATGCCTTTGCGGAGTTCCGACGGGTTTCGACCGGAACAAAATGGATCTATGTAGGGAACAACTCCAAAGCTGAAGTTAAAGGGATTGGCACCTGCCAGTTGATGATGCGTGGTGGATGCACATTGTTCCTACATGACGTATTATATGCTCCGGAGATTCGTCGGAATTTAGTGTCTGTATTAGTGTTGGTTAAACTTGGTTTTAATTTGAACTTCCATAATAGTGGTGTTGATTTGTATTTGAATACGAATTACTATGGTTGTGGATACTTTCTGGATGGTTTTATTGTATTAAATGTTAATTGCGGTGATGTTAACGTTTGTTATTCCCTATTTGCATCTTCCAATTCCTATGAAAATAATGTGAATGTGTGGCATGCTAGACTTGGTCATATTCGCCAACAACGAATGCAAAGATTAGCCAAAGAGGGCTTATTAGGCAATATTGAAAAAGTTGATTTGCCTATTTGCGAACATTGCCTGGTGGGGAAAACAACAAGGAAACCATTCGGAAAGGGTACAAGAGCTGAGTTTCCTTTGTAACTAATCCATTCTGACATCTGTGGTCCAATGAATGTAAGAGCAAGGCATGGGGCTGTGTATTTCATCACATTCATAGATGATTATACTTGATTTGGATATGTCTATTTGATTTCTCATAAATCTGAGGCATTAAGTTGCTTCAAGAAATTTATGAACTTGGTAGAAAATCAATTAGATAAGAAAATAAAAACGTTTAGATCCCATCGAGGTCGAGAATATTTATCTGATGAGTTTAGAAATTTATGTGATGAAAAAGGAATAGAAAAATAGTTGTCTATTCCATATACTCCTCAACAAAATGGTGTTGCCGAGAGGAGAAACAGAACCCTATTAGAAATGGTTAAGTCTATGATGGTACAAGCTAACTTACCTATCACTTTTTAGGGTGATGTTTTGTTAATTGCTGCCTATGTACTTAACCGTGTGCCTTCTAAATCAGTTACTTCCACTCCATATGAGTTATGGACAGGTAGAATGTCACACCCCGAACCTCATCGAGCACGCGACACACTTCTCTGGTCGATTAATGTGATGTCCCAGGGTATCGCCGATCCAATTTGACTTTTCAGAGATTTAAAACTATCAGCGGAAACCATCAATACCCGGACAATTAAAAACTGGGGTAAACAGGGAGAATGCACATATTCATTTTTCATTCAAACTCATATAATATTCACAGTCTACAAACCACCATATACATATGCACATCGTACTATAAACCACCGTTATTCAAAACGATCGATGACCTGGGTATTCTATCACCAAAAATGAAACTCCTCAAAAAGCCTATTATCAACCCTTAAACCTAGCCCCTACGCCCTCTGCTTGGCGTCCACTCTGAGTCTGATTCTTCGTCGTCTGAATCTGAGTTCCCCTGAACAGTCTGCTCCTCCGAGGACTCCGGCTCTGCCTCAATCTCGATCGGGTGGTTTATGTCACCCGACTCCACTGGAACCTCGTTCCGCTCCTCCGAGTCGGACTCCTCATCAGACCCGTATTCTGGTACAAATTCGGGGTCAATCCACTGCTTATACGGGAAACTCGCTCTTTCCGATCCTCGATCCTTATTGGTCTCTCGGCATATGACACCTTGTCATCAACTTCTATCTCATCATAATTTAACACATGAGTTGGGTCTAGTTCATATTTCCTTAACATCGATACGTGGAACACATTATGCACTTGCGATAAATTGGGCGGAAGTGCAAGGCGATACGCTAAATCCCCGATCCTTTCTAGAACCTCAAAAGGTCCCACGTACCTCGGACTCAACTTCCCTTTCTTACCGAATCTGGATAGACCTCTCATGGGCGATACCTTAAAGAACACGTGATCCCCTACTTGAAACTCCAAAGGTCTTCGCCTTCTGTCTGCATAACTCTTTTGACGGCTCTAAGCTGTTTTTAGCCTTTCATGAATCACCTTAACAGCCTCAACTGATTATTGAACTAACTCTGGCCCAGCTATACTCCTTTCTCCTACTTCATCCCAACACACGGGCATCCTATATGCCCTGCCATATAGCGCTTCAAAGGGCGCCATTCCGATGCTCTGCTGAAAACTATTATTATAGGCAAATTCTGCTAAGGGCAACTACTCTTCCCACTTACCCTGAAAATCCAACACGCATGCCCGAAGCATATCCTCTAAAGTCTGAATCGTCCTTTCAGACTGGCCATCCGTTTGTGGATGGTAAGCTGTACTAAACTGCAGCTTCGATCCCAATGCCGTCTGCAGACTTTTCCAAAAATTGGCGGTAAACCTAGGATCACGATCTGAGGTGATCGACACTGGTACCCCATGCAAACGAATTATCTGCTGCACATACAACTCTGCATATCGATCTAATGCGAAGTCCTTTCGCACAGCTAAAAAGTGTGCCGACTTGGTCAATCTGTCGACAATCACCCAAATAGTATCATGGCCTCTTTGGCTCCTTGGTAATCCCGTCACAAAATCCATAGTTATATGCTCCCATTTCCATTATGGGATTTCCAAAGGTCGCAATAATCCCCCGGGCTTACAATGCTGTGCCTTCACTTGCTGGCACGTCAGACATTTGGCTACATGTCTGGCTATGTCTACCTTCATACCATTCCACAAATAGTACCGCCTCAAATTTTGGTACATCTTGGTACTACCTGGGTGGATGCTATAACTACTACAATGCGCCTCCGATAAAATTTCTTCATTAAGCTCCGCATCGTCAGGCACACATAATCGCCCACGGAACTTCAGTATCCCATCTTCGGATATCTGGAAATCCGGCTTTCTCTTGTTCTCATCGATCTCCAAAATCCTTTGGATTTCTTGATCCGTAGACTGCAAGGTCTTAATCTTAGCCTGGATCTCCGGTTCAATCCTAAGTGTGGCCAACAAACTCGAGACTTGACTTACTTTGAATCTAAACTCCGAGTCTCGTACTTTTTCTAACAATGCCCATTCCTTGACCATCAAATGAGCGATGCTTGACTTCCGACTTAATGCATCGACTACCCGGTTGGCCTTACCGGGGTGATATAAAATATTGCAATCATAGTCCTTCAACAACTCCATCCAACGACGTTGCCTCATATTAAGTTCCTTTTGAGAAAATAAATATTTGAGGCTCTGATGGTCGGTATAAATCTGAAATTTCTCTCCGCATAGATAATGTCGCCAAATCTTAAGGGCAAATACTATAGCAACTAATTCTAAATCGTGCGTCGGATAATTCAACTCATGCGGTCTTAACTGCCTTGATGCGTAGGCCACTACTTGCCCATTTTGCATGAGTACACACCCCAATCCTTTCAACGACGCATCGCTATAAATTTCATATCCTCCGGGTCCTGATGGAATAGTCAACACCAGTGTCATTGCCAACCTATGCTTCAATTCCTGAAAACTCCTTTCACATTTGTCGGTCCATTCAAACCTCGTTTCCTTTTTCAATAAATATGTCAACGGTGTTGCTATTGCCGAAAATCCTTCCACGAAGCGACGGTAATATCCAGCCAAACCCAGAAAGCTCCGAACTTCTGTTACCGTCGTTGGTCTCGGCCATTACATTACTGCCTCAATTTTTTGATGGATCCACTGAGATTCCTTCCCCAGAGATCACATGTCCGATAAATGCTACTCGATTGAGCCAGAATTCGCGCTTGCTAAACTTAGCATACAGTGCGTTCTCTCTTAAAGTCTGCAACACTCTACTCAAGTGAAATTCATGCTCCTCTAGGCTCTTCGAGTACACCAATATGTCGTCTATAAAAACGATCACGAATTGATCTAAGAACTCCTTAAACACCCGATTCATTAGATCCATAAAGGCAGCAGGGGCGTTCGTCAATCCGAACGGCGTTACTGTAAATTCATAATGTCCGTATCTCGTTTTAAATGCCGTCTTTGGTATATCCTCCTTCCTAATCCTCAACTGATGATATCTCGTTCTTAAATCAATTTTAGAAAACACCGAAACCCCTTGTAACTGATCAAACAAATCATCAATCATCAGCAAGGGATACTTATTTTTTATCGTCACCTGATTCAGTTGCCTATAATCAATACATAACCTCAATGATCCATCTTTCTTCCTTACGAACAAAACTGACGCTCCCCACGGAGACGCACTCGGACGAATAAATCCCTTGTCTAACAACTCTTGCATTTGCACCTTTAATTCCTTTAGCTCCGACAACGACATTCTATAAGGTGCCTTCGAGATTGGCTCAGTTCCAGGTGCCAACTCGATTACAAATTCTACTTCTATTTCTGATCGCAATCCCGGTAATTCCTGAGGAAACACATCGGGATACTCGCACACCACGGCTATGTCCTTTAGCCTCGGTTCCTCAGCCGTCGAATCAACTACAGCCGCTAGAAATCCTTGACACCCTTCATTCAATAACTTAGTCATTTCTAGCGACGAAATCCATGGAATCGAGGGTCCTCCTCGATTTCCCACAAATTTGAATTCCGGATGTCCAACAGGGTTAAATTGGATCACCCTACTATTGCAATCCATTACTGCCCTCTGCTTAGACAGCCAGTCCATACCCACTATCACATCAAAATCATGCATGGCTAGAACCGCTAAATCAATCATTTCTTCCCTATCCCCAATCACAATCTTACAATTCGGACACCCTAATGAAACTAGCATCTTATCATTCAAAGGAGTCGTCACGCATAACACAACCTCAAGCAACTGCGGTTCTATACCAATCAATTCAACAAATTGCGCAGATATAAAGGAATGTGACGCCCCAGGGTCAAATAAAGCATACGCAGCATGGTCGCACAGAGAAATTGTACCTGTGACAACCCCTGGCGCGTTCTCAATTTCTCTCCTGGCCATGGCGTACACCCGTCCTTGCGCCTGTGGCCTATTCTAATTGGCTATCTGGGCCGCTCCGGTCTGATTCCCGTTTCGAGGTGGCGGCAACGCAGGCGGCCTCGTTCTGCCTGAGATTAGGGAAAAATCTTATGTGGTGACCAAATCCACCACACCCAAAACATGCTCCGCCCCTGGTTAGACACGGTCCATTTCCATGTCTTTCCCCACATACTCGACATGGACCATTCTGATTTCGGGCAGGCTTCCCTATATTCCTTCTAGCGGGAGGGACAAAATGTCGATTACCCGCCATTGGCCTCTTCCCTAACTGACGGTTGTCCCTATTCTGGGCGAACCGCGATCCAGATGCGGCTGCCCTGTCTACCTGATCCCGCTCAAGAGCCTGAGCCCTATCATATATGTCCTCATAGGTCCTCAGATTCACCAGTATCAACTGGCTGCGAATGTCCGCTTTCAATCCATCCCGAAACCTTCGCGCCTTGTCCTCGGGATGCTCTACCATTCTCGGTGCAAACTTAGACAATCTAGCAAATTCCGCCTCATACTGATCCACTGTCATCTGGCCTTGGCGGAGCCTCATAAACTCTGCTAGTTTTCTTTCCCTAGCGCTTTCCGAGAAATACTTTCCATAAAAACTCTCGGTAAAAGCAACCCAAGTTTGGGCGGTACCTTCTGGAAACACTCTATCCCTGGTGGCCTTCCACCAATCATTCGCATTATCTTGTAGCTGATATACAGCCAGGGTCACTTTCTCGGTCTCGGTACATCCTAATACCTCGAAAGCTTTCTCGAGTTCCTCTACCCATCGCGGTGCAGCCTCGGGGTCACCGCTTCCAGTAAACTTAAGCGGTTTCAACTTCATAAATTGCTCGACCAATTGGTGCATTTGTCTATTCACATTCACTTGCCCCTGCCCTTGATTCCCATTATTATTATTATTGGCAACAGCGGCCTTAGCAGCTTGGGAAATCGTAGCAGCTCGTTCCTGAGTCTACTGTCCTATCAGATTACCGATCTGTTCTAGGGTTCGCATGACAACTTCCATTCTAGGATCTTCCGCAGGTCGAGCTCGGGCTCGCGAGCTGGACGGACCCCTATTTCCTCTACCTCGCGAACTCATCCTCACAATTCTATCACTCGACTACCTGCTATAATTCCACTCAGGAATTAGTAACCTAGGCCAACTAGATCAATCTAGTCTTAGGCAGTGAATTAACACAACAATTCACTCAGCAGGTAATCAATCACGACGGCACAAGGCCACAATCAATAGGGTCTGTGCACTTACCTCAGGTCCAGACGCACCTGCATTTCAATCATCACAACAATCAATTCACCCAACCAATCACAACAAACAATCTGGAGGCACGTATAGCTTATTCCGCCCTATGACTCACTAAGGTCTCCCTAAATTATTACCCCAGGGTCTCCGCTCTTTATCACTCCAAACTTCGACCAGCTTAGATCGAGCTGTCCTCGCTCTGATACCAATTCATCTCAGATGTCAAGGCTCGAACCTCATCGAGCACGCGACACACTTCTCTGGTCGATTAATGCGATGTCCCAAGGTATCGCCGACCCAATTTGACTTTGTAGAGATTTAAAACGATTAGCGAAAACCATCAATACTCGGACAATTAAAAACTGGGGTAAACAGGGAGAATGCACATATTCATTTTTCATTCAAACTCATATAATATTCACAGTCTATAAACCACCATATACATATGCACACCGTACTATAAACCACTGATATTCAAAATGATCGATGACCTGGGTATTCTATCACCAAAAATGAAACTCCTCAAAAAGCCTATTATCAACCCTTAAACCTAGCCCCTATGCCCTCTGCTTGGCGTCCACTCTGAGTCTGATTCTTCGTCGTCTGAATCTGAGTTCCCCTGAACAGTCTGCTCCTCCGAGGACTCCGGCTCTGCCTCAATCTCGATCGGGTGGTTTATGTCACCCGACTCTGCTGGAATCTCGTTCCACTCCTCCGAATCGGACTCCTCATCAGACCCGTATTCTAGTACAAATTCAAGGTCAACCCACTGCTCATACGGGGGTATATACTCCGGTTCTTCTTCAGGTTCAGCCTCAGGCTCCTCAGGTTCTGCCTCCGGTTCTTCCTCTGCTGGTTCTTCCTTTGGAATTGCCTCGAGGTCCACATCCATTGGATCGTACCCCGCCTGCGATTCATCAGGTTCTAGCTCATGCTCGGCCTCTGAGGGCTCAGGTGCTGCAGGCACTTGTTGCAATCTAGACTGCGCCAGACTAGTCTCCACACTAGTCAACTCGCCATTAGGAGGAGGTATAGCAGATGGGTCCCAGTCCCCAACTCCATCAAAGGGGACGTCAAATCCGCGGACGGGACCGAACTCATCTACCCCGTCCCGAAAGAACCAGGCTGTGTAGGTGTTGGCTTGCTAGAGGGGTAACCCTACGTCTACCCAAACTACCGTCGTATGCTTAATCCAGGTCATATTGTCATCTATAGGAAACTCTACAGCATTGTGGTCGGTGTACACCGGTACTCCAAAACGCTCAGGTGGCGACGGCGGGGGAGGATTCATTGCTTAGGCCAGGGTTCTGAAATGTTTGGTTGAAACAACCATGAGAATACATCTCAGCAAGCATACACCCTAAACCCCACCTAGGCTATCACGTACCTCCAGACAATCACGACAACAATCAAACTCAGCTATCACACCGCAGGCACACAATCAATACATACCTGGACCTTTCCAGCGTGCAACCTACACGATAGTCACAATAGTACTATTCCACTCACATGCATGTTCTAATTACATTTCATGCATTTGATCCAATCTCATCACCTCTTTTCCACCCCACTCGCTAGTGACCCGCGTAATGGTACCGCCTCAGGTTCACTGCGACCATCTCACATTGCCTCACCAGTGGCCCCCGTAGTAGTACCGCCTCAGGCTCACTGCGACTATCTCATAACAACACTTCAAGGCTCGCGTAATGGTACCGCCTCAGGCCGTGTATCTTGCCCGCGTAGTGGTACTGCCTCAGGCTCAACACCCACCACCTACGACACAACCCGCGTAATGGTACCGCCTCAGGTTGGCCATCCTCCGGTATTACCGGGCATCGTCCCGCGTAGTAGTACCGCCTCAGGCCCACTGCGACTATCCCATAACAACACTTCAAGGCCCGCGTAATAATACCGCCTCAGGCCGTGTATCTTGTCCGCGTAGTAGTACCGCCTCAGGCTCAACACCCACCACCTACGACACAACCCGCGTAATGGTACCGCCTCAGGTTGGCTGTCACATCCCGATTTTGGGCCTGGGAAGCCGCAGGTAAATTGTATCATCCTCAATTTCAGTCCCTGGGAAATGGCTATGGTTTAAGTTTGATGGTTTTCCAATCAGAACTAAATTGTTTTCTCTTGTTTTGGAAAACCCAGTTTCGGATCCTTTGTATCCCTTTGTTTTGTTATTTTTGGGGAGACTTTTGTGATCTGAATTTCCAAATACTTCCTTCTTGAAAGTTGTTCCAAAAATCTTGAAGATTTACATAATTTAATTTCAGAATTTTTGGAGTTGATATGAGTGGTACGATGGCCTGATTTTTGGACCGTGTGAAACTGCCCAGAATGGGTATTTCGGTGATGTTCACACCGTCTTTATTTTCTACAAGCTTTTCTGGGCCGATTTTAGAAAAGTTTCCTTCATGAAAGTTGTTGAGAACTTCCTTTTCTATAATGTATATAAATTTGGGAATTTTCTGAGATGATTTGGATTCTGGACAGAGCTTACTTTGCGAAATAAGAATGCTGTTCCAGCGAACTATTTTTAGTCTGTCTTTGAGCTACTAAAAATGGTGTTTACAGACAGAGTCAGATTTAGTGTTCTTCATGAAAAATGTTTGTTAAGCTCTTGTTTATGACATATCCAAATTTGAGAATTTTCGGAGTCCATTTACTATGCTTCAAGTCTGATTTCGTGAACAGTACAAAGCTGTCCGGTTTTGTCAGATTTCAAAGATTCGGCATTTTCTATACGAGAACGTTGGAATTTGGACTTGGTGTCTTCTGGTGATTTAAAGTACACGTTCCGAGCTTTCAAATGACATATTTTATGCTTTGATTGGAGGTCAGCCCAGGGGGAAACCGAGAGAGAGAAGCAAGCTTGGAATTGGATGATTCTAGAGAAATCAAAACTTGAAGCCCAAGTTGGAAATGAATGAGGCTTGTTCAAGAAGCCTAATTAAATGATCTTGACTTTGGAGTCCCTATCATGATGGCATGCCTTAATGGCCATGTGAGGTAAGCAATGACCTCATGCCCCAAATGACCTAAGCCATGACCTCATCCTTGGATGACATATGCCATGACTTCATACCCCAAACTTTGGCCCCAAGTTTTGTCTTTCTATAAATAGAAAGAAGGCCATTCGGCCAAGGGGGAGAGAGAGAAAAAAAAGAGAGAGGGAGAACCTCACGTGAAGCCCCCCCCTTCCTCTCCCTCACGCCATTTCCACGCCCCGATAGCTCCGGCCAACCTTCTTTCTTATTTCTTGCTTTGTATTCATGACCGAGAAAGAGAGAAAAAGAAAGAAAGAAAGAGAGAAAAAGCTTACCGACTAGCCCGTGTCTCTCTCTTGTGGTTTGATCGAGTGAGGAAGCCTTATGCAAGGCCCGAGTGTTCGTGTTTAAGCCCGAGAACCACCAAGAATCGCCCGAGAATTGCCGAGACTCACGTGTCCTTCACACGCCTCGTTTTCTCTAGTTCTTATTTAATTGTTGCGTAAGTGAATTCCCTAATATCGGGAAAGGATGTTGAGATGCGTTGTGACGTGGTTTGCTTGGACCGTTTCTCGGTTGTTTGGTTGGTCGTAGTTGGTTCATTTCTCGATTTGTTCATGTTTCATGTTTGATGTTGTTTTGAGATAGAACCGAGCCTTGGTTTGTAAAGTGTGCACGATGTGGCCATGCGTGATGTTCTCTTGTTTGAACTTTGCTATTGATCTGCCATCGATGCGGGTGCGGTTCATAGGATGGTCGAACGGACAGCGGCGACAGGGGGAGTTTGAGCCATGTTGGAGTTCGGGGAAAGCTCGGAGCTGTGAACCCGAAGTAGTGGGCTTAGGACACCCAAGCCACTTGTTATTGTTGTGTAAATGGCTAAAATTGACTAAGTTGGCTTGTAAAATATCTTTGCGTGTCCTATAAATACAAGGTTTGCTCATGATGCTGTTTTTTTGAATCCCGTTGTTTGTTTAAAATGTGATTGTCCCGAGATATGCTTCTGCTTGTATTTAAAGAAAGATAATAATGAACGGGACGTCACGTTTATAACCCCGAGGTCGGGGCGTCACATTGGCCGTCCTCCGGTATTACCGGGCATCGTCCCGCGTAGTAGTACCGCCTCAGGACGGATAACTATCCCCGCGTAATGGTACCGCCTCAAGGATTTCCACAATCACACATACCACACCACACACCATTTCTCACTCATTCACATGCTCCACATCCACTTGCCAATAAATTGGTCAATCACACGTGGCCCGTGCACGCACCAATCCACACACATTTCTCATGCTCAATAAGCATTCAGCATGGCCAATTGACAATTAATTCAATTAGGCCCGAGCGTGCACACAACAATACAAAGTCCAATCATACAATCCACCACTCGACAAACATACATGGCCACTCACGGCCCACAATCACAGCCACATTACAAACACACAATCCACATACAAATTGCCATTTTTCCACATCCAAACCTCGGCAAATCAATTCCAACCCTTCACGACATTTTCACACAATTAATCGCCGAATCCAAATACCCAATTTACATACCGTACAACACATCACAGCACACATTTTAGCCACTCACAGCCCGCTTTTGGCCTCAAATTTTCCACCGAAATCTCCCAAATTCATTCCTTAGGCCCGCTAATCAATTCCGCCCCTAGAACTATACTAATCCGCGTCTAATTAAACCCGATTTGATCTCAAATTTGTCCGTCGATACCCGAAGTCCTAAATAAAGTTTAGGGCGTGACTTACCAAACTCTAGACTAACTCGGCTAGAGCGGAAAACGGGCGGCGGTCAACGGTGAGCGGCGGCGAGCGGCTCGGCGGCGGCGGATGGGCTGAATGGCGTGCGGCGGCGACGGTGGCTTGGTCCGTTCCACACGGCCACGGGAGAGGGATAGAGAGAGAGGGAACCGAGAGGGTGAGAAAGACGGTAGTGGTGCGGCGGTCGGCGGCCGGAGCGGCGACGGTAGGGCGGACAGTGGTCGGACGGCTGTAGCGCGGCTAAGAGGGAGAGGCGGTCGGCGGTGAAGGAGAGAGGGAGTGAGAGCCATGAGAGATAGAGAGAGAGAGGGGTTTTGGGATTAAATACCCCAAAGTCCAATAATTGAGGGCAAATGACCATCACGCCCTCTCCTCACAAATCCAATCGACGGCCGAGATTCATTCTTATCTTGAGATCGACAGTCAGGATCAAATCTTTTCCAAAAATATCCAAGGACAATTTGGGAATTTCATAAAATTTCAAGGGAAAAATTGTCCAACTCAAAAATTAGGGCAAAATGACCAAAATGCCCTTCCCTTTTAAAGCTTGCCCTTTATAAACTTCCAAGGGTAAAATGGTCACTTTTCCATTTTCTTGCCGAAATTGAATTTTTCTGAAGGATTCGGGAAAATCCAAAGCTGTACGTTCCAACCACAACGTCGTCCTAACGTCTCGTCGTGACTTCCTAATTTTCCGATGCCCGATTTGGGCTCCAATTAATAATTGGATTTTATTTAACCAAAATGCCCTTCCCCTTTAAAGCTTGCCCTTTATAAACTTCCTAGTCACTTTTCCATTTTCTTGCCGAAATTGAATTTTTCTGAAGGATTCGGGAAAATCCAAAGTTGTACGTTCCAACCACAACGTCGTCCTAACGTCTCGTCGTGACTTCCTAATTTTCCGATGCCCGATTTGGGCTCCAATTAATAATTGGATTTTATTTAACGTAACTCGAGTGTCTCTCAAACTAACGGGCGGCTTTTGGGGAAATTCACATATTCGACCCGTGACTGATAATAAATCAAGTCACGTGCAAGTCCATTCGGTTCGTGACGACTTCGGTTGTCATGTAATCGGGAGGTTCGATTGCTAGTTCTGTCGGGCACAATCGTTTGGTATAGGTTCAGGATCATTCGTCAATTCATTTCGTGGTCCAGCGGAATCATCCGCGATCCACTCCTATGACAGTGGCGAATTGACCCTTGGTTATCTTTGGATCGGCCTACAATGGCTCAAAATGTCACCTCGACGATTTTATGGTCGAAAATCAATTCACGATCGAATTTTCTTTAGTCGCACGAATTTAAATCCCTAATTAGCCTTTCCCTAATGGTTAGTATCCCAGGAATGATCAGTTCCGGGTGAGAACTAACTACTAATACGTTCATAAAACCAGCATTTCATAAATCCCAAATGGGCAAATTTCAGGATGTCACATAGAAAACCCGATTTAAGTTTTCTTAAACCTTGGGGTTGTGCTGCTTATACTCACGAGCCCTCTCACAAGTATGGTAAACTGGCTCCTAGAGGCAAGAAGAGTATTTTTATAAGATACTTGGAGCACTCGAAAGGGTATGTGTTTATAGGTGAGCAAGAAAGTGAGAGTATTACTGAATTTGAATCACGAGACGTCACATTCTTAGAAAATGAGTTTCCTAAGAAGGGCGAAATAGGTGAGGACTACTCACTTTTTTGAACCTTGGATCATGATAATGAAATTGATGAAGATCATCCAAGTGGGAGCAATGTGAGAAATGAGGAATTAAATTCGACTCAATCTCAATTGCAACCATTTGATGAGACGATACCATCATTATTTAATCCAAGTGGGAGCGTAATGGGGAATGATGTACCACGTGTACAATCTCCCGCACAGCGAACAAGTCGCAAAAGTGTTCCCCAATGACATTTTGACATTGAAGGGGAAACTTTCATGGTCGCTCCACAAGATGAAGATGAGCCAAGGAATATAAATGAGGCTCTAAGTTGCCCTAATAAGGAAAAATGGATAGATGCAATGTAAGAAGAAATGGAGTCAAACCATGTTTCGGAACTTGTTGATCTTCCAAAAGGATGCAAAGCTATTGGAAACAAATGGGTTCTCAAAATAAAGCGAAAAGCTGATGGCTCAATAGAAAGATATAAGGCTCGCCTCGTGGCGAAAGGGTATAATCAACGGGAAGGAATTGATTATGAGGAAACTTTTTCTCCTGTAGTGAGATTTACCTCAATTCGTCTTATTCTGGCAATAGTGGTAAGTATGGATCTTGAATTACATCAAATGGATGTAAAGATTACTTTTCTAAATGGAGAATTAGAAGAAGAAATTTACATGGAGCAACCCATTGGCTTCATTGTCAAAGGCCAAGAACAAAAAGTATATCGACTTTTGAGATCGATATATGGCCTTAAGCAGTCTTCAAGACAATGGTATATACGTTTTCATAATGCCATAGTGGCCTATGATTTTACAATGATTGATGAAGATCATTGCGTATATATCAAAGGATCCAAAGATCAATTTGTGATCTTATCATTATATGTTGATGACATACTGATTGCCGGAAGCAATATGGAGTTGGTTAATACTGTTAAGAGTTGGTTATCATCCAATTTTGAGATGAAAGATATGAGTGAAACTGCATATATTCTTGGAGTTAAGATTTCAAGAGATCGTTCCAAGAGATTATTGTCTCTTTCGCAAGAGACTTATATCAACAAAGTTCTTGAACGATTTTGTATGCATGATTGTAAACCCATGGATACTCCTATTGCAAAAGGTGAAGGATTGAGCCGTACATTGTGTCCTAAGACTCCACAAGAGAAGGAACAAATGAAATGTGTTCCTTATGTTAGTGCTGTTGGGAGTTTAATGTATGTTATGATGTGTATAAGACCTGACATATGTTTTGCAGTTGGAATGGTAAGTAGATACCAATCCAATCCAAGTCAAGTACATTGGAAAGCCGTCAAAAGAATCATGAGATATCTAAAGGGTACTGCTGATTATTCTCTGAGTTATCAAGGAAAGGATCTGCAACTTGAAGGCTACTCAGATACTGACTGGGGAGGAGATTTAAATGAAAGGAAATCTACCTCTGGATTTGCATTGTTACTGAATAATAGCGTCATATCTTGGAGCAGTAAGAAATAAACATGTATAGCATTATCCATCATGGAAGCCGAGTTCGTGGCATTGTCAGCAGAGTACAAGAGGGAGTTTGGCTTAAGAGATTTTTGGATCATTTAGGTGTTGTTGAGCATGCTGCAAGCTCACTGTTAGTCAATTGTGATAGCCAAGTAGCAATAGCATACGCCAAGGATCTGAAATATCATGGCAAGACCAAACATATAGATACAAAGTACAATTTTGTTAAAGATATGGTAGAACGAAAGGATGTGAACTTGCAGTACATATCTACGTATAGAATGATAGCAGATCCTATGACGAAGCCAATTCCTAGAGATGTTTTCAATGGTCATGTAAAATCTCTAGGACTGCGTAGATGCTGATGTACTGAATATTGTAATTTCCCGGAATGTTCACATTTAAATGAAATTGTTATATCATTGTTAATGCCTATGAGTTTTTTTTTATATATTTATGCATCTTAATACTTAAAGTATTATGTCAAGAAAGTATGTCGGACAGATAAGATTAATCCACTCACACGGGTAATTGCCTCTATTTACTGTGTGATAAATAGAGATGAGACAATTTTAAGCTTATTATCTAGGTGATAATCGAGAGCTCAAGCTTAGAATATAAATGTCGCCTTAGCTAAGTGCTAAGATGAGGACATAACATTTACTATGTCCGAAAGTATAATAGTCCACATATTTTACTTTATCTGTCTTTGATGCTAGATGTGAGTTCTGATGGATTCTTTAGAAGAGTAGATACGTGAACTCAAGTTTAGATATTGAGTATGTCTAAACTATCATATGTACGGTATTGAATGTAAAGACATACGCTCCATGGGAAATGAGTTAATACCGTAATACGTATTTCATACTACGTATGCATGAGACGACCGATAAGAGTGGCAAAAGTTTTGATCTCAACTTTATGCCGTGTGAGACTCTTGAGGATATGAGTTCCTCATTTAGTGCCTTCACGACTTTGACTTATTCTCGAAGTTTCTATTCAGTGTTCGCTATCTTAGGGTGTTGCCAATGGTCATGAATGATTCGATCTAATAGCGCATTTCTAGAAAAGTGAGCTGGACTGAAATAAGAGGTTTAAGGAAAGAGGAAGATCAATTTATTTATGATATCACATCCTATTTTTATATTCACAGGTCGACCAATTATGATTTTGAGTAAATCATAGTTGTGAATACAATATACGAGATACTAAAAGAAATCAAAAGAGATATAAATGTGACTGATTGATCTAGGGTACTGCATACTATATCTACTCGAAAACGTTATGCCCAATTTGAGCTGCTATGTATTCCTAATAGATGCATGGCAACGAGCTCTCGAAGTATGCTGGTCGCACGGATTATTTGCTAGTATGAACATTGCAAAGAAGAGAGAGTTATGTTTAGCCCACCATGTGCGAGTGGGAGATGATGGGTTTTTGTGAATAAATGGGCCGCCCATGATGGGCGAAACCCAGCCCATTAACCTTGAAAGAGCCCATGAAAAAAAATAACCGCAAATGGCAGTTATTTTGTGGGAACAAAAGTGAGAAGAAGAAAAACTGACGTGAGTTCTGCAAGTAGATTTGGTTCGCTATCAGAAACTATCACTCTCACTTGAAACAAAAAAAAAAAGCGACTTTACTCGATAATCGAAGGATCGCTCTCTCTCTCGAGGCTGCAATAGGTGCATTTAATCTGTGGCAAAGAGGTATGTTCATTTACGTAATATGTTTCGTTCGATCGGTGATTCAAGTATAGAATGGGCACGTTTTCCGCATTTTGCATTATGTTTAGGAATATGTTTCCTACAATGAGGTTGTTGTGAAGTGGAAGCATACGTCGGTTTGGCATCCGGGAAAAGACAGGCTTCAAGAGGTATACCAAGTTATGTGGATTCAGATTTTGCTGATGACTTGCATGGATGGAGCTCTTTAATTGGTAATGTGTTCAGTTTTGTAGGTTGGGTCATGAGTTGGACAGCGCACAATCGAAAGTTGCTTTGTTGACAACGAAGTAGAGTATATCACGTCAACCGAAGCAATCAAGGAAGCTATTTGGCTCAAAGGATTGCTAAGTTTTCTGAGATTGCAGTAGGAGCAGATTGTTCTATACTGCAACAATCACAGTGCAATACACTTGACCATGAGCGACGAAAAGCATGGACAAGAGATACCATTTCCTACGTGATATGTGTCATAGGGAACCACATCCATTTGAGAAAGTACATAAGGCTAATAACCTGGTAGACATGTTAATGAAGTCTATCCCATTGATCAAGTTCCATTGTTGTTCGGTCTTGGTCAGTATCTACAATTGATGAGGAGCCTAGATGGGCTTGGGAGACACGACAATCGATGAAGATGCAGCTGAAAACTTCTCACCGAGGTGGACATTACAAAAAAAGCCGGGTTTTGCCACGAAAAATTGCGACAAAATGAATTTGCGACGAAATTAGCGACTGAAAAAAATTCGTCGCTAATAGGCCGTCGCAAAATTTTGCCACGGAAAATTCCAATTTTCGTGGCTAATTTGCGACGAATTATTTTCGTCGCAAAATTCGTCGCTAATTATTTGTAGCAAAATTCGTGGCTAATTTTGCAACGAAAAATAATTCGTCGCAAAATTCGTCGCTAATTATTCGTGGCTAATTTGCCGCGAATAATATTCGTGGCAAATATCCGTCGCTAATTTGCCACGAATATTATTCATCGCCAATATCCGTCGCTAATTTGCCACGAATATTTTTCGTGGCAAATATCCGTGACTAATTTGCCACGAATATTATTCGTGACAAGAATCCGTCGGTAATTTGCCACGAGATCTATTCGTGGCAAAAGCCGTCGCTATTATTTTGATTTATTTTTTGGTCGCGAAATTGCGATGAAATATTTTCATGGCAAAAAGTCGTTGCTAATTATCACGTGGCTAATTTGCCAAAAAAAATTTTTTGCGACGAGTTTATTCGTGGCTAATTTGCCACACAAAAATTCGTGGCTAAAATTCGTGGCTAATTTGCCACTGGAATTATTCGTGGCAAAATTCGTGGCTAATTTGCCCGCAAAATTTTTTTTTATCAGTATTTTGCCACGAAAAATTTTGACTATTGCGGCTGACATTATTCGAAAACAAATTTGGCGACGAATTTTAATGAATACTTTAGCGACGAATGTTGTTTAGGAACGATTTCGATTTGAAATCTAATTAACATTGATAGAAAATCACAGTCAAGACAAGAACAAACCCCAAAAAGAAAGAAATGAAACAATGTTCTAAATTAGCGAGTTCGCAAACTATTGTGGCAAACTATTGATCTTGCCAAGAAGTTCTTTCACGTTGTGGCAAACTGTTGCGGCAAACTATTGATTTCCAAGAATCGAAGTCCTGTCCATCTGCAGCGCAAACATCACAATATCAAACTCCTAACCCCTGTTAATTTTTTCACATCTATTCAACAGCAGAAGCACAAAGATATAAGTACCTCTTAGAAATTTAAACTAGCAAGGATCATCATCATCATCAGCATCAGCATCAGCATCATCATCATCAGGAATCTCATTATCATCATCATTGTGGCCATCACCTACTGGATTAGTAGGAGGTACAGGAGGACCGTCATCAGCTTCGAGGTTGAGGTGTTGCATGATCAATTGCAAACGTTGGTTCACTCCTTTCATTTCTTCGTCCTTCTGTACAAGTAATTGTTTCATTTCTTCGTCTTTCTGTACAAGTAACTATTTCATTTATTCGTCCTTCTGTACCAGTAATTGTTTCAAGCGGTTCAATTCTTGGTCCATTCGCTCCTCGTGTTGTGCCCTTAAAAAAGCCGCACTGGAGGATGAAGTTGCAGCAGCCGGCGTTCTGTACATCCTTGACAAGGATCCCATCCCAAATATTTGACCTCTTCTCATTCCACCCGATGCCTCCATCCATAATGCCATATCAGTCAACCGATGGCTCCTGGACGCAGCAAGCACCATCACCATCACCATCACCATCACCACTAGCAGCAGCCGTGCTCATTACAAGTTCATCATATTTGTCCTACATTAACAATGTTAATAAAAAAAAAACTTCATATATATAAATACAAAATATAACCTTACATACCTTAATAACTTTTGCTCGATTGCCGGTCCATGTCTTATCTTTTTTCGGAAAGGTGCGTTGAAATGTAGCCATAAATATTGGTTCCGTCCTCAATTCATCTGCCTACAAAATATAAACATAAATGAAATGAGTAATTATTGATTTAACTTTACAACATGTTTAAAAGACTTACCATTCTTTTTCTATGCTCCCCGATATTAATAGAGCCCCCAGCATATGTGGCAGACCCTTCACTAGAACTAGAAGCTCGATTCTTCTTATTAATTTCACTGATTTGCTTATGCTTTTCGGTGTCCCAAATTCTTTTGATTTCCGCCCAATTGTCAGCTGTAATAAAATCCGGCTTTTCTTGTCTTCTCTTTGCTCTATTCATCACATTTCGCATGTGATCACCGGCTTTCTTCTTAAAAATTCTTTTAACTTCTTTCTCTTCCGCTTCATCCCACCTGAACTTCCGCTGCAAGCAATCAATAGAAAAATAATTGTACGCTCAGTATGCTAAATCGAACTTAGTTTGTGAGGAAATAAAAGGACAAAACTTACCTTGAACTCATTTCACCACAATTCCTTTACTTCTTTTGGAGCAGTGGTCCAACTACTAAACTGCCCCATCCAATAGTTATCGATTATTTTATTAAGTCTCCTCACAACATGCGTAGAATCCGTGAATCTGCAAACGGGTTATAACTTATTTCAACATACGTAGCATCCGTAAAGCATATAGACAATTCAGTTGACATCCATAATAATTCACATATATTTAAAAAAATGAAATACTTACGAATCTCCAAATGCGGCTATCATGAATCGGGTATCTTCTTCATAATTCGAGTGTTGCGTTGAAGAAGAAGGTGGAACCGAAGGCGATGGAACTGAAGTAAATTCAGTTCGCATTTGAGGGTCGGAGGAAGGGCCAATGTGTCCATGTACTAGTTGAGGGTTAGATAAAAGGGCAGGGGCAGAGGAAGCGGAAAGGGATGGGAATGAGGACGAGGAAGAGGAAAGGCCTGGTCTTCTTTGTGAAGCATCATCACGACGCATGTGACCTCCACGTTTATACTAAAAGGTGCAAGGTTAGACAAAAATAAAGAAAATTATGAACATATATTAATGACACATAATGACGTACGTCATGAAGCTTACCATTTTGTTATTGAGAGCAAGAGAGATGGCCCCTGAAAAAAAGGAAGCTGTCCGGAAATGTCTACGAGCTAAATTTCTGGTCCTACAACGGTAAAAAAGGAAGAACTCATCTAGCTGGTCAGGGTCATCAAATTTTCAGTTAATTTCTGTAATTCGACTTGTTTTAAAATTTAATTGCATGTTTTGAAAGCCTTAGAACTTAATAAGTTACACTTTCACAACAAATTTTATGATGCAAGTAAATCACTAAGTTCTGTTCAAAATGAATATATCAACTTCAACAAGAAAATCAATAAGTTTTTACCTCGAAGGGAGCCACTCCAGAAAACCCAAATGTCACGGAAATAGTTTTACCCCGATGGCCAAAGCTTCAACCTAGGCCAAAAAAGGTTTGGAAATAGTTTTCAAACCTAGATAATGATAAAATGACTCCGAAACGAAAAAAAAAGCGGAAATGTCACGGAAAATACTATTCACCAGAATCATTTTTTGCCAAAAAACCCATCTAAACGACTCAAAAAATCCAAAAAATGGCTTGCGTCACGGCCATAGGCGGTGAATTTCGATCAGCGGGCCGTTTCCACTTGACCGACCAAATTTCAGCTCATTCCGACCACATTTCACCTTAATTCGACCAAATTTCAAACGAATTTCAACTAAATTTCAACCTAAATCCGACCAAATTTCAACCTAAATATGAGAAATTGATTATGTTTCGTTCTGTTTCGTGAGCGAACGAAACAGATTGGGTCTGTTTCGCCCACGAACAGAATCAAATTCGTGGGCGAAACAGAAACAGAACCATTCTGTTTCGCCCACGAACAGAATCAAATTCGTGGGCGAAACAGAATGGTTCTGTTTCTGTTTCGCCTACGAATTTGACTCTGTTCGTGGGCGAAACAGACCCAATCTGTTTCGCACAGAAGCCAACACCCAACACAGAAGCGCCCACGAAAGCCAACACAGAAGCGCCCACGAAAGCCAACACAGAAGCGCCCACGAAAGCCAACACAGAAGCAGAAGCCGAAGCACAGAAGCGCCCACGAAACTGGTTTGTTTCGCACACGAATAGAACCAAATTCGTGGGCGAAACAGACCTAATCTGTTCGTCCACGAACGTAACGCAAGCGGACCCAACACGTAAGCGAGCGAGCGCGAAGCGAAGCGGCGCACCCAACACGAAGCCGGCCAACATAGAAGCGAAGCACGAAGCTTAGCGAAGCGAGGCGCGAGCGAAGCACGAAGCGGGAACACGAAGCGGAAGCACGAAGCGAAACACATAAGCGAAGCACGAGCGAAGCATAGAAGCGAAGCACGGAGCGTAGCGACCCAAACGTAGACCCAACACATACATTGAACGAAAGCATAGCGGACGCAAACGCCTAGAAATAACGGCGAAAAGGACCCAACGAGAAGCATACCGAACAGAAGCGGGCATCAACACTCTCGGACGCCGCCGAAGAACCCAACGAGAAGCGGACCGCGCGGCCGGTGTCCTCGCTTCCCAGCGTCCGCCGCCGAAGAACGCCAAGAATCGCGCCGAAGAATGCCGAAGAACGGCGAAGAACTGCAACAGAGACAGAGAAAGAGGGAGAAGACAGAGACAGACAAGAGACAGAGGTAAGGTGAGAAGATTGGTTCGATCGTGAGAATAGAAAAGAAGAACCCTAATTTGTACCCGCTCATGAAGACGACGCCGTTTGTTGAATTTTCGCTCAAATTAACCACGGATTTAAAATCGTGGCTAAAATCGTGGCAAATTTGCCACGGTTTTAGGATTCGTGGATAAAATCGTGGCAAATTAGCCACGAATCTTATTTCGTGGCTAATTTGCCACGGATTTAGCCACGATTTCCAATCCGTGGCTAATTTGCCACGATTTTAGCCACGAATTGTTATTTTCTCGCGGCAAATTCGAATCGAAATATAAAATTGTCGCGGTAATTTTGGGGTCTTTTTCAAATTCATGGCTAAAATCCGTGGCAAATTTGCCACGAATTTCCTGAAAAAGCCTACAGAAGATTTTTTTTTTTTTTTTAATTCGTGGCTAAAATCCGTGGCAAATTTGCCACGGATTTTTGCCACGAATTTCCTGAAAAAGCCTACAGAAGATTTTTCATTTTAAAAAAAATCCGTGGCAAATTTGCCACGAAATTTAGCCACGAATTTCCTGAAAAGCCTTCAGATTTTTTTTAAAACAAATCCGTGGCAAATTTGCCACGGATTTTTGCCACGAATTTCCTAAAAAAGAATACAATAGAATTTTTTTTAAAAAAAAATCCATGGCTAAAATCCATCGCAAATTTGCCACGGATTTTTGCCGCGAATTTCCTAAAAAACCCTACACACGATTTTTGCATTTTAAAAAATATCCGTGGCAAATTTGCCACGGATTTTTGCCACGAATTTCCTAAAAAAGAATACAATAAATTTTTTGTTTAATAAAAAAATCCGTGGCAAATTTGCCATGGATTTTAGCCACGGAATTTCTAAGAAAGATACAATAGAATTTTTTTTAATAAAAAAATCCGTGGCTAAACTCCGTGGCAAATTTGCCACGGATTTTTGCCACGAATTTCCTAAAAAAAGAATTCAATAGATTTTTTGTTTAATAAAAAATCCGTGGCTAAAATCCGTGGCAAATTTGCCACGGATTTTAGCCATGAATTTTCTAAAAAAAGAATACAATAGATTTTTTGTTTAATAAAAAAATCCGTGGCAAATTTGCCACGGATTTTTGCCACGGATTTCCTAAAAAAAAATACAATAGAATTTTTTTAAAAAAAAAATCCGTGGCTAAAATCCGTGGCAAATTTGCCACGGATTTTTGCCACGAATTTCCTAAAAAACCCTACACGCGATTTTTGTTTTAAAAAAAAATCCGTGGCAAATTTGCCACGGATTTTAGCCACGAATTTTCTAAGAAAGATACAATAGAATTTTTTTTAATAAAAAAATTCGTGGCAAATTTGCCACGGATTTTTGCCACGAATTTTCTCAAAAAGCGTACACACGATTTTTGTTTTTAAAAAAATCCGTGGCTAAAATCCGTGGCAAATTTGCCACGGATTTTAGCCACGGATTTCATAAAAATCCACAATCATGCGTACGGCCTTTGTTTACGAAATCCGCGGTAAATTGCCACGAATTTTTGCCATGAATTTCGTAAAATTAATTTTTGGCTTTTCATGAAAAATTACTTAGCCTTGTGAGTGGGATTTTTTCATGAAATTCGTGGCTAAATTTCGTGGCAAATTTTCCACAGATTTTAGCCACGAATTTCATTTCTACTATCCCACACTCGCGTAATTCATTTTTTTTTCCGGACAATAACGTTTCATTAACAATAATAGCAATAATAATATTCAACAACAATTACAATAATAATAATAATAATAACTACCACAACAACAACAACAACAACAACAATACTAATAATTACGGCAACAACAACAATAATAAATATGACAACAACAATAAACTTTGTCATAATAATAATAATAATAATAATAATAATAATAATAATTACGACATAATTAGTAAAAAGTCTCAAAAATCTAAATCTTCGTCTTCACCTTCGTCTTCATCTTGATCTTAATCTTCTTGTTCAGCATCATCGTCATCATCATCGTCATCGTCATCATCATCATCATCATCATCATCCTCTGTCTGAAAATCAGATTCTGCAACACCTTCTAAATTTGATTCGCGAATTTCAATTAGATCTACATCTATCATTGCTCCACATGGATCTCATAGAGTAGGAATGTTATATTCCTCAGTTTGAACCGCATTATAAACTTCCTCTTGTTGATATGCTGTATCCTTCCAGTATTCCTCAATTTTTCTTCGTGCTTTGGTTTTACATACAGCCCACTAATCAGCTTTGTCACGTTTCAAACTAGGATATGATGCATAATATACTTGAATTGCTTGTTGTGCCAACACAAATGGTTCATATTTCTTATGCCTTTTCTTGTGATTTATTTCAACCAAATTAAACTTCGTATATACCTTCATTCCTTTGACGGGGTCGAACCACATGCACTTAAATAACACAACCCGCATTAATGGTCTAGGGTACTCTATCTCGATGATTTCATCCAACAAGCCATAAAAATCATCTTTTGAACTACCACAATTGGATGACCGAACACACACACCACTATTCATTGTGGCTTTTTCCATTCCATATTCTCGAGTGTGAAAATTGTACCCGTTTATGAAATATGCTGGCCAACTTCGTATGCTTGACTGTGGACCCCATGACAGATAATATAGTAATCCTTGCTCTTCAACTTGTTCATGATTACTGTGAATCTAAGATTACACACGCAAAGTCAATAATATATATTTAAATAATGTATAAAATATTAATAACTTGGTTTTGGTCTATAGGCAATTTACATATGTTTTGAACCATGCTGCAAATTGTTCATCGCACAAACGGTCGAACTCATTTGGTGGTAGTCCATACATTGAATTTTGAAAAATCCTATTAACAATTTACATTTAAATATTAGTAAATATTTGACACGCAATACATATATTTGCAAAAATATACACTTACTGGAAGTATGGCTCCACTTCTGGACAGTTCAGTAAAATATAGGTATGGGCTGCTTGCCGTTCTTCGCCTATTAAGCAATGAAAGTGACATGCGCCGCTTAGTCGACCGAGATAATTGAAAATAAAGAATGATTTGCAATTGGGATCGATGGGACCCTCATCATTTCTTCCTGCTCTCCGCCTCTTGTACTGCACGTGTGGCCCAAAATAGTATGATGCAAATGTTGTCACTTCTTCCACAATATATGCATTACAAATTGAAGCTTCAACACATGCCTTATTCTTCACTTTTTTCTTCAAATGATATAAGAACCTTGTTGCAATAGAAAGAAGTTTATCAGAACACAATATATAATAAAGTATTTTGAATTTTATTTTGAAAAAATTTTTACCTCTCAAATGGATACATCCATCGAAATTGGACGGTACCTGCAACTTTAGCCTCATAAGGCAAGTGAACTAGGAGATGCTCCATTGAATCAAAAAACGATGGAGGAAATATCCTTTCTAAATTGCAAAGAATAATTGGAATGTCTCTCTCCAGTTTCTCCATGTGTGATGCTTTTAACACTGTTGAGCAAATATCATGGAGGAAATTACTTAACTCTGTAATGGCGCTCCATACAAAGTTTGGTAGAAGTTCCTTCAAAGCTATTGGAATTAGTCTTTCCATAAATATGTGACAATCATGACTCTTTAATCCTATCAACTTGCATTCATTCAAATCAACACATCTCCCGATGTTCGAAGCATATCCATCAGGAAACCGCACAGATTTCAACCATTGACAAACGACTCGTCTCTGCTCCTTATCCAATGTATAAACTGCTTTTGGTTTTGGTCCCCTGCTGCTTGCATCCACATCTAATGTTGGCCGATCACAAATATCTCTCATATCTTTTCTTGCATTCAAGTTGTCTTTTGTTTTTCCCGTGACATCCATCACAGTATTTATGACATTGTCGAAAACATTCTTTTCAATGTGCATAACATCAAGATTATGATGAATAAGATAAGCTTTCCAATATGGTAGATCCCAAAATATACTGCGTTTAGTCCACTTATGTGCACTTCCGTACGTAATAGTTGTGCCATGAGGGTTTTCAACAACAGTTGGAAAGTCCTGCACTCGCTCCCATATTTGATCACCAGTCAACCTCAATGGTGGAGGAGTTCTTTCAATCCTATTCTTGATGAACTCTTTTTTATTCCTTCTGAATGTATGATTCATCGGCAAAAATTGTCTGTGACAGTCAAAATAGCAAGGCTTCTTACCATGTCTTAATCTGAATGACTTCGATCTCTCCAAACATATCGGACATCCTAAGATCCCAGCTGTACTTCATCCAGATAACATTCCATAAGCTGGAAAGTCATTTATCGTCCAAAGAAGAGCATCCTTCATTACAAATGTTTGATTAGTAGAAACATCATACGTAACGACACCTTCATTCCATAGCCGTTGTAACTCTTCAATCAATGGTTGCATATAAACATCTATCAACTTTTTCGGATTTTGCGGCCCGGTCACGATCAATGTCAAAAACATATAAGGTGTCTTCATGCACATACCGGGTGGAAGATTGTACGGAGTTAAGATAACTGGCCAACATGAATAACTTTTCCCTGATTTTCCAAATGGGGCAAATCCATCAGCACAGAGACCTAACCTAATATTTCGAGGCTCTATCGCAAATTCAGGGTATGTTCTATCAAAATATTTCCATGCCTCTGCATCTGAAGGATGACACATTAGACCTTCTTCTATTTCATGATTTGCATGCCAAGTCATGTGTTCAGCAGTGGCTTGAGACGCATAAAGCCTTTGTAATCTGGGGATTAAGGGCAGATAAAACATTTGCTTGCATGGTCTACGCTTCTGATTACGACCTTGCCTCCTGTTCCTGTTAATCTTGTACCTAGGTTGGCTACAGAATTTGCAAGATTCTGCATTTTCATCATCTCTCTAATATAACATACAACCCCTACTACATACATCAATCCTTTCAACTGGAAGACCTAAGTTATCCACTAACTTCTTCATATCGTAAAAATCACTTGGCATTATGTTATCACGAGGCATTGCTTCTCGCATTACTTCAACAAAAGAGTTAAAGCAATTCTCAGACACATTATGCTCTGCCTTGATATTTAACAATCTTGCTGTCACTGATAACGAAGTATGATTGTCACAACCTGCCCATAAAGGTTCATCTGCTGCTTTCAACACTTCCCAGAACTGATTAGATGGAAACGTTTCATTACACACATTCTCATCGAAACCTGTTACTCCTATCTCTTCAAATTGTTCAAGTCTTGGAGTAAAACTAGTACTTGCATGGTTTGGATCTGAATTATGACCAGCTGCATCAATCACCATCTTCTGGTATGGGTTCATTTGGTCATAATAGCTACATTCTTCCCTAACTGAAAATTGATCACTTATTCGATATCCTTCATCAGATATAAATGGTTCACCATAACAAGTCCAATTATAGTAGTTCGGAGTAAACCCAAATTTATAAAGATGTTCTCTAACTGTATCACATACATGAAATTTACCATTACTGCACTTTCTACACGGACACCTTAACTTATTTCCATCCATCAACTCATATTTACTACTAGCAAAGTCCAAAAATAGTTCCAACCCAGTACGGAACTCATCGGTCAATCCTCAACGTCCAGGTAAGTTCTTATTATACATCCAAGCCCTGTCTCTTTGCATTGTCTATACAAAAATAACAAAATCTCGTAAAATATTAATGCCAAAAAATTTTCGATATTAAAACCATAAAATTCTAAAAATTAAAATTTTGTTTTTGCCTAAACAATTATTTTGAAATTGAAAAAATTAAAATAATTGACTTACCCAAGTATTTGACTGAAATCTTTGTAGTACAAAGTGCTCAATTTGATGAGAATTGCAATGTTCACTTCATCCGTGAGACTTTCAAACGAATACGTACCTACAAAAAAAAATTGACTTCAAATTTTATTTTTTATAATAATTTTTTTTCCCCAATTTTCTTTTAATAATTTTTTTTTCGAATTTTTTTCCCAAATTTTTTCTCCGGTCGCCAGTTCGCCGACCGGCCGGCGAGTTGGACCTCGCCGGCCATGGCCAGATCTGGACCTCGCCGGCTAGATCTGGACCTCGCGGCGAGGTCCAGCGGCCGCCGCTCGACCTCGCCACGAGGTCCAACGGCGGCCATGGCCGCTCGACCTCGGCGCCCGGAGCGGCCATGGCCGCCGCTCGACCTCGGCGCCCAAATCCGGGCGGTGAGGTCGAGCGGCCATGGCCGCCGCCGGGACCTCGCGGCGAGATCGAGCGGCGGCCATGGCCGCTCGACCTCGGCGCCCAGATCGACCTCGCCACGAGGTCCAAATCTGGCCATGGCCGCCGCTAGACCTCGCGGCGAGGTCCAGCGCCGGGCCCCATGGCGAGGCCGTTCGGCCTCGCCTAGATCTGGGCGAGGTCCAGCGGCCCCGCCCATGGCCGGCGAGTCTCGCCGGTCACCGGTTGCCGGACCGGCGACTGGCGACGAAGTCAGAAAAAAAAAAGAGAAAAAGAAAACTCAATAAAATAACAAAAATTTGAAAATAGTTTTGCCCAAATTAATCACACCACTTACCAGTAGAAAAGGTTCACCGAGATAGATTTTTGCGCGTGCGGAGAGATTTATCGAGAGGAAGGGATAACAGCGAATAGGGAGAGGAAGGGAGAGCAGCTAATAGGGATAAGAGGAATTAGCAGAGAGAGAAATTGGGTCTACAAGTAGAGGAGAATTAGCGACGAATAACAATTCGTCGCTAATTCCGTCGCAAAATAACCACGAATTTTTTTTCGTGGTAAATTTCGTCGCAAATTAGAAACGAAAAAACATTCGTCGGTAATTTCGTCGCAAATTAGCCACGAATTTTTTTTCGTGGCAAATTCCGTCGCAAATTAGCGAGGAATGTTTTTTCGTGGCAAATTCCGTCGCAAATTAGCCACGAATGTTTTTTCGTGGCAAATTCCGTCGCAAATTAGCCACGAATTTTTTTCGTGGGAAAATCCGTTGCAAATTTTCCACGAATTTTTTTTCGTGGTAAATTTCGTCGCAAATTTGCAACGATTTTTTTTCCGTGGCAGATTCCGTCGCAAATTAGCGACGAATTTTTTTTCGTCGCAAAATTCGTCGGAAATTTGCGACAAATTATTTTTCGTGGCTAATTTGCGACGGAAAATATATTGGTCGCAAATTGCGTCGCAATTAGCCACGAAAAATAATTCGTCGCAAATTTCCGTGGCTAAATCCTTGTCTTTTTGTAGTGGGAGATTTGTAGATTATAACTCGGAGTCATCCCAATTGATTTGAAATACAACCGTGCAATAAATTTGGGCCACATTAGGAAAGTCCACACTGGACTCTTGCGTGGGTGATGCAAAAAGGGGAATTAATTTTTCAGAAGAATTACTTTCCTTATTGAAGACAAAGTCTATATTGATGTTGGAGAATGGCTTGCAGTTTTTTGCATATAAATATTTTGATGTTAAGCTCGGTCTTATGTGCAAAGTGAGTAAACTTAATATTTGGGCAAACTTGCGAGAGACAGAGAGCATTGAGAGCAGTCATCCAAGAGAATTAAGAGTGTGAGAAAACTCGTTATTGTGATGGATTCTTGTAGGTTCAGATTTAACATAGGATCACGAAATGCTTATAAGTGAGTGTGATTATTGTAATCTCACATTTACCAATTAAAATGGAACCATCTTGTCGATCTATGATTGTAGAGTAAGCACAATGCAGAACCCCATAAATCCGCCGGTTTCAAATTTTAATTATGCAGCTTATTTCTCACTCATATCATTTCATTTGTTGACATTTCCATGTTAGTCATAACACCAAGTTCGGCATTGTGATTCACATGCATTTTCTGAGGAGCATTGTTAATGTTACTAAAACAAAGATACAGGGATTAGTTTATAACATTTGTATGGCAAAATCACAAATGGGAATCCACTAAGTTAAATAAATCCACTATCAACAAGACTCTACCATATCAAGTAGGCCTTTTAAGAGAACGGGCAAAAAAAGTACGTATTTTAAGTAGAGTAATTACCGTCCACCACCCGTGAATTCCGAATCCCACACACATGGAAGTTATAATAACTCTTTAAAGATACTAAATTCTAAGAATAAAATATACTAAATACTATTTACTATTGAAGTCTAGGAAATAATTGAGGGCATGGGTCACACAAACATAGAGACAATAAATACTAAATACTATTTACTTTAAAAAAAACAAATATAGTTAGAAATGGGTGAATTTTCCATGTTTTAGCGATAATCCTTTTTATTTTCATGAATGATAGTGAAATCTTTGCAAATTCAAAGAAGAGAAAAAGGAAGTTGTCAACTAGGAATGCATGTCTCTTTCACTCTACCTTAGATCACTTCAGCGAGTATTGTTTATGTATGATTCTACTTTGGGTCAAAAGTAGTTGTTATGTCAGACATTGATTGACGGAAGATCAATACCTTTTCGTCACATCCACATGCATAAAAAAGACTTGAGGTGTGTCGCGCCGCACTTTTTCGGGGCTTTCGGGATTTGCGCGCTAAGGAGGTATTTCCGTGTAAGGGTCTCTCCCAGACCATACCTCACGTGATAGCGGATGGTAATTTCCTATTTAGTCTAAGTTTGTGATTTTGGAGTCGCCACTAGTCATTATTGGTAGGTAGACTAGAAACCTAATCGAGGTATGGGAGAAATACCATGATTCTACGAACCAGAGATTCTGAGTACGGGGACTTGGTTACGCTAACGATCCCAAATCAAGATCCCTAACGCCCTTTCGATACCTAAGAATGATACAATGTCTAACGTGTCACGCAAATTTCCGAGGCTTACTCACTACTTCTAATCATTCTAATCACATGAAGAACCAATCAAGTATTAAATGTGCAATCAATGTCAATCAGATCAATCAATCCTAAATGGTCTCTAAAAATGAAAATCAATCAAAACATCCAAACCCTAATGAAGTTCTAGAAGCTTATTCATTTCATGATTCACATTTTTTAGGGTTTTAGGATTTTTAGGGGTTATAACCCATGAATTTGGGATTTTCTAAAAATGCCACTTGGGCACTTCCAAAAATTCAAATCTCACTTTTTATGGTTGGCTACGGTATTTTTGGACCATTCTGTGAATTTTTAAAAAAATTTACATTTTTTTTTATTTTTTTATTTTTTGTTTTTTGATTTTTTTTCGGAAATTTCATTAACCGAGAATTGATTTTTATGGTTTTCTGAAAATCTTTATGAATTTTTCGGAAATTTCAAATTTTTATTGATTTTCTAAATTTTTCACATTTTTTATTTGTATTTTCTAATTTTCTGAATTTTTACGAATTTTCTGAAAATTTTTGAATTTTTATGAATTTTCTAATTTTTGAAATTTTTCTGTGAATTTTTTATTTTTTTTTGAAATTTTTCGACTTTCTAAATTTTTTTTATATTTTATATTTTATTTATGTTTTTTATATTTTTTCGAATTTTTTTTATGTTTTTTAGGATTTTTTTAGATTTTTATTTATTTATTTATTTTTAAAAAACAATTCCCGCTTGGAAAATGAACCAGACAGGCCCGATTCAACCCGGTTCGGCATTGACTGAACCGAGCGTCGCCGGTGCCAGTCGCCGGTCACCTTCTCCGGCGAGTCCAACACCAAAACAGCACCGTTTTGAGCATTTTTCATTGGGGCATTTCCCCGAACAGGTAGTGTGCACAATTTTGTATTCGACGTTTTCAAGGCCGTGACTTTGAGCCCATCGCCGGCGAACTTCCGGCGCCCTTTTCGATCGATTTTTTGGTTCTGGATCAGGTTCATATCACACTCTATCAAACTAAACCAACCGATTGGCCATTGGACGATCACCGACCGACGAAAATCTCGTCGGAAAATGCCAATTTGCTACAAACCTAAACCGACTAACTAAACCTTAGAATCACAACATAAAACGCCCTAGCCATCTAATTCGATCCTAATCACTAACAAAACACCAAACAAGGATCAAGAAAAACTGACTTGAATGACCTAAGGGCACACGATATGCTCTGGCGAGGTCGTGGTTGCTCTAGCGAGATTTTCCAGAAATGGCTGACTCGGTTTATGCATTTTTTAATGCCCAAAATGCAATCAAACAACACAAAAAATTATTAGAAACTAGTTCTGAACATCAAAATGCCAAGATTCCTCGACGAAATCACACAAACATTCATATTGGGATTGAAACCGAATTCTGGAAAATTTTGAAAAAAATGACTATGAGCCAACTTTACCTTCTTCGTTCGATGATCAAGAGGAATTTCCGAACTGAACCGCACCTCTAGAGTTGTTCCTTGACACTTGAACTTCACCCTAGTAGCTTCTGATTCGCCAGAGTAGCTCTCGGCACGCCGGACGGAGCTCGTTTTCAGGGCTTCGCAATCAGTTTGTCTGACTGAAACAACTAGGGGAGAGTCACGGCCAATCCACGATTCGCCGGTGCTCCGCCGTCCATGGCGGCACCGAACACTCGTGAGGGGACTCTCGACCCTCCCTCTCTAGATCCTTCTCTTCGATTTCGCCTGTTTCTCTCTCCTCTCTCTCAGTAATTTCATCGAACACTTCTCATTCGCCATGTTCAGTTTTTTTCCTTTTTGTTCATTGATTTTTCCCGCCCAAAGTTTGTTGGAACCGATTTCCGATCGGTTAGATCGGTTACCTGGTGCCAGCTGGAGATTCTCCAGCTGGCCCAGTCAATTAAAACGTGCTAATTTGATCGGGGGAGGTTGGCAAAGTCTCGGGCGCGGGAGATATTTTCTGGGTTTATTGCGCCTTGGGTGAGTCGGGTAAGGAAGATAACAACCCAGGTCGGGTCGGGTTGACCCGTTTGACTAGGCAGACCCGGGTTGGTCTACATTCTCAATTAAGCTCAATTTTGACCCAATTTTCAAAATTAAACCCCAAAATTGAATTCCTCATCACATTCCGAACCCAAATATGTGATTTTCCCCAATTTTTGTGATAATTGTGTCTAAGATTTTCACATTTTTGTATTTGGGTTAATAGTGTTTTGTTTAATTTGATATCCTAATGACCTGATTAGGAAAAATTGATGCCAAAATTGAATTACCCACATCTAATTAACCCTGGAAATGATGGTCTCATGGTTCGACAATTTCATATTGGGCACAATTCCCAATTTGGGCTCAAAATTCTTAATTTTCAATTAAATTTTGGGATTTTCTGATTTCTTTGACAAATTGTGCTATTGGACCGACCATTATGTAATTCAAGGTCCCAAAATCATTTGTTGTGAAGAAACTATGACTTAAAAATGACTAGAAAAAATTTAATTGCATTTTTGGTTCAATTCGGGTTTAATTTTGCCCAATTTTGGGAAAAACATATACCTAATTGATATTTTTCAAAATTGATGATGTATTCATAAAATTGGATTTGAAATAAGACTTATGACTATTTTTATGGAATTTTCTGATTTCATTTGCTATTTTTCTTGATTTTCTTACTTATTTTGACTAAAAGAAATTAAGGAAAAATGCAGGAAAATGATAAAAAATTATTTTTTTGGTTTGGAAATAGGTTTCTAGGCTTGGCCAAGATTCCTAGTCCTAATTTTGAGATTTTTGAAAATATCTAAAAAAATGAGCTAAAAATCAGGTGTCAACAGTTGCCCCTCTTTGAGATTGAGCTCGTTAGAAGTTAATCTCAAAAACAAGGTAACACTTGAGTTTTTAGTCGACTCAATGAACAAGATAAGATGGAAATTTCACAACAACTGATTAGGGATCTTGCTTTTGAAATTCGCGATCAAATCCAAAGATTCTCTTTTCAGAACATATTTTGAAAGGTTCTTAATGATTGAGGGAGAGAAACTTACCTGTTTGTGAGCGTCTCTTTGTTGCTTATCCAAGGGCATGAATTGGTGTTGGTGATGATTAGGATGGTTATTATGATTTTGTGGTTTAAGGACGAATTCGCAAACCATGAACACCTGAAGCTCCTCGCCTGAGGATTTGGAAATTTGCCTAGTGGTTCCTCACCAGTAGGACTTTGAATTTGCCTAGGGATTCCTCACCAGTAGGACTTTGAATTTGTCTAGGGGCTCCTCGCCTGTAGAACTTGAATTTGCCTAGGGACTCCTTGCCTGTAAGACTTTGAATTTGCCTAGTGGTTCTTCATCAGTAGGACTTTGAATTTGCCTAGTGGTTCCTCACCAGTAGGACTTGAATTTGCCTAGGGGCTCCTCGCCTGTAGGACTTGAATTTGCCTAGTGGTTCCTCCCCAGTAGGACTTTGAATTTGCCTAGGGGCTCCTCGCCTGTAGGACTTTGAATTTGCCTAGGGGCTCCTCGCCTGTAGGACTTGAATTTGCCTAGGGGCTCCTCGGCCGTAGAACTTGAATTTGCTTAGGGGATCTTCACCTGTAGGACTTTGAATTTGCCTAGGTGCTCCTCGCCTGTAGGACTTGAATTTGCCTAGTGGCTCCTCACCAGTAGCACTTGAATTTGCCTAGGGGCTCCTCGCTTGTAGGACTTTGAATTTGCCTAGGGGCTCCTCGCTTGTAGGACTTGAATTTGCCTAGTGGTTCCTCACCAGTAGGACTTTGAATTTGCCTAGTGGTTCCTCGCCAGTAGGACTTTGAATTTGCCTAGTGGTTCCTCGTTAGTCTGACTTTGAATTTGCCTAGGTGCTCCTCGCCTATAGAACTTTGAATTTGCCTAGGGGCTCCTCGCCTATAGGACTTGAATTTGCCTAGTGGTACCTCCCCAGTAGGACTTGAGTTTGCCTGGGGCCTCCTTGCCTGTAGGACTTTGAATTTGCCAAGGGGCTCTTTGCATGTAGGACTTGAATTTGCCTAGTGGTTCCTTACCAGTAGGACTTTGAATTTGCCTGGTGGTTCCTCACCAGTAGGACTTTGAATTTGCCTAGAGGCTCCTCGCCTATATGACTTTGAATTTGCCTAGGGGCTCCTCGCCTGTAGGACTTGAATTTACCTAGTGGTTCCTCACTAGTAGAACTTTGAATTTGCCTAGTGGTTCCTCACCAGTAGGACTTTGAATTTGCCTAGGGGCTTATCGCCTGTAGGACTTTGGGAAGACTTCAAACAACGAATGTCTTAACCGTGAGTTATGTGATTTTGAGGTTTCACTAACATTTGTATGGTTTTTTAGTTGACCAAAAACTATTTTGAAAAGTAGTTTTGAAATTAATCAAAACTGTTTGAAGCGTGGTTTTTTTTAGCTTACCACAAACTATTTGAAAACTTGATTTTAAGTTGTCCAAAAACTTTTGAAACCTGGTATGAAAACATGCATTCTTTGCATTAATGCATTTTAGACAATCAAATTTCTTTTTCAAGGAATTATTTGAACAAAATGCTTGCAATCTTTCAAGAAATGCTTGAAATAATCGTTTGGAAGACCTTCATTAGAAAGGATTTGTTTCAATCAATGAACTTGGTCTTTTCTTTATTCGATTGAAAGGGGACTAGTATGATATCCCTCAATTTTATCTCTCTTAACCAATCCTTAGGTGTTCGGAGATGTTCGCAATGTATACAATCCAATTGATCCGATAAGGTCTTTCAAAAGCTTGTAATATTAGCTTGGTCAATGGCTATTCAAAGGATAGGCATTCGGAGGCCAAGAAACAGGATTTTATCATATCTGACTTCGGATCTACAAGTTAAGAACCTCGAGGACAAGACAAGATATTATTGCATACACTTCTTTGAGTGATGACTTCTTGTCATAAAGTCATGTTTCTACTCTCAACTTCCCAATCTGAAGAGTCTTTGGGGATAGGTTGTATTGTTGGTATTGGGTAGGCTCAAAAGGCTCATTTGTTTGAATTCAGGGCTTTTATGAGATTAATGATCTTCTTGGCATCACCACCCTTTTCTTTCTTTTTCACTAGGGGTCTTTCTTTTATGAACATCAGAGTCCCCTAAACATTCATTACAATCTCTTTTCTTTTGCTCATTCTCACTTGTTGTGATCTATGATCTCTCGTGATCTTAACTTTGCTTTGTCATGACTTTCTTTCATCATTTCAAGCTTTCTTTTGAACTCTCTTTTCTTTCTCATTTTTCTCGGGCATTTGGCCTTGCTTTTACTAGGCATACTGCTTTTTCATGCCCCAGATTCTTTTGCCTTTGATCTTTTTGAATTCTAAGGACTCTGTGTCAAGCCCTTTTGTTTCTTATCTATTAAAGTGGATCATATGCTCATGCTCCAGTGTGAAGAGATGATCACCAATTTAGGGTTCTGAAATGAATATTCAGGCTCAATTGGGCTTTGCCAAAGGTAATGTGTTTGGGTATAAGAAATGAAGTGCTCTTCTTCCTCTTGGGATGTCTTGAGCTTCCATATGACTTCATCTAAGTTATCACAGAAAGATTGATGCGAGAGTATGCAATAAAATCTTTCTTGATCCTATTCTCCATAGCTGTCAATCACAAACTTCCTGATTTGCCCCAATGTGGGGTGGTTCTTAACAGGGTTGTTTTGGAAAAACTTCCCCACTGTTTTGGCTCAAATTTGGTTTGCAAGGGATAAGTATGTGTTTGGGATAGTGAAATTGTCACGCCCCGCACCCTACGAGCGCGCGATCATCCCGCGATGGTCGATCATTGAATGCGATGTCCCAGACACGTCGCCGACCCAACTCAAACATCAGAGATAAAGGCAAGCGGAAGCGAATTTAAAACAACCCAGACAATAAAATATGACAAAGGGATAGCACAAAATAATAATTCCAAATACACAACATCAAAAGGGAATAGTGGTGGGGTATCCTACTTCGCTATACAAAAGAGGGGCACATAAAATATGGAGTAACTTGACCCGTCCTCCATCCCCGAGATACCCTGGTGGCGTCTCCAATCAATCACGGTCGCAGATCTGAAAATGGTTATATAATAACTGTGAGAACGAGTCTCAATAAGCAACCCCCTATACCCCACATAGGCCAATGCGTACCCAGACAAGTCAGACATGCAATCTACCCCATAACATATAAAATTCACATCAATGGACTTACCTCGCCATCCAATCACATGCCCACACTGTACATTAGTCAAATCACATTAGTGTATCCAGCAGAGCTCATATTCAGATCACACAAGGAAATTTTCCATGCATCATACAATAACACTCGCGCGTGTCTCGATTATAAGGTAAAACCACTTGGGCACGTCCCATACCATGCCTAGCAGTATTCACCTCATAATCAAACACTATGCAACATGCGTGGTCCAGCCCAACTTTCTCACGACCTCCCGGGTCCTTTCACACCGCCCGCGCCCGCTGCGCCTCGGGCCCATTCTCACGACCCGCGCTCTGCGCCTCGGGTCGCCCCGAGATCAAGCCGGGCTCCGTCCCTCACTTGGACATTTCACACTTTCCCACGACCCGCGCTACGCACCTCGGGTCGCCCTCGAGATCAAGCCGGGCTCCGTCCCTCACTGGACATTTCACACTTTCCACGACCCGCGCTCTCGCGCCTCGGGTCGCCCTCGATCAAGCCGGGCTCCGTCCTCACTTTGGACATTTCACACTTTCCCACGACCCGCGCTATCTGCGCCTCGGGTCGCCCTCGAGATCAAGCCGGCTCGTCCCTCACTGGACATTTCACACTTTCCCACGACCCGCGCTCTGCGCCTCGGGTCGCCCTCGAGATCAAGCCGGGCTCCGTCCTCACTTGGACATTTCACACTTTCCCACGACCCGCGCTATCGCGCTCGGGTCGACCTCGAGATCAAGCCGGGCTTTTCTCATGCACATGCACCACAATACAAAATTCACCATGCTCTTAGTCATATAAATCAATTTTCAATCACCACCCTTTCGCCAATGTCAATCTAGCACGCCACATCAGTCAACTCAATTCATGCTCCCCACATCGGTCCACCGACCCGACATTCATGTCGGCACATTCAATTAATTCAATTCACCCACAAGCGCCACGACAATTCAGTCAGGCATATTTATCTCGAGAAATCACTAAATCGCCCGCACAATTATCGCCACAATAATTCATCAATTAAGCACAATCAGTCTAATTAGCCCACACCTAATTAAAGTCCTAAGCCGGTACTAAATTTCACCCTAAACAAGTCTAAAAATACCCAAAGTACTAGGTAGGGTTTAGGAAGTCACTTACTTGGTTTTGGCCCGGAGAAAATCGGCTTGGGCCTAAAATGGCCCGGTGAACAAAGGCCGAACTAGGCGCGGGCACGGGCCAACGGGCGCGGTGGCCGGCCAACGCGGGCACAATGGCCGGACGGGCGCGCCCGCGCGCGGCGCGGTGGCCGAACGGCATGCCCGGCGCACGGCAAGCCGAACGGGCGAGGTGCACAGTTTGGCAGCCGAACGGGCAAGGCGCCGGGCCACGGCCGGGGCGACGCGCTGGTCGGACGGGCGCTGTGGCCAGGGCAAGCTTGGCCAGCGGCCCGAGGCTGGCAGGGCGTTGGCTACGACTCTGGGCATTTATGGCTACGGCTTGGCTGGCTTTGGCCGGGCTGGGTCAGGCTAGCTGGTCGGGCGGCGGCCGCGGCGGCGGCGATACTACGGCGAGCGGCGACGGCACGGGTGGTGGCGAGCGGCGACGCGCCGCTGCGGGAGGGTGGAGGTCGGCCGGGGTGGAGGCGAGAGGGAGAGAGAGAAGAAGGCTTGGGGCCGAGGGCTCGGAGCCGCGATGCTCGGGCGGCATGGCGGTGGCGAAGGGCCGGGTGGTGGTGGACGAGGTAGCGACGGCGGCGGCGTGGCCAGCGAGGCTGCTCCCGACGACGATGGGAACGAAGGAAGAAGAAGAAGACGGTGGCCGAGGCGGGTGGCGCGGCTGGAGGCGTTCGGCGGCGGCGGCGACGTAGATGCTCAGCGTCGGGCGATCTTTGGGGGAGCTAGGCCCGGACAATGGCCGGGACTCGTCGAGCACGGCGGCGAGCCGAGCTCAGCGCGCTCGGGAGGGGAGGGAAGGCAGCGTCGGGGCGGCTAGGCGGAGGTGGCGGTCGGATGGTGTGCGGTGGTGACGAGCGGCGGAGGTCGGTCCGGCGAGCGGCGATTGGCGAGCTGGGTCGGCGCTGGGCGGAGCAGGGCCACACGCAGGCTCGTCGGGGGAGGAAGAAAGAAGACTGAAGAAGAAAAGCAGAAGAGAAGATGAGGAAGAAGAAAGAATAAGAAGGAAGAGGAGAGAGAGAGAGAGGGTGGGGTGTCAGAGGGGGGGGAAATGGGCGTGCGTGCATGCGTGATGGACGTGTGCGTGCATGCAAGGGGGAAAAAGAGAGAGAGAGAGAGAAGGAAGGAGAGAGGGCAGACGCACGGGAAAAGGAAACGTGCAGGTCTGGGGCTCGGCGCGACAGAGGGGAGAGAGAGAAAAGAGAGAGAGTAGACGGCACAGGGGGAACGCGAGCGGGAAAAAGGGGAGGAGAGAGAAAGAGAGAAAAAGAAAGTCAACGCACTCGAATGCGATTCAACGGACACGGTTCGAATCCAAAAACAATCTAACGGCCCACAAAAAGCCTAATTAATATTATAGGGCAATTGGGTAAAATAAAATAACTCAAAACACACTACGAGGGAGGTCTGCTAGTCTAAATCCGCACCCGGTCGAAATTTCACTTTTCCACTATTCCTGGCAATCTCGAGGCTGGCCACAATAATATCGACACCGTCCAATTTATTTCGTCCCGAAACTCCCGGAAATCTACTGCCAAGTTCGGGGTCTAAATAACGGCCAAATTCGATCGAGTGCGATTCTAGCGAAATCTCAAGATTTAAAAATAATAACCGGGAGTGATCAGTTCCCGGGCGAGATTTTTACTATAAGCGCACTGACGAAATACCCGTTTTATAAATCCCAAAAATGGGCCAAAATTCGGAATGTCACAACTCTTCCCCCCTTACAAAAATTTCGTCCTCGAAATTTACAATTCAACCCAACTATTCAAACAAATGAGGGTACTGGTGTCGCATCAACTCTTCACTTTCCCACATCGCATCTTTGGTTCCATGGTGTTCCCAAATCACCCCGATCGTTTCAATTGATTCTTGAACCAACTTGGGACCCGTGATGCTCCTCTCACCCACTCATCCCAACAAACCGGTGTTACGCAAACCCCTGCCATACCATGCCCCAAACGGTGCCATTCTAAAACTCTGCTGATAGCTATTGTTATAGGCAAACTCAACCAAGGGCAATTATTCTTTCCAACTTCCCCTAAAATCCAATGCACATGGTCGCAGCATATCTTCCAAAGTCTGAATCGTCCTCTCAGACTAGCCATTCGTCTGCGACTAATAGGCCGTGCTAAACTGTAACCTTGTTCCTAATGCCGTATGAAGACTTTTCCAATAAGCGGCAGTAAACTTAGGATCACGGTCTGAAGTGATCGTCACTAGTACTCCATGAAGATGAACTATCTGTTGCACGCACCATCTTGCGTACCTTCCGAACGCGAAGTCCTTTCGCATTGCCAGAAAATGTGCTGATCTTATCAGCCGATCTACTATAACCCAAATTGAATCATGGCCCATTTGGCTTCTTGGTAGTTTCATAACAAAGTCCATCGCGTTATGCTCTCATTTCTATTCGGTGATTTCCAATGACTGCAACAATCCACCCGGCTTACAATGCCGTGTCTTCACTTGTTGGCATGTTAGATACTCGGTCACGTGCTTGGCTACATCTACTTTCTTGCCTTTCCACCAATAATGCTGCTGTAAATTCTGATACATTTTCGTACTCCCCGGGTGAATACTATACGTACTACGGTGTGCTTCAAACAGAATCTCTTCCTTCAGTTCTGTATCACTTGGCACACATAACCATCCACGGAACTTTAGAATCCCATCCTCGGATATCTGAAAATCCGATTTCCTTTTTGTGGCATCCATACATCAAAATCTTCTGAATCTCCGGGTCCGTATATTGTAAAGTCTTAATTTTAGTCTGAATTTTTGGTTCAATCCTCAATGCGGCAAGTAGACTTTAAAACATGGCTCACTTCAAACTTAAACTCTAAATCCCGGACTCATTCCAACAAGGTCCATTCTTTGACCATCATATGCGCAACGCTCGATTTCCAACTCAGTGCATCCGCTACCTTATTAGCCTTTCCGGGGTGATATAAAATATCGCAGTCGTAGTCTTTAAGGAGTTCCATCCAAGGACGCTGTCTCAGGCTAAGTTCTTTTTCGAGAAAACCGATACCTTTAAACTCTGATAATCTGTATAAATCTAAAATTTCTCCCTACACGAGTAATGCCTCCAAATCTTAAGGACAAATATAATTACGGTCAATCCCAAGTCATGCATCGGATAGTTCAGCTTATACGGTCTCAATTGACGCGATGCATATACCACTACTTTCCCGTGTTGCATTAGCACGCATCCCAATCCTCCTAACGACGCGTCACTGTGATTCTCAAATCCTCCCGGACTTGACGAGATCGCTAACACTGGCGCGGTCGTCAACCTCTGTTTCAATTCTTGGAAGCACCTTTCGCACTCATCCGTCTATTCAAACCTCGTCTCCTTCTTTAACAACCGTGCCAACGACGTAGCTAGTGCCGAAAACCCTTCCATGAAGCGCCTATAATAGCCTGCTAGACCCAAGAAGCTCCGAACCTCGGTTACTGACGTCGGCCTCGGCCAATTCGTGACGGCTTCAATCTTTGTCGAATCCACTACAATCCCTTCCCCAGTATCGCATGTCCTAAGAACGCCACTCAATGAAGCCAGAATTCGCACTTATTAAACTTAGAATAGAGTGCGTATTCCCTTAAAGTCCATAGATCTCTTTTCCAAATGTAACTTATGCTTAGCGGGACTCTGCGAGTATACCAAGATATCGTCTATGAACACGATTACAAACTAATCCAGAAATTCCTTAAATACATGATTCATTAAATCCATAAAGGCTGCAGGGGCATTCGTCAGTCCAAACGGCATCACCGTAAACTCATAGCGTCCATACCTCGTCCTAAATGCCGACTTCGGCACGTCTTCCTTCTTGATCCTCAATTGGTAGAAACCAGTCCTCAAGTCAATCTTAGAAAATATTGATGTCCCTTATAACTGGTCGAACATGTCATTTACCCTTGGCAACAGGCGTTTATCCTTAATAGTCACCTGACTCAACTGTTTGTAGTCACTACATAACCTTAACGATCTGTCCTTCTTCATCACGAATAAAACTGGCGCTCCCCATGGAGACTTACATAGACGAATAAAACCTTCTTCCAATAATTCTTGCATTTGAACCTTCAATTCCTTCAATTCTGACAACAACATCCTATAGGGCGCTTTCGAAATTGGTTCCGTCCCTAGGGCCAACTCAACCACAAACTCCACTTCACTATTAGGTGGCAATCCCGGCAATTCCTGAGGAAAGACATCGGGAAGGTTACACACCTCGGTTATGTCCTTTAGCCTTGGTTCCTCAACCAACTAGTCATCCACAAAATAATCACCTTTTTACACCTCGAAGATAAAGCTCAACCCATCCAATTTCAATCCAATGGTCTCTCAAAATAATCGCCTTAGTCCTTTACAAAATCCGAAATCTCCAAGCAACACATATCCTTCCCAACTCGTCCAAGAATACCGTCAGTAATTTAGAAATCCTTGAACCGATTGCGCCTACCCATTATAAGCAATTATACGTCGTGCATCACATAATGCATCTAGGCTTTTTTAAGACAAATTCTCTAATTCCTTCCCAATCACAACATACACATTTCCTTACGTCCGTAGCCGATTCTGATTATTCTGCGGGGCAGTTCCCGCTTAATGTCCTACTTGCGGTTGCTGCAATTGCATCAGTGGTCTAACCTGTCGAATCAACAATTTCTCACTTGGTGACCATGTTGGCCACATCCAAAACATGCTCCACTTCCACCTTGGCAATGGTCATTCCTACGCCTCTTTCCATAAGACCGACATGCGGCGTTGGAATAGTAATTCGGCTTCCCAAAGTCCTTTTTTACTAGAGGGACAAATCTCTGATTCTTTGTCATAGGCTTCTTTCCAAAGTTCCTATTGTCCCTAGCCGGCACGTACCGCGATCCATTTCGATAGCCCTTTCACTCGTATCCGTCTCAACCATCGAGCTCTCTCATACAACTCATTGTAATCCCTTAAGACTCAAAAATACTAACTGATTGCGGAATTCCAGTTCCAATCCATCCCGAAACCTCCTTGTCCTATCCACATGGTCCTTGACCATCCTTGGTTCGTACTTAGGCAACCTTATAAACTCGACCTCGTATTGATCGATTACATCCGAATCTAGCGAAGCCAAAGAAACTATATCATTTTCTGTCCTCACGTGCTCTCTGAAAGTACCTCCCATTGAAGGCCTCGATAACGACACCCCAGCTTGGAAATATGCCCTATGAAATATCCCACTTCGGGGGCCCTCTTACCAATCATTTGCATTTCCTTAAAGTTGATATACACACAGGGTCACTTTCTCATCATCAGTGCACCCGAATACCTCAAAGCCCTCCGTCCAAAGTAATGTAGCCTTCGGGTCACCTCTTCCCATCGAACCTCACAAGTTTAAATTTCAAAAAATATTCCAACCAACTGATGCATTTGTCTAACTGCATTAACTTACCCTTGGCCTTGATTCCCAACATTTCCATTATGCCCACGATTCCCGTTACTTTTATTGGTGGCGGCAAGCAATGGCCTCGGAATCGAGAGTAATAGTCGCATTTCGCTCCTCGGTTTGCCTTCGCATTAAAATTCCAACTTCCTCGAGTGCCATCAAAATCTCGTTCCATCCGGATCCCCACAACTCCAACTTGCGGACTTACACGACCTCGACCTCGACCTCGACCTCGGCTACTCATACTGACAGGGTTCACACCACCCACTTACCTGCTATAATTCCTCTTGGGAATTAAAGACCTAGGCCAACTATACCAGTCTAAGCCCTAGGCAGTGAATCACAACAATTCACTAAGCAGGCAGTCAATCACAACACCACTCAATCACAAAGAACAGCGATCGTGCACTAACCTCAAGTCCTGTCGCACCTGCATTTCACGTATTAGTGCATAATATCACTCAGCAATCACAACCAAGCAGTCTAGGTAACGCATGGCCAACAAGTCTCCCTAACTAGCTACCCCAAAGTCATCGCTCCTTATCACTCCAAGCTTCGACCATCTTGGTTCGAGCTGACCTTGCTCTGATACCAAATCAACGGGGATGTCACGCCCCGCACCCTACGAGCGCGCGATCATCCCGCGATGGTCGATCATTGAATGCGACGTCCCAGACACGTCGCCGACCCAACTCAAACATCAGAGATAAAGGCAAGCGGAAGCGAATTTAAAACAACCCAGACAATAAAATATGACAAAGGGATAGCACAAAATAATAATTCCAAATACACAACATCAAAAGGGAATAGTGGTGGGGTATCCTACTTCGCTATACAAAAGAGGGGCACACAAAATATGGAGTAACTTGACCCGTCCTCCATCCCCGAGATACCCTGGTGGCGTCTCCAATCAATCACGGTCGCAGATCTGAAAATGGTTATATAATAACCGTGAGAACGAGTCTCAATAAGCAACCCCCTATACCCCACATAGGCCAATGCGTACCCAGACAAGTCAGACATGCAATCTACCCCATAACATATAAAATTCACATCAATGGACTTACCTCGCCATCCAATCACATGCCCACACTGTACATTAGTCAAATCACATTAGTGTATCCAGCAGAGCTCATATTCAGATCACACAAGGAAATTTTCCATGCATCATACAATAACACTCGCGCGTGTCTCGATTATAAGGTAAAACCACTTGGGCACGTCCCATACCATGCCTAGCAGTATTCACCTCATAATCAAACACTATGCAACATGCGTGGTCCACCAACTTTCTCACGACCTCCCGGGTCCTTTCACACCGCCCGCGCCACTTGCGCCTCGGGCCCATTCTCACGACCCGCGCTATCGCGCCTCGGGTCGCCCTCGGATCAAGCTCGGGCTCCGTCCTCACCGGACATTTCACACTTTCCCACGACCCGCGCTACTGCGCCTCGGGTCGCCCTCGAGATCAAGCCGGCTCCGTCCCTCACTTGGACATTTCACACTTTCCCACGACCCGCCTATCGCGCCTCGGGTCCGCCTCGGATCAAGCCGGCTCCGTCCTCACTTGGACATTTCACACTTTCCCACAACCCGCGCTATCGCGCTCGGGTCGCCCCTCGAGATCAAGCCGCTCCGTCCCTCACTTGGACATTTCACACTTTCCCACGACCCGCGCTATCGCGCCTCGGGTCGCCCTCGGATCAAGCCGGCTCCGTCCTCACCTGGACATTTCACACTTTCCCACGACCCGCTCTCAGCGCTTCCAGGTCGCCCCTCGATCAAGCCGGGCTTTTCTCATGCACATGCACCACAATACAAAATTCACCATGCTCTTAGTCATATAAATCAATTTTCAATCACCACCCTTTCGCCAATGTCAATCTAGCACGCCACATCAGTCCAACTCAATTCATGCTCCCCACATCGGTCCACCGACCCGACATTCATGTCGGCACATTCAATTAATTCAATTCACCCACAAGCGCCACGACAATTCAGTCAGGCATATTTATCTCAGTAAATCACTAAATCAGCCGCACAATTATCGCCACAATAATTCATCAATTAAGCACAATCAGTCTAATTAGCCCACACCTAATTAAAGTCCTAAGCCGGTACTAAATTTCACCCTAAACAAGTCTAAAAATACCCAAAGTACTAGGTAGGGTTTAGGAAGTCACTTACTTGGTTTTGGCCGGAGAAAATCGGCTTGGGCCTAAAATGGCCCGGGTGAACAAAGGTCGAACTAGGCGCGGGCACGGCCAACGGGCGCGGTGGCCGGCCAACGCGGCACAATGGCTGGACGGCGCGCCCGGCGCGCGGGCGCGGTGGCCGAACGGCATGCCCGGGCGCACGGCAGGCCGAACGGGCGAGGTGCCTGGGCTGAACGGCAAGGCCCACACGGGCCACGGCCGGCGACGCGCCCGGGTCGGACGGGCACGGCCGGGCAAGCTTGGCCACGGCCCGAGCTGGCCGGGCCGCTTGGCTACGGCTGGGCCGCTTTGGCTACGGCTCTGGGCTGGGCTGGCCGGGCATTTAGGCTAGGCCGGGCGGGCGGCGGCGGCGGCGGGGCGACCACGGCGACGCGCGACGGCGGCGCGATGGTGGCGAGCGGCGACGACGAGCCGCAGGAGGGTGGAGGTCGGCCGGGTGGAGGCGAGAGGAGAGAGAGAAGAAGCTGGGCCGAGGGCTCTGAGCCGGCGATGCTCGGGCGGCATGGCGGTGGCGAAGGGACGCCGGGTGGTGGTGGACGAGGTAGCGACGGCGGCGGGCGAGCGACGAGCCTGCTCCCGGCGGCGACGATGGGAACGAAGGAAGAAGAAGAGGACGGTGGCCGAGGCGGGTGGCGCTTGGGCGTTCAGCGGCGGCGGCGGCGTAGATGCTCGGGCGTCGGGGCGATCTTTGGGGAGCTAGGCTGGGCACATACCGGGCTGGGACTCGTCGAGCACGGCGAGCGAGCCGAGCTCGCGGCGCGGGAGGGGAGGAAGAAGCGGCGTCGGGCGGCTAGGCGGAGGTGGCGGTCGGATGGTGTGCGGTGGTGACGAGCGGCGGAGGTCGATCCGGCGGCGATTAGCGAGGCTGGGTCGGCGCAGGCGGAGCGGGGGCCACACGCAGGCTCGTCGGGGGAGGAAGAAAGAAGACTGAAGAAGAAAAGCAGAAGAGAAGATGAGGAAGAAGAAAGAATAAGAAGGAAGAGGAGAGAGAGAGAGAGGGTGGGGTGTCAGAGGGGGGGGAAATGGGCGTGCGTGCATGCGTGATGGACGTGTGCGTGCATGCAAGGGGGAAAAAGAGAGAGAGAGAGAGAAGGAAGGAGAGAGGGCAGACGCACGGGAAAAGGAAACGTGCAGGTCTGGGGGTCGGTGCGACAGAGGGGAGAGAGAGAAAAGAGAGAGAGTAGACGGCACAGGGGGAACGCGAGCGGGAAAAAGGGGAGGAGAGAGAAAGAGAGAAAAAGAAAGTCAACGCACTCGAATGCGATTCAACGGACACGGTTCGAATCCAAAAACAATCTAACGGCCACAAAAAGCCTAATTAATATTATAGGGCAATTGGGTAAAATAAAATAACTCAAAACACACTACGAGGGAGGTCTGCTAGTCTAAATCCGCACCCGGTCGAAATTTCACTTTTCCACTATTCCCGGGCAATCTCGAGGTCAGCCACAATAATATCGACACCGTCCAATTTATTTCGTCCCGAAACTCCCGGAAATCTACCGCCAAGTTCGGGGTCTAAATAACGGCCAAATTCGATCGAGTGCGATTCTAGCGAAATCTCAAGATTTAAAAATAATAACCGGGAGTGATCAGTTCCCGGGCGAGATTTTTACTATAAGCGCACTGACGAAATACCCGTTTTATAAATCCCAAAAATGGGCCAAAATTCGGAATGTCACAGAAATAACTGCCTTTAATCATTTCAATCCATGTAATCATTGCGAACATCCCCTATTCCCTTTGGATGAGTTTTTCTCACTCTACATTTTGACTTTGAGTGTATATGGGACGTGTTTGAATATGGCTTACCTTTCATCATTTGAAGGTCTTTCCATTCGATTTGATCCAAACATTTTCTATGAAATTTTTCAAAGCCTTTTGTCAAATTATCCCTTTTAGGGAATTTTGATGCTTAGTGCATTTTCAAAGATAGCGTGTTTCAAAACTTTTGATTTGAAACATTTCTGAGGTATTTTCCTTTTCAAAACAATCTGTTTTGTTTTGTTCAATTTAGTGTTATTCCGCTTGGGGAAAAAGAAGTTCGTTTTTCTCTTAAAAAGGCAATTTCTTCGACACATGCCCTCACGATTTAGGGATACTTGTCTGATCAACTTACCAAGATCCCTCTTGTTTGCGTGTTTTTGCTTTGATTCCATTGGAGATTTTTCTTTTGTTGCTCCCTTTTCTTTGTTTCCCTGGGGATGATAAAAAAGGAAAGTACATTAGGGAATATCAATGGAAAATAGAATTGGAAGTGATACTTCCCTCTATTATTTGATAACTTCATTGGGAATTCTGAAATCATCCACTAGTTCAAATTCGTTTTGCTTTCTTCTGCAAAACAGATAAACATGTTCATGAAATGCATGGTATGCATAATATGCGTGATATGCACATGTTCTAAAGTGACCCGAATCTTTTCTTGAATGTTCGTCTTCATTTCATGGGTAGAAAATCTTGACAGCATCTGCATTTATAGGATGGGCCAATTCTGTTCCTGCCATATCTACAAGAATCAATGCTCCTCTAGGAAGAACTTTCTTGACAATGTATGGACCCTCATAATTCAGAGTGAATTTGCCACGAGGATCTGAATTGTTGAAGATGACTTTCTTCACTACTAAATCTTCTGTTTTGAAATTTCTCGATTTCACTTTTCGATTAAAGGATTTAGCCACTCTTCTCTAATAAGCTTGCCCATGGCATATAGCTCTTAATCTCTTTTCATCGATCATGTTGAGTTGTTCATATCTTTGTTGAATCCACTCAGCTTCTGAAAAGCTTCAATTGGGATAGTATCCTTAATGAAGGAATTTCTACTTCAACAGGTAGCACTGCTTCCATTCTATAAACCAAGGAAAATGGGGTTGCTCCAGTTGATGTTCGAATTGAAGTTCGGTATGCCACCAGAGCATACGGTAACCTTTCGTGCTAATCACAATAATTTTCGGCTGTCTTGGTCAGTATCTTCTTGATATTCTTATCTGCTGCTTCAACTGCTCCATTCATTTGTGGATGATATGGAGATGAGTTCAGATGTCGGATGTGGAAGTGTTCGAGTAAATCATCCACGATCTTGTTGTTTAGATTTGAGCCATTATCCGTAATTATTGCTTCTGGAACTCCATACCTAGCAATGATGTCCCGCCTAATGAATCTTGCAACATTCTTTGCAATAACATTCGTGTAGGAGTTTGCTTCAATCCATTTAGTAAAATAGTCAATAGCGACTAGAATAAATCGGTGTCCATTTGAGGCCTTGGAGTTGATTGGACCAATCATATCAATGCCCCATATTAAAAATGGTCATGGCTCAGACATTTGATGTAGCTCGTTTGGCGATGCATTGATTTTGTCTTCATAAACTTGACATTGATGACAACATCTCACGTGTTGGATGCAATCTGTTTCCATTGTCATCCAATAGTAACCCAACCTCATAATCTTTCGTGCTAGAAGATGTCCATTCATGTGCGGTCCACATTCACCCCCATGAATTTCTTTCATGATCTGTTCAGCTTCTGTAGCATCCACACATCTTAGTAGGGTTGAATCAAATGATTTCTTGTAGAGGATTTGACCACTGAGGAAGAATTTGTTGGCTATCTTCCTTATAAACTTCCTGTCACCTGGTCGGCTTTCTTCCGGTAATTCTCCCGATTGAAGATATCTTTTGATGCCATGATACCATGGTTCGTTGTCAAATTCTGCCTGAACCATCATGCAATGAGCTGGTTGTTCAAGAATATTGATTCTCAATGGTTTTATATCCATACCATCTTTAGCTTCTAGTAAGGATGATAAAGTTGCAAGAGCATCTGCAAAATGATTCTGAGTTCTTGGGAGATAATCGAATGTTACTTCTTCGAAACTTTCTATCATCTCTTCTAAGTATCTGTGATAAGGAATTAGCTTGGCATCTCGAGTTTGCCATTCACCAATTGTTTGTAATATGATGAGCATAGAATCTCCATATACTTGCAACCTTTTTACCTTCATTGAAAGGGCTAATTGTAAGCTAAGAATGCATGCTTCATATTCAGCGACGTTATTGGTGCATGGAAATATCAATTTTGCAGATACCGGATAGTGTTGGCCTTCTGGGGAGATCAGTACTGCCCCAGTTCCTGATCCAGATAAGTTGGCTGCACCATCAAAATACATGGTCCATTTATCGTCGGCCAGTGTTAATATACGATCATCAAGTTGTTCTTCAGAACTGGCAATATTTTGTGAATTTTCTGCTAACATATCTGCTATTGCTCGTCCTTTGACTGACTTTTGGGATGAACTTCTGATGTCGAATTCAGATAACAAGACTTGCCACTTTGCCAATTTCCCGACCAAGGAGGATTTCTCAAGAAGGTACTTGATCGGATCATTCTCAGTCACTAGCAAAATTTGGTGATGAAGGGTGTATTGTCTTAATCTGTGTAATGCCCAAATCAATGCAACGCATGTCTTCTCGACTGTTGGGTAATTCACTTCTGATATTGTGAACTTCTTGCTCAAGTAATAAATGGCTTGTTCTTTACCATTATTTGGTCTTCTTTGTACAAGCACCGCTCCTAACGACTCATAGTAAATCATCAAATATAAGATCAGCGGAACTCCAGGAATTGGTGGTACCAACACTGGTGGGCATACTAGATATTCTTTGATCTTGTCAAAGGCTTATTGACATTCCGCATCCCACTTTACTTTGGCATTTTTCTTCAACAGTTTGAAGAATGGTTTAGCAGTCTCAGAAAGCTGATAGATTAAATGGGCAATGTAATTTAATCGCCCCAACAGGCTTCTCACTTCTTTTACCGTAGAATGAGTCTTTAAGTCGTATATTACCTTGATCTTGGAGGGATCTATTTCAATGCCCCTGTTACTGACCACAAACCCTAGTAGTTTGCCGGATTTTGCCCCAAATACACACTTGTTGGGATTCAATTGCAATTTGTACTTTCTAAGTCTTTCGAACAATTTGCGAAGCACCTCAACATGATCTTCTCCTTGTTTGGATTTTGCAATCATGTCGTCCACATATACCTCGATTTATTTGTGCATCATGTCATGGAACAAAGTTACCATTGCCCTATGATATGTGGCACTAGCATTTTTCAAACCGAAAGGCATTACCTTATAACAAAATGTGCCCCATGGTGTTATGAAGGACGTTTTCACTTTATCCTCTTTCTTCATGAGGATTTGATTATATCCTGAGAAACCATCCATGAATAAAAATGTTTCGAACCCAGCAGTGCTATCCACTAATACATCAATATGTGAAAGCGGGAAATCATCCTTAGAGCTTGCTTTATTTAGGTCGCAATAATCAACGCACACTCGTACTCGACCATCTTTCTTCATTACGGATACTATGTTGGCAACCCATTTTGGATATGGTACTACCTTAATGAAACCGACTTTGAGCAATTTCATCACTTTTTCTTCTATTTTCTTTGCCAAGTCTAGCTTCGTCCGCCTCGGTTTTTGCTTCTTTGGTGGGACATTTAGATCGATTGGCAAAGCATATTCAACTATGCTTGGATCAAGGCCTGACATGTCAGCATAAGATCATGCGAATATATCTTGATATTCTCTGAGCAAATCTGTGATTCTTTCTGCTTCTGCTGAGGAAAGACTTTCTCCAATCTTAACTTCTTTGGGATTCTCTTTATCGCTCAGATTAATAGTGATCATTTTCTCTAATGTGAGTGATTTTGATTCTTTGTGACAAATCCATTCCTTTCTGATCCATTCCTCATCCTCATTATCCACTTCAATATCGCAAGTGATCTCCTTGGAAAGATTTGGGTCACATATGAACCTATTATGGATATGCGAATGCTCATGCCTAACATGTAACAAATATGATTAGTAATTGCATACGAATTAAGTAACGCACATGGTCCTATGAAAAATCTTTTGGAAATTGATTTTGAAATTCACTTTGAAAGAATATAAAGACAGAGCTAGTCCTCATATCATCAAACTTCCTTGCTCTTAAAATCATTTTCGCAGTGAGGAGCAATAATGAAACCCAAAGCCTCAAGCCTCACGAATGAGGATAATGTTCATCATAGGTTTGGTTTTGTTTCTACATGTCCTTAACAAAACATTTGATCAATTTATTGAATTGAAAAATGTGATTACATCTATATCAACATGAATATAAATTGCAACTGAACTGAAATTGCAAATGAAATCACAAGAAATTTGAAATGGCAACCAACAAAATGCAATGGAAAAAAAACTAGTAACAAAGGTTCAAGAGAATCTTCCTACTCCAGTGCGTAGGTATCTTCTGCCTCAGTTATGATAACGTTGATGGTATTCTCTTCGAATAAACTTGGCAGAACAAATTCTTCCTCTGCATGTAAGTCTTCTTCTTGAAGTAGCTTGGAAGGTCCAGGAAAAGTTTCCTTAATATGAATCTGATGATAAGGAAGCTCTTTAAATTTGCCCTTCCATATGGATGGATTAATGAGGCGATCACCTCGGCCTCTACAGCCTCCATGGTTCTTTCAACCTCGGCCTTGACCTCTATGGTGGTCCTTAGAGTTATCTGGAATATAACCTACTCCATGTTTCATTCTTGTAGCAAGCGGAGTGATAGGTTCTTTGATCCCTTGGGATTTCGATCCAAGACCATTACCGGGAGTAAATCCATACTGGCATAACACTCTTCCAGACATAATGGATGATGTTGAAAATTCTGGGGATTTTATGATGCAACCGGCAGGAATTTGCACCATTGAGATTATTTCGAAGGAATGATAACTTGGTTCTTCTTTCACTTCGGGTTCGACATACGGTATTGCACTTTCCTTATAAGTGGCGAAATCTATCTCCCCGTGTACGGTGATCATCTTGCTATTAATGACAAACCTGACCTTCTGATGGCGCCTTGAAGGAATGGCGCCAGCCATATGAATCCAAGGTCTTCCGAGTAACAAGTTGAAAGTCCTCAGAATATCCACTACTTGGAAATCATTCAGGAAAGGCACAGGGCCTATGTTCACCTCGAGCTCGATATCATCAATAACGTCCTTCTTCATTCCATCAAACGAACGCACAATTACCTTATAAGGTTTAATGAACTCTTTGCTAATCCCCAAGCGATGCAGTGTGCTTAGTGGACACAAATTAAGTGCGAAACTATTATCGATCAGCACCCGTGACACCTTCTTGCCCCGGCATTTGACAGCAATATACAGAGCCTTATTATGGGAACGCCCGTCAATTGGGAAATCTTCATCGGAGAAGGCAATTTGATCTTTCAGAAGAATAGTGCCAATAAAGTCTTCCAACTGTACTTCATTAATTGTTTCTGGGACGTGCACTTCATTGAGAAGCTTCATAAGCACCATTTTGTGGCTTTCTGAAGTCTTGAAGAGATCCAACAGAGAAATCTGTGCCGGCATCTTTCTTAGCTATTCAATTACCTCAAATTCGCTCGTCTTTATGATTGAAAGCAACTGTTTGACATCTTCTTCGGTTATTCCTTTCTTTTCGTGCTCACCTTCTTTCGGGACATTGCATCTCCCTGATCGGGTTATGGCATCGACTTCTTTGGGGGAATAATCCCAAGGTACACACTTAGTGTCAAACTTTTCTTTTGGAGGGAGAGTGATAATCACAGGCTGTGTTTCTTCTTCTTTGATCCTTAGCTGATCAATGGGAAGTTAGATAGTGACAGGGCCTTCCTCCTCCTTATATTTATCTACCTCATCAAGCTTGATTAGAAATGGTGTAATCATGGATATTATGCTTCTATTGGCTTCGTCAGTATCCATTCCACCCCAGCCATCAGGTAAGATTATTTCATTCTTGAATGCCCATGAAGGAGGTGTATATTTGACACGGTAATTATACCGGCCACTATCTTGACCCAGAAAATCAACAACTTCACCTTGTCTTCGTGCTTTTCGAACAAATCGCCTATCACCTCAGCGAGTCTTTTTCTTCTTTTTCTCTTCCCGATCTTCATTCTCCTCGAGATTTAGTTGGCTGATCGGGACCTCATCCATGCCACCCCATTCGTCTGGTACAATGTCTTCATTTTTGAATGCCCATGGTGGTAGTATATATTTGACACGGTAATTGTATTTACCGCTGTCTTGACCGAGTAAGTCTACGGTTTCGCCTTCAATAGATGACTTCTGGGTGAAACGCCATTTGCCCTGATGGACTTTTTCTTTCTTCTTTTCATCATTATCTATTTTATCTTGGAGCATTTCTTTCTTAGGTAGGGCTTTCTTCTCAGGGCTAGTTTCATCGTCCATACCACCCCAACCATCAGGCACAATTACTTCATCTTTAAATGCCCATGGCGGTGGGGTATATTTCACTTGGAAGTTATATTTTCTGGAGTCTTCTCTCAAGTTGTCTACAATCTCTCCTTTTAGGAGTGCTTCTTGACGAAAGCGGGCATCTCCTAAACGATAAGCTTTAATCTTGACCTCATATTCATCTTCATTGTCAGACTCGATCACTGTTTCTTCATCCTTGATCATGTTTACTGTATTGTGCTCAGGAAGAGGATTCTGATGTACATTTGGCTCGGGCTCTTGGAAGTTCAATATCTTCTTGTCAATGAGCTGTTGAACCTTGTACTTTAAAGTGGGACAATTATCTACATCATGTCCCTTTTTCTCCCATATGATAGGTGCATGTTTTTGATTTATCGTACCAAGAAAATCTCGCAGGATTGTCTCTCGGTACTTCCTTGGCCACCAAATGCCTTTCTAGAAGCATTGGTAATAACTTTGACAAAGGTCGGGGCAACGGTGTGTATTACCTCACGGGCCTTTTATTTGGCTCGAATTGCCTTGGGTTTTTCCAAGTGACATTTGGTTGCTTCGGAAATGTTGCTTTATGAGTACTTGGGCTTGACACCATAGCCACTTCTCGGATGGGTTCTTTGTCTTTTTTCCCGGGGTAAGGCCTTCGTGTCGCTATTTCTTGAGCTTTCTTCTCTTTCAACCCCCATTCAATTCTCTCGCCCACTTTTACCAACATGGTAAGTATTTGACAGCCTGATACATGAAGCTTGTGATAATACTCAGTTGGCAATGATTTTAGAAAGAGCTCAATGAGCTCGTCTTTATTTATGGCGGGCTTTACTTGTGAGGCAACAGCTTGTCATCTCTGAGCATAGGCTATGAACCCTTCATTCTTCCGTTTCTCGATTCTGACGAGATCCTCTCTAGTTAGGAGTGCTTCAACATTAAACTTGTACTGGCGAAGAAATTCTCCCGCCAAATGATCCCATTCAGTGAAGTTTTCTATGTCAAGGGTTGTGTACCATGCAAGGGCCGCTCCTCTTAAGCTATCTTGAAATATACTAATAAGAAGTGGCGTGTTATCCGAATATCTTGCCATCTTACGGAGATAATACTTCAAATGACTTTTGGGACAACCAGTGCCATCATACTTGCTCACAAACTCTGGTTCCTTATAATTTTCTGGAACAACCACCTTTGTATACGGCGAGAACTTGTCGAACCTTTGAAGCTCATAACCTTGACTTGCTAAGCATTCTTCAATTTTGGCCAATCTCTTGGCCTCTTCTTCATCCTTTGTTTTGTATGTCTTCTTGATTTGATCATCCTCTTCCAAATTTACCACTTCAGGCGTAGTCTTTGGAGGATTTTCTTGAACCAGTTCTTTGTTTCTGACTAGGTCTTCAATCGGTATTTCGGTAGCGTTTGAAGTTCCCACATTTGGAGTAGTAGAATAAGATCCTCGAGATGTGAAAATAAAAGCCTTCATTTTTTCCATCATTGCAACCATTTGGGTCATTTGATTCTCGACTTCAGCTAGTCGAGCATGGGTTTCTTCTTCCGCCATTCTAACTTGTAAGTGAGTTCAAGGTCTTTTACCTTCTGTTGCTAAACAACCTGCTTTATCAAAAAGACCCGATATCAGCATAGTAAAATGATCATGAAACCCTATATTCTTTTAATTGTATGGTTTCATGAGATTGTCAAGGGTAAGAAATTTTATACAAGCCTTAGCTTTGTATAAAATTCTTCATCAATGTCTTTCTCAAGGATTCATACAATTCAAAGAATTGTAATCCATGGTGATTCTTTACAAAAAAAATATTTTGAAACTTCGTTAAACAATTGTTCATTAAGCAATTGTTTCAATTTTGAAAATTTTTATTACAATGCTATTCATCAAAATAGGGGAACACTAGCTTAAATAAGTCTAGGCTTCTTGCTAGCTAAGTTAGCTTCAGCTTCTTCATACTCCTTGGCTCGTGTCTCCCATTCTTCCACATCGACTACAACCTCCTCAGGAACATACGGCTCTACACCTGGCGTGCTTGGCACAATGTACTCTGGGATGTACGGCTCATCAGAATGAGTAGTAACACTCAAAGGTACATAGGGTTCGACGTCAATTGGTCGCTTAGCCTTCAACCATCTTATATACTCGTTGGACGCCAAAAAGAGCTTCATTTCTCCTTCCAAATCTTCAGGCCATTGTACTATTTGCTTGGTTGATCTCTTCAAGGAATTCACGATCCCATCGACCCTTGTTCGCAGCTCTTTACTTTTCTTTTCCGGTATAGGTTCTTGCGGTATCTCAAATGTGAACTCCTCAGGATGCCAAATAGGTGGAATTTGTTGAACCATTCCGAATTGTCGTATGACTCTTAGTGGGCAATAAGCAGTTCCGCCGCTCAATTCAAGCAAAGGCACAAAATTACCGTCTTGGGTAGTAATTTGAGCTTTCGTTATCTTCGGCCATTGAATCCTCCATTGAAACTGGTCGGGAGTTAATGCTCTAATGAAGTTTGCCCACTCATGAAAAGAGTACTTTGGTATTTTGTCTTGGAGTTTCAAATACTTCTCAATAGGGTTGGTAGATGAGTCGATCTCTCGAATGCACATATAACGTTCCCAAGGTCGAATATAGGAAATAAACCACACAGAAAGTAACCCAGCTGAAGCTTGCAATACACCCTTTTGTTGAGTTTGGTATTTGTTCAATGAAATGATGGTCTCCGCCAAGGGCATATTGGAGAAGTCCCATTTTAGGCAAGCTGGCCTAGCAATTACCGCAACGAGAGGATTTAATCCCGTCCTTGATGCGGGGAATAAAACGAATAAGAAGAAGGCCAGAATAAAAACCCTCGCGGAAGTGTTTCCCGTTTCTTTCGGCAATTTGGAGTAATTGTCCACCAAGTAAGATAGAAGAAATCTCCCGGTATTCGATTTGATCAACTTTTCCACTTGAGGGGTCTTCAAGTTTAAAAATTCAGCTATAACACTTGTGGGTTTCAATCCAACCGGGGGCTCAACGGTTCTTGACTCAAAATCAATCCCAATGGTTGCCTTATATTCTTCTAGTGTAGGTACCATCTCGTGCTCGTCCAATTGAAATGTGGCAGTGGTAACTTCCCAGAAATGGGATAATGCTTGGATTAGACTCACTTGGTACTCCAGGTTGATGAGATTGAACAAATACCCGAGCCTTTCCCTTACATATGCTTTGTTGTCTTTTGTCATGCTTACCCACCATGCCAAAAGCTCATTCCTTGGAATAGGAATGACTTGTATGTCTAGTTTCCCCATTTAGATCTAAAGCATGTAAACGAAAGTGATTATTATTCACCATGGATTACCAATTGATTTTAATACCTCCATTTCAACTATATGTCCTTTTAAGGTAAGACGGAGGTAAAGTATACTTGCATGCCTCAAAAGTAATGCAAATGTGATTTTGAGTTCGTTTAAACCTTAAAAGAGCACATAGTTGAGATTATGGACAAATTCAATATGTGATGTAAATGCCCATTCTGTCATACTCCATTTAGACCATAAAGTCCTAAATTATGGTTTACAACTTCGAATACATTGAAATGAACAAATAAGCACTTGAATTACATGGAACAACCGCCATGGACCTATACATTTCATCTAATGATGAAAGAATGGTCAAATGGAGTATGGCATCCTAATCATACATTCTAAAATGAAAGGGCATTTAGACCAAGCATTGAATGTCATTTAGGCATTTTTTAAGAATGTGCCAACTAACATGCATAATTGTAAAAGAATGGAATGGAACGATACTTGCTTACCATGATATTTTTATTTGGTTTTAGGTATACCAACCACAAAGACAAGCGAATGCAACCAGTGAAGTTTTGACGCCTAAAAGGGTAGGATATGCTAAAGGCTCAAGGTCATCACCTTAATGGACAAGGGAATCTATTCCAATAGGCAATCGGCCTAAAGTAATGGAATATTATTCCACCTTGGTGATTGATATTGTATTTAAACGATCCCATGAGCAATCGGCCCATAGTTCCGCCTAAACACATACCTCCTAAGGGTAATCCTAAATGTAGCCGGGGTTGGGCCACGGGTGGTGTATGCTAATGGTGTAGTACTAAAGCAATTTAAAGATATGCATAGCAATTAATGACCAAACAGCACTTCTAAAATTCATTCAAACCACATTCAATCTCAACACAATCCTGCAAAACAAAGGTTAGCAAAGACAACACCCCTTATACCACCCGCCTGCAAAACCATTTAACACTATCGTTAGCGGGACGTACCTAGGATCCTTGCAAGCACAAAACACAAGCATATCATTCTATCTAGGCCTAAGTCCACTTAGAAAAGGCTTTCCCCAGTGTAGTCGCCAAGCCTGTCGCGTCGCGCTTTTTCGGGGCTTTCGAGATTTGCACGCTAAGAAGGTATTTCCGTGTAAGGGTCTCTCCTAGACCATACCTCATGTGATAGCGGATGGTAATTTCCTATTTAGTCTAAGTTTGTAATTTTGGAGTCGCCACTAGTCATTATTGGTAGGTAGACTAGAAACCTAATCGAGGTATGGGAGAAATACCACGATTCTACGAACCAGAGATTTTGAGTACGGGGACTTGGTTACGCTAACGATCCCAAATTGAGATCCCTAACGCCCTTTCGATACCTAAGAACGATACGATTTCTAACGTGTCACGTAAATTTCCGAGGCTTACTCACTACTTCTAATCATTCTAATCGCAAGAAGAACCAATCAAGTATTAAATGTACAATCAATGTCAATCAGATCAATCAATCCTAAATGGTCTCTAAAAATGAAAATCAATCAAAACATCCAAACCCTAATGAAGCTCTAGAAACTTATTCATTTCATGATTCACATTTTTTAAGGTTTTAGGGTTTTTTAGGTGTTATAACCCCTGAATTTGGGATTTTCTAAAAATGCCACTTGGACACTTCCAAAAATTCAAATCTCACTTTTTATGGTTGGCCACGGTATTTTTGGACCATTTCGTGAATTTTTAAAATTTTTGAAATTTTTTTTTGATTTTTTGATTTTTTGACTTTTTGATTTTTTTTTCGGAAATTTCATTAACCGAGAATTGATTTTTATGATTTTCTGAAAATTTTTATGAATTTTTCAATTTTTTATTGATTTTCTAAATTTTTGACATTTTTTATTTGTACTTTCTAAATTTTCTGAATTTTTATGAATTTTCTGAAATTTTTTGAATTTTTATGAATTTTCTAATTTTTTATATTTTTTTGTGAATTTTTTATTTTATTTTTGAAATTTTTCGAATTTCTAAAATTTTTATATTTTTAAGTTTTTTATATTTTTTCGAATTTTTTTTTTATGTTTTTTAGGATTTTTTTAGATTTTTATTTATTTATTTAAAAAAATTCCCGCTCGGAAAATGAACTGGACTGGCCCGGTTCAACCTAGTTCGGCATTGACCGAACCGGGCGTAGCTGGCGCCGGTCGCTGGTCACCTTCTCCGGCGAGTCCAGCACCAAAACGGCATCGTTTTGAGCATTTTTCATTGGGGCATTTCCCTGAACAGATAGTGTGCACAATTTTGTATTCGACGTTTTCAAGGCCGTGACTTTGAGCCCACCACCGGCGACCTTCCGGCGCCCTTTTCGATCGATTTTTTGTTTCTGGATCAGGTTCATATCACACTCTATCAAACTAAACCAACTGATTGGCCGTTGGACGATCACTGACCGGCGAAAATCTCGTCGGAAAATGCCAATTTGCTACAAACCTAAACCAACTAACCGAACCTTAGAATCACAACATATAACGCCCTAGCCATCTAATTCGATCCTAATCACTAACAAAACACCAACCAAGGATCAAGAAAAACTAACTTGAATGGCCTAAGGGCACAGGATATGCTCCGGCGAGGTCGTGGCTGCTCCGGCGAGATTTTCCAGAAATGGCCGACTCGGTTTATGCATTTTTTTAATGCCCAAAATGCAATCAAACAACACAAAAAATGATTAGAAACTAGTTCTAAACATCAAAATGCCAAGATTCCTCGACGAAATCACACAAACATTCATATTGGGATTGAAACTGAATTCTGGAAAATTTTGAAAAAAATGACTATGAGCCAACTTTACCTTCTTCGTTCGATGATCAAGAGGAATTTCCGAACTGAACCGCGCCTCTAGAGTTGTTCCTTGACACTTGAACTTCACCCTAGTAGCTTCTGATTCGCCGGAGTAGCTCTCGGCACGTCGGACGGAGCTCGTTTTCAGGGCTTCGCGATCAGTTTGTCTGACTGAAACAACTAGGGGAGAGTCACGGCCAATCCATGATTCGCCGGTGCTCCGTCGTCCACGGCGGCACCGAACACTCGCGAAGGGACTCTCGACCGTCTCTCTCTAAATCCTTCTCTTTGATTTCGCCTGTTTCTCTCTCTTCTCTCTCTCAGTAATTTTGTCGAACACTTCTCCTTCGCCATGTTCAGTTTTTTCCCTTTTTGTTCATTGATTTTTCCCGCCCAAAGTTTGTTGGAACCGATTTCCATTCGGTTAGATCGGTTACCTGGTGCCAGCTGCAGATTCTCCGGCTGGCCCAGTCGATTAAAACGTGCTAATTTGATCGGGGGAGGTTGGTAAAGTCTCGAGCGCGAGAGATATTTTCTGGGTTTATTGCGCCTTGGGTGAGTCGGGTAAGGAAGATAAACAACCCGGGTCGTGTCGGGTTGACCTGTTCGACCTGACAGACCCGGGTTGGTCTAAATTCTCAAATTAAGCTCAATTTTGACTCAATTTTCAAAATTAAACCCCAAAATTGAATTCCTCATCACATTCTAAACCCAAATATGTGATTTTCCCCAATTTTTGTTATAATTGTGTCTAAGATTTTCACCTTTTTGTATTCGGGTTAATAGTGTTTTGTTCAATTTGATGTCCTGATGACCTGATTAGGCAAAATTGATGCCAAAATTGAATTACCCACATCTAATTAACCTTAGAAATGATGGTCTCATGGTTCGACAATTTCATATTGGGCACGATTCTCAATTTGGGCTCAAAATTCTTAATTTTCAATTAAATTTTTGGGTTTTCTAATTTCTTTGACAAATTGTGCAATTGGACCGACCATTATGTAATTCAAGGTCCCAGAATCATTTGTTGTGAAGATACTATGACTTAAAAAAGACTAGAAAAAATTTAATTGCATTTTTGGTTCAATTCGGGTTTAATTTTGCCCAATTTTGGCAAAAACTTATACCCGATTGAGATTTTTCAAAATTGATGATGTATTCATGAAATTGGATTTGAAATAAGACTAAAGACTATTTTTATGGAATTTTCTGATTCTATTTGCTATTTTTCTTGATTTTCTTACTTATTTTGACTAAAAGAAATTAAGGAAAAATGCAGAAAAATGATAAAAAATTATTTTTTGGTTTGGAAATAGGTTTCTAGGCTTGGCCAAGATTCCTAGCCCTAATTTTGAGATTTTTGAAAATATATAAAAAAATGAGTTAAAAATCAGGTGTCAACAAGGTGGCCTTTTTGGTCAACTTTGGCTCACCGTGTGAATCAATTTTTCTTCTTTTTTTTGCCTTTCCATACTCTGATAGTCATTCTCAATCTATCCTCGCACATTCCATCGGATGATGCGTTGCACAAATTAGATATCGCAGCTTAAAACTCAACCTTTGAGCTAATGCTTTCCCGGTCCATTCCTCGTGACTAGAGGTGTCAAAATGGGTCTTAAACCCATATATGACCCATTTAAAAATAAATTGGTCATATATGGGTCGCTTTAATTTTAAAGAGTCAACCTTAAATGGGTTTTAAATTTTAAAGCTTAAAGATAAATAGATCTAAATGGGTTGAGTTTGGAACCCATGTCCAACCCACCTACTAGACCCATCCACACACTTTCTCCCTCTTTACAAAAATGTTTAAAAAAAATCGAAATTTAATTTTTTTTTCTCTTTTTCTTTTGTTTTTTCTTTTTTCTTTTCTCTTCTTTCTTTTTCTTTTTTTTTTATTTCGGCTGGTGGTCGGCCACGGCGACCGGCCACCGGGGCGGGACGACCTCGCCGGAGGCCGGGGAAGCTCGAGCTCGCCGACCTCGGGCGAGGCTCGAGCCTCGCCGATCTGGCGAGCCTCGAGCTCGTCCTTGCCTGTGGTCCGTCGCCGGCCACGGCGGCCGGCGATCAGCCAAAAATAAAGGAAAAAAATAAAATTAAAAATTAGATATTTTTTTTTATTTTCTTGGATAATGACTTTATGGAAAATATTTTCTAGAAATGTCGCATTTTTCGTAAAACAAACAGAACCTCAATTTTAAAAAAAATTTTAAAATTTTTTCACTAGCTTTGTATTGCATAAAATGTTTTAGCAGTATAATTTAAAAAAAAAATCATAAGAAACAAGTATTCCTAGATTAGGTAAAATATAAAAGTGTTTTAGCAATATGGGTCGGATCGGGTATGGGTTAGGTATGGGTCGGGTCGGGTATGGGTCGGGATATTTACACTATGAATAAATGGGTCATAAACGGGTTAATGGGTCAATTTGGATCGGACCATTTATGACCCTACCCAAACCCGACCCGACCCACCCGTTTAACAGGTCTACTCGTGACTCACCAAACATATTCGCCCTACGCCAATTGTCGTTATTGGCTTCATCATACGTCTAAATTGGATAATCCTATAGCGAGTTAGCTTTTGGGCTTCGCCAAATGACTCTCCAATTCAATAAAGATTAGTAAGTCTTAAGAGTAACTGATAAGATGTTGCCACTACATTCCCAAGAAAAGGCCATCAATCGATGGATGCGTCAACTTAATAATTTTATGCTATGACGATGGTTCGAGCAAATAAACGTGCCACCCCGTTTTGACCCTTTCTATTCTCTTTTTTAGTGGATATCGATCATGTATTAAGAATGACTTTTCGCTTCTGATTATAATTTTCCTTGCGGTAATGATTAAAGTTACTTTGTAATAGTGATTAGAACTATAATGGAATAGGCCTGTAATCAATGGTGGACCCCTAGAGTCGTAGGCTGGAGGGAGAGATTGAAATCTTTTCTGTTTTGTCAAATTTTTTAAGACAATTTTTACAAATTTTTTTAGTTAATTCTTTTGGACCTAGGGGGTGAGAGCCGCCATTTGCGCTCCTAGGACGTCCCTTATTTGTTGTAATAGCTCCTATGTTGTTTGATTTAGATAATCATTGGCTTGGCGCTGTAATGGCAAAGGAATAAGGATAAAATATTCAAAATGCCCTCACTTTTAAAAAAAATGCTAATACTTTTAATTGATCCTACTCGTTCTACTATGAACAATACGAAAGTAATTACATCATTATATCGTTCATCATGTATTACTAATACATAAACAAATAATAGAATAATAGTGTAGGTAGTATCATTATTAGATATAAATAATCAAAATTTTCTGAAACTATGTGTAATATATATATATATATATATATATATATATATATATAGACACACACACTTAAGAGTAATCTTAACTATTATAGTATTCACAATTTCGTGCGAAATGACGATGCTTTACTAAATATTGAGTGCTTCCAATATTTGATATTTGAATTATCGGACATCTTGTGGAATTATTCTCATCACTATTTTAAGAATTGAAATTATTTCTTCAGAAAACCCAAAAATCACTTTTTTTTTAACTTTTGTTAGAAGTTGAACCAGACAATGTGTTAGGATCGACATGGTTTTTGGTATTATATTTTAAATTTAGCGTTAGCTTCGGCATTAATTGGCACGCGACTTTCGCATAAAGTATAATTATCGTGAATGAGTTTCCATATTGAATACTTAGAAAATCTAGTTGCATCACAAGTCATTTGATGTTTCTGTAACTTTTTTAAGGTTAGTCATTTGACTAAATGCCCTATATAAGTCACGAGTTAGGATTTGCGTTAAGCAACTTCTGACTTTAGACAAAATCATAGGAACTAAACAAGAACATGGGGATACTTAAAATGGTAAAGAAAAGTATTACTTTCACGTAATGCCTTTTGAACTTGTAGTTGTGCTTGAGTTTGGCCAAAAGGGCACTACAAGTGCCATAAGTTGTGTACAGAGGTCACTTTGGTGCCATAACTTTTTTTCGGATCACTTTGGTGCCAAGTCGGAGGAAAAGAGATCACTTAAGTACCAACTCCGGTAAGTTTGGTCGGAAATCCGACGTGGCATTTTTTTTATTAATTTCTGACGCCGATGTGGCTCGCTAGAGGATGAGTTAGCGTGTATAGTCAGCATTTTTTATTTTAAATAATTTTTTCCTTTTTTTCTTTTTTTTTTCCTCTTCTTTCCTTTTTCCTTTCTTTTCTTTTTTTTCTTTTCTCCCTTCGCCGGCCGGTTGCCGGTGGCCGGCCCGGCCACTGGTGAAGCCCGGGAAGGGCTGGGCGAGGGCGGCCTTGCCCATGGCCGGCGAGGGGCGGCCTCGCCAGATCTGGGCGAGGCGACCCTCGCCGGCGACTGGCGAGGGGCGAGGAGACCCTCGCCGGTGACTGGCGCGGGGCGGCCTCGCGTCGCCGGCGAGGGTCGCCTCGCCCAGATCTGGCAAGGCCGCCCCTCGCCCATGGCCGGCGAAGGGCGGCCTCGCCTGTCGCCGGCGAGGGTCACCTCGCCCAGATCTGGCGAGGCCGCCCCTCGCCGGCCATGGGCAAGGCTGCCCTCGCCAAGCCCTTCCCGGGCTTCGCCGGTGGTCGGGCCGGCGAGGGGAGAAAAGAAAAAAAAGAAAAAAAAGGAAAAAGGAAAGAAGAGGAAAAAAAAAAGATAAAAAGGAAAAAAATTATTTAAAATAAAAAATGCTGACTGTACACGCTGACTCATCCTCCGATGAGCCACGTCGGTGTCAGAAATTTAATAAAAAATGCCACGTCGGATTTCCGGCTAAACTTACCGGAGTTGGCACTTAAGTGATCTCTTTTCCTCCGACTTAGCACCAAAGTGATCCAAAAAAAAAAGTTATGACACCAAAATGACCTCCGTACACAACTTATGGCACTTGTAGTGTCCTTTTGCCCTTGAATTTGTCATGTAAGCTGCGAGAGGGTTATTGTCCTTTATAATAATCACTTCTATAAAAAAAGAGACTGATGATCACTCAAAAAAAATTTTGTAGTCAAAGTAACATTTCATTCATTTCTACGAAAATATAAGAGTAAAACAACACAATCCAATTACAAACCAAGACAAATTCCAGACAACTTCAAAACAAAACAAGCTCTAGATAACAACATGAATCTTAGAACAAGCGAACAGTTTAGTTCACCCTTATTAGGCACATCATTAGGAGTTTGAACCCTAGCTATCCACACAAAGACAATGTAGATTGTAGCCCTTTTATTTGCAAACACACAGGGCTATTCTTGTTCCATTTCAACAACACATGATTTTTATCATCAATTCACATGTTGATATTGCGAGGGTATGATTGAGCGAACTATGCCCCATTCAGGTTATGCAGGCAACTCGACTTGCGGAGTTTCTTCTCGTCGGAGAGTCTCTTCGCGAACCTGGAAGAATGCAGACCAAAATTAATCAGCCTTTCCAATACTAATCAGAAAAATAAACCTCCAATGGCTATAACTTTCCAAAGGATGTTATCGTTCCACTCGCGTTCAATACCGACGCACAAAATGTTTACCTCTTGAGGGCATCCTTGTTGGTGCCGGCATTTTCGATGGGTTCCAAGAGGCCGGTCCCGACATTAACTCGCGAGACTGGCTTCTTCAACAAGTGCTCACCAACTTTCACCAGGCCTTTCAAGTTCTTCTTCGTGGATGTGTCCACCGAAGATAAAGTCCCGCTCAGGGTGTCATCCTATAGCAATCCATTCAATTCTAGTTGCATTAGTTGGTACCAAGTGTAGATCAATATAAATCACAGCAGCAAGAATTCACAAAGACGGCCAAGTTAGCGAAGATCTTACGTTGATGCGGAGGTAATTTTCCTTGGACTCCCAGGCCCTGAAGACCACGCAGTTGTGGTAATCGACAATGTCGGCACTCCCTTGAGAGTAGACGTCGATCAAAGGGCTCGAGCCATCCTTAACCAGCCAGGAGAGCAACCCCCACTTTGCAGCCTTCTTGGCATCGAACTTGAGCCCCGATATGTGCGAGCCTGTCCCCAGTGAAATCACCAGCAGTCGAGTGTAGTTCATGGGCAGTTTGATGTCGATGAAATCTGGGTCTTCGTTCAAGATCTGCTTGCTCACTTCGCTGATGGCGATCAATGTCTGAAAAGAGGGAAAATAACGTTTGCGATATTCCAACATCTTGAAATAGAATGAAGTACTAGGTTTGACACTCATATCACGTGTCGTTAACTAGATGTCATGAGATTTTTCAAGTAAAAGCAAAAACCAGATGTTTATAGCCGCGTCATGTGTCGTCAACTTAAATCGACATGAAGTAATTTTCCAGTCAATTTCACTGGTGCTTAATATGAGCATTTTTTAATTTGGTCCTCTAAAGATTGAGGGTCTGTACTCTTAATTGATCCAATTTGTCGTCCCAACGCTTTTAATTTTTCTATAAAGGGTTGATCTCAGCTAATATCTGTAACACATAATAATTTTTATATGCCAAAAGCGGTTCTTTGTAGGACGTTCTTGAAATACAGTCCTCGTGTGTCAAACCTTAATAATACGAAAAAAGAACCTTTTTATTGTGTTACTTTGCGGTATCCAAAACTTCCATTCAGTTAATCCCGTTGAATGTATGCAAATTCCCCCCTTTCAACATGCATCGTGTAAGGCTTCATTCACGCAAATTATGGCAATGACTCCGTAACGTTACCTGGGGAAAGAGACAGACTTGATTCGAATACAAAGTACAAGGTTCTCAAATCAAGTGCGCAGTTGACCAGAACTTATATGAGACTTCTTTTGCAACAACGAAAAAAAAAAAAAAACAACAGAGAATATAACAAATCACCAAGTTGGACGTGGCTTGCCGTCAGGTAGCCTGTCATCAACTTTTCGTAGGTCTCACACCTTAACAAAACATCCCATTGTTGGGACCACAGATGAACATAGGATTGTGATTCGACGCAGAATTGTCGCAGCCGAATAATCTAGATCGCATTCAATTATTTATTCATTTAAAAAATCATATGTGGTTGCTTATACCACGTCGACTCCATATTTCCAATCTATGAAGGCCTCGGATATTGTGACGTGAGGTTGATTTAATAACTAAGGATTGAACTTACTTGTCTAGATTAGGTACATGTTTAACTCTTCATCCTATTAAGTATAATTCATGTTTCGGCCATTTATCTTGTGCCTTGGTTCATATTTCACGAACCAGACGAATTGACGGGTATTTCTCGGGTCAAGGTTGCCTTACTTAAAGTGAAATTCCTCGTTGCAAAAGAAGAAGATATAGTAAAGGAGCTCCGTATTAGAACCCGGTGATCCTATTTTAGCCGTATTATTTTGTCTTGACGGTCTTTGATATCAAATAGGCTCTATTAATTTATGATCGTATATATATACCTTTTATTATGTGTACATGTATGTATGTAAGTTATGATCATGTGTGTTCATTAGACATACGTACCGGATTGTTGGCAACCATACCACCATCAATCAGATTAAACTCATGGGCTCGTCCATCTTCACCTTCCGTCTTGAAGTAATGGGCGGGGAAGTACGTCGGAGCAGCGGATGTGCCGATGCATATGTCAGCTACTTGAGCGTCCAAGCATGAGTTTTTCGACACCTACATGAGATACAAATCAATTAAAGAAAACACCTTCTGTGATTAGCGTATATGCGTATAGTTTTCCTCTATTAGGACTAGGTAATTGATCATAATTGTCTTTGTCAATTTTGCATTATCAATAATCCATTTTTCAATTGGAAATCAGTAGTTGCAAGAAAAGTCTGATTCCATCACATCCTTTTGCACTCCAAAACTTCTACGCGAGGCTATAATAAATTGAAAATTTCATAACATGTGTGCGCTCACACGGGGTAGTTTCAAAATGAATAAGGGATTGATATAGATCGAATTCAACAATTGGCATTAATTCAAGTAATGTGCGATCAGATCATGTCTCACTCAATTGGTCATATACACAATAAAGCTAATGCGTCATCCCAATAAATAAAAAAGGGTTTTGTTAGCATAATAGTCTTTGGGCCACTGTGAGAGTAACAGCACGTTATGAGTCACAAATTCTTAAAAGAGTGGACTCTCACAATAATTTATAATTATTTGTTATTTATTTGTTTGTGGTCCAAACATGTTGTTAATCTCACAATAAATTAAGGATTGTCACTTAATAATTCTTTAAAAGGGCTTTGCTAACATTTTCGGCCACTATGAGAATAACAGCATGTTGTGAGCCACAAATTTTTGAAAAAGTGGACCCTACAATAAATTAAAGACTGTCGCTTAATCATTTCTTAAAAACAATCGTGAAGTTACATAGAGGATGTTATTAGATAAACAGTAATTGGGTTATATATTTTCATCGATCTCTAATTGGAGGAAGTTATCTCTGAATTGTCCATCTACACGTAAATCTAACTAAAATATGGATACGGTCGATGTCTATGTTTGCAACTCTCGTCGGTCAAAAGCCCCGTAACATTCTCCAAACTTAAATGGAGGAAAACATGACCCGTACGACTTATACCAATCTACAACTGCACTAGCTTCAAGAAAAGAAAGAAAAACACACAGGAACTCACCTCATATGAAGAAAATAAAACTGGTTGAAGCTGTTTGATATCGAAAGTCGGGATAACCAAGCTGGTAAGGGTCTCGTGCAATCTCTTGCTTCCAAGAAACCTCCTTATTAATTTGTGAAGATAAACTCCATCGTACTTGGGCCCCCACAGAGATTTCATCGTGTTCAAGACCGAACCCAGACTCCCGCTTTTTTTTTTTTTTATGGAAGAAGTAGCGGGAGCAAGCAGAAAAGAAATGGAATGAAGACTCAAATCAAATATATTATAAATGACGAGAGAAAAAGCAAAAGAAAATCATCAGTGAGCTTAAACATCAATAAAACGAAGTTCAATAACTCAAATTTAGCGACATGAGAGGTATGTCGATGATCGATTACCATCCTTGAGGGAATATTTTAGGACAATGCTTCAAGTAAAATGGGACTATCTCTTTCGCAGCGAAGAGAGGACGTTTGTCAGCATTGGGTGCAGCCAACATGGCAGCGATGAGAGCTCCTGTGCTTGTTCCTGCTATCACATCGAAATAATCTGCAAGCCTCGCACCTTCACCATCGAGCTCCTGCACCCAAAAAACTCAATAACTTCTGGATTGATGTCCCCTCAAGGGATGGTGTGGACACCGGCAATGCCCCGTGTTTAGAATAAAAAAAAAAGGCTTCTCAAAAGCTGCTTCGACTCAAACCCTAAGCAGGGGGTATGTTTTCTTGATCATCGTAGCACACAAATGTAACTCTTGCGTCCACTTTGTTCGTGTGGTTTGTTCATGTTAATACCTGAAGTTGGGCTTCGAGGTAATCGAGAATGACCCCTGGAATGATTCCTCGGACTCCTCCACCGTCAATGCTAAGGATTGTGATGAGTTCTCCATACCTCGGAGGCTGAATCTTCAACGACGAAGCTTGTCTCTCCATTTCTTTTACTGTGAATGCAAGAATTGAGAGAGAGAGAGAGAGAGATATGAATGAAAGTATGATATCTCCATCGTTGTGAAGCTCATAAATACAAATAGAGGGATGCTACTAATTACTTGCTAGACTAAACATGTGTACGTAGTGGTTCAATCTGGGCAATCATCAAAATCAAATATAAAAATGCTGAATATAAACATAGATACATCTGGCCGCGTGGTTTTTGTTCAGCTCTTGCTTAGTCAATTTGAGCGTTCCTCTTAAGTGAGCACGAAAGAGGGATTACGACTGAGTCGCTTGTCTAAACTGACAGGGTCTTTTCATAGGCAAAAAGGGGTTGGTCCATGAAGGCAAAGTTCATTACTTGTTACATATTTTGGAGTGTTCGTGAGGCAAAGAGAGATAATGGGAAGGTGGAAGGAACACTACAAAAAAACATGTTTTTTCCGACGAAATTTCCAACGAAATATTTGGAAAAATTCGTTGGAAAACAAATTTCCAACGAATTTTCCAACGAAAAAAAATTCGTTGGTAATAAGTCGTCGGAAATTTTTCCAACGAAAAATTTCAATTTTCGTTGGAAATTTGCGATAAATTTTTTTTCGTTGGAAAATTCGTTGGAAAACTCGTGGCTAAATTCGTTGAAAACGAATTTTTTTTTCCGACGAATTTTTTTCGTTGGAAATTACAAATTTTTTTTTGGTCGAGTTAAAAATCGTGGAAATTTTTTTTCCATCGAAAAAGAATTTTTTTTTGGTCAAAATTTTTTTTTTGATCGAAAAATAGCCCTCGCCGCCGGCGAGGGCTAGCCTCGTCGCCGGCGAGGGCCCGCCTCGTCGCCGGCGAGGGCCCACCTCATCGCCGGCGAGGGCAAGCCTCGTCGTCGGCGAGGGCCGAGCTCGCCCAGATCTGGGCGAGCTCGAGCTCGGTGGCCATGGCGAGCTCGGCCCTCGCCATGGCCGAAGATGAAGAAGAAGAAGCAGCAGCAGCAGCAGGGGCGGGAGCAAGCTTCGGGGCCGCCGCCCGTCAAGTCCGTCGTCGTCTCCTAGCCTCACCAGCCATGGCGAGGGCCGAGCTCGCCATGGCCGGCGAGCTCGAGCTCGCCCAAATCCGGGCGAGCTCGGCCCTCGCCGGCGACGAGGCTTGGTGGCGTCAGGGGCGTCGGGGCCGTCGGGGGCGTCGGAGGCTTGGTGTCCATGGCGCCGGAGCCGGAGGAGGAGGGGGGCGGTGGGGGAGGCGGAGGGGGAGACGGAGAGAGAAGGTGAAGGCGAAGGAGAGAGAGAGAGAGAGTGAATGTGGAAATTGAAAGTTGTGGGAATAACGAGCGCGAAAATAAGGAACAAGTAGGGTTTTCGTTGCAAAATTCGTGGGAAATTTCCCACGAATTTTGCAACGAAAATTGTACACACTAAAATAATTGCCCGGAAAATTGAAATTGTTGGAAAATTCGTTGGAAATTTCCAACGAATTTTCCAACGAAAATTATACACACCGAAGTAATTGCCCGGAAAATTGAAATTCGTTGGAAAATTCATTGGAAATTTTCAACGAATTTTCCAACGAATATAAAAATACCGAATCTAGGGTTTTTTTGGAATTCGTTGGAAAATTCGTTGGAAATTTCCAACGAATTTTCCAACGAATATAAAAAATGCCGAACAAGAACTGGTTTTTTTGTAATTCGTTGGAAATTTCCAACGAAAAAAAATTCGTTGGAAATTTCCAACGAATTTTCCAACGAAAATTGTAAACACTGAAATAATGGCTCGGAAAATGGAAATTCGTTGGAAAATTCGTTGGAAATTTCCAACGAATTTTCCAACGAATATAAAAAATGCCGAACAATACCGGGTTTTTTTGAATTTGTCGCAAAATTTGTTGAAAATTTCCAACGAATTTTTTTTCGTTGGAAATTTCCAACGAACTTTGCGACGAAAATTTTTTCGTTGGAAATTTCCAACGAAATTTGTGACGAAAAATTTTTCGTTGGAAATTTCCAACGAATTTTGAGACGAAAAATTTTTTGTTGGAAATTTCCAACGAATTTTACTTTTCGTTGGAAAATTTGTCGCAAATTTGCAACGAAAATTTTTTCGTCGCAAATTTTCGTGGCAAAAATCCAGTTTTTTTGTAGTGGAAGGTTGGTTTCTGATCATTCACGAGAGGAAAAATGATGCACGTGCGAGAGGTGCTTATTCAACTTTTGAGTGGTTATTAGAGACCTAGACAACACGGCATGACTTTTAATTGATTGAGGATTTTAATTTCTCAAAATGGAATAGACCGAATTGACGCTAGAGAAAGTGTAGAGAAATTGAAGACAACGCAAGTGAGAACTTAAATGGATAGGTCGCTCGCCACTCATAAGTAATTAACCTAGGAGATAAGAGCAATACTCGCCACCTATAGGAATTCACCTAAGGGATAAGAGCAATACTCGCCACCCGTATAAATTCACCTAAGGGATAAGAGTAATTAAAAGAAGAAATCCTTCTTGTTCTCAAGCCAAAGGCTCAATTAGTTTTAAATAAAAATAAGTCTTGCTGTGTTATTCATCATAGCACGCTTATAAAGAGCATGGAACAACCCTCCAAGCTTGAATAATTACTAAGACTCATTGGAAAAACAAAAGACTCATAGGAAAGACAAACAATATTTACTAGAAAACAACCATAAATAAATAAGGACTCTAGAAACTTGAACGATATTAACTAGATCTAGAAAATATATGAGAATTATATGTAACCAATTGAGGGTCTCCATGATTTTACCATTTTCAAAGTGGATAAATGAATGGCCATTATGTTTTTTGAAGGAACCGAACAGCCTTCGGTTCACTGTGATCGATGAGTCGACTTGGTGTTGACAATATCGACAAGAGTTGACTTGGTGCCGATAATATCAGTAAGAGTTGACTTGGAATCGACAACTCGTCGACAACTTGACGTCTTCAAAGAATGCTCCGACACCAGACTCTTCTACTGCACGTAAACTCATCCTTGAGTTTTTCTTAGTCTTTGTCATCATGGTAGAGAGAAAGATCCGCAACAATGAACATTGCAGAAACAGCATACTCACCAGGAAGTTCAATTTTGTAGGCGTTATCACCAATTCTTTGCAGCACCTTGAAAGGACCATCAGCCCTAGGCTTTAGCTTTCCATGACAACCCCGAGGAAATCTTTCCTTTCTAAGATGTAGCAAGACCAAATCTCCTTCCTTAAAAACTGTAGGCTTTTGTTGCTTGTTGGCTCTCGCTTGATACTTTGCATTGTGCTTTATTATCCTTTTCCGAATTTGCTCATGAAGTTTCTGTAGATAGTTGGCATGTTCCTCATCATCTCCACTAAAATGACAAGAGATGATAAGTGGAGCTAGGTCCATAGGACTAATAGGATTTTTACCATACACAATCTCGAAAGGACTCTTCCCAGTTGTTTGGCTTGAAGACCGGTTGTAAGCAAATTCATCTTGAGCCAAAGTAAGGTCCCATTGACGTAGGTTACTTCCAATTAAGCTCCTTAAAAGATTTCCCAAACTCCGATTAACAACTTCAGTTTGCCCATCGGTTTGGGGATGATGAGAAGAGGTAAATTGAAGTGTGGTGCCTAGGTTCTTCCAAAGTGTTCGCAAAAAATGACTAATAAATTTTGAGTCTCGATCAAATGTCATCGTCTTCGGAATATCATGTAGTTTCATGATCTCTTGAAAATAAAGATTTTCCACAAGAGTAACATCTAAGGTCTTGTTACATGGTGCAAAATGCTCCATTTTTGAGAACCGATCAACGACCACCATGATTGAGTCTTTACCCATTTTAAGCATTCAGTGATAGGAGAAATAATAGTGCTGAAATGCTTGATAAAGCGACGATAAAATGAGGCCAAACCATGGAAACTCCGAATGTCATGTATAGATGTCGGAACGGGCCAGATAATAATTGCTTCCACCTTGCTAGGATCCATTTTGATGCCATCTTCAGAGACAATATAACCTAGAAAGATAAGGCTATCGGTAAAGAAGTAACACTTCTTCAAGTTGGCATATAACTTTTGCTCCCGAAGAACCTTGAAAACTTGGCGAAAATGCTTCAAGTGTTGTTCTTGAGTAGAACTATAAACAAGAATGTCATCAAAATAAACAACAACAAAGTTGCCAATAAATGGTTTGAAGACATGATTCATGAGGCACATAAATGTACTAGGAGCGTTAGAGAGACCGAATGGCATGACCATCCATTCATAGAGGCCATCTCTTGTTTTGAAGGCAGTTTTCCACTCATTTCCGGTGCACATTCGAATTTGATGATATCCACTTCGAAGATCAACCTTGGAAAAGATAGTTGTGCCATGGAGTTGATCGAGAAGATCATTGAGTCGAGGAATGGGAAAGCGGTATTTGATGGTAATCTTATTCACCGCTCTACTATCGATACACATATGCCAAGACCCATCCTTCTTCGGCACGAGAAGAGCAGGGACAACACATAGACTCATGCTTTCTCTCACCATTCCTTTAGCCAAGAGTTCATCCACTTGTTGTTGAAGCTCTTCATGCTCTTTAGGACTCATTTGGTAAGCGTCTTTGTTTGGAATGACGGCTTTCGAAACAAAATCAATGCAATGCTAAATGTCTCTTATAGGCAGAAGACTGGGTGGAATTTCTTCCGGAACAACACCCTTGAATTCTTGGAGAAGAGGTGCCACTTGAGAAGGAACAACATAATGTTCTTCATTCTCTTCTAACACCACAAGAGCATATGCCTCCAAGGAATTTCCCAAAACCTTATCAGCTTCAGATTTAGAGAGTAAATTATTTACCTCCCCATTAGATGGTTTAGGAGTGTTCTCTATTTTGGAAGGACCCAAAGTGATTTTAACTCCATCCTTTTTGAAAGTATAAGTATTTTTGAACCCATCATGCTTAGTCTTTCTATCAAATTGCCAAGGCCTCCCAAGAAGCAAATGGCAAGCATCCATGGGAATAAAATTGCACCATACTTCATCATTATATTTTTTCCCAATGGAGAATTGAACAAGGCATCGTTTATCAACCCTTACCTCATTCCCTTTGTGAAGCCAAGAGAGCTTGTAAGGTTGTGGGTATTTCTCCGTCTTGAGGTGCAATTTATCCACCATTGTTGTAGCCACGACGTTCTTGCAGTTTCCACCATTGATAATAACATCACACACCTTCCCATGAGAAGTACATCTAGCGTGAAAAATGTTGTTGCGAAGCCATGTACTATCTTCACTAGGAGTAGCATTCAAGACCCAACGAAGGATTAGACTCTCTTTGATCTCCATAGATAACTTCTTCACCCTTCTCCGATCCTTCATTGGAACTAGGGAAGTCTTCATGATTGTCTTCTTCACGCTCTTCTTCTACTAGAGAGACAATCTTACAATTTGGGCAATCAAAGGCAATATGTCCAACCCTTGGCACTTGAAACACCGAACAGAGTTAGGGCGCTTTGAACTCGATGCTCCTTCATTCTTAGGAGTGGACTTTGACGGCTATTTTATATTTAGTAGGAATACTCCCACCTATGGAATGGCCCTCCTTGTCCTGATATCGAGAGCTACTACCATGAGCTTCTTTAAGTTGCCGTTCCACCTTTAGAGCAAGTTCACAAACATTATTATAAGTCCCGTTAGGTTGAAGTTAGACAACATTACCGATTTCTGAGCGAAGTCCACCAAGGTAGAGGGCAACAGTTTGCTCCTCGGGCTAAGAAATATCACAAAGCATCATGAGGTGACCAAACTCCGCTACATATTCTTCCACAGACAGCTCCTTTTGTTTGAGGTTGTGAAGCTGGAGAAAGGTGTCTTGCCACTAGTTCGTCGGTATGAACGTCTTCTTCAATTCTTTCTTCATCTTTTCCCAAGTTACAATATGGCTTCTTCCTTCATGAGCTCTTTGTTTCTTCAAGTGCTCCCACCAAATAGATGCGTGTTTTTTGAGCTTAATGGCGACTAGCTTCACCTTCCGATTAGTTGGTATTTCTTTGTAGTCAAAGATTCTTTCTACCGTGTGTAGCCAATCCATGAATTCTTTCGGTTGCATCTTCCCTTCAAATTCAGGAATTTCAACCTTCACATAGGAATCTTGCGGACTTTCATGGAACCTTTGATATTGACGTCGAGGAAATCCCTTCTCACTCGAAGCATGATTTTGAGCACCAGCGAAAGGGTTAACATCATCTTCATCAGAGAGAGCATCTTCTCAATCGTGACGCAAATCATCACGTTCCAGAAGTTCGAAGCGTTACAAATGCTCCTATAGTTGCTGCACTTGTCTCCTTAAATCATCCACCTCCACGTCTCGTAGGTCTCTTTCTCGAGCTGTAGAAGACTCAACGTTTGGTCCACGTTGATGACAACTAGCCATTGAACCGTGCTCTGATACCAATTTTATACCAGAGAAAGTGTAGAGAAATACAAGGCAATACAAGTGAGAACTTAAATGGATAGGTCGTTCGCCACTTGTAGGTAATTAACCTAGGAGATAATAGCAATACTTGCCACCCGTAGGAATCAACCTAAGGAATAAGACCAAAACAAGAAATCCTTCTTGTTCTCAAGCCAAAGACTCAATTAGTTTTGAATCAAAATAAGTCTTGCTTTGTTATTCATCATAACATGCTTATAAAGAGCATGGAACAACCCTCCAAGCTTGAGTAATTACTAAGACTCTTTGGAAAAACAAAAGGCTCATAGGAAAGACAAACAACATTTACTAGAAAACAACCATAAAATCATAGTGCAAACAACTGGTGAGTGGCAAACCTGAGATACCAAGTTGATACCCTATTACAAATACTTAGAAGGAATGATGGAGGAATTTGAAGAAATAACGTTTGATTATCTTCCAAGAGCTCAGAATCATTTCGCAGATGGTCTTGCAACTTTATCGTCCCTACTACAAGCTGAAGATGGTATAGATGTAAAACCATTGAGAATCGATATTCTTGAACAACTAACTCATTGCATGGTGATTCAAGTAGAGTTTGATAACAAACCGTGGTTTCACGATATCAAGAAGTATCTCCAAACTGGAGAATTTCCTGAAGGAAGCTAACTGGGCGACAGAAAGTTTATAAAGAAGATAGCCACCAAATTCTTCCTCAGCGGTCAAATTCTTTACAAGAAATCATTTGATTCAGTCCTATTAAGATGTGTCGATGCTAAAGAAGCTGAATAGATCATGAAAGAAATCCATGAAGGCGAATATGGGCCACACATGAATGGCCATCTCCTAACTTGAAAGATTATGAGGTTGGGATACTATTGGATGACAATGGAAACGAATTGCATCCAACATGTGAGATGTTGTCATCAATGTCAAGTTTATGGAGACAGAATCAATGCACCGCCGAATGAACTGCATCAAATGTTAGAGCCATGATCATTTTCAATGTGGGGCATCGATATGATTGGTCCAATCAACCCCAAGGCCTCAAATGGGTATCGCTTCATCTTGGTTGCAATTGATTATTTTACCAAGTGGACTGAAGCAAATTCTTACACAAATGTCACTGCCAAGAACATCGCAAGATTCATTAGGTGGGACATCATTGCCAGATATGGAGTTCCAGAAGTAATCATTACTGACAACGGCTCAAATCTAAATAACAAGATTATGGATGATTTGCTTAAATATTTTCACATTCGACATTTGAAGTCGTCCCCATATCGCCCACAAATGAATGGAGCAGTGGAAGCAGCAAACAAGAACATTAAGAAGATATTGTCCAAGACAACTGAGAATTATCGTGATTGGCATGAAAGGTTGCCATATGCTCTAATGGCATATCGAACTTCGATTCGAACATCAACTGGGCAACTCCATTTTCCTTGGTTTATGGGATGGAAGTAGTATTACCCGTTGAAGTGGAAATTCCTTCATTAAGGATATTATCTCAATTGAAGCTTTTAGAAACTAAATAGATTCAGCAAAGATATGAACAACTCAACATAATTGATGAAAAAGGTTAAGGGGTATATGTCATGGACAAGCCTATCAGAAGAGAGTTGCCAAATCCTTTAACCGAAAAGTGAAACAAAGGCATTTTAAGGTAGAAGATTTGATGGTGAAGAAAATCGTTCTCAATAATTCAGATCCCCGCGGGAAATTCACTCCAAATTCTGAAGGTCCATATGTTGTCAAGAAAGTTTTTCCTAGAGGATCATTGATTCTTGTAAATATGATTGGAACAAAATTGGCCCATCCTATAAATGCAGATAGTGTCAAGATATTCTACCCATAAAATGAGATGATTTGGGTCACTTTAGAACATGTGCATATCATGCATATCATGCATTTCATAAACATGTTTGTTCGTTTTGCAGAATGAAGCAAAAGGAATCTAAGATGATCAAAGATCTCCAAAACCACCAACGGAGTTGATGAAAGATAAAAGAAAGTATCGTTCCCATTCTACTTTCCTTGATGTCATCTTTTAATATGTTCTTTCTTTTTGTCAACCCCAGGGAGCTTAAAGACAGGAAGCAACGAAAAATAAATCCCCAGTGGAATCAAAGTGGAAACATATAAGAGAATTGGCGGTAATCGTTCCAATTGTTATTAAGAATTGCTCAAATGAATTTCAACACTTGATTCCTAATTTTGCAGGACCTTCATCAAGTCGAAAAGGAATCTCATCAAAACGATCAAGAATTTGAAAAACAAAAAACAGTTTGGGTTTTAAAGAGTTTACTTTTCTGGAAAGATTGAACTTCTTTTTCCTCAAGCGGGTTGACGTGAAAGCTAAACAAATCAAAATAGATTGTTTCAAAAATCATCTCAAAGAGTTTCAACCAAAAAGGTTTTGAAACATGCATTCTTTGAGCGTGCATTGTGCATCAGAATTCCCTAAAAAGGATAATATGACAAAAGGCTTTCAAAGATTTCAAAGAAAACATTTGGATAAAATCAAATGGAAAGACCTTCAAATGATGAAAGGTAAGCCATATCCAAACACATCCCCTATACACTTGAGTGGAATGAAAGAATGAGTACTAAAAGTGAGAAAAAACCTCATCCTAAGGAGATAGGGGATGTTTGCAATGATTACATGATGAAAAGCAATCGTTTCACTATCCCAAATACATGATTATCCCTTGCAAACCAAATTTGAGCCTACACAGTGGAGAAGTTTTTCAAAACAACCCTGTTAAGAACCACCCCACATTGGGGCAAACTAGGAGGTTTGTGGTCAACATTTATGGAGAAAAGGATCAAGAAAGATTTTATTATATACACTTGCATTAATCTTTCTGTGATAACTTCAGCCGAAGTCATATGGAAGCTCGCAACATCCCAAGAGGAAGAAGAGCATTTCATTACTTATCCCCAAATACAATACCTTTTGCAAAACCCAATTGAGCTTGAATATTCATTTTAGAACCCTAAATTGGTGATCATCTCTTCACACTGGAGCATGAGCATATGATCCACTTTGGATAAATAATAAACAAAAAGCATAACACAGAGTCCTTAGAACTCAAAAAGGTCAGAAGCCAAAAGGTTTAGAAAATGCAAAAGAGTCAGGGGCATGAAAAAGCAATGTGCTTGATAAAAGCAAGGCCAAATGCCCAAGAAAATGAAGAAAAGAAAAGGAGAGTTCCAAAGAAAGCTCAAAATGATAAAAAGTCATAACAAAGCAAAGCACAAATTTTGAGAGATCAAAGATCACAACAACCAAGTATGATAAAAAAAAAGAGAAAAAAGATCATAATGAGTATTTAGAGGACTGTTGTGGTCATGAAAGAGAAAAAGATCCCTAGTAGGACAAGAGAAAAGGGGTGGTGATGCCAAGAAGATCACTAATTTCACAAAAATTCTGAATTCAAAAACAAATGAGCATTTTGAGTCTACCCAATACCAATATTACAATCTCTCCCCAAAGACTTTTCAGATTGGGATGTTGAAAGTGAAAACATGACTTTATGACAAGAAGTTATCGCTCAAAGGAGTGTATACAATAATGTCTTTTTTTGTCCTCGAGGTTCTTAACTTGTAGACCCGAAGTGAGTTGAAAAAAAATATGATGAAATTCTTTTCTTGGCCTCAAAATGTCTATCCTTTGAATAGCCATTGACCAAGCCTACATTTCAATCCTTTGAAAGACCTTATCGGATCAATCGGATTGTATACATTACGAACATCTCTGAGTACTTGAAAATCAGTTAAGAGAGATGAATTGAGGGTCTCAAGATGATTTCCATTTCAATTAGTGAAGAAAAGACTAGGTTTATAGATTGAGATAAATCCTTTCTAATGAAGGTCTTCCAAATGATTGTCTCAAGCATTTCTTGAAAGATTGCAAGCAATTTGCTCAAATACTTCCTTAAAAAGGAAATTTGATTGTCTAAATGCATTGGCACAAACAATGCATGTTTCCAAATCAAAGTTTCAAATAGTTTTTGGTCAACTTAAAACCAAATTTTCAAGCAGTTTGTGGTAAACTTAAAACCACATTTCAAATCATTTTTGGTCAACTTAAAATCAAATTTTCAAGCAGTTTGTGATAAACTTAAAACCACATTTCAAATAGTTTTTGATCAACTTAAAGCCAAGTTTTCAAACAGTTGGTGGTAAACTTAAAACCACGTTTTAATAGTTTTTGGTTAACTAAAAACCATACAAAGGTTAGTGAAACCTTAAAACCGCATGATTCATGGTTAATCTAAAACTACAAGGTACTAATTGTTCGAGTTCTTTTCAAGTCTTGCCGGCAAGGAGTCACCAGGCAAATCATCAAATCCTCGGGCGAGGAGCCCCAGGTACTAATTATTTGAAGCCTTACTCAAGTTTTGCTGGCGAGGAGTCACCAGGCAAATCATCAAATCCTCGGGCGAGGAGTCCCAGGTAGTCATTGTTTGAAGCCTTTTCAAGTCCCACTGGCGAGGAGTCACTAACCAAATCTTTTTAAGTCCTATTAGTGATGAGTCACTAGGCAAATCTTTTAAGTCCTACTAGCGAGGAGTCACTAGACAAGCCTTTTCAAGTCCTACTGGCAAGAAGTCACTAGGCAAATCTTTTCAAGTCCTACTGGCGAGGAGTCACTAGGCACATCCTTCTAAGTCCTACTAGCGAGGAGCCACTAGGCAATTTTTCAAGTCTTATTGGCGAGAATTCACTAGGTAAATCTTTTCAAGTCCTACTAGTGAGGAGCCACTAGACAAATTTTCAAGTCCAACTGGCAAGGAGCCATTAGGAAAATTACTAAGTCCTACTAGCGAGGAGCCGCTAGGCAAATTATTAAGTCTTACTGGCGAGAAGCCACTAGGCAAACCATTAAATCCTCAAGCGATGAGCTTCAGGTACTCATGATTCGTGGACATGTCCTTAAACCACGAGATCAGAATTCAAGTCATCATAATCATCACCATCATCAATTCACACTCTGGAGATAATCAATAAGGAAACGCTCGTAAATAGATAAGTTTCTCCTTCTCTCAATCATTAACAACTTCTTAGATGCATTCAAAAGAGAAAAATTTGGGTTGGATCATGAATTTCAAGCAAGATTCCTAATCAGTTGTTGTGAAATTTCCATTTGTTTTATTTGTAGAGTCTATTAAAAGCTCATGTGTCACATTGTCTTTGAGATCAACCTTTAACGAGCTCAATCTCAAATAGGAGCAGTTGTTGACACCTAATTTTTAGCTCATTTTTTTAATTTTTTCAAAAATCACAAAATTAGGATTAGGAACCTTGGCCAAGCTTAGGAACCTATTTCTAAACCAAAAATAATTTTTTTTTAGAATTTTCCTGAATTTTTCCTTAATTTCTTTTAGTCAAAATAATAGAGAAAATCAAGAAAAATAGCAAATGGAATCCAAAAATTCCATAAAAATAGTCATTAGTCTTCTTTTGAATCCAATTTCATCAATATAGCATCAATTTTAGAAAATTTCAATTGGGAATGGACTAAAATAAGCCCAAATTGAATCAAAAATTCAATTTAGTCATTTCTAGGCTAAAGTGTGTTCACAACAAATGATTTTGGAACCTTGAATTACATAATGTTCCATCCAATTGCACAATTTACCAAAGAAATCGAAAAGCCCCAAAATTCTATTGAAAATGAGGGATTTTAAGCCCAAATTGGGGATCATGATCAATTTGAAATTGTCGAACCTTGAGATCATCATTTCTAGGGTTAATCAGTCATGGGTAATCCAATTTTGGCTTCAATTTTTCCCAATCAAATCGTCTAGATGTTAAATTGAACAAAAACCCTAATGATCCGAATTTACAATTTGAGAATTTTGGGTTTAATTGTGACAAAAATTGGGGAAAATCTCATATTTGGGTGCAAAATGTGATGGGGAATCCAATTTTGGGGTTGAAATCGGAAAATAGAGTCAAAATTGGGTCGAATTTACAAATTTAGACGCACCCGGGTCTGCCGGGTCGGTCAGATCGACCCGACCCGACCCGTCCCGGGTCGGCCTCCTTCTTCATCCAACTCACCTAGAACACTTTAAACCCAGAAAAAATATCTCCGGCCCCGCCTCTTCACCGCCTTACCCAGATCGATTAAGCACGTGTTAAACTCCGATTCCAACTGGAGAATCTCCAACTGGCATCAGAGATTTGATCTAATAGACTCGAAGGCCAATGATAACAAACTTTGGGCGGGAAATCGAGCTAAAAAAAGGAGGAAAACACATTATCCGACACACAGAAGACGTTCGATGATATTCCTAAGAGAAGAGAGAGATATAAATAGAGAAAGAGTGTGAAATCTAGAGAGAGAGAGAGGGGAGTAGAGATTCCCAGATCGAGTGATCGGCGCCGGTCGATTGAAAGGCGCCGGCGAATCGATCGTCCAGGGAGGATCTTCTCCTCGGGTGACTAGTGAAAATCTCTGAAAGTCGTGCTCGGCCAGTGTGTCCAGAACCCTTCCGACGAAGCTGAGACCACCAGTTGGAAGTTCGAGTGTCGAAGAACAGCTCCACAGGCACCGACTAGTCCAGGAACTCCAATTTGACCACATTCGAAGAAGGTAAAATTCTCTACTCGCCATGGTTTTCCAAATTCGAAAAATGATGAACTTAAGTTCAATCTTGCTGATCATGTGTTTTCTTTTGCAAATCTGAGTTTGTTGACGTCTAGAATGAGTCTCTGATCATGTTTTGTTGCTTGATTGCATCATAAATTGATGAAAATGCATTAACCAAGTCAATTCACCATTGAAACCCCCTTGCCGGAGCTTGGAGATCTTCGCTGGAGCACCTCCCTTGTTCATAGGCCACACAAGTTAGTTAATCCTTACCTTGATTGATGATTTGATGTTGATTTGGATCAGTTTAGACGGCTATGGCGATTAGCATAAGGATTTGAAGCTCGGAGAAGCTTGTTTAGGTCAATATTGACTTAGGGTTTTTGAATCGGTTTTCACCGGCCGAAAGTAGTCCGGCGGTGTAATGGTTAGGTTAGATCAAAAGTAGGTGATAAGAACTTTACTCGGAACTAAATGGAATGGCAAAACACTCACCGGAAGGTTTTCGGCGGTAAGCTCAAATCGGCGGCCTTGAGAACATTGAATCCAGAATCACGCCCACCATCTATTCGGGGAAATGCCTCGAAGAACAGGGGGCCAAATGGCGCCGTTTGGCGACGTGCCTGTCGGATCACCTGCCAGCACCAGTGATGTCCCATTCGGTTCGATCGAATCGAATTGAATCGGCCGGCCCGGTTCGTTCCTTCGGGTGGAAAATTTAAAAAAAATTCAAAATTAAAAATTTAGAAAAATCAAATAAAAATATAGAAAATCAGAAAATTCTAAAAAAAAATCTAAAAAAATTAGAAATTTCGAAAATTGAAAAAAATAAAAATAAAAAATAAAAAACTTCAGAAAATCCATAAAAATGTGAAAAATAGAAAATCACAAAATCCATAAAAAAAAATATCAAAAATTTCAAAAATTCACAGAATGATTCAAAAATATTGTGGCCAACCTTTGCAAGTGAAATTAGAATTTTTGAAAGTGCCAAGTGGTATTTTTAGAAAATCATTAATTTAGTGATAAAAATGGGTTCTTACCCCTAAACGAAAAAAAACCAAAAACCCAAAAACCCTAAAATGACATGAATCATTGAATAAATAAGCCTTTAGGGCTTTACTAAGGTTTGGGTGTTTTGAATTGGCTTTTATTTTAGAGACCCAAATTAGGATTGTTTTGCTTGATTGCAATTGATTGTGCTGCTTATACTGATTGAGTTCCCATAATTAGAATAGTTAGAATTAGTGGATAGATCTCGGAAACTCGTGTGACACATTAGACACATCGTATCGTTTAGATACCGAAAGGGCGTTAGAGATCTCGACTCGGGATCATTAGGGTAACCAAGTCCCCTTACTCAGAATTTCTAGTTCGCAGAATCGTGATATTTCTCCCGTACCTCGATTAGGTCTCTAGTCAACCTACCAATAATGACTAGTTGCGACTCCAAATTGAAAACCTAGATTGAATAGAATGATAAAAATTACAACCCACTATCTCGTGAGGTATGGTCTGGGAGAGGCCCCCGTTTGTTTAGTGATGAGATGTCTGTGGAACGTCTGGGCGAAATATCCGTATCGGACCTTAGTAGCTCATTCGGGGACAATTTCTCCATTCGTGACGAATGGAAGTACCTCCTTAGCATGCCAAAAGGCACGGCACGACAAGAAGTGGCGCCAGATAAACCGAGTAGTACAACAGGATTGTGAAACCTGTAAGCATAACGAGTCTTGCCCTCACGGAACCATTTAGTGTGCCATAAGAATGTTTTGGGATTGGGATATTTCAAAAAATTTATCCAGCAAGAGTATTCCTTATCACGGTAATTACTTTTTAATACTTCAAAATTTTGTATCGAGTGCATAAGGTCATCAATTTAAAAAAGCTGCATGAGGTGCCCGAAACCTCTTAAGTGGAATAAAAACCAAATTTGCAAAATTTCCGGGGCGGCCCGCATGACCTTCTCCTCGTTTTGTTTAAAACGGTTAAGGGATAAGAATGTTTTTGCCAAAACCGAATAAACATAACCCATGCTAGTGCAAATTTGTTTGGCCACATATGCAATTGAAGGGTTTATAGAATTTTTACGATGAGGGAAAATAACAAACCCAATAAAAGTAAGGAGAAAGATCTTAGATTTCTAACTCATGGATTGATTTTCAAAGCATTCGTTTAAGAAAAATAAGGGGCATGAATTACAGTGAGCTTTAACGACCCTTTTTACCGCATTGATCTCGATTTGCAAAAACTGGGACAATTCGGGTATAGGGGAAACGCCCAAAAGTGATTTAATGAGTTCAGATCCTAAAGGCATTCCAATGGCAACACTATATTCTTCCAAAGTTGGGGTTATTTCAAACTTACCAAATACGAAGGTGGATGTCTGAGGGCACTAGAAATGTGCCAATGCCTACATCATGCCAGAATGGACATTGATCTTGAGCAGTGGAAATAGGCGACTAATTCTTGCTTTGACATACTCTTGGCCATTTTGATCGAGCCAGTCCCACCATGCCAGGAGCTATTTCTTAGGAGTGGAGACGAATTGGACATCAGCTCTTCCCATCGTATATAAAATATAATCAATGGGTAACCTAATAGTCACGAATCAAAGGAATGAGTAGGCTACATAATAAAACAAGAAGGGATAGAATATATACCTTACCTTGAACCATGGCAATCACAACAACATGCACATGAGGAGTGAGGTTCAACTTCTATCTAGACTGGTTCAGTAAAGTGAAGCTAAAAGGATGCCTGATCGTCGCAGTCTCGTGTTGGTGTCAAGTCCTTTTCACCTCGGCCAAGACGAAAGGAATATCTTATAGTCACGCGGATAACGGCTAAAGATAGACATTTTACGACATTCAAAGAGAAATTTCGAGGAAAAGAAAGGCAACCTCTATATCACAGGCTTGTGTTCGAGGTCGTATCTTTCTTAGCACCATCCTAAAAATGCCCTATCACGGCCTAGGTCTGGCGGTATGGTTGTGTGTACAACAGTGTAGTGCTAAATCATTAAAGCATGCACAACAGTTCATAAACAATCATGATTTGAAACTTGCAAGAACATTTAACACTCTAATGTCAGGGTTATAACTTGAATCCTCGCTGCCAAACAAAAATATTTTTGAACAGGATAAAATTTCTGGCTTAAGTCCACTTCAAGAAAAATGCAAGTCCCTAACGGAGTCGCCAGTCTGTCGCGACCGACCTCCGATTTTTAATTAAAAAAAAGGGGTTTTGCCCAGTACATGCTAAGTCTAGGTCTAGGGCTTAAATCGGGTTCTCCCAACCCATACCATATCGCGACTTAGGGTTTAGGTTTTTAACTTGCAAGTGACTTTTTATCAAAGAGTTGCCACTAATCGGTTTGAAGTAGGTCGATTAGACACCCAAGTAAAGTGACGGGAAAATCACCCTACTTCTACAAACTAGAGATTAAGTGAGTTTGGGGACGTAGTTACACTAATCAGGTGACTAGTACCCTTTCGGTATCTTTTTACCCTGTTCATTTCTGAAAATATTTGTCAGGTAATTTAGATTGATTTTAGGACATATCTCCTAACATGTGAGGTGATCAAACGAGTGCACAATCATTGACGATTAGCAGTCAAACTAGGCATGCAGCCTAAGGTTCTAGCCCTAACTAAGGTAACGACATTCAAATCATTGACAATTTATGCAATTATATTTTAACTAAAAAAAACACGCATAATAATACCACATTAGTAAAAATAACATGCAAAATATTACTGTATAGCCCTATAGGATTATCTGATTTAAACATAATCATTAATCAAATAATTTACATAATGTAGAAAAATATTCAAAAATACTACTTTCTAAACTATTTCTTAATTTTAAAAGAAAAAAAGATTTTTTGTTTTTTTAATTAGAAATAATAATAATAATAATAAATACAACAAAAAAAATTATAAATTATTAATATAATAATAAATCGTGTCGGGTTGGCGGACCCGGGTCGGGTTGAATCCGACCCAGGTCAACGGATCCGACCCAAGGCATTGACCCGGGTCGGATCTTTGGATCCGAATCGGGTGAGGCGGTTAACCCGGGTTGTTGACCCAAGTCATGAGCCGGGTCAGGTCGGTTCCCGTGTGCACAAGCACGCGGGGATGCCGGCAGAGCAAAAAGCGGCCCCTCGCCAGCCGACCCATGTCGGCTCCGGCCTAAATCCAACCTTTAGGGACCACCACCGAACTCCCCGGCCATCCCACTCATCATTCGACCACCTATTCGCCGACCGGCAACCAAAACCAAAGTAGCCTCGTTGAGGCATTTCATCAAACACTTAGCGCGCTCGGCCGAAATGCAACAATTTCGACCTGTTTCAGAGCCTCGGCGTCCTTCGGGGACTTGGGCTTACCTTGGTGACAACCTATAGAGTATGGGGAATGGCGGTATGGATCGGGATTCGCGCGGAATGACCGACGCGAGTCCCGGCCAACCAGTGAACCGAAATAGGGGAAAACAAGGGCGAATGGGATTGGGAGAGTTTACAAGTCGGAGGAGTGCCCTAGGGGGGGTTTCGACTGATCCGCGGAATACGACAAGGCTGCCGGAATCTGGGAACACTCCAAGCCTCCTCTCTCTTCTCTATTTCTCTCTAATTATGTTCTCAATTTCTCTCTCTCTCACTATGCTCTGTTCCGGACCGCCGACTGTCCTCCCTCTTCTCCGGCTTTCATAGGAGATGTCGGCCACCTGCCCTGCCCCGGAAGTTGTGGCCTTAATGGCCCTGCGCTGGCCATAGCCTGCGCCACGACTTTGGTGGCCATCCTAGGCCGATGCAGGGAGGGAAAATCCTGCACCTCTACTTCTTGACTTCCATGGCCACCAAGAGGGGAAGAGGAGAGGGGGAGAGACTGGGAAAGGGGAGGGATGGGACTGACCGTCAATGCCCTCTCCCTGCTGCTCCCTTACCTACTCAATGGAGACGTCGAGGCTACTTGACCATCTATCGATTCGACGTCTGAAACAGGGGAAGACATAGGAGAAAGACCGGCAGTTGGGAGAGAAGGAAAAGAAAGAGCTGACCCGGTGTTGCGACAACTTAATTTTTCAGGCTAATGGATTATTAAGACTAAGCATAATTAGAGCCCTCCTAAGCCTTACCAATTCGCGACTTAGGGTTAAAGTTTTTAACATACAAAAGTTTTCGTGCTTGGAGTCGCCACTAATCTATTTGCATTAGGTCGATTAAAAACCTAAATAAAATATTGGGAGATATGTTTTATTTCTACGAACCAGAGATCCTAAGATCAGGGACTTGATTACGCTAGATCTAGTCTAATACTCTTTTGATACCTTTTCTTTTCAAAAAAAATGTTTAAGCAGGCAGTCTGAATCTATTTTATTATCTAATCACTAACATGTGAGGTGTTCATACGGGTGCGCAAACCACCAATTTAACACCCAATAAGGTAAGCAATAAATAAATTGCTAGATAAGGAGAATAACATACCTTAAAGCAACGCAAGTATCTGCATTATTAGCTAGAAAATCATACAGACAATCCTAGTATGATTTCTAATTAACAAAGCAAGACACTCAATGTGTTCTTTAGGGTTTGCGCTTTATTAAAATGTAAACTAACATATATACAATGACGTGCAAAAATTGAGATGCGATTAATGAAACCTAGCATACGAACTATATGTCATGCGACGACGTGACCTAATCCTAATGAAATTCGGAATTAAAAATACTTATTACCTAAGCATGAAATGTTTAATTGAGGAAACAAATTAATCTATTCTAGAGCAATATTTTTGGTATTTTTGTTTAAATTCGAAATACAAAAATTACTCCAATTAAGAATGCAATCTATCCTAATCTAGCCTAAAGTAACATATTCTTTTTGAGATTTTCATGGAAATTCGGAATCTAAAAATAACCTAAATAATCTATTAGGATTAGAATAACACCTAATTTAAACTAGGAAATAAATTATCTTAAGTCCCAATTTAAACTAAATAATTATCCTGTCTTCTAGATACATTCAGGATTTCCTAAACATGCAAAACTTCTAATCGAAATCCTATTTAACATATTTTTGGATTTTCTTTATAAAAAAAAAATTAAACAAAAATAACAACCATACTCAAACAATCCACGCAATCCACAAGATTCTTCTTATCAAATTCAAATTAGGAAAGAGAATCGAACTAACGGTCATATCTATAGGGTTATAGATATTGACGGAGAGCCGATTATTTGAATTTGGAAAGCAGATAAAATCGATTATCGCATCCAAATAGTTATGGATGAGATAACGATTTCCGTATCGCCACATATTGTACCTTAGGGATAAGGTCGGATAGTCGTCCAGATACGTTGTCAAATTAAGGATAATTCCTAATTTTGAGTGTTTTCAAATATTGCGGATATAGTACACATTATCCTAAGATATTTAGCAATCCACACAATATTCACGGAATATTCAAAACATTCAAACTAGGAATCTAAATTTTTTGAAAATATACCGGATAGAGATCTTTACCTGATTTGCGGATTACTTTCCAAATTTGAATCGCTGGGATTGCGGATCGAGATGGTGACCGACGATGGTTGATCGACAGCGGACACCACGGCGACGATGAGAGGCGGCGGCGATGGAGGCTCACCATGGGACAGCGACGGGGTGGCCGGCGACGGGCGCAGTGGTGCGCGTGGTGGTGCTCCTAGTCAATCTGCAAAATAAGAATAAGGACACGGCAGTGTAAGGACGCCACGAGGCACCGAGACAGCGGCGGCTTGGCGTCGGGACTCGAGGTGACCAGCAGCGGGCTCAGTGCAGTGAATGGATGACGTCGGGGCAGCAACTGGGCACAGGTGTGGGCGTGAGCACGTGTAACGACCCGGTCCGACGAGGGCGGGGAGTGGTCGCCGGGGCCAGAGGGCCTGGACAAGGAGCGGCTCCTGGCAGGCTTCTAAGATGGCAAGGGGGGGCATGTCTCTTGTCCTACATCGCCTAGGGGGAGTCCTGGGCTAGTTTATAAGGGCTTGGGAAGCCTTAACTTGCAAGAGGCCTTTTCTGGGGGTAGTATGGGCTGCCCTCGGAGGAACAAAACCGTGAGGACTTAGTGTCCAAAGCGGACAATATCTTGGAAGTGGGACCCAGGTCGTTACAAATGGTATCGTGAGCCGACTCCCGATCACGTGTGGGGCCACAATGGGGACGCCCGTGCCCAAAGGGGGAGAATGTAACGACCCTGGTCCGACGAGGGCGGGGAGTGGTCGCTGTGGCCGAGGGCCCGGACAAGGAGCGGCTCTCGGCGGCTTCTAGGATGGCAAGGGGGCATGTCTCTTGTCCCACATCGCCTAGGGGGAGTCCTGGGCTAGTTTATAAGGGCTTGGGAAGCCTTAACTTGCAAGAGGCCTTTTCTGGGGGTAGTATGGGCTGCCCTCGGAGGAACAAAACCGTGAGGACTTAGTGTCCAAAGCGGACAATATCTTGCAAATGGGACCCAGGTCGTTACAGCACGGGCACAGGCATGGACAGAAGCGCATCGGTGGGCGCAAGCGCAGGCGCAACTGCAGGCACAGGTGCATACGCGAGCTTGGACGGAGCGGGCGCAGGTACGGGCGCAAGAGCGGGCGCAGGCGCGGGCGCGGGCCTAGGTACGGGCGCGGGAGCAGGCGCGGGTGCCGGCACGGGAGCGGGGGCGGGCACGAGCGCGGGTACGAGCGCAGGCTCAGGCACGGGCACGAGCACGGGTACAATCGCAGGCACGGGCGCGACGGTCGGCCACGGGGAGGCACGACCGGTCCTCCTTTGTTCTCTCTCTTTCTTTTTTGCTCTCACTCTCACTTGTGCTCTCTCTGAAAACTCTAATCTTGAAAATTATGAGAACCCCCTTGACCGAGGGGTATAATCATATATTTATATTGGAACCCTAGGTTAATTGGCTGGGCTTCCTGGTCCTAATGGGCTTAGGCTTAGACTTTATCCTTTAATTTTTATTTAATTTCAAGTGGGTTGAATTAATTTGGGCTTTTATTCAATTAAAGTTGATGGGCTAATTTAAGCTCAAATTAAGACAATCAAAGCCCATTTTGTCTTGTAATTTTCGGTCCCTATTCCTTGAGTGAGCCGAGTTTCATCCGGTGCCCGAACTCAATTTACGTGATGAATTTTAAGCTCGCTCGCCACCGCCGGTTCAATATGGAATGCACTTAATCTACATGATCCTAAATTATATGCTATGCAATTTTAATATTTTTGTTTAGGGGTTAAAATTTAATCCCTAATTTTCTATGCAAATTAACCACTAAATGGTTAGCCAAAATTTAGGTGTTACCAGCCGGGCCGAGCCCAGCTCACGAGGAGGGGAAAAAAAAAGGAAGCAGGCTGGGCTCGCATGAGTGAGGAAAAGGAAAGGGCCGGGTTAACCCGGTCCGACCCTGCCTGACTCGAATTTTTAATAAATTTTTTTAAAATTAAATTTTTAATAATTTTTTTTGAAAGTTAATTAAGAAAATATGCTCTAATAGGCTCTATTAATGCAAATGTGCATAATGTCTATATGCAATGCAATTAAATAAAAATATTTTTTTGGTTTAGAAATTAAAAACATTAACCCCTAAATTTTGTGTAATTAATTTTGGGCAATTAAAAAGTAGGTGTCAACAAAAGTGAATTCAACGGCTAACCAACGAGAGAATTGACCGGGCTCGTGTTCTTTCTTTCACTTTATCAGAGCGAACCTCAAACACTAACCTCAAACATCTGCGTCCACACGTGTCGAACGCACTCCTCGATTGCATGATGGATAAACCAGCAAATCGCCTCTCTTTCCTAAAAGTTAAAGGAGCAGGCGCAGTGAACTTTAATTTCGAAAAAATCGGAAGATCTGGCCAAAGAAGGTGCTAGCTTTGTGGATTCGTTCCCCTGGTTTGATCATATAATAGAAATTTCAATAAATGTAAGAAGGGAACCCTAACTCATTTCCATACGAAAATCATGCTTCATGTTTCGCGGACTTATTAAATATATTCGAGCTGTTCTAATTATTATCCTAAATTATCAAAACAAAACAGAGAAATTGCAATTTGTTGGCTAAAGAAATAAAATTTGGGAGCTCTATTCAGAATTTCAGAGGCTTGACCAAAGATGAAAAGATGTTTTGTGAAGCCTCTCGATTTATGCAATAGCTTCCGTTTTGGGTGAAAAGTGAGGCCAAGGGAAGAGAAGAGGGTAGGTAATAAGTTCTTGTTATAGCATGGCCATTAATTGGCAAGAGATTCATATGGCTGTTGACCTTATGTCTCTTCATATGCTTGTTTAATCCTTGCGGCAATCTTTTGTCAAGAGTCTCATGCAAAGTCTTCATTATTTCTTAAAATACCATTCATGCAAAGTCTCATCTCTGGCCTATTAAAGATGGGGCAATTCCTAGCTAATAGCCTATAACTATGTTTGCAAGCTACTGTGTTAAAGCGCCTTCTTGGTTGTGTCAATGTCTAGTGTCCCAATGTGGGAGTTATGATATATCTCTTTCTATTAAATTGCTCAATTGTTCCAAAATTTTTGGATATTCAAAGGCTCATGTTCAAGCTTCGCAGAATGATCAAATAAAATGAAGCAATTGAATATTAGAAAAATTGTGCACATGCATTCGTGTTGAAAAAGCTAAATGTGTGCGGAGAGACATGAATGTTCGGAGATGTAGTTTCTTCAAGGAGTAGTTGTAAATGATTGTGAGAGGTGAGAAAATTAAATTAAATTTTGGAAAGTGAGATATTTATGAGATTATGTAACAATTATCTTGACTAGTTTGGATTACAATTCTTTCTATTTGTTGTACCTTATTTCTATAATATATATAAATTTTAGCAAATTAAAAGGGCATATTATGGAATTTTTCGACAAAAATTTGAGGTAGAAATCCTTTTGAGTCTACTTTCTATATAACTAGTAGAAGTGCACACGACATTATCAATTTTGCAAAAGATATTGTCTTGATTGAAGTTATAGCGCAAACTATTTAGGGTTACAGTTTTAGGTGACTTGAAATAATTCTTTTTCGGTTTTTAAGGTTTTAGTCAATGGTAGAATTATTAAATCCAAGTTGTAACTCTAGAAGCATAACCATGGGTGTGAGTTCCAACCAAGATAAACTTTCTTTTTCAGTGGTTAAGTGTTGGTGTAATTGGTTTTGGCGTTGAGGAAATTTCCGATTTAGGAGCTAGAGATCACCCATTCCAACACCACTAATAGCGTGCAAAGTGTTATGGGCAGTGCTAGCTGTATAGGCCAAAGGCATCGGATCCTATCTATTAACTCTCAAGTTCAACTCAGACCTCGTCGATTAATCCAGCACAGTCCTTGCTTCTCCAAGCAAAGGCCAATTTCAGCTACAATTTGGTTCGATAGGGTCAAGAATGAAGAGTCGATTCTATAGGGAAGCTGTCAATTTCATGGACTAGTTGTAAATTTCATGGATACCGATCAACTACCAAGATATCAATTTACAAATTTCTTGTCGACTTCAAGTCTCGCAATCGACTACCAAGCAATTGAAGGTTGTTCTAGTTGATTTCTTTTGTTGTTTGATAATCTTCTACTATGTCTGTTTGGCTTCCATGGCTGGTGGACAGACGGGGGTAACGTGACAAGTGAAGCAAGGCTTTTTTGCTAATTATATTTAAAGTGGGCTTCACTTAGTAGGTGCGTCTATCTACTAAATATGTACTCTTCACCGTGGAATTGAGGTCAATAACTTATCGTTTCACCACATCAACAGTGTAACACAATTTTTTCGTGACCGAGTCCATGCGATCTTGAACGGTCAATTAATTGGTCTAGTAATACAAGCAAAAGAACTTGGTCCAATCTCACTACCAATGCAAAAGTAGCTTTGATCTTATAATGAATGACCAAACATTAGGTTGTCAACTACAAGAGGACAACCCTTTTGATGACCAAATGATTGGGCATCGAACAACAATTGGGTACACCTTAAATCACTCGCTTTCGTGTGCAAGACTTGATCGATGCACCAATTTGGGTACACTTCACCTTTAATAAGTTGAAAAGATGTTTTGTGAAGCCTCTCGATTTATGCAATAGCTTGCGTTTTGGGTGATGAGTGAGGCCAAGGGAAGAGAAGAGGGTAGGTAATAAGTTCTTGTTATAGCTTGGCCATTGATTGGCAAGAGATTCATATGTTTGTTGATCCTATCTCTCTTCATATGCTTGTTGAATCCTTGCGACAATGTTTGCAAGCTACTGTGTTAAAGCGCCTTCTATGTTGTGTCAATGTCTAGTATTCCAATGTGGGAGTTATGATATATCTCTTTCTATTAAATTGCTCAACTGTTCCAAAATTTTTGGATATTCAAAGGCTCATGTTCAAGCTTTGCGGATTGATCAAATAAAATGAAGCAATTGAATATTAGAAAAATCTTGCACATGCATTCGTGTCGAAAAAGCTAAATATATGCGGAGAGACATGAATGTTCGGAGATGTAGTTTCTTCAGGGAGTAGTTGTAAATGATTGTGAGAGGTGAGAAAATTAAATTAAATTTTGGAAAGTGAGATATTTATGAGATTATGTAACAATTATCTTGACTAGTTTGGATTACAATTCTTTCCATTTGTTGTACCTTATTTCTATAATATCTATAAATTTTAGCAAATTAAAAGGGCATATTATGGAATTTTTCGACAAAAATTTGAGGTAGAAATCCTTTTGAGTCTACTTTCTATATAACTAGTAGAAGTGCACACGACGTTATCAATTTTGCAAAAGATATTGTCTTGATTGAGGTTATAGCGCAAACTATTTAGGGTTACAGTTTTAGGTGACTTGAAATAATTTTTTATCGGTTTTTAATGTTTTAGTCAACGGTAGAATTCTTAACACCAAGTTGTAACTCTAGAAGCAAAACCATGGGTATGAGTTCCAACCAAGATAGACTTTCTTTTTCAATGGTTTAAGTGTTGGTGTGATTGGTTTTGGCGTTGAGGAAATTTCCGATTTAGGAGCTAGAGATCACCCATACGAACACCACTAATAGCATGCAAAGTGTTATGGGCAGTGCTAGCTATATAGGCCAAAAGTGATTGGCATCGGATCCTATAAATTAACTCTCAAGTTCAACTCAGACCTCGTCGATTAATCCAGCAAAGTCCTTGCTTCTCCAAGCAAAGGCCAATTTCAGCTACAATTTGGTTCGATAGGGTCAAGAATGAAGAGTCGATTCTATAGGGAAGCTGTCAATTCCACGTGATGGATACCGATCAACTACCAAGATATCAATTTACAAATTTCTTGTCGACTTCTTCAAGTCTCGCAATCGACTACCAAGCAATTGAAGGCTGTTCTAGTTGATTTCTTTTGTTGTTTGGTAATCTTCTACTATGTCTGTTTGGCTTCCAAGGCTTGTGGACAGACGGGGGTAATGTAACAAGTGAAGCAAGACTTTTTTGCTAAATATATTTAAAGTGGGCTTCACTTAGTGGGCGCGACTATCTACTAAATATGTACTCTTGACCGTGGAATTGAGGTCAATAACTTATCGTTTCACCACATCAACAGTGTAACACAATTTTCTTGCGACCGAGACCATGCGTTCTTGAACGGTCAATTAATTGGTATAGTAAGACAAGCAAAAGAACTTGGTCTACTCTCACTACCAATGCAAAAGTAGCTTTGATCTTATAATAATGACCAAACATTAGGGTGTCAACTACAAGTGGACAACCCTTTTGATGACCAAATGATTGGGCATTGAACGACAATTGGCTACACCTTAAATCACTTGCTTTCGTGTGCAAGACTTGATCGATGCACCAATATGGGTGTACTTCACCTTTAACAAGTACCCACCACAGAAACATTGACTTCAATCTTATTCTACGCGTCGACCAAAAAAAAAAATCTTATTCTACGCTTACAGTTTTAATAATAAGACTATAGTCGCCCTAAAGAAACATTGGTCTGGCCAATTGGGTTAGGAAAGCCATTATGTGTCCTCCTTTAACTTCAGAGAGGTTTCATGTCACCATTTTCTCGCAGAGAATTCAAGTTAATTTAATGTTTCAACATGAATTGAATGGTTGCTTATCAAATACGTGCACGAAACCCCCGTAACATATGATGTTAGAACTTCAGGCTCTTGCCACAACTTCTCAAAAAATAACATCATCGATCCACACAAAAGGGTGACGTACTATCCATATGTTTGGGTACATGATCACGTAACCTATTGTTGCTTCCTTGCGTCACATTTCTGTGTATTGTAATCTAGGATTCGGAACTCTCTCTCTATATATATAACATACATACATACATACATACATACATACATACATATGTATGTATGTATGTATATATATAGGTACTGAAGAATTCGGTAGAAACATTGTGAACTCTTCTCAAATGCTTGACCTTGTAGGTGTAGATACACGGCGGATGTATTCATTATGACAGTCCACCTTATTTGAATGCATGATGTCTTGCTCAGCTTATCTTATGATCATGGAACTGCTCGAGTTTGTTTAAAATTCTAAACTTGTAATCTTGAAGAAGATGAATGCGCATTTGAATGGTTAACGCTTACACGTGCTTGGACCTGGAAGATTTATGATCACGAGATACTTATTTGATGCTTTGAAGACACATTAACCATATCATATATACATTTTTAGCTACTTCTCTTATCATGTTAGCAATAAAGTAAGAGAATGCCCCTTCGGGCATCCCACAGGCAAACAATTAATGAAAATGGCATATCCTCCTCAGCCATTTTTGCTTTTGCTCTTGAGCGAGTTCGGATTGGTGAATGTAGATGATCTGTAAATGACACGGAATAAGTACAAGACCTAAGAAGGGATCAGTCCATAACTCAGTCTAGTTCTGCCTTTTCATATTATATTTGTTGATAAAAATGTTTGTACATGAATGGAACCCCTTGAGAAATGGACTAGGAAGGTATCCCACAAACAAATCAAATTTCCTAAACATGGAACTAGGAAAATGAAAATTTAAAACTCCCTATTAAAATAGGAATCGAAAGCAAATTTTCTAAAATCTATTTTTTTGTTTCAAATAATTCATTTCATGGCAATTTTCCATTTTATTTTCATTTGACAAAAGAATTAAATCAATGATCAACCTAAGTTGTCATGGACCGACCAAACAAAATAAATAAATTGCACTATAAGAGGGATAGAGAATCTACTTCACCGAGAACCAAGGCAACCATAGAGACATGCGCATGAAAAGTAAAGTTCGATTTCTATCTAAAGAACTTAGAAAGGTGAAGCTAAAAGAATGGTTTGACTGTCGTGATCTCGCGTTGGTGTCAGATCTTTTTAACTTTGGCTCAGTTAAAAGGAATATCGTATAGTCACGCAATCTTACGAATAAAGATAAACACTTACGACATCAAGAAAGAAATTTCTGGAAAATGAAAGGCAATCTCTACACCGCGGTCTCTCGTTTGAGATTGTATCTTTCTTAACACCATGCTAAAGTATCCTATCGCGGCCTAGGTCTGGCGGCATGGTTGTGTGTGCAACGGTGTAGTGCTAAAACATTCTAACATGCACAACAATTTATAAACAAGAACTACTTCAAAAGTTCGAGAAATAAACATTCATTCCCAAACTCCAAACCTGCAAAACAAGGGATCAACAATCACTTCTCCCTTTATAACTCTCAACTGCAAGAACATTTAACACTTACGTTAGGGACGCAATTGAATAAGATATATGGCCTAAGTCCACTAAGAAAAATATCAAGTCCCCAGCAAAGTCGCTAAGCTGTCGCGACCTCCTCATGCCGATCCAAGGTTTGGCTAATGGATTATGTAGTTTATACCTAGGACTTAGCTCGAGCTCTCTCAAGCTCATACCAATTCATGACTTATGGTTCAAGTTCTTGATATGCAAATCATTTCAGGAGTTGCCACTAATCAGTTTTTGGTGGGTCGATTAGAAACCTAAGTAAAGCTGTCACGATTCGAACCCACGAGCGCGCTAACATCCCGCCAAAGGTTGTGAAATGGCAATGTCCCAAGACGTATCGCCAACCCAATCATTCTGGCTTATCATTAAAAGCATGCGGAAGCGACAAAAATCACCCAATCAACAATAACAGGGATAGGCAGGAAAACACACCTCAATAAAAACAACTTCATCAACAAAACATCGAGTTAACATATTACAAGTCCGCCACGTGGACCTTCCCGATTACAATCACAAAGGTAGGGGCTTAACCTATCTCCTCTACCTACAAGGTGACCTCAAAAGAAGTTTGACCCCTCAAACGGGTACCTAGTCACCTCCTGGTCCCGGTCAATAGGGACCCCAAAATCGCACGTGGCGATTTTTCATTGCTCAGGGCCTGAAAATGGTTAAATAACAAAAATGAGATAAACTCAGCGAGTTAACGACCTAAGCCTCGATTAAGAGGTCAACTCATCTTGGATGCACCTAAAACATGCAACTCAGCCCGACGTACACAAGATGCCATCACACAATCGTAGGTAACCTTACCTCGCCTTGGCACACGCCTTGCACGTTATAACATCATGTACCATGATAATTCCATAAGCATATAAGGCAGTCAGAATACGCAGCAACTTTCCCACACACAATGCATCTACACGTGTCTCGATTATAAGGTGAAACCGCTTCGGCCTGTCCCATACCGTGCCTCACAATTTCATCCCATAATCAAGCGCAATGCTACCACAATCTTTCATGCATATTCCGATTACTACAGCCACACAAGGCACGGCACAATCCGCATTATTCGCATCAGGTTGGGGGTCTTTCGGCATAACCGGGCATCGTCCCGCCCTGTCGGGCACGGCATCGTCTCACCCTACCTCAGTGACGGCATCCCATAAATGGGTTCGTTCTGAATCCAATTCGCGAACGACTTCGTCTCCCTTGCCCCTACGACGGCATCTAATTACCAAATTGGGGACACCTATTAAGGTCACTGCCAAACCCTAGGTTGGCGGTCATCCGGTATAACCGGGCACGAAAGGAACCTTTAGGTGATCATGCACACATAGCAATCACTCAAGTCCCATTGTTATCTTTCTCAATTAGCCAATGCAGACAAGATCCGTGCTAATACGTCAAAATATTGCAACTTTCACACGTAAAAAGGCACTAGAATAATCACACGTGATAACGTATATATAATTAAATCATCAAACTTGGCATACTTCCCAATTCAAACATCCACGCCCTATTTAGCTCATAAAAATTGATATACAAACCCGACACCTCGGGATTTACTGTTCATATACCCGCAATTCCATTCAAAAAAATAGCAATACAACTCATTTAGCTATACAAGCTAATTTATATGGCAATTTCCAACATAGGCATCACAATTCAAGCCTAAAACAATCACAATTTATTATTAAACTCTATACAAAATATTAATATTTAAATTCTGAAAATTAATTTATTTAATAATAAAATATTAATAATAAAATAATCCGATAGCTTATCGCAATATCCTTGATAGCTTATCGCAATATCGGCGATAGCTTATCACTAAAAATTCGATAGCTTATCGTATTTTCTTAATAACTTATCGAGTCCACTTATCACTTATTGCGATAACTTATCGACTAATCCTTAATTAATTAGTACTAAACATAATTAACCTAAACTAACTCATCCTAATCAAGTTTAACCTACTAATCAAGGGATTAGGGCGATAACTCACCCGTTAGCGATTCCGATTACATGGACGCGATGGCGGCGGTGAGGGCTATGTGTGGCACGGTTCGAAAACAACACTGAACAACGACGGCGGCTGGGTCTCGACTGAACAGCAGCTATGGGCGGCTGTTTTAGCTCAGCGGGGCTTGGACTGGCGGTGGAAATGGCTTGAATGGGTGGCTCACGGTGGCGGGAGGTCACGGTGTCGCTGCTGGTGGCTCTGGCCGGCAAAACAACAACCAAAGGGGCTGGACGGTGGCTTGGTGGTGGCTGGAATGGTGATGGCGTGAGGGAGAGTAAAGGGAGAGAGAAAAGCCAATTGGTGAGGGAGAGAGAGAAGAGAGAGAGAGAATGAGAGACAAGAGAGATATTTCTCTTCATCAATGCCATCTCCCAAAGTCTTCATCATCAAGCAACTTTTCCTAAAGTCTTCTCTCATTAAACTCTTTTGTCTCAAGACCATAAATGCTAGAAGGGCATTTTGGTAATCTCACTAAGGTAAAAAAATACTATACACATATACGAGCTAGAATTTTATACTGGCCCATATAAATCAAGTTTGGGCTCAAACGGATAAGGAATGGGCTTGAAAATGCTATCGGGCTCAAACTTGGGCTTGAAAATATAAAAAAAAGGGCTTAGTGGGCTTCATTAGGCCCACTTGGGCTTGTCTTGGACCCAAATGGCCGAACCACATTGGGCTTGAGGCCCAATGTGCCTTTGTCTGGTCCACTTCCTCGTGGGCTCCAAACTCTCGACTCGTTAATCCTTTTCCGAGAATTCCGAGCAAACCGATAAAATCGGAGAATTAACGAGGCGACGTCCAATAGTTTAGTCTTGAAATCCTCGAAAGATCGACACCCAATTTCAGACTCTAATTCATGGTCAAAATCGATCGATTACGACTTTGGTATATCTCAAACTAACGGGCGGCTTTTAGGAGTTACACGTATTCGACCCGTGGTTGACTTAATATCAATCAACGTTTAAGTTTTCTCGAACCATGGATGATCTCGGTTGTCATGTAATTGCGAGGGGTCAACGCTAGTTCCAAAGTACACGATCGTTAGGAATTGTTTTAAGGTCGTTCGCAATCCATACAATGGTTAAGCGGAATCACCCGCGCTCCGATTGTATAATATTGGCAAAACATTCTATAACTGTTCCTTGATCGGTCTATGATGGCTCAAAATTGTCCCTCTTCAATCCTTATGGTCGAATTGTCAATCCATGGTCGAGTTCTCAGGTCGAGCGTAATTAATTTCTTAATAGCCTTTCCCTAATGGTTAGTCTCTCATGAGTGATCAATTCAGAGCGAGATTTAACTACCAGTGCATCAATGAATAATCACTTCATTATATCCGAATAGGGTCGAAATTTGAGGATGTCACAAAAGCAATGGGAGAATTGCCTTAGTCCTACGAACTAGAGATTTGATGAGTTTGGAGACTTGATTACACTAGTTATCTAATTAGTCCCATTTCAGTACTTGACATTGTTCAAACACCACCTAAAGTTTTCAAGTAGTCTTCTTATCAAGTGTAAATCATAGGGATTTTAATCCTAACAAGGTTATGGAAACAACAATCAATATATTGGAAGTGCGCAAACAACAATCCAATATGCCTCTAAACATCCACATGCAAGATCGAATTAGACACGCAATTCAAAACGTGTGAATCAAACAATATGCAATCAAGTACCATATTAATCACATTAAAAGGCAAGAAAAGGCAATTTTGTAGCCCAAACCTATAGGGGTGAGCATGATGGACCGTCCGAACCGGGACCGGACTGGACCGGCAAGTTTGGTATGATTTTCGGGAGTATCGGTTCGATTCCCGGTTCTTAAAAGTGGAATTGGTTTCCGGGCGGTCCGGTTCCTGGTTCTAGGGTGGGACCGGACTGGACCGGACTGATAAATATATATATATATTTATTTTCGTCAGAAAATATATATTTATTTACTTTTTAAATTTTTTGAAAAAAATGGAAAGTCTAATCTATTCCCTCTTGCCTTTACCAATTTGCCCAATTTGGCAATTCCCTCTTGCCTTTTAGGCTTTTACCAGTTTACCTCTGCGGCAAAAGTCCTTGCTGTTTCCCATAAAGAAAAGACACAGTCCAATGCTTTGAGATTCAAAAATAGAAAGTTAGAAACCCTAATCTATTATCCCAAATTCACTCTCGCCCTTACCTCTGAGGCTCTACCAAATTCCTCACTTAGTTTACCTCGCTCGCTTCGTCGCTCGAAGCCTAGAACGCCTTTCCCTCTTGCGACCTCGCTCACGCCTCGCTCGCGCCTTTACCTCTCGCGGCCTCGCCAATCGCCTTACGCCTTGCTCGACGTTGGCGCCTTTCCTTCTTGCCTTAAGCCTTGTTCGACGTCGACGCCTTTCCCTTTGACTGCCTCTCCTCACACCTCGCTCAACAATAAGTGATTGGTTCTAATGGAACCGAATGGACCTGATCGGACCTTCGGTCTAGTCCGGTCCGATCCACGATTCTAAGACTAGCCGGTTCGATCCTTGTTCCTAGAAACTGGGAATCGGTCCTCCCGGTCTAGTTCCCGGTTCTTGGATGGGATCGGACCGGACCGGACCAGGAACCGCTCATCCCTACAAACCTATATTTTGATTTTCGATTTTTTTTTAATTTTTTAATTTTTTTAAAAAAATATTTTTTACTAAATTTTAACAAATCCTATTACTACTAATGCAGATGTTTCTAATGTCTATAAGTATACAATTTAATGAATTTTTTTTTTGTTTAGGGGTTAAAGTTTAACCCATAATTTTCTATGCAATTTATTACTAGATTTTTTTTTGGTCTAACCTAATTCTAACTCTTCTCACTCTCTGACTTTTGCTCTACCTCTTACAGAGCGTAGGAGTCGAACCCCACATCTATGATACTAGCATCCACATCCCTCCATTCCCTTTACTAGCAGGGTTGTATGCCTATTGGCTAATTTATTACTAGATGAATAATCAAAATTTAGGCGTCAACATCAGCTTTATGGGTGCTCTCAAAGGTCCTCCATTTACCAATTGTCAGCATTTGATTTTCTTTTTCTATTTTCCGCTGCCTCATGCATAAATTTAGCATTTCTCCATATTTTATCTCTTCACCTGATTTTTTTTTTCTTTTTTGCAGCTGTTGTGGAGGGTCCTTTTGCTTGTTTGATTGTGACGATGGGGAATGCTGGGGGTGATTCTAGGGTTGTTCCCTGCACATGTTGCCTGGACAGTCCACACACTCATAAAGTAATTATGTCCATAAATTGCCTATAAGCACTAGTATTGATGCTCACTTGTCCTATTCCATCATATTCTATGATATGTTATTTATCTGTCCTTGATGATTCTATTGCAGGATCAATGGACATGATGGCCCTCTTAAAGGAGCCATCCTTATGGGTATGCCGGCTTTGTTTGGAATACGGTCGGTTTTGAGTTTAGTCGGGACTGTTCTGGTTGGTGGTGGCTATGGTTTTTTGGCGCCCTGGATCTTGTCTTTCGAGGCCTTTGGACGCAAGGATGAATCAAAGAAATTCCCCCGCTGCGTTAAAGTGAAACTTTTACTCAGAGCTTACTCTTGTTTGGAAGGGATAATTGCATTGAAACTCCTAAAACTTTCAAAAGGTGTGATTAAGTCTTAAAACTTATCATGAAAGTGCAATTGAGTCCTAAAACTTTCAAAAAGTGCAATCAAGTCTTAAAACTTATCAAATTTGCCCAATCAAGTCCTTCCGTTAATTACACTATTTGAAAGTTTTAAAATCCTATTGCACTTTCACAAGTTTTAGGATTGGATTGCACTTTTTGAAAGTTTTAAAACTTAATTGCACTTTCACGATAAATTTTAGGACTTCCAATGCACTTATCTCTGTCTGGAATTAGGAACTTAATGTTAATGCCAACTCTGTTAACACAATCTTGGTTCTTTCCTTTACTTCCATCTCTTTTTATCTCCTAGGATGGGACATGGAATACGATAAAAGGAAGTTGTACAATAATTCGAGATTTCATGGACATTTGTTGTCACTCCTACCGACTTATTTGAAGGAGCCACATGAATCTGCGGCTACACATGAGGTACAGACTTTTAGGTAGTTTTACAGTGCTTTTTGTTGCTTTGCCTGAAAGATTGTTGGGTTTCATGTTCATTGCTCATAGTAGTGCACCGAACATTAAAATAAACTTCTTGTGCCTATAGTTCAATTTAATGATTTAATTTCATGAAATATGGGGGTGATGATCCAGGCAGCTCAATGAAGCATAATGACATGTTTAGTCAATGATTATGGCAATAACTAAAATGGGCAAAGTTGTAGGTTCACCAAGTTCCACGTAGTCTGAAAGGAGTCATTTATGACGCAACTAAATTTAACAACTTCTATCTTTCTCTCCTTTTTTGGTTTTGTAGATTAGTGCATTTTGCTGGATGTATCCTGGTTGGACTGATGGGCCTAATCGTGCATGTCCCACTTTACACCGCTATTATGGTCATCAAGAGTCCGTACATGCTATTCAAGGGCTGATTTCGCCTGATACAGGATCTTATCAGTCGAGAGGGTCCATTTCTCGAGACGGCCTGCATTCTGATTGCTGGTTTGACGATTCTCATGTGGCCCATAGCCGCGGCTTCGAGCATTTTAGCAGCTGCATTGTTTAGCTGCTCTACAGGACTATATAGATCAGTCATCGTGTATCAGGTTTGCACCCTACTTGACAGTTCATTTTCTTTTTCATCAGTACCATTTTTGTGAAAAACTAGACTCCAACCCAGTGGAATTCCGTGGAGGCAGGAAAGAACTTTTCGGAGAGGCATAGCTTATGTTATTGCGATGGTTGCTGAATTCAATGAGTACACGAACGACTGTCTGCATGTTTGGGAGATAACTATACTTCCAAAGTAAATAAGTGGTACCCTTCGATCCTAATGTCACTATGTCTAGCACAAATGCAACGCTGTAGCATTTTCCTTGTCGACCACTTAATTTTGGAGGTTTTGACGAAACATAAACGTTTCCCACAGCCAAGCCTTCATACAGAAAGTAAAAGGCTTCTCAACCATCCGAGCTGTCGGTTGGAGGAAATCATGTAAATAGACGCAAAACCACCTCTGCATCTGAAGAAGCACCGGTGATGCTTGTGCGTAGCTTAGCTCAGTCAAGATCGGTGAGGGAGACAATACAAGAAATACGGATGGTGCAGGAATATTAGGTTCTTGGGGGTCCAATTTAATGGTGAGTGGTGACCAGTAAGACGAATTTTAGATCATTATGAACTAGCTGAAAATCACTAGTCCACACAACTTTCCCACTTTTTGACAGCTTTGAGGGAAAATAATCAAGTCCCACAAAACGACAGGCAAAGAACTTTTGGATGCTAACGTCATAACACCCGGCGATCTGTACAAATGGCTGAAAGCAAAGAACAGCTGTGAAGCAACTCTTATAGGGATTGGCCGGCCATGATTTTCACTCTTGCAGGCCGTCCTCCGCTCTATCAAAGCCGGTTCAGATGGTATCCCGATGTTCGATGGTTTTGAGCTGAAACAATTGAACAAACCGAAGGGCAAAGTTTTAAGACTTGTTTTTTGGGCCTCTTCTGGTTCTGAAAGAACAGATCAAGGTCATGAGATTGGAAAAGAGTGAGGTGAGATTCTTAGAGAAAGTAGTTGTTTTTGGGAGCAATAAAATGCGTATGTATAGGTGGTAGAGTCGAGCCTCGCGATACTCTCAAAGCTGCTCAGATCCGGGGTATTAGGAGAAGGTACTTCTTTACTGAACCAGTAAATTTCCTGCTAAAAGTTTGGAGAACAATCAAGGTTTCTTTAATTTTTTCGGTTGTGATATTATGTTCCATGCATCTTCTTTGTGGTACTGTTGGCGCTTAAATCTGGCTGAATGGGCTAGAGGAAAGAAGAGAGTACACTTGGCCCAAATCACTGAACGGTAGCCTAGGTATGAAAGTCGTGCAAAGCCCGCTGTACGGGGTACCGAAAACTCGGCACCGATAACTGCTCAGGACGGTGAGATGAGGACAAGAGTGGTTACCACATCCGATGCCGATATACCACGAAACAAAAGGAGCGGTTATCAAAAAGGAAACCGAACAGTTCAAAATTAGACGACGATCGCGGTTACCATATCCAATGTCGATATACCGCAAGACAAGAGGAGCGGTTATCGGGAAGGAAGCCGAACGATCCAAAACCTAGACGATAACCGCTCGGCAGCGGTTATTCATCAGCGTTAGCTATAAATAATTTCCAGGAAAACATCAGAAGGACCTTTTGGAAAATCAACTACAGAACACATACCTTTTTGTAACCTCGTTTATTCAATCGTTATCGTTAATTTCCCTTTTATCGCACAATTTATCTTTTGTACTTTTATTTTCGTTCGCCATTAGCGTAGATTTCGTCGCTTCCTTTCCAAAACGACGCACGACTCAATTACTCAACAAAAAGCTAAAGATCTTCCCCTTCGGTGAAAGATTTTTCGTTTGAGGCCACTCTCAGTGAAACATCTTTCTAGCACGCCCTGTGGGACCATTATGTTCCATCTCTAGGAAGTGTCAATGGCAAAGACAAGGAATTAGGAGAGTCGTACTACCACCGGCGAGGATAACTCATCCCCGTAGCATGGGGGAGAAAGACCTACTCGTTCCGATTCATCTGACCAGAACCTTAACCTCGCTGTCAATGTCGGCACAGGTGTAGGCTCTAAAGATATTCCTTGAAATCTAACTGAGGAACAGAGGAGAGAATTGGCGCCTAATTCTACAATGATGGCCCCTATGAGAAGGATGTTTGAAGAACAACAGAACGTACTGACTAATCACATGGCCAATCATTTATCTAGAATTCTCACCCCTATATTCACCAATCTAGTTGCGGAATTAGCCTCAAAGTTTGGACCAACGAGCGGATCGAATGGAATGCAAAGAAGACAAGCAGAGCTAGGGATCATCCCGATCGTGGCTCCTGCTTTGCCTGCTGTGGCTAGTGCTGCAGGTCTAACACAACCGGTTCGAATTCTACAAAGGACTGATACCACAGGTGATTAGAATCAAACCGGTCTAGGGGACTGTTTAAAGCTTAGCAGATCTGTAGGCTCTCTTGGGCGCGCACCCGAGAGTGTTATTGATGCAAATACGGTAAGGGTAACTACTGACCCTATAACCACAAGAATATATGCACAGGGATTCATTCCCCAACCACTGATCTAGGAGGTTACTCGGCAAGCCGGGAATAGCGACATGCCAATGACTAATCCCATTAATATTGAGACAATTCCTGTGCCGATCCCGAGATATCAACCCTATAGGCTATAGGCGACGCTTAGGGACTTGGGGGCTAGATTGCCGTCACACCCTAAAGCGCAAGTTAACTAGGAATTCTGGGCACAAGATCTTTAAAGAGACCAGCGCATGATTGAACAAGCGGTTTGTTTAGTAATGCAACGCATGGGTTTGGAAAGAGGCGTACCGAGGCCTGTGTACCACAAGCCTTACCCCGATTGGGTAAACAACATTCCGTATCCAAGGGGATACAAAATTCCTGAGTTTTCTATTTTCACTGGAGAGGATGACCAGTCCACAGTGGAACATATTAGTAACTTCACGGCGCAATGCACAGATGTGAATAACAATGGGAGAATGAAGTTGAGGCTTTTTCCCTTGTCGCTGTCAAAAATCGCTTTTACTTGGTATACTGGATTGCCTGCAAACTCGGTACAGAATTGGGAAGACATGAAGTACAAATTCCACACACAATTCTATCGCCCAATTCCTGAGGTGACGTTGTCAGATCTGGCCACTGTTAAGCAATATAATAATGAGATGGTGGATCAGTATGTCGCTCGGTTAAAAAAGATGAGGAATTGATGCTTGTTTTTCCTGCCGGAAAAAGAAGTAGCGGAAATGGCTAAGAATGGTCTCAAATTTGCACTGAAGGAGCATCTTTCCGGCCAAAAGTTCTTAGATTTGTTCTCTTTAACGGCTACGGCTACTCAGTATGAGAATCCGTGAAAAGAGAAAGATAAGAAACCTTATAAGGACTACAGACAAAATGTTGCGGCCTACGAGCCTCCTAAAGATTTATAAGAGGATGATGATCAGGAAGAGGCCGCAGAGATTGCGATAGCAAAGATGACCCTAGATAAACCTTACGTATGCCAGGCCTTAAAACCCACGAAAGTAAAAGAGTCAATCATGTTAAGAGCGCAGGATACCTAGAGATATTCATTCAATGGGACCAAGTTGGATGAGATTTTCAATCTCTTAGTTCGGGACAGTGTAAGAAAACTGACTGAAAGTCAGACTATCCCGAGTAGAGAGGAAATAGCAAACAAAAGATACTGCAAATGGCATCATTCATGGAGCCATAGCACCAATTATTGCAATGTCTTTAGAAAGACCGTGCAAGAGGCAATACGGTAGGGCAAGATAAAATTCGCAGATGAAGGGGATAAGAAGATGGAAATCGACAATGATTCTTTCCCGCAGATGATCGGGATGGCATCAGCAACTATCAGAAGGTCACCCAGATCGAGTACCTTGTGTAGGAGATGCTGTCGAGAGGTACATCAACGTTATGTTTCCAATGAAGATGAAGACGATCGAATAATTAATGGATGTTGAAACCGATGGACGGATCGATTTCCAGAAAGGTTTCGGAAGAGGGCCTATAATTATCGGCATCACAGAAACTCTAGGAACAGTCAAACTTACCGCGAAGCTTCTTCACGAGCTCAATGGCCAGACAAGAAGAAGGTCGATTATGTGAGTGGAAGAAGCCACCCCAGCAACAGGTTTGTCGACGCTTCATCGTCAAAAAGGCCCAAGACCCCGATTAAAAAGCGAAAAACCAGGTATCATTTAAGTAGTTATACAAAGAAGGTTATCCGCAAGTTTTGACATTGGGTGAGCCGAGTGGGAAATACGACTATTATGTCAAGTACTCAACACCTGGATCGAGTGGAAAGGTCTCTGCTCAGGTTACCCCTACTAGATGGAGCCCAGGTTTCGAGCATGAAGACCAATGCCCACCTTCATCGGCACCACGGCGAGTGTACACCCGAACTTTGAAGATCCCACATGATCCTCCCAAGGAGCAGTGGTTTATTGGAAGGGAGATATCAGTAGTCCAACGGCCACTACATGGGGTCCGGGCAAGGATACATGTTGAGGACCTAGAACAGGAGAGAACAGAGGAAGAAAAAGTGGCAGGAATTGCAGCAACAAGTTAATGCCCTGGGGCGAGCAAAGCACTCGCGCTACTCAAGATTAAAGAACCTAGTGTGGGTGAGAGAGAAAGAGGAAACCTCAAATGTTGTCAAAGGACAAGGGGATACCAAGAAAAAGCAATTAAAACCTGTTGCTAATCCTGTAAAGGCTGAAAAGAAGGAGGAATCAATCAAGACGAGATCAAAGTTCGACAAGGGTCGATCTAAATCAATTTCCTCAGCAAGCTCAAATATGGTGCAAGTGAGGCTTCCACCTGAGTTTCGAGCATTGATGCTGAAAGTGACCCCCACAGAAGAAGAAGCGTTTGAGGTCATGGAGATTGTGAAGGCTGAATTCCAGTTTATCGATGAGGAAAGGGTAGAATTTGAAAAGTTACCAGCTTCTAGGGCGAAGCATTTGAGGGCTCTTATGGTCGTCCGAAAGATCGATGGGCGCCCAGTAAATAGGATTCTCGTGGATGCTGGGGCAACGCTAAATCTGATGCTGCATAAGTACTTTAAGAAACTCGATAGACGGGAAGAGGAAATGGTCCTGACCAATGTTACATCGTCAGATTTCACCAACGACATAAACTACGCTAAGGGGGAAGTGATCGTGGACCTCATAATCGATTCGCGTACGTCTATGACCACTTTCTTCATAATATATGTAGACGTGTCCTACAACTTGTTGCTAGGTCGAGACTGGATTCATAACACTCATTCCATGCCTTCTTCTTTCCACCAAACGTTAGCCTTTTGGAACGGGACTAAAGTGGAATACGTGAGAGCCAACCATGAGGCAAGTGCGACATGGGCGGATTTGGTGCGTGCAAGATCTTGTGAAGAATGTGACACACTGATAATAGAGCCGCCTCAACTGGATACTGATAAAATTGCCTTTGGCCGCTTCACGGATCAGGGATTTGAATGGGTCCCTAAGAGAGAAGAGCTGGCTGATCCGGAATGTGACATATTTGATGGAAGAAAATGCCTTATTACAAGAGCTAGATGAACGATATTCCAACTACTTGGCAGAGGAAACCAAGAAGTCTTTAGGGTTTACCGATTGTATAGAGGACTTTGAAGAATCTCCAATAAAGGAAGAAAATAAGTCCATCAAATCGGAAGATCCTTTGATAGAAGTCGATATAGGTAATGGTAATGTGAGGCGTCTCGTATTTGTAAGTAGATTGCTCGATAAAAGAATGAAGAACGATTTGATTGACGTCCTACGAAGACATAAAGGCTGTTTTGCATGGGATTATCACGAGATGCCAAGTTTAAGCAGAGAAATAGTCGAGCATCACCTTCCTATCAAATAGGGATAGAAGCCAGATAAGCAGCCTCCTAGGAGGTTCGCCCTTGAAATCAATTCGAAAATCAAGGAAGAAATTGAGCGACTTCTGAAAGTTGGTTTCATTGAAACCACTTGGTACGTGGACTGGCTTTCAAATATCGTCCCAATAAAGAAGAAGAATGGGAAGCTGAGAGTCTGCATAGACTTTAGGAATCTTAATGCCACGACACCGAAGGACGAATATTAGATGCCCGTTGCCTACATGTTGGTTGATTCTGCAGCTTGCAATGAAATGATATTCTTGATGGATGGTTATTCGGGATATAACCAAATCTTTATCGCGGAACAAGATGTTCCTAAGATGGCTGTCAGGTGCCCAGGTGCGATAGGAACATTCGCATGGAAGGTGATGCCTTCCGGTTTGAAGAATGCTGGAGCTACGTATCAGAGAGCCATGAATTCAATTTTTCACGACATGATTAGAGATTTCATGGAGGTCTATATTGATGACATAATAAATGTGCATTCGGCATGAGGGCTGGAAATTTCTAGGAAAGATAAATTTCATCATAAGTAAAATCAATTATAGAATTGCCACCTCGGTCTAATAAGAAACAGTTGCAAATGATCCTAGGAAAGATAAATTTTTTTAGACGATTTATTACTAATATATCCGGCAAGATAGAGGTATTTTCCCCTTTATTGAAATCGAAGAACCAAGAGAAGTTCGTGTGGAAATAGGAACAGCAACTTGCCTTCGAGAGGATTAAAAAATATTTAACGAGTCCTCTAGTGTTGATTCCACCGAAATCAGGTAAGCTGTTGAAACTCTATGTGTCGGCCACCGATACAACTATCAGGAGCATGCTGGCGCAAGAAAATGATGAAGGCAAGGAATATGTGATATATTATCTCAACAAAATGTTGAACGAGACTAAGAAGAGATATACCGCTATTGAGAAGATCGATTTGTCTTTGTATTTTGCATGCACTAAACTGCGGCATTATCTTTTGCCAGCAACTGTTCATGTGATATGTAAAACCGAAGTCATAAAATACATGCTTACAAGGCCAATAGTGAAAGGCCGTTTAGCAAAATAGTCACTTGCCTTGTCCGAAATGGATTTGGTATACGTGGCGTTAGAGCGGTAAAAGAACAAGCAGTTACTGATTTTATCACTAAATACTCATGTGTTTGGGTTAGCGAAGATGAAGTTGCGAATTATGCACAATCGGTTCCATGGGTGTTATATTTCGACGGATACACTACTTCTACTTCGTCAAGGATCGGAGTTTTGATAGTATCTCTGAGAGGTCAAAAGACGATGGTGCAAATGAAGTTAGACTTCGAGTGCTCTAAGAATCAAGCTGAATATGAGGATTTGATTGTCGGCTTGTACATATTGGCCAACATGGCTATTCGATTAGTCAAAATAATGGGAGATTCTTAGTTCGTGATAAGACAATTAAGAGGAGAATATTAATGTCTTAACGAGAATATTTATGAACTTTTCATCATGGCAAAAGAATGATTAGCCAATTTCCCTGATTCAGAGTTAGTTCACATAGCCTGGTATCAAAATATGGAGGCTAATAAGTTAGCACAAATGGCATCCAGTTATCACGTTACTAGAGAACTAGCTCAGGCAATAATTACTGAAATGAAGCGGCTACCGCCTATGTCGGAATGAACAATGGTGATGGAAGCTAAGCCAAAAGAAAATGGTACCGATTGGTGGATCCCCATTGTTCAATACTTGAAAGAGCCTCAATCGCGAGACAAGAGATTAAGATGGCAAGCATTAAAATACGTGCTACTTGGGGAGGAGTTGTATCGGCATACCGTGGATGGAATGCTGTTAAGGTGTTTGAATAGTAATGAGGCAATTTTGGTGATGGCTAAAGTCCAAGAAGGCATATGTGGTGCCCATCAAGCGGGTATCAAAATGAAGTGGTTGTTAAGAAGGCATGGATATTTTTGGCCTTCGATAACACAATATTGCATAGATTATGCAAAGGGATGCAGGTCATGTCAAATATACGGTCCAATTTAGCATGTCCCCGCAGGACAATTGAAGCCTATTACAAAGTCGCTGTTGACACCTGATTTTTAGCCGACGCGTCATTAAAAGTAGAAAATTCGAGATTATGGTTTTCGATCGCGACGGAACCCGTTTCTTGAACAAAAAGTGTCGTTTTTTAATTCTGTCTATTGGCCTAGCTTCTCTAAACAATTTTCTATTCATTTCATGCAAAAACCCGAAAGTCAAACGGTTGACTTTCGCGTTGACTTTTTGGCCAACCCTTTGACCAAAAGTCAACCCCAGGTCAAATTGGGGCTTTTCGCATAAAAAGATTCCTTTCAAGTTTTATTTCACTTTAGAAGTGAAAATTCTAGAAAATTCAAAGATTTGATCATAAAATCAAACTCCTAGTGAAAAGTCAACTAGGGTTTGACTTTTGATCAAACCTTTGACCAAAAAAATTGAAAAAATACAAAAGTACAAAAATCATCTTAGTTTACATTCAATTTGCCTATGGCATTTGAAATTTTACAAAAATCGATTTAGAATCAACTTTTTCCCAATTTGCGGAATTTGATTCAAATCGGCCAAAAATAAAATTACTTCATTTCTAGTCATTTTTTAGGTTAGTTTCCTTCATGACATTTGATCTAGAGGTCATTTTATATTCAATTTTGGAACAAATTTTGTAATTCCAAGCCAAACACAAAAACCCCCAATTTTGGCCATAATCAGTGATTTGGATCAATTCTTCATGATTTGCGCAATTGAGGCACGAATGAGCCTAATTTCTTATATCAAATCCAAATTCAAAATCAATTTTGGAAGATTCACATGAATTTGAGTCAATTTGATCAATTTAGTGATCCAATGATTAAGAAGTCTAAGAGTAATTGGTTCAATTAGTGCAATTCAACTTGACCCACTCTAGACTAATATTCAATTTGATGAATTGAGACTCAATTTGGCTAATTGGACTTCAATTAAATTCGTTATTCTAGCTTGGCCATGCAATTACCCAAATTCAAGAGCAATTGAGCTAAACAAGTTAAATTCGATCAATTTGTGCATGAATTTCAAATCGGTTCAATCCAATTTGATCGAATTCAATATTAATGGGGTCAATTAATCATAATAGAGATCAAATTGTACAAAATTGGAACAAATGGAACCAAGGATTGAACCGGTTCAACCCAGCCAAACTCGTGACAAACCGGTTCAACCCGGTTTGATTCAAATTGAACCGGTCCGATCGGACTGGCCATTTTCTGGTCGAAAATCCGGCGATCGACGGTCCATTCCGACCAGCCAAGGCCGGCCACATCCCTTTGAGCCCAAAAATGACAAAAATGCCCTTAATTGAAAATTACGAAAATGCCCCTAAGTGAAATTACTAAAATGCCCTTCCTTAAGGATTAAGCAAATTAATTAGGGGATAAGCAAATCAGTCATGGCCATTCATTTAGAATTGATCATGTCCATCCATAATGCCATGTCACCAATCCTTAGCCCTTAAGGAATATTCTTAATCATTAAGGATGCATTCTAGGCCATTGGATCAATCTAAGGGCTAGGATTCAAAGTTGAGGGGAGTATATAGTTTTTTTTCCCTCCAAAATTGAAAGAAGGCTCACATTTTCAGATCTATTTTCCCTCTCTTCCTTCTCCTTCGCTCTCTATCTCACGTTATCTCTCTCTCCCTCTCCCTCTCTTGGCCGTGAGTTTTCTTTGCTCACGCCGGCCACTTGCCGGCCGATTTCCGGCGCACCGTCGCCACTCCGGTAGCCCCCCGGACGTCCTAAAGCTAGTCGCGAGGCTGGCCACATCTGCTGGTGGCCAGAGCATCTCCGATCAGCTTCACATCTCTCTCGGTTGCATCACCGGTGGCCGAACCGGTGATCTGTCCAACCGATGATTCCGGCGTTCCGGCGTCCTTCCTAGGAGGTCCGAGGCTTGCGATCATCATCCTTAACCTCATCTCAAAGCTGTGGTGGCCGGCTTTCACCGGAAAAGCCACCGGAGTTCAATTTTGAGCTTGATTTTACTTCTCTTTCTTTATATCACAATCTTACACCAATCTTCTTACCTTGTGACGTAGATATCGGGAGCTATATTTGGCGCCATTCCGGAGTTCATTGGTGGCCAAAATAGCTCGTTTGAGCTCAGCAACACTCTCGAACAAGGTAAGTACACTTGGATGTTATTCTGTAAATTCGTGTACAGAGAAACCTGCATGTTTGAGATGCTGATTTCAGCTCGTTAATGTCGAAATCTTGTGAAGTGATGAACTAGAGAGACGTAAAAAACGTCTCAAGCTTCGATTTTAAATATTGCATGCCTCAATCAGACTTAGTTTACTATGTCAAGACTCTTTCGGAAGTTAGGATCAGAATCTGGAATGTGATGTTCAAGTCTGTTCTGATGATTTCTTGATTGACGTTGTGCTGTTCTATGATTTTTCTGATTTTCTACGATCGTTTTTTGAAGAAAATTACTTCATCAAAGTCGTAGAACACATCTAAATCTGTTCATCATAAAATTTTCATAAAATTTCAAGTATGTTAGGATTGTAGGATCTGCAACGCCATATATGCATAGATCTGGTGACAGACTAGTTTCTGACTGGTCTTCATGTGTTCTTCGATTTTTATAAATTCATGTGTTCAATATATGAAAATATTTTCTTCACAAAAGTTCACACTGAGATCGAGATATTTCCAGTGATACTAATTTTATCAAAATCAAAATTCATTTGAGTTTTCAAAAGGAATTTTTATGATCTAATCAGTATCTGTGTTCAGATCTGATTTTCATTCCTTTGGAATCCAAAAGATGTTTTTTCGAATTTGATAAAGTTAGAGTCCTCCTTTGCGAAAAATCAAAACTACAAAGTTGTTTATTATGGTCTCATTATGTTTACTGAAAATTTTGAGGGCCTAATAACAATTTTTAGAGGGTCAATTTGCTAAAGATTTTATATAAGGTCTTCTCGGGTTAAAATTTGATTTGCAGTTGAGTCCTTTGTAAAAACCGAATTTTATAAAATTTTGGAAGAATTTTTAGCAAAAAATCAAAACATAAAAGTTATCACACACGGAGAATTATAGCTGTATAATAATTTCCATGCGGTTTTGATAAATTTTGTTATTTTTCCCGCCATTATTTTGAAATCCCTAACAGAACCGGGTCCAGTCTGTCACCGAGAGTGAATTTGTCATTATCGTGAAAATCGGCGGGGAATCAGAAAAAATGGTCTTCTTAAATTTTGATCCTCATGTCATAAGCTTTCTAATGACACCTGAATAACTTCATTTGGACATCATTAGGTTAGTTAATCACATCTGAACAGAAGCAATCCGAATTAGATAATAACTGAATAAGTGGTCTCCTTATGAAGCCCACTTCCCATTGCTTGATTGGTTGAGAAATAAGGCCCATGGGCCTGAATGCATGCTTATTTCATTGCTATGCATGTGTTTGTTAGATGAATGTTAGGCCCGGTGCATGTTCGGCGGGTAGCCCATTATGGTCATTTAGAACCCGACTTTAGGGGTTAATTGATATGAGTTGCTGTATTGTGAATGCAAATGGTAGCTCATTATCGTTAACCATTGATCAAATAATGTTAGATGATTAGGTGGGTGGTGAATCGAAATGCATGAAAAACAAAGGTCGATCCCGAGGCCCGTGCTTGATTAGTGAATTGTTTGCACCATTGCTTTTCTTTGGTTATTCCTTTGTATTTTGTTTGTCGTGAATGTATGTTGTGAATGGAAACGCCGACACCCGAGAGGCGGTCCATGGAGGGGATAATCCAAAATTGTAAAAGACCAAGCCGATTGACCGATGTCCAATCCGGTCTCAATTTGTATTCACTTGATGGTGGCGATCGATCGATGTCCAATCCGGTCTCAATTTGTAGTCACTTAATGGTGGCGATAGACCGATGTCCGATCCGGTTTCAATTTGTATTCAATTCATTCATCCCCGATCATGTCTTGGGTTTTCAATTTGTGTTGTAATAAACACCCGACGAGTTGCGGGTTTTACTTTCTCGTACTTAGAATTAGCTCGTCTTTTCAATACTTTGAGTGTTTAGTTTACGAAATGTCTTTCAATACAATCGATTGTTTCTTTCTTTTTCTAGACTAAGATAGGATTAGTTTAGAATCTTAAATGAAAACACAAAAAAAACAAGATGCATGATCACATTTTGGACTAAAACTTTGACATGAAAATGGTAAAGAACAAATGCATGACAACTTAGATAACAACCATATTAAGTTTAGCGGTACCGAAAGAGCGTTAATAGAAATATTAACGTAAGCTAGTCCCCGAACCTTTGATCTCTGGCTTTCGTAGAAACCAATACGAAATTCCCACGTATTGGTTAGGTATTCTAACCGACCTCCGACCTAGGCTAGTGGCGACTCCTAAATAAGATAAAATTGATCCGCTGTCACGCGAGGTATGAATTAGGGAAGATTCACGTTCATGAATAATGAACTGTACGGATGAACCATCTTTTATGATGTACCGTATGGACCGTTTCATGAACACTTACCTTTAAACCCGCCTTATCGAGTTTGGCCCTCGAGAGGTAGGTCGCGACAGGCTTGGCGACTCCACTGGGGACTAGGTTACAAACCTAAGTAGATTAAAGTCGTAATAAACTTGTTGGTTGTTATCTCACTTGTCTACATTTTGTAGCATCGACTGCATGTCGAAGTCGCGTGGAAAATGAGGTTAGTTCACTAACTATGTGTTAAATGGTTTTGTAGGTGGGAGACATAAGGGGTGGAGCGAATGCAAACCCTTTGTTTTGTAGGTAGCGTTCGGATGAATGTCGAATGTATCAGATTATGTTGAAGTGTTGTTTGCTTTAGATTTAAATGCATGTTTACTTGCTTTAGCACGACACAATGCACCCACGTCCTGCGGTCTAAAACCCCGAATCGCTTTAGGGCACCTTTAGGAGGTATTAAGAGTGGAATCCGCATGTGAATGCATGTGGTAATCCATTCTTCAATACTGCTCATCTTGATTAGTAAGAAGTGCACCGACCGACGTTAGTAGCAGTGGGTAAACTCTTCTTATCTAATTAAGGTGGGGACCTTAAACCTTTAGAATCCTACCCTTAGATGTCAAAACTCACATGTCCTCATGCGATGTGTCGATGTGTTTGCCATTTTTTCTTCGTGGTAAGGTTGATTGTATCTTTCTGCAATTTCAATTACGCCATTTCAATTCCACGTTATATTTCTTTTTATAATGCGTGGTGATTAATCTCTATGCCCCAAATTAGGGTTAGTCAAAATGGATATGTCGGAGATTCGAATCATCCCAGTACCTAGAGCTCTCATGACCATGTGGGAAGGTCTCGAGTCAAAGCACAAGGACTACGTGGAAAAGAGGATCGGATATCTTCCCACACTTTTATATATCGAGCCTCGTGTTGCTATGATCAAAGCATTGTCTCATTTTTAGAACTCAAAGACATCCACTTTTGTGTTTGGTCGAAATGAGTTGGCCCCTACAATTGAGGAGGACGATATTGCCATTGGAAGAGTCGGGTCTTTTGGTCTAGTTAGTCCTCCGATAGATATAGATCCTATAACTCTTTTGAGCCAATTCTTAGGAGTTGACATTATCCAAATCAAAGGCGTTCTTAGAGGAAATTCTAATGCACTCCCTTTTACATTCTTAGAACGACATTTTTCTAGCTTGCCAAAAGAAGCGAGTAATCAAATTCCTCAAGTTTTTCTCTTAGCATTCTTTGGTTTTGTGGTTTTCCATTCACCAAAAAGACCATGGATCCTTTGGTAGTTCACATTGTCAATCAAGTGTGTATGTTCAAAAGATTCTCCAATATGATCCTAGGTGAGACCTTCGTATCACTCAATAAGTTCAAACAAAACAGAAATGGTATCTTTAGAGCCCCAATAGGTTTACTCCAAATTTGGTTGGTCTCTCACCTTATAGATGTGTCCAAAGATTGTCATCCTATCTCGCTCTTCCGAGAAAAGGAAGAAATCTTTACTTATTGGTCATTCTCAACTTGGTTTAATTTTTTTTAAGAACCTTGTTCCAAATCAAATCCAATGGCATGTTCGTTAGCTTGGAAATCCCGAGGTACGCCTTAATAACGGATCCGACAACCCAATCCCACTTTTGGGTCTAACGGGGTCTACGTCATATTACCCTTTTAGGGTGATCCGTCAATATCGTGCGCTTCAAAAGATTCTGTCACTCCTCAAGTTGGGGTTATATCATTTTGACTATCGCAAAGATGTCATCCAAAAGGACCAAATGGCAAATTTGAAGGAAATGATCAAGTCCACCATTGATATGTGGTACAAATGCCACCCGGAGCCGATTCTCCTTACCGACGAGTCAGAATTGGAAGGGGAAATGAAGATACATCATGCATTGCAGGAGTACATACACCTTCGTCTCGAGCCCGAGCTTAAAGTGGATCTCCCTAATGTCCCCGAGAAGCCAACTCAACAACAAGCTATAGCTGCAAGAGCTCTTAGGGAAAAGGATGAGGCTTTAGCCGAGGTTGAACGTTTGACCCAAGAAAACAAACGAATTCGCCTCGCACCTAAAGAATATCCATTAGGAGTTTGGCTATATTTCATGAGGAAATCTCCTTTCATGTAATTTTCATTTTATAGATTTGATGTATAGGGTTTCCTTTTTACTCATGTTAGTAATGATGTAATGGGACTCTCCTTTTGTTTCTAGATTGATGTATAGGGATTATATTTCACGAATTTCGTTGTAATTAGTGAAATTTCCCTTTTATGTGCTTTCCGAGATTCCAATGGAATATAGATGGGGCATCTTGATTAATCATCGCGTGTTACCCCTTTAATTGTATAATTTCTTGTGAAGAAATTGTGATAAGAGATTATTCACATGATATTGGGATCATGAGAATATTTCTTATCTCTATTTCATCCAAATAAAATATAAAATTGAAGGGTTTTATATTTTCGTCTCAATTCATTTTCCGTATACTAACTTGATTTCTGTTTTTTTTTAAAAGGTACTAAAGCACAGTTGAGACACGTTCTATTATACGCACCTGTCATCAAGCAAAGATGGAGAACAAAGACACTCAAGTCCGAGTAACTAATGTGGAAAATCAACTGGATGAAATAATCGCCACATTTGCAGACTTTGAAGCGTTCGTAACTCCATTGCTTCTGACCAAAATTGCACCCACTCTTGAGGATTTTCAGAATCAAGTAAATGAAATGCGTGGGATGATGATGCGTCTTATGGATCGTGTAAATCAAATGACTATAGAATTGTCATCCCTTTCCATGCCAAAAACGATTGGTCTTCATTCAAAGGGTAAAGGAAAATGGCCTTATGAAGAACAAGCATCTAAAATTGAACTATCTTCTGGGACTGGAGAATGTAATCAAGGACATCTTGACAAAATGGACGTAGTTCGTATTCAATCGTGTCATGACTCCAATAAGAAGCCACGTAAGCATGGCCCGCTTCGTCAGTTTGCACCCTTACCAAAACCACTCTCTCAGTTATTGCCTATGCTTTTGGAAAAGAGATTGGTGGCTAAGGAAGTTCCGAGAGAAAAGCTTCCAAAGTTTACTGGATTCGATATGTCCAAGACATGCATGTATCACATGGGAGAAAAAGGACATGATGTTGATAATTGCTTGGTTCTTAAGGTCAAAATTCAAAATCTGCTTGATAAGGAGATTCTGTCTTTTGGGAATGCCGCATCAGAAGTACAAAAGGAGCCTATCATCCTGGAACTGTGAACATGATTGACGTTGCTAAGCTACATGGGAGCACACTCACTTCTCCCTTGGTGTAGAGTACAACATGCTTAACTAGTTCTCATTTCATGCATTTTCGTTATTTTGTTCTTTCATTCATGTGTGTGAACACTTGGATCTTGAGCCGTTGATCCAAGGTAGTATATGTTGTAATACGGCTTTATCACTTTCAATTCAATAAAAGCATATGCACGTTTTATTAATAACGTGTGGAAGTACACCAAACCAGTCCTATGATGATGCTTTGAGGATTGGACTTCCGCACGCTTCCTAGTTTCAAAGATTCATGGAACAAGGATGTCCGAGGATATGAGGACTAAGTTCCTAAAACATTTTCTGGCATGGTTTCAAAACCAATTTTTGGGGCATATCATGAATGTGTGGTTGATCCCCCAACAAATTTTGAAGATTAGATTTTTAAATCAAAATGGACCAAAGGATTTGAGGGTTAGATTTTCAAATGACTTTTGGAATTGTTTTCAAAAATGATTTCCAAACAATCATGCATAAATTTGGCTTCTATTTACCTAATCAAAATGATATCAAAGAGCAGTGTCTCAAAAAGGTAAAAGTACTCGTTCCAATGAGAATATATCGTATCTGATTTGACTTGTTCATCCATTTATCTTGTAGATAAGGCGTCAAGACGGTTGACTAATATGGACATGACAAAAGGATGATGTCATCATCAAAGGGAGCATTTCATTTTTTAAGCTCAAATTTATTTAGAATCCAAATTGACATATCTTTTCTTTACATGAAGGTGAATAAAAGAAAAGATTCAAACAATAGACAATGGAAATCAAATAAGGAAGAGCATTGAACATACCAGATTCTTTGAACGTAAAAGTGTCCAACTGGGGCAAATGGCTTTAGTACAATCAACTAAGTTGTCAACAATCAAGAAAGCTCAAAGAGTCGTTTACATGGACTCAAATGAAGGGTAAAGCTGTATCGGTTCCAATTTACCTCTTCTGATAGCATTTATTGACTCAGTTTCCTTTCTCTTGATAGGAAGACATTGATCAATGGAAGGAAAATACAAGGATAAAGTTGTGTTGTTCCCAGTTGTCATCTTTCAAAGGATATTCGTTGACATGATTTCTTTTGTATTCCTGTAGGATCAATTGTCCAACATAGAACAAGTATCCTTTTCCTCAAAGATCTTTCAAGAAAAAATATTTCGAATAATTCTCACAAAAGAGCTTTCAAAACCATTCCATTCCAAAACCTCTTGGATAAAAAATTTGGTTTCATGATCAAGGTAAATTTGAAACCATTGTCTTCAAATGCTTTATCAAGTCCTAGATGCGGAATCTTAGACACATTGTTTTGAACTAAAAGGATATTCCAAGTTCAAATTTCAAATAATCGTAAGAGAAATTTGAAATCATTTTTTTCAAGAGATCTCAAATGACATTCTTCAAATTGTTCATTCACGCATTGGTAAACACATCATGCATCAGAATTCCCCACAGACGGGAGATTTAACCAAGTGATCCTTTGAAAAAACAAAAAAAGGGATTTCTAAAAAATGCCGAATGGAAATGCCTAGGATGATAAAAGGCAAACCTTTGATCAAACACGTCCCTATACACATTTTGAGAAAATTTGAGCAAAAAAAAACCATGTCCTAGGACGTAGGGTTCGTTCACATTGAATACATGGATTGAAATGATAAAAGGCATTTCATTTCTCTATCCTAAACACTCATTTTATCCTTTGCTAGCCACTTTGAGCCAAATAGGGAGAATTTTCAAAATACCCCTATCAAGAACCACCCGACATTGGGGCAAGTTAAGAAGTTGTGGTTGATCATTTTTGGAGCAAAAAGATTAAGAAAGATTTTATTGCTTTCACTTGCATCAACCTTCTTGTGGTAATTTCAGGTGGATCTTTATGGAAGCTCGAAACATCCCAAAGTGAAGAAGATCATTCTTTTCCTCTACCCAAACACAGTTATCCCTTGCTTAGCCAAATTGAGCCTTAAGCATATTCATTTCAAAGCCCAAAATGTTGATTATCTCCCTACATTGAGGCAATGCATATGATTTACCAAGGAAATTTGGAAAAATTGGTGAATAAGTATAGAGTGTGGGTGGCGCTGCTGGAAAGGGCACTCTTCCTCTCGCAAAAGGTTGGGTGTTCGAATCCCGGGCGCCGCAGGGTGACTTAACCGGTGCACGTGTGTGGTGGCTAACACGTGTCGCCCCCAGGGTTTACCTCCCGGCTGTCGGCCGTGCGGGGGTTCCTTGGGTTACCAAAAAAAAAAAGTATAGAGTGTCTCGAGAGTCCAAAGAGCTCAAAAGATAAATATTATGGGGCATGAAAAAGCAGTGTGCCTGGTAAAAGCAAGGCCAACGCCCATGAGAAGAAAATGTATAAAAAGCAAAAGCAAAAGCAAAAAGCAACATGTTAATGATGAAAACGAAATTCCCATTGCAAAAGATGCTTAGAAAGAGCAAAGCTCTTATATTGCAAGAAAAATGGACTCTCGAGACAATTTGGTTTTCAAGAGTTAAATGATGTCAAATTTGGATGAATTGGTAATGATGCCAAGATAATCATCATTTCTCTTTCAAACCCCTTCTACAAAATTTCAAGCCTTTTGAGCCTAACCCGAACCGACATTACAACCCTCTCCGAAGTCTCTTCCGATTGGGATGGTTTGAGTTGGCGTAAAGATTTCACAAAGAAGCTACCGCTAGAAGGAGTGGAAGTAATCCCATCTTGTCTTATCTTCAAGGTTCTTGACTTGTAAACCCGCTGAAGATGTTGATGGTATATTTCTTTTCTTGGCCTCAAAGCAAATACCCTTTGTGTAAGCCCATGACCAAGCCTATATTATGGTCCTTTTGAAAGACCTTTCTAATCAATCAATTTGTATTCAATGTGAACGTTTCCGAAAACTTTTGACATAGGTTCGTGAGGCATCACCAGTGAGAATTGAATAGCTTTCCCACATCAATGGATGGGAATCAAAGCCTTTATGAGAGCTAGTGCGAAAGACCTTTTTGATTAGGTTATTTCCAATTTGGCATTTTTTATCTAATCTCTTTAGATGGTTATTCAAAGATCATTTTGTTAAAATTTCCTTTTAAGGATTTTGATAGTCAGTGTCTTTTACCAAAATGAGAATAATTCCGTTTGGTTTGTTGTTAAATAATCTCGGAACTTCTTTCAAAATATCTTTCCCCAGTGGATCGGTTTTTGGTCAGCCTAAACCATATCCCCCATTTTAGGTTTTAGGTCATCCTTAAACCTTGTCCTTAGGTTCTAGGTCATCCTTAAACCTTGTGCTTTGGTTCTAGGTCATCCTTAAACCTTGTCCTTAGGTTCTAGGTCATCCTTAAACCTTGTCCTTTGGTTCCTGGTCATCCTTAAATCTTATCTTAGGTTCTAGGTCATCCTTAAACCTTGTCTTTAGGTTCTAGGTCATCCTTAAACCTTGTCCTTTGGTTCCTAGTCATCCTTAAACCTTACCTTAGGTTCTAGGTTATCCTTAAACCTTGTCCTTAGATTTTTGTTTATCCTTAAACCATAGATTTCCTACAAAATCATTTCTCTTTCTTTTCTTCCTTCATTCCACCATATGAGAAAGAGAAGAGAAAAACACATGAATGAGCTGACAATCCAAATGGTCAATGGTAAGTGCTTCAGGTAAGACTCTGATCAAATGTCTTTGTCTTTAGCTTCTTTTATTTCCCAAGTGGAGTCGACTAAAATTTGCAAGTGCTAATTGGTCTTTGAGCGGAACCTCTTCGAACTCCCACTCAAAGAGGGGCAGCTGTTGACACCTAATTTTTAGCCGACGCGTCATTAAAAGTAGAAAATTCGAGATTATGATTTCTGATCGCGACGGAACCCGTTTCTTGAACAAAAAGTGTCGTTTTTTAATTTTGTCTGTTGGCCTAACTTCTGTAAACAATTTTCTATTCATTTCATGCAAAAATCCGAAAAGTCAAACGGTTGACTTTCGCGTTGACTTTTTGGTCACCCCTTTGACCAAAAGTCAATCCCAGGTCAAATTGGGGCTTTTCGCATAAAAAGATTCATTTCAAGTTTAATTTCACTTTAGAAGTGGAAATTCCAGAAAATTCAAAGATTTGATCATAAAATCAAACTCCTAGTGAAAAGTCAACTAGGGTTTGACTTTTGGTCAAACCTTTGACCAAAAAAATTGAAAAAATACAAAAGTCCAAAAATCATCTTATTTTACATTCAATTTTCCTTTGGTATTTGAAATTATACAAAAATCGATTTAGAATCAACTTTTTCCCAATTTGCGGAATTTGATTCAAATCGGCCAAAAATGAAATTACTTCATTTCTAGTCATTTTTTAGGTTAGTTTCCTTCATGACATTTGATCTAGAGGTCATTTTATATTCAATTTTGGAACAAATTTTGTAATTCCAAGCCAAACACAAAAACCCCCAATTTTGGCCATAATCAGTGATTTGGATCAATTCTTCATGATTTGCGCAATTGAGGCACGAATGAGCCTAATTTCTTATATCAAATCCAAATTCAAAATCAATTTTGGAAGATTCACATGAATTTGAGTCAATTTGATCAATTTAGTGATCCAATGATTAAGAAGTCTAAGAGTAATTGATCCAATTAGTGCAATTCAACTTGACCCACTCTAGACGAATATTCAATTTGATGAATTGAGACTCAATTTGGCTAATTGGACTTCAATTAAATTCGTTAGTCTAGCTTGGCCATGCAATTACCCAAATTCAAGAGCAATTGAGCTAAACAAGTTAAATTCGATCAATTTGTGCATGAATTTCAAATCGGTTCAATCCAATTTGATCGAATTCAATATTAATGGGATCAATTAATCATGATAGAGATCAAATTGTACAAAATTGGAACAAATGGAACCAAGGATTGAACCGGTTCAACCTGGCCAAACTCGGGACAAACCGGTTCAACCCGGTTTGATTCAAATTGAACCGGTCCGATCGGACTGGCCATTTTCTGGTTGAAAATCCGGCGATCGACGGTCCATTCCGACCAGCCAAGGCCGGCCACATCCCTTTGAGCCCAAAAATGACAAAAATGCCCTTAATTGAAAATTACGAAAATGCCCTTCCTTAAGGATTAAGCAAATTAATTAGGGGATAAGCAAATCAGTCATGGCCATTCATTTAGAATTTCTCATGTCCATCCATAATGCCATGTCACCAATCCTTAGCCCTTAAGGAATATTCTTAATCATTAAGGATGCATTCTAGGCCATTGAATCAATCTAAGGGCTAGGATTCAAAGTTGAGGGGAGTATATAGTTTTTTTTCCCTCCAAAATTGAAAGAAGGCTCACATTTTCAGATCTATTTTCTCTCTCTTCCTTCTCCTTCTCTCTCCATCTCACGTTATCTCTCTCTCCCTCTCCCTCTCTTGGCCGTGAGTTTTCTTTGCTCACGCCGGCCACTTGCCGGCCGATTTCCGGCGCACCGTCGCCACTCCGGTAGCCCCCCGGACGTCCTAAAGCTAGTCACAAGGCTGGCCACATCTGCTGGTGGCCGGAGCATCTCCGATCAGCTCCACATCTCTCTTGGTTGCATCACCGGTGGCCGAACCGGTGATCTGTCCAGCCGATGATTCCGGCGTTCCGACGTCCTTCCTAGGAGGTCCGAGGCTTGCGATCATCATCCTTAACCTCATCTCAAAGCTGTGGTGGCCGGCTTTCACCGGAAAAGCCACCGGAGTTGAATTTTGAGCTTGATTTTACTTCTCTTTCTTTAGATCACAATCTTACGCCAATCTTCTTACCTTGTGACGTAGATATCGGGAGCTATATTTGGCGCCATTCCGGAGTTCATTGGTGGCCAAAATAGCTCGTTTGAGCTCAGCAACACTCTCGAACAAGGTAAGTACACTCGGATGTTATTCTGTAAATTCGTGTACAGAGAAACCTGCATGTTTGAGATGCTGATTTCAGCTCGTTAATGTCGAAATCTTGTGAAGTGATGAACTAGAGAGACGTAAAACATGTCTCAAGCTTCGATTTGATATATTGCATGCCTCAATCAGACTTAGTTTGCTATGTCAAAACTCTTTCGGAAGTTAGGATCAGAATCTGGAATGTGATGTTCAAGTCTGTTCTGATGATTTCCTGATTGACGTTGTGCTGTTCTATGATTTTTCTGATTTTCTACGATCGTTTTTTGAAGAAACTTTCTTCATCAAAGTCGTAGAACACATCTTAATCTGTTCATCATAAAATTTTCATAAAATTTCAAGTATTTTAGGATTGTACGATCTGCAACGCCATATATGCATAGATCTGGTGACAGACTAGTTTCTGACTGATCTTCATGTGTTCTTCGATTTTTATAAATTCATGTGTTCAATATATGAAAAAAATTTCTTCACAAAAGTTCACACTGAGATCGAGATATTTCCAGTGATACTAATTTTATCAAAAGCAAAATTCATTTGAGTTTTCAAAAGGAATTTTTATGATCTAATCAGTATCTGTGTTCAGATCTGATTTTCATTCCTTTGGAATCCAAAAGATGTTTTTCCGAATTTGATAAAGTTAGAGTCCTCCTTTGCAAAAAATCAAAACTACAAAGTTGTTTATTAGGGTCTCATTATGTTGACTGAATATTTTGAGGGCCTAATAGCAATTTTTAGAGGGTCAATTTGCTAAAGATTTTATATAAGGTCTTATCGGGTTAAAATTTGATTTGCAGTTGAGTCCTTTGTAAAAACCGAATTTTATAAAATTTTGGAAGAATTTTTAGAAAAAACTCAAAACATAAAAGTTGTCACACACGGAGAATTATAACTGTATAATAATTTCCATGCGGTTTTGATAAATTTTGTTATGTTTCCCGCCATTATTTTAAAATCCCTAACAGAACCGGGTCAAGTCTGTCACCGAGAGCGAATTTGTCATTATCGTGAAAATCGGCGGTGAATCAGAAAAAAATGGTCTTCTTAACTTTTGATCCTCATGTCATAAGCTTTCTAATGACACCTGAATAACTTCATTTGGACATCATTAGGTTAGTTAATCACATCTGAACAGAAGCAATCCGAATTAGATAATAACTGAATAAGTGGTCTCCTTATGAAGCCCACTTTCCATTGCTTGATTGGTTGAGAAATAAGGCCCATGGGCCTGAATGCATGCTTATTTCATTGCTATGCATGTGTTTGTTAGATGAATGTTAGGCCCGATGCATGTTCGGCGGGTAGCCCATTATGGTCATTTAGAACCCGACTTTAGGGGTTAATTGATATGAGTTGCTGTATTGTGAATGCAAATGGTAGCTCATTATCGTTAATCATTGATCAAATAATGTTAGATGATTAGGTGGGTGGTGAATCGAAATGCATGAAAATCAAAGGTCGATCCCGAGGCCCGTGCTTGATTAGTGAATTGTTTGCACCATTGCTTTTCTTTGGTTATTCCTTTGTAATTTGTTTGTCGTGAATGTATGTTGTGAATGGAAACGCCGACACCCGAGAGGCGGTCCATGGAGGGGATAATCCAAAATTGTAAAAGACCAAGCCGATTGACCGATGTCCAATCCGGTCTCAATTTGTATTCACTTGATGGTGGCGAATGACCGATGTCCAATCCGGTCTCAATTTGTATTCACTTGATGGTGGCGATTGACCGATGTCCAATCCGGTCTCAATTTGTATTCACTTAATGGTGGCGATAGACCGATGTCCGATCCGGTTTCAATTTGTATTCAATTCATTCATCCCCGATCATGTCTCGGGTTTTCAATTTGTGTTGTAATAAACACCCGACGAGTTGCGGGTTTTACTTTCTCGTACTTAGAATTAGCTCGTCTTTTCAATACTTTGAGTGTTTAGTTTACGAAATGTCTTTCAATACAATCGATTGTTTCTTTCTTTTTCTAGACTAAGATAGGATTAGTTTAGAATCTTAAATGAAAACACAAAAAAAACAAGATGCACGATCACATTGTGGACTAAAACTTTGACATGAAAATGGTAAAGAACAAATGCATGACAACTTAGATAACAACCATGTTAAGTTTAACGGTACCGAAAGGGCGTTAATAGAAATATTAACGTAAGCTAGTCCCCGAACCTTTGATCTCTGGTTTTCGTAGAAACCAATACGAAATTCCCACGTATTGGTTAGGTATTCTAGCCGACCTCCGATCTAGGCTAGTGGCGACTCCTAAATAAGATAAAATTGATCCTCCGTCACGCGAGGTATGAATTAGGGAAGATTCACGTTCATGAATAATGGACTGTACGGATGAACCATCTTTTATGATGTACCGTATGGATCGTTTCATGAACACTTACCTCTAAACCCGCCTTATCGAGTTCGGCCCTCAAGAGATAGGTCGCGACAGTCGTGGCCGTTCAGAGGTGGGCAATGGATATAATTGGCAAAATATATCCATCGTCAGCCAAGAAGCACTCATACATATTGATTGCTATTGACTACTTTTCTAAGTGGGTGGAAGCAGTGCCATATAAGACCATAACCCAAAAGACAGTTAGAGAGTTTATAGAAGAGCATATAATATACCGTTTCGGTATACTAGAAACTCTCATGGTAGATCAAGGGACTGTTTTTACTGGAGCGGAAATGTCAAGCTTTGTTGCTTCCCAAGGAATCAAGATGTTGCATTCCACGCCTTATTATGTGCAAGCTAATGGTCAAGCCGAGGCTACGAACAAGGTTATAATTAACTTAATTAAGAAACATCTTGAAGAGAACCCGAGAGAATGGGACCAGACACTATCCATTATACTCTGGGCATACTGAACGTCGCAAAGATCAAGGGCTGGAATAAACTCGCATATGCTCACTTACGGATAAGAAGTAGTCTTGCCACTGGAAATTACGGTGCAATCCTTGAGAGTTTGGCTCCAGAATGACGTTCTACCTGAGGAATATCAGGAAGAGATGTATTTACAGCTTAACGATTTAGACGAAGTAAGAGCTACGGCATTGGATCACATGATTGCGCAGAAGAAAAAAGTTGTGCGGGCCTATAATAAACACGTTAGAGCCAAGTAGTTTGCCGTCAGGGACTTAGTATGGAAAACTGTCCTCCCACGTGATGTGCATACCGAGGCCTTCGGTAAGTGGTCCCCTACTTAGAAGGGCCCATACCAAGTGACCGATGTGTTAAGTGGTAATGCTTACCGATTGATGGAGATTGATGGGAAGGAGTTCCCATGTTCGGTTAATGGCAAACATTTGAGGGCTTTCTACCCGACAATGTTAGAAACGAGAGACTAGAAAGAAGAAAGAATAGAAGATAGTGGTGGAATTGTACCCAACAGTTTCGGATATGTACATATCCTATAACAAGGAGAAAGAACTACTATCAACAAGAAAACAACAACAACGCTCTACGCAGTCACTATCAGGATAAAGTCAAGCTGCCTCTTGATCGCCGTCACGAAGTCCTTGAGGTGGCCGTCCATGTGTGAGTTCTCCTGTTCACCTTGAGCTGCGGCCGGGAACATCTCACATGGCATAACAAAAGTGCGATCGCGTTCCTTCTCTAGGCTTTCCAACTTGGTCTCTTGTGAAGACAAGAGACCCTGGAGGTAGACGTTAAAATCGCCAAAGGTAGCAACTTCAAACCTAATGTCTCCCAGCCGCTCAGTAAGACCTCGCACCTGCTTAGAGTTCCAACGGGCAGCCGTGCACTCCTCTAGCCTGGAAAGCCTTGTTGCGCCGCGCTTTTTGGGGCTTTCGGGATTTGCGCGCTAAGGAGGTATTTCCATGTAAGGGTCTCTCCCAGACCATACCTCACGTGACAGTGGAAGGTAATTTCTATTTAGTCTAGATTTGTGATTTTGGAGTCGCCACTAGTCATTATTGGTAGGTAGACTAGATACCTAATCGAGGTACGGGAGAAATACCACGATTCTACGAACCAGAGATTCTGACTACGGGGACTTGGTTACATTATTGATCCCGAATCGAGATCCCTAATGTCCATTAAGGTACCTAAGAACGCTACGATGTCTAACGTGTCATGCGAATTTCCGAGGCTTACCTACTAATTCTATCCATTCTAATCGCAGGAAAAACCAAATAAGTATTAAATGTACAATCAATGTCAATCAGATCAATCAATTCTAAATGGTCTATAAAAATGAAAATCAATCAAAACATCCAAACCCTAATGAAGCTCTAGAAGCTTATGAATCACATTTTTTTGGGGGTTTTAGGGTTTTTTAAGGGTTATAACCCCTGAATTTGGGATTTTTTTGAAAATACCACTTGGGCACTTCAAAAAATTCAAATCTCACTTTTTATGATTGGTCATGGAGTTTTTGGACCATTCTGTGAATTTTAAAATTTTTGATTTTTTTTTGTGAAATTTTTTTTTGGAAATTTCATTAACCGAGAATTGATTGATTTTTTTATGATTTTTTGAAAATTTCAATTTTCCAATTTTTAATTGATTTTCTAGATTTTTCACATTTTTTATTTGTATTTTCTGAATTTTCTGAATTTTTATGACTTTTCTGAGAATTTTTTTGAATTTTTATGAATTTTCTAACTTTTTTATTTTTTCTGTGAATTTCCTCTTTTTTCTGGGATTTTTATTCGAATTTCCAAAATTTTTAGATTTTTCTGATTTTTTTTTTTAAATTTTAAATTTTTCTGATTTTTTTTAGATTTTTTTATGAATTTTTTTAAATTTCCCGTCGGGAAGCGAACCGGATCGGCCCGGTTCAACCCGGTTTGGCTTGGCCGAACCGAGCGTCGCCGGCGCCGGTCGTCTTCTCCGGCGAGCCCAGAGCCAAAACGGCGCCGTTTTAACCATTTTTCTCTTAGTTTCCTCGAACACCTAGTGGGTGTTATTCTGGACTTGTTGTTTTTAAGACCGCCGGTTTGAGGTCATCGCCGATGAGCCTCCGGTGACCTTTATGGCTAATTTTGGTTCTGTGTTAAGCTGATGTCAACCTCTACCAAACTAGACTAACCGAATAACCATCGGACCTTCGCCGGACGGCGAACAACTAGTCAGAAAAACCTTACTTGCAATTTGTTCTAAACTTACTAGCCGAACCTTCAAATTGCAATATAGAACGCCCTAGCCATCTAACTCGATTCTAAACACTAACAAAGCATCAAACAAAGTTGAAGGAAGCTAACTTGATAGGCCTATGGCCAAGGTGACGCTCCGGCAATGTCATTCGAGCTCCGACGAGATGGTTCATGGGGGTGGTCGACTCGGTTTATGCATTTTTAATGCCCAAAATGCAATCAAATGACACCAAAAATGATCAGAAGCTCGTTTTTTACATCAAGGCACTCAAGATCAACAAAGAAATCGCCGGTTTAACAATATCAATTTCATCTTCATTTTCTGGAATTTCTGGAAAAATATGGTGAAGATCATACTTTACCTTTTTCGGAAATGAATCAAACGACTCTCCCGAGCTGATCTGTAGCCGTGGGGATATTCTATAACACCTGGACTATCGAACTGTGGTCTCCACTTCACCGGAGAGTCTCTGGATTGTTCGACCGAAGTACCGTTTCAAGCCTTCACAGTAGGCTTAGTTGCAGGTTTGCTGGTGAGGAAACTCACCGGTGAGACCTATTTGCCAGTGCTTTCCTGGTCGGAAAAGCGCCGATCACTAAACCTCGGGGAGTTTCAACTCACTTTCTCACTCGTTTCCTCTCTTTCGCGTCTGTTTCTCCCTCCTCTCTCTTTCTCTGGATTTTTGTTGAACACCTCTCCTTCTCTTCTTCAGTTTTTTTCAGTTTTTTGTTGATAAAAAATCCCACCCAAATTCGGTTAGAACCAATTTCCAATCGGTTAGATCGGTTCACTGGTGTCAGCCGGATATTTTCCAGCTGGCCCAGTCGATTGTCACGAGCCAAATTGGCCGGAAAGGATCGGCAAAGTCTCGGGCACGAATTGGGTTTTATTGCATTTTGGCGAGTCGGGCGAAGAAGACAGGTCGTCGGGTCGGGTCGGGTTGACCCGATCGACCCGGCAGGCCCGATTTTGATTAAAAACTCAAATTGAGCTCAATTTCGACTGATTTTTTCAAATTTAATCCCAAAATTGAACTCCCCATCATATTCCGAACCCAAATATATAATTTTCCCCAATTTTTGTTATAATTGTGTCCAAGATTTTCACATTTTTGTATTCGGGTTAATAGGTTTTTATTCAATTTGATGTCCTAATGACCTGATTAGGCAAAATTGATACCAAAAATGAATTACCCACATCTGATTAACCCTAGAAATGATGGCCTCATGGTTCAACAATTTCATATTGGGCACGATTCCCAATTTGGGTTCAAAATTCTTAATTTTCAATTAAATTTTGGGGATTTTTTTTATTTTTATGCCAAATTGTGCAATTGGACCGACCATTATGTAATTCAAGGTCCCAGAATCACTTGTTGTGAAGACACTATGACTTAAAAATGACTAGAAAAAATTTAATTGCATTTTTGGTTCATTTCGGGTTTAATTTTGCCCAATTTTGGGAAAAACATATACCCGATTGAGATTTTTCAAAATTGATGATGTATTCATAAAATTGGATTTAGAATAAGACTAAGGACTATTTTTATGGAATTTTCTGATTCCATTTGCTATTTTTCTTGATTTTCTCACTTATTTTGACTAAGGAAAAATGCAGGAAAATGCTAAAAAAATATTTTTTTGTTTAGAAATAGGTTTCTAGGCTTGGCCAAGATTCCTAGTCCTAATTTTGAGATTTTTGAAAATATGAAAAAAAATGAGCTAAAAATTAAGTGTCAACAGTTGCCCCTCTTTGAGATTGAACTCATTAGAGGTTGATCTTCAAAGACAAGGTGACACCTAAATTTTTAATAGACTCACTGAACAAGATAAGATAGAAATTTCACAACAACTGATTAGGGATATTGCTTTTGAAATTCGTGATCTAATCCAAAGGTTTTCTTTTCAAAACATATTTTTGAAAGGTTCTTAATGATTGAGAGAGAGAAACTTACCTGTTCGTGACTGTCTCTTTGTTGCTTATCCAAGTGCATGAATTGATGGTGGTGATGATTATGATGATTATTCTGATTTCGTGGTTTAAGGATGAACCCACGAACCATGAACACCTGAGGCTCTTTGCTTGAGGATTTGGAAATTTGCCTAGTGATTCCTCACCAGTAGGACTTTAATTTGCCTAGGGGTTCATCGCCTGTAGGACTTTGAATTTACCTAGGGGCTCCTCGCCTGTAGCACTTGAATTTGCCTAGGGGCTCCTCGCCTGTAGGACTTTGAATTTGCCTAGGGGCTCTTCGCCTGTAGGACTTGAATTTGCCTAGGGGCTCCTCGCCTGTAGGACTTTAGATTTGCCTAGGGGCTCCTCACCTGTAGGACTTTGAATTTGCCTAGTGGTTCCTCCCTAGTAAGACTTAAATTCGCCTAGGGGCTCCTCACCTGTAGGACTTTGGGAAGACTTCAAACAATGAATGCCTTGACCGAGAGTATGTGATTTTGAGGTTTCACTAACCTTTGTATGGATTTTTTTTTACTTGACCAAAATCTATTTTGAAAAGTAGTTTTGAAATTAATCAAAACTGTTTGAAGCGTGGTTTTTTTTTCTTAGCTTACCACAAACTGTTTGAAAATTTGGTTTTAAGTTGACCAAAAACTTTTGAAAAGTAGTTTTGAAATATGCATTCTTTGCATTAACGCATTTCAGACAATCAAATTTCCTTTTCAAGGAATTATTCGAACAAAATGCTTGCAATCTTTCAAGAAATGCTTGAAATGATCGTTTGGAAGACCTTCATTAGAAAGGATTCGTTTCAATCTATGAACTTGGTCTTTTCATTATTTGATTGAAAGGGGACTTGTCTGATATCCCTTAATTTTATCTCTCTTGATCAATCCTTAGGTGTTCGGAGATGTTCACAATGTATACAATCCAATTGATCCGATAAGGTCTTTCGAAAGGTTGTAATGTTGGCTTGGTCAATGGCTATTCAAAGGATAGGCATTCTGAGGCCAAGAAAAAGGATTTCAGCATATCTGACTTCGGGTTTACAAGTTAAGAACCTCGAGGATAAGACAAGATATTATTGCATACACTTCTTTGAGTGATGACTTATTGTCATAAAGTCATGTTTCTACTCACAACATCCCAATCTGAAGAGTCTTTGGGGAGAGGTTGTATTGTTGGTATTGGGTAGGCTCAAAAGGCTCATTTGTTTGAATTCAGGGTTTTTATAAAATTGATGATCTTCTTGGCATCACCACCCTTTTCCTTTTTGCTTACTAGGGATCTTTTTTATGAACATCAGAGCCCCCTAAATATTCATTACAATCTCTTTTCTTTTGCTCATTCTCACTTGTTGTGTGACATCCCGAATTTCGATCCACTTGAAATTTATGAAGTGAGTGATATCTTTAATGCACTTGTAGTTATACCTTGCCTAGAGCTGATCATTCTTGGGATACTAACATTTAGGGTAAGGCTAAATAGGGATTTAAGTTCGTGAGACCAAAGAAATTCTATCTTGGACTGACTTTCGACCATAAGGACTGTCGATGTGATATTTTGGGCCAACATAGGTTGATCCAAGGATGGTCACAGATCGATTCGCCAATGTCATACGAATGGGTCACGGGTGATTCCGCTCGACCATGAGAGGAATTGGGAATGATCTTAAACCTATTCCAAATGATCACACCTCTCGGAACTAGTGATTAATCCTCGCAATTACATGACAACCGAAGTCGCCATGATTCGAGTGATCTTAAATGTGGCTCAACTTAGTGTCGACCACGGGTCAATTCGCGTATTGCCCGAGAGCCGCCCGTTAGTCAGAGATACGCTCAAGTCGCGTTGGTTCGATCTAACCACTAAATTGAATCCGAGTTTGGGGTTCCGAATTTCTTGAAAGTCATGACAGAGTAATTGGACGACGTTGTTATTAGCGTGGTCAGCCTCGGATTTGTCCGGATTCGTCAGAAAACTGAAATTTTGGCAAGAAATGAAAAATGACCGTTTTGCCCTCGGAACTTTGTTAAGGCCAAGTATAAAATGAGAAGGGCATTTGGTCATTTCATACCAACTTTAGAGAAAAAAAAATTTGGACGATTTTGCCCCTGCACTTTTTGTGAAATTCCAATTTTACCCTTAGATATTTTTTGTGAGAGTTGATCTTGGCCGTTGATTTTAAGATAAGGTTGAATCTTGACAGTCGAATGGAAAGTAGAGAGGAGGATAGGATGGTAATTTCACCTTGGGTAGACTTTGACTAGCCTATTTAGTCTTTCTTTTCTCTCTCTTTCTTTCTCTCTCCCCTCCATTCTCACACCTCACCTCTCTTCCTCTCTACCTCTCTCGGCCGATCCCCCTTCCCCCTCCTCCCGTGACCGTGGCCAACCGGCCAAGCCACGCCATCGCCACCGTCACCGTCCGTCCGTCCGTCGTTCGCCGAGGTCACCGTGCGACCGTCGGCTTGCTACCCTCTTTCTTGCTCGAGCTTGCTTAGGATCTCGAGTAAGTGACATTCTAGACCTTACTTAGGATGGCGGGTACTAACGGACTAGTTTAGGTGTTGTTTTGACAAGTTTAGCGGTTGTTTTGAGGGTGGACTTATCGGTTGATCATGAGTGGATGTGTGGATGGATTTGTTGTGATTTGGTAGTTATTTAGAGGCCAAATAAGGGCTGATCATGGTGGTTATGTATGCTGCAAATTTCGGTTTAGCGTGATGAGCGTATGGCTTGATTTGTGGATTAAACGTGTTGGATTATTGTGTGGTGCCGTGGCCGATTGGTATTGGTCTTTGTGGCTAGATTTAAACATGAATATGCTGATTATATGTTCTTTTTATGGGCTGTGATTATTGGTTTGGTGGCAGCTTATTATACTTGGCAAAATGTGGAATTTATGGTTGAAATTCGGAATTCATTTGTGCAAGCATGGGCTGATTTGATTTTGTTGGAGATTGAGCACGTTCGTATGATGTTTGAATGTGTGGATGTGTAAAAATCCATGTGATGTGGCATACGTGTGATCACTAATAACCCTAAGGCATGCAATGTAACGCGGGGTCCAGATAAAATGTGGTGTGTTGACGTGCTCGCTTGATCACATAATCCCTAAGGCATGTACTGTAACGCGGGAAATTGAACCTGTCCTGAGGTGTGTACTGTAACGCGGGACGATGCCCAGTATTACTGAAAGACCGCCAACCTGATGCGTTTACGTGGGTTGTGCCGTAGGTGGAGGATGTTGAGCCTGAGGCGTGATACGCGGGCAAGAGACATAGCCTGAGGCGTGTACTATAACGCGGGCTAAGGAGTGTTGTGAATATGAGACAGTTGTACGTGGATCGTGGATCGAAAGTGGACCTGAGGCGTAATTACGCGGGTCGTGAATAAGCTGAACACGTGTGCTTGATTGCAAGAACGAATGCGAGATGTTGAGTTAAGTTTGGCAAGTATTCGGATTATCATAACTATACGAGTATGTATTGAGTGTTTCCTGTGATTTAGAGCATTCACGTCATGATTGGCATATTATCGTGATTAAGTCGACATGCAGGGCTTAAGTATGTGACAAGGCCGGGTAAGTGTGCCTGTGATGGTTATATGCACTATAGATTATATGAATTGAATGCTTAGTTTTGTCTGGAGGTACGTGTTAGCCTAGGTGGGTTTAGGGTGTATACTTGCTGAGACGTGTTCTCATGGTTGTTTAACCAAACCATTTTGATGGTTTTGATGGGTTGTAATGAATATTGTTAATATAGTGGGTGTAATGAAGTGGTTGGTTGTTCTCCCTGTTACCCCTCTTCTAATTCTTGTCCGGGTGTTATGCTTGTTTCCGCATGTGCTTGATCTCTGATGCTTTTGGGGTTGGGTCGGCGACGAACCTGGGACGTCACATTCAATTCGACAAGTTTAGGGGTGTCGCGTGCTCGTTGGGATTCGGGGCGTGACATCCCCAGTTGATTTGGTATCAGAGCAAGGTCAGCTCGATTCAAGTTGGTCGAAGCCTGGAGTGATAAGGAGCGATGACCTTTGGGGTAGATGACTAGGAAGACCTTAGCGAGTCATAAGTGTGAAATGAGCTACGCGTGCCTCCAGACTGTTTGTTGTGATTGCTGAGTGAATTGGGTGCTATAACGATTGGAATGCAGGTGCGTCTGAACCTGAGGTAAGTGCACGAACCCTGCTGATTGTGAGCTTGTATTGTTTGTGATTGATTGCTTGTTAAGTGAATTATCGAGATAATTCACTGTCTAGGACTATAGACTGGTGTAGTAGACCTATGTCTCTAATTCCTGAGTGGAATTATAGCAGGTAGGTGAGTGATAGAAAACCGTGAGGATGAGTTCGAGAGGTAGAGGGACAAGAGGCCAATCAAGTTCGCAAGCCCAACCTGCGGGAGATCCGAGAATGGATGCGGTCATGAGGACCCTAGAAGAGATTGGAAATCTAATGGGACGGCAGGCTCAGGAACAAGCTGCCACCATAGCCCAGGCTGCTGAGGCTGCCGTAGCTGCTGCTACTAATGGTAATAATGGAAATCATGGTCAAGGGCAAGTGAATGTGAATAGGCAGATGCATCAGTTAGTTAGGCAGTTCTTGAAATTAAGGCCCCATAAGTTTGATGGTAAAGGCGACCTTGAGGCTGCATCGCTTTGCGTAGAGGAGTTAGAAAAGGCCTTTGAGGTACTAGGGTGCACCGAGGAAGAGAAAGTGACCTTGGCGGTGTACCAGCTCTAAGGAAACGCAAGTGATTGGTGGAAAGCCACCAGAGGAAGGGTGTTCCCTGCTGGTGCCGCCCAGACTTGGGCGATGTTTGTGGAAGTCTTCAATGGTAAGTACTTTTCTGAGAGTGCCCGGGAACAGAAGTTAGTTGACTTTATGAGACTTCATCAGGGACAGAGGACAGTGGATCACTATGAGACTGAATTTGCTCGGTTATCTAAGTTTGCCCCAAGGATGGTGGAGGACCCGAAGGATAGGGCTCGGAGGTTCCGAGACGGATTGAAGCCGGACTTCCGCAGTCAGATGATTTCGCTGAATTTGAGGGATTTATAACGAGATCTATGATTGGGCCCAAGCGATCGAGCATGACTTAGCGGATAGGGCTGCCACTTCTGGATCAAAATTTGCCCCGGGTAGGGACAACCATCACTTCGGGAAGAAGCCAATGGCAGGCAATCGACGTTTCGTCCCTCCTGTTAGAAGGAATATCGGGAAACCGAACCGTTTTCAGAATGGTCCATGTCGGATGTGTGGGGAAAGACATGGAAATAAACCTTATCCGAACAGGGGCGAAGCATGTTTCGGATGTGGCGAGTTTGGCCATCAAATCAGGACTTGCCCTAACATCAGGCAGAATAGGTCGCTTGCGTTGCCGCCACCCCGGAATGGGAACCAAATTGGAGCTGCCCCACTGGCTAATCAGAATAGGCCACCGGCCCAAGGACGGGTGTACGCAGTGGCAAGAAGGGAGGCTGAGAACGCGCCAGGCGTGATCACAGGTACGGTTTCTCTATGCGATCATGCTGCATATACTTTGTTTGACCCTGGGGCGTCACATTCGTTTGTGTCAGAACAGTTTGTTAAATTGACTGGTGTGGAGCCGCAATTGCTTGACGTTGTGTTGTATGTTACCACTCCACTGAATGATAAGGTGCTAGTCTCGTTAGGGTGTCCGGATTGTAAGATTGTGATTGGTGATAGGGAGGAAATGATAGATCTAGCAGTTTTAGCTATGTATGACTTCGATGTGATTGTGGGTATGGATTAGTTAGTTAAGCAGAGGGCTGTTATGGATTGTAGTAGCAGGGTGATCCAATTTAATCCGGTTGGACATCCGAAATTCGAATTTGTGGGAAATCGAGGAGGAACCTCGATCCCTTGGATTTCGTCGCTGGAAGTGACCAAGTTGTTGAACGAAGGGTGTCAAGGATTTCTAGAGGCTGTGGTTGATTCGACGGCTGAGGAGCCGAGGCTAGAGGACATAGCCGTGGTATGCGATTTTCCCGATGTCTTTCCTCAGGAATTGCCGGGTTTGCCACCTGAAAGGGAAGTGGAGTTTGTGATCGAGTTGGCCCCTAGGACAGAGCCAATTTCGAAAGCACCCTATAGGATGTCACTGTTTGAGTTAAAAGAATTGAAAGTTCAGATGCAAGAATTGTTGGACAAAGGTTTTATTCGTCCAAGTGCGTCTCCATGGGGAGCGCCAGTCTTATTTGTGAGGAAGAAGGATGGGTCATTAAGGTCATGCATTGATTACCGGCAATTAAATCAAGTGACGATCAAGAATAAATATCCTCTGCCAAGGATAGATGATTTGTTTGATCAGTTACAAGGGGCTTCGGTATTTTCTAAGATTGATTTGAGGACATGATATCATTAGTTGAGGATTAGGAAGGAGGACATATCGAAAACGGCGTTTAGGACGAGGTATGGGCACTATGAATTTACGGTAATGCCGTTCGGATTGACTAACGCCCCTGCTGCCTTTATGGATTTAATGAATCGAGTGTTTAAGGAATTTTTGGATCAATTTCCGATAGTTTTTATAGATGACATATTGGTGTACTCGAAGAGCTCGAAAGAGCATGAGATACATTTAAGTAAAGTTCTACAGACCTTAAGAGAACACGCATTGTACGCCAAGTTTAGTAAGTGCGGGTTCTGGCTCAATCGAGTAGAATTTCTTGGACTCGTGATCTCTGGGGAAGGAATTTCAGTAGATCCAGCAAAGATTGAAGCTGTAATGAAGTGGCCGAGACCAACGACGGTAACAGAGGTTCGAAGCTTTTGGGTTTGACAGGATATTATCGACGTTTCGTGGAAGGGTTTTCGGCAATAGCAACACCGTTGACACATTTATTGAAAAAGGAAACAAGGTTTGAATGGACCGACAAATGTGAAAGGAGTTTTCAAGAACTAAAGCATAGATTGACAACGGCGCCGGTATTGACTATTCCATCAGGATCAGGAGGATATGAAATTTATAGGGATGCGTCGTTAAAAGGACTGGGATGTGTACTCATGCAAAATGGACGAGTACTGGCCTACGAATCAAGACAGTTGAGACCGCATGAGTTGAACTACCCGACGAATGATTTGGAATTAGCCGCAATAGTATTCGCCCTTAAGATTTGGTGACATTACTTATGCAGAGAGAAGTTTCAGATATATACGGACCATCAAAGTTTGAAATATCTACTTTCTCAAAAGGAGCTTAACATGAGACAGCGTCGTTGGATGGAGTTACTTAAGGACTACGATTGTGATATTTTGTATCACCCCGGAAAGACCAACCGGGTAGCTGATGCGTTGAGTCGGAAGTCAAGCATCGCGCACTTGATGGTCAAGGAATGGACTTTGTTGGAAGAAATGCGAGACTCGGAATTTAAGTTTGAAGTAAGTCAAGTCTCGAGTTTGCTTGCTACTTTAAGGATCGAACCAGAAATCCAGACTAAGATTAAGGCTTTACAATCTACGGACCAAGAAATTCAGAAAATTCTGGAAATGGATGTTACTAAGAGGAAAGCGGACTTTCAAGAATCCGAAGACGAGATCTTGAAGTTCCGAGGAAGGTTGTGTGCGCCCGATGTCGCAGAACTGAAGGAGGAAATCTTATCGAAAGCACACCGTAGCAAGTAAAGCATCCATCCTGGTAGCACGAAAATGTATCAGAACCTTAGACAACACTATTGGTGAAATGGCATGAAGGTGGACATAGCTAAGCACGTGGCTAAGTGTTTGACGTGCCAGCAAGTGAAAGCGCATCATTGTAAGCTCGGAGGATTGTTACGACCTTTGGAAATCCCCGAATGGAAATGGGAACATATTACTATGGATTTTGTAATGGGATTACCAAGGAGCCAAAGAGGCCATGATTCTATTTGGGTGATTGTTGATAGATTGACAAAGTCAGCGCACTTCTTGGCCGTATGAAAGGACTTCGCATTGGATCGGTATGCCAAATTGTACGTACAACAGATAGTTCATTTGCATGGGGTACCAGTGACGATTACTTCGGATCGTGATCTCAGGTTTACCGCCAACTTTTGGAAAAGTCTGCAGACGACAGTAGAATCAAAGCTGTAGTTTAGTACAGCTCACCATCCACAAACGGATGGTCATTCTGAGAGGACAATTCAGACTCTAAAAGATATGCTTCGAGCATGTGTATTGGATTTTCAAGGCAAGTGGGAAGAACAATTACCCTTAGTGAAATTTGCATACAATAATAGTTTTCAGCAGAGTATCGGAATGGCGCCATTTGAAGCGCTGTATGGCAGAGCATGTAAGACGCCCGTATGTTGGGACGAAGTTGGAGAAAGGAGTATAACCGGGCCAGAATTAGTTCAATAGTCAGTTGAGGCGGTTAAGATCATTCGAGAAAGGTTGAAGACCGCTCAAAGTCGTCAAAAGAGCTATGCCGACCGGAGATGGAAACCTTTGGAATTTCAGATAGGAGATCATGTGTTCCTCAAGGTATCGCCGATGAAAGGGTTGTCCCGATTTGGCAAGAAAGGGAAGTTAAGCCCAAGGTATGTGGGACCTTTGAGATCTTGGAAAAGATTGGAGACTTAGCCTATCGACTTGCTTTGCCGCCGAATTTATCACAAGTGCATAATGTTTTCCACGTGTCTATGCTAAGAAAGTATGAACCGGGTCTGACCCACGTGCAGAACTATGAAGAAATAGACGTTGACGATAGGGTGTCGTACGTGGAAAGGCCTATACGAATTGAGGACAGAAAGGAACAAATTTTAAGAAACAAGACGATACCGCTAGTCAAGTTGATATGGGAACATCATGGGACAGAAGGAGCTATTTGGGAAAGTGAAGAGTTGATGCGACGTCAGTAGCCCCAGTTATTTGAATAGTTGGGTTTGGATTACAAATTTCGAGGACGAAATTTTTGTAAGGGGGGAAGAGTTGTGACATCTCGAATTTCGACCCACTTGGAATTTATGAAGTGAGTGATATCTTTAACGCACTTGTAGTTCTACCTTGCCCAGAGCTGATCACTCTTGGGATACTAACCTTTAGGGTAAGGCTAAATAGGGATTTAAGTTCGCGAGACCAAAGAAATTCTATCATGGACTGACTTTCGACCATAAGGATTGTCGAGGTGATATTTTGGGCCAACATAGGTTGATCCAAGGATGGTCACAGATCGATTCGCCAATGTCATACGAATGGGTCGCGGGTGATTCTGCTCGACCATGAGATGAATTGCGAACGATCTTAAACTTATTCCAAATGATCTCACCTCTCGGAACTAGTGATTAATCCTCGCAATTACATGACAACCGAAGTCGCCATGATTCGAGTGATCTTAAACATGGCTCAACTTAGTGTCGACCACGGGTCAATTTGCGTATTGCCCAAGAGCCGCCCGTTAGTCAGAGATACGCTCAAGTCGCATTGGTTCGATCTAACTACTAAATTGAATCTGAGTTTGGGGTTCTGAATTTCTTGAAATTCATGATAGAGTAATTGGACGACGTCGTTATTAGCGTGGTCAGCCTCGGATTTGTCCGGATTCGTCAGAAAACTGAAATTTTGGCAGGAAATGAAAAATGACCGTTTTGCCCCAGGAACTTTGTTAAGGCCAAGTATAAAATGAGAAGGGCATTTGGTCATTTCATACCAACTTTAGAGATAAAAATTTTTGGACGATTTTTCCCTTGCACTTTTTGTGAAATTTCAATTTTACCCTTGGATGTTTTTTGTGAGAGTTGATCTTGGCCGTCGATTTTAAGATAAGGTTGAATCGTGACCGTCGGATGGAAAGTAGAGAGGAGGGTAGGATGGTAATTTCACCTTGGGTAGACTTTGACTAGCCTATTTAGTCCGTCTTTTCTCTCTCTTTCTTTCTCTCTCCCCTCCATTCTCACGCTTCACCTCTCTTCCTCTCTACCTCTCTCGGCCGATCCCCCCTCCCCCTGCTCCCGTGACTGTGGCCAACCGGCCAAGCCACGCCATCGCCGCCGTCACCGTCCATCCGTCGTTCGTCAAGGCCACCGTGCGACCGTCGGCTTGCTGCCCTCTTTCTTGCTCGAGCTTGCTTAGGACCTCAAGTAAGTGACATTCTAAACCTTACTTAGGATGGCGGGTACTAACGGACTAGTTTAGGTGTTGTTTTGACAAGTTTAGGGGTTGTTTTGAGGGTGGACTTATCGGTTGATCATGAGTGGATGTGTGGATGGATTTGTGGTGATTTGGTAGTTATTTATAGGCCAAATAAAGGCTGATCATGGTGGTTATGCATGCTGGAAATTTCGGTTTAGCATGATGAGCGTATGGCTTGATTTGTGGATTAAACGTGTTGGATTGTTGTGTGGTGCCGTGGCTGATTGGTGATGGTCTTTGTGGATAGATTTAAACATGAATATGATGATTATATGTTCTTTTTATGGGCTGTGATTATCGGTGTGGTGGTCGCTTATTATACTTGGTAGAATGTGGAATTTATGGTTGAAATTCGGAATTCATTTGTGCAAGCATGGGCTGATTTGATTTGTTTGGAGATTGAGCACGTTCGTATGATGTTTGAGCATGTGGACGTGCGAAAATCCATGTGATGTGGCGTTCGTGTAATCACTAACAACCCTGAGGCGTGTAATGTACCGCGGGGTCCAGATAAAATGTGGTGTGTTGACGTGCTCGCTTGATCACATAATCCCTGAGGCGTGTACTGTAACGGGGGGAATTGAACCCATCCTGAGGCGTGTACTGTAACGCGGGACGATGACCGGTATTACCGGAAGACCTCCAACCTGATGTGTTTACGCGGGTTGTGCCATAGGTGGAGGCTGTTGAGCCTGAGGCGTGATACACGGGCAAGAGACATAGCCTGAGGCGTGTACTGTAACGCGGGCTAAGGAGTGTTGTGAATATGAGACGGTTGTACGTGGACCATGGATCGAAAGTGGACCTGAGGCGTAATTATGCGGGTTGTGAATAAGCTGAACACGTGTGCTTGATTGTAAGAACGAATGAGAGATGTTGAGTTAAGTTTGGCAAGTATTCGGATTATCATAACTATACGAGTATGTATTGAGTGTTTCCTGTGATTTAGAGCATTCACGTCATGATTGGCATATTATCGTGATTAAGTCGACATGCAGGGCTTACGTATGTGATAAGGCCGGGTAAGTGTGCCTGTGATTGTTATATGCACTATGGATTATATGAATTGAATGTTTAGTTTTGTCTGGAGGTACGTGTTAGCCTAGGTGGGGTTTAGGGCGTATACTTGCTTAGATGTGTTCTCATGGTTGTTTAACTAAACCATTTTGATGATTTTGATGGGTTGTAATGAATATTGTTAATATAGTGGGTGTAATGAAGTGGTTGGTTGTTCTCCCTGTTACCCTTCTTCTAATTCTTGTCCGGGTGTTATGCTTGTTTCCGCATGTGCTTGATCTCTGATGCTTTTGGGGTTGGGTCGGCGATGAACTTGGGGCGTCGCATTCAATTCGACAAGTTTCGGGGTGTCGCGCGTTCGTTGGGATTCGGGGCGTGACATGTTATGATCTATGATCTCTCATGATCTTGACTTTACTTTGTTATGACTTTTTGTATTTCGAACTCTCTTTTTCTTTCTCATTTTTCTCGGGCATTTGGCCTTGCTTTTACTAGGCACACTGCTTTTTCATGCCCCAGACTCTTTTGCCTTTGACCGTTTTGAATTCTAAGGACTCTGTGTCATGCCCTTTTGTTTCTTATCTATTAAAGTGGATCTTATACTCATGCTCCAGTGTGAAGAGATGATCACCAATTTAGGGTTCTGAAATGAATATTCAGGCTCAATTGGGCTTTGCCAAAGGTAATTTGTTTAGGTATAAGAAATGAAATACTCTTCTTCCTTTTGGGATATCTTGAGCTTCCATATGATTTTATCTGAAGTTATCACATGTCGCGACCTAAAATTTCTCTCAGGCTAATGGATTATTAAGTCTAAGCCTAATCGAGCCCTCCCAAGCCCTACCAATTCGCAACTTAGGGTTTAAGTTTTTAACATGCAAATGTTTTTATGCTTGGAGTCGCCACTAATCTATTTGTGGTAGGTCGATTAGAAACCTAAATAAAACATAGGGAGATATGTTTTATTTCTACGAACAAGAGATTTTAAGCTCGGGGACTTGATTACGCTAGATCTAGTCTAACGCCCTTTCGGTACCTTTTCTTTTCAAAAATGTTTATGCATGCAGTTTGGATCCATTTTATTGCCTAATCACTAACATGTGAGATGTTCATGCGGGTACGCAAACCACCAAAGTAACACCCAATAATCAAAACATTAAATAAATTACAAGATTGGGAGAATTACTTACCTCGAAGCAACGTAAGCATCTGCATTGTTAGCTAGAAAATCACATCAACAATCCTAATATGATTTCTAATTAACAAGCAGTTCACTCAATATTTTTTAGGATTTTCACTTATTTAAATGAAATCTAGCCTATATGCAATGACATGCGAAAATGACATGCGATTAATGCAACCTAGCAGGCAAACTATATGTCGTGCGACGACGTGACCTATTTCTAATGACAAGACGAATGATTATTTTTGGTATTTTCTCAATTTAAATTCGGAATAATAAAAATGCCTAAATTAACATGCAAACTATGATGACTTAATCTACCCTAGCATGATTTCTTTTTAGGATTTTTGTTAAAATTCGAAATAATGAATTACTTAAATTAAGAATACAATCTATCCTAATCTATCCTAAAACAATTCATTCTTCTTTTCTTGGGATTTTCATGGAAATTCGAAATAATAAAATAACCTGAATAATCTATTAAGATTAGAATATTACTTAATTTAAACTAGGAAATAAATCATCTCAAGTCCTAATTTAAATTAAATAACTACTCTATCTTCTAGATATATTTAGGATTCCTAGACATGCAAAAACTCTAATTCAAATCTAATTAATATTTTTTGAATTTTCTGTTTCTTTGAAAAAGGAAAGCAATTAAATAAACAAGGATAGCAACCACATTCAAAATGTCCACGCGATCCGCCATATTTGTTTCAAACTCGGATTAGGCACAAAAATCAAACTATCGGTCATATCTATAGGGTTATAGATATCGACGGAAAGCCGATTATTCAAATTTGGAAAGCGGATAAAAATCATTATCGTACCCAAGTGGTTATGGATAGGATAATAATTTTCCGTATCGCCGGGTATCGAACCTTAGGGATAAGGTCGGATAGTCGTCCAGATACGTTGCTAAATTAGGAAGTTTTCCTAATTTTGAATATTTAAAAATATTGCGGATATATCGAACATTATCCTAAGATTTCTAAATATCCACATGATATTCATGAAATATTCAAACACCCATATTAGGAAATTAAATATTCTGAAAATATCGGATAATGTTGAATTACCTAATTTGCAGATAACTTCCAAATTCGAATTGTGGATCGGGATCGGGCTCGGACGACGGGCGACGCGGCGGCTCACGGTGGCGTCCGGCACGGTGGTACAGTTCACGAACTTGCTGGATCGTGTGGACTTTCAGTTCGGTGGGGGTGTTCGGTGGCTTGCGTGACTCGGCCGAGGAGAGTTCGATGGTGAGAGGATCACAGGACTCGTGACTGGCCAAGGAGCGATGTCGAGTGGGCACCGGGGAAAATAGCTTTTCGGTCACTGGAAAACCTGCAAAATAGAGAAATTCCAAGCCGCGGATTGGCTCGACGAGGAGCAGCTCGCGGTGGGACTCAGCTTGGCAGCGGGCGTCGTCTTGGTACAGGCGAGTGTCGCGGTGCAGGAAGCCTCGTGATGTGGACGGCAACTCCGGCGTTTGTCGGACAAACCGAGGGGCTCGTGATGATAAATCGTATGAAGGCGGCAAGTGTCGGTGTTGTTGAAGTTGCATCGTCGAGACTAACACAGCAGTAGCGTGAATGCAAGGTCCAATGGCGAGATGGCAGCGGCAAGCCCGTGGGGAGTGTCCGTTCTTCACACGTGTCGTGCGAGGGACACGACAATCCTCTAGGTGGGTGTCTTGAATTTGACCGCAAGTGGAGACTTGACCAAGTCAAACTGCACTCAAAAGAAAGACCACACACATCAATGTTGGATCACCATCTTTACTCTTCAAGGCCACTGCCATGTTTCTCTCTCTCTTTTCTATCGTGTGTGTCAAACTTTTTTTGTGTGTCCTCCCATAAAATCCTGACCTAATGATGTATATATAACACTAATCTAGGTCAATTAGATGGGCTCTCTAGTCCTAATGGGCTTAGGCTTGGGCTTAGATTTTAATTTAATTTAAATGGGCTGAATTAATTAAGGATAATGGGCTGAATTAAGCTCAAATTAAAACAACCGAGCCCGTTTGACTTGTAATTCCCGGCCCTTGCATTCCAAGCGAGCCGAGTCCCATTCGATGAAATTTAAGCTCGTTCGTCACCGCCGGTCCGATGCAAAATGCAATTAATTTAAAATGAATTTAAACTATATGTTATGCAACCTAAATATTTTTGTTTAGGGGTTAAAAATTTAATCCCTAATTTTCTATACAAATTACGACTAAATGATACGCCAAAATTTAGGTGTCAACAGCTACCCCTCTTTGAAGGTGAGCTCGTAGAGGTTGCATTCAAAGACTAAATAATACCTAAATTTCAACCATGCAAATGCAATGAATGTTGTTTTTGTCGGGATTATGAGTCCCATTTTAAAATGCATTAAGAAATGATGTATGCTAACATGAGTGGAAAACATACCTGGAATTACTTACCTGACAGGAGTGAGATAGCGCAATTCGAGGCATGACTTGGACTTTGTATGTTGTTTGGCAAATGTCTGGGCTCATTTCCATAGGTATTGCCTGATATACGTTGATGAACTTCGGTGATCTGCAGTTAAGTCAAAACACACGAAGAAAGCTTGACGTATCCAATCATCATCTGGATTCGTGAGAACAGTTCCGATCTTTACCAACTACCTATACATCTCCATAGGTGTTTGCAAAGATTTGGCCACTTCACTTATACCTGCTCATAAGTGAATTGCGGGGAGAGCTTTTGAAGTCAAGAGGATATTCCGACCTTTACATATACCTGCTCATATGCAAAGATTTGGCCGCCTCACTTATACCTGCTCATAAGCGAGTAGCGGGGGAACACCTGGGGTTGAAAGAATATTCTGACCTTTACATATACCTGCTCATATGCAAGGATTTGGCCACTTCACCTATACCTGCTCATAGGCGAGTAGCGGGGGAATACCTGAGATTTGAGGAGAATTCCGACCTTTACATATATCTGCTCATATGCAAAGATTTGGCCGCCTCAACTATACCTGCTCATAGGTGAGTAACGGGGGAATCTTCTCGAGATTGTATGAAGATCTGTGATTTGGTGAACAAAGGGGCTAGCCCAAGTGTTCAAGGGTTCCTTGACAAAGTACCTGGATATCATCAGAGGTACCTGAAAAAGCTTGATCAATAGACACCTAAACATCATCAAAGGCATCTAGAGATCGCAAAAATGATCAAATGTGGGTCCTGACGATTGCTCGAACAGGTTAGGGACACCTAGATAGTCATAGACATCCTAGGGATAGAGATATACTTACCTGGTGATATCTCCAACTCTGAAGGTGTATCTCCTGTTAGACACGGATTTAAGTAACATGTAATATGCATTCGTACACTGTCAAGAACACATATACACATGCACTATGATTTTCAACTGATTTTCATGCACAATGGTTTTGTCAAATCGGTATTACAAACTCCGCTGGGGAACAATCATGACAAGACAATCCGAACTTACAATTGGGTGTCTTGAAAATGCCGAATGAGGGACTTCCAATCTAAAAGGGCTTTCTCTCATTCTCATTGAAAAAGACTGATTTATGAGAATCACTCCATCTCACCTTCATCATGTGGACAAGGGTCCGAGTATTCTCGCAAGCGGTACGACCTTACCAATTTGAGAGGTCTTTGTCAGGACCGTAACATGGGCTTGGTCAATGGCTTAGCAAAAGGGGACTCTTTGAGTCAAGGCTATTGAAAGAACAATACTCCGCAATCGTCTCTGGGTTTACAAGTCAAGAACCCTGCAAAACGAGATAGAAATGGACTTGCTCGCACTTCTTCAAGCTAAGCTTATAAACATCTGAATCCTTCGTTAGTTGAAGTGCCCTAATCTGAAGAGACTTTACAAGGGACGTAACGTAGGCTAGGCTCATGGGTTGAGAAATGAATAGATCCTTAGGCTCAAAATGTGTATAATTGGGGTGAATAAGTTGGTGATCATCTTGGCATTGTCACCGGTCTTCTTGTTCATTCTTGGGAGTTGTCATTTCAGCGAATGCTTCATTGGGCTTGAATTCACCACTTCTTTAAATTTGTAGGACTATGACTATCCCACTGGGGATGATTTTGATACACTTATCTTTCATCCTTGGGCATTAGCCTTGCTTTTACCAGGCACACTGCTCTTTCTTGCCCACTGAACTCTTTTTTTTTTTTTTACACTTGACATACGCTGTTTACAATGCATATGTTGGCCAACTATACTCTGACTGAATGATTCAATATTAGACTTCTAGGGGTAATTGCTTTCGATTGACATTCTAAATATGCTGCTCGGCGGTGACAACTTTTACCTTGCCCCAATGTGGGGGATGATCACTAACTGGTTTTAAGAAACGAATTTGCAGGCTCAATTGGGCTTAGCAAAGGATAAAGTGTGTATAGGATAGAGAAAGAAATGCTCTTCGCCATCCTAAGGCACTTGAATTTCATGTGAATTCATCTGAAAAAAGCAACACTCGAAGATTGATGCAAGTGAGAGCAAGAAAATTTCTACTCATTTTTCACCTTATAATGCTGACTTACCTCCAATTTGCCCCAATGTGGGGTAATTCTTGACAGGGGTAATTTGAAAGAATTTCTCCAAGTGTTTAGGCTCAAAGTGGCAAAACAATGGATAACCTGTAGTGTTTGGGATAGAGAAATGAACCGACTCTCGTCATTTCGGTTGCCATACCTTTTGCGAGATAACCCTTTACCTTACAGACATGAAATTTTTCCGCTCAACTCACTGGGGATTAGTGCATGGGACTGTATATAGGATAGGGCTTGCCTTTCATCATCCCGATGTACCTCATTCAACACATTCAATTCATTCCACATGAGTTATCGGATTGTGCAAATAGATTCCCCTTTTGAAATCAATGATGCAGACTAACAAAATGATCAAGCAGAATTTAAAGCCAATGCACACATCTTAACTGAAATCATTTATTCATCAGTAAAATGTTTGCAATTCAAAATATAAAACCAAACACTTGAAAACTTTTGCTCTAAAATGTTAGATTTTATCAGGAGTAATACATCTTCACAGCATCAGAATTAACAGGAGTGGAGAACTCACGACTATCCATTTCTGCGAGAATCAAGGCACCTCCGGGAAGCACCTTTTTAACCACATATGGACCAATGTAGTTTGGGGCAAATTTACCCCCAGGAACAGGAAAGACTGGCAGTACCTTCCTTAGGACTAGATCATTTACCTTGAAGTGTCTTTGACGCACTTTTTGGTTGAAAGACTTACCTACTCATGCGGCAACTGGATCGAGCGTTTCGTCTCACTCTCAGGGGGATTTGCCCCTCTCTTCGCTTCTCTGGGTTCCTCCGCATTACCCAAGTTGATAGTGACAGATTGGTCTGATGTGAGGACTTTGGACTTTTCATGTCGTTCTAGGCCACGCGACATTTTCGAGGAATCTTCGAGTTCATCGGTGTCATCGAGATCAGGCTCGACGACACATAATTCATCAGATTGGACCGTTCCCATACCCTCACTTGTCACAAGATTGCCCCTGAAACATAAAGTAGGGGGTTCAGAAGGACAAACAGGGCTAAACAGTGTATTTTTATTTCTTTTGATTTTTTTTGTGACCTTTTTTTTTCGAAATTCTTTTCAGAAAAACTTTAACACGAGGAACATGAAGAAGCCCAGGCCTCAGAATTCTCCTTGGACTATATTTTCTTTTATCGGTTGGATATCATCACCGGACAGGTTTGATGTACCTCAACATGTCCTCAAAACGAAAATAACTTGTAATTTCATTGATTATTTCAAAATGAATTACATTTATTGAATAGAAATTGCAACAATCAAATCCTAGAAATGAAAATGGAAAGCAGCGCTCGAAACGGGGCAAGTCCTAAAAAGCAGTAAAAATTCCCACGCAGGGGAGTGTGCGAAAAAGTAAAAGTTTTACTCTTGTGGGCCTGTGCCCATTCCCTCTAACGGTCCTTCCTCGATAGCTCCAACGAAGAAATCATCAAACAGGGCAGTGATTCCATCCATTGCATCATCAGAATCTTCTATCATTAGAGGTGTTGGATCATCCATACCTCCCCATCCATCAGGGACAATGTCACAGGGGTTAACATAGAAGCTCGGGGGCGCCGAGTATTTCACATAAAAATCGAACTTGCCGCTCGGTTGCCCCAAAGTGTCGATCACCTCTTTCTCTTCATGCATCATTCTTGCAGGGCTCGGAAATGTGGTGCGGATATGTGGAAGCAACCTACCATGCCCAAGCTCTCCATTGTTGTGGGTAATTCCATTCGGCTCTTCTTCGAATCGCTGTCTATTATATCCATCTCCTCGACCTCGACCTCGGCCGCGTCCACGTTCATGTCCACGTCCCCTATTATTTGGCCCGCTTGACCCCTGGTATCCCAACCCAGTAGTGTGGGGCCTTCGAGAGACTTCCACCGGTTGGCGGATACCTTGACCATTCCTACCAAGACCTTCGCCCGGAATAAAGCCATGGGACACCATTACTCTTCCAACCATGACTGCAGCATTTGACACCTCAGGAATAGGCGGTGATGATCCTCTCGATGCATGTATGGTTGATACGAGCTCGAGCGACTGATAGCTTGATTCTATTTTGCAATCCGGCTCAACATAGGGGATAGCTGTTGCGTGGTAGATTGGGTGCTCCTCTTCACCGTGGACTATGACTAATTTTCTCTCCACAACGAACTTCACCCTCTGATGTAGACTGGATGGCACAGCTCCCGCAGTATGAATCCATGGACGACCCAACAGAAAATTAAATGCAGTGGGAATGTCCATAACTTGAAATAGGATGTTGAACATCGTTGGTCCTATCTGTATGTCAAGGTGGATTTCTCCCATTACTTCTTTCTTCGTTCCATCAAAGGCTCGCACAGAGGTATTTGCAGAATTTATCCTAGAAGGGTCTATCTTGAGGCGGTGTAAAGTCGCCAAAGGACAGATATTCAAGGCTGATCCGTTATCAATGAGTACCCGGGCTACATGCGAGGCCTTATATTTGACGTAAATGTAAAGTGCCTTGGTATGCCCCCTCCCTTCCGAGGAAACTCTTCATCCGAAAAGGCTATGAGGTCCTTGAGGAGTATAGAACCGACAAATTCCTTCAATTTATCATGATCGATCATTTCTGGCACGTGGACTTCACTTAACACCTTCATTAAGGCCTTCTGATGCTTGACAGATGTCTGGAGTAGTTCAAGGAGAGAGATTTGCGTGGGCATCTTGCGCAATTGTTCAACTATATTGTATTCGCTAGCCTTAATCACAGCTAGAAACTCTTTGGCTTCTTCATCAGTAACAGGTTTTGCAGGTTGGGCATTAGCTTGGCTATAGGTATGCCCAGATCTAGTAACCAAGTCGACATCGAGGCTGTAAGACCAAGGGACCGCCTTATTATCACTGTATTCATGTGGTTGAGGTATCTCGATCACTATCCCTTCATCAGCTGTAGGCGTGCTTACTACGATCTCTTCATCATCGGACGCGTCTTCGAGCGGAGGCATGTCTTCAAGCAAAGGGTCGAACTTGTCCTTCCCGGTGTTCAATGTAGCAAACTCTTCTTCCCAATTAATAACCACTTCAGAAATAGTGGAAACAATGCCAGTGTGGTCAGCATAAACAATCATCCCAGCTTCTACCATCCTTGAGATTCTTTCTCTCATGACAGCCAGGGAAGGGTCTCGTTACTCGGGTAATAACCGGCTTTCACCAACTCGCCATAGATGTCCGTAGTATACACCTTGACGTTCTTAATTCGACCAGCATCGAAGCTTAAAATGGCATTCACATTGCCCGCGTGATCGGGGAGTGGGTTATTCTGAACATTCGGCTTAGCGGGTTGGAATGAGAAAGCCCTCGTATCCAAGAGGTTCTGGATTCGGTGCTTGAGGACATAGCAATCATCGGTTGAGTGTCCCAGCTCACTCATGTGATAATCACATTTCTTTGACGGGTCGAAGTTATAGAACCGCTCAGGATTGGGCCGCTTTGGCTCAGTAGTAAGCAAGCCTTTCTTCTGAAGTACTGCTAATACTTGAGACAACGACCCGGGGAGGGAGGTGAATTGCCTCTTGTTGTTCCTCCTTTGAAAAGGTTGACGACCCGAGTTTTGTTGCTGAGCTTCCGCTACTTGGATTGCTGGGGCGGAGTTAGTATTCCGCCGGCTCGGTTGGTTATAAGCCACATTCACTTCAGCTGCCGGTTCTTTCTCTTTTCTCACACCAAATCTTCTGGTCGAGGAGGACGGCTCGACAAACCATCCATCTTTCAGCCCTATCTCAATCTGTTCGCCTATGGGGATGAGTTGGTTGAAGTTGTCAGTCGGAATGGCAACCATCCGATTACGGTATTCGAACAGGAGAGTTTTTACGAACATCCTCTTCAACTCACTGTCTATGGGTTCTGGGATAACCTGAGCGGCTAAATTCCTCTATCTGATAGCATAGTCTTTGAAGGACTCAGTCTTTTTCATTTGGGCACGTTCGAGATCATCACGGGTAGGAATGATGTCCGTTATGAATCTGTACTGCTTTAAGAATGCTTCACTGGCTTCTTTCCAAGTTTTGAGGCCATTTATCTTCTTCATGAGATACCAGTTCAAAGCAGGACCCGTCAAACTTGCTTGAAAGGCATGGATCATCAGGAGTTCGTTGTCAACATACGAAGTCATCTGTATGTGATAAAGCTGCAGGTGGGCTTTTGGACATGTGGTGCCATTGTACTTGTCAAAATCTGGCATTTTGAACTTCTTTGGGATTTTGATCTGTGAGTACAGGGACAGATCGATCGAAGGTGAATCCTGCGAACCTTCTAGCTGCTTCACTCTTTCTTCAAGCTTGTTGACTCGTTCGTCAGGTTTGTCTTTGTTGTCGATAATCTGGACGGGGTCATCTTCTAAATCAGGAATATAATCATCTCCGTCAACATCGACACTTTTTCTAACTTTCTGCTTTGGGACTGATGTTTCGAGAGATGCCGGAACAGGGATCGACCGAAGAGCTTTGATCTCAGCGGACATTTGTTGCATCACGATGACAAGTTGCTTCATCTGGTCTTCCATACCAACAACACGCTCTTGCAAGTCGGTTTGATCGGCCATTCTGGCTCTCGACCGTCTACGAATGGGCGATCGTGATCGGTTCGTAGTTACCTAATTTCGAAACGAAACAGGCATACATAAGTGTCAAGCAAAATCATACGCCGATCCATGACATTGGTCTAACCGCTTTGAATTAAAAAGACCCCTTTATTGAAATGGTGAAAATTTTTACACCAATTAATGACTTAAAATTGAACTGAATATAAAGACAAATGACTCAATTCCTAAACAAATTTAAAAACTGAAACTGAAATGAGAAAAGAACTTCGAGCTTATTATTTAGCTTGATCTATAGACATATGGGAGGCGACTTCCTTCTTCAATTGCTCATAAGCTCGAGCTATCTTGGCTGCCTTTTCTTCAGCTTCTTCGACCTTCCTTTTGAGGCGATTGTTCTCTGAGCGATTGGCGGACTTGAGAGGCACCTTGGGTATCTTCGGGAGCAAATCCTGTGGGATTCTGTGTCGTCGAATGTACTGGGTCGTTGCGAAATAGGACTTCTGCTCTCCCTTTAGTTCTCCTTCGGGCCGAGCTATCTTTAACACACGGCACTTCTTCCACATCTTATTGAGCTGAGCTACGGTCCCTTCGTGGTCTTTATCATCATCGGCGAAGTCGACCCGGAGGAGTTCCGGTTGTAACGCCGGAGGGAGTCCCTGGAGAATTTGGTACTGTCGGGACACTCTGGCAGGGTAGTACTCGATTGCGCCAGTGAAGCCCAAAAGTGGCACCGGTCCAACATCATTACACGTAAGTCGAGCTTCCTCGACCTTGAACCAATTAGCATGCCAATGGAAACCTTGGGGTCTAGCGTTTTTCATGAAAATGATCCATTCGGAATAATGATAATCAGGTGCATTTCCTTGTTTTCCTTTATAGCTTAAAATGGGATGGCTAGAATCACTAAGCTCGGATATTGTGAGTAAATCGCCACATCCTTTTATGTGAGACAAAAACCAAATTTGCAAAAGTTCAAGGGGGGCATGAAACGTTTTGTCAACATGTTGCTTAAATTTAGTGAGTGAAATGAAAGTCTCGGCTAAAATGGTGTTGCCAAAATTCTTTTCAAGACAGACTTGTTGGACCAACCATGCGATTGACGGACTACATGCATTCTTACAGTGAGGAAAAATCACGAACCCGAAAAATGCTAACAAAAAGATTTTGCCCTTTTGAAAAGATGTGGCTTTTTCAAAACACTGACTCAGAAATGAAAAAGGACATGTGCCGCGATTTGCTTTTAAAACTTTTCCCAATTCATCTTTTCCAACATTCAAAAATTCAGCCAACATTAAAGTAGAATCAATTCCCAAAGGTGGTGTGACTAACTCCGACTCCAATGGTTTTCCAATGAGCACACTATATTCTTCCAATGTCGGGGTGAGCTCGTGCTTACCGAATATAAAGGTAGAGGTCTCGGGACACCAGAAGTGCGCTAATACTCGAACGAGGCCGGTACGGACTTTGACCTCCAGTAGGGGGAGCAGCCTCCCGATGTAGCCCTCAACTAGCTTGCGGTTGGTCGGACTGAGTAGATTCCACCAGGCACGGAGCTCGTCCTTAGGAGCATCAAGAATCCGGATGTCTGCCCCTCCCATAGTGTATAGACCAAGACTCACGACCGACCTAATGTCATGGACCGACCAAAGAAAATACGGAACATAAATAAATTGCGAAATAAAGGTTCAGAAAACGTACTTTACCCGATAGGACCATGGCAATCACATAGACATGCGCATGAAATGTGAGGTTCGATTTCTATCTAGACTCTGGCTTGCAAAATAGAGACGCGAGGATTACCGGGCTAAACCAGTCATGGTTGTGGTTAGGCCGGGGTTCCCCTTACTCCGGCATAGTCAAGGAGCCGACCCGGGTTGCAAAGGGTGCAACCGTGGTGGGAACTCAATGACACCGTGAAAGAACTTTCGGGACCAAGGAGGGCGACCCGTACCACGCGGGTGTGTCGGGGTGTCCGCTGTCTCAGTACCATCCTAAACCTGTGCCGCCCAGGTCCGGCAGCGGGTAGTGTGTGCGGTGTAGTGTAAATGCAAGGCATGCACAACATGTTATATCAAACAGCGCTTCATGCATAAAATAAACCATACATTCAAACATCTCCCTGCAAAACAAGAGTTAACAATCACGCCTCCCCTTATACCTCCCATTCTGCAAAAACATTTAACACCTAAAATGTTAGGGACGTACCTGGGATCCTCGCTGCCAAAAAAAAATATTTTTTGAAAACAAAAACTGGCCTAAGTCCACTAAGAGTTTTAACTCAAGTCCCCAGCGGAGTCGCCAAGCTGTCACGACCTAAAATTTCTCTCAGGCTAATGGATTATTAAGTCTAAGCCTAACTCGGGCCCTCCCAAGCCCTACCAATTCGCAACTTAGGGTTTAAGTTTTTAACATGCAAATGTTTTCATGCTTGGAGTCGCCACTAATCTATTTGTGGTAGGTCGATTAGAAACCTAAATAAAACATAGGGAGATATGTTTTATTTCTACGAACCAGAGATTCTAAGCTCGGGGACTTGATTACGCTAGATCTAGTCTAACGCCCTTTCGGTACCTTTTCGTTTCAAAAATGTTTATGCATGCAGTTTGGATCTATTTTATTGCCTAATCACTAACATGTGAGATGTTCATGCGGGTACGCAAACCACCAAAGTAACACCCAATAATCAAAACATTAAATAAATTGCAAGATTGGGAGAATTACTTACCTCGAAGCAACGTAAGCATCTGCATTGTTAGCTAGAAAATCACATCAACAATCCTAATATGATTTCTAATTAACAAGCAGTTCACTCAATATTTTTTAGGATTTTCACTTATTTAAATGAAATCTAGCCTATATGCAATGACATGCGAAAATGACATGCGATTAATGCAACCTAGTATGCAAACTATATGTCGTGCGACGACGTGACCTATTTCTAATGACAAGACAAATGATTATTTTTGGTATTTTCTCAATTTAAATTCGGAATAATAAAAATGCCTAAATTAACATGCAAACTATGATGACTTAATCTACCCTAGCATGATTTCTTTTTAGGATTTTTGTTAAAATTCGAAATAATGAATTACTTAAATTAAGAATGCAATCTATCTTAATCTATCCTAAAACAATTCATTCTTCTTTTCTTGGGATTTTCATGGAAATTCGAAATAATAAAATAACCTGAATAATCTATTAAGATTAGAATATTACTTAATTTAAACTAGGAAATAAATCATCTCAAGTCCTAATTTAAATTAAATAACTACTCTATCTTCTAGATATATTTAGGATTCCTAGACATGCAAAAACTCTAATTCAAATCTAATTAATATTTTTTGAATTTTCTGTTTATTTGAAAAAGGAAAGCAATTAAATAAACAAGGATAGCAACCACATTCAAAATGTCCACGCGATCCGCCATATTTGTTTCAAACTCGGATTAGGCACAAAAATCAAACTATCGGTCATATCTATAAGGTTATAGATATCGACGGAAAGCCAATTATTCAAATTTGGAAAGCGGATAAAAATCATTATCGTACCCAAGTGGTTATAGATAGGATAATAATTTTCCGTATCGCCGCGTATCGAACCTTAGGGATAAGGTCGGATAGTCGTCCAGATACGTTGCTAAATTAGGAAGTTTTCCTAATTTTGAATATTTAAAAATATTGCGGATATATCGAACATTATCCTAAGATTTCTAAATATCCACATGATATTCACGAAATATTCAAACACCCATATTAGGAAATTAAATATTCTGAAAATATTGGATAATGTTGAATTACCTAATTTGCAGATAACTTCCAAATTTGAATTGTGGATCGGGATCGGGATCGGACGACGGGCGACGCGGCGGCTCACGGTGGCGTCCAGCACGGTGGTACAGTTCACGAACTTGCTGGATCGTGTGGACTTTCAGTTCGGTGGGGGTGTTCGGTGGCTTGCGTGACTCGGCCGAGGAGAGTTCGATGGTGAGAGGGTCACGGGACTCGTGGCCCGGCCAAGGAGCGATGTCGAGTGGGCACCGGGGGAAAATAGCTTTTCGGTCACTGGAAAACCTGCAAAATAGAGAAATTCCAAGCCACGGATTGGCTCGACGAGGAGCAGCTCGCGGTGGGACTCAGCTTGGCAGCGGGCGTCGTCTTGGTACAGGCGAGTGTCGCGGTGCAGGAAGCCTTGTGATGTGGACGGCAACTCCGGCGTTTGTCGAACAAACCGAGGGGCTCGTGATGATAAATTGTATGAAGGCAGCAAGCGTCGGTGTTGTTGAAGTTGCGTCGTCGAAACTGACGCAGCAGTAGCGTGAATGCAAGGTCCAATGGCGAGATGGCAGCGGCAAGCCCGCGGGGAGTGTCCGTTCTTCACGCGTGTCGTGCGAGGGACACGATAATCCTCTAGGTGGGTGTCTTGAATTTGACCGCAAGTGGAGACTTGACCAAGTCAAACTACACTCACAAGAAAGACCACACACATCAATGTTGGATCACCATCTTTACTCTTCAAGGCCACTGCCATGTTTCTCTCTCTCTTTTCTATCGTGTGTGTCAAACTTTTTTTGTGTGTCCTCCCATAAAATCCTGACCTAATGATGTATATATAACACTAATCTAGGTCAATTAGATGGGCTCTCTAGTCCTAATGGGCTTAGGCTTGGGCTTAGATTTTAATTTAATTTAAATGGGCTGAATTAATTAAGGATAATGGGCTGAATTAAGCTCAAATTAAAACAACCAAGCCCGTTTGACTTGTAATTCCCGGCCCTTGCATTCCAAGCGAGCCGAGTCCCATTCGATGAAATTTAAGCTCGTTCGTTACCGCCGGTCCGATGCAAAATGCAATTAATTTAAAATGAATTTAAACTATATATTATGCAACCTAAATATTTTTGTTTAGGGGTTAAAAATTTAATCCCTAATTTTCTATACAAATTACGACTAAATGATACGCCAAAATTTAGGTGTCAACATCACAGAAAGATTGATCCGAGAGTATGTAATAAAATCTTTCTTAATCCTATTCTCCATAGCTATTAATTCACAAACCCCCTGATTTGCCCCAATGTGGGGTGGTTCTTAACAGGGTTATTTTGGAAAAAACTTGTCCACTGTTTTGGCTCAAATTTGGTTTGCAAAGGGTAAACATGTGTTTGGGATAGTGAAATGACCGCCTTTTCATCATTTAAATCCATGTAATCATTGCGAACATCCCCTATTTCCCTCGGATGAGTTTTCCTCACTCACTTCTCCCTTGTGACTTTGAGTGTATAGGGGACATGCTTGGATATGGCTTACCTTTCATCATTTGAAGGTCTTTCCATTCGATTTGATCCAAACTTTTTTTATGAAATTTTTCAAAACCTTTTGTCAAATTATCCCTTTTAGGGAATTTTGATGCTTAGTGCATTCTTAAAGAAAGCGTGCTTCAAAACTTTTGATTAGAAATATTTCTGAAGTATTTTCCTTTTCAAAACAATCTGTTTTGTTTTGTTCAATTTAGTGTCATTCCGCTTGAGGAAAAAGAAGTTCATTTTTCTTAAAAAGGCAACCTCTTCGACACATGCACTCACGATTTAGGGACACTTATCTGATCAACCTGCCAAGATCTCTCTTGTTTGCATGTTTTTCTTTGATTCCACTAGGGTTTTTTTTGTTGTTGCTCCCTTTTCTTTGTTTCCCTGGGGATGATAAAAAGGAAAGCACATTAGAGGATATCAATAGAAAATAGAATTGGAAGTGATACTTCCCTCTATTATTTGATAACTCCATTGGGGATTCTGAAATCATCAACTGGTTCGGATTCTTTTTGCTTTCTTCTGCAAAACAGATAAACATATTCATGAAATGCATGGTATGCATGATATACGTGATATGCACATGTTCTAAAGTGACCCGAATCTTTTCTTAAATATTTGTCTTCATTTTATGGGTAGAAAATCTTGACAGCATCTGTATTTACAAGATAGGCCAGTTCTATTCCTGTCATATCTACAAGAATCAATGCTCCTCCGGGAAGAACTTTCTTGACAATGTATGGACCTTCATAATTTGGAGTGAATTTGCCACGAGGATCTGAATTGTTGAAGATGACTTTCTTCACTACTAAATCCTCTATTTTGAAATACCTTGGTTTCACTTTTTGATTAAAAGATTTAGCCACTCTTATCTGATAGGCTTGCCCATGGCATATAGCTCTTAATCTTTTTTCATCGATCATGTTGAGTTGTTCATATTTTTGTTGAATCCACTTAGCTTCTGAAATCTTCAATTGAGATAGTATCCTTAATGAAGGAATTTTTACCTCAACGGGTAGTACTGCTTCCATTCCGTAAATCAATGAAAATGGGGTTGCTCCAGTTGATGTTCGAATTGAAGTTCAGTATGCCATCAGAGCTTATGGTAACCTTTTGTGCCAATCACGATAATTTTCGGCTGTCTTGGCCAGTATCTTCTTGATATTCTTATTTGCCGCTTTAACTGCTCCATTCATTTGTGGACGATATGGAGATGAGTTCAAATGTCGGACGTGGAAGTGTTCAAGTAAATTATCTACAATCTTGTTGTTTAGATTTGAGCCATTGTCCGTAATTATTGCTTCTGGAACTCTGTATCTAGCAATGATGTCCCGCCTAATGAATCTTGCAACATTCTTGGCAGTAACATTCGTGTAGGAGTTTGCTTCAATCCATTAATGAAATAGTCAATAGCAACTAAGATAAATCGGTGCCCATTTGAGGCCTTGGGGTTGATTGGACCAATCATATCAATGCCCCACATTGAAAATGGCCATGGCTCAGACATTTGATGTAGCTCATTTGGCGGTGCATTGACTCTGTCTCCATAAACTTGACATTGATGACAACATCTTACATGTTGGATGCAATCTGATTCCATTGTCATCCAATAGTATCCCAACCTCATAATCTTTCGGGTTAGAAGATGTCGATTCATGTGCGGTCAACATTCACCCTCATGAATTTCTTTCATGATCTGTTCAGCTTCTGTAGCATCCACACATCTTAGTAGGGTTGAATCAAATGATTTCTTGTAGTGGATTTGACCACTGAGGAAGAATTTGTTAGCTATCTTCCTTATAAACTTCCTGTCACCCGATTGGCTTTCTTTAGGAAATTCTCCCGATTGAAGATATCTTTTGATGTCATGATACGATGGTTCGTTGTCGAACTTTGCTTGGACCATCATACAATGAGCTGGTTGTTCAAGAATATTGATTCTCAATGGTTTTATATCCATACCATCTTCAGCTTGTAGTAAGGATGACAAAGTTGCAAGAGCATCTGCAAAATGATTCTGAGTTCTTGGGAGATAATCGAATGTTACTTCTTCAAAGTTTTCTATCATCTCCTCTAAGTATTTGTGATAAGGAATTAGCTTGGCATCTCGAGTTTGCCATTCACCAGTTGTTTGCAATATGATGAGCATAGAATCTCCATATACTTGCAACCTTTTTACCTTCATTGAAAGGGCTAATTGTAAGCCAAGAATGTATGCCTCGTATTCAGCGACGTTATTGGTGCATGGAAATACCAATTTCGCAGATACTGGGTAGTGTTGGCCTTCTGGGGAGATCAGTCCTACCCTAGTTTTTGATCCAGATAAGTTGGTTGCACCATCAAAATACATGATCCATTTATCGTTGATCAGTGTCAATATATGATCATGAAGTTGTTCTTGAGGACTAGCAATATTTTGCGAATTTTTCGCCACCATGTCTGCTATTGCTCATCCTTTGACTGACTTTTGGGATGAACTTCTGATGTCGAATTCAGATAACAAGACTTGCCACTTTGCTTATTTCCCGATCAAGGAGGATTTCTCAAGAAGGTACTTGATTGGATCATTCTCAGTTACTAGCAAAATTTGGTGATGAAGGGTGTATTGTCTTAATCTGTGTAATACCTAAATCAATGCAACGCACGTTTTCTCGACTGCTGGGTAATTCATTTATGATGTTGTGAACTTCTTGCTCAAGTAATAAATGAGTTACCATCATTTGGTCTTCTTTGTATAATTCAGTTACCATCATTTGGTCTTCTTTGTATAAGCACCGCTCTTAACGACTCATAATGAATCGTCAAATATAAGATCAGCGGAACTCCAGGGATTGGTGGTACCAACACTGGCGGGCATACCAGATATTCTTTGATCTTCAACAATTTGAAGAATGGTTTAGCAGTCTCAGAAAGTTGATAGATGAAATAGGCAATGTAATTTAATCGCCCCAACAAGCTTGTCATTTTTTTTACTGTAGAAGGAGTTTTTAAGTCGTATATTGCCTTGATCTTAGAGGGATCTATTTCGATGCCCCTGCTACTGACCACAAACCCTAGCAATTTGCCGGATTTTGCCCCAAATACACACTTGTTGGGGTTCAGCCGCAATTTGTACTTTCTAAGTCTTTCGAACAATTTGCAAAGCACTTCAACATGATCTTCTCCTTGTTTGGATTTTACGATCATGTCGTCCACATATACCTCGATTTCTTTGTACAACATGTCATGGAACAAAGTTAGCATTGCCCTTTGATATGTGGCACCAGCATTTTTCAAACCAAAAGGCATCACCTTGTAACAAAATGTGCCCCATGGTGTTATAAAAGACGTCTTCGCCTTATCTTCTTTCTTCATGAGAATTTGATTATATCCTGAGAAATCATCCATGAATGAAAATGTTTCGAACCCAGCAGTGCTATTCACTAATACCTCGATATGTGGAAGCGGGAATTCATCCTTAAGGCTTGCTTTATTTAGGTCGCGATAATCAACGCACACCCGTACTCGATCATCTTTCTTAATTACGGGTACTATGTTGGCAACCCATTCTGGATATGTTACTACTTCGATGAAACCGACTTTGAGCAATTTCATCACTTCTTCTTCTATTTTCTTTGCTAAGTCCGGCTTCGTTCGCCTCAGTTTTTGCTTCTTTGGTGGAATATTTGGATCAATTGGCAAAGCATGTTCAACTATGCTTGGATCAAGGCCTGGCATGTCAGCATAAGACCATGCGAATATAACTTGATATTCCTTGAGCAAATCTGTGATCCTTTCTGCTTCGGCTGAGGGAAGACTTTCTCCAATCTTAACCTCTTTGGGATTCTCTTTGTCATCCAGATTAATAGTGATTGTTTTCTCTAACGTGAGTGGCTTTGATTCTTCATGACGAATCCATTCCCTTCTGACCTATTTCTCATCCTCATTATCCACTTCAATATCGCAAGTGATCTCTTCGGAAAGATTTAGGCCACATATGAACCTATTATGGATATGCGAATGCTCATACCTGACATGTAACAAACATGATTAGTAATTGCATACGAATTAAATAACGCACATGGTCCTGTGAAAAACCCTTTTGTAAATTCATTTTGAAATAAATTTTGAAATAATATAAAGACAGAGCTAGTCCTCATATCATTAGACTTCCTTGCTCCTAAAATCATTTTCAAAATGAGGAGTAATATAGAAACCCAAAGCCTCAAACCTCACGAATGAGGATAATGTTCATCATAGGTTTGGTTTTGTTACTACATATCCTTAACAAAACATTTAACCACTCTTATTGAATTGAAAAATGCGATTACATCTATATAAAAAGGAATGTAAATTGCAACTGAACTGAAATTGCAAATGAAATCACAAGAAATTTGAAATTGTAATCAACAAAATGCAATGGAAAAAGCTTGTAGCAAAAGTTCAAGAGAATCTTCCTACTCCAGTGTGTAGGTATCTTCTGTCTCAGTTATGATAACATTGATGGTATTCTCTTTGAATAAACTTGGCAGATCAGATTCTTCTTATGCATGTGAGTCTTCTTCTTGAAGTAGCTTGGAAGGTCCAGGAAAAGTTTCCTTGATGTGAATCTGATGATAGGGAAGCTCTTTAGCTTTGCCCTTCCATATGGATGGATTAATGAGGCGATCACCTCAGCCTCTACAGCCTCCATGGTTCTTTTGACCTCGGCCTTGGCCTCCATGGTGGTCCTTAGAGTTATCTGGAATATAACCTACTCTGTGCTTCATTCTTGTAGCGAGAGGAGTGATAGGTTCCTTGATTCCTTGGGATTTCGATCCAAGATCATTACCGGGAATAAATCCATACTGGCATAATACCCTTCCAGACATAATGGATGGTGTTGAGAACTCCGGGGATTTTATGATGCAACCGGTAGGAATTTGCATCATTGAGATCATTTCGAAAGAATAATAACTTGGTTCTTCTTTCACTTCGGGTTCGGCATACGGTATTGCACTCTCTTTGTAGGTGATAAAATCTGTCTCCCCGTGTACGGTGATCATCTTGCCATTACTGACAAACCTGACCTTCTGATGGAGACTTGAAGGAATGGCACCAGCCATATGAATCCAAGGTCTTCCGAGTAACAAGTTGAAAGTCCTCGAAATATCCACTACTTGGAAGTCAATCAGGAAAGGCACAGGGCCTATGTTCACCTCGAGCTTGATATCGCCAATAACGTCCTTCTTCATTCTATCAAACGAACGCACAATTACTTTAGAAGGTTTAATGAGCTCTTCGCTAATCCCCAAGCGATGCAGTGTGCTTAGCGGACACAAATTAAGTGCGGAACCATTATCGATCAGCACCCGTGACACCTCCTTGCCCCGGCATCTAACAGCAATATATAGAGCCTTATTATGGGAACGCCCGTCAATTGGGAAATCTTCATCGGAGAAAGCAATTTGATTTTTCAGAAGAATAGTGCCAACAAAGTCTTCCAATTGCACTTCATTAATTGTCTCTGGGACGTGCACTTCGTTGAGAAGCTTCATAAGCACCATTTTGTGGCTTTCTGAAGTCTTGAAGAGATCCAACAGAGAAATTTGTATCGGCATCTTTCTTAGCTGTTCAATTACTTCAAATTCGCTCGTCTTCATGACTGAAAGCAATTGTTTGACATCTTCTTCGGTTACTCCTTTCTTTTCATGCTGACTTTCCTTCGGGACATTGCATCTCCCTGATCGGGTTATGGCATCGACTTCTTTAGGAGAGCAATCCCAAGGTACACACTTAGTGTCAAACTTTTCTTTTGGAGGGAGAGTGATAATCACAGGCTGTGTTTCTTCTTTTTTGATCCTTAGCTGATGAATGGGAAGTTGGATAGTGATTGGTGTGACAGGACCTTCCTCCTCCTTATAGTTATCTACCTTATCAAGCTTGATTAGAAATGGTGTAATCATGGATACCATGCTTCCATTGACTTCATCAGCAGCCATTCCACCCTAGCCATCAGGTGTGATTGTTTCGTTCTTGAATGCCCATGAAGGAGGTGTATATTTGACACGGTAATTATACCGGCCACTATCTTGACCCAGAAAATCAACAACTTCACCTTGTCTTCGTGCTTTTCGAACAAATCGCCTATCACCTCGGCGAGTCTTTTTCTTCTTTTTCTCTTCTCGATCTTCATTCTCCTCGAGATTTAATTGGCTGATCGGGACCTCGTCCATGCCACCCCATCCGTCCGGTACAATGTCTTCATTTTTGAACGCCCATGGTGGTGGTGTATATTTGACACAGTAATTATATTTACCGCTGTCTTGACCGAGTAAGTCTACGGTTTCGCCTTCAACAGATGACTTCTTGGTGAAACGCCTTTCACCCTGATTGACTTTTTCTTTCTCCTTTTCATCCTTATCTGTTTCATCTTGGAGCATTACTTTCTTAGGTAAGGCTTTCTCCTCAGAGTTAGTTTCATCGTCCATACCACCCCAACCATCAGGCACAATTACTTCATCTTTAAATGCCCATGGCGGTAAGGTATATTTCACTTGGAAGTTATATTTTCCGGAGTCTTCTCCCAAGTTATCTACAATCTCTCCTTTTAAGAGTGCTTCTTGACGAAAGCGGGCATTTCCTAATCTAGAAGTTTTAATCTTGATTTCATATTCATCTTCATCGTCAGACTCAACCACTATTTCTTCATCCTTGATCATGTTTATTGTATTGTGCTCAGGAAGAGGATTCTGATGTACATTTGGCTCGGGCTCTTGGAAGTTCAATATCTATTTGTCAATGAGCTGTTGAACCTTGTACTTTAGAGTGGGACAATTATCTACATCATGTCCCCTTTCTCCCATATGATAGGTGCAGGTTTTTGATTCATCGTACCAAGAAAATCTTATAGGATTGTCTCTCGGTACTTCCTTGGCCACCAAATGCCTTTCTAAAAGCATTGGTAATAGCTTTGACAGGGGTTGGGGCAACGGTGTGTATTGCCTCACGGGCCTTTTATTTGGGCAAAAGAACACTACAAGTGCCATAACTTGTGTACGGCGTTCACTTTGGTGCCATAAGTTTTTTTTGGATCACTTTAGTGCTAAAATTTTTGAAAAACGATCACTTAAGTGCTAAAATTTTTGAAAAACGATCACTTAAGTGCCAACTCCGGTGCCGTACACAATTTTTCGCCGGAAATCCGACGTGGCATTTTTTTTATTAGTTTCTGAAGCTAACGTGGCTCGCCGGAGATTGGCACTTAAGTGATCGTTTTTCAAAAATTTTAGCACTTAAATGATCGTTTTTAAACAATTTTAGCACTTAAGTGATCGTTTTTAAAAAATTTTAGCACTGAAGTGATCCAAAAAAAACTTATGACACTTAAGTGATCGTTTTTCCTCCAACTTGGCACCAAAGTGATCTGAAAAAAAGTTATGGCACCAAAGTGATCTCCGTACACAAGTTATGGCACTTATAGTGTCCTTTTGCCCTTTTATTTGGCTCGAATTGCCTTGGGTTTTTTTAAGCGACATTTGATTGCTTCGAACATGATGCTTGATGAGTACTTGGGCTTGACACCATAGCCACTTCTCGGATGGGTTCTTTGTCTTTTTTCCCGGGGTAAGGCTTTCGTGTCGCTATTTCTTGAGCCTTCTTCTCTTTCAACCCTCATTCAATTCTCTCACCCACTTTTACCAACATGGTGAATATTTGACAGCCTTATACATGAAGCTTGTCATAATACTCAGTTGGCAATGACTTTAGAAAGAGCTCAATGAGCTCGTTTTCACCTATGGCGGGCTTTACTTGTGAGGCAATAGCTTTCCATCTTTGAGCATAGGCTCTGAACCCTTTATTCTTCCGTTTCTCGGTTCTGACGAGATCCTCTCTAGTTGGGAGTACTTCAACATTGAACTTGTACTGGCGAAGAAATTCTCCCGCCAAATGATCCTATTCAGTGAAGTCTTCTATGTCAAGGGTTGTGTACCATGCGAGGGCTGCCCCTCTCAAACTATCTTAAAATGTGCTAATAAGAAGTGGTGTGTTGTCTGAATATCTTGCCATCTTACGGAGATAATACTTTAAATGGCTTTTGGGACAACCAGTGCCATCATACTTGCTCACGAACTCTGGTTCATTATAGTTTTCTGGAACAACTACCTTTGTATACAGCGAGAACTTGTCAAACCTTTGAAGTTCATAACCTTGACTTGCTAAGCATTCTTCAATTTTGGCCAATCTCTTGGCTTCTTCTTCATCCTTTGTTTTGGATGTCTTCTTGATTTGATCATCCTCTTTCAAATTTACCACCTCAGGCGTAGTCTTTGGAGGATTTTCTTGAGCCGGTTCTTTGTTTCTGACTGGGTTTTCAATCGGTGTTTCGGTAGCGTTTGAAGTTCCCACATTTGGAGTAGTAGGATAAGATCCTCGAGATGTGAGAATAAAAGCCTTCATTTCTGCCATCATTGCAACCATTTGGGTCATTTGATTCTCGACTTCAGCTAGTCGAGCACGGGTTTCTTCTTCCGCCATTCTAACTTATAGGCGAGTTCGAGGTCTTTTACCTTCCGTTGCTAAACAACCTGCTTTATAAAAAGACCCGATATTAGCATAGGAAAATGATCACGAAACCCTACATCTTTTTAATTATATGGTTTCATGAGATTGTCAAGGATAAGAAATTTCATACAAGTCTTAGCCTTGTATAAAATTCTTCATCAATGTCTTTCTCAAGGAATCATACAATTCAAAGAATTGTAATCCATGGTGATTCTTTACAAAAAATATTTTGAAACTTCATTAAGCAATTGTTCATTAAGCAATTGTTTGAATTTTGAAAATTTTTATTACAATGCTATTCATCAAAATAGGGGAACACTAGCTTAAACAAGTCTAGGCTTCTTGCTAGCTAAGGTAGCTTCAGCTTCTTCATACTCCTTGACTCGTGTCTCCCATTCTTCCACATCGATTACAACCTCCTCGGGAACATACAGCTCTACTCCTGGCGTGCTTGGCACAATGTACTCTAGGATGTACGGCTCATCAGAATGAGTAGTAACACTCAAAGGTACATAGGGTTCGACGTCAATTGGTCGTTTAGCCTTCAACCACCTTATATACTCGTTGGACGACAAAAAGAGCCTCATTTCTCCTTTCAAATCTTCAGGTCATTGTACTATTTGCTTGGTTGATCTCTTCAAGGAATTCACGATCCCATCAACCCTTATTCGCAGCTCTTTATTTTTCTTTTCCGGTAGAGGTCCTTGCGGTATCTCAAATGTGAATTTCTCAGGATGCCAAATAGGTGGAATTTGTTGAACCATTTTGAATTGTCGTATGACTCTTAGTGGGCAATAACCAGTTCCGTCACTCAATCCTAGTAAAGGCACAAAATTACCGTCTTGAGTAGAAATTTGAGCTTTCGTTATCTTCGGCCATTGAATCCTCCATTAAAGCTGGTCGGGAGTTAATGCTCTAATGAAGTTTGCCCACTCATGAAAAGAGTACTTTGGCATTTTGTCTTGGAGTTTCAAATACTTCTCAATAGGGTTGGTCGATGAGTCGATCTATCGAATGCGCATATTACGTTCCCAAGGTTGAATATGGGAAATAAACCACACAGAAAGTAACCCCGCTAAAGCTTGAAGTACACTTTTTTGCTGATTTTGGTATTTGTTCAGTGAAATGATGGTCTCCGCCAAGAGCATATTGAAGAAGTCCCATTTTAGGCAAGCTTGCCTAGCAATTACCGCAACAAGAGGATTTAATCCCGTCCTTGATGAAGGGAATAAAATGAATTTGAAGAAGGCCAGAATAAAAACCCTCGTGGAAATATTTCCCGTTTCTTTCGACAATTTGGAGTAATTATCCACCAAGTAAGATAGAGAAAATCTCCCGGTATTTGACTTGATCAACTTTTCCACTTGAGGGGTCTTCAAGTTTAAAAATTCAGCTATAATACTTGTGGGTTTCAATCCAACTGGGGGCTCAACGGTTCTTGATTCGAAATCAATCCCAATGGTTGCCTTATATTCTTCTAGTGTAGGTATCATCTCGTGCTCGCCCAATTGAAATGTGGCAGTGGTAACTTCCTAGAAATGGGATAATGCTTGGATTAGACTCACTTGGTACTCCAGGTTGATGAGCTTGAACAAATACCCGAGCCTTTCCCTTACGCATGCTTTGTTGTCCTTTGTCATGTTTACCCACCATGCCAAAAGCTCCTTCCTTGGAATAGGAATGACTTGTATGTCTAGTTTCCCCATTTCGATTTAAAGCATGTAAAAGAAAGTGATTATTATTCACCATGGATTACCGATTGATTTTAATGCCTCCATTTCACTTATATGTCCTTTTAAGGTAGGACGGAGGCTAAATACACTTGCATGCCTCGAAAGTAATGCAAATGTCATTTTGAATCCGTTTAAATCTTAAAAGAGCATATAGTTGAGATCATGGACAAATTCAATGTGTGATATAAATGCCCATTCTGTTATACTCCATTTAGACCATAAAGCCCTAAACTATGATTTGTAACTTCGAACACATTGAAATAAACAAATAAGCATTTGAATTACATGGGAAATCCGTCATGAACCTATACATTTCATCCAAAAATGAAAGAATGGTCAAATGGAGTATGACGCCCTAATCATGCATTCTAAAACGAAAGGGCATTTAGACCAAGCATTGAATGTCATTTAGGCATTTTTTTAAAAATATGCCAACTAACATGCATAATTGTAAAAGAATGGAATGGAACGATACTTGTTTACCATGACATTTTTGTTTGGTTTTAGGTATACCAACCACAAAGACAAGCGAATGCAACCAGTGAAGTTTTGACGCCTAAAAGGGTAGGATATGCTAAAGGCTCATGGTCATCACCTTAATGGACAATGATTCCATTCCAATAGGCAATCGACCTAAAGTAATGGAATATTATTCCACCTTGGTGATCGGTATTGTATTTAAACGATCCTATGAGCAATCGGCTCATAGTTTCGCCTAAACACATACCTACTAAGGATAAACCTAAATGTAGCCGGGGTTAGGCCACGGGTGGTATGTGTTAATGGTGTAGTGCTAAAGCAATTTAAAGACATGCATAGCAATTAATGACCAAACATCACTTCTAAAATTCATTCAAACCGCATTCAATCCCAACACGATCCTGCAAAACAAGGGTTAGCAAAGACTACACCCCTTATACCACCCGCCTGCAAAACCATTTAACACTAACGTTAGCAGGATGTACCTGGGATCCTTGCAAACACAAAACACAAGCGTATCGTTCTATCTAGGCCTAAGTCCACTTACAAAAGAAAAATCCCCAGCGGAGTCGCCAAGCCTGTCGCGCCGTGCTTTTTGGGGCTTTCGGGATTTGCGCGCTAAGGAGGTATTTCCGTGTAAGGGTCTCTCCCAGACCATACCTCACGTGACAGTGGAAGGTAATTTCCTATTTAGTCTAGGTTTGTGATTTTGAAGTCGCCACTAGTCATTATTGGTAGGTAGACTAGAAACCTAATTGAGGTACGGGAGAAATACCACGATTCTACGAACCAGAGATTCTGAGTACGGGACTTGGTTACGTTATTGATCCCGAATCGAGATCCCTAACGCCCTTTCGGTACCTAAGAACGATATGATGTCTAACGTGTCATGCGAATTTCTGAGGCTTACCCACTAATTCTATCCATTCTAATCGCAGGAAAAATCAAACAAGTATTAAATGTACAATCAATGTCAATCAGATCAATCAATTCTAAATGGTCTCTAAAAATGAAAATCAATCAAAACATCCAAACCCTAATGAAGTTCTAGAAGCTTATGAATCACATTTTTTTGGGTTTTAGGGTTTTTTAGGGGTTATAACCTTGAATTTGGGATTTTTCTAAAAATGCCACATGGGCACTTCAAAAAATTCAAATCTCACTTTTTATGGTTGGCCACGGTATTTTTGGACCATTCTGTGAATTATAAAATTTTTGATTTTTTTTTGAATTTTTTTTTGGAAATTTCATTAATCGAGAATTGATTGATTTTTTTATGATTTTCTGAAAATTTCAATTTTCCAATTTTTTATTGATTTTCTAGATTTTTCACATTTTTTATTTGTATTTTCTAAATTTTCTGAATTTTTATGAATTTTCTGAGAATTTTTTGATTTTTTATGAATTTTCTAACTTTTTTATTTTTTCTGTGAATTTCCTATTTTTTCTGGATTTTTTTTTCGAATTTCCAAAATTTTTAGATTTTTCTGATTTTTCACATTTTTTTTTGAAATTTTTTATTTTTATGAATTTTTTTATTTATTTTTATCATTTTTTATGAATTTTTTTAAATTTCATGCAGGGAAGCGAATCGGACCGGCCCGGTTCAACCCAGTTCGACTTGACCAAACCGGGCGTCGCCGGCGCCGGTCGCCGTTTGTCTTCTCCGGTGAGCCCAGAGCCAAAATAGCGCCGTTTTAACCATTTTTCTCTTAGGCATTTCCTCGAACACCTAGTGGGTGTGATTCTGGACTTGTTGTTTTCAAGACCGCTGGTTTGAGCTCATCGCCGATGAGCCTCAGGTGACCTTTATGGCTAATTTTTGGTTCTGTGTTAAGCTCATGTCAACCTCTACCAAACTAGACTAACCGAATAACCATCGGACCTTCGCCGAACGGCGAACAACCAGTCAGAAAAACCTTACTTGCAATTTGTTCTAAACTTACTAGCTGAACCTTCAAATTGCAATATAGAACGCCCTAGCCATCTAACTCAATTATAAACACTAACAAAGCATCAAACAAAGTTGAAGGAAGCTAACTTGATAGGCCTATGGCCACGGTGATGCTTCGGCAATGTCATCCGAGCTCCGGCGAGATGGTTCATGGGGGTGGCCGACTCGGTTTATGGATTTTTAATGCCCAAAATGCAATCAAACGACACCAAAAATGATCAGAAGCTCGTTTTTGACATCAAGGCACTCAAGATCAACAAAGAAATCACCGGTTTAACAATATCAATTTCATCTTCATTTTTTGGAATTTCTGGAAAAATATGGTGAAGATCATACTTTACCTGTTTCGGAAATGAATCAAACGACTCTCCCGAGCTGATATGTAGCCGTGGGGATATTCTACAACACCTGGACTATCGAACCATGGTCTCTACTTCACCGGATAGTCCCTAGATTGTTTGACCGAAGTACCGTTTCAAGCCTTCACAGTAGGCTTAGTTGTAGGTTTGCCAGTGAGGAAACTCACCGGTGAGACCTATTTGCCGGTGCTTTCCTGGTCGGAAAAGCACCGATCACTAAGCCTCGGGGAGTCTCAACTCACTTTCTCACTCGTTTCCTCTCTTTCGCGTAGGTTTGCCGGTGAGGAAACTCACCGGTGAGACCTATTTGCCGATGCTTTCCTGGTCGGAAAAGCATCGATCACTAAGCCTCGGGGAGTCTCAACTCACTTTCTCACTCGTTTCCTCTCTTTCGCGTCTGTTTCTCCCTCCTCTCTCTCTGGATTTTCGTCGAACACCTCTCCTTCTTTTCTTCAGTTTTTTTCAGTTTTTTGTTGATAAAAAATCCCGCCCAAATTCTGTTAGAACCGATTTTCGATCGGATAGATTGGTTCACTGGTGCCAGCTGAAGATTTTCCAGCTGGCCCAATCGATTGTCACGAGCCAAATTGGCCGGAAAGGATCGGCAAAGTCTCAGGCACGAACCGGGTTTTATTGTGTTCTGGCGAGTCGGGCGAAGAAGACTGGTCTGGTCGGGTCGGGTTGACCCGATCGACCCGGCAGGCCCGGTTTTGATTAAAAACTCAAATTGAGCTCAATTTCAACTGATTTTTTCAAATTTAATCCCAAAATTGAACTCCCCATCATATTCCGAACCCAAATATATAATTATCCCCAATTTTTGTTATAATTGTGTCCAAGATTTTCATATTTTTGTATTCGGGTTAATAGGTTTTTATTCAATTTGATGTCCTAATGACCTGATTAGGCAAAATTGATGCCAAAAATGAATTACCCACATTTGATTATTCCTAGAAATGATGACCTCATGGTTCAACAATTTTATATTGGGCACGATTCCCAATTTGTGTTCAAAATTCTTAATTTTCAATTAAATTTTGGGGACTTTTTATTTTTATGTCAAATTGTGCAATTGGACCGATCATTATGTAATTCAAGGTCCCAGAATCACTTGTTGTGAAAATACTATGACTTAAAAATGACTAGAAAAAATTTAATTGCATTTTTGGTTCAATTCGGGTTTAATTTTGCCCAATTTTGGGAAAAACATATACCCGATTGAGATTTTTCAAAATTGATGATGTATTCATAAAATTGGATTTAGAATAAGACTAATGACTATTTTTATGGAATTTTCTGATTCCATTTGCTATTTTTCTTGATTTTCTCACTTATTTTGACTAAAAGAAATTAAGGAAAAATGCTAAAAAAATATTTTTTTTTTAGAAATAGGTTTCTAGGCTTGGCCAAGATTCCTAGTCCTAATTTTGAGATTTTTGAAAATATGAAAAAAAAAAAGCTAAAAATCAGGTGTCAACAAGCTTCACTCCCAGACGAGCTTGCTCTCGTTGAACCCGGGCAAGCTGCTTTTCAGCCAGGGCTATCATCTTGCAAGGCCATTCTACTATAAAGGAAACAAAAGCAGCACGGTCTTCAAGAACAATGGCTTTCTCGCGAAGGACCGCCTCCTCTTCGATCTTCGCCAGGTTCAGCTTGTAAGCTTCTAAACCCTTAGGGAATAGGAGGGAGAAGAGCTCATATTGACGGTGGGCTCAGAACCGGCGATGGGTGCGACATCCATCTCGAGAAGAAGTCCTTTTACAGTTCTCTCTCTTTCCGGATCATGGGTAAGAGAAGGAAACCCAGCGGAAAGCAACTCAAGAAGTTGCTTCCACTCTTCCACTGCTTCCATGGAAAAAATGTGAACGACTTGAGGAGGAGGAGGTGTGCTCATGATGGAAAAGATACAGAGGGATCTGGATGAGAAAAAGATTGAAAGAGACTGTGTCTATTTATAGCCGAGACAAGAGATGGTTCAGCGCATGACGGACGATCAAAACCTGTTCGTCACATCCAAATGCATCATAAAAGACTTGAGGTGGCCTTTTTGGTCAACTTTGTCTCACCGTGTGAATCAACTTTTTCTTCTTTTTTTTTGCCTTCCCTTATTGATATAGTCATTTTCAATCTATCCCCGCACATTGCATCGGATGATGCGTTGCACCAATTAGATATCGCAGCTTCAAAGTCAGCCTTTGAGCTAATGTTTTCCTTGTCCATCCCTCGTGACTCACCAAACACATTCGCACTCCGCCAATCGGCGTTAATGGCTTCACCATACGTCTTGATTAGCTAATCTTATGGCAAGTCAGCCTTTGGGCTTCGCCAAATGACTCAAACTCAATAAAGATTAGTAAGTCTTAGAGTAATTGATGAGATGATGCCCACTAAATTCCCGAGAAAAGGTCATCTATCGATGGATGCGTAGACTTAATCATTTTACGCTATGATGATGGTTGGAGCATATAATCGTGCCACCCCCTTTTGACCCATTCTATTCTCTCCTTTAGTAGATATCGATTGTGTATTAAGAACGACTTTTTGCTTCTATCGCGATTTTCGTGGCGGTCACGATTGAAGTTGCTCTGCAATAGCGATTAAAACTATAACGGAATAGACCTGTAATCAGTGGTGGACCTCTAGAATAGTAGGCTCGAGGGAAAGATTGAAATCTTTTTTTTGTTTTGTCAAATTTTTTTTCTAAGTTAACAAATTTTTACAAAATTGCACTACAAAAAAACAAGGATTTTCATTCGGGGCCCTGGGGTGTCCCTTCTGTCTTGTATAGTCTTGCTGGACCTCTCTTGACCCTATATGGACAGGTTATGTCCTAATAGGGTCAGGACTTGGTTTGAGCTTTAGCTTGTATTTGGTGTTTGAGAAAGTTATATATACACTTACCTTTATCAAAAAAAAAAAAAAACAAGGATTTAGCCACGGAAAATTAGCGACGAAAAATTATTCGTCGCTAATTTGCCACGGAAAAAAATCCATCGATAATTTGCGACGGAATTTGCCACGAAAAATTATTCGTCGCTAATTTGCGACGGAATTAGCAACGAATTTTTTTCCGTCACTAATTTGCGACAGAAAAAAATTTTGACGCTAATTTGCTACGGAATTTGCGATGTAAAAAAATTTGTCGCTAATTTGCGACGGATTTAGTGACGAATTTTTTTTCCGTCGCTAATTTGTGACAAAAAAAAATTCGTCGCTAATTTGCTATGAAAAAAAATCCGTCGCTAATTTGCAACGGAATTTGCGACAAAAAATTATTTGTTGCTAATTTGCGACGGCGTTAGCGACAAATTTTTTTTCATCACTAATTGTCCCCCTCACTACTTGTAATATACCCCCACCCCCAATTTCTCTCTCTCCCTACTAATTCCTCATATCCCTCCTCGCTGTTCTCCCTCCCTCTTTCATTTCTCTCGATAAACCTCTTTGCATGTGCGCAAATCAGTCTCGGTAAAGCTTTTTCGCCGGTAAGTGTCGTGGCTAATTGGCGACGAAGACGGTTCGTCGCAAAACTATTCATTGCTGGATTCGAATTTTTTTTATTTTATTGACTTTTTTTTCTCTTTTTTTTTCCTAACTTCTAACTTCGTCCCCGGTCGCCGGTCCGGTGACCAGCGAGACCTCGCCCAGATCTGTGCGAGGTCCAGCGGCCTCACTCGTGGCCGCCGCTCGACCTTGCCGCCTAGATCTGGGCGAGGTCACCTCGCCGGCCACGGACGAGGCCGCTGGACCTCACCCAGATCTAGGCAAGGCCGAGCGGCCTCATGCAGATCTGGGCGAGGTCCAGCGGCCTCGTCGTCGGCCTCGCGCAGATCTGGGTGAGGTCCAGCGGCCTCGTCCATGGTAGGCGAGGTCGAACTCGCCAGCCTCAGCTGGTCGCCGGTCGCCGGTAATATAAGGAAAAAAAAATCGAAAAAAAAAATTTGGAAAAAAAAAATTATTTTAAAAAAAATCTAAAGTAATTTTTTTTTTAGGTACCTGTCCATTTAAAAGTCTTGCAGATGAAGTGAACGTTGCAATTCTCATCAAATTGAGCACTTTCTACTATAAAGATTTCAGTCAAATACTTGGGTAAATCTTCTTAACATGGTAATTTTTTCAGTTTTTTCAATTTCAAAGTAATTGTTTCGTCAAAAACAAAATTTTAATTTTTAGAATTTTATGGTTTTAATTAAGAATATTAAACAGTAGATATGATATTTTTAATATTTTGCGAGATTTTTTTTTATTTTTATATAGACACACACAATGCAAAGAGACAGGGCTTGGATGTATAATAGAACTTACTTGGATGTCGAGGATTGACCGATGAGTTTCATACTGGGTTGAAACTATTTTTGGACTTTGCTAGTAGTAAATATGAGTTAATGGATGGAAATAAGTTAAAGTGTCCGTGTACCAAGTGCAGTACTAGTAAATTTCATGTGTGTGATAAAATTAGAGAATATCTTTATAGAATTGGATTTACTCCGAATTACTATAATTGGACTTGCCATGGTGGACCATTTATATCTGATGAAGGATATCGAAGAAGTGACCAATTGAACCCATACCAGAGGATGGTGATTGATGCAGTTGGTCAGAATTTTGTTTCAGAATCGAATTATGCAAATACTAGTTTTACTCCTATACTTGAACAAGTACCCACTAGTCATGCATCACAATTGGAAGAGATAGGAGTAACAGGTTTTGATGAGAATGTGTGTAATGGAACTTTTCCATCTAATCAGTTTTGGGAAGTGTTGAAAGCAGCAGATGAACCTTTATGGGCAGGTTGTGATAACCACACTCAGTTATAAGTGACAGCAAGACTGTTAAATATCAAGGCAAAGCATAATGTGTCCGAGAATTGCTTCAACTCTTTTGTTGAAGTAATGCGAGAAACAATGCCTCGTGATAACATCATGCCAAGTGATTTTTACGATATAAAAGTTAGTGGATAACTTAGGTCTTCTAGTTAAAAGGATTGATGTATGTAGTAGGGGTTGTATATTTTATTGGAGAGATGATGAAAATGCAGAATCTTGCAAATTCTGTAGCCAACCTAGGTACAAGATTAACAGGAGGCAAGGTCGTAATCAGAAGTGTAGACCATGCAAGCAAATGTTTTATCTACCCTTAATTCCCATATTGCAAAGGTTTTATGCGTCTCAAGCCACTGCTGAACACATGACTTGACATGTAAATCATGAAACAGAAGAGGGTCTAATGTGTCATCCTTCAGATGCAGAGGCATGGAAACATTTTGATAGAACATATCCTGAGTTTGCGATAGAGCCTCGAAACATCAGGTTAGGTCTCTATGCTGATGGATTTGCCCCATTTGGAAAATCAGAAAAAAGTTATTCATGTTGGCCAGTTATCTTAACTCCGTACAATCTTCCACTCGGTATATGCATGAAGACATCTTATATGTTTTTGACATTGATCGTGACTGGCCTGCAAAATCCGAAAATGTTGATAGATATTTATATGCAACCATTGATTGTAGAGTTACAACGGCTATGGGATAAAGGTGTCGTTACGTATGATGTTTCTACTGATCAAACATTTGTAACGAATGCTGCTCTTCTTTGGACGATAAATGACTTTCCAGCTTATGGAATGTTATCTGGATGGAGTACAGCTGGGATCTTAGGATGGCCGATATGTTTAGAGAGATCAAAGTCATTCAGATTAAGACATGGTAAGAAGCCTAGCTATTTTGACTGTCACAGACAGTTTTTGCCAACAAATCATACATTCAGAAGGAATAAAAAAGAGTTAATCAAGAATAGGATTGAAAGAACACATCCACCATTGAAGTTGACCAGTGATCAAATTTGGGAGTGAGTACAAGACTTTCCAACTGTTGTTGCAAACCTTCATGGCACAACTATTGCGTACGGAAGTACACATAAGTGGACTAAACGCAGTATATTTTGGGACTTACCATATTGGAAGGCCCATCTTATTCATCATAATCTTGACGTCATGCATATTGAAAAGAATGTTTTCAACAATGTCATAAATACTGTAATGGATATCACTGGAAAAACAAAAGACAACTTGAATACAAGAAAAGATATGAGAGATATTTGTGATCGGCCAACACTAGATGTGGATGCAAGTAGCAGGGGACCAAAACCAAAAGCAGTTTATACATTGGATAAAGAGCAGAGACGAGTCGTTTGTCAATGGTTGAAATCTGTGCAGTTTCTTGATGGATATGCTTCGAACATCGGGAGATGTGTTGATTTGAACGAATGCAAGTTGACAGGTTTAAAGAATCATGATTGTCACATATTTATGGAAAGACTAATTCAAATAGCTTTCAAGGAACTTCTACCAAACTTTGTATGGGGTGCCATTGTAGAGTTAAGTAATTTCCTTTATGATATTTGCTCAACAATGTTAAAAGCATCACATATGGAGAAACTAGAGAGAGACATTCCAATTATTCTTTGCAACTTAAAAAGGATATTTCCACCATCGTTTTTTGATTCAATGGAGCATCTCTTAGTTCACTTGCCTTATGAGGCCAAAGTTGTAGGTCCTGTCCAATTTCGATGGATATATCCATTTGAGAGGTAAAATATTTTTTAAAATAAATTTCAAAATACTTTATTATATATTATGTTATGATAAACTTCTTTCTATTGCAACTAGGTTCTTATATCATTTGAAGAAAAAAATGAAGAATAAGGAATGTGTTGAAGCTTCAATTTGTAATGCATATATTGTGGAAGAAGTGACAACATTTGCATCGTACTATTTTGAGCTGCACGTGCAGTGCAAGAGGCGGAGAGCAAGAAGAAATGATGAGGGTCCCATTGATCCCAATTGCAAATCATTCTCTATTTTCAATTATCTCGATTGACCAAGCGGCGCATGTAAGTTTTGTTGCTTAACAGGCGAAGAACGGTAGGCAACCCATACATATATTTTACTCAACTATCCAGAAGTGGAGCCATACTTCGAGTAAGTGTATATTTGCAATTATATGTATTGCGTGTCAAATATTTGCTAATATATAAATACAAATTGTTAATAGGATTTTTCAAACTTCAATGTATGGACTACCACCAAATGAGTTTGACCGTTTGTGCGATGAACAATTTGCAGCATGGTTCAAAACATATGTAAGTTGCCTATGGACCAAAACCAAGTTATTAATATTTTATACATTATTTATTAAAATATATATTATTGACTTTGCGTGTGTGACCTTAGGTTCACAGTAATCATGATCAAGTTGAAGAGCAATGATTGCTATATCATCTGTCATGAGATCCAAAGTCAAGAGTACGAACTTGGCCAGCATATTTCATAAACGGGTATAAGTTTCACACTCAAGAATATGGAATGGGAGAAGCCACAATGAATAGTGGTATGTGTGTTCGGTCATCCAATGGTAGCAGTTCAAAAGATGATTTTTATGGCTTGTTGGATGAAATCATAGAGATAGCGTACCATGGACCATTAATGCGGGTTGTGTTATTTAAGTGCATGTGGTTCGACCTCGTCAAAGGAATGAAGGTGCATACGAAGTTTAATTTGATTGAAATAAATCACAAAAAAAGATATATGAAATATGAACCATTTGTGTTGGCACAACAAGCAATTCAAGTATATCATGCATCATATCCTAGTTTGAAACGTGACAAAGCTGATTGGTGGCTGTATGTAAAATCAAAGCATGAAGAAAAATCGAGGAACACTCGAAGGATACATCATATCAACACGAGGAAGTTTGTAACACGATTGAAACTGAGGAATATAACATTCCAACTTTACGAGATCCATGTGGAGCAATGATAGATGTAGATCTAACTGAAATTCGCGAATCAAATTTAGAAGGTGTTGTAGAATCTGATTTTGAGACAGAGGATGAAGATGATGATGATGATGATGATGCTCATGAAGAAGATGAAGATCAAGACAAAGACGAAGGTGAAGATAAAGATGATGATGAAGATTATGATTATGATTTTTGAGACTTTTTACTAATTATGTCGTAATTATTATTATTATTATTGCGACATGAGTTTATGGTTGTTGTCATATTTATTATTATTGTTGTTGTCATAATTATTAATATTGTTGTTGTTGTTGTTGTTGTTATTATTATTATTGTTATTGTTATTGTTATTATTATTATTATTATCATTATCGTTATTATTATTATCGTTATTATTATTATTGTTGTTGATTATTATTATTGCTATTATTGTTATTATTGTTAATGAAAAGTTATTGTCGGTAAATTCGTCACTAAATGGCGACAAGTCAAATACTATTCGTGCGATGACATTTGCGATATTTTATTTTCCATTGGATTTGGATCGTCGCTAATTGACAAAATTAGCGACGACATTTGCAACATTTTTATTTGTTGAATTGTTAAAAGGTCGTCGCTAATTTTGTCGAAATTTTTTTTATTTGATGAATTGTTAATATGAAAGATCGTCGCCGCCGCTATTCCGTCGCAAATTAGTGACGGATTTGAATTCGTCACTAATTTACAACGGAATTAGCGACGAAAATAACGTCTCGCGGCACTTGCCCGACTATTTTTATTTCCGTGGCTAATTAGTGACGGATTTAGCCACGGAAATGAGTTCTCCCCGCTCACCTGAATTGTAACATTATGAATTTTCGATCATTTTCCCGGAATTTATGAAATGGATATTTTGTCAATGCACTTATAGTGAGATCTCACCCGGAACTGATCATTCTCGGGATACTAACCGTAGGGGTAAGGCTATTACGAGATTAAGTTCGCACGACCAAAAAACTCGACCATGGTTCGGCCTTCGACCATAAGGATTGACGAGGGAATGTTTTGGGCCAATAGAGACTGATCCATTTGATCGATCGTGTCCGAACGGAACTAGCGACAAACCCTCGCAATTACATGACAACCGAGGCCGCCTTGGCTCGAGCAAACTTAAACGTGACTCGACTTAGTGTCGGTCACTGGTCGAAAACGTGTGATCCCAATGAGCCACCCGTTAATAAGAGATAAGCTAAAGTCGCGATTATTCGATTTTAATCATTTCTTGGAATCCGGGCCCGGGAATCGAGAATTTTGAAAGTGATAATTTTTAGCGGCCGACGACATTTTTGGTGTGGCCAACCTTGGGGCCACCCGTTTTTGTAAAAAAATGGATTTTGGTTTGGGACCGGAAAAATGACAGTTTTGCCCTTGGGACCGCGAACGAAATTTTGAAGATTGGATTAATTTAGAGAACGGATAATTATCCTATTTGGCCGAAAATTGAAGGACAAGAATGCCCCTCTCCTCTCATGCTCATTTACCTTTTTGCCCTTGGAATTATTGGATAGGATTAAATGTGAGCCATTGGATTTGGATGAGATTGAACCTTAGCCCTTGGATTAGTATGAAAGTTAGAGGGGTAAATTAGTAATTTTATGGTGGGGATTAGACACCAATAATTGGTGCAATCTTTTTATTTTAATCTCTCTCTCTCCCTCTCATAATTCTCTCCTCTCTCTCTCTCTCCTCACCCCACCGGCCGAAGCTTTCTCCCTCCCCTCTCCCTTGCGCGCGTGCCAAGCTTGGCTGGCCACCAACTCGCCCAGCCGTCCGGTCGCCGCCAGTCCAGCCATCCGCCGCCGCTGCTTCTTCTTCCTCGGCCGTGCCCCACTGTCCGCCTGTCCCGGTCTCTCTCTGTCTCGCCCTCCTCTGTTCGGTTCAGCCGCCACCCGAGCCACCCTCGACCGTCCTCCCCTGCCCCATAGGACCTGTTCGCCGCCCCCAGCAGCCTGATCGTTGCCTGTCAGCCGCCCGTCCACGGCGTTGCAGCCGTTCGCCCGCTTGGCCGCCGGCGATGCTGCTTGGCTGCTGCTACTGGTCCGGCTGTTCCGGCCACCTTTCCAGCTTGCTTTCACCCTTTTTAAGGTAAGTGACTTCCCCAAACCTCCCTTAGGACCTCGGGTATTGTTGGACACGTTTAGGGTTCGGTTTGGGTACTTTTAGGTAGCTGTTTTGAGACTTAGATAGGGGCTGGATAATAGGTTGTTGTGGACTGATTTGGTGAATGAAAATGTGAGGTTTAGGAGGCTCGGATAGGGCTGTGGTGAGGCGGAATGACCTTGGCTGAATTGTATGTTTGATTGGTAGTTTTATGCCTTGAATGAGCTCGTATGAATGAGTGTATGGCTTATGGTCGTTGGCTGGTTTTGGAATGTATTGGGCTGAATGTGGTGTGGCCGTGTGCCATGTGTGCAACCGTGAAGGTGTGATGGCGTGACCGTGCAATGAGACCGCGTGCCAAGTATGAGTGGCCGTGTGGTGTACCTGTGTGATGGTGGTGTGCATTTGTGAAATCTATGTGTAGCATGTGAAGGTGTGGCCGTGTGTTATGTGTGGCCGTGTGGCACATATGGCTCGATGGTACGAGATGGTTTGAATGGTTGAAAAAGAAAATGGTACCTTGAGGCGTGTTCGTTTACGCGGGGTAGGTTCCGTCCTAAGGCGTGTTACGCGGGACGATGCCGTCCCTGACGAGGTAACGATGCCCGGCCTGACGGGGTGACGACGCCTGACGAGGTCAGAAGATCGTTAACCTGATGCGTTTTACGCTGGCAAAGTAGTTATGGAAAGTTGAGAATTAGCTGGACTCGGTTTAATGCACGAAACTTGTGAAAATTGACGTAGGGCGTGAGTTAGTGTGCGAGTGTGGTTTACATTGCGTGATGTGGTGCTTGATGAGTATGGACTTAAGTGAATTGGTTGTATTATTATCTGACGTGCAGGGATGTGTATGATGGATCCAAGATAGGATCGCATGTGATTGTTAGTATGATTGGTTGTTTGAGCTATGTATGTTTTTGTCTGACGGTACGTGAGAGCCTATGTGGTGTTTGGGGTTGTGCACTTATTGAGATTTGTCTCATAGTTGTATAACCACCATTTCAGACCCCCAGCCATGAACCCAGGAGGCCCGCCTCCTCATTTTGGGATCCCTAGACATGTGGATAATCAGGAGGTGGAGTACCCTTTAGGAGACGACCGAGCTTTCGTTAGGCACTCGAGCATTGTTTGGGTTGACGAGGGCGGACTATACCTGAAGCCTTATTCGTACGTGGCATAGACTTATCGAAATGGCAACGAGGAGACCGGTCCACTGAGAAGCTTCGATGTTCCCTTTTACGGCGTTGGTGAGTGGGACCCTTTGGTGATCATCTCTCCTGATGGCGAGATCATTGATCCCGAGAAGCTAGATGAGAAGCCGCCCATGATACCCCCAGTGGAGCCGCAGGCTGTGCAACCCTTGCAGGCGATCCCTCCATACCACGATCCACGTATTCCTCCGGGGTACGAGCCAGAGGACTTAGAGGAAGATTGGGAGGGGGGTGATCCTTAGGCGCCACCGGAGTATTCTAGGGGTTGTATAGGGTAGGCAGACCAGTCACTTTTTGGAAGATAGGTCGACCTATAGTGAAGCTAAGTTAACCCAACCACCCATCCTTTTTGTTGTGTCAGTGGTGTTTTGGATGCTCGTCTTGCTAAGCCTGTATGTAATGCTGTTTGTATGCTCGGAACGTTGGTAGTGTATAAAAGTTAATGTTGTTAGTTCATTGACTCTCTTGATGCCCTACTCCATTGTCATTTTTATAGTACGGGTGTTCTTATATTCATTTCCGCATGTGCTTCTGCTATGTGGGGTCGGTGACGTTTGCCTAGGACAACGTCTTTCGTTTCGACCTTAAGTGTGCATGTAGCAACGTGGGGTATCGCACGCTCGAATGGGGTCGGGGTGTGACATGAATAATTTCATTTATTTCCGTGGCTAATTTGCCACGAACTTAGCCACAGAAAGGAAGTCTTACTCGACTAATTTTTTTTCCGTGGCTAATTTGCCACGGATTTAGCCACGAATTTGAGTCTTTCCGGCACCTTACCCGACTAATTTTTTTTCCGTGGCTAATTAGCCACGGAAATGAAGTCTCTCCGCACACCGGAATTTTTTTTTTCCGTGGCTTTAGCCACGGAAATGAAGTCTCCCCTGTGACATCCTGAAATTTGTCCATTTGGGATTTATGAAATGCTTGGTTTTATGAACGTACTTGTAGTTAGTTCTCGCCAGGAACTGATCATTCCTGGGATACTAACCATTAAGGAAAGACTAATTAGGGATTTAAATTCGTGCGACTAAAGAAATTCGATCGTGAATTGATTTTCGACCATAGAATCGTCGAGGTGACATTTTGAGCCAATGTAGGCCGATCTTAGGGTAGTTATGGGTCGATTCGTCATTGTCATATGAGTGGATCACGGGTGAATCCGTTTGACCACGAAATGAATTGACGAATGATCCAGAACCTATACCGAACGATCGTGCCCGACGGAACTAGCGATCGAACCTCGCGATTACATGACAACCGAAGTCGTCACGAACCGAATGAACTTGCACGTGACTCGATTTATCATCAGTCACGGGTCGAATATGCGAATTTCCTCAAAAGACGCCCGTTAGTTTGAGAAACGCTTGAGTTTCGTTAAATAAAATTCAATTATTAATTAGAGCCCAAATTGGACATTGAAAAATTGGGAAGTCACGACGGGACGTTAGGATGACGTTGTGGTTTGAACGTACAGCTTTGGATTTTCCCGAATCCTTCAGAAAAATTCAAATTCGGCAAGAAAATGGAAAAGTGACCATTTTACCCTTGGAGGTTTATAAAGGGCAAGTATTAAAGGGGGAAGGGCATTTTGGTCATTTTGCCTTAATTTTTGAGTTGGACAATTGTGCCCTTGAAATTTTATGAAATTCCCAAATTGCCCTTGGATATTTTTGGAAAAGATTCGATCTGGGCCGTCGATCTTAGGATAAGAATGAATCTCGGCCAATGATTGGGTTTGTGAGGAAAGGGCATGATGGTCATTTGGCCCCCAATAATTGACCTTGATTATTTAATCCCCTAATCCCTCTCTCTCTCTCCTCATTCCCTCTCTCTCCCCTCTCGGCAACTCCCTCCCCTCCCTCACCGAACCGACCGCCCTCCACCTTGGCTGTGCCACCGCCGCTCGCCGGCCATCGCCGCCGCCGTCCATCACCGAGCCACAGCACCCTCTTGCCGCCGTCCCTCCCTCTCTCCCTTTCTCGTGGCTGTGAACCGCGACAAGGAGGCCGTCGTCGCCGTACGCCGTCCAGCCCACCCGTCGCCGTCGCCACCGTCGAACCGCTCGCCGCCGCTCACCGTTGACCGCCGCCCGTTTTCCGCTCTAACCGAGTTAGTCTAGAGTTCGGTAAGTCACGCCCTAAACTTTATTTAGGACTTTGGGTATCGACGGACGAATTAAGGGTGGAATCGGGTTTAATTAGACACGGTTTTGGCGAAATTTGGGGCTGTTTATGGATTAATTGTGCGGACTGATTTAGGGGCTGGTATTGACTGATTTTTGAGGATGAAATTGTGATATTTCGAGGCTGAATTGGTGCCGGATTGAATGCTGAAAATTGGGACTTATAACGACGAGTATTTGGCTCGGGTTAAGAGCAAATGGTGCTGGTTTGGTGCACGGTGTGGTGGCTGGAATGTGATGTTCGTTATGGCTTGAATTGAGTGAGGAAATGCTGAAATCGTGTTTGTTATGTGGCTGTGATTGTGAGCCTGTTGGTGGCCTTGTGTGTTTGTTGGATTGTGTTGTGATTGATTGAAATGTGAGTCGTTATGTGCACGCCTGGGCCGAATTGAATTAATTGTCAATTGGCCGTGTTGAATGCTTATTGAGCATGAGAAATGTGTGTGAATTGGTGCGTGCACAGGCCACGTGTGATTGGCCAATTTATTGGCAAGTAGGTGTTGAGCATGTGAACGAGTGAGAAAGCAGTGTGGTGTGGTACGTGTGATAATGGAAATCCCTGAGGCGGTATCATTACGCGGGGATATTGATCCGTCCTGAGGCGGTACGACTCCGCGGGACGATGCCCGGTATTATCGGAGGACGGCCAACCTGAGGCGGTAACGTTACGCGGGTTGTGTCGTAGGTGATGAGTGTTGAGCCTGAAGCGGTACCACTACGCGGGCAAGATACACGGCCTGAGGCGGTACCATTACGCGGGCCTTGAAGAGTTGTTATGAGTTAGTCGCAGTATACCTGCGGCGATATCATTACGCGGGTCACTGGCGAGTCGAGTGTGAGATGGTCGCAGTGAACCTGAGGCGGTACCATTACGCGGGTCACTGGCGAGTTGTGTGGAAAGAATGTGATGAGGTCGGAACGAATGCATGATCGAAATTAGAATATGCATGTGATTGGGAATTTTACTACTGTGGCTAACGTGCAGGTTGCACGCAGGAAAGGCCCAGGTGAGTATAAATTGTGTGCCTGCGATGTGATGGTTGAGTGTGATTGTGTTTGTGATTGTCTGGAGGTACGTGACAGCCTAGGTGGGGTTTAGGGTGTGTGCTTACTGAGATGTATTCTTATGGTTGTTTCAACCAACAATTTCAGAACCCCGGCCTCAGCAATGAATCCCCTACTGCCGCCGCCTGAGCGTTTTGGAGTACCGGTGCATACCAACCATAGCGTTGTAGAATACCCTATAGACGAAAACATGACCTGGGTTAAGCATACGCCGGTTGTTTGGGTAGACGTAAGACTACCCCTCTGGCAAGCCAACACATACACCGCTTGGTTCTTTCGGGACGGAGTAGATGAGTTTAGTCCCGTCCGTGGATTTGACGTCCCCTTTGATGGAGTTGGGCATTGGGACCCGTCTGCCATACCTCCTCCCGACGGCGAGATGACTAGTTTGGAGACTAGTCTAGCGCAGTCTGGACTGCAGCAAGCGCCTGCAGCACCTGAGCCTTCGAGGGCCGAGCATGAGCCAGAGCCTGAAGAGTTGTAGGCGGGGTATGATCCAATGTACGTGGATCTCGAGGCGATCCCAGAGGAAGAACCAGAAGAGGAAGAACCCGAGGCAGAACCTGAGGATGAGCCTACTGAGCCTGAAGAAGAACCGGAGTATATACCCCCGTATGAGAAATGGATTGACCCCGAATTTGTGCCAGAGTACGGGTCTGATGATGAGTCAGACGAGGAGGAGCGGGACGAAGTTCCAGCGGAGTCGGGTGACATAAACCACCCGATCGAGATCGAGGCCGATCCGGAGTCCTCGGAGGAGCAGATAGTCCAGAGAGATTCAGATTCAGATGATGAAGAATCAGACTCGGAGTGGACGCCAAGCAGAGGGCGTAGGGGCTAGGTTTAGGGGTTGGGAACAGGCTTTTTGAGGTGTTCCATTTTTGGACGATAGAATACCCAGGCTATCGATCACTTTGGATATCGGTGGTTTATAGTACGGTGTGCATATGTATATGGTGGTTTGTAAATTGTGAATATTATATAAGTTTGAATGAGGAATGAGTATGTTTATTCTCCTTAACTACCCCAGTTGCTATCATCCGGGTATTGGTGGCTTTCGCTGACGTTTTAAATCTCTGATGAGTTGAATTGGGTCGGCGATACCCTGGGACGTCGCATGTTTTGACCAGAGAAGTGTGTTGCGGGCTCGAAAGGGTTCGGGGCGTGACATCCCCACACACCCAACTAATTTTTTTTTCGTGGCTAAATCCGTGGCTAATTTGCCACGGATTTAGCCACGAATTTAAGTTTTTCGGCACCTTACACAATTAATTTTTAATCCGTGGCAAATTAGCCATGGATTTAGCCACGAATTAAAAAAAAATTCGGGTCTGCGCGGAGACTTCAAATTCATGGCTAAATTCGTGGCTAATTTGCCACGGATTAAAAAAAAAATCGGATGTACGCGGAGACTTCATTTCCGTGGCTAAATCCGTGGCAAATTTGCCACGGAAAAAAAATTAGTCGGGTTAGGTGCCGAAAGACTTAAATTCATGGCTAAATCCGTGGCAAATTAGCCACGGAAAAAAAATTAGTCAGGTAAGGTGCCGAAAGACTTAAATTCGTGGCTAAATCCGTGGCAAATTAGCCACGGAAAAAAATTAGGGTTTGCCGCGACAATTTTATAGTTCGATTCTAATTTGCCGCGACAAATTTAAAATTCGTGGCTAATATCGTCGCAAATTAGCCACGGAATAAAATTTGTGGCTAATTTCCGATGATATTAGCCACGGATTTGAATCCGTGGCTAATTTCGGCGGAAATTAGCAAAACGGTGTCGTCTTCATTTTGCGGGTTTTCTCTTCTCTATCTCTCTTCTCTTTTCTCTTCTCTGTCTCTCTCTCTCTCTCGATCAAAAAATTTAGGGTTTTCTCTTCTCTGTCTCTCTCTCTCGATCGATTGATTCTTGACAGATTCTGACGAGTCGGCGACCTTCGAATTCGGCGTTCTTCAGAGCGATATTTTCTTGGACAAAGGAACCCTTCGGCGGACGCTAGGAAGCGCGAGGACCCGGCGCAAGCGCGAGGACCCAGCGTGAGAACCCAGCGCAAGCACGAGGACCCAGACCCACCGCAACCGCGATGACCCAGCGCAAGCACAAGGACCCAGCACAACCGCGAGGATCCATTTGACAAGGATCGTCGTCCGAGAGTTTTAGAGGAGGTACGTTCTCTAAATTTTTTGCACTTTTGGTCTCGAGCGAGCGCTGTTTTTAGATGGGTAGGGCGGAGATTATTCGGTTTCGAATTGTGTGGACGTTTGCTGCTGCTTCTTTTATGTTGGGTCTGCTGCTTCTATTTTGCTTCGAATTATGTGGACGTTTGCTGCTGCTTCTGCTTCTTTCAATTTGCGGTGAATTTGATTTGACTTATCTCGGGTTGAATGTATTGTTCTGTTCGCCGAGTAGAACTGGGCTGAAATTTGGTTGGATTTGGGTTGAAATTTGGTCGGAACGGGCCGAAATTTGGTCGGTCAAATGGAAACGGCCCGCTAATCAATACTCACTGCCTTTGGCCATGACACATGTCGTTTTTTGACGTTTCGGAGTCGTTTAGATGAGTTTTTGAGGAAAAAACTATTCTGTGAAAAGAGTAATTTCGATTCGGTTTGAGTTTTTTTTTGCGTTTCGGAGTTGTTTGATTATTGTTTTATTTATATATAGGTTTGAAAATTGAAACCAATCAAAAATAGGCTACTAAGATCATGTCATGTAGGCTACTAAAAATTGAAACCATCAAATATCCTTCGTGTCCGTGATCTTATAAGCCCTCCATACGTTTCTACCACACCATCAGTGAATGTGCACAGGATTTCAAAAGACGATCACTTTGTCATAGTTGCAAGTGATGGTCTGTTTGATTTCTTCAGCAATGATGAGGTGGTACAAATTGTGAATTCCTGTATCCAATGCAACCCTTCTGCTGATCCAGCAAAATATATAGTGGAGCAGCTCATTTTGAGAGCAGCCAATTGTGCAGGTAAACTTCGTGCTACTTGTTCTTGCTTGATCCTTTTTAATCATTTTTTTGTGTTAATCTGAATAATAAGCTGATTTTGTCCTCATAAAGTTTTTCTCCATGAAATATGAATATGATCCAGGGCACATGAAAGTGTGGACTATTAGTTGCGAGAGTTGGTATCTTGTATTAACTTGAATTCAATGTGAACCAATTCTCCCTTTGCGTAATTGTAGATTTCTTCCAGTCAATTTTTCTGATTGTGACAGAGATAGTCAATTGAGTCACCTGTCCTTACCCATGTTCATGTGGTTGTTGTCCATTATAGGTTAAGTTGCGCTTGCTAATAGTAGTGATTCTTTATAATATTCCTTCCATCTGTATTAACAGAAAGGCAGGCCGCAGTATTTCTTCTTTTCGGTGAAAGCACTAGTATATCCATATGTGTGTTTATGATTGACCCTTTTTCAGCACGGAACCTGGCTTACTAATGCAACATCATATTCTATTAGTGATCCTTTTCTTCTCTCCGTATTATATCTTTCTTTTGCTAAGTCACCTGCTCTTATATAGACTGCTAGCGGAACTTTTACTTGTGTTGTTTGTAAAGCTGTAATTTCTTTATGGAAAAGGTTGGGTAAAGCTGTAATTTCTTTATGACGATTAGAATAATGTGATGACGAATGTTGTCAATGTACATAAGCTTGTTGATGTTTAAAATCAACATTAGTGCACATGAGTTTTCTTCTCAACATCATGTTGTTTCACTCATGTTTTCTTCTTAGATAATAATCACCAGAAAAGAGCTAATATTTAAGTGCTTGTTGAATGTTTTTGTAGACAGAGGTAACAACTGTTATTTGTGGCAAAAAAGAGCTACAGAAGCTCGTAGACATTTCCGGACAGCTTGCTTTTTATCGGAGGCGATAACAAGTTTGTTTCATTTTCTCAAGTTTATCTCTTGCTCTCTAAAACAAAATGGTAAGCTTCACGACGTACGTCATTATATGTCCCTAATACATGTTCATATTTGTAAAGATATTTGTCTAACCTTCCAACTTATTAGTATAAACGTGGAGGTTACATGCGTGGTGTAGCTTCACAAAGAAGACCAGGCCCTTCCCCTTCCTCGTCCTCGTACTCATCCCCGTCCCTTTCCTCTTCCCCTGCCCTTTCATCTAACCCTCAACCACTACATCCTAATGGACAACATGGACACATTGGCCCTTCCTCCGACCCTCAAGAACATATTAGGGGACGGCTTGGAGACATGCGAACTGAATCTACTTCAGTTCCATCTCCTTCAGTTCCATCGCCTTCGGTTCCACCTTCTTCTTCAGTGCAACACTCGAATAATGAAGAAGATAGCCGATTCATGATATGCTCATGTGGAGATTCGTAAGTACTTCATTTTTTTAAGTATATGTAAATTATTATGGATGTCAACTGAATTGTCCATGTTGCAAATTATCCGTATGCTTCATTGTCCATATCGTTATAACATGTTTATAGATTCACGGATGTTACGTATGTTGTGAGGAAACTTAATAAAATAGTCAATAACTGTTGGATGGGGCAATATATTAGTTGGAGCACCGCTCCAAAAGAAGTAAAGGACTTGTGGTGGAATGAGTTCAAGGTAAGTTTTGTTTTTCTATTTTCTCACAAACTAAGTTTGGTGTAGCATACTGATGGTGCATGGTAATGGATATGTGACCCTCGTAATAAGTGTACAGTTGTTTTTCTGTTGATTGCAGCGAAAGTTCAGGTCGGATGAAGTGGAAGAGAAAGAAGTTAGAAGAATTTTTAAGAAGAAAGCTGGTGATCACATGCGAAATGTGATGAATAGAGCAAAGAGAAGTAAAGAAAAGCCGGATTTTATTACAGCTGATAATTGGACGGAAGTTAAGAGAACTTGGGACACCGAAAAGCATAAGCAAATCAGGGAACAAAATAAGAAGAATCGAGCTTCTAGTTCTAGTGAAGGGTCTGCCACATATGCTAGGGGCTCTATCAACATCGGGCAGCATAGAAAAAGAATGGTAAGTCTGTTAAATATGTTGTAAGTTAATTTAATTCAATGATTACTCACTTATGTTTATATTTTGTAGGCAGATGAATTGGGGACGGAACCGACATTTATAGCTACATTTGAACGCACATTTCAGAAAAAAAATAAGACATGGACTGGCGATAGAGCAAAAGCTATTAAGGTATGTAAAGTTATACTTTGGACTTTTTGGAAACTAGAATGAAAACCATGAATGCTTTTAATATATATGGTAGTTATATATATGAAGTTATTTTATTTTCATCTATATTGTTAATCTGGGAAAAATATGATGAACTTATAATGAGCACTGCTGCTAGTGGTGGTGGTGGTGGTATTGCTGCGTCCGAGCCATCAGTTGACAATATGGCATTACGGGTGGAGGCATCGGGTGGAATGAGAAGAGGACAAATATTTGGGATGGGATCCTTGTCAAGGATATAAACAACGCAAGCTGCTGCAATTTCATCCTCCAATGCGGCTGTTTCAAGGAGGACACGACATGAGGAGCAAATGACCCAAGAATTGAGCCAACTGAAACATTTACTTGTACAGAAGGACGAAGAAATAAGAGGAATGAAACAACAAATGCAATTGATCTTGCGACATCTCAACCTCGATCACGATGAGGCTCCTCCTGTACCTCCCACTAATCCAGTAGGTGATGGGCACAATGATGAGCGACACAATGATGATGAGATTGCTGATGATGATTTTGTCAGTCCTTGCTAGTTAAAATTTCCAAACTCGAGGGTAAGCTTGCTTCAGCATTATCTATTTATAGGATAAGTTATTAGTTGTTGCATTTGTTCAATGCATATGTATCGATTCTGTTAAAAGTTCAACAACTGTTCATGTTGAGATTTTGCACATGTACACGAGAGATAATGGACTAATTAAGCTGATGCTCAGCTATCTCTCTCCCTAGTTCACGCACGCACGTGCATTCTAGGAACAGAGTTGCTGGGATCTAAATTACTTGGCGCTGATTCTTTGAAGAATCTTTGGAATCATCAGGATGCCATGTTGTGTTGTTCATTGAAGGTATCAAATATCTGTTATTTGTATTACTCGAAATTGTTAAAAGTGAATTTTGCCATGTAATTAGAAATGATTAATGACGGTCTTCCTTTTGGTTTGGCAGTCTATTCCAGTTTTCGTCTTTGCAAACTAGGCAGGACTTGACATGTTAGAGACCACTTTGGTGGCTCTACAAGATATCACTTTGGATAAGATATTTGACGAGTCAGTCCGCAAAGAATTGTGCCCTGGGTTCACTAAGTTAATGCAAGAGGTACTTCTATCATTCTTTATGCTACATGACGATAAGCGTTCGGTTTGCATACATGCCCTCTGGAATTTGCATGTCGACGATGGGGCGACATGTCTCATATGAACAAGCGATCGCTTGGAAGATCCTTTATGCGGAGGAGAACACCGTCCATTGCCTCGCTTTCTCTTTCGTGAATTGGTCTTTTGTGTGAGCATAGCCTAATATATTCTTTTTTGAACACCCCTCTTTCTGCTATTGAATAGATGTGAAAAAATTAAGAGGGATTAGGAGTTTGATATTGTGATGTCTTCTGTTTGCTCTGCAGATGGACAGGACATCGATTCTTGGAGACACTATAGACTATGTGAAAGAACTTCTTGGCAAGATCAACAGTTTGCAACAAGAGAGCGAACTGGATTTGAAGCAGTTGAATGTGTTGGATCCTCTCAAGGATTTTTCATTTAGTGCTTTGTTCCATTTCTTTCTTTTTTGTGTTTGTTTTTGTCTTGACTGTGATTTTATCAATGTTAAATATAAATTCTATAATTGCTGTTAATTAGATTTAAAATCGAAATCATCCCTAAACAACATTCGTCGCAGACTTCGTCGCTAAATAATTCATAAAAATTCGTCGCTAAATTCGTTTCGGAACAATGTTCGTGGCAAAAGTCAAAATTTTTCGTGGCAAATTAGTGACGAATTTTGCCATGAAATGTGTTTGTGGCAAATTAGCGATAAATTTTGCCACGAATAATTAGCAACGAATTTTGCCACGAATAGATTTCGTCGCAATTTCGTAACCAACAAAAAAAAAATTTCGAAAAAAAATAGCGACGAATTTTGCCACGAATACAGTTGGTGGCAAATTAGCGACGAATTTTACCACGAATATTTAGCGACGAATTTTGCCACGAAAACAATTCGTGGCAAACTAGCGACGAATTTTGCCACGATTAATTAGCGACGAATTTTGTCACAAATATTTAGCGATGAATTTTGTGACAAATAAAGTTCGTGGCAAGTTAGCAACGAATTTTGCCACGAATAATTAGCAACAAATTTTGCGACGAATACAGTTTGTGGCAAATTAGCCACGAATTTTGCCACGAAGAATTAGCGACGAATTTTTTTTCGTCTCAATTTAGCGACGAAATTTGAAATTTTCCGTCGCAAAATTTTGCGACGGCCTATTAGCGACAAATTTTTTTCCGTCGCTAATTTCGTCGCAAATTCGTTTAGCGACAAATTTTGCCAAATTTTTCGTGGCAAAATTCGTCGCTAAAACCAACTTTTTTTGTAGTGTTGTTTAGTTGATTCTTTCGGACCTAGGGCGTGAGAGCCGCCATTTGCGCTCCTAGGGCGTCCCTTATTGGTTATAATAGCTCTTATGTTGTTTGATTTAGATAATCATTGGCTTGGTGCTGGAATGGGCCTAATGGCAAAGGAATGAGGATAAAATATTCAAAATGCACTCACTTATAAAAAATGCTAATACTTTTAATTGATGCTACTCGTTCTACAATGGACAATATGTAAGTAATTACGTCATTATATAGTTCATAATGTATTACTCATATATAAACAAATAATAGAATGGGTTAATACCACGAAAAATTCCAAACTGGTACATCTGTGACAAATTTACTTCAAACTAATTTTTTGACCGCAAAAAGCCCCAAACCTGTATATTTGTGCCAAATTTACCCTCCGTTAAATTGGATTAATACCATAAAAATCATAAATTGGTAAATATGTGACAAACAGAGGGGTAAAATCCTCAACCAGTATACCCGTCAACTGCCATGTATCATCCAACTTAGCAATTTGACGGTAAAATTTAACAGAAACTGACAGAGGGTAAATTTTTCACGGGTATATCAGTTTGGGGTTTTTAGTGATCAAAAAATTAGTTTATGGTAAATTTGTTACGGGTGTACTAATTTAGTGTTTTTTGTGGTATTAACCCTGATAGAATAATAGTGTAGGTAGTATCATTATTAGATGTCAATAATCAAAAATTTTTGAAACTATATATAGACACACACACACTTAGAGTAATGTTAACTATTAAAGCATGCACAATTTTGTACGAAATGATGATGCTTTACTTCATATTGAGTGCTTCCAATATTTAATATTTGAATTATCGGACGTCTCGTTGGAATTATTCTCATCACTATTTTAAAAATTGAAATTATTTCTTCAGAAAACCCCAAAATCACTTTTTCTATTTTTTATTTTTTACTTTTGTTAGAAGCTGAACCAGACAATGTGTTAGGATCGACATGGTTTTTAAAATTATATCTTAAATTTAGCGTTAGCTTTTGGCTTTAACTGGTCCGCGACTTTCGCATAAAGTATGATTATCGCGAATGAGTTTCCATATTGAATAGTTAGAAAATCTAGTTGCATCATAAGTCATATGATGTTTCGGTAACTTTTTAAGGTCAGTTATTTGACGAAATGCCGTATATAAGTCATGAGTTAGGATTTGCGTTAAGCAACTCCTGAGATTAGACAAAATCATAGGAAGTAAACAAGGACATGGGGATTTTTAAAATGGTAAAGAAGAGTATTACTTTCACGTAAAGCCTTTTGAACTTTTAGTTGTGCTCAAATTATTGACCAATTTTCCCATGCTATGGACTGGTGATCACTTCCTTTATAATAATCATTTGTATGAATAAACAGACCGATCATCACTCAAAGATATTTTTTGGTCAAAGTAACATTTCATTTATTTCCGCGAAACTATAAGAGTAAAACAACGCAGTCCAATTACAAACCAAGACAAATTCCAAACAACTTCAAAACAAAACAAGCTCTAGATAATACTTCAATTCATCCTTATTAGGCACATCATTAGGAGTTTGAACCCTAGCTAGCCACACAAAGACAATGTAGATTGTAGCCCTTTTATTTGCAAACACATAGCTCTATTCTTATTCCATTTCAACAACATATGATTTTGATCATCAATTCACATGTTAATATTGCGAGGGTATGATGGAGCGAACTATGCCCCATTCAGGTGATGCGGACATCTCGACTTGCGGAGCTTCTTCTCGTCGGAGAGTAGCTTTGCAAACCTGGAAGAATGCAAACCAAAATTAATCAGCCTTTCCAATGCGGGCTAATTTTAAAAAAAAAGCACCAACTTTATCTTCATTGACAATTTTGGCTTGCCCTAAACTTTTTTTTTGTCTCAATAAAAAGCATAAATTTTTGCTCGAGTCCCAAATCTGGCCCCTATCATGTAAAATTTTCAAATTGTTAGGGCCAGATTTGGGATTGAAGTGAAACTTGATGATTTTTTATGAAACAAAAAAAAATTCAGGTCAGAATTGTCATTCAAGGTAAAGTGGGTGCATTTCTTTTTGAAATTAGGCCTTCCAATGCTAACCAAAGAAAATAAACCTACAATGGCTATAACTATCCTAAGGATAATATCGTTCCACACGCGTTCAATACTGACACGCAAAATTTTTACCTCTTGAGGGCTTCCTTGTTGGTGCCGGCATTTTCGATGGGTTCGTGTTGGCCGGTCCCGACATTAGCTCTCGAGACCGGCTTCTTCAACAAGCGCTTACCAACTTTCACCAGGGCTTCCAAGTTCTCCTTCGTGGATGTGTCCACGGAAGATAAACTCCCCTTCAGGGTGTCATCCTATAGCAATCCATTCAACTCTAGTTGCATGAGTTGGTACCAAGTGTAGATCAATAGAAATCACAGCAGCAAGAATTCACAATGACGGCCAAGTTAGCGAAGATCTTACGTTGATGCGGAGGTAATTTTCCTCGGAATTGTAGGCCCTGAAGACCACGCAGTTGTGCACTACAAAAAAAGTTGGTTTTAGCAACGAATTTTGCCACAAAAAATTTGGCAAAATTCATCGCTAAACAAATTTGCGACAAAATTAGCGACGGAAAAAAATTTGTCGCTGATAGGCCGTCGCAAAATTTTAAGACGGAAAATTTCAAATTTCGTTGCTAAATTGCGACGAAAAAAAATTCGTCGCTAATTATTCGTGGCAAAATTCGTGGCTAATTTGCCACGAACTATATTCATCGCAAAATTTGTCGCTAATTATTCGTGGCAAAATTCGTCGCTAATTTGTCACAAACTTTACTTGTCACAAAATTCGTCGCTAATTAATCGTGGCAAAATTCGTCGCCAAATATTCGTGCCAAAATTCGTCGCTATTTTTTTCGAAATTTTTTTTTGTTGGTCGCGAAATTGCGACGAAATCTTTTCGTGGCAAAATTTATCGCTAATTTGCCACGAACACATTTCGTGGCAAAATTCGTGGCTAATTTGCCACCAAAATTTTTTTTGGTCAGTATTTTGCGACGAACTTATTCGTGGCAAAATTCGTTGCTAATCTGCCACGAACACATTTCGTGGCTAATTTGCTAACAAATTTTTTTTTGGTCAGTATTTTGCGACGAACTTATTCGTGGCAAAATTCATCACTAATTTGCCACGAAAAATTTTGACTTTTGCCACGAACATTGTTCCGAAACGAATTTGGCGACAAATTTTAATGAATAATTTAGCGACGAATGTTGTTTAGGGACGATTTCGATTTGAAATCTAATTAACAGCAATTATAGAATTTATATTTAACATTGATAGAATCACAGTCAAGACAACAACAAACACAAAAAAGAAAGAAATGGAACAAAGCACTAAATTTGTATGAAAAATCCTTGAGAGGATCCAACAAATTCAACTGCTTCAAATCCAGTTCACTCTCTTGTTGCAAACTGTTGATCTTGCCAAGAAGTTCTTTCACGTAGTCTATAGTGTCTCCAAGAATCGAAGTCCTGTCCATCTGCAGAGCAAACAGAAGACATCACAATATCAAACTCCTAACCCCTCTTAATTTTTTCACATCTATTCAACAGCAGAAAGAGGGGTGTTCAAAAAAGAATATATTCGGCTATGCTCACACAAAAGACCAATTCACGAAAGAGAAAGCGAGGTAATGGACGGTGTTCTCCTCCGCAGAAAGGACCTTCCAAGTGATCGCTTGTTCATACGAGACATGTCGCCCCATCGTCGACATGCAAATTCCAGAGGGCATGTATGCAAACCGAACGTTTATTGTCATGTAGCATAAAGAATGATAGAAGTACCACTTGCATTAACTTAGTGAACCCAGGGCACAATTCTTTGCGAACTGACTCGTCAAATATCTAATCCAAAGTGATATCTTGTAAAGCCACCAAAGTGGTCTCTAATATGTCAAGTCCTGCCTAGTTTGCAAAGATGAAAACTGGAATAGACTGCCAAACCAAAAGGAAGACTGTCATTAATCCTTCCTAATTACATACATGGCAAAATTCACTTTTAACAATTTCGAGTAATACAAATAACAGATAACAACACAATATGGCATCATGATGATTCCAAAGATTCTTCAAAGAATCATTGCCAAGTAATTCATATCCCAGCAACTCTGTTCCTAAAATGCACGTGCGTGCGTGAACAAGGGAGAGAGATAGCCGAGCATCAGCTTGATTAGTCCATTGTCTCTCGTGTACATGTGCAAAAACTCAACATGAACAGTTGTTGAACTTTTAACAGAATCGATACATGTGCATTGAACAAATGCAACAACTAATAACTTGTCCTATAAATAGATAATGCTGAAGCAAGCTTACCCTTGAGTTTGGAAATTTTAACTAGCAAGGACCGACAAAATGATCATCATCATCAGCAATCTCATTATCATTGTATCGCTCATCATTCTGCCCATCACCTACTGGATTAGTGGGAGGTACAGGAGGAACGTCATCGTGATCGAGGTTGAGGTGTCGCAAGATCAATTGCAAATGTTGTTTCATTCCTCTTAGTTCTTCGTCCTTCTGTACAAGTAAATGTTTCAGTTGGCTCAATTCTTGGGTTATTTGCTCCTCGTGTTGTGTCCTCCTTAAAAAAGCCGCATTGGAGAATGAAGTTACAGCAGCCTACGTTGTATATATCCTTGACAAGGATCCCATCCCAGATATTTGATCTCTTCTCATTCCACCCGATGCCTCCACCCATAATGCCATACTGTCAACCGATGGCTCGGACGCAGCAACACCATCACCACCACTAGCAGCAGTGCTCATTACAAGTTCATCATATTTTTCTTGCATTAACAATATAGATGAAAATAAAATAACTTCATATATATAACTACCATAAATATTAAAAGCATTCATGATTTTCATTCTAGTTTCCAAAAAGTCCAAAGTATAATCTTACATACCTTAATAGCTTTTGCTCAATCGCCAGTCCATGTCTTATCTTTTTTCTGAAATGTGCATTCAAATGTAGCTATAAATGTCGGTTCCATCCCCAATTCATCTGCCTACAAAATATAAACATAAATGAGTAATCATTGAATTAAATTAACTTACAATATGTTTAACAGACTTACCATTCTTTTTCTATGCTCCTCGATGTTGATAGAGCCCCCAGCATATGTGGCAGACCCTTCACTAGAACTAGAAGCTCGATTCTTCTTATTTTGTTCACTGATTTGCTTATGCTTTTCGGTGTCCCAAGTTCTTTTAATTTCCGTCCAATTGTCAGAAGTAATAAAATCCGGCTTTTCTTGACTTCTCTTTGCTCTATTCATCACATTTCGCATGTGATCACCGGCTTTCTTCTTAAAAATTCTTCTAACTTCTTTCTCTTCCGCTTCATCCCACTTGAACTTCCGCTGCAATCAATAGAAAAACAACTGTACACTTATTATGAGGGTCACATATCCATTACCATGCACCATCAGTATGCTACACCGAACTTAGTTTGTGAGAAAATAGAAGGACAAAACTTATCTTGAACTCATTCCACCATAAGTCCTTTACTTCTTTTAGAGCGGTGGTCCAACTAGTATACTGCCCCATCCAACAGTTATTGATTATTTTATTAAGTTTCCTCACAACATACGTAGCATCCGTGAATCTGCAAATAGGTTATAACGATATGGACAATGAAGCATACGGACAATTCAGTTAACATCCATAATAATTTACATATACTTAAAAAAATGAAGTACTTACGAATCTCCACATGAGCATATCATGAATCGACTATCTTCTTCATCATTCGAGTGTTGCACTGAAGAAGAAGGTGGAACCGAAGGCGATGGAACTAAAGGAGATGGAACTGGAGTAGATTCAGTTCGCATTTGAGGGTCGGAGGAAGGGCCAGTGTGTCCATCAGCATGTACTAGTTGAGGGTTAGATGAAAGGGCAAGGGAAGAGGAAAGGGACGGGGACGAGGACGAGGAAAGGGAAGGGTCTGGTCTTCTTTGTGAAGCTACACCACGCATGTGACCTCCACGTTTATACTAACAAGTTGGAATGTTAGACAAATATCTTAAAAAATATGAACATGTATTAGGGACACATAATGACGTACGTCGTGAAGCTTACCATTTTGTTTTCGAGAGCAAGAGATAAACTTGAGAAAATGAAACAAACTTACTATCACCTCTGATAAAAAGCAAGTCGTCCGGAAATGTCTACGAGCTTCGTTAGCTTTTTTTTGCCACAAATAATAGTTGTTACCTCTGTCTACAAAAACATTCAACAAGCACTTAAATATTAGCTCTTTTCTGGTGATTATTATCTAAGAAGAAAACATGAGTGAAGCAACATGAAGTTGAGAAACAGAGTCAACTAATAGTCCACACTTTCATTTGCCCGGGCCTTGGATCATATTCATATTTCATGGAGAAACAAAGTCAACTAATAGTCCACACTTTCATGGTTGTCAATGCATGCCTAGAGGAATTACTTACGATAGTCCACACTTTCATATTCTTCGCACCACTACATGCTAGTTTTTCCACTGTCAGCCAAATAAAAGTTATTAACAACTGCTATCAGCTGACTAATGGCATATCGCTATACCAAACAAGAAAATGAAAACATACAAGTTGAAATTGCTCTAGGACCGATGTTGAAATATTTCCATGTTGAAATATATTGCAGTCAATATACTTCATTGCTCGAACTCGAGGGACTACGTGCATTATTATTTCAAATAATTCAATTTAGCAATGAATTAAATTTTCACTTTATATAGCAATGAAGGGATGGCACCTTGTAACTGCATTATTGTCATTGGAGGTGCTTTGCACCACATATCCTGATGCAATTTCAACAGGTCTATATCATTAGATTCATTCCATAGGTGTTTCTGTTTAGATTTATTGAATTGAGGGTGTAGGATCATTGTTCTAGCTGCCTAATTATTTAAGCCCAAGAAAGTAGGATGAAGAACTATATACTTTTCCACTGGTTTCAATTTCAAAGCAAAAGCAGTAGCACATTCTCTTTTCTGACATAGAGATGTTTACATGGCCAGCAATGGCATTCCCTTTCTTCAAATAGTGTATGCATTATCTTACCACATTTCATCTTGAGGGATATTTGCTAGAGGTTCGATTTTTTTCTGAGATTTCTTTTCTAGAGAATAATGGTTTCAGGTATCATGAGTGGACATAATTGGAAACTCTTTCCAGCTTGTAAGAGAGGGAATAGAGTTTCTCTTGGATATCCATTTGGATGCAATCAATATTTCCTCATAGGCATTTTATTTAGTGAACAATAATGGATGAATAAATTCATTGCAATATTTCAACAGGAGTTGAGGCTTTAAAATGGGACCAGTAAAGTTACAAGAGAGGTTCCAGGAGAAGCAAGAGCACAAGATCGAGAAATATGACCGACTGGTCTCTCCTGGCCGGCTAACCAGCAACCATTTAACAGGAAAGGAATTACCAAAAGTTGCTCATATGTATAGTCAACATTCGTTTAGAATCCTAGATCTTCCAATGTAAAACCAAAGCCGACAAAAATTCTTTGAGCTTTCCTCCTATTAATTGGCTCTGCTCATCAGTACTAAAGACGTTGAGGTTGAAAATGTTCCAGAGAAATCAGCAGGAGTTGAGGCTTTAAAATGGGACCCAGTAAAGTTACAAGAGAGGTTCCAGGAGCAGCAAGAGCACAAGATTGAGAAATATGGCCAGCTGGTCTCTCCTGCCCGGCTAACCAGCAACCATTTAACAGGAAAGGAATTACCAAAAGTTGCTCAAATGTATAGTGAACATTCGTTTAGAAGCCTAGATCATCCAATGTAAAACCAAAACCGACCAAAATTCTTTGAGCTTCCGTGGAGATCGGCCTGAGGAAATATTGGGGGTAATCCGTGGAGTAAACATATATGAAATTTTCATGACAAAGTGAAAAATAAAATATTTTTCCACAGAAAAATTAAAAAAAAATAAAACCCGCTGATCAAACGACTACGAAACGGCAAAAAAAACTCGAACCGAACCGAAATTACTGTTCAAACAGAATAGTTTTTTGCTCAAAAACTCATCTAAACGACTCTGAAACGCCATAAAACTATCAAATGACTCCGAAATGCCAAAAAAAACTCAAACCGAACCGAAATTACTGTTCAAACAGAATAGTTTTTTGCTCAAAAACTCATCTAAACGACTCCGAAATGCCAAAAAATGATCAAACAACTCTGAAACGCCAAAAAAAACTCGAATCGTACAGAAATTACTGATCAAACAGAATAGTTTTTTAATCAAAAACTCATCTAAACGACTCTGAAATGCCAAAAAATGACATGCATCACAGCCAAAGGCAGTGATTTTTTATCAGCGGGCCGTTTCAACTTTACCAACCAAATTTCAGCCCGTTTCGACCAAATTTCAACCCAAATCCGACCAAATTTCAGCCCGTTTCCATTCGGCGAACAGAACAAATTCGCCGGAAATTCCAGTTACGGCTAACAGAACAATTCCAGTTACCACGAACAGAACAATACATTCAACCCGAGATAAGTCGAATCAAATTCGCCGCAAATTGAAAGAGGCAGAAGCAGCAGCAGCAAAATCCACATAATTCTTTAGCAAAACAGAAGAAGCAGCAAACGTCCACATAATTCGAAATCGAACAATCTCCGCCCTACCCATCTAAAAACAGCGCTCGCCCAAGACCCAAAGTGCAAAAAATTTAGAGAACGTACCTCGTGGTTGGGTCCTCGCGGTGGATCGAGCGGTTGTGCTGGGTCCTCGCGCCGGGTCCTCTGTTGTCCGCCGAATGGTTTCGCCGAAGGGTTCCGCCGAAGGGTTCCTCTGTTGTCCAAGAAAATATCACGCTGAAGGTCACCGACTCGTCAGAATCCGTCACCAATCGATTGATCGAGAGAGAGACAGAGAAGAGAAAACCCTAAATTTTTTGATTGAGAGAGACAGAGACAGAGAAGAGAAAAGAGAAGAGAGACAGAGAAGAGAAAACCCGCAAATGAAGACGACGCCGTTTTGCTAATTTCCGCCGAAATTAGCCACGAATTTTATTCCATGGCTAATTTGCGACGATATTAGCCATGAATTTCGTTCCGTGGCTAATTTGCGACAATATTAGCCATGAATTTTAAATTTGTCGCGGCAAATTAGAATCAAACTATGAAATTGTCGCGGCAAACCCTTATTTTTTTCCGTGGCAAATTAGCCACGGATTTAGCCACGGAAAACAAATCTACCCGCACAAATTTTTTTTCCGTGGCAAATTAGCCATGGATTTAGCCACGGAAAACAAATCTCCCCGCACAATTTTTTTTTCATGGCTAAATCCTTGGCTAATTTGCCACGGATTTTGCCACGGAAATGAAGTCTCCCCGCACACCTGACTAACTTTTTTCCGTGGCAAATTTGCCACGGATTTGGCCACGGAAAACAAATCTCCCCGCACAATTTTTTTTCCATGGCTAATTTGCCACGGTGCCACGGATTTAGCCATGGAAATAAAGTCTCCTTGCACACCCGACTAATTTTTTTCCGTGGCTAAATTTGTGGCAAATTAGCCACGGATTTGACCACAGAAAAAAAATTTGTGGGGAGATTTGTTTTCCGTGGCCAAATCCGTGGCTAATTTGCCACGGAAAAAAAAATTTGTGGGGAGATTTGTTTTCCGTGGCTAAATCCGTTGCTAATTTGCCACGGAAAAAAATTAGTCGGGTATGCGGGGAGACTTCATTTTCGTGGCAAAATCCGTGGCAAATCAGCCACGGAAAAAAAATTGTGTGGGGAGATTTGTTTTTCATGGCTAAATCCGTGGCTAATTTACCATGGATTTTACCACGGAAAAAAATTAGTCAGGTGTGCGGGGGAGACTTCATTTCCGTGGCCAAATCCGTGGCAAATTTGCCATAGAAAAAATTTTTTGCTGGGAGATTTGTTTTACGTGGCAAAATCCGTGGCAAATTTTCCACGGAAAAAATTTTTTGCGTGAATTTTTGTTTTCCGTGGCAAATTAGCCACAGAATTAGCCACGAAAATGAAGTCTCCCCGCATACCCAACTAAATTTTTTCCGTGGCAAAATCCGTGGCAAATTAGCCACGGAAAACAAATCTCCCCGCAAAATTTTTTTTCCATGGTAAAATCTCCCCGCAAAGTTTTTTTTCCGTGGCAAATTAGCCACGGAAATAAAGTCTCCCCGCATACCCGACTAAATTTTTTCCGTGGCAAAATCCATGGCAAACTAGCCACGGATTTTGCCATGGAAAAAAACTCTGCCCACAAAGTTTTTTTTCCGTGGCAAATTTGCCACTGATTTTGCCACGGAAAACAAATCTCCCCGCATACCCAACTAAATTTTTTCCGTGGCAAATTTGCCACGGAAAACAAATCTCCCCGCAAAGTTTTTTTTCCGTGGCAAATTAGCCACGGATTTAGCCACGGAAATGAAGTCTCCCCGCATACCCGACTAAATTTTTTCCGTGGCAAAATCCATGGCCAATTAGCCACGGATTTAGCCACGGAAAACAAATATTCCCGCAAAAAAAAATTCCGTGGTAAATTTGCCACAGATTTTGCTACAGAAATGAAGTCTCCCCCGCATACCCGACTAATCTTTTTCCGTGGCTAAAACCGTGGCAAATTAGCCACGGATTTAGCCATGGAAATGAAGGGCGCGAATGGTAACCATTCTGCTCTAGAAATCAAATTCTTGCTAGAAATTGATTTCCGGAATTCTTGCCAGAAATTGATTTTTGGAGGAGAAATCTGTTTGATAAAACATGACTAATTCTGCTCCAGAAATTGATTTCTGGAACAGAAATCTATTTTGATTTGTTGATTTTTTTTTGCACCTAAAAAAATTTAAATTTCACTCAAAGTGGGTGGTTACAGGTATTCTAAGCCATTCTGTGAAGTTTTAAAATTTCTTACTTTTTAATTTTTTTGGGCACCTCAAAAAAAATAAATTTCACTCAAAGTGGGTGCCCAAAGGTATTCTAAGCCATTTTGTGAAGTTTTGAAATTTTTTATGTTTTTTGGGCACCTCAAAAAAAATTAAATTTCACCCAAAGTGGGTGCCCAAAGGTATTCTAAGCCATTCTGTGAAGTTCTCAAATTTTTTATTTTTTTATATTTTTTGAAAAAAATTCACCAAATTTCCTATTTTCCCGAAATCTGACTTTTTTTATTTTCTGGAAATTTTTATGAATTTTTCTGGAATTTTTCAGTCTTTATGTGTTTTCTGAAAAAAAAATTAGTGAGATCTAAAAATGTGTTGTAAAGGCCACGAAAAAGAGAGAAAATAGGGAGAATGCATTCTAGAAGAGAGAAGCTACAAAGAGTAGCTTCTCTTTTTCTTGCCGAAAACTCATTCTGAAATCAAGAATACTTTCTGGAATCAAGTATTTTTAACAAATGCATTTTTATAGTTCCTGCTGGACCCTCTTGACCGTGCTTGGACATTACTATGTCCTAATATGGTCATGAGCTGGTTTGGGCTTAGGTTGTACTTGGTGATTTGGAAAGTTATACATATCCTTACCTTACCAAAAAAAAAAAAACAAACGCATTTTTATTCCAGAATGCAAAAATTGCTCCAGAATGCATTCTGGAAATTTTTTAACAAATGCATTTTTGTTCCGGAATGCATTCTGGAGTAGAATTTCTACTCCGGAATGCATTCTGGAGTAGAATTTCTACTCCAGAATGGATTCCATGCGCGCCCGAAGTCTCCCCGCATACCCGACTAAATTTTTTCCGTGGTAAATTAGCAACGGATTTTGCCACGGAAAACAAATCTCCCCGCAAATTTTTTTTTCCGCGGCAAATTTCCCACGAATTTTGCCACAGAAAACAAACCTCCCCGCAAAATTTTTTTGCCGTGGCAAATTTGCCACGGAAAACATATCTCCCCGCAAAATTTTTTTTCCGTGGCAAATTTGCCACGGATTTTGCCATGGAAAAAAAATCTCCATGCACAATTTTTTTTCCGTGGTAAATTTGCCACGGATTTTGCCACGGTAAACTAATCTCCCCGCACAATTTTTTTTCCGTGGCTAATTAGCCATGGATTTAGCCACGGAAATGAAGTCTCCCCGCGCACCTGACTAATTTTTTTTCCGTGGCTAAATCCGTCACTAATTTGCCACGGAAAAAAAATTAGCCACGGATTTAACCACGAAAATAAATGAAATTATTCGGGTGAGCGGGGAGAACTCATTTCCGTGGCTAAATCCGTCGCTAATTAGCCACGGAAATAAAAATAGTCGGGCAAGTGCCGCGAGACTTTATTTTCATCGCTAATTCCATTGCAAATTAGCGACGAATTCAAATCCATCAATAATTTGCGACGGAATAGCGACGGCGACGATCTTTCATATTAACAATTCATCAAATAAAAAATTTTCCGACAAAATTAGCGATGGCCTTTTAACCATTCACAAATAAAAATGTCGCAAATGTCATCGCTAATTTTGTCAATTAGTGATGATCCAAATCCAATGGAAAATAAAATATCGCAAATGTCATCGCACGAATAGTATTTGACTTGTCGCCATTTGGCGACGAATTTCTCGACAATAACTTTTCATTAACAATAATAGCAATAATAATAATCAACAACAACAATAATAATAATGATATTAATAATAACAATAATAATAATAATACCAATAACAATAACAATAATAAAAATAATAATAACAACAACAACAACAACAATACTAATCATTACGACAACAACAATAAACTCATGTCGCAATAATAATAATAGTAATAATAATTACGACATAATTAGTAAAAAGTCTCAAAAATCATAATCTTCATCTTCATCTTCATCTTCACCTTCGTCTTCGTCTTCGTCTTGATCTTGATCTTCTTCATGAGCATCATTATCTTCGTCCTCTGTCTCAAAATCAGATTCTATAACACCTTCTAAATTTGATTCGCGAATTTCAGTTAGATCTACATCTATCATTGCTCCACATGGATCTCGTAAAGTTGGAATGTTATATACCTCAGTTTCAACCGTGTTACAAACTTCCTCTTGTTGATATGTTGTATCCTTCCAATGTTCCTCGATTTTTCTTCGTGCTTTGATTTTACATACAGCCCACCAATCAGCTTTGTCATGTTTCAAAGTAGGATATGATCCATAATATACTTGAATTGCTTGTTGTGCCATCACAAATGGTTCATATTTCATATACATTTTCTTGTGATTTATTTCAACCAAATTAAACTTCGTATGCACCTTCATTCCTTTGACGGGGTCGAACTACATGCACTTAAATAACACAACCCGCATTAATGGTCCATGGTACGCTATCTCTATGATTTCATCTAACAAGCCATAAAAATCATCTTTTGAACTGCTACAATTGGATGACCGAACACACACACCACTATTCATTGTGGCTTTTCCCATTCCATATTCTTGAGTGTGAAAATTATACCCGTTTATGAAATATGCTGGCCAAGTTCGTACTGTTGACTTTAGAGCCCATGACAGATATATAGCAATCTTTGCTCTTCAACTTGATCATGATTACTGTGAACCTAAGGTCACACACATAAAGTCAATAATATATATTTTAATAAATAATGCATAAAATATTAATAACTTGGTTTTGGTCCATAGGCAACTTACATATGTTTTGAACCATGCTGCAAATTCTTTATCGCACAAACGGTCAAACTCATTTGGTGTTAGTCCATACATTGAAGTTTGAAAAATCCTATTAACAATTTGCATTTATATTTTCTCATAAATATCTCTCATATCTTTTCTTGGATTCAAGTTGTCCTTTATTTTTCCAGTGAAATCCATCACAGTATTTATGACATTGTCGAAAACATTCTTTTCAATGTGTATGACGTCAAGATTATGATGAATAAGATGGGCCTTCCAATATGGTAGGTCCCAAAATATACTGCGTTTAGTCCACTTATGTGTACTTCCGTACGCAATAGTTGTGCCATGAGGGTTTTCAACAACAGTTGGAAAGTCCTGCACTCGCTCCCAAATTTGATCACCGGTCAACCTTAATGGTGGATGTGTTCTTTCAATCCTATTCTTGATGAACTCTTTTTTATTCCTTCTGAATGTATGATTTGTCGGCCAAAACTGTCTGTGACAGTCAAAATAGCTGGGCTTCTTACCATGTCTTAATCTGAATGACTTTGATCTCTTCAAACATATCGGACATCCTAAGATCCCAGCTGTACTCCATCCAGATAACATTCCATAAGCTGGAAAGTCATTTATCGTCTAAAGAAGAGCAGCTTTCATTACAAATGTTTGATCAGTAGAAACATCATATGTAACGACACCTTCATCCCATAGCCATTGTAACTCTTCAATCAATGGTTGCATATAAACATCTATCAACTTTTTCGGATTTTGCGGGCCACTCACAATCAATGTCAAAAACATATAAGGTGTCTTCATGCACATACCGGGTGAAAGATTGTACGGAATTAATATAACAGGCCAACATGAATAACTTTTTCCTGATTTCCCAAATGTGGCAAATCCATCAGCATAGAGACCTAACCTGATGTTTCGAGGCTCTATCGGAAACTCAGGGTATGTTCTATCAAAATGATTCTATGCCTCTGCATATGAAGGATGACGCATTAGACCCTCTTCTGTTTCATGATTTGCATGCCAAGTCATGTGTTCAACAGTGGCTTGAGATGCAAAAAGCCTTTGCAATCTGGGGATTAAGGGCAGATAAAATATTTGCTTGGATGGTCTATACTTCTGATTACGACCCTGCCTCCTGTTAATCTTGTACCTAGATTGGCTACAGAATTTGCAAGATTCTGCATTTTCATCATCTCTCCAATATAACATACAACCCCTAGTACATACATCAATCCTTTCAACTGGAAGACCTAAGTTATCCACTAACTTTTTCATATCGTAAAAATCACTTGGCATGATATTATCACGAGGCATTGTTTCCTGTATTACTTCAACAAAAGAGTTGAAGCAATTCTCGGACACATTATGCTCTGTCTTGATATTTAACAGTCTTGCTGTCACTGATAACTGAGTGTAGTTGTTACAACCTGCCCATAAAGGTTCATCTGCTGCTTTCAACACTTCCCAGAACTGATTAGATGGAAAAGTTCCATTACACACATTCTCATCAAAACCTGTTAGTCCTATCTCTTCCAATTGTGATGCATGACTAGTGGGTACTTGTTCAAGTGTAGGAGTAAAACTAATACTTGTATAGTTCGATTATGAAACAAAATTTTGACCAGCTGCATTAATCACCATCCTCTGGTATGGGTTCAATTGGTCATAATAGCTACATTCTTCCCTAACTGAAAATTGATCACTTCTTCGATATCGTTCATCAGATATAAATGGTTCACCATGGCAAGTCCAATTATAGTAGTTCAGAGTAAATCCAAATCTACAAAGATGTTCTCTAACTTTATCACACACATGAAATTTACCATTACTGCACTTGTTACACGGACACCTTAACTTATTTCCATCCATTAACTCATATTTACAACTAACAAAGTCCAAAAATAGTTCCAACCCAGTACGAAACTCATCGGTCAATCCTCGACGTCCAGGTAAGTTCTTATTATACATCCAAGCCCTGCCTCTTTGCATTATGTCTATATGAAAATAAAAAAATCTCGGTAAAATATTAAAAATATCATATCTACTGTTTCATATTCTTAATTAAAACCATAAAATTCTAAAAATTAAAATTTTGTTTTTGACGAAACAATTATTTTGAAATTGAAAAAAATGAAAAAATTACCATGTCAAGAAGACTTACCCAAGTATTTGTTTGACATTTTTGTAGTAGAAAGTGCTCAATTTGATGAGAATTGCAACGTTCACTTCATCTGCGAGACTTTCAAATGGACACATACCTAAAAAAAATGACTTCAGATTTTTTTTTAAAATAATTTTTTTTTCGAATTTTTTTTTTCATTATATTCTTCGCCGGTCGCCGGTCCGGCGATAGGTTGAGGCCGGCGAGTTGGACCTCGCTGGCCATGCGCGAGGTCCAGTGGCCTCGCCCATGGCCGGCGACGAAGTTAGAAGTTAGAAGTTAGAAAAGAAAAAGAGAAAAAAAAAGTCAATAAAATAAAAAAATTCGAATCGAGCAATGAATAGTTTTGCGACGAACCGTCTTCGTCGCCAATTAGTCACGAAATTAGCCACGACACTTACCGGCAGAAAAGTTTGGCCGAGATTGATTTCCGCGCGCACAGAGAGGTTTATCGAGAGAAATGAAAGAGGGAGAGGGAGGGAGAACAGCAAAGAGGGATATGAGGAATTAGCAAGGAGAGAGAGAAATTGGGGGTGGGGGTATATTACAAGTAGCGAGAGGGACAATTAGCAACTAATTTATTTTCCGTCGCAAATTAGCGACGAATTTATTTTTCGTCGCAAATTCCGTTGCAAAATTAGCGACGAAAAAAAATTCGTAGCTAACTCTGTCGCAAATTAGTAACGAATAATTTTTCGTCGCAAAATCCATTGCAAATTAGCGACAGATTTTTTTTTGTCGCAAATTAGCGACTGATTTTTTTCGTCGCAAATTAGCGACGACATTTTTTTTTTCGCAAATTAGTGACGGAAAAAAAATTCGTCGCTAATTCCGTCGCAAATTAGCGATGAATAATTTTTGGTGGCAAATTCCATCATAAATTAGCGATGGATTTTTTTCCATCGCAAATTAGCGACGAATTTTTTTTTTGTCGCAAATTAGCAACGAAAAATTTTTCGTCGCTAATTTGCGACGAATTTAGTTTTCGTTGCAAATTAGCAACGAATAATTTTTCGTCCCTAATTTTCCGTGGCTAAATCCTTGTTTTTTTGTAGTGGTGGTAATCAACAATGTCGGCACTCCCTTGAGAGTAGACGTCGATCAAAGGGCTCGAGCCATCCTTAACCAGCCAGGAGAGCAACCCCCACTTTGAAGCCTTCTTGGCAGCGAACTTGAGCTCCGACATGTTCGAGCCTGTCCCCAGTGAAATCACCAGCAGTCGAGTGTAGTTCATGGGCGGTTTGATGTCGAAGAAATCTGGGTCTTCGTTCAAGATCTGCTTGCTCACTTCGCTGATGGTGATCAATGTCTGAAAAGAGGGAAAATAATGTTTGCGATATTCCAACACCTTGAAATAGAATGAAGTACTAGGTACAACACTCATATCACGTGTCGTCAACTAGATGTCATTAGAATTCTTAAGTAAAATCATAAACCAGATGTTTATAGCAGCGGCATGGGTCGTCAACTTTAAACCAATATGAAGTAATTTTCCAGTCAATTTCACTAGTGTTTACTATGAGCATTTTCTATTAAGGGTTGATCTCGGCTAATATTTGTAATTGATAATAATTTTTATATGCCAAAAACAGTTCTTTGTAGGACGTTCTTGAAATACAATTCTCGTGTGCCAAATCCTAATAACACGAAAAAGAAACCTTTTTGCTGTGTTAATTTGCGGTATCCGAACCTTCTGTTCAGTTAATCCCGTTGAATGTAGACAAATTCCTCCATTTCGACGTGCATCGTGCAAGGCTCCATTCACGTAAATTGTGACAATGACTCCCTAATGTTACCTTGTGAAAGAGAGACTTGATTCGAATATAAAGTACAAGGTTCTCAAATCAATTGCGCAGTTGACCAGAACTTGTATGAGACTTCTTTGGCAACAAGAAAAACAAAAACAACAGAGAATATTGTTGGAAATATGGGATAAATTGATGGGTGAATGAATGAGAAATTGATGCTCAAAGAACACCCTTGAGTTGGAAGTGGGAAGTGGAAAAACACTAATCCCACATCGGAAAAGAAAGAAGGCTATGGAGTACTTTATATACAGTTACACTTATTTGAAGTGGTAACTGTTATAGCACAAATACTATGCCTCGTGCGCAGGCGCAGGGGGGGTGCAAATCCGACGCCCGACAAGTTGAAACTTGGGCGCGTACACGATTGCAGGACCGAAGAGTGGGCCTCGCGACGAGCCCAATTTTGCCTTCTGATTTATTTTTTTCAACTCAAACTATTACGAATTTCGTAACGTGCGGATTTTATAACGGCAGATTTAATCGTCCGTTATTCGTATTGATTTTATAGCGACAGATTTAATCGTCCGTTATTCGTATTGATTTTGTAACGACAGATTTAATCAGCCGTTATTATTCCCGAAATGCTCTCCCCTGCGTTCTCTTTTTATCGAAATCATTCTTCCTCTGTTTTATATTCTCTGCATTTGCACGGTTTTCGATAGTGTTCAGTTCCGCAATTTGTTCAAGTTCGCCGGAAGCTTTGAAGTCCTGATTACTTCTTAGCAGTCAACCGTTGTATCCTGGGAGACAGACGTTCACGAAACCTCGGACGCGTCCTGAAGGGAACGAATCTGTTTTAAGGAAACTGTGTCAAACACAGGCCTCGGTATTCATTTGTATCGATTCCAACTTTGTTATTGCAATTTCGTTTATTTGTGATTCTGTATTGTTTGTAATTTTTATACTAATGCCGATTTGAATTTCGCAACAAATATAACAAATCATCAAGCTGGACGTGGCTTGCCGTCAGCTGGCCTGTCATCTCAAGATAACTATGTATTATGAGAAAAATTATGACTTTTGTTGATTAGCAACTTCTGAGGTGTTATCCGTAGGTTTCACACCTTAACAAAACATCCCATCGTTGGACCACAGATGAACATAGGATTGTGATTCGACGCAGAATTGTCACAGCCGAATAATCTTGATCGCATTCAATTATTTATTCATTTAAAAAATCATATTTGGTAGCTTATACCACGTCGACTCCATATTTTGAACTTTACGAAGGACTCCATATTAACGATTGAACTTACCTGTCTAGATTAGGTAAATGTTAAACTCTTCATAATGTTAAGCATAATTCATGTTTCGGCCATTCATCTTGTGCCTCGGTTCATATTTCACGACTTGGACCATGAAATTAACAGGTATTTCTCGGGTCAAGGTTGCTTCACTTAAAGTGAACTTCCTCGTCACAAAAGAAGAAGATATAGTAAAGGCACTCCGTATTAAAACCAGGCGATTCTATTTTAGCCGCATTATTTTATTTTTACGGTCTTTGATATCAAATAGGCTCTATTAACTTATGATCGTATATATACCTATATACCTTTTCTTATGTGTACATGTATGTATGTAAGTTATGATCATGTGCGTTCATGAGACGTACTTACCGGATTGTTGGCAACCATACCACCAACGATCAGATTAAATTCGGCAAAAGAACACTACAAGTGCCATAACTTGTGTACGACGCTCACTTCGGCAAAAGAACACTACAAGTGCCAACGATCAGACGTACTTAAGTGATCGTTTTTCAAAAATTTTAGCACTTAAATGATCGTTTTTAAAAAATTTTAGTACTTAAGTGATCGTTTTTCAAAAATTTTAGCACTGAAGTGATCCAAAAAAAACTTATGACACTTAAGTGATCGTTTTTCCTCCGACTTGGCATCAAAGTGATCCGAAAAAAAGTTATAGCACCAAAGTGATCTCCGTACACAAGTTATGGCACTTATAGTGTCCTTTTGCCGATTAAATTCATGGGCTCGTCCAGCTTCATCTACTATCTCGAAGTAATGGGCGGCGAGGTACGTCGGAGCAACGGATGTGCTGATGCATATGTCAGATACTTGAGCGTCCAAGGATGAGTTTTTCGACACCTACACGAGATACAAATCAATTAAAGAAAACAGCTCCTATGATTAGCGTATATGCGTATAAGTTTCTCTCTATTAGGACTAAGTAATTGATCATAATTGTCTTTGTCAAACTTGCATTATCAATAATCCCTTTTTCAATTGGAAATCAGTAGTTGCAAGAAAAGTAAGATTCCATCACATCCCTTCACACTCCAAAACTTATACACTAGGCTACAATAAATTGAATATTTCATAACATGCGCGTGCTCACATAGGGTAGTTTCGATATGAATAAGGGATTGATGTAGATCGAATTCAACAATTGGCACTAATTCAAGTAATGTGCGATTAGATCATGTCTCGCTCAATCGGTCATATACACAATAATGCTAATGCGTCATCCCAATAGAAAAAAATGGGCTTTGCTAGCATAATAGTTTTTGGGTCATTGTGAGAGTAATAGTATGTTGTGAGTCACAAATTTTTAAAAGAGTGGACCCCTACAATAATTTTTAATTATTTGTTATTTATTTTTTTGTGGTCCAGATACGTTGTTAATCTCACAATAAATTAAGGACTGTCACTTAATCATTTCTTTAAAAGGGCTTTGCTAGCATTTTGGGCCACTATGAAAGTAACAGCACGTTGTGTCACGCCCCGCACCCTACGGCGCGCCACATCCCTCGCAAAGGTCGATTCAAGTGCGACGTCCCAGGACGCGTCACCGACCCAATGCCCAAATTTCAGAGAACACAAAAGCACAGCGGAAATAACCAAACACCCGAACAATTTAAAACCGCATAACCAAGGATAGCCGAACAACAACCAACATGAACAAACATACACTTGCATAGATACTGGGAACCATATACATCATCCATTTACAGATTGCGCTCAAAAATCAAAAGCGGGTCAATGGCCACTACTGACAAAAAGGGGTAAGTGGCCCGGGGGTCAAGGTTACTAAAATTAGAAGGGGCTCCGGTCAAAAAGGTACTGGCCCGATCTATCTAGGACTAAGGCTGGATCTATGGAACCCAGTCCGAGTCGGATACCGATGACTCGGAAGAGCTATCAGACAGCTCAACCTCAGAGCCTAGGGAATCCTGCTCGGACTCGGCCCCAACTGACTCCTCCTCGGAATCCATCGGCTCGGCCTCGTCCTCCTGCTCCATGGGCTCTGGCTCCTCAACACTCGGCTCCATCGGCTCCGGATCAGTGTCCCCATCAACTGGCTCCAAGTCCATCGGATCGGGCTCATCCACCTCGTACTCTACGGGTACACCATCAGAGCTCGCACTCTCCTCAGCTGAAGAACCAGGATCAGTCACCTCTCCATCGGGGCACTAGGGGTACCTCGTGCCCAGCCCGGTAAACGGGACATCAAAAGTTCGGAGAGGACCATGCTCCCAAAAACGATCCCTAAAGCACCAGGCTACATATTCGTGGGTCTGGTAATGCGCTTCCCCCACATCCACCCATACTAAAGTATAATGTCTAATATACGACTCCCCGTTCCCTACGGGGTGTACCATCCTCGTCCGCTCTATCTGATGTGGAATCCCAAAACGAACCGGAACATCAGGCATCCTTAAGGTCGGGGGTCTGAAAGGATTGGTTTAAGCAATAGTGAGAATAAATCTCAGCGAGTAGGTTCCCTAAACCTAAGCTAGGCTAACATGCACCTCCTGACGAGTACTAAACAACACACAACCCGGAATTTAGGCCCTTGGGCCCAAATCCAAAACTTACCTTGGCCCTACAGGTTAGGCACTTATAAATCACAATAATAACACAGAACCCAATCGCGGCACATGCACGCATCACTTGGTCACAACGCATGTCATGCATATGCTCGTGTTCATACGCGTGCTTATGTCTCATCGATGCACTTTCACACGCTTGCACTCTTGCACACTTGCAATTACCAAGTTCACCGACCCGCGTAAAACGCATCAGGTCCATCACTTTGAGATCGATCTCCGGCCTGCGTAAAACGCATCAGGCTCATGACACAAAACCCGCGTAAAACGCATCAGGTTGGTCATCTTCCGGTAGTCCGGGCATTGTCCCGCGTAACACGCATCAGGACGGGTTCAATACCCCGCGTAAAACGCATCAGGGCTTTATGTGATCACACATTCACAATCACCAATTATTATCTGAACCCCGCGTAAAACACATCAGGGCATTTTAGGTGATCACATGCTCATGTCATTCGTGCACACTCGCATATGCACATGTTATGCTAATGTTCGAGATGCACACTCATGACCATAACGTTCACACTTGAGTATTCATGAAATTCACTTTGGGCACTCAACATGATTTGGCTAATTATTCAAAACAACGCTACGACATGCTCAATCCACATTTCAATGTGCCCAACCAACATATCAGCATGTCCATGAAAGCAACTCAAAGCACTCTTGCATGGTACATAATTCACATGTATAATTCACACAATTAGATTCACATGAACTCGCGCACTCGAGGCCCACCATGCTACTCCCTTCTTGGTCACACTAAGCATATGACATGGCATCACAAAATTGATAACAACCAATGACAATTCAGCCACCCAATCAGTCAATCCAAATATTTCCGGTAATTACACCATTAAACCCCAAATTGATCGCGCCTTGTCCAATTTCATCCCGATATGGGCAGCCATCAAACAGGTCACTCTAGACCAATAAATATCCTCAAAATACTCCATTAGGCTCCCAAAACATCACCCAAATCAGCCACCATGAGAACTATACTAGGCGCGCACAATATTCCACAATTGAACCCGAACTTAACCCAAATTTGGGCCGATTCAATCCAACCTTTCCAGCCACCACCCGGTACATTCTAAGCCGCCAAACCTCAATTAAATCATCACTCTCGGTCACCAAATGCGCCTCAAAATCAGCCCATAACAGCCTCCACAAGCTAACCCCCAAATTACCCTAATTAATCCCTAAAACTCATCTAGAAACACACATTGGCCTAATTAGGGTTTAGGGTTGTACTCACTTGGATTCCTAGGCTCCTAATGAAGGCTGGACAGGAGGCGAGGGTAGCTGAACAGCGGCGGGGCAAGCGGCGGCGACGGGTGGCTTTCCCGGCGGCGCGAGCTGCGGCGGCTTGCGGATGGCGGCGGTCCTAGGCGGGGGCTGATCGGTGGCGGTCGAGGGGGCGAGAGGGAGAAAGAGAGGGACGGCTGGATGGTGGTGGTGAGGTGAGGGGGACGGCGGCACGCGGCGGCGGCACCGGCGAGCGACGGCGCTCCGGCTTGGCTTGGCCTTTCACGGCCAAATGAAGGAAGATGAAGAGGAGGGAGTTGTCGTGGGGGAGAGGAAATGGCCGGATGAAATGGTGAGAAAAATCAGAGGAGAGAGAGTGAGTGGGGAGCTTAACCAAATTGGTGAGTGGGGTTGGTGACCAAACTATCCAACAAATGACTATCAAGTCCCTAGTCCAAAGGCTAAGATCTAAACTTACTAAAAATCTTGGGGGCATTATGGACCTCAAATTTCAGCATTATTGGGCTGAAGCACTTCAATATAAAACCTTAAAATAATTTCCAATTAACCCCAAAACTCGGAATACAAGGCTAGGGCACAAGGGCAAAACGGTAATTTTCCGGTCCCGGGTCAAATTTCCAATTTTTGACTCTATCGATCCCAAATATGAGTGGCCACATAAAAATGACGTCGTTCTTGCAAAAATAGTCGCGCATGCCTACGAAATTCGACGCCGAAGTCCGGACTCAATTCCATGATCGATTTAACTCAATTTACAGTTTTAGCGTCTCTCACTAACGGGAGGCTGTTTAGGGGTTATGCGTATCGACCTAGGCTACTCGAGTCGCGAGGATGTCGATCTCCCAAAGAACACGAGGGTTTATCGCTAGTCCCGATGGTCGCGATCGTTCGGAATAAGTTTGGGATCGTCCGCCATGCGCACTCTCGGTTGCGCGGAATCACCCGCGATCCGATCGTACGTCGCTGGCCAAACTGAACCCGTCACTCGCCTTAGATCGGCCCACCTTAGCACAAAATATTCTCTCGTCGCTTCTCGGAATCGGACTCGATTCACGGTCGAGTTCTTAGGTCCACGCATCGTTTTCCTAATTAGCCATTCCCTAATGGTCAGTATCCCGAGAATGATCAGTTCCGGGCGAGACTCACTAAAATGAAATGAGAAATAATCATCTATTTTATTAATCCCGGAAGTGGGCGAATTCAGGACGTTACAAGTTGTGCGCCACAAATTTTTGAAAAAGTTGACCCCACAGTTGTCACGCCCCGAACCCAGACGAGCGCGCGACACCCCAAGCTCGGTCGAAAAGTGCGACGTCCCAGGAAACATCGCCGACTCAACCCAAAACATCAGAATCAAATGCAGCGGAAACGATTACACAAATCCCTGACGAAATAATCATGAGGTAATAGGGAGAAACAAATCACCAAACCATCAAACACTATATTACACCCGCAATATATACAATATCCATTACAAGCTAGCACACCAGCAAACTTCCAAAACTAACGACCGCCAATAACAAAAAGGGACTAGCGGCCCGGTAGACTAACCCTTTGTCAAAAAGACTCCTCACCAAAAACAGGTCCAACCCCTAAAACTCCTAACCCCTAGTCGCTCTAGAGGGGGGGTCTACTCAGAGTCAGATTCATCGAAGTCAGTCTGATTCTCTGAAGACTTTGAAGACTCAGCAGGCTCAAAATCAGCTTCGATCACAATGGGGTCACCTATATCTCCCGATTCCCATGGGACCTCAACCGGTTTCTCATCCTCAAGCTCCACTTCTTCAGGCTCTTCCTCCTGTTCCGCTTCGGGCTCTTCTTCTTCGGGTTTCTCCTCGGGCTCCACCTCTGGATTCTCCACTGGCTCCATCTCTACGGGTTCATCGTCTAAGCCTAGATCCATTGGAATCGGTCCTTGGTAAGGTACCTCAAGCTTAGGTTGTGGTTCAGCCACCATAGGTGCGGACTCAGCGGGGGTAATCGAAAGGGCTGACTGTACAGGGCCAGGGCCGGTACTAGTCAACTCACCATCAAGGGGAGGAACGGTAAAAGGATCCCAGTCTCCAAATGCATCGTAGGGAGCATCAAAACCTCTAACAGGCCCGAATTCCTCTGCCCCATCTCGGAAAGTCCAGGCTGTAGATGTGTGAGTCTGCCACTTTGGGACATCTACGTCTACCTGAATCTCACTGGTGTGCTTAATCCAAGTATATTGTTCATCTACAGGGAACTCTACTATTGAGTGGTCAAAAAGCATTGGTATTCCAAAATGGTGAGGCGGCTGATTATCCAGTATCCAGGTCTGGGGTCTGAAATGGTTTTAAGTAAAACCATGAGATCACATCTCAGCAAGTAACAACCTAAACCCAACCTAGGTTAACACGTATCTCTGGTCACATTCAAGCACGTCAATCACAGAATCAGTAAACCAGAACAATTGTAGGCACCAACATCTCAACTTGATACACACGAAACTTCACATGCTAAATCAAGCGTTACCATTAATAACTGATAACATGCCACGCTCAAAGATGTCATTCAAACCAAAACCACACCAATATTCGCATAATAGACACAACATCATACTTTCATCATTTCACTCAGGCACACGCATCCAATTCATTTCTGACTCGCGTAAACACGCCTCAGGTCCAAAAACTAGCCATCGATCTCGAACCATGTAATCACGCCTCAGATTCAACAATACTTCTATAGCCCGCGTAAATGAACACGCCTCAGGCTCGGTGTCTCTAGCCCGCGTAAACGAACACGCCTCAGGCGCAACACCGATCTCCGTTTTTATAACACAACCCGCGTAACACGTATCGAGTTGAACAACACTTCTATAACCCGCATAAAAACGCCTCAGGCTCAGTGTCTCTAGCCCGTATAACACGCCTCAAGCGCAACACCGATCTCCCTTTTACGGCACAACCCGCGTAAAACGCATCAGGTTGGCGGTCTTCCGGCAAAACCAGGCATCGTCCCGCGTAACACGCCTCAGGACGGGTTCAATTCCCCGCGTAAAATGCATCAGGGATTATGTTATCACACGTGCACACATTTTCTATTTATTATCTGGACCCCGCGTAAAAATGCCTCAGGGTATTTAATGATCGTGCAACACGTCGGGGCACCCAATCACATGCCAATTTCATACGATCAATTCGCACACGTCATCCAACATATACAGGCTACCAGTAAGCCATGCCAACTCACAATTTTACCAATTAAATTCGCACGTGTACAATTTAACGCGAATTTTTGCATTTAAGCCAAATTTCACCACTCACGGGCATCGTACTCCTACCGACAACCCCAAACCAACATGCACTATGTCTCAAACACCAATATGCATCAATTCAGCCACAGAATGAACAGTAATTTTGCCACCACAGAAAAATCACTATAACGGCACATTTAGGCCCGTTTTTCACGTAATAAGTCACAATAATCACTCGTAATTATTCCAATCACAAAATCAATCAATTCTAACTTCCAATCCACCTCAAAAATCATCACAATTTCATCCAAACAGCTCATCCAAAGTAGTCCAACCATTTCTCTACGAATAACCCCTAAAACTTGCTAAAACGGGCCCGAACTAACCCGAAATTACACGTTATCCTAGGCGAGGGTTAGGGTATCACTTACTTATGATTCCACGCAAAATCAAGCCCTCAAAGGTGGCTGGACAGAGAGCAAACAGTAACGGCGGCGGCGTCCCACGAAAAGGGGTACCAGCGACTCACCGGCGTCCACGAGCGGCGGCGATCGGCGGCGATGGGTTGCTGGTTTCTTGGCTGTTCTTGCCTGAAAAGGGATGGCTGGTGATGGTGTTTCACGGTGGAAAATGAGAGAGAGAGATGGTAGTTGCGGTAGTAGTGCGACACGACGAAAGGGCGAGCGACGGTTCGACGAAACGGCGACGAACGGACGGCGATTGGCTGGCCGGTTGGCCAACTCACATGAAGGAGAGGGGGCTGAGGAACTCACGGCCAGAGAGGGAGGAGAGGGAGAGAGTGATCGTGAAAAATGAGGGAAGAGAGAGAGAAAAGAAAGAAAAGAAAAGAAAAGAAAAGAAAACCTAGTCTAACCCCTAGGTAAAATTACCATCCTACCCCTCTCTCTACTTTTAATCCGACGGCCACGATTCGATCTTATCTAAAAATCGACGGCTCAGATCGAATCCCATAAAAAATATCCAAGGGCAAAGTTGGAATTTCACAAAAAGTGCAGGGGCAAAACCGTCCAAAAATTTTTATCTCTAAAGTTGGTGTGAAATGATCAAAATGCCCCTCTCGTTTATACTTGGCCTTCATAAAATCTCAAGGGCAAAACGGTCATTTTCCATTTTCTTCCAAAATTCCAATTTTCTGATAAATTCAAGCCAATTCAAAACTGACCACAGTACTTCTGATGTCGTCCAAATATTGTATCATGACTATCGAAATTTTCGATGTCCAAACTCAGCCTCTATTTAATAGCCAAACTCAAATAAACACATCTTGAGCTTATCTTAAACTGACGGGCCGCTTCTGGGAAAATTCGTGTATTCGACCCGTGGTCGATACTAAATCGAACCACGTTTAAGCTCACTTGAGTCATGGCGACCTCGATTGTCATATAATTGCAAGGATCAATCACTAGTTCTAAAGATCGCGATCGTTTGGAACAGGTTTGGGATCATTCGCAAATTCATATCCTGGCGAGGCGGAATCACCTGCGATCCAGTTATATGGCATTCGCAAATCGATTCATGACCAACCTTAGATCGGTCTATATTAGCCTAAAATATCACCTCGACAATCCTTATGGTCGAAAGTCAGTCCATGATCAAGTTCTATGGCCGCGTGAATTAAATTCCCTAATTAGCTTTTCCCTACTGGTTACTATCCCGAGAGTGATTAAGTCTGGGCGAGATTTGCTACAAGTGCGTTATTGAAATCATGCATTTCATAAATACCGAGTGGGTCGAAATTTGGAATGTCACAACAGTAAATTAAGGACTATCATTTAATCATTTCTTAAAAATAATTGTGAAGTTACATAGAGGATGTTATTAGATAAACAGTAATTGGGTTATATATTTTCCTCCATCCTCCATCCACACGTTAATCTAACTAAAATATGGATACGGTCGATGTCTATGGTTGCAACTCTCGTCGGTCAAAAGCCCATATGAAGAAAATAAAACTGACCCGTACGACTTTTACCGATCTACGACTGCACTCTCTTCAAGAAAAAAAAAAGGAAAAACATACAGGAACTCACCTCGTATGAAGAAAATAAAACTGGTTGAAGCTTTTTGATATCGAAAGTCGGGATAACCAAGCTGGTAAGGGTCTCGTGCAATCTCGTGCTTCCAAGCAACCTCCTTATTAATTTGTGAAGATAAACTCCATTGTACTTGGGCCCCCCCAGATTTTTGATCGTGTTCAAGACCGAACCCAGACTCGCCCTTTTATTAAAAGAAGTAGCGGGAGCAAGCAGAAAAGAGATGTAAAGACGACTCAAATCAAATATATTATATGTGACGAGAGAAAAAAAGCTAAAGAAAATCATCAGCGAGCTTAAAAAACGATGAAAAGAAGTTCAATAATTTTAATCTAGCTACGCGAGAGGTATGTCGATGATCGATTACCATCCTTGGGGGAAGATTTTAGGACAATTCTCCAAGTAAAATGGGACTATGTCTTTCGCGGTGAAGAGAGGACGGTTATGACAATCAGGTGCAGCCAACATGGCTGTGATGAGACCTCCTGTGCTTGTTCCTGCTATTATATCGAAATAATCTGCAAGCCTCGCACCTTCACCATCCAGCTCCAGCACCCAAAAAATTCAAATGACTTCTGGATTAATGTCTCCTCAAGGGATGGTGTGGACATCGGCGATGCCCCGCGTTTAGAATAAAAGAAAGGCTTCTCAAAAGCTGCTTCGACTCAAACCCTAAGCAGGGGGTATGTTTTCTTGATCATCATAGCACAATAATGTAACTCTTGCGTCCACTTTGTTCGTGAGGTTTGTTCATGTTAATACCTGAAGTTGGGCTTCGACGTAACCGAGAATGACCCCCAGAATGATTCCTCGGACTCCTCTACCATCAATGCTAAGGATTGTGACAAGTTTTCCATACGTCGGAGGCTGAATTTTCACCAACGAAGCTTTTTTCTCCATTTCTTTTAACTGTTAATGCAAGAATTGAGAGAGAGAGAGAGAGAGAGAGAGAGAGATGAATGAAAGTGTGATATCTCCATTGATGTGAAGCTCATAAATATATATATAGAGAGATGCAAGATGTGTACGTAATGGTTCGATCTGGGGAAACATAAAGATTAATACAGTCGGCCGTGTGGCTTTTGCTCAGCTCTAGTTTGGTCAATGTGAACGTTGCTCTCACGTGGGAATGAAGAAGGGATTAAGACTGAATCGCTTGTTCAAACTGACAAGGTCTTCTTATAGGCAAAAGGGTCGGTCCATGGAGGCAAAGTTAATTGCTTGCACACATTTTAGAGTGGTTGTGAGGCAAAGAGAGATACGGGGAGGAGGAAGGAAGTTTGTTTTGATCATTCATGAAAAGAAAACGATCCCCGACCGAGAGGCGCTTTTTCAATCAGAGGCCTACACGACACACCTATGACTTGGGTTGATTGAGGGTTTTTAATTTGTCAATTTGCGGGAGACCTAATAGATAAGGTTAGTTAGGTACATATATACATTTAAACATCATGTTTGAAAGTCTAACAAAAAACTTTAAAATAACAAGTGGAGAAAGACTATGTATAAAGAGCATATAAATTCATAGTTAAACTCACTTGCAAGGCATATTAGGAATGACATGCAGAATTTGATAAACAAGGGGCAGATGCACATATGAAATAAATCGGGGCAGAAGTTAGCTTTGATACCATGTTAGAATGTTAACCCAAAAGTTTAAGCTGATAGGTGGATGGAAACTACATATATATATATATATATATATATATATATATAAAAGAGCATGTAAATTTGGCAAGTTAATGAAAATGATGTGATTGGTGCGTGATCGAGTGTGGAATGTGGGATTGGAAATGTGGTGTGTTCGATGTGTACGTGGGCTTGAGAATGCGAGTGATTTATAGTGCGTGTGGTTGAGATGCGTGTGAGAATTGTTTGTTATGATTGCGGACTAATGTGCAGGCTGTTTATGCCAAGAGTCCAGGTTAGTATGATCGTGTGGATGACGATGTTTGTGTTTATTGCTTGGTTGTGTTTGGATATATCTGGAATACGTGGTAGCCTAGGTAGGATTTAGGTTGTGACTTATTGAGAAGTGTCTCATGGTTGTTTCAACCAAACCATTTCAGAGCATCCGCCCGAGCCTTGAACCTTCTGCCGCTACCGCCGCAGCGTTTTGGGGATCCCGATGCACACCGAGCATTGAGGAGTAGAATATACCTTGGCTGCAAATCCCTTTTGAGGTCGAGGACGCGATCCATAGAAGCTAGTTGGTGTGCATGTATTATAGGTTTGATATTAAATTAGTGAGTGTTTGATGTGAATAGTTGGTGGTGTAATCAGGAAATCCGTTCGGGTGTGTACTATCAGTTGATGTAAATCTGAGGAGTGTTGGAAGTATTTGGTTGTAAAGAATTGGATCTTGTATATTTATATATCGAGGTATAGTTTTATATTTTGTAGTTTGGTGATTTATTTCTTCCTGGTGTTCTCCAATTTCATTGTCCGGGTTTATTTCATTGGTTTCCGCCGTGATCGAACTCTTATGGAATCTTTGGGTCGGCGATGATTTCCTGGGTCGTCACACTGATTCGACCTGAGTAAGGGATGCCGCGCGCTCGATGGGGTTTGGGGCGTGACAGACCTGCGCTCATCCAAATCAACTATGTGATCCGAATCTACAACACCTATGGTCTCATTGCCATTGCCGTCCCTCTAGTAAACTATACAAATGGTTGTTGGCCCTTTTGAATATCTGATGATCCACTTCACAACTTTCCAATAAGTCTTATTAGGATATTTCATGCAACGGCTAACCACCATGCTCATAGCTTATGAAATGTTGGCCTTAATGTATACCATGGAGTGCATAATACTGTTGGCTGCATTAGAGTAAGGAACACAGGAAATATGCTCATCATCTCTTCAGTTTATGGTGATAACTTAATAGAAAGTTTGAAGTGCACTGCTAAAGGTGTACTAATAGATTTTTCTGACTATTTGTTAGAACGTGTCATAATCTTCTCAATATATTTTCCTTTGAGACAGAGGCAAAACTCCTGCAGCCCTCACACGAAATCTCTCCGCTCAATATCTTTGTAGCACTTAAACCTCTCATCTCAATCTCAGCACTCAACTGCCGCTTCAGCACATTAGTATAAGATATGTCACTATTAACATGTCATTAACACATAATAATAAACAAATCAAAGACCCATCATCCAATATCTTAGAGTAAACACAGCTATTTGACTGACTTTTCGAATTGTCCTAACTAGCCATGTGAGCATTAAAACGCTTATACCACTATCTAGGAGACTATTTTACCCAATACAAAGATTTCTTTGATTAGTAAAAATGATCTTATATCGAAAATAGTAAATCCCTCTGGACGCCTCATATAAGTCTGCTCTTTCAACTCATTGTGAAGAAATGTCATTTTCACATTTAGGTCCCATTTGGTTCAATATTCCCAATGGGTTTTCGAGGTCGAAAGCCCCTTAGGGAAATGATGAACCGTTTGGCAAGCATTCTTAATAGGCTTTTGATCGAAAGCCAGCATTGGGAATGCTCAAAGCCCAAAGCTAGTCCAGACCAACTTTGGGCTTTCAGCATTTGGCAAATGTTGAAACCAACTTTTTTGGCTCCAAACTACCCTCACTTATTCTAGCTTATTTCAGTTTTGCCCCTCTTATTACTGTTCATCTTTTGCGCGAGGGCGGTCGACATCGGATCGGGTCGGCAAGGGGTCGACAAGGTCACACGACCCAGGCGATGGTCACCTGAGGTCTCGCAACCGCCTAGGCGTCGCCGGCTTGGGTCGCACGACCTCGTCACCTGGGTCGCGTGACCCTCGCCGAGGATCGCCCAACCTCAAGCGACGGCCGTCGGGGGTAAATCTAGCTTGTCGGGGATTGCCCAACCTCGAGTGACGGCCGCCGGCACCAAATCTAGCTCGTCGGCTCCAGCGAAGGGTAGGGTAAGCTTTTTTTTAATAAAAAAGAAAATTCCTAAAGCCCTTTGCAAAAAAAAATTATCAAACACTACTTGGGTCAAAGTAGCTTCACAAAGGATTTTTTATCAAACGCCATTTGCATTTCCCCAATGGGCTTTAACCTAAACGTATTTATATTCCCCCAAGGCTCATTTGCAAAGTTGAACCAAACGGACCCTTAGTTGCTTTAGCTCGAGATCTTGTGTAGCAACTGAGATTATAATAAAGGATTAGAAGTATGGCATATCATAGAAGAGAACACTATTGTAGTCAATGCCCTCCTATTGAGTAGACCCCTTCATGACAAGTCTCGCCCCTTTCCTTGCTATCTTGACATCGGGAATGCTCTCCTTCCATTTGTAGAGCCATTTGCACACAAAAATCTATTGGTTCTTGGGTACTTTGACCTGCTCCAATGTCCAATTTCGATAAAATGATTACATCTCTTTGCTCATAGCCACTGGCCACTACGTCGACTCAACACTAACTGTAACATCCCCATCTCGGGGTTATTAATAAGACGTTCCAGGCACGTTGTTGCGCCGCGCTTTTTGTTTTAGGGCTTTCGGGATTTGCGCGCTAAGGAGGTATTTCCGTGTAAGGGTCTCTCCCAGACCATACCTCACGTGACAGTAGAAGGTGATTTCTTATTTAGTCTAGATTTGTGATTTTGGAGTCGCCACTAGTCATTATTGGTAGGTAGACTAGAAACCTAATCGAGGTACGGGAGAAATACCACGATTCTACGAACTAGAGATTCTGAGTACGGGGACTTGGTTACGTTATTGATCCCAAATTGAGATCCCTAATGCCCTTTCGGTACCTAAGAACGATATGATGTCTAACGTGTCATGCGAATTTCCGAGGCTTACCCACTAATTCTATCCGTTCTAATCGCAGGAAAGACCAAACAAGTATTAAATGCACAATCAAAGTCAATCAAGTCAATCAATCCTAAGTGGTCTCTAAAACGAAAATAATTCAAAACACCCCAAACCCTAATGAAGCTCTAGAAGCTTATTCATTTCATGATATGCATTTTTTAGGGTTTTAGGATTTTTTAGGGGTTATAACCCCTGAATTTGGAATTTTTCTAAAAATGCCACTTGGGCACTTCTGAAAATTCAAATTTCACTTTTTATGGTTGGCCATGATGTTTTTGGACCATTCTATGAATTTTCAAAAAATTTTATTTATTTTTTTTCGAAAAATTTTTTAACCGAGAATTGATTTTTTATGATTTTCTGAAAATTTTATGAATTTTTATGAATTTTATGGAATTTTTATGTATTTTCTGAAAAAAAAACATTGGAATTTTTATGTATTTTCTCAAAATTTTCAACGTTTTTATGAATTTTCTAATTTTTTATTTTTCATGAATTTTTCTAATTTTTTTCAATTTTTATGAATTTTCTAATTTTTTTTGTGAATTTTCTATTTTTTTCTAAATTTTTTATTTTTTTTATTTTTTTATATTTTTTTTTGTATTTTCCCGCCAGGAGGCGAACCGGACCGGCCCGGTTCAGCCCGGTTCGGCTTGGCCGAACCGGGCTTCGCCGGCGCCGGCGCCGATCGTCCTCTCCGGCGGGCACGGTGCCAAAACGGCATAATTTCTTGCCTTCTTCACTGAGACATTTTTACAAACAGTTGGTGGGCACAATTTTCAGTTCAATGTTTTCGAGGCCACGACTTCGGATCGGAATCCGGCGACCTTCCGGCGACTGTCTTGCCGTTCCGATTGAACCATCATTAAGTTCATATATTCTAGTACTGATCTAGACTAATCAGATGGCCGCTGGACGTTCGCCGGCCGGCGAAAAACCGGTCGAAAAATGTCAATTTACCATTATTCCTGACCTAACATTACCAAAAACTCCAGGTTCCTATTTTATTCGCCCTAGCCGTCTACATCGATCAAAATGATTTCCAGAACATCAAACAAGGTAAGAACAGACTGACTTGACAGGCCTAGGGCCTCGGCGATGCTCCGGCGAGGGCCTCCGAATTCCGGCGAGATTTTCCAAAAATGGCCGACTCGGTTTATGCGTTTTTTATGCCAAAAAATGCAATCTATTCTGTTCGATGATCAAACAACTTCTCCGAGCTGATCCACTATCGTGAAGATGTTCCTCAACTCTCAGGCTTTAAGCTGATGGCCTTGGATCCACCGGAGAGGCTCCTGACACGCCAATAGGGACTCGTTTTCAAGCTATGGCGACCAGTCGTTCCCAGTCGTCTCAGGTGAGGACACTCACCTATGGAGACCACTTCGTCGACGCTTTTCCGTCCGGAAAAAACACCGATCACGTAGTCACAAGGAGTGTCGACTCAACCTTTCACTTGTTTCTTCTCTTTCTCTCTCTATTTCTCTCTCCTCTCTCGGTAATTTCGTCGAACAGGTTCTCTCCTCAATGTTCAGTTTTTTTTCGTTTTTTGTTGATCGATTCCTGCCCAAATTCAGTTAGAACCGACTTGCAATCGGTTGGGATTGATTCCCTAGTGCCAACTGGATATTTTCCAGCTGGCAAAATCGATTAAAATGTGGTAAATTGATCGGGAATGATCGGTGAAGTCGCGGGCACAAGTTGTTTTTTTCTGGGTTTAGTGCGTTTTGGCTGAGTCGGGCGAAGAAGGTGAGTAACCCGGGTCGGGTCGGGTTGACCCGGTCGACCCGACAGACCCGGGTTGGTCTAAATTCTCAACTTCGACCCGATTTTGACCCAATTTTCCAAATTTAACCCCAAAATTGAATTCCCCATCATATTCCAAACCCAAATATATAATTTGCCCCAATTTTTATTATAATTGTGTCCAAGATTTTCTCATTTTTATATTCGGGTTAATAGGGTTTTGTTCAATTTGATGTCCTAATGACTTGATTAGGTAAAATTGATGCCAAAATTGAATTACCCACATCTGATTAACCCTAGAAATGATGGTCTTATGGTTCGACAATTTCATATCGAGCACGATTCCCAATTTGGGTTCAAAATTCTTAATTTTCAATCAAATTTTGGGGATTTTTTATTTTTATGTCAAATTGTGCAATTGGACCGACCATTATGCAATTCAAGGTCCCAGAATCATTTGTTGTGAAGACACTATGACTTATAAATGACTAGAAAAAATTTAATTGCATTTTTGGTTCAATTCGGGTTTAATTTTGCCCAATTTTAGGAAAAAGATATACCCGATTGAGATTTTTCAAAATTGATAATGTATTCATGAAATTGGACCGACCATTATGGAATTTTCTAATTCCATTTGCTATTTTTCTTGATTTTCTCACCTATTTTGACTAAAAGAAATTAAGGAAAAATGTAGAAAAATGCTAAAAAATTATTTTTTGGTTTAGAAATAGGTTTCTAGGCTTGGCCAAAATTCCTAGTCCTAATTTTCAAAATTTTGAAAATATGGAAAAAATGAGCTAAAAATTAGGTGTCAACAGCTGCCCCTCTTTGAGATTGAGCTCGTTAGAGGTTGATCTCAAAGACAAGGTGACACCTGGATTTTTAGTCGACTCACTAAACAAGATAAGATGGAAATTTCACAAGAATTGATTAGGGTCTTGCTTTTGAAATCCGTGATCTAATCCAAAGGTTCTCTTTTCATAACATAATTCGAAAAATTCTTAATGATTGAGGGAGAGAAATCCGTGTTTGTGAGAGTTTCATTATTGCTTATCCAAGGGCATGAATTGATGGTGGTGATGATTATGATGGTTATTCTGATTTCGTGGTTTAAGGATGAACTCACGAACCATGAACGCCTGAGGCTCTTCGCCTGAGGATTTTGGAGACTTGCCAAGTGGTTCCTCACACGTAGGATTTTGAAAATTGCCTAGAGGCTCCTCGCTTGTAGGACTTTGGATTTGCCTAGTGGTTCCTTACCAGTAGGACTTGAATTTGCCTAGGGGCTCCTCGCTTGTAGGACTTTGAATTTACCTAGGGGCTCCTCCCCTCTAGGACTTTGAATTTGCCTAGGGGGTCCTCGCCTGTAGGTCTTGAATTTGCCTAGTGGTTCCTCACCAGTAGGACTTTGAATTTGCCTAGGGCTTCTTCGTCTGTAGGACTTTGAATTTGCCTAGGGGCTCCTCGCCTGTAAGACTTTGAATTTGCCTAAGGGCTCCTCGCCTGTAGGACTTTAATTTGCCTAGGGGCTCCTCACCAGTAGGACTTTGAATTTGCCTAGTGGTTCCTCAACAGTAGGACTTTGAATTTGCCTAGGGGCTCCTCGCCTGTAGGACTTTGGAAAAACTTCAAACAATGAACGCCTTAACCGTGAGTTTTGTGATTTTGAGGTTTCACTAACCTTTGTATGGTTTTTTCGTTGACCAAAAACTATTTTGAAAAGTAGTTTTGAAATTGATCAAAACTGTCTAAAATGTGGTTTTTTTTTAGCTTACCACAAACTGTTTGAAAATTTGGTTTTAAGTTGACCAATAACTTTTTGAAACTTGGTTTTGAAATATGCATTCTTTGTATTAAATGCGTTTCAGGCAATCAAATTTCCTTTTCAAGGAATTATTTGAACAAAATGCTTGCAAACTTTCAAGCAATGCTTGAAATAATCGTTTGGAAGACCTTCATTAGAAAGGATTTGTTTCAATCTATGAACTTGGTCTTTTCTTCATTTGATTGAAAGGGGACTTATTTGATGTCCCTCAATTTTATCTCTCTTAACCAATCATTAGGTGTTCGGAGATGTTCGCAATGTATACAATCCAATTGATCCGATAAGGTTTTTCAAAGGGCTGTAATGCTGGCTTGGTCAATGGCTATTCAAAGGATAGGCATTCTGAGGCCAAGAAAAGGATTTCGTCACATCTAACTTCGGGTCTACAGTTAAGAACCTCGAGGATAAGACAAGATATTATTGCATACACTTCTTTGAGTGATAACTTCTTGTCATAAAGTCATGTTTCTACTCTCAACATCCCAATCTGAAAAGTTTTTGGGGAGAGGTCGTATTGTTGGTATTAGGTAGGCTCAAAAGGCTCATTTGTTTGAATTCAAGGTTTTTATGAAATCGGTGATCTTCTTGGCATCACCACTTTTCTTTTCTTCTCTTTTTTTTTTCACTAGAGATCTTTTCTTCTATAAACATCAGAGTCCTCTAAACATTCATCACAATCTCTTTTCTTTTGCTCATTCTCACTTGCTGTGATCTATGATCTCTCATGATCTTGACTTTGCTTTGTCACGACTTTTGTAGTTTTGAGCTTTCTTTTGCACTCTCTTTTCTTTCTTATTTTTCTCGGGCATTTGGCCTTGCTTTTACCAGGCACACTGTTTTTTCATGCCCCAGACTCTTTTGTCTTTGATCTTTTTGAATTCTAAGGACTCTGTGTTCTGCTCTTTTGTTTCTTATCTATTAAAGTGGATCATACGCTCATGCTCTAGTGTGAAGAGATGATCACCAATTTGGGGTTCTGAAATGAATATTCAGGCTCAATTGGGCTTTGCCAAAGGTAATGTGTTTAGGTATAAGAAATGAAGTGCTCTTCTTCCTCTTAGGATGTTTTGAGCTTCCATATGACTTCATATGAAGTTATCACAGAAAGATTGATACAAGAGTATGCAATAAAATCTTTCTTGATCCTATTCTCCATAGCTGTCAATCCACAAACCTCCTGATTTGTCCCAATGTGGGGTGGTTCTTAACAGGGTTGTTTTGGGAAAACTTCTCTACTGTTTTGGCTCAAATTTGGTTTGCAAGGGATAAACATGTGTTTGGGATAGTGAAATGATTGCCTTTCATCACTTCAATCCGTGTAATCATTGCGAATATCCCCTATTTCCTTCGGATGAATTTTTCTCACTCACTTCTACACTTTGACTTTGAGTATATAGGGGACGTGTTTGGATATGGCTTACCTTTCATCATTTGAAGGTCTTTCCATTCGATTTGATCTAAACTTTTTTCTATGAAATTTTTCAAAACCTTTTGTCAAATTATCCCTTTTAGGGAATTTTGCTGCTTAGTGCATTTTCAAAGAAAGCGTGTTTCAAAATTTTTTATTGAAAAATTTCTGAGGTATTTTCCTTTTCAAAACAATTTGTTTTGTTTTTGGTCAGCCTCAGTGTCATTCCGCTTGGGGAAGAAAAAGTTTGATTTTTCTCTTAGAAAAGCAACCTCTTTAACACATGCCGTCACGATTTAGGGATACCTGTCTGATCAATTTATCAAGATCCCTCTTGTTTGCATGTTTTTGCTTTGGTTACACTGGGGATTCTTCTGTTGTTGCTCATTTTCCTTTGTCTCTCTGGGGATGATAAAAATGAAAGCACATTAGAGGATATCAATGGAAAATAGAGTTGGAAGTGATACTTCCCTCTACTATTTGATAACTCCATTGGGAATTCTGAAATCATCAACTGGTTCAGATTCTTTTTGCTTTCTTCTGCAAAACAGATAAACATGTTCATGAAATGTATGGTATGCATGATATGCACATATTCTAAAGTGACACGAATCTTTTCTTGAATGTTCGTCTCCATTGCATGGGTAGAAAATCTTGACAGCATCTGCATTTACAGGATAGGCCAGTTCTGTTCCTGCCATGTCTATAAGAATCAATGCTCCTCTAGGAAGAACCTTCTTGACAATATATGGACCCTCATAATTCGGAGTGAATTTTCCAAGAGGATCTGAATTGTTGAAGATGACTTTCCTCACTACTAAATCCTCTGTTTTGAAATTCCTCGGTTTCACCTTTCGATTAAAGGATTTAGCCACTCGTCTTTGATAGGCTTGTCCATGGCATATAGCTCTCAGTCTTTTTTCATCGATCATGTTGAGTTGTTCATATCTTTGTTGGATCCACTCAGCTTCTGAAAGCTTTAACTGAGATAGTATCCTTAATGAAGGAATTTCTACTTCAATAGGTAGCACTGCTTCCATTCCGTAAACCAAGGAAAATGGGGTTGCTCCAGTCAATGTTCGAATTGAAGTTCGGTATGCCATCAGGGCATACGTCAACCTTTCGTGCCAATCACGATAATTTTCGGCTGTCTTGGCCAGTATCTTCTTGATATTCTTATTTGCCGCTTCAACTGTTCCATTCATTTGTGGACGATATGGAGATGAGTTTAGATGTCGGACATGGAAGTGTTCAAGTAAATCATCTACAATCCCGTTATTTAGATTTGAGCCATTGTCCGTAATTATTGCTTCTAGAACTCTGTACCTAGCAATGATGTCCCCCCTGATGAATCTTGCGACATTCTTGGCAGTAACATTTGTGTAGGAGTTTGCTTCAATCCATTTAGTGAAATAATCAATAGCAACCAGGATAAACCGGTGTCCATTTGAGGCCTTGGGGTTGATTGGACCAATCATATCAATGCCCCACATTGAAAATGGCCATGGCTCGGACATCTGATGTAGCTCATTTGGCAGTGCATTGATTTTATCTCCATAAACCTGACATTGATGGCAACATCTCACATGCTGGATGCAATCTGATTCCATTGTCATCCAATAATATCCCAATCTCATAATCTTTCGGGCTAGAAGATGTCCATTCATGTGCAGTCCACATTCACCCTCATGAATTTCTTTCATGATCTGTTCAGCTTTTGTAGCATCCACACATCTTAACAGGGTTGAATCAAATGATTTCTTGTAGAGGGTTTGACCACTAAGGAAAAATTTGTTGGCTATCTTCCTTATAAATTTCCTGTCACCTGGTTGGCTTTCTTCAGGAAATTCTCCTGATTGAAGATACCTTTTGATGTCATGATACCATGGTTCGTTGTCGAACTCTGCTTGGACCATCATGCAATGAGCTGGTTGTTCAAGAATATTGATTCTCAATGGTTTTATATCCATACCATCTTCAGCCTGTAGTAAGGATGACAAAGTTGCAAGAGCATCTGCAAAATGATTCTGAGCTCTTGGAAGATAATCGAATGTTACCTCTTCGAAACTTTCTATCATCTCTTCTAAATATCTGTGATAAGGAATCAGCTTGGCATCTCGAGTTTGCCATTCACCAGTTATTTGTAATATGATGAGCATAGAATCTCCATATACTTGTAACCTTTTTACCTTCATTGAAAGGGCTAATTGTAAACCAAGAATGCATGCTTCGTATACAGCGACATTATTGGTGCATGGAAATACCAATTTTGCAGATACCAGATAGTGCTGGCCTTCTGGGGAGATCAGTACTGCCCCAGTTCCTGATCCAGATAAGTTGGTTGCACCATCAAAATACATGGTCCATTTGTCATCGACTAATGTCAATATGTGGTCATCAAGTCGTTCTTCAGATCTGGCAATATTCTGTGAATTTCCTGCCAACATGTCTGCTATTGCTCGTCCTTTGAGTGGGATAAACTTTTGATGTCGAACTCAGATAACAAGACTTGCTACTTTGCCAATTTCCCGACCAAGGAGGATTTCTCAAGAAGGTACTTGATCGGATCATTCTCGATCACTAGCAAAATTTGGTGATGGAGGGTGTTGTCACGCTCCGAACCCCATCGAGCACGCGACACACCTCTTTGGTCGAATATCGCGATATCCCAGAAAATCGCCGACCCAATCAACTTATCAGAGATTTAAAGCATCGGCGAAAGCCATAAACGCCCAGACAATAATTGACTAGGGGTAAAAGGGAGAATAAACATCCATTACTTATCCAAACTTATACTATGTTCACCATATACAACCATATCATATACATGCACACCGAACCTCTAAACTATGCACCACCGATATCAAAAAGATCAGTAGCCTGGGTACCTTAACTGTAAAAAATGGAACACCTCAAAAGACCTACACTCAACCCCTACACTAGTCCCTACGCCCCTTAGATGGCGTCCACTCCGAGTCTGGCTCCTCGGGACCCGAATCCGAATCTCCCTGAGCTACCTGATCATCTAAGGACTCGGAATCTGCCACGATCTCGATCGGATTGTCCTTATCACCCGACTCCACCGGAACCTCAACCAGCTCCTCCTCATCAGGCTCCTCTTCCGGCTCGTCCTCTGGCTCATCCTCTGGCTGTCACGCCCCGAACCCCAACGGGCTCGCGACACCCCTTCCACGGTCGTATTGAATGCGACGTCCCAGGACGCGTCGCCGACCCAAACGAACTACGCAAGCGGAAGCGAAATAAAACAACCCAGACAGTAAAATAGACAAAGGGATAGCACAAAACAATAATTCCAAATACACAACATTAAAATGGAGTAGTGGTTGGATATCCTACTTCGCTATACAAAAGAGGGGCACACAAAAATATGGGGCAACTTGACCCGTCCTTGATCTCCGAGATACCCTTGCAGCGTCTCCAGTCACTCATGGTCGCGGATCTGAAATGGTTATATAATAACAGTGAGAACGAGTCTCAATAAGCAACCCCCTATACCCCACGTAGGCCAATGCGTACCCAGACAAGTCGTACATGCAATCTACCCCATAACATATAAAATTCACGTCATTGTACTTACCTCGCCATCAAACGCATGCTCTGCACGTTAGTTAAACGTGACAATGCAATATTAATAGTCTAATAACATATCACAATCACTCAAGCACCAACCACACTAGCACTCAATCAATCCAACCAATTCAATCACACATTCAATCAGCCAGTCCAATCAATTCAATCACACTCAACTCGCATACGTGGCCGAACAACTTTCCACGACCTCCCAGGTCCTTTCACACTGCCCGCGCCACTGCGCCTCAGGCCCAATCTCACAGCCCGCGCCACTGCGCCTCAGGCTCAGCCCTTAGATCAAGCCGGGCTCGGTCCCGCGTAACCACGCCTCAGGACATTTTTCCCCTTCCATTGACCCGCGTAACCTACGCCTCAGGTCTGGTCATGCCTTTCTCGCCATACCCGCGTAACTACACCTCAGGTTGGCAGCCCTCCGATCAATCCGACCTTTTCTCATGCACATGCACCATAACACAATTCGCAATTTTCACAAGTCGTACCAATTAAATTCAAGGCATGCTCACCACAATATTCCACCAACCCGACCTTCAAGTCGGTCACATTCAGCTATCAATTCCACTCACAACCGCAACGATAAGCCAATCATTGACTCACCACAATAGCCACAAATATGCACCCTCAATCTTCCCAATTTCAAATCACAAGCTCACGATTCCGACATTCAAGTCAACACATTCAATTAATCCAATTCACCCACAAGCGCCACGACAATTATCTCAGTCAATCCCTAGATTAGCCACACAATTACCGCCACAATAATTCACAAATTGAGCACAATCAGTCAAATTAGCCCACGCCTAATTTAATTCCTAACCCGGTACCAAGCACATCCTACACAAGTCTAAAAATACTCATAGTCCTAAATAAGGAATAGGAGGTCACTTACTTGGTTTTGGCTCGGAGAAAATCGGCTCGGGCCTAAAATGGCCCGGGTGAACAGTGCCGAACTAAGCGCGGGCACGGGCCAACGGGCACGGTGGCCGGCCAACACGGGCACGGTGGCCGATCGGCGTGCCTGGCGCGCGGGCGCGGTGGCCGAACGGAGTGCCGGGCGCACGGCGAGCGGGGACGGGCGACGTGCCTCGGGCGACGAGCCGGCTGAACGGGCAACGTGCCGGGTACACGGGTGAGCGGCCGAACGGGACGGGCCAAGGGCCTAGCAGCGGGTGAGTGGCCCGGTCGAGCGGGTGACGGGCCGCCACGGCTCGGGCTGGCCGGCGGGCTGGCTGGTCGGCCGGGGCTGCGGCGGCGACGGCGACGCTGCGACGATGAGCTGGAGGGGAGGAAAGGTGAGTCGAGGGGGGTGGTGACAGAAAGAGAGAGAGAGATCGAGGCTGAGGGAGAGGGGCAAACCGGCGGCGACGGGGCGGCATGGCGGCGACTGGCTGGGCGGCGGTGCTAGGCGAGTGGTCGGACGAACTGGCCGGCGGCTGGGACTCGCTGGACGCGGCGGTTGGACGGTCGGAGCCGAAACAGGGGAGGGACCGGGGAAGAGAGAAACAGGGGGAGGGACTGGTCGTGCGGTGGCCGGAGGCGGCACGGCGGCGTCACGGGTGGCCGGGTGATAGAGGACAGGCCGGCGGGCGGCTGGGCTGCGCCGAGCCGCGGCGGACTCAGCGGCGAGGACAGAGTTGGCAACAGGCAGACAGGGCCGATGAGCGGCGGTCGCGGGCGACGAGCGGCGTCATGGCTCGATCGGGCGACGGTGGCGCGAGGCGGGCGGCGAAGGACGCTCGGCGGCGACTGTTCGGACGAGCAAAGGCAGAAGCAGAACCAGTCGGGGTCGACGAAGGAAGAAGGAAGAAGGAAGAAGAAGGAGAGAGAAGGAAGAAGAAAAGAGAAAGAAGGAGAGAGAGAGGAGTGGATGAGTCTGACAAGGGAGGGGCAAACGTGCGCAAGAGGAAAATTGACCGGGGAGAGAGAGAGAGAGAGAGATAGAGGGAGACAAAAAAGAAAATAAACTTCATTCAAATATTAATTGCGATCCGATGGCCCAAATTCAAAACCGAAAATGATCTACCGGTCCAAAATAAATCTCGAATATAATAAGGGACAAAGGTCAAATTAATTAAATCAAACTATAACGAGGGAGGTCTACTAGTCCAAATCCGGACCCGTTCAAAAATTCACTTTTCACATATCCCGGGTAATCTCGAGGCTGGCCACAATAATATCGACACCGTCCAATTTATTTCATCCCGGAACTCCAAGAAACTCGACACCAAAGTTTGGGCTTTAAATAACGGCCAAATTCGATCGAGCGCGATTCTAGCGAAATCTCAATTTTAAAACAATAACTGAGAGTGATCAGTTCCCGGGCGAGATTTTACTATAAGCACACTGACGAATTACACGTTTTATAAATCCCAACTATGGGCCGAAATTCGGAATGTCACAACTCTTCCCCCTTTACAAAAATTTCGTCCTCGAAATTTACAATCCAACCCAACTATTCAAATAAATGGGGGTACTGGTGTTGCATCAACTCTTCACTTTCCCACGTCGCACCTTCGGTCCATGGTGTTCCCAAATCACTTTAACCATCGGAATTGTCTTGTTCCGCAACACTCGCTCCATTCTGTCCTCGATCCGAACTGGCTTTTCCACTTACGACACTCTATCGTTCACGTCTATTTCCTCGTAGTTCAGCACGTGGGTCGGGTCCGGTTCATACTTTCTTAACATTGACACGTGGAAGACGTTATAAACTTGCGACAAATTCGGCGGTAAGGCAAGACGATATGCCAACGTCCCAATCCTTTCCAAAATCTCGAATGGGCCTATATACCTTGGACTTAGTTTCCCTTTCTTGCCAAACCGAAATAGTCCTCTCATCGGCGAGACCTTAAGAAACACATGGTCGCCAACTCGAAACTCCAACGGTCTACGCCTTCGGTTTGCGTAACTTTTCTGACGGCTATGAGCTGTTCTTAGTCTTTCCCGGATAATCTTTACTGTTTCTACCGACTGTTGAACCAACTCTGGACCCGTTATACTTCTTTCCCCCACTTCATCCCAACACCACGGTGTTCTACACGCTCTGCCATAAAGTGCTTCAAACGGCGCCATCCCAATACTCTGCTGAAAGCTGTTATTGTAGGCGAATTCGACCAAATGCAGCTGTTCCTCCCAACCACCTTTAAAATCCAAAACACATGCTCGCAGCATGTCTTCCAAGGTCTGAATTGTCCTTTCAGACTGGCCATCCGTTTGAGGATGATAAGCCGTACTGAATTGCAACTTAGTCCCCATGGCCAATTGCAGACTTTTCCAAAAATTCGCAGTAAACCGGGGATCACGGTCCGAAGTGTTCGATACCGGTACTCCATGCAATCGGACTACCTGCCGTACATATAAATCTGCATATCTTTCTAGCTCAAAATCCTTTCGCACTGCCAGGAAGTGCGCTGACTTGGTTAATCTGTCCACTATCACCCAAATAGAGTCATGGCCCCTCTGGCTCCTTGGCAATCCCGTTACAAAATCCATTGTAATATGTTCCCATTTCCATTCTGGGATTTCCAACGGCTGCAACATCCCACCAGGCTTACAATGCTGTGCCTTCACTTGTTGGCACGTCAAGCACTTAGCCACATGCCTGGCCACATCCGCTTTCATTCCGTTCCACCAATAATGCTGTCGAAGGTTCTGGTACATCTTTGTGCTGCCCGGATGAATGCTATAATTGCTCCTATGAGCTTCCGATAAAATCTCTTCCTTAAGCTCCAAATCGTCGGGCACGCACAACCATCCTCGAAACTTAAGAATTCCGTCCTCGGACGCTTGGAAGTCCGGTTTCCTCTTAGTGCCATCCATCTCTAGAATTTTCTGAATCTCAGGGTCCGTAAACTGCAACGCCTTAATCTTGGTTTGCACTTCGAGTTCAATCCTTAACGTTGCCACCAAACTGGAGAGGCGTCTTACCTCGAACTTAAACTCTAAGTCTCGCGCTTCTTCCAATAAAATCCACTCTTTGACTATTAATTGCGCGATGCTCGATTTCCGGCTTAAGGCATCCGCTACCCGGTTGGCTTTTCCGGGATTATACAAAATATCACAGTCATAGTCCTTCAAAAGCTCCATCCAACGTCTTTGCCTCATATTCAATTCCCTCTGCGAAAATAAATATTTGAGGCTCTGATGATCCGTATAAATTTGGAACCTTTCTCCATATAAATAGTGCCTCCAAATCTTAAGTGCGAAAACGATTGCTGCCAGTTCCAAGTCGTGAGTTGGGTAGTTCATCTAATGAGGCCTTAACTGACGCGATGCATAAGCAACCACCCTTCCATGTTGCATTAGCACGCATCCCAATCCTTTGAGCGAAGCATCGCTATAAATCTCATATCCTCCCGGTCCTGAAGGGATCGTTAGCACTGACGCAGTCGTCAATCTCTGCTTCAACTCCTGAAAGCTGTCTTCGCACTTCTCCGTCCATTCAAACTTAGTCTCCTTCTTAAGCAACCTTGTCAATGGAGTGGCTATTGCTGAGAATCTTTCCACAAATCGTCTATAGTAACCTGCCAGTCCTAAGAAGCTTCGAACCTCAGTAACCGTCGTCGGTCTCGGCCAATCCATCACTGCTTCAATCTTTGCCGGATCCACAGAGATTCCTTCTCCGGAAATTACATGCCCAAGAAATGCTACTCGGTTAAGCCAAAACTCACACTTGCTAAACTTAGCATACAGTGCATGCTCTCTTAACGTTTGTAGAACCTTTTCCAAGTGTACCTCATGTTCCTCAGGGCTCTTTGAATACACCAAAATATCATCTATGAAGACGATGACAAACTGATCCAAAAACTCCTTGAATACCCGATTCATTAAATTCATAAGCGCAACAGGGGCGTTAGTTAATCCAAATGGCATCACCGTAAACTCGTAGTGCCCATATCTCGTCCTAAATGCCGCCTTCGGCACATCCTTTTTCTTAATCCTCAATTGGTGATAGCCAGTCCTCAAGTCAATCTTTTGAGAATATCGACGCCTCTTATAACTGATCAAACAAGTCATCAATCCTTGGCAATGGGTACTTATTTTTAATGGTCACCTGGCTCAGTTGTTTGTAGTCAATGCACAACCTCAATGATCCATCCCTTTTCCTCACGAATAACACTGGCGCTCCCCATGGAGACGCACTCGGACGAATAAAACCTTTATCCAATAACTCCTGCATTTGAACCTTCAATTCCTTCAATTCTGACCACGACATCCTATAGGGCGCTTTCAAGATCGGTTCTGTCCCTGGGGCTAATTCAACCACAAACTCCACTTCTCTATCAGGTGGCAATCCCGGCAATTCCTGAGGAAAGACATCGAGAAGATTACACACCTCGGCTATGTCTTTTAGCCTTGGTTCCTCAACCAACTAGTCAACCACAAAATAATTATCTTTATACACCTCAAAGACAAGCTCAATCCATCCAATTTCAATCCAACAGTCTCCCAAAACCATTCACCCCGGTTCTTTACAAAATCCGAAATTTCCAAGCATAACTCATCCTTCCAAACTCGTCCAAGAATGTCATTAGTAAATTAGAAATCCATAAATCGATTACGCCTATTCACCATAAGTGATAATACGTCATACATGATCATTCAGGTAATAACTTCAAAATCATCTCCTATTGTACCCAATACAATCTCATAACGCATCTAGACTTTCAAGGCACATCCTTCACTTCCTTCTCAGCTACAACATACACTTTTCCTTACATCCTTAGCCGATTCTGATTAATCTGTGGGGCAGCTCTAACTTAATGTCCTACTTGCAGTCGCTGCGATTGCATTAGTGACCTAACCTGTCGGTTCAACAATTTCTCACTTGGTGACCTTACTGTCCACATCCACAACATGCTCCACTTCTACCTTGGCAATAGTCATTCTTATGCCCCTTTCCACAAGACCGACATGCGGCGTTGGAGTAGTAGTTCGGCTTTCCAAAGTTCTTTCTTACTAGAGGGACAAATCTCTTGTTCTCGGTCATAAGCTTCTTCCCAAAGTTCCCATTGTCCCTAGCTGGCGTGTACCGCGATCCATATATGATAACCCTCTCATTCATATTCCTTTCAACCGTTTAAGCCTTGTCATACAGCTCATTACAATCCCTTAAGTTCATTAGCATCAACTGACTGCGGAGATTCGGTTTCAGTCCATCCCGGAACCTCCTTGTCCTATCCACACGATCATTGACTATCCTTGGTGCGTACTTAGACAACCTTACAAACTTGACCTCGTACTTATCGATTGACATTCAATTTTAGCGAAGCAGAAGAAACTCTGTCATTTTCTGTTCTCGCGCACTCTCCAAAAAGTACTTCCCATTGAAAGCCTCGACCAAAGCACCCCGATACTTCAAAGCCTTTTTCCAACTCTTATATCCAAAGGGATGTAGCCTCAGGGTCACTTTTCCCATCAAACTTCGGAGGTTTCAATTTCAAAAAAATTGCTCAACCAGTTATTGCATCCGCCTGACTGCATTAACTTACCCTTAACCTTGGTTCCCATCGTTCCCATTAAAATGCCAACTTCTTCGAGTACCCTCAGAATTTCAACCACCCTGGGATCCTCTGCAATTCCAGCTTGCAGACCTATACGACCTCAACCTCGACTACTCAAACTCACAGGATCACACCACTCACTTACCTGCTATAATTCCTCTCGGGAATTAAAGACCTAGGCCAACATACCAGTTTAAAGCCCTAGGCAGTGAATCGCAACAACAATTCACTAAGCAGGCAACCAATCACAATCGACAACCAATCACAACCAACATAGTTCGTGCACTTACCTCAAGTCCTGACGCACCTGCACCTCACATAATATTGCATAAAAATCATAAAAATCACTTAGCAAATCACAATCACACAGTCTGGGGTACGCATGGCACACAAATCTCCATAACTAACTACCCCAAAGTCATCGCTCCTTATCACTCCAGTTTCGACCATCTTGGTTCGAGCTAACCTTGCTCTGATACCAAATCAACGGAGATGTCATGCCCCGAACCCCAACGGGCTCGCGACACCCCTTCCACGGTCGTATTGAACGCGACGTCCCAGGACGCGTCGTCGACCCAAACGAACTACGCAAGCGGAAGCGAAATAAAACAACCCAGACAGTAAAATATGACGAAGGGATAGCACAAAACAATAATTCCAAATACACAACATTAAAACGGAGTAGTGGTTGGATATCCTACTTCGCTATACAAAAGAGGGGCACACAAAAATATGGGGCAACTTGACCCGTCCTTGATCTCCGAGATACCCTTGCAGCTCTCCATCACTCATGGTCGCGGATCTCGAAATGGTTATATAATAACAAGTGAGAACGAGTCTCAATAAGCAACCCCTATACCCCACGTAGGCCAATGCGTACCCGGACAAGTCGTACATGCAATCTACCCCATAACATATAAAATTCACGTCATTGTACTTACCTCGCCATCAAACGCATGCTCTGCACGTTAGTTAAACGTGACAATGCAATATTAATAGTCTAATAACATATCACAATCACTCAAGCACCAACCACACTAGCACTCAATCAATCCAACCAATTCAATCACACATTCAATCAGCCAGTCCAATCAATTCAATCACACTCAACTCGCATACGTGGCCGAACAACTTTCCACGACCTCCCGTGTCCTTTCACACCGCCCGCGCCACTGCGCCTCGTGCCCAATCTCACAGCCCGCGCCATCGCGCCTCAAAGCTCGGCCCTTAGATCAAGCCAGGCTCGGTCCCGCGTAACCACGCCTCAGGACATTTTTCCCCTTCCATTGACCCGCGTAACCTACGCCTCAGGTCTGGTCATGCCTTTCTCGCCACACCCGCGTAACTACGCCTCAGGTTGGCAGCCCTCCGATCAATCCGGGCTTTTCTCATGCACATGCACCGTAACACAATTCGCAATTTTCACAAGTCGTACCAATTAAATTCAAGGCATGCTCACCACAATATTCCACCAACCCGACCTTCAAGTCGGTCACATTCAGCTATCAATTCCACTCACAACCGCCACGATAAGCCAATCATTGACTCACCACAATAGCCACAAATATGCACCATCAATCATCCCAATTTCAAATCACAAGCTCACGATTCCGACATTCAAGTCAACACATTCAATTAATCCAATTCACCCACAAGCGCCACGACAATTATCTCAGTCAATCCCTAGATTAGCCACACAATTACCGCCACAATAATTCACAAATTGAGTACAATCAGTCAAATTAGCCCACGCCTAATTTAATTCCTAACCCGGTACCAAGCACATCCTAAACAAGTCTAAAAATACTCATAGTCCTAAATAAGGAATAGGAGGTCACTTACTTGGTTTTGGCCCGGAGAAAATCGGCTCGGGCCTAAAATGGCCCGGGTGAACAGTGCCGAACTAGGCGCGGGCACGGGCCAACGCGCACGGTGGCCGATCGGCGTGCCTGGCTCGTGCGGCGCGCGGTGGCCGAACGGCGTGCCCTGGGGCGCACGGCGAAGGGACGGGCGACGTGCCCGGCGACGAACCGGGCTGAACGGGCAACGCGCCGGGTACAGTGTGAGCGGCCGAACGGGACGGGCCAAGGGCCGAGTAGCGGACGAGTGGCCTGGTCGAGCGGGTGACGGGCCCGGCCACGGCCCGGGGCCGGCCGGCAGTGGCTGGCCGGTTGGGCCGGGGCTGCGGCGGCGACGGCGACGCGGCGGCGATGGCGACGCTGCGACGACGAGCTGGAGGGGAGGAAAGGTGAGTCGAGGGGGGGTGGTGACAGAAAGAGAGAGAGAGAGATCGGGGCTGAGGGAGAGGGGCAAACCGGCGGCGACGGGGCGGCACGGCGGCGACTGGCTGGTCGGCGGTGCTAGGCGAGTGGCCGAACGAACTGGCCGGCGGCTGGGACTCGCTGGACGCGGCGGCTGGACGGTCGGAGCCGAAACAAGGGAGGGACCGGGGAAGAGAGAAACAGGGGGAGGGACTGGTCGCGCGGCGGCCGGAGGTGGCACGGCAGTGTCACGGGTGGCCGGGTGACAGAGGACAGGCCGGCGGGCGGCAGGAGGCTGCGCCGGGCGGGCCGCCGACTTCAGCCGTGAGCTGAAGCTCGCGTGCAGCGGCGGCCGGACAGAGCCGGGTAACAGTGACAGGCCCGACGAACGGCGGTCGCGGGCGACGAGCGGCGTCACGGCTCGATCGGGCGACGGTGGCGCGAGGCGGGAGGCGAAGGACGCTCGGCGGCGACTGGTCGGACGAGCAAAGGCAGAAGCAGAACTAGTCGGGGTCGACGAAGGAAGAAGGAAGAAGGAAGAAGGAAGAAGGAAGAAGAAGGAGAGAGAAGGAAGAAGAAAAGAGAAAGAAGGAGAGAGAGAGGAGTGGATGAGTCTGACAAGGGAGGGGCAAACGTGCGCAAGAGGAAAAGTGACCGGGGAGAGAGAGAGAGAGAGAGGGAGACAAAAAAGAAAATAAACTTCATTCAAATATTAATTGCGATCCGATGGCCCAAATTCAAAACCGAAAATGATCTACCAGTCAAAATAAACCTCGAATATAATAAGGGACAAAGGTCAAATTAATTAAATCAAACTATAACGAGGGAGGTCTACTAGTCCAAATCCGCACCCGTTCAAAAATCCACTTTTCACATATCCCGGGTAATCTCGAGGCTGGCCACAATAATATCGACACCGTCCAATTTATTTCGTCCCGGAACTCCCAGAAATTCGACACCAAAGTTTGGGCTCTAAATAACGGCCAAATTCGATCGAGCGCGATTCTAGCGAAATCTCAATTTTAAAACAATAACCGAGAGTGATCAGTTCCCGGGCGAGATTTTACTATAAGCACACTGACGAATTACACGTTTTATAAATCCCAACTATGGGCCGAAATTCGTAATGTCACACTGGCTCGTCCTCTGGTTCCATCTCTGGATCTTCTTCGGGCTCATCTTCAGGTTCTTCTTCCGGCGCCTCTTCAGGTTCTTCCTCAGGGTCTTCTTCTTCCGGTTCCTCCTCTAGTATTATCTCGAGATCCACATCCATAGGACCATACCCTGCCTGTGACTCCTCCGTCTCCGAATCAGGCTCAGCCACGGGAGGTTCAGGTGCTGCAGGTACTGACTGTTGCCCGGACTGGGCGAGACTACTATCCAGACTAGTCATCTCGCCGTCAGAAGGGGGTATTGCTGACGGATCCCAATCTCCTACTCCGTAAAACGGAACGTCAAAGCCACGGACGGGGCCAAACTCATCCAACCCGTCCTTAAACATCCAGGCGGTGTAGGTGTGGGCTTGCCAAAGAGGTAGTCCTACGTCTACCCAGACGACGGTAGTATGCTTAACCCAGGTCATTTTTTCGTCTATTGGGTACTCTACGACATTATGGTCGGTGTGCATCGGAATCCCAAAACGCTGCGGCGGTGGTGGTGGAAGGTTCATGGCTCAGGCCGGGGTTTTGAAATTGTTGGTTGAAACAACCATGAGAACACGTCTCAATAAGTACACACCCTAAACCCCACCTAGGCTATCACGTACCTCCAGACAAGACCAAACATAATATCACCCAATCAACACATCATGCATACAATTGCACTTACCTGGCTTTTGATACGCACCATATGCAGGTTAGTCTCAAATATATATAATTTCCAATCACATGCACATTTCAAATTAACTTCACGCCCAATACACAAATCGAATACGTGGCATTTCATTTCCATATTTCATACACTCATTCATGCCTCATCACACTATTTTCACTCAACTCGCCAGTGACCCGAGTAGTAGTACCGCCTCAAGTTCACTGCGACAATCTCGTATTTTCACTCGACTCGCTAGTGACCCGCGTAGTAGTACCGCCTCAGGTTCACTGCGACCATCTCATATTCACAACACTCTTTAGCCCATGTAATGGTACCGCCTCAGGCTCAACATCCACCACTTACGGCACAACCCGCGTTATGGTACTACCTCAGGTTGGTCGTCTTCCGGTAATACCGGGCATCGTCCCGCATTATGGTACCGCCTTAAGACGACACAATTCCCTGCGTAATGGTACCGCCTCAAGGATTTTCGTGACCACACATACAACATCACACAGAATTTCTCATTTGTTCACTCGCTCGATTTACACGCCAATATTGCCAATTTACTAGCCGATCAAATTCGACCCATGCATGCATCAAACTTCACGCATTTCACATGCTCAATAAACACCCAATCATGGCCATTTGCTAGTCAATTCAATTCAGCCCATGCGCGCACATAACGGCCCACATTTCAATCAATCAACTCACGATTCAACAAACATACATGGCCACTATCGAGCCTACAATCACAGCCACAATCATGGTATAAATTCAGCATTTCCAAGCTCATTTCAAACCATAACAAGCACCACAATCCAGCCACATTACAACACACCAAACCGACACCATTTGCCCCTAAATCGAGCCATATGCTCATCAATTCAATCCACGACGTCCAGTACTCAACTCAGCCTCAAATTAGTCCCGAAACATCACCAATTCATCCTCAATTTAGCCAATACCATTTCCCAAATCAGTCCACCAAATTAACCCCTAAATAGCCCCTAAATAACCCCTAAACCGCTACTAATCGACCTTATTCAGCCACTAATCAAGTATATCGATACCCGATGTCCTAAATAGGGTTTAGGGGGTGACTTACTTGGAATCTAGAATAGCTCGGCTGAAGGGGAGGGGCGGCTGACTGGTGGCCACTCGGTGGCGGACGATGATGGTGAGCGGCTGAATGGCGGCGTACGGTGACGACGGCGACTGACTGGACGGTGGCTGATCTTCCACGGCTGGACAGGATCGAAGGGGGCTGGTGTTTCGGTGGGACAGAACAGGGGAGAGAGAAACGGTGAGGTGAGCGGCGGTGGTGAGGTGAGCGGCCATGGCGGCGGCGGCTCCGGCTCGGCGAGAAGGTGGAGGCGACGGCCGGCCTGGGCACGTGATCGGTGGGAGGCGGAGGAAGTTCAGTCGGAAGGGAGAGAGGGAGAAGGAAGCCGAGAGAGGTGAGAGAGTGAGGAGAGAGAGAGAAATTTGGTTTAAATAACCCAAGGTCAATTATTTGTGTCTAATACACATGCCTAAAGACCATCATACCCCTCTCTCACATTTCCAATCAACGGCCAAGATTCGATCTTATCCTAAGATCGACGGTCCGGATTAATCCTTGCAAAAAATATCCAAGGGCAAAATTGTCCAAAAATTTCTATTTCTAAAGAGAGGGTGAAATGACCAAAATGCCTTTCCCCATTTACACTTGGCCTTAACAAAATCTCAAGGATAAAATGGTCATTTTCCATTTCTCGCCGAAATTCAATTTTTCAGAAGGATTCGGACAATTCTAAGGCTGATCATGCTAATAACAACGTCGTCCAAATGTTCTGTCGTGACTTTCTAAATTTCCAATGCCCAACTTGGTCTCTAATTAATGACTAAATTTTAAATAACGTAACTTGAGCATATCTCAGACTAACGGGTGGCTTTTGGGGAAATTCGCACATTTGACCCGTAACCGATACTGAATCAAGCCACGTTCAAGTTCACTCGGGTCGTGATGACTTCGGTTGTCACTTAATCGCTAGGGTCGATCGCTAGATTCGACGGGCGCGATCGTTTGGTATAGGTTTAGGGTCATTCGTCTGTTCATCTCGTGGTCAAGCGGAATCACCTGCGATCCACTAATATGACAGTGGCGAATTGATCCCTAACTATCCTTGGATCGGCCTACATTGGCTCAAAATGTCACCTCGACAATTTTTATGATCGAAAGTCGATTCACGATAGAGTTTCTTTAGTCGCGCGAATTTAAATCCCTAATTAGCCTTTCCCTAACGGTTAGTATCCCAGGAGTGATCAATTCCGGGCGAGATCTAACTACAAGCACGTCCATAAACCATTCATTTAATAAATCCCAAGTGGTCCGGATTTCAGAATGTCATAAGTGTACTGTCTTAATCTGTGTAATACCCAAATCAGTGCAACGCATGTCTTCTCGATTGCTGGGTAATTCACCTCTGATGTTGTGAACTTCTTGCTCAAGTAATAAATGGCTTATTCTTTACCATCATTTGATCTTCTTTGTATAAGCACCGCTCCTAACGACTCATAGTGAATCGTCAAATATAAAATCAGTGGAACTCCAGGAATTGGTGAGACCAACACTGATGGGCATATCAGATATTCTTTGATCTTGTCAAAGGCTTGTTGACATTTCGCATCCCACTTTACTTTGGCATTTTTCTTCAACAGTTTGAAGAATGGTTTTGCAGTCTTAGAAAGCTGATATATGAAACGGGCAATGTAGTTTAATCGCCCCAACAAGCTTCTCACTTCTTTTACCGTAGAAGGAGTCTTTAAGTCGTATATCGCCTTGATCTTGGAAGGATCTATTTCAATTCCCCTGTTACTGACCACAAATCCTAGCAGTTTGTCAGATTTTGCCCTAAATACACACTTGTTAGGGTTTAGCCTCAACTTGTACTTTCTAAGTCTCTCGAACAATTTGCGAAGCACCTCAACATGATCTTCTACTTGTTTGAATTTTGCAATCATGTCATCCACATATACCTCGATTTCTTTATGCATCATGTCATGGAACAAAGTTACCATTGCCCTTTGATATGTGGCACCGGCATTTTTCAAATCCGGCATTTTTCAAATCGAAAGGCATCACCTTGTAACAAAATGTGCCTCATAGTGTTATGAAGGACGTTTTCGCCTTATCCTCTTTCTTCATGAGGATTTGATTACATCCTGAGAAACCATCCATGAATGAAAATGTTTTGAACCCAGCAGTGCTATCCACTAATACATCGATATGTGGAAGTGGGAAATCATCATTAGGGCTTGCTTTATTTAGGTCGCGATAATCAACGCACACCCGCACCCGACCATCTTTCTTCATTACGGGTACTATGTTGACAACCCATTCTGGATATGGTACTACTTCAATGAAACCGACTTTGAGCAATTTCATCACCTCTTCTTCTATTTTCTTTGCCAATTCCGGCTTTGTTCGCCTCAGTTTTTGCTTCTTTGGTGGAACACTCGGATCAATTGGCAAATCATGTTCAATTATGCTTGGATCAAGGCCTGGCATGTCAGCATAAGACCATGCGAATATCTCTTGATATTCCTTGAGCAAATATATGATTCTTTCTACTTCTGCTGAAGGAAGACTTTCCCCAATCTTAACCTCTTTGGGATTCTCTTTATCACCCAGATTAATAATAATCGTTTTCTCTAACGTGAGTGGTTTTGATTCTTCATGACGGATCCATTCTCTTCTGACCCATTCCTCATCTTCATTATCCACTTCAATATCGCAAGTGATCTCCTCGGAAAGATTTGGGTCACATATGAACCTATTATGGATATGTGAATGCTCATGCCTGACATGTAACAAACATGATTAGTGATTGCATACAAAGTAAGTAACGCACATGGTCCTATGAAGAACTTTTGGAAATTCATTTTGAAATTTGTTTTGAAAGAACATAAGGACAGAACTAGTCCTCATATCATCAGACTTCCTTGCTCTTAAAATCATTTTCGCAATGAGGAGCAATATAGAAACCCAAAGCCTCAAGCCTCACGAATGAGGATACTGTTCATCATAGGTTTAGTTTTGTTTCTACATGTCCTTAACAAAACATTTGATTACTTTTATTGAATTGAAAAATGCGATTACATCTACATCAAAAGGAATGTAAATTGCAACTGAATTGAGATTGCAGATGAAATCACAAGAAACTTGAAATTGCGATCAATAAAATGCAATGAAAAAGCTAGTAGCAAAAGTTCAAGAGAATCTTCCTACTCCAGTGCGTAGGTATTTTCTGCTTCAGTTATGATAACGTTGATGGTACTCTCCTCGAACAAACTTGGCAAAACAGACTCTTCCTTTGCATATGAATCCTCTTCTTGAAGTAGCTTGGAAGGTCCGGGAAAAGTTTCCTTGATATGAATATGATGATAGGGAAGCTTTTTAGCTTTGCCCTTCCATATGGATGGATTAATGAGGCGATCACCTCGGCCTCTACAGCTTCCATAGTTCTTTCGACCTTGGCCTTGGCCTCCATGGTGATCTTTAGTATCATCTGGAATATAACCTTCTCCGTACTTCATCCTTGTAGCGAGAGGAGTGATCGGTTCCTTGATTCCTTGGAATTTCGATCCAAGGCCATTACCAGGAGTAAATCCTTACTGACATAACATCCTTCCAGACATAATGGATGGTGTTGAGAACTCCGGGGATTTTATGATACAACCAGCAGGAATTTACACCATTGAGATCATTTCGAAGGAATGATAACTTGGTTATTCTTTCACTTCGGGTTCGACATACGGTATTGCACTCTCCTTGTAGTTGGTGAAATCTGTCTCCCTGTGTACGGTGATCATTTTGCCATTAATGACAAATCTGACCTTTTGATGGAGACTTGAAGGAATGGCGCCAGCCATATGAATCCAAGGTCTTCCGAGTAACAAGTTGAAAGTTCTTAGAATATCCACTACTTGGAAGTCAATCAAGAAAGGCACAGGGCCTATGTTCACCTCGAGCTCGATATCGCCAATAACGTCTTTCTTCATTCCATCAAACGAGAGCACTGTTACCTTAGAAAGTTTGATGAGCTCTTCACTAATCCACAAGCGATATAGTGTGCTTAGTGGACACAAATTAAGTACGGAACCATTATCGATCAGCACCCGTGACACCTCCTTGCCCCAGCATCTGACGGCAATATATAGGGCTTTATTGTGGGAACACCCGTCAATTGGGAAATCTTCATCAGAGAAGGCAATTTGATCCTTCAGAAGAATGGCGTTGACAAAGTCTTCCAATTGTACTTCATTAATCGTCTCCGAGACGTGCACCTCATTGAGAAGCTTCATAAGCACCATTTTGTGGCTTTTTGAAGTCTTGAAGAGATCTAACAGAACAATTTATGCCGGCATCTTTCTTAGCTGTTCAATTACCTCAAATTCACATGTCTTCATGACTAAGAGCAATTGTTTAACATCTTCTTCAGTTACTCCTTTCTTTTCATGTTCACTGTCCTTCGGGGCATTGCATCTCCCCGACCTAGTGATGGCATCGACTTCCTTGGAAGAGTAATCCCAAGGTACACACTTAGTGTCAAACTTCTCTTTTGGAGGGAGAGTGATGATCACAGGCTGTGTTTCTTCTTCTTCGATCCTCAGCTGATTAATGGGAAGTTGAATAGTAACTGGTGTGATGGGACCTTCCTCCTCCTTATATTTTATCTACCTCATCAAACTTGATTAGAAATGGTGTAATCATGGATACCATGCTTCTATTGGCTTCATCAGCATCCATTCCACCCTAACCATTAGGCGTGATTATTTCGTTTCTGAATGCCCATGAAGGAGGTGTATATTTGACACGGTAATTGTATTTACCGCTGTCTTGACCCAGATAATCAACAACTTCACCTTGTCTTCGTGCTTTTCGAACAAATCGCTTATCACCTCGGCGAGTCTTTTTCTTCTTTTTCTCTTCCTGATCTTCATTCTCCTCGAGATTCAATTGGCTGATCGGGACCTCATCCATGCCACCCCATCCGTCCGGTACAATGTCTTCATTTTTGAACACCCATGGTGGTGGTGTATAATTGACATGGTAATTGTATTTACCGCTGTCTTGACCGAGTAGGTCTACAGTTTCGCCTTTCCTGGCCAATTTCTGGGTGAAACGCCTTTCACCCTAACGAACTTTTTCTTTCTCCTTTTCATCCTGATCTGTTTCATCTAGTAGCATTTCTTTCTTGGGTAGAGCTTTCTCCCTAGGACTGGTTTCATCGTCCATACCACCCCAGCCATCGGGCACAATTACTTCATTTTTTAATGCCCATGGCGGTGGGGTATATTTCACTTGGAAGTTATATTTTTCGGAGTCTTCTCCTAGGCTATCTACAATCTCGCCTTTTAGGAGTACTTCTTGACGAAAGCGAACATCTTTTAATCGAGAAGCTTTAAGCTTGGAAGAGGATTCTGATGTACATTTGGCTCGAGCTCTTGGAAGTTCAATATTTTCTTGTCAATGAGCTGTTGAACCTTGTATTTTAGAATGGGACAATTATCTACATCATGTCCCCTTTCTTTCATGTGATAGGTACAAGTTTTTGACTCATCGTACCAAGAAAATCTCGCAGGATTGCCTTTTGGTACCTCCTTGGCCACCAAATGCCTTTCCAGAAGCATTGGTAATAGCTTTGACAGGGGTTGGGGCAATGGTGTATATTGCCTCACGGGCCTTTTATTTGGCTTGAATTGCCTTGGATTTTTCCAAGTAACATTTGATTGCTTCGGAAATGATGCTTGATGAGTGCTTGGGCTTGATACCATAGCCACTTCTCGGATGGATTCTTTGTCTTTTTTCCAGGGGTAAGGCCTTCGTGCTGCTATTTCTTGAGTCTTCTTTTCTTTCAAACCCCATTCAATTCTTTCACCTACCTTTACCAACATAGTGAATGTCTGACAGCCTGATACATGAAGCTTGTCGTAATACTCAGTTGGCAATGATTTTAGAAAGAGCTCAATGAGCTCGTCTTCACTTATGGTGGGCTTTACTTGTGAGGCAACAGCTTTTCATCTCTGAGCATAGGCTCTGAACCCTTCATTCATCCGTTTCTCGGTTCTGACGAGATCCTCTCTGGTTGGGAGTACTTCAACATTAAACTTGTACTGGCAAAGAAATTCACCCGCCAATTGATCCCATTCAGTGAAGTCTTCTATGTCGAGGGCTGTATACCATGCAAGGGCTGACTCTCTCAAACTATCTTGAAATGTGCTAATAAGCAATGGCGTATTGTCTGAATATCTTGTCATCTTATGGAGATAATACTTCAAATGGCTTTTGGGACAACCAGTGCCATCATACTTGCTCACGAACTCCGGTTCCTTATAGTTTTCTGGAACAACCACCTTTGCGTACGGTGAGAACTTGTCGAACCTTTGAAGCTCATAGCCTTGACTTGCTAAGCATTCTTCAATTTTGGCCAATCTCTTGGCCTCTTCTTCATCCTTTGTTTTGGATGCCTTCTTGGTTTGATCATCCTCTTCCAAATTCACTACCTCAGGTGTAGTCTTCGGAGGATTTTCTTGAACCGGTTCTTTGCTTTTGTCTAGATCTTCAATCGGTATTTCGGTAACATTTGAAGCTCCCACATTTGGAGTAGTAGGATAAGATCCTCGAGATGCGAGAATAAAGGCCTTCATTTCCGCCATCATTGCAACCATTTGCGTCATTTGATTCTCGACTTTAACTAGTCGAGCACGGGTTTCTTCTTCTGCCATTCCAACTTGTAGGCGGGTCCGAGGTCTTTTACCTTCCGTTGCTAAATAACCTGATTCGCCAAAAAAGACCCAATATCAGCATAGTAAAATGATCATAAAACCCTTCATCCTTTTAATTGTATGGTTTCATGAGATTATCAAGGATAAGAAATTCCATACAAGTCGTAGCCTTGTATAAAATTCTTCATCAATGTCTTTCTCGAGGAATAATACAATTCAAAGAATTGCAATTCATGGTGATTCCTTTATGTTTTGAAATCATGTTCTGAAATTATCTATGCGTTCTTAGAAAATAATCAATCCATCATTGCATATAAAATTTGAAATTGTTTGACATCATGATTTTAAACTCAAATGGGAATCTAAATCATCCAATCATAGGCTTCTTGCTAGCTAAGATAGCTTCCGCCTTTTGGTATTCTTCCCATTCCTTGGCTCGAGACTTCCATTCTTCCACATCGATCACAACCTCTTCCGGGACGTAGGGTTCCACTCCAGGCATGCTTGGAACAATGTATTCCGGGACATACTCATCCACAGGATCCGGTACCATGCTCAACGGGACATATGGCTCGACATCAATTGGACGCTTATTTTCTATCCATTTAATGTATTCTTTGAAGGCCATGCAAATCTTCATGTCTTCTTCCAAGCTTTTTGGTCACTCAATTATTTGTTCAAGTGGGTTATCCAAAGATAAGATGATCTTGTGAATTTTGGCTTGAAGGACATTCTTCTCCTCTTTGAGTATAATTCCACTTGGGATGTCAAAGGCGAACTCTTTGGGATTCCATACCGGTAGTACTTGCTGAAGTATTCCAAATTGTCTAATAACCCATAGAGGGCAATAAGCTGCTCCTCCACTCAAACCAAGCAATGGTACCGCATTTCCCTCTCGGCTCGTGATCTTTGCCTTGCTAATCTTTGGCCAATTGATCCGCCATTGGATTTGATCAGGAGTTAAGGCTCTAATGAAATTGGCCCAATCTAAGAAAGATTGTTTGGGTAGTTTGCTTTGGATACGAATGTATCGTTCAATTGGATTTATCGTCGAACAAATTTCGCGAATGTTCATGAAAAGACACCATGGTCGAATGTGTGAAATGAACCATAATGACAAAAGACCAGTAGAAGCTTGAAAGATACCCTTCCCATGATTTTGGTATGTGTTTAAGGAGATGACGGTTTAGACAAGAAGCATATTAGAGAAGTCCCATTTAAGACATACTTATCTTGCGATCACAGCTACTAAAGGGTCTAATCCCGTTCTAGACACGGGGAATAGAATAAAGCCGAAGAAAGCTAGAATGAATACCCGGGCTGAAGTGTTTCCCATTTCCCTAGGAATTTTTGAAAAGTTATCCACTAGGAAGGATAATGGTAATCTACCCATGTTTGATTTGATTAATTTTTCGATTTTGGAAGTTTTGAGGTTGAGGAATTCGGCTAAAAGGCTTACAGGATTAAGTCCAACGGGTGGCTCTACGACCCTAGGTTTAGAATTAATTCCAATGGCGGCTTGATATTCTTCTAATGTTGGTACCAATTCATGCTCTCCAAGATGGAATGTGGCGGTGGAAGCCTCCCGAAAATGCACTAAAGCTTGGACTAAACTGACTTGATGTTCCACATGTATAAGTTCGAGAAGATATCCAAGCCTTTCTTGGACATAAGTTTGGTTGTCCTTGGACATGCCTTTCCACCAAGCAACAAGTTCCTTCCGAGGAATGGGAATTACTTGGATGTCTAGTTTCCCCATTGAGCCTAATCATGCAAAAAGATTTGTCATTAATCACCATGGATTGCAAATCAATTTTAATGCCTCCATTTCAATCATATGTCCTTTTGGGGTAAAACGGAGGTAAAATACGCTTGCATGCCTCGAAAGTAATGCAAATGTCATTTTGAGTCCGTTCAAACCTTAAAAGAGCATATAGTTGAGATTATGGATAAATTCATTGTGTGATGTAAATGCTCATTCTGTCATATTCCATTTAGACCATAAAGTCCTAAATTATAGTTTACAACTTCGAATACATGGAAATGAACAAATAAGCATTTGACTTACATGGAAAAATCCACCATGGACCTATACATTTCATCTAAAAATGAAAAAAAAAGGTCAAATGGAGTATGACACCTTAATCATGCATTCTAAAATGAAAGGGCATTTAGACCAAGCATTGAATGTCATTTAGGCATTTTTTTGAAAATGTGCCAACTAACATGCATAATTGTAAATGAATGGAATGGAACGATACTTGCTTTCCATGATATTTTTGATTGGTTTTAGGTATACCAACCACAAAGACAAGCGAATGCAACCAGTGAGGTTTTGACGCCTAAAAAGGGTAGGATATGCTAAAGGCTCAAGGTCATCACCTTAATGAACAAGGGATTCCATTCCAATAGGTAATCGGCCTAAAGTAATGGAATATTATTCCACCTCAGTGATCAGCATTGTATTTAAACGATCCCATGAGCAATCAGCCCATAGTGCCGCCTAAACACATACCTCCTAAAGGTAATCCTAAATGTAGCCGGGGTTGGGCCACGGGTGGTGTGTGCTAATAGTGTAGTGCTAAAGCAACTTAAAGGCATGCATAGCAATTAATAACCAAACAGCACTTCTAAAATTCATTCAAACCACATTCAATCCCAACACCATCGTGCAAAACAAGGGTTAACAAAGACAACACCCCTTATAACACCCGCCTGCAAAATCATTTAACACTATCATTAGCGGGACGTACCTAGGATCCTTGCAAGCACAAAACACAAGCATATCGTTCTATCTAAGCCTAAGTCCACTTAGAAAAGGTTTATTGTCCCCAGCGGAGTCGCCAAGCCTGTCGTGCCACCCTTTTTGTTTTAGGGCTTTCGGGATTTGCACGCTAAGGAGGTATTTCCGTGTAAGGGTCTCTCCCAGACCATACCTCACGTGACAGTAGAACGTGATTTCTTATTTAGTCTAGGTTTGTGATTTTGTTCAATTTGATGTCCTAATGACCTGATTAGGAAAAATTGAATTACCCACATCTGATTAACCCTAGAAATGATGGTCTCATAGTTTGACCATTTCAAATTGGGCACGATTCCCAATTTGGGTTCAAAATTCTTAATTTTCAATCAAATTTTGGGGATTTTTTATTTTTATGTCAAATTGTGTAATTGGACCGACCATTATGCAATTCAAGGTCCCAAAATCATTTGTTGTGAAGACACTATGACTTAAAAATGACTAGAAAAAATTTAATTACATTTTTTGTTCAATTCGAGTTTAATTTTGCCCAATTTTAGGAAAAACATATACCCGATTGAGATTTTTCAAAATTGACAATATATTCATGAAATTGGATTTAAAATAAGACTAATGACTATTTTTATGGAATTTTCTGATTCCATTTGCTATTTTTCTTGATTTTCTCACCTATTTTGACTAAAAGAAATTAAGGAAAAATGCAGAAAAATGCTAAAAAATTATTTTTTGGTTTAGAAATAGGTTTCTAGGCTTGGCCAAGATTCCTAGTCCTAATTTTGAATTTTTTGAAAATATAAAAAAAAATGAGCTAAAAATTAGGTGTCAACACACGTCACCGTCCTATTATTTTATCTTCTTATTAAGAGCATGCAGAAGCAAACACCCAGACGACAACAAGCAGTTAGGAAAAACAGCTTTGTAATACACTACTTCTTATATTGCAAGAGTATATTTTACAAGCCTCTTTCTACGGGCCTTTTTTCTCTTTTTCAACACACTACATGTATCTGCATAGGCTGGGGGAAATTTCTATCTCCTCTAGCGTGACTACAGCTCCCAAAACTAGAGTGAGACTTTCATGCCTACAAATCTGAAAAACAACGAAGTGAATTGAGGAGTCAGTAAGTAAAACTCACTAAACCCTAGATAGGAGGACGCATCGCCATCGAACAAAGCACATGTCATAGTCTCATCAATTGATAGTTGATCAATAGCAAAGATGCTTCAAACACACTCATTTTTGTGCATAAGATGATCTCAACTTGCCTTTCTATTCAAGCAACGATGTCTCAACCAAAAGCATGCACACAAGGGATTTATCATCTCAACCGTTAGTATGGTTTTTCCGGAAATTCTCCGGGCAACGTCCCCTAATCCAAGGGTGACGGCTTTTCATCCGAAATCCATCGAGCAACGTCCCCAATCAAGGGCGACGGCTATTCTTTGCCCTCATGCGACCATGCCGACAAGCAACGTACCAACTTGAATACTTCACACAAAGTGTGTATCATGCCATGTTACCTCTAAAGTTTCAAGTCATGCCGGACACGAAACCAAGCTCGTGGCTCGAACCTACCGGTCATGGCGCCGACCTACACCATGCAAGGCTTGGATCGATACGTCTCAATACAGACCGTCTAAGCAAGGCTCGTTCCGACACGCCTCGACGCTGATCCGAACCAAGCAAGACTCGTTCATGATCCGGGTGTACTCTCAAGCATGATGCCAAACGCATGAGCAAACCTTACAAATGTAAATACAAGCATGGCAATCTATATCAAGTGTTCACAAACCACATAATTCATGCAAGCACCACAAATACATGATTTGCCCAATAGCGCAACATGGCACCCTAGCCAAGGTTTAGTAAGTCTACTTACAACCCTCCAAGATCGTGGCCAAGTGTGGCCTAAGGGTGAGCCGAGTGGCAAGGGCACGGCAAGGACACGGTGCGGCACGCGCATGGGCATGGCAGGACATGGCCGAGAAAGAGAAGGCACGGCCAAGAGAGTGAGGGCATAAGGGAGAGAGGGAGAGGCGATGTTGGAGTTGTGTGAAATGAAGGATTGGTACCTCTATTTATAGGCAAACTTCTCATCATTACTTTGCCAATTGGACCAATAAGAAACCTTAAAGTGGCACACCTATTGGATTGAGTTGGCTAGTCTAATAAGTAGGAATGCCAAGTCTAATAAGAAGAGGTGGCAAGCCTAAGCCTTAGGTGCACACTTGCCTTCTTCACATTGGATCACTTAAGGTGTGAATCATCCTAGAATTAATGAAGTGTAATGATATATAAGACACCTAAGCTAGGTGACTCACCATCCTTCATTTAATGTCTAGATTTGGTGTAATCATGGCTTTGGATTTGATCCTATCCAATACTTGCTCACCAAGACAAGCCATTCTCTCTAGATTCTTCTCTTTTGTCCATTTCCACAGAATAAGGCTAATATGAGAACTAGACTAATAGAAATGCTAACTTGGTCAGGTATGAGTTCCTCATGTCCATCCATAATCGACATGCCTACTAAACCGAGATTCGTAGCCGAGTCAGCATTGGAAGTGGCGGGTCTTGGCTAAACTTTTGTTGGATAACTAGGTCGGTGGCCCATGTCGTGGGCATAATGGCCGGCACTGACCGGGCACGTGGCTTGGCAAACCAAGCACACGGCTGGTGCAGATCGGGTGCATGGCCCATGCGTGACCTGGCGCGCGGCCCGTGCAGACCGGGCGCATAGCCCATGCGCGACCTAGCGCGCAGTCCATCCGTAGCCTCCATCGGACGAGCACATGGCCGACGCTTAGGCTGGCCTTTGGCCTTACGGGAGGGTCCAAGTTAGGTACATGACTGGCTCGTGACCCGGTACATGGCCTGGTACACGAGTTAGGCACATGACCCATTTGGCAAGGTCGTCGAACCAATCTGCAATCGATCCACGACCGGTCCATGGCCTATCCAAGTGTCCCATGGCCGGTCCATGGCCAAGTATACTTGGTCCGTGGACGGCCCTCGGTTGTCATGTAGTTGTGTGGGACCGATCGTTCTGTGACCAACACACGATCGCATGGATCAATCCATAGTCGTCCGCGGTCGGCATACAACTATGTGGAACCACCCGCGACCGGAATAAGACCACACGAAATCAATCCATGATCGTCCACCGATCCATAGTGGTACAAGACCGTCCCACGACCAACATTTATGGTCGAGAAGCAGATCCATGGCCGAATAGCTCCGGTTACTTGTATGATCATTTGATTGATTCACCACCGATTTCCTTGATCATTCTAGGGATGATCCTTCGATCCGACCATGGCCTATGTGACATTCTAAATTTCGACCCACTTGGTATTTATGAAATGCATAATTTCAATGACGCACTTGTAGTAAATCTCGCCCAGACTTGATCACTCTTGGGACACTAACCAGTAGGGAAAGGCTAATTAAGGATCTAGATTCGCGCGACCGTAGAACCTGACCATGGACTGACTTTCGACCATAAGGATTGTCGAGGTGATATTTTGGGCTAATATAGACCTATCTAAGGATGGTCATGAATCGATTTGCGAATGTTGTATAATTGGATCGCGGGTGATTCCGCCTCGCCAGAATACGAAATTTGCGAATGATCTCAAACCTATTCCAAACGATCACGTTCTTTAGAACTAGTGATTGATCCTCGCAATTATATAACAATCGAGGTCGCCATGGCTCAAGTGAACTTAAACGTGGCTCGATTTAGAATCGACCACGGGTCGAATATATGAATTTTCCCGAAAGCCGCCCGTTAGCTTGAGATAAGCTCAAGTCGCGTTTATTTGAGTTTGGCCATTAAATAGAGACTGAGTTTGGGTGTTGAAAATTTTGAAAGTCAAGATAGAGTAATTGGACGACGTCGTTATTAACGTGGTCAGCCTCGGATTTATCCGGATTTGTTAGAAAACTGGAATTTTGACAGCAAGTGAAAAATGACCGTTTTGCCACTGGAATTTTGTGAAGACCAAGTGTAATGTGAGAAGGGCATTTTGGTCATTTCATACCAACTTTAGAAATCAAAAAATTTGGACGATTTTGCCCCTGCACTTTTTGAGAAATTCCTATTTTACCCATGGATATTTTTGGCGAGAATTGATCTTGGCCGTCGATTTTTGGATAAGCTTGGATCTTGGCTGTTCGATGAAAAATAAAAAGGAGGGTAGGATGGTAATTTTGGCTAGGGGTAAGTGCACCAATTATTGGTGCCACTTATTTATTTCCTTTTCCTCTCTCTTTCTCTCTCTCCCCTTTGGCCGAACCAACTCTCTCTCTTCCCCTTGGCTGTGTGTTGGACGGAGCCTTGCCGGATCGCCGCGCACTCGCCGTCCGCCGTGCGTCCAACCACCGGACCGCCGTGGCCGCCGCGTCCTTGCTGTCTTGCCGCCCTCTTGCTAGGTTGTTCTTGCTTGGAAATTTCAAGTAAGTGACACCCTAATCCCTATTTAGGATATCGGGTATTAACGGGCTCGTTTAGACACGGTTTAGTGTAGTTTTGTGGGCTGTTTTGGATGAGGGTTTTTATGGACGAAATTATAGTTATTTGGTGAGTAATTAGAGGCTAATTGAGGGCTGAGTATGGTTGGTTTAAGTGCTGAAAAATTCGGTTTGGTGTGTAGGGTGCATAATTTGGTTCGACTCTTAATTGGGTGAAATCGTGGTGTAGTGCCGTGCTGGTTGTGCCATGGTTTTTGTGATGAAAAATGGCATGTTATGTGATGGTTGCATGTATATTACATGGGCTGAATTGAGATGCTTGAATTGGGCGCATTTGAGTGCATTTGCTTCATGTTCGAGTATGCAAACATGTGAAATTTGAGGCGTGTGATCACTAAAAAGCCCTGAGGCGTGTTTACGCGGGTCGTGATACGAATGTGGAGCCTGAGGTGTGTTTACGCGGGCTGTGGAAAGAGATTGAGAATGAAATGTGTGATGTGGCAAGTGGAAATGAGATCGGCCCTGAGGCGTGTTTACGCCGGTCACAATAGGAATGTGGAGCTTGAGGCGTGTTTACGCAGGCTGTGGAAAGAGATTGAGAATGAGATGTGTGATGTGGCAAGTGAAAATGAGATCGGACCTGAGGCGTGTTTACGCGGGTCGTTGGCAAGTTTAATGAAAATGATGTGGTGGTGCGTGAATGAGTGTGAAATACGGAGTTTGGAAATGCCGTATGTTTGACATTTGCTTTTGGGCATGAGATTAGTTTGGAAAGTGCATGTGGTTGGAATTTGTGGATTTGAGACTAATGTGTAGATTGTGTGTACTAAGAGCCCAGGTAAGTGCATTTGTTTGCATGTTATGTGTTTATTGAGTGACTTTGCGTTTGGACTTGTCTGGAGGTACGTGATAGCCTAAGTGGGGTTTAGGCTGTCGACTTATTGAGATTCGTCTCATAGTTATATAAATTAACATTTTCAAAACCCCGGCCTGGACCATGAATCCTCCACCGCCACCGCCTCAGCATTTTGGCATACCTATGCACACCGATCATGCAGTAGTAGAGTACCCTATAGATGATAATATGGCTTGGATTAAGCACATCACAGTAGTCTGGGTAGATATAGGACAACCCCTTTGGCAAGCCCATACTTATACAGCCTGGTGTTTCCGGGAGGGTATGGACGAGTTTGGACCGGTTCGTGGTTTTGATGTCCCTTTTGATGGAGTGGGAGATTGGGATCCATTGGCTATACTTCCTCCTGATGGGGAGATGACCAGCCTCCACACTAGCCTCGCACAGTCAGGTCATTAGCCTGTACCTGCGGAACCCGAACCCACGATGGCTGAGCCGGAACCGGAGCCGGAAGAGTGACAAGCAGGGTACGATCCAATGGACGTAGATTTAGGAGAAGAGCCTGAGGAAGAACCCGAAGAAGAACCCGAGGGAGAACTCGAGGAGGAACTGGAAGAAGAGCCAGAGGAAGAACCGGAGGAAGAGCCGCCGATTGATGTTCTAGACAATTTTGATGATGAGCCGATCGAGATTGAGGTGGATTGTGAGTCTTCAGAGGAGCAGGTGGATCAGGGAGAGTTAGATTCAGGTTCTGGGTAGACCAACTCAGAGTGGATACCATCTAGAGGTCGTAGGGGTTAGTAGGGGTAGGGTGACCCTTTTTGAAGTACCCCTTTTTGGAATTAGTATATACCCAGACTACTGGTCCCTTTTGATGTTGGTGATGTGAACTTTAGAAGCCTGGTATGTGTGTGTAATATGTTTATTGTAAATATACCCAGACTACTGGTCCCTTTCTAAATATTGTCCGGGTGTATGTTTGCTTCCGCTAGTGCTTTATCTCTGTGTGTGTAGGGTTGGCGACATCCTGGGACGTCGCGATATTCGACCGAGCTTGGGGTGTCGCGCGCTCGACGGGGTTCGGGGCGTGACATCCCCGTTGAATTGGTATCAGAGCAAGGTTAGTTCGATCCAAGTTGGTCGAAGCCTGGAGTGATAAGGAGCGATGACCTTTGGGGTAGATGACTAGGAAGACCTTAGCGAGTCGTAGGTGTGAACGTGCTACGCGTGCCTCCAGATTGTTTGTTGTGATCGTTGGGTGAATTGGATGTTCTAACAATTGAGTTGCAGGTGCGTCTGGACCTGAGGTAAGTGCACGAACCCTGTTGATTGTGATCTCGTGTTGTGGTGGTTGATTGCTTGTTAAGTGAATTATCGAGATGATTCACTGCCTAGGACTAGACTGGTGTAGTAGGCCTAGGTCTCTAATCCATGAGTGGAATTATAGCAGGTAGGTGAGTGATAGAAAACCGTGAGGATGAGTTCAAGAGGTAGAGGGAAAAGAGGCCAATCAAGTTTGCAAGCCCAACCTGTGGGAGATCCGAAAATGGATGCAGTCATGAGGACCCTAGAAGAGATTGGAAATATGATGGGACGGCAGGCTCAGGAACAAGCTGCCACTATTGCCCAAGCTGCTGAGGCCGCTGCAGCCGCTGCCATCAATGGTAACAATGGGAATCAAGGGCAAGGGTAGATGAATGCGAATCGTCAAATGCATCAGTTGGTGGAACAGTTCTTAAAATTAAAGCCTCTTAAGTTTGATGGTAAAGGCGACCCTGAGGCTGGATCGCTTTGGGTAGAGGAATTAGAAAAGGCTTTTGAGGTACTAGGGTGCACCGAAGAAGAGAAGGTAACCCTGGCAGTGCACCAGTTCCAAGGAAACGCAAGTGATTGGTGGAAAGCCACCAGAGGAAGGGTGTTCCCTGCTGGTGCCGCCCAGACTTGGGCGATGTTTGTGGAAGTTTTCAATGGTAAGTACTTTTCTGAGAGTTCCTGGGAACGAAAATTGGCTGAATTTATGAGATTGCGTCAGGGACAGATATCTGTGGATCAGTACGAGGCAGAATTTTCTAGATTATCCAAGTTTTCCCCGAGAATGGTAGAGGATCCTTTGGACAAGGCCCGGAGATTCTGAGATGGGCTGAAGCTAGATCTCCGCAGCTAGATGATATCATTGAGCTTAAGAGATTATAATGAGATTTATGAGCGGGCCCAGGCGATTGAGCATGACTTAGCGGATGGAGCCGTTGCTTTTGGATCGAGATATGCTCCGGCTAGGGATAATCGTAATTTAGGGAAGAGACCGATGTCGGGAGATCAGCGTTTTATTCCTTCCGTTAAGAGGAACATCGGAAAGCCGAACCGTTATCAGGGTGCTGTGTGTCAGTCGTGTGGAGGGAGACATGGGAGTGGACCCTATCCGAGTAGGAGTATCATATGCTTTAGATGTGGCGGAGTGGGCCACCAAGTGAGGAACTGTCCCAATAATAGACAGGCTAGGTCGTCTGTGCTATCGCAACCGCCCCGAGTTGGAAATCAAGTTGGAATGCCCTTACCAACGAACCAGAATAGACCGCCGGCTCAAGGACGAATGTATGCAATGGCTAGAAGGGAAGCTGAGAATGCGCCAGGTGTGGTCATAGGTACGGTCTCTCTCTGTGATCATGCTGCGTATGCTTTATTTGATCCGGGGGCGTCACATTCGTTTGGGTCTGAGCAATTCGTTAGATTGACTGGGATAGAACCAAGGCCGTTTGATGTTGTGCTATATATTGCTACCCCGTTGAATGATAAAGTGCTAGTTTCGGTAGAATGTTCGGATTGCAAAATTGTGATTGGTGATGTAAAAGAAAGAATAGATTTGGCTGTTCTACCTATGTATGATTTCGATGTGATTGTTGGTATGGATTGGTTGACTAGGCAGAGGGCTGTAATGGATTGTAGTAGCAGGGTGATCCAATTTAATCTAGTTGGACATCCTAGATTCGAATTTGTGGGAAATCGAGGAAGAACCTCGATTCCTTGGATTTCGTCACTGGAAGTGACTAAGTTGTTGGATGAAGGGTGCGAACGGTTTTTAGCGGTAGTAGTTGATTCGATAATTGAGGAACCAAGGCTAGAGGATATAGTCGTAGTGTACAACTTTCCCGATGTCTTTCCTTAGGAATTGCCGGGATTGCCACCAGAAATGGAGGTAGAATTTGTAATTGAATTAGCCCCTAGTACCGAACCAATCTCGAAGGTACCTTATAGAATGTCGTTGTCAGAATTAAAAGAGTTAAAGGTGCAAATGCAGGAATTGTTGGACAAAGGTTTTATTCGTCCAAGTGCGTCCCCATGGGGAGCGCCAGTCTTATTTGTAAGGAAGAAAGATGGGTCGTTGAGATTGTGTATCGATTATAAGCAGTTAAATCAAGTGACGATCAAGAATAAATATCCCCTGCCAAGGATAGATGATTTGTTTGATCAGTTACAAGGAGCTTCGGTATTTTCTAAGATTGATTTGAGGACGGGATATCATCAGTTGAGGATTAGGAAGGAGCATATACCGAAAACGGCATTTAGGATGAGATATGGGCATTATGAGTTTACAGTAATGCTGTTTGGGTTGACTAACGCCCCCGCTGCCTTTATGGGTTTAATGAATCGAGTGTTCAAGGAATTCTTGGAACAATTTGTGATGATTTTTATAAACGACATATTAGTGTACTCGAAGAACTCGGAAGAGCATGAGATACATTTAAGTAAAGTTCTACGGACCTTAAGAGAACACGCATTGTACGCCAAGTTTAGTAAGTGCGAATTCTGGCTCAATCGAGTAGCATTTCTTTGACATGTGATCTCTGGGAAAGGAATCTCAGTAGATCCAGTAAAGATTGAAGCTGTAATGAAGTGGCCGAGGCCAACGACGGTAACAGAGGTTCGAAGCTTTTTGGGTTTGGCAGGATATTACCGATGTTTCGTGGAAGGGTTTTCGGCAATAGCAACACCGTTGACACATTTGTTGAAAAAGGAAATAAGGTTTGAATGGACCGACAAATGTGAAAGGAGTTTTCACGAACTAACGCATAGATTGACAATGGCGCCGGTGTTGACTATTCCATCAGGACTAGGAGGATATGAAATTTATAGCGATGCGTCGTTAAAAGGACTGGGGTGTGTACTCATACAAAATGGACGAGTAGTGGCCTACGCATCAAGACAGTTGAGACCGCATGAGTTGAACTACCCGACGCATGATTTGGAATTAGCCGCAATAGTATTCGCCCTTAAGATTTGGCGACATTACTTATGCGGAGAGAAATTTCAGATATATGCGGAGAGAAATTTCAGATATATACGGACCATCAAAGTTTGAAATATCTGTTTTCTCAAAAGGAGCTTAATATGAGACAGTGTCATTGGATGGAGTTACTTAAGGACTACGATTGTCATATTCTGTATCACCCCAGAAAGGCCAACTGGGTAGCTGACGCGTTAAGTCGGAAGTCGAGCATCGCATACTTGTTAGTTAAGGAATGGACCTTGTTGGAGGAGGTGCGAGACTCGGAATTTAGATTTGAAGTAAGTTAAGTCTCGAGTTTGCTAGCCACACTAAGAATTGAACTAGAAATCCAGACTAAGATTAAGGCTTTACAATCTACGGATCAAGAAATTCAGAAAATTCTGGAAATAGATGTTAATAAGAGGAAAACGGACTTTCAAGTATCCGAAGACGGGATCTTGAAATTCCGAGGAAGGTTGTGTGTGCCCGATGATGCAGAACTTAAGGAGGAAATCTTATCGGAAGCACACCGTAGCAAGTATAGCATCTATCCTGGTAGCACGAAAATGTATCAGAACCTTAGACAACACTATTGGTGGAATGGCATGAAGGTGAATATAGCTAAATACGTAGCTAAGTGTTTAACATGCCAGCAAGTGAAAGCGCAACATTCCAAGCCGGAAGGAATGTTGCAACCATTAGAAATCCCTGAGTGGAAGTGGGAGCACATCACTATGGATTTTGTAATGGGATTACCAATGAGCCAAAAGGGCCATGATTCCATTTGGGTGATAGTGGACAGATTAACCAAGTCGGCACATTTTCTAGCGATGCGAAAGGATTTTGACTTGGAAAGGTATGCCGAATTGTATGTAAGACAAATACTTCGTCTACATGGAGTGCTAGTGACGATTACTTCGGATCGTGATCCCAGGTTTACCGCCAACTTTTAGAAAAGTCTGCAGACGGCATTAGGATCAAAACTGCAGTTTAGTACAGCTTACTATCCACAAACGGATGGCCAGTCTGAGAGGACAATTCAGACTCTAGAAGATATGCTTCGGGCATGTGTATTGGATTTTCAAGGCAAGTGGGAAGAACAATTACCCTTAGTGGAATTCGCATACAATAATAGTTTTCAGTAGAGTATCGGAATGTCGCCATTTGAAGCGCTATATGGCAGAGCATGTAGGACGCCCGTATGTTGGGACGAAGTTAGGGAAAGGAGTATAACCGGGCCAGAATTAGTTCAACAGTCAGTTGAGGCGGTTAAGATCATTCGTGAAAGATTAAAAACAGCGCAAAGCCGTCAAAAGAGTTATGCAGACAGAAGGTGAAGACCTTTGAAATTTCAAGTAGGGGATCACGTATTCCTCAAGGTATCGCCAATGAAAGGATTGTCCCGATTTGGTAAGAAAGGGAAATTAAGTCCACAGTTTGTGGGACCTTTTGAGGTGTTGGAAAGAATTGGAGATTTAGCGTATCGACTTGCCTTACCGCCAAACTTATCTCAAGTGCACAATGTATTCCACGTGTCGATGTTGAGGAAGTATGAACCTGATCCAACTCATGCACTGAATTATGAGGAGATAGAAGTGGATGACAAAGTGTCGTACGTGGAAAGACCGGTGCGGATCGAGGATAGGAAGGAACAAGTCTTAAGGAACAAGACGATTCCGCTAGTCAAGGTGATTTGGGAACATCATGGGACAGAAGGAGCTACTCGGGAAATCGAGGAATTGATGAGGCGTCATTACCCACAGTTGTTTGAATAGTTTGGTTTTGATTGTAAATTTCGAGGACGGAATTTTTATAAGGGGGGAAGAGTTGTGACAATCTAAATTTCGACCCACTTGGTATTTATGAAATGCGTAATTTCAATGACGCACTTGTAGTAAATCTTGCACAGACTTGATCACTCTTGGGACACTAACCAGTAGGGAAAGGCTAATTAAGGATCTAGATTCGCGCGACCATAGAACCTGACCATGGACTGACTTTCGACCATAAGGATTGTCGGGGTGATATTTTGGGCTAATATAGACCGATCTAAGGATGGTCATGGATCGATTTGCGAATGTCGTATAATTGGATCGCGGGTGATTCCGCCTCGCCAGAATACGAAATTTGCGAACGATCTCAAACCTATTCCAAATGATCGTGTTCTTTAGAACTAGTGATTGATCCTCGCAATTATATAACAATCGAGGTCGCCATGGCTCAAGTGAACTTAAACGTGGCTCAATTTAGTATCGACCACGGGTCGAATATACGAATTTTCCCGAAAGCCGCCCGTTAGTTTGAGATAAGCTCAAGTCGTGTTTATTGGAGTTTGGCCATTAAATAGAGACTGAGTTTGGGTGTTGAAAATTTTGAAAGTCATGATAGAGTAATTGGACGACGTCGTTATTAACGTGGTCAGCCTCGAATTTATCCGGATTCGTTAGAAAACTGGAATTTTGACAGGAAGTGGAAAATGACCGTTTTGCCACTGGAATTTTGTGAAGACCAAGTGTAATGTGAGAAGGGCATTTTGGTCATTTCATACCAACTTTAGAAATAAAAAAATTTTGACGATTTTGCCCCTGCACTTTTTGTGAAATTCCTATTTTACCCTTGGATATTTTTGGCGAGAATTGATCTTGACCGTCGATTTTTGGATAAGCTTGGATCTTGGCCGTTGGATGGAAAGTAGAAAGGAGGGTAGGATGGTAATTTTGGCTAGGGGTAAGTACACCAATTATTGGTGCCACTTATTTTTTTCCTTTTCCTCTCTCTTTCTCTCTCTCCCTCTCATTCCCACGCCAAAACCCTCTCTCTCTCCCCCTTGGCCGAACCAACTCTCTCTCTTCCCCTTAGCCGTGTGTTGGCCGGAGCCTTGCCGGATCGCCACACACTCACTGTCCACCGTGCGTCTAACCATCGGACCGCCGTGGCCGCCACGTCCTTGCTGCCTTGCCGCCCTCTTGCTAGGTTGTTCTTGCTTGGAAATTTCAAGTAAGTGACACCGTAATCCCTATTTAGGATATCGGGTATTAACGGGCTCGTTTAGACACGGTGTAGTGTAGTTTTGTGGGCTGTTTTGGATGAGGGTTTTTATGGACGAAATTATGGTGATTTGGTGAGTAATTAGAGGCTAATTGAGGGCTGAGTATGATTGGTTTAAGTGCTACAAAATTCCGTTTGGTGTGTAGGGTGCATAATTTGGTTCGACTCTTAATTGGGTGAAATCGTGGTGTAGTGCCGTGCTGGTTGTGCCATGATTTTTGTGATGAAAAATGGCATGTTATGTGATGGATGTATGTATATTACATGGGCTGAATTGAGATGCTTGAATTGGGCGCATTTGAGTGCATTTGATTAATGTTCGAGTATGCGAACATGTGAAATTTGAGGCGTGTGATGTGTGTGTGATCACTAAAAAGCCCTGAGGCGTGTTTACGCGGGGTACAGATAAAATATGGCGTGTTGGCATGTTCGCATGATCACTTAATCCCTGAGGCGTGTTTACGCGGGGAATTGAACCGGCCTGAGGTGTGTTTACGCGGGTTGTGATACGAATGTGAAGCCTGAGGCGTGTTTACGCGGGCTGTGGAAAGAGATTGAGAATGAAATGTGTGATGTGGCAAGTGGAAATGAGATCGGACCTGAGGCGTGTTTACGCGGGTTGAGATAGGAATGTGGAGCCTGAGGCGTGTTTACGCGGGCTGTGGAAAGAGATTGAGAATGAGATGTGTGATGTGGCAAGTGAAAATGAGATCGGACCTGAGGCGTGTTTACGCGGGTCGTTGGCAAGTTTAATGAAAATGATGTGGTGGTGCGTGAATGAGTGTGAAATGCGGAGTTCGGAAATGCCGTATGTTTGACATTTGCTTTTGAGCATGAGATTAGTTTGGAAAGTGCATGTGGTTGGAATTTGTGGATTTGAGACTAATGTGCAGATTGTGTGTACTAAGAGCCCAGGTAAGTGCATTTGTGTGCATGTTATGTGTTTATTGAGTGACTTTGTGTTTAGACTTGTCTGGAGGTACGTGATAGCCTAAGTGGGGTTTAGGCTGTCGACTTATTGAGATTCGTCTCATAGTTGTATAAATTAACATTTTCAGAACCCCGGCCTGGACCATAAATCCTCCACCGCCACCGCCTCAGCATTTTGGCATACCTATGCACACCGATCATGCAGTAGTAGAGTACCCTATAGATGATAATATGGCTTGGATTAAGCACATCACAGTAGTCTGGGTAGATATAGGACAACCCCTTTGGCAAGCCCATACTTATACAGCCTGGTGTTTCCGGGAGGGTATGGACGAGTTTGGACTGGTTCGTGGTTTTGATGTCCCTTTTGATGGAGTAGGAGATTGAGATCCATCAGCTATACCTCCTCCTGATGGGGAGATGACCAGCCTCGACACTAGCCTCGCACAGTCAGGTCATCAGCCTGTACCTGCGGAACCCGAACCCACGGTGGCTGAGCCGGAACCGGAGCCGGAAGAGTCACAAGCAGGGTACGATCCGATGGACGTAGATTTAGGAGAAGAGCCTAAGGAGAAACCCGAAGAAGAACCTGAGGGAGAACCCAAGGAGGAACCGGAAGAAGAGCCAGAGGAAGAACCGGAGGAAGAGCCGCCAATTGATGTTCCAGACGATTCTGATTATGAGCCGATCGAGATTGAGGCGGATTGTGAGTCTTCAGAGGAGCAGGTGGATCAGGGAGAGTCAGAATCAGGTTCTGGGTAGACCGACTCAGAGTGGACACCGTCTAGAGGTCGTAGGGGTTAGTAGGGGGGTAGGGTGACCCTTTTTGAAGTACCCCTTTTTGGAATTAGTATATACCCAGACTACTGGTCCCTTTTGATGTTGGTGGTGTGAACTTTAGAAGCCTGGTATGTGTGTGTAATATGTTTATTGTAAATAGTATGTACTGTTGTAAGTTTGACTTGGTAATGAATGTGTATTCTCCCTATTACCCCTTTCTAAATATTGTCCGGGTGTATGTTTGCTTCCGTTAGTGCTTTATCTCTGTGTGTGTGGGGTCGGCGACATCATGGGACGTCGCGATATTCGACCGAGCTTGGGGTGTCGCGTGCTCGATGGGGTTCGGGGCATGACAGCCTATCCCTTGGTTGCCATTCTGATCGGGTTGATCAAGCCATAACCTATCCTTGGATTGATCCATAGCTGATTTCTCCCACGATTGGCACGCCAGTTCCAAAGCCATTCCGTATAGTCAAAATTGTGGATGTGACACTAACTATCTCTTTAGGGTAAAACGAATGTTCAATTGTCTCCATCTTGTCACCCATAGCTAACGCATAAGCAATATCCGTATGATCATAACGTACCGGTGGTTTGATTTACCTTTGTTTGTCCAGGGCTATACCATGCCATGGTTTTCTAGTTGTTTTGTATCACCAACTTCAGGAACTATGGCCTCATCTGCAATCTCAACCTTTATTACCTCTAAAATTTCTAGCGTCTTCACCTAAACCTCTACCTAAGTATTGTCACCATGATCCATTTGCTTTTTTGGTTGTGTCTTAGAACTCATTTGTCGAATATCATGTCGCTACTAACTCGAAAACTAGGTGATAGGGGATCAGTGCACCACGACTAGTAGCCTTTCACTCTATGTGCACAATACAGAAAAATGCACTTCTTCGCCCTCAGCTCAAGCTTACTATCACGCCCCGAACCCCGCGAGCGTGCCAACATCCCTCCAAGGTCGTCAAGTATGCGACATTCCAGGATTTGTCGCCGACCCAAACTTAATCACTTACGAATAGCGTAAGTGGAAGCAAAATGAACTCTCCATACAACATATAATCCAACGGGATAATAGAGAGATAATCGAAACACATCAACAAATACATTTTATAAACATAGCATTAAACACAAATAAGCAATTACAAGCCTTACTAGAGGCCACCATCTAGACACCACTCATAACAAAAAGGATTGGGTGGTGGGTAAGCTCAACTTCTCTACAAAAGGGGTACTCCAAAAAGAGACGAGGAGAATAATCCCATCCTTAGATCATCACGGTACCCTGGTAGCATCTCCGAATCAGTCATGCCCGTGGGTCTGAAATGTTTATAATTCAACAATAAGAATAAATCTCAATAAACAACTACCTAAGCCTCGCTTAGGCTAACACATACCTCCGGACAATCCTAAACGTGCAATTCTAACAAACAACGTGCCATAGACAATCACAGGCGTCCTTACCTCACCTTGGCACATACACACACCCTGCACGTTAGAATACCGCCATAACATGGCAATTCGCTCCTCGAGCACATAATACAACCACATGACGTAAACGTACATAAAACGGTTATTAATCCAGACATGCTCAACAGCAACACAAGCACATTGCATTCCCCAATGCATAACACACGATTATAAATGTCCAGATTATTAACGGCCCCTCGGGCCACCGAACCCCCGCCGGTCTTCTGGCATAACCAGGCATCTTCCCGCTACTTCGGCGACAGCGACGGCAACGTCCGGAACCCCCGCCCAGATGGCATTCCATAAAGGAGCATCGATCTGGCCTCCACCGCGATCAGCAACATCTAGAACCCCCGCCTAGACGGCATCCGAATCCCCGTCCAGCATCGTCTAGAACCCCCGCCTAGACGGAACGTGTCGTGACCATGCACACACTTAACAACCATTACCGATTCTTATCTTTATGAATTAACCAAATGCCAACTAAGTCTGTACTCATCAATTAAAAAGCCTCGCCTTTCTTTTGTAACAAAATCTCCGAAAAGTCCCCGAGAGAGAGAAAAACCGAGTATGCACAGAATCGGGGCCAAATTGGGCAGTTGTGCAGTGACCGAAATCCGTTTGAAATAAATAGTAAATCAACTTCAAAAATTATGAAATTTGGATATGTTGTATAAAATATCTTGATAAACATTTTTCATGCGGGACAAAAAATCCAGTTCTAACTGTAAACACCTCGTTTTGACACTCAAATCCGGACAGAATCCGGTTCGCTCGGACAGCCCCTCAGACCATCAAAATACAACTCATTCAGTACCCAAATCACTTTGGAAAGCTCTGAAATTTTTATATGTCATATATACAAGTGTTTTTAACAATTTTTGTGCGAGAATTTTGTCGAAATAAGTTCTGTAAAATTTTATAAAAATTCGGAAAGACAAGAAGGTCGGGTGAACAGTAACTCCGACAAGAAGGTCCGAAAACCGACTTCCGAATGACCCCAAAAGACTTCCAAAAATTCTGAATTTAAAGTATGTTATACTTAAAGATTCTGGGAATAAATTCCATGAAAAACACTTCCTCATATTCAGCCCACAATGATCACTAAAAAAATAACAATGCGCAGAGGTACAGTAACAATCAGAAATCCGAGAATCATTAAACTTGCACCATTAAGCAAATCAAGCTTATACAACCACTAAACCAACTATCCACATGCCATTAGTAACCCACTAGACTAACCAAGGATTAGGAAGTCACTTACTAAGGGTTTAAGCAAGAAAACCGGTGAACAGGCAAACTGAGCTCCGGCGGTGAACAGGGCTAGACGGGAAGCTCTGGCGACTTTCCGGCAACCAGGCTGTGATGGTTGGAACGAACACAAGATGGTGGTGGTCGGGGTACCAGGAGTGAGGCCTAAAGAGAGAGAGAAAGAGGGGAAAATTGGTGTTTTCCAGTTGGTTTATGGGCTAGTTCAGGCTTTTGTGAACAGTCGGCACTCCGGCGGCCGGACGGATGGTTGGCCGGCGATTCAGGCGGCGAATCCGGTGGCGTTTGAACCGGAGAAGCAAGGCGGAGGTGATGGTGCTTGGAGCTTCGGCCGATTCCAAGGAGGGGGAGAGAGAGAGTTCCGGGGAGGAGAAGAGAGAGAGAGGGAGAGAGAGAGAAAGAATTCCGGGAATAAGAAGAAAGAGAGAGTGAGAAGAGTGAGGGTGAGAGTGATAGACAAGGGTGATGTGAGATGACTTCTAAAAGCCTATCAATGGCCAAGATTGAACTACAATCAAATCAAGACATCCAAGGGCCACAATTGAGTCTTCTAATGCAAGATGGGGAAAATATCTTAGGGCAATTAAGGAATAAGCAAAAAGGAGAGAGGGCATTCTTGTCCAAATTTTCGCTTATGGAGGGAAATGCAATTGTCCAAATTGCCCTTCAATATTTCAAAAGTGCTCAATTAACCCAAGGGCAAAATGGTCTTTTTCCACTCCCGGTCCAAATTTCGATTTTCCGAAATTCTAATCGATCCGATAGTTGGCCACGCTAAATGAGACGACGTCCGATAAATTAGTCGTGGAAATCTTGAAAATTCGACATCCCAATTCGGATTCTAATTAATGGCCAAAATCCAACAATCGCGACTTTAGTGTATCTTAAACTAATGGGCGGCTTTTAGGAGTTACGCGTATCGACACGTGGCCGATGACATCGAGCCACATCCAAGTTTACATGAGCCATGGCGACCTCGGTTATCATGTAATTGCGATGGTCAATTACTAGTTCTGAAGGACACAATCTTTCGGATTAGGTTTAGGATCGTTCGAAACTCATACAATGGTTAAGCGGAGTCACCCGCATTCCGATGGTATAAGATTTGCGAATCGTTCCATAGCCATCCTTCGATCGGTCTATAATGGCACAAAATATTCCCTCGTTAATCCTTGTGGTCGAAGTGCCAATCCATGATCAAGTTCTTAGGTCCACGTACTTAATTCCTAGCTAGCCTTTCCCTAACGGTTAGTATCTCGAGAGTGATCAATTTCCAAGTGAGATTTTACTGAAAGTGCATCGAAGAAGTATTCATTTTATAAATCCTGAAAATGGGTCGAATTTCAGAATGTCACACTTACCATCACTCCAATGAGCATACGTAGATGAATACTCGTAATCTAAGTAGTCAACAAGTTTACCTGATCATACTTCTTCTGGAGTCTTCCACTTTTCTGGAGTCTTCCACTTGAGGATAGATAATGGAGGTGGATTAACCATGCAACAAACCATCTTTCATGGCTTCGGCCCAAAATTGCTTGCCAATTCCTGCATGTGAAAGTATGCATCAAGCTAGCTCAAGAAGAGTTCTAATCTTAGCTTTACCAACACCATCTGCCGTAGTGTTCTGGGCACAGTGTCGCGTCTCACAATCCCTTCAATCTAGCAAAACTCTGTAAAATCATTATTACATAACTCTATGCCATTGTCGAATGTACTTGATTTATTTATCTGACTGCTTCTCAATCACCGCCTTAGACTTTATGAACCGATTAAACACCTCGGATTTGTTCTTCAAAAAGTATACCTATACTTTCATCCTCTAATTGTCGATGAATATTAGAAACAATTGGGCGCCTCCTTTTTAAGGAATTGGAGATGGGCCTCAAATATTTGAATGAATGTAATCAACCAGTTGCATGGTCGATTGCATAGCAATACTTAATTTAATCTAATGATGCTTCCTAAAGATGTGGTGCTTACACAAGTCTAGCTTCCTGTCTTCTGACCTTTCAACAATCCCTTTTTACTCAATGTCGTTATACCTACCTCACTCTTGTGCCCCAACCTCATATGTCAAAACTAAGTCAAGTTTGAGTTTGATTTACCTGATGAAACTGCATCAACTCTTGTCTCGGTCTCTCTTAGTAGATGATATAGAGAATTCACCTTCTTCCCCTTTATTAGTGTCATGGCATTGTCAGAAAACTTAAACACTCCATCTTCAGTATGTACTTACATCTAATGTCATCAATATCCCCAAAAGAAATAAGGTTCGTGTGGAGCTCCGATACATACCTCCCGTTTGTCAATGTGCGCTCTATATAATTGTGCTTTCAAATCTAAATCATCCATATTTCTACAACCTTGGAGGCTGCCTTATTCCCTATCAGAACTCTACCACCATTTTTAGCCAGTTAAATAGTAAACCAGTTCCTATAAGGGGTCATATGATAAATAAAATCCCGACTCTAGCGCTTATTCATCTTTTGACAAGGTGATGATCACACACAAGATGGTCTTCACATCACTAGTGCTTTCATTGGCGACGTTTGCCACCCCATTTAAGGCATTCTACGTACCACCACCCCTATTTCTCAGCTTTGGACAATCTTCCTTGTGTACCCCTCTTCATGGCACTCAAAGCACTTTATGAGATCCTTTGGACTTTCTATTGCACGATTCCAACCTATTTGTCTTTGTTGCTGGATTCTAGATGTTCATCTTTACCTCCAATCACTATTCCTTGCGTTATATTTTGTGCTAGACCGTTAACTTGCAACTTCCTTTGCCTTTCCTTAGAGAGCAAGACAAATTTTACCTCTTTTAAGATAACCATAGTATGCCCCCATAACAGTGAGCAAGTAAAGTACTCACATGACTCTAGTAGAGAGGCCAATAACATCATGCCCTATTTCTCATGAGTAAGGACCTCATCAATGTTTTTCAAATCCATTATGTCTTTGTTGAACTCATCTAAGTTGGCTCTTATGGAAGTACCTTCAGTAAATCGAAATTGAAACATGCTCTTCAACATTTATAGGCGATTGTTTAAACCCTTCATTACATAGCAAGACAACTTTGCAGCAACCTTCTCCTCAGCCACTTCTATTAATACTTCATCCAATTGGTTCAATACGAGTATACTATTTGCTCTCTCCATTAGCTCATCCTTATCAGTGTCTTTCATCCTAGCCAGCAAATTATCTTTGCCATCCAATGGCTTAGCCAAATCTTAGGTTGTTAATCACATATGTCATCTTAACACTTCACAACCAAAGTTGTTCCTTCCTTTAAACTTATCCATTTCTTCATTAGCGGCAAACATAATTTTAACAACAGAATTTCCAAACGGTGATCAGAAAAGAAAAATCCCTAAATAAAATCCAAAAAATACCAGCCTTGGCTTTGGCACCAATTATTATAAAATAATATAGAAGCTACCAATCATGCAATTCAAGTCAAGCACCAAAGAACAAAATTACTAGAGAAGTTCACAAGGAACAATAAAGGATACAAGAGATTTACTTGGTTGGGTTTGAGTATCGATACTTACTCAACAAGAGCCAGCCACAAATAATTCACTAATGAATTAGAAAATCACAGCGATAAAAAAAAATTAGAGAATCACAGAATTATCGCTTGAGCGCTCACGTGTTTCTTAATCTTATATTACACTCATACTCAAAATGTTTAGTCTCACATAATTGCTCTATAAATTAAAACACGGAGAATTACCTCGCAACTTGAAACACTCATGTCTACATGAAGAAAACGCCTAATTTAGATTTAAAACTATCCGCACAAAATCACCATGTTCAAGCTACTGATGTGCGGCTAAAAGGAGCCATAAAAGAACCAATGACCACTGTCATGCCCCGAACCCCAACGGGGTCGCAACACCCCTTCGATGGTCGTATTGAATGCGACGTCCCAGGACGCGTCGCCGACCCAAACGAAACATGCGAAGACAAACATAAGCGGAAGCGGAAATTAAATAACCCAGACAATAAATAATAACAAAGGGATAGCACAAAACAATAATTTCAAATACACAACATCAAAAGGGAACAGTGGTTGGGTATCCTACTTCGCTATACAAAAGAGGGGCATCCAAAGATGAAATGAAGCATCAGATGCCTAAGGTCACTCCCGGTCTCTGAACCGCACGTGACAACTATCCGTCACTTCAAACCTGAAAATGTTTAACAACGGCAATGAGATAAATCTCAATAAGCAGACAACCTAAACCCAACCTAGGCCAATGCGTACCCAGACAAGTCTCAACGAGCAATCTAAACAACGACGTACTAGAAATCACATAGACATACTTACCTCGCTTCTAATCATGCGTCAACTCTGCATATTAGTCAAATCACTATAAGCAATAATATTCCAAGAACACATCACAATCACTCGAGCGCCATATACACGTGCGTTCATCCAATTCAATCAAGCACATTCCACATGCATGTCCATCCAACTATCCACGACCCGCGTAAACACGCCTTAGCTCCTTTCCCACGGCCCACGTAAACACGCCTCAGGCCCATTCTCACAGCACGCGTAAACACGCCTCAGGCTCATTCTCATAGCCCGCGTAAACACGCCTCAGGCCCATTCTCACTTTCCGATGACCCGCGTAAACACGCCTCAGGTCCAACTTTCTTTCCAATGACCCGCTTAAATACGCCTCAGGTCCAACTTTCCTTCCACAGCCCGCGTAAACACGCCTCAGGCTCAGCATCCTCCAATGACCCGCGTAAACACGCCTCAGGTCTTTTCTTGCCTTTCTCGCCACACCCGCGTAACCACGCCTCAGGTTGGCAGCCCTCCGATCAATCCGGGCTTTTCAAGCAAACACACACGCCACTTAATTCAATCAATTTCACGTCTTTTACCGAATCAAATATCACACAACCATTTCCAAACGGCCACAACACAATTTGCCATACTTACGCCAAAAAGGCCACGGTTCCACCAATTCACGTTGCATTTCAACAAACACTTACGATCACCATAGAGCGATCACAACCAACCATTAATTCCCCACATATGAACACAATTCAAGCATTGGACCACACGGGACAATCGCACACTAAATTGATATTCTAGCCTCAAAGGTCCCTCATACAGTCACACTAAGCCACAACCCACAATAGGCGCGTTATCCCCATCACGAATCATCAACACGAACTACCGTCGAACGACCATTAAATCACGCATGAACGACCGACGATCTCGGCATAAATTCCAGCACTAACGACCTCCAATCCAACCACAAAAATCAGCCATAAACCATCGCTATTCAGCCCATACTCCGGCCCATTCACTCGCCCTGAACCAGCCCATAACTCAGCCACCCAATCGCGCTAAACGGCCACCAAAACCACGCCGAACAGCCCATGACAGCCACTATATCCACTATATTCAGCCCACACACGAACCCCTAAACAAGTTTAGCATTACCCATCATCCTAAGTCGAGATTAGGAAGTCGCTTACCTCGACTTGAGCAAGAAAACGGGCAAGGGCAGCAGGGATTCGCCGGAACAGCAGCGACAGCGGTGATCGGCGAGACTCTCGGCCACAGCCGGGCAGCAGGGGCGGCAAGGGGCTCCGGTTGAGGCGACAGTAGGCTCGGCGGCAGCGAGGTGACCCGGGGGTCTCGCCGGAGCAGCGGCCGGCCCGGCAAGCGCGCGGCGACTCACGGCGGCGACGAATCGGAGGTGGAACAGGGGCTGGAAGAAGGAGCTCGGCTGAACTAGGGAGGACAGGGAGAGAGAAGCAGCTTGGTGGGGCGTGAACGGCAAGCCAGCGACGACGAGCGGCCGGCAGCTGGGAGGACGACAAGGCAACGAGCAAGGCGGGAAGAAGTCCGAATAGGGAGGAAGGCTTCGGGGGAGAAAACAACGGGGAAATGGGGAACCGGGGGTCTGCCGGAGCAAAGCAACAAAGCAACGGCGGCGACGTCCAGGTGTCGGGGCGGTGCTGGGGAGCTGGCTGGACGGCGGTCGGGACTCGCCGGATGCGGCGGCGAGCGGCGACGAGCCGAGCTCGGGTGCTGGGGAAGGGAGGAAGGCAGCGTCGGCGGAGCTGCCGCGCGGCGTGGCGGCGCGACGACAGCGCGAGGAGGACGGCTGTGGCAAAGCACGGCGGTGCTGGTCGCCAGCCGAGCGTAACCGAAGCGGGCCAAGAGCGAGAAGACGCACGGCAGCAGCAGCAAGGAAGGAGAAGAGACAGCCGGGGAGGCCGGTGGTGGCCGCGCGACGGCGTCCGAGCTTGCTTCAGCGGCTGGCTACGGCGCTCGCGATCCAGGCGGGCTCGGGCGGCATCGGCAGGCGAGCGAGCGGAGGCGAGCGGGAACCGCACGCGGCGAAGGAGAAGGAAGAGAAGAAGAAAGAGAAGAGAAGAAAGAAAAGAAAAAGAGAAAGGAGGAGAGAGAATGTCAGGAGGTTGGTCTGCATGGGTATGGGCAGATGGGACGCAAGCAGGGGGGAAACGTGCGCGGAAGTGGGGGCGCGCAGAGGAGAGAGAGAGAGATAAAAGAAAATAAACTTCATTCAAATATTAATTGCGATCCGATGGCCCAAATTCAAAATCGAAAACGATCTACCAGTCCAAAATAACCCTCGAATATAATAAGGGACAAAGACCAAATTAATTAAACCAAACTATAACGATGGAGGTCTACTAGCCCAAATTCGTACCCGGTCGAAAATTCACTTTTCCACTATTCCTGACAATCTCGACGCTGGTCACAACAATATCGACACCGTCCAATTTATTTTGTCCCGAAACTCCCGAAAATCGACTGCCAAGTTTTGGAGTCTAAATAACGGTCAAATTCGATCGAGTGCGATTCTAGCACAATCTCTATTTTTAAAAAACAAGAACCCGAGAGTGATCAGTTCTCGGGCGAGATTCTATTATAAGCGCACTGACGAATTACACGTTTTATAAAACCCAAAAATGGGCCGAAATTCGGGATGTCACAACTCTTCCCCCCTTACAAAAATTTCGTCCTCGAAATTTAAAATCCAACCCAACTATTCAAACAAATGGGGGTATTGGTGTCGCATCAACTCTTTGCTTTCCCATGCTGCACCTTCGGTTCCATGGTGCTCTCAAATCACGTTGACCATTTCGACTAACTGCTGAACTAACTCGGGACTTGTGATGCTCCTTTCACCCACTTCATTCCAACAAACCAGCATTCTACAAGCTCTGCCATACAACGCTTCAAACAGTGCCATTCGGATACTCTGCTGATAGCTATTGTTATAGGCAAACTCAACCAAAGGCAACTGTTCTTCCCAACTGCCCTTAAAATCCAATACATATGCTCGCAGCATATCTTCCAAAGTCTGAATTGTCCTCTCGGACTGGCCATCTGTTTACGAATGATAGGCCTTGCTAAAATGTAACTTTGTTCCTAATGCCGTGTGAAGACTTTTCCAAAAAGCGGCAGTAAATTTAGGACCACGGTCCGAAGTGATCGTCACTGGTACCCCATGGAGACGGACTATATGTCGCACATACAAATCGGCATACCTTTCCAAGGTGAAATCTTTTCGCACCGGTAGAAAATATGCTGATTTTGTCAACCGAACAACTATCACCCAGATCGAATCATGACCCCTCTAACTTCTCGGCAATCCCATTACAAAGTCCATTGTGATGTATTCCCATTTCCACTCAGGGATTTCCAATGGTTGCAACATTCCATCCGGCTTGCAATGTTGCGCCTTCACTTGTTGGCATGTTAAACACTTAGCTACATGCTTGGTCACGTCCACTTTCATGCCGTTCCACCAATAATGCTGCTGTAAATTCTGATACATTTTCGCGCTACCCGGGTAAATACTGTAATTACTACGGTGAGCTTTTGACAAGATCCCCTCCTTAAGCTCGACACACAGGGTACACTCAACCGTCCACGGAACTTCAAAAGCCCATCCTCGGATACCTGAAAATCCGATTTCCTTTTTGTGGCATCCATATTCAAAATCTTCTGAATCTCCGGGTCCGTCGATTGTAAAGCCTTAATCTTAGTCTGTATTTCTGGTTCAATCCTCAATGCTGCGAGCAGACTCGAGACATGACTTACTTCAAACTTAAATTCCGAATCCCGAACTCCCTCCAATAGAGTCCACTCCTTGACCATCATATGCGCAATGCTCAATTTCCGGCTCAGTGCATCCGCTACCTTATTAGCTTTTTCAGGGTGATACGTAATATCGCAGTCATAGTCCTTAAGGAGTTCCATCCAACGACACTATCTCATGTTCAATTCCTTTTTGGGAGAATAAGTACTTTAAACTTTGATTGTCCGTACAAATCCAAACTTCTCCCTACACAAATAATGCCTCCAAATCTTAAGGGCGAAGATAATCGCTGCTAATTCTAAGTTGTGCGTCGGATAATTCAGCTCGTGCGGTCTCAATTGTCGCGTTGCGTATGCCACTACTCTTCCGTATTGCATTAGCATGCATTCTAATCCTCTTAGTGACGCATCACTGTAGATCTCATAACCTCTCGGTCCTGACGGGATTGTCAATACTGGCGCGGCTATCAACCTCTACTTTAACCCCTGAAAACTCCTTTCGCACATATCGTCCATTCACATTCCATTTCCTTCTTTAGCAAATGCATCCACGGTGTAGCTAACGCTAAAAACCTTTTTACGAAACGTCTGTAATAACCTACCAAACCCAAGAAACTCCGAACCTCGATTACCATTGTCGGTCTTGGCCAATTCATGACAGCTTCGATCTTTGTCGGGTCCACTGCAATTCCTTCCCCGGGTATCCTATGTCCTAAGAACGCCACCCGATGAAACCAGAATTCGCACTTATTAAACTTAGCGTAGAGTGCGTGTTCCCTTAAGGTCCGTAGAACCTTTTTCCAAATGTAACTCACACTCGGCGGAACTCTTTGAGTATACCAAGATATCGTCTATGAATACGATTACAAACTGATCCAGAAATTCCTTAAATACTCGATTCATTAAATTCATAAACACAGCAGGGCGTTAGTCAATCCCAAATGGCATCACCGTAAACTCGTAGTGTCCATACCTCGTCCTAAATGCCGACTTCGGCACGTCCTCCTTCTTGATCCTCAATTGGTGATAGCCAGTCCTCAAATCGATCTTAGAAAATACTGACGCCCCTTGTAACTAGTCGAACATGTCATCTATCCTTGGCAACGGTACTTATTCTTAATGGTCACCTGATTCAATTGTATGTAGTTAATACACAATCTCAATGATCCATCCTTTTTCCTCACGAATAACACTGGCGTTCCCCATGGAGACGCACTCGGGCGAATGAAACCTTTATCCAATAACTCCTGCATTTGAACCTTCAATTCCTTCAATTCTGGCAGAGACATCCTATAGGGCGCTTTCGAAATTGGTTCCATCCCTAGGGCCAACTCAATCACAAACTCCACTTCACTATCAGGTGGCAATCCTGGCAATTCCTGAGGAAAAACATCGGGAAGATTACACACCTCGGCTATGTCCTTTAGCCTTGGTTCCTCAACCAACTAATCAGCCACAAATAATTATCTTTCTATACCTCAAAGACAAAGCTCAATCTATCCAATTTCAATCCAACAGTCTCCCAAAAACAAATCACATCGGTCCTTTACAAAATCTGAAATTTCCAAGCAATACTCATCCTTCCAAACCCGTCCAAGAATATCATCAGTAATCCATAAATCCTTAAACCGATTGCGCCTATTCACCATAAAATTGATTATAAGTCTTTCATGATCACTCAAGCGATAACTTCAAAATCATCTCCTATTGCACCAAATATCATCACATAATGCATCTAGACTTTCAAGGCACATTCCACGCTTCTTTTCCAGCCACAACATACACTTTTCCTTACGTCCTTAGCCGATTCTGATTAATCTTCGGGGCAGCTCTCGCTTAATGTCCTACATGCGATCGCTGCGATTGCATCAGTGGTCTAACCTATCGGTTCAACAATTTCTCACTTGGTGACATTGCTGTCCACATCCATAACATGTTCCACTTCTACCTCGGCAATAGTCATTCCTATGCCCCTTTCCACAAGACCGACATGCGGCGTTGGAGTAGTAGTTCGACTTCCCAAAGTTCTTTCTTACTAGAGGGACAAATCTCTAATTCTCTGTCATAGACTTCTTCCCAAGTTCCAATTGTCCCTAACCGGCGCGTACCACGATCCAAAAATGGCAGCCCCTTTCATTCATATCCATTTCACCCATCGAGCCCTCTCATACGGCTCATTGTAATCCCTTAAGACTCAAGAGTACTAACTGACTGCGGAGTTCCGGTTTCAATCCATCCCGAAACCTCCTTGTCCTATCTACATGGTCCTTGACCATCTTTGGTGCATACTTAGACAACCTTACAAACTTGACCTCGTACTGATCGACTGACATCCGATTTTAACGAAACTGAAGAAACTCTATCTTTTTCTGTTCTCGCGCACTCTCCGAAAAGTACTTCCCATTGAAAGCCTCGACCAAAGCACTCCAATACTTCAAAGCCTTTTTTTTAACTCTTATAACCAAAGTGATGTAGCCTCAGGGTCACTTTTCCCATCGAACCTTGCAGGTTTAAATTTCAAAATTTTTCCAACCAACCAACGCATCTATCTGACTGCATTAACTTGCCCTGGACCTTAATTCCCAACATTTCCATTATGTCCATGATTCCCGTTATTTCCATTGGCGGCGATAACAGCGGCCTCCACATTAGTAGCAACAGTAGCATTTCGCTCTTCAGTTTGCCTTCCCATTAAAATTCCAACTTCCTCGAGTGCCCTCAAAATCTCATCCCATCTGGGATCGTCTGCAACTCCATCTTGCGGACCGATATGACCTCGACTTCGACCTCGACCTCGGCCTCGACCTCGACCTCGACCTCGACCTCGACTACTCATACTCACAGGGTTCGCACCACCCACTTACCTGCTATAATTCCCCTCGGGAATTAAAGACCTAGGCCAACTATACCAGTCTAGACCCTAGGCAGTGAATCACAACAATAATTCACTCAGCAGACAGCAATTCACCACCAACAACCAATCACAACCAACAAAGTTCGTGCACTTACCTCAAGTCCTGACGCACCTGCACCTCACATATTATTGCATAAAAGCACTTAGCAATCACAATCACGTAGTCTGGAGCACGCATGGCACACAAGTCTCCCTAACTGGCTACCCCAAAGTCATCGCTCCTTATCACTCCAGGCTTCGACCATCTTGGTTCGAGCTGACCTTGCTCTGATACCAAATCAACCGGGATGTCACGCCTCGAACCCCAACGGGCTCGCGACACCCCTTCGATGGTCGTATTGAATGCGACGTCCCAGGACGCGTCGCCGACCCAAACGAAACATGTGAAGACAAACATAAGCGGAAGCGGAAATTAAATAACCCAGACAATAAATAATAACAAAGGGATAGCACAAAACAATAATTTCAAATACACAACATCAAAAGGGAACAGTGGTTAGGTATCCTACTTCGCTATACAAAAGAGGGGCATCCAAAGATGAAACGAAGCATCAGATGCCTAAGGTCACTCCCGGTCTCTGAACCGCACGTGACAACTATCCGTCACTTCAAACCTGAAAATGTTTAACAACGGGAATGAGATAAATCTCAATAAGGAGACAACCTAAACCCAACCTAGGCCAATGCGTACCCAGACAAGTCTCAACGAGCAATCTAACCAACGACGTACTAGAAATCACATAGACATACTTACCTCGCTTCTAATCATGCGTCAACTCTGCATATTAGTCAAATCACTATAAGCAATAATATTCCAAGAACACATCACAATCACTCGAGCGCCATACACACGTGCGTTCATCCAATTCAATCAAACACATTCTACATGCATGTCCATCCAACTATCCACGACCCGCGTAAACACGCCTCAGCTCCTTTCCCACGGCCCGCATAAACACGCCTCAGGCCCATTCTCACAGCCTCGTAAAAATGCCTCAGGCTCATTTTCATAGCCCGCGTAAACACGCCTCAGGCCCATTCTCACAGCCCGCGTAAACACGCCTCAGGCTCATTCTCACAGCCCGCGTAAACACGCCTCAGGCCCATTCTCACTTTCCGATGACCCGCGTAAACACGCCTCAGGTCCAACTTTCTTTCCAATGACCCGCGTAAATACGCCTCAGGTCCAACTTTCCTTCCACAACCCGCGTAAACACGCCTCAGGCTCAGCATCCTCCAATGACCCGCGTAAACACGCCTCAGGTCTTTTCTTGCCTTTCTTGCCACACCCGCGTAACCACGCCTCAGGTTGGCAGCCCTCCGATCAATCCGGGCTTTTCAAGCAAACACACACGCCACTTAATTCAATCAATTTCACGTCTTTTACCGAATCAAATATCACACAACCATTTCCAAATGGCCACAACACAATTTGCCATACTTACGCCAAAAAGGCCACGGTTCCACCAATTCACGTTGCATTTCAACAAACACTTACGATCACCATAGAGCGATCACAACCAACCATTAATTCCCCACATATGAACACAATTCAAGCATTGGACCACACGGGACAATCGCACACTAAATTGATATTCTAGCCTCAAAGGTCCCTCATACAATCACACTAAGCCACAACCCACAATAGGCGCGTTATCCCCATCACGAATCATCAACACGAACTACCATCGAACGACCATTAAATCACGCATGAACGACCGACGATCTCGGCATAAATTCCAGCACTAACGACCTCCAATCCAACCACAAAAATCAGCCATAAACCATCGCTATTCAGCCCATACTCCGGCCCATTCACTCGCCCCGAACCAGCCCATAACTCAGCCACCCAATCGCGCTAAACGGCCACCAAAACCACGCCGAACAGCCCATGACAACTACTATATCCATTATATTCAGCCCACACACGAACCCCTAAACAAGTCTAGCATTACCCATCATCCTAAGTCGGGATTAGGAAGTCGCTTACCTCGACTTGAGCAAGAAAACGGGCAAGGGCAGCAGGGATTCGCCGGAACAGCAGCGACAGCGGTGATCGGCGAGACTCTCGGCCACAGCCGGGCAGCAGGGGTGGCAAGGGGCTCCGGTTGAGGCGACAGTAGCTCGGCGGCAGCAGGGGTGACCAGGGGTCTCGCCGGAACGGCAGCAGCGCCGGCAAACGCGCGGCGACTCACGGCGGCGACGAATCGGAGGTGGAACAGGGGCTGGAAGAAGGAGCTCGGCTGAACTAGGGAGGATAGGGAGAGAGAAGCAGCTTGGTGGGGCGTGAACGGCAAGCCAGCGACGGCAAGCGGCCGGCAGATGGGAGGACGACAAGGCAGCAGCGGCGGGAAGAAGTCCAGAACAGGGGAAGGCTTCGGGGGAGAGAAAAACCGGGGAAAGGGGGAACCGGGGGTCTCGCCGGAGCAGCAACATCAACGACGGCGACGGCGACGTCCAGGTGTCGGGGCGGTGCTGGGGAGCTGGCTGGACGGCGGTCGGGACTCGCCGGATGCGGCGACGAGCCGAGCTCGGGTGCTCGGGAAGGGAGGAAGGCAGCGTCGGCGGAGCTGCCGCGCGGCGCGGCGGCGCGAGGAGGACGGTGGTGGCAAAGCATGGCGGTGCTGGTCGCCGGCGAGCAGAACCGAAGCAGAAGCCAAGAGCAGAAGACGCACGGGCAGCAGCAGCAAGGAAAGAGAAGAGGACAGCCGGGGCGGCGGCTGGTGGCCGGCGCGACGGCGTCCGAGCTTGCTGGCGACGGCTGCGGCGTTCGGCGGTCAGGCGGGCTCGGGCGGCATCGGCTGGGCGAGCAGAAGCGGAGGCGAAGCAGAACCAGACGCGGCGAAGGAGAAGGAAGAGAAGAAGAAAGAGAAGAGAAGAAAGAAAAGAAAAAGAGAAAGGAGGAGAGAGAATGTCAGGAGGTTGGTCTACATGGGTATGGGCAGATGGGACGCAAGCAGGGGGGAAACGTGCGCGGAAGTGGGGGCGCGCAGAGGAGAGAGAGAGAGATAAAAGAAAATAAACTTCATTCAAATATTAATTGCGATCCGATGGCCCAAATTCAAAATCGAAAACGATCTACCAGTCCAAAATAACCCTCGAATATAATAAGGGACAAAGACCAAATTAATTAAACCAAACTATAACGAGGGAGGTCTACTAGCCCAAATTCGTACCCGGTCGAAAATTCACTTTTCCACTATTCCTGACAATCTCGACACTGGCCACAACAATATCGACACCGTCCAATTTATTTTGTCCCGAAACTCCCGAAAATCGAGTGCCAAGTTTTGGAGTCTAAATAACGGCCAAATTCGATCGAGTGCGATTCTAGCACAATCTCTATTTTAAAAAAACAAGAACCCGAGAGTGATCAGTTCCCGGGCGAGATTCTATTATAAGCGCACTGACGAATTACACGTTTTATAAAACCCAAAAATGGGCCGAAATTTGGGATGTCACAACCACATCTCCCTATATATATATCACGTAGAAGTGGCCTTCAAGAAGAATTTTTAGCCAAATGGGAAAGGGAGGTGTTGCGATTTCTTTCCAAATAGGTTCGGTCAAAAGAATTCTGAGCAACTTACACGACTTCTTCCCGTAATCGCCACACTTTCGAAATTGTTAATATATTACGGACTAATCTACATCCCCAGTTCGGGTCTGGTTCCGTACACATACTCGAACTAGAAATATAATTTAACACAACTGACGGCCATAAGAGTATAGATAATTTTCTATGTATATGTCAAAAAGTCTTATATTCGTACTCAAATTGCTTCTTAAGCTCGAATATAGGGCAAAAGAACACTACAAGTGCCATAACTTGTGTACGGCGCTCACTTTAGTGCCATAACTTTTTTTTGGATCACTTTAGTGCTAAAATTTTTGAAAAACGATCACTTAAGTGCCAACTCCGGTGCCGTACACAATTTTTCGCCGGAAATCTGACGTGGCATTTTTTCTATTAATTTCTGAAGCTGACGTGGCTCGCCGGAGTCTCGCCGGAGATTGGCACTTAAGTGATCGTTTTTCAAAAATTTTAGCACTTAAATGTTCGTTTTTCAAAACTTTTAGCACTTAAGTGATCGTTTTTCAAAAATTTTAGCACTAAAGTGATCCAAAAAAAAGTTATGACACTTAAGTGATCGTTTTTCTTCCGACTTGGCACCAAAGTGATCCGAAAAAAAGTTATGGCACCAAAGTGAGCGCCGTACACAAGTTATGGCACTTATAGTGTCCTTTTGCCTCGAATATAGATAATACTAAACAAAGAGAAAACTGTGCGATTGATTCTCTGAAACGGAACGTGAACAAAAGTCGTTTGACCAATATGTCGTAACATACAGTATACTATTAATCGTAGGAGACCCGACAAAATCTGAAAATAATCCTAAACAGAACAAAAAGATTCAAAAAGTAACAAGAGAAAACAAGAAACTGGCGTACACACTCTAGCGAGTCTGACCTTAGGAAACGACCCAGAAACCCTCACAGATCAGGCAGATTTTTCGATTGAAATTGAATTCGACGGCCAAGTGTTCAGGCCATTACAAGTAATAGCTTTACATAATGCCTTCTGCACTTATAATTGGCTTGAATTTGATATGTAAGTGGCGAGAGGATTTTTAACCAATTTACCCATGCAGTCGACTGTGGTGCTTCCTTCTTTATAAATAATCACTTATAAAAAAGAGAGAGACAGGCGATCACTAAAAAACGATGAGTATTTTCTCATTACAAGCTAACAATTTAAGTTAATAGAGGTTCGTAACTTGCTATTTTCTAGAGATATATATATATATATCCTGTAAGGGTAATGTTTTCAAACCCCAGTAACCCGGTTGAAGGAAATTTCCTCGAATTCATCCATTTGATTGGTGGGTTAAATTCGAACGTGATCGATCAAGAGGGTGATTGGGGGGAATTTCCTCCGGCCTAGCCCATCATGTAAATGCCTAACTAGGTGCATCATAAGGAGTTTGAACTCTAGCTATCCACACACAAACAATGTAGACTGTAGCCCCTTTTTTTGCAAGCACATAGGGCTAATGGTTATTCTAATTCAACAACAGATGATTTATATCATCATTTCACAAGTTAATAGGGCATGAGTATGGTTGAGCGAACTATTCCCCACGCTTGTCATGCGGAGATCTCGACTCGCGGAGTTTCTTCTCGTCGGATAGAAGCGTAGCGAACCTGGAAGAGTTTAGACCAAAATTAATCGGCATTTTCGATGATAATCAAAGAAAACAAATCTCAAAGTGCTACAATTTTCCGAAGGACTTTATCGTATGAGAAACATTTACGCACAAAAAAATTTACCTTTTGAGGGCTTCCTCGTTGGTGCCAGCATTCAGAATGGGTTCGTAGCGGCCGGTCTCAACATTAACTCGCGAGACCGGCTTCTTCAACAAGTGCTCACCAACTTTCACCAGACCTTCCAAGTTCTCCTTCGTGGATGTGTCCACCGAAGATAAAGTCCCCTCTAGGGTGTCATCCTATAGCAATTCATTCAATTCTAGTAGCTTGAGTTAGTACCAAGTATAGATTAATAGAAATCACAACGAAAGAATTCGGAGGTTATTTGTGATAGTTTGTATTATATGCTTTCTCAACATATATGAGATGTCCCACGTCATTTGTGAACAGAGCTTATATGCTCTTTATATATATGCGGTCTTTCTCCACATATTAGTTTAGGTTTTTGTGTTAGAATTTCTAACATTGTATCAGAATCACGTGTCGTTCATAAATAAGCCTGCACGTGAGAGAGAGTGTTAAAATATGTCACATTGCCATCTATATGAAATTTATACTTCCCTCCCTATTTATATGCTCGTTATGTACATGTGGTCTCCCTCGACTTATTAATTTAAGTTTTTTGATTGAATTTTTTAACTATCCATAAAGATCTTGATGATTTCTACATATTAACTGCATTCATGTCAATTTCCTAACAGCCTGCCTACATGGAAACGATTTTCTCCGCCTATGGCGGGCACAAAAAGAAGACATTTCGGGAACACGCGCGCGACTAAAGCAAAGACGGAGTAATTAGTGAAAATCTTACGTTGATACGGAGGTAATTGTTCTCGGACTGGTAGGCCTTGAAGACCACGGAATTGTGGTAATCGACGATATCGGAACTCCCTTGAGAGTAGACGTCTATCAAAGGGCTCGTGCCGTCCTGGTACAACCAGCAGAACAACCCCCACTTTGAGGCCTTCTTGGCGTTGAACTTGATCTCAGACGTGTCCGAGCCTGTCCCGAGCGAAATCACCAAGAATCGAGTGTAGTCGACGGGCGATTTGATCTCGGAGAAGTGTGGGTCTTCATTCAAGATCTGCCTGGTCACTTCACTGATGGCGACCAATGTCTGGAAAAATAAAAAATGTTGAAATATTCCAGTATATTGAATAGAATTAATAGTGATATAATCAACTAGGGTTTGTAGGCTTTATGACTCAAATTATTGATTCTCATCTCTACCGCTCAATCATTGTGTTACAAATTGCTTAAATTTATTTGATTTTCTACTTCAGCATTGTAAAAGTCGTGTATAAGATACTTTCCGCTTGGATTGAACCAGATATGAATCGTTTTGATTTAGGTAAGGTATAAATTAATCTAATTTATCCCTTTGCAATCATAACACAGCATGAAATCCAAAAGATGAGTAAGGCTCCATCCATGCAAACATGGCAATGACCCCTGATATTACCGTGAGAAAGAGACGATTTGACGCACTTGACGACTTAACCAATCCTTACAAATTGAAACAACCATTTTCTGAACATTTCTATGATTGGGTGTATAGATTCGAGAGAGTTTTTCCGATCAATTTTGGCCATGAATCACACTATTGGTGTGACATTCTGAAATTTCCACCAATTGGAATTTATTGAATAATTGAGTTTTATGAGATGTGCTCGCGGTAGATTCTCGCCCGGAACTGATCATTCCTGGGAATGCTAACCATTAGGGAAAGGCTATTAGGGGGAATTAAATTCGCGCGGCTAAAGGAAATTCGATCGTGAATGGATTTCGACCATTAAATCGCGTAAGTGATATTTTGAGCCACTGTTGGCCGATCCAAGGATAGTTAGGGGTCAGTTCGCCACTGTCCTAGTAGTGGATCGCGGGTGATTCCGTTGGACCACGAAACGACTTGACGAATGATTCCGAAATTATACCGAACGTTCGTACCCCTCGGATCAAGTGATTGATCTTTGCGATTTTTATGACAACCGAGATCGTCACGCACCGAACGGACTTGCACGTGACTCGATTCAGTATCAGTCATGAGTCGATTATGCGAATTTCCCCAGCAAGCCGCCCGTTGGCTCGAGAAACGCTCGAGTTGCGTTTAATAGAATTTAATTATGGAATTTTTGCCCAAATTGGACACCGGAAAATTAGGAAGTCACGCCGGAAGGTTAGGACGACGTTGCACGTGACACGTGTGAATTTTTGGTGCGCTCAATTCCTTCGGAAAAATTCGATTTGGACAAGAAACGGAGAAAGTGACCAAAATACCCCTAGGATTTATTAAAGGGTATGTTTTAAGGGTAAAGGGCATTTTGGTCATTTCCGCATTTAGCCAAAATTTACTATTTAGGTCAAGAATGTCATCTTTCTCACCTCATTTTTTCTATTCCTTTGCCGTGAAACACCTCCCCCAAAATTGCCGTGAGCTCTCCCTCTCTCTCCCGTGAATTTCCTTGGCCATTCTTCTTCACGCCGGCGCCACCGCCGCTCACCGCCGCTTGCCACACCGCCGGACCGCCACCTTGCCGTCGCCGTGCCGCCCTCCAACCTCACCGTCTCTCTCTCTTTCCCCTCTCTTTCTCTCTCTTCCCGTGACCCATTTCCGGCCGTGCAAGACCACGCCGCCGCCGGACCGCTGCCGTGCAAGCCGGAAACCACCGTGAGTTGTTTGCCTTCGCCGTAGAGCGCCACCGCTTTCCGTTCTAGCCGTTTTAGCCTAGAACGCGGTAAGTCATACTCTAATCCCGATTTAGGATTTTGGGTATCGCCGAACAATTTGATTTTGGGTGAAATTGGACTTGTGCGGGTGCGAAATGTTGGGGCTTTAGACCGGGAATGTATGGCGGGCCTTAAGGAATTAATTTGGAATTTTTGGAGGACGATTTGAGGGAATTTTAAGCTAAGAATCACTGTTCACGAGGCTGTGATTCACTGTTCACGAGGCTGTGATGCTCGGTCCGGGACGCAAGTTAGATTTTTAGAACCGGTATTTAATGGCGAGGAAGTCCCATGAAGGACCGGAATCAATTTTGCGTCGTTTGGTGGGAGAAAAATAGAAATTTATGTGTTTTACGTGTGTTTTAATTATAATTGAGTTGTGGTGGTAGAATTGTGTGCGCATCTGTGCAATGGGCTGGTGTAAATATGTTTGATTCGTGCACGTTTGGGTTCAATTGAAATGATTGTTCAATTGACCATGTGATATGCTGAGTTAGCCAATGCGGGTAAGTCGCGCCTAAACCTAATTTAGGACTTTGGGTATCGACGGGTAATTCCGGACAAAATTAGTATGAAATTAGGTGCGGAATTACATGGATAGGGAGTGGAAATTTTATGGCAGGCCTTAGGAATTAATTCGGGTAATATTTATTGGAAATTCAGAAAATGGGGGCTGCGAAATACTGTTCATATGCTGCGAAACATTGTTCACTGGCTGTGGATTACTGTTCACGGGGTTGTGATGGTCCGATTGGGATGCAAGTTGAATTTTTGGAACCTAGAAATTATGGCGAGAAAGTCCCGTGAATGATCAGAATTAATCCGACGCCATTTGGTTGGAGAAAATTGGCAATTTACGTGCTCTGGGCATGTTTGAATTATTCTGGATGGGGTTGATTTAATTGAGTATTTGTTTGTGTGTTATATGAGGTAACTCGAGGATGAAATGAGGATGTTTCGAGGCTGGAGTGAGACTGAATAAAATGTCAGATGTTGTGGGATGGAATTGGCAAACTTAGGGCTCGATTTAAGGCCAGGTAGTGTCGGTTTGGTGTGTGGTAGTATGGTTAGATTGTGATGTTTAATAGGCATGGAAATGTCGAAATTATGCCTATGAACGTGGCTGTGATTGTGGGCCCATGAGCGGCCTTGTGTGTTTATTGAACCGTGGTTTGATGGATTGAAATGTGCTTGATTATGTGCACGCGTGGGCCAGATTGAATTAATTGTTGAAATTGGCCATGTCGAATGCTGAGTGAGCATGTTTTACGTGTTAATTGATGCGTGCACGGGCCGCGTGTGATGGGCCAGTTGATTGTGGTAAATGCTTGATGAGCATGTGCATGGGTAAGAAAGAAAAGTGGTGTGGCTTGTGATTGTGGAAGTTATGTGAAGGTGTGTAAGTGCGAGAATGGGATCGGGCCGAGTATCATAAGCTCGGGCAGCGATCACGTAGATCTGTTGCATTTGGCACAGGCTGAGGCTTGAAAAAGCAAGAATGAGAATCGGTCCGAGGCACGATCAGCTCGGGTGAGACCGGGATTGGACCGAGGCATCCTAAGCTCGGGTTCCAATCACGTAGGCCTGTCGCATTTGGCGCGGGCTGAGTTGGGATCGGGCCTGGGGCGTGTGATGCTCAGGTTGCGATTGGGGCCTGAGGCGTGAACGGGTACTTGAGCCGGATGTGGTGAATGATCGCAGTGTACCTGAGGCGTGTACGTTTACGCGGGTCACTGGCGAGTGATGTGGGAAGTGATGAGTGGTCGCAGTGTACCTGAGGCGTGTACGTTTGCGCGGGTCACTGGCGAGTGATGTGGGAAAGAGGAATTGAGAACGGAAAGAATGTGTGCGAAATGAGAATCGTACATGCGTGTGTTTGCATCTGATGTAATTATGATCGAGTGCGGGTGTGCGCATGATTAAGCCTGACCATATTAATTGATGTACCTGTGTTGTGATGATTTGATGTGCGTGAATGTGTGTGTTTGTGCTATTGTCTAGAGGTACGTGATAGCCTAGGTTGGGTTTAGGGGTGTACTTACTGAGAAGTGTCTCACGGTTGTTTTCAACCAAATATTTCAGAACCCAAACCTGAGCCGTGACTAATCCGCCACCACCTCCAGTACGTTTTGGAGTTCCAGTGCATACAGAGTATGAGACAGCTGAGTTTCAAATGGGAGACGGGATGATGTGGAGTTAGATTCTGAGTGGACGCCAAGCAAGGGGTGTTAAAGGTCGTTACGGGTTGGATGGCAGGTCATCGGTTTTTGTTCTTACTCTTGAAGGGTTCAAATGTGTGCACTGGTAAACTAAGGCTTGTATTTTGTAAATATGGTGGTACAAGTTTGACCGAGTAATGGAAATGTATATATTCTCCCAATGTTTCCCCAGTTAAATTTTTGTTCGGGTGTTTTATGGTTTCCGTGTGCGCAATTAAATATCTGATGTTTAGATGAGGTCGGTGACAACCTGGGACGTCGCAACTGATTGAGCGGAGGCGGGATGTCGCGGGCTCGACGGGAGCTCGGGGCGTGACAATTGGAGTTGTGGAGCCCGATAGAGGAAACTATTGTTAAAGTTGAGAAAGGAAAGTACTCCAAAGGGTGTACATGAAATTTCTATCATAACTTTGTATGCCATAAACTCTTGTTATATTTTGAGGCGTTATTTCTTGTAATTGTAACTCAATCCTAATAGTGAAAAGATTGTCTGGCACGGCACCATGGTATTTCCCTTTCAAATTTAGAAGAGTTTCCATGTAAAAAAATTTGTGTCTTCTTCTTTGATTTTTTTCTCTTTTACATTTCATGTTCCTAGCAACTAGTATTGAAGTTTGGTTTGGCGGTATTGTAAGAGCCATTAAGATGGACAAAGGGAGGGTGAAGATCGATCGGTTCGACGATGTATATTTGGTTTCTGGAAGATGCAGATCGAGTATCTACTGTATCAAAATGACTTGCATTAGGCTCTGGAAGCGAAACCAAAATCGATCGAGCAAGAAGATTGGGGATTGTTGATAAGCAATCCCTAGGTGTGATTCATCTTATGTTGGTGCAGAACGTTGCCTTTAGCATCGCCAATAAGAAGACAACATCCGATTTCATGAGGGTTATATCTAACCTGTACAAGATAGCAAACAAGGTATATCTGAATCTAAAGATGAACGAAGGTGCTTCTGTGATAGATCATCTAATGACTTCAACATAATCACGACTCAGTTGAGTACGATGACAATAAAATTGGAAGACGAGTAAAAGCTTTGATTTACTTATCTTCTCCACATGCAAGTTGGAGTGCAATTGTGATTGCAGTGAACAATTTGTCTGGTCGTAAGAAGTTGAAACTTTAGGAGACTGAGATTTGATTTATAGCGAGAATATTCGCAAAAGAGAATAAGGTGAATTTTCGGACGTTGCCTTGAGCATTGAAGACAAATGGGGAAGCAATCAACGAGGTTAGAACTGGAATCGTGGTAGATCGAAGTCCGTGTAAAGAAGCAAATCAAGACCTTGTGATGAATAATTTGTTGGAATTGTGAAAAGAATGGCCATCTGAAACGAGATTGCAAAGACCCACAGAACAAAAATCAGTATTCGGATTGGAATCAAGAGGAGGAGAAATCTCTTAATGCAACCTTTGAACCCTAATTTTGAGCGTTGACAATCCAATTGAGTCTTAAATTCTAGATTCAAGTGCATAGTTTCAACTTCTGTAGAAGATTAATGCACAATTTTGTTGTTGGAAAGCTAGAAAAGATTTATCTTCTTGATGATGAACCTTAGGATATTATGAGGAATGATGATGTTCACATAAAAACTGCGTTATGTCAGATATGTTCCTAGTTGTTAAAGGTGCTATGGTTGTAGCAACGGGAACAAAATTGAAAACACTATATTTGACTGAAAACAGCAGAGAAATAGTAGCAGCTATTGACTTAGTAGTTGATTCAAAATTTTTGCACTATAGGCTTGGACACATGAGTGGAAAAGTGGATGAATGTATTACCATCAAATAGAAAATTGCCCGATCTGAAGTCTATATATATTGGTCTTTGTGACGGTTGCGTTCTAGGCAAGTAGAAACGCATCAGTTTTTCAAAGACTAGAAGACAACCCAAGAAAGGAAGGTATAGGTTAATTTTCTTGGAGGCCAGCCATTATGTATTCCCTTGGAGGCTCACTTTACTACTTCACGTCTATTGACGACTCCACTAGGAAGGTATAGGTTAATTTTCTAAAAAATAAATATAATGTGTTCGTTACTTTTCAAAGATAAAAGCTGAAGCAGAGAATGAGATCGATCGGAAGATTAAATGTTTAACGTCTAACAATGGAGGGGAGTATCTTAGCAAGGAGTTCAAGGAGTTTTTCTTTATTGACGTTGGAATGAATAAAATAAGAAAATAATAAGAAAGAATGATGTTGCATTCAATAAAAACGTGTTATACAATGACAAATCTGTTGTAGAATATAGCATGAGGGAACAAATAAAAGGAACTAGAGCAATTGAATTGGAGGGGTTTTCTGAGAATATTTTGATTGGAAATCCTAAACTGTCATTAAAGATTCTGATCAAGAACCAAAATAAGAACCACCTATACCTCAACCCACTTTAAGAAAATCTATCAAAAATTATAAACCAGTATAGATGTATTCTCTATCATTTCATTATTTACTTTTGACTCATGCTAGCGAATCAAAAGAACTTTTCATTAAGCAATGTAGGTTAAATTTCTTTAGTGGGAGTGAGCAATGTAGGATGAGTTGGACTCACTCTAGAAGAATAGAACTTCGGTATTAACTCAGTTATCAAATGGGAAGAAGGCATTGCAGGACAAATGGGTGTATGAGTCAAAGAAAAATTGAATGGCAGCAAGAGAGACAAGGCAATGTTCATAGTCAAAGGTTTTCTATAAAAGAAATGAATTGACTATGAGAGAATTTCTCTTCAATTATTAAGTTGACTGCTATAAGCTCTGTGTTGAGTATTGTTATTACTGAAAATTTACATTTGGAGATGTTAGATATGAAGATTACATTCCTCCATGGTGACATCGAGGAGGATATCTATATAGTGCAACAAGAAAGTTTTTACATTTCTTGTAAAGAAAACTATGTCTACAAACATAAAAAAAAAAGAAAAAAGAAAAAAAACCTCGTACAGTTTAAAATAGGCTCATAGACAATGATACAAGAAATTTGACACATTTAGTGCAATAATGGCTTCACTACATGTGAAATGGATCAAAACTATTACTTGAATGAATTTGATGACTGCTATATCATTTTGCTATTGTATGCGAATGAAATGCTTGTTGCAGTATCTAACATGAAGGAGATTCACGGACTAAAGTATCAATTTTCAAAAGAGTTTGAAATGAAGGATTTGGGAGCAGCAAATCAGATTCTAGGGACGAGGATCACGCGAGATAGATTATATGGAATTCTAAAGTCGTTTCAAGAGAAATACATTGAGAAGGTGTTGGATAGATTCGGCAATTCATAATGCAAAATGCAGAAGCACTCCTTTAGGAAGTCACTCCAAGCTTTGGAAGAAGCACTCACCGAAGATGGATGAGGAGCGGGAGCACGTGACTGAAGTTCCATACGCTTCAGCTGTCGGTAGTTTCATGTATCTTATGGTGTATACTAGACCAAATAGAGCTCATGTAGCGGAAGTAATGAGTAGATATATGGCTAATCTAAGAAAGAAGTATTGAGAAGTTGTGAAGTGACTATTAAGATACATGAGAGGTATTTCGGGTATGACACTTTGTTGCATGAAAGAAAGTGTGACTTTACAAGGCTATATCTATGCGGATCTTGGCATTGACATGGACAAGGGAAAAGAGCACCTCGGTTTATGTTTTTACCTTAGATAACACTGTAATCAGTTGGATGAAAGACTTCAAAATTGTGTGTTCCTCTCAACCATTCTGTTGCTATAATTGAAGTTGGCAAAGAGATGATTTAGTTGAAGAGTTTTGTAAAGAAAGGCAGGGGGCAAGATAACAGCATTTTTTTCAGTGATAGTCAAAAATTTGTTTTGTAAAGAATCTAGTATTTCACTCAAGGACAAAGCATATGTAGTTGAAGTAACATCATAATCGTGCACTTATAGATTATGAGACATTGTTATTAAAGAAGATCTTTGGCGCTAAAAATTTAGTAGATATGTTTACCAAGGGCATCACTACTAAGAAATTCGGGATGTGTATTGCCTCAGTTGGCCTCCATGATCAATGACGAGTAGGTGCCACTGCACTAGGATAGTTTGGGTTACAAAGATGAGTGAGTATTATGAGAGATTATTTCGTTTTGAAGATCAGCCTCAAAATGAAAGATTGATGGAGATGTGTAGTTTGACAGAAGAAAGTACTTTTTAAGCTAAGAACAGAAAGTACTATCAAGGATATATCTACTGTAGCTTTGTATGCCCTAAATTCTTATTATATATTGAGGCGATACCTCTTGTATTTATAAACCGACTCTAATAAAGAAAAGACTCCTTAGGGTGGCACCGTAATTTTTTCCTTTCTAATTTCAAAGGGTTTCTACGTAAAAATTCGTTTTTTTTTCTGATTTTTTCTCTCTTACATTTCGGGTTCCTAACACCACACATCAATTCGGCAAAATGTACTACAGAGTTATATCGTTGGGGGCTAGCGTCTTGAATAATGTGCATCTGTAACTCATATTTCCAGCCGATACTAGACTTCTTTGAAAATACAAAAAGCAAAAAGAGGAAAAAGGGAGCTATCTAAGACTTCTCTCCTAAGCTTATCATGTTGATCATGACTTGCCGTTAGCTAGCCTATTATCTCAAGATGACTTTCGGTCTTTGAATTTGTTGATACGCATCTTCGAGGTGTTAGCTTTCATCTTAACAAACCATCACATCGTTGGACCGGAAAGGGTTATTGCAGCCGAATACTCTAGATCGCATATATCTATTGTCATCTGGAACAACCTCATAGAAATCACTACGGGTCGCTCTTCGGAAAAAAAAAATCACACTGGATAGGACAGTATCCAGCTTATTTCACATCGACGCCGAATTTCCGATCTATAAAGCCCTCGAATATTGCAACATGAGATCGGTTTAATGGTTAAGGATTGGGCATACTTGTGTAGGTTCGGCACAATTTTTTTGTTCTTCATACGATCAAGAATAAAAGATTCACGCTTGGGCGGTTCACTTGTGTCTTGGTTCATGTTTTTCAACCTAGCCCATGACATTAACGGGTATTTCGTAGGCCAAGGTTTCCTTACTTAGAATGAACTTCCTCATCGTAATAGAAAAAGGATAAAGTCACTCCGCAAGATTCCAACTATTCTAACTTAAACAATGGGCTATCTTCGATATCAAAACCGATATATTAACTTTATAATCTTATATCTATGTTAGACATACATACCGGGTTGTTGGCGACCATACCACCATCGATGAGGTTGAATTCATGGGCTTGTCCATCTTTATCTCCCGTCTTGAAATAATGGGCGGGGAAGTAAGTCGGAGCAGCCGACGTGCCAATGCATATGTCCGATAGTTGAGCGTCCAAGAATGAATGTTTTGCCACCTACCCGAGGTAAAAATCCATTGAAAAAACGTCAAATATGATACATTATCTTGGATCGGTTGATTTCTGTACGTGTGATAGTTTCTTTTCAATAGAACTAGATAATTAATGAGAATTGTCTTTGTCAAACTGACACTATCAGTAATCCCTTTTTCAATTGGAAATCAGAAGCTGCAAGAAAAGTATGATTCCATCGCAATGGAAAAAAATACCAAAAAAGTCTTAAACATATTACAATTTAATCATAAATTTTTTTTTCTGTTAATTGAGTCCTAAACCTTTGTATATATGTCAATTCAGTCCATTCGGTCAATTTTGGCCGAAATCGCTGGCGTAGGCTCCAACCGTCCTACTTGGCACAACCAGCGCCAACGCGAACGTTTTTTAATAATATTTTTTAATATTTTATTTTCTTTTTTTCTTTTTTTTCTTTTTTCTTTTATTTTTACCAACTCCTAACTGTGGGCTGACGAGGAAAGGTCGGCCGACCCACCCTCACCAACCAAAGACAAGGGCCGAGACGTCCTCGCCAACACTAGGCGAGGGCGGCCTCACTTGCTCAGATCAGGCAAGGTCATCGCGGTGACCAGCAACCCTCGCCGAGCTACAGTTGGGAGTTGGGAAGAAAAAAGAAAGGAAAGAAAGAAAGAAAAAATAGAAAAATTCAAAAATATTAAAATATTATTTAAAAGTGTCCACTTAGTGTTTGCCATGTCACGTAGGACGCTTGGCATCCATGTTAACGATGTCCGGCCAAAATTGATTAAATGGACACAATTGGCAAAACGTGAAAAAGTTTATGACTGAATTGACATAATTGGAATAAATTTATGACTTTTTTGGTAATTCACCCCAACCTTTCACCCTCCAAAACTTCTACACAAGGCTATAATTAATTGAATATTTTCACGACATGCGTGCTCTCACCCGGGGTAGTTCCAATACGAATAGGGGATTAATATAGATCAAATTCAACAATTTGCAATGGTCCAAGTAATCTGATATGATTGGATCATGTCTCCCTCAATTGGTCATGACACATTTATGCTAATGTGTCACTCCAACAAAAAAATTTATGAAATTGCGTATAGATTTTTACATAAACAGGAGTTGGGCTATATATTTTCCTCCATCCTTAATTAAAAGAAGTTTTCTCTTATTCGTCCATTCACATGCAAATTTAACTAAACATAAATATGGTCGACGTCTATGTTTGCAACTCTCGTCAGTCAAAAGATTAGTTAAAGGAAGTTTGTTCCAACCTTCTTCACCTTGAAATGGAGAAAAACATAACTCATGTGACTTATACACAAACTACAAGCGCGCTCTGTCCAAAATACATACTGGAACCCACCTCATATGAAGAAAATAAAACTGGCTGAAGCTTTTTGATATCGAAGGTCGGGATAACCAAGCCGGTAAGGCTATCGTGCAGCCTCATTGTTCCAAGTAACTTCCTTATCAATTTGTGAAGATACACTCCATTGTACTTGGGTCCCGTCAGAGATCTCAGCGTGCTCACGACCGAACCCAGACACCCACTTTTTTGTATCGAAGGAGCAGCGGGACCAAGCAGAAAAGAAATGAAAAGACTCAAGTCAGTTGTTTTCAAATTTATCAGTGAGCATAAGAATGATAAAAAGAAGTTCGACAATTTAAGTTTTGCAACATGAGAGGTATGTCGATAATCGATTACCATCCTTGAGGGAAGATTTTAGGACAATTCTCTAAGTAAAATGGGACTATGTCTTTCGTAGCGAAGAGAGGGCGTTTGTTAGCATCAGGTGCTGACAACATGGCCGTGATGAGACCTCCTGTGCTTGTTCCTGCTATTACATCGAAATAATCTGCAAGCCTCGCATCTTCACCATCCAGCTCCTTCACCCAAAATACTCATTAAATTCCGGATTAGTATTTAAGCAAGAGATGGTTTGGACACCGGCGATGCCCCTTGTTGTAAGACTATAAAAGGAAACAGATAAGTCAAGAGACTTGCATGACTCATCGACCACCATAATCAAATTATGGAAGAAAGTTGAGAGCGAAAGAGCACAATGTTTGGCATAGCTTCCTTCCTCCATCACAGGAAAAAACGACGAAGAAAAGAAACAGAAAAAGAAAGCCTTCTCAAAAGTTTCTAAGACTGGAACCCTCATCGTAGCACAAGAATGTAACTCTTGTGTCCACTTTGTTTGTGTGGTTTGTTCATGTTATTACCTGAAGTTGGGCTTCAAGGTAACCGAGAATGACCCCTGGAATGATCCCTCGGACTCCTCCGCCATCAAGACTAAGGATCGTGACGAGATTTCCGTAAGCCGGAGGCTGAATTTTCAATGGCAAAGGTTTTCTCTCCATTTCTTTTTACTCGTTAATGCAAGAATTGTGTGTGCGCGTGTGAGAGAGAGAGAGAGGGAGAGAGATGAATGAATGTGTGGTATCTCCATGGTTGTGAAGCTCATAAGCATATATTGAGGGATGCAACTAATTACTTGCTTGACTAAACATGTGTACGTGGTGGTTCAATCTGGGCAATCATCAAAATAAAAAATAAAAAATGCTGAATATGAACATAGATACATCTGGCCGTGTGGCTTTTGTTCAGCTCTTGCTTAGTCAATTTGAGCGTTCCTCGGAAGTCAGCACGAAAAAGGGAGTACGACTGAGTCGATTGTCTAAATTGACAAGGTCTTATCATAGGCAAAAAGGGGTTGGTCCATGAAGGCAAAGTTCATTACTTGTTACACATTTTGGAGTGTTCGTGAGGCAAATAGAGATAGGGGGAGGTGGAAGGAAGGTTGGTTTGGATCATTCATGAGAGGAAAAATGATGCATGTGCGAGAGGTGCCAATTCAACTTTTGAGTGGTTATTAGAGACCTCGACAACACCCGCATGACTTCTGGTTGATTGAGGGCTTTTAATTTCTCGACAACAAAAAGACCCAATAGACAAGGTTAGTTGAGTATATGTACACATTCAAAGATCCAACAGAGCCTAGCGCTTTATTTAGCGAAGTGACTTTTTGTACACTCGTCTAGCATTTCTCTTCAATTCCTAGCAATGTAAGTAATACTTTAGCCGCATTAAGAGTGAAATTGGGTTATAATGATTCTGTTGAGATACACGTGTGAGTTATATTCGAAAAATCCTACATCGGATAATTGATGTGATGTGGAGCAGTTAATATATCCTAATTAGCCCATAACTCATTGGCTGAACCTTTTGAGTGAATATGGGTCCAACTGGATATATTAAAATGAACAAAAGTTGTGTGACAAATATGTCATGACATATAATGTTCTATGAATCGTGGGAATCATTTTTTAAATAATCCTTAACAGTACGAAAGTAACGAGAAACAAGAAATGAGCGTATACAATGCACTCTAGGAGTCTGACATGTGAATCTTCCTAATGATATTGAATTCAACGGCTAACCAAAGAAAGAAGTGAAAGGGCTTGTGTTCTTTCTTTCTTTCGTGTTATTTCTCTCACTTTATCAGAACGAGCCTCGTACGCTAAGCAACGAGAGAATTCAGGAGAGGACAGCTGCGTCCACACGTTCTCGAAAACTTAGGCGCGATGAGGATACAGGGGAACAGCATGCGGGAACAGTATCCCCGCCCACTCGACACTCGACAGTGGTGGTAACCAAAGACATGGAGTTGGAGGCGGGGTTGAGGTCGAGGCTTGTGCAGTAGCAGAGCTAGAAAGGAGCTGGCATGCGAGGGTTTCTTCAGGTCTGATTCAATCACAAATTTGATTGACACATGGAAATAGATTGATCTCTAGACCACCAACTTCTTGCCTCCACCAAGTTGGACGGCATCATAGGCAGTAATAAACTTGTTTTTAAGGATAAAGCACATGAAATGAACAAGTTCTCTTTTGTCATAATTGGCTTATAAACTCTACTTTAGTTTTTTTTTTTTTGTCCTACTCTAACTCTCAACTCACTTTCAGACTTTTACTCTGCCTCTTTGCAGAGCGTTAGAGTCAAAACCCATATCTGAAACTCTAATTTAGTTAACAAATATGTTTCTTCTATTGGTTCAGTGTTTTAATTCAATTCATTTCGCTTCGTTTCATAAATACTATGGCCATTCAAGATGTTTAAGAAACTAGGATCGACTGTATGCTTCGGTAATAATTGCATACTCCTTTTTAACCCTTTGAATGATGTATTTGATCTATCTCCTATTCTTTTCTCAACCTCAATTGTCCAAAAATTATGGAGTTGTATTCGTAATATTGCAAAAGTCACCATTACTGTCAATTACTTCACTAAATTAGACTTAAATGTTGGATTTGAGACTATCAAAGTAATTCAGCGCGTAGATCTCAAAATTCTAAAGTTGACTTTATATACAATATAAATTTAGGAAAGATAATTCATCGGTAATTGAATTGAAAAATGTAGTTTTGGATTATTGCAATACGAAAAAAATTTCCGAAACTATTGGTGTTTAATTTAAATAACTAAATCAAGTGTTTTGTGAAACTACAAATAACCCTTTAACATATCCAACATCGCTTGCCTATGAGGCTTTAACGAGTCTTATATTTATGTGATCTCCCCGCACTTATCAAAAGCGACCAATCTAGCATAACATATCTTTCAATAGCTGTCTAAAGCGAAATCTAATTCATTTCCATACGAAAATAATGCTTCATGTTTTGCAAACTGATTGAATATATTTGAGCCGTTCTAATTATTATCCTCAAATATTGAAGCAAAACAAAAAAATTTGCAATTTATTGGCTAAAGAAATAACATTTGGGAGCTCTATTTAGAGGCTTGCACAAAGGTGAAAAGATGTTTTGTGAGGCCTCTCGATTTACGTATTAGCTTGCATTTTGGGTCATAAGTGAGGCCAAGGGTAGAGAAGAGGGTGGGTAATAAGTTCTTGTTATAGCATGGCCATTGATTGGCAAGAGATTCATCTGGTTGTTGATCTTATCTCTTCCTATGCTTGTTGAATCCTACCGGCAAGCTTTTGTCAAGAGTCTCGTACAAAGTCTGCATTATTTCTTAAAATACCATTCATACAAAGTCTTATCTCTAGCCTATTATAAAGATGGGGCGACCACTCTCAGACAATTCCTAGCTAATAGCCTAGTACTATGTTTGCACGCTACTGTGTTAAAGCGACTTCTTGGTTGTGTCGATGTCTAGTGTCCCACTGTGGTAGTTCTGATATATCTCTTTCTATTAATTTGCTCAATTGTTCAAAAATTTTTGGATATTGAAAGGCTCATGCTCAAGCTTTGCGGAATGATCAAATAAAATGAAGCAATTGAATATTAGCAAAATTGCGCAAGTGGATCCGTGTCGAAAAGGCTAAATGTGTGCGGAGTGACATGAATGTTCAGAGATGTAGTTTCTCAAAGAAGTAGTTGTAAACGATTGTAAGAGGTGAGAAAATTAAATTCAATTTTGGAAAGTGAGATATTTATGAGATTATTTAACAATTATCTTGACTAGTTTGGATTACAATTCTTTCCTTTTGTTATACCTTATTTCTGTGATATATATAAATTTCAGAAAATTAATTGGGCATTTCATAGAATTCTTGGACAAAAATTTGAGATAGAAATCCTTTTGAGTCTACTTTCTCTATAACTAGTAAAAGTGCGCACGGCATTATCAATATTGCAAAAGATGTTGTCTTGATTGAAGTTGGAGCGCAAAGCATTTAGGGTTACAGTTTTATATGACTTGATATACTTTCTTTTCGGTTTTTAAGGTTTTAGTCAACGGTAGAATTCTTAACACCAAGTTATAACTCTTGAGGCATGAACATGGGTATGAGTTCCGACCAAGATAAACTTTCTTTTTCTTAATCAATGGTATGAGGAACCCCATTTTTGCAGATGGACATGAAGGGTAGTATGGCCTGGAGTTGGCGATGTCTTCTCAAACTACGTCATGTCCTAACCCCAGTCATGTCTAATCCAAGATATTGTTGTCATGATGTCTTGGATGAACTTAGACACGAGAGTCCGGCTGTGGAGTAGTATAACTTAATATGGAGTAGCGGCGTTAGCAAACACAATTTTATTGGTTGGCTAGTATGTAGGGATAGGCTTCCGACAGCAGAGATCATATCACGGTGGATGACTTCAGTCGATGTTCAATGTACCTTCTGTAGGGCAAGTATAGAGAACACGACTCACCTTTTCTTCCAATGCGAATGGACAGGTAGCATCTGGCGTAATATTCTTGCGCAACATGGGATTAGGCGTAATGTATGGGGATGGAATGAGGAGCTTCAATGGATGGTTAGAGCAACAAGAGGCAAAGATTTGGCAGCGAAACTCCTCAAAGTATCTTTCCTAGCGACTGTATATTGCACTTGGATGGAGCGCAACCATAGGCGGTTTCAAAACAATCCAACTGACATTCAGATTATTTTGGCGAAGGTGCGGAAAAATGTAAGAGGTAGAGCTTCACTATACAAAAAAATCAAACCTTCGCAAGCTAACTTTGTTGTAGCTACTTTATGGAGACTTCCTACCTCCATATTCTCGAATTATTAGTACTAGTTGTAATGCCGGGGAATGCCCCTAAGCTGCTGTACATCATCTGTTATATACTACTTACATTTTACACCAAAAAAAAGTGTTGGCGCAGTTGGTTTTAGCGTCGAGGAAATTTCCGATTTAGCAACTGGAGATCATCCATTTGAATCCTGCAAGCTACATGCACACTATTCTTGGCAGTGCCAATTATATAGGCCAAAGGTGATGTGGAGGCATTGGATTTTATCGATCAACTATCCAATTCAACTTAGACCTCGTCGATTGATCTAGCACAATCCTTACTTTTGCTAGTAAAGACTAATTTCGGCTACAATTTGGTTCGATGGGATCAAGAATGAAGAGTCAATTATATAGGGAAGTCGTCGATTCAACGGACTAGTTGTAGATTTCATGGATGTCGATTGACTACCAAGATATCGATTTAAGAGTTTGTTATAGCCAGCAAGGTTCCCATCGACTATCTAGCAACTGGAGGCTGTTCTGGTCCATTCCGTTTGCTGTTTGATAATCTTCTACTATGGCTGTTCGGCTTCCAAGGCTGGTGGACAAACAGGGGTAAGGTGACAAGTGAAGCAAGAGTTTTTTGCTAATTATATATAAAGAGGGCTTCACTTAATTAGTAGGTGCGACTATCTACCAAATATGTACTCTTCACCGTCGAATTGAGGTCAATAAGTTATCGTTTCACCACATCAACAGTGTACGGCAATTTTCTCATGACCGAGTGCTATTGAACGGTCAATTTATTGGTCTAGTAATACAAGCAAAAGCACTTGGCCCAATCTCACAAACAATTGAAACGTAGCTTTGATCTCATCATGAATGACCAAACATTAGGGTGTCAACTACAAGTGGATAACCTTTTTGATGACCAAATGATTGGGCATCGAATGACAATTGGCTACACCTTAAATAACTCGCTTTCGTGTGCAAGACTTGATCGATGCACCAACTTTGGGTGCACTTCAGCTTTAACAAGTTCCCACTACAGAAACATTGGCTTCAGTCTTATTCTACGCTTACACTTTTAATAAGACCATAGTCGCCCTAAAAAAACATTGGTCTGGCCAATTGGGTTAGGAAAGCCATTATGTATCCTCCTTTTAACTTCAGAAAGGTTTCATGTCACCATTTTCTCGGAAAGAGAAATCAAATTAATTGAATGTTCCAACATGAATTGAATGGTTGCTTATCACAAATGTGCACGAAACCCCTGTAACATATGATGTTAGAACTTCAGGCTCGAGCACGACTTCTCAAAAAAATAACATCATCGATCCATACAAAAGGGTGACCTACTATCCCATATGTTTGTGTACATGGTCACGTAAACCTGTTGTTGCTTCCTTGCGTCACATTTCTGTGTATTGTAATCTAGGATTCGGGGCTCTCTCTCTCTCTCTCTCTCTCTCTCTCTCTCTCTCTCTCTTGGGTATTGAAGAATTCGGTTGAAATATTGTGAACTCATCTCAAATGCTTGACCTTGTAGATGCAGACACATGGTGGATGTATTCATTATGACAGTCCACTAAAAGAACAAAGGTGTTTTGATTCTTGATCTCATTGTACAATTGTTAAGATGATTTTCATTATATAAAGATATTACAAATGTTACACATCGTAAGGAAACAATACAACAATGAAAAATAATAAATGAAGAGATCATTATATCACAAGAGTCGCCAATCACTTGATTCTAGCATCTCCAAGAATCATCTTGTGATTTTGATTTACATCTCCAGATTTTTCTTCCCTCAATCAGTGCCTTTATCCACCTTATTTGAATGCATGATCTCTTGGTCAGCTTATCTTATGATAATGGAACTACTTGAGTTTGTTTAAAATTCTGAACTTGTAATCTTGAAGAAGATGAATGCGCATTTGAATGCTCAAGTTTGCTTACACGTGCAAGGACCTGGAAGATTTATGATCACGAGATTCTTATCTGATGCTTTGAAGACACATTAACCATATCATATGTACATTTTTAGGCTACTTCTCCTATTGCCGTTTCTATTGTCATTCTTTGCAACGTTTCATGCTTTTCTTTTTTAGTCTTTCAAATTCTTTTGCAAAGCAGTGCTTATCATAAAACCGTGAAATAGTGACATGGATGGTCTTTGAACTTTTCTTCAATGTTCATTACGGTTCTTGAACTTTTTTTGTTCCTCTAATACTTTAATTTTCAAAAATCCGCTCAATATAGTCCTTTCGTCAAGTATATCTCCACGTCAAGTGCATTTTTTTTTTGTGGAGTATCACATTAGTGTTATTTCGATCGAAAATAATAATGTGGACTGCCACGTTAGACGTCACCCTAATAGCAAATATTCTTTTCCTTTTTTTTCCCCTTCCTTTTTGCGCCCAGTGAGAGAGAGAGAGAGAAAGAGAGAGAGAGAGAGATCTAACATGAAGTTCATAGTAATTATACTAAAGTTAGCTAACTGTGTAAGAATTTTTTTATGAAATGACTGTATTTATTGTATTTTTGAAAGTTTAAAGATTAGCACAAAACAAAACAAAAATGTTTGGGAATCACACTGAAAAATTGAAAAGAAGCTCAGGGACCGCCCATGTCATCATGATTGAAAGTGTAAACACACTTGCAACCTGTGAATGTTTCGTGAGATCAAAATCAATTATTTTAAAATTTGAAGCTGTCAGATAAATGCATTTAAATACTTTGACAGAAACACATTTAAGATCTTGAGGTTTTTGGACACCAAAAAAAAAAAAAAAACAGATGCCAATTTTGGGCTGTTCATACCGTGAGCTTTTGTCTCTTTTCTGTTTGCAGAATTCGATTTTCCAATTTTTTTTAATCCCAAAATGAATTCTATTAAATATTTACCCAAAGAATGATAACTTGTAAGTTTCATCTTTCAAAAATAAAAAATAAAAAAGTACTTATGAGCTTCCTCATTAAAGCTAATAAATTTGTTTCTAGAAAGATAATAAAAAAAATTCTGCACGAGTTAAGATGAATTTGAATATATCTATAATACATTAACAATGAATTAATATCAAATCTCAAAAACCTAATATTAAAAGTATAAGTTAAATTTACTCCTGACAGTTATTATCAAACAAGTTCACATTTTATATTGTGCATGTTTTTGTTTTTTTTTTTTTACAATCATCTTAGTGTGTCAACGGACATATACATGAAATAAAACATAAAATATGAAAATATATATATTAAATAGACAGCTCGAGGCAAATGGTGACATGATAGTCCAAAACAACTGAAGCACTAATCTTTGGTATCATGTTAAGATGTAAGCCCTGTTTTTCTTCACTTTTTTTGGATCCTCTGATCATTTTTGTGATTAGTCACCAATCAAGTTCTCTAATCATGAATTGAAAATATAATCTTTTGAGAGTTAGGAAGGACCCAAATTGTATATAACCGTATGTCCTAGAAATTATGTTTCATTTGTGTCATAAGTTTGGGCTAATTGGCTCAATTGGTGTTGTAGTTTGACCAGACCCAAAGTCAATGATGGTTCTGAAAAAATTTGGCCTCGACAAAGATTCTCAACCTTTTCAAGCCCAACCATCATAAAACTTCCTTCAAAGGACTTTCCTCATCCATGCGCTGATCAAGACAGATAGTTTAATTTAGGGATAATGACACAAACAGTTTTTGAACTTTGACTCAATATGCAATGTGGTCCCTAAATTTTTTAGTTTTTTAATGTGATCCCTAAACTTTAGCCCAATGTGAAATGTGGTCATTGAATTTTTAATTTGTTCAATTTGATCCCTGAACTTTTAGTACATATTCAATGTAGTCCCTGGCCGTGAATTTGAATTAATAGAATGACTACATTGAACATTTTCATATAGTTCAGAGACTAAATTGAACATGTACCAAAAGTTCAGGAATGACATTGAATAAATTAAAAGTTCAGAGACTACATTGCATATTCGGTTAAAGTTCGGGGACCACATCGAACAAATTAAAAGTTCAAAGACCACATTGCACATCGGGCCAAAGTTTAGGGACTATTTGTATCATTATCCCTTTAATTTAAAATATTGATACTAATAGTATCATAATATCCGCAGGACACTCGCTCTGAGGCCATAATTTCCCTAGCAATCATTTAAGCATCATGACTTTTAAAAACCGACCACTTGAGTTATATTGTCAACTTTCCTTGTCTGAAGATCCAATGTGGCGACACGGAAAAAAACAGTTATCTTATATGGTACCAACATACAAGTCATTGATCTAAAATTTTGACACTTCCTCTTATATTTATTTTGTTTGAACTTTTTTTGATTCATTAGAATTTGTGTTTCATGTTCCTGGAGCATCAAGATGCCGCTGTATCGGGATTTTTGTTTCTCTATGAAAATGGATATCTCTAAACACAGAGAGAGAAAAAAAATCTTTGCTCAAGATGAAGTTTTATCTCATTGAGGTCTTTCCGTAGGAAGTGAAAGTTTCTTGGACGAGACTGACTGGCCCCAACAGAACAAACATAGTCGATCTTATAGTTATATATCGAATTATGTGGAAAGTCAAATCCTGTGGGGCTTCACTATATAATTCTTGCCTATGTGGGGCATGAAGATAGTATATGTGGGGCATTTTCTTCCTCTAGCCAACTCTATGTCATTATGCTTAGTATTGTTGCGTAGGCATCCTAGGTTTTAGGTGTAACACCGGATTATGAATGAGCGAGACATTTAAGACATGGGGCTACATATATACTGTTAGGTCAATTTTCTGATAATTTGAGTTTATGAAAAAAAGAAATTTCCTTACATCTCTTATTGGAAAGTCTATGGATCCGCGTGAAGTGAGTTTATCACGACTACTGTTTTTTTTTTTTTTTTAATTTTGTGAGGACATTTTCAAGTTTTGGGTTTGCGATGAGGAATTATCTTAGGAGAACTAAGTCATACCCAACAATTAATGTAAAATTGATTGGAGAATAAGTTCAAGTCTAATTGGCAGATTTTTTTCTTTTGTTAAAAGAAAGATTTCATTCATCAGAATAATATCCGAGAGGTAGATAGAAGGCATATGTAACATTCTAAATTTTCGATCCTTTTCCCGGGATTTATGAAATGAATAATTTGGCCAATGCACTTATAGTGAGATCTCGCCCGGAACCGCGCATTCTCGAGATGCTAACCTTAGGGGTAAGGCCATCGCGGGATTTAGTTCGCCCGACTAAAGAACTCGACCTTGGTTCAACCTTCAACCATAAGGATTGACGAGAGAATGTTTTGGGCCAACAGAGACCGATCTATTCGATCGATCGTGTCCGAAGGGAACTAGTGACAGACCCTCACAATTACATGACAATCGAGGTCGCCTTGGTTCGAGCAAACTTAAACGTGACTTGACTTAGTGTCGGTCACGGGTCGAGGGCGCGTAATCCAAATGAGCCACCCGTTAGTAAGAGATAAGCTAAAGTCGTGATTGTCGATTTCAGTTATTTCTTGGAATCCGGGCCCGGAAATCGAGAATTTTGAAAGTGACAATTTTTAGCGACTGATGGCGTTTTTGGTGTGGCCAACCTTGGGGCCACCCGTTTTTGTAAAAAAATGGATTTTGGTTCGGGACCGGAAAAATGACCGTTTTGCCCGTGGGACCGCGAACGAATTTTGAGGACTGGATTGAGTTGGGGGACTGATATTAATCCTGTTTGGCCAAAATTAGAGAGACAAGGATGCCCCTCTCCTCCCATGAGTAATTACTCTTTTGCCCCTTGAATTATTGGATAAGGTTGAATGTGGGCCGTTGGATTTGGATAAGATCAAATCTTGACCCTTGGATTTGTGGGGTAGTTAGAAGGGTAATTTGGTAATTTTAGGTGGGGTATTAGAGACCAATTATTGGGGGCACCATATAAATATCTATTTCTCTCTCTCTCTCTCTCTCTCTCTCTCTCTCTCTCTCTCTCTCTCTCTCATAATCCACCCTCTCTCTCTCTCCTCACCCCCACCGATCGGAATCTCTCTCTCCCTCCTTCCCCGTGCGTGAGCCAGCTTGGCCGGCCACCAGCCCGTCAGCCGCCTGGTCGCCGCCCTCCCGCCGTCCGCGTCGCCGCTTCTTCCTTCCTGGCTGCGCCTCACCCACCGTCCGCCTGTCTCTCTCTCTGTCTCACCTGTTCTGTTCGGTCCAGCTGCCGCCGAGCCACCCTTGGCCGTCCTCCCTTGGCCCATACGTCCCCCGCCACCCCCAGCAGGCCGTTCGCTGCCCGCCAGCCGCCCGTCCACGGCGCCTCGGCCCGCCGCCCGCCCGGACCGCCGGCGACGCCGCTTGGTCTGGCTTTGGGCCGGTCGTTCCAGCCACTGTCCAGCCCGTTTGTCACCCTTTTCAAGGTAAGTGACTCCCCCAAATGTTACCTAGGATCTCAGGTATTGCTGAACATGTTTAGGACTCGGTTTGGGTAGTTTAGGGGCTGTTTGAGGTATGTGAAGAGGGGCTAGATATTAAGCTATTATGGACTGATTTGATGACTGAATGTGTGCGATTTAAAAGGCTCGGATAGGGCTGTGGTGATACGGCATGGCTTGGACTGAATTGTACGTTGATTGGTGATTTTACGGCTTGTATGAGCTTATGAGAATGTTTGTGTGGCTTGTGGTTGTTGGCTGATTTCTAAGCGAATGTTGGACTGAATGTGGCGTGGTTGCGTGCCGTGTGTGTGTGGCCGTGAGGTGTGATGGTGTGATCGCGCAATGAGGTCGCGTGCCAAGTGTGTGTAGTCGTGTGGTGTGCTCGTGCGACGAGGATGTGCATTTGCGAAGTGTATGTGTGGCGTGAGATTGGGTGTAGCCGTGTGTTATGTGTGGCCGTGTGGTACGTGTGGTACGTGTGATACGATGGTATGAGATGGTTGGATTGGCTAGAAAAGTGATATCCTAAGGCGTGTTCGTTTACGCGGGGTAGGTTCCATCCTGAGGCGTGTTCGTTTACGTGGGACGATGCCGTCCCTGACGAGGTGACGATGCCCGGCCCGACGGGGTGACAATGCCTGACGAGGTCAGAAGACCATTAGCCTGATGTGTTTTACGCGGGCGCGGTAGTGATGGAAAGTTGGGAATGAGCTCGACTTGACTTGACGTGTGAAACTTGTGAAAGTTGGCGCATGGCGTGAGTTAGTGTGCGAGTGTGGTTTGCCTCGCGTGATATGGTGCTGAATGAGTGTGGACACGAATGGATTGGCTGTATTATTATCTGACATGCAGGGATGTGCATGATGGATCCCAGGTAGGATCGCATGTGATTGTTAGTGTGATTGGTGGTTGTGTCATGCATGTTTCGTCTGGCGATACGTGAGAGCCTATGTGGGGTTTGGGGTTGTGCACTTATTGAAATTCGTCTCATAGTTGTATAACCAAAATTTCAGAACCCCAGCCATGAACCCAGGAGGCCCGCCTCCTCGTTTTGGGATATGAGGAGCCGCCCATGATGCCCCAGTGGAGCCGCAGATTGCGCAACCATTGCAGGCGTTTCCCCGTATCATGGTCCACGTGATCTTCCGAAGTACGAGCCAGAGGATTTAGCGGAAGAAATTGAGGAGGGTGACCCTTCGGTTTCCCTAGGGTTTTTTAGGGGTTGCGTAGAGTAGGTCTGACTAGTCACCTTGTGATAGATAGATCAACCTATGGTGAAGCTAAGTTAACCCAACCACCCGATCCTTTTGTTATGTCGGTGGTTTTGGATGCTCGTTTGCTAGGTCTGTATGTGATATGGGTTGTGTGCTCGGTACGATGGCATTGTATAAAAGTTAATGTTGTTGTTCTTTGACTGTTCTGATGATCTACCCCGTCGCCATCTTTATAGTCAGGGGTTTCTATTTTCGTTTCCGCATGTGTCTCTGATGTTTCGGTTGGGTCGGCGATGTTCCTAGGACGTCGCATTAATTCGACCAAGGAGGGATGTCGCGAGCTCGATGGGGATTCGGGCCGTGACATCCCCGTGCGAATTGGTATCAGAGCAAGGCTAGCTCGATACCGGTAGGGTCGAGACCTGGAGTGATAAGGAGCGACGACTTCATCAGTTAGGGAGCCCTTCGTAGAATGCATGTGTATGTGGATGGTGCATGTCCTGCGAGTACGCGCCTATGGTTGCTGAGTGGTTTATTATGGTTGTAATATTGATTGAGACGAATGTGCGTCAGGACTTGAGGTGAGTACAAGAACCCTGATGGTTGCTTAGTGATGTTGGTTTGATGTTGTTTGATTGATTTGAGGATTGGTTGGTTGTTGGCTGTTGAGTGTTGTTTGTCGAGTTTTGTGCCTAGGGCTTGGACTAGTATAGTAGGCCTAGGTCTCTAATTCCTATATGGAATTATAGCAGGTAGGAGGGTAGCATGAGCCCGTGAGAATGAGTAGGAGAGGTGCAGGAGCGGGAGGCTCGTCGAGCTCTCAGAATCCGATCGCAGAAGATCAGCGTATGGAAGGAGTTCTCAGGGTGTTAGAAGGAATTGGGAATATGATGGATAGGCAAGCTCAAGAGCGAGCTAACGCGACTACCCAAGCTGTTGAGGCCGCAGCTGCTTTAGTTAATGAAAATGCGGGTAACGGAAATGGGAATCGACAGATGCATCAGTTAGTAGAATAATTTCTGAAGCTGAAATCATCAAAGTTTGAAGGAGTAGGGGATCCAGAGGCTGCTTCTAAATGGGTTGAGGAGTTAGAAAAAGCTTTTGCTTTATTGGGGTGTACTGAAGCAGAGAAAGTGACGCTGGCAGTGTACCAGCTTCAGGGTGCTGCGAATGATTGGTGGAAGGCCACGCAGGGCCGAGTGTTTCCTACGGGCGTGGATCAGAATTGGACGGCCTTCGTTCAGGCTTTTAATGAGAAGTATTTCTCGGTAAGTGCTCGAGAAAGGAAGATGACGATTTTCCTTAGACTGCAACAGAACCAAATGACTATAGATCAATATGAGGCAGAATTTGCCAGGCTGTCTAAATTTGCACCGAGAATGGTAGACCATCCTGAGGACAAGGCGCGAAGGTTTCGGGATGGATTGAGGGCCGATATCCGCAGCCAATTGATACCGGTGAATTTGAGAACTTACGAGGAATTATATAAGAGGGCTCAAGCTATCGAGCAGGATATGACGGATAGAGCTGTCGTGTCTAGATCACGGTATACCTTAGCCAGGGACAATCGTCAGCAAGGAAAAAGGCCAATGATGGGAAACCGACGTTTCGTTCCTCCGGCAAGGAGGAATATTGGGAAATCGTCACATCAAGCTAATTCGGCCTGTAAACGTTGTGGGAGACATCATGAGAGTGGTCCCTGCCCAAGTGTAACTGGGGCATGCTTTGGGTGTGGTGGAATGGGACATCACATAAGGAATTGCCCGAATCAGCAGGTTCGACCACCCCCATCATCGCAGACACCTCGGATTGGAAATCCGACTAATGTAGCCCCGCCGGCTAATCAGAACAGGCCGCCGGCACAAGGACGTGTGTACGCCATGGCACGAAAGGAAGCTGAGAATGCGCCAGGCGTAATCACAGGTATGGTTTCCCTGTGTAATTATATTGCATATGCTTTATTTGATCCGGGGGCGTCGCACTCGTTTGTGTCTGCTCAGTTTGTTGAATTGGCTGGATTGAAACCCGTTTTATTAGAAGTGCAATTGTGTGTGACTACACCGTTGATGGATAAGATATGCATATCGTTAGGATGCCCAGACTGTAAAATAGTAATTGATGGTGTAGAAAGCAGGATAGATTTGGCTGTTTTGACTATGTATGATTTTGATGTGATTGTGGGCATGGATTAGTTAGTCAAATAGAATGCTGTAATGGATTGCAGCAGCAGGGTGATTCAGTTTAGTCCGGTTGGACACCCTAGATTTGAGTTTGTAGGGAGTCGAGGAGGAACCTCGATCCCTTGGGTTTCGTCAGTAGAAGTAACCAAATTGTTAGATAAGGGGTGTCAAGGTTACCTAGCAAGTGTAGTGGATTTAACGGCAGAAGAAGTACGGCTAGAGGAAATAGCAGTTGTGTGCAACTTTCTCGATGTTTTCCTTAAGGAATTACCGGGATTGCCACCAGAAAGAGAAGTAGAGTTTGTTATCGAGTTGGCCCTTGGGACTGAGCCAATCTCGAAGCCGCCTTATAGGATGTCGTTGTCGGAATTGAAAGAATTAAAGGTTCAGATGCAGGAACTGTTGGATAAGGGTTTTATTCGACTGAGTGTGTCTCCATGGAGAGTGCCAGTTTTGTTCTTAAGGAAGAAAGATGGGTCTCTGAGGCTGTGTATTGATTACCGCCAGCTGAATCAAGTGACAATTAAGAATAAGTACCCTCTTCCAAGGATTGACGATCTGTTTGATCAGTTACAAGGAGCCTCGGTATTTTCTAAGATCGACCTGAGGACGGGGTATCATCAATTAAGAATCCAAAAGGAGGATATCTTGAAGACGACATTCAGGACGAGGTATGGACACTACGAGTTCACGGTAATGCCGTTTGGGCTGACTAATGCCCCTGCCGCTTTCATGGACTTAATGAATAGAGTAGTCAAAGAATTTTTGGATCAGTTCGTCATTGTCTTTATAGATGATATTCTGGTGTATTCAAAGAGTCCCGAGGAACATGAAGTACATTTGGAAAAGGTTCTACGAACGTTAAGAGAGCATGCACTGTATGCTAAGTTTAGCAAGTGCGAGTTTTAGCTTAATCGAGTGGCGTTCCTTGGACACGTGATCTCCGGAGAAGGAATCTCCGTAGATCCGGCGAAAATTGAGGCAGTAATGGATTGGCTAAGACCGACGACAATTACTGAGGTTCGGAGCTTTTTAGGTCTGGCAGGTTACTATCGCCGATTCGTGGAAGGATTCTCAGCGATAGCCACTCCGCTGACCAGATTACTTAAGAAGGAGATGAAGTTTGAGTAGACGGAAAAGTTCGAAGAGAGTTTTCAGGAATTGAAACAGAGATTGACAACCGCGCCAGTACTAACAATCCCTTCAGGACCGGGAGGATATGAAATTTATAGCGATGCTTCGCTTAAGGGATTGGGATGCGTGCTAATGCAACATGGAAGGGTGGTTGCTTATGCATCGCGTCAGTTAAGGCCTCATGAGATGAATTATCCAACTCATGACTTGGAACTGGCAGCAATCATTTTCGCACTTAAGATTTGGAGGCACTATTTATGTGGAGAAAGGTTCCAGATCTATACGGACCACCAGAGTCTCAGGTATTTGTTTTCTCCGAAAGAACTAAATATGAGACAACGTCGTTGAATGGAGTTGTTGAAGGACTATGACTATGACATTTTGTATCATTCCGGAAAGACCAACCGGGTAGCGGATGCCTTAAGTCGAAAGTCGAGTATCGCACAGTTAATAGTCAAAGAATGGATCCTATTGGAAGGAGCGCGAGACTCAGACTTTAAGTTTGAGGTAGGACATCTCTCTAGTTTGGTGGCGACATTAAGGATTGAACCGGAGATGCAAATCAAAATTAAGGCATTACAGTCTACGGACCCCGAGATTCAGAAGATTCTAGAAATGGATAGTACTAAGAGGAAACCGGACTTCCAAATGTCCGAGGATGGAATTCTGAAATTTCGAGGACGTTTGTGCGTGCCCGACGATTTGGAACTTAAGGAAGAGATTTTATCGGAGGCTCACAGGAGCAATTATAGCATTCACCCGGGCAGCACAAAAATGTACCAAAACCTTCAACAACATTATTGGTGAAATGGAATGAAGGTGGATGTGGCCAAGCATGTGGCCAAGTGTTTGACGTGCCAGCAGGTGAAGGCGCAACATTGTAAACCTGGTGGGATGCTACAGCCGTCAGAAATCCCAGAATGAAAATGGGAACACATTACGATGGATTTTGTAACGGGATTGCCCAGAAGCCAGAAGGGGCACGACTCTATTTGGGTGATAGTGGACAGGCTGACTAAGTCGGCACACTTCCTGGCAGTGCAAAATGACTTTGAGCTGGAAAGGTATGCGGAGTTGTATGTAAGACAGATAGTGCGTCTTCATGGAGTGCCAGTATCGATCACTTCGGATAGTGATCCCCGGTTCACTGCTAATTTTTGGAAGAGTCTGCAAGCGGCCATGGGAACAAAGTTGCAATTCAGTACGGCCTATCATCCACAAACGGATGGTCAGTCTGAGAAGACCATTCAGACTTTAGAAGATATGCTGAGAGCATGTGTAATAGATTTTCAGGGCAAGTGGGAAGAACAATTGCATTTGGTTGAATTTGCCTATAATAACAGCTTTCAGCAAAGCATTGGTATGGCACCGTTTGAAGCGCTTTATGGCAGAACGTGTAGAATGCCGTTGTATGGGGATGAAGTGGGAGAAAGAAGTGTAACGGGTCCAGAGTTAGTTCAACAGTCGGTGGAAACAGTAAGGATTATCCGGGAAAGGCTAAAAACAGCACAGAGCCGTCAGAAGAGTTATGCGGATCGAAGGCGTAGACCGTTGGAATTTCAAGTTGGTGACCATGTTTTCCTTAAGATTTCACCAATGAGAGGACTGTCTCGGTTTGGTAAGAAAGGAAAACTGAGTCCAAGGTATATAGGCCCGTTCGAGATTTTAGAGAGGATTGGAACGTTGGCCTATCGCCTCGCCTTGCTGCCAAATTTGTCGCAAGTTCATAATGTCTTCCACGTGTCAATGTTAAGAAAGTACGAACCGGATCCGACCCACGTGCTAAATCATGAAGTGATAGACATGGACGACAGAGTGTCGTATGTGGAGAGATCGGTGCGAATTGAGGACAGGAAGGAGCAAGTTTTGAGGAATAAGACGGTCCCGTTGGTCAAAGTTGTTTGGGAGCATCACGGGACAGAAGGTGCCACTTGGGAAAAACGAAGAAGTAATGAAACGTCATCACCCGCATTTATTTGGATAGCTAGGTATAGTTGTAAATTTCGAGGACGAAATTTTTATTAGGGGGGAAGAGTTGTAACATTCTGAATTTTCGATCTTTTTCCCAGGATTTATGAAATAAATATTTTGGCCAATGCACTTATAGTGAGATCTCGCCGGAACCGCGCATTCTCGGGATGCTAACCTTAGGGGTAAGGCCATCACGGGATTTAGTTCGCCCAACCAAAGAACTCGACCTTGGTTCGACCTTCGACCATAAGGATTGACGAGAGAATGTTTTGGGCCAACAGAGACCGATCTATTCGATCGATCGTGTCCGAAGGGAACTAGTGACAGGCCCTCACAATTACATGACAATCGAGGTCGCCTTGGTTTGAGCAAACTTAAACGTGACTTGACTTAGTGTCGGTCACGGGTCGAGAGCGCATAATCCAAATAAGCCACCCGTTAGTAAGAGATAAGCTAAAGTCGTGATTGTCGATTTCAATCATTTTTTGGAATCCGGGCTCGGGAATCGAGAATTTTGAAAGTGACAATTTTTAGCGGCCGATGGCGTTTTTGGTGTGGCCAACCTTGGGGCCACCCGTTTTTGTAAAAAATGGATTTCGGTTCGGACCGGAAAAATGACCGTTTTACCCCTAGGACCGCGAACGAATTTTGAGGACTGGATTGAGTTGGGGGACTGATATTAATCCTGTTTGGCCGAAATTAGAGAGACAAGGATGCCCCTCTCCTCCCATGAGTAATTACTCTTTTGCCCCTTGAATTATTGGATAAGGTTGAATGTGGGCCGTTGGATTTGAATAAGATCAAATCTTGACCCTTGGATTTGTGGGGTAGTTAGAAGGGTAATTTGGTAATTTTAGGTGAGGTATTAGAGACCAATTATTGGGGGTACCATATAAATATCTATTTCTCTCTCTCTCTCTCTCTCTCTCTCTCTCTCTCTCTCTCTCTCTCTCTCCTCACCCCCACCGATCGGAATCTCTCTTTCCCTCCTTCCCCGTGCGTGAGCCAGCTTGGCCGGCCACCAGCCCGCCAGCCGCCTGGTCGCCGCCCTCCCGCCGTCCGCGCTGCCGCTTCTTCCTTCCCGGCCGCGCCTCACCCACCGTCCGCCTGTCTCTCTCTCTGTCTCGCCTGTTCTGTTCAGCCCAGCTGCCGCCGAGCCACCCCTAGCTATCCTCCCCTAGCCCATACGTCCCCTTCGCCACCCCCAGCAGGCCGTTTGCCGCTCGCCAGCTGCCCGTCCACGGCGCCTCAGCTGCTTGCCCGCCTGACCGCCGGTGACGCTGCTTGGTTGCTGCTTCTGGGCTGGTCGTTCCAGCCACCTGTCCAGCTCGTTTGTCACCCCTTTCAAGGTAAGTGACTCCCCCAAATGTTACCTAGGACTTCGGGTATTGCTGAACATGTTTAGGACTCGGTTCGGGTAGTTTAGGGGCTGTTTGAGGCATGTGAAGAGAGGCTGGATATTAGGCTGTTATGGACTGATTTGATGACTGAATGTGTGCGGTTTAAAAGGCTCGGATAAGGCTGTGGTGATACGGCATGGCTTGGACTGAATTGTACGTTGATTGGTGATTTTACGGCTTGTATGAGCTTATGAGAATGTTTGTGTGGCTTGTGGTTATTGGCTGATTTCTGAGCGAATGTTGGACTGAATGTGGCGTGATTGCGTGCCGTGTGTGTGTGGCCGTGAGGTGTGATGGTGTGATCGCGCAATGTGATCGCGTGCCAAGTGTGTGTGGTCGTGTGGTGTGCTCGTGCGACGAGGATGTGCATTTGTGAAGTGTATGTGTGGCGTGAAATTGGGTATGGCCGTATGTTATGTGTGGCCGTGTGGTACGTGTGGTACGATGGTATGAGATGGTTGGATTGGCTGGAAAAGTGATACCCTGAGGCGTGTTCGTTTACGCGGGGTAGGTTCCGTCCTAAGGCGTGTTCGTTTACGCGGGACGATGCCGTCCCTGACGAGGTGACGATGCCCGTCCCTGATGGGGTGACGATGCTTGACGAGGTCAGAAGACCGTTAGCCTGATGCGTTTTACGCGGGCGCGGTAATGATGGAAAGTTGGGAATGAGCTGGACTTGACTTGACGTATGAAACTTGTGAAAGTTGATGCATGGCGTGAGTTAGTGTGCGAGTGTGGTTTGCTTCGCATGATATGGTGTTGTATGAGTGTGGACACGAATGGATTGGCTGTATTATTATCTGATATGCAGGGATGTGCATGATGGATCCCAGGTAGGATCGCATGTGATTGTTAGTGTGATTGGTGGTTGTGTCATGCATATTTCGTCTGGCAGTACGTGAGAGCCTATGTGGGGTTTGGGGTTGTGCACTTATTGAAATTCGTCTCATAGTTGTATAACCAAAATTTCAGATCATAGTTGTATAACCAAAATTTCAGATCATAGTTGTATAACCAAAATTTCAGAACCTCAGCCATGAACCCAGGAGGCCCGCCTCCTCGTTTTGGGATATGAGGAGCTGCCCATGGTGCCCCAGTGGAGCCAAAGACTGCACAACCATTGCAGGCGTTTCCCCGTAGCATGGTCCACGTGATCTTCCGGAGTACGAGCCAGAGGATTTAGCAGAAGAAATGGAGGAGGGTGACCCTTAGGTTTCCCTAGGGTATTTTAGGGGTTGCGTAGAGTAGGTCTGACCAGTCACATTTTGATAGATAGGTCGACCTATAGTGAAGCTATGTTAACCGAACCACCCGATCCTTTTGTTATGTCGGTGGTTTTGGATGCTCGTTTGCTAGGTCTGTATGTGATATGGGTTGTGTGCTCGGTACGATGGCATTGTATAAAAGTTAATGTTGTTGTTCTTTGACTGTTCTGATGATCTACCCCGTCGTCATCTTTATAGTCAGGGGTTTCTATTTACGTTTCCGCATGTGTCTCTGATGTTTCGGTTGGGTCGGCGATGTTCCTGGGACGTCGCATTAATTCGACCAAGGAGGGATGTAGCGAGCTCGATGGGGATTCGGGGCGTGACAGCATATAAGCCTAGCAAATGCTAGAACGCAGATAACAAAGTACAAAGTACAGTCTGCAGCTAAAAGCATACTCTCATGCCTCAAGAACAGATCTGCCATGGTAAACGTTCAACAGCCGATCACCAGATTCAGTAATGAGCATACACCGAAATCTCCCACTATTTTTGCAATGGCTTGTGATACGCTTCTAGGTTCAACGTCCTCATCACTATTGCCGTGTAGAGACACCAACATCAATATGTTGAAAGAACACAGATCAAATGCTTGTAAGGAACTCTCAAAGCTAAACCTAAATCTAAATCAAGAGAATAAAACCTCTAGATCTAGACTTAAATCTAAATCGGGAGAGAAGAACGGCTTAGTTTCAGAGAGGTTGTGGAGCCACGTCACGGACATCTTCCTCAATGGCTGTCAATTAGACAAATGGCAGAATTGGATTCTACGTTCACCCAAGATCAGCCGCAGAAATTTATTTACACACACAATCTCCCAAAACAGAGTGGGAGAGAAAAAAAAAACACAATCAAAGCCAAAAAAAGAAAATCAATGGCAAAATAGGCTCTCAGCTTTAACAGGAGAGCTTCAAAAGATGAAAAAAAAATTTGGAGATGAAGGGGTTTTGAACGTTTTCCCTAATTGGCAGAATTTGAGGAGTCATTTTCTTGGGCATTCTGACGAGGATTTCGTGCCACAATGTGGTCTCACAACACATGGTTGAAAAGCTCTATGTGTCCAGTTTCCAATGATAAGGTATATTTTAGTTTCGTGCTACTTGCAGTGTTCTAAAAGATAAGGTATATTGGAGTTTGCCTGTGGAGGATTGTTCCACGTTGAGCTTATTTACGCTGAAAATCGACTTTATAATTCAAAATAAAGTCGCTCATCGTTCAATCAAGGTCATCATTGCTTCAATCCGAAGACTATGGCCTTGTACGCAATCTCTCTCTCTCTCTAAAAGTGGGCCTTTTTTAGTCCGTTTAAAAGACCATGAAACTAATAGTTTTCGGACGGCTTTCGTTGTCAAATTTGCATCGTTGCGGTGCTAATTCGAGACAGTTCTTTTGTTGTTGTCACCTGCACATTCATGGCCTTTTCGACCATTTCTAAAAGCCTAGCCAAGGCAGCGGGAGCCAAAATTGGACGATGCTGATGCGACATTCACAAGCATTCGTTAAGAACCGGTAAGATTCTCCTTTCCTCTTTGCAACAAGTTCAACCACCAGTTGAATCGAGAAGGGTGCAAGTTCAAAGTGTCGAGGAACGGTCACTCGATGGGGGGTTGATTACTGCGGATCGCGCAATATAGTCCTTGAACTTTTAATTTATTCAATATAGTACCGGTATCTCGATCGCTGGTTTATTGTGAATCACTTTGTATGAGATATACGATAAAATGCATGTAATTACGCCTTGATTATTATTAAAACATTGGTCTCTAGAAAAATCATACAAGCACCCATTTGAAAGGCTGCGAAAAGCAAATCATTCTTCTACGCAGGTCTCAAAACTGAAACTAACCCTACATGTGGATCAAATTTTTGGAATTTTCGGTGAAATTGAAATATACGAATCATTAGATCATGCATATTTCATGTAAGGGTCGCTTTAATTTAATTTCCCAAATGTTTGTGGGGCTCAAATTAGTTGAGAAAATTACCTAATTAGCCTTACACTTATTGTGCGGATGTCAATTCAGTTATAACTTTTTTCATTTTGCCAATTTAATTATAAATCTTTATGCGCAATTATAATGTAGTCCTTAAGGCAAATTTTTGCCAGAAATCGCCGGTATGGTAGTCTAGTCATCACTGGCCGTCTCATGTGGCATACCGCCACGTCGGCAATTTTCGACGATAATTGGCCACAAAGACTACGTTGGAATTTTGTGCAAAGGTTTAGGATTAAATTGGGAATATTGAAAAGTTTATGATTGAATTGAGATCCATACAATAGATTTATGATTAATTAAACAATCTTCTCCAAATTAGTTAGGATTCATGCAAGTGTTCTTAACAAAGAGATGGCACATCTTGTTTCTTAATCTCGACGCACTAGGCAATTGATGTAGCGAAGGGATAAAGCAATTGCAACTCACGTGTCGCGAGTGGCTGCTTGGCATGCAATTAATTTTTTTTAGCCCTCCTTCACAAAGCACTAGGTATCCATTCGTTGAGTAAACGTCACAATGGTGAAATTATTAATGTAATTTGACAAGCCATAACCCACTCAATCAGTGAGCTAGAGTCCCTAGATCCTTGTCGCTTATAATTAAGACCTCACATGGAAATATATAAAATTAATTAATTCATAAAATGAAAAATAACACAAACAGTCTTTGAACTTTGGCTCAATATGCAATATGGTCCTTGAACTTTTAATTTATTCAATATAGTCCCTGAACTATAACCCAATATGCAATGTGATCTCTAAATTTTTAATTTTTCAATGTCATCCCTAAACTATATGAAAATGTTCGATGAAGTTCTTCTATTCATTCAAGTTCAGGGACTATATTGAATATTTTCATATATCTCGGGGACTATATTGAATAAATTAAAAGTTTAGGGACCATATTGCACGTTGAATCAAAGTTCTGAAACCATTTGTGTCACTATCCCTTCATAAAACCCTAGTCGGCAGCTTGGCCTATTTTCATCTGAAAGACTAGGGTTAGTTCTTTTATTTCCCAAAAATATACGAAGAGTTTATTTTCTTGATAACCTTATTTAGGTTGCGTTTGAAATTCATATACAAAATTAGATAGGATCACATGTATTATGTTTGTTGTTTAGCCGTTTAGGCGCACACTTTGAACGCATAGGATGAGCCTACGGATGGTGTCGCGGTCCAAATCTCTCTCACTTGGAATGTATATAGGAATAAGCCTGGATAAGTGTAGTGCAACCGCATCTAACGACTCCAATGACTGTGCTCGTACAAGATTTTAAATGTTAGATTGAAACGCGATAGATCTCAATCGTTCGTCAAATTTCGGCTGTTCATATTAGAGAACAATATGCCTGTTATCTACACCCATATTATATTCATTGTTTCCATGTAAGGAATAGTAAAAACAAACAATATTATATCCAATTACGTTCTATTCTATTCAATTTTAAATATTAGCAAACATTGTGGGTTTTTCCTGTTTTATATATCCAATAGCGATTATTTTTCATGTTTTATTTAGCGAGCCTATCGTCTCCAAAAGAGATCCCATGATTTTTGGGTTTTTTCATAGTGTTGACACCAAAATAAGAATCGGCATAAATTCTGAGTCGGCTTTAATGTCGTATTTGGTGTATAATGGAAATCAGCCATCTTCCGAAATACGTTTGGATAAAATTCGAAAACATGCTGGGAAGCAAGCGTGAATGGCATCATATCCCGAATTCGGTAATTGGTGAAGATCGAGATATTTACCGAAACATGGAAAGTCATAGTTCGGGAGTTTGTAAAAAAAGGAGCGTTGGAGCCATTATGCCTCGGGACGTTGACTCTTTCCCGAAATTCGGGAAGTCTATACTTCGGGAATATATCGAAATTACAGAAAATTGGTAAAGATGAATCACGGCCCAGCCACGTGAATCATAATAGTAGGAAGTTATGAGCAAAAAGCGGAGATAGTGAGCACGAGCAGATCGTGGGGAGTTACTTGTCCAAATTTGAAGTCGTCCCAACGGCTGAGATCAAGTTTTGACGGACAATGAAATTGGAAAACGTGGTTAGATAAGGCAGTTATTGGAAGCGCCAAGATTCAAAGTTTGAAAACAAAGAAGTAACCGACAAGCAGTTACAGGATATGAGGAGATACAAATACTCAGAAGAAAGAAGGAGGAAAGAGGATCAACAACAATGCAAAAACACTCAAGCTTATCTGCACTTTAGTTTCCTCTATACCTTTACTTCCTACATTTACAACTTCGTGCAACTTTAGTTAACTTTCAAGTCCTTTACAGCTTTCATAGGAGTATTGTAACGTAGTTTGGAATTTTGTTGATCTTAGATCCATTTTCAATCCATTCGATTTCTATCCGTTCCATATAATCATGTGCTATACTCTGTTTTTCACCACAACTCTCCTAGAAATCAAGCCACAGAACCTATCTTAATAAAAATCGAAAATCAAAGTTTCGGTGAAAGGTATTCCTCGTCGTGAAACGAGCGAACACATAGTTTGATTGAAAAAAAAAAATATAATCGTTATGATTAAGACACGATGAACAGCTGAAATCTAATGGACGAGATCTATCGCATTTCAAGCTATGAGCACATACCTTCAGGACAAAAGAATCACCCTTTAAATATATATGTATATATAATGTTTTCCATATTCCTTCTCATGGGGACCCCAACCAAAGTCAAAGTCCTGGTGCAAAGTTAAACACACGGCTGGTCCCAACCACAACCACAAACAAAGTCAAAGTCAGGCCTTGCCGGCATGTAGCGAGGCTCGAGCCTCGCCCGAGGTCGCCAAACGTCGGCGAGGCTCTGGCGACCTTCGATGAGGCTCGAGCCTAGCGCAGCTCACTGGATCTGGCAAGACTCGAGCTTGTCAGCCTCGCTACAGGCCGGCAAAAAAAATAATAAAAAGAAAAAAAATAGATAATTAAAATTAGAATTTTAAAAAAAGAAAATTAAAATAATTAAAATGAATGGTGAAAGAAGGAGGGGGAAAATGTTTTACTCTTTTTAAAAAGAGGAAAACATTTTCCTTAAAAGTGAAGGTGTTTTGTCCATCCACGGAAAACATTTTCCGTGGTTAGTTTTTTTTCCGTGAAACGAACACCGGAAAACCCGAAAAACGTTTTCCCGGAAGTTATTTTCCGTGAAATGAACGGAACCTAAATTAAAATATCCAATTAGTTCCTTTTCTTTTACTATTCATATTCATATTTGAATTTGGTGAAATTAATACCATGAAAAACCCTAAACTGGTACATTCGTGATAAATTTACCCCGAACTAATGTTTTGACTACCAAAAATCACAAACTTGTGCACATATGATAAATTTACAAAAAACTAATTATTTGACCACAAAAAACTCCAAATTGGTACACTTGTGACAAATTTACCCTCCGTTAAATTAGATTAATACCACGAAAAATAAAAAATTGGTAAACTTGTGTAAAACCCTAAACATGTGTCAATTACTATGTATTATCTAACTCAGCAATTTAACAGTAAAATTTAACGGAAATTAACAGAGGGTAAATTTATCACATGTGTACCAGTTTAGGGATTTTAGCAGTAAAAAATTAGTTTAGGGTAAATTCATCACAAATGTATCAGTTTTAGATTTTTTATAATATTAACACAATTTGGCAAATGAAATAAAGCTTCAATTACGGCGTATACGACAGTACAGTGACAATCCAAACCAAATCAAACCAAACCAAATAGCTCATATCGCAGTTCTAACAGCTGAGATTAAAGAGTCAATGTCACGCCCCGTACCCTACGAAGCGCTAACATCCCTACCTTGGTCGATTGCAGTGCGACATCCCAGGAAGCGTCGCCGACCCAACGCCCAACAGAGAACAAGCACAAGCGGAAGCGATTAAATAAACAACCCTGACAATTATAAAATACGAGCCAAGGATAGCCAAGCAATAAACACGATCGCAGTAGAAAATAGGTACATACTTACATTGCTATAAAAACCTTTTTACAATATTCGTTTATACAACAACAAGCAATCAACACTCATAATAGCAGCCTCTAGGTCAAAAGGGTCGGTGGCTAGGGGTACTGGATGGGACTAAGACAGGCTTCAGTCAAAAAGGTGTACTTGCTTTACTTAGGAGTATTGCTAACCTAGGGGCCCCAGTCCGGGTCGGACCCTGAGGACTCCTCTATCGAGCTCTCTTGGGACTCGGACTCCTCGGAATCCATGTCCTCTGTTGCATCACTCTCGTCCACCGAATCCGGTTCTAACTCAGGGTCTAAGTATAATCCCAGCTCGTCCTCGGCTCCTATTTCTTGATCGGATCCCAGTTCCTCAACCTCTCCATCCTGTTCGTGATCTACTTCCATGGCTACCGGCTCTTCTTCATTCTGGTGGTCCAAGGGTTCCGGATCAGCATACAACACTTTAGGTTCCTCAGCCTCCTCGACCATAGCAGCAGGTCCGTCCACGGTTTTGCCTTGGCTGCTCCAATCAGGCGTAGTTGGAGGATCGGAAATCTCACCACTTACCATCTGTGGGATCATGACATTATTCACGTCTACCGGGACATCAAAGGTCCTGAGCGGGGGTCCGATTGCTCCGTCGGCTCCTCGATAGCACCAAGCCACATATTCTTGGGTGTGGTAGTGCGCCTCTCCCACATTTACAAACAAAACAGCATAATATCTCACATAGGCTGCTCCATCACCACAGGGGTGCACGCTTGACGACCACTGAATATTGTGCGGTATCCCAAAAAGAGGTGATGCCCTCGACATTCTACGGCTGGGGGGTCTGAAATGTTTCGGTTTACACAACCGTGAGACGAATCTCAATGAGTTCAACCCCTAAACCTAGGCTAGGCTAGCATGCAATCTCCTGACCGGAAAATAAATAAGTGAAACCATAGTGCAACAATAATCAATTAATCCTCCGACCCTGCAGGTTAGGCAGTTCAATATATAATAATCACGGAACGTACGTGGCACATATTATCACACGTACGCCAATCACATGCTCATGCATCGAGGCTCACACACTCGCATGCCAGTCCATGCATGTTGATGCATGCAAATGTCGTCGACATGTCACGGGTATTTCCCCGGCCCACTGGCCCACACTGGCACACTGGCAATCGCCCAATTTATTATTTATTACGACTTGAGTCATCAATTTTTCATAGCCCGGTGCGTCTAGCCTGCTTCAAAGTGCATGAGGCGCAGCAACCGATCTGGCCCAGTGTCTCTAGCCTGCTTCAAAGTGCATGAGGCGCAACACTGTTCTCCTTGCGAACCAGAGCCTGCTTCAAAGTGCATGAGGATGGTCGCCTTCCGGACGTACCGGGCATCGTCCTGCTTCAAAGTGCATGAGGACGGTATCGGCCCGAAGGTCATGACCCAAAGGTCCTTAGGTGATCACACAACTTATTATTATCTGAACCCAGCGTATAACGCTTCAGGGTATTTTAGGTGATCACATGCTCATGGCAGACACGCATTCTCGCGCAAGTTCATCACATGCCTCACTCTTGGCATACGCAATGCGTGTCCATGTTATGTAATGCAATGCACCACGAGCACCAATATAATTCAGACACCCAATGTCACAACACGTGCTTAATTGGCCCAATTAATACCCCGTGGCCTAACGTGCGATTCACAAATCAGTAAATCATTGTAAACCAAACAATGGCCAATCGCACTCCATAAAATCAGCCACACCACATACGACATAGCAGTACGAAATCAATCACAATTAAGCACAATTGACGTACAATCAGTCAACCCGGACATACCCGGTAATTTTCCAACGGGCTCCTAAATTGGTCATTTAATCCAATTAATCTCCCCAAATAATTCTCATTAGTCCACTAAATTTCCAAATGATAATTTCTACCAATCCGTCCTCAACCCAGTCTGAAATACACACTGATACCATCTAAGCCAGTCTAAATTGTACCGATAATACCTAACCCAGTCCAGAAAAACGCACTAACAGTCCTAATCCGAGTTTAGAAATTTTACTCACTTAATCCAAGATCACGACGACGAGGAACGGCGGCCGATCACTGATGAACAGTGAAACCGGCGGCGGAATTCCCGGCGGCGCGTACTGTTCACGCGCACTGTTCACGGAGTACTGTTCACGCGGTACGGACTTGTACGGACGGCGGAAACGGTGGCCGGCAAAGTGGCGGCGACGGCACGGCGGGCCGTACGGACGGCGGCGTACGGACGCTACAGTACCGACCGTACGGACACCGTACGGGGACGGTGACGGTCGGCGTCGTACGGTGAGGCTGGACGGCTGGGTGGCGACGGAACGGCGATCCGAGCTCCGGTGAAGCTCCAGCGAGGCTCCGACGCGGTGGCGGTGCTAAACCGGGAGAGGAAAAGAGAGGAAAAGAGAGGGAAAGAGAGAGGGAAAGGGGTCAGACGGAGGCGAGGCTCAGGCTGGGGGCTGAGGTGGTCGACGGCGAGGCACGGCAGCCGGCGGCGGCGCTCCGGTGGCCGGTGGCGAGCTCCGGTAAGACAAAACCATGAGGGAAAAGAGAGAAAATGGGAGAGAAAGAGCTGGTGGGGGCTGCTGGGGGTGGTTCTGCCATGAGTGAGGGTGAGAGGAGAGAGAGAGAGTCTTATCTGGTCAAACATGGCAGCCAAGGGGCGCCACGTGTCGCCAATCCGTGAAAAATGACCAAAACGCCCCTAATCTAACGGTTCTAAAGAGATAGGCTTAAATAATTGAGGGGCAATTGGGTCTTTGGTGCCAATAATGCAGCTGATAACCACAGTTGCTTATCCCGAAAATTTCCCAAAAATTCGGACCCGAAAATAGCCCAGGGGCAAAACTGTCATTTTTCCGGTCCCGGGGCGAAATTCCAATTTTCGCACATACGTGTTCCATATGTGCGTGGCCAACATAATATGGCGTCGGATTCACGAAATTCACTTTCTAAGCCCCCGAAAATCAACTGCGAAGTTTCGGGAATAAAATAATATTATTTTTCCAATTTTTGTCGAAATTCCAATTTTTGGCCAAAACCACTCTAAATGTGTGTGGCCACCCCAAAATGATCTTGGCCGCGAAAAATAACCTCAAACGGCCTCAGAATCCAACCTCGGTGCCCACAGGGGCAAAACCGTAATTTTTCACCCCCGGACCGAAATTCCACTTTTTACTCGTACTAACTCCAAACGTGTGTCGCCAGCGTAATACGACGTCAGATTCCCAAAAATAGTCTCTTAAGCTTTCGAAAATCGGCATCGAAATCCGGGCCCATTTCCATGAACAAAACTCGCTAAACTTTCAATTTCAGGGTCTCTCACTAACGGGCGGCTGTTTAGGATCTACGCGTATCGACCTAGGGTTATTCGACTTACAACGGTTCCGATCATTGAGAGAATGAGAAATCATCACTAGTTCCAGAGGTCGCGATCTTTCGGTTCAGGTTCAGGGCTGGTTGGTCACGTGCACTTTCGGTCTTGCAGAATCACCTGCGATCCGATTGTACATCGTTGGCCATGGCCAAACCAAATCCATCACCTTTCCTAAGATCGGCCCACGTTGGCCCAAAATATTCCCTCATCATATCTCGAGATCGGTGTCCCGTTCACTATCGAGTCCCTGGTCCACGTACCGTTTCCTAGTTAGCCATACCCCATTGGTTAGTATCCCAAGAGTGATCAGCTCCGGGCGAGACTTACCAAAATGAAATGCGAAATATTGTCAATTTTATTGATCCCGGAATTACATCGAAATTCGGGCTGTTACAGTCAAATCACGCAACAATTTGAAAAAAAATCATCATTGCTATTAATCTTTTCGGCCAGTATTCTCCAGATAATTAAAAATATTCAGGAACAGGACAAAAAAGAAAGGTGATGGTACCGATGGCTTTGATTTCCACGAGGCACCAACATATGAAAAACGCACTGCTGCTGCTGGCTTGCTGCTGCTGACTGAGCCGCCCCCCCTGTCTCTCTCTCTCTCCGAGTCTCTTGACTCTGTGTCCTCAGAACTCGCTGTATACGGAGAAGAAGCAGAAGAAAAATCTGTGCTTTACTAGGGAAAATTTTCCATCTTTGCGATGCATAACCCTTCTGTCTTCTCGTCGTGTGTTCCAGGTTCCTAGCAATGGCGGAGGTCATATATTTCTTAAACAAGGTGCGATCTTTTCCTCTCTCTCTGTTTCTTTTTTCTTGTAAATTGATTAGCTCTGTTGAATGTGATTGGATTCTGTGTTTTTTGGCCCGAAGGAGAGACGGGTGTTATCTTTCTTGGCCGGAGGGAGATGGGTGTTCTTGAAAAGTCAGTTTTTCACTGTACTTTGTGCAAAAATTGTTGCTTTTTTTGGGCGTATGAAGTGGTATTGGTTTGTGGAAGAAGCTGATCCATTGTTCTTACTTTCGTGTCTTCGTGAGCGGGGACGAGAACGAGAACTCAACTTGAGATCGGACATGTCTATTCTCGAATTATAGCGATCTTGTTGTGCTAATCAATTTGCTGCACTCTTACGATTTTTGGGTAGTTCACTGAATTACTTCTGGGTCAGAACTTAAAACCCTCCTTTAATTCTTGCCCTTCACTGCCTAATTAATTGTATTTACCTCAACTTGCATTGATTTCCTCTAGTTATTGTCCCTGCATAGTTTTGTGATTGTTATTGCTAACACCAGATTGTGAGGAGATTATCACGTTTCTGTCCGATGAATGATCAATTTTTTTCTTTGTCTGATGGCATTTACTCTGTTTTTTTATGCTTGACAGGACACTTTAATGGTTAAACCTCGGAAGAAATCACCTCTAGTATATAGGATGATAGTTTTGGCATTTTCAATGTTCTGTGGGGTGTATATATGCTCAATCTGTCTGAAGCAAATAAGCCGCCGCGCCAAGCCAAATCTTTTGAACATCCAAATCACCGAGGAACCTTGCGAGCTTCATGGCATAAAACAATCTGATAAACCTTCAATCCATTATCCAAAACCCAAAACTTTTAGCAGGTAATAGATGACAAAACAAAACTAGAATTTTGTTTTTGATGGGATGATGATTCACTGGGTTTCGCCTGATTTCGGTTTTAATTATTACCAGGGCTGAATGTGCAGATAATCCAGTGCGATATTTCGTTATTGTGTCGACACAGAGATCGGGAAGTGGGTGGTTCGAGACACTCCTAAATAGCCACGCCAACGTGAGCTCCAATGGGGAGATTTTCTTCGTCATGGATAGGAGGAAGAATGTTTCCACGATTTTACAGACTCTTGACAAAGTTTACAACTTGTCACGCCCCGCACCCTATGAGCGCGCGGTCATCCCTCGATGGTCGATCATTGAACGCGACGTCCCAGGACGCGTCGCCAACCCAAACGAAACACCCAACAATAAAGGCAAGCGGAAGCGAAATTAATTAACCCAGACAATAAATAATGACAAAGGGATAGCACGAAACAATAATTGCATACCATCATAAAGTAGTCACTATACAAAACGATAACTCGGGCTACCAATTTAGAACCACAATTTTCAAAAGGGGGTGGTGATTGACAAGCTTATCTCCTCTAAAAAGGGGGGGACTCAAAATACCGAGTACTTGACCCGTCCTCGATCTCCGAGATACCCTTGCAGCGTCTCCAGTCACTCATGGTCGCGGATCTAAAATGGTTATATAATAACTGTGAGAACGAGTCTCAATAGCAACCCCCTATACCCCACGTAGGCCAATGCGTACCCAGACAAGTCGTACATGCAACCTACCCCATAACATATAGAGTTCACATCATTATACTTACCTTGCCCTCGAATCACGAGCCAACCCTGCATATTAGTCCAAACATGACAATGCAAGAATAGTTCACCACCATATCACAATCACCCGGCACACACATTCCCACTCGCATTCAACCAATCCAACCAAGCAACCACACGTACATTTAACCAATCCAATCAATCACATCGCACACACGTGTTCAACCAACTTTCCTCTCACGGACCACTGTCAACACGTCTCAAGTCCGGTCTCATAGGCACATAAGCCACACAATTCGATCAATTTCAATGGCCGCCGTCAACACGTCCCAAGCCATACCATTCAATCAATTCCAGTGGCCGCCGTCAACACGTCCCAAGCCACACTTTCCTTTCACGGACCGCCGTCAACACGTCCCAAGTCCGTAGCCCTCCGATCAATCCGGGCTCAAATTCCAATGACCGACGTAAACACGTCCCGGTCCAACACGCCTTCAACGGGCCACCATCAACACGTCTCAAGCCCGCATCCATTTGGCACATCGGCCATTCATGCCTTCACACGGACCGCCGTCAACACGTCCCAAGTCCGTAGCCCTCCGATCAATCCGGGCTTAGAATCGACAAGCAAGCACACGCCATTCAATTAAATCAATTTCACGCCAATTGCATCAAACAACCCATAATCACCACTCAGTCCAATTCACAATTCACCACCTCAATCCACAAACCCGACATTCAAGTCGGCCACGTACAATTACTCAAATCAAGCACATCATTTAATCCAATTCAAATAGCATAATTGTAACATAATATCATTGAATTAAAACACGCCCTAGCCGTTCTAAACTCGAGACAAGTCAATAAAGTACCCAAAATACTAGGTAGGGTTTAGGAAGTCACTTATCTAAGTTTGGCCCGGAAAAAGTCGGCTCGGGCCTAAAATGGCTCGGGTGAACAGTGCAGACTAGGCACACGCGCGGGCCCGGCGACGGGCGCAGGCACGGGCAAGGGGCACGGGCGCGGACACGGCGCGGGCAACGCAGCACGCGAGGCGCGGCAACGGGCAACGGGCATGGGCGCGGGCGCGCGGTTTGGTCGCATGGGCGACGAGCCGGCCACGGCTGGGTTGGGCCGGCCAGTGGTGGTGGCTGGCGCCCGCGACTGCTGGCGGCGACGCGGCGACGCACGGTGGCGTGGCGGCGGCGAGCTGAAGAGGGAGAGGTCAGCCGGGATGAGGGTGAGGGGGAGAGAGAGAGAGAGAGAGATCGGGCTGAGGCGGAGGGGCGAACCGGTGGCGACGGAGCGGCACGGCGCGGCTGCTGGCGGGGTCGGGTGGCGTCAGGCTGGCCGGCTGGAGCGACGGCGAGCGGCGGCGACGAACGTCGGAAAGCCAACGGGGAGAAGAAGAGGTTGGCTGAGGCATTTGGTGCGGCTGGGGGGCGCTTGGCGGTGACGACAGCGACACTCAGGCGTCGGGGCTGCGCTGGGGAGCTGGCCGGACGACTGGACGACGGCTGGGACTCGCCGTACGGGGCAGCGAGCGGCGGCGAGCCGAGCTCGCGCGCTCGGGAGGGGGAAAGGCAGAGCCGGGCGGAGCTGCCGAGCGACGCGGTGGCGCGGCGAAGGCGCGAGAAAGACGGCGGCGTCGGCGGCTGGTGGAGCGGCGTCGGGCGGAGGCGGTCGAGCGGCGACTGCGGAGGCGGGGAGGAGCTACGGTGGACGGGAGTCGGGGGTGGGGAGAGTGACTAGGTGACGGGGCGGTGGCTGAACGGCACGGCGGCGCGAAGGGGCGGCACGGCGGTGACCCAGGTGGCCAGGCGGAGCTGGGCGGCTGGCGGGAAGGTCGGGCGAGCTCAGGCAATCGGCGTCGGGCAGCAGGGAAAAGGAACAAAAGCGAACGCAGAGGCTGGAACAGACGCGGCAAAGAAGAAGAAGAAGAGAAAGGAAGAAGAAGAAAGAGAAGAAAAGGAGAAAGGAAGAGAGAGAGTGTGTCAGGGTAGGTCTGCATGGGCGTGGCTGAGGGGACGTCTGCAGGGGGGAAGACGTGCGCGGCCAGAGGGGAAAGAGAAAGGAAAAGAAAGAGAGAGGGAGAGAGAGAGAGAGAGACGTGCGCGAGGGGACGTTGCATGGGAGTGGGCGGCGCGGCGCAGAGGAGAGAGGAGAGAGAGAGAAAGAAAAAGCTAATTTTATCTTTGAGCGCGATCCAACGGACACGATTTAAACTAAAAATCGATTTAACGGTCACGATTCAAATTCGGAAAAAGATCTAACAGTCCACGAAAAATCCCAAATAATAATATAGGACAAATGGCCAAAATAAAATAACTCGAAACACACTACGAGGGAGGTCTACTAGTCCAAATTCGCACCCGGTCAAAATTTCACTTTTTTCACTATTCCTGATAATCTCGATGCTGGCCACAATAATATCGACACAGTCCAATTTATTTCGTCCCGAAACTCCCGAAAATCGACTGCCAAGTTTGGGATCTAAATAACGGCCAAATTTGATCGAGTGCGATTCTAGCAAAATCTCTATTTTAAAAACAAGAACCCGAGAGTGATCAGTTCCCGGGCGAGATTCTATTATAAGCACACTGATGAATTACACGTTTTATAAATCCCAAATCGGGCCAAAATTCGGAATGTCACAACTCTTCCCCCTTACAAAAATTTCGTCCTCGAAATTTACAATCCAACCCAACTATTCAAACAAATGGGGGTACTGGTATCACATCAACTCTTCACTTTCCCACGTTGCACCTTCTGTTCCATGGTGTTCCCAAATTACTTTGACCATCGGAATTTTCTTGTTCCGCAACACTCTTTCTATTATGTCCTCGATCCGAACTGGCTTTTCCACGTACGACACCCTGTCGTCCACGCCTATTTCTTCATAGTTCAGCACGTGGGTCGGGTCCGGTTCGTACTTCCTCAACATATACACGTGGAACACATTATGAACATGAGATAAATTTGGCGATAGCGCGAGACGATAAGCCAAGGTGCCGATTGTCTCTAAGACCTCGAATGGGCCCACGTACCTCGGGCTCAATTTTCCTTTCTTACCAAACCGTGACATTCCTCTCATCGGCGACACCTTGAGGAATACGTGGTCCCCTACTCAAAACTCCAAAGGCCTACGTCTCCGGTCCGCATAATTCTTTTGACGGCTCTGAGCGGTCTTAAGCCTGTCCCGAATCACCTGAACTGTTTCGATTGACCGCTGAACCAACTAGGGACCCGTGATGCTCCTCTCACCCACTTCATCCCAACAAACCGGTGTTCTGCAAAACCTACCATACAATGCCCCAAACGGTACCATTCTAATACTCTGCTGATAGCTATTGTTATAGGCAAGCTCAACCAAGGGCAATTATTCTTTCTAACTTTCCCTAAAATCCAATACACATGCTCGCACCATATCTTCCAAAGTCTGAATCGTCCTCTCAGACTCGCCATCCGTCTGCGAATGATAGGCTGTGCTAAACTGTAATCTCGTTCCTAATGCCATATGAAGACTTTTCCAAAAAGCGGCGGTAAACTTAGGATCACGGTCCGAGGTGATCGTTACTAGTACTCCATGGAGACGGATTATGTATCGCACATACAAATTGGCATACCTTTCCGAGGCAAAATCCTTTCGCACTAGTAGGAAATGTGCTGACTTTGTCAACCAATCCACTATCACCCAAATCGAATCATGGCCCCTCTGGCTCCTCGGTAATCCTATGACGAAGTTCATCGTGATATGTTCCCATTTCCACTCGAGGATTTCCAATGGCTGCAACATTCCACCTGGCTTGCGATGTTGCGCCTTCACTTATTGGCATGTGAAACACTTAGCCACATGCTTGGCCACGTTCACTTTCACGCCGTTCCACCAATAATAATACTGTAAATTCTAATACATTTTTGTACTCCCCGGGTGAATACTATACGTACTACGGTGTGCTTCAAACAAAATCTCTTCCTTCAATTCTGTATCACTTGGCACACATAACCATCCACGGAACTTTAGAATCCCATCCTCGGATACCTGAAAATCCGATTTCCTTTTTGTGGCATCCATACATCAAAATCTTCTGAATCTCTGGGTCCGTAGATTGTAAAGCCTTAATTTTAGTCTGAATTTCTGGTTCAATCCTCAATGCGGCAAGTAGACTTGAAAACATGGCTCACTTCAAACTTAAACTCTAAATCCCGGACTCCCTCCAACAAGGTCCATTCTTTGACCATCATATGCGCGATGCTCGATTTCCAACTCAATGCATCCGCTACCTTATTAGCCTTTCCGGGGTGATATAAAATATCGCAGTCGTAGTCCTTAAGGAGTTCCATCCAACGGCGCTGTCTCATGTTTAATTCCTTTTGAGAAAACAAGTACCTTAGACTTTGATGGTCCGTATAAATTTGAAATTTCTCCCCACACAGGTAGTGTCTCCAAATCTTAAGAGCGAAAATAATCGCGACCAATTCTAAGTCATGCGTCGGGTAATTCATCTCATGCGATCTCAACTGTCGCGATGCGTATACTACCACCCTTCCATGTTGCCTTAGTCATCAAACTCTGTTTTAATCCTGAAAACTCCTTTTGTACTTATCCGTCCATTCAAACTTCGTTTCCTTCTTAGCAAACGCGTCCACGGTGTCGCTAACGCTAAAACCCTTTCCACGAAACGTCTATAATAACCTGCCAGATCCAAGAACCTCCGAACCTCGATTACCGTTATCGGTCTTGGTCAATTTATGACGACTTCAATCTTTGTCGGATCCACTGCGATCCCTTCACCAGATACCACATGTCCTAAGAACGCTACTCGGTAAAATCAGAATTCGCACTTATTGAACTTGGCGTAGAGTGCATGTTCCTTTTTAAAGCCCGTATAACCCTTTTCCAATGTAACTCATGCTTAGCGGGACTCTTCGAGTATACCAGGATATCATCTATAAACACAATTACAAACTGATCCAGAAACTCCTTGAACATCCGATTCATTAAATCCATAAAGGCTGCAGGGACGTTCGTCAGTTCAAAAGGCATCACCGTGAACTCATAGTGTTCATACCTCGTCCTAACTGCTGACTTCGACACGTCCTCCTTATTGATCCTCAATTGGTGATAGCCAGTCTCAAATTGATCTTAGAAAACACTGATGCCCCTTGTAACTGATCAAAAAGGTCATCAATCCTTGACAACGGGTACTTATTCTTAATGGTCACCTGGTTCAGTTATCTGTAGTCAATGCACAACCTCAATGATCCATTCTTTTTCCTCACGAATAATACTGGCGCTTCCCATGGAGACGCACTTGGGCGAAAAAAAGCCTTTATCCAATAACTCTTGCATTTGGACTTTCAATTCCTTCAATCCCGACAGTGACATCCTATAGGGCACTTTCAATATTGGTTTTATCCTTAGGGTTAATTCAACCATAAACTCCACTTCTCTATCAGGTGGCAATTCCGGCAATTCCTGAGGAAAGACATCGGGAAGATTACACACCTCGGCTATGTCCTTTAGCCTTGGTTCCTCAACCAACTAGTCAACCACAAAATAATTATCTTTATACACCTCAAAGACAAGCTCAATCCATCCAATTTCAATCCAACAGTCTCTCAAAACCAATCACCCTGGTTCTTTACAAAATTCGAAATTTCCAAGCATAACTCATCCTTCCAAACTCGTCCAAGAATGTCATTAGTAAATCAGAAATCCATAAATCGATTACGCCTATTCACCATAAGTGATAATACGTCATACATGATCATTCAAGTAATAACTTCAAAATCATCTCCTATTGTACCCAATACCATCTCATAACGCATCTAGACTTTCAAGGCACATCCTTCACTTCCTTCTCAGCCACAACATACACTTTTCCTTACGTCCTTAGCCGATTCGATTAATCCGCGGCAGCTCTCGCTTAATGTCCTACTGCGGTCGGCACGCGATTGCATTAGTAACCTAACCTGTCGGTTCAACAATTTCTCACTTGGTGACCTTACTGTCCACATCCACAACATGCTCCACTTCTACCTTGGCAATAGTCATTCCTATGCCTCTTTCCATAAGACCGACATGCGGCGTTGGAGTAGTAGTTCGACTTTCCAAAGTTCTTTCTTACTAAAGAGACAAATCTCCGATTCTCTATCATAGGCTTCTTTTCAAAGTTCCTATTGTCCCTAGCCGGCGCGTGCCGCGATCCAAAAGCGGCAGTCCTTTCACTCATATCCGCGTCAACCATCGAGCTCTCTCATACAACTCGTTGTAATTCCTTAAGACCCAAAAGTACTAACTGATTGCGGAATTCCTGTTCCAATCCATCCCGAAACCTCCTTGTCCCATCCACATGGTCTTTGACCGTCCTTGGTGCGTATTTAGGCAACCTTACCAACTTGATCTCGTATTGATTGACTGACATTCGATTTTAGTGAAGCCAAAGAAACTATGTCATTTTCTGTCCTCGCGCACTCTCTAAACGTACTTCTCATCGAAGGCCCCGACAGTGACACCCTAGCTTGGAATTATGCCCTTCGAAATATCCTACTTTAGGGGTCTTCTTACCAATCACTTGCATTTCCTTGGAGTTGATATACAGCCAGGGTCACTTTCTCCTCATCAATGCACCCGAATACCTCAAAGCCTATTTTTCTAAGTCCTCTCTATCCAAAGTAATGTAGCCTCCGGGTCACATCTTCCCATCGAACCTTGCAAGTTTAAGTTTCAAAAATTTTCCAACCAACTGATGCATCTGTCTGACTGTATTAACTTACCCTTGACCTTGATTCTCAACATTTCCATTATACGTATGATTCCCGTTACTTCCATTGGTGGCGACAATAGCGGCCTCAGCATTAGTAGCATCAGTCGCATTTCGCTCCTCAGTTTGCCTTCCCATTAAAATTCCAACTTCCTTGAGTGCCCTCAAAATCTCATCCCATCTGGGATCCCCCACCACTCCGACTTGCGAACCTACACGACCTCGACCTCGACCTCGACCTCTTCCTCGGCTACTCATACTCACCGGGTTCACACCACCTACTTACCTGCTATAATTCCCATCGAGAATTAAAGACCTAGGCCAACTATACCAGTCTAAGGCCCTAGGTAGTAAATCACAACAATTCACTAAGCAGGCAAACAATCACAACAGCACTCAATCACAAAGAACAGGGATCGTGCACTAACCTCAAGTCCTGACACACCTACATTTCACGTATTAGTGCATAATATCACTCAGCAATCACAACCAAGCAGTCTGGGTAACGCATGACCAACAAGTCTCCCTAACTGGCTACCCCAAAGTCATCGCTCCTTATCACTCCAAGCTTCGACCATCTTGGTTCGAGCTGACCTTACTCTGATACCAAATCAAAGGGGATGTCACGCCCCGCACCCTACGAGCGCGGTCATCCCTCGATGGTCGATCATTGAACGCGATGTCCCAGGACGCGTCGCCGACCCAAACGAAACACCCAACAATAAAGGCAAGCGGAAGCGAAATTAATTAACCCAGACAATAAATAATGACAAAGGGATAGCACGAAACAATAATTGCATACCATCATAAAGTAGTCACTATACAAAACGATAACTCGGGCTACCAATTTAGAACCACAATTTTCAAAAGGGGGCGGTGGTTGACAAGTTTATCTCCTCTACAAAGGGGAGGACTCAAAATACCGAGTACTTGACCCGTCCTCGATCTCCGAGATACCCTTGCAGCGTCTCCAGTCACTCATGGTCGCGGATCTGAAATGGTTATATAATAACAGTGAGAACGAGTCTCAATAAGCAACCCCCTATACCCCACGTAGGCCAATGTGTACCCAGACAAGTCGTACATGCAACCTACCCCATAACATATAGAGTTCACATCATTATATTTACCTTGTCCTCTAATCACGAGCCAACCCTGCATATTAGTCCAAACATGACAATGCAAGAATAGTTCACCACCATATCACAATCACCCGGCACACACATTCCCACTCGCATTCAACCAATCCAACCAAGCAACCACACGTATATTTAACCAATCCAATCAATCACATCGCACACACGTGTCCAACCAACTTTCCTCTCACGGACCACTGTCAATACGTCTCAAGTCCGGTCTCATAGGCACACAAGCCACACAATTCGATCAATTTCAATGGCCGCCGTCAACACGTCCCAAGCCATACCATTCAATCAATTCCAGTGGCCGCCGTCAACACGTCCCAAGCCACACTTTCCTTTCACGGACCGCCGTCAACATGTCCCAAGTCCGTAGCCCTCCGATCAATCCGGGCTCAAATTCCAATGACCGACGTAAACACGTCCCGGTCCAACACGCCTTCAACGGGCCACCGTCAACACGTCTCAAGCCCGCATCCATTTGGCACATCGGCCATTCATGCCTTCACACGGATCGCCATCAACACGTCCCAAGTCCGTAGCCCTCCGATCAATCCGGGCTTAGAATCGACAAGCAAGCACACGCCATTCAATTAAATCAATTTCACGCCAATTGCATCAAACAACCCATAATCACCACTCAGTCCAATTCACAATTCGCCACCTCAATCCACAAACCCGACATTCAAGTCGGCCACGCACAATTACCCAAATCAAGCACATCATTTAATCCAATTCAAATAGCGTAATTGTAACATAATATAATTAAATTAAAACACGCCCTAGCCGTTCTAAACCCGAGACAAGTCAATAAAGTACCCAAAATACTAGGTAGGGTTTAGGAAGTCACTTACCAAAGTTTGGCCCGGGTGAACAGTGCAGACTAGGCACACGCGTAGGCGCGGCGACGGGCGCAGGCACGGGCGCGGGCACGGGCAACGGGAGAGGGGCGCGAGCGCGGGCAACGGGCACGAGCACGGGCACGAGCGCGGCGTGCGGCTTGGTCGCGTGGGCGACGAGCCGGCCACGGCCTCGGGTTGGCTGGGCCGGAGCCGGCTAGCCGCGCGGCGACCCGTAGCGGCGGCGACGCGGCAGCGACTGTGGCGCGGCGGCGGCAAGCTGAAGAGGGAGAGGTCAGCCGGGATGAGGGTGAGGGAGAGAGAGAGAGAGAGAGATCGGGCTGAGGCGGAGGAGCGAACCGGCGGCGACGGAGCGGCACGGCGCGGCTGTTGGCGGGGTCGGGTGGCGTCAGGCTGGCCGGCTGGAGTGACGGTGAGTGGCGGCGATGAACGTCGGAAAGCCAACGGGGAGAAGAAGAGGTTGGCTGAGGCGTTTGGTGCGGCTGGGGGGCGCTCAGCGGTGACGATAGCGACATTCAGGCGTCGGGGCGGCGCTGGGGAGCTGGCCGGACGACTGGATGACATCTGGGACTTGCCGTACGCGGCGGCGAGCCGAGCTCGCGTGCTGGGGAGGGGGAAAAGCAGCGCCGGGTGGAGCTGCCGAGCGACGTGGCGGCGCGGCGAAGGTGCGAGGAAGACGGCGGCGTCGGCGGTTGATGGAGCGGCGTCGGGCGGAGGCGGTCGAGCGGCGACTGCGGAGGCGGGGAGGAACTGCGATGGACGGGAGTCGGGGAAGGGGAGAGTGACTAGGTGACGGGGCGGTGGCTGAACGGCACGGCGGCGCGAAGGGGCGGCACGGCGGTGACCCAGGTGGCTAGGCGGAGCTGGGCGGCTGGCGGGAAGGTCGGGCTAGCTCAGGCAATCGGCGTCAGGCAGCAGGGAAAAGGAACAAAAGCGGACGCAGAGGCTGGAACAGACGCGGTAAAGAAGAAGAAGAAGAGAAAGGAAGAAGAAGAAAGAGAAGAAAAGGAGAAAGGAAGAGAGAGAGTGTGTCAGGGTAGGTCTGCATGGGCGTGGCTGAGGGGACGTCTGCAGGGGGGGAAGACGTGCGCGGCCATAGGGGAAAGAGAAAGGAAAAGAAAGAGAGAGAGAGAGAGAGAGACGTTCGCGAGGGGACGTTGCACGGGAGTGGGTGGCGCGGCGCAGAGGAGAGAGGAGAGAGAGAGAGAGAAAGAAAAAGCTAATTTTATCTTCGAGCGCGATCCAACGGACACGATTTAAACTAAAAATCGATTTAACGGTCACGATTCAAATTCGGAAAAAGATCTAACAATGCACGAAAAATCCCAAATAATAATATAGGACAAAGGGCCAAAATAAAATAACTCGAAACACACTACGAGGGAGGTCTACTAGTCCAAATTCGCACCCGGTCAAAATTTCACTTTTTTCACTATTCCTGATAATCTCGACGCTGGCCACAATAATATCGACACCGTCCAATTTATTTCGTCCCGAAACTCCCGAAAATCGACTGCCAAGTTTGGGGTCTAAATAACAGTCAAATTCGATCGAGTGCGATTCTAGCAAAATCTCTATTTTAAAAACAAGAACCCAAGAGTGATCAGTTCCCGGGCGAGATTCTATTATAAGCGCACTGACGAATTACACATTTTATAAATCCTAAATCGGGCCAAAATTCGGAATGTCACACAACTTGGATTGGTTTAGCAGTGCGTCGAAGAACAAGTGCTCTGCTGCAGTTGGCTTCAAGTGGATGCTTAATCAGGTAAATATCAGGACATCATTTGCGAATTTGTACAATTGGACTGGAATTTTCGATCCAAAGGGATTGATGGAACTACTATAATTTGGGTTATGTTTCACTGAACATAGAATGTGCGAAGAAGGCAGAGATGGAATATTGTGGTATTACAGGATCGAAGAGCACCCCATAGTCCTTTAGAGCATAGAACTCTATAAGGTGAATGCTTTAACAAAGACACAATGAATTGGTGACAAGAGTCTTTGATACATGCAATTCTACTGAAATCTCTAGTGTGCTACTAATCCAAATGCATGAAAGGTGATGCAACCACGAAAATTTGCAGAATTTCTGGAAATCCTAGGAGGCTAGGACTAACATGTCAAAGAAGACTTTTTCTTCAAGAATTTCCTGGTGTGGAAGCTGACCACTCTGGCCAACAAAAAACAGGAATAAAAAGGTTGTGCATGCATCAAATCGATGGTTGTAAAAAGATCTCTTTCTATATAAACTGTATGGTAAATAAGCCTTTGAGTTTAGAAAATTTTGATAGCATATTACCTAAGCTTATTGCGGTGTTGGGCAAGTATATTATTTTCTGATATGGAGACTATTGATGCAGCACAATGTTGCTTCTTGTCATATTGTTGGATGATAATTCAGGGAAATTGAGCATTTCTTGCTTACAATTCATACAGGGAGTGATGGATCACCATACAGAAATTGTGCAGTACTTCACCCATAGACATGTTTATGTAATTTTCCTCTTCCGCAGAAATCTTCTGCGCCGCATGGTGTCAGTGCTAGCAAATTCCTATGACCGCTATGCTAAACTGTTGAATGGAACCCACAAGTCCCACGTGCATTCTCCTCAAGAGGTCTCTCTCTCTCTCTCTCTCTCTATACAGACACATTCACCCAAAGGGCACACGGCCACATGCACTCGCCGGCACTAACTCATCTTCGCATACTGATACATGAATGCATTTCCTGGATACTGACTGCAGGCTGCGACACTCTCGGGATACAAGCCTACGATCAACTCCTCATCGTTGATCAATGATTTCAAGGAGATGGAGGAGACAGTTTCCAAGGTTTTGACATACTACATTACCACGAGGCACATGGTGCTCTACTACGAGGATCTCATGAAGAATTGGACTGTAAGTGCCTCGTACCCTGACATCTAGCAAGCACCCTTAGTTCGAACTGACCACTTATACAGCACAGTTTTTATGCTGCGACATCCTGCAAAAATAGCTCAAAATCTATAACTTTCTACTCTAAATCCAGTTTATGAAGATGAGTGGAAGTGTTATATTAATTGTTTGCGATCATGTCTCATTTGAAAGCTACTGTTGCTATTTCACTTTTGTAAACATCGATTTATCTCATGCGTTGGATCGATATTCATTGTCCGCTGTTGTGCAGAAGCTAAAAGAAGTACAAGAGTTCCTCAGTCTGCCAACGATGGATTTGACGAGCCGCCAGATCAAGATACATAGTGGGCCGTTGTCGGACCATATCAAGAACTGGGATGATGTTTTGACGACAATTAATGGGACGAGTTATGAGCGCTTCATCCATGCTGACTATTGAACTGTGCTTCATCGGCAAGATTTTGGAATTATGTACATAACAAGTTAAAGTTAGTCATCTTCTTGGGTGCAGAAGCTAACGACAGGAGCCACGAGAATCGTGCTCTCAGAGGCTGCTCGTTTTTTGGGCCTAAGTTTTGCTTCCTCCTCTGCATTCAACACATAGTTGAATCTCACAGTAATTCTGTTCCTTTTTCAGTTCTAAAAGCTTGTCATTCTTGATTATTACCCACTAGGTCTGTTGCATCTGCTAATTAAGAGAGTAGTCTTTTCATTTTTGACATTCCCAAGACTCGATACCGGGCCTGCACTCACACCCGACACCCCAAATCACCAGGCCAGATCGCCGCGGGGGACTTGATCAAAAGAGTAATTGCTAGCTATGATTAATGAGAAGGCTCTTTGATTGTTTTCATTACGGTTACTTTTCTTGCCTGTCTTTGGGAAATAATTTGTGTTCAAAGTTCTGTATCATGTCAAGAGAACGGGTCCCGTACGCTCCATTCTCGTTCCTCCCTCATCATTTTCATATGTCGTTCGCCCGACTAGATGGTTTATAACCAAGGATTGTGGAACATGGAGTTGGAGTGATACAAGTGGAAAATAAGGCGAAGATTGAGAACGTTTGATAGAATTTGCCAATGATATGGCGTGATTTACTTGTCTTGATCTTTTATAATGGTGAGTTTTATGTGAACTCCACGAATTCCTATTGTTGTTGATTGTGTCCGGTCAGAGGAATGATCTTCGTTACGAATGTCATACAGTCGCGTCTTCCATGAAGCTTTTTCTAGTCCGGCAACAAGCCTCTAGCTTGTCCAGCGGTTTTGCTGCCGTGAGATATTTACACTAAATACAAATTGCCTCCCTTGGCTTAAAAATTTGTCATATGCCCTCTGAAGTCTTTCATATTGTTTGCAAATTGCAATGACGTCCTTTAGTGTCGACTTCCGCATGTACTTACCGCGTAACTAATTCGCTTATTTTTTGGAGGCCAAATCCGTCCAACAACTATGGGCCAATTACATATGAAATCAGTTGCAATGATTACAAGTTACAAGGCCCACAGCTTGATCGCTTTTTCTAGTGTAGCCCAAACCTTAAATCATCGTAGAGTTTTGCTTTGATTGTATCTCCAAATTTAGCCTGAACTTTTAACATTAGTACATAGTTAACCAAACTTCTTATGTCATTTAAAAAATGACCTCTTGAAGTTTACAATATAGGACAAGTTACTAATCAAAGTAAGAAAGCACATAATAAAACTTGTCACATCGACATGCATTTTTCGACTCTTTGAAATGGTAAACTAACCGTAGTGAAAGCATTAGCAATTTGCATAAACATGTGATATTCGTATTTAGGTTTTGTGAATTTAGATATAAGCACCAAAGCATCGTAACTTTCCTTTACAAGGAAAAAAGGGACTCATGGAGGAAACACGTTCACTCACCCCAATCTATACATTATGCTTATTATAGCACGTCTTGTCATGTTAGGATTTTCCTCTATATTTATTATATTACCAAGTGTCTTATCCTATTAATTAAGGTACCGATCTTAGCTTGCCACTCAATTCTTCACCAAACCTTCATTTAGATACACATATTAATTGCATGAAGAATTCATTAACTAGTGCCCCGAGCACTCCTTAAGTAACAAATTAAGAAAACTCTATAACAAGTAATGCACTAACTGTTCTCAGGTGATATGTAAGCAAAATTTTGACAATCGGATTTTTCCAAAGTAAATATGTTGCCCTTAAAACATTTGTTAACGGGGATGGATTTGGCCTTTAAATCTCGAGCGACCCATAAGTGATTTATCAATTCTAATTTCTAAGTATGTTGGTAAACTTAAATGCATTTTGTTTTTAAGCCTAAACAATATATATAGTAGGTACTGTAATATTCGAAAACCATATAATTAATTAGAAAGTACAAAGATCTGCGGTATAAATTATAAGTGGTGAGAGAGAGAGAGCGCGCAAACACATGGTTGAATGGCTTGGAGTTTAATGGGCCAGTTTGGGAAGATGGTTTAGACCTATCTGCATGGGCTTTCCTTAAATCCCTCCATGCTCTTTATTATCTAAATTGATACATCATCTATATATTTAAGCTTGTGTCCACATTTTATACTTTCCAAGACTACCATTCCCGAAAAAAGGCCACTCACTTTCACTAAAAGAGTGCACTCACCGATTCAATTTTTTTTTCGATGAGTAAGTTTTGGATCATGATTAAATTCCAATATAGCTTAGGTAAATGATTAGTTGGAGATGTCACATTGCTAATGTTGCAGCAACAATTTGTCAAATTTGTTCATCCTTACAAATTAAAATCTACATCCAACTAAATACATGCAAGAAAACATAAAATGTTTCTGTCCAACATTTTTCTGAAATTCGATTGATTAATCACGTCCATCTATATCTATATATTTAACCCAAAAGTGTCTATTGTTTCTTTTTTTTCTTTCCAAAATTGTCCTAACACCCATTTGTTACTCTTACATAATTAAGAGAGAGATAACCTTTTGGTGTCTCTTCCTCTTAGATAATTATTCATGATTTATTTGATTTTTCATCAAAAAGCTTTCACAAAACCTGTGGCTCGGTAAGCACCGGATTCTCCACTCACCACTTCCTAAATCAATGCATGTTATTAGGCAAAAGGACACTATAAGTGTCATAACTTGTGTACGGAGATCACTTTGGTGCTATAACTTTTTTTCGGATCACTTTGGTGCCAAGTCGGAGGAAAAACGATTACTTAAGTGTCATAAGTTTTTTTTGGATCACTTCAGTGCTAAAATTTTTGAAAAACGATCACTTAAGTGCTAAAATTGTTTAAAAACGATCATTTAAGTGCTAAAATTTTTGAAAAACGATCACTTAAGTGCCAATCTCCGGCGAGCCACGTCAGCTTCAGAAATTAATAAAAAAAATGACACGTCGGATTTCCGGCGAAAAATTGTGTACGGCACCGGAGTTGGCACTTAAGTGATCGTTTTTCAAAAATTTTAGCACTTAAGTGATCGTTTTTCAAAAATTTTAGCACTAAAGTGATCCAAAAAAAACTTATGGCACCAAAGTAAGCGCCGTACACAAGTTATGGCACTTGTAGTGTTCTTTTGCCCATGTTATTACTCATGTTGTAACTACTATCGTGTCACGAACACCGGTGCTGGCACACGTGTAGAACGAATTGGTTCTATTACAAATTTAAAAGAAAGGTCGAAAGTGTCTGCGTCCTAATGTAAGGGCAGGGAATCACGTAAGAAAAGATATTCGATGAACGGGCCTAATCTAATGGCCAATCGACCAAACCGAAGCTCATTGATCAATTAGAGTTTTCACGAAACGGACTGGCATTTAGCCCACTAATTTACAAAAAAAAATAATAAAAAAAGCTAAATGGCCAGGCCTAAATTGGTGACCTCCAAGTTCGATGTTTAACAAAACAATAAATTTTATTTTCTTCTATTTTCTGAGTGGAGAAAACTCCCTCCAACCGATTTCTAATTGGTGAATTGTGAATACAGTAAGCTTCCAGATTTATTTTTAGTTAGGTTGGATGTGAATGATGTTAGATAATTGTCCAAAAAGTTCTAAACCTATTATACGGCGGCCAATTTAGTCCTAAACCTATCAATTGTGTCAATTTAGTCTTAAACCTTTTGACAACTTGCCAATTTAGTCTAAAAACTTCTGACGGCTTGCTAATTTAGTCCTTACGGCAAATTTTGACCAAAAATCGTCGATGTTAGTCGGCCGCCTGGTCACCGGCCATCTTACGTGATGTGGCTATCTTACTTGGCGTGGCTGGCACGAAAATGGATAATTTTTGTCCTTATTTTCCTTTCTTTTTTTTCATTTGACCTGTGGTCGATACTCGGCCATGGTCAGTGACTGGCCACAAGCGAGGGATGGTGAGGGCTCGACCCTCGCAGCCTAAGTAAGGTGGTCGGTTGCTGACCAGGGCTGAGTACCAATCACAAGCTAAAAGGAAAGAAAAGGAAAAGAAAAACGAAATTAAAAAAATGCAAAAAATTGTCCACATTAGCGCCGGCCGTATCACGTAGGATGATCAATAGCTGGCTGGTGTCCAAGTTAGCGATTTCCCATCATTATTGGCCGGAATGACAAAATTGACAAATCATCAAAATGTTTAAGACTATTATAATTGATGCAGAAACTATAATGAAATTAAAACTGAGAAGAATAAAGAACACATAGATTTACTGGAAAACTATTAAGGGAAAAACTACGGGGAGAGGAGAAGCAAAATCCACTATGAAATTCAAGGATTAAAAAAGGTGGCTAAAAAATCTAAGATTCTTTCTGTCTCAATTTCTTTACCTAATAACTTAAGAAAAATAATATTTATATTGCCCCTAAGTCCTAATGTTATGTCACGCCCCGAACCCCAACGAGCTCGCGACATCCCCTGCTCCGGTCGAAATGATGCAACGTCCCAGGAACGTCGCCGACCTAACCCAAACATCAGAGCCACATGCAGAAGCGAATAACAAAACCCCGGACAGAAAGATGACGACGACGGGGTAGACCACCATAACAATCAAACAGCAACATCTTCATACAGCACCAAATATACAAACATCATATTACAGGTATAATTAACAAACTAGCATCCGAAATCACCGTCAACAAAATATCAGGGTCTGGTTAATTTAACTTCCCTATGGGTCAACCCAATTTACACAACCCCCAAAACCTTAAGGAAAAACCTAAGGATCGCCCTCTTCCAGTCTGCTTCTGAATCTTCGGGTCTGAGCCTCCGGACACTCACCTGCAACTCCACTAGGCACCAAAAGCAGCTCCCCTGACTTCCAAAAAGGAAAGACGCACTTCCCGGGTTTAGGGCCGAGGGTCTGAAAGTGGCGGTTATACAACCGTGAGACGAATCTCAATAAGTGTACAACCCCAAACCCCACGTAGGCACTCACGTACCGCTGCACGAAAACACACATAACACACAACGATCGACCAAACTAACAATCACATGCGACCCTACCTGGAATCCATCACGCACGTTCCTGCACGTTAGACAATAACACAGCCAACACATCACAGCAAGGAATCACAGACGCGCACGTGCCTTAATTATAAGACAGAAACTACTTGGGCACGTCCCATACCGTGCCTAGCAGTTTTTACCCCATAATTAAGCATCACATCACACGATACAAACACACTCACACGCTACTCACACCATGCGTCACTTTCCACAATCCTCTCGCTTGTCTTGCCAAATCCCACTCATTCTCAACCTTTCCACCACTACCGCGCCCGCATAAAACGCATCAGGCCAACGGTTTTCTGACCTCGTCAGGCATCGTCACCCCGTCGGGCCGGGCATCGTCACCTCGTCCGGGACGGCATTGTCCCGCGTAAACGTACACACCTCAGGACGGAATCCTACACACACTTTCCTTCTACCGCGCCTGCGTAAAACGCATCAGGCCAACGGTCTTTTGACTACGTCAGGCATCGATACCTCGTCAGGCCGGGCATCGTCATCTCGTCAGGGATGGCATCGTCCCGCGTAAACGAACACGCCTCAGGACGGATCCTTTCCAACCAATCCCACATTTCCAAACCTTCGTTCCACACTCTCCACACGTACCACGCCACCACACAAACACACTGCCAAACATACACACTTCACACACATTCCATAATTTCGCATTCTCGTTACACAAACACGCACCACTTAACCACACGCTCTTGGCACGCGAATTCAATGCACATTCACATCACCATATCACCACACTTCACGGCTACACAAACACGGCACGCCACCACACCACATTCAGCCCAATGCACAAACCAAATCAGCCCACAACGATTTCCAAGCCAACCAACAAGCACAATCACACAACCACGCACAAATTTCCATTCAAGGCACAATCCCATTAATTAATCGCACAAATTAATTCCGATCAAACCCCAACATCACAGCCCTAATCCAAGCTCCCTAAACCTCAAAATTTCATCGCCTAATCAGTCCGAGAGAGATAAAAACCGAGAGTGAACAAAATCGGGTCCAAACTGGGCAGTTACACAGTGACAGAAATCCATTTGAAATAAATAGTAAATCAATTCCAAAAATTCTGAAATTTGGATATGTTGTACAAAACATCTTTATGAACATTTTCCATGAAGAACTCGAAACCCAATTCTAACAGTAAACACCTCGTTTTGACACTCAAATTCAGACGAAATCCGGTTCGCTCGGACAGCCCCTCAGGCCATTAAAATACAACTCATTCGGCACCCAAATCATTTTGGAAAACCTTGAAATTTTTATATGTTATAGCCACAAATGTCCCCAACAATTTTTGGGAAGGAAGTATTTTGAAAATAGGCCTGGAAAAATTTATGAAAATTCGAACAGACCCGAAGGTCGGGTGAACAGTAAATCGGGCAGTTTTATTTCGGTCCAAAGATAGACTTCCGAATGGTATCAAATGATTTCCAAAAATTCCCAAATTAAAATATGTTATAGTTCAAGATGTTGGGAACAACTTTAATGAAGAAATATTCCTCAAATTCGGGCCACACAAGTTAAAGCAAAAATAACAAAAACCAGCGACGCAGCAGCAACCTAACTGGAAATCAGCCAACACACACCACCGAGCAAACCAGCCATTAAACTCACCATAAACCGAGCCCTAAACAAGCCTAACAATACCCGAGGTCCTAGGCGACATTTGGGGAGGTCACTTACCTAAAAAACGAGACAGAACGGGGCTGGAACGGTGGCTGAAACGGCGGAACAGCAGCAGCAGCAGCAGCAGCGGTGATGGAAGGAAAAGAAGATGAAGAGAGTGAGAGAGAGAGAGAGAGAGAAAAAGAGAGAGAGAGAAAACTGATCGTGAGAGGGGGGGGAGTGACCGGCTTGGGGAACAAGAATGGGAGGAGAGAGAGAGAGGTTTGACTAGTTGGACCAACATTTCCAAAAATGCCCAAAATGCCCTTGAACACTTGGCCCACATTAATCATTATCCAATAATTCAAGGGCAATGTGGTAAATCAATAATTCCAATTTATTTTTCACTTATTTTAGTCCTCAATTATTGCCCAAAATTATCCAAAATTCGGAATTCCCAATACCGGGTCCAGGGGCAAAATGGTAATTTTCCGGTCACGGGGCGAAATTCCAATTTTCGCACATACGGGTTCCATATGGGCGTGGCCAACATAATATAGCGTCGGAATCGCGAAATTCACTTTTTAAGCCCTTGGAAATTGACTGCAAAGTTTCGGGAATAAAATATTATTATTTTTCACTTCCGAGCCAAAATTCCAATTTTTGACCGAAACAACTCTACATGCGCGTGGACACCCCAAAATGACACTAGCCTCGAAAAATAACCTTAAACGACCTCAAAATCCAACATTGGTGTCCCTAGGGGCAAAACCGTAATTTTTCCGGCCCCGGACCGAAATCCATTTTTTTGCAGAAATGGGTGGCCCCAAGATTGGCCAAGCCAAAAACGTCATCGGCCGTCCAAAATTGTCACTTTCAAAATTCTCAATTCCCGAGCCCGAATTCTCAGAAATGACTAAAATCGAACAATCGCGACTTTAGCTTATTTCTGGCTAACGGGTGGCTCTTTGGGATTACGCGCTCTCGACCCTTGACTGACACTAAGTCAAATCACGTTTAAGTTTACTCTACCTGGGACGACCTCGGTTGTCATATAATTGCGAGGGTATGTCGCTAGTTCCCTTCGGACACGATCAATCAAGTAGACCGGTCTCGGTTGGCTCAAAACATTCCCTCGTCAATCCATATGGTCGAAGATCGAACCCAGGTCGAGTTCTTTGGTCGTGCGAACTCAATCCCGTAATAGCCTTACCCCTAAGGTTAGCATTCCGAGAATGCGCGGGTCCCGGGTGAGATCTCACTATAAGTGCATTGGCCAAAATATTCATTTCTTAAATCCCGGGAAAAGGATCGAAAATTCAGACTGTTACATATTAGCCCAAGCTTATAGAAAATTCAAGACATATTCAACAAATCTCCACATTGGCTTGAATTAGATATAAGCAACAAACAATCTTCTCCTCCCACTAGAGTAAACCTCCACTGCAGCAAACATTAATTAAATCCAAGCAATGCTTGAATTTAGCAACAAGCAAGAGCTTTATCAACATATTAGTTGGATTGTTTTCTGTATAAATCTTCAAGACCTTGATATAACCATCAACAAGAATGTCTTGAATAAAATGACACCGCATATCAATGTACTTTGTCCTCTCTTGATACATCTGATCTTTAGTAATATGTATAGCACTCTGACTATCATAATGTACAATAATTACACCATGATCCACACTGAGCTCTATAAATAAGCTTCTTTAACAGCTTCTGTAATAGCCATATACTCTGTTTTCATAGTAGACAAAGCAATCATATGCTCTAAAGTAACTTTCCAACTGACTGCACAACCTCCAATAGTAAAGATGTATCCAGTCCAAGGCCTTCCCTTATCAAGGTCACCATCATAATAAGAATCAACATATCTTGTAAGAGTGTCACAAGTTTTCCCAAACTCTAAAAGAAAATAAGAAGTATCCTTAAGATATTTCAAAATCGACTTCACAGCTTACCAATGAACTTTGCTTGGACATGATAAATATCTACTTATCATGCTAACAGCATGTGAAATGTCGGGTCGAGTGCAAATCATTACATACATAAGGTTACCCACTGCACTAGAGTATGGACCATGTGACATTTTTTATTTTCTCATCTATTTGTGGATATAGACTAGCTGATAATTTAAAATGAGAAGCAAGAGGAGGACTTACTCGTTTGACATCTTTCGTGCCAAAACGATCTAACACCTTCCCAAAATAGCTTTTCTAGGAGAGATACAATTTTTTGGGATAAATACAGCGCAAGTGCCATAACTTTTGTACGGAGGACACTTAAGTGCCATAACTTTTTTTTGGCTCACTTGAGTGCCATAACTTTCAAAAAAATGATCACTTAAGTGTCACTTACGAGCTGGTCGTGAGGACCTGAAACCGCGGCTTTTCCGGTCGAACGGTGACCTTCCCAGCGAGGCGAGCACCACCAACTTGAAGAGGGGGTGTCGGTGAATCATTCCATGGCCTCCGTTCGTCTCGAAATTTCCGTTTTAGCCTCCGTTGACGAAGGTAAAAATGCTTCGTAGTCACATAGTTTATCGAGCCGATTTGTGTGACTACGAAGCATTTTTACCTTCGTCAACGGAGGCTAAAACGGAAATTTTGAGATGAACGGAGGCCATGGAATGATTCACCGACACCTCTTCTTCAAGCTGGTGGTGCTCGCCTCATCGGAAAGGTCACCGTTCAACAGGAAAAGCCGCGGTTCGGCCCTCACGACCAGCTTGTCGAGGGGTTGGTCGTGAGGGCCCGAAACCGCGGCTTTTCCTGTTGAACGGTGACCTTTCCGATGAGGCGAGCACCACCAGCTTGAAGAAGAGGTGTCGGTGAATCATTCCATGGCCTCCGTTCATCTCAAAATTTCCGTTTTAGCCTCCGTTGACGAAGGTAAAAATGCTTCGTAGTCACACAAATCGGCTCGATAAACTATGTGACTACGAAGCATTTTTACCTTCGTCAACGGAGGCTAAAACGGAAATTTCGAGACGAACGGAGGCCATGGAATGATTCACCGACACCCCCTCTTCAAGTTGGTGGTGCTCGCCTCGCTGGGAAGGTCACCGTTCGACCGGAAAAGCCGCGGTTTCAGGTCCTCACGACCAGCTCGTAAGTGACACTTAAGTGATCATTTTTTTGAAAGTTATGGCACTCAAGTGAGCCAAAAAAAGTTATGGCACTTTAGTATCCTCCGTACAAAAATTATGGCACTTGCGCTGTACTTATCCCCAATTTTTCTCTTTTTCAATCTTGTTGAATTTCCATGCCTAGGATTTTCTTCGCTGCACCTATATCTTTCATTTCAAATTCAACGTTTAACTGTGCCTTCAAATTTTGTATATCGGATTTATCTTTTGCTGCAATCAACATGTCATCAACATATAATAACAAATAAATGAAAGAACCATTTGAAAGTTTGCACAGACATACACAGCTATCATATTTGCTTCTACAATAGCCAAGTTACACCATAAACGAATCAAATTTTTTATACCACTATCTAGGTGATTGCTTCAAGCCATATATAGACCTTTTAAATAGACAAACATAGTCTTTTTTCTTCAAACTAAAAACACTCTGGTTGATCCATATAGCTTTGCTTTTCAAGTTCACCATGCAGGAAAGCTGTTTTTACATCGAGTTGTTTAAACTCTAAATCATGCATAGCAACTAATGTAAGAAAAACCCGAATGAAGCTGTGTTTAATGACTGATGAAAACATATCATTAAAATCAACTCCTTTAATATGAGCATAGCCTTTAGCAACTAGACGAGCTTTGAACCTGATGTCTTCAACTCCAAGAATACCTTCCTTTTTTTTGAAAACCCATTTGCAGCTCACAATTTACTTTTCTTTTGGTGGCTTGACAAGCTCCCAAGTTTGATTCTTTTCAAGAGATTCCATCTCTTCACTCATAGCAACTAACCACTTTACTGATTCTTTTGAAGAAATAGCTTCCTTATAGGTTTTAGGCTCACTATAAACTATTGATTTTGAAACTGAAAGAGCATAAGCAATAAAATATGAGAACCTATATTTCTGCGGGGGCTTCATTGTCCTTCTTGGTCTATCTCTGATAATAGAATACTATTTTTCTTCAGGTTCTTCAACCTCAATATTATCAGTAGACGGCTGAACTGGTTGCAATGAAATTAGTTCAAGATCCAATTTCTTCGCAACAGTTTATAGATTTTCATGATAAGGGGCAGATGATTCGTTTCTAGGATGAAACATAGCAAACTCATCAAAAGTAACATCTCTGCTGATGATAATCTTGGATGAATCAGCACACCAAAGTTTATAACCCTTTCCATCATAAGTATAACCAAGAAAGATGCAGTTTTTTTTGCTCTAGACTCTAGTTTGCTTTCACTAATATGTGCATATGCTGGACATCTAAATACTTGAAGAGAAGAAGAATTAGTAGGTTTACTTGATCATACCTTGTCAGGTGTCTTGCACTCAATAGATGTGTAAAGAGAATTATTCATCAGCCAACAAGCTGTATTAACTGCCTCAGCCCAGACCAACGATAGACGACATGCACCTAGTCCTTTCTAATAAGGTTTTGTTCATTTTTTTTGCAATACCATTCTACTGTGGTGTATTCATTGTAGTATAATGCCTCATAATGGCTTCAATCTTGCAGAACACGTTAAACTCACCTCCACAAAATTCCGTCCCATTATCTATTCTCAACTTCTTGATCTTCTTACCGGTCTACTTCTCAATCAATATTTTCCATTGCTTAAATGTAACAAAACCATCACTCTGTTGCTTTAGGAAATAGACCCGAACCTTCTCTGTATTGATACCTAAATTTTGGCTAACCATTTAATAATCAGTGCATAGAAAATTAGGGATTAATCTTTAACCCCTAAACAAAAATATTGAAATTAGATTGCATAGCATACAATTTAGAATCATGTAGTTCAATCACATTTTGCATTGGATCGGTTGTGGTGAATGAACTTAAAGTTAGTCTTGCGAGTCTAGATCGCACATTGAGTAGCACTTGGCCAAGCTAAGGAGATAGGGGTCGAAAATTTCAAGGGTAAAAGCGGCCTATGTTGTCTTAATTTGAGCTCAAATCAGCCCATTAAACTTTAATTAAAGAAGAGCCCAAAATAATTCAGCTCACTGAGGAATTAAGTAGGAAAAACCAGGTTAAAGCCCATTATGTTATAAAAAGCCGGCCAATTAACCTAGGTTAAGGATATAAATACGACGTCATACCTCTTAATTAGGGGGGGGGGGGGAGAGCTCATAATGTTCAGAAACACGCGAGTGAAAAGCCATGTGAGTGTGAGAGGGGAAGACGACTGTGCGTGCCATGCCACCACTGCTTATGGCTGCACTAGTCGTCGCTGCGGGTGCCCGTGGTCCCTTCATGCCTGCGCCACCGTCGCCGGCATGACCGCCCGCGGACCATTCTGTATTGCATCCCGGTCCATGCCCCATGGCTACGCCCTGTCCTGGCCATGCCTAAAGCCATTGCTTTTGCTACCAGTACCGCTGTTGTGCCAGCCGCCGATGTCTACGTATTTGTTGCTGTGACCTAATGCCAGCTGCTGCCGCTTCACCGCCCAAGCCAGCCACTGCCGTTACTTGTCCAGACGTGAACCGCGAACCACAACGTCCGTTGCTGCTGCTCCATGCCGCTCTGCCGTCTAAGTCACCACCGCCGTAGATTCCTTATGCCATCGCCGTCCGACTACTAATCCCACGCCACCATCATGGTCCCCGTCGCTGCTAGGCCCATTGACCCGGTAACCTTGCTTGCGACCCCTCTATCGTCCAACTACTGTCGACACCCTTGCCGCCGCTATTCCTGGCCAAGACCCAGCCGTGCCTGCTGTTGCTGTCCTGCCTGAAGGCCACCCGCCATCGACCGTCCTGCGATCTGCAATCTTGAGTCCAATTCAAGTTCGAATTGGAAATATCAGCAAATTAGGTAAGATCGTTATCCGAATATTTTTTTTAAAATATTTAATTTCCTGATTTTCGAATATTTTAAATATTTTGCGAATAAGCTGTGGATTGCTAGATATTTTAAGGATAACGTGTGCTATATCCGCAATATTCGAAAATACCCCAAATTAGGAGTTTTTCCTAATTTAACAACGTACCTGGACGACTATCTGACCTTAACCCTAAGGTACGATACGCGGCGGTACGGAAGATTGTTATCTTATCCATAACCACTTGGATACGATAATATATCTTATCTGCTTTCCAAATTATAACGGTAGGCTTTCCATCGATATCCACGATCCTGTGGATATGATTGCTAGCTCGAATTGTTTTCCTAATTTGAACATGATAAATGGATTTTGCGGATTGCGTGGACTGTTTGAATGCGACTACTATCGTTTTTTTTATTGCTTTATCTTTGAAATAAAAGAAAATCCAAAAAATATTAGTTAGAAATTAAATTAGAAACTTTGCATGTTTAGGAAATCCTGAATATATCTAGAAGATAGGATGATTGCTTAATTTAAATTGGGATTTAGGGTAATTTATTTCTTAGTTTAAATTAGGAGTCATTCTAGTCCCGATAGATTATTTAGGACATTTAATTATTTCGAATTTTCATAAAAAATGTCAAAAAGAGGTCAATTTAAGATAAGTTGGAGTGTTATTCTAGAATAGACTTCATGCTATTTTAGGCATTTTTTTTATTATTCCGAATTTTAATGAAAAATACAAAAAAATATTATTTTAGCGTTATTAGAAGTAGGTCATATGGTCGCGTGACATATCGTTCGCATGCTAGGTTTAATTAATCGCATGTCATATTTCGCACGTCATTGCACTTAGGTCAGTTTCATTTAAATAATGAAAAAAACCCTAAAGAACACATTAATTGAAGTGCTTGGTAATTAGAAATCATAATAGGACTATCTGTGTGAATTTCTAGCTAACAATGCAGATGCTTGCGTTGCTAAAAGGTATGTTGTTCTCCTAAGTTAGTAATTTATTTACTGCTTTCTTTATTGGGTGTTAAATTGGTAGATTGCGCCCCCGCATGATCACCCCATATGTTAGTAACTAGAAAATAAAATGGATCCAAACTGCCTGCTTAAACATTTTTTTTTAAAGAAAAGGTACCGAAAGGGCGTTAGATTAGCTCTAGCATAACCAAGTCCCCGAATTCAAAATCTCTAGTTCGTAGAAATAAAACATATCTCCTTATGTTTTATTTGGGTTCCTAATCGACCTACCGCAAATTGATTAGTTGCAACTCCAGCATGAAAACATTTGCACGTTAAAAACTTAAACCTTAAGTGTCACGCGAGCATCCCAACCGTGGTCTATATTGTTGTGACGTCCCAGGACGCGTCGCCGACCCAACACCCAAACACAGAGATCATGACACAAGCGGAAGCAATATAAACACCCATACAACTTAAAACACATGACCAAAGATAGCACAAACAAAGAACATCATTATAAATATACACTTGCATTAAACTTGGGAAACATATACACTATCCATTTACACAAAATACAATACATCAAAAGCGGGTCAACGGCCACTACTGACAAAAAGGGATAGGTGGCCTGGGCGGTCAGTCTAAGCACTAATCTAAGGAAGGGCTTCGGTCAAAAAGGTACTGGCCCGACCTAACTGAGGCTAAGGCTAACCCTATGGAACCCAGTCCGGGTCGGATCCCGAGGACTCGGAAGAACTGTCAGATAGCTCGACCTTAGAGTCTAGGGAATCCAGCTCGGACTCGACCTCTGCCGGCTCCTCCTCAGAATCCATCTTCTCAGGCTCGCCCTCCTGCTCGGGGTCCTGCTTTATAGGCTCTGGCTCCTCATCCGACTCCATTGGCTCCGGGTCAGAGTCCCAATCCACCGGCTCCTCGTCCATCGGGTCTGGCTCATCCATCTCACAGACAACAGGTCCGTGCCCAACGCCAGCACTAGAACTCTCTTCGGACGTGTACTTGGGGCTCGCCAGGTCTCCATCCTGACACTGGGGATCTATGTCACCTAACCCGTGGAATGGGACGTCAAAAGTTCTGAGGGGCCCGAAAGTCCCGGAATAGTCCCTAAAACACCAAGCTATGTACTCGTGGGCCTGGAAGTGCTACTCGCCCACGTCAACCCATACTGTAGTAAAGTGCCTAATATACGTATCCCCGTTCCCTACGGAGTACTCAGTCACGTCTCGGTCTATCCGAGACGGAATCCCAAAACGTATAGGTACCTCAGACATCTTCAGGGCCGGGGGTCTGAAAAGTTGGTTTTGACAACCGTGAGAATAAATCTCAGCGAGTAAAACCCCCTAAACCTAAACTAGGCTAACATGAACCTCCTGACAGGCAAACAAAACACATATAACCAGCAACAATTGACAATCAATTAACCTAGGCCCTCGGGCCCAGATCGAGCACACAGTTGACCCTGCAGGTTAGGCATATAATAATCACAATAATGGCACATACGCGACAGGCTTAGTCACACGTACGCCATGCACATGCTCATGCTTGTTAATGCCTGTATCACACACGAGTCACCGATATGCACATGCTTGCACGACTGCCAATGCACTCTTGCATATTGCCAATTTTCAATTAAGAGTTCGACCCGCGTAAAACGTCTCAGGTTTATATCAATTCCAACATTTCCTGGCCCGCGTAAAACGCATCAAGCCCAGTGTCTCTAGCCCACGTAAAACACATCAGGCGCAACACCGATCTCCATATACGGACCAAAACCCGCGTAAACTGCATCAGGCTGGCTGTCTTCTGGAAAAACCGGGCATCGTCCCGCGTAAAACGCATCAGGACCATTAGGTAATCACATGCTCATGTCAGGGACGCATACTCGCACAATTCTCGTCTCAAGCCAATGCTCAGCATGCAAAATGCGTGGCCATATAGTCCGGCACTCGGGCAACAATGCAATTCACAATGAGCATCAAATTCCAATCATAGGCACATAGACAATTTATGTCAATTCAATGTCACGCCCCGAACCCCCGTCGAGCCCGCGACATCCCACCTCCGATCGAACAGAGTGCGACGTCCCAGGAATAACGTCGCCGACCCAACGATCCATCAGAGTTAACTCGCGGCGAAAGCAATCAAAAATCCCGGACATTAAAATTGGAGAACACCAGGAAGGAACAAATCATCAAACCACCAAGCATATATTACACTTCCAAATATTTACATCATCCGCCAATACAAACCACAAAATAATTTATAAGCACACCGAACTATAAACTCCAAACCACCAAAATATCAGGATCAGCTCTCTAGGTCAGCACTATCCAAAAATGGGGCGCATCCTCCTCCCAGAACTATCCCCTACGCCCTCTCGAAGGCGTCCACTCTGACTCACTGTCCTCGGCATCACCACCTGAATCCTCCGCAGCTGTCTCGCTCACCCGACGACTCCGAGTCGACCTCAATCTCGACATTCGGGCGGGGGCTCAAAATGGTTTGGTTGAAACAACCATGAGATCACATCTCAATAAGTCACAACCTAAGCCCCACCTAGGCTATCACGTAATTCCAGACACATCCAAACGCGCAACCAAACAACCACACAACCAACAATCAAACATTCACACATACCTGGACTCTCTGCATACGCACCATGCACGTTAGCCCACAATCCCAACATACAATTCTTGCACACATGCCATCACACACTTTCCACATATCAATACACGCGCCAATCATACCACAACAGTACATCACAGCCGCGCGCGTGCCTCGATTATAAAGCAAAACCTACTTGGGCACGTCCCATACCATACCTAGCAGATTTTACCCCATAATCGCGCACTGCATCACGCGATACAAACACACTCGCACACTAACTCACACCATGCATCACTTTCACAATCCTCTCACTCGTCTTGCCAAATCCCGCTCGTTCTCAACCTTTCCACCACTACCGTGCCCGCGTAAAACGCATCAGGCCAACGGTCTTCTGACCTCGTCAGGCATCGACACCCCGTCGGGCCGGGCATCGTCACCTCGTCAGGGATGGCATCGTCCCGCGTAAACGAACACGCCTCAGGACGGAATCCTACACACACTTTCCTTCTACCGCGCCCGCGTAAAACGCATCAGGCCAACGGTCTTCTGACCACGTCAGGCATCGTCACCCCGTCGGGCCGGGCATCGTCACCTCGTCAGGGACGGCATCGTCCCGCGTAAACGTACACGCCTCAGGACGGACCTCACCCCGCGTAAACGTACACGCCTCAGGGTCTCACTTTTCCCATCAATCCTACTTTCCCGTACCTTCGTTCCACACTCTCCACACGTACCACACGACCACACATACACATGGTCACACACAAATTCACATGTCGCACACATTTTTCACAATTACCCATCCTCATCACGCGAACACCACACAAACACCCAAGCTTAGCACGCGAACTCAATGCGCAATCATGCCACCACACCTCACAGCCACACAATCACACATACGAGCTCATTCAAGCATCAAACTACCCATCAAAATGCCACGATAACACTGAATAATTCTCGAGAGAGAGAAAAACCGAGAATATGTAAAAATCGGGTCCAAACTGGGCAGTTGCGCAGTGACAGAAATCCATTTGAAATAAATAGTAAACCAACTCCAAAAATTCTAAATTTTGGATATGTTATAAAAAACATCTTGATCAACATTTCTCATGGAGAACACAAAATCCGGTTCAATCTGCAACCATGCCTTTTTGTCCCTCGAAATCAGACCAAAATCAGTTTGCTCCAACAGAATATTTTGTCCTCAAAATACATTTATTTCAACACCCAAATCACCTTGAAAAGCTTTGAAATTTTTATATGTTATAGCCACAAATGTCCCCAACAACTTCTATGAAGGAAAAATTTTGAAAATAGTCCTGGAAAAATTTATAAAAATTCGAACAGACCCGAAGGTCGGGTGAACAGTAAATCGGGCAGTTTTATTTCGGTCCAAAGATGGACTTCCGAATGACCTCAAATGATTTCCAAAAATTCCCAAATTAAAGTATGTTATACCTCAAGATGTTGTGAACAACTTTCATGAAGAAACCTTCTTCAAATTCGGCCCACAAAACTCTCTACAAAAATAGCAAACCGGGCGAGTACAGTAACCGTGAATCCGCGATTCACCCCGAACCTCACGGATTCAAACCCGAACCGATTTCCACCGAATTCCAACCGCCAAAACTCATTTCCCGACGTCTAATCCGACCCGCAACAACCACTACCAGCCATACTCAGCCACCAATAACCATGATCAACCACCAATAATCATTATCAACGCCTTAATTAACCTATAAATCCTCTAAACCATACCCGAACGAGTCCGAAAATACCCGACGTCCTAAATAGGGATTAGATCGCGACTTACCCGAACTCTAGACTAACTCGGCTAGAGCGGCAAAGGGGAACGGCTGGCCGGCGGCGATCGGTGGTGGCGGCTTGCTCCGGCGATGCTCCGGCGATGATCGGCGGTCCAAGGCCGAGAGAGAGATGAGAGGATTTTTGGTGAGGGAGAGAGGGAGAGAGTTCTCTGTTGGGGGGGGGGGGGGGGCTGCCGTGAGAAGAGAGGGAATGAGGAGAGAGAGAGGAGAGAAACAATTAAATATTTGGTCCAAGGTTTGATCAATTTTTTTCTTAATTCCAATCTTGCCCCTAAAATACTTGGTCCACATTCTTCCAAACCAAAATATCTAAGGGCGTTTTTGTCCAATATTTTGGGGCTGATATTTATCCATGCTTAATCCCCAAATTCAATTTCCAAAATCCCCAAAATTCGGAATACCCAAAAATAGGCCTAGGGGCAAAATCGTAATTTTTCGGTCCCGGGTCGAAATTCCATTTTTCGACCGTACCAACTCCAAATGTGTGTGGCCAACATAATATGGCGTCGGAATCGCGAAATTAGATTCTTAAGCCCTCGAAAATCGACTGCAAAGTCCTGAGAATAAAATAATATTATTTTTCCAATTTTTGTCGAAATTCTAATTTTTGACCGTAACCACTCCAAATATGCGTGGCCACCTTAAAATGACCTTGGCCTCGAAAAATAACCTCAAACGACCTCAAAATCCAACATCGGTGTCCACAGGGGCAAAACCGTAATTTTTCTGGCCCCGGACTGAAATCTATTTTTTTGCAGAAATGGGTGGCCCCAAGGTTGGCCAAGCCGAAAACGTCATTGGCCGCTCAAAATTGTCACTTTCAAAATTCTCGATTCTCGGGCCCGAATTCCAATAAATGACTAAAATTGATCAATCGCGACTTTAGCTTATCTCTTGCTAACGGGTGGCTCATTAGGATTACGCGCTCTCGACCCGTGACCGACACTAAGTCAAATCACGTTTAAGTTTGCTCGAACCAAGGCGACCTCGATCGTCATATAATTGCGAGGGTCTGTCACTAGTGCCCTTCGGACACGATCAATCAAATAGACCGGTCTCGGTTGGCTCAAAACATTCCCTCGTCAATCCATATAGTTGAAGATCAAACCCAGGTCGAGTTCTTTGGTCGTGCGAACTCAATCCCGTAATAGCCCTACCCCTAAGGTTAGCATCCCGAGAATGCGCGGTTCCCGGGTGAGATCTCACTATAGCGCATTGGTCAAATTCATTTCCTAAATCCCGGGAAAAAGGATCGAAAATTCAGACTGTTACATTCAATGTGCATTTCAACATGCCTAATTCACCTTATGACGTGCTTAATTAACACTTTAGCATGCCCAAAGAATTACTCGATTCAAATCAGCCACGACATGCCCAAATTAACATATTAACATGCCCATTTTAAGCAATTCAATGCAATTAGGCTTCGGCATACCATTGGCACATAATTCATGCAATTAGCATAACACAAACTCGCATGCTCAAGGCCCGCAATGCCACTTCATTCTCGGCCACTTTAGGACACAAAACATGGCATCATAAAATTGAACACAATCAAGCACAAATCAGTCACTAAGCGGTCAATCCAAGCACTCTTAACAATTACACAATTTAATCCCAAAATTGACCAAACTTAATCCAACTAATTCCACCATGGACAACCACCTATCCGGTCATTCTAGGCCATTGATTCCACTCTCAAATCAGCATATTAAACCACTAAATTCACCACAAAAACAGCCATAACGTCCCGCCACTAATTACCCCTAAAATTACCCTAACTAACCCCTAATTAACCCTAATCCTATCTAGAAGTGCTTAATGACCTAATTAGGGTTTAGGGATAATTACTCACTATTTTCCTAAGCTCCAAACACAGCCGAACAGGTGGGAGAACGAGCGGTCCAAGCGGGTTCACGGCAGCGCAAGCAGCGGCTTCCATGGCGGCGTTTGGGCGGCGGCTTCCATGGCGGCGCTTGGGCAGCGGCGGTGACGGGCGGTTCAACGGCGACAAGGGTGCTGGTCGGTGGTGATGGTGGATAGGGGAGAGAGAGAATGGTGGTTGGGTGGTGGTGGCGACGGCTCGCGCGGACGGCAGCGTCGATCGGCCTTGGCGAGTTGCGGTCCGGCGAGCGGCGGCGGTGGCTCTTCCATGCGGCCGAGGGAAAGGAAAGAAGGAGAGAGTGAGGCGTGAGGGTGGCAAGATGGTGAGGGACGGTCGGTTGGGGGTGGCGCAAGGCGGCTGAAGACGGTGGCGCGGCGGCGGCATTCCTTCGGCGATCGGCGGCTCACGGCCGAGAGGAAGAGGGCGAGGTTCGGCGAGGGAGAGAGGAGAGGGGAAGTGGCCGGAAGAGTGATGGTGAGAATGAGGGTGAGAGAGAGAGAGAGAGAGAGAGAGAGAGAGATGAATTATTGGACTAAGATAGTGGGGTTGGTGGACAACTTTCCAATAATGACCATCTTAACCTTGCACCAAGGGTTAGGATTCAACCTTGCTAAAATATCTAGGGGCACATTTGTCCAATATTTTCTGAATTATTGGGGCTGATTAGACTAACATTTAAACCCTAAAATACCCTCCAATTAATCCCATAATTCGGAATGCAAGGCTAGGGCATAGGGGCAAAATCGTAATTTTTCGATTTCGGGCCGAATTTTCATTTTTCGACCGTACTGATCCCAAATATAGCTGACCACACTAAAATGACGTCGTCCTCGCAGACTAGTCACGTACGTCCACGAAATTCGACGTCCAAGTCCAGATCCAATTTCGAGATCAAAATTGTTCAATTACAATTTTAGGGTCTCTCACTAACGGGCGGCTGTTTAGGGGTTACGCGTATCGACATAGGGTTACTCGGGTCGTAACGGTCTCGATTACCGAGGAAACACGAGGATTTATCGCTAGTTTCGGAGGTCGCAATCGTTCGGATTAAGTTCAGGATTTGTTGGCCACGCGTACTCTCGGTCGTGCGGAATCACCCGCGATCCGATCGTACATCGTTGGTCAAACTAAATCCGTCACCTTCCTAGGATCGGCCCACATTGGCCCAAAATATTTCCTCGTGGTTCTCGGAATCGGTGCCCGATTCGCGATCGAGTCCCTGGTCCATGCACCATTTTCCTAGCTAGCCATTCCCTTTTGGTTAGTATCCCGAGAATGATCAGTTCCGGGCGAGACTCACTAAAATTAAATGAGAAATAATATCTATTTCATAGATCCCGAGATTGGGTAGAAATTTAGGATGTTACAACTGTTCCCCCCTTACAAAAATTTCGTCCTCGAAATTTGCAATCTAAACCTATCTATTCAAACAAGTGGGGGTGTTGACATCACATTGACTCTTTGCTTTCCCAGGTGGCACCTTCTGTCCCGTGGTGCTCCCAAACGACTTTTACCATCGGGATCGTCTTATTCCGTAGCACTCGATCTTTTCTGTCCTCGATCCTCACTGGTCTTTCCACGTACGACACCTTGTCGTCCATGTCTATCTCCTCGTACCTCAGAACGTGGATCGGGTCTGGTTCATACTTTCTCAACATCGACACGTGGAATACATTATGCACTTGAGACAGATTAGGCGGCAAGGCAAGTCGGTAGGCCATATCTCCGATCTTTTCCAAAATCTCAAATGGACCGACATACCTCGGGCTTAACTTTCCTTTCTTGCCGAATCGAGATAATCCCTTCATTGGTGACACCTTGAGAAATACATGATCTCCAACTTGAAACTCCAAAGGTCGTCGTCTCCGATCGGCATAACTTTTCTGGCGACTCTGAGCGGTCCTCAACCTTTCTCAAATAATCTCGACAGCCTCGACCATTTGTTGTACTAGCTCTGGGCCCGTGATACTTCGCTCACCAAATTCGTCCCAACATACTGGCGCCCTACACGCTCTGCCATACAAAGCCTCAAACGGCGCCATCTGAATACTTTGCTGATAACTATTATTGTAGGCGAACTCCATTAGGTGTAGCTGCTCTTCCCATTTGCCCTGGAAATCCAATACACAGGCTCATAACATATCTTCTAAGGTCTGAATCGTCCTTTCAGACTGGCCATCCGTATGTGGATGATAGGCCGTACTGAACTGTAACTTCGTTCCTAAGGCCGTCTGCAGACTTTTCCAAAAATTGGCCATAAATCTCGGATCACGGTCCGAAGTGATCGTCACTGGTACTCCATGCAACCGGATAATCTGCCGCACATACAACTCTGCGTACCTTTCCAACTCAAAATCCTTTCGCACTGCCAGGAAGTGCGCTGACTTAGTCAGTCGATCCATTATCACCCAAATAGAGTCGTGACCACTCTGGCTTCTCGGTAATCCCGTGACGAAAATCCATGGTGATATGCTCCCATTTCCATTCAGGGATTCTAATGGTCGCAATAACCCTCCAGGCTTACAGTACTGTGCCTTCACTTGTTGACATGTCAGGCATTTCGCCACATGCTTGGCCACATCCTTTTTCAATCCATTCCACCAATAATGCTGCCACAGATTCTAGTACATTTTTGTACTGCCTGAGTGGATACTATAATTACTGCGATGTGTCTCCCTTAAAATCTCCTCCTTAAGCCCCACATCGTCGGGCACGCACAATCGTCCTCAAAACTTTAAAACTCCGTCCTCGCCCACTTGAAAATCCGATTTCCTTGCAGCGGCACCCATTCCAACAATCTTTTGTATCTCTTGATCCGTAGACTGTAGTACCTTAACCTTGATTTGGATCTCCGGTTCGATTCTCAATATAGCTAGCAGGTTAGACATCCGGCTCACTTCGAACTTAAACTCTGAGTCTCTGAGCCTTTCTAACAGGGTCCACTCCCTGACCATCATGAGCGCCATACTCGACTTCCGACTTGGCACATCCGATACTCGATTCGCTTTCCCGGGATGATACAGGATGTCACAGTCGTAATCTTTCAGAAGTTCTATCCATCGGCGCTGCCTCATATTTAATTATTTCTGCGAAAATAGGTACTTGAGGCTCCGATGATCCGTGTAAATTTGGGACTTTTCCCCGCACAAATAGTGCCTCCAAATCTTGAGGGCGAAGATGATCGCGGCCAACTCTAAATCATGCGTCGGATAGTTCATCTCATGCGGTCTTAACTGGTGCGACGCATAGGCAACCACCCTTCCGTGCTGCATCAATACACATCCGAGTCCTCTTAATGACGCGTCACTATAGACCTCAAATTCTCCTGGTCCGGATGGAATGGTTAATACCGGGGCGGTTGTCAGTCTATGCTTCAACTTCTGGAAACTCCTTTCACACTTTTCATCCCACTCGAACTTAGTTTCCTTCTTAAGCAGCCGTGTCAACGGCGTGGCTATAGACGAGAACCCTTCTACAAAACGTCGATAATAACCAGCCAAACCCAAGAAACTTCGAATCTCCGTCACTAATGTCGGCCTTGGCTACTTAGTTACCGCCTCAATCTTTGTCGGGTCCACAGCAATTCCATCTCCCGAAATTATGTGTCCAAGGAACGCTACTCTGCTAAGCCAAAACTCGCACTTACTGTACTTGGCGTAGAGTACGTGTTCTCTTAAGGTCCGTAGTACCTCGGTCAGGTGTACCTCATGCTCTTCGGGGCTTTTCGAATATACCAATATATCGTCAATGAAGACGATGACAAAACGATCTAAGAACTCCTTGAATACCCTATTCATTAAGTCCATGAAGGCAGCAGGGGCGTTGGTCAGACCAAAGGGCATCACTGTGAACTCATAGTGCCCGTACCTCGTTCTAAAAGCGGTCTTAGGTATGTCCTCTTTCCTGATTCTTAACTGATGATATCCGGTCCGTAGATCAATCTTAGAGAACACTGAGGCTCCTTGCAATTGGTCAAACAGGTCATCAATCCTCGGCAGTGGGTACTTATTCTTAACTGTCACCTAGTACTGCCGGTAGTCTATGCACAACCTTAAGGTCTTGTCCTTCTTCCTTACAAACAGGACAGGCGCTCCCCATGGAGACACACTAGGGCGAATAAAACCCTTGTCCAGTAATTCTTGCATCTGGACTTTCAATTCCTTCAATTCTGAGAAGGACATTCGATACGGCACCTTTGAGATCGGTTATGTTTCTGGGGCCAATTCTATCACAAATTCCACTTCTCGCTCTGGTGGCAAACCCGGCAATTCCTGGGGAAAGACCTCGGGAAAATTGCACACCACAGGTATCTCTTCCAAATTAGGTTCTGCCACTGTCAGATCGACCACATTCACCGAATACCCTTCACAACCTTCGTCCAACAACTTGGTCACCTCGAGCGAAGAAATCCAAGGGATCGAGGTTCCTCCTCGGTTTTCCTGAAATTCAAATCTAGGCTGTCCAATCGGGTTAAACTGGATCACTCTATTGCCACAATCCATTACGGCTTTTTGCCTTACTAGCCAATCCATTCCAATTATCACATCAAAATCAAACATGGCCAACACTGCCAAGTCAATCTTTTTTTCTCTACCCCCGATAACTATCTTACAGTTAGGACACCCTAACGATACTAACACCTTATCATTCAATGGGGTCATCATACATAGCATAGTCTCAAGCATAACAGGCTCAATCCCAACAAGTCTAACAAACTGCTCTGATATAAACGAATGTGTCGCCCCCAGGTCAAATAATGCATACGCAGCATGATCGCATAGAGAAATCGTACCTGTGACCACGCCCGACGTGTCTTCCGCCTCTCTTCGTGCCATCGCATAAACTCGTCCTTGCGCAGGCGGTCGTCCTTGGTTAGCCGGTGGGGGATTTCCGGCTTGGTTCCCTACTCGGGGCTGTTGCGGTTGCATCAAAGGTCCTGAAGGGCGCTGCTGGGGACAATTTCTGATCTGGTGCTCCAAACTCCCACATTTAAAACAAGCTCCAAATCTATTCGGTTGGTGGCTCGGCTTCCCAATGTTCTTTCTAGCCGGTGGGATGAATCGCCTGTTTCCCGCCATCGGCTTCTTCCCGAAACGGCGATTGTCCCTATTTTGAGCGAACCGCGACCCAGAAGCGGCTGCCCTTTCCAACTGATCTCGCTCTATGGCTTGAGCCCGTTCATACATTTCCCCGTAATCTCTGATGTTCAACGAAATCATCTGGCTTCGAAGATCCGGCTTCAATCCATTCCGGAATCTCCGAACCTTATCCTGCGGATTTTCAACCATTCTAGGTGCAAACTTGGACAACCTCGCAAACTCCGCCTCATACTGGTCTACTGTCATTTGTCCTTGGCGAAGCCTCATGAATTCCGCCAGTTTCCTTTCTTGAGCACTCTCTGAGAAATACTTTCCACAAAAACTCTCGGTAAACGCAGCCTAAGTCTGGGCGGTACCTTCCGGAAACACTCTATCTCTGGTGGCCTTCAACCAATCATTCGCATTGTCTTGCAACTGATATATCGCCAGGGTCACTTTCTCAGTCTCGGTGCACCTCAATACCTCGAAGGCTTTCTCTAACTCTTCTACCCAACGCGGTGCAGCCTCGGGCTCACCCCTTCCATTAAACTTAGGCGGTTTCAACTTCAGGAACTGTTCTACCAACTGGTGCATCTATCTATTCCCAGCTACCTGAGCCTACCCAGGATTGGCTTGATTTCCATTGACAGCAGCAGTTGCTGCGGCCTCAGCAGCCTGGGCAATATTGGCGGCCCTTTCCTGAGCCTGCCTACCCATCAGGTTTCCTATCTCTTGCAGGGTCTGAATAACCTCATCCATTCTAGGATCTCTGGCCTCTTAGCCCATAGCACTCGGCTGCCCTTGGGTTTCCTTTCCTCTTCTTCTTATCTTTATTGACCTCACTACCCGCCTACCTGCTATAATTCCATTCAGGAATAAGAGACCTAAACCAAACCAAACCGGTCTAAGGTCCTAGGCAGGGAACTAACACAACAACAATCAATCACTCAGCATGCGGCTAAGCACCAACAGCACAAGACTTCAATCCAAGGAGATACACGTACTTACCTCGGGTCCTGCCACACCTGCACTTTACGGGTCAATTCATATAGGCACTCAATGAAAACACAGACAGTCATGAGGTACACTTATCACACAAGGTCTCCCTATTGGCTTCCCAAGGTCATCGCTCCTTATCACTCCAGGCTTTGACCGAATTGGACCGAGCTGACCTTGCTCTGATACCAAATCAACGGGGGATGTCACGCCCCGAACCCTACGGCACGCGAGCATCCCAACCGTGGTCGATATTGTTGTGACGTCCCAGGACGCGTTGCCGATCCAACACCCAAACACAGAGATCATGACACAAGCGGAAGCAATATAAACACCCATACAACTTAAAACACATGACCAAAGATAGCACAAACAACGAACAACATTATAAATATACACTTGCATTAAACTTGGGAAACATATACATTATCCATTTACACAAGATACAATACATCAAAAGCGGGTCAACGGCCACTACTGACAAAAAGGGATAGGTGGCCTAGGCGGTCAGTCTAAGCACTAACCTAACTGAGGCTAAGGCTAACCCTATGGAACCCAGTCCGGGTCGGATCTCGAGGACTCGGAAGAACTGTCAGATAGCTCGACCTCAGAGTCTAGGGAATCCAGCTCGGACTCGGCCTCTGCCGGCTCCTCCTCAGAATCCATCTCCTCAGGCTCGCCCTCCTACTTGGGGTCCTGCTCTATAGGCTCTGGCTCCTCATCCGACTCTATTGGCTCCGGTTCAGAGTCCCAATCTACCGGCTCCTCGTCCATCGGGTCTGGCTCATCCATCTCCCCGACAACAGGTCCGTGCCCAACGCCAGCACTAGAACTCCCCTCGGACGTGTACTCAGGGCTCACCAGGTCTCCATCCTGACACTGGGGATCTATGTCACCTAACCCGTTGAACGGGACGTCAAAAGTTCTGAGGGGCCCGAAAGTCCCGGAATAGTCCCTAAAACACCAAGCTATGTACTCGCGGGCTTGGAAGTGCTGCTCGCCCACGTCAACCCATACTGTGGTAAAGTGCCTAATATACGTATCTCCGTTCCCTATGGGGTACTCAGTCACGTCCCGGTCTATCCGAGACGGAATCCCAAAACGTATAGGTACCTCAGACATCTTCAGGGCCGGGGGTCTGAAAAGTTGGTTTTGACAACCGTGAGAATAAATCTCAGCGAGTAAAACCCCCTAAACCTAAACTAGGCTAACATGCACCTCCTGACAGGCAAACAAAACACATATAACCAGCAACAATTGACAATCAATTAACCTAGGCCCTTAGGCCCAGATCGAGCACACAGTTGACCCTGCAGGTTAGGCATATAATAATCACAATAATGGCACATACGCGACAGGCTTAGTCACACGTGCGCCATGCACATGCTCATGCTTGTTAATGCCTGTATCACACACGAGTCACCGATACGCACATGCTTGCACGACTGCCAATGCACTCTTGCATATTGCCAATTTTCAATTAAGAGTTCAACCCGCGTAAAACGTCTCAGGTCTATATCAATTCCAACATTTCCTGGCCCGCGTAAAACGCATCAGGCCCAGTTTCTCTAGCCCGCGTAAAACGCATCAGGCGCAACACCGATCTCCATATACAGACCAAAACCCGCGTAAAACGCATCAGGCTGGCCGTCTTCCGGTAAAACCGGGCATCGTCCCTCGTAAAATGCATCAGGACCATTAGGTAATCACATGCTCATGTCAGTCACGCATACTCGCACAATTCTCGTCTCAAGCCAATGCTCAGCATGCGAAATGCGTGGTCATGCAGTCTGGCACTCGGGCAACAATGCAATTCACAATGAGCATCCAATTCCAATCATAGGCACATAGACAATTTATGTCAATTCAACGTGCATTTCAACATGCCCAATTCACCTCATGACGTGCTCAATTAACACTTTAGCATGCCCAAAGAATTACTCGATTCAAATCAGCCACGACATGCCCAAATTAACATATTAACATGCCCATTTTAAGCAATTCAATGCAATTAGGCTCCGGCATACCATTGGCACATAATTCATGCAATTAGCACAACACAAACTCGCACGCTCAAGGCCCGCCATGCCACTTCATTCTCCGCCACTTTAGGACACACAACATGGCATCATAAAATTGAACACAATCAAGCACAAATCAGCCACTAAGCGGTCAATCCAAGCACTCTTAACAATTACACAATTTAATCCCAAAATTGACCAAACTTAATCCAACTAATTCCACCATGGACAGCCACCTATCCGGTCATTCTAGGCCATTGATTCCACTCCCAAATCAGCATATTAAACCACTAAATTCACCACAATAACAGCCATAACATCCAGCCACTAATTACCCCTAAAATCACCCAAACTAACCCCTAATTAACCCTAATCCTATCTAGAAGTGCTTAATGGCCTAATTAGGGTTTAGGGATAATTACTCACTATTTTTCTAAGCTCCAAACACAGCCGAACAGGTGGGAGAACGGACGGTCCAAGTGGGTTCACGGCAGCGCAAGCGGCGCTTGGGCGGCGGCGGTGACGGGCGGTTCAACGGCGACAAGGGTGCTGGTCGGTGGTGATGGTGGATAGGGGAGAGAGAGAATGGTGGTTGGGTGGTGGTGGCGACGGCTCGCGCGGACGGCAGCGGCGATTGGCCTTGGCGATCGGCGGTCCGGCGAGCGGCGGCGGTGGCTCTTCCACTCAGCCGAGGGAAAGGAAAGAAGGAGAGAGTGAGGCGTGAGGGTGGCAAGATGGTGAGGGACGGTCGGTTGGGGGTAGCGCAAGGCGGCTGAAGACGGTGGCGCGGCGGCGGCATTCCTTCGGCGATCGGCGGCTCACGGCCGAGAGGAAGAGGGCGAGGTTCGGCGAGGGAGAGAGGAGAGGGGAAGTGGCCGGAAGAGTGATGGTGAGAATGAGGGTGAGAGAGAGAGAGAGAGAGAGATATGAATTATTGGACTAAGATAGTGGGGTTGGTGGACAACTTTCCAATAATGACCATCTTAACCTTGCACCAAGGGTTAGGATTCAACCTTGCTAAAATATCTAGGGGCACATTTGTCCAATATTTTCTGAATTATTGGGGCTGATTAGACTAACATTTAAACCATAAAATACCCTCCAATTAATCCCATAATTCGGAATGCAAGGCTAGGGCATAGGGGTAAAATCGTAATTTTTTGATTCCGAGCCGAATTTTCATTTTTCGACCGTACTGATCCCAAATATAGCTGGCCACACTAAAATGACGTCGACCTCGCAAACTAGTCGTGTACGTCCATGAAATTCGACGTCCAAGTCCGGATCCAATTTCGTGATCAAAATTGTTCAATTACAATTTTAGGGTCTCTCACTAACGGGCGGCTGTTTAGGGGTTACGCGTATCGACATAGGGTTACTCGGGTCGTAACGGTCTCGATTACCGAGGAAACGCGAGGATTTATTGCTAGTTTCGGAGGTCACGATCGTTCGGATTAAGTTCAGGATTTGTTCACCACGCGTACTCTCGGTCGTGCGGAATCACCCGCGATCCGATCGTACATCGTTGGTCAAACTAAATCCGTCATCTTCCTAGGATCGACCCAAATTGGTCCAAAATATTTCCTCGTCGTTTCTCGAAATCGGTGCCCGATTCGCGATCGGGTTCTTGGTCCACGCACCATTTTCCTAGCTAGCCATTCCCTTTTGGTTAGTATCCCGAGAATGATCAGTTCCGGGCGAGACTCGCTAAAATTAAATGAGAAATAATATCTATTTCATTGATCCCGGGATTGGGTCGAAATTAAGGATGTTACATTAAGTCATGAATTGGTAGGGCTTGGAAGGGCTTGAATTAGGCTTAGACTTAATAATCCATTAGCCGAACCCCAAGGTAGTGCACCCGCGGGAGGTTAGGTCGCGACACTTCGAAAAATCATCAATGAAAGTGAGTAGATACCTTGAACCAAGGCCTTTCGAAAGACATTTATAGACCCCCAAAAATCAAAATGAATATAGTCCAAATTGCCATTGGTTGTGTGAATTGTTGTCTTGAAACTGACCTTTTTCTGTTTTCCAAAAACACAATACTCATAGAAATTCAGTTTTACAATTTTCTAGACGACATAGAAAACCTCTCTTACTTAGCTCCTACATCCCTATAATCCTCATATGGCCTAATCTCATATGCCACAATTTAGTGTTATCTAATTCTGTCAAAGCGTGTGAGACTGCAGCTCAACAAGTAATTGTAGTGCCTTGCAGCTGATACAAAGTGTCAATTTTTAGCCCTTTCATATGTTGGAGAAATATCCCTAAACGAATTTGATGATACCCAAACTATCCTTGGTACAATATCTACATTGTTTAGTGCAGATACATTTAAAGGACTAAGCGATATTCACAGTGTGATCCATTGAAAAGAAGTTCACAAGATGTCCTTGAAGTTTTATGTAAACAGCACCAACAGACTTAAAAGATCAGCTAAATGATGATGTTCTATTGACGCTAAAAGAGATAAGGTCATTGGTGATGTTTTGATAACGGTTCATTGAGTATGACAATTATCTCATTATTATAGCCATTGTCGATTGGACATACACAACAGAAGATTCGAATAATAAGAGAATAGGCTGTCTGACAGTATGTCAAAGCCATAGCTACAGAACAGCAGTAGAAGCTATTTCAAGAAGTTTGCAAACGTTCAGGAAAAGGCTGTATGGGCAGCTAGTTCCTCGGACAGTGGCACCAATGGACTCTAACGGCTATCTTGCTTCTCCAAGACATTCTCAACGGCTATTTTGAATATGCCTATGAAAGAGAAGATCTTTGAAGCCAACAAGTTGGGATACAAGGAGAATTATATACACACGCTCAAAAAGTCTAGAAATTTGCTACTTGTTGTATACTTAGCAAAAAGCTTTTGTTTTTCTGTAACACTTGTTGCATTGTAATTGTGTTGAAAGATCAAGTGATAGCATCACCTAATTCCTGATAGTGTGATCTATCATCTTATAGGATTGGTGTATGCTGAGTGTAACTTGTTCAGCAGATTACTAGAGTATTCCAGCCCGACTTGTGGCTGTTAGTGGTGAGAGTGAACATAGGCTTGGAAACAAAGTTGAACCACTATATATCTTTGTGTGATGCTATTTATCTTTTTGTCAATTTTCTTAAGCACACAATTAGGTCTCTAACTCTCACATATCTAGTTAAACACAAAATTTACTCAGCACTTGCTATTTTCTACAAATGAAAGAAAAACCTTTAAAACAACCTATTCACCCCCCTCTAGGTTGTATTGTTAGTCCCACCATCATCAACAAAAGTGAACCTCCCATAATATTTATAACTCTAACTTTAGCCGTAAACCTACAACCGTTAGCATCAAATGTACCCAGAGAAATGAGGTTACTCTTCAAATCAGAAACATGCCTAACATTTTCCAAGGTTCTGATCATGCCGTCATGCATACTAATGCTAACAGCCAATCCCGACTGTTTTGCATTTAGCATTGTTTCCCATTAGAATAATTCCATCATTATATCTCTTATACGTGGAAAACCAATCACGATTAGGACACATGTGACACGAATAGCTTGAATCAAGAATCCAACTATCACCGAATTTGTCTTTATCATTTGCAACCAATAACCTATCTTCTTTTCTTCTTCAGCAATACCATCTTGAGTGGGATTTTCGTTCCCGTGGTTCTGTCTGTTCTAGTAGTTTTAATTGTTTTGCTAATTTGCATTCCCTTGATTTTGCTGATTGAGATTATTTTCTCTTTACTGCTTTCCCTTTACTTTAAGATAGATTATCTTGATATGTCCCTTAGACATACAGTAGGTGCAACTCAGATCCTTATGCTTCGCTTTTGATCTAGTCCTACTACCATTGCTTCTCTCAATAGACCTTCCTCTAGCAACTAAACTAGCCCCATGATCAGTATTGCCTTTAAAATCAATTATGCATCTAATTTCTGCTTATTTAGAAGACTAGTCTTGACATCTTCAAGGTTGATAGTTTCTCTACTAACAATCATGGTCTTTCTAAAATTCTTATAAGAGGAAGATAGTGAAACTAGTAATAAAAGAGCTTGATCCTCATCTTTGATCTTAACATCCATACTTCTTAATTCAGAGAAAATATCATTAAAATCAGAAATATGAGACTTGAGAGAAACAACTTTAGCGATACGAAGAGTGAAGAGTCATTGCTTGAGCCTCAACCAATTAGTGAGAGATTTTGTAAAAACAAATACTATCCAATTTTGTCTATAAACTTGAAGCTGTTTTATGATCTAGTAACTCTTGTAGAACTTCATTTGTGAGACACAACTTGATAGTAGAGATAGCCTTTTCATCCAATTCTTCCTAGATTTCATCCAACGTGCTTTGTCGTTTCTTCCCTTTCCCTAACAAAGTTTCCTTCAAACCGTACTATGTAAGAACAACCAACATATGAACTTGCCATTGGTTAAAACTATCACTCCCATCAAACTTTTCAAAATCAAATTTTGTTGTTGAACTTGAAGACACAACCAGAAGATAAAAAAACCCTAAGACTCTGATACCAGATTGTTATGACTAATGTGGAAACTATAACAAAATTAAAACTGAGAAGAATAAAGAATACACAGATTCACGTGAAAATCCCTAACGGGAAAAACCATGGGGAGCAGAGAAGCAAAATCGACTATGAAATTCAAGGATTACAAAAGGTGGCTGAAAAACCTAAGACTCTTTATGTCTCAACTTCTTAACCTAATAACTTGAGAAAAATAATATTTATATTTCCCCAAGCCCTAACGTTGGCCCAAGCCCATGGAGAATTCAAGACATACTCAATAATGACCAAATTGGCAAATCATCTAAATGTTTATGGCTAAATTGGCACAATTGAAAGGTTTAAGATTAAATTGGCAAGTTGTCAAAAGTTTAAAAACTAAATTGACACAATTGAACGGTTTAGGACTGAATTGGCTACTGTACAATAATAGGTTCCGGACATTTTGGGCAACTTTTATGAATGATGTTTGTGCTTATACCTCACCAATTAGAAGATCGATTGGAGGGAGTTTCCTTCGTCACTAATTGAAGAAAACTTTATTCAACCAGGGGATTGAGAGGAAAACACAATTCAAAAAAATAAAATAAATAAATCTCTCTAAGTTCTTATTGCAAGACCATATCTCATTATATTACCAAAGATGCATTTTATGTAGAATATCATGACATTAGGCTTGAGTCAATTACTTTTCTCTAAATTTTGGAGAATATCCCAATTTCAAATGAAAAAGGAGGGCAAGAACAAGAGCACCGACGAGAAAAATTGAAATTTTCTTGCTCGCATGACATTATTATACTATGGAGCTGCATCGTAAGATGCACCTGTAAATTGGTATAAATGATGATATTTCCTTGCTATTCTGTGATTGGTGCTTGCCGTAGATTATTAGGACAACGACCAACCATAAAAAGCATACCACTTAGGGTCGAGTAAGACTAGATAAAATTTATCGTAGGAGTAAGAAAAAAAGAAAAAACAAACAGAAAAAAATAAATAGTGAGAGAGAGTGTCGTGCTGAGTCCATGATGAGTCCACGGTGTAACGACTGATCATGGGCTTAGTACGACTTAGAGAGAGAGAGAGAGCCATGATGAGTCCATTGTGATGTAATTAGACCAGTGATGGACTCATAATGACTCTCTCTCTTTCCACTAGAAGGTTGATATATCTGATTTTCCAAAAGATCATTCCAAATAAAGTATGAGATAATAGAAATCCAATAAAAATTATTTATTCTATCTTGTCTAAAAATCCGAATGATCAAATACAGCTCACGGATAGAATTAATATTTCTTTGAGAAGTAACCTGTGCAAGAATCCACATATGTGCGAGCATAGTGCGTGGACGATATTATTGGACCATATTTCTTTCTATTCCTAGAAACTAGCCGGAGGAAGTTGGATTCCTCCAACTCGTTTTCTGTTTGGTGGTTACATACAAGACATCATCTCAGTTGAGTTTGTATGTAAATGATGTCCATTATTTGTAACTCACCAGCCAGAGATATGATTGGAAGAAATGATTAAAGTATAGCCCAAAGATACATGCTTAGACACTCTAGAAACGCAGCCATGTATTCCTAATAAAAGGAAACTTCCTCCAACTACTATTCTATGTTGATGTTGCAAATACGCACGTCACCCATATTTATATTTAGTTAAGTTTGCTTGTAGGTGATTTCGATTACTTATAACCTACTCATAAAAGATATAAATGTATGAATAGTTTTCAAATCATGGGCAGAAGAAAATATAACCTGGAGAAATATAAAGTTAGAAAGTACATAAGCTCCACGAGATACTCCAACGAACAGTGAATATTCTTAGTTGTGTTCCACGTTTGAGGCCTAGAGATTGGCTCTTTCTCCCAGCTCACAAGCATGCAATTCTTACAAGAGCATGTGACGGCTCTAGGCGATTCCAATGGGTCAAGATACCGTTTTAATTGTTAATAGCCGCAAAAACTTAAAATAAGAAGCTTACATGGAAAAAGCTGCCTAAGATTCAAACGCTTAGTAGTTCCCTCACACTCACTTTCTTAGTTATTATGCTTATTATTTTTTGCCCAATGACACTAAGTAGTTGGAAAGCTGACACTTATGCTTATTTAAAGGTTAATAACGGTACATAGGGTTTCTAGAGGGAGAGAGATAAATAAGAAGTACGAGTAATTATTATGTAAATTAGTCAGTCAAATCAAATCAGTCACTTTTCAAGAATATACGAGATCCACATTGGATGTGACCAGAAAATATCAATAATCGCATTGTAATTAATTCTGTCCATTGTATTATCATACGTTTATATAACATTTTCTCGCAGAAGTAAACAGAAAAGGAGCCCAGACAACACTTTGAAGAACGTGAATGCATGGTGGGCTCAAGCTAGCGAGGAGTGGCAGCATTTTGTCTTCCACATGCATCCGAAACCTCGCACACCTATGTTACCTAAAACATTTTTCTAATTTCAACATGCTTTCGTTCTCGTAAACAGCACAATGTGTCGATAACCGTGTGTTGGGCTTTGATGATTTAAGGGGAGAGAGTAGGAAATTTGAAAGGGTTGAAGTAAAACACAACCATTTTCTATTCCATGAATTCTTGACATCTCATCCGAGGATAAAAAAAGAGTTGCTTGTCCAGGTTCAATTCCTCCTAGTTTTATACTTGATATCAAAACATTGGTTATCGAATATTGGCTCTCCCTTGTACAGTAAGGATTTTGGAATTGTATAAATGCTTACATAGTATATATGTTCACTTAGTCTTCAAACTTCCTCAAGTTCAAGTGTAGGTTGAAAGTAATGATAAATGCCTAATACATGATGGTGATATGGAAGGCAGTCATATAAGCAACACGGTTTATACGAAACATGTGGATTCTTAATGAAATCATGTTCACTTAATAGTTCCCCGTTACTGTATTACATTTTCTACGAGATTTATGATTCATCTAAAACTTTTGAGGCTTATGAATAGAGCTACGTTTAAAGCATAGAGTTAGCCTGCCATTCATATAAAATGCAATTGGCTAAACCGTAATGAAATAAGTTGATTATATAAGGAGGGAGAAGGTGGAGAAAGTAGATAAAAATCAAATGAGTTAGAGAATTCCATGGGTCTAAACGAAGTTATCTTATATGAAAAATAATACAAATTAGGAAAGTGAAATTAAACATTAACATTTAAATAACTTCATGTAAGCATTTCACGCTGATATTCCGACAAAATACGTAATAGCAAGTCACAAAAAAAAGATTGTTGCACATATTGAATGAGTTAGAGCTCAATTAGACAAAAAAAAACAGTTGGAGAATGAAAGTACAAAATCAGTTGATTAATCAAACTACATATGTTATATATAAATTACATTTTCACATCTAAAAAAGGGAAATTGGGATGTGTATTAATTAAGCACTAAAGGAGTATATGGTTCCGGTTAGCGAAGACTCAACCCAAATAAATAATGCCTAAGAAAGTCTGATCAGGAGTTCGAGTTTTCGCCAAGAGCTTTTGAGAAAATTTATTAGGTACGATGGCTAGAAAAGGGTTATAATTTCTTCAATCCACAAAAGAGGGAAACTTCCTTTAACGATACGTCTGATTAGAAGTTACAAATTATGAACATAATTCACGTGTAAACTTAACTAAGTATAGATGTGAGTGTTGTTCATGTTTATAACCAACCAATCATGAGAGTTTCTATTAAGAGAGAGAGATTCTCTCATTTTCCTTAAACTTGTTGAATCTCCAGCTAGTCAGGACCACTTCTGGTTCTATAAATACCACACGAGTTGGTGCTATCTAGGTATCTTCTCAGCTGCTCTCTCTCTCTCTCTCTCTTTCTCTCTCTCTCTCTCTCTCTCTCTCTCTCTCCAATGGCCCAAACCAAGGTTCTCTTTGCCATTGTCTTTCTTCTTTTAGCCCTCTCTTTAAAACTTGAGTACACTCAAGCAAGACAGTTGAACCTAACCGTGAAAAAGCAAAACCCATTGCCAAACAAGCTTCAAAATGTGAATAAACTCCTAGAAAAGGAATCAAGGAAAACTATAGCCGGGCAGAGCAAAAACTTGCATGGTGAAACCTCGGACAAAGCCACGAACACCAATTTGTCTTCCACTCTGCCACTGCCATCGCCACCCAGTGCCACGGTGGGGGCAACAACGCCGCCACCATCGCCTAGTCGTAGCTTAGATGACTTCAGGCCCACAGCTCCTGGCCACAGCCCCGGTGTTGGCCATTCACTTCAGAACTAGGGTTTTATCGCTGTTATGTTCAATTGCTTATGTTCTTTATTTTCGTCATGTATGTATCATCATCTGTGTTTGAGTAGGGTTTGATGTTTTGGTTTAAATTTGATTTGGTAGGTTAGTGCAAGTGTTCGTCGTTCAGGTCAAGTCTCAGTTGTCTTTTGTTCATTTATTTGACTAGCTCAGTTCGTTCTTTCATTTGCTCCTTTTATAATTTATGACATTAAAGACGTTTTGTCTTCACCAAGTGCAAGATGTTTGAAGATGCAATTCTTTCTAATTTTACGAATTCTAACCTTTTCAATCTTTTTATTTATTTATCATATAAACTTTTCAATCTAAGTAAAGGCAAAATATTCTAATATGTGATTTTCATTTTACGATGCTATGAAGTTTCATCATAATAAAGTGTGAGAAGTCATGATAAAAGTTTTACGGTGCAACATCTACCACCAAAATCATAACAAACAGTATTTATTGATTTCATGTATGTCTACAACCAGCTACATTGTAAAGTAACAAAAATTTTCCGGGGCATATGTCCGAGTTGCATCTCATAGATGTGCTTCATAGAAAGGGTTCAACGGGTTTACTTTAGTTAGACAATGGAGAGAAGTCTTTTGTTTTTACTTTACTGTCGAATGGTCAAATGCATCAAGGAGCAGTGTGGAGAGTGGCCATTCACTAGAAGGCCACATGAAATCTTGTAAGTTGTGATTGTTCGGCCTTCAATAATTGCATTAGTAGTAATTCCTTGTCTGCTGGCTCATAAGGTGCCAGAATGTCTGTTTCTTCTGGATTTATCAATTACCAGTCAATTACTCCAAACTTGAAAGGTTAAACCTTGACGTGGAGTATACATAAATGAAAAGCAATGATAGACCTCAAGAACTTGACACGTGTATGCCACTTCCTATTCAACTTGAATAGCTTTTGCGATGCACTTTCACGGGACCTCTTAAATTAGTCACCACTTACAAGTTATAATTGATTGTCAGCGTAATGTAAAATCTAACTAGTTACTCCATATTATAGAGATGAATTTTTGTTAATATTAAATGCACATCGTTAATTCAATTTTTTTTTAAAATTAGTAGCATACGGTGAAAGTATTTCACGTGCTTTTGCCTAAGAAAGTTGCAAATGAAAGAATAATATTCTAAAAAACACAATGCGAATCATACAAATGTAAAAACTTTCAATCATAAAAGTTGGTGCTTTTTATTGGTTATAGTCGTTTGGGTAAGTTCTTGGACGTGAGGCTATTGGTCATGCGAATCATAGTCAGTGCCGCTATGACCAATAGCCTCACGTCCAAGAACTTACCCCGGCGACTCTAGTCTGGCCTTGAAGTAGTGCTGCCCTGGCCAAATCACAACTTTTGCTGTTGCCCACCTTACTGCGCTTAGTCCAGCAAATGCAAAAGGCGACGGCATCGCAGCCCCTATTCCACTGTAGTCAGCTTTCATCGTTTGTAACCCAACAACATTGGCACCTACCAGTTCACACAGCTGGTATTTGCCGTGCTCGCAGTTTGTCCCCTGTCGATTACCGTTAAGTTCCTTGTTGTTAGTCACTGCCATCGGTCGACGTTAGATTGAAGCCCGAATTAGGTAACTTCCTTGAATTAAATTTAATTCAAATATTTGGTTTCCTAATTTATGAAATATATCAATTTTAACTTGGTTTGACAATTTTCTTAGGCATATCCCGATTTGGAAATTTCCTGTTTGAGTTGTGCATATAATCGAGAATTCGATCTTTAAGAATTAAGATCGGGTTCTTAATTATGTATGTTTCCTATTATGGATTGAATTGAATATTTGATCATTTGGGTTTGTTATAAAACCAAAAAAATTATTTAACCTTTTTACTTGACCAGTGCTCTTGTGGTATTCCTCCATCCATTGCACTAGATGAACTCTTGTTGATAAGATAAACAACTGCATCAACTGTAGTAGCCCACACGTGTAGCAGGAAACCCGCATATAGCCTCATGTATCTCACACGCTCCAAAATGGTCCCATTTATCTTCTTAACTACATCGTTCTCTTTAGAAGTTATAGGAATAGTCTTCAACCCTTGTATGGCTTCTCGCTCAATTATTCCGTAAATTCATTGCTCATGTATGCACTACCATCATTAGACTTCAAAGCTTCAATCTAATAACATGTCTCTTTTTCTACTAATTCCGTAAATTTTCATATATTGAAAAATACAAAAAAAATTGCATTGCATGATAGAATAGATTGCATTTATATTAGTTTGCTACTTTAGAATTGTATATCAAGGGGCCATGTGGTAATAAGGAAATTTTCTAATTTAGAATAGTATTTAATCTAAATTATTTGCTAGTTTAAATTAAAAATCATATAGTTTAGGTAATTTCCTAATTTTATATAAAAGAAATCGCAAAAAAATAACGTGGATATATCATATAAACTTAGTTGCATCAATTCCATGTCATCATTTGCCACGTCATCATTATTACCATGTCGTCAGTTGCCTAGTCATCACTGCCATGTCATTATCATCTCACTATGTCATTATTTTTACGTCATCATATTTCCATGCCACAATTTCCATGTCATTTAGTGATTACATGTCTAGGGTCATATAACTTAAATCGCAAGCCATGTTAGAATAGTTCATATCAATTTTACTTGTCATGAGAATTAGGTAATATAGATTGCATCTCACATGTCATGTTAAATTAGATCACATTGTCATTATTTAGGATTAAGTCGCATTTCATGCATTGCATATAGCCTAATCTTTTATGAAAAACATGAAAAGAATTCATTGTCATTGCATTAGAAATCATTTTTAGGGTATGCGTGCATTTTTAATTTACACCTTGCAGATATTGAGGAATTAATCATAGAGAAATTATGCTTTGCTTTCCACTAAGGTTAGCCCCATTTTTAGTAATTTATTTATGCTTTGATTTATTGAGTGTTAAATTATTAATTGCACACCCGATGATCACTGATTAAAATTAAACAAGATTGTATGATGTTGCTGTCGTAGAAAAAACTCAATGGGATTAGAGATCATGAATGATGAAGGAGGATATCGACTTTTTGGATTCTAGGGTTTTCCCTTTCCTTTTTGAGTCTTGAACACTATCTTGTAGAATTTGATAATAGGGTTTGAGGCACCATATCTTGCCTAGCTAAAATTTCTGCAAATATATTCCTGGTAGAAATCAAAGGAGGATAAAGAGAAAATGTATCAAAAATGCGTTAGATTAATTTAGCATAGTCAAGTCCCTATATTCACAAATTTCTAGTTCACAGACATAAAGTATTTTCCCACACTTTACTTGAGTTTCTAATCGACCTATTATAGATTAGTGGCGACTCCTAATTGAATTAAATTGCATATTAAACTGATTAAATCACAACCCCAAAGTTGCGATCGATTTAGGCTTGGAAAAGTCCACACTAAGTTTTTGGCTTTGGGCCCGTTTGGTAACGTGCCAAATAGTGAAAATTTCTGTTCTTTTGTTCCCAGAATTAATTTGGGAACAGAAATGCGTTTGGTAAACTTTTTGTTCCTGGGCACATTTTTGCAAAAATTTGTGCCGAGAAACAGTTTTGGAAGAGAAACAAGAAGTAAAAAAAATTGCTTCTTGTTTCTCGGCACAATTTTGAGAATCAGTTTTTTTTCTTCTTTTTTCTTTTTTTTCTTTTCTTATTTTGTGGTGTTGTTCTTCCCTGGCTGAGCCGGTCGCCGGCGACCGGCCACAGCCCAGGGCCGGCGAGGGCGTCACGGCCCTCGCCGGCCGCCGGCGGAGGCGAGGGTCGCCCTCGTCGGCGAGGGCGAGGGCCGGACCTCGCGCTGGGCGAGCGGCCTCGCCCGGATCGAGCGAGGCCGAGCCTCGCCGTCGGTCGCGACGGCGAGGTCGGTCTCGCCCGGAGATGGCGAGGCTCGGCCTCGCCCGGATCTGGCGAGGCCGAGCCTCGCCGTCGCGACCCACGGCGAAGCCTCGGCGTGGCCGAGCCTCGCCGTCGCGACCCACGGCGAGGTCGGCTTCGCCGTGGGTCACGACGGCGAGGCTCGGTCTCGCCAGATCCGGGCGAGGGTCCAGCCCTCACCTCGCCGGCGAGGGCGACCCTCGCTCCGCCGGTGGCCGGCGAGGGCGACCTCGCCTCCGCCGGTGGCCGGCGAGGGCGACCTCGCCTCCGCTGGCCGGCGAGGGCCGTGACGCCCTCGCCGGCCCTGGGCTGTGGCCAGTCGCCGGCGACCGGCCATGGCCAAAGAAGAAAATGGATAAAAAGAAAAAAAAATTAAACAATTTAAAATATTATTAAAATATTATTTGGGAACAGAAATTTTGTGTAGTTACCAAACACATTTCTGTTCTTTTCTACTCTAGGAATAGAAATTTTGGACAGTTTGTCAAACGCCTTCAAATACTCAGAAATTGTTTCCGGGCACAGAATAAAAAAAAATCATTTATGTTCAGAAATAGCGCCCGGGCACATAATGGTATTCATGCGCACCCTTAGTAATCCATTAGCTTTCCTTTTAGTGGTTCACCTTTGGGAAGGTCACGATACTAAACAGCCTTTATGCTTTGGTCTGAAGAAAAAGACCAGGTATTATTGTTGTTGTAGTCCTCAGAAGGCAACAAAGTGAATATTCAAGTTAAAATCTTGATGCAAAATGATATCATAACTCATTGGTTTAAGCATACCTATTTTCTCAGGTGAAGGCATCGAGTTTCTGTTGTTTGCTCTTAATAAGTACAAGAGAACTTTTATTTATCAATTTGTTCAAACATGGTTCTTCGTAGTTTAAGGACATTATTCGGTCTTGGGAGCAACATCACATATGGATCAATGACACCTTCGTATGAAACTACAAATACATAGTGAACTTAGACACACAAAAAAAAGGTCAAAACTAACTGCAAAACAAAAACAAAAACAAAAACAAAACAAAAGATGAGAGGGAAAAATGAAATTGTATAAACAATATGGCTTTTGACAGTGGGGATTCCAAAGGTATCTCGGGAGATCCTTTGTCGTCTTTCCACAATTCTAACTTAGTCGGAATCCCCTTTAAAGTTTGACGGCTAAAGAATTATTTATTTATTTATTTATTTTCGGATTACCAAACAATGGCCATTTATATAGCAAAACTCGTGCACACCAGCTAGCACAAGCAGAGAAAATCAAATCACTCTTCTTCCTCTAATATTACTTTAATTTGTCTCCTTTTTAGATTTTTGTATGTTTAACACTTTTAGTGGGGAGAGAGTTGGGGGATGCCCCCGCCTCCCCCATTTCTAGGAGCCAACCAGATATTATTTTTGTCAGAAGATTCTCATTATTTTATTTTTTGTCTTGTGAATTTTTTTAATTAATTGGTAAAAAGTAATATTTTTTTGATTGGGGTTTGGGAAAGGAGCTTGAGGCATGCACCTTGAAGCTCATCATTTGTCTCTTGGACTTATATGAGATATATTATGAGGGACTAGTACCGAGGACAAAGAAGAGTGGTGGGGTTGGTATAGGGTTGGTGGCCCTTGATGGCTCTTGTACCTTTGACTTGACCTCTTTAATCCCACCCCATGTGTGACATAATAATGTAATGCGAAGTGATAGTACGTGAATTCTTTACTTGTTAATTGATTAGATTCAAAGTACAACTGCTGTTAAGATCCATATAGAATGATTCACACTTTTTAATCTTGTGGCTTTCATTGTTCACTATTATTATATATGAAATTCTTTAGACCTCTCAAATTACATAAATATTGACAGAATCATTTATAATAATTTTTTTAATTTTCAAAATTTTTAGAGGGAAAGTGAAACATAGTATAGAGTACTTTTTTTTCAAGTACACACAATAACAAACCTACGATAAGTGACTACACGTTCAACTTCGATATGGTATTGTAGTAAGAATTCTCGATTGAGTTCAATTAGTCGTACTCTCCTTTCACGCATTTGTGGGTTCTCTTTATTATGGACGTTTGCTTTCCTTGACTCCTTCACCTACATGTAAAGTTTGCTCACTTAACAACTCTGTCATCTTATTAGTCTTGACATGAGAGAGAATGTTAAGTCTCATGAATGAGCTAAACGTTTCTCTTAACTTATTAAACTTCTACATCACCCAGATGGTTGAGTACTCGACTTCAATGCAGATGATGTAAAAAATATCATGCAAATTTTGTTAAACAATCTAGTAGACTATGAATGAATACTTCTAATAAAGGTGATTTATCCATAACATTGTTTTACTTGTCTGGATATCCAATAAGATTTTGTCACGCTATCAAATTGATACCTTTATGTAAACTTTGTTTTCATCTGTGAACATTTTTTTTATGGTTATTGTCTTGGAGAACTTCCCCATTCAAGCAATTACAATGTTAAAAATGTTGCATAGCCTCTCAATTTACAAATTTGTTTCATTACAAAAAATAAAGTCGTTAAGACATGTCAACACATGTCAACAAACAAAATGGGAGTCATTGCAAATCAAAGAAAACTAAAATTGTCGATAGTAATACATAATCTCTGTAAATCCCCTAAATGTCCTTAGTAGTCGTTGTCGGCATTTCTGGTGAAGTAACCATATCTCTCTCTCTGCCTTTGCGCGCAGGTGTAGAGCAGCTTGCATTTCATAGTGCTCTGTCTCGTCAACGGTAATTATGGATACAAAACTCATTGCTAATTGATGAGATCCAACTCATAAGGTAGGGGAAATTTATGGTTTGAGTTAGGGCTTTTCCGTACATAATAATCGTCCTATGTATATAATTTGTATACTTTACTGATCAATCGAATTTCGAACAACATCAAATTTATTGAATTTTCTTTGGAAAAATTACAAATATCATCATAAGCTTTACACTTCATATGATAATCCCTCCTCACATTTTAAAACTTACAACTACGAATTATGTTTTGATGCAGCCCATATTCAAGACCAACTCATTCTACCAAGATGGTCAACACACATTCAAGCTCGACAACACTCTCATCGATAAGCCTAATATTGGTAGACCTCATCGACAATTGAAGGACCTCATCGATAAGTGAAAAGTCTCATGTTTGACTTTGTCATAAAAACATCATCATTAACCATATATTGGAAGCTTGCAACAAGACTCCTTGAGACGGCCACAAGCATTAGAAATATTGTACTTTTAATAGCTTATAGTTTCTAAGTACTTTTAGATTCTATGTGCTTTTAATAATTCCTAGTTTCTAGATTTAACTTTAGACTTTTTCTTTTCTTTTATTTTCTATAAAAGGCCATCAAGTTTATGTAAAAGCGGACTGAATTTGATTAATGAAATTTGCTTAGTGCAATTCTCTTGAACCACAAATAGTTCATATCCCTTGAAAACCTAAAAGTGTTTACACTCCATCCTTGAAGAGTCGGAGCTTTTAGAGTCTGCATCCTTGAAGTGTTTCAGCCATCAATCTACAAGAATTGATGCCATTTCAACTTCCTTGGAGGCCTAGAAGAGCAACCACTTAAGTTCTTATCCTCTCTCTTTTTTTTTTTCCGTATTTTGTCCATTCACGTTCGTACACTTCCTTCCAAAATCAAGAATTCAACAGTGCTTATATGAGAAAACTCAAAACATAAAAGCTGTAGATCCATGAGTCTTCATTTTTTGGGCTTTAGAATCAGATCATTCTGATCTGAATCAACAAAGTTATGACCATTTTCTTGAACTAGCGCATAACTGAAAAGTTTCTGCTCGTTTTTGTAACGGAGTCCCCGTGTGTGCAAGTCACTCTTCCGATTCTATTGTTTGAGTAGTCGACCTTTGGGCTATATCTTTTGGTTTTAGAGCTTTGGAGGAGAGGACAATTCCTCCAAGACAAGCAAGACGTCGAGGTGGCAAGATCATTCCATTGAACAAAGTGCACACACTTTCTGAGAATTTGCAGTAGCATATGCAACAACAAATTGATGACTTGACACGAGAAGTTCAATGTTTGAGGGCTGAAGCAAACAACCCTCTACCCCACTCCAAAACTTGAGAATCCAATGGTGATTCTTCTTCGAAAAGTGTTCAATCTTTCTCCAAAGGAGGAATGCTTCATATCACGCACAAAAAGTTCGTGAATAGGATTCGGAAAAGAAAATTAAGAGAGACATTCTAGAATTTTCAAGTGTCAATTATGCTGATGAAATTATCGATTGGTCGACACTTGTGAATGAAGTTTTTGAGCATAGGAATGTCCTGGATGATCGCTAAGTTAGCATCATTGCTATGAGATTCCAAGGCAAGGCCATAGCTTGGTGGAGACGTGAGAAGCAAACTCCCCAATCTGTCGGCAAGGCCCCAATCACTTCATGGAGAAAAATGAAGGCTAAGATTCAAAATCATTTCATTCCCAAAGGATACAAGAGAGAGCTCTACCAAAGATACCAAAATCTAAGACAAGGTACACAAACGGTAGACCAATACACCAACAAATTCAACGAGTTGGTGATTCAACGTTCAAGATCCGAAAGAGGTTCTTATAAACTAGTACTTGAATGGTCTTCAACTTCATATCCAAGATGTCTTAAAAGATCTTAACATTTGGGACTTAGGAGATGCACATCAATAGGCACTCAAAGTTGAGCGTTCTTGCTCTAGGAGGTAATAACCCTCTACCTTGCCAAATCGGGCAACCAAGAGTACCACCGACACTGCCAAAGTTGCTGAAGTTACGGCACAATCTACTAGTAAGCCCTTTTCTCAACCTAACATTTCGAAACAACCAACTACAACTAGTATGCGGTGTTATTCTCGTGGAGAGATAGGTCATCGTGCTAGTAATTGTCGAATCAATAAGAATCAACCGGTCGGTAAAGCTTTCTTGGTGGATAATGAATTTGATGAGAACATGGTGGAACCACTTGATGACGAATGGAAAGATGATGAAGTTGCTGTGGAAAATGAACAAATAGCACGTGTTGATTTTGGTGAGCTTCTCATGGTGAGAAAGATTTTCCTCACTCCATAAAGATGACATCAGAAATAGGTAGCTACACACCAATATTTTTCATTGAGCCTGCACCATTTCAAGGAAGGTAAGTCAAATTATTATTAACTCTAGTTGCTGTGAAAATGTGATTTCTGAGGTGGCGGCAAGCAAGCCGAAATTGAAGTTGAAGCGTACTGTCACGCCCCGTACCCCACGAAGCGAGAGCATCCCACCTTCGGTCGATAAATTGCGACGTCCCAGGAAGCGTCGCCGACCCACGCCCATACAGAGATCAAGCACAAGCGGAAGTATAAAATAAACAAACCCAGACAATTACAATATGAGCCAAGGATAGCCATCCAATAAACAACGATCAACGCAGAAAATATGTATATACTTATATTACTATTTTAAAACTCTTTTTACAGTGTTCACGACAACCAAAAAGGAAACACCAACAGCTGGGAATAACCCAAACAGCCACTTCTCCGTTCTGCTCCATCCCCACCGGGGTGCATGCTCGACGACTGCTGGATAAAATGCGATATTCCCAAAAAGAGGTGGTGACCTCGGCATCCTACTGCTGGGGGACTGAAAATGTTTCGGTTTACACAACCGTAAGACGAATCTCAGTGAGTTCAACCCCTAAACCTCGGCTAGGCTAACATGCAATCTCCTGACCGGAAACAAACATTTAAAATCATAACACAACCATAATCATACAATTCTCTGACCCTGCAGGTTAGACAGTTCAATATGTAATAATCACGAGACATACGTGGCACACATTATCACACGTACGCCAATCACATGCTCATACACCGAGTCTCACACACTCGCATGCTATTCAATGCATGTTTATGCATGCAAATGTCATTGACATGTCATGCACATTTCTTTGGCCCACACTGGCACACTTGCCCAATTAATTATTATTACGACTCGAGTCATCAATTTTTCACGGCCCGGTGCGTCTAGCCTGCTTCAAAGTGCATGAGGCGCAGCAACCGATCTGGCCCAGTGTCTCTAGCCTGCTTCAAAGTGCATGAGGCGCAACACTATTCTCCTTGCGAACCACAGCCTGCTTCAAAGTGCATGAGGATGGTCGCCTTCCGGACGTACCGGGCATCGTCCTGCTTCAAAGTGCATGAGGACGGTATCGACCCGAAGGTCCTTAGGTGATCACACAGCTCATTATTATCTGAACCCAGCGTATAACGCTTCAGGGTATTTTAGGTGATCACATGCTCATGGCAGACACGCATGCTCGCACAATTTCATCACATGCCTCACTCTTGGCATACGCAATGCGTGTCCATGTTATGCAATGCAATGCACCACGAGCACCAACATAATTCGGACACCCAATGTCACAACACGTGCTTAATTGTCCCAATTAATACTGTGTGGCCTAACGTGCGATTCACAAGTTAGTAATTCATTGCAAACCAAACAATGGCCAATCACACTCCACAAAATTAGCCACACCACATACGACATAACAGTACGAAATCAACCACAATTAAGCACAATTGACATACAATCAGTCAACCCGGGTACACCCGGCAATTTCACCAACGAGCTCCTAAATTGATCATTAAACCCCATTTTCCTCCCCAATAGTTCTCATTAAACCACTAAATTTTTCCGATAATAAATTCTACTAATCGGTCCTCAACCCAGTCTCAAATACACACTGCTATTATCTAAGCTAGTCCAAAATGCACCGATAATACCTAAACCAGTCTAGGAAAAACGCACTATCAGTCCTAATCCGGGTTTAGGAGTTTTACTCACCTAATCCAAAGTCACGACGTTGGGGAACGGCGGCCGATCGCTGGTGAACAGTGAAACCGGCGGCGGAATTCCCGGCGGACGGCGGCGCGGTGTACGGACGGGTGAACAGTCCCCCCCCCCCCGGTACGGACGGCATGAACAGTACCGCCCCCGTACGGACACTGTATGGGGACGGCTGGGAACGGTGGCTGGCGAAGCGCCGATCACGGCGGCGACGGCCGTACGGTCTGGATGAACAGTGACCGTACGGGGGGGGACGTGAACAGTAACCGTACGGTCGATGTATGAACGGGGCTGTACGGCGACGTATGGACGTGCTGGAGGCCTGGGTGTCGACGGAATGGCGATCGGAGCTCCGGCGAAGCTCCGGCGGTACTGTTTGTAAAACAGAAAAATGAGAAAAGAGGGAAAAAGGAGAGAGAGAGCTGTTTTTGGACTATATCCGGGGCTGTGGTGGCTGCACAGAGGTGGAAATGGTTGCTGGTGATGTTGGCTCGGCGGGGGCAGCACCGGCTGGTACTGTTCCGGCGTGAACAGTACCAGAACTTGCAAAAAGTGCACGGCAAAACCAGAAACGGAAGAAAAGGGAGAAGAATTTGGGGGAAATGGGGAAGCTCTCGGCAGAACAGAAAAATGAGAGAGAGAGAGAAGACTATCCAGTCAAATGGGTCAAAGATGGTCTAAGTGGAGTCCAAGTGTCATTATCTAAGCCCATTTGACAATTTTACCCTTGATCCAATGGACTAGATTTGATCAAATCCAATAATTTAGGGGTAAAATGGTCTTTTGTCCCCAACCATGGTTGACCAGACCTGGTTTAACCTTAACTCACCTTGGTTAATCCCAAAATTAAATCCAATTTTCGGAATTAATCAAAAATGGCCTAAGGGCATTTTCGTAATTTTCCGATCCCGAACCGAAATTCCAATTTTCGCACATACGCGTTCCATATATGCGTGGCCAACATCATATGGCGTCGGAATCGCGAAATTCATCGCGCAAGCCCTCGAAAATCCACGTCAAAGTTTCGAGAATAAAATAATATTATTTTTTCAATTTTCGTCGAAATTCCAATTTTTGGGCAAAACGACTCCTGGTATGCGTGGCCACCCAAAAATGCTGTCGACCACGAAAAATAACCTCATTTGGCCTCGAAAAGCGACGCTGGCATCCCGAGGGTAAAATCGTAATTTTTCACCCCCGGACCGAAATTCCAATTTTTGCTCGTACTAACTCCACATGTGTGTGGCCAGCGTAATATGACGTCAGATTCCCAAAAATAGTCTCTTAAGCCTTCGAAAATCGATACCGAAATCCGAGCCCAATTCCGTGAACAAAACCCGCTAAACTTTCAATTTCAGGGTCTCTCACTAACGGGCGGCAGTTTAGAGATTACGCGTATCGACCTAGGGCTACCCGTATCGTAATGGTCTCGATCATTGAGAGAATGAGAAATTATCACTAGCCCCAGAGGCAACGATCGTTCGGTTTAGGTTCAGGACTGATTGGCCACGTGCACTTTTCGGTCATGCAGATTCACCTGCGATCCGAGTGTACAACGTTGGCCTTGGCCAAACCAAATCCGTTACCTTTCCTAAGATCGGCCCACATCGGTTCAAAATATTCCCTCAGCATCTCTCAAGATCGGTATCCGTTTCACGATAGGGTCCCCGGTCCACGTACCGCTTTCTAGTTAGCCATGCCCCATTGGTTAGTATCCCGAGAGTGTTCAGCTCTGGGCGAGACTTACTAAAATGAAATGCGAATTAATATCCGTTTTATTGATCCCGGACTTACATCGAAATTCGGGCTGTTACAATTCATCCCCCCTTACAAAAATTTCGTCCTCGAAATTTGCAATCTATCCTTATCTACTCAAATAGCTGGGGGTGTTGACGTCTCATAGCTTCTTCGCTTTCCCACGTGGCACCTTCTGTTCCGTGGTGTTCCCAGACAACTTTGACCATCGGGATCGTCTTGTTCCTCAGCACACGCTCTTTTCTATCCTCGATCCGACTGGCCTTTCCACGTACGACACTTTATCATCCATGTCTATCTCCTCGTACCTCAAGACATGAGTCGGGTCTGATTCATACTTTCTTAACATCGACACGTGGAAAACATTGTGTACTTGGGACAAATTGGGCGGCAAGGCAAGTCGATAGGCCATCTCCCCAATCTTTTCCAAAATCTCAAATGGCCCGACATACCTAGGACTCAATTTTCCCTTCTTACCGAATCTAGATAGTCCCTTCATAGGCGACACCTTAAGGAACACGTTATCTCTAACCTGAAACTCCAAGGGTCGTCGTCTTCTGTCGGCATAACTTTTCTGACGACTCTGCGCTGTCCTGAGTCTGTCTCGAATAACCTCAACTGCCCCAACGGTTTGTTGGATCAATTCTGGACACGTGATACTCCGTTCACCCACTTCATCCCAACATACTGGCGTCCTGCACGCCCTACCATATAAGGCTTCAAACGGTGCCATCTGAATGCTCTGCTGATAGCTATTATTATAGGCAAACTCCACCAAGTGTAACTGTTCTTCCCATTTTCCTTGGAAATCTATCACACAAGCTCTCAGCATATCCTCCAGGGTTTGAATGGTCCTTTCAGACCGGCCATCTGTTTGCGGATGGTAGGCCGCATCTTGAACGTAACTCGTTCCTAAGGCCGTTTGCAAACTTTTCCAAAAGTTAGCCGTAAATCTCGGATCACGATCCGAAGTGATCGTTACTGGTATTCCATGCAGCCTCACGATCTGCCTCACATACAAGTCTGCATACCTTTCCAACTCAAAGTCCTTTCGCACAGCCAGAAAGTGCGCTGATTTAGTCAGTCTATCCACTATCACCCAAATTGAATCATGTCCTCTCTGGCTTCTCGGCAGTCCCGACACGAAATCCATTGTAATATGTTCCCATTTCCACTCTGGGATTTCTAACGGTCTCAATAGTCCTCCAGGCTTACAATGCTGTGCCTTCACTTGTTGGCACGTCAAACACTTAGCTACGTGCCTGGCCACATCCACCTTCATTCCATTCCACCAGTAGTGTTGTCTTAAATTCTGATACATCTTCGTACTTCCCGGGTGGATACTGTAATTGCTCCTATGAGCCTCCGACAAGATTTCTTCCTTTAGCTTTACATCATCTGGTACACAGAGTCGCCCTCTAAACTTCAGAACTCCATCCTCGGACACTTGAAAGTTCGGTTTCCTCTTAGCTGCATCCATCTCAATACTCTTTTGGATTTCTAGGTCCGTAGACTGTAGTTCCTTAATCTTGATCTGAATCTCTGGCTCAATCCTTAAGGCGGCTAGTAAATTCGATACGTGACTCATCTCCAACTTAAACTCTGAATCCCTGAGTCTTTCCAATAAGGTCCATTCCTTGACCATTAGATGCGCCAAACTAGACTTTCGACTCAGAGCATCTGCCACTCGATTGGCTTTTCCAGGATGATACAGGATGTCGCAATCATAATCCTTTAGAAGCTCCATCCATCGGCGCTGCCTCATGTTCAACTCTTTCTGCGAAAATAGGTACTTGAGGCTTTGATGATCCGTATAAATCTGGAACTTCTCCCCACATAAGTAGTGCCTCCAGATCTTAAGTGCAAACACTATAGCAGCTAATTCCAAGTCATACGTCGGGTAATTCATCTCGTGTGGTCTCAACTGACGCGACGCATATGCTACCACTTTTCCATGCTGCATCAACACACAGCCCAATCCTCTTAGCGACGCATCGCTATAAATCTCAAATCCTCCTGGGCCTGACGGAATGGTCAATACAGGAGCAGTCGTTAACCGGTGTTTCAGTTCCTGAAAACTTCTTTCACACTTGTCATCCCATTCAAACTTCACCTCCTTCTTAAGCAATCTTGTCATTGGCATGGCTATTGACGAAAATCCTTCTACGAATCGCCTGTAATAACCAGCCAATCCTAGAAAACTTCGGATTTCGGTTACTGATGTCGGTCTAGGCCACTTGATAACTGCTTCAATCTTAGCTGGATCCACGGAAATCCTATCCCCAGAAACGATATGTCCAAGAAATCCTACTCTGCTTAGCCAAAACTCACACTTTCTGAACTTGGCATACAATGCATGCTCTCTCAAAGTCCGTAGCACTTCAGTCAAGTGTATCTCATGTTCCTCAAGGCTCTTGGAGTATACTAGTATATCGTCAATGAAAACTATCACAAACTGATCCAGGAATTCTTTGAACACCCGATTCATCAAATCCATGAAAGCGGCTGGGGCATTCGTTAATCCAAAGGGCATAACCGTAAATTCATAATGCCCATACCGAGTCCTAAAAGCAGTCTTGGGAATGTCCTCATTTCTGATTCTTAGCTGATGGTACCCGGTCCTCAAATCTATCTTGGAAAACACTGAGGCTCCTTGCAACTGATCAATCAGGTCATCAATCCTCGGCAGTGGGTACTTATTCTTCACTGTCACTTGATTCAACTGCCGATAATCTATACACAATCTCAGAGTTCCATCTTTCTTCTTGACAAATAGGACTGGCGCTCCCCATGGGGACGCACTAGGGCGAATAAAACCTTTATCCAGTAATTCCTGTATCTGAACCTTCAACTCCTTCAATTCTGATAACGACATCCTATATGGCGCTTTTGAAATCGGCTCAGTTCCTAGTGCCAATTCAATCACAAACTCTACCTCTCGCTCAGGCGGTAAACCCGGCAATTCCTCAGGAAACACATCGGAAAAATTGCTTACTACGGGTATATCTTCCAACTTAGGTTCAACAACTGTTGGATCCACAACTTTCACCAAATATCCTTCACACCCCTCATCCAACAGCTTACTCACCTCGAGCGAGGAAATCCAAGGGATCGAGGTTCCTCCTCGGTTTCCCTGAAATACAAAACTAGGGCGTCCATCCGGATTAAATTGGATCGTCCTATCGCTGCAATCCACTACAGCTTTCTGTCGGACTAACCAGTCCATTCCAATAATCACATCAAAATCGAACATGGCTATTACTGCCAAGTCGATGCTCTCTTCTTTACCTCCAATAATTATCTTACAGTTAGGACATCCAAAAGAAACTAGCAACCTATCATTCACAGGTGTCGACACGCAAAGCACATGCTCAAGCAGCACTGGTTTCATACCAACCAACTCAATAAATTGCTCTGAAACGAACGAATGGGTTGCCCCCGGATCAAACAATGCATACGCGGCATGATCACACAAAGAAATCGTACCTGTGACCACGCCCGGCGCATTCTCAGTTTCCTTGCGCGCCATTGCATAAATCCTTCCTTGAGCTGGCGGTCGTCCCTGATTAGCTGGTGGGGGAGGTCCGGCTTGATTTCCAGCTCGTGGTGGCGGCACTCTGGACGGTCCTGATGGCTGCATCTGCGGGCAATCGCGGATCTGATGTCCCATACTCCCGCACTTAAAACACGCCCCATATCTACCCAACTGGGGACTCGGTTTCCCAATGTTCCGTCTGGCTGGCGGGACAAATCGCCTATTTCCAGTCACAGGCCTTTTCCCCAAACGGCGATTATCTCGATTTTGAGCAAACCGCGATCCTGAAGCGGCTGCCCTTTCCTGCTGATCTCGTTCCATGATCTGCGCCCGTCTATACATCTCCCCATAATCTTTGATGTCATGGGACAAAATCAGGCTTCGAAGATCCGGCTTCAGTCCATCCCGGAATCTTCGCGCTCTATCCCTCGGATTCTCCACCATAGTTGGTGCAAACTTAGCTAATCTTGCGAACTCCGCCTCATATTGATCCACAGTCATTTGTCCCTGGCGCAAGCTCATAAATTCCATCAACTTCTTCTCTTGCGCATTTTCCGAGAAATATTTTTCATAAAAGTGTTCCACAAACACAGCCCAAGTCGGGGCCGTTCCTACTGGAAACACTCTATTCTCCACGGCATTCCACCAATCATTAGCACCCTCTTGAAGCTGGTAAACCGCCAATGTCACCTTCTCCTCATCGGTGCACCCCAGAACTTTGAAGGTTTTCTCCAGTTCCTCTATCCATCTTGGCGCAGCCTCGGGGTCACCGCGACCATGAAATTTAGGCGGCTTCAATTTCATAAACTGTTTCTACTAACTGGGGCATCTGCTAACCCATTGGCCGAACTGTCCAATGTTAGCTTGATTCTCATCTACCGATGCCGGCTACATTATCTCGCCCTTGAGTCTGCCTATCCAGCACGTTCCCAATCCTTTCTAATACCCGTAGAACCCCTTCCATACGTGGATCTTCTACCGGTCTAACATCAACTTGGGGGTCTACTACAGCTCCCATATTAACTCCCAGATTTTCTACTGCTCCTACTCGAGCACGACCTCTACCTTGGATTCCTCTTCCTGCACCCCTTCTGGGAATTCTTGCTATACCTCTCCCCTCGCTACTCATCTTGGTCACTCGGTTCTACGACTACCTGCTATAATTCCACAAAGGAATTAAAGACTTAAACGAATCTATCCCAGTCTAAGTCCTAGGCAGGTATTAAACAACAATCAAGCAATCAGCATGCGGTCTAACAATTATCCAACACATCACCCAAGGGATTTGCGTACTCACCTCGAATCCTGCCGCACCTGCACTTACGGGTCACACAATCACAATTCAAAAACAATCACAAGCTGTCAGGAGATGCATGTAGCACATGAGGTCACCCTACTGGCTACCTAGGGCCTCATCGCTCCTTATCACTCCAGGCTTCGACCTACTTGGACCGAGCTGACCTTGCTCTGATACCAATTCAAACGGGGATGTCACGCCCCCTACCCCACGAAGCGAGAGCATCCCACCTTCGGTCGATAAATTGCGACGTCCCAAGAAGCGTCGCCGACCCACGCCCATACAGAGATCAAGCACAAGCGGAAGTATAAAATAAACAAACCCAGACAATTACAATATGAGCCAAGGATAGCCATCCAATAAACAACGATCAACGCAGAAAATATGTATATACTTATATTACTATTTTAAAACTCTTTTTACAGTGTTCACGACAACCAAAAAGGAAACACCAACAGTGAATAACCCAAACAGCCACTTCTCCGTTCTGCTCCATCCCCACCGGGTGCATGCTCGACGATTGCTGGATAAAATGCGATATTCCCAAAAAGAGGTGGTGACCTCGGCATCCTACTGCTGGGGGACTGAAAATGTTTCGGTTTACACAACCGTAAGACGAATCTCGAGTGAGTTCAACCCCTAAACCTCGGCTAGGCTAACATGCAATCTCCTGACCGGAAACAAACATTTAAAATCATAACACAACCATAATCATACAATTCTCGACCTGCGGGTTAGACAGGTTCAATATGTAATAATCACGAGACATACGTGGCACACATTATCACACGTACGCCAATCACATGCTCATACACCGAGTCTCACACACTCGCATGCTATTCAATGCATGTTTATGCATGCAAATGTCATTGACATGTCATGCACATTTCTTTGGCCCACACTGGCACACTTGCCCAATTAATTATTATTACGACTCGAGTCATCAATTTTTCACGGCCCGGTGCGTCTAGCCTGCTTCAAAGTGCATGAGGCGCAGCAACCGATCTGGCCCAGTGTCTCTAGCCTGCTTCAAAGTGCATGAGGTGCAACACTGTTCTCCTTGCGAACCAGAGCCTGCTTCAAAGTGCATGAGGATGGTCGCCTTCCGGACGTACCGGGCATCGTCCTGCTTCAAAGTGCATGAGGACGGTATCGACCCGAAGGTCCTTAGTTGATCACACAGCTCATTATTATCTGAACCCAGCGTATAACGCTTCAGGGTATTTTAGGTGATCACATGCTCATGGCAGACACGCAAGCTCGCACAATTTCAACACATGCCTCACTCTTGGCATACGCAATGCGTGTCCATGTTATGCAATGCAATGCACCACGAGCACCAACATAATTCGGACACCCAATGTCACAACACGTGCTTAATTGTCCCAATTAATACCGTGTGGCCTAACGTGCGATTCACAAGTTAGTAATTCATTGCAAACCAAACAATGGCCAATCACACTCCACAAAATTAGCCACACCACATACGACATAACAGTACGAAATCAACCACAATTAAGCACAATTGACATACAATCAGTCAACCTGGGTACACCCGGCAATTTCACCAACGAGCTCCTAAATTGATCATTAAACCCCATTTTCCTCCCCAATAGTTCTCATTAAACCACTAAATTTTTCCGATAATAAATTCTACTAATCGGTCCTCAACCCAGTCTCAAATACACACTGCTATTATCTAAGCCAGTCCAAAATGCACCGATAATACCTAAACCAGTCCAGGAAAAACGCACTATCAGTCCTAATCCGGGTTTAGGAATTTTACTCACCTAATCCAAAGTCACGACGTCGGGGAACGGCGGCCGATCACTGGTGAACAGTGAAACCGGCGGCGGAATTCCCGGCGGACGGCGGCGCGGTGTACGGACGGGTGAACAGTACCCCCGTACGGACGGCGTGAACAGTACTGCCCCCCCGTACGAACACTGTATGGGGACGGCTGGGAATGGTGGCCGGCGAAGCGCCGGTCGCGACGGCTGTACGGTCTGGATGAACAGTGACCATACGGGGGAGGGACGTGAACAGTAACCGTACGATCGATGTACGGACGGGGCTGAACGGCGACGTATGGACGTGCTGGAGGCCTGGGTGTCGACGGGCACGCGATCGGAGCTCCGCGAAGCTCCGTGATCTTGTTTGTAAAAAATAAAAATGAGAAAAGAGGGAAAAAGGAGAGAGAGAGAGCTGTTTTTGGACTATACCCGGGGCTGTGGTGGCTGCACAGAGGTGGAAATGGTTGCTGGTGATGGGGAAGCTCTCGGCAGAACAGAAAAATGAGAGAGAGAGAGAAGACTATCTAGTCAAATGGGTCAAAGATGGTCTAAGTGGAGTCCAAGTGTCATTATCTAAGCCCATTTGACAATTTTACCCTTGATCCAATGGACTAAATTTGATCAAATCCAATAATTTAGGCGTAAAATGGTTTTTTGTCCCCAACCATGGTTGACCAGACCTGGTTGAACCTTAACTCACCTTGGTTAATCCCAAAATTAAATCCAATTTTCGGAATTAATCAAAAATGGCCTAGGGGCATTTTCGTAATTTTCCGATCCCGAACCGAAATTCCAATTTTCGCACATACGCGTTCTATATATGCGTGGCCAACATCATATGCCGTCGGAATCACGAAATTCATCGCGCAAGCCCTCGAAAATCCACGTCAAAGTTTCGGGAATAAAATAATATTATTTTTCCAATTTTCGTCGAAATTCCAATTTTTGGCCAAAACGACTCCTGGTATGCGTGGCCACCCAAAAATGGCGTCGGCCACGAAAAATAACCTCATTTGGCCTCGAAAAGCGACGCTGGCATCCCGGGGGTAAAATCGTAATTTTTCACCCCCGGATCGAAATTCCAATTTTTGCTCGTACTAACTCCACATGTGTGTGGCTAGCGTAATATGACGTCAGATTTCCAAAAATAGTCTCTTAATCCTTCGAAAATCGATACCGAAATCCGGGCCCAATTCCGTGAACAAAACCCGCTAAACTTTCAATTTCAGGGTTTCTCACTAACGGGCGGCAGTTTAGAGATTACGCGTATCGACCTAGGGCTACCCGTATCGTAATGGTCTCGATCATTGAGATAATGAGAAATTATCACTAGCCCCAGAGGCTACGATCGTTCGGTTTAGGTTCAGGACTGATTGGCCACGTGCACTTTTCGGTCATGCAGATTCACCTGCGATCCGAGTGTACAACGTTGGCCTTGGCCAAACCAAATCCGTTACCTTTCCTAAGATCGGCCCACATCGATTCAAAATATTCCCTCAGCATCTCTCGAGATCGGTATCCGTTTCACGATAGGGTCCCCGGTCCACGTACCGCTTTCTAGTTAGCCATGCCCCATTGGTTAGTATCCCGAGAGTGTTCAGCTCTGGGCGAGACTTACTAAAATGAAATGCGAATTAATATCCGTTTTATTGATCCCGGACTTACATCGAAATTCGGGCTGTTACAATTCATCCCCCCTTACAAAAATTTCGTCCTCGAAATTTGCAATCTATCCTTATCTACTCAAATAGCTGGGGGTGTTGACGTCTCATAGCTTCTTCGCTTTCCCACGTGGCACCTTCTGTTCCGTGGTGTTCCCAGACAACTTTGACCATCGGGATCGTCTTGTTCCTCAGCACACGCTCTTTTCTATCCTCGATCCTGACTGGCCTTTCCACGTACGACACTTTATCATCCATGTCTATCTCCTCGTACCTCAAGACATGAGTCGGGTCTAGTTCATACTTTCTTAACATCGACATGTGGAAAACATTGTGTACTTGGGACAAATTGGGCGGCAAGGCAAGTCGATAGGCCATCTCCCCAATCTTTTCCAAAATCTCAAATGGCCCGACATACCTAGGACTCAGTTTTAGGCGGCCGTTCCTACTGGAAACACTCTATTCTCCATGGCATTCCACCAATCATTAGTACCCTCTTGAAGCTGGTAAACCGCCAATGTCACCTTCTCCTCATCGGTGCACCCCAGAACTTTGAAGGTTTTCTCCATTTCCTCTATCCATCTTGGCGCAGCCTCGGGGTCACCGCGACCATGAAATTTAGGCGGCTTCAATTTCATAAACTGTTCTACTAACTGGGGCATCTGCCTAACCTCGGCTGGCTGAACCTGTCCAGCGTTAGCTTGATTCTCATCTACCGCAGCAGCAGCTACATTATCTCGCCCTTGAGTCTGCCTATCCAGCACGTTCCCAATCCTTTCTAATACCCGTAGAACCCCTTCCATACGTGGATCTTCTACCGGTCTAACATCAACTTGGGGGTCTACTGCAGCTCCCATATTAACTCTCAGATTGTCTACTGCTCCTACTCGAGCACGACCTCTACCTCGGATTCCTCTTCCTGCACCCCTTCTGGGAATTCTTGCTATACCTCTCCCCTCGCTACTCATCTTGGTCACTCGGTTCTACGATTACCTGCTATAATTCCACAAAGGAATTAAAGACTGAAACGAATCTATCCAAGTCTAAGTCCTAGGCAGGTATTAAACAACAATCAAGCAATCAGCATGCGGTCTAACAATTATGCAACACATCACCCAAGGGATTCGCGTACTCACCTCGAATCCTGCCGCACCTGCACTTACGGGTCACACAATCACAATTCAAAAACAATCACAAGCTGTCAGGAGATGCATGTAGCACAAGAGGTCACCCTACTGGCTACCCAGGGCCTCATCGCTCCTTATCACTCCAGGCTTCGACCTACTTGGACCGAGCTGACCTTGCTCTGATACCAATTCAAACGGGGATGTCACGCCCCGTACCCCACGAAGCGAGAGCATCCCACCTTCGGTCGATAAATTGCGACGTCCCAAGAAGCGTCGCCGACCCACGCCCATACAGAGATCAAGCACAAGCGGAAGTATAAAATAAACAAACCCAGACAATTACAATATGAGCCAAGGATAGCCATCCAATAAACAACGATCAACGTAGAAAATATGTACATACTTATATTACTATTTTAAAACTCTTTTTACAGTGTTCATGACAACCAAAAAGGAAACACCAACAGCTGGGAATAACCCAAACAGCCACTTCTCCGTTCTGCTCCATCCCCACCGGGGTGCATGCTCCACGACTGCTGGATAAAATGCGATATTCCTAAAAAGAGGTGGTGACCTCGGCATCCTACTGCTGGGGGTCTGAAAATGTTTCGGTTTACACAACCGTGAGACGAATCTCAGTGAGTTCAACCCCTAAACCTAGGCTAGGCTAACATGCAATCTCCTGACCGGAAACAAACATTTAAAATCATAACACAACCATAATCATACAATTCTCTGACCCTGCATGTTAGACAGTTCAATATGTAATAATCACGAGACATACGTGGCACACATTATCACACGTATGCCAATCACATGCTCATACACCGAGTCTCACACACTCGCATGCTATTCAATGCATGTTTATGCATGCAAATGTCATTGACATGTCATGCACATTTCTTTGGCCCACACTGGCACACTTGCCCAATTAATTATTATTACGACTCGAGTCATCAATTTTTCACGGCCCGGTGCGTCTAGCCTGCTTCAAAGTGCATGAGGCGCAGCAACCGATCTGGCCCAGTGTCTCTAGCCTGCTTCAAAGTGCATGAGGCGCAACACTGTTCTCTTTGCGAACCAGAGCCTGCTTCAAAGTGCATGAGGATGGTCGCCTTCCGGACGTACCGGGCATCGTTCTGCTTCAAAGTGCATGAGGACGGTATCGACCCGAAGGTCCTTAGGTGATCACACAGCTCATTATTATCTGAACCCAGCGTATAACGCTTCAGGGTATTTTAGGTGATCACATGCTCATGGCAGACACGCATGCTCGCACAGTTTCAACACATGCCTCACTCTTGGCATACGCAATGCGTGTCCATGTTATGCAATTCAATGCACCACGAGCACCAACATAATTCGGACACCCAATGTCACAACACGTGCTTAATTGTCCCAATTAATACCGTGTGGCCTAACGTGCGATTCACAAGTTAGTAATTCATTGCAAACCAAACAATGGCCAATCACACTCCACAAAATTAGCCACACCACATACGACATAACAGTACAAAATCAACCACAATTAAGCACAATTGACATACAATCAGTCAACCCGAGTACACCCGGCAATTTCACCAACGAGCTCCTAAATTGATCATTAAACCCCATTTTCCTCCCCAATAGTTCTCATTAAACCACTAAATTTTTCCGATAATAAATTCTACTAATCGGTCCTCAACCCAGTCTCAAATACACACTGCTATTATCTAAGCCAGTCCAAAATGCACCGATAATACCTAAACCAGTCCAGGAAAAATGCACTATCAGTCCTAATCCGGGTTTAGGAATTTTACTCACCTAATCCAAAGTCACGACGTCGGGGAACGGCGGCCGATCACTGGTGAACAGTGAAACCGGCGGCGGAATTCCCGGCGGACGGCGGCGCGGTGTACGGACGGTGAACAGTAACCCCCGTACGGACGGCGTGAACAGTACTGCCCCCCGTACGGACACTGTACGGGGACGGCTGGGAACGGTGGCCGGCAAAGCGCCGGTCGCGGCGGCGACGGCCGTACGGTCTGGATGAACAGTGACCGTACGGGGGGGACGTGAACAGTAACCGTACGATCGATGTACGGACGGGGCTGAACAGCGACGTATGGACGTGCTGGAGGCCTGGGTGTCGACGGAACGGCGATCGGAGCTCCGGCGAAGCTCCGGCGGTACTGTTTGTAAAACAGAAAAATGAGAAAAGAGGGAAAAAGGAGAGAGAGAGAGAGCTATTTTTGGACTATACCCGGGGCTGTGGTGGCTGCACAGAGGTGGAAATGGTCTTTGGTGATGTTGGCTCGGCGGGGGCAGCACCGGCTGGTACTGTTCCGACGTGAACAGTACCAGATTTTTCAGAAAGTGCACGGCAAAACCAGAAACGGAAGAAAAGGGAGAAGAATTTGGGGGAAATGGGGAAGCTCTCGGCAGAACAGAAAAATGAGAGAGAGAGAGAAGACTATCCAGTCAAATGGGTCAAAGATGGTCTAAGTGGAGTCCAAGTGTCATTATCTAAGCCCATTTGACAATTTTACCCTTGATCCAATAGACTAGATTTGATCAAATCCAATAATTTAGGGGTAAAATGGTCTTTTGTCCCCAACCATGGTTGACCAGACCTGGTTTAACCTTAACTCACCTTGGTTAATCCCAAAATTAAATCCAATTTTCGGAATTAATCAAAAATGGCCTAGGGGCATTTTCGTAATTTTCCGATCCCGAACCGAAATTCCAATTTTCGCACATACGCGTTCCATATATGCGTGGCCAACATGATATGGCATCTGAATCGCGAAATTCATCGCGCAAGCCCTCGAAAATCCACGTCAAAGTTTCGGGAATAAAATAATATTATTTTTCCAATTTTCGTCGAAATTCCAATTTTTGGCCAAAACGACTCATGGTATGCGTGGCCACCCAAAAATGGCGTCGGCCACGAAAAATAACCTCATTTGGCCTCGAAAAGCGACGCTGGCATCCCGGGGGTAAAATCGTAATTTTTCACCCCCGGACCGAAATTCCAATTTTTGCTCGTACTAACTCCACATGTGTGTGGCCAGCGTAATATGACGTCAGATTCCCAAAAATAGTCTCTTAAGCCTTCGAAAATCGATACCGAAATTCGGGCCCAATTCCGTGAACAAAACCCGCTAAACTTTCAATTTCAGGGTCTCTCACTAACGGGCGACAGTTTAGAGATTACGCGTATCGACCTAGGGCTACCCGTATCGTAATGGTCTCGATCATTGAAAGAATGAGAAATTATCACTAGCCCCAGAGGCTACGATCGTTCGGTTTAGGTTCAGGACTGATTGGCCACGTGCACTTTTCGGTCATGCAGATTCACCTGCTATCCGAGTGTACAACGTTGGCCTTGGCCAAACCAAATCCGTTACCTTTCCTAAGATCGGCCCACATCGGTTCAAAATATTCCCTCAGCATCTCTCGAGATCGGTATCCGTTTCACGATAGGGTCCCCGGTCCACGTACCGCTTTCTAGTTAGCCATGCCCCATTGGTTAGTATCCCGAGAGTGTTCAGCTCTGGGCGAGACTAACTAAAATGAAATGCGAATTAATATCCGTTTTATTGATCCCGGACTTACATCGAAATTCGGGCTGTTACACGTACCCCACACCTTATAAAATGTCGTGGTTGAAGAGAGGACTTGAGGTAACCGTTCCAAATGATGCCTTGCAAATGTTCCATTGGCTCTATCTATTTTGATAAGATATGGTGCAATGTTCTTCCCATGGATGCCAGTCACATTATTCTTGGCCGACCGTTGCAATTTGATAGGATGACTACTCATGATGGTTATCATTATACATATTCTTTTATATATGGCGCCTAGTAAGGAACCTGATGCGTTGGAGGGCGAGTGATTCCAGAAAGGGTATTTTCTTTTTGGAATTTTCTAGATAAGTGTATGGAATGGAGTGTATGAGGATGGAACTGAAGGGAAAAATGCAGAAATATTATAGAACGATCTCCTTCCAAGGTATAAAGGCCACGCCACCAACCAAGGATGAGGATCGGGATCTACGAAGTTCACCACCAAGGCCTAAAGATTTCACCAGCCAAGGATAAAGGACTTCGGGATAGGAGAAGCTCACCACCAAGGCCTAAAGATACCACCAACCAAGGATAAAGAGCTTCTTGGCTCACCACCAAGGAGTAATCCACGCTCCAAGGATAAAGAGACCGAAAGGAGTTATCCACTCTCCGAAGATATTCACTCACGCAGAGGAAATTTCACAAATTTTTATTCATCAAAATCATCGCCTTATAATGGAGATTCGTCGTCTATTTGTAGGAGAAATGAAACCTAGGAATCAATCGAAATATTAAAAGAAAACCTCGGGACTAAGAAACATAATAAAGCACTTAGGTTCTACAAACTTTGACTCTTTGAAACTTGTAAAATAGTAAAGACACCTAGGACTTAGAAATGCAATTAATAGCATGGGAACTTGCATCATCTTTGCAAAATTCGTGCTCCCCCTTTGACCAGAAGATAACCTTGTTGAAAACTCTTCGAATGCTCTTTGAAATAGTCCATAATAGCCTCCCATCGATATGTCATCGATATACTTCAAGTTATCGACATTCTTCATCGTATCGATATGTTATCGATAATATCCACAAGTTATCGACATTCTTCAATGCGTCGATATATTATCGATAGGTTTTGTTTCATTCAGAATTATTGGAAATGACCCATCGAAGCACATGATACCCAAATTCTTTATTGGCTTGAATAAGCATCGATGGTTCCGAATTGTTCGATGGAGCTAAGTCAGATGCTCCCGCATTAGAACCTCTCAAGACTCCTTTGGTTGAGAATTCCTCATCCCTTAGTTTGCTCACAATGAAAAATGTAAAGGGTGCCATGAATGAGATTAGTATTGTATATAATTTACTTAACACATGTGCGGAGAATGTAATTGTACCTCATGTGATGACCCAAGCGCGCAACCCTACTAACGTGGTTCTTTAATCTTCTTTAGTGTTATCATACAAGCGGAAGCTAACATTTAGGATATCACTTATAATATGGATTAGGCCTAAACAACACAATCTGTGACATTCCGAATTTCGACCCATTTTTGGGATTTATAAAGCGTGTATTTCGTCAGTGTGCTTATAGTAAAATCTTGCCTTGAACTGATCACTCTTGGGTTATTTTTAAATTAGAGATTTCGCTAGAATCGCACTCAATCAAATTTGGCCGTTATTTAGAGCCCGAACTTTGGTGTCGAATTTCTCAGAGTTTCGTGACAAATTTAATTAACGGTATCGATATTATTGTGGCTAGCGTCGATATTGCCCGAGATTAGTGAAAAGTAAAATTTGGATCGTGTACGGATTTGGACTAGTAGACCTCCCTCGTAGTGTGTTTTAGTTAGTGTTTTGACTCTTTCTCCTAATTTATAATTAGGATTTTTCATGGACTGTTGGAACGATTTCAAGTTCGAACGAGGACCGTCGGATCGCACTCGATTAGTTGACTTTCTCTTTCTTTCTCTCTCTCTCTCTCCTCTCTCCTCTGCCGCGCGTCCCCTCCGCGAACGTCCCTTCCCCCTGCCATGCAGACCCGTCCACTCTCTCTCTCTCTCCTCCTCCCTCTTCTTCGTTTTCTTTCTTCCTTCTTCTTCTTCTTTTCTTCTTCTTCTTCCTTCGTTTCCTCGCTGCGCGCGCCCAGCCACAGATCACCGGCAGTCCGCCTTGCGCCACCGTACGCTCGGCCGCCAGGGCCGCCGTCCGTCCAGCCACAGCTCGCCGAGCCGACTGCTCTTCTCCTTCCTTTCCCCCTCCCCTTCGCGCGCGGGCAACAAGCTTGCCGCTGCGTCCGCCACGGCCCGGTGCTGCTGAGCCGCCAGCCTACCCGTCCTGTCGCCCAGCCACCGCACGCCGTCGCCGTAGTCGGCTCGCTTGCCCAGCAGCTTGCCACCGGGAGCACAACTCGCCGGGCCGAGCTCGTTTCCGCCCAGCAAGCTCGCCGCCACGCGTCTCGCCACCGTGCATCTCGCCGGCTAGCCCATCCACTTACCGAGCCCGTCGCCATCGCCGTCCGATTGCCACCCCAGCTCGGCGGCCGTGTCACCTGGCCACTGCCCAGGCCGTGGCCGTGTCACCCAGCGCTGCCTAGCCGATGCCCGGGTAGTGGCCGAGCTCGCCGGCTGCCTGCCCAGGCCGTGGCCAAGCAGCCCAGCTGCGGTCCCAGTCTTGGTCGAACGTCCTTGCCTTGTTGCGAGCCGCTGCCCGTCGCCTAGCTGCTTGCCCGGCCGCTCGCGCAGCCACTTGCCCGCTCACTCGGCCGTGGTCGAGAGTCCCGAGCGTGGCCGAGGGCTGTGCCAAGCCGTGCCCGTTACGCCCGTGCCGCGCCGAGCTAGCTACTGTTCCACTGGGCCATTTTGGCCCCTAGCCGGTTTTCCCCAGGCGAAACCTAAGTAAGTGACTCCTTAAACCTTACTTAGTACTTTGGGTATTATACAGATATGTTTAGGGTTTGTTTAGTGCCGGTTTGTTGGATAAGTTAGGGACCGGTTTGAGGATTGTTTGTGGCTAGGTTTTAGACTAAATTGTGATGTTGTTTGAGGTAATTTGGTGGCTGTTCGTGGTTGATTTATTGTGAAGTTTGTGAGTGAATTTCGGTACTCGAGGGTGGCCAAATTCGTGTTGGGTTGTGGGCCAGTTATGTCCGGCTTGAATGTCAGAATTGTGGGCTATTGTGGTGAGTTCATGACTTGGAATTGGGCAGTTGAAATGTGCTAGAATGATAGTTGGGCAATGTGGCGAACTTGTGATGCCTTAAGGAACGAATTTGATACTCGCATTGTGACATTCCGAAATTTCCGCCAATTGGATATTATGAAATAACTGAGTTTTATGAAATGTGCTCGCAGTAAATTCTCGCCGGAACTGATCATTTCTGGGAATGCTAACCATTAAGGAAAGGTTAATAGGGGAATTAAATTCGCGCGACTAAAGAAAATTCGACCGTGAATGGACTTCGACCATTAAATCGCGTAAGTGATATTTTGAGCCACTGTTGGCCGATCCAAGGATAGTTAGGGGTCAGTTCGCCACTGTCCTAGTAGTGGATCGCGAGTGATTCCATAGGACCACGAAACGACGTGACGAATGATTCCGAAATTATACCGAACGATCGTACCCCTCGGATAAAGTGATTGATCTTCGCGATTTTAATGACAACCAAGGTCGTCACGCATCGAACGGACTTGCACGTGACTCGATTCAGTATCAGTCATGAGTCGATTCTGCGAATTTCCCGAGCAAGCTGCCCGTTGGCTCGAGAAACGCTCGAGTTGCGTTTAATAGAATTTAATTATGGAATTTTTGCCCAAATTGGACACCGGAAAATTAGGAAGTCACGCCGGAAGGTTAGGATGACGTTGGACGTGACACGTGTGAATTTTGGTACGCTCAATTCCTTCGGAAAAATTCGATTTGGACAAGAAACGGAGAAAGTGACCAAAATACCCCTAGGATTTATTAAAGGGTATGTTTTAAGGGTAAAGGGCATTTTGGTCATTTCCGCATTTAGTTAAAATTTACTATTTAGGTCAAGAATGTCATCTTTCTCACCTCATTTTTCTATTCCTTTGCCGTGAAACACCTCCCCCAAAATTGCCGTGAGCTCTCCCTCTCTCTCCCGTGAATTTCCTTGGCCATTCTTCTTCACGCCGGCGCCACCGCCGCTTGCCACACCGCCGGACCGCCACCTTGCCGTCGCCGTGCCGCCCTCCAACCTCACCGTCTCTCTCTCTTTCCCCTCTCTTTCTCTCTCTCCCCGTGACCCATTTCTGGCCGTGCAAGACCACGCCGCTGCCGGACCGCCGCCGTGCAAGCCGGAAACCACCGTGAGTTGTTCGCCTTCGCCGTAGAGCGCCACCGCTTTCCGTTCTAGCCGTTTTAGCCTAGAACGCGGTAAGTCATACTCTAATCCCGATTTAGGATTTTGGGTATCGCCGAACAATTTGATTTTGGGTGAAATTGGACTTGTGTGGGTGTGAAATGTTGGGGCTTTAGACCGGGAATGTATGGCGGGCCTTAAGGAATTAATTTGGAATTTTTGGAAAACGATTTGAGGGAATTTTAAGCTAAGAATCACTGTTCACGAGCTGTGATTCACTGTTCACGAGGCTGTGATGCTCGGTTCGGGACGCAAGTTGGATTTTTAGAACCGGTATTTAATGGCGAGAAAGTCCCATGAGGGATCGGAATTAATCCGACGCCACTAGAACGCGGGTAAGTCGCGCCTAAACCTAATTTAGGACTTCGGGTATCGACAGGTAAATTCGAACAAAATCAGTATGGAATTAGGTGCGGAATCACATGGATAGGGGGTGAAAATTTTATGGCGGGCCTTAGGAATTAATTCGGGTAATATTTATTGGAAATTCAGAAAATTAGGGGCTGCGAATTACTGTACATATGCCTCGAATCACTGTTCACTGGCTGTGGCTTACTGTTCACCGAGCTGTGATGGTCCGATTGGGACGCAAGTTGAATTTTTGGAACCTAGATATTTTGGCGAGAAAGTCCCGTGAATGATCGGAATTAATCCGACGCCGTTTGGTTGGAGAAAAATGGGAATTATCGTATTGGATGCATATTTAAATTATTAGTAAATTGTGGTAATTAAGTTGAGTATGTTGTGGCGTGCTGTTGGGTACGAGAATGATACCGTTGAGTCCGGCTCGGAGTTTCATGTAAGTGTCGGGAAGAGTCGGTGGTGTGATTTTGTGGTTTGAATGTAGAAATTACTGTTCACGAGCTGTGGGAGTACTGTGCACTGTGCTGTGGTGTGTCGTTTGATGCGTGTTCGGTACCGTTAGGTCCGTCTTGTAATTTTATGAAAATCCCGTGAAGGGCTGAAAATGATTTGAAAACATTTGAACAAAGAAAAATGTTGTTTTATGCAAAAATGTGCTTTTGTGTGAAAATGGTGATGTGGTGAAGTGTGGGGTGCAAGTGTGCACGGAAATTGAGGCAATGGCATGAGAAAGTGAATGTGGGATCGGACCGAGGCGTGTGATGCTCGGGGCGCGATCGAGGGGACTGAGGCGTGAACGAGTACGCGGGGCAGATGTGGTGAGTGGTCGCAGTGTACCTGAGGCGTGTACGTTTACGCGGGTCACTGGCGAAGAATGAGAAAGAGGAAATGAGAATGGTCGGAATAATGGGATAAAAGTGGTATATGCGCGTGTTTACATCTGACAGGATTGAGTTTGAATGATGTTGTGCGCATGTTTGAGCCTGGCAATATTATGTGTTGTGCCTGCAATGTGATGTTTCAGCGTGTGGTGATATTGAGTGTTTGAATTTAATTGGCGCTCATGGTGCATTGCATTGCATAACATGGACACGCATTGTGTATGCCGAGAGTGAGGTATGTGATGAAATTGTGTGAGAATGCCTGTCTGCCATGAGCATGTGATTACCTAAAATGCCCTGAAGCGTTATACGCTGGGTTCAGATAATAATAAGTTGTGTGATCACCTAATGACCTTCGGGTCGATACTGTCCTCATGCACTTTGAAGCAGGACGATGCCCGGTACGTCCGGAAGACGACCATCCTTATGCACTTTGAAGCAGGCTCTGGTTCGTAAGGAGATCAGTGTTGCGCCTCATGCACTTTGAAGCAGGCTAGAGACACTGGGCCAGATCCGTTGCTGCGCCTCATGCACTTTGAAGCAGGCTAGACGCACCGGGCCGTTAATAATGTGGACTCGAGTCGTAATTAATAATAATTGGGAAATTGCCAGTGTGCCAGTGTGGGCCAGTGGGCCGGAGAATGCGTATGACATGTAGACGACATTTGCATGCATGGAACATGCATAGACTGGCATGCGAATGTATGAGAATCGGTGCATGCACGTGTGATTGACATACGTGTGATTATGCGTGCCACGCATTTGCCGTGACTATTGTATGTTGATCTGCCTAACCTGCAAGGTCAGATAATTGTCTGACTATTGTGGTATTGTGATTTGAATAATTGTTTCCAGTCAGGAGATTGCATGCTAGCCTAGCCTAGGTTGGGTTTAGGGTTGAACTTACTGAGAAGTGTCTCACGGTTGTTTTCAACCAAATATTTCAGAACCCAAACCTGAGCCGTGAATAATCCTCCAGTACGTTTTGGAGTTCCAGTGCATACAGAGTATGAGACAGCTGAGTTTCAAATGGGAGACGGGATGATGTGGAGTTAGATTCTGAGTGGACGCCAAGCAAGGGGTGTTAAAGGTTGTTACGGGTTGGATGGCAGGTCATCGGTTTTTGTTCTTACTCTTGAAGGGTTAGTAATGTGTGCACCGGTAAACTAAGGTTTGTATTTTGTAAATATGGTGGTACAAGTTTGACCGAGTAATGGAAATGTATATATTCTCCCAATGTTTCCCCAGTTAAATTTTTGTTCGGGTGTTTTATGGATTCCGTGTGCGCAATTAAATCTCTGATGTTTAGATGAGGTCGGCGACAACCTGGGACGTCGCAACTGATCGACCGGAGGCGGGCTCGTGACGTGACATCGCCGTTTGAATTGGTATCAGAGCAAGGTCAGCTCGATCTAGAACTGGTCGAAAATTGGAGAGATAAGGAGCGGAAACCCTGGGGTAGTAATTGGGGAGATCTAGGTGGGTTGTAGGGTGAAATGAGCTACACGTGCCTCCAGATTGTTTATTGTGATTGTTTGTGTAAGTTAAATTGTTGTGTGATAATAGAATTGCAGGTGCGTCTGGACCTGAGGTAAGTGTTCAGGCTTTTGCAATTGTGATTTCGTGATTGATAGTAGGAAATGCTTGTTGAGTGAGCGGTCGAGTTAATTCACTGCTTAGAATTGGATTGAGCTAGTTGGTTTAGACCACTAATTCCTGAATGGAATTATAGCAGGTAGGTGAGTAGCAAAGGATTGTAAGGATAGGAAAGGGGAAAAGAAACTCAAGGACAGTCCAGTGTAGTGGGCTAAGGGGCCCGAGAATCCCAAATGAGATGAGCTTGAGAGATAGGAGTATTTTATAAAGGGCCAATGAAGTCGTGAGAACCAAGTAGCAATGAACTCGTAAGTAAACGAGGGTCGTGAGGACTTGAGGAAAATTGGTAATTTTATGGGTGGATAAGCTCAAGAGCAAGCTGTCACTAAAGCCCAGACTGTTGAGGCCGTTGCATTTACTACTATTGGTGAAAATGAGAATCCTAACTGGAGTCAAGGAAATACGATTAGATAGAGGTATTAGTTGATTGAGCAGTTTCTGAAACGGAAGCCTTTAAGTCTAATGAAAAAAAAATGGGATTCTAGCAGTATACCGGCTACAAGAAAATGCAAGTAATTGGTAGAAAACCCACCAGAGGAAAAATATTTCCTGCTAGTACCGCTTGGATTTGAGTTATGTTTGTGAGGCCTTCAAAGGCAAGTGCTACCCCGAGAGGGCACGAGAGTGGGAATTGGCTAAATTTATGAGATTCCATCAAGAATAGATGATAGCGAACCTGTATGAAGTTGAGTTTGCTCGAGTACCCAAGTTTGCCCCAAAAATGGTGAAGGACCTATTGGATAAGGCCCGGAAGTTCGGAGATGGGTTGAAGCCGGACCCCCCATAGTCAGATGATGTCACTGAGTCCGACGGGTTATATTGAGGATTATGAGCGGACCTAAGCAATTAAATATGATGAGATAGAAGAGGCCAATGTTTTTGTGATTGGGGGTAGAGAAGAAAGGATCAACTTGATTGTGTTGGTCAGGTGCGATTTTGAGTGGGGAATTGAAATAGATTGGCTAATAAGACAGAAAATCGTTATGGATTGTGACTATAAGACGATCCAGTTCAACCTAGTTGGACGTCTTAGGATTGATCTTCAGGAAAATCGAGGAGGAATCTCGATTCCTTGAATGCCCTCGTTTGAGGTGACTAGATACCCGATGATAGTTGCGAAGGATACGAGGTGAATATGGTTGACCCGATCGTGACGGAACTAAAGTTGAAAGAATAAACGAGGTGTGTAACCTTTCGAGGTCTTTCCTTAAGAATTGCCGAGTTGCCACTAGAACGAGAAGTGGAATCGTGACAGATTTGGCCCGGGAGTTGAATTGATTTCGAGGGAGTTGTATTGAGTGTCCTTGCCGGAAATCAAAGGAATCGAAGGTTCATATGTAAGAACTCGGGGACAAAAAAAAAATGGGTATCCATTACCGAGGATCGATAGCCTGTTCGATCAATTGCAAGGAACTTTAGTGTCCTCTAAGGTTGAACTATGAACGGATGTCACCGGCAAAGAATTTAGAAAGAGAATGTTCCGAAGATTGTGTGACGGACTGGAAATTTTTCGTTAAGGACATGAAAAGAAGGTGTAATTACGACTGCTTAATAGACGAGGTGGCTACTACGCATTCATAGTAATGCCCATTGAGCTAAGGGATGCCTCGCTGCTTCTGTGGACCTAATGAACCGAATGTTCCAAGAATTATGGGATTAGTTCATGACAATCTTCGTTAATGATGTATTGAGAGACTCGAGGAACCTGCGAACAAGAAGCAAGTTTGACTGAAGTGCTGCGAACCTTGAGAGAACTCGCACTCTACACCAAGTATGGCAAGTGTGAATTTTGGCTCAATAGAATAATATTCCCTGGACATATAATATAGGGGAAATGGAATTACAGTGAACTCGATTAAGGTTGAGGTGATGACTAAGTGGCCAAGGTTGATGCCAATAACGGAGGTTGGTAGTGTCTTAGATTTGGCCGACGATTATCGACGTTATGTGGAAGATTTTCGTCGATAGCCGTGCTATGGGCATGATTGATTGAGAAGGAAATCCGTTTGAATGGAATGATCATGGTGAACAGAGTTCCCAAGAACTGAAGCGTAGGTTGATAATTGCCCCGGTATTAAATATTCAACCTGAACCGGGAGGATTCGAAATCTATAGTGACGCTTCATTAAGAAGACTTGGGTGTGTGATGATGCAACACAGTAGAGTAGCAAATTATGCGTCGTGCCAGTTGAGGCAACGTGTAAAGAATTACCCAACGCATGACAGAAAATTGACTGCAATACCCTGTATCGCTATAGATAGACTGGATGAGTAATAGATACGTTAAGTCGTGAGTCGATTGGGACGTATGGGGTGATCAAGGAATGAACCTCGTCGGGAAGGTTTAGGGACTTGGAAATTAAGTTTGAGGTGAACTGGATGTGGAATTTGTTGATCGCCTTAAGGATTAGTTGGAAATCCAGGCCCAGGACAAGGAATGGCATTATGTGGATCGCGAGATACGAAGAGTCATTAAGGTGGATGCCGATAAGAGGAAGTCAAATTTCCATATACTTGGGGATAGAAATCTTGAGGTTCTAGGAATGATTGTGTGTACCCGATGAGGCGAAACTTGAGGAATAAAAATTTGAATGGAAATTTACACAGTAAGCATAAGGTTCACTCAAGTAACATAAAGGTGTGTCCAACGACGTAGGGAGTAAGAAAGAAATCATATTTGAGACCCACGAGAGCAATTATGACGTTCACACGGGCAATACGAAATGTGCTAGAATTTGTGGCGACACTGCCGGAAAAATGGGGTGTAAGTAAATATGGCCAAGTAGATGGCCAAGTGTTTGACGTGCCTATAAGTGAAGACACAGCACAGTAAGCCTAGAAGGCTATTATAACCGTTGAATGGAAATGTGACATGATCCCGCGAATGTAGTAACAGGATCAAAGTGAAGCCGGAGGAAACCCGATTCCATCGGAATAGTAGTTGATAGACTGACTAAGTCGGTACGCTTCCTGACATTGTGAACGGACTTTTAGTCGGACACAAAAGTAAAGTTGTCGGAAAGGTCTCACAATCGAAGACGATGACTTTTAAAGCTTGAGATTGGGAACTAAGTGGCAGCCCAAGTGTTTATCAATGGAAAGATTATCCTAGTTTGACAGAAAAGGGAAGTTGAGCCGAGGCATGTCAGATTATTCGATATTCGGGAAAAGATCGGAGATATGATCTAGCAAATTGCCTCGTTGCCTAATCTGTCCTAAGTATACGATGTATGCCACGTGCCGACGTTGAAGAAGTATAAACCAAATATGACTCACGTTAAGGGGAAACGGACATGGACAATAAAGTGTCGTACGTGGAAAAGGCCGATGAAGCTTGAGGACAGAAAGATCATGGGCCGCATAATAAGTCAGTCCCAGTGATCCAAGTGTATGGAAGTACCGAAGGACAAAAGGTGTCGTTGGGAAAGCGAAAAGATGATGCAACGTCAGTACCCCCAGTTGTTTGAGTAGCAGTAAGGATTGTAATTTTAAGTATTAGTGAGATTGTAAATTTCGAGGACGAAATTTCATAAGGGGGGAAGATTGTGACATTCCGAAATTTCCGCCAATTGGATATTATGAAATAACTGAGTTTTATGAAATGTGCTCGCAGTAAATTCTCGCCCGGAACTGATCATTCCTGGGAATGCTAACCATTAGGGAAAGGCTAATAGGGGAATTAAATTCGCGCGACTAAAGAAAATTCGACCGTGAACGAACTTCGATCATTAAATCGCGTAAGTGATATTTTGAGCCACTGTTGGCCGATCCAAGGACAGTTAGGGGTCAGTTCACCACTGTCCTAGTAGTGGATCGCGGGTGATTCCATAGGACCACGAAACGACGTGACGAATGATTCTGAAATTATACCGAACGATCGTACCCCTCAGATAAAGTGATTGATCTTCGCGATTTTAATGACAACCGAGGTTGTCACGCACCGAACGGACTTGCACGTGACTCGATTCAGTATTAGTCATGAGTCGATTCTGCGAATTTCCCGAGCAAGCCGCCCGTTGGCTCGAGAAACGCTCGAGTTGCGTTTAATAGAATTTAATTATGGAATTTTTGCCCAAATTGGACACCGGAAAATTAGGAAGTCACGCCGGAAGGTTAGGATGACGTTGCACGTGACACGTGTGAATTTTGGTACGCTCAATTCCTTCGGAAAAATTCGATTTGGACAAGAAACGGAGAAAGTGACCAAAATACCCCTAGGATTTATTAAAGGGTATGTTTTAAGGGTAAAGGGCATTTTGGTCATTTCCGCATTTAGTCAAAATTTACTATTTAGGTCAAGAATGTCATCTTTCTCACCTCATTTTTCTATTCCTTTGCCGTGAAACACCTCCCCCAAAATTGCCGTGAGCTCTCCCTCTCTCTCCCGTGAATTTCCTTGGCCATTCTTCTTCACGCCGGCACCACCGCCGCTTGCCACACCGTCGGACCGCCACCTTGCCGTCGCCGTGCCGCCCTCCAACCTCACCGTCTCTCTCTCTTTCCCCGCTCTTTCTCTCTTTCCCCGTGACCCATTTCCGGCCGTGCAAGACCACGCCGCTGCCGGACCGCCGCCGTGCAAGCCGGAAACCACCGTGAGTTGTTCGCCTTCGCCGTAGAGCCCCACCGCTTTACGTTCTAGCCGTTTTAGCCTAGAACGCGGTAAGTCATACTCTAATCCCGATTTAGGATTTTGGGTATCGCCGAACAATTTGATTTTGGGTAAAATTGGACTTGTACGGGTGTGAAATGTTGGGCCTTTAGACCGGGAATGTATGGCGGGCCTTAAGGAATTAATTTGGAATTTTTGGAGGACGATTTGAGGGAATTTTAAGCTAAGAATCACTGTTCACGAGCTGTGATTCACTGTTCACGAGGCTGTCATGCTCGGTTCGGGACGCAAGTTGGATTTTTAGAACCGGTATTTAATGGCGAGAAAGTCCCATGAAGGATCGGAATTAATCCGACGCCACTAGACTGCGGGTAAGTCGCGCCTAAACCTAATTTAGGACTTCGGGTATCGACAGGTAAATTCGAACAAAATCAGTATGGAGTTAGGTGCGGAATCACATGGATAGGGGGTGAAAATTTTATGGCGGGCCTTAGGAATTAATTCGGGTAATATTTATTGGAAATTCAGAAAATTAGGGGCTGCGAATTACTGTACATATGCCTCGAATCACTGTTCACTGGCTGTGGGTTACTGTTCACCGAGCTGTGATGGTCCGATTGGGACGCAAGTTGAATTTTTGGAACCTAGATATTTTGGCGAGAAAGTCCCGTGAATGATCGGAATTAATCCGACGCCGTTTGGTTGGAGAAAAATGGGAATTATCGTATTGGATGCATATTTAAATTATTAGTAAATTGTGGTAATTAAGTTGAGTATGCTGTGGCGTGCTGTTGGGTACGAGAATGATACCGTTGAGTCCGGCTCAGAGTTTCATGTAAGTGTCGGGAAGAGTCGGTGGTGTGATTTTGTGGTTTGAGTGTAGAAATTACTGTTCACGAGCTGTGGGAGTACTGTGCACTGTGCTGTGGTGAGTCGTTTGATGCGAGTTCGGTACCGTTAGGTCCGTCTTGGAATTTTATGAAAATTCCGTGAAGGGCTGAAAATGATTTGAAAATATTTGAACAAAGAAAAATGTTGTTTTATGCGAAAATGTGCTTTTGTGTGAAAATGGTGATGTGGTGAAGTGTTGGGTGCAAGTGTGCACGGAATTTGAGGCAATGGCATGAGAAAGTGAATGTGGGATCGGACCGAGGCGTGTGATGCTCGGGGCGCGATCGAGGGGCCTGAGGAGTGAACGAGTACGCGGGGCGGATGTGGTGAGTGGTTGCAGTGTACCTGAGGCGTGTACGTTTACGCGGGTCACTGGCGAAGAATGAGAAAGAGGAAATGAGAATGGTCGGAATAATGGGATAAAAGTGGTATATGCGCGTGTTTACATCTGACAGGATTGAGTTTGAATGATGTTGTGCGCATGTTTGAGCCTGGCAATATTATGTGTTGTGTCTGCAATGTGATGTTTCAGCATGTGGTGATATTGAGTGTTTGAATTTAATTGGCGCTCATGGTGCATTGCATTGCATAACATGGACACGCATTATGTATGCCGAGAGTAAGGTATGTGATGAAATTGTGTGAGAATGCGTGTCTGCCATGAGCATGTGATTACCTAAAATGCCCTGAAGCGTTATACGCTGGGTTCAGATAATAATAAGTTGTGTGATCACCGAAGGACCTTCGGGTCGTCACCTTCGGGTCGATACCATCCTCATGCACTTTGAAGTAGGACGATGCCCGGTACGTCTGGAAGACGACCATCCTTATGCACTTTGAAGCAGACTCTGGTTCGTAAGAACATCAGTGTTGCGCCTCATGCACTTTGAAGCAGGCTAGAGACACTGGGCCAGATCCATTGTTGCGCCTCATGCACTTTGAAGCAGGCTAGACGCACCGGGCCGTTAATAATGTGGACTCGAGTCGTAATTAATAATAATTGGGAAATTGCCAGTGTGCCAGTGTGGGCCAGTGGGCCGGAGAATGCGTATGACATGTAGACGATATTTGCATGCATGGAACATGCATAGACTGGCATGCGAATGTATGAGAATCGGTGCATGAACGTGTGATTGACATACGTGTGATTATGCGTGCCACGCATATGCCGTGACTATTGTATGTTGATCTGCCTAACCTGCAAGGTCAGATAATTGTCTGACTATTGTGGTATTGTGATTTGAATAATTGTTTCCAGTCAGGAGATTGCATGCTAGCCTAGCCTAGGTTGGGTTTAGGGTTGAACTTACTGAGAAGTGTCTCACGGTTGTTTTCAACCAAATATTTCAGAACCCAAACTTGAGCCGTGAATAATCCTCCAGTACGTTTTGGAGTTCCAGTGCATACAGAGTATGAGACAGCTGAGTTTCAAATGGGAGACGGGATGATGTGGAGTTAGATTCTGAGTGGACGCCAAGCAAGGGGTGTTAAAGGTTGTTACGGGTTGGATGGCAGGTCATCGGTTTTTGTTCTTACTCTTGAAGGGTTAGTAATGTGTGCACCGGTAAACTAAGGTTTGTTTTTTGTAAATATGGTGGTACAAGTTTGACCGAGTAATGGAAATGTATATATTCTCCCAATGTTTCCCCAGTTAAATTTTTGTTCGGGTGTTTTATGGATTCCGTGTGCGCAATTAAATCTCTGATGTTTAGATGAGGTCGGCGACAACCTAGGACGTCGCAACTGATCGACCGGAGGCGGGCTCGTGGCGTGACATCCCCGTTTGAATTGGTATCAGAGCAAGGTCAGCTCGATCTAGAACTGGTCGAAAATTGGAGTGATAAGGAGCGGAAACCCTGGGGTAGTAATTGGGGAGATCTAGGTGGGTTGTAGGGTGAAATGAGCTACACGTGCCTCCAGATTGTTTATTGTGATTGCTTGTGTAAGTTAAATTGTTGTGTGATAATAGAATTGCAGGTGCGTCTGGACCTGAGGTAAGTGTTCAGGCTTTTGCAATTGTGATTTCGTGATTGATAGTAGGAAATGCTTGTTGAGTGAGCGGTCGAGTTAATTCACTGCTTAGAATTGGATTGAGCTAGTTGGTTTAGACCACTAATTCCTGAATGGAATTATAGCAGGTAGGTGAGTAGCAAAGGATTGTAAGGATAGGAAAGGGGAAAAGAAACTCAAGGACAGTCCAGTGTAGTGGGCTAAGGGGCCCGAGAATCCCAAATGGGATGAGCTTGAGAGATAGGAGTATTTTATAAAGGGCCAATGAAGTCCTGAGAACCAAGTAGCAATGAACTCGTAAGTAAACGAGGGTCGTGAGGACTTGAGGAAAATTGGTAATTTTATGGGTGGATAAGCTCAAGAGCAAGCTGTCACTAAAGCCCAGACTGTTGAGGCCGTTGCATTTGCTACTATTGGTGAAAATGAGAATCCTGACTGGAGTCAAGGAAATGCGATAAGATAGAGGTATTAGTTGATTGAGCAGTTTCTGAAACGGAAGCCTTTAAGTCTAATGAAAAAAAAAATAGGATTCTAGCAGTATACCGGCTACAAGAAAATGCAAGTAATTGGTAGAAAACCCACAAGAGGAAAAATATTTCCTGCTAGTACCGCTTGGATTTGAGTTATGTTTGTGAGGCCTTCAAAGGCAAGTGCTACCCCGAGAGGGCACGAGAGTGGGAATTGGCTAAATTTATGAGATTCCATCAAGAATAGATGATAGCGAACCTGTATGAAGTTGAGTTTGCTCGAGTACCCAAGTTTGCCCCAAAAATGGTGAAGGACCTATTGGATAAGGCCCGGAAGTTCGGAGATGGGTTGAAGCCGGACCCCCCATAGTCAGATGATGTCACTGAGTCCGACGGGTTATATTGAGGTTTATGAGCGGACCTAAGCAATTAAATATGATGAGATAGAAGAGGCCAATGTTTTTGTGATTGGGGGTAGAGAAGAAAGGATCAACTTGATTGTGTTGGTCAGGTGCGATTTTGAGTGGGGAATTGAAATAGATTGGCTAATAAGACAGAAAATCGTTATGGATTGTGACTATAAGACGATCCAGTTCAACCTAGTTGGACGTCTTAGGATTGATCTTTAGGAAAATCAAGGAGGAATCTCGATTCCTTGAATGCCCTCGTTTGAGGTGACTAGATACCCGATGATAGTTGCGAAGGATACGAGGTGAATGTGGTTGACCCGATCGTGACGGAACTAAAGTTGAAAGAATAAACGAGGTGTGTAACCTTTCGAGGTCTTTCCTTAAGAATTGCCGAGTTGCCACTAGAACGAGAAGTGGAATCGTGACAGATTTGGCCCGGGAGTTGAATTGATTTCGAGGGAGTTGTATTGAGTGTCCTTGCCGGAAATCAAAGGAATCGAAGGTTCATATGTAAGAACTCGGGGACAAAAAAAAAATGGGTATCCATTACCGAGGATCGATAGCCTGTTCGATCAATTGCAAGGAACTTTAGTGTCCTCTAAGGTTGAACTATGAACGGATGTCACTGGCAAAGAATTTAGAAAGGGAATGTTCCTAAGATTGTGTGATGGACTGGAAATTTTTCGTTAAGGACATGAAAAGAAGGTGTAATTACGACTGCTTAATAGACGAGGTGGCTACTACGCATTCATAGTAATGCCCATTGAGCTAAGGGATGCCTCGCTGCTTCTGTGGACCTAATGAACCGAATGTTCCAAGAATTATGGGATTAGTTCATGACAATCTTCGTTAATGATGTATTGAGAGACTCGAGGAGCCTGGGAACAAGAAGCAAGTTTGACTGAAGTGCTGCGAACCTTGAGAGAACTCGCACTCTACACCAAGTATGGCAAGTGCGAATTTTGGCTCAATAGAATAATATTCCCTGGAAAGATAATATAGGGGAAATGGAATTACAGTGAACTCGATTAAGGTTGAGGTGATGACTAAGTTGCCAAGCTTGATGCCAGTAATGGAGGTTGGCAGTGTCTTAGATTTGGCCGACGATTATCGACGTTTTGTGGAAGATTTTCGTCGATAGCCGTGCTATGGGCATGATTGATTGAGAAGGAAATCCGTTTGAATGGAATGATCATGGTGAACAGAGTTCCCAAGAACTGAAGCGTAGGCTGATAATTGCCCCGGTATTAAATATTCAACCTGAACCGGGAGGATTCGAAATCTATAGTGACGCTTCATTAAGAAGACTTGGGTGTGTGATGATGCAACACAGTAGAGTAGCAAATTATGCGTCGTGCCAGTTGAGGCAACGTGTAAAGAATTACCCAACGCATGACAGAAAATTGACTGTAACACCCTGTATCGCTATAAAAAGACTGGATGAGTAATAGATACGTTAAGTCGTGAGTCGATTGGGACGTATGGGGTGATCAAGGAATGAACCTCATCGGGAAGGTTTAGGGACTTGGAAATTAAGTTTGAGGTGAACTGGATGTGGAATTTGTTGATCGCCTTAAGGATTAGTTGGAAATCCAGGCCCAGGACAAGGAATGGCATTATGTGGATCGCGAGATACGAAGAGTCATTAAGGTGGATGCCGATAAGAGGAAGTCAAATTTCCGTATACTTGGGGATAGAAATCTTGAGGTTCTAGGAATGATTGTGTGTACCCGATGAGGTGAAACTTGAGGAAAAAAAAATTTGAATGGAAATTTACACAGTAAGCATAAGGTTCACTCAAGTAACATAAAGGTGTGTCCAACGACGTAGGGAGTAAGAAAGAAATCATATTTGAGACCCACGAGAGCAATTATGACGTTCACACGGGCAATACGAAATGTGCTAGAATTAGTGGCGACACTGCTGGAAAAATGGGGTGAAAGTAAATATGGCCAAGTAGATGGCCAAGTGTTTGACGTGCCTATAAGTGAAGACACAGCACAATAAGCCTAGAAGGCTATTATAACCGTTGAATGGAAATGTGACATGATCCCACGAATGTAGTAACAGGATCAAAGTGAAGCCGGAGGAAACCCGATTCCATCGGAATAGTAGTTGATAGACTGACTAAGTCGGTACGCTTCCTGACATTGTGAACGGACTTTTAGTCGGACAGATAAGTAAAGTTGTCGGAAATGTCTCACAATCGGAGACGATGACTTTTAAAGCTTGAGATTGGGAACTAAGTGGCAGCCCAAGTGTTCATCAATGGAAAGATTTTCCTAGTTTGACAGAAAAGGGAAGTTGAGCCGAGGCATGTCAGATTGTTCGATATTCGGGAAAAGATCGCAGATATGATCTAGCAAATTGCCTCGTTGCCTAATCTGTCCTAAGTATACGATGTATGCCACGTGCCAACGTTGAAGAAGTATAAACCAAATATGACTCACGTTAAGGGGAAACGGACATGGACGATAAAGTGTCGTACGTGGAAAGGGCCAATGAAGCTTGAGGACAGAAAGATCATGGGCCGCATAATAAGTCAGTCCCAGTGTTCCAAGTGTATGGGAGTACCGAAGGACAAAAGGTGTCGTTGGGAAAGCGAAAAGATGATGCAACGTCAGTACCCCCAGTTGTTTGAGTAGCAGTAAGGATTGTAATTTTAAGTATTAGTGAGATTGTAAATTTCGAGGACGAAATTTCATAAGGGAGAAGATTGTGACATTCCGAAATTTCCGCCAATTGGATATTATGAAATAACTGAGTTTTATGAAATGTGCTCGCAGTAAATTCTCGCCCGGAACTGATCATTCCTGAGAATGCTAACCATTAGGGAAAGGCTAATAGGGGAATTAAATTCGCGCGACTAAAGAAAATTCAACCGTGAACGGACTTCGATCATTAAATCGCGTAAGTGATATTTTGAGCCACTGTTGGCCGATCCAAGGACAGTTAGGGGTCAGTTCACCACTGTCCTAGTAGTGGATCGCGGGTGATTCCATAGGACCACGAAACGATGTGACGAATGATTCCGAAATTATACCGAACGATCGTACCCCTCGGATAAAGTGATTGATCTTCGCAATTTTAATGACAACCGAGGTCGTCACGCACCGAACGGACTTGCACGTGACTCGATTCAGTATCAGTCATGAGTCGATTCTGCGAATTTCCCCAGCAAGCCGCCCGTTGGCTCGAGAAACGCTCGAGTTGCGTTTAATAGAATTTAATTATGGAATTTTTGCCCAAATTGGACACCGGAAAATTAGGAAGTCATGCCGGAAGGTTAGGATGACGTTGCACGTGACACGTGTGAATTTTGGTACGCTCAATTCCTTCGGAAAAATTCGATTTGGACAAGAAACGGAGAAAGTGACCAAAATACCCCTAGGATTTATTAAAGGGTATGTTTTAAGGGTAAAGGGCATTTTGGTCATTTTCGCATTTAGTCAAAATTTACTATTTAGGTCAAGAATGTCATCTTTCTCACCTCATTTTTCTATTCCTTTGCCGTGAAACACCTCCCCCAAAATTGCCGTGAGCTCTCCCTCTCTCTCCCGTGAATTTCCTTGGCCATTCTTCTTCACGCCGGCGCCACCGCCGCTTGCCACACCGCCGGACCGCCACCTTGCCGTCGCCGTGCCGCCCTCCAACCTCACCGTCTCTCTCTCTTTCCCCTCTCTTTCTCTCTCTCCCCGTGATCCATTTCCGGCCGTGCAAGACCACGCCGCTGCCGGACCGCCGCCGTGCAAGCCGGAAACCACTGTGAGTTGTTCGCCTTCGCCGTAGAGCGCCACCGCTTTCCGTTCTAGCCGTTTTAGCCTAGAACGCGGTAAGTCATACTCTAATCCCGATTTAGGATTTTGGGTATCGCCGAACAATTTGATTTTGGGTGAAATTGGACTTGTGCGGGTGTGAAATGTTGGGGCTTTAGACCGGGAATGTATGGCGGGCCTTAAGGAATTAATTTGGAATTTTTGGAGGACGATTTGAGGGAATTTTAAGCTAAGAATCACTGTTCACGAGCTGTGATTCACTGTTCACGAGGCTGTGATGCTCGGTTCGGGACGCAAGTTGGATTTTTAGAACCGGTATTTAATAGCGAGAAAGTCCCATGAAGGATCGGAATTAATCCGACGCCACTAGAACGCGGGTAAGTCGCGCCTAAACCTAATTTAGGACTTCGGGTATCGACAGGTAAATTCGAACAAAATCAGTATGGAATTAGGTGCGGAATCACATGGATAGGGGGTGAAAATTGTATGGCGGGCCTTAGGAATTAATTCGGGTAATATTTATTGGAAATTCAGAAAATTAGGGGCTGCGAATTACTGTACATATGCCTCGAATCACTGTTCACTGGCTGTGGGTTACTGTTCACCGAGCTGTGATGGTCCGATTGGGACGCAAGTTGAATTTTTGGAACCTAGATATTTTGGCGAGAAAGTCCCGTGAATGATCGGAATTAATCCGACGCCGTTTGGTCGGAGAAAAATGGGAATTATCGTATTGGATGCATATTTAAATTATTAGTAAATTGTGGTAATTAAGTTGAGTATGCTGTGGCGTGCTGTTGGGTACGAGAATGATACCGTTGAGTCCGGCTTGGAGTTTCATGTAAGTGTCGGGAAGAGTCGGTGGTGTGATTTTGTGGTTTGAGTGTAGAAATTACTGTTCACGAGCTGTGGGAGTACTGTGCACTGTGCTGTGGTGAGTCGTTTGATGCGTGTTCGGTACCGTTAGGTCCGTCTTGGAATTTTATGAAAATCCCGTGAAGGGCTGAAAATGATTTGAAAACATTTGAACAAAGAAAAATGTTGTTTTATGCGAAAATGTGCTTTTGTGTGAAAATGGTGATGTGGTGAAGTGTGGGGTGCAAGTGTGCATGGAATTTGAGGCAATGGCATGAGAAAGTGAATGTGGGATCGGACCGAGGCGTGTGATGCTCGGGGCGCGATCGAGGGGCCTGAGGAGTGAACGAGTACACGGGGCGGATGTGGTGAGTGGTCGCAGTGTACCTGAGGCGTGTACGTTTACGCGGGTCACTGGCAAAGAATGAGAAAGAGGAAATGAGAATGGTCGGAATAATGGGATAAAAGTGGTATATGCGCGTGTTTACATCTGACAGGATTGAGTTTGAATGATGTTGTACGCATGTTTGAGCCTGGCAATATTATGTGTTGTGCTTGCAATGTGATGTTTCAGCGTGTGGTGATATTGAGTGTTTGAATTTAATTGGCGCTCATGGTGCATTGCATTGCATAACATGGACACGCATTGTGTATGCCGAGAGTGAGGTATGTGATGAAATTGTGTGAGAATGCGTGTCTGCCATGAGCATGTGATTACCTAAAATGCCCTAAGCGTTATACGCTGGGTTCAGATAATAATAAGTTGTGTGATCACCGAAGGACCTTCGGGTCGTGACCTTCGGGTCGATACCGTCCTCATGCACTTTGAAGCAGGACGATGCCCAGTACGTCCGGAAGACGACCATCCTTATGCACTTTGAAGCAGGCTCTGGTTCGTAAGGAGATCAGTGGTGCCCCTCATGCACTTTGAAGCAGGCTAGAGACACTGGGCCAGATCGGTTGCTGCGCCTCATGCACTTTGAAGCAGGCTAGACGCACCGGGCCGTTAATAATGTGGACTCGAGTCGTAATTAATAATAAATTGGGAAATTGCCAGTGTGCCAGTGTGGGCCAGTGGGCCGGAGAATGCGTATGACATGTAGACGACATTTGCATGCATGGAACATGCATAGACTGGCATGCGAATGTATGAGAATCGGTGCATGAACGTGTGATTGACATACGTGTGATTATGCGTGCCACGCATGTGCCGTGACTATTGTATGTTGATCTCGCCTAACTGCGCAGGGGTCGATAATTGTCGACTATTATGGTATTGTGATTTGAATAATTGTTTCCAATCGGGAGATTGCATGCTAGCCTAGCCTAGGTTGGGTTTACGGTTGAACTTACTGAGAAGTGTCTCACGGTTGTTTTCAACCAACTATTTCAGAACCCAAACCTGAGCCGTGAATAATCCGCCACCACCTCCAGTACGTTTTGGAGTTCCAGTGCATACAGGGTATGAGACAGCTGAGTTTCAAATGGGAGACGGGATGATGTGGAGTTAGATTCTGAGTGGACGCCAAGCAAGGGGTGTTAAAGGTTGTTACAGGTTGGATGGCAGGTCATCGGTTTTTGTTCTTACTCTTGAAGGGTTAGTAATGTGTGCACCGGTAAACTAAGGTTTGTATTTTGTAAATATGGTGGTACAAGTTTGACCGAGTAATGGAAATGTATATATTCTCCCAATGTTTCCCCAGTTAAATTTTTGGTTGGGTGTTTTATGGATTCCGTGTGCGCAATTAAATCTCTGATGTTTAGATGAGGTCGGTGACAACCTGGGACGTCGCAACTGATCGACCGGAGGCGGGATGTCGCGGGCTCGACGGGAGCTCGGGGCGTGACACGCATGGATTGATTGGAATGAGTGGCGATTGAGTATATTATGGTGTGGTTTGATTATGTGAATGATATGGAAATTGATTGAATTATGTGGCGTGTGTGTTTGCTTGACCAAGCCCAGATTGATCGGAGGGTTGCCAACCTGTAGGGTGTTGACCCGGGTTGCGAGAAAGGACCTGTGGGGTATTGACCCGGGTCGTGAGAAGGGTCCTGAGGCATGTTGACGCGGGACAAAACCCGAATTGATCGAAGGGCTGACCTGAGGCGTGTTTACGCGGGTCATGAGAAAGTGAGAAAGGACCTGTGGGGTGTTGACCCGAGTCGTGAGAAAGGTTATGGAGCGTGTTGACGGGGGACAAAGCCCGGATTGATCGGAGGGCTGCCATCTTGGATCGTGTTGACGCGGGTGGCGAGAAAGGACCCGTGGGGTGTTGACCCGGGTCGTGAGAAAGTTGGATGGATGCGTATGTGTATTGTACTTGGTTAAATTTGGTGAATGTGAGTGTATATGGCGCTCGAGTGTTTATGTTACGATCTTGAGCTATTATTGCATTATTGTGATTTGACTAATGTGCAGAGTTAGCATGTGATTTGAGGCGAGGTAAGTGCGTGTATGTGAATTCTATACGTTACTCGTTAGATTGCATGTTAAGACATGTCTGGGTACGCATTGGCCTAGGTGGGGTATAAGTTGTCTGCTTATTGAGATTTATTCTCATTGCTGTAGTGTAAACAATTTCAGATCCGCGACCGTGAATGATTTGGAGATGCCGCCAGGGTACCTCGGGGATCGAGGACGAGTCAAGTTACCTCGTCTTTTGAGTGCCCCCTTTTATAGAGGAGTTAAGCTCACCAACCACCGCCCCCTTTTGATGAATGTGGTTTGAAGTGAGTGGCCTGGGTTGTTATTGTGTATTTATGAATGCTGTAAGTTATGACATGCAATGGAAATGCATTTATTGATTAGTGCATGTATTATCCCTTGTCATTAACTATCGTCAGGGTTGCTTAAATTTCGCTTCTGCTTGCATACGTCTTTGCGTTTTTCGTATGGGTCGGCGACGTGTCCTAGAACGTCACGTTCGATACGACCACCGTAGGGGTGTTGCGAGCCCGTTAGGGTTCGAGGTGTGACATCCCAGTTGATTTGGTATCAGAGCAAGGTCAGCTCAATCCAAGATGGTCGAAGCCTGGAGTGATAAGGAGCGATGACTTTAGGGTAGTCAGTTAGTGAGACTTGTGTGCCATGCGTATCCCAAACTGTGTGGTTGTGATTGCTGAGTGATCTTATGCAATAATGTGTGAAGTGTAGGTACGTCAGGACTTGAGGTAAGTGCACGAACTCTGTTGGTTGTGATTAAGTGATATTGTGATTGGCTGCCTGCTTAGTGAATTGTTGTTGTGATTCACTGCCTAGGGCTTTAGACTGGTATAGTTGACCTAGGTCTCTAATTTCTGGGTGGAATTATAGAAGGTAGGCGAGTGTGAGATCGAACAATGAATAGTTTTGCGACGAAGTTAGAAAAGAAAAAGAGAAAAAAAAAGTCAATAAAATAAAAAAAATTCGAATCGAGCAATGAATAGTTTTGCGACGAACCGTCTTCGTTGCCAATTAGTCACGAAATTAGCCACGACACTTACCGGCAGAAAAGTTTTGCCGAGATTGATTTGCGCGCGCACAGAGAGGTTTATCGAGAGAAATGAAAGAGGGAGAGGGAGGGAGAACACCAAAGAGGGATATGAGGAATTAGCAGGGAGAGAGAGAAATTGGGGGTGGGGGTATATTACAAGTAGTGAGGGGGACAATTAGCAACTAATTTATTTTCCGTCGCAAATTAGCGACGAATTTATTTTCCGTCGCAAAATTAGCGACGAAAAAAAATTCGTCGCTAACTCCGTCGCAAATTAGTAATGAATAATTTTTCGTCGCAAAATCCATTGCAAATTAGCGACGGATTTTTTTTCGTCGCAAATTCCGTCGCAAATTAGCGACGGATTTTTTTCGTTACAAATTAGCGACGACATTTTTTTTTTCGCAAATTAGTGACGGAAAAAAAATTAGTCGCTAATTCCGTCGCAAATTAGCGATGAATAATTTTTGGTGGCAAATTCCATCATAAATTAGCGATGGATTTTTTTCCGTCGCAAATTAGCAACGAATTTTTTTTTTGTCGCAAATTAGCAACGAAAAATTTTTCGTCGCTAATTTGCGACGAATTTAGTTTTCGTCGCAAATTAGCAACGAATAATTTTTCGTCCCTAATTTTCCGTGGCTAAATCCTTGTTTTTTTGTAGTGGTGGTAATCAACAATGTCGGCACTCCCTTGAGAGTAGACGTTGATCAAAGGGCTCGAGCCATCCTTAACGAGCCAGGAGAGCAACCCCCACTTTGAAGCCTTCTTGGCAGCGAACTTGAGCTCCGACATGTTCGAACCTGTCCCCAGTGAAATCACCAGCAGTCGAGTGTAGTTCATGGGCGGTTTGATGTCGAAGAAATCTGGGTCTTCGTTCAAGATCTGCTTGCTCACTTCGCTGATGGTGATCAATGTCTGAAAAGAGGGAAAATAATGTTTGCGATATTCCAACACCTTGAAATAGAATGAAGTACTAGGTACAACACTCATATCACGTGTCGTCAACTAGATGTCATTAGAATTCTTAAGTAAAATCATAAACCAGATGTTTATAGCCGCGGCATGGGTCGTCAACTTTAAACCAATATGAAGTAATTTTCCAGTCAATTTCACTGGTGTTTACTATGAGCATTTTCTATTAAGGGTTGATCTCGGCTAATATTTGTAATTGATAATAATTTTTATATGCCAAAAGCAGTTCTTTGTAGGACGTTCTTGAAATACAATTCTCGTGTGCCAAATCCTAATAACACGAAAAAGAAACCTTTTTGCTGTGTTAATTTGCGGTATCCGAACCTTCTGTTCAGTTAATCCCGTTGAATGTAGACAAATTCCTCCATTTCGACGTGCATCGTGCAAGGCTCCATTCACGCAAATTGTGACAATGACTCCCTAATGTTACCTTGTGAAAGAAAGACTTGATTCGAATATAAAGTACAAGGTTCTCAAATCAATTGCGCAGTTGACCAGAACTTGTATGAGACTTCTTTGGCAACAAGGAAAACAAAAACAACAGAGAATATTGTTGGAAATATGGGATAAATTGATGGGTGAATGAATGAGAAATTGATGCTCAAAGAACACCCTTGAGTTGGAAGTGGGAAGTGGAAAAACACTAGTCCCACATCGGAAAAGAAAGAAGGCTATGGAGTACTTTATATACAGTTACACTTATTTGAAGTGGTAACTATTATAGCACAAATACTATGCCTCGTGCGCAGGCGCAGGGGGGTGCAAATCCGACGCTCGACAAGTTGAAACTTGGGAGTGAGCGCACATCCCGCGTACACGATTGCAGGACCGAAAAGTGGGCCTCGCGACGAGCCCAATTTTGCCTTCTGATTTATTTTTTTTCAACTCAAACTGTTACGAATTTCGTAACGTGCGGATTTTATAACGGCAGAATTAATCGTCCGTTATTCGTATTGATTTTATAACGGCAGATTTAATCGTCCGTTATTCGTATTGATTTTATAACGGCAGATTTAATCGTCCGTTATTCATATTGATTTTGTAACGACAGATTTAATCGGACGTTATTATTCCCGAAATGCTCTCCCCTGCGTTCTATTTTTATCGAAATCATTCTTCCTCTGTTTTATATTCTCTGCATTTGCACGATTTTAGATAGTGTTCAGTTTCGCAATTTGTTCAAGTTCGCCGGAAGCTTTGAAGTCCTGATTACGTCTTAGCAGTCAACCATTGTATCCTGGGAGACAGACGTTCACGAAACCTCGGACGCGTCCTGAAGGGAACGAATCTGTTTTAAGGAAACTGTGTCAAACACAGGCCTCGGTATTCATTTGTATCGGTTGCAACTTTGTTATTGCAATTTCGTTTATTTGCGATTCTGTATTGTTTGTAATTTTTATACTAATGCCGATTTGAATTTCGCAACAATCTTAAAACAGATTCACGCTTTTAGAAATTCAAATGGCTACGGGTAAAGAAGTCATGGATGTGGCTGCTGGAAACGATGGTGTCGATGTGGCTGCTGACAATATCACCAAAAACTCTGCCTATGCCTCAGCTGTCCAATTGCCTGGCTCATCCTCTATCCATCCTGCGGTTTCTGTCCACCACGGTGAGAAACCTGAAAAGTTCGACGGATCGAACTTTAAAAGGTGACAACAGAAGATGTTTTATTTAACAACTTTGAATCTTGTGAGATTCTTGACTGAGGAAGCTCCTAAGATATCCGATGGAGAAACGGATAAGCAAGCCTTCAACGCTGTTGAAGCCTGGAAGCACTCTGACTTCCTGTGCAGAAACTATGTCATGAATGGTTTACATGACTCATTGTACAATGTCTATTGTGCAAAAAAGACGGCAAAGAAGTTATGGGAAGCCTTAGACCGGAAATATAAAACAGAGGATGCCGGAGCAAAGAAATTTGTTGTCGGTCGATTCCTTGATTATAAGATGGTGGACTTTAAGACTATGATCCGTCAAGTGCAAGAAATTCAAGTGATCTTGCATGAAATTCAGGCTGAAGGAATGATCTTGAGTGAAACCTTCCAAGTGAAACCTTCCAAGTGGCCGCTATTATTGAAAAGCTACCTCCTGGGTGGAAGGATTTCAAAAACTATATCAAGCACAAGCGAAAGGAAATGAACCTGGAAGAGCTGATTGTTAGACTTCGAATCGAAGAAGACAATAGAGGATCTGAATGCAAAGGGTTCAATCCTAATACAGCTAAGGCAAATGTTGTGGAGCTTAGACAAGGCCACAAGAACAAGAAGATTGCCAAGCCAAAGCTGGGGGCCAAAAAGAGGAGTTTCCAAGAACAAGTTCCAAGGAAAATGCTTCAATTGTGGTAAAATGGGGCATAGATCTATGGAATGCAGACTTCCGAAGAAGAAGAATTATGAGACAAATATGGTGAATGGCATCGCTCAAGACGTGTCAAACATAAACCTTTCTGCAATGGTTTCTGAAGTAAACTTAGTTGGGTCCAATCCAAAAGAATGGTGGATTGACACTGGTGCCACTAGGCACATATACTCTAACAAGGACCTATTCACAAATCTTGAACCAATTAATGGGGAAAAGGTTTTTATGGAAAACTCTGCCTCTTCTGCTGTCGAAGGCCAAGGGAAAGTGTTGCTCAAGATGACCTCTGGAAAAGAGCTGACTCTAAACAATATCCTGTATGTGCCAGAAATCCGAAAGAACCTGGTTTCTGGGTCTCTGTTGATCAAGCATGGATTTCGTATGGTGTTTGAGTCAGATAAAGTTATTTTGTCTAAATCCGGAATGTATGTGGGGAAGGGATGTGACATCCCGAATTTCGGCCCATTTTTGGGATTTATAAAACACGTAATTTGTCAGTGTGCTTATAGTAAAATCTCGCCCGGGAACTGATCACTCCCGGTTATCATTTTAAATTAGAGATTTCGCTAGAATCGCACTCGATCAAATTTGGCCGTTATTTGGATCCCGAACTTGGCAGTCGATTTCCGGGAGTTTCGGGACAAAATAAATTGGACGGTGTCAATATTATGGTAGCCAACGTTGAGATTGTCAGAAATGATGGAAAAATGGGAGTTTTTGACCACGTGCGAATTTGGACTAGTAGACCTCCCTCGTTATGATTTGGTCTAATTAATTTGGCCTTTGTCCCTTTTTATGTGCGAGGCTTATTTTGGACCCGTAGACCACTTTCGGTTTTTAATTTGGGCCATCGGATCGCGATTAATATTTGAATGTTCAAATATTTTCTTTTATTCTCTCTCTCTCTCTCTCTCCTCTGCCGCACATGTCCTCTCCGCGCACGTCTCCCCCTGCCCACGTCCCCTCAGCTCACCCACTCCCACTCTGCTCTCTCTCTCTCTCTTCGTTTCTTTTCCTTCTTTCTTTTTCTTTTCTTCTTTCTTTCTCTTCTTCTTCTTCCTTCTTCCTTCCCCGAACTCGCCTGGTTCTGCTTCGTTCCTGCTCTGCTCACCGGCTGCTGCTCGACCGCCGATCCAGCTCCGCCCGACGCCACCCTACTAGTCGCCGACGCCGCCGTCCTCCTCGCACCGGCGTCGCGCCGCCGCGCCGCGCGGCAGCTCCGCTCGACGCTGCTTCCTCCCCTCCCGAGCGCACGAGCTCGGCTCGTCGCCGCTCCACCAGTCACCGCCGCCAGCAAGCTTGGCCGCCGTCGCGCCCTCCGCCAGCCGCCGCCCCGACTGTCGCCTTCTCCTCCCTCGCGCGCATAGCGGCAGGCTCGCCTCTATGCGCCTTTCGCGCCCGACGGCCTCCGCTGATCGCCGGCTCGCCGCAGCCCGGCCTTGTCGCCTGTCGCCGCCTCCGGTGCCCGATCGCCGCCATGTTCCACCACAAACAACCGGCAAGCCCCCTTCCCTCCCCTTTCTCTCTCTCTCTCTCGGTTTGGCCGTGAGAGGCCTTGAGCCGGAGGAGCTCCGCCGCCGCCGTCACTGTTCCGGCGCGGATCCGTCGCCTCGCCCGGCCGTCCAGCCGTTCCATTTCCCTCTCTATCTCTGACCGTGCCCCTCTCTCTCCCTCTCTAGGCCGTGGATTAGCTTAGACCGTCGCCGCGCTCGCGCTGCTCGGCCGGAGCCGCCGCCGGCATCGTTCCGGCGAAGGACCGCCGCTGTCCAGCCGCCATTACCACGTGTTCAGCTCGGTTTGAAGCTTAGGACATCCGGTGAGTTTGACCCTAAGCCCTAATTAGGACAATTTGCATTTCTAGACGGGTTTTAGGGGTTAATTAGGTTAATTTAGGGGTTAAACGGTGGAGGCTGTTAGGGGCTGTTATCGTGGCTGTTTTGGTGGTGAGTCGTGATGATTTAATTGAGATTTAGAGTCCCGTATTGTGCTGTGAGTCGGCTGAGCTTGGGTGCTTCGATTCGGATCGAATTTGTGGATTTGGCGGGAGAAACTCGTGATCCAAACGGTGGCTGTTAGGGACTGATTTTGTGGCACATTTGGTGACCGAGAGTGATGATTTAATCGAGGTTTAGTGGTCTATAGAGTGTTGTGATGTGGCGAAGCATAGATGCCTTGATTTGGGCGAAATTGTGGACTTGGCGGATGAAATTTGTGGACCGTATGGTGGCTGATTTTGTGGCTATTTTACGGGCTTAGTGTGACAATTTAATTGAGGATTAGTGGCCCGTAATGTGCTATGCGATGGCTGGAAGTATTGGAATGAATTGGCCCGAGTTCGGTTAAGTTCGGGTTCAATTGTGGATTATAGTGCGCGCCTAGTTTGGTCCTCATGGTGGCTGATTCGGGTGATGCTTTGGGGAGTCTAATAGAGTATTTTGAGGGTATTTGTTGGCCTAGAATGACCTGCTTGGTGGCTGTCCATACCGGGATTTAATTGGACAAGGCGCGATCAATTTGAGGCTTGATTGTGTGATTATCGGGAATGATCGCATTGATCAATTGACTGGCTAAATGAGCCTTGTTGTGATTGATTTTAGGATGCCATGTTGCTTGTTTAGCGGGACTAAGAATGGAATAGCTTGGCGGGCCTCGAATGCGAGGGTTCTTGTTATCCCGGTTGTGTGGATTGTGCATGGATTGTGTGTCAAGTTGATGTCATGGCTGATTTGAATTGATTGTCTGATTGGGCATGTTGATTTATGAAATTGAATATGCGTGGTGCAAATGCGCATGATTGCATCGTGATTTGAGTAAGTGGTGCGGTGCAAGTGAATGCCCATATGTGAACGTTATAGCCATGAGTTTGCATCACGAGCATTGGCACGGCATGTGCATTTACAAGTGTGCTCGAGTGACATGTGCATTGTGATCACCTAAAATGCCCTGATGCGTTTAACGCGGGGTTCAGATGAAAATTGGTGCTTGTGAATGTGTGATCATAATAAACCCTGATGCGTTTTACGCGGGGTAGTGAACCCGTCCTGAAGCGTTTAACGCGGGACGATGCCCGGATTGCCGGAAGACGGCCAACCCGATGCGTTTACGCGGGTTCGGTCCGTATATGGAGATCGGTGTTGCGCCCGATGCGTTTACGCGGGCTAGAGACACTGGGCCTGATGCGTTTACGCGGGCCAGGAAGTGTTGGATAGTGATAGACCTGATGCGTTTTACGCGGGTCGGACCTGATGCGTTTAACGCGGGTCGGAGGAGAAATTGATAAATGGCAAGTATGCTAGAGTGCAAGCGTGCGAAAATACATTGATGAGGCGTGAGCACGCGTATGAGCACGAGCATAAGCATGACATGCGTTGTGACCAAATGATGTGTACATGTGCTGCGACTGGATCCTATGTTTTATGCTTGAATTGTAAGTGCCTAACCTGCAGGGCAAGGTGAGTGTTGGATTTGGGCCCTAGGGCCTAAGTCAATTATGATTTGCTTGGAGTGTTGATTTAGTACTCGTCAGGAGGTGCACTTTAGCCTAATTTAGGTTTAGGGAATTACTCGCTAAGATTTATTCTCACTGTTGTTGAAAATCAATTTTTCAGACCCCCGGCCCTGAGGATGGCAGGCATATTGAAACGTTTTGGGAGGAGCCCCGGCTAGATATAGTGTTTGATCGCCGAGCCACGTACCCGCTTTTGATTTTTGAGTGTGGGCTGTATATGAATATTGTATATGTTTCTCGATGTCAAAACAAGTGTATATTTATCCGTGCTGGTTGTTGTATGGCTATCCTGGATTATGTGTATTTTATTGTACGGGTGGTTTTAATTACTTCCGCATGTGCTTTAAATCTCTGTGTTGGGTGTTGGATCGGCGACGAGTCCTGGGACGTCGCGCACGAATCGACCTTTGCGAGGGATGTGGCGCGCCGAGGAGTGCGGGGCGTGACATCCCCGTTTGATTTGGTATCAGAGCAAGGTCAGCTCGATCCAATTAGGTCGAAGCTTGGAGTGATAAGGAGCGGTGACCTTGGGTAGCCAGTAAGGTGACCTCGTGTGCTATGTGTACCTCCTGACTGCTTGTGTTTGATTGAGTGCTTGTTTTAGTTGACCGTAAAGTGCAGGTGCGGCAGGACCCGAGGTAAGTACGCGAATCTCCTTGGTTGAGATGTTGTGCTGTTTGTGTAAGACCGCATGCTGGTTGCTTGATTGCTGCTGTATATACTTGCCTAGGACCTTAGACCGGTTTAGCTTGGTTTAGGTCTCTAATTCCTGAATGGAATTATAGCAGGAAGGTGAGCGTGCGAGTTGGAAAGATGAGTAGCCAAGGAAGAGGCCGTGGTAGAGCGAGGCCGAGGTCGTGAGCGGACCACGTAGAACCGCAAGTAAGGGCTGCCGAGGATCCGAGGGTAGATGGAATTTTAAGAGCTCTCGAGGAAGCCGGAATTCGGGGAGGTAGACTAGCCCAAGAGAGAGATGCCACTATAGCTGCTGCTGTTGAGGCCGCCATGGCTGCTGCTGCCAATGGGGCCAATGGGGCCAATGGGAATGATGGAAACGATGGTGATGATGGGAATCAGGGGAATCAGGAGGATCCAATTCCAGCACCAGTGAATGTGGGCAGGCCGATGTCCAAGTTAGTAGAGCAGTTCCTGAAATTAAAGCCGCCGAAGTTCAATGGGAAAGGTGACCCTGAGGCCGCACCCCGTTGGATTGAGGGGTTGGAGAAGGCTTTCGAAGTGCTAGGGTGTACCGAGGCCGAAAAGGTGACATTGGCGGTATATCAACTGCAGGACAACGCCGATGATTGGTGGAAGGCCACCAAAGGAAGGGTATTTCCCGAAGGGACCGCCCCGACTTGGACCGTATTTTCTGAGACTTTCCTGGGAAAATTCTTTTCTGAGAGCGCCAGGGAAAGGAAATTGGCAGAATTCATGAGGCTCCGCCAGGGATTGATGACCGTAGATCAGTACGAGGCAGAATTTGCGAGACTGTCGAGGTTCGCGCCAAGGATGGTGGAACACCCTGAGGATAAGGCGCGAAGGTTTCGGGATGGCCTGAAAGCCGACATTCGCGGCCAGCTGATACCTGTGAATTTAAAGACTTATGAGGACTTATATGAGAGAGCTCAGGCTATTGAGCGAGAGCAAGTAGATAGAGCGGCCGCATCTGGATCGCGGTTCGCCCCGGCTAAGGACAACCGCCGTTTTGGGAAGAAACCAATGGCGGGAAACAGGAGGTTCGTCCCACCGATCAGGAAGAACATTGAAAAGCCGAATCCCCAGCAAAACAGGTTTGGGGCTTGCTTCAAATGCGGGAGTATGAACCATCAAATCGGGAGTTGTCCCCAAGCGGCGCCTCGCAGACCCCGATGCAACATCAACCCCGAATTGGGAATCGAGTGGGAATCTACCGCCGGCTAATGTGAACAGGCCGCAAGCACAAGGACGGTGTACGCTATGGCGCGAAGAGAAGTTGAGAATGCGCCGGGCGTGGTCACGGTACGATTTCTCTTTGCGGTCATGTCGCGTATGCATTATTTGATCCGGGAGCATCGCATTCGTTTATATCTGCTCAGTTTGTTGAGTTGGCTGGATTAAACCCTGTTTTGCTAGAAGTGCAGTTGTGCGTGACTACGCCGTTAATGGATAAGATATGCATATTGTTAGGATGTCCGGATTGTGAGATAGTGATTGGTGGCGTAGAAAGCAGGATAGACCTAGCGGTTTTGCCAATGTATGATTTTGATTTAATTGTGGGCATGGACTGGTTAGTTAAGCGGGAATGCCGTAATGGACTGCAGAGAAAGGTGATTCGGTTTAGCCCGGCTGGACACCCTAGATTCGAGTTCGTAGGGAGTCGAGGAGGAACCTCGATCCCTTGGGTTTCTTCGGTTGAGGCAACTAAATTGTTGGATGAGGGCTGCCAAGGTTATTTAGCGAGCGTAGTTGATTCGACGGCAGGAGAAGTGCGGCTAGAGGATATAGCAGTGGTGTGCAACTTTCCCGATGTCTTTCCTCAGGAATTGCCGGGATTGCCACCAGAAAGAGAAGTGGAATTCGTTATCGAGTCGGCATCCGGGACTGAGCCAATCTCGAAGCCGCCGTATAGGATGTCGTTGTCGGAATTGAAAGAACTTAAGGTTCAGATGCAAGAATTGCTAGACAAAGGTTTTATCCGACCAAGTGCGTCTCCATGGGGAGCGCCAGTCCTATTCGTCAGGAAGAAGGATGGGTCGTTGAGGCTATGTATCGACTACCGTCACCGAATCAAGTGACGATTAAGAATAAGTATCCCTCCCAAGGATAGACGACCTGTTCGACCAGTTGCAGGGAGCCTCGGTATTTTCTAAGATCGACCTAAGGACAGGTTATCATCAGTTAAGGATCCAAAAGGAGGATATCCCAAAGACGGCATTCAGGACGAGGTACGGACACTATGAATTCACGGTGATGCCGTTTGGACTGACGAATGCCCATGCTGCATTCATGGACTTAATGAACCGGGTATTCAAAAAGTTCTTGGACCAGTTCGTCATTGTCTTCATCGATGATATTCTAGTGTATTCAAAGAGCTCCGAGGAACATGAGGTACATCTGGAAAGAGTTTTACGGACGCTAAGAGAGCACGCATTGTATGCTAAATTTAGCAAGTGCGAATTTTGGCTGAATCGAGTTGCATTTCTTGGGCATATAATTTCCGGAGAAGGAATCTCCGTGGATCCGGCAAAGATTGAAGCAGTAATGGATTGGCCGAGACCGACGACAGTTACTGAGGTTCAGAGTTTCTTAGGACTGGCGGGATATTATCGGCGATTTGTGGAAGGATTCTCAGCGATAGCCACTCCGCTGACGAAGCTGCTTAAGAAGGAAACGAGGTTTGAATGGACAGAAAAGTGCGAAGAGAGTTTTCAGAAACTGAAGCAGAGATTGACGACGGCGCCAGTGTTGACGATTCCTTCAGGATCGGGCGGGTATGAGATCTATAGCGATGCTTCGCTCAAAGGATTGGGATGTGTGCTAATGCAAAATGGAAGGGTGGTTGCTTATGCATTGAGACAGTTAAGGCCTCATGAGATGAACTACCCGACCCACGACTTGGAACTGGCAGCAATTATTTTCGCACTCAAGATCTGGAGGCACTACTTATGTGGAGAAAGGTTTCAGATCTACACGGACCATCAGAGCCTCAAGTATTTGTTTTCGCAGAAAGAATTGAACATGAGACAGAGACGTTGGATGGAATTATTGAAGGACTATGACTGTGACATATTGTATCATCCCGGGAAGGCCAACCGAGTAGCGGATGCCTTGAGCAGGAAATCGAGCATCGCGCATTTGCTGGTCAAAGAGTGGATTTTATTGGAAGGAGCGCGGGACTCAGAATTTAAATTCGAGGTAGGACACCTCTCCAGTCTGATGGCGACGTTACGGATTGAACCAGAAGTGCAAGCCAAGATTAAGGCGTTGCAGTCTACGGACCCTGAGATTCAGAAGATCCTAGAGATGGATGGCACTAATAGGAAACCGGACTTCCAAGTGTCCGAGGACGGAATTCTTAAGTTTCGAGGACGGTTATGCGTGCCCGATGATTTGGGACTTAAGGAAGAGATTCTATCGGAAGCTCATAGGAGCAGTTTTAGTATTCACCCGGGCAGCACAAAAATGTACCAGAATCTCCGACAACACTATTGGTGGAACGGAATGAAAGCGGATGTGGCCAGGCATGTGGCTAAGTGCTTGACGTGCCAACAAGTGAAGGCACAAACATTGTAAGCCTGGTGGGATGTTGCGGCGTTGGAAATCCCGAGAATGGAAATGGGAGCACATTACAATGGATTTTGTAACAGGCGCAAGAAGCCGGAGGGGATACGACTCAATTTGGGTGATAGTGGACAGATTGACCAAGTCAGCGCATTTCCTGGCGGTGCGAAAAGACTTCGAGCTAGAAAGGTTGGCAGAATTATATGTGCGTCAGATAGTTCGCCTTCATGGAGTACCGGTATCAATCACATCGGACCGTGATGCCCGGTTTACTGCGAATTTTTGGAAAAGTCTGCAAGTGGCCATGGGGACTAAGTTGCAATTCAGTACGGCCTATCATCCTCAGACGGACGGCCAGTCTGAAAGGACGATTCAGACATTGGAAGACATGCTGCGAGCATGTGTTTTGGATTTTAAGGGCGGTTGGGAGGAACAGCTGCATTTGGTCGAATTTGCCTACAACAATAGCTACCAACAGAGTATCAGAATGGCACCATTCGAAGCACTATATGGCAGGGCTTGCAGAACACCGTTGTGTTGGGATGAGGTAGGAGAAACAAGTATAACGGGTCCAGAGTTGGTTCAGTAGTCAGTGGAAACAGTAAAGACTATCCGGGAAAGGTTGAGAACAGCTCAGAGCCGTCAGAAAAGTTACGCGGATCGAAGGCGTAGACCATTGGAGTTTCAAGTTGGCGACCATGTATTTCTTAAGGTCTCGCCGATGAGAGGACTATCTAGGTTTGGCAAGAAAGGGAAACTAAGTCCAAGGTATATAGGCCCGTTCGAGATTTTGGAAAGGATTGGGACGTTGGCCTATCGTCTCGCCTTGCCGCCGAATTTGTCGCAGGTTCATAACGTCTTCCACGTGTCGATGTTGAGGAAATACGAACCGGACCCGACCCACATGCTAAATCATGAGGTGGTAGACGTGGACGACAGGGTGTCGTACGTGGAAAAGCCAGTGCGAATCGAGGACAGAAAGGAGCAAGTTTTGAGAAACAAGACGATCTCGTTAGTCAAAGTTGTCTGGGAACATCACGGGACGGAAGGCGCCACATGGGAAAGCGAGGAAGTGATGCGACACCAATACCCCCATTTGTTCGAGTAGTCGGGTTTGGATTGTAAATTTCGAGGACGAAATTTTTATAAGGGGGGAAGAGTTGTGACATCCCGAATTTCGGCCCATTTTTGGGATTTATAAAACGCGTAATTTGTCAGTGTGCTTATAGTAAAATCTCGCCCAGGAACTGATCACTCCCGGTTATCATTTTAAATTAGAGATTTCGCTAAAATCGCACTCGATCAAATTTGGCCGTTATTTGGATCCCGAACTTGGCAGTCGATTTCCGGGAGTTTCGGGACAAAATAAATTGGACGGTGTCAATATTATGGTAGCCAACGTTGAGATTGTCAGGAATGATGGAAAAATGGGAGTTTTTGACCACGTGCGAATTTGGACTAGTAGACCTCCCTCGTTATGATTTGGTCTAATTAATTTGGCCTTTGTCCCTTTTTATGTGCAAGGCTTATTTTGGACCCGTAGACCACTTTCGGTTTTTAATTTGGGCCATCGGATCGCGATTAATATTTGAATGTTCAAATATTTTCTTTTATTCTCTCTCTCTCTCTCTCTCTCTCTCTCTCTCTCTCTCTCTCTCTCTCTCCTCTGCCGCGCATGTCCTCTCCGCGCACGTCTCCCCCTGCCCACGTCCCCTCAGCTCACCCACTCCCACCTGCTCTCTCTCTCTCTTCGTTTCTTTTCCTTCTTTCTTTTTCTTTTCTTCTTTCTTTCTCTTCTTCTTCTTCCTTCTTCTTTCCCCGAACTCGCCTGGTTCTGCTTCGTTCCCGCTCTGCTCACCGGCTGCTGCTCGACCGCCCATCCAGCTCCGCCCGACGCCACCCTACTGGGCCGCTGACGCCGCTGTCTCTTCCTCGCACCGGCGTCAGCGCCGCCATTGCCGCGCTGGCAGCTCTTCCGCTGACGCAGCTTCCTCCCTCCCGAGCGCACGAGCTCGGCTCGTCGCCGCTCCACCCATCGCCGCCGCTCGCCAAGCTCGGCCGCTGCCGCGCTCTCACTTGCCCGCCGCCCGATCGCCTTCTGCTCCCTTCCTCGCGCAGCACGGCCGAGCTCGCCGCTCTGCCGCTTTTTAGCGCCCGATCGCCATGCTTCGCTGGCTCGCTGGCCGGCCCCGGCCGCTCGCCGCCGCCTCGGTGCCGCTAGGCCGCCGCCATGTTCCACCACAAACAACCGGCAAGCCCCTTCCTCCCCCCTCTCTCTCTCTCTCTCGGTTTGGCCGTGAGAGGCCTTGAGCCGGAGGAGCTCCGCCGCCGCCGTCACTGTTCCGGCGCGGATCCGTCGCCTCGCCCGGCCGTCCAGCCGTTCCATTTCCCTCTCTATCTCTGACCGTGCCCCTCTCTCTCCCTCTCTAGGCCGTGGATTAGCTTAGACCGTCGCCATCGCTCGCGCCGTTCGCCGGAGCCGCCGCCGCCGTTACTGTTCCGGCGAAGGACCGCCGCTGTCCAGCCGCCATTACCATGTGTTCAGCTCGGTTTGAAGCTTAGGACATCCGGTGAGTTTGACCCTAAGCCCTAATTAGGACAATTTGCATTTCTAGACGGGTTTTAGGGGTTAATTAGGTTAATTTAGGGGTTAAACGGTGGAGGCTGTTAGGGGCTGTTATCGTGGCTGTTTTGGTGGTGAGTCGTGATGATTTAATTGAGATTTAGAGTCCCGTATTGTGCTGTGAGTCGGCTGAGCTTGGGTGCTTCGATTCGGATCGAATTTGTGGATTTGGCGGGAGAAACTCGTGATCCAAACGGTGGCTGTTAGGGACTGATTTTGTGGCACATTTGGTGACCGAGAGTGATGATTTAATCGAGGTTTAGTGGTCTATAGAGTGCTGTGATGTGGCGAAGCATAGATGCCTTGATTTGGGCGAAATTGTGGACTTGGCGGATGAAATTTGTGGACCGTATGGTGGCTGATTTTGTGGCTATTTTACGGGCTTAGTGTGACAATTTAATTGAGGATTAGTGGCCCGTAATGTGCTATGCGATGGCTGGAAGTATTGGAATGAATTGGCCCGAGTTCGGTTAAGTTCGGGTTCAATTGTGGATTATAGTGCGCGCCTAGTTTGGTCCTCATGGTGGCTGATTCGGGTGATGCTTTGGGGAGTCTAATAGAGTATTTTGAGGGTATTTGTTGGCCTAGAATGACCTGCTTGGTGGCTGTCCATACCGGGATTTAATTGGACAAGGCGCGATCAATTTGAGGCTTGATTGTGTGATTATCGGGAATGATCGCATTGATCAATTGACCGGCTAAATGAGCCTTGTTGTGATTGATTTTAGGATGCCATGTTGCTTGTTTAGCGGGACTAAGAATGGAATAGCTTGGCGGGCCTCGAATGCGAGGGTTCTTGTTATCCCGGTTGTGTGGATTGTGCATGGATTGTGTGTCAAGTTGATGTCATGGCTGATTTGAATTAATTGTCTGATTGGGCATGTTGATTTATGAAATTGAATATGCGTGGTGCAAATGCGCATGATTGCATCGTGATTTGAGTAAGTGGTGCGGTGCAAGTGAATGCCCATATGTGAACGTTATAGCCATGAGTTTGCATCACGAGCATTGGCACGGCATGTGCATTTACAAGTGTGCTCGAGTGACATGTGCATTGTGATCACCTAAAATGCCCTGATGCATTTAACGCGGGGTTCAGATGAAAATTGGTGCTTGTGAATGTGTGATCATAATAAACCCTGATGCGTTTTACGCGGGGTAGTGAATCCGTCCTGAGGCGTTTAACGCGGGACGATGCCCGGATTGCCGGAAGACGGCCAACCTGATGCGTTTACGCGGGTTCGGTCCGTATATGGAGATCGGTGTTGCGCCTGATGCGTTTACGCGGGCTAGAGATACTGGGCCTGATGCGTTTACGCGGGCCAGGAAGTGTTGGATAGTGATAGACCTGATGCGTTTTACGCGGGTCGGACCTGATGCGTTTAACGCGGGTCGGAGGAGAAATTGATAAATGGCAAGTATGCTAGAGTGCAAGCGTGCGAAAATACATTGATGAGGCGTGAGCACGCGTATGAGCACGAGCATAAGCATGACATGTGTTGTGACCAAATGATGTGTACATGTGCTGCGACTGGATCCTATGTTTTATGCTTGAATTGTAAGTGCCTAACCTGCAGAGCAAGGTGAGTGTTGGATTTGGGCCCGAGGGCCTAAGTCAATTATGATTTGCTTGGAGTGTTGATTTAGCACTCGTCAGGAGGTGCACTTTAGCCTAATTTAGGTTTAGGGAATTACTCGCTGAGATTTATTCTCACTGTTGTTGAAAACCAATTTTTCAGACCCCCGGCCCTGAGGATGGCAGGCGTATTGAAACGTTTTAGGAGGAGCCCCGGCTAGATATAGTGTTTGATCGCCGAGCCACGTACCCGCTTTTGATTTTTGAGTGTGGGCTGTATATGAATATTGTATATGTTTCCCGATGTCAAAACAAGTGTATATTTATCCGTGCTAGTTGTTGTATGGCTATCCTGGATTATGTGTATTTTATTGTACGGGTGGTTTTAATTACTTCCGCATGTGCTTTAAATCTCTATGTTGGGTGTTGGGTCGGCGACGAGTCCTGGGACGTCGCACACGAATCGACCTTTGCGAGGGATGTGGCGCGCCGAGGAGTGTGGGGCGTGACAAGGGATATGTAACTGATGGGCTTTTTAAGCTCAATGTAATGACAATTATCAATAAAGAAAATAAGTCTTCCGTTTATTTGCTTGAGTCTTCCAATTTATGGCATGGTAGACTAGGACACGTTAATTATGATACATTGCGTAGATTAATTAACTTGGAACATATACCTTCATTTCAAATTGATTCAAAACATAAATGTGAAATTTGTGTTGAGGCAAAATTAACGAGATCATCATTTCAAACAATTGAAAGAAACACTGAACCCCTTGAATTAATTCATAGTGATGATTGCGATTTGAAATTCATTCAAACGAGAAGTGGTAATAAATATTTTATTACTTTTATCGATGATAACACCAAATACTGCTATGTGTATTTGCTTAAAAGCAAAGACGAAGCCTTAGAGAAATTTGTTCTCTATAAGAATGAAGTTGAAAATCAACTCAATAAGAAAATTAAAAGATTGAGAAGTGATAGAGGTGGCGAGTATGAAGTACCAATTGGTGAATTCTGTGCACAACACGGAATTATACATGAAATAACTGCGCCTTACTCTCCTCAATCAAATGGTGTTGCTGAACGTAAAAATCGCATATTGAAAGAAATGATGAACGCGATATTACTAAATTCAGGTTTGCCTCAAAATATGTGGGGAGAAGCTATATTGTCAAGCAATTACCTTTTAAATAAGGTACCTCGAAAGAAAAAGGATAAAACCCCTTATGAGTTATGGAAAGGTAGAAGACCATCCTACAAACACTTACGAGTGTGAGGGTGTCTTGCAAAAGTGGCTGTTCCAACACCAAAGAAGACAAAGATAGGTCCTAAAACGGTGGACTGTATTTTTATAGGCTATGCACATAACAGTAATGCATATCGATTTCTTGTGCATGAATATAAAATTCCAGATATACATAAGAATACGATCATGGAATCTAGGAATGCATCATTCTTTGAAAATGTATTTCTTTGTAAATCCAATGATGGATCAAGTTCATCTAAACGAAAGAATGAAACTATGAATGAAGAAAGTCATGATTCGGCTCATGAAATTCATGACTCAGATCATGAACTAGAACCGAGACGTAGCAAAAGAGCAAGAGTGGAAAAATCTTTTGGAAATGATTTTCTAACTTATTTGTTAGAAAAGGAACCATTAAATTATGCAGAAGCTGTGAATTCTTCTGAGGGACCTCTATGGAAAGAAGCAATAAAAAGCGAAGTTGATTCTATTTTGTAGAATCATACTTGGGAGCTAGTGAATCTTCCTCCTGGCTGTAAGCCTTGAAAGTCCAAATGGATTTTTAAAAAGAAAATGAAAGCAGATGGCTCCATTGATAAGTGTAAAGCCAGACTTGTGATCAAAGGATACAATCAACGAGAAGGCTTAGATTACTTAGATACTTATTCTCCTGTGACGAGAATAACTTCCATTAGGATGATACTTGCAATTGCAGCATTGCGAAATCTAGAAGTACATCAAATGGATGTAAAAACACCTTTCCTAAATGGTGATTTGGATGAAGAAATCTACATGGAACAACCTGAGGGTTTTATAGTTCCAGGACAAGAAAGGAAAGTCTGTAAATTGGTGAAATCATTGTATGGCCTAAAACAAGCACCAAAGCAGTGGCATGAAAAGTTTTATAATACAATGATTACCAATGGTTTTAAGATCAATGAATGTGATAAATGTGTCTACATTAAAGTGACAACAAATGGCTATGTCATTTTGTGTCTTTACGTAGATGACATACTAATTGTTGGTAGTGATGATAAAATGATCAAATCTACCAAGTATATGTTGAATTCAAGATTTGACATGAAAGATATGGGACCTACTGATATGATTTTAGGAATTAAAATCACAAGAACGTCAGAAGGTCTTATTTTAAACCAGGCACACTATGTGGACAAGATTCTTGAAAAATTCAACATGAATGATTCTAGTATTGCTAGAACACCATTAGACAATAGTCTTCATCTATCCAAGAATAGAGGAGAGGGTATTTCTCAAGTAGAGTATTCTAGAGTTATTGGAAGTCTAATGTACTTAATGAGTTGTACTAGACCAGACATTGCCTATACGGTTAGTAAATTGAGTAAATATACAAGCAATCCGAGTGCTTACCATTGGAAAGCAATAGTGAGAGTATTTAGGTACTTACGATATACTCGGAATTATGGCCTACATTATATCAGATATCCAGCTGTTCTAGAAGGATATAGTGATGCGAACTGGATATTTGATATAAAAGACTCAAAATCTACTAGTGGATATGTATTCACACTAGCAGGAGCAGCCGTATCTTGGAAATCCTGTAAACAAACTGTTATAGCCAGATCCACAATGGAATATGAATTTATAGCTTTAGATAAATGTGGTGAAGAGGCTGAATGGCTTCGCCATTTCTTAGAGGATATTCCAAAATGGCAAAAACCTGTGCCACCAATAAGTATACATTGCGATAGTCAATCTGCAATTGGAAGAGCACATAGTAATATGTATAATGGTAAGTCTAGACATATACGTCGTAGACATAATACCATTAGACAACTACTCTCAATAGGAATTATCTCTATTGACTACGTAAAGTCAAGGGATAATATTGCGGATCCGTTAACCAAAGGGTTAAACAGAGAGTTAGTTGAAAAATCGACAAGAGGAATGGGACTGAAGCCCATGAAAGAATAAGTTGGTATAAAGGAAACCCAACCTAATTGACTGGAGATCCCAAGATCTAGGTTCAAAGGGACAACCTAATTATATAAACTTAGTGATGTCACTGTGGGGGTTATCCCTAAAACCATTCCTATATAAAATATCAGTGATATTGTAAAGGAAAGGATATCATTTTGCTTTAATGATTCTTAAAATTACTCAAAATTAAGTAATCACCTATGTGAGAGAGAAGTGGGGCCGCTTCAAAGGAGAATTTAAGGGCTAAATTCTTTAGAAACTCTTGCAGAACCAGGTTGATGTTCATGGCCAAAACGAACATAACTATAAGAACTGAACAAACGCTTAGATGATTCCTGTGTGAAGTGTATGATTCATTTACATAAGAAAGCTGGACAGTTCAAGGACATCATGTCTACTGGACAACTAGTAAAGTAAATATACTTTCACAAGGGAAGGTTCAAAGGGTAACACCTACCTATCCTATGCAGGTTTCAATTGTTGAACACTATCATAGAGTCAAAAACTAAAACAATTTTCATTCATGTGGGGGATTGTTGGAAATATGGGATAAATTGATGGGTGAATGAATGAGAAATTGATGCTCAAAGAACACCCTTGAGTTGGAAGTGGGAAGTGGAAAAACACTAGTTCCACATCGGAAAAGAAAGAAGGCTATGGAGTACTTTATATACAGTTACACTTATTTGAAGTGGTAACTATTATAGCACAAATACTATGCCTAGCGTGCAGGCGCAGGGGGGTGCAAATCCGACCCCGACAAGTTGAAACTTGGGCGCGAGCGCACATCCCGCGTACATGATTGCAGGACCGAAAAGTGGGCCTCGCAACGAGCCCAATTTTGCCTTCTGATTTATTTTTTTCAACTCAAACTGTTACGAATTTCGTAACGTGCGGATTTTATAACGACATAATTAATCGTCCGTTATTCGTATTGATTTTATAACGGCAGATTTAATCGTCCGTTATTCGTATTGATTTTGTAACGACAGATTTAATCGGCCGTTATTATTCCCGAAATGCTCTCCCCTGCGTTCTATTTTTATCGAAATCATTCTTCCTCTGTTTTATATTCTCTGCATTTGCACGGTTTTCGATAGTGTTCAGTTCCACAATTTGTTCAAGTTCGCCGGAAGCTTTGAAGTCCTGATTACTTCTTAGCAGTCAACCGTTGTATCCTGGGAGACAGACGTTCACGAAACCTCGGACGCGTCCTAAAGGGAACGAATCTGTTTTAAGGAAACTGTGTCAAACACAGGCCTCGGTATTCATTTGTATCGATTCCAACTTTGTTATTGCAATTTCGTTTATTTGTGATTCTGTATTGTTTGTAATTTTTATACTAATGCCGATTTGAATTTCGCAACAAATATAACAAATCATCAAGCTAGACGTGGCTTGCCGTCAGCTGGCCTGTCATCTCAAGATAACTATGTATTATGAGAAAAATTATGACTTTTGTTGATTAGCAACTTCTGAGGTGTTATCCGTAGGTTTCACACCTTAACAAAACATCCCATCGTTGGACCACAGATGAACATAGAATTGTGATTCGACGCAGAATTGTCACAGCCGAATAATCTTGATCGCATTCAATTATTTATTCATTTAAAAAATCATATTTGGTAGCTTATACCACGTCGACTCCATATTTTCAACTTTACGAAGGACTCCATATTATGGATTGAACTTACCTGTCTAGATTAGGTACATGTTAAACTCTTCATAATGTTAAGCATAATTCATGTTTCGGCCATTCATCTTGTGCCTCGGTTCATATTTCACGACTTGGACCATGAAATTAACAGGTATTTCTCGGGTCAAGGTTGCTTCACTTAAAGTGAACTTCCTCGTCGCAAAAGAAGAAGATATAGTAAAGGCACTCCGTATTAAAACCAGGCGATTCTATTTTAGCCGCATTATTTTATTTTTACGGTCTTTGATATCAAATAGGCTCTATTAATTTATGATCGTATATATACCTATATACCTTTTCTTATGTGTACATGTATGTATGTAAGTTATGATCATGTGCGTTCATGAGACGTACTTACCGGATTGTTGGCAACCATACCACCAACGATCAGATTAAATTCATGGGCTCGTCCAGCTTCATCTACTATCCCGAAGTAATGGACGGCGAGGTACGTCGGAGCAACGGATGTGCTGATGCATATGTCAGATACTTGAGCGTCCAAGGATGAGTTTTTCGACACCTACACGAGATACAAATCAATTAAAGAAAACAGCTCCTATGATTAGCGTATATGCGTATAAGTTTCCCTCTATTAGGACTAAGTAATTGATCATAATTGTCTTTGTCAAACTTGCATTATCAATAATCCCTTTTTCAATTGGAAATCAGTAGTTGCAAGAAAAGTAAGATTCCATCACATCCCTTCACACTCCAAAACTTATACACTAGGCTACAATAAATTGAATATTTCATAACATGCGCGTGCTCACATAGGGTAGTTTCGATATGAATAAGGGATTGATGTAGATCGAATTCAACAATTGGCACTAATTCAAGTAATGTGCGATTAGATCATGTCTCGCTCAATCGGTCATATACATAATAATGCTAATGCGTCATCCCAATAGAAAAAAATGGGCTTTGCTAGCATAATAGTCTTTGGGTCATTGTGAGAGTAATAGTAAGTTGTGAGTCACAAATTTTTAAAGGAGTGGACCCCTACAATAATTTTTAATTATTTGTTATTTATTTTTTTGTGGTCCAGATACGTTGTTAATCTCACAATAAATTAAGGACTGTCACTTAATCATTTCTTTAAAAGGGCTTTGCTAGCATTTTGGGCCACTGTGAAAGTAACAGCACATTGTGTCAGGCCCCGCACCCTACGGCGCGCCACATCCCTCGCAAAGGTCGATTCAAGTGCGATGTCCCAGGACGCGTCGCCGACCCAACGCCTAAATTTCAGAGAACACAAAGCACAGCGGAAATAACCAAACACCCGAACAATTTAAAACCGCATAACCAAGGATAGCCGAACAACAACCAACATGAACAAACATACACTTGCATAGATACTGGGAACCATATACATCATCCATTTACAGATTGCGCTTAAAAATCAAAAGCGGGTCAATGGCCACTACTGACAAAAAGGGGTAAGTGGCCCAGGGGTCAGGGTTACTAAAATTAGAAGGGGCTCCGGTCAAAAAGGTACTGGCCCGATCTATCTAGGACTAAGGCTGGATCTACAGAACCCAGTCCGAGTCGGATCCCGATGACTCGGAAGAGCTATCAGACAGCTCAACCTCAGAGCCTAGGGAATCGTGCTCGGACTCGGCCCCAACTGACTCCTCCTCGGAATCCATCGGCTCGGCCTCGTCCTCCTGCTCCATGGGCTCTGGCTCCTCATCACCCGGCTCCATCGGCTCCGGATCAGTGTCCCCATCAACTGGCTCCAAGTCCATCGGATCGGGCTTATCCACCTCGTACTCTACAGGTACACCATCAGAGCTCGCACTCTCTTCGGCTGAAGAACCAGGATCAGTCACCTCTCCATCAGGGCACTAGGGGTACCTCGTGCCCAGCTCGGTAAACGGGACATCAAAAGTTCAGAGAGGACCATGCTCCCCAAAACGATCCCTAAAGCACCAGGCTACATATTCGTGGGTCTGGTAATGCGCTTCCCCCACATCCACCCATACTAAAGTATAATGTCTAATATACGACTCCCCGTTCCCTACGGGGTGTACCGTCCTCGTCCGCTCTATCTGATGCGGAATCCCAAAACGAACCGGAACATCAGGCATCCTCAGGGTCGGGGGTCTGAAAGGATTGGTTTAAGCAACAGTGAGAATAAATCTCAGCGAGTAGGTTCCCTAAACCTAAGCTAGGCTAACATGCACCTCCTGACGAGTACTAAACAACACACAACCCGGAATATGAATGACTTAGGCCCTCGGGCCCAAATCCAAAACTTACCTTGGCCTTGCAGGTTAGGCACTTATAAATCACAATAATAACACAGAACCTAATCGCGGCACATGCACGCATCACTTGGTCACAACGCATGTCATGCATATTGTCGCGACCTAAAAAAAATTCCTCATTTTTCGGGCTAATGGATTATTAAGACTAATCTTAACTCGGGCCCTCCCAAGCCCTACCAATTCGCAACTTAGAGTTTAAGTTTTTAATATGCAAAAGTTTTTATGCTTGGAGTCGCCACTAATCAATTTATGGTAGGTTGATTAGAAACCTAAATAAAACATAGGGAGATATGTTTTATTCCTACGAACCAGAGATTCTAAGCCCGGGGACTTGATTACGCTAGATCTGGTCTAATGCCCTTTCGGTACCTTTTCTTTTCAAAAATGTTTTGGCAGGCAGTTTGGATCCATTTCAACTTAGTTACTAACATGTGAGGTGTTCATGCGAGTGCGCAAACCACCAATTTAACACCCAGAAAGCATTAAATAAATTGCAAGTTTGGAAGAATTACTTACCTGGAAGCAACGTAAGCATCTGCATTGTTAGCTAGAAAATCACATTGACACCCTAATATGATTTCTAATTAACAAGCAATTCACTTAATTTCTTTTTTTGGATTTTCACTTATTTAAATGAAATCTAGCCTATATGCAATGACATGCGAAAATGACATGCGATTAATGCAACCTAGCATGCAAACTATATGTCGTGCGACGACGTGACCTATTTCTAATGACAGGATGAATGATTATTTTTGGTATTTTCTCAATTTAAATTCGGAATAATAAAAATGCCTAAATTAACATGCAAACTATGATGACTTAATCTACCCTAGCATGATTTCTTTTTAGGATTTCTATTAAAATTCGAAATAATGAATTACTTAAATTAAGAATACAATCTATCCTAATCTATCCTAAAACAATTCATTCTTCTTTTTTGGGATTTTCATGGAAATTCGAAATAATAAAATAACCTGAATAATCTATTAAGATTAGAATATTACTTAATTTAAACTAGGAAATAGATCATCTCAAGTCCTCATTTAAATTAAACAACTACTCTATCTTCTAGATATATTTAGGATTCCTAGACATGTGAAAACTCTAATTCAAATCTAATTAATATTTTTTTTGAATTTTCTGTTTATTTGAAAAAGGAAAGCAATTAAATAAACAAGGATAGCAACCACATTCAAAACGTCCACGGGATCCGCCATATTTGTTTCAAACTCGGATTAGGCACAAAAATCAAACTATCGGTCATATCTATAGGGTTATAGATATCGACGGAAAGCCGATTATTCAAATTTGGAAAGCGGATAAAAATCATTATCGTAGTCGAGTGGTTATGGATAGGATAATAATTTTCCGTATCGCCGCGTATCGAACCTTAGGGATAAGGTCGGATAGTCGTCCAGATACGTTGCTAAATTAGGAAGTTTTCCTAATTTTGAATATTTAAAAATATTGCGGATATATCGAACATTATCCTAAGATATCTAAACATCCACATGATATTCACGAAATATTCAAACACCCATATTAGGAAATTAAATATTCTGAAAATATCGGATAATGTTGAATTACCTAATTTGCAGATAATTCCCAAATTCAAATCGACTCGGGATCGAGTTTACGGATCGGGATCGGACTCGGACGACGGGCGACGCGGCGTCGGCGCGGCAGCTCACAGTGGCGTCCGGCGACAGGCGCGGTGGAGCGCGCGGTGGTGGCGGGACCAACGGCGGGAGACTCGCTGAGGCTGAATTGTCACTGTTGGAGACGTCGGTATGAGCCGGTAACCTCCTGGAGTTCACCGAGAAACCTGCAGAAGATAAACAGATGGATGGGTCTCGCCGAGATGCTCGAGGAACTCGCCAGTCACTGCTGTGTATTCGGTGACTCTGTCGATGACTCGATGGTGCAGGCAAGAGCGCTTCCGTTCGGCAAAGGTGTAAAGACCGTCTTGGAAAGAAATCCGGACGTTGCTGACGCGGCTGATGCAGGGAAGTCAAGGAGCAGCAAACCACCGAGAGTGCAGAGAAGAGATGATGACCAGGGAGGTCTTCGAAGAACTCTGACTTTTCAGAACGTGCAGTGGGAGGTCCTTTCCTTTTCTTTTTCTCTGGTGCAATCCCTGTTTTGCATGTGAAGTCTCGCAAGAAGCAAGACAGCCCCTCTCTTTTCAAAGTCAAACTCTCTTCTTTCTGTACGTGATGAACATTACAGAGAAGGAGAGCTCTTTTGGCCGTCTCCCTTCGTCCAGAACGTGGAGACCTCCTCTTGAACGAAGCCTCCGACTTCTCCGAATTTCTGAACCGAAAATTCTCTCCCCCCCTAAAAATCTGACCTAAACATGTTTATATAATGCTAACCTAGGTCAATTAGATGGGCTCTATAGTCCTAATGGGCTTAGGCTTGGGCTTAGGTTTAATTTAATTTAAATGGGCTGATTTATCTTGGGCTTTTGTTTAATTAAGCATAATGGGCTGAATTAAACTCAAATTAAAACAACCGAGCCCGTTTGACTTGTAATTCCCGGCCCTTGCATTCCAAGCGAGCTGAGTCCCATTCGAAGAAATTTAAGCTCCTTCGTCACCGCCGGTCCGATGCAAAATGCAATTAATCTAAAATGAATTTAAACTATATGTTATGCAACCTAGATATTTTTGTTTAGGGGTTAAAAATTTAATCCCTAATTTTCTATACAAATTACGACTAAATGATACGCCAAAATTTAGGTGTCAACAGCTGCCCCTCTTTGAAGGTGAGCTCGTAGAGGTTGCATTCAAAGACTAAATGATACCTAAATTTCAACCATGCAAATGCAATGAATGTTGTTTTTGTCGGGATTATGAGTCCCATTTTAAAATGCATTAAGTAATGATGTATGCTAACATGAGTGGAAAACATACTTGGAATTACTTACCTGACAAGAGTGAGATAGCGCAATTCAAGGCACGACTCGGACTTTGTATGTTGTTTGGCAAATGTCTGGGCTCATTTCCATAGTTATTGCCTGATATACGTTGATGAACTTCGGTGATCTGCAGTTAAGTCAAAACACATGAAGAAAGCTCGACGTATCCAATCATCATCTGGATTCGTGAGAACAGTTCCGATCTTTACCAACTACCTATACATCTCCATAGGTGTTTGCAAAGATTTGGCCGCTTCACTTATACCTGCTCATAAGTGAATTGCGGGGAGAACTTTTGAAGTCAAGAGGATATTCCGACCTTTACATATACCTACTCATATGCAAAGATTTGGCTGCCTCACTTATACCTGCTCATAAGCGAGTAGCGGGGGAACACCTGGGGTTGAAAGAATATTCCGACCTTTACATATACCTGCTCATATGCAAGGATTTGGCCACTTTACCTATACCTGCTCATAGGCGAGTAGCGGGGGAATACCTGAGATTTGGGGAAAATTCCGACCTTTACATATACCTGCTCATATGCAAAGATTTGGCCGCCTCACCTATACCTGCTCATAGGTGAGTAACGGGGGAATCTTCTCGAGATTGTATGAAAATCTGTGATTTGGTGAACAAAGGGGCTAGCCCAAGTGTTCAAGGGTTCCTTGACAAAGTACCTGGATATCATCAGAGGTACCTGAAAAAGCTTGATCAATAGACACCTAAACATCATCAAAGGCATCTAGAGATCGCAAAAATGATCAAATGTGGGTCCTGACGATTGCTCGAACAGGTTAGGGACACCTAGATAGTCATAGACATCCTAGGGATAGAGATATACGTACCTGGCGATATCTCCAACTCTGAAGGTGTGTCTCCTGCTAGACACGGATTTAAGTAACATGTAATATGCATTCGCACACTGTCAAGAACACATATACACATGCATTATGATTTTCAACTGATTTTCATGCACGATGATTTTGTCAAATCGGTATTACAAACTCCACTGGGAAACAATCATGACAAGATAATCCGAACTTACAAGTGGGTGTCTTGAAAATGCCGAATGGGGGACTTCCGATCTAAAAGGGCTTTCTCTCATTCTCATTGAAAAAGGCTGATTTATGATAATCACTCCATCTCACCTTCGTCGTGTGGACAAGGGTCCGAGTATTCTCGCAAGCGGTATGACCTTACCAATCTGAGAGGTCTTTGTCAGGACCGTAACATGGGCTTGGTCAATGGCTTAGCAAAAGGGGACTCTTTGAGTCAAGGCTATTGAAAGAACAATACTCCGCAATCGTCTCCGGGTTTACAAGTCAAGAACCCTGCAAAACGAGATAGAAATGGACTTGCTCGCACTTCTTCGAGCTAAGCTTATAAACATCTGAATCCTTCGTTAGTTCAAGTGCCCTAATCTGAAGAGACTTTACAAGGGACGTAACGTAGGCTAGGCTCATGGGTTGAGAAATGAATAGATCATTAGGCTCAAAATGTGTATAATTGGGGTGAATAAGTTGGTGATCATCTCGGCATTATCACCGGTCCTCTTTTCCGCCAGGGATTGTCTTCTCGGTAGATGATCCATTGACCTCGAGAGCTTATCACTTGACTCCTTAAGACTGTGGATGACTTTGACACATCTTAACATTTTCTACTCCGAAGTTCTCTCCTTTTCCTTCATTTTTTTTTCTCTTCTTCTTCTTTTCTTTTTTTTTTCATGGGCATTGGCCTTGCTTTTACCAGGCACACTGCTTTTTCATGCCCCCTAGTTTTTTTTTTCATTTTTGACTTTTGACACACACTGTCTACAATGCATATATTGGCCAGCCACCCTTTGGATTGTTTTGACCGAATGATTAACATTTGGACTTTCAGGGTCTTCGTCTTCTATCGGCGCTCCGGATATGATGCGTGGACAGTGATGACTTTTGTCTTGCCCCAGTGTGGGGGATGATCACCAATTGGGTTTTTATGAAATGAAATTGCAGGCTCAAGTGGGCTATACAATGGATATAAGTGTGTATAGGATAGAGAAAGAAATGCTCTTCGTCATCCTAAGGCACTTGAACTTCATGTGAATTCATCTGAAAAAGCAACACTCGAAGATTGATGCAAGTGAGAGCAAGACAATCTCTATTCATTTTTCACCTTATAATCCTGACTTACCTCCAGTTTGCCCCGATGTGGGGTGGTTCTTGACAGGGGTAATTTGAAAGAATTTCTCCAAGCGTTTAGGCTCAAAGTGGCGAAACAATGGATAACCTGTAGTGTTTGGGATAGAGAAATGAACTGCCTTTCGTTACTTCGGTTGCTGTACCTTTTGCGAGATAACCCTTTATCTTGCAGATATGGAATTTTTTCATTCAACTCACTGGGGATTAGTGCATGGGACTATGTATAGGATAGGGCTTGCCTTTCATCATCCCGATGTGCCTCATTCAACACATTCAATTAATTTCACATGAGTTATCAGATTGTCCAAATAGATTCCCCTTTGAAGTCGATGATGCATACCGACAAAATAACCATGCAGAATTTAAAGCCAAAGCACACATCTTTAAATTGATTGAAACCATTTATTCATAAGTGAAACGTTTGTGACTCAGAATATAAAACCAAACACTTGAAAACTTTTGCCGCAAAAATGTTAGATCCTATCAGGGATAATACATCTTCACATCATCAGAATTAACAGGAGTGGAAAACTAACGACCGTCCATTTCTGCGAGAATCAGGGCACCTCCGAGTAGCACCTTATTAACCACATATGGACCATTGTAGCTTGGGGCGAATTTGCCCCCAGGAACAGGAAAAACTGGCAGTATCTTCCTTAGGACTAGATCATTTACCTCGAAGTGTCTTTGACGCACTTTTTGGTTGAAAGACTTACCTACTCATGCGGCAACTGGATCGAGGCATTTCGTCTCACTCTCAGGGGGATTTGCCCCTCTCTGCACTTTTCTGGGTTCTCCAGAATCACTCAGGTTAATAGTGATAGTTTGGTCTGATGTGAGGACTTTGGGCCTTTCATGCCGCTCTAGATCACGCTCAATATCTCAGGAATCGTTGAGTTCGTCGGTGTCATTGGGATCAAGCTCGGCTGCACATGATTCATCAGATTGGACCGTTTTCATACCCTTACGTGTCACAAGATTGCCCCTGAAACATAAAGTAGGGGGTTCAGAAGGACAAACAGGGCTAAATAGTGTATTTTCATTTCTTTTGATTTTTTTTTTTGACTTGTTTTCGAAATTCTTTTCAAAAAAGTTTTAACACGAGGAAGCATGAAGAAGCCCAGGCCTCAGAATTCTCCTTGGACTATATTTTTCTTTTATCGGTTGGATATCATCAACGGGCTGGTTTGATGTACCTCAACATGCCCTAAAAAAATGAAAATAATTTGTAATTTCATTGATTATCTCCAAATGAATTACATTTATTGAATAGAAATTGCAACGGTAAGACCTAGAAATGAAAAATCCTAAAAAGCAGCTCCCGAGACGGGGCAAGTCCTAGAAAGCAGTAAAAATTCCCGCGTAGGGGAGTGTACGGAAAAAAGTAAAGGTGTTACTCTTGCGGGCTAGTGCCCATTCCCTCCAACGGTCCTTCCTCGATGGCTCCAATAAAGAAATTATCGAACAGGGCAGTGATTCCCTCCATTGCATCATCAGGATCTTCTGTCACTAGAGGTGTTGGATCATCCATACCTCCCCATCCGTCGCTCAGTTGCCCCAATGTGTCGATCACCTCTTTTTCTTCATCAGCTTTAGGTGTGCTCTCTACGATCTCTTCATCATCGGACGCATCTTCGAGCGGAGGCATGTCTTCAAGCAAAAGACCGAGCTTGTCATTCCCGATGTTCAATGTAGCAAACTCTTCTTCCCAATTAATAACTACTTCGGAGATAGGGGAAACGATGCCAGTGTAGTCAGCATAAATGATCATCCCAGCTTCTACCATTCTTGAGATTCTTTCTCTCATGATAGCCAGGGGAAGGACCTCATTACTCGAGTAATAACCGGCTTTCACTAACTCACCGTAGACGTCGGTGGTATTCACCTTGACATTCTTGATTCGACCAGCATCGAAACTAAATATGGCATTCACATTGCCCGCGTGATCACGGAGCGGGTTGCTATGAACATTCGGCTTAGCGGGTTGAAACGAGAAAGCCTTCGTGTTTAGGAGGTTCTGGATTCGGTGCTTGAGGGTAAAACAATCGTCAGTTGAGTGCCCCACCTCGTCCATAGGATAATCGCATTTCTTAGATGGATCATAGTTATAGAATTGCTCAGGATTGGGCCGCTTTGGCTCAGTGGTAAGCAAGCCTTTCTTTCGGAGGACCGCCAATACTTGAGACAACGACCCGGGGAGGGGGGTGAATTGCCTCTTGTTGTTCTTCTTCTGAAAGGGTTGACGACCCATATTTTGTTGTCGAGCTTCTGCTACTTGGATTGCTGGGACATGGTTAGCATTCCGCCGGCCCGGTTGGGTATAAGTCACATTCACTTCAGCTGCCGGCTCTTTCTCCTTTCTTGCACCAAATCTTTTGGTCAAGGAAGACGGCTCCACAAACCACCCATCTTTCAGCCCTATCTCAATCTGTTCGCCTATAGGGATGAGTTGATTGAAGTTGTCAGCCGGAGTGGCTACCATCCGATTACGGTATTCGAACGGAAGAGTTTTAATAAACATCCTCTTCAATTCACTAGCTATGGGTTCTGGGACAACCTGAGCAGCTAAATTCCTCCATCTGATAGCATAGTCTTTGAAGGACTCGGTCTTTTCATTTGAGCACGTTCGAGATCATCACGGGTAGGAATGATGTCCATTATGAATCTGCATCGCTTTAAGAATGCTTCACTGGCTTCTTTCCAAGTTTTGAGGCCATTTATCTTCTTCATGAGATACCAGTTCAAAGCAGGACCCGTCAAACTTGCTTGAAAGGCATGGATCATCAGGAGTTCGTTGTCAACTTACGAAGTCATCTGTACGTGATAGAGCTGCAGGTGGGCTTTTGGACATGTGGTGCCATTGTACTTGTCAAAATCTGGCATTTTGAACTTCTTTGGGATTTTGATCTGTGAGTACAGGGACAGATCGATCGAAGGTGAATCCTGCGAACCTTGCAGCTGCTTCACTCTTTCTTTAAGCTTGTTGACTCGTTCGTCAGGTTTGTCTTTGTTGTCGATAATCTGGACGAGGTCATCTTCTAAATCAGGAATATCGTCATCTCCGTCAACATCGACACTTTTTCTAACTTTCTGCTTTGGGACTGATGTTTCGAGGGATGCCGGAACAGGGATCGACCGAAGAGCTTTGATCTCAGCGGACATTTGTTGCATCGCGATGACAAGTTGCTTCATCTGGTCTTCCATACCAACAACACGCTCTTGCAAGTCGGTTTGATCGGCCATTCTGGCTCTCGACCGTGTACGAATGGGCGATCGTGATCGGTCCGTAGTTACCTAATTTGCGGAACAAAATAGGCATACATAAGTGTCAAGTAAAATCATACGCCGATCCATGACATTGGTCTAACCGCTTTGAATTAAAAAGACCCCTTTATTGAAATGGTGAAAATTTTTACACCAATTAATGACTTAAAATTGAACTGAATATAAAGACAAATGACTCAATTCCTAAACAAATTTTAAAACTGAAACTGAAATGAGAAAAGAACTTCGAGCTTATTATTTAGCTTGATCTATAGACATATGGGAGGTGACTTCCTTCTTCAATTGCTCATAAGCTCGAGCTATCTTGGATGCCTTTTCTTCAGCTTCTTCGGCCTTCCTTTTGAGGCGATTGTTCTCTGAGCGATTGGCGGACTTGAGAGGCACCTTGGGTATCTTCGGGAGCAAATCCTGTGGGATTCTGTGTCGTCGAATGTACTGGGTCGTCGCGAAATAGGACTTCTGCTCTCCCTTTAATTCTCCTTCGGGCCGAGCTATCTTTAACACACGGCACTTCTTCCACATCTTATTGAGCTGAGCTACGGTCCCTTCGTGGTCTTTATCATCATCGGCGAAGTCGACCCGGAGGAGTTCCGGTTGTAACGCCGGAGGGAGTCCCTGGAGAATCTGGTACTGTCGGGACACTCTGGCAGGGTAGTACTCGATTGCGCTAGTGAAGCCCAAAAGTGGCACCGGTCTAACACCATTACACGTAAGCCGAGCTTCCTCGACCTTGAACCAATTAGCATGCCAATGGAAACCTTGGGGTCTAGCGTTTTTCATGAAAATGATCCATTCGGAATAATGATAATCAGGTGCATTTCCTTATTTTCCTTTATAGCTTAAAATGGGATGGCTAGAATCACTAAGCTCGGATATTGTGAGTAAATCGCCACATCCTTTTATGTGAGACAAAAACCAAATTTGCAAAAGTTCGAGGGGGGCATGAAACGTTTTGTCAACATGTTGCTTAAATTTAGTGAGTGAAATGAAAGTCTCGGCTAAAATGGTGTTGCCAAAATTCTTTTCAAGACAGACTTGTTGGACCAACCATGCGATTGACGGACTACACGCATTCTTACAGTGAGGAAAAATCACGAACCCGAAAAATGCTAACAAAAAGATTTTGCCCTTTTGAAAAGATGCGGATTTTTCAAAACACTGACTTAGGAATGAAAAAGGACATGTGCCGCGATTTGCTTTTAAAACTTTTCCCAATTCATCTTTTCCAACATTCAAAAATTCAGCCAACATTAAAGTAGAATCAATTCCCAAAGGTGGTGTGACTAACTCCGACTCCAATGATTTTCCAATGAGCACGCTATATTCTTCCAATGTCGGGGTGAGCTCGTGCTTACCGAATATAAAGGTAGAGGTCTCGGGACACCAGAAGTGCGCTAATGCTCGAACGAGGTCGGTACGGACTTTGACCTCCAGTAGGGGGAGCAGCCTCCCGATGTAGCCCTCAACTAGCTTGCGGTTGGTCGGACTGAGTACATTCCACCAGGCACGAAGCTCGTCCTTAGGAGCATCAAGAATCCGGATGTCTGCCCCTCCCATAGTGTATAGACCAAGACTCACGACCGACCTACTGTCATGGACCGACCAAAGAAAATACGGAACATAAATAAATTGCGAAATAAAGGTTCAGAAAACTTACTCAGTCGAAAGGATCATGGCAATCACATAGACACGCACATGAAATGTGAGGTTCGATTTCTATCTAGACTCTGGCTTGCAAAATGGAGACGCGAGGATTACCGGGCTAAACCAGTCATGGTTGTGGTTAGGCCGAGGTTCCCCTATCTCCGGCTCAATCAAGGAGCCGACCCGGGTTGCAAAGGGTGCAACCGTGGTGGGAACTCAATGACACCGTGAAATAACTTTCGGGACCAAGGAGGGCGACCCGTACCACGCAGGTGTGGTCGGGGTGTCCGCTGTCTCAGTACCATCCTAAACTTGTGCCGCCCAGGTCCGACAGCGGGTAGTGTGTGCGGTGTAGTGTAAATGCAAGGCATGCACAGCAAGTTATATCAAACAGCGCTTCGTGCATAAAATAAACCATACATCCAACACCTTCCTGTAAAACAAGGGTTAACAATCACGTCTCCCCTTATACCTCCTATTCTGCAAAAACATTTAACACCTAAAATGTTAGGGACGTACCTGGGATCCTCGCTGCCAAATAAAAATATTTTTTGAAAAGAAAAACTGGCCTGAGTCCACTAAGAGTTTTAACTCAATTCCCCAGCGGAGTCGCCAAGCTGTCGCGACCTAAAAAAAATTCCTCATTTTTCGGGCTAATGGATTATTAAGACTAATCTTAACTCGGGCCCTCCCAAGCCTACCAATTCGCAACTTAGAGTTTAAGTTTTTAACATGCAAAAGTTTTTATGCTTGGAGTCGCCACTAATCAATTTATGGTAGGTTGATTAGAAACCTAAATAAAACATAGGGAGATATGTTTTATTCCTACGAACCAGAGATTCTAAGCCCTGGGACTTGATTACGCTAGATCTGGTCTAACGCCCTTTCGGTACATTTTCTTTTCAAAAATGTTTTGGCAGGCAATTTCGATCCATTTCAACTTAGTTACTAACATGTGAGGTGTTCATGCGAGTGCGCAAACCACCAATTTAACACCCAGAAAGCATTAAATAAATTGCAAGTTTGGAAGAATTACTTACCTGGAAGCAACGTAAGCATCTGCATTGTTAGCTAGAAAATCACATTGACACCCTAATATGATTTCTATTTAACAAGCAATTCACTCAATTTCTTTTTTTTGGATTTTCACTTATTTAAATGAAATCTAGCCTATATGCAATGACATGCGAAAATGACATGCGATTAATGCAACCTAGCATGCAAACTATATGTCGTGCGACGACGTGACCTATTTCTAATGACATGATGAATGATTATTTTTGGTATTTTCTCAATTTAAATTCGGAATAATAAAAATGCCTAAATTAACATGCAAACTATGATGACTTAATCTACCCTAGCTTGATTTCTTTTTAGGATTTCTGTTAAAATTCGAAATAATGAATTACTTAAATTTAGAATACAATCTATCCTAAAACAATTCATTCTTCTTTTTTGGGATTTTCATGGAAATTCGAAATAATAAAATAACCTGAATAATCTATTAAGATTAGAATATTACTTAATTTAAACTAGGAAATAGATCATCTCAAGTCCTAATTTAAATTAAACAACTACTCTATCTTCTAGATATATTTAGGATTCCTAGACATGTGAAAACTCTAATTCAAATCTAATTAATATTTTTTTGAATTTTCTATTTATTTGAAAAAGGAAAGCAATTAAATAAACAAGGATAGCAACCACATTCAAAACGTCCACGGGATCCGCCATATTTGTTTCAAACTCGGATTAGGCACAAAAATCAAACTATCGGTCATATCTATAGGGTTATAGATATCGACGGAAAGCCGATTATTCAAATTTGGAAAGCGGATAAAAATCATTATCGTACCCAAGTGGTTATGGATAGGATAATAATTTTCCGTATCGCCGCGTATCGAACCTTAGGGATAAGGTCGGATAGTCGTCCAGATACGTTGCTAAATTAGGAAGTTTTCCTAATTTTGAATATTTAAAAATATTGCGGATATATAGAACATTATCCTAAGATATCTAAACATCCACATGATATTCACGAAATATTCAAACACCAATATTAGGAAATTAAATATTCTGAAAATATCGAATAATGTTGAATTACCTAATTTGCAGATAATTCCCAAATTCAAATCGACTCGGGATCGAGTTTACGAATCGGGATCGGACTCGGACGACGGGCGACGTGGCGTCGGCGCGGCGGCTCACGGTGGCGTCCGGCGATGGGCGCGGTGGAGCACGCGGTGGTGGCGGGACCAACAACGGGAGACTCGCTGAGGCTGAATTGTCACTGTTGGAGACGTCGGTATGAGCCGGTAACCTCCTGGAGTTCACCGAGAAACCTGCAGACGATAAACAGATGGATGGGTCTCGCCGAGATGCTCGAGGAACTCGCCAGTCACTGCTGTGTATTCGGTGACTCTGTCGATGACTCGATGGTGCAGGCAAGAGCGCTTCCGTTCGGCAAAGGTGTAAAGACCGTCTTGGAAAGAAATCCGGACGTTGCTGATGCGGCTGATGTAGGGAAGTCAAGGAGCAGCAAACCACCGAGAGTGCAGAGAAGAGATGATGACCAGGGAGGTCTTCGAAGAACTCTGACTTTTCAGAACGTGCAGTGGGAGGTCCTTTCCTTTTCTTTTTCTCTGGTGCAATCCCTGTTTTGCATGTGAAGTCTCGCAAGAAGCAAGACAGCCCCTCTCTTTTCAAAGTCAAACTCTCTTCTTTCTGTACGTGATGAACATTACAGAGAAGGAGAGCTCTTTTGGCCGTCTCCCTTCGTCCAGAACGTGGAGACCTCCTCTTGAATGAAGCCTCCGACTTCTCCGAATTTCTGAACCGAAAATTCTCTCCTCCCCCTAAAAATCTGACCTAAACATGTTTATATAATGCTAACCTAGGTCAATTAGATGGGCTCTATAGTCCTAATGGGCTTAGGCTTGGGCTTAGGTTTAATTTAATTAAAATGGGCTGATTTATCTTGGGCTTTTGTTTAATTAAGCATAATGGGCTGAATTAAACTCAAATTAAAACAACCGAGTCCGTTTGACTTGTAATTCCCGGCCCTTACATTCCAAGCGAGCTGAGTCCCATTCGAAGAAATTTAAGCTCGTTCGTCACCGCCGGTCCGATGCAAAATGCAATTAATCTAAAATGAATTTAAACTATATGTTATGCAACCTAGATATTTTTGTTTAGGGGTTAAAAATTTAATCCCTAATTTTCTATACAAATTACGACTAAATGATACGCCAAAATTTAGGTGTTAACACATATGCTCGTGCTCATACGCGTGCTTATGTCTCATCATGCACTTTCGCACGCTTGCACTCTTGCACACTTGCAATTACCAAGTTCACCGACCCGCGTAAAACGCATCAGGTCCATCACTTTGAGATCGATCTCCGGCCCGCGTAAAACACATCAGGTTGGTCATCTTCCGATAGTCCGGGCATCGTCCCGCGTAACACGCATCAGGACGGGTTCAATACCCCGCGTAAAACGCATCAGGGCTTTATGTGATCACACATTCATAATCACCAATTATTATCTGAATCCCGTGTAAAACACATCAGGGCATTTTAGGTGATCACATGCTCATGTCATTCGTGCACACTCGCATATGCACATGTTATGCCAATGTTTGAAATGCACATTCATGGCCATAACGATCACACTTGAGTATTCATGAAATTCACATTGGGCACTCAACATGATTTGGCTAATTATTCAAAACAACGCTACGACATGCTCAATCCACATTTCAATGTGCCCAACCAACATATCAGCATGTCCATGAAGGCAACTCAAAGCACTCTTGCATGGTACATAATTCACACGTATAATTCACACAATTAGATTCACATGAACTCGCGCACTCGAGGCCCGCCATGCTACTCCCTTCTTGGTCACACTAAGCATATGACATGGCATCACAAAATTGATCACAACCAATGACAATTCAGCTACCCAATCAGTCAATCCAAATATTTCCGGTAATTACACCATTAAACCCCAAATTTATCGCGCCTTGTCCAATTTCATTCCGATATAGGCAGCCACCAAACAGGTCACTCTAGACCAATAAATATCCTCAAAATACTCCATTAGGCTCCCAAAACATCACCCAAATCAGCCACCATGAGAACTATACTAGGCGCGCACAATATTCCACAATTGAACCCGAACTTAACCCAAATTTGGGCCGATTCAATCCAACCTTTCCAGCCACCACCTGGCACATTCTAAGCCGCCAAACCTCAATTAAATCATCACTCTCGGTCACCAAATGCGCCTCAAAATCAGCCCATAACAGCCTCCACAAGCTAACTCCCAAATTACCCTAATTAACCCCTAAAACTCATCTAGAAACACACATTGGCCTAATTAGGGTTTAGGGTTGTACTCACTTGGATTCCTAGGCTCCTAATGAAGGCTGGACAGGAGGCGAGGGCAGCTCAACAGCGGCGGGGCAAGCGGCGGCGACGGGTGGCCTTCCCGGCGGCGCGAGCGGCCTTCCCGGCAGCGCGAGCGGCGGCGGCTTGAGGATGGCGGCGATCCTAGGCGGGGGCTGATCGGTGGCGGTAGAGGGGGCGAGAGGGAGAAAGAGAGGGATGGCTGGATGGTGGTGGTGAGGTGAGGGGGACGGCGGCACGCGGCGGCGGCACCGGCGAGCGGCGGCGCTCCGGCTTGGCTTGGCCTTCCACGGCCAAATGAAGGAAGATGAAGAGGAGGGAGTTGTTGTAGGGGAGAGGAAATGGCCGGATGAAATGGTGAGAAAAATCAGAGGAGAGAGAGTGAGTGGGGAGCTTAACCAAATTGGTGAGTGGGGTTGGTGACCAAACTACCCAACAAATGACTATCAAGTCCCTAGTCCAAAGGCTAAGATCTAAACTTGCTAAAAATCTTGGGGGCATTATGGACCTCAAATTTCAGCATTATTGGGTTGAAACACTTCAATATAAAACCTTAAAATAATCTCCAATTAACCCCAAAATTCGGAATACAAGGCTAGGGCACAAGGGCAAAACGGTAATTTTCCGGTCCCGGGTCAAATTTCCAATTTTTGACACTATCGATCCCAAATATGATTGGCCACATAAAAATGACGTCGTCCTTGCAAAAATAGTCGCGCACGCCTACGAAATTCGATGCCGAAGTCCGGACTCAATTCCACGATCGATTTAACTCAATTTACAGTTTTAGCGTCTCTCACTAACGGGAGGCTGTTTAGGGGTTACGCATATCGACCTAGGCTACTCGAGTCGCGAGGATGTCGATCTCCCAAAGAACACGAGGGTTTATCGCTAGTCCCGACGGTCGCGATCGTTCGGAATAAGTTCGGGATCGTCCGCCATGCGCACTTTCGGTTGCGCGGAATCACCCGCGATCCGATCGTACGTCGCTGGCCAAACTGAACCCGTCACTCTCCTTAGATCGGCCCACCTTAGCACAAAATATTCCCTGCGTCGCTTCTCGGAATCGGACTCGATTCACGGTCGAGTTCTTAGGTCCACGCACCGTTTTCCTAATTAGCCATTCCCTAATGGTTAGTATCCCGAAAATGATCAGTTCCGGGCGAGACTCACTAAAACGAAATGAGAAATAATCATCTATTTTATTAATCCCGGAAGTGGGCGAATTCAGGACGTTACAAGTTGTGCGCCACAAATTTTTGAAAAAGTTGACCCTACAGTTGTCAAGCCCTGAACCCCGACGAGCGCGCGACACCCCAAGCTCGGTCGAAAAGTGCGACGTCCCAGGAAACATCGCCGACCCAACCCAAAACATTAGAATCAAATGCAGCGGAAACGATTACACAAATCCCTGAGGAAATAATCATCGGGTAATAGGGAGAGACAAATCACCAAACCATCAAACACTATATTACACCCGCAATATATACAATATCCATTACAAACTAGCACACCAGCAAACTTCCGAAACTAACGACCGCCAATAACAAAAAGGGACTAGCGGCCCGGTAGACTAACCCTTTGTCAAAAAGACTCCTCACCAAAAACAGGTCCAACCCCTAAAACTCCTAACCCCTAGTCGCTCTAGAGGGGGGGTCCACTCAGAGTCAGATTCATCGAAGTCAGTCTGATTCCCTAAAGACTTTGAAGACTCAGCAGGCTCAAAATCAGCTTCGATCACAATGGGGTCACCTATATCTCCCGATTCCCACGGGACCTCAACCGGTTCCTCATCCTCAAGCTCCACTTCTTCAGGCTCTTCCTCCTGTTCCGCTTCGGGCTCTTCTTCTTTGGGTTTCTCCTCGGACTCTTCCTCGGGCTCCACCTCTGGATTCTCCACTGGCTCCATCTCTACGGCTTCATCGTCTGAGCCTAGATCCATTGGAATCGGTCCTTGGTAAGGTACCTCAAGCTTGGGTTGTGGTTCAGCCACCATAGGTGCGGACTCAGAGGGGGTAATCGAAGGGGCTGACTGTGCAGGGCCAGGGCCGGTACTAGTCAACTCACCATCAAGGGGAGGAACGGTAAAAGGATCCCAGTCTCTAAATGCATTGTAGGGAGCATCAAAACCTCTAACAGGCCCGAATTCCTCTGCCCCATCCCGGAAAGTCCAGGTTGTAGATATGTGAGTCTACCACTCTGGGACACCTACGTCTACCTGAATCTCACTGGTGTGCTTTATCCAAGTATACTGTTCATCTACAGGGAACTCTACTATTGAGTGGTCAAAAAGCATTGGTATTCCAAAACGGTGAGGCGGCTGATTATCCATTATCCAGGTCTGGGGTCTGAAATGGTTTTAAGTAAAACCATGAGATCACATCTCAGCAAGTAACACCCTAAACCTAACCTAGGCTAACACGTATCTCTGGTCACATTCAAGCATGTCAATCACACAATCAGTAAACCATAACAATTGCAGGCACCAACATCTCAACTTGATACACACGAAACTTCACATGCTAAATCAAGCGTTACCATTAATAACTGATAACATGCCACACTCAAAGATGTCATTCAAACCAAAACCACACCAATATTCGCATAATAGACACAACATCATACTTTCATCATTTCACTCAGGCACACGCATCCAATTCATTTCTGACCCGCGTAAACACGCCTCAGGTCCAAAAACTAGCCATCGAACTCGAACCACGTAATCACGCCTCAGATTCAACAATACTTCTATAGCCCGCGTAAACGAACATGCCTCAGGCTCAGTGTCTCTAGCCCGCGTAAACGAACACGCCTCAGGCACAACACCGATCTCCCCTTTTATAACACAACCCGCGTAACACGCATCAGGTTGAACAACACTTCTATAACTCGCGTAAAAACGCCTCAGGCTCAGTGTCTCTAGCCCGCATAACACGCCTCAAGCGCAACACCGATCTCCCTTTTACGGCACAACCCGCGTAAAACACATCAGGTTGGCGGTCTTCCGGCAAAACCGGGCATCGTCCCGCGTAACACGCCTCAGGACGGGTTTAATTTCCCACGTAAAACGCATCAGGGATTATGTTATCACACGTGCACACATTTTCTATTTATTATCTGGACCTCGCGTAAAAATGCCTCAGGGTATTTAATGATCGTGCAACACGTCGGGGCACCCAATCACATGCCAATTTCATATGACCAATTCGCACACATCATCCAACATATACAGGCTACCAGTAAGCCATGCCAACTCACAATTTTACCAATTCAATTCGTACGTGCACAATTTAACGCGAATTTTTGCATTTAAGCCAAATTTCACCACTCACGGGCGTCGTACTCCTACCGACAACCCCAAACCAACATGCACTATGTCTCAAACACCAATATGCATCAATTCAGCCACAGAATGAACAATGATTTTGCCACCACAGAAAAATCACTATAACGGCACATTTAGGCCCGTTTTTCACGTAATAAGTCACAATAATCACTCGTAATTATTCCAATCACAAAATCAATCAATTCTAACCTCCAATCCACCTCAAAAATCATCACAATTTCATCCAAAGCAGTCCAACCATTTCTCTACAAATAACCCCTAAAACTTGCTAAAACGGGCCCGAACTAACCCGAAATTACCCGTTATCCTAGGCGAGGGTTAGAGTATCACTTACTTGTGATTCCACGCAAAATCAAGCCCTCAAAGGTGGCTGGACAGAGAGCAAACAGTAACGGCGGCGGCGTCCCACGAAAAGGGGTACCGGCGACTCACCGGCGTCCACGAGCGGCGGCGATCGACAGCGATGGGCTGCTAGTTTCTCGGCTGTTCTTGCCTGAAAAGGGGTGGCTGGTGATGATGTTTCACGGTGGGAAACGAGAGAGAGAGACGGTGGTTGCGGTAGTAGTGCGACACGAAGAAAGGGCGAGCGACGGTTTGACGAAACGGCGACGAACGGACGGCGATTGGCTGGCCAGTTGGCCAACTCACATGAAGGAGAAGGGGCTGAGGAACTCACGACCAGAGAGGGAGGAGAGGGAGAGAGTGATCGTGAAAAATGAGGGAAGAGAGAGAGAAAAGAAAGAAAAGAAAACCTAGTCTAACCCCTAGGTAAAATTACCATTCTACCCCTCTCTCTACTTTTAATCTGACTGCCACGATTCGATCTTATCTAAAAATCGACGGCCCAGATCGAATCCCATCAAAAATATCCAAGGGCAAAGTTGGAATTTCACAAAAAGTGCAGGGGCAAAACCGTCCAAAATTTTTTATCTCTAAAGTTGGTGTGAAATGACCAAAATGCCCCTCTCATTTATACTTGGCCTTCATAAAATCTCAAGGGCAAAACGGTCATTTTCCATTTTCTTCCAAAATTCCAATTTTCTGATAAATTCAAGCCAATTCAAAACTGACCATGGTACTTCTGATGTCGTCCAAATATTGTATCATGACTATCGAAATTTTCGATGCCCAAACTCAGTCTCTATTTAATAACCAAACTCAAATAAACACATCTTGAGCTTATCTCAAACTAACGGGCGGCTTCTGGGAAAATTCGTGTATTCGACCCGTGGTCGATACTAAATCGAACCACGTTTAAGCTCACTTGAGTCATGGCGACCTCGATTGTCATATAATTGCAAGGATCAATCACTAGTTCTAAAGATCGCGATCGTTTGGAACAAGTTTGGGATCGTTCGCAAATTCATATCCTGGCGAGGCGGAATCACCCGCGATCCAGTTATATGGCATTCGCAAATCGATCCATGACCAACCTTAGATCGGTCTATATTAGCCCAAAATATCACCTCGACAATCCTTATGGTCGAAAGTCAGTCCATGATCAAGTTCTATGGCCGCGTGAATTAAATTCCCTAATTAGCCTTTCCCTACTGGTTAGTATCCCGAGAGTGATCAAGTCTGGGCGAGATTTGCTACAAGTGCGTTATTGAAATCATGCATTTCATAAATACCGAGTGGGTCGAAATTTGGAATGTCACAACAGTAAATTAAGGACTATCATTTAATCATTTCTTAAAAATAATTGTGAAGTTACATAGAGGATGTTATTAGATAAACAGTAATTGGGTTATATATTTTCCTCCATCCTCCATCCACACGTTAATCTAACTAAAATATGGATACGGTCGATGTCTATGGTTGCAACTCTCGTCGGTCAAAAGCCCATATGAAGAAAATAAAACTGACCCGTACGACTTTTACCGATCTATGACTGCACTCTGTTCAAGAAAAAAAAAGGAAAAACATACAGGAACTCACCTCATATGAAGAAAATAAAACTGGTTGAAGCTTTTTGATATCGAAAGTCGGGATAACCAAGCTGGTAAGGGTCTCGTGCAATCTCGTGCTTCCAAGCAACCTCCTTATTAATTTGTGAAGATAAACTCCATTGTACTTGGGCCCCCCCAGATTTTTGATCGTGTTCAAGACCGAACCCAGACTCGCCCTTTTTTTAAAAGAAGTAGCGGGAGCAAGCAGAAAAGAGATGTAAAGACGACTCAAATCAAATATATTATATGTGACGAGAGAAAAAAAGCTAAAGAAAATCATCAGTGAGCTTAAAAAACGATGAAAAGAAGTTCAATAATTTTAATCTAGCAACGCGAGAGGTATGTCGATGATCGATTACCATCCTTGGGGGAAGATTTTAGGACAATTCTCCAAGTAAAATGGGACTATGCCTTTCGCGGTGAAGAGAGGACGGTTATGACAATCAGGTGCAGCCAACATGGCTGTGATGAGACCTCCTGTGCTTGTTCCTGCTATTATATCGAAATAATCTGCAAGCCTCGCACCTTCACCATCCAGCTCCGGCACCCAAAAAACTCAAATGACTTCTGGATTAATGTCTCCTCAAGGGATGGTGTGGACATCGGCGATGCCCCACGTTTAGAATAAAAAAAAGGCTTCTCAAAAGCTGCTTCGACTCAAACCCTAAGCAGGGGGTATGTTTTCTTGATCATCATAGCACAATAATGTAACTCTTGCGTCCACTTTGTTCGCGAGGTTTGTTCATGTTAATACCTGAAGTTGGGCTTCGAGGTAACCGAGAATGACCCCCAGAATGATTCCTCGGACTCCTCTACCATCAATGCTAAGGATTGTGACAAGTTTTCCATACGTCGGAGGCTGAATTTTCACCGACGAAGCTTTTTTCTCCATTTCTTTTAACTGTTAATGCAAGAATTGAGAGAGAGAGAGAGAGAGAGATGAATGAAAGTGTGATATCTCCATTGCTGTGAAGCTCATAAATATATATATAGAGGGATGCAAGATGTGTACGTAATGGTTCAATCTGGGGAAACATAAAGATTAATACAGTCGGCCGTGTGGCTTTTGCTCAGCTCTAGTTTGGTCAATGTGAACGTTGCTCTCACGTGGGAATGAAGAAGGGATTAAGACTGAATCGCTTGTTTAAACTGACAAGGTCTTCTTATAGGCAAAAGGGTCGGTCCATGGAGGCAAAGTTAATTGCCTGCACACATTTTAGAGTGGTTGTGAGGCAAAGAGAGATACGGGGAGGAGGATAGAAGTTTTTTTTGATCATTCATGAAAAGAAAACGATCCCCGACCGAGAGGCGCTTTTTCAATCAGAGGCCTACACGACACACCTATGACTTGGGTTGATTGAGGGTTTTTAATTTGTCAATTTGCGGGAGACCTAATAGATAAGGTTAGTTAGGTACATATATACATTTAACATCATGTTTGAAAGTCTAACAAAAAACTTTAAAATAACAAGTGGAGAAAGACTATGTATAAAGAGCATATAAATTCATAGTTAAACTCACTTGCAAGGCATATTAGGAATGACATGCAGAATTTGATAAACAAGGGGCAGATGCACATATGAAATAAATCGGGGCAGAAGTTAGCTTTGATACCATGTTAGAATGTTAACCCAAAAGTTTAAGCTGATAGGTGGATGGAAACTACATATATATATATATATATATATATATATATATATATAAAGAGCATGTAAATTCTATAATCAAGCGATGTGGGATATTTCAATACCCTCTTTCATATGCATGCCATATTAATAATGACATGTGGAATTTGATGAAAGTGGACGCACATGGAAAATAAACAGAGGCAGAACCTGGTTAATATACTATGTAAAAAAGTCTAACTCAAAAGCTTAAAATGATACGTGAAGGGAAACCACATATATATGAAGAGTATATAAACCTATTATCAAGTGATGCAGGATGTTTCAACAGATCTAATAGAACCCAATGCTTTATTTATCATATAGTATTTTTATATAATCATCTTGCATTTCACTTTAAGTTTAGGAATGCAAGTAATATTTTAGAATCAACAAGTATAATGGTATGGAACTAGGACACAATGATTCCTGCCGTGATCGTAATTGAGCTTAGATGGAGTAATTAAAGTAGAAATCTAAGCCCATTAAGTCTATGCACCAAATCACCGTGTTGAAGCTCCTATTATGTGGCTAAAAGGTACTTGATGTCAATATGCTTTGCTCGCTCGTGATAAATCAGATTCAAAGTTAGATATATCGTGCCTTGATTGCATGGTGTAAATCAACGCTTTTAAGCTCCAACCTAAAGTCTAAGAGCAAACTCCTTAGCCATAGCACCTCCTTTGCTATAAAGTAGGTTAGTGCCATATACTCTACTTCAATCAAAGATAAGGTAACATCATCATATAAGGACGCCTTCCAACTCACTGCAACACTTGCCAAAGTAAAAAAAGCCTTGGTAAAGACCTTGTGACATTCCGAAATTTCGCTCATTTGGGATTTATGAAATGTACACGTAGTAAATTCTCGCCCGGAACTCATCATTCTTGGGATGCTAACCAAGAGTGAAAGGCTAATCGGGGAATTAAATTCACGCGATCAAGAGGAAATTCGATCGTGAATTGATTTTCGACCATAAAATCGCTGAGGTGATATTTTGAGCCATTATTGGCCGATCCAAGGATAGTCAGGGGTCAGTTCGCCACTGTCATAATAGTGGATCGCGGGTGATTCCGCTGGACCACGAAATGAATTGACGAACGATCTTGAACTTATACAGAACGATCGTGCCCCTCGGATCTAGTGATTGATCTTCGCGATTTTAATGACAACCGAGGTCGTCACGTACCGAACGAACTTGCACGTGACTCGATTTATTGTCAGTCACGGGTCGAATATACGAATTTCCCCAACAAGCCGCTCGATAGTCTGAGAAACGCTCGAGTTACGTTATACATATATAATTTGAATATTGATTAGAGACCAAACCGAGCATCAGAAAATTTGGAAAGTCACGACAGGGCCTTTGGACGACGTTGTAGTTGGAACGTGCAACTCGGGATTTCTTCGGAATTTTCAGAAATGTTCTATTTCGGCGAGAAACGAAGAAAGTGACCATTTTACCCTTGGGAATTAATAAAGGGTTAGTTTTATGGGCAAAGGGCATTTTGGTCATTTTGCCATCAAATTTGGAAAAGACAATTTTGCCCTTGGACTTTTTGAGAAATTATAAGATTGCCCTAGGATATTTTGGGTAAGATTCGATCTGGGCCGTCGATCTCAAGATAAGATCGAATCTGGACCGTCGAATGAAAAGATTAGAAAGGGGCATTTTGGTAATTTGTCAAGTTGGTCAAAATTTGACTATTTAAGTCAAATTTCTCTCTCTCTCCTCACTCATTTCCCCTCCCCCACGGCTCCCCCTCTCTCTCTTCTCTCCCCCTTCCACCGTGAGCTCCCCCTCCCGCCGTGTCACCGCCGCGCCACCGTCCGGATCGCCGCCGTGCCGCGTCGCCGCATCGCCCGTCCGCCGAGCCTCATGCCACCCTCACCCCACTGTGATTCTCTCTCTCCCTCTCGGTCTCTCTCTCTTGGCCGTAAGTCCCACCGGCCGCCGCCCAAGTCACCGTCGCCCGCCGTTCCTCTCGATCACCGCCGATCGTCACCGCCGCCGCAAGCAGCCGTTAGATCTTGGTTTTGCCACCGCTTTCGCTCTAACCGTGTTAGTTTAGAGCTCGGTAAGTTGCGATCTAACCCTTGCCTAGTTTATCGGGTATTATCGAACCCGTTTAGACGCGATCGAGTGTAGTTTAGGGGTTGATTGGAGTATCGGGCCTTAGGATTGAAATCGGGAAATTTTGGTGGAATTTTAGAGGCCAATCGATGGCTGTGATTTGCTGTTCTAAGTGCTGTGATGTGCGGTTGGGCGTGTGGTTTGCGCCATTAGATCCGGCTCGGAATTTCATGAAAGTGTCGTGAAGGGCCGGGATTGAAATATGGTCATTTTGAGTGTGAAAAATGCCGATTTGGGTGTTGGTTGTATGTTGTGGTGTGACTGGATTGGAGTGTTTGATTTGGGCGCGTCTGAGTGCGCGTATTTGATGCTCGAGTGTGTGCACGTGTGAGACTTGTGATGTGGGACGTGCGTGTGATCACTAAAAGGCCCTGAGGCGTGTTTACGCGGGGTTCAGATAAAATCTGGTATGTTGGTGTGTACGTGTAATCACTAAATCCCTGAGGCGTGTTTACGCGGGGAATTGAACCGGCCTGAGACGTGTTTACGCGGGTCGTGATATGACTATGGGATCGGGCCGAGTATTATAAGCCCGGGTCCCGATCATGTAGGCCTGTCGCATTTGGTGCGGGCTGAAGAAAGTGGAAATCGGTCCGAGGCATGATCAGCTCGGGTGAGACCGGGATCGGACCGAGGCATTGTAAGCTCGGGTTTCGGTCACGTAGGCCTGTCGCATTTGGCGCGGGCTGAGGAATGGGATCGGACCGAGGCGTGTAATGCTCGGGGCGCGATCGTGTGAGCCTGAGGCATGTTTACGCGAGCCGAGGAAAGTGAGATCGGGCCTGAGGCGTGTTTACGCGGGCCGAGGAAAGTGAGATCAGGCCTGAGGCGTGTTTACGCGGGTTGCGATGGCAAGTTAATGAAAATGATGTGATTGGTGCGTGATCAAGTATGGAATGTGGGATTGGAAATGTGGTATGTTCGATTTGTACGTGGGCTTGAGAATGCGAGTGATTTATAGTGCGTGTGGTTGAGATGCGTGTAAGAATTGTTTGTTATGATTGCGGACTATTGTGCAGGCTGTTTATGCCAAGAGTCCAGGTTAGTATGATCGTGTGGATGACGATGTTTGTGTTTATTGCTTGGTTGTGTTTGGATATGTCTGGAATACGTGGTAGCCTAGGTAGGGTTTAGGTTGTGACTTATTGAGAAGTGTCTCATGGTTGTTTCAACCAAACCATTTCAGAGCATCCGCCCGAGCCTTGAACCTTCTGCCGCTACCACCGCAGCATTTTGGGGATCCCGATGCACACCGAGCATTCAGGAGTAGAATATACCTTGGCTGCAAATCCCTTTTGAGGTCGAGGACGCGATCCGTAGAAGCCAGTTGGTGTGCGTGTATTATAGGTTTGATATTAAATTAGTGAGTGTTTGATGTGAATAGTTGGTGGTGTAATCAGGAAATCCGTTCGGGTGTGTACTATCAGTTGATGTAAATCTGAGGAATGTTGGAAGTATTTGGTTGTAAAGAATTGGATGTTGTATATTTATATATCGAGGTATAGTTTTATATTTGGTGGTTTGGTGATTTATTTCTTCCTAGTGTTCTCCAATTTCATTGTCCGGGTTTATTTCATTGGTTTCCGCCGTGATCGAACTCTGATGGAATCTTTGGGTCGGCGACGATTTCTTGGGACGTCGCACTGATTCGACCTGAGTAAGGGATGCCGCGCGCTCGATGGGGTTTGGGGCGTGACAGACCTGCGCTCATCCAAATCAACTATGTGATCCAAATCTACAACACCTATGGTCTCATTGCCATTGCCGTCCCTCTAGTAAACTATACAAATGGTTGTTGGCCCTTTTGAATATCTAATGATCCACTTCACAACTTTCCAATAAGTCTTATTAGGATATTTCATGTAACGGCTAACCACCATGCTCATAGCTTATGAAATGTTGACCTTAATGTATACCATGGAGTGCATAATACTGTTAGCTGCATTAGAGTAAGGAACACAGGAAATATGCTCATCATCTCTTCAGTTTATGGTGATAACTTAATAGAAAGCTTGAAGTGCACTGCTAAAGGTGTACTAATAGATTTTTCTGACTATATGTTAGAACGTGTCATAATCTTCTCAATATATTTTCCTTCGAGACAGAGGCAAAACTCCTGCAGCCCTCACACGAAATCTCTCCACTCAATATCTTTGTAGCATTTAAACCTCTCATCTCAATCTCAGCACTCAGCTGCCGCTTCAGCACATTAGTATAAGATATGTCACTATTAACATGTCATCAACACATAATAATAAACAAATCAAAGACCCATCATCCAATATCTTAGAGTAAATACAGCTATTTGACTGACTTTTCGAATTGTCCTAACTAGCCATGTGAGCATTAAAACGCTTATACCACTATCTAGGAGACTATTTTACCCAATACAAAGATTTCTTTGATTAGTAAAAATGATCTTATATCGAAAATAGTAAATCCCTCTGGACGCCTCATGTAAGTCTGCTCTTTCAACTCATTGTGAAGAAATGTCATTTTCACATTTAGGCCCCATTTGGTTCAGTATTCCCAAGGGGCTTTCGAGGTCGAAAGCCCCTTGGGGAAATGATGAACCGTTTGGCAAGCATTCTTAATAGGCTTTTGATCGAAAGCCAGCATTGGGAATGCTCAAAGCCCAAAGCTAGTCCAGACCAACTTTGGGCTTTCAGCATTTGGCAAATGTTGAAACCAACTTTTTTGGCTCCAAACTACCCTCACTTATTCTAGCTTATTCCAGTTTTGCCCCTCTTATTACTATTCATCTTTTGCGCGAGGGCGGTCGACATCAGATTGGGTCGGTAAGGGGTCAACAAGGTCACACGACCCAGGCGATGGTCACCTGAGGTCGCGCAACCGCCTAGGCGCCGCCGGCTTGGGTCGCACGACCTCGTCACCTGGGTCGCGTGACCCTCGTCACCTGGGTCGCGTGACCCTCGCCGAGGATTGCCCAACCTCAAGCGACGGCCGTCGGGGATTGCCCAACCTCGAGTGACGGCCGCCGGCACCAAATCTAGCTCGCCGGTGATCGTAGGCCTTCGCCGGCTCCAGCGAAGGGTAGGGTAAGCTTTTTTTTTAATAAAAAGAAAATTCCTAAAGCCCTTTGCAAAAAAATTTATCAAACACTACTTGGGTCAAATTAGCTTCACAAAGGATTTTATATCAAACGCCATTTGCATTTCCCCAATGGGCTTTAACCTAAACGTATTTATATTCCCCCAAGGCTCATTTGCAAAGTTGAACCAAACAGACCCTTAGTTGCTTTAGCTCGAGATCTTGTGTAGCAACTGAGATTATAATAGAGGATTAGAAGTATGGCATACCATAGAAGAGAACACTATTGTAGTCAATGCCCTCCTATTGAGTAGACCCCTTCATGACAAGTCTCGCCCCTTTCCTTGCTATCTTGACATCGGGAATGCTCTCCTTCCATTTGTAGAGCCATTTGCACACAAAAATCTATTGGTTCTTGGGTACTTTGACCCGCTCCAATGTCCAATTTCGATAAAATGATTACATCTCTTTGCTCATAGCCACTGGCCACTACATCAACTCAACACTAACTGTAACATCCCCATCTCAAGGTTATTAATAAGACGTTCCAGGCACGTTGTTGCACCGCGCTTTTTGTTTTAGGGCTTTCAGGATTTGCGCGCTGAGGAGGTATTTCCGTGTAAGGGTCTCTCCCAGACCATACCTCACGTGACAGTAGAAGGTGATTTCTTATTTAGTCTAGGTTTGTGATTTTGGAGTCGCCACTAGTCATTATTGGTAGGTAGACTAGAAACCTAATCGAGGTACGGGAGAAATACCACGATTCTACGAACCAGAGATTCTGAGTACGGGGACTTGGTTACGTTATTGATCCCAAATTGAGATCCCTAACGCCCTTTCGGTACCTAAGAACGATATGATGTCTAAAGTGTCATGCGAATTTCCGAGGCTTACCCACTAATTCTATCCGTTCTAATCGCAGGAAAGACCAAACAAGTATTAAATGCACAATCAAAGTCAATCAAGTTAATCAATCCTAAGTGGTCTCTAAAACGAAAATCATTCAAAACACCCCATACCCTAATGAAGCTCTAGAAGCTTATTCATTTCATGATATGCATTTTTTACGGTTTTAGGATTTTTTTAGGGGTTATAACCCCTGAATTTGGAATTTTTCTAAAAATGCCACTTGGGCACTTCTGAAAATTCAAATTTCACTTTTTATGGTTGGCCACGATGTTTTTGGACCATTCTATGAATTTTAAAAAAAATTTATTTATTTTTTTCAGAAAATTTTTTAACCAAGAATTGATTTTTTATGATTTTCTGAAAATTGTTATGAATTTTTCTGAATTTTTTGGAATTTTTATGTATTTTCTGAAAAAAAATTTGCAATTTTTATGTATTTTCTGAAAATTTTCAACGTTTTTATGAATTTTCTAATTTTTTATTTTTCATGAATTTTTCTAATTTTTTTCAATTTTTATGAGTTTTCTAATTTTTTTTGTGAATTTTCTGTTTTTTTATGAAATTTTCATTTTTTTATTTTTTTTTATTTTTTTTTTGTATTTTCCCGCCAGGAGTCGAACCGGACCGGCCCGGTTCAGCCCGGTTCGGCTTGGCCGAACCGGGCTTCGCCGGCGCCGGTGCCGATCGTCCTCTCCGGCGGGCACGGTGCCAAAACGGCACAATTTCTTGCCTTCTTCACTGAGGCATTTTTACAAACAGTTGGTGGGCACAATTTTTCAGTTCAATGTTTTCGAGGCCACGACTTCGGATCGGAATCCGGCGACCTTCCGGCGACTGTCTCGCCGTTCCGATTGAACCATCATTAAGTTCATATATTCTAGTACTGATCTAGACTAATCAGATGGCCGCCAGACGTTCGCCGGCCGGCGAAAAACCGGTCGAAAAATGTCAATTTACCATTATTCCTGACCTAACATTACCAAAAACTCCAAGTTCCTATTTTATTCGCCCTAGCCGTCTACATCGATCGAAATGATTTCCAGAACATCAAACAAGGTAAGAACAGACTGACTTGACAGGCCTAGGGCCTCGGCGATGCTCCGGCGAGGGCCTCCGAATTCCGGCGAGATTTTCCAAAAATGGCCGACTCGGTTTATGCGTTTTTTATGCCAAAAAATGCAATCTATTCTGTTCGATGATCAAACAACTTCTCCGAGCTGATCCACTATCGTGAAGATGTTCCTCAACTCTCAGGCTTTAAGCTGATGGCCTTGTATCCACCGGAGAGGCTCCTGACACGCCAATAGGGACTCGTTTTCAGGCTATGGCGACCAGTCGTTCACTAGTCGTCTCAGGTGAGGACACTCACCTATGGAGATCACTTCGTCGACGCTTTTCCGACCGGAAAAAATGCCGATCACGCAGTCACAGGGAGTGTCGACTCAACCTTTCACTTGTTTCCTCTCTTTCTCTCTCTATTTCTCTCTCCTCTCTCTCGATAATTTCGTCAAACAGGTTCTCTCCTCAATGTTCAGTTTTTTTTTTCGTTTTTTGTTGATCGATTCCTGCCCAAATTCAGTTAGAACCGACTTGCAATCGGTTGGGATTGATTCCCTAGTGCCAACTGGATATTTTCCAGCTGGCAAAATCGATTAAAACGTGGTAAATTGATCGGGAATGATCGGTGAAGTCGCGGGCACGAGTTGTTTTTTTCTGGGTTTAGTGCGTTTTGGTTGAGTCGGGCGAAGAAGGTGAGTAACCCGGGTCAGGTCGGGTTGACCCGGTCGACCCGACAGACCCGGGTTGGTCTAAATTCTCAACTTCGACCCGATTTTGACCCAATTTTCCAAATTTAACCCCAAAATTGAATTCCCCATCATATTCCAAACCCAAATATATAATTTGCCCCAATTTTTATTATAATTGTGTCCAAGATTTTCTCATTTTTATATTCGGGTTAATAGGGTTTTGTTCAATTTGATGTCCTAATGACCTGATTAGGGAAAATTGATGCCAAAATTGAATTACCCACATCTGATTAACCCGAGAAATGATGGTCTTATGGTTCAACAATTTCATATTGGGCACGATTCCCAATTTGGGTTCAAAATTCTTAATTTTCAATCAAATTTTGGGGATTTTTTATTTTTATGTCAAATTGTGCAATTGGACCGACCATTATGCAATTCAAGGTCCCAGAATCATTTGTTGTGAAGACACTATGACTTATAAATGACTAGAAAAAATTTAATTGTATTTTTGGTTCAATTCGGGTTTAATTTTGCCCAATTTTAGGAAAAACATATACCCGATTGAGATTTTTCAAAATTGACAATGTATTCATGAAATTGGACCGACCATTATGGAATTTTCTGATTCCATTTGCTATTTTTCTTGATTTTCTCACCTATTTTGACTAAAAGAAATTAAGGAAAAATGTAGAAAAGTGCTAAAAAATTATTTTTTGGTTTAGAAATAGGTTTCTAGGCTTGGCCAAGATTCCTAGTCCTAATTTTGAAAATTTTGAAAGTATGGAAAAAATGAGCTAAAAATTAGGTGTCAACAGCTGCCCCTCTTTGAGATTGAGCTCGTTAGAGGTTGATCTCAAAGACAAGGTGACACCTGGATTTTTAGTCGACTCACTGAACAAGATAAGATGAAAATTTCACAAGAATTGATTAGGGTCTTGCTTTTGAAATCCGTGATCTAATCCAAAGGTTCTCTTTTCATAACATAATTCGAAAAATTCTTAATGATTGAGGGAGAGAAACTTACTTGTTTGTTAGAGTTTCATTATTGCTTATCCAAGGGCATGAATTGATGGTGGTGATGATTATGATGGTTATTCTGATTTCGTGGTTTAAGGACGAACTCACGAACCATGAATGCCTGAGGCTCTTCGCTCGAGGATTTTGGAGATTTGCCAAGTGGTTCCTCACACGTAGGATTTTGAAAATTGCCTAGAGGCTCCTCGCTTGTAGGACTTTGGATTTGCCTAGTGATTCCTCACCAGTAGGACTTGAATTTGCCTAGGGGCTCTTCTCCTGTAGGACTTTAAATTTGCCTAGGGGCTCCTCGCCTCTAGGACTTTGAATTTGCCTAGGGGCTCCTCGCCTGTAGGTCTTGAATTAGCCTAGTGGTTCCTCACCAGTAGGACTTTGAATTTGCCTAGGGGCTCTTCGCCTGTAGGACTTTGAATTTGCCTAGGGGCTCCTCGCCTGTAGGATTTTGAATTTGCCTAGGGGCTCCTCGCCTGTAGGATTTTGAATTTGCCTAAGGGCTCCTCGCCCGTAGGATTTTAATTTGCCTAGGGGCTCCTCACCAGTAGGACTTTGAATTTGCCTAGTGGTTCCTCACCAGTAGGACTTTGAATTTGCCTAGGGGTTCCTCGCCTGTAGGACTTTGGAAAAACTTCAAACAATGAACGCCTTAACCGTGAGTTTTGTGATTTGAGGTTTCACTAACCTTTGTATGGTTTTTTCGTTGACCAAAAACTATTTTGAAAAGTAGTTTTGAAATTGATCAAAACTGTCTAAAATGTGGTTTTTTTTTAGCTTACCACAAACTGTTTGAAAAATTGGTTTTAAGTTGACCAACAACTTTTTGAAACTTGGTTTTGAAATATGCATTCTTTGTATTAAATGCGTTTCAGGCAATCAAATTTCCTTTTCAAGGAATTATTTGAACAAAATGCTTGCAAACTTTCAAGCAATGCTTGAAATAATCGTTTGGAAGACCTTCATTAGAAAGGATTTGTTTCAATCTATGAACTTGGTCTTTTCTTCATTTGATTGAAAGGGGACTTGTTTGATGTCCCTCAATTTTATCTCTCTTAATCAATCCTTAGGTGTTCGGAGATGTTCGCAATGTATACAATCCAATTGATCCGATAAGGTTTTTCAAAGGGCTATAATGCTGGCTTGGTCAATGGCTATTCAAAGGATAGGCATTCTGAGGCCAAGAAAAGGATTTCGTCACATCTGACTTCGGGTCTACAGTTAAGAACCTCGAGGATAAGACAAGATATTATTGCATACACTTCTTTGAGTGATAACTTCTTGTCATAAAGTCATGTTTCTACTCTCAACATCCCAATCTGAAGAGTCTTTGGGGAGAGGTCGTATTGTTGGTATTAGGTAGGCTTAAAAGGCTCATTTGTTTGAATTCAAGGTTTTTATGAAATCGGTGATCTTCTTGGCATCACCACTTTTCTTTTCTTCTCTTTTTTTTTTCACTAGAGATCTTTTCTTCTATGAACATCAAAGTCTTCTAAACATTCATCACAATCTCTTTTCTTTTGCTCATTCTCACTTGCTGTGATCTATGATCTCTCATGATCTTAACTTTGCTTTGTCACGACTTTTGTCGTTTTGAGCTTTCTTTTGCACTCTCTTTTCTTTCTTATTTTTCTCAGGCATTTGGCCTTGCTTTTATCAGGCACACTGTTTTTTCATGCCCCAGACTCTTTTGTCTTTGATCTTTTTGAATTCTAAGGACTCTGTGTTCTACCCTTTTGTTTCTTATCTATTAAAGTGGATCATACGCTCATGCTCCAGTGTGAAGAGATGATCACCAATTTGGGGTTCTGAAATGAATATTCAGGCTCAATTGGGCTTTGCCAAAGGTAATGTGTTTAGGTATAAGAAATGAAGTGCTCTTCTTCATCTTGGGATGTTTTGAGCTTCCATATGACTTCATATGAAGTTATCACAAAAAGATTGATACAAGAGTATGCAATAAAATCTTTCTTGATCCTATTCTCCATAGCTATCAATCCACAAACCTCCTGATTTGCCCCAATGTGGGGTGGTTCTTAACAGGGTTGTTTTGGAAAAATTTCTCTACTGTTTTGGCTCAAATTTGGTTTGCAAGGGATAAGCATGTGTTTGGGATAGTGAAATGATTGTCTTTCATCACTTCAATCCATGTAATCATTGCGAATATCCCCTATTTCCTTCAGATGAGTTTTTCTCACTCACTTCTACACTTTGACTTTGAGTATATAGGGGACGTGTTTGGATATGGCTTACCTTTCATCATTTGAAGATCTTTCCATTCGATTTGATCCAAACTTTTTTCTATGAAATTTTTCAAAACCTTTTGTCAAATTATCCCTTTTAGGGAATTTTGATGCTTAGTGCATTTTCAAAGAAAGCGTGTTTCAAAATTTTTTATTGAAACATTTCTGAGGTATTTTCCTTTTCAAAACAATTTGTTTTGTTTTTGCTCAGCCTTAGTGTCATTCCGCTTGGGGAAGAAAAAGTTTGATTTTTCTCTTAGAAAAGCAACCTCTTTAACACATGCCCTCACGATTTAGGGATACCTGTCTGATCAATTTATCAAGATCCCTTTTGTTTGCATGTTTTTGCTTTGGTTATACTGGGGATTCTTCTGTTGTTGCTCATTTTCCTTTGTCTCTCTGGAGATGATAAAAATGAAAGCACATTAGAGGATATCAATGGAAAATAGAATTGGAAGTGATACTTCCCTCTACTATTTGATAACTCCATTGGGAATTCTGAAATCATCAACTAGTTCAAATTCTTTTTGCTTTCTTTTGCAAAACAGATAAACATATTCATGAAATGTATGGTATGCATGATATGCATGATATGCACATGTTCTAAAGTGACCCGAATCTTTTCTTGAATGTTCGTCTTCATTTCATGGGTAGAAAATCTTGACAGCATCTGCATTTACAGGATAGGCCAATTCTGTTCCTGCCATGTCTATAAGAATCAATGATCCTCCAGGAAGAACCTTCTTGACAATATATGGACCCTCATAATTCGGAGTGAATTTTCCATGAGGATCTGAATTGTTGAAGATGACTTTCCTCACTACTAAATCCTCTGTTTTGAAATTCCTCGGTTTCACTTTTTGATTAAAGGATTTAGCCACTCATCTTTGATAGGCTTGTCCATGGCATATAGCTCTCAGTCTTTTTTCATCGATCATGTTGAGTTGTTCATATCTTTGTTGGATCCACTTAGCTTCTGAAAGCTTTAACTGAGATAGTATCCTTAATGAAGGAATTTCTACTTCAATAGGTAACACTGCTTCCATTCCGTAAACCAAGGAAAATGGGGTTGCTCCAGTCGATGTTCGAATTGAAGTTCGGTATGCCATCAGGGCATACGGCAACCTTTCGTGCCAATCACGATAATTTTCGGCTGTCTTGGCCAGTATATTCTTGATATTCTTATTTGCCACTTCAACTGCTCCATTCATTTGTGGACGATATGGAGATGAGTTCAGATGTCGGACATGGAAGTGTTCAAGTAAATCATCTACAATCCTGTTATTTAGATTTGAGCCATTGTCCGTAATTATTGCTTCTAGAACTCTATACCTAGCAATGATGTCCCGCATGATGAATCTTGCGACATTCTTGGCAGTAACATTTGTGTAGGAGTTTGCTTCAATCCATTTAGTGAAATAATCAATAGCAACCAGGATAAACCGGTGTCCATTTGAGGCCTTGGGGTTGATTAGACCAATCATATCAATGCCCCACATTGAAAATGGCCATGGCTCGGACATCTGATGTAGGTCATTTGGCGGTGCATTGATTTTATCTCCATAAACCTGACATTGACATTGATGGCAACATCTCACATGCTGGATGCAATCTGATTCCATTGTCATCCAATAATATCCCAATCTCATAATCTTTCGGGCTAGAAGATGTCCATTCATGTGCAGTCCACATTCACCCTCATGAATTTCTTTCATGATCTGTTCAGCTTTTGTAGCATCCACACATCTTAACAGGGTTGAATCAAATGATTTCTCGTAGAGGGTTTGACCACTAAGGAAAAATTTGTTGGCTATCTTCCTTATAAATTTCCTATCACCTGGTTGGCTTTCTTCAGGAAATTCTCCTGATTGAAGATACCTTTTGATGTCATGATACCATGGTTCGTTGTCGAACTCTGCTTGGACCATCATGCAATGAGCTGGTTGTTCAAGAATATTGATTCTCAATGGTTTTATATCCATACCATCTTCAGCCTGTAGTAAGGATGACAAAGTTGCAAGAGCATCTGCAAAATGATTCTGAGCTCTTGGAAGATAATCGAATGTTACCTCTTCGAAACTTTCTATCATCTCTTCTAAATATCTGTGATAAGGAATCAGCTTGGCATCTCGAGTTTGCCATTCACCAGTTATTTGCAATATGATGAGTATAGAATCTCCATATACTTGCAACCTTTTTACCTTCATTGAAAGGGCTAATTGTAAGCCGAGAATGCATGCTTCGTATTCAGCGACATTATTAGTGCATGGAAATACCAATTTCGCAGATACCGGATAGTGCTGGCCTTCTGGGGAGATCAGTACTGCCCCAGTTCCTGATCCAGATAAGTTGGTTGCACCATCAAAATACATGGTCCATTTGTCATCGACTAATGTCAATATGTGGTCATCAAGTTGTTCTTCAGATCTGGCAATATTCTGTGAATTTCCTGCCAACATGTCTGCTATTGCTCGTCCTTTGAGTGGGATAAACTTCTGATGTCGAACTCATATAACAAGACTTGCTACTTTGCCAATTTCCCGACCAAGGAGGATTTCTCAAGAAGGTACTTGATCGGATCATTCTCGATCACTAGCAAAATTTGGTGATGGAGGGTGTTGTCATGCCCCGAACCCCATCGAGCACGCGACACACCTCTTTGGTCGAATATCGCGATGTCCCAGAAAATCGCCGACCCAATCAACTTGTCAGAGATTTAAAGCATCGGCGAAAGCCACAAACGCCCAGACAATAATCGACTAGGGGTAAAAGGGAGAATAAACATCCATTACTTATCCAAACTTATACTATGTTCACCATATACAACCATATCATATACATGCACACCGAACCTCTAAACTATGCACCACCGATATAAAAAAGATCAGTAGCCTGGGTACCCTAACTGTAAAAAATGGAACACCTCAAAAGACCTACACTTAACCCCTACACTAGCCCCTACGCCCCCTGGATGGCGTCCACTCCGAGTCTGGCTCCTCGGGACCCGAGTCCGAATCTCCCTGAGCTGCCTGATCATCTGAGGACTCGGAATCTGCCTCGATCTCGATCGGATTGTCCTCGTCACCCGACTCCACCGGAACCTCAACCAGCTCCTCTTCATCAGGCTCCTCTTCCGGCTCGTCCTCTGGCTCATCCTCTGGTTCCATCTCTGGGTCTTCTTCGGGCTCATCTTCAGGTTCTTCTTCCGGCGCCTCTTCAGGTTCTTCCTCAGGGTCTTCTTCTTCCGGTTCCTCCTCTGGTATTACCTCGAGATCCACATCCATAGGATCATACCCTGCCTGTGACTCCTCCGGCTCCGAATCAAGCTCAGCCACGGGAGGTTCAGGTGCTGCAGGTGCTGACTGTTGCCCGGATTGGGCGAGACTAGTATCCAGACTAGTCATCTCGCCGTCAGGAGGGGGTATTGCTGACGGATTCCAATCCCCTACTCCGTAAAACGGAACGTCAAAGCCACGGACGGGGCCAAACTCATCCAACCCGTCCTTAAACATCCAGGCGGTGTAGGTGTGGGCCTGCCAAAGAGGCAGTCCTACGTCTACCCAGACGACGGTAGTATGCTTAACCCAGGTCATTTTTCGTCTATTGGGTACTCTACGACATTATGGTCGGTGTGCATCGGAATCCCAAAACGCTGCGGCGGTGGTGGTGGAAGGTTCATGGCTCAGGCCGGGGTTCTGAAATTGTTGGTTGAAACAACCATGAGAACACGTCTCAATAAGTACACACCCTAAACCCCACCTAGGTTATCACGTACCTCCAGACAAGACCAAACATAATATCACCCAATAAACACATCATGCATACAATTGCACTTACCTGGCTTTTGATACGCACCATCTGCAGGTTAGTCTCAAATATATATAATTTCCAATCACATGCACATTTCAAATTAACTTCACGCCTAATACACAAATCGAACACGTGGCATTTCATTTCCACATTTCATACACTCTTTCATGCCTCATCACACTATTTTCACTCGACTCGCCAGTGACCCGCGTAGTAGTACCGCCTCAAGTTCACTGCGACCATCTCGTATTTTCACTCGACTCGCCAGTGACCCGCGTAGTAGTACCGCCTCAGGTTTACTGCGGCCATCTCGTATTTTCACTCGACTCGCCAGTGACCCGCGTAGTAGTACCGCCTCAGGTTCACTGCGACCATCTCATATTCACAACACTCTTTAGCCCGTGTAATGGTACCGCCTCAGGCTCAACGTGCACCACCTACGACACAACTCGCGTTATGGTACTGCCTCAGGTTGGTCGTCTTCCGGTAATACCGGGCATCGTCCCGCATTATGGTACCGCCTTAGGACGGCACAATTCCCTGCGTAATGGTACCGCCTCAGGGATTTTCGTGACCACATATACAACATCACACACAATTTCTCATTTATTCACTCGCTCTATTTACACGCCAATATTGCCAATTTACTAGCCGATCAAATTCGACCCATGCATGCATCAAACTTCACGCATTTCACATGCTCAATAAACACCCAATCACGGCCATTTGCTAGTCAATTCAATTCAGCCCATGCGTGCACATAACGGCCCACATTTCAATCAATCAACTCACAATTCAACAAACATACAAGGCCACTATCGAGCCCACAATCACAGCCACAATCATGGTATAAATTCAGCATTTCCAAGCTCATTTCAAACCATAACAAGCACCACAATCCAGCCACATTACAACACACCAAACCGACATCATTTGCCCCTAAATCGAGCCATATGCTCGTCAATTCAATCCACGACGTCCAATACTCAACTCAGCCTCAAATTAGTCCCGAAACATCACCAATTCATCCTCAATTCAGCCAATACCATTTCCCAAATCAGTCCACCAAATTAACCCCTAAACAGCCCCTAAATAACCCCTAAACCACTACTAATCGACCCTATTCAGCCACTAATCAAGTAATCGATACCCGATGTCCTAAATAGGGTTTAGGGGGTGACTTACTTGGAATCTAGGCTAGCTCAGCTGAAGGGGAGGGGCGGCTGACCGGTGGCCACTCGGTGGCGGACGACGATGGTGAGCAGCTGAACGGCGGCGTACGGCGACGGCGGCGACTGACTGGATGGTGGCTGATCTTCCACGGCTGGACAGGATTGAAGGGGGCTGGTGTTTCGGTGGGACAGAACAGGGAAGAGAGAAACGGTGAGGTGAGCGGCGGTGGTGAGGCGAGCGGCCACGGCAGCGGCGGCTCCGGCTCGGCGGGAAGGTGGAGGCGACGGCCGGCCTGGGCGGCTGGCCACGTGATCGGTGGGAGGCGGAGAAAGTTCAGTCGGAAGGGAGAGAGGGAGAAGGAAGCCGAGAGAGGTGAGAGAGTGAGGAGAGAGAGAGAAATTTGGTTTAAATAACCCAAGGTCAATTATTTGTGTCTAATACACATGCCTAAAGACCATCATACCCCTCTCTCACATTTCCAATCAACGGCCAAGATTCGATCTTATCCTAAGATCGACGGTCCGGATTAATCCTTGCCAAAAATATCCAGGGAAAAATTGGAATTTCACAAAATTCCCAAGGGCAAAATTGTCCAAAAATTTCTATTTCTAAAGCGAGGGTGAAATGACCAAAATGCCCTTCCCCATTTAGACTTGGCCTTAACAAAATCTCAAGGATAAAATGGCCATTTTCCATTTCTTGCCCAAATTCGATTTTTCAAAAGGATTCGGACAATTCTAAGGCTGATCATGCTAATAACAACGTCGTCCAAATGTTCTGTCGTGACTTTCTAAATTTCCAATGCCCAACTTGGTCTCTAATTAATGACTAAATTTTAAATAACGTAACTTGAGCATATCTCAGACTAACGGGTGGCTTTTGGGGAAATTCGCACATTTGACCCGTAGCCGATACTGAATCAAGCCACGTTCAAGTTCACTCGGGTCGTGACGACTTCGGTTGTCACTTAATCGCGAGGGTCGATCGCTAGTTTCGACGGGCGTGATTGTTTGGTATAGGTTTAGGGTCATTCGTCTGTTCATCTCGTTGTCAAGCGGAATCACCTGCGATCCACTAATAAGACAGTGTCGAATTGATCCCTAACTATCCTTGGATCGGCCTACATTGGCTCAAAATGTCACCTCGACAATTTTTATGATCGAAAGTCGATTCACGATAGAGTTTCTTTAGTCGCACAAATTTAAATCCCTAATTAGCCTTTCCCTAACGGTTAGTATCCCAGGAGTGATCAATTCCAGGCGAGATCTAACTACAAGCACGTCCATAAACCATTCATTTAATAAATCCCAAGTGGGCCGGATTTCAAAATGTCACAGGTGTACTGTCTTAATCTGTGTAATACCCAAATCAGTGCAACGCATGTCTTCTCGACTGCTGGGGAATTCACCTCTGATGTTGTGAACTTCTTGCTCAAGTAATAAATTGCTTATTCTTTACCATCATTTGGTCTTCTTTGTATAAGCACCGCTCCTAACGACTCAAAGTGAATCGTCAAATATAAAATCAGTGGAACTCCAGGAATTGGTGGGACCAACACTGGTGGGCATACCAGATATTCTTTGATCTTGTCAAAGGCTTGTTGACATTCCACATCCCACTTTACTTTGGCATTGTTCTTCAACAGGTTGAAGAATGGTTTTGCAATCTTAGAAAGCTTATATATGAAATGGGCAATGTAGTTTAATTGCCCCAACAAACTTCTCACTTCTTTTACCGTAGAAGGAGTCTTTAAGTCTATATCACCTTGATCTTGGAAGGATCTATTTCAATTCCCCTGATACTGACCACAAATCCTAGCAGTTTGCCAGATTTTGCCCCAAATACACACTTGTTGGGGTTTAGCCGCAACTTGTACTTTCTAAGTCTCTCGAACAATTTGCGAAGCACCTCAACATGATCTTCTACTTGTTTGAATTTTGCAATCATGTCATCCACATATACCTCGATTTCTTTGTGCATCATGTCATGGAACAAAGTTACCATTGCCCTTTGATATGTGGCACAGGCATTTTTCAAAACCGGCATTTTTCAAATCGAAAGGCATCACCTTGTAACAAAATGTGTCTCATAGTGTTATGAAGGACGTTTTCGCCTTATCCTCTTTCTTCATGAGGATTTGATTACATCCTGAGAAACCATCCATGAATGAAAATGTTTTGAACCCAGCAGTGCTATCCATTAATACATCGATATGTGGAAGCGGGAAATCATCCTTAGGGCTTGCTTTATTTAGGTCGCGATAATCAACGCACACCCGCACCCGACCATCTTTCTTCATTACGGGTACTATGTTGACAACCCATTCTGGATATGGTACTACTTCAATGAAACCGACTTTGAGCAATTTCATTACCTCTTCTTCTATTTTCTTTGCCAATTTCGGCTTTGTTCGCCTCAGTTTTTGCTTCTTTGGTGGAATACTCGGATCAATTGGCAAATCATGTTCAACTATGCTTGGATCAAGGCCTGGCATGTCAGCATAAGACCATGCGAATATATCTTGATATTCCTTGAGCAAATCTATGATTCTTTCTACTTCTGCTGAGGGAAGACTTTCCCCAATCTTAACCTCTTTGGGATTCTCTTTATCACCCAGATTAACAATAATCGTTTTCTCTAACGTGAGTGGCTTTGATTCTTCATGACGGATCCATTCTCTTCTGACCCATTCCTCATCTTCATTATCCACTTCAATATCGCAAGTGATCTCCTCAGAAAGATTTGGGTCACATATGAACCTATTATGAATATGTGAATGCTCATGCCTGACATGTAACAAACATGATTAGTGATTGCATACAAAGTAAGTAACGCACATGGTCCTATGAAGAACTTTTGGAAATTCATTTTGAAATTTGTTTTGAAAGAACATAAGGACAGAGCTAGTCCTCATATCATCAGACTTCCTTGCTCTTAAAATCATTTTCGCAATGAGGAGCAATATAGAAACCCAAAACCTCAAGCCTCACGAATGAGGATACTGTTCATCATAGGTTTAGTTTTGTTTCTACATATCCTTAACAAAATATTTGATTACTTTTATTGAATTGAAAAATGCGATTACATCTACATCAAAAGGAATGTAAATTGCAACTGAATTGAGATTGCAGATGAAATCACAAGAAACTTGAAATTGCGATCAATAAAATGTAATGAAAAAGCTAGTAGCAAAAGTTCAAGAGAATCTTCCTACTCCAGTGCGTAGGTATTTTCTGCTTCAGTTATGATAACGTTGATGGTACTCTCCTCGAACAAACTTGGCAAAACAGACTCTTCCTTTGCATGTAAATCCTCTTCTTGAAGTAGCTTGGAAGGTCCAGGAAAAGTTTCCTTGATGTGGATATGATGATAGGGAAGCTTTTTAGCTTTGCCCTTCCATATGGATGGATTAATGAGGCGATCACCTCGGCCTCTACAGCTTCCATGGTTCTTTCGACCTTGGCCTTGGCCTCCATGGTGATCTTTAGTATCATCTGGAATATAACCTACTCCGTACTTCATCCTTGTAGCGAGAGGAGTGATCGGTTCCTTGATTCCTTGGGATTTCGATCCAAGGCCATTACCAAGAGTAAATCCTTACTGACATAACATCCTTCCAAACATAATGGATGGTGTTGAGAACTCCGGGGATTTTATGATGCAACCAGCAGGAATTTACACCATTGAGATCATTTCGAAGGAATGATAACTTGGTTCTTCTTTCACTTCGGGTTCGACATACGGTATTGCACTCTCCTTGTAGGTGGTGAAATCTGTCTCCTCGTGTACGGTGATCATTTTGCCATTAATGACAAATCTGACCTTCTGATGGAGGCTTGAAGGAATGGCGCCAACCATATGAATCCAAGGTCTTCCGAGTAACAAGTTGAAAGTTCTTGGAATATCCACTACTTGGAAGTCAATCAAGAAAGGCACAGGGCCTATGTTTACCTCGAGCTCGATATCGCCAATAACATCTTTCTTCATTCCATCAAACGAGCGCACTGTTACCTTAGAAGGTTTGATGAGCTCTTCACTAATCCACAAGCGATGTAGTGTGCTTAGTGGACACAAATTAAGTACGGAACCATTATTGATCAACACCCATGACACCTCCTTGCCCCAGCATCTGACGACAATATACAGGGCTTTATTGTGGGAACGCCCGTCAATTGGGAAATCTTCATCAGAGAAGGCAATTTGATCCTTCAGAAGAATGGCGCCGACAAAGTCTCCAATTGTACTTCATTAATCGTCTCCGGGACGTGCACCTTATTGAGAAGATTCATAAGCACCATTTTGTGGCTTTTTGAAGTCTTGAAGAGATCCAACAGAACAATTTGTGCCGGCATCTTTCTTAGCTGTTCAATTACCTCAAATTCACACATCTTCATGACTGAGAGCAATTGTTTAATAGCTTCTTCAGTTACTCCTTTCTTTTCATGTTCACTGTCCTTCGGGGCATTGCATCTCCCCGACCTAGTGATGGCATCGACTTCCTTGGAAGAGTAATCCCAAGGTACACACTTAGTGTCAAACTTCTCTTTTGGAGGGAGAGTGATGATCACAGCCTGTGTTTCTTCTTCTTCGATCCTCAGCTGATGAATGGGAAGTTGAATAGTAACTGGTGTGATGGGACCTTCCTCCTCCTTATATTTTATCTACCTCATCAAACTTGATTAGAAATGGTGTAATCATGGATACCATGCTTCTATTGGCTTCATCAGCATCCATTCCACCCCAACCATTAGACGTGATTATTTCGTTTCTGAATGCCCATGAAGGAGGTGTATATTTGACACGGTAATTGTATTTACCGCTATCTTGACCCAGAGAATCAACAACTTCACCTTGTCTTCGTGCTTTTCGAACAAATCGCCTATCACCTCGGCAAGTCTTTTTCTTCTTTTTCTCTTCCTGATCTTCATTCTCCTCGAGATTCAATTGGCTGATCGGGACCTCATCCATGCCACCCCATCCGTCCGGTACAATGTCTTCATTTTTGAACACCCATGGTGGTGGTGTATAATTGACACGGTAATTGTATTTACCGCTGTCTTGACCGAGTAGGTCTACAGTTTCGCCTTCCCTGGCCGATTTCTGGGTGAAACGCCTTTCACCCTGATGGACTTTTTCTTTCTCCTTTTCATCCTGATCTGTTTCATCTAGCAGCATTTCTTTCTTGGGTAGAGCTTTCTCCTTAGGACTGGTTTCATCGTCCATACCACCCCAGCCATCAGGCACAATTACTTCATTTTTTAATGCCCATGGCGGTTGGGTATATTTCACTTGAAAGTTATATTTTTCGGAGTTTTCTCCCAGGCTATCTACAATCTCGCCTTTTAGGAGTACTTCTTGACGAAAGCGAGCATCTTCTAATTGAGAAGCTTTAAGCTTGGAAGAGGATTCTGATGTACATTTGGCTCGAGCTCTTGGAAGTTCAATATTTTCTTGTCAATGAGCTGTTGAACCTTGTACTTTAGAATGGGACAATTATCTACATCATGTCCCCTTTCTTCCATGTGATAGGTACAAGTTTTTGACTCATCGTACCAAGAAAATCTCGCAGGATTATCTTTTGGTACCTCCTTGGCCACCAAATGCCTTTCCAGAAGCATTGGTAATAGCTTTGACAGGGGTCGAGGCAATGGTGTATATTGCCTCACGGGCCTTTTATTTGGCTTGAATTGCCTTGGATTTTTCCAAGCAACATTTGATTGCTTCGGAAATTATGCTTGATGAGTGCTTGGGCTTGATACCATAGCCACTTCTCGGATGGGTTCTTTGTCTTTTTTCCCGAGGTAAGGCCTTCGTGCTGCTGTTTCTTGAGTCTTCTTTTCTTTCAAACCCCATTCAATTCTTTCACCTACCTTTACCAGCATAGTGAATGTCTGACAGCCTGATACATGAAGCTTGTCGTAATACTCAGTTGGCAATGATTTTAGAAAGAGCTCAATGAGCTCGTCTTCACTTATGGTGGGCTTTACTTGTGAGGCAACAGCTTTTCATCTCTGAGCATAGGCTCTGAACCCTTCATTCATCCGTTTCTCAATTCTGACGAGATCTTCTCTGGTTGGGAGTACTTCAACATTAAACTTGTACTGGCAAAGAAATTCACCCGCCAAATGATCCCATTCAGTGAAGTCTTCTATGTCGAGGGCTGTATACCATGCAAGGGCTGACTCTCTCAAACTATCTTGAAATGTGCTAATAAGCAATGGCGTGTTGTCTGAATATCTTGTCATCTTACGGAGATAATACTTCAAATGGCTTTTGGGACAACCAGTGCCATCATACTTGCTCACGAACTCCGGTTCCTTATAGTTTTCTGGAACAACCACCTTTCCGTACGGTGAGAACTTGTCGAACCTTTGAAGCTCATAGCCTTGACTTGCTAAGCATTCTTCAATTTTGGCTAATCTCTTGGCCTCTTCTTCATCCTTTATTTTGGATGCCTTCTTGGTTTGATCATCCTCTTCCAAATTCACTACCTCAGGTGTAGTCTTCGGAGGATTTTCTTGAACCGGTTCTTTGCTTTTGTCTGGATCTTCAATCGATATTTCGGTAACATTTGAAGCTCCCACATTTGGAGTAGTAGGATAAGATCCTCAAGATGCGAGAATAAAGGCCTTCATTCCCGCCATCATTGCAACCATTTGTGTCATTTGATTCTCGACTTCAACTAGTCGAGCACGGGTTTCTTCTTCTGCCATTCTAACTTGTAGGCGGGTCCGAGGTCTTTTACCTTCCGTTGCTAAATAACCTGATTCGCCAAAAAAGACCCAATATCAGCATAGTAAAATGATCATAAAACCCTACATCCTTTTAATTGTATGGTTTCATGAGATTATCAAGGATAAGAAATTCCATACAAGTCTTAGCCTTGTATAAAATTCTTCATCAATGTCTTTCTCGAGGAATAATACAATTCAAAGAATTGCAATTCATGGTGATTCCTTTATGTTTTGAAATCATGTTCTGAAATTATCTATGCATGTTTAGAAAATGATCAATCCATCATTGCATATAAAATTTGAAATTGTTTGACATCATGATTTTAAACTCAAATGGGAATCTAAATCATCCAATCATAGGCTTCTTGCTAGCTAAGATAGCTTCCGCCTTTTGGTATTCTTCCTATTCCTTGGCTCAAGACTCCTATTCTTCCACATCGATCACAACCTCTTCCGGGACGTAGGGTTCCACTCCAGGCATGCTTGGAACAATGTATTCCGGGACATACTCATCCACAGGATCCGGTACCATGCTCAACGGGACATATGGCTCGACATCAATTGGACGTTTATTTTCTATCCATTTAATGTATTCTTTGAAGGCCATGCAAATCTTCATGTCTTCTTCCAAGCTTTTTGGTCACTCAATTATTTGTTCGAGTGGGTTATCCAAAGATAAGATGATCTTGTGAATTTTGGCTTGAAGGACATTCTTCTCCTCTTTGAGTATAATTCCACTTGGGATGTCAAAGGCGAACTCTTTGGGATTCCATACCGGTAGTACTTGCTGAAGTATCCCAAATTGTCTAATAACCCATAGAGGGCAATAAGCTGCTCCTCCACTCAAACCAAGCAATGGTACCGTATTTCCCTCTCGGCTCGTGATCTTTGCCTTGCTAATCTTTGGCCAATTGATCCGCCATTGGATTTGATCAGGAGTTAAGGCTCTAATGAAATTGACCCAATCTAAGAAAGATTGTTTGGGTAGTTTGCTTTGGATACGAATGTATCGTACAATTGCATTTATCACCGAACAAATTTCGCGAATATTCATGAAATGACACCATGGTCGAATGTGTGAGATGAACCATAATGACAAAAGACCAGTAGAAGCTTGAAAGATACCCTTCCCATGATTTTGGTATGTGTTTAAGGAGATGACGGTTTGGACAAGAAGCATATTAGAGAAGTCCCATTTAAGACATACTTGTCTTGCGATCACAGCTACTAAAGGGTCTAATCCCGTTCTAGACATGGGGAATAGAATAAAGTCGAAGAAAGCTAGAATGAATACCCGGGCTGAAGTGTTTCCCATTTCCCTAGGAATTTTTGAAAAGTTGTCCACTAGGAAGGATAATGGTAATCTACCCGTGTTTGATTTGATTAATTTTTCGATTTTGGAAGTTTTGAGGTTGAGGAATTCGGCTAAAAGGCTCACAGGATTAAGTCCAACGGGTGGCTCTACGACCCTAGGTTTAGAATTAATCCCAATGGCGGCTTGATATTCTTCTAATGTTGGTACCAATTCATGCTCTCCAAGATGGAATGTGGCGGTGGAAGCCTCCCAAAAATGCACCAAAGCTTGGACTAAACTGACTTGATGTTCCATATGTATAAGTTTGAGAAGATATCCAAGCCTTTCTTGGACATAAATTTGGTTGTCCTTGGACATGCCTTTCCACCAAGCAACAAGTTCCTTCCGAGGAATGGGAATTACTTGGATGTCTAGTTTCCCCATTGAGCCTAATCATGCAAAAAGATTTGTCATTAATCAACATGGATTGCAAATCAATTTTAATGCCTCCATTTGAATCATATGTCCTTTTGGGGTAAAACGGAGGTAAAATGCGCTTGCATGCCTCGAAAGTAATGCAAATGTCATTTTGAGTCCGTTCAAACCTTAAAAGAGCATATAGTTGAGATTATAGTTGATTTTGTGTGATGTAAATGCCCATTCTGTCATATTCCATTTAGACCATAAAGTCCTAAATTATAGTTTACAACTTCGAATACATGGAAATGAACAAATAAGCATTTGACTTACATGGAAAAATCCACCATGGACCTATACATTTCATCTAAAAATGAAAAAAAAAAAAAGGTCAAATGGAGTATGACACCTTAATCATGCATTCTAAAATGAAAGGGCATTTAGACCAAGCATTGAATGTCATTTAGGCATTTTTTTGAAAATGTGCCAACTAACATGCATAATGTGCGGGGGTTCCCTAGGTCATCAAAAAAAAAAACATGCATAATTGTAAAGGAATGGAATGGAACGATACTTGCTTTCCATGATATTTTTTATTGGTTTTAGGTATACCAACCACAAAGACAAGCGAATGCAACCAGTGAGGTTTTGACGCCTAAAAAGGGTAGGATATGCTAAAGGCTCAAGGTCATCACCTTAATGGACAAGGGATTCCATTCCAATAGGTAATCGGCCTAAAGTAATGGAATATTATTCCACCTCAGTGATCAGCATTGTATTTAAATGATCCCATGAGCAATCAGCCCATAGTGCCGCCTAAACACATACCTCCTAAAGATAATCCTAAATGTAGCCGGGGTTGGGCCACGGGTGGTGTGTGCTAATGGTGTAGTGCTAAAGCAACTTAAAGGCATGCATAGCAATTAATAACCAAACAGCACTTCTAAAATTCATTCAAACCACATTCAATCCCAACACCATCGTGCAAAACAAGGGTTAACAAACACAACACCCCTTATAACACCCGCCTGCAAAACCATTTAACACTATCATTAGCGGGACGTACCTGGGATCCTTGCAAGCACAAAACACAAGCATATCGTTCTATCTAGGCCTAAGTCCACTTAGAAAAGGTTTATTGTCCCCAGCGGAGTCGCCAAGCCTGTCGTGCCACGCTTTTTGTTTTAGGGCTTTCGGGATTTGGGCATTAAGGAGGTATTTCCGTGTAAGGGTCTCTCCCAGACCATACCTCACGTGACAGTAGAAAGTGATTTCTTATTTGGTCTAGGTTTGTGATTTTGTTCAATTTGATGTCCTAATGACCTGATTAGGTAAAATTGAATTACCCACATCTGATTAACCCTAGAAATGATGGTCTCATAGTTTGACAATTTCATATTGGGCACGATTCCCAATTTGGGTTCAAAATTCTTAATTTTCAATCAAATTTTGGGGATTTTTTATTTTTATGTCAAATTGTGTAATTGGACCGACCATTATGCAATTCAAGATCCCAGAATCATTTGTTGTGAAGACACTATGACTTAAAAATGACTAGAAAAAATTTAATTACATTTTTTGTTCAATTCGAGTTTAATTTTGCCCAATTTTAGGAAAAACATATACCTGATTGAGATTTTTCAAAATTGACAATGTATTCATGAAATTGGATTTAAAATAAGACTAATGACTATTTTTATGGAATTTTCTAATTCCATTTGCTATTTTTCTTGATTTTCTCACCTATTTTGACTAAAAGAAATTAAGGAAAAATGCAGAAAAATGCTAAAAAATTATTTTTTGGTTTAGAAATAGGTTTCTAGGCTTGGCCAAGATTCCTAATCCTAATTTTGATTTTTTTGAAAATATGAAAAAAATGAGCTAAAAATTAGGTGTCAACACACGTCACCGTCCTATTTATTTTATCTTCTTATTAAGAGCATGCAGAAGCAAACACCCAGACAACAACAAGCAGTTAGGAAAAACAGCTTTGTAATACACTACTTCTTATAATGCAAGAGTATATTTTACAAGCCTCTTTCTACGGGCCTTTTTTTTCTCTTTTTCAACACACTACATGTATCTGCATAGGCTGGGGGAAATTTCTATCTCCTCTAGCGTGACTACAGCTCCCAAAACTAGAGTGAGACTTTCATGCCTACAAATATGAAAAACAACGAAGTGAATTGAGGAGTCAGTAAGTAAAACTCACTAAACCCCAGATAGGAGGACGCATCGCCATCGAACAAAGCACATGTCATAGTCTCATCAATTGATAGTAGATCAATAGCAAAGATGCTTCAAACACACTCATTTTTGTGCATAAGATGATCTCAACTTGCCTTTCTATTCAAGCAACAATGTCTCAACCAAAAGCATGCACACGAGGGATTCATCATCTCAACCGTTAGTATGGTTTTTCCGGAAATTCTCCGGGCAACGTCCCCTAATCCAAGGGTGACGGCTTTTCATCCGAAATCCATCGAGCAACGTCCCCAATCAAGGGCGACAGCTATTCTTTTCCCTCGTGCAACCATGCTGACAAGCAACGTACCAACTTGAATACTTCACACAAAGTGTGTATCATGCCATGTTACCTCTAAAGTTTCAAGTCATGCTGGACACGAAACCAAGCTCGTGGCTCGAACCTACCGGTCATGGCGCCGACCTACACCATGCAAGGCTTGGATCGATACGTCTCAATACAGACCGTCTAAGCAAGGCTCGTTCCAACACGCCTCGACGCTGATCTGAACCAAGCAAGACTCATTCATGATCCAGGTGTACTCTCAAGCATGATGCTGAACGCATGAGCAAACCTTACAAATGTAAATACAAGCATGGCAATCTATATCAAGTGTTCACAAACCACATAATTCATGCAAGCACCACAAATACATGATTTGCCCAATAGCGCAACATGGCACCCTAGCCAAGGTTTAGTAAGTCTACTTACAACCCTCCAAGATCATGGCGAAGTGTGGCCTAAAGGTGAGCCGAGTGGCAAGGGCACAGAAAGGACATGGCGCGGCACGCGCATGGGCGTGGCAGGACATGGCCGAGAAAGAGAAGGCATGACCAAGAGAGTGAGGGCGTAAGGGAGAGAGGGAGAGGTGATGTTGGAGTTGTGTGAAATGAAGGATTAGTACCTCTATTTATAGGCAAACTTCTCATCATTACTTTGCCAATTGGACCAATAAGAAACCTTAAAGTGGCACACCTATTGGATTGAGTTGGCTAGTCTAATAAGTAGGAATGGCAAGTCTAATAAGAAGAGGTGGCAAGCCTAAGCTTTAGGTGCACACTTGCCTTCTTCACATTGGATCACTTAAGGTGTGAATCATCCTAGAATTAATGAAGTGTAATGATATATGAGACACCTAAGCTAGTTGACTCACCATCCTTCATTTAATGTCTAGATTTGGTGTAATCATGGCTTTGGATTTGATCCTATCCAATACTTGCTCACCAAGACAAGCCATTCTCTCTAGATTCTTCTGTTTTGTCCATTTCCACAGAATAAGGCTAACATGAGAACTAGACTAATAGAAATGCTAACTTGGTCAGGTATGAGTTCCTCATGTCCATCCATAATCGACATGCCTACTAAACCGAGGTTCGTAGCTGAGTCAGCATCGGAAATGGCGGGTCTTGGCTAAACTTTTGTTGGATAACTAGGTCGGTGGCCCATGTCGTGGGCATAATGGCCGGCACTGACCGGGCACGTGGCCTGGCAAATCAAGCACACGGCTGGTGCAGACCGGGTGCATGGCCCGTGCGTGACCTGGCGCGCGGCCCGTGCAGACCGGGCGCATAGCTCATGCGCGACCTAGCGCGCAGTCCCTCCGTAGCCTCCATTGGACAAGCACATGGCTGACGCTTGGGCTGGCCTTTGGCCTTACGGGAGGGTCCAAGTTAGGTACATGACTGGCTTGTGACCCGGTACATGGCCTGGTACACGAGTTAGGCACATGACCCATTTGGCAAGGTCGTCGAACCAATCTGCAATTGATCCACGACCGGTCCATGGCCTATCCAAGTGTCCCATGGCCGGTCCATGGCCAAGTATACTTGGTCCGTGGACGGCCCTCGGTTGTCATGTAGTTGTGTGGGACCGATCGTTCTGTGACCAACACACGATCGCATGGATCAATCCATAGTCGTCCGCGGTCGGCATACAACTATGCGGAATTACCCGCGACCGGAATAAGACCACACGAAATCAATCCATGATCGTCCACCAATCCGTAGTGGTACAAGACCGTCCCACGACCAACATTTATGGTCGAGAAGCAGATCCATGGCCGAATAGCTCCGGTTACTTGTATGATCATTTGATTGATTCACCACCGATTTCCTTGATCATTCTAGGGCTGATCCTTCGATCCGACCATGGCCTATGTGACATTCTAAATTTCGACCCACTTGGTATTTATGAAATGTGTGATTTCAATGACGCACTTGTAGTAAATCTCGCCCAGACTTGATCACTCTTGGGACACTAACTAGTAAGGAAAGGCTAATTAGGGATCTAGATTCGCGCGACCATAGAACCTGACCATGGACTGACTTTCGACCATAAGGATTGTCGAGGTGATATTTTGGGCTAATATAGACCAATCTAAGGATGGTCATGAATCGATTTGCGAATGTTGTATAATTGGATCGAGGGTGATTCCGCCTCGCCAGAATACGAAATTTGCGAACGATCTCAAACCTATTCCAAACGATCGCGTTCTTTAGAACTAGTGATTGATCCTCGCAATTATATAACAATCGAGGACGCCATGGCTCAAGTGAACTTAAACGTGGCTCGATTTAGTATCGACCACGGGTCGAAAATATGAGTTTTCCCGAAAGCCGCCCGTTAGCTTGAGATAAGCTCGAGTCGCGTTTATTTGAGTTTGGCCATTAAATAGAGACTGAGTTTGGGTGTTGAAAATTTTGAAAGTCATGATAGAGTAATTGGACGACGTCGTTATTAACGTGGTCAGCCTCGGATTTATCCGGATTCGTTAGAAAACTGGAATTTTGACAGGAAGTAAAAAATGACCGTTTTGCCACTGGAATTTTGTGAAGACCAAGTGTAATGTAAGAAGGGAATTTTGGTCATTTCATACCAACTTTAGAAATAAAAAATTTTGGACGATTTTGCCTGTGCACTTTTTGAGAAATTCCTATTTTACCCTTGGATATTTTTGGCGAGAATTGATCTTAGCCGTCGATTTTTGGATAAGCTTGGATCTTGGCCGTTGGATGGAAAGTAGAAAGGAGGGTAGGATGGTAATTTTGGCTAGGGGTAAGTGCACCAATTATTGGTGCCACTTATTTATTTCCTTTTCCTCTCTCTTTCTCTTTCTCCCCTTTGGCCGAACCAACTCTCTCTCTTCCTCTTGGCCGTGTGTTGGCCGGAGCCTTGCCAGATCGCCGCGTGCTCGCCGTCCGCCGTGCGTCCAACCACCGGACCGCCGTGGCCGCCGCATCCTTGCTGCCTTGCCGCCCTCTTGCTAGATTGTTCTTGCTTGGAAATTTCAAGTAAGTGACACCCTAATCCCTATTTAGGATATCGGGTATTAACGGGCTCGTTTAGACACGGTTTAGTGTAGTTTTGTGGGCTATTTTGGATGAGGGTTTTTATGGACGAAATTATGGTGATTTGGTGAGTAATTAGAGGCTAATTGAGGGCTGAGTATGGTTGGTTTAAGTGCTGCAAAATTCGGTTTGGTGTGTAGGGTGCATAATTTGGTTCGACTCTTAATTGGGTGAAATCGTGGTGTAGTGCCGTGCTTGTTGTGCCATGGTTTTTGTTATGAAAAATGGCATGTTATGTGATGGTTGCATGTATATTACATGGGCTGAATTGAGATGCTTGAATTGGGCGCATTTGAGTGCATTTGATTAATGTTCGAGTATGCGAACATGTGAAATTTGAGGCGTGTGATGTGCATGTGATCACTAAAAAGCCCTGAGGCGTGTTTACGCGGGTCGTGATACGAATGTGGAGCCTGAGGTGTCTTTACGTGGGCTGTGGAAAGAGATTGAGAATGAAATGTGTGATGTGGCAAGTGGAAATGAGATCGGACCTGAGGCGTGTTTACGCGGGTCGCGATAGGAATGTGGAGCTTGAGGCATGTTTACGCAGGCTGTGGAAAGAGATTGAGAATGAGATGTGTGATGTGGCAAGTGAAAATGAGATTGGACGTGAGGCGTGTTTACGCGGGTCGTTGGCAAGTTTAATGAAAATGATGTGGTGGTGCGTGAATGAGTGTGAAATACGGAGTTTGGAAATGCCGTATGTTTGACATTTGCTTTTGGGCATGAGATTAGTTTGGAAAGTGCATGTGGTTGGAATTTGTGGATTTGAGACTAATGTGTAGATTGTGTGTACTAAGAGCCGAGGTAAGTGCATTTGTGTGCATGTTATGTGTTTATTGAGTGACTTTGTGTTTGGACTTGTCTGGAGGTACGTGATAGCCTAAGTGGGGTTTAGGCTGTCGACTTATTGAGATTCGTCTCATAGTTGTATAAATTAACATTTTCAAAACCCCGGCCTGGACCATGAATCCTCCACCGCCACCGCCTCAGCATTTTGGCATACCTATGCACACCGATCATGCAGTAGTAGAGTACCCTATAGATGATAATATGGCTTGGATTAAGCACACCACGGTAGTCTGGGTAGATATAGGACAACCCCTTTGGCAAGCCCATACTTATACAGCCTGGTGTTCTCGGGAGGGTATGGACGAGTTTGGACCGGTTCGTGGTTTTGATGTCCCTTTTGATGGAGTGGGAGATTGGGATCCATTGGCTATACCTCCTCCTGATAGGGAGATGACCAGCCTCGACACTAGCCTCGCACAGTCAGGTCATCAGCCTGTACCTGCCGAACCCGAACCCACGATGGCTGAGCCGGAACCGGAGCCGGAAGAATGACAAGCAGGGTACGATCCGATGGACGTAGATTTAGGAGAAGAGCCTGAGGAAGAACCCGAAGAAGAACCTGAGGGAGAACCCGAGGAGGAACCGGAAGAAGAGCTAGAGGAAGAACCGGAGGAAGAGCCGCCGATTGATGTTCTAGACGATTCTGATGATGAGCCGATCGAGATTGAGGCGGATTGTGAGTCTTTAGAGGAGCAGGTGGATCAGGGAGAGTTAGATTCAGGTTCTGGGTCGACCGACCCAGAGTGGATACCATCTAGAGGTCGTAGGGGTTAATAGGGGGTAGGGTGACCCTTTTTGAAGTACCCCTTTTTGGAATTTGTATATACCGAGACTACTGGTCCCTTTTGATGTTGGTGGTGTGAACTTTAGAAGCCTGGTATGTGTGTGTAATATGTTTATTGTAAATAGTATGTACTGTTGTAAGTTTGACTTGGTAATGAATGTGTATTCTCCCTATTACCCCTTTCTAAATATTGTCCGGGTGTATGTTTGCTTCCGCTAGTGCTTTATCTCTGTGTGTGTGGGGTTGGCGACATCCTGGGACGTCGCGATATTCGACCGAGCTTGGGGTGTCGCGCGCTCGACGGGGTTTGGGGCGTGACATCCCCGTTGAATTGGTATCTGAGCAAGGTTAGCTCGATCCAAGTTGGTTGAAGCCTGGAGTGATAAGGAGCGATGACCTTTGGGGTAGATGACTAGGGAGACCTTAGCGAGTCGTAGGTGTGAACGTGCTACGCGTGCCTCCAGATTGTTTGTTGTGATCGGTGGGTGAATTGGATGTACTAACAATTGAGTTGCAGGTGCATCTGGACTTGAGGTAAGTGCACGAACCCTGTTGATTGTGATCTCGTGTTGTGGTGGTTGATTGCTTGTTAAGTGAATTATCGAGATGATTCACTGCCTAGGACTAGACTGGTGTAGTAGGCCTAGGTCTCTAATCCATGAGTGGAATTATAGCAGGTAGGTGAGTGATAGAAAACCGTGAGGATGAGTTCAAGAGGTAGAGGGAAAAGAGGCCAATCAAGTTCGCAAGCCCAACCTGTGGGAGATCCGAAAATGGATGTAGTCATGAGGACCCTAGAAGAGATTGGAAATCTGATGGGACGGCAGGCTCAGGAACAAGCTGCCACTATTGCCCAAGCTGCTGAGGCCGCTGCAGCCGCTGCCATCAATGGTAACAATGGGAATCAAAGGCAAGGGCAGGTGAATGCGAATCGTCAGATGCATCAGTTGGTGGAGCAGTTCTTAAAATTAAAGCCTCTTAAGTTTGATGGTAAAGGCAACCCTGAGGCTGCATTGCTTTGGGTAGAGGAATTAGAAAAGGCCTTTGAGGTACTAGGGTGCACCGAAGAAGAGAAGGTAACCCTGGCGGTGTACCAGTTCCAAGGAAACGCAAGTGATTGGTGGAAAGCCACCAGAGGAAGGGTGTTCCCTGCTGGTGCCGCCCAGACTTGGGCGATGTTTGTGGAAGTTTTCAATGGTAAGTACTTTTCTGAGAGTTCCCGGGAACGAAAATTGGCTGAATTTATGAGATTGCGTCAGGGACAGATATCTGTGGATCAGTACGAGGTAGAATTTTCTAGATTATCCAAGTTTGCCCCGAGAATGGTAGAGGATCCTTTGGACAAGGCCCGGAGATTCTGAGATGGGCTGAAGCCAGATCTCCGCAGCCAGATGATATCATTAAACTTAAGAGATTATAATGAGATTTATGAGCGGGCCCAGGCGATTGAGCGTGACTTAGCGGATGGAGCCGTTGCTTTTGGATCGAGATATGCTCCAGCTAGGGATAATCGTAATTTAGGGAAGAGACCGATGTCGGGAGATCAGCGTTTTATTCCTTCCGTTAACAGGAACATCGGAAAGCCGAACCGTTATCAGGGTGCTGTGTGTCAGTCGTGTGGAGGGAGACATGGGAGTGGACCCTGTCCGAGTAGGAGTATCATATGCTTTAGATGTGGCGGAGTGGGCCACCAAGTGAGGAACTGTCCCAATAATAGACAGGCTAGGTCGTCTGTGCTATCGCAACCGCCCCGAGTTGGAAATCAAGTTGGAACGCCCTTACCAACGAACCAGAATTGACCGCCGGCTCAAGGACGAATGTATGCGATGGCTAGAAGGGAAGCTGAGAATGCGCCAGGTGTGGTCATAGGTACGGTCTCTCTCTGTGATCATGCTGCGTATGCTTTATTTGATTTGGGGGCGTCACATTCGTTTGTGTCTGAGCAATTCGTTAGATTGACTGGGATAGAACCAAGGCCGCTTGATGTTATGCTATATGTTGCTACCCCGTTGAATGATAAAGTGCTAGTTTCGCTAGGATATTCGAATTGCAAAATTGTGATTGGTGATGTAAAAGAAAGAATAGATTTGGCTGTTCTACCTATGTATGATTTCGATGTGATTGTTAGTATGGATTGGTTGAGTAGGCAGAGGGCTGTAGTGGATTGTAGTAGCAGGGTGATCCAATTTAATCTAGTTGGACATCCTAGATTCGAATTTGTGGGAAATCGAGGAGGAACCTCGATTCCCTGGATTTCGTCACTGGAAGTGACTAAGTTGTTGGATGAAGGGTGCGAAGGGTTTAGCGGTAGTAGTTGATTCGACAAATGAGGAACCAAGGCTAGAGGATATAGCCGTAGTGTACAACTTTCCCGATGTCTTTCCTTAAGAATTGCCGGGATTGCCACCAGAAAGGGAGGTAGAATTTGTAATTGAATTAGCCCCTAGTACCGAACCAATGTCGAAGGTACCTTATAGAATGTCGTTGTCAGAATTAAAAGAGTTAAAGGTGCAAATGCAGGAATTGTTGGACAAAGGTTTTATTCGTCCAAGTGCGTCCCCATGGGGAGCGCCAGTTTTATTTGTAAGGAAGAAAGATGGGTCGTTGAGGTTGTGTATCGATTATAAGCAGTTAAATCAAGTGACGATCAAGAATAAATATCCCCTGCTAAGGATAAATGATTTGTTTGATCAGTTACAAGGAGCTTCGGTATTTTCTAAGATTGATTTGAGGACGAGATATCATCAGTTGAGGATTAGGAAGGAGCATATACCGAAAACGGCATTTGGGATGAGATATGGGCATTATGAGTTTACAGTAATGCCGTTTGGGTTGACTAACGCCCCCGCTGCCTTTATGAATTTAATGAATCGAGTGTTTAAGGAATTCTTGGATCAATTTGTGATGATTTTTATAAACGACATATTAGTGTACTCGAAGAACCCGGAAGAGCATGAGATACATTTAAGTAAAGTTCTACGGACCTTAAGAGAACACGCATTGTACGCCAAGTTTAGTAAGTGCGAGTTCTGGCTTAATCGAGTAGCATTTCTTGGACATGTGATCTCTGGGAAAGGAATCTCAGTAGATCCAGCAAAGATTGAAGCTGTAATGAAGTGGTCGAGGTCAACGACGATAACAGAGGTTCGAAGCTTTTTGGGTTTGGCAGGATATTACCGATATTTCGTGGAAGGGTTTTCGGCAATAGCAACACCGTTGACACATTTGTTGAAAAAGGAAATAAGGTTTGAATGGACCGACAAATGTGAAAGGAGTTTTCAGGAACTAACGCATAGATTGACAATGGCGCCGGTGTTGACTATTCCATCAGGACCAGGAGGATATGAAATTTATAGCGATGCGTCGTTAAAAGGATTGGGGTGTGTACTCATGCAAAATGGACGAGTAGTGGCCTACGCATTAAGATAGTTGAGACCGCATGAGTTGAACTACCCGACGCATGATTTGGAATTAGCCGCAATAGTATTCGCCCTTAAGATTTGGCGACATTACTTATGCGGAGAGAAATTTCAGATATATACGGACCATCAAAGTTTGAAATATCTGTTTTCTCAAAAGGAGCTTAATATGAGACAGTGTCATTGGATGGAGTTACTTAAGGACTACGATTGTGATATTCTGTATCACCCCGGAAAGGCCAACTGGGTAGCTAACGCGTTAAGTCGGAAGTCGAGCATCGCATACTTGTTAGTTAAGGAATGGACCTTGTTGGAGCAGGTGCGAGACTCGGAATTTAGATTTGAAGTAAGTCAAGTCTCGAGTTTGCTAGCCACACTAAGAATTGAACTAGAAATCCAGACTAAGATTAAGGCTTTACAATCTACAGATCAAGAAATTCAGAAAATTCTGGAAATAGATGTTAATAAGAGGAAAGCGGACTTTCAAGTATCCGAAGATGGGATCTTGAAATTCCGAGGAAGGTTGTGTGTGCCCGATGATGCAGAACTTAAGGAGGAAATCTTATCGGAAGCACACCGTAGCAAGTATAGCATCCATCCTGGTAGCACGAAAATGTATCAGAACCTTAGACAACACTATTGGTGGAATGGCATGAAGGTCAATATAGCTAAATACGTAGCTAAGTGTTTAACATGCCAGCAAGTGAAAGCACAACATTGCAAGCCGGAAGGATTGTTGCAACCATTGGAAATCCCTGAGTGGAAGTGGGAGCGCATCACTATGGATTTTGTAATGGGATTACCAAGGAGCCAAAAGGGCCATGATTCCATTTGGGTGATAGTGGACAGATCAACCAAGTCGACACATTTTCTAGCGATGCGAAAGGATTTTGACTTGGAAAGGTATGCCGAATTGTATGTAAGACAAATAGTTCGTCTACATGGAGTGCTAGTGATGATTACTTCGGATCATGATCCCAGGTTTACCACCAACTTTTAGAAAAGTCTGCAAACGGCATTAGAATCAAAACTGCAGTTTAGTACAGCTTACTATCCACAAACGGATGGCCAGTCTGAGAGGACAATTCAGACTCTAAAAGATATGCTTCGGGCATGTGTATTGGATTTTCAAGGCAAGTAGGAAGAAAAATTACCCTTAGTGGAATTCGCATACAATAATAGTTTTCAGTAGAGTATCGGAATGTCGCCATTTGAAGCGCTATATGGCAAAGCATGTAGGACGCCCGTATGTTGGGACGAAGTTAGAGAAAGGAGTATAACCGGGCCAGAATTAGTTCAACAGTCAGTTGAGGCGGTTAAGATCATTTGTGAAAGATTGAAAACAGCGCAAAGCCGTCAAAAGAGTTATGCAAACAGAAGGTGAAGACCTTTGAAATTTCAAGTAGGGGATCACGTATTCCTCAAGGTATCGCCAATGAAAGGATTGTCCCGATTTGATAAGAAAGGGAAATTAAGTCCACAGTTTGTGGGACCTTTTGAGGTGTTGGAAAGAATTGGAGATTTAGCGTATCGACTTGCCTTACCGCCAAACTTATCTCAAGTGCACAATGTATGTGACATCCCGAATTTCGGCCCATTTTTGGGTTTTATAAAACGTGTAATCCGTCAGTGCGCTTATAATGGAATCTCGCCCGGGAACTGATCACTCTCGGGTTCCCGTTTTTAAAATAGAGATTTCGCTAGAATCGCACTCGATCGAATTTGGTCGTTATTTAGACCCCGAACTTGGCAGTCGATTTTCGGGAGTTTCGGGACGAAATAAATTGGACGGTGTCGATATTATTGTGGCCAGCGTCGAGATTATGAGGAATATGTGAAAAGTGGATTTTTGATCGGGTGCGAATTTGGACTAGTAGACCTCCCTCGTAGTGTGTTTTGAGTTATTTTATTTTGACCCTTTGTCCTATATTATTATTTGGGATTTTTCGTGAACTGTTAGATCTTTTTCCGAATTTGAATCGTGACCGTTAAGTCGATTTTTAGTTTGAACCGTGTCTGTTGGATCGCGCTCGAAGACAAAAAGTAGCTTTTTCTTTCTCTCTCTCCTCTCTCCTCTGCGCCGCGCCACCCACTCCCGTGCAACATCCCCTCACGCACGTCTCTCTCTCTCTCTCTCTATCTTTCCCCTCTGGCCGCGCACGTCTCCCCCCCATGCAGACGTCCATCCCTGTCAGTTCCCTTCGCAATGCAACCACTCTCTCTCCTTCTTTTTCCTCTTTTCTTCCTTTTCTCTTTCTTCTTCCTTCTCCTTTCCTTCTTCCTCCTTGGCCCGACTGGGTTCTGCCTCTGTTTTGCCCGCCCGCCCAGTCGCCGTCGACCGCCTTTCGCCTCCGTCCGACGCCGCGTCACCGGCCGCCGCCGCTAGCAAGCTCAGCCGCCGTCACGCCGTCCGTCAGCCGCCGCCCCCGACCGGCTGTCCTCTCCCCTCCCCCTATTCGCACGAGCCATGAGCTCGCCCCCGTGACCGCCGCGGGCCCAGCCGTCCCCGTTGTCGCCGCTCGCCAGCCCGCTCCGCCGTCCAGCTCGCCGCCGTGCTGCCCCGTCGCTGCCGGTTCGCCACCTCCCCCTCAACCTCGATCCCTCTCTCCCTCATCCTCACCCCCCGGCCCACTCTTTTTCTCCCCCGTTCAGCTCGCCGCCGCCGCATCGCCGCCGCAGTCGCCGTCACCGCCGCCGTCGCCGGTCCGCAGCCCAAGCCGCCAACGGCACCAAAGCCCCAAATCGTGGCCGGCTCGTCGCCCACGGACCAAGCCGCGCGCCCACGCCCGCGCCGGCGCCCGCGCCCGCGCGACGCCCGCGCCGTGGCCGAGCTCGCCCGACACCGTGCCCGTCCGACCAGGCGCTGTCGCCCATCCGACCGGCGCGTTGCCGTCCGTTCGCCCGTGCGCCCCGGCACGCAAAGACGGCCATCGCGCCAGCGCGCCAGGCACGCCGATCGGCCATTGTGACCGCGTTGGCCGGCCACCGCGCTCGTTGGCCCGCGCCCGCGCCCGAGCCCGGCATCTGTTCACTCGAGCCATTTTGAGCCCGAGCCGACTTTTCCCAGGCCAAACTTAGGTAAGTGACTTCCTAAACCCTACCTAGTACTTTGGGTATTTTTAGACTTGTTTAGGATATGATTAATATCGGGTTAGGAATTAATTTAGGCGTGGGCTAATTAGATTGAGTGTGCCCAATTTATGAATTATTGTGGTGATAGTTGTGTGGCTAATTTAGTGATTGACTGAGGTAAATAGCATGACTGAATTGTCGTGGCACTCGTGGGTGAATTGGAATCAATTGAATGTGTTGACTTGAATGTCGGGTCGGTGGGCCGATGTGGGGAGCATGAATTGAGTTGACTGATGTGGCATGCTAGATTGACATTGGTGAAAGGGTGGTGATTGAAATTGATTTATATGACTAAGAGCATGGTGAATTTTGTATTGTGGTTGTCTGGACACACTTGGGTGATATTTGAACGTGTGAATGCCATGAAATTGATTGAATGATGTGGTGTGTATGCTTGACAAGCCCGGATCGATCGGAGGGCTGCCAACCTGAGGGGTGTTGACCCGGGTTGTGAGAAAGGACCTGTGGGGTGTTGACCCGGGTCGTGTGAAAGTTTATTTTTGAAAGGTCCTGTGGGGTGTTGACCCGGGACAGAGCCCGGATTGATCGGAGGGCTGACCTGTGGGGTGTTGACCCGGGTCGTGTGAAAGTTTGTTTTTGAAAGGTCTTGTAGGGTGTTGACCCGGGACAGAGCCCGGATTGATCGGAGGGCTGACCTGTGGGGTGTTGACCCGGGTCGTGTGAAAGTTTATTTTTGAAAGGTCCTGTGGGGTGTTGACCCGGGACAGAGCCCGGATTGATCGGAAGGCTGACCTGTGGGGTGTTGACCCGGGTCGTGTGAAAGTTGGATGGATGCACATGTGAAATGTGTTTGGGTTGAATTGGATGAACGTACGTGTGTATGGCGCTCGAATGATTTTGATGTGTTCATTGACTATTATTGCATTATTATGATTTGACTAATGTGCAGTGTGGGCATGTGATTGGATGGCGAGGTAAGTCCATTTATGTGAATTATATATATGTAATCGGGTAGATTGCATGCTGAACTTGTCTGGGTACGCATTGGCCTATGTGGGGTATAGGGGGTTGCTTATTGAGACTCGTTCTCACGGTTATTATATAACCATTTTCAGATCTGCGACCGTAATTGATTGGAGACGACACCAGGGTATCTCGGAGATGGAGGACGGGTCAAGTTACCCCATAATTTGTGTGCCCCTCTTTTGTATAGCGAAGTAGGATACCCCACCACTATTCCCTTTTGATGTTGTGTATTTGGAATTATTGTTTTGTGCTATCCCTTTGTCATATTTTATTGTTTGGGTTATTTTAAATTCGCTTCCGCTTGCCTTTATCGTTGGGTGTTTCGTTTTGGTCGGCGACGCGTCCTGGGACGTCGCGTTCAATACGACCGTTGAAGGGGTGTCGCGAGCCCGTTGGGGTCCGGGGCGTGACATCCCTGTTGATTTGGTATCAGAGCAAGGTTAGCTCGAACCAAGATGGTCGAAACTGGAGTGATAAGGAGCGATGACTTTGGGGTAGTCAGTTAAGGAGTCTTGTGTGCCATGCGTACCCCAGACCATGTGATTGTGATTGCTGAGTGATTATATGCAATGACATGTGAAATGCAGGTGCGTCGGGACTTGAGGTAAGTGCGTGAAACCTGTTGGTTGTGATTGAGTGATGTTGGTGATTTGCTGCCTGCTTTGTGAATTGTGGTTGTGATTTGGTGTCATGGATGATTGGCTGCCTGCTAAGTGAATTATTGTTGTGATTCACTGCCTAAGGCTTTAGACTGGTATAGTTGGCCTAGGTCTTTAATTCCCGAGGGGAATTATAGCAGGTAAGTGAGTGGTGTGACCCTGTGAGTTTGAGCAGTCGAGGTCGAGGTCGAGGTCGTGTAGGTCCGCAAGCTAGAGTTGCAGAGGATTCCAGATGGGATGAGATTTTGAGGGCACTCGAGGGAGTTGGAATTTTAATGGGAAGGCAAACTGAGGAGCGAAATGCTACTGTTGCTACTAATGCCACTGATGCTGAGGCCATTATTGTCGCCGTTAATGGAAATGTTGGGAATCAAGGTCAAGGGCAAGTTAATGCAGTCAGATAGATGCGTCAGCTGGTTGGAAAATATTTGAAATCGAAACCTCTGAAGTTCGATGGTAAAGGTGACCCTGAGGCTACATTGCTTTGGAGGTATTCGGGTGCACTGGTGAGGAGAAAGTGACCCTGGCTATATATCAACTCTAAGGAGATGCAAAGGATTGGTAAGAAGGCCCCGAAGTGGGATATTTCAGAGGGCATATTTCTAAGCTGGGGTGTCGTTATCGAGGCCTTCAATGGGAGGTACTTTCAGAGAGCGCGTGAGGACAGAAAATGACAGAGTTTCTTTGGCTTCACTAAAATTGAATTTTAGTCGATCAGTACGAGGTAGAGTTGGTAAGGTTGTTTAAGTACGCACCAAGGATAGTTAATGATCGTGTGGATAGAACAAGGAGGTTCTGGGATGGATTGAAATCGGAACTTTGCAATCAGTTAGTACTCTTGTGTCTTAAGGGATTACAATGAGCTGTATGAGAGGGCTCGATAGTTGAAATGGATATGAGTGACAGGGCTGTCGCTTCTGGATCGTGGTACACGCCGGTTAGGGACAATAAGAACTTGGGAAGAAGTCTATGACAGAGAATTGGAGATTTGTTCTCTAGTAAGAAAGAACTTTGGAAAGTCGAACTACGACTCCAACGCCGCATGTCGGTCTTATGGAAAGAGGCATAGGAATGACTATTGCCAAGGTAGAAGTGGAGCATGTTGTGGATGTGGACAGTAAGGTCACCAAGTGAGAAATTGTTGAACCGACAGGTTAGGTCACTAATGCAATCGCAGCGACCGCAGGTAGGACATTAAGCGAGAGCTGCCTCGCAGATTTATCAGAATCGACTAAGGACGTAAGGAAAAGTGTATGTTGTGGCTGAGAAGGAAGTGAATGATGCGCCTTGAAAGTCTAGATGCATTATGAGATGGTATTTGGTACAATAGAAGATTATTTTGAAGTTATCGCTTGAGTGGTCATGTAAGACTTATAATCAATCTTATGGTGAATAGGCGCAATTAGTTTACGGGTTTCTGAATTATTGATGATATTCTTGGACGGGTTGGGAATGATAAGTGTGGTTTGGAAATTTCGGATTTTGTAAAGAACCGGGGTGATTTAATTTGGGAGACTGTTGGATTGAAATTGGAGGGATTAAGCCTCGTCTTTGAGGTGTGGAAAGATAACTATCTTGTGATTAACTCGTTGGTTAAGGAGTCAAGGCTAGAGGACATAGCCGAAGTGTGTAATCTTCCTGATGTCTTTCCTCAGGAATTGCCGGAATTGCCACCTGATAGAGAAGTGGAGTTTGTGGGTGAATTAGCCCCAGGGATAGAATCGATCTTAAAAGTGCCCTATAGGATGTCACTGTCGGAATTGAAGGAATTGAAGGTCCAAACGCAGGAGTTATTGGATAAAGGTTTTATTCGCCGAGTGCGTCTCCATGGGGAGCGCCAGTGTTGTTCGTGAGGAAAAGGGATGGATCCTTGAGGTTGTGCATTGACTACAGACAATTGAACCAGGTGACCATTAAGAATAAGTATCCGTTGCCAAGGATAGATGACATGTTTGATCAGTTACAAGGTGCATCGATATTTTCAAAGATCGACTTGAGAACGGATTACCACCAATTGAGGATTAAGGAGGATATACCGAAAACGGCATTTAAGACGAGATATGGGCACTATGAGTTTACAGTAATGCCATTTGGACTAACTAATGCCCCCGCTGCTTTCATGGATTTAATGAATCGGGTATTCAAGGAATTTTTAGATCAGTTTGTGATCATGTTCATAGATGATATTCTGGTGTATTCAAAGAGTTCTGAGGAACATGAGGTACATTTGGAAAGAGTTCTACGGACGTTAAGGGAGCATGCACTGTATGCTAAGTTTAGCAAGTGCGAGTTTTGGCTGAACCGTGTAGCGTTTCTTGGGCACATAATTTCCGGGGAAGGAATCTCCGTGGATCCGGCAAAGATTGAGGCAGTGATGGATTGGCCGAGACCGACGACAGTTACTGAGGTTCGAAGCTTCTTAGGACTGGCAGGTTACTATAGACGATTTGTGGAAAGATTCTCGGCAATAGCCACTCCATTGACAAGGTTGCTTAAGAAGGAGACTAAGTTTGAATGGACGGAAAAGTGCAAAGAGAGTTTTCAGGAATTGAATATGAGCCAAAGGCGTTGGATGGAATTGCTAAAGGACTATGATTGTGATATATTGTATCATCCCGATAAAGCCAACCGGGTAGCGGATGCCTTGAGTCGGAAATCGAGCATCGCGCATTTGTTGGTCAAAGAGTGAATTTTATTGGAGGGAGCGCGGAACTCAGAATTTAAGTTCGAGGTAGGACACCTCTCTAGTCTGATGGCGACATTAAGGATTGAACCGGAAGTGCAAGCCAAGATTAAGGCGTTGCAGTCTATGGACCCTGAGATTCAGAAAATCGTGAGTATGGATAACACTAAGAGGAAACCGGACTTCCGAGTGTTTGAAGATGGAATTCTTAAATTTCGAGGACGTTTGTGTGTGCCTGATGATTTGGAGCTTAAGGAAGAGATTTTGTCGGAGGCTCATAAGAGCAATTACAGTATCCACCCGGGCAGCACTAAGATGTACCAGAACCTCCATCAACACTATTGGTGGAATGGAATGAAAGTAGACGTAGCCAAGCATGTGGCCAAGTGTTTGACGTGCCAACAAGTGAAGGCATAACATTGTAAGCCTGATGGAATGTTGCAACCGTTGGAAATCCCAGAATGGAAATGGGAATATATCACAATGGATTTTGTAACGGGACTGCCGAGAAGCCAGAGGGGACATGATTCTATTTGGGCGATAGTAGATAGATTGACGAAGTCAGCGCACTTCCTGGCGGTGCGAAAGGACTTCGAGCTAGAAAGGCGGCAGAGTTATATGTGCGACAAGTTGTTCGTCTTCATGGAGTACCGGTATCGGTCACTTCGGACCGTGATCCCGGTTGCTCGCGAATTTTTGAAAAAGTCTGCAATCGGCCATGGGGACTAAGTTGCAATTCCGCACGGCCTATCATCCGCAGACGGATGGCCAATCTGAGAGGACTATTCAGACATTAGAGGATATGCTGAAGGCGTGTGTGTTAGACTTTCGGGGCAAGTGGGAAGAACAGTTGCATTTGGTGGAATTTGCCTACAATAATAGCTACCAACAGAGTATCGAATGGCACCGTTTGAGGCACTATATGGCAGGGCGTACAGAACACCATTGTGTTGGGATGAAGTGGGGGAAAGAAGTATAACGGGTCCAGAGTTAGTTCAGCAATCGGTGAAAACAGTAAAGGCTATCCGGGAAAGGTTGAGAACAGCCCAGAGTCGTCAGAAAAGTTACGCAGACCGAAGGCGTAGGCCGTTAGAGTTTCAGATTGGCGACCATGTATTTCTTAAGATCTCGCTAATGAGGGGACTATCTCGGTTTGGCAAAAAAGGGAAACTAAGTCCAAGGTATATAGGCCCGTTCGAGATTTTGGAAAGGATTGGGACGTTAGCCTACCGTCTCGCCTTGCCGCCGAACTTGTCGCAAGTTCATAACGTCTCCCACGTGTCGATGTTGAGGAAGTACGAACCGGATCCGACCCACGTGCTGAATCATGTGGTAATAGACGTGGACGACAGGGTGTCGTACGTGGAGAAGCCAGTTCGGATCAAGGACAGGAAGGGACAGGTTTTGAGGAGCAAGACGATTCTGTTGGTTAAAGCTATTTGGGAACATCACGGGACGGAAGGTGCCACATGGGAAAGCGAGGAGGCGATGCGACAACAGTACCCCCCAATTGTTTGAGTAGTCGGGTTTGGATTGTGAATTTCGAGGACAAAATTTTTGTAAGAGGGGAAGAGTTGTGACATCCCGAATTTCGGCCCATTTTTGGGTTTTATAAAACGTGTAATCCGTCAGTGCGCTTATAATGGAATCTCGCCCGGGAACTGATCACTCTCGGGTTCCCGTTTTTAAAATAGAGATTTCGCTAGAATTGCACTCGATCGAATTTGGTCGTTATTTAGACCCCGAACTTGGCAGTCGATTTTCGGGAGTTTCGGGACGAAATAAATTGGATGGTGTCGATATTATTGTGGCCAGCGTCGAGATTATGAGGAATATGTGAAAAGTGGATTTTTGATCGGGTGCGAATTTGGACTAGTAGACCTCCCTCGTAGTGTGTTTTGAGTTATTTTATTTTGACCCTTTGTCCTATATTATTATTTGGGATTTTTCGTGAACTGTTAGATCTTTTTCCGAATTTGAATCGTGACCGTTAAGTCGATTTTTAGTTTGAACCGTGTCCGTTGGATCGCGCTCGAAGATAAAAAGTAGCTTTTTCTTTCTCTCTCTCCTCTCTCCTCTGCGCCGCGCCACCCACTCCCGTGCAACGTCCCCTCACGCACGTCTCTATCTCTCTCTCTCTCTTTTTCCCCTCTGGCCGCGCACGTCTCCCCCCATGCAGACGTCCATCCCTGTCAGTTCCCTTCCCAATGCAACCACTCTCTCTCTCTCCTTCTTTTTCCTCTTTTCTTCCTTTTCTCTTTCTTCTTCCTTCTCCTTTCCTTCTTCCTCCTTGGCCCGACTGGTTCTGCCTCTGTTTTGCCCGCCCGCCCAGTCGCCGTCGACCGCCTTTCGCCTCCGCCCGACGCCGCGCCACCGGCCGCCGCCGCTAGCAAGCTCAGCCGCCGTCACGCCGTCCGTCAGCCGCCGCCCCCGACCAGCTGTCCTCTCCCCTCCCCCTGTTCGCACGAGCCGTGAGCTCGCCCCCGTGACCGCCGCGGGCCCAGCCGTCCCCGTCGTCGCTGCTCGCCGGCCAGCTCCGCCGTCCCGGCTCGCCGCCGTCTGCCCGTCATTGCCGGTTCGCCACCTCCCCTCGGCCTCGATCCCTCTCTCCCTCATCCTCACCCCCGGCTCACTCTTTTTCTCCCCCGTTCAGCTCGCTGCGCCGCGCCGCTGCCGCCCAGCCGCTGCCACCGCGCTGTCGCCGCCGTCGCCGGTCGCCGCCCAGCATACCCAGCCCGGCCTCTGGTCGGCCCAGCCCGGCCGTGGCCGGCTCGTCGCCCACGCGACCAAGCCGCGCGCCCACGCCCGCGCCCGCGCCCGTGCCCGTGCCCATGCATGCGCCCGTGCCCGCGCCCGTGGCCGAGCTCGCCCGCTGCGCCGTGCCCGTCCGACCGGGCGCGTCGCCCATCCGACCAGGCTGTCGCCGTCCGTTTCGCCCGTGCGCCCCGGCACGCCGCACAGCCTATCGCGCCCGCGCGGCAGCACGCCGATCGGCCATTGTGCCCGCGTTGGCCGGCCACCGCGCCCGTTGGCCCGCGCCCGCGCCGGCCTGATCGTTCACTCGAGCCATTTTGAGCCCGAGCCGACTTTTCCCGGGCCAAACTTAGGTAAGTGACTTCCTAAACCCTACCTAGTACTTTGGGTATTTTTAGACTTGTTTAGGATATGATTAATATCGGGTTAGGAATTAATTTAGGCGTGGGCTAATTAGATTGAGTGTGCCCAATTTATGAATTATTGTGGTGATAGTTGTGTGGCTAATTTAGTGATTGACTGAGGTAAATAGCATGACTGAATTGTCGTGGCGCTCGTGGGTGAATTGGAATCAATTGAATGTGTTGACTTGAATGTCGGGTCGGTGGGCCGATGTGGGGAGCATGAATTGAGTAGACTGATGTGGCATGCTAGATTGACATTGGTGAAAGGGTGGTGATTGAAATTGATTTATATGACTAAGAGCATGGTGAATTTTGTATTGTGGTTGTCTGGACACACTTGGGTGATATTTGAACGTGTGAATGCCATGAAATTGATTGAATGATGTGGCGTGTATGCTTGACAAGAGCGGATCGATCGGAGGGCTGCCAACCTGAGGGGTGTTGACCCGGGTTGTGAGAAAGGACCTGTGGGGTGTTGACCCGGGACAGAGCCCGGATTGATCGGAGGGCTGACCTGTGGGGTGTTGACCCGGGTCGTGTGAAAGTAAGAAAGGTCCTGTGGGGTGTTGACCCGGGACAGAGCCCGGATTGATCGGAGGGCTGACCTATGGGGTGTTGACCCGGGTCGTGTGAAAGTTTGTTTTTGAAAGGTCCTGTGGGGTGTTTATCCGGGACAGAGCCCGGATTGATCGGAGGGCTGACCTGTGGGGTGTTGACCCGGGTCGTGTGAAAGTAAGAAAGGTCCTGTGGGGTGTTGACCCGGGTCGTGTGAAAGTAAGAAAGGTCCTGTGGGGTGTTGACCCGGGACAGAGCCCGGATTGATCGGAGGGCTGACCTGTGGGGTGTTGACCCGGGTCGTGTGAAAGTTGGATGGATGCGCATGTGAAATGTGTTTGGGTTGAATTGGATGAACGTACGTGTGTATGGCGCTCGAATGATTTTGATGTGTTCATTGACTATTATTGCATTATTATGATTTGACTAATGTGCAGTGTGGGCATGTGATTGGATGGCGAGGTAAGTCCATTTATGTGAATTATATATATGTAATCGGGTAGATTGCATGCTGAACTTGTCTGGGTACGCATTGGCCTATGTGGGGTATAGGGGGTTGCTTATTGAGACTCGTTCTCACGGTTATTATATAACCATTTTCAGATCTGCGACCGTGATTGATTGGAGACGACACCAGGGTATCTCGGGGATGGAGGACGGGTCAAGTTACCCCATATTTTGTGTGCCCCTCTTTTGTATAGCGAAGTAGGATACCCCACCACTATTCCCTTTTGATGTTGTGTATTTGGAATTATTGTTTTGTGCTATCCCTTTGTCATATTTTATTGTCTGGGTTGTTTTAAATTCACTTCCGCTTGCCTTTATCGTTGGGTGTTTCGTTTGGGTCGGCGACGCGTCCTGGGACATCGCATTCAATACGACCGTTGAAGGGGTGTCGCGAGCCCGTTGGGGTCCGGGGCGTGACAATGTATTCTACGTGTCGATGTTGAGGAAGTATGAACCTGATCCAACTCATGTACTGAATTATGAGGAGATAGAAGTGGATGACAAAGTGTCGTACGTGGAAAGACCGGTGCGGATCGAGGATAGGAAGGAACAAGTCTTAAGGAACAAGACGATTCCGCTAGTCAAGGTGATTTGGGAACATCATGGGACAGAAGGAGCTACTTGGGAAAGCGAGGAATTGATGAGGCGTCATTACCCACAGTTGTTTGAATAGTTTGGTTTTGATTGTAAATTTCAAGGACGAAATTTTTATAAGGGGGCAAGAGTTGTGACAATCTAAATTTCGACCCACTTGGTATTTATGAAATGTAATTTCAATGACGCACTTGTAGTAAATCTCGCCCAGACTTGATCACTCTTGGGACACTAACCAGTAGTGAAAGGCTAATTAAGGATCTAGATTCGTGCGACCATAGAACTGACCATGGACTGACTTTCGACCATAAGGATTGTCGAGGTGATATTTTGGGCTAATATAGACCGATCTAAGGATGGTCATGGATCGATTTGCGAATGTCGTATAATTGGATCGCGAGTGATTCCGCCTCGCCAGAATATGAAATTTGCGAACGATCTCAAACCTATTCCAAATGATCGTGTTCTTTAGAACTAGTGATTGATCCTCGCAATTATATAACAATCGAGGTCGCCATGGCTCAAGTGAACTTAAACGTGGCTCAATTTAGTATCGACCACGGGTCGAATATACGAATTTTCCCGAGAGCCGCCCGTTAGTTTGAGATAAGCTCAAGTCGTGTTTATTTGAGTTTAGCCATTAAATAGAGACTGAGTTTGGGTGTTGAAAATTTTGAAAGTCATGATAGAGTAATTAGACGACGTCGTTATTAACGTGGTCAGCCTCGAATTTATCCGGATTCGTTAGAAAACTGGAATTTTGACAGGAAGTGGAAAATGACCGTTTTGCCACTGAAATTTTGTGACGACCAAGTGTAATGTGAGAAGGGCATTTTGGTCATTTCATACCAACTTTAGAAATAAAAAATTTTGGACGATTTTGCCCCTGCACTTTTTGTGAAATTCCTATTTTACCCTTGGATATTTTTGGCGAGAATTGATCTTGGCCGTCGATTTTTGGATAAGCTTGGATCTTGGCCGTTGGATGGAAAGTAGAAAGGAGGGTAGAATGGTAATTTTGGCTAGGGCTAAGTACACCAATTATTGGTGCCACTTATTTTTTTCCTTTTCCTCTCTCTTTCTCTCTCTCCCTCTCATTCCCACGCCAAAACCTTCTCTCTCTCCCCCTTGGCCGAACCAACTCTCTCTCTTCCCCTTGGCCGTGTGTTGGCCGGAGCCTTGCCAGATCGCCGCACACTCACCGTCCGCCGTGCGTCCAACCATTGGACCGCCGTGGCCGCCACGTCCTTGCTGCCTTGCCGCCCTCTTGCTAGGTTGTTCTTGCTTGGAAATTACAAGTAAGTGATACCCTAATCCCTATTTAGGATATCGGGTATTAACGGGCTCGTTTAGACACGGTTTAGTGTAGTTTTGTGGGCTGTTTTGGATGAGGGTTTTTATGGACGAAATTATGGTGATTTGGTGAGTAATTAGAGGCTAATTGAGGGCTGAGTATGATTGGTTTAAGTGCTGCAAAATTTGGTTTGGTGTGTAAGGTGCATAATTTGGTTCGACTCTTAATTGGGTGAAATCGTGGTGTAGTGCCGTGCTGGTTGTGCCATGATTTTTGTGATGAAAAATGGCATGTTATGTGATAGATATATGTATATTACATGGGCTGAATTGAGATGCTTGAATTGGGCGCATTTGAGTGCATTTGATTAATGTTCGAGTATGCAAACATGTGAAATTTGAGGCGTGCGATGTGCGTGTGATCACTAAAAAGCCCTGAGGCGTGTTTACGCGGGGTATAGATAAAATATGGCGTGTTGGCATGTTCGCGTGATCACTTAATCCTTGAAGCGTGTTTACGCGGGTCGTGATACGAATGTGGAGCCTGAGGCGTGTTTACGCGGGCTGTGGAAAGAGATTGAGAATGAAATGTGTGATGTGGCAAGTGGAAATGAGATCGGACCCGAGGCGTGTTTACGCGGGTTGAGATAGGAATGTGGAGCCTGAGGCGTGTTTACGCGGGCTGTGGAAAGAGATTGAGAATGAGATGTGTGATGTGGCAAGTGAAAATGAGATTGGACGTGAGGCGTGTTTACGCGGGTCGTTGGCAAGTTTAATGAAAATGATGTGGTGGTGCGTGAATGAGTGTGAAATACGGAGTTCGGAAATGCCGTATGTTTGACATTTGCTTTTGAGCATGAGATTAGTTTGGAAAGTGCATGTGGTTGGAATTTGTGGATTTGAGACTAATGTGCAGATTGTGTGTACTAAGAGCCCAGGTAAGTGCATTTGTGTGCATGTTATGTGTTTATTGAGTGACTTTGTGTTTGAACTTGTCTGGAGGTACGTGATAGCCTAAGTGGGGTTTAGGCTGTCGACTTATTGAGATTCGTCTCATAGTGTATAAATTAACATTTTTAGAACCCCGGCCTGGACCATGAATCCTCCACTGCCACCGCCTCAGCGTTTTGGCATACCTATGCACACCGATCATGCAGTAGTAGAGTACCCTATAGATGATAATATGGCTTGGATTAAGCACACCACGGTAGTCTGGGTAGATATAGGACAACCCCTTTGGCAAGCCCATACTTATACAGCCTGGTGTTCTCGGGAGGGTATGGACGAGTTTGGACCGGTTCGTGGTTTTGATGTCCCTTTTGATGGAGTGAGAGATTGGGATCCATCGGCTATACGTCCTCCTGATGGGGAGATGACCAGCCTCGACACTAGCCTCGCACAGTCAGGTCATCAGCCTGTACCTGCGGAACCCGAACCCACGGTGGCTGAGCCGGAACCGGAGCCGGAAGAGTCACAAGCAGGGTACGATCCGATGGACGTAGATTTAGGAGAAGAGCCTGAGGAGGAACCCGAAGAAGAACCTGAGGGAGAACCCGAGGAGGAACCGGAAGAAGAGCCAGAGGAAGAACCGGAGGAAGAGCCGCCGATTGATGTTCTAGACGATTCTGATGATGAGCCGATCGAGATTGAGGCGGATTGTGAGTCTTCAGAGGAGCAAGTGGATCAGGGAGAGTCAGATTCAGGTTCTGGGTAGACCGACTCAGAGTGGACACCGTCTAGAGGTCGTAGGGGTTAGTAGGGGGTAGGGTGACCCTTTTTGAAGTACCCCTTTTTGGAATTAGTATATACCCAGACTACTGGTCCTTTTTGATGTTGGTGGTGTGAACTTTAGAAGCCTGGTCTGTGTGTGTAATATGTTTATTGTAAATAGTATGTACTGTTGTAAGTTTGACTTGGTAATGAATGTGTATTCTCCCTATTACCCCTTTCTAAATATTGTGCAGGTGTATGTTTGCTTCCGCTAGTGCTTTATCTCTGTGTGTGTGGGGTCGGCGACATCATGGGACGTCGCGATATTCGACCGAGCTTGGGGTGTCGCGCGCTCGACGGGGTTCGAGGCATGACAGCCTATCCCTTGGTTGCCATTCTGATCGAGTTGATCAAGCCATAACCTATCCTTGGATTGATCCATAGCTGATTTCTCCCACGATCGGCACGCCAGTTCCAAAGCCATTCCGTATAGTCAAAATTGTGGATGTGACACTAACTATCTCCTTAAGGTAAAACGAATGTTCAATTGTCTCCACCTTGTCACCCATAGCTAATGCATAAGCAATATCCGTATGATCATAACGTACCGGTGGTTTGATTTACCTTTGTTTGTCCAGGGCTATACCATGCCATGGTTTTCTAGTTGTTTTGTATCACCAACTTCAGGAACTATGGCCTCATCTGCAATCTCAACCTTTATTGCCTCTAAAATTTCTAGCGTCTTCACCTAAACCTCTACCTAAGTATTGTCACCATGATCCATTTGCTTTTTAGGTTGTGTCTTAGAACTCATTTGTCGAATATCATGTCGCTACTAACTCGAAAACTAGGTGATAGGGGATCAGTGCACCACGACTAGTAGCCTTTCACTCTATGTGCACAATACAGAAAAATGCACTTCTTCGCCCTCAGCTCAAGCTTACTGTCACGCCCCGAACCCCGCGAGCATGCCAACATCCCTTCGAGGTCGTCAAGTATGCGACATTCCAGGATTTGTCGCCGACCCAAACTTAATCACTTACGAATAGCGTAAGTGGAAGCAAAACGAACTCTCCATACAACATGTAATCCAACGGGATAATAGAGAGATAATCGAAACACATCAACAAATACATTTTATAAACATAGCATTAAACACAAATAAGCAATTACAAGCCTTACTAGAGGCCACCATCTAGACACCACTCATAACAAAAAGGATTGGGTGGTGGGTAAGCTTAACTCCTCTACAAAAGGGGTACTCCAAAAAAAGACGAGGAGAATAATCCCATCCTTAGATCATCACGGTACCCTGGTGGCATCTCCGGATCAGTCATGGCTGTGGGTCTGAAATGTTTCTAATTCAACAATGAGAATAAATCTCAATAAACAACTACCTAAGCCTCGCTTAGGCTAACACGTACCTCCGGACAATCCTAAACGTGCAATTCTAACAAACAACGTGCCATAGACAATCACAGGCGTCCTTACCTCACCTTGGCACATACACATACCCTGCACGTTAGAATACCGCCATAACATGGCAATTCGCTCCTCGAGCATATAATACAAACACATGACGTAAACGTGCATAAAACGGTTTATAATCCAGACATGCTCAATAGCAACACAAGCACATTGCATTCCCCATTGCATAACACACGATTATAAATGTCCAGATTATTAACGGCCCCTCGGGCCACCGAACCCCCGCCGGTCTTCTGGCATAACCAGGCATCGTCCCGCTACTTCGGCGACGGCGATGGCAACGTCCGGAACCCCCGCCCAGACGGCATTCCATAAAGGAGCATCGATCTGGCCTCCACCTCGATCAGACACATCTAGAACCCCCGCCTAGACGGCATCCGAATCCCCGTCGGGCATCGTCTAGAACCCCCGCCTAGACGGAACGTGTCGTGACCATGCACACACTCAACAACCATTACTGATTCTTATGTTTATGAATTAACCAAATGCCAACTAAGGCTGCGCATGGTAACCATTCTGTTTCTCTATTTCTGTTCCAGAAATAGGTTTGGAACAGAAATCCGTTTGGTAACACAATTTTAATTTCTATTTCTGGAACAAATTTTTGTTCCAGAAATAGATTTGAAAGAGAACTCAGAAGCTAAAGTTTTTAGCTTCTCTATTTCTGGAACAGAAATGAGAAATATAAATTTTTCTCATCGCTCGTCCTCGCTACTAGCCGGCCACCCTCGTCGTCGCTCATTATTGCCACCGGCTGCCTCCCACCATCGCCGGCTGCCGACCACCGGCCACTTCCCGCCACCATCGGCCGCCAGCTGCCTCCCGCTGCCGGCTGCCGCCCAAAAAAAAAATCCAAAAAATCCTTAAAAATTGAAAAATTCCAGAAAAATTCATAAAAATTTCTAGAAAATAAAAAAAAAGGTCAGATTTCGGGAAAATAGGAAATTTGTTCATTTTCTCCAAAAAAAATAAAAAAATTTCAAAACTTCACAGAATGGCTTATAATACTTGTGGCCAATCACTTTGAGTGAAATTTAAATTTTTTGAGGTGCCAAAAAAAATAAAAAAAATCAAAAATTTCAAAACCTTACAGAATGGCTTAGAATATATGTGGCCATCCACTTTGAGTGAAATTTAAATTTTGAGGTGCCCAAAAAAATTTAAAAATCAAAAATTTCAAAACTTCACAGAATGGCTTAGAATACCTGTGGCCACCCACTTTGCGTAAAATTTAAATTTTTTGAGGTGCCCAAAAAAAAACCAAAAAATTCAAAACTTCACACGATGATTTAGAATACATGTGGCCACCCATTTTAAGTGAAATTTAAATTTTTTGGATGCCAAAAAAATAAAAATAAATAAAAAAATTTAAATTTCACTCAAAGTGGGTGACCACAGGTATTCTAAGCCATTCTGTGAAGTTTTGAAATTTTTTATTTTTTGATTTTTTTTTAGCACCTCAAAAATTTAAATTTCACACAAAGTGGATGGCCACAGGTATTCTAAGCCATTCTATAAAGTTTTGAAATTTTTGATTTTTTTTGGAAAAAATGAACAAATTTCCTATTTTCCCGAATCTAACTTTTTTTTTATTTTCTGGAATATTTTATGGATTTTCTGAATTTTTTTTAGATTTTTAGGAATTTTCTAGATTTTCTAATTTTTTTATTCTATTCTAAAAGAAATGAAGCGATTGTCCGCCACCTGCCGCCGGCCACATGAGAAGGAGAAATTTTGTGCCATTATCAAACAAATTTCTGTTTCTGAAATAGAAATTTTGTGTTGTTATCAAACATGTTTTTTAGCTTAGAAACTCCTCCAGAAACAGAAATAGAAAAATCAATTTCTGGCCAAAAATTGATTTCTGAAACAGAATGGTTATCATTCGCAGCCTAAGTCTGTACTCATCAATTAAAAAACCGCGCCTTTCTTTTGTAACAAAATCTCCGAAAAGTCCCCGAGAGAGAGAAAAACTGAGTATGCACAGAATCGGGGCCAAATTGGACAGTTGTGCAGTGACCGAAATCCGTTTGAAATAAATAGTAAATCAACTTCAAAAATTATGAAATTTGGATATGTTGTATAAAATATCTTGATAAACATTTTTCATAAGGACACAAAATCCAGTTCTAACTGTAAATGCCTCGTTTTGACACTCAAATCCGGATAGAATCCGGTTCGCTCAAACAGCTCCTCAGACCATCAAAATACAACTCATTTAGTACCCAAATCACTTTGGAAAGCTCTGAAATTTTTATATGTCATAGTCACAAGTGTTTTTAACAATTTTTGTGCGGAAATTTTGTCGAAATAAGTTTTGCAAAATTTTATAAAAATTCGGAAAGACAAGAAGGTCGGGTGAACAGTAACTCCGGCAGCCCTGAGACGGTCCGAAAACCGACTTCCGAATGACCCCAAAAAACTTCCAAAAATTCTGAATTTAAAGTATGTTATACTTAAAGATTCTGGGAATAAATTCCATGAAAAACACTTCCTCATATTTCGCCCACAATGATCACTAAAAAAATAACAATGCGCAGAGGTACAGTAACAATCAGCAGAGGTACAGTAACAATCAGAAATCCGAGAATCATTAAACTTACACCATTAAGCAAATCAAGCTTATATAACCACTAAACCAACTATCCACATGCCATTAGTAACCCACTAGCCTAACCAAGGATTAGGAAGTCACTTACCAAGGCTTTAAGCATGAAAACCGGTGAACAGGTAAACTGAGCTCCGGCGGTGAACAGGTCTAGACGGGAAGCTCTGACGACTTTCCGGCGACCAGGCTGTGATGGTTGGAACGAGCACAAGATGGTGGTGGTCGGGGTACCAGGAGTGAGGCCTAAAGAGAGAGAGAAAGAGGGGAAAATTGGTGTTTTTCAGTTGGTTTATGGGCTAGTTCAGGCTTTTGTGAACAGTCGGCACTCCGGCGGCCGGACGGATGGTTGGCCGGCGATTCAAGCGGCGAATCCGGTGGCGTTTGAACCGGAGAAGCAAGGCGGAGGTGATGGTGCTTGGAGCTTCGGCCGATTCCAAGGAGGGGGAGAGAGAGAGTTCCGGGGAGGAGAAGAAAGAGAGAGAGGGAGAGAGAGAGAAAGAATTTCGGGAATAAGAAGAAAGAGAGAGTGACAAGAGTGAGGGTGAGAGTGATAGATAAGGGTGATGTGAGATGACTTCTAAAAGCCTATCAATGGCCAAGATTGAACTACAATCAAATCAAGACATCCAAGGGCCACAATTGAGTCTTCTAATGCAAAATGGGGAAAATATCCTAGGGCAATTAAGGAATAAGCAAAAAGGAGATAGGACATTCTTGTCCAAATTTTCACTTATGGAGGGAAATGTAATTGTCCGAATTGCCCTTCAATATTTCAAAAGTGCTCAATTAACCCAGGGGCAAAATGGTCTTTTTCCACTCCCGGTCCAAATTTCGATTTTCCGATAATTCTAATCGATCCGATAGTTGGCCACGCTAAATGAGACGACATCCGATAAATTAATCGTGGAAATCTTGAAAAATCGACATCCCAATTCGGATTCTAATCAATGGCCAAAATCCAACAATCGCGACTTTAATGTATCTCAAACTAACGGGCGGCTTTTAGGAGTTACGCGTATCGACACGTAGCCGATGACATCGAGCCACTTCCAAGTTTACCTGAGTCATGGCGATCTCGGTTGTCGTGTAATTGCGAGGGTCAATCACTAGTTCCGAAGGACACGATCTTTCGGATTAGGTTTAGGATTGTTCGAAACTCATACAATGGTTAAGCGGAATCACCCGCATTCCAATCTATAAGATTTGCGAATCGTTCCATAGCTATCCTTGGATCGGTCTATAATGGCATGATCAAGTTCTTAGGTCTACGTACTTAATTCCTAGCTAGCCTTTCCCTAACGGTTAGTATCTCGAGAGTGATCAATTTTCGAGTGAGATTTTACTGAAAGTGCATCAAAGAAATATTCATTTCATAAATCTCGAAAATGTGTCGAATTTCAAAATGTTACAACTCTTCCCCCCTTACAAAAATTTCGTGCTCGAAATTTGCAACCAAACTACCCTACTCAAATAACTGGGGGTACTGACGGCTCATGATCTCTTCACTTCCCCATGTAGCTCTTTCTGTTCCGTGATGCTCCCAGATTACTTTGACTAGCGGAATAGTCTTGTTCCACAAAACCTGTTCCTTTCTGTCTTCTATCCGTACCAGTCTCTCCACGTACGACACCCTGTCATCCACGTTTATTACTTTATAATTCAGCACGTGGGTCGGATCTGGCTCGTACTTCCTCAGCATGGACACGTGGAAAACGTTGTGAACTTGAGACAAATTCAGCAGCAATGCAAGACGATAGGCCAGATTTCCGATTCTTTCCAATATTTCAAACGGACCTACGTACCTCGGGCTTAACTTCCCTTTCTTACCAAACCGAGACAACCCTCTCATCGGTGAAACCTTAAGAAACACATGATCCCCTACTTGAAATTCCAAGGGCCTACGTCTCCGATCCGCATAACTCTTCTGACGACTCTGAGTAGTCTTAAGTCTATCCCGAGTAACCTTAACTGCTTCGACTGACTGTTGGACCAATTCCGGACCCGTTATACTCTGTTCCCCAACTTCATCCCAATAAACTGGAGTTGTGCACGCTCTGCCAAACAACGCCTCAAAAGGTGCCATTCTGATACTCTGCTGATAACTGTTGTTCTAGGCAAACTCGACGAGGTGCAACTGCTCTTCCCAATCTCCTTTAAAGTCTATAACGCACGCTCGTAACATGTCCTCGAGCGTCTAAATTGTCCTTTCAGACTAACCATCCGTCTGTGGATGATAGGCCGTGCTATATTGCAGCTTCGTCCCCATGGCAGTCTGAAGACTTTTCCAAAAGGTTGCGGTAAACTTAGGGTCTCTGTCTAGCGTTATTATCACTAGCACTCCATGGAGACGGACTATCTGTCACATATACAGCTCGGCATACTTATCCATTGCAAAATCCTTTCGCACTACCAGAAAATGTGCCGACTTAGTCAATCTGTCGACGATAACCCAAATGGAATCATGACCTCTCTGGCTCCTCGGTAATCCCATAATAAAGTCCATCGTGATATGCTCCTATTTCCATTCTAGAATTTCCAAGGGTTGCAACTGTCCACCGGGCTTACAATGCTGTGCCTTCACTTGTTGGCACGTCAAACACTTGGCCACATACTTGGCTACATCCACTTTCATTCCGTTTCACCAGTAATGCTGACGCAAATTTTGATACATCTTTGTGCTACCTGGATGAATGTTGTAGTTGCTACGGTGAGCTTCTGTCAAGATTTCCTCCTTAAGCTCTGCGTCATCGGGCACACACAAACGTCCACGAAACTTCAAGATTCCGTCCTCGGAAACTTGAAAGTCAGCCTTTCTCTTAGTTTCGTCCATTTGCAGAATCTTTTGAATCTCAGTATCCGTAGATTGTAATGCCTTAAACCTCGCCTGAATCTCTAGTTCAATCCTCAAGGTAGCTAACAGACTTGAGAGGTGACTTACCTCAAACTTGAATTCTGAATCTCGCACCCTTTCGAGTAATGTCCATTCTTTAACCATCATCTGCGCAATACTTGATTTCCGACTAAGTGCATCCGCTACCTTATTAGCCTTTCCGGGGTGATACAGAATGTCGCAATCATAATCCTTCAGGAGTTCCATCCAGCGACGTTGTCTCATGTTCAATTCCTTCTGAGAAAATAAGTACTTTAGGCTCTGATGATCAGTGTAGATTTGAAACCTTTCCCCAAATAAATAATGCCTCCAAATCTTAAGTGCAAAGATGATAGCAGCAAGTTCTAAATCATGCATCGGGTAGTTAAGTTCATGAGGTCTTAACTGTCGCGATGCATATGCAACCACTCTTTCATGTTGCATTAACACGCATCCTAATCCCTTTAGCGACGCATCACTATAAATCTCATATCCTCCGGGACCTGACGGTATCGTCAACATAGGGGCGGTAGTTAACTTGTGCTTAAGCTCCTGAAAACTCCTCTCGCACTTGTTTGTCCATTCAAACCTTGATTCCTTCTTAAGTAAACGAGTCAGAGGAGTAGCTATCGCGGAGAACCTTTCCACGAAACGTCTATAATAGCCCGCAAGTCCTAGGAAACTCCGAACCTCTGTCACTGTTGTCGGTCTTAGCCAATTCGTGACTGCCTCAATCTTTGTTGGATCCACTAAAATTCCATCCCCGGAGATTACATGCCCAAGAAATGCTACCCGGTTGAGCCATAACTCGCACTTACTAAACTTAGCATAGAGTGCATGTTCTCTTAGAGTCCGTAGAACCATCCTTAGATGTCGCTCATGTTCCTCGGCGCTCCTTGAATACACCAAGATGTCGTCGATGAATATAATAACAAACTGATCCAGAAACTCCTTAAACACCCGATTCATTAAATCCATAAAGGCAGCTGGGGCATTAGTTAATCCAAATGGCATTACCGTAAACTCGTAATGTCCATATCGGGTACGGAACACTGTCTTTGGTATGTCCTCCTTCTTAATCCTCAACTGATGGTATCCCGTTCTTAGGTCTATCTTGGAGAATACCGATGCCCCTTGCAGTTGATCGAACAAGTCATCTATTCTTGGCAACGGATACTTGTTCTTGACAGTCACTTGATTCAACTGCCTATAGTCAATGCACAAACGCAAGGACCCGTCCTTCTTCCTTACAAACAGCGCTAGTGCTCCCCACGGTGACGCACTTGGACGGATGAACCCCTTATCCAATAGTTCTTGCATCTGAACCTTCAACTCCTTCAACTCTGATAATGCCATCCTGTAGGGCGCTCTAGATATCGGTTCTGTCCCGGGGGCTAACTCTATAATGAATTCCACTTCCCTCTCAGGTGGCAATCCTGGCAATTCCTGAGGAAATACATCGAGGAAATTGCACACCACGGCTATCTCTTCTAGCCTCGGTTCCTTAATCGACGAATCAATCATAGTCGCCAGGTAACCTTAACACCCATCGTCCAACAACTTAGTCACCTCGAGCGACGAAATCCAAGGGATCGAGGTTCCTCCTCGGTTCCCTACAAACTCATATCTAGGATGACCAACCGAATTAAATTGGATCACCCTATTACTACAATCCATAACGGCTTTCTGTCTAACCAGCCAATCCATGCCAATAATGACATCAAAATCAAACATAGCCAAAATAGCCAAATCGATCAATTCCTCCCTACCACCAACAATAATCTTACAATCTGAACATCCTAACGAGATTAGCACTTTATCCTTAAGAGGGGTGGTAACACATAAATTTACTTCTAACGGTTTAAATTCCATGCCAGCCATATCAACAAATTGCTCAGACACAAATGAATGCGATGCTCCCGGATCAAATAAGGCATAAGCATTATGATCACATAAAAAGACCGTACCTGTGACTACGCCAGATGCATCCTCCGCCTCTTTGCAAGCCATAGCATAGATTCTCCCTTGAGCTGGGGGTCGGTTCTGAATATTTTGTGGGGCGATTCCGGCCTTATTTCCCATCCGAGGCTGTTGCAGTTGCATTGGTGGCCTAGCTTGTTGGCTCGGGCAATCTCTCACTTGGTGACCATGTTGGCCACATCCATAACAAGCTCCACTTCTACTCGGGCAAGGGCCATTCCCATGCCTCCTTCCGCACGATCGACATGCCGCGCTAGAGTGATAGTTCAGCTTTCCAATGTCTTTCCTAACAGAAGGGACAAATCGCCTATTCCCAGTCATAGGCTTCTTTCCAAAGTTCCGATTGTCCCTAACCGGCGTGTACCGCGATCTAGAAGCGGTAGCCCTTTCTGTCATATCTCGTTCCACCATTTGTGCCTGCTCGTAGAGTTCATTATAATCCCTCAAATTCAAAAGTATCAGCTGACTGCGGAGTTCCGGCTTCAGTCCATCTCGAAACCTCCGTGCCCTATCCACAGGGTCTTCCACCATCCTTGGTGTGAACTTAGACAGTCTGGCGAATTCTGCTTCATACTGATCCACTGACGTCTGATTTTGGCAAAGCCGTAGAAACTCTGCCATCTTCTGTCCCGGGCTGTCTCAGAGAAGTACTTCCCATTAAAGGTCTCAATGAAGGCGGTCCAATTCGGAACAATGCCTGCAGGGAAAATTCTACCTCGGGTGGCCTCCCACCAATCATTTGCCACACCCTGAAGTTAATACACAGCTAGGGTCACCTTTTCTTCTTCCGTGCACCCCAGCAGTGCAACGGCCTTTTCCAGTTCCTTAACCCAAAGAATAGTGGCCTCGAGATCACCTTTTCCGTCGAACTTGGACGGCTTAAGCTTCAAAAACTGATCTACTAGTTGATACATCAGGTGATTTCCATTTCCATTTTCATTATGACCATTATTCCCATTATTTCCATTAGCCCCGTTAGCAGCGGCAACAGCGGCCTCAGCAGCAGCGGCAACAGTAGCAGCTTGTCCTTGAGTCTACCTACCCATCAAGGTTCCAACCTCTGCAAGTGCCCTCAATATCCCATCCACTCTGGGATCCTCCATAGCTCTAGCTCGTGAACCCCCTCGGCCTCTTGTCCCCCTAGTTCCTATGCCTCGGCTGTTCATCCTCACCGGGTTCTCTCAACAACACCTAAACCTGCTATAATTTCGTCCAGGAATTAGAGACCTAAGCCATCTACTCAAGTCTAGCAGTTCTAGGCAGTAAATCACAACAGCAATCATAAGACAAGCAACCACAAAGCAGCATGAGAGACACATAATTAACAGAGTTTCGATCTCACCTTAATCCTCGCAGCGCCTGCAACCAAGAATATCACCAAGCAAGCATCCAGCAATCACAAGCACATAATCGCGAAGCATGTATTAAGCATTCTAAACTTGTGATCAAACAGGTCTCCCTAACTGACTACCCCAAAGTCATCGTCCTTATCACTCCAGGTCTCGACCAAACTTGGATCGAGCTGACCTTGCTCTAATACCAATTAAACAGGGATGTCACGCCCCGAACCCCGCGAGCGTGCCAACATCCCTCCGAGGTCGTCAAGTATGCGACATCCCAGGATTTATCGCCGAACCAAACTTAATCACTTACGAATAGCGTAAGCCGAAGCAAAACGAACTCTCCATACAACATGTAATCCAACGGGATAATAGAGAGACAATCGAAACACATCAACAAATACATTTTATAAACATAGCGTTAAACACAAATAAGCAATTACAAGCCTTACTAGAGGCCACCATCTAGACACCACTCATAACAAAAAGGATTGGGTTGTGACATCCTGAAATTTGCCCATTTAGGATTTACGAAAAGTTTGGTTTTATGAACGTACTCGTAGTCAGTTCTCGCTCGGAACTGATCATTCCTGGGATACTAACCAATAGGGAAAGGCTAATTAGGGATTCAAATTCGTGCGACTAAAGAAAATTCGATCGTGAATTGATTTTCGACCATAAAATCGTCGAGGTGACATTTTGAGCCACTGTAGGCCGATCTAAGGATAGCCAGGGGTCAGTTCGCCACTGTCATAGTAGTGGATCGCGGGTGATTCCACTAGACCACAAAATTAATTGATGAATGATCCTGAACCTATACCAAACGATAGTGCCCCACGGATCTAGAGATTGATCCTCGCGATTAAGTGACAACCGAAGTCATCATGGACCGAATGAACTTGCACGTGACTCGATTTATTATCAGTCACGGGTCGAATATGCGAATTTCCCCAAAAGCCGCCCGTTAGTTTGAGAAATGCTCGAGTTACGTTAAATAAAATTCGATTATTAATTAGAGCCCAAATTGGACATCGGAAAAATTGGGAAGTCACAACGGGACATTAGGACGACGTTGTGGTTGGAACGTACAGCTTTGGATTTTCCCGGATCCTTCAGAAAAATTCAATTTCGGCAAGAAAATGGAAAAGTGATCGTTTTACCCCTAGGAATTTGTTAAGGGCAAGCTTTAAGAGGGAAGGGCATTTTGGTCATTTTGCCCTAATTTTTGAGTTGGAAAATTTTGTCCTTAAACTTTTTTAGGAATTCCCAAATTGCCCTTGGATATTTTGGAAAAAATTGGATCTCGGCCGTCGATTCCAAGATAAGATCGAATCTCGGCCGTTGATTAAAAAGATTAGAGAGGGGCAAGATGGTAATTTGCCAAAATTGGTCAAAATTGGACTATTTAGACCAAGACCCATTCTCTCTCTCTCTCTCTCTCTCTCTCTCTCTCTCTCTCTCTCTCTCTCAAACTCTCGGCTCTCTCTCTCTTCCTCTCCCTCACCGCCGACCACCCCTCCCCTCGCCGAGCCGCCGCACGCCGGTCACTGCCCGTCCGGATCGCCGTCGAACCGCCACCGCGCCGAACCCCCACCCCACGCCGTCCCTCTCTTTCTCTCTCTCCCTTTTCCCGTGGCCGTGAACCACGGCAAAGAGGTCGTCGCCGCCGCCGCACGCCGTCCGCGCCGCCGCCGAGCCCTCGCCGCCGTCCACCGTCGATCGCCGCCCCTTTTCCACTCTAGCCAAGTCAGTCTAGAGTTCGGTAAGTCGCGCCCTAAACTTTATTTAGGACTTCGGGTATTGACGGACAAAATTGAGGTGGAATCGGGTTAAATTAGACAAGGATTAGTATGGTTTTAGGGGTGGAATTGATTAGCGGGCCTAAGGAATGAATTTGGGGAATTTTGGTGGAAATTTAGAGGTCGAGTATATGCTGAATTTGCTGGTTTAAATGCTGGAAAATGCGGTTCGGTATGTAAATTAGGTATTTAGATCCGGCGACTAATTGTGGGAAAATGTCGTGAAGAGCTGGAACTGATTTGCCGTGGTTTTGGTATGGAAAAATGCCAATTTGTATGTTGGTTGTGTATTTGAACTGTGGTTGAATTGTGGTGATGAAATTGGGTGCATTGGTGTGCAATTGATTGATTGAAATATGCTTGATTATGTGCACGCCTGGGCTGAATTGAAATAATTGTCAGTTGGCCGTATTGGATGCTATTTGAGCATGAGATATGTGTGTGAATTAGTGCGTGCATGGGCTACGTGTGATTGGCCAATTTATTGGCAAGTGGGTATTGAGTATGTGCATGAGCGAGAAATTGTGTGTGGTATGGTATGTGTGATTGTGGAAATCCCTGAGGCGGTACCATTACGCGGGGAATTGATCCGTCCTGAGGCGGTACGACTACGCGGGACGATGCCCGGTATTACCGGAGGACGGCCAACCTGAGGCGGTACCATTACGCGGGTTGTGTCGTAGGTGGTGGGTGTTGAGCCTGAGGCGGTACCACTACGCGAGCAAGATACACGGCCTGAGGCAGTACCATTACGCGGGCTCTGGAGTGTTGTGATGAGTTGGTCACAGTGAACTTGAGGCGGTACCATTACGCGGGTCACTGGCGAGTGGTGTGGAAAAGATGTGATGAGATCGGAATGAATGCATGAAACGTAATTAGAACATGCATGTGAGTGGAATGATGTTATTATGGCTAACGTGCAGGTTGCACGCTGGAAAGGCCCAGGTAAGTATTGATTGTGCGCCTGCGATGTAATAGCTGAGTGTGGTTGTTTGTCGTGATTGTCTGGAGGTACGTGATAGCCTAGGTGGGGTTTAGGGTGTGTGCTTGCTGAGATGTATTCTCATGGTTGTTTCAACCAAACATTTTAGAACCCCGGCCTGAGCAATGAATCCGCCGCCGCCGTTATCACCAGAGCGTTTTGGGTTACCAGTGCACACCGACTACAACGTCGTAGAGTTTTCGATCGATGAAAATATGACCTGGATAAAGCATACCTCAGTAGTTTGGGTAGATATAGGGTTACCCCTTTTGCAGGCCCACACATATACTGCATGGTTCTTTAGGGACGGGGTAGATGAGTTCGGTCCCGTCCGAGGGTTTGATGTCCCCTTTGATGGAGTTGGGGATTGGGACCTGTCCGCCATACCTCCTTCCGACGACGAGCTGACTAGCTTGGAGACTAGTCTAGTGCAGTCAGGACTTCATCCTGCGTCAGCAGCGCCGGAGTCGTCGGGGGCCGAACAGGAACCAGAGCCAGAAGGATCGCAAGCGGGATACGATCCGATGGACGTGGATCTCGAGCCAATCCCAGAGGAAGAACCAGAAGAGGAGGAACCCGAGACGGAACCTGAGGATGAGCCTGCTGAGCCTGAAGAAGAATCGGTGTACATACCCCCGTATGAGCAGTGGATTGACCCTGAGTTTGTGCCGGAATATGAGTCCGATGAGGAGACAGTGGAGGAGGAGCAAATAGAAGTCCCAGCGGAATCGGGTGACATCAATAACCCGATTGAGATCGGAGCCGAGTCGGAGTCCTCGGAGGAGAAGACAGTTCAGGGGGATTCAGAATCAAAGGACGAAGAATCCGACTCAGTATGGACGCCCAGTAGAGGGCGTAGGGATTAGAATAGGGGTTTGGTATAGGCTTTTTGAGGTGCACCATTTTTGAAAGATAGAGTATCCAGGCTATCGATCCTTTTGATGTCGGTGGTTTATAGTACGATGTGCATATGTATATAGCGGTTGTAAATTTTGAATATTATATAAGTCTGAATGAGGAATGAGTATGTTTATTCTCCTGAATTACCCCAGTTTTAATTGTCCAGGTATTTGTGGTTTCCGCTGATCGTTTTAAATCTCTGATAATTATAAGCGAGGTCGGCGATACCCTAGGATGTCGCATTAATCGACCAGAAAAGGGTGTCGCGTGCTCGATGGGATTCGGGGCGTGACAATTGGGTGGTGGGTAAGCTTAACTCCTCTACAAAAGGGGTACTCCAAAAAGAGACGAGGAGAATAATCCCATCCTTAGATCATCACGGTACCCTGGTGGCATCTCCGAATCAGTCATGGCCGTGGGTCTGAAATGTTTATAATTCAACAATGAGAATAAATCTCAATAAACAACTACCTAAGCCTCGCTTAGGCTAACACGTACCTCCGGACAATCCTAAACGTGCAATTCTAACAAACAACGTGCCATAGACAATCACAGGCGTCCTTACCTCGCCTTGGCACATACACACACCCTGAACGTTAGAATACCGCCATAACATGGCAATTCGCTCCTCGAGCACATAATACAACCATATGACGTAAACGTGCATAAAACGGTTATTAATCCAGACATGCTCAACAGCAACACAAGCACATTGCATTCCCCAATGCATAACACACGATTATAAATGTCCAGACTATTAACGGCCCCTCGGGCCACCGAACCCCCGCCAGTCTTCTGGCTTAACCAGGCATCGTCCCGCTACTTCGGCGACGGCGACGGCAACGTCCGGAACCCCTGCCCAGACGGTATTCCATAAAGGAGCATCGATCCGGCCTCCACCGCGATCAGCAACATCTAGAACCCCCGCCTAGACGGCATCCGAATCCCGTCGGGCATCGTCTAGAACCCCCGCCTAGACGGAACGTGTCAGACCATGCACACACTCAACAACCATTACCGATTCTTATCTTTATGAATTAACCAAATGCCAACTAAGTCTGCACTCATCAATTAAAAAGCCTCGCCTTTCTTTTGTAACAAAATCTCCGAAAAGTCCCCGAGAGAGAGAAAAACCGAGTATGCACAGAATCGGGGCCAAATTGGGCAGTTGTGCAGTGACCGAAATCCATTTGAAATAAATAGTAAATAAACTTCAAAAATTATGAAATTTGGATATGTTGTATAAAATATCTTGATAAACATTTTTCATGAAGGACACAAAATCCAGTTCTAACTGTAAGCGCCTCGTTTTGACACTCAAATCCGGACAGAATCCGGTTCGCTCGGACAGCCCCTCAGACCATCAAAATACAACTCATTCAGTACCCAAATCACTTTGGAAAGCTCTGAAATTTTTATATGTCATAGACACAAGTGTTTTTAACAATTTTTGTGAGGAAATTTTGTCGAAATAAGTTCTGCAAAATTTTATAAAAATTCGGAAAGACAAGAAGGTCGGGTGAACAGTAACTCCGGCAGCCCTAAGACGGTCCGAAAACCGACTTCCGAATGACCCCAAAAAACTTCCAAAAATTCTGAATTTAAAGTATGTTATACTTAAAGATGTTGGGAACAAATTCCATGAAAAACACTTCCTCAGATTCGGCCCACAATGATCACCAAAAAAATAACAATGCGCAGAGGTATAGTAACAACCAGAAATCCGAGAATCATTACACTTGTACCATTAAGAAAATCAAGCTTATACAACCACTAAACCAAATATCCACAGCCCCTAATCCATCCCTAGACATGCCATTAGTAACCCACTAGCCTAATCAAGGATTAGGAAGTCACTTACCAAGGGTTTAAGCAAGAAAACCAATGAACAGGCAAACTGAGCTCCGGCGGTGAATAGGGCTGGACGGGAAGCTCCAGCGACTTTCCGGCGACCAGGCTGTGATGGTTGGAACGAGCACAAGATGGTGGTGGTCGGGGTACCAGGAGTGAGGCCTAAAGAGAGAGAGAAAGAGGGGAAAATTGGTATTTTCCAGTTGGTTTCTGGGCTAGTTCAGGCTTTTGTGAATAGTCGGCACTTCGGACGCCGGACAGGTGGCTGGCCGGCAATTCAGGCGGCGAGTCTGGTGGCTGTCGCGACCTAACAAAAATCAATAGGGTTTCGATCTTAGGCTAATGGATTACTAGGTCAATTAAATTAACTAACCTAGCTCGAGTTCTCTCAAACTCTACCAAATCGCAACTTAGGTCCAATTGTGAGCATGCAAATATTTTCAATGGGAGTCGCCACTAATCATTTAGGGTAGGTTGATTAGAAATCTAAATAAAATAGCGGGAGTACTATTTTATTTCTACGAACCAGAAATTATAGATTCGGGGACTTGGTTACGCTAAATTCCTTAACGCCCTTTCGGTACCAATTTCAGGAAAAATATTCAATTTAACAATTTTGAAAAGATTCTGACTTAAAGTTCAAAGGTGCAGAAATTTCTTTTTGATTTTCTTTTATTTAAATGGAAGCTAACATATATGTAATGACGTGCAAAAAATTGACATGCGTTAATGCAACCTATCATGCAAACTATATGTCATGCGACGACATGACCTATTTCTAATGACGGGCATATTATCTTTTGTTTTTTTCTTTAATGAAATTCGGAATTAAAAATGCCAATTATCTAAACATGCAATTTTAAACTAAAGAAATTAACCTATTCTAGAGTAATCTTTTTGGTTTTTTTTTTATCGAAATTCGAAATTAAAATCAAGTAAAAAAATATAACCGCTAAATCTTTCGAATTAAGTTTCGATCTGAAGCCTGACAGATCGATCCTAAAATTCGAAATACCCGCTATAGAAATAACTCTATCTAAAGCCTGATAGATAGATTTATTTCCACGTGTGCGGTTGCGGATTAGGAAATTTTCCTAATCGATCACATCTTGAAAAAATTTAAATATCTCAAATATCTTGGATATATTCAAAGGATTTTGAAAATTCTAAATTCTATCCAAATTTGATAAGATCAGATATCCAAGATTTCAAAAAAAAGAAATAAATCCTAATTGAAATATGCTTATTACTTGAATATGCAAAATTAGATATCAATAAGCACAAATTAGGCAACAAAATATTCAAATCAAATCGGTATAAGATAATTACCTGATGTGCAGATTTCTTTCCTAATTTGAATTTGCAGCAGATTGGGATTGCGGATCGGGATGGTGACCGGCGGTGCATCGGCAGCGGCGACGGCGTCTCACGTCTGGCCGCGGGCTTGCTGGTGTTTTGCTGCCGTGAAGGATTAAACTCGGTGGCGTGTGGCGGCGGCGACGCACGAGAGGCGGTGCACGAGCGGCGGTGCAGGGAGGTTGCTGGTGTTGTGGCTCTACTTGAAGGACACAGGATTGATCTCGGCTATGCAGGACCAGACACGTTGCTACCGCTTGACAAGGCACGTCCAAGGCTGTTTGTGGTGAGAATCATGCTAAAAAGAAATATGCAAAAGACACCTAGAACAAAAAGATGTCATCTGGAATTTTAATGGCCTGTCGGTGTTACTGTGGTGGTGCAGCGCGGGATGCCCACGATCTGGACGACTCACGAAGAACAGCAACAGCAAAAGGGAATCGTCGGATTGAGGTAGCTGGTCGTCAGCGGCGCTTCGGGACAGCAGTGTCGTCGAGATAACAACAATGGCTCGTCGTCGCGGTTGGGTACAAGCGTCGTGAATCGGGGCTAGACGGGCGAGCAATTGACGTCGCAGTGGTGAAAATCAGAACAGCGGTTGTCTTCACGATCCAGCGCGGGTTCGTCGGCGCTGGTGCAATCAACAAAGGCGAGACTCTTCAACTGGGGGCATCACGGGTCAGCAGCAGAGAACCGCAATGTCGTAGCTGGAACAGGGAGCTCGGCTACGTTGGATTGTCGCCAAGGAAGCAGCACCGAGTTGTGGAGTTGGAGGAATTCGGTTGTGGCTATGAAGACGCACGCCCAAGAAAGGGGACGACTCTTCTCTTGTTTTCTCCTCTTTTGTGTGAAGTGAAGCCGTGAATGTCAATGTGTGTCTGGCCGCCTCTCTTCACGATTTTCTTTTCCTCTCCCTGGTCGTGTGTCAGATCCTCCAAAAGAAAAAGCCCCCCTCTTTCACGATTTCTTATTGAATTTATAGGCAAAGTTTAGGGTTTTGCTTGCAATTACTTCCTATTTTGATTCAAAGAAAATATTGTAATATCTCTGTGATAATATCAATTCATTCCATTTGAATCGTGATAATATCAAGATTAATAAACCAATATTTTCCAACTCGATATTTTCCAATGAAAATTTTGGCTCTTATAATGTTCATGGCTTGGCCAAGAATTTTCTTGAACGCGGACTTAGTCCAAATGGGCTTAGGTTTAGGCTTTAATTTAATTCTAAGTGGGCTGAATTAATTTGGGCTTTTCTTTAATTAAGCATAATGGGCTAATTTAAGCTCAAATTAAGACAACCAAGCCCTTTTGCGTGTGATTTTCGGCCCATGCTTTCCGAGTGAGCCGAGTCTCGTTCGGTGCCCGAGCTCGATTTACGTGATGAATTTTAAGCTCGCTTACCACCGCCAATCCGATGAGGAATGCAATTAATCTATATGAACCTAAACTATATGCTATGCAATTTTAATATTTTTGTTTAGGGGTTAAAATTTAATCCCTAATTTTCTATGCAATTAACCACTAAATGATGTGCCGAAATTTACGTGTCAACAGTGGCGTCTGAACTGGAGAAGCAAGACAGAGGTGATGGTGCTTGGAGCTTCGGCCGATTCCAAGGAGGGGGAGAGAGAGAGTTCCGGGGAGGAGAAGAGAAAGAGAGGGAGAGAGAGAGAGAGAATTCCGGGAATGAGAAGAGAGAGAGAGTGACAAGAGTGAGGGTGAGAGTGATAGACAAGGGTGATGTGAGATGACTTCTAAAAGCCTATCAATGGCCAAGATTGAACTACAATCAAATCAAGACATCCAAGGGCCACAACTGAGTCTTCTAATGCAAGATGGGGAAAATATCCTAGGGCAATTAAGGAATAAGCAAAAAGGAGAGAGGGCATTCTTGTCCAAATTTTCGCTTATGGAGGGAAATGCAATTGTCCGAATTGCCCTTCAATATTTCAAAAGTGCTCAATTAACCCAAGGGCAAAATGGTCTTTTTCCACTCCCGGTCCAAATTTCGATTTTCCGATAATTCTAATCGATCCGATAGTTGGCCACGCTAAATGAGACGACGTCCGATAAATTAGTCGTGGAAATCTTGAAAACTCGACATCCCAATTCGGATTCTAATTAATGGCCAAAATCCAACAATCGCGACTTTAGTGTATCTTAAACTAACAGGCGGCTTTTAAGAGTTACGCGTATCGACACGTGGCCGATGACATCGAGCCACATCCAAGTTTACTTGAGCCATGGCGACCTCGGTTGTCATGTAATTGCGATGGTCAATTACTAGTTCCGAAGGACACAATATTTCGGATTAGGTTTAGGATCGTTCGAAACTCATACAATGGTTAAGTGGAATCACCCGCATTCCGATGGTATAAGATTTGCGAATCGTTCCATAGCCATCCTTGGATCGGTCTATAATGGCACAAAATATTCCCTCGTCAATCCTTGTGATCGAAGTGCAATCCATGACCAAGTTCTTAGGTCCACGTACTTAATTCCTAGCTAGCCTTTCCCTAACGGTTAGTATCTCGAGAGTGATCAATTTCCGAGTGAGATTTTACTGAAAGTGCATCGAAGAAGTATTCATTTCATAAATCCTAAAAATGGGTCGAATTTCAGAATGTCACACTTACCATCACTCCAATGAGCATACGTAGATGAATACTCGTAATCTAAGTAGTCAACAAGTTTACCTGATCATACTTCTTCTGGAGTCTTCCACTTTTCTGGAGTCTTCCACTTGAGGATAGATAATGGAGGTGGATTAACCATGCAACAAACCATCTTTCATGGCTTCGGCCCAAAATTGCTTGCCAATTCCTTCATGTGAAAGTATGCATCAAGCTAGCTCAAGAAGAGTTCTAATCTTAGCTTTACCAACACCATCTGCCGTAGTGTTCTGGGCACAGTGTCGCGTCTCACAATCCCTTCAATCTAGCAAAACTCTGTAAAATCATTATTACATAACTCTATGCCATTGTCGAATGTACTTGATTTATTTATCTGACTGCTTCTCAATCACCGCCTTAGACTTTATGAACCGATTAAACACCTCGGATTTGTTCTTCAAAAAGTATACCTATACTTTCATCCACTAATTGTCGATGAATATTAGAAACAATTGGGCGCCTCCTTTTTAAGGAATTGGAGATGGGCGTCAAATATTTGAATGAATGTAATCAACCAGTTGCATGGTCGATTGCATAGCAATACTTAATTTAATCTAATGCTGCTTCCTAAAGATGTGGTGCTTACACAAGTCTAGCTTCCTATCTTCTGACCTTTCAACAATCCCTTTTTACTCAATGTCGTTATACCTACCTCACTCTTGTGCCCCAACCTCATATGTCAAAACTAAGTCAAGTTTGAGTTTGATTTACCTGATGAAACTGCATCAACTCTTGTCTCGGTCTTTCTTAGTAGATGATATAGAGAATTCACCTTCTTCCCCTTTATTAGTGTCATGGCATTGTCAGAAAACTTAAACACTCCATCTTCAGTATGTACTTACATCTAATGTCATCAATATCCCCAAAAGAAATAAGGTTCGTGTGGAGCTCCGATACATACCTCCCGTTTGTCAATGTGCGCTCTATATAATTGTGCTTTCAAATCTAAATCATCCATATTTCTACAACCTTGGAGGCTGCCTTATTCCCTATCAGAACTCTACCACCATTTTTAGCCTGTTAAATAGTAAACCAGTTCCTATAAGGGGTCACATGATAAATAAAATCCTGACTCTAGCGCTTATTCATCTTTTGACAAGGTGATGATCACACACAAGATGGTCTTCACATCAACTAGTGCTTTCATTGGCGACGTTCGCCACCCCATTTAAGGCATTCTACGTACCACCACCCCTATTTCTCAGCTTTGGACAATCTTCCTTATGTACCCCTCTTCATGGCACTCAAAGCACTTTATGAGATCCTTTGGACTTTCTATTGCACGATTCCAACCTATTTGTCTTTGCTGCTGGATTCTAGATGTTCATCTTTACCTCCAATCACTATTCCTTGCGTTATATTTTGTGCTAGACCGTTAACTTGCAACTTCCTTTGCCTTTCCTTAGAGAGCAAGACAAATTTTACCTCTTTTAAGATAACCATAGTATGCCCCCATAACAGTGAGCAAGTAAAGTACTCACATGACTCTAGTAGAGAGGCCAATAACATCATGCCCTATTTCTCATGAGTAAGGACCTCATCAATGTTTTTCAAATCCATTATGTCTTTGTTGAACTCATCTAAGTTGGCTCTTATGGAAGTACCTTCAGTAAATCGAAATTGAAACATGCTCTTCAACATTTATAGGCGATTGTTTAAACCCTTCATTACATAGCAAGACAACTTTGCAGCAACCTTCTCCTCAGCCACTTCTACTAATACTTCATCCAATTGGTTCAATACGAGTATACTATTTGCTCTCTCCATTAGCTCATCCTTATCAGTGTCTTTCATCCTAGCCAGCAAATTATCTTTGCCATCCAATGGCTTAGCCAAATCTTAGGTTGTTAATCACATATGTCATCTTAACACTTCACAACTAAAGTTGTTCCTTCCTTTAAACTTATCCATTTCTTCATTAGCGGCAAACATAATTTTAACAACAGGATTTCCAAACGGTGATCAGAAAAGAAAAATACCTAAATAAAATCCAAAAAATCCCAGCCTTGGCTTTGGCACCAATTATTATAAAATAATATAGAAGCTACCAATCATGCAATTCAAGTCAAGCACCAAAGAACAAAATTACTAGAGAAGTTCACAAGGAACAATAAAGGATACAAGAGATTTACTTGGTTGGGTTTGAGTATCGATACTTACTCAACAAGAGCCAGCCACAAATAATTCACTAATGAATTAGAAACTCACAGCGATCAACAAAAATTAGAGAATGACAGAATTATCGCTTGAGCGCTCAAGTGTTTCTTAAACTTATATTACACTCATACTCAAAATGTTTAGTCTCACATAATTGCTCTATAAATTAAAACACGGAGAATTACCTCGCAACTTGAAACACTCACGTCTACATGAAGAAAACGCCTAATTTGGATTTAAAACTATCCGCACAAAATCACCATGTTCAAGCTACTGATGTGCGGCTAAAAGGAGCCATAAAAGAACCAATGACCACATCTCCCTATATATATATCACGTAGAAGTGGCCTTCAAGAAGAATTTTTAGCCAAATAGGAAAGGGAGGTGTTGCGATTTTTTTCCAAATAGGTTCGGTCAAAAGAATTCTGAGCAACTTACACGACTTCTTCCCGTAATCGCCACACTTTCGAAATTGTTAATATATTACGGACTGATCTACATCCCCAATTCGGGTCGGGTTCCGTACACATACTCGAACTAGAAATATAATTTAACACAACTGACGGCCATAAGAGTATAGATAATTTTCTATGTATATGTCAAAAAGTCTTATATTCGTACTCAAATTGCTTCTTAAGCTCGAATATAGATAATACTAAACAAAGAGAAAACTGTGCGATTGATTCTCTGAAACGGAACGTGAACAAAAGTCGTTTGACCAATATGTCGTAACATACAGTATACTATTAATCGTAGGAGACCCGACAAAATCTGAAAATAATCCTAAACAGAACAAAAAGATTCAAAAAGTAACAAGAGAAAACAAGAAACTGGCGTACACACTCTAGCGAGTCTGACCTTAGGAAACGACCCAGAAACCCTCACAGATCAGGCAGATTTTTCGATTGAAATTGAATTCGACGGCCAAGTGTTCAGGCCATTACAAGTAATAGCTTTACATAATGCCTTCTGCACTTATAATTGGCTTGAATTTGATATGTAAGTGGCGAGAGGATTTTTAACCAATTTACCCATGCAGTCGACTGTGGTGCTTCCTTCTTTATAAATAATCACTTATAAAAAAGAGAGAGACAGGCGATCACTAAAAAACGATGAGTATTTTCTCATTACAAGCTAACAATTTAAGTTAATAGAGGTTCGTAACTTGCTATTTTCTAGAGATATATATATATATATCCTGTAAGGGTAATGTTTTCAAACCCCAGTAACCCGGTTGAAGGAAATTTCCTCGAATTCATCCATTTGATTGGTGGGTTAAATTCGAACGTGATCGATCAAGAGGGTGATTGGGGGGAATTTCCTCCGGCCTAGCCCATCATGTAAATGCCTAACTAGGTGCATCATAAGGAGTTTGAACTCTAGCTATCCACACACAAACAATGTAGACTGTAGCCCCTTTTTTCGCAAGCACATAGGGCTAATGGTTATTCTAATTCAACAACAGATGATTTATATCATCATTTCACAAGTTAATAGGGCATGAGTATGGTTGAGCGAACTATTCCCCACGCTTGTCATGCGGAGATCTCGACTCGCGGAGTTTCTTCTCGTCGGATAGAAGCGTAGCGAACCTGGAAGAGTTTAGACCAAAATTAATCAGCATTTTCGATGATAATCAAAGAAAACAAATCTCAAAGTGCTACAATTTTCCGAAGGACTTTATCGTATGAGAAACATTTACGCACAAAAAAATTTACCTTTTGAGGGCTTCCTCGTTGGTGCCAGCATTCAGAATGGGTTCGTAGCGGCCGGTCTCAACATTAACTCGCGAGACCGGCTTCTTCAACAAGTGCTCACCAACTTTCACCAGACCTTCCAAGTTCTCCTTCGTGGATGTGTCCACCGAAGATAAAGTCCCCTCTAGGGTGTCATCCTATAGCAATTCATTCAATTCTAGTAGCTTGAGTTAGTACCAAGTGTAGATTAATAGAAATCACAACAAAAGAATTCGGAGGTTATTTGTGATAGTTTGTATTATATGCTTTCTCAACATATATGAGATGTCCCACGTCATTTGTGAACAGAGCTTATATGCTCTTTATATACATGCGGTCTTTCTCCGCATATTAGTTTAGGTTTTTGTGTTAGAATTTTCTAACATTGTATCAGAATCACGTGTCGTTCATAAATAGGCCTGCACGTGAGAGAGAGTGTTAAAATATGTCACATTGCCATCTATATGAAATTTATACTTCCCTCCCTATTTATATGCTCGTTATGTACATGTGGTCTCCCTTGACTTATTAATTTAAGTTTTTTGATTGAATTTTTAACTATCCATAAAGATCTTGATGATTTCTACATATTAACCGCATTCATGTCAATTTCCTAACAGCCTGCCTACATGGAAACGATTTTCTCTGCCTATGGCGGGCACAAAAAGAAGACATTTCGGGAACACGCGCGCGACTAAAGCAAAGACGGAGTAATTAGTGAAAATCTTACGTTGATACGGAGGTAATTGTTCTCGGACTGGTAGGCCTTGAAGACCACGGAATTGTGGTAATCGACGATATCGGAACTCCCTTGAGAGTAGACGTCTATCAAAGGGCTCGTGCCGTCCTGGTACAACCAGCAGAACAACCCCCACTTTGAGGCCTTCTTGGCGTTGAACTTGATCTCAGACGTGTCCGAGCCTGTCCCGAGCGAAATCACCAAGAATCGAGTGTAGTCGACGGGCGATTTGATGTCGGAGAAGTGTGGGTCTTCATTCAAGATCTGCCTGGTCACTTCACTGATGGCGACCAATGTCTGGAAAAATAAAAAATGTTGAAATATTCCAGTATATTGAATAGAATTAATAGTGATATAATCAACTAGGGTTTGTAGGCTTTATGACTCAAATTATTGATTCTCATCTCTACCGCTCAATCATTGTGTTACAAATTGCTTAAATTTATTTGATTTTTCTACTTCAGCATTGTAAAAGTCGTGTATAAGATACTTTCCGCTTGGATTGAACCAGATATGAATCGTTTTGATTTAGGTAAGGTATAAATTAATCTAATTTATCCCTTTGCAATCATAACACAGCATGAAATCCAAAAGATGAGTAAGGCTCCATCCATGCAAACATGGCAATGACCCCTGATATTACCGTGAGAAAGAGACGATTTGACGCACTTGACGACTTAACCAATCCTTACAAATTGAAACAAGCATTTTCTGAACATTTCTATGATTGGGTGTATAGATTCGAGAGAGTTTTTCCGATCAATTTTGGCCATGAATCACACTATTGGAGTTGTGGAGCCCGATAGAGGAAACTATTGTTAAAGTTGAGAAAGGAAAGTACTCCAAAGGGTGTACATGAAATTTCTATCATAACTTTGTATGCCATAAACTCTTGTTATATTTTGAGGCGTTATTTCTTGTAATTGTAACTCAATCCTAATAGTGAAAAGATTGTCTGGCACGGCACCATGGTATTTCCCTTTCAAATTTAGAAGAGTTTCCATGTAAAAAAATTTGTGTCTTCTTCTTTGATTTTTTTCTCTTTTACATTTCATGTTCCTAGCAACTAGTATTGAAGTTTGGTTTGGCGGTATTGTAAGAGCGATTAAGATGGACAAAGGGAAGGTGAAGATCAATCGGTTCGACGACGTATATTTGGTTTCTGGAAGATTCAGATCGAGTATCTACTGTATCAAAATGACTTGCATTAGGCTCTGGAAGCGAAACCAAAATCGATCGAGCAAGAAGATTGGGGATTGTTGATAAGCAATCCCTAGGTGTGATTCATCTTATGTTGGTGAAGAACGTTGCCTTTAGCATCGCCAATAAGAAGACAACATCCGATTTCATGAGGGTTATATCTAACCTGTACAAGATAGCAAACAAGGTATATCTGAATCTAAAGATGAACGAAGGTGCTTCTGTGATAGATCATCTAATGACTTCAACATAATCACGACTCAGTTGAGTACGATGACAATAAAATTGGAAGACGAGTAAAAGCTTTGATTTACTTATCTTCTCCACCTGCAAGTTGGAGTGCAATTGTGATTGCAGTGAACAATTTGTCTGGTCGTAAGAAGTTGAAACTTTAGGAGACTGAGATTTGATTTATAGAGAGAATATTCGCAAAAGAGAATAAGGTGAATTTTCGGACGTTGCCTTGAGTATTGAAGACAAATGGGGAAGCAATCAACGAGGTTAGAACTGGAATCGTGGTAGATCGAAGTCCGTGTAAAGAAGCAAATCAAGACCTTGTGATGAATAATTTGTTGGAATTGTGAAAAGAATGGCCATCTGAAACGAGATTGCAAAGACCCACAGAACAAAAATCAGTATTCGGATTGGAATCAAGAGGAGGAGAAATCTCTTAATGCAACCTTTGAACCCTAATTTTGAGCGTTGACAATCCAATTGAGTCTTAAATTCTAGATTCAAGTGCATAGTTTCAACTTCTGTAGAAGATTAATGCACAATTTTGTTGTTGGAAAGCTAGAAAAGATTTATCTTCTTGATGATGAACCTTAGGATATTATGAGGAATGATGATGTTCACATAAAAACTGCGTTATGTCAGATATGTTCCTAGTTGTTAAAGGTGCTATGGTTGTAGCAACGGGAACAAAATTGAAAACACTATATTTGACTGAAAACAACAGAGAAATAGTAGCAGCTATTGACTTAATAGTTGATTCAAAATTTTTGCACTATAGGCTTGGACACATGAGTGGAAAAGTGGATGAATGTATTAGCATCAAATAGAAAATTGCCCGATCTGAAGTCTATATATATTGGTCTTTGTGACGGTTGTGTTCTAGGCAAGTAGAAACGCATCAGTTTTTCAAAGACTAGAAGACAACCCAAGAAAGGAAAGTTAGAGTTGGTGCATACAAATATCAGGGGACCAGCCATTATGTATTCCCTTGGAGGCTCACTTTACTACTTCACGTCTATTGACGACTCCACTAGGAAGGTATAGGTTAATTTTCTAAAAAATAAATATAATGTGTTCGTTACTTTTCAAAGATAAAAGCTGAAGCAGAGAATGAGATCGATCGGAAGATTAAATGTTTAACGTCTAACAATGGAGGGGAGTATCTTAGCAAGGAGTTCAAGGAGTTTTTCTTTATTGACGTTGGAATGAATAAAATAAGAAAATAATAAGAAAGAATGATGTTGCATTCAATAAAAACGTGTTATACAATGACAAATCTGTTGTAGAATATAGCATGAGGGAACAAATAAAAGGAACTAGAGCAATTGAATTGGAGGGGTTTTCTGAGAATATTTTGATTGGAAATCCAAAACTGTCATCAAAGATTCTGATCAAGAACCAAAATAAGAACCACCTATACCTCAACCCACTTTAAGAAAATCTATCAAAAATTATAAACAAGTATAGATGTATTCTCTATCATTTCATTATTTACTTTTGACTCATGCTAGCGAATCAAAAGAACTTTTCATTAAGCAATACAGGTTAAATTTCTTTAGTGGGAGTGAGCAATGTAGGATGAGTTGGACTCACTCTAGAAGAATAGAACTTCGGTATTAACTCAGTTATCAAATGGGAAGAAGGCATTGCAGGACAAATGGGTGTATGAGTCAAAGAAAAATTGAATGCAGCAAGAGAGACAAGGCAATGTTCATAGTCAAAGGTTTTCTATAAAAGAAATGAATTGACTATGAGAGAATTTCTGTTCAATTATTAAGTTGACTGCTATAAGCTCTGTGTTGAGTATTGTTATTACTGAAAATTTACATTTGGAGATGTTAGATATGAAGATTACATTCCTCCATGGTGACATCCAGGAGGATATCTATATAGTGCAACAAGAAAGTTTTTACATTTCTTGCAAAGAAAACTATGTCTACAAACATAAAAAAAAAGAAAAAAGAAAAAAACCTCGTACAGTTTAAAATAGGCTCATAGACAATGATACAAGAAATTTGACACATTTAGTGCAATAATGGCTTCACTACATGTGAAATGGATCAAAACTATTACTTGAATGAATTTGATGACTGCTATATTATTTTGCTATTGTATGCGAATGAAATGCTTGTTGCAGTATCTAACATGAAGGAGATTCACGGACTAAAGTATCAATTTTCAAAAGAGTTTGAAATGAAGGATTTGGGAGCAGCAAATCAGATTCTAGGGATGAGGATCACGCGAGATAGATTATATGGAATTCTAAAGTCGTTTCAAGAGAAATACATTGAGAAGGTGTTGGATAGATTCGGCAATTCATAATGCAAAATGCAGAAGCACTCCTTTAGGAAGTCACTCCAAGCTTTGGAAGAAGCACTCACCGAAGATGGATGAGGAGCGGGAGCACGTGACTGAAGTTCCATACGCTTCAGCTGTCGGTAGTTTTATGTATCTTATGGTGTATACTAGACCAAATAGAGCTCATGTAGCGGAAGTAATGAGTAGATATATGGCTAATCTAAGAAAGAAGTATTGAGAAGTTGTGAAGTGACTATTAAGATACATGAGAGGTATTTCGGGTATGACACTTTGTTGCATGAAAGAAAGTGTGACTTTACAAGGCTACATCTATGCGGATCTTGGCATTGACATGGACAAGGGAAAAGAGCACCTCGGTTTATGTTTTTACCTTAGATAACACTGTAATCAGTTGGATGAAAGACTTCAAAATTGTGTGTTCCTCTCAACCATTCTGTTGCTATAATTGAAGTTGGCAAAGAGATGATTTAGTTAAAGAGTTTTGTAAAGAAAGGCAGGGGGCAAGATAACAGCATTTTTTTCAGTGATAGTCAAATATTTGTTTTGTAAAGAATCTAGTATTTCACTCAAGGACAAAGCATATGTAGTTGAAGTAACATCATAATCGCGCACTTATAGATTATGAGACATTGTTATTAAAGAAGATCTTTGGCGCTAAAAATTTAGTAGATATGTTTACCAAGGGCATCGCTACTAAGAAATTCGGGATGCGTATTGCCTCAGTTGGCCTCCATGATCAATGACGAGTAGGTGCCACTGCACTAGGATAGTTTAGGTTACAAAGATGAGTGAGTATTATGAGAGATTATTTCGTTTTGAAGATCAGCCTCAAAATGAAAGATTGATGGAGATGTGTAGTTTGACAGAAGAAAGTACTTTTTAAGCTAAGAGCAGAAAGTACTATCAAGGATATATCTACTGTAGCTTTGTATGCCCTAAATTCTTATTATATGTTGAGGCGATACCTCTTGTATTTATAAACCGACTCTAATAAAGAAAAGACTCCTTAGGGTGGCACCGTAATTTTTTCCTTTCTAATTTCAAAGGGTTTCTACGTAAAAATTCGTTTTTTTTTCTGATTTTTTCTCTCTTACATTTCGGGTTCCTAACACCACACATCAATTCGGAAAAATGTACTACAGAGTTATATCGTTGGGGGCTAGCGTCTTGAATAATGTGTATCTGTAACTCATATTTCCAGCCGATACTAGACTTCTTTGAAAATACAAAAAGCAAAAAGAGGAAAAAGGGAGCTATCTAAGACTTCTCTCCTAAGCTTATCATGTTGATCATGACTTGCCGTTAGCTAGCCTATTATCTCAAGATGACTTTCGGTCTTTGAATTTGTTGATACGCATCTTCGAGGTGTTAGCTTTCATCTTAACAAACCATCACATCGTTGGACCGGAAAGCGTTATTGCAGCCGAATACTCTAGATCGCATATATCTATTGTCATCTGGAACAACCTCATAGAAATCACTACGGGTCGCTCTTCGGAAAAAAAAAATCACACTGGATAGGACAGTATCCAGCTTATTTCACATCGACGCCGAATTTCCGATCTATAAAGCCCTCGAATATTGCAACATGAGATTGGTTTAATGGTTAAGGATTGGGCATACTTGTGTAGGTTCGGCACAATTTTTTTGTTCTTCATACGATCAAGAATAAAAGATTCACGCTTGGGCGGTTCACTTGTGTCTTGGTTCATGTTTTTCAACCTAGCCCATGACATTAACGGGTATTTCGTAGGCCAAGGTTTCCTTACTTAGAATGAACTTCCTCATCGTAATAGAAAAAGGATAAAGTCACTCCGCAAGATTCCAACTATTCTAACTTAAACAATGGGCTATCTTCGATATCAAAACCGATATATTAACTTTATAATCTTATATCTATGTTAGACATACATACCGGGTTGTTGGCGACCATACCACCATCGATGAGGTTGAATTCATGGGCTTGTCCATCTTTATCTTCCGTCTTGAAATAATGGGCGGGGAAGTAAGTCGGAGCAGCCGATGTGCCAATGCATATGTCCGATAGTTGAGCGTCCAAGAATGAATGTTTTGCCACCTACCCGAGGTAAAAATCCATTGAAAAAACGTCAAATATGATACATTATCTTGGATCGGTTGATTTCTGTACGTGTGATAGTTTCTTTTCAATAGAACTAGATAATTAATGAGAATTGTCTTTGTCAAACTGACACTATCAGTAATCCCTTTTTCAATTGGAAATCAGAAGCTGCAAGAAAAGTATGATTCCATCGCAATGGAAAAAAATACCAAAAAAGTCTTAAACATATTACAATTTAATCATAAATTTTTTTTTCTGTTAATTGAGTCCTAAACCTTTTGTATATATGTCAATTCAGTCCATTCGGTCAATTTTGGCCGAAATCGCTGGCGTAGGCTCCGACCGTCCTACTTGGCACAACCAGCGCCAACGCGAACATTTTTTAATAATATTTTTTAATATTTTCTTTTCTTTTTTTTTTCTTTTTTTTCTTTTTTCTTTTATTTTTACCAACTCCTAACTATGGGCTGACGAGGAAAGGTCGGCCGACCCACCCTCACCAACCAAAGACAAGGGCCGAGACGTCCTCGCCAGCACTAGGCGAGGGCGGCCTCACTTGCTCAGATCAGGCAAGGTCATCGCGGTGACTAGCAACCCTTGCCGGGCTACAGTTGGGAGTTGGGAAGAAAAAAGAAAGGAAAGAAAGAAAGAAAAAATAGAAAAATTCAAAAATATTAAAATATTATTTAAAAGTGTCCACTTAGTGTCTGCCATGTCACGTAGGACGCTCGGCATCCATGTAAACGATGTCCGGCCAAAATTGATTGAATGGACACAATTGGCAAAACGTGAAAAAGTTTATGACTGAATTGACATAATTGGAATAAATTTATGACTTTTTTGGTAATTCACCCCAACCTTTCACCCTCCAAAACTTCTACACAAGGCTATAATTAATTGAATATTTTCACGACATGCGTGCTCTCACCCGGGGTAGTTCCAATATGAATAGGGGATTAATATAGATCAAATTCAACAATTTGCAATGGTCCAAGTAATCTGATATGATTGGATCATGTCTCCCTCAATTGGTCATGACACATTTATGCTAATGTGTCAGTCCAACAAAAAAATTTATGAAATTGCGTATAGATTTTTACATAAACAGGAGTTGGGCTATATATTTTCCTCCATCCTTAATTAAAAGAAGTTTTCTCTTATTCGTCCATTCACATGCAAATTTAACTAAACATAAATATGGTCGACGTCTATGTTTGCAACTCTCGTCAGTCAAAAGATTAGTTAAAGGAAGTTTGTTCCAACCCTCTTCACCTTGAAATGGAGAAAAACATAACTCATGTGACTTATACACAAACAACAAGCGCGCTCTGTCCAAAATACATACTGGAACTCACCTCATATGAAGAAAATAAAACTGGCTGAAGCTTTTTGATATCGAAGGTCGGGATAACCAAGCCGGTAAGGCTATCGTGCAGCCTCATTGTTCCAAGTAACTTCCTTATCAATTTGTGAAGATACACTCCATTGTACTTGGGTCCCGTCAGAGATCTCAGCGTGCTCACGACCGAACCCAGACACCCACTTTTTTGTATCGAAGGAGCAGCGGGACCAAGCAGAAAAGAAATGAAAAGACTCAAGTCAGTTGTTTTCAAATTTATCAGTGAGCATAAGAATGATAAAAAGAAGTTCGACAATTTAAGTTTTGCAACATGAGAGGTATGTCGATAATCGATTACCATCCTTGAGGGAAGATTTTAGGACAATTCTCTAAGTAAAATGGGACTATGTCTTTCGCAGCGAAGAGAGGGCGTTTGTTAGCATCAGGTGCTGACAACATGGCCGTGATGAGACCTCCTGTGCTTGTTCCTGCTATTACATCGAAATAATCTGCAAGCCTCGCATCTTCACCATCCAGCTCCTTCACCCAAAATACTCATTAAATTCCGGATTAGTATTTAATCAAGAGATGGTTTGGACACCGGCGATGCCCCTTGTTGTAAGACTATAAAAGGAAACAGATAAGTCAAGAGACTTGCATGACTCATCGACCACCATAATCAAATTATGGAAGAAAGTTGAGAGCGAAAGAGCACAATGTTTGGCATAGCTTCCTTCCTCCATCACAGGAAAAAACGACGAAGAAAAGAAACAGAAAAAGAAAGCCTTCTCAAAAGCTTCTAAGACTGGAACCCTCATCGTAGCACAAGAATGTAACTCTTGTGTCCACTTTGTTTGTGTGGTTTGTTCATGTTATTACCTGAAGTTGGGCTTCAAGGTAACCGAGAATGACCCCTGGAATGATCCCTCGGACTCCTCCGCCATCAAGACTAAGGATCGTGACGAGATTTCCGTAAGCCGGAGGCTGAATTTTCAATGGCAAAGGTTTTCTCTCCATTTCTTTTTACTCGTTAATGCAAGAATTGTGTGCGCGTGTGAGAGAGAGAGAGAGGGAGAGAGATGAATGAATGTGTGGTATCTCCATGGTTGTGAAGCTCATAAGCATATATTGAGGGATGCAACTAATTACTTGCTTGACTAAACATGTGTACGTGGTGGTTCAATCTGGGCAATCATCAAAATAAAAAATAAAAAATGCTGAATATGAACATAGATACATCTGGTTCCTTACCAAAAAAAAAAAAACATAGATACATCTGGCCGTGTGGCTTTTGTTCAGCTCTTGCTTAGTCAATTTGAGCGTTCCTCGGAAGTGAGCACGAAAAAGGGAGTACGACTGAGTCGATTGTCTAAACTGAAAGGTCTTATCATAGGCAAAAAGAGGTTGGTCCATGAAGGCAAAGTTCATTACTTGTTACACATTTTGGAGTGTTCGTGAGGCAAATAGAGATAGGGGGAGGTGGAAGGAAGGTTGGTTTGGATCATTCATGAGAGGAAAAATGATGCATGTGCGAGAGGTGCCAATTCAACTTTTGAGTGGTTATTAGAGACCTCGACAACACCCGCATGACTTCTGGTTGATTGAGGGCTTTTAATTTCTCGACAACAAATAGACCCAATAGACCAGGTTAGTTGAGTATATGTACACATTCAAAGATCCAACAGAGCCTAGCGCTTTATTTAGCGAAGTGACTTTTTGTACACTCGTCTAGCATTTCTCTTCAATTCCTAGCAATGTAAGTAATACTTTAGCCGCATTAAGAGTGAAATTGGGTTATAATGATTCTGTTGAGATACACGTGTGAGTTATGTTAGAAAAATCCTACATCGGATAATTGATGTGGTGTGGAGCAGTTAATATATCCTAATTAACCCATAACTCATTGGCTGAACCTTTTGAGTGAATATGGGTCCAACTGGATATATTAAAATGAACAAAAGTTGTGTGACAAATATGTCATGACATATAATGTTCTATGAATCGTGGGAATCATTTTTTAAATAATCCTTAACAGTACGAAAGTAACGAGAAACAAGAAATGAGCGTATACAATGCACTCTAGGAGTCTGACATGTGAATCTTCCTAATGATATTGAATTCAACGGCTAAGCAAAGAAAGAAGTGAAAGGGCTTGTGTTCTTTCTTTCGTGTTATTTCTCTCACTTTATCAGAACGAGCCTCGTACGCTAAGCAACGAGAGAATTCAGGAGAGGACAGCTGCGTCCACACGTTCTCGAAAACTTAGGCGCGATGAGGATACAGGGGAACAGCATGCGGGAACAGTATCCCCGCCCACTCGACACTCGACAGTGGTGGTAACCAAAGACATGGAGTTGGAGGCGGGGTTGAGGTCGAGGCTTGTGCAGTAGCAGAGCTAGAAAGGAGCTGGCATGCGAGGGTTTCTTCAGGTCTGATTCAATCACAAATTTGATTGACACATGGAAATAGATTGATCTCTAGACCACCAACTTCTTGCCTCCACCAAGTTGGACGGCATCATAGGCAGTAATAAACTTGTTTTTAAGGATAAAGCACATGAAATGAACAAGTTCTCTTTTGTCATAATTGGCTTATAAACTCTACTTTAGTTTTTTTTTTTTTTTTGTCCTACTCTAACTCTCAACTCACTCTCAGACTTTTACTCTGCCTCTTTGCAGAGCGTTAGAGTCAAAACCCATATTTGAAACTCTACTTTAGTTAACAAATATGTTTCTTCTATTGGTTCAGTGTTTTAATTCAATTCATTTCGCTTCGTTTCATAAATACTATGGCCATTCAAGATGTTTAAGAAACTAGGATCGACTGTATGCTTCGGTAATAATTGCATACTCCTTTTTAACCCTTTGAATGATGTATTTGATCTATCTCCTATTCTTTTCTCAACCTCAATTGTCCAAAAATTATGGAGTTGTATTCGTAATATTGCAAAAGTCACCATTACTGTCAATTACTTCACTAAATTAGACTTAAATGTTGGATTTGAGACTATCAAAGTAATTTAGCGCATAGATCTCAAAATTCTAAAGTTGACTTTATATACAATATAAATTTAGGAAAGATAATTCATCGGTAATTGAATTGAAAAATGTAGTTTTGGATTATTGTAATACGAAAAAAATTTCCGAAACTATTGGTGTTTAATTTAAATAACTAAATCAAGTGTTTTGTGAAACTACAAATAACCCTTTAACATATCCAACATCGCTTGCCTATGAGGCTTTAACGAGTCTTATATTTATGTGATCTCCCCGCACTTATCAAAAGCGACCAATCTAGCATAACATATCTTTCAATAGCTGTCTGAAGCGAAATCTAATTCATTTTCATACGAAAATAATGCTTCATGTTTTGCAAACTGATTGAATATATTTGAGCCATTCTAATTATTATCCTCAAATATTGAAGCAAAACAAAAAAAATTGCAATTTATTGGCTAAAGAAATAACATTTGGGAGCTCTATTTAGAGACTTGCACAAAGGTGAAAAGATGTTTTGTGAGGCCTCTCGATTTAGGTATTAGCTTGCATTTTGGGTCATAAGTGAGGCCAAGGGTAGAGAAGAGGGTGGGTAATAAGTTCTTGTTATAGCATGGCCATTGATTGGCAAGAGATTCATCTGGCTGTTGATCTTATCTCTTCCTATGCTTGTTGAATCCTACCGGCAAGCTTTTGTCAAGAGTCTCGTACAAAGTCTGCATTATTTCTTAAAATACCATTCATACAAAGTCTTATCTCTAGCCTATTATAAAGATGGGGCGACCACTCTCAGACAATTCCTAGCTAATAGCCTAGTACTATGCACGCTAGTGTGTTAAAGCGACTTCTTGGTTGTGTCGATGTCTAGTGTCCCACTGTGGTAGTTCTGATATATCTCTTTCTATTAATTTGCTCAATTGTTCAAAATTTTTTGGATATTGAAAGGCTCATGCTCAAGCTTTGCGGAATGATCAAATAAAATGAAGCAATTGAATATTAGCAAAATTGCGCAAGTGGATCCGTGTCGAAAAGGCTAAATGTGTGCGGAGTGACATGAATGTTCAGAGATGTAGTTTCTCAAAGAAGTAGTTGTAAACGATTGTAAGAGGTGAGAAAATTAAATTCAATTTTGGAAAGTGAGATATTTATGAGATTATTTAACAATTATCTTGACTAGTTTGGATTACAATTCTTTCCTTTTGTTATACCTTATTTCTGTGATATATATAAATTTCAGAAAATTAATTGGGCATTTCATAGAATTCTTGGACAAAAATTTGAGGTAGAAATCCTTTTGAGTCTACTTTCTATATAACTAGTAAAAGTGCGCACGGCATTATCAATATTGCAAAAGATGTTGTCTTGATTGAAGTTGGAGCGCAAAGCATTTAGGGTTACAGTTTTATATGACTTGATATACTTTCTTTTCGGTTTTTAAGGTTTTAGTCAACGGTAGAATTCTTAACACCAAGTTATAACTCTTGAAGCATGAACATGGGTATGAGTTCCGACCAAGATAAACTTTCTTTTTCTTAATCAATGGTTAAGTGTTGGCGCAGTTGGTTTTAGCGTCAAGGAAATTTCCGATTTAGCAACTGGAGATCATCCATTTGAATCCTGCAAGCTACATGCACACTATTCTTGGCAGTGCCAATTATATAGGCCAAAGGTGATGTGGAGGCATTGGATTTTATCGATCAACTATCCAATTCAACTTAGACCTCGTCGATTGATCCAGCACAATCCTTACTTTTGCTAGTAAAGACTAATTTCGGCTACAATTTGGTTCGATGGGATCAAGAATGAAGAGTCAATTATATAGGGAAGTTGTCGATTCAACGGACTAGTTGTAGATTTCATGGATGTCGATTGACTACCAAGATATCGATTTAAGAGTTTGTTATAGCCAGCAAGGCTCCCATCGACTATCTAGCAACTGGAGGCTGTTCTGGTCCATTCCGTTTGCTGTTTGATAATCTTCTACTATGGCTGTTCGGCTTCCAAGGCTGGTGGACAAACAGGGGTAAGGTGACAAGTGAAGCAAGAGTTTTTTGCTAATTATATATAAAGAGGGCTTCACTTAGTAGGTGCGACTATCTACCAAATATGTACTCTTCACCGTCGAATTGAGGTCAATAAGTTATCGTTTCACCACATCAACAGTGTACGGCAATTTTCTCATGACCGAGTGCTATTGAACGGTCAATTTATTGGTCTAGTAATACAAGCAAAAGCACTTGGCCCAATCTCACAAACAATGCAAAAGTAGCTTTGATCTCATCATGAATGACCAAACATTAGGGTGTCAACTACAAGTGGATAACCTTTTTGATGACCAAATGATTGGGCATCGAATGACAATTGGCTACACCTTAAATAACTCGCTTTCGTGTGCAAGACTTGATCGATGCACCAACTTTGGGTGCACTTCAGCTTTAACAAGTTCCCACTACAGAAACATTGGCTTCAATCTTATTCTACGCTTACACTTTTAATAAGACCATAGTCGCCCTAAAAAAACATTGGTCTGGCCAATTGGGTTAGGAAAGCCATTATGTATCCTCCTTTTAACTTCAGAAAGGTTTCATGTCACCATTTTCTCGGAAAGAGAAATCAAATTAATTGAATGTTCCAACATGAATTGAATGGTTGCTTATCACAAATGTGCACGAAACCCCTGTAACATATGATGTTAGAACTTCAGGCTCGAGCACGACTTCTCAAAAAAATAACATCATCGATCCATACAAAAGGGTGACCTACTATCCCATATGTTTGTGTACATGGTCACGTAAACCTGTTGTTGCTTCCTTGCGTCACATTTCTGTGTATTGTAATCTAGGATTCGGGGCTCTCTCTCTCTCTCTCTCTCTCTCTCTCTCTCTCTCTCTCTCTCTCTCTCTCTCTCTCTCTCTCTCTCTCTCTCTCTCTCTCTCTCTCTCTCTCTCTCTCTCTCTCTCTCTCTCTCTCTCTCTCTCTTGGGTATTGAAGAATTCGGTTGAAATATTGTGAACTCATCTCAAATGCTTGACCTTGTAGATGCAGACACATGGTGGATGTATTCATTATGACAGTCCACTAAAAGAACAAAGGTGTTTTGATTCTTGATCTCATTGTACAATTGTTAAGATGATTTTCATTATATATAAAGATATTACAAATGTTACACATCGTAAGGAAACAATACAACAATGAAAAATAATAAATGAAGAGATCATTATATCACAAGAGTCGCCAATCACTTGATTCTAGCATCTCCAAGAATCATCTTGTGATTTTGATTTACATCTCCAGATTTTTCTTCCCTCAATCAGTGCCTTTATCCACCTTATTTGAATGCATGATCTCTTGGTCAGCTTATCTTATGATAATGGAACTACTTGAGTTTGTTTAAAATTCTGAACTTGTAATGTTGAAGAAGATGAATGGGCATTTGAATGCTCAAGTTTGCTTACACGTGCATGGACCTGGAAGATTTATGATCACGAGATTCTTATCTGATGCTTTGAAGACACATTAACCATATCATATGTACATTTTTAGGCTACTTCTCCTATTGCCGTTTCTATTGTCATTCTTTGCAACGTTTCAAGCTTTTCCTTTTTAGTCTTTCAAATTCTTTTGCAAAGCAGTGCTTATCATAAAACCGTGAAATAGTGACATGGATGATCTTTGAACTTTTCTTCAATGGTCAATACGGTTCTTGAACTTTTTTTGTTCCTCTAATACTTTAATTTTCAAAAATCCGCTCAATATAGTCCTTTCGTCAAGTATATCTCCACGTCAAGTGCATTTTTTTTTTGTGGAGTATCACGTTAGTGTTATTTCAATCGAAAATAATAATGTGGACTGCCACGTTAGACATCACCCTAATAGCAAATATTCTTTTCCTTTTTTTTTCCCCTTCCTTTTTGCGCCCAGTGAGAGAGAGAGAGAGAGAGAGAGAGAGATCTAACATGAAGTTCATAGTAATTATACTAAAGTTAGCTAACTGTGTAAGAATTTTTTTATGAAATGACTGTATTTATTGTATTTTTTAAAGTTTAAAGATTAGCACAAAACAAAACAAAAATGTTTGGGAATCACACTGAAAAATTGAAAAGAAGCTCAGGGACCGCCCATGTCATCATGATTGAAAGTGTAAACACAGTTGCAACCTGTGAATGTTTCGTGAGATCAAAATCAATTATTTTAAAATTTGAAGCTGTCAGATAAATGCATTTAAATACTTTGACAGAAACACATTTAAGATCTTGAGGTTTTTGGACACCAAAAAAAAAAAAAACAGATGCCAATTTTGGGCTGTTCATACCGTGAGCTTTTGTCTCTTTTCTGTTTGCAGAATTCGATTTTCCAATTTTTTTTAATCCCAAAATGAATTCTATTAAATATTTACCCAAAGAATGATAACTTGTAAGTTTCATCTTTCAAAAATAAAAAATAAAAAAGTACTTATGAGCTTCCTCATTAAAGCTAATAAATTTGTTTCTAGAAAGATAATAAAAAAAATTCTGCACGAGTTAAGATGAATTTGAATATATCTATAATACATTAACAATGAATTAATATCAAATCTGAAAAACCTAATATTAAAAGTATAAGTTAAATTTACTCCTAACAGAGTTATTATCAAACAAGTTCACATTTTATATTGTGCATGTTTTTGTTTTTTGTTTTACAATCATCTTAGTGTGTCAACGGACATATACATGAAATAAAACACAAAATATGAAAATATATATATTAAATAGACAGCTCGAGGCAAATGGTGACATGATAGTCCAAAACAACTGAAGCACTAATCTTTGGTATCATGTTAAGATGTAAGCCCTGTTTTTCTTCACTTTTTTTGGATCCTCTGATCATTTTTGTGATTAGTCACCAATCGAGTTCTCTAATCATGAATTGAAAATATAATCTTTTGAGAGTTAGGAAGGACCCAAATTGTATATAACCGTATGTCCTAGAAATTATGTTTCATTTGTGTCATAAGTTTGGGCTAATTGGCCCAATTGGTGTTGTAGTTTGACCAGACCCAAAGTCAATGATGGTTCTGAAAAAATTTGGCCTCGACAAAGATTCTCAACCTTTTCAAGCCCAACCATCATAAAACTTCCTTCAAAGGACTTTCCTCATCCATGCGCTGATCAAGATAGATAGTTTAATTTAGGGATAATGACACAAACAGTTTTTGAACTTTAACTCAATATGCAATGCGGTCCCTAAATTTTTTAGTTATTTAATGTGATCCCTAAACTTTAGCCCAATGTGAAATGTGGTCATTGAACTTTTAATTTGTTCAATTTGATCCCTGAACTTTTAGTACATATTCAATGTAGTCCCTGGCCGTGAATTTGAATTAATAGAATGACTACAGAATGACTACATTGAACATTTTCATATAGTTCAGAAACTAAATTGAACATGTACCAAAAGTTCAGGGATGACATTGAATAAATTAAAAGTTCAAAGACTACATTGCATATTCGGTTAAAGTTCGGGGACCACATCGAACAAATTAAAAATTCAAAGACCACATTGCACATCGGGCCAAAGTTTAGGGACTATTTGTATCATTACCCCTTTAATTTAAAATATTGATACTAATAGTATCATAATATCCGCACGACACTCGCTCTGAGGCCATAATTTCCCTAGCAATCATTTAAGCATCATGACTTTTAAAAACCGACCACTTGAGTTATATTGTCAACTTTCCTTGTCTAAAGATCCTACGTGGCGACACGGAAAAAAACAGTTATCTTATATGGTACCAACATACAAGTCATTGATCTAAAATTTTGACACTTCCTCTTATATTTATTTTGTTTGAACTTTTTTTGATTCATTAGAATTTGTGTTTCATGTTCCTGGAGCATCAAGATGCCGCTGTATCGGGATTTTTGTTTCTCTATGAAAATGGATATCTCTAAACACAGAGAGAAAAAAAAAAATCTTTGCTCAAGATGAAGTTTTATCTCATTGAGGTCTTTCCGTAGGAAGTGAAAGTTTCTTGGACGAGACTGACTGGCCCCAACAGAACAAACATAGTCGATCTTATAGTTACATATCAAATTATGTGGAAAGTCAAATCCTGTGGGGCTTCACTATATAATTCTTGCCTATGTGGGGCATGAAGATAGTATATGTGGGGCATTTTCTTCCTCTAGCCAACTCTATGTCATTATGCTTAGTATTGTTGCGTAGGCATCCTAGGTTTTAGGTGTAACACCGGATAATGAATGAGCGAGACATTTAAGACATGGGGCTACATATATACTGTCAGGTCAATTTTCTGATAATTTGAGTTTATGAAAAAAAGAAATTTCGTTACATCTCTTATTGGAAAGTCTATGGATCCGCGTGAAGTGAGTTTATCACGACTACTGTTTTTTTTTTTTTAAATTTTGTGAGGACATTTTCAAGTTTTGGGTTTGCGATGAGGAATTATCTTAGGAGAACTAAGTCATACCCAACAATTAATGTAAAATTGATTGGAGAATAAGTTCAAGTCTAATTGGCAGATTTTTTATTTTTGTTAAAAGAAAGATTTCATTCATCAGAATAATATCCGAGAGGTAGATAGAAGGCATATGTAACATTCTGAATTTTCGATCCTTTTCCCGGGATTTATGAAATGAATATTTTGGCCAATGCACTTATAGTGAGATCTCGCCCGGAACCGCGCATTCTCGGGATGCTAACCTTAGGGGTAAGGCCATCACGGGATTTAGTTCGCCCGACCAAAGAACTCGACCTTGGTTCGACCTTTGACCATAAGGATTGACGAGAGAATGTTTTGGGCCAACAGAGACCGATCTATTCGATCGATCGTGTCAGAAGGGAACTAGTGACAGACTCTCGCAATTACATGACAATCGAGGTCGCCTTGGTTCGAGCAAACTTAAACGTGACTTGACTTAGTGTCGGTCACGGGTCGAGAGCACGTAATCCAAATGAACCACCCGTTAGTAAGAGATAAGCTAAAGTCGTGATTGTCGATTTCAGTCATTTCTTGGAATCCGGGCCCGGAAATCGAGAATTTTGAAAGTGACAATTTTTAGCGACCGATGGCGTTTTTGGTGTGGCCTGTGGTTGTCCTGCGAGTACGCGCCTGTAGTTGCTGAGTGGTTTATTATGGTTGTAATATTGATTGAGACGAAGGTACGTCAGGACTTGAGGTGAGTACGAGAACCCTGATGGTTGCTTAGTGATGTTGGTTTGATGTTGTTTGATTGATTTGAGGATTGGTTGGTTGTTGGCTGTTGAGTGTTGTTTGTCGAGTTTTGTGCCTAGGGCTTGGACTAGTATAGTAGGCCTAGGTCTCTAATCCCTGTATGGAATTATAGCAGGTAGGAGGGTAGCATGAGCCCGTGAGAATGAGTAGGAGAGGTGCAGGAGTGGGAGGCTCGTCAAGCTCTTAGATTCCGATCGCAGAAAATCCGCGTATGGAAGGAGTTCTCAGGGTGTTAGAAGGAATTGGGAATATGATGGATAGGCAAGCTCAAGAACGAGCTAACGCGACTGCCCAAGTTGTTGAGGCCACAGCTGCTTTAGTTAATGAAAATGCGGGTAACGGAAATGGGAATCGACAGATGCATCAGTTAGTAGAATAATTTCTGAAGCTGAAACCATCAAAGTTTGAAGGAGTAGGGGATCCAGAGGCTGCTTCTAAATGGGTTGAGGAGTTAGAAAAAGCTTTTGCTTTATTGGGGTGTACTGAAGCAGAGAAAGTGACGCTGGCAGTGTACCAGCTTCAGGGTGCTGCGAATGATTGGTGGAAGGCCACGCAGGGCCGAGTGTTTCCTACGGGCGTGGATCAGAATTGGACGACCTTCGTTCAGGCTTTTAATGAGAAGTATTTCTCGGTAAGTGCTCGAAAAAGGAAGATGACGGTTTTCCTTAGACTGTAATAGAACCAAATGACTGTGGATCAATATGAGGTAGAATTTGCCAGGCCGTCTAAATTTGCACCGAGAATGGTAGACCATCCTGAGGACAAGGCGCGAAGGTTTCGAGATGGATTAAGGGTCGATATCCGCAGCCAATTGATACCGGTGAATTTGAGAACTTACGAGGAATTATATGAGAGGGCTCAAGCTATCGAGCAGGATATGATGGATAGAGCTGCCGCGTCTAGATCACGGTATACCTCAGCCAGGGACAATCGTCAGCAAGGAAAAAGGCCAATGATGGGAAACCGACGTTTCGTTCCTTTGGCAAGGAGGAATTGGGAAATCGTCACATCAAGCTAATTCGGCCTGTAGACGTTGTGGGAGACATCACGGGAGTGGTCCATGCCCAAGTGTAACTGGGGCATGCTTTGGGTGTGGTGGAATGGGACATCACATAAGGAATTGCCCGAATCAGCAGGTTCGACCACCCCCATCATCGCAGACACCTCGGATTGGAAATCCGACTAATGTAGCCCGCCGGCTAATCAGAACAGGCCGCCGGCACAAGGACGTGTGTACGCCATGGCGCGAAAGGAAGCTGAGAATGCGCCAGGCATAATCACAGGTATGGTTTCCCTGTGTAATTATATTGCATATGCTTTATTTGATCCGGGGGCGTCGCACTCGTTTGTGTCTGCTCAGTTTATTGAATTGGCTGGATTGAAACCCGTTTTATTAGAAGTGCAATTGTGTGTGACTACACCGTTGATGGATAAGATATGCATATCGTTAGGATGCCCAGACTATAAAATAGTAATTGATGGTGTAGAAAGCAGGATAGATTTGGCTGCTTTGACTATGTATGATTTTGATGTGATTGTGGGCATGGATTGATTAGTCAAACAGAATGCTGTAATGGATTGCAGCAGCAGGGTGATTCAGTTTAGTCCGGTTGGACACCCTAGTTTGAGTTTGTAGGGAGTCGAGGAGGAACCTCGATCCCTTGAGTTTCGTCAGTAGAAGTAACCAAATTGTTAGATGAGGGGTGTCAAGGTTACCTAGCAAGTGTTGTGGATTTAACAGCAGAAAAAGTGCGGCTAGAGGAAATAGCAGTGGTGTGCAACTTTCCCGATGTTTTCCCTCAGGAATTACCGGGATTGCCACCAGAAAGAGAAGTAGAGTTTGTTATCGAGTTGGCCCTTGGGACTGAGCCAATCTCGAAGCCACCTTATAGGATGTCGTTGTCGGAATTGAAAGAATTAAAGGTTCAGATGCAAAAACTGTTGGATAAGGGTTTTATTCGACCGAGTGCGTCTCCATGGAGAGTGCCAGTTTTGTTCGTAAGGAAGAAAGATGGGTCTCTGAGGCTGTGTATTGATTACCGCCAGCTGAATTAGGTGACAATTAAGAATAAGTACCCTCTTCCAAGGATTGACGATCTGTTTGATCAGTTACAAGGAGCCTCGGTATTTTCTAAGATCGACCTGAGGACGGGGTATCATCAGTTAAGAATCCAAAAGGAGGATATCCCGAAGACGACATTCAGGACGAGGTATGGACACTACGAGTTCACGGTAATGCCGTTTGGCTGACTAATGCCCCTGCCGCTTTCATGGACTTAATGAATAGAGTATTCAAAGAATTTTTGGATCAATTCGTCATTGTCTTTATAGATAATATTCTGGTGTATTCAAAGAGTGTCACGCCCCGTACCCCACGAAGCGCGAGCATCCCACCTTCGGTCGATAAATTGCGACGTCCCAGGAAGAGTCGCCGACCCACGCCCATACAGAGATCAAGCACAAGCGGAAGTATAAAATAAACAAACCCAGACAATTACAATATGAGCCAAGGATAGCCGTCCAATAAACAAGATTCAACGCAGAAAATATGTACATACTTATATTACTATTTTAAAACTCTTTTTACAGTGTTCACGACAACCAAAAAGGAAACACCAACAGCTGGGAATAACCCAAACAGTCACTTCTACGTTCTGCTCCATTCCCACCGAGGTGCATGCTCGACGACTGCTGGATAAAAGGCGGTATTCCCAAAAAGAGGTGATGCCCTCGACATTCTACGGCTGGGGGTCTGAAATGTTTCGGTTTACACAACCGTGAGACGAATCTCAATGAGTTCAACCCCTAAACCTAGGCTAGGCTAGCATGCAATCTCCTGACCGGAAACAAACATTTAAAATCATAACACAACCATAATCATACAATTCTCTGACCCTGCAGGTTAGACAGTTCAATATGTAATAATCACGAGACATACGTGGCACACATTATCACACGTACGCCAATCACATGCTCATACACCGAGTCTCACACACTCGCATGCTTTTCAATGCATGTTTATGCATGCAAATGTCATTGACATGTCATGCACATTTCTTTGGCCCACTGGCCCACACTGGCACACTTGCCCAATTAATTATTATTACGACTCGAGTCATCAATTTTTCACGGCCCGGTGCGTCTAGCCTCGCTTCAAAGTGCATGAGGCGCGAAGAACCGATCTCGGCCCAAGTGTCTCTAGCCTCGCTTCAAAGTGCATGAGGCGCAACACTGTTCTCCTTGCGAACCGCAGCCTCGCTTCAAAGTGCATGAGGATGGTCGCCTTCCGGACGTACCGGGCATCGTCCTGCTTCAAAGTGCATGAGGACGGTATCGACCCGAAGGTCCTTAGATGATCACACAGCTCATTATTATCTGAACCCAGCGTATAACGCTTCAGGGTATTTTAGGTGATCACATGCTCATGGCAGACACGCATGCTCGCGCAATTTCATCACATGCCTCACTCTTGGCATACGCAATGCGTGTCCATGTTATACAATGCAATGCACCACGAGCACCAATATAATTCAGACACCCAATGTCACAACACGTGCTTAATTGGCCCAATTAATACCGTGTGGCCTAACGTGCGATTCACAAATCAACAATTCATTGTAAACCAAACTATGGCCAATCGCACTCCACAAAATCAGCCATACAACATACGACATAGCAGTACGAAATCAATCACAATTAAGCACAGTTGACGTACAATCAGTCAACCCGGGTACACCCGGTAATTTCACCAACGAGCTCCTAAATTGGTCATTAAACCCTATTATCCTCCCCAACGATTCTCATTAATCCACAAAATTTTTCCGATAATAAATTCTACTAATCGGTCCTCAACCCAGTCTCAAATACACACTGCTATTATCTAAGCCAGTCCAAAATGCACCGATAACACCTAAACCAGTCCAGAAAAACGCAACATCAGTCCTAATCCGGGTTTAGGAATTTTACTCACCAAAACAAGGGTCACGACGATGGGGAATGGCGGCCGATCACTGATGAACAGCGAAACCGGCGGCGGAATTCCCGGCGACGGCGGCACGGTGTACGGACTGGTGAACAGTGATTCCGTACGGACGCGTGAACAGTACCCCCCGTACGGACACACTGTACGACGGCTGGGAACGGTGGCCGGCGAGGCGCCGGTCACGGCGGCGACGGCCGTACGGGTCTGGATGAACAGTGACCGTACGGACGTGAACAGTACTGTACGGTCACTGTACGGACGGGCTGAACGGCGACGTATGGACGTGCTGAGCGGCCGGGTGTCGACGGAACGGCGATCGGAGCTCCGGCGAAGCTCCGGCGGTACTGTTCACAGAATGGAAAATGAGAAAAAGAGAGAGAAAAAGGAGAGAGAGAAATGGACGGAACCGAGGCTGAGCTGAAGCGGGGGACCAAGGGGGTCGACGGCGAGGCACGGCGGTCGGCGGCGTGCTCCGGCGAAGCTCCGGCGAGAGAGAAAATGAGAGTGAAAATTTGAGAGAAAATGAGAGAAAGTGAGGGGAAAATGGAGAGAAAATTTTCTGAAGGCTGGTCTGGTCGTGGGAGTGAGAGAGGAGAGAGAAAAAAATGCTTATCTTAGTCAAAAACTAGGGCCTAGGGTGCCATGTGTCAAAAATCAAGCCAATGGACAATTTTGCCCTTGATCTAAAGGCTAGGATTTGCCCTAATCCAATAATTTAGGGGTGAAATGGTCTTTTGCCCCTAACCATGGTTGACCAGACCTGGTTTAACCTTAACTCACCTTGGTTAATCCCAAAATTAAATCCAATTTTCGGAATTAATCAAAAATGGCCTAGGGGCATTTTCGTAATTTTCCAATCCCGAACCGAAATTCCAATTTTCGCACATACGCGTTCCATATATGCGTGGCCAACATAATATGGCGTCGGAATCGCGAAATTCATCGCGCAAGCCCTCGAAAATCCACGTCAAAGTTTCGGGAATAAAATAATATTATTTTTCCAATTTTTGTCGAAATTCCAGTTTTTGTCCAAAATGACTCCTGGTAAGCGTGGCCATCCAAAAATGGCATCGGCCACGAAAAATAACCTCATTTGGCCTCGAAAGCGACGCTGGCATCCCGGGGGCAAAATCGTAATTTTTCACCCCCGGACCGAAATTCCAATTTTTACTCGTACTAACTCCACATGTGAGTGGCTAGCGTAATATGACGTCAGATTCCCAAAAATAGTCTCTTAAGCCTTTGAAAATCGATACCGAAATCCGGGCCCAATTCCGTGAACAAAACCCGCTAAACTTTCAATTTCAGAGTCTCTCACTAACGGGTGGCTGTTTAGAGGTTACGCGTATCGACCTAAGGCAATTCGTATCGTGACGGTCTCGATCATTGAGAGAATGAGAAATTATCATTAGTTCCAGAGGTCACAATCATTAGGTTCAAGTTCCGGACTGGTTGACCACGTGCACTTTTGGTCTTGCAGAATCACCTGCGTCCCAATCGTACATCGTTGGCCTTGGCCAAACCAAATCCGTTACCTTTCCTAAGATCGGCTCACGTTGGCCCAAAATATTTCCTCAGCGTCTCTCGTGATCGATATCCCTTTCGCGATAGGGTCCCCGGTCCACGTACCATCTTCTAGTTAGCCATACCCTATTGGTTAGTATCCCGAGAGTGATCAGCTCTGGGTGAGACTTACTAAAATGAAATGCGAAATAATATCAGTTTCATTGATCCCGGAAATTACATCGAAATTCGGGCTGTTACAATCTTCCCCCCTTACAAAAATTTCGTCCTCGAAATTTGCAATCTATCCTTATCTACTCAAACAACTGGGGGTGTTGACGTCTCATCGCTTCTTCGCTTTCCCACGTGGCACCTTCTGTTCCGTGGTGCTCCCAGACAACTTTGACCATCGGGATCGTTTTGTTCCTCAGCACCCGTTCTTTTCTATCTTCGATCCTGACTGGTCTTTCCACGTACGATACTCTATCGTCCACTTCTATCTCCTCGTACCGCAAGACATGAGTCGGGTCTGGTTCATACTTTCTTAACATCGACACGTGGAAAACATTGTGTACTTGGGACAAATTTGGCGGCAAGGCAAGTCGATAGGCCATCTCCCCAATCTTTTCCAAAATCTCAAATGGCCCGACATACCTAGGACTCAGTTTTCCCTTCTTGCCGAATCTAGATAGTCCCTTCATAGGCGACACCTTAAGGAACACGTGATCTCCAACTTGAAACTCCAAGGGTCGTCGTCTTATGTCGGCATAACTTTTCTGACGATTCTGCGCTGTCCTGAGTCTGTCTCGAATAACCTCAACTGCCTCAACGATTTGTTGGATCAATTCTGGACCAGTGATACTCCGTTCACCCACTTCATCCCAACATACTGGCGTCCTGCACGCCCTACCATATAAGACTTCAAACGGTGCCATCTGAATGCTCTGCTGATAGCTATTGTTATAGGCAAACTCCACCAAGTGTAACTGTTCCTCCCATTTGCCTTGGAAATCTATCACACAAGCTCTCAGCATATCCTCCAGGGTTTGAATGGTCCTTTCAGACTGGCCATCTGTTTGCGGATGGTAGGCCGTACTGAACTGTAACTTCGTTCCTAAGGCCGTTTGCAAACTTTTCCAAAAGTTGGCCGTAAATCTCGGATCACGGTCCGAAGTGATCGTTACTGGTACTCCATGCAACCTCACGATCTGCCTCACATACAAGTCTGCATATCTTTCCAACTCAAAGTCCTTTCGCACAGCCAGAAAGTGCGCTTATTTAGTCAGTCTATCCACTATCACCCAAATTGAATCATGTCCTCTCTGGCTTCTCGGCAGTCCCGTCACAAAATCCATTGTAATATGTTCCCATTTCCACTCTGGGATTTCTAACGGTCTCAATAATCCTCCAGGCTTACAATGTTGTTCCTTCACTTGTTGGCACGTCAAACACTTAGCTACGTGCCTGGCCACATCTACCTTCATTCCATTCCACCAGTAGTGTTGTCTTAAATTCTGATACATCTTCGTACTTCCCGGGTGGCTACTGTAATTGCTCCTATGAGCTTCCGACAAGATTTCTTCCTTTAGCTTTACATCATCTGGTACACAGAGTCGCCCTCTAAACTTCAGAACTCCATCCTCGGACACTTGAAAGTCCGGTTTCCTCTTAGCTGCATCCATCTCCATAATCTTTTGGATTTCTAGGTCCGTAGTCTGTAGTTCCTTAATCTTGATCTGAATCTCTGGCTCAATCCTTAAGGCGGCTAGTAATTTCGATACGTGACTCATATCCAGCTTAAACTCTGAATCCCTGAGTCTTTCCAATAAGGTCCATTCCTTGACCATTAGATGCGCCAAACTAGACTTTCGACTCAGAGCATCTGCCACTCGATTGGCTTTTCCAGGATGATACAGGATGTCGCAATCATAATCCTTTAGAAGCTCCATCCATCGGCGCTGCCTCATGTTCAACTCTTTCTGCGAAAAGAGGTACTTGAGGCTTTGATGATCCGTATAAATCTGGAACTTCTCCCCACATAAGTAGTGCCTCCAAATCTTAAGTGCAAACACTATAGCAGCTAATTCCAAGTCATGCATCGGGTAATTCATCTCGTGTGGTCTCAACTGACGCGACGCATATGCTACCACTTTTCCATGCTGCATCAGCACACAGCCCAATCCTCTTAGCGAAGCATCGCTATAAATCTCAAATCCTCCTGGGCCCGACGGAATGGTCAATACAGGAGCAGTTGTCAACCGGTGTTTCAGTTCCTGAAAGCTCTTTTCACACTTGTCATCCCGCTCAAACCTCACCTCCTTCTTAAGCAGCCTTGTCATTGGCATGGCTATTGATGAAAATCCTTCTACGAATCGTCTGTAATAGCCCGCCAATCCGAGAAAACTTCGAATCTCCGTTACTAACGTCGGTCTAGGCCACTTGGTAACTGCTTCAATCTTAGCTGGATCCACAGAAATCCCATCCCCAGAAACGATATGTCCAAGGAATCCTACTCTGTTGAGCCAAAACTCACACTTGCTGAACTTAGCATATAATGCGTGCTCTCTCAAAGTCCGTAGCACTTCAGTCAAGTGTATCTCATGTTCCTCAAGGCTCTTGGAGTACACTAGTATATCGTCAATAAAAACTATCACAAACTGATCCAGGAATTCCTTGAACACACGATTCATCAAATCCATGAAAGCGGCTGGGGCATTCGTTAATCCAAAGGGCATAACCGTAAATTCATAATGCCCATACCGAGTCCTGAAAGCAGTCTTGGGAATGTCCTCATTTCTGATCCTTAGCTGATGGTACCCGGTCCTCAAATCTATCTTGGAAAACACTGAGGCTCCTTGCAGCTGATCAAACAGGTCATCAATTCTCGGCAGTGGGTACTTATTCTTCACTGTCACTTGATTCAACTGCCGATAATCTATACACAATCTCAGAGTTCCATCTTTCTTTTTGACAAACAGGACTGGCGCTCCCCATGGGGACGCACTAGGGCGAATAAAACCTTTATCCAGTAATTCCTGTATCTGGACCTTCAACTCCTTCAATTCTGATAAGGACATCCTATATGGTGCTTTCGAAATCGGCTCTGTTCCTGGCGCCAATTCAATCATAAACTCTACCTCTCGCTCAGGCGGTAAACCCGGCAATTCCTCAGGAAACACATCAGGAAAATTGCATACTACGAGTATATCTTCCAACTTAGGTTCAACAGCTGTTGGATCCACAACATTCACCAAATATCCTTCACACCCCCGTCCAACAACTTACTTACCTCGAGCGAGGAAATCCAAGGGGTCGAGGTTCCTCCTCGGTTTCCCTGAAATACAAAACTAGGGCGTCCATCCGGATTAAATTGGATCGTCCTATCGCTGCAATCCACTACAGCTTTCTGTCGGACTAACCAGTCCATTCCAATAATCACATCAAAATCGAACATGGCTATTACTGCCAAGTCGATACTCTCTTCTTTACCTCCAATAATTATCTTACAGTTAGGACATCCAAAAGAAACTAGCAACCTATCATTCACAGGTGTCGACACACAAAGCACATGCTCAAGCAGCACTGGTTTCATACCAACCAACTCAATAAATTGCTCTGAAACGAACGAATGGGTTGCTCCCGGATCAAACAATGCATACGCGGCATGATCACACAAAGAAATCGTACCTGTGACCACGCCCGGCGCATTCTCAGCTTCCTTGCGCGCCATTGCATAAATCCTTCCTTGAGCTGGCGGTCGTCCCTGATTAGCCGGTGGGGGAGGTCCGGCTTGATTTCCCGCTCGTGGTGGCGGCACTCTGGACGGTCCTGATGGTTGCATCTGTGGGCAATCGCGGATCCGATGTCCCATACTCCCGCACTTAAAACACGCCCCATATCTACCCAACTGGGGATTCGGTTTTCCGATATTCCGTCTGGCTGGTGGAACAAATCGCCTATTTCCAGTCATAGGCCTCTTTCCCAAACGGTGATTATCTCGATTTTGAGCAAACCGCGATCCTGAAGCGGCTGCCCTTTCCTGCTGATCTCGTTCCATGATCTGAGCCCGTCTATGCATCTCTCCGTAATCTTTGATGTCATGGGACAAAATCAGACTTCGAAGATCCGGCTTCAGTCCATCCCGGAATCTTCGCGCTCTATCCCTCGGATTCTCCACCATAGTCGGTGCAAACTTAGCCAATCTTGCAAATTCGGCCTCATATTGATCCACAGTCATTTGTCCCTGGCGCAAGCGCATAAATTCCATCAACTTCTTTTCTTGCGCATTCTCCGAGAAATATTTTTCGTAGAAATTTTCCACAAACGCAGCCCAAGTCGGGGCCGTTCCTACTGGAAACACTCTATTCTCCACGGCATTCCACCAATCATTAGCACCGTCCTGTAACTGATAAGCTGCTAGCGTCACTTTCTCTTCATCGGTGCACCCCAGAACTTTAAAAGTTTTCTCCAGTTCCTCAATCCATCTTGGCGCAGCCTCAGGGTCACCACGACCATGAAATTTGGGCGGCTTCAATTTCATAAACTGTTCTACTAACTGGGGCATCTGCCTAACCCCGGCTGGCTGAGCCTGTCCAGCGTTAGCTTGATTCTCATCTACCGCAGCAGCGGCTACATTATCTCGCCCTTGAGTCTGCCTATCCAGCACGTTCCCAATCCTTTCTAATACTCGCAGAACTCCTTCCATACGTGGATCTTCCACGGGTCTAACATCAACTTGGGGGTCTACTGCAGCTCCCACATTAACTCCCAGATTGTCTACTGCTCCTACTCGAGCACGACCTCTACCTCGGATTCCTCTTCCTGCACCCCTTCTGGGAATTCTTCCTATACCTCTCCCCTCGCTACTCATCTTGGCTACTCGATTCTACGACTACCTGCTATAATTCCACGAAGGAATTAAAGACTTAAATCAATCTATCACAGTCTAAGTCCTAGGCAGGTATTAAACAACAATCAAGCAGTCAGCATGCGGCTTAATAAAAACTAGCCAACTCAGCACCCAAGGGATTCACATACTCACCTCAGGTCCTGCCGCACCTGCACTTACGGGTCACACAATCACAATTCAAAAACAATCACAAGCTGTCAGGAGATGCATGTAGCACACGAGGTCACCCTACTGGCTACCTAGGGTCTCATCGCTCCTTATCACTCCAAACCTCGACCAAAGGAATCGAGCTAACCTTGCTCTGATACCAATTCAAACGGGGATTGTCACGCCCCGTACCCCACGAAGCGCGAGCATCCCACCTTCGGTCGATAAATTGCGACGTCCCAGGAAGAGTCGCCGACCCACGCCCATACAGAGATCAAGCACAAGCGGAAGTATAAAATAAACAAACCCAGACAATTACAATATGAGCCAAGGATAGCCGTCCAATAAACAAGATTCAACGCAGAAAATATGTACATACTTATATTACTATTTTAAAACTCTTTTTACAGTGTTCACGACAACCAAAAAGGAAACACCAACAGCTGGGAATAACCCAAACAGTCACTTCTACGTTCTGCTCCATTCCCACCGAGGTGCATGCTCGACGACTGCTGGATAAAAGGCGGTATTCCCAAAAAGAGGTGATGCCCTCGACATTCTACGGCTGGGGGTCTGAAATGTTTCGGTTTACACAACCGTGAGACGAATCTCAATGAGTTCAACCCCTAAACCTAGGCTAGGCTAGCATGCAATCTCCTGACCGGAAACAAACATTTAAAATCATAACACAACCATAATCATACAATTCTCTGACCCTGCAGGTTAGACAGTTCAATATGTAATAATCACGAGACATACGTGGCACACATTATCACACGTACGCCAATCACATGCTCATACACCGAGTCTCACACACTCGCATGCTTTTCAATGCATGTTTATGCATGCAAATGTCATTGACATGTCATGCACATTTCTTTGGCCCACTGGCCCACACTGGCACACTTGCCCAATTAATTATTATTACGACTCGAGTCATCAATTTTTCACGGCCCGGTGCGTCTAGCCTCGCTTCAAAGTGCATGAGGCGCAAAGAACCGATCTCGGCCCAGGTGTCTAGCCTCGCTTCAAAGTGCATGAGGCGCAACACTGTTTCTCCTTGCGAACCAGAGCCTGCTTCAAAGTGCATGAGGATGGTCGCCTTCCGGACGTACCGGGCATCGTCCTGCTTCAAAGTGCATGAGGACGGTATCGACCCGAAGGTCCTTAGGTGATCACACAGCTCATTATTATCTGAACCCAGCGTATAACGCTTCAGGGTATTTTAGGTGATCACATGCTCATGGCAGACACGCATGCTCGCGCAATTTCATCACATGCCTCACTCTTGGCATACGCAATGCGTGTCCATGTTATACAATGCAATGCACCACGAGCACCAATATAATTCAAACACCCAATGTCACAACACGTGCTTAATTGGCCCAATTAATACCGTGTGGCCTAACGTGCGATTCACAAATCAACAATTCATTGTAAACCAAACTATGGCCAATCGCACTCCACAAAATCAGCCATACAACATACGACATAGCAGTACGAAATCAATCACAATTAAGCACAGTTGACGTACAATCAGTCAACCCGGGTACACCCGGTAATTTCACCAACGAGCTCCTAAATTGGTCATTAAACCCTATTATCCTCCCCAACGATTCTCATTAATCCACAAAATTTTTCCGATAATAAATTCTACTAATCGGTCCTCAACCCAGTCTCAAATACACACTGCTATTATCTAAGCCAGTCCAAAATGCACCGATAACACCTAAACCAGTCCGTAAAAAACGCAACATCAGTCCTAATCCGGGTTTAGGAATTTTACTCACCAAAACAAGGGTCACGACGACGGGGAATGGCGGCCGATCACTGATGAACAGCGAAACCGGCGGCGGAATTCCCGGCGACGGCGGCACGGTGTACGGACTGGTGAACAGTGATTCCGTACGGACGCGTGAACAGTACCCCCCCGTACGGACACACTGTACGACGGCTGGGAACGGTGGCCGGCGAGGCGCCGGTCACGGCGGCGACGGCCGTACGGGGGTCTGGATGAACAGTGACCGTACGGACGTGAACAGTGCTGTACGGTCACTGTACGGACGGGCTGAACGGCGACGTATGGACGTGCTGAGCGGCCGGGTGTCGACGGAACGGCGATCGGAGCTCCGGCGAAGCTCCGGCGGTACTGTTCACAGAATGGAAAATGAGAAAAAGAGAGAGAAAAAGGAGAGAGAGAAATGGACGGAACCGAGGCTGAGCTGAAGCGGGGGACCAAGGGGGTCGACGGCGAGGCACGGCGGTCGGCGGCGTGCTCCGGCGAAGCTCCGGCGAGAGAGAAAATGAGAGTGAAAATTTGAGAGAAAATGAGAGAAAGTGAGGGGAAAATGGAGAGAAAATTTTCTGAAGGCTGGTCTGGTCGTGGGAGTGAGAGAGGAGAGAGAAAAAATGCTTATCTTAGTCAAAAACTAGGGCCTAGGGTGCCATGTGTCAAAAATCAAGCCAATGGACAATTTTGCCCTTGATCTAAAGGCTAGGATTTGCCCTAATCCAATAATTTAGGGGTGAAATGGTCTTTTGCCCCTAACCATGGTTGACCAGACCTGGTTTAACCTTAACTCACCTTGGTTAATCCCAAAATTAAATCCAATTTTCGGAATTAATCAAAAATGGCCTAGGGGCATTTTCGTAATTTTCCAATCCCGAACCGAAATTCCAATTTTCGCACATACGCGTTCCATATATGCGTGGCCAACATAATATGGCGTCGGAATCGCGAAATTCATCGCGCAAGCCCTCGAAAATCCACGTCAAAGTTTCGGGAATAAAATAATATTATTTTTCCAATTTTTGTCGAAATTCCAGTTTTTGTCCAAAATGACTCCTGGTAAGCGTGGCCATCCAAAAATGGCATCGGCCACGAAAAATAACCTCATTTGGCCTCGAAAAGCGACGCTGGCATCCCGGGGGCAAAATCGTAATTTTTCACCCCCGGACCGAAATTCCAATTTTTACTCGTACTAACTCCACATGTGAGTGGCTAGCGTAATATGACGTCAGATTCCCAAAAATAGTCTCTTAAGCCTTTGAAAATCGATACCGAAATCCGGGCCCAATTCCGTGAACAAAACCCGCTAAACTTTCAATTTCAGAGTCTCTCACTAACGGGTGGCTGTTTAGAGGTTACGCGTATCGACCTAAGGCAATTCGTATCGTGACGGTCTCGATCATTGAGAGAATGAGAAATTATCATTAGTTCCAGAGGTCACAATCATTAGGTTCAAGTTCCGGACTGGTTGACCACGTGCACTTTTGGTCTTGCAGAATCACCTGCGTCCCAATCGTACATCGTTGGCCTTGGCCAAACCAAATCCGTTACCTTTCCTAAGATCGGCTCACGTTGGCCCAAAATATTTCCTCAGCGTCTCTCGTGATCGATATCCCTTTCGCGATAGGGTCCCCGGTCCACGTACCATCTTCTAGTTAGCCATACCCTATTGGTTAGTATCCCGAGAGTGATCAGCTCTGGGTGAGACTTACTAAAATGAAATGCGAAATAATATCAGTTTCATTGATCCCGGAAATTACATCGAAATTCGGGCTGTTACAAAGAGTCCCGAGGAACATGAAGTACATTTGGAAAAGGTTCTACGAACGTTAAGAGAGCATGCACTGTATGCTAAGTTTAGCAAGTGCGAGTTTTGGCTTAATCGAGTGGCGTTCCTTGGACACGTGATCTCCGGAGAAGGAATCTTCGTAGATCCGGCGAAAATTGAGGCAGTAATGGATTGGCCAAGACCGACGACAATTACTGAGGTTCGGAGCTTTTTAGGTCTGGTAGGTTACTATCGCCGATTCGTGGAAGGATTCTCAACGATAGCCACTCCGCTGACCAGATTACTTAAGAAGGAGATGAAGTTTGAGTAGACGGAAAAGTGCGAAGAGAGTTTTCAGGAATTGAAACAGAGATTGACAACTGCGCCAGTACTAACAATCCCTTCAGGACCGGGAGGATATGAAATTTATAGCGATGCTTCGCTTAAGGGATTGGGATGCGTGCTAATGCAACATGGAAGGGTGGTTGCTTACGCATCGCGTCAGTTAAGGCCTCATGAGATGAATTATCCAACTCATGACTTGGAACTGGCAGCAATCATTTTCGCACTTAAGATTTGGAGGCACTATTTATGTGGAGAAAGGTTCTAGATCTATACGGACCACCAGAGTCTCAAGTATTTGTTTTCTCTGAAAGAACTAAATATGAGACAACGTTGTTGGATGGAGTTGTTGAAGGACTATGACTGTGACATTTTGTATCATCCCGGAAAGGCCAACCGGGTAGCGAATGCCTTAAGTCGAAAGTCGAGTATCGCATAGCTAATAGTCAAAGAATGGATCCTATTGGAAGGAGCGCGAGACTCAGAGTTTAAGTTTGAGGTAGGACATCTCTCTAGTTTGGTGGCGACATGAAGGATTGAACCGGAGATGCAAACCAAAATTAAGGCATTACAGTCTATGGACCCCGAGATTTAGAAGATTCTAGAAATGGATAGTACTAAGAGGAAACCGGACTTCCAAATGTCCGAGGATGGAATTCTGAAATTTCGAGGACGTTTGTGTGTGCTCGACGATTTGGAACTTAAGGAAGAGATTTTATCGGAGACTCACAGGAGCAATTATAGCATTCACCCGAGCAGCACGAAAATGTACCAAAACCTTCAACAACATTATTGGTGGAATGGAATGAAGGTGGATGTGGCCAAGCATGTGGCCAAGTTTTTGACGTGCCAGCAGGTGAAGGCACAACATTGTAAACCTGGTGGGATGCTACAGCCGTTAGAAATCCCAGAATGGAAATGGGAACACATTACGATGGATTTTGTAACGGGATTGCCCAGAAGCCAAAGGGGGTACGACTCTATTTGGGTGATAGTGGACAGGCTGACTAAGTCGGCACACTTCCTGGCAGTGCAAAAGGACTTCGAGCTGGAAAGGTATGCGGAGTTGTATGTAAGACAGATAGTGCGTCTTCATGGAGTGCCAGTATCGATCACTTCGGATCGTGATCCCCGGTTCACTGCTAATTTTTGGAAGAGTCTGCAAGCGGCCATAGGAACAAAGTTGCAATTCAGTACTGCCTATCATCCACAGACGGATGGTCAATCTAAAAGGACCATTCAGACTTTAGAAGATATGCTGAGAGCATGTGTAATAGATTTTCAGGGCAAGTGGGAAGAACAATTGCATTTGGTTGAATTTGCCTATAATAACAGCTTTCAGCAGAGCATTGGTATGGCACCGTTTGAAGCGCTTTATGGCAGAGCGTGTAGAACGCCGTTGTGTGGGGATGAAGTGGGAGAAAGAAGTGTAACGGGTCCAGAGTTAGTTTAACAGTCGGTGGAAACAGTAAGGATTATCCGAGAAAGGCTAAAAACAGCACAGAGCCGTCAGAAGAGTTATGCGGATCGAAGGCGTAGACCGTTAGAATTTCAAGTTGGTGACCACATTTTCCTTAAGATTTCACCGATGAGAGGACTGTCTCGATTTGGTAGGAAAGGAAAACTGAGTCCAAGGTATATAGGCCCGTTCGAGATTTTAGAGAGGATTGGAACGTTGGCCTATCGCCTCGCCTTGCTGCCAAATTTGTCGCAAGTTCATAATGTCTTCCACGTGTCAATGTTAAGAAAGTACGAACCGGATCCGACCCACGTGCTAAATCATGAAGTGATAGACATGGACGACAGAGTGTCGTATATGGAGAGATCGGTGCGAATTGAGGACAGGAAGGAGCAAGTTTTGAGGAATAAGACGGTCCCGTTGGTCAAAGTTGTTTGGGAGCATCACGGGACAGAAGGTGCCACTTGAGAAAACGAAGAAGTAATGAAACGTCATCACCCGCATTTATTTGGATAGCTGGGTATAGTTGTAAATTTCGAGGACGAAATTTTTATTAGGGGGAAAGAGTTGTAACATTCTGAATTTTCGATCATTTTCCCGGGATTTATGAAATAAATATTTTGGCCAATGCACTTATAGTGAGATCTCGCCCGGAACCGCGCATTCTCGGGATGCTAACCTTAGGGGTAAGGCCATCACGGGATTTAGTTCGCCCGACCAAAGAACTCGACCTTGGTTCGACCTTTGACCATAAGGATTGACGAGAGAATGTTTTGGGCCAACAGAGACCGATCTATTCGATCGATCGTGTCCGAAGGGAACTAGTGACAGGCCCTCGCAATTACATGACAATCGAGGTCGCCTTGGTTCGAGCAAATTTAAACGTGACTTGACTTAGTGTCGGTCACGGGTCGAGAGCGCGTAATCCAAATAAGCCACCCGTTAGTAAGAGATAAGCTAAACTCGTGATTGTCGATTTCATTCATTTTTTGGAATCCGGGCTTCTGGAATCGAGAATTTTGAAAGTGATAATTTTTAGCGGTCGATGGCGTTTTTGGTGTGGCCAACCTTGGGGCCACCCGTTTTTGTAAAACATGGATTTCGGTTTGGGACAGGAAAAATGACCATTTTACCCCTAGGACCGCGAACGAATTTTGAGGACTGGATTGAGTCGAGGGACTGATATTAATCCTATTTGGCCGAAATTAGAGAGACAAGGATGCCCCTCTCCTCCCATGAGTAATTACTCTTTTGCCCCTTGAATTATTGGATAAGGTTGAATGTGGGCCGTTGGATTTGAATAAGATCAAATCTTGACCCATGGACTTGTGGGGTAGTTAGAAGGGTAATTTGGTAATTTTAGGTGGGGTATTAGAGACCAATTATTGGGGGCACCATATAAATATATATATATCTCTCTCTCTCTCTCTCTCTCTCTCTCTCTCTCTCTCTCTCTCTCTCTCTCTCTCTCTCTCTCTCTCTCTCTCTCCTCACCCCCACCGATCGGAATCTCTCTCTCCCTCCTTCCCCGTGCGTGAGCCAGCTTGGCCGACCACCAGCCCGCCAGCCGCCTGGTCGCCGCCCTCCCGTCGTCCGCGCTGCCGCTTCTTCCTTCCCGGCCGCACCTCACCCACCGTCCGCCTGCCTCTCTCTCTATCTCGCCTGTTCTGTTCGGCCCAGCTGCCGCCGAGCCACCCCTGGCTGTCCTCCCCTGGCCCATACGTCCCCTTCGCCACCCCCAGCAGGCCGTTCGCCGCTCGCCAGCTGCCCATCCACGGCGCCTCAGCCGCTCGCCCGCCTGACCGCCAGCGACGCTGCTTGGTTGCTGCTGCTGGGCCGGTCGTTCCAGCCACCTGTCCAGCTCGTTTGTCACCCCTTTCAAGGTAAGTGACTCCCCTAAATGTTACCTAGGACTTCGGGTATTGCTGAACATGTTTAGGACTCGGTTCGGGTAGTTTAGGGGCTGTTTGAGGCATGTGAAGAGGGGCTGGATATTAGGCTATTATGGACTGATTTGATGACTGAATGTGTGTGGTTTAAAAGGCTCGGATAAGGCTGTGGTGATACGGCATGGCTTGGATTGAATTGTACGTTGATTGGTGATTTTACGGCTTGTATGAGCTTATGAGAATGTTTGTGTGGCTTGTGGTTGTTGGCTGATTTCTGAGCGAATGTTGGACTGAATGTGGCGTGATTGCGTGCCGTGTGTATGTGGCCGTGAGGTGTGATGGTGTGATCGCGCAATGAGGTCGCGTGCCAAGTGTGTGTGGTCGTGTGGTGTGCTCGTGCGACGAGGATGTGCATTTGCGAAGTGTATGTGTGGCGTGAGATTGGGTATGGCCGTATGTTATGTGTGGCCGTGTGGTACGTGTGGTACGATGGTATGAGATGGTTGGATTGGCTGGAAAAGTGATACCCTGAGGCGTGTTCGTTTACGCGGGGTAGGTTCCGTCCTGAGGCGTGTTCGTTTACGCGGGACGATGCCGTCCCTGACGAGGTGACGATGCCCGGCCCGACGGGGTGACGATGCCTGACGAGGTCAGAAGACCGTTAGCCTGATGCGTTTTATGCGGGCGCGGTAGTGATGGAAAGTTGGGAATGAGCTGGACTTGACTTGACGTGTGAAACTTGTGAAAGTTGACGCATGGCGTGAGTTAGTGTGCGAGTGTGGTTTGCCTCGCGTGATATGGTGCTGAATGAGTGTGGACACGAATGGATTGGCTGTATTATTATCTGACATGCAGGGATGTGCATGATGGATCCCAGGTAGGATCGCATGTGATTGTTAGTGTGATTGGTGGTTGTGTCATGCATGTTTCGTCTGGCGGTACGTAAGAGCCTATGTGGGGTTTGGGGTTGTGCACTTATTGAGATTCGTCTCATAGTTGTATAACCAAAATTTCAGAACCCTAGCCATGAACCCAGGAGGCCCGCCTCCTCGTTTTGGGATATGAGGAGCTGCCCATGGTGCCCCGGTGGAGCCGCAGACTGCGCAACCATTGCAGGCGTTTCCCCGTATCATGGTCCACGTGATCTTCCGGAGTACGAGCCAGAGGATTTAGCGGAAGAAATGGGGGAGGGTGACCCTTAGGTTTTCCTAGGGTATTTTAGGGGTTGCGTAGAGTAGGTCTGACCAGTCACATTTTGATAGATAGGTCGACCTATAGTGAAGCTATGTTAACCCAACCACCCGATCCTTTTGTTATGTCGGTGGTTTTGGATGCTCGTTTGCTAGGTCTGTATGTGATATGGGTTGTGTGCTCGGTACGATGGCATTGTATAAAAGTTAATGTTGTTGTTCTTTGACTGTTCTGATGATCTACCCCGTCGTCATCTTTATAGTCAGGGGTTTCTATTTTCGTTTCCGCATGTGTCTCTGATGTTTCGGTTGGGTCGGCGATGTTCCTGGGACGTCGCATTAATTCGACCAAGGAGGGATGTCGCGAGCTCGATGGGGATTTGGGGCATGACAGCATATAAGCCTAGCAAATGCTAGAACGCAGATAACAAAGCACAAAGTACAGTCTGCAGCTAAAAGCATACTCTCATGCCTCAAGAACAGATTTGCCATAGTAAATGTTCAATGGCTGATCACCAGATTCAGTAATGAGCACACACCGAGATCTCCCACTCTTTTTGCAATGGCTTGTGATACGCTTCTAGGTTCAACGTCCTCATCACTATTGCCGTGTAGAGACACCAACATCAATATGTTGAAAGAACACAAATCAAATGCTTGTAAGGAAGTCTCAAAGCTAAACCTAAATCTAAATCAAGAGAATAAAACCTCTAGATCTAGACTTAAATCTAAATCGGGAGAGAAGAGCGGCTTAGTTTCAGAGAGGTTGTGGAGCCACGTCATGGACATCTTCCTCAATGGCTGTCAATTAGACAAATGGCAGAATTGGATTCTACGTTCACCCAAGATCAGCCGCAGAAATTTATTTACACACACAATCTCCCAAAACAGAGTGGGAGAGAAAAAAAAAACACAATCAAAGCCAAAAAAAGAAAATCAATGGCAAAATAGGCTCTCAGCTTTAACAGGAGAGCTTCAAAAGATGAAAAAAAAATTTGGAGATGAAGGGGTTTTGCACGTTTTCCCTAATTGGCAGAATTTGAGGAGTCATTTTCTTGGGCATTCTGGACGAGGATTTCGTGCCACAATGTGGTCTCACAACACATGGTTGAAAAGCTCTATGTGTCCAGTTTCCAATGATAAGGTATATTTTAGTTTCGTGCTACTTGGAGTGTTCTAAAAGATAAGGTATATTGGAGTTTGCCTGTGGAGGATTGTTCCACGTTGAGCTTCTTTACGCTGAAAATCGACTTTATAATTCAAAATAAAGTCACTCATCGTTCAATCAAGGTCATCATTGCTTCAATCCGAAGACTATGGCCTTGTACGCAATCTCTCTCTCTCTCTCTCTAAAAGTGGGCCATTCTAGTCCGTTTAAAAGACCATGAAACTAATAGTTTTCGGACGGCTTTCGTTGTCAAATTTGCATCGTTGCGGTGCTAATTCGAGACAGTTCTTTTGTTGTTGTCACCTGCACATTCATGGCCTTTTCGACCATTTCTAAAAGCCTAGCCAAGGCAGCGGGAGCCAAAATTGGACGATGCTGATGCGACATTCACAAGCATTTGTTAAGAACCGGTAAGATTCTCCTTTCCTCTTTGCAACAAGTTCAACCACCAGTTGAATCGAGAAGGGTGCAAGTACAAAGTGTCGAGGAACGGTCACTCGATGGGGGGTTGATTACTGCGGATCGCGCAATGTGGTCCTTGAACTTTTAATTTATTCAATATAGTACCGGTATCTCGATCGCTAGTTTATTGTGAATCACTTTGTACGAGATATACGATAAAATTCATGTAATTACGCCTTGATTATTATTAAAACATTGGTCTCTAGAAAAATCATACAAGCACCCATTTGAAAGGCTGCGAAAAGCAAATCAATCTGCTCCGCAGGTCTCAAAACTGAAACTAACCCTACATGTGGATCAAATTTTTGGAATTTTCGGTGAAATTGAAATATACGAATCATTAGATCATGCATATTTCATGTAAGGGTCGCTTTAATTTAATTTCCCAAATGTTTGTGGGGCTCAAATTAGTTGAGAAAATTACCTAATTAGCCTTACACTTATTGTGCGGATGCCAATTCAGTTATAACTTTTTTTATTTTGCCAATTTAATTATAAATCTTTATGCGCAATTATAATGTAGTCCTTAAGGCAAATTTTTGCCGGAAATCGCCGGTACGGTAGTCTAGTCATCACTGGCCGTCTCATGTGGCATACCGCCACGTCGGCAATTTTCGACGATAATTGGCCAGAAAGACTACGTTGGAATTTTGTGCAAAGGTTTAGGATTAAATTGGAAATATTGAAAAGTTTATGATTGAATTGAGATCCATACAATAGATTTAGGATTAATTAAACAATCTTCTCCAAATTAGTTAGGATTCATGCAAGTGTTCTTAACAAAGAGATGGCACATCTTGTTTCTTAATCTCGACACACTAGGCAATTGATGTAGCGAAGTGATAAAGCAATTGCAACTCACGTGTCACGAGTGGCTGCTTGGCATGCAATTAATTTTTTTTAGCCCTCCTTCACAAAGCACTAGGTATCCATTCGTTGAGTAAACGTCACAATGGTGAAATTATTAATGTAATTTGACAAGCCATAACCCACTCAATCAGTGAGCTAGAGTCCCTAGATCCTTGTCGCTTATAATTAAGACCTCACATGGAAATATATAAAATTAATTAATTCATAAAATGGAAAATGACACAAACAGTCTCTGAACTTTGGCTCAATATGCAATATGGTCCTTGAACTTTTAATTTATTCAATATAGTTCCTGAACTATAACCCAATATGCAATGTGATCTCTAAATTTTTAATTTTTCAATGTCATCCCTAAACTATATGAAAATGTTCGATGAAATTCTTCCATTCATTCAAGTTTATGGACTATATTGAATAAATTAAAAGTTTAGGGACCATATTGCACGTTGAATCAAAGTTCTGAGACTATTTGTGTCATTATCCCTTCATAAAACCCTAGTCGGCAGCTTGGCCTATTTTCATATGAAAGACTAGGGTTAGTTCTTTTATTTCCCAAAAATATACAACGAGTTTATCTTCTTGATAACCTTATTTAGGTTGCGTTTGAAATTCATATACAAAATTAGATAGGATCACATGTATTATGTTTGTTGTTTAGCCGTTTAGGCGCACACTTTGAATGCATAGGATGAGCCTACGGATGGTGTCGCGGTCCAAATCTCTCTCACTTGGAATGTATATAGGAATAAGCCTGGATAAGTGTAGTGCAACCGCATCTAACGACTCCAATGACCGTGCTCGTACAAGATTTTAAATGTTAGATTGAAACGCGATAGATCTGAATCGTTCGTCAAATTTCGGCTGTTCATATTAGAGAACAATATGCCTGTTATCTACACCCATATTATATTCATTGTTTCCATGTAAGGAATAGTAAAAACAAACAATATTATATCCAATTACGTTCTATTCTATTCAATTTTAAATATTAGCAAACATTGTGGGTTTTTCCTGTTTTATATATCCAATAACGATTATTTTTCATGTTTTATTTAGCGAGCCTATTGTCTCCAAAAGAGATCCCATGATTTTTGGGTTTTTTCATAGTGTTGACACCAAAATAAGAATCGGCATAAACTCTGAGTCGGCTTTAATGCCGTATTTGGTGTATAATGGAAATCAGCCATCTTCCGAAATACGTCTGGATAAAATTCGAAAACATGCTGGGAAGCAAGCGTGAATGGCATCATATCCCGAATTCGGTAATTGGTGAAGATCGAGATATTTACCGAAACATGGAAAGTCATAGTTCGGGAGTTTGTAAAAAAAGGAGCGTTGGAGCCATTATGCCTCGGGACGTTGACTCTTTCCCGAAATTCGGGAAGTCTATACTTCGGGAATATATCGAAATTACAGAAAATCGGTAAAGATGAATCACGGCCCAGCCACGTGAATCATAATAATAGGAAGTTATGAGCAAAAAGCGGAGATAGTGAGCACGAGCAGATCGTGGGGAGTTACTTGTCCAAATTTGAAGTCGTCCCAGTGGTTGAGATCAAGTTTTGACGGACAATAAAATTGGAAAACGTGGTTAGATAAGGCAGTTATTGGAAGCACCAAGATTCAAAGTTTGAAAACAAAAAAATAACCGACAAGCAATTACAGGATATGAGGAGATATAAATACTCATAAGAAAGAAGGAGGAAAAAGGATCAACAACAATGCAAAAACACTCAAGCTTATCTGCACTTTAGTTTCCTCTATACCTTTACTTCCTGCATTTACAACTTCTTGCAACTTTAGTTAACTTTCAAGTTCTTTACAGCTTTCATAGGAGTATTGTAACGTAGTTTGGAATTTTGTTGATCTCAGATCCATTTTCAATCCATTCGATTTCTATTCGTTCCATATAATCCTGTGCTGTACTCTGTTTTTCGCCACAACTCTCCTAGAAATCAAGCCACAGAACCTATCTTAATAAAAATCGAAAATCAAAGTTTCGGTGAAAGGTATTCCTCGTCGTGAAACGAGCGAACACATAGTTTGATTGAAAAAATATATATAATCGTTATGATTAAGACACGATGAACAGCTGAAATCTAATGGACGAGATCTATCGCATTTCAAGCTATGAGCACATACCTTCAGGACAAAACAATCACCCTTTAAATATATATGTATATATAATGTTTTCCATATTCCTTCTCATGGGGACCCCAACCAAAGTCAAAGTCCTGGTGCAAAGTTAAACACACGGCTGGTCCCAACCACAACCACAAACAAAGTCAAAGTCAGGCCTTGCCGGCATGTAGCGAGGCTCGAGCCTCGCCCGAGGTTGCCAAACGTCGGCGAGGCTCGAGCCTCGCCCAAGGTTGCCAAACGTCGGCGAGGCTCTGGCGACCTTCGATGAGGCTCGAGCCTAGCCCAGCTCACTGGATCTGGCAAGACTCGAGCTTGTCAGCCTCGCTACAGGCCGGCAAGCTCGGGCGAGGCTTGAGCCTAGCCTAGCCTAGCTCGCCAGATCTGGCAAGGCTCGAGCTCGTCGACCTCGCCACAGATCGGCAAGGCTCAACCTCGTCGGAATCGGGCAAGCTCAAGCCTCGCCAACTTGTGGCGAGGCTTGAGCTCTCCTATGGCCGATCGCCGGCCACCATCGTTGCCGCGCGATCGGCCGGAGAAGAAGATAGAAAAGAGAAGGAAAGAAAAGGAAAAAAATAATAAAAAGAAAAAAAAATAGATAATTAAAATTAGAATTTAAAAAAAAGAAAATTAAAATAATTAAAATGAATGGTGAAAGAAGGAGGGTGAAAATGTTTTACTCTTTTTAAAAAGAGGAAAACATTTTCCTTAAAAGTGAAGGTGTTTTGTCCATCCACGGAAAATGTTTTCCGTGGTTAGTTTTTTTTTCCGTGAAACGAACACCGGAAAACTCGAAAAACGTTTTCCCGGAAGTTATTTTCCGTGAAATGAACGGAACCTAAATTAAAATTTCCAATTAGTTCCTTTTCTTTTACTATTCATATTCATATTTGAATTTGGTGAAATTAATACCATGAAAAACCCTAAACTGGTACATTCGTGATAAATTTACCCCGAACTAATGTTTTGACTACCAAAAATCACAAACTTGTGCACATATGATAAATTTACCAAAAATTAATTGTTTGACCACAAAAAACTCCAAATTGGTACACCTGTGACAAATTTACCCTCCGTTAAATTAGATTAATATTACGAAAAATAAAAAATTGGTAAACTTGTGTAAAACCCTAAACATGTGTCAATTACTATGTATTATCTAACTCAGCAATTTAACGGAAATTAACAGAGGGTAAATTTATCACATGTGTACCAGTTTAGGAATTTTAGCAGTAAAAAATTAGTTTAGGGTAAATTCATCACAAATGTACCAGTTTGAGATTTTTTATAATATTAACACAATTTTGCAAATGAAATAAATCTTCAATTACGGCGAATACGACCGTACGGTGACAATCCAAACCAAATCAAACCAAACCAAATAGCTCATATCGCAGTTCTAACAGCTGAGATTAAAGAGTCAAATCACGCAACAATTTGAAAAAAAATGATCATTGCTATTAATCTTTTCGGCCAGTATTCTCCAGATAATTAAAAATATTCAGGAACAGAACAAAAAAGAAAGGTGATGGTACCGATGGCTTTGATTTCCACGAGGCACCAACATATGAAAGACGCACTGCTGCTGCTGGCTTGCTGCTGCTGACTGAGCCGCCCCCCCTGTCTCTCTTTCTCTCCGAGTCTCTTGACTCTGTCTCCTCAGAACTCGCTGTATACGGAGAAGAAGCAGAAGAAAAATCTGTGCTTTAGTAGGGAAAATTTTCCATCTTTGCGATGCATAACCCTTCTGTCTTCTCGTCGTGTGTTCCAGGTTCCTAGCAATGGCGGAGGTCATATATTTCTTAAACAAGGTGCGATCTTTTCCTCTCTCTCTGTTTCTTTTTTCTTGTAAATTGATTAGCTCTGTTGAATGTGATTGGATTCTGTGTTTTTTGGCCCGAAGGAGAGACGGGTGTTATCTTTCTTGGCCGGAGGGAGATGGGTGTTCTTGAAAAGTCAGTTTTTCACTGTACTTTGTGCAAAAATTGTTGCTTTTTTTGGGCGTATGAAGTGGTATTGGTTTGTGGAAGAAGCTGATCCATTGTTCTTACTTTCGTGTCTTCGTGAGCGGGGACGAGAACGCGAACTCAACTTGAGATCGGACATGTCTATTCTCGAATTATAGCGATCTTGTTGTGCTAATCAATTTGCTGCACTCTTACGATTTTTGGGTAGTTCACTGAATTACTTCTGGGTCAGAACTTAAAACCCTCCTTTAATTCTTGCCCTTCACTGCCTAATTAATTGTATTTACCTCAACTTGCATTGATTTCCTCTAGTTATTGTCCCTGCATAGTTTTGTGATTGTTATTGCTAACACCAGATTGTGAGGAGATTATCACGTTTCTGTCCGATGAATGATCAATTTTTTTCTTTGTCTGATGGCATTTACTCTGTTTTTTTATGCTTGACAGGACACTTTAATGGTTAAACCTCGGAAGAAATCACCTCTAGTATATAGGATGATAGTTTTGGCATTTTCAATGTTCTGTGGGGTGTATATATGCTCAATCTGTCTGAAGCAAATAAGCCGCCGCGCCAAGCCAAATCTTTTGAACATCCAAATCACCGAGGAACCTTGCGAGCTTCATGGCATAAAACAATCTGATAAACCTTCAATCCATTATCCAAAACCCAAAACTTTTAGCAGGTAATAGATGACAAAACAAAACTAGAATTTTGTTTTTGATGGGATGATGATTCACTGGGTTTCGCCTGATTTCGGTTTTAATTATTACCAGGGCTGAATGTGCAGATAATCCAGTGCGATATTTCGTTATTGTGTCGACACAGAGATCGGGAAGTGGGTGGTTCGAGACACTCCTAAATAGCCACGCCAACGTGAGCTCCAATGGGGAGATTTTCTTCGTCATGGATAGGAGGAAGAATGTTTCCACGATTTTACAGACTCTTGACAAAGTTTACAACTTGGATTGGTTTAGCAGTGCGTCGAAGAACGAGTGCTCTGCTGCAGTTGGCTTCAAGTGGATGCTTAATCAGGTAAATATTAGGACATCATTTGCGAATTTGTACAATTGGACTCGAATTTTCGATCCAAAGAGATTGATGGAACTACTATAATTTGGGTTATGTTTCACTGAACATAGAATGTGCGAAGAAGGCAGAGATGGAATATTGTGGTATTACAGGATCAAAGAGCACCCCATAGTCCTTTAGAGCATAGAACTCTATAAGGTGAATGCTTTAACAAAGACACAATGAATTGGTGACAAGAGTCTTTGATACATGCAATTCTACTGAAATCTCTAGTGTGCTACTAATCCAAATGCATGAAAGGTGATGCAACCACGAAAATTTGCAGAATTTCTGGAAATCCTAGGAGGCTAGGACTAACATGTCAAAGAAGACTTTTCCTTCAAGAACTTCCTGGTGTGGAAGCTGACCACTCTGGCCAACGAAAAACAGGAATAAAAAGGTTGTGCATGCATCAAATCATCATCTAGATCGATGGTTGGAAAAAGATCTCTTTCTATATAAACTGTATGGTAAATAAGCCTTTGAGGGTTTAGAAAATTTTGATAGCATATTACCTAAGCTTATTGCGGTGTTGGGCAAGTATATTATTTTCTGATATGGAGACTATTGAGGCAGCACAATGTTGCTTCTTGTCATATTGTTGGATGATAATTCAGGGAAATTGAGCATTTCTTGCTTACAATTCATACAGGGAGTGATGGATCACCATACAGAAATTGTGCAGTACTTCACCCATAGACATGTTTCTGTAATTTTCCTCTTCCGCAGAAATCTTCTGCGCCGCATGGTGTCAGTGCTAGCAAATTCCTATGACCGCTATGCTAAACTGTTGAATGGAACCCACAAGTCCCACGTGCATTCTCCTCAAGAGGTCTCTCTCTCTCTCTCTCTCTCTCTATACAGACACATTCACCCAAAGGGCACACGGCCACATGCACTCGCCGGCACTAACTCATCTTCGCATACTGATACATGAATGCATTTCCTGGATACTGACTGCAGGCTGCGACACTCTCGGGATACAAGCCTACGATCAACTCCTCATCGTTGATCAATGATTTCAAGGAGATGGAGAAGACAGTTTCCAAGGTTTTGACATACTACAATACCACGAGGCACATGGTGCTCTACTACGAGGATCTCATGAAGAATTGGACTGTAAGTGCCTCGTACCCTGACATCTAGCAAGCACCCTTAGTTCGAACTGACCACTTATACAGCACAGTTTTTATGCTGCGACATCCTGCAAAAATAGCTCAAAATCTATAACTTTCTACTCTAAATCCAGTTTATGAAGATGAGTGGAAGTGTTATATTAATTGTTTGCGATCATGTCTCATTTGAAAGCTACTGTTGCTATTTCACTTTTGTAAACATCGATTTATCTCATGCGTTGGATCGATATTCATTGTCCGCTGTTGTGCAGAAGCTAAAAGAAGTACAAGAGTTCCTCAGCCTGCCAACGATGGATTTGACGAGCCGCCAGATCAAGATACATAGTGGGCCGTTGTCGGACCATATCAAGAACTGGGATGATGTTTTGACGACAATTAATGGGACGAGTTATGAGCGCTTCATCCATGCTGACTATTGAACTGTGCTTCATCGGCAAGATTTTGGAATTATGTACATAACAAGTTAAAGTTAGTCATCTTCTTGGGTGCAGAAGCTAACGACAGGAGCCACGAGAATCGTGCTCTCAGAGGCTGCTCGTTTTTTGGGCCTAAGTTTTGTTTCCTCCTCTGCATTCAACACATAGTTGAATCTCACAGTAATTCTGTTCCTTTTTCAGTTCTAAAAGCTTGTCATTCTTGATTATTACCCACTAGGTCTGTTGCATCTGCTAATTAAGAGAGTAGTCTTTTCATTTTTGACATTCCCAAGACTCGATACCGGGCCTGCACTCACACCCGACACCCCAAATCACCAGGCCAGATCGCCGCGGGGGACTTGATCAAAAGAGTAATTGCTAGCTATGATTAATGAGAAGGCTCTTTGATTGTTTTCATTACGGTTACTTTTCTTGCCTGTCTTTGGGAAATAATTTGTGTTCAAAGTTCTGTATCATGTCAAGAGAACGGGTCCGTACGCTCCATTCTCATTCCTCCCTCATCATTTTCATATGTCGTTCGCCCGACTAGATGGTTTATAACCAAGGATTGTGGAACATGGAGTTGGAGTGATACAAGTGGAAAATAAGGCGAAGATTGAGAACGTTTGATAGAATTTGCCAATGATATGGCGTAATTTACTTGTCTTGATCTTTTATAATGGTGAGTTTTATGTGAACTCCACGAAATCCTATTGTTGTTGATTGTGTCCGGTCAGAGGAATGATCTTCGTTACGAATGTCATACAGTCGCGTCTTCCATGAAGCTTTTTCTAGTCCGGCAACAAGCCTCTAGCTTGTCCAGCGGTTTTGCTGCCGTGAGATTTTTACACTAAATACAAATTGCCTCCCTTGGCTTAAAAATTTGTCATATGCCCTCTGAAGTCTTTCATATTGTTTGCAAATTGCAATGACATCCTTTAGTGTCGACTTCGGCATGTACTTACCGCGTAACTAATTCGCTTATTTTTTGGAGGCCAAATCCGTCCAACAACTATGGGCCAATTACATATGAAATCAGTTGCAATGATTACAAGTTACAAGGCCCACAGCTTGATCGCTTTTTCTAGTGTAGCCCAAACCTTAAATCATCGTAGAGTTTTGCTTTGATTGTATCTCCAAATTTAGCCTGAACTTTTAACATTAGTACATAGTTAACCAAACTTCTTATGTCATTTAAAAAATGACCTCTTGAAGTTTACAATATAGGACAAGTTACAAATCAAAGTAAGAAAGCACATAATAAAACTTGTCACATCGACATGCATTTTTCGACTCTTTGAAATGGTAAACTAACCGTAGTGAAAGCATTAGCAATTTGCATAAACATGTGATATTCGTATTTAGGTTTTGTGAATTTAGATATAAGCACCAAAGCATCGTAACTTTCCTTTACAAGGAAAAAAGGGACTCATGGAGGAAACACGTTCACTCACCCCAATCTATACATTATGCTTATTATAGCACGTCTTGTCATGTTAGGATTTTCCTCTATATTTATTATATTACCAAGTGTCTTATCCTATTAATTAAGGTACCGATCTTAGCTTGCCACTCAATTCTTCACCAAACCTTCATTTAGATACACATATTAATTGCATGAAGAATTCATTAACTAGTGCCCCGAGCACTCCTTAAGTAACAAATTAAGAAAACTCTATAACAAGTAATGCACTAACTGTTCTCAGGTGATATGTAAGCAAAATTTTGACAATCGGATTTTTCCAATGTAAATATGTTGCCCTTAAAACGTTTGTTAACGGGGATGGATTTGGCCTTTAAATCTCGAGCGACCCATAAGTGATTTATCAATTCTAATTTCTAAGTATGTTGGTAAACTTAAACGCATTTTGTTTTTAAGCCTAAACAATATATATAGTAGGTACTGTAATACTCGAAAACCATATAATTAATTAGAAAGTACAAAGATCTGCGGTATAAATTATAAGTGGCGAGAGAGAGAGCGCGCAAACACATGGTTGAATGGCTTGGAGTTTAATGGGCCAGTTTGGGAAGATGGTTTAGACCTATCTGCATGGGCTTTCCTTAAATCCCTCCATGCTCTTTAATCATTCACAGGACTCATTATCTAAATTGATACATCATCTATATATTTAAGCTTGTGTCCACATTTTATTCTTTCCAAGACTACCATTCCCGAAAAAAGGCCACTCACTTTCACTAAAAGAGTGCACTCACCGATTCAATTTTTTTTTCGATGAGTAAGTTTTGGATCATGATTAAATTCCAATATAGCTTAGGTAAATGATTCGTTGGAGATGTCACATTGCTAATGTTGCAGCAACAATTTGTCAAATTTGTTCATCCTTACAAATTAAAATCTACATCCAACTAAATACATGCAAGAAAACATAAAATGTTTCTGTCCAACATTTTTCTGAAATTCGATTGATTAATCACGTCCATCTATATCTATATATTTAACCCAAAAGTGTCTTTTGTTTCTTTTTTTTCTTTCCAAAATTGTCCTAACACCCATTTGTTTACTCTTACATAATTAAGAGAGAGATAACCTTTTGGTGTCTCTTCCTCTTAGATAATTATTCATGATTTATTTGATTTTTCATCAAAAAGCTTTCACAAAACCTGTGGCTCGGCAAGCACCGGATTCTCCACTCACCACTTCCTAAATCAATGCATGTTATTACTCATGTTGTAACTACTATCGTGTCACGAACACCGGTGCTGACACACGTGTAGAACGAATTGGTTCTATTACAAATTTAAAAGAAAGGTCGAAAGTGTCTGCGTCCCAATGTAAGGGCAGGGAATCACGTAAGAAAAGATATTCGATGAACGGGCCTAATCTAATGGCCAATCGACCAAACCGAAGCTCATTGATCAATTAGAGTTTTCACGAAATGGACTCGCATTTAGCCCACTAATTTACAAAAAAAAATAATAAAAAAAGCTAAATGGCCAGGCCTAAATTGGTGACCTCCAAGTTCGATGTTTAACAAAACAATAAATTTTATTTTCTTCTATTTCTGAGTGGAGAAAACTCCCTCCAACCGATTTCTAATTGGTGAATTGTGAATACAGTAGGCTTCCAGATTTATTTTTAGTTAGGTTGGATGTGAGTGATGTTAGATAATTGTCCAAAAAGTTCTAAACCTATTATACGGCGGCCAATTTAGTCCTAAACCTATCAATTGTGTCAATTTAGTCTTAAACCTTTTGACAACTTGCCAATTTAGTCTAAAAACTTCTGACAGCTTGCTAATTTAGTCCTTACGGCAAATTTTGACAAAAAATCGCCGATGTTAGTCGGCCGCCTGGTCACCGGCCATCTTACGTGATGTGGCTATCTTACTTGGCGTGGCTGGCACGAATATGGATAATTTTTGTCCTTATTTTCCTTTCTTTTTTTTCCTTTGGCCTGTGGTCGATACTCGGCCATGGTCAGTGACTGGCCACAAGCGAGGGATGGTGAGGGCTCGACCCTCGCAGCCTAAGTAAGGTGGTCGGTTGCTGACCAGGGCTGAGTACCAATCACAAGCTAAAAGGAAAGAAAAGGAAAAGAAAAACGAAATTAAAAAAATGCAAAAAATTGTCCACATTAGCGCCGGCCGTATCACGTAGGATGGTCAATAGCTGGCTGGTGTCCAAGTTAGCGATTTCCCACCATTATTGGCCGGAATGACAAAATTGACAAATCATCAAAATGTTTAAGACTATTATAATTGATGCAGAAACTATAATGAAATTAAAACTGAGAAGAATAAAGAACACATAGATTTACTGGAAAACTATTAAGGGAAAAACTACGGGGAGAGGAGAAGCAAAATCCACTATGAAATTCAAGGACTAAAAAAGGTGGCTAAAAAATCTAAGATTCTTTCTGTCTCAATTTCTTTACCTAATAACTTAAGAAAAATAATATTTATATTGCCCCTAAGTCCTAATGTTAGCCCAAGCTTATAGAAAATTCAAGACATATTCAACAAATCTCCACATTGGCTTGAATTAGATATAAGCAACAAACAATCTTCTCCTCCCACTAGAGTAAAACTCCACTGTAGCAAACATTAATTAAATCCAAGCAATGCTTGAATTTAGCAACAAGCAAGAGCTTTATCAACATATTAGTTGGATTGTTTTCTATATAAATCTTCAAGACCTTGATATAACCATCAACAATAATATCTTGAATAAAATGACACCGCATATCAATGTACTTTGTCCTCTCTTGATACATCTGATCTTTAGTAATATGTATAGCACTCTGACTATCATAATGTACAATAATTACACCATGATCCACACTGAGCTCTATAAATAAGCTTCTTTAACAGCTTCTGTAATAGCCATATACTCTGTTTTCATAGTAGACAAAGCAATCGTATGCTCTAAAGTAACTTTCCAACTGAGTGCACAACCTCCAATAGTAAAGATGTATCCAGTCCAAGGCCTTCCCTTATCAAGGTCACCATCATAATAAGAATCAACATATCTTGTAAGAGTGTCACAAGTTTTCCCAAACTCTAAAAGAAAATAAGAAGTATCCTTCAGATATTTCAAAATCAACTTCACAGCTCACCAATGAACTTTGCTTGGACATGATAAATATCTACTTATCATGCTAACATCATGTGAAATGTCGGGTCGAGTGCAAATCATTACATACATAAGGTTACCCACTGCACTAGAGTATGGACCATGTGACATTTTTTATTTTCTCATCTATTTGTGGATATAGACTAGATGATAATTTAAAATGAGAAGCAAGAGGAGGACTTACTCGTTTGGCATCTTTCATGCCAAAACGATCTAACACCTTCCCAAAATAGCTTTTCTAGGAGAGATACAATTTTTCGGGATAAGTACAGCGCAAGTGCCATAACTTTTGTACGGAGGACACTTAAGTGCCATAACTTTTTTTTGGCTCACTTGAGTGCCATAACTTAAAAAAAATGATCACTTAAGTGTCACTTACGAGCTGGTCGTGAGGACCCGAAACCGCGGCTTTTTCGGTCGAACGGTGACCTTCCCGGCGAGGCGAGCACCACCAGCTTGAAGAGGGGGTGTCGGTGAATCATTCCATGGCCTCCGTTCGTCTCGAAATTTCCGTTTTAGCCTCCGTTGACGAAGGTAAAAATGCTTCGTAGTCACATAGTTTATCGAGCCGATTTGTGTGACTACGAAGCATTTTTACCTTCGTCAACGGAGGCTAAAACGGAAATTTTGAGACGAACGGAGGCCATGGAATGATTCACCGACACCTCTTCTTCAAGCTGGTCGTGCTCGCTTCACCGGAAAGGTCACCGTTCGACCGGAAAAGCAGCGGTTTCGGGCCCTCACAACCAGCTTGTCAGAGGGGTTGGTCGTGAGGGCCCGAAACTGCGGCTTTTCTAGCCAAACGGTGACCTTCCCGGCGAGACGAACACAACCATATTAAAGAGAGGGTGTCGGTGAATCATTCTATAGCCTCCGTTCGTCTCGAAATTTCCGTTTTAGCCTCCGTTGACGAAGTTAAGAATACTTCGTAGTCACACAAATCGGCTCGATAAATTGTTTGACTACGAAGCATTTTTACCTTCGTCAACGGATGCTAAAACGGAAATTTCAAGACGAACGGAGGCCATGGAATGATTCACCGACACCCCCTCTTCAAGCTGGTGGTGCTCGCCTCACCGAGAAGGTCATTGTTCGGCCGGAAAAGCCACGGTTTCGGGCCCTCACGACCAGCTCGTAAGTGACACTTAAGTGATCGTTTTTTTGAAAGTTATGGCACTCAAGTGAGCCAAAAAAAGTTATGGCACTTAAGTATCCTCCGTACAAAAGTTATGGCACTTGCGCTGTACTTATCCCAATTTTTCTCTTTTTCAATCTTGTTGAATTTCCATGCCTAGGATTTTCTTCGCTGCACCTATATCCTTCATTTCAAATTCAACGTTTAACTGTGCCTTCAAATTTGGTATATCGGATTTATCTTTTGCTGCAATCAACATGTCATCAACATATAATAACAAATAAATGAAAGAACCATTTGAAAGTTTGCACAGACATACACAGCTATCATATTTGCTTCTACAATAGCCAAGTTACACCATAAATGAATCAAATTTTTTATACCACTATCTAGGTGATTGCTTCAAGCCATATATAGACCTTTTAAATAGACAAACATAGTCTTTTTTCTTCAAACTAAAAACACTCTGGTTGATCCATATAGCTTTGCTTTTCAAGTTCACCATGCAGGAAAGCTGTTTTTACATCGAGTTGTTTAAACTCTAAATCATGCATAGCAACTAATGTAAGAAAAACCCGAATGAAGCTGTGTTTAATGACTGATGAAAACATATCATTAAAATCAACTCCTTTAATCTGAGCATAGCCTTTAGCAACTAGACGAGCTTTGAACCTGATGTCTTCAACTCCAAGAATACCTTCCTTTTTTTTGAAAACCCATTTGCAGCTCACAATTTACTTTACTTTTGGTGGCTTGACAAGCTCCCAAGTTTGATTCTTTTCAAGAGATTCCATCTCTTCATTCATAGCAACTAACCACTTTACTGATTCTTTTGAAGAAATAGCTTCCTTATAGGTTTTAGGTTCACTATAAACTATTGATTTTGAAATTGAAAGAGCATAAGCAATAAAATATGAGAACCTATATTTCTGCGGGGGCTTCATTGTCCTTCTTGGTCTATCTCTGATAATAGAATACTGTTTTTCTTCAGGTTCTTCAACCTTAATATTATCAGTAGACGGCTGAACTGGTTGCAATGAAATTAGTTCAAGATCCAATTTCTTCGCAACAGTTTATAGATTTTCATGATAAGGGGCAGATGATTCGTTTCTAGGATGAAACATAGCAAACTCATCAAAAGTAACATCTCTGCTGATGATAATCTTGGATGAATCAGCACACCAAAGTTTATAACCCTTTCCATCATAAGTATAACCAAGAAAGATGCAGTTTTTTTTGCTCTAGACTCTAGTTTGCTTTCACTAATATGTGGATATGCTGGACATCTAAATACTCGAAGAGAAGAAGAATTAGTAGGTTTACTTGATCATACCTTGTCAGGTGTCTTGTACTCAATAGATGTGTAAAGAGAATTATTTATCAGCCAACAAGCTGTATTAACTGCCTCAGCCCAGACTAACGATAGACGACATGCACCTAGTCCTTTCTAATAAGGTTTTGTTCATTTTTTTTGCAATACCATTCTACTGTGGTGTATTCATTGTAGTATAATGCCTCATAATGGCTTCAATCTTGCAGAACACGTTAAACTCACCTCCACAAAATTCCGTCCCATTATCTATTCTCAACTTCTTGATCTTCTTACCGGTCTACTTCTCAATCAATATTTTCCATTGCTTAAATGTAACAAAACCATCACTCTGTTGCTTTAGGAAATAGACCCGAACCTTCTCTGTATTGATACCTAAATTTTGGCTAACCATTTAATAATCAGTGCATAGAAAATTAGGGATTAATCTTTAACCCCTAAACAAAAATATTGAAATTAGATTGCATAGCATACAATTTAGAATCATGTAGTTCAATCACATTTTGCATTGGATTGGTGGTGGTGAATGAACTTAAAGTTAGTCTTGCGAGTCTAGATCGCACATTGAGTAGCACTTGGCCAAGCTAAGGAGATAGGGGTCGAAAATTTCAAGGGTAAAAGCGGCCTATGTTGTCTTAATTTGAGCTCAAATCAGCCCATTAAACTTTAATTAAAGAAGAGCCCAAAATAATTCAGCCCACTGAGGAATTAAGTAGGAAAAACCAGGTTAAAGCCCATTATGTTATAAAAAGCCGGCCAATTAACCAAGGTTAAGGATATAAATACGACGTCATACCCCTTAATTAGGGGGGGAGAGCTCATAATGTTCAGAAACACGCGAGTGAAAAGCCAAGTGAGTGTGAGAGGGGAAGACGGCTGTGCGTGCCATGCCACCACTGCTTATGGCTGCACTAGTCGTCGCTGCGGGTGCCCATGGTCCCTTCATGCCTGCGCCACCGTCGCCGGCATGACCGCCCACGGACCATTCTGTATTGCATCCCGGTCCATGCCCCATGGCTACGCCCTGTCCTGGCCGTGCCTAAAGCCATTGCCCTTGCTACCAGTACCGCTGTTGCGCCAGCCGCCGATGTCTACGTATTTGTTGCTGTGACCTGATGCCAGCTGCTGCCGCTTCACCGCCCAAGCCAGCCACTGCCTTTACTTGTCTAGACGTGAACCGCGAACCACAACGTCCGCTGCTGCTGCTCCATGCTGCTCTGCCGTCCAAGTCACCACCGCCGCAGATTCCTTATGCCATCGCCGTCCGACTACTAATCCCATGCCACCATCGTGGTCCCCGTCGCTGCTCGGCCCATTGACCCGGTAACCCTGCTTGCGACCTCTCTATCGTCCAACTGCTGTCGACACCCTTGCCGCCGCTATTCCTGGCCATTACCCAGCCGTGCCCGCTGTTGCTGTCCTGCCTGAAGGTCACCCGCCATCGACCGTCCTACGATCTGCAATCTTGAGTCCAATTCAAGTTCGAATTGGAAATATCAGCAAATTAGGTAAGATCGTTATCCGAATATTTTTTTTTAAATATTTAATTTCCTGATTTTCGAATATTTTAAATATTTTGCGAATAAGCTGTGGATTGCTAGATATTTTAAGGATAACGTGTGCTATATCCGCAATATTCGAAAATACCCCAAATTAGGAGTTTTTCCTAATTTAGCAACGTACCTGGACGACTATCTGACCTTAACCCTAAGGTACGATACGCGGCGGTACGGAAGATTGTTATCTTATCCATAACCACTTGGATACGATAATATATCTTATCTGCTTTCCAAATTGTAACGGTAGGCTTTCCATCGATATCCACGACCCTGTGGATATGATTGCTAGTTCGAATTGTTTTCCTAATTTGAACATGATAAATGGATTTTGCGAATTGCGTGGACTGTTTGAATGCGACTACTATCGTTTTTTTGATTGCTTTATCTTTGAAATAAAAGAAAATCCAAAAAATATTAGTTAGAAATTAAATTAGAAACTTTGCATGTTTAGGAAATCCTGAATATATCTAGAAGATAGGATGATTGCTTAATTTAAATTGGGATTTAGGGTAATTTATTTCTTAGTTTAAATTAGGAGTCATTCTAGTCCCGATAGATTATTTAGGACATTTAATTATTTCGAATTTTCATAAAAAAATGTCAAAAAGAGGTCAATTTAAGATAAGTTGGAATGTCTTTCTAGAATAAACTTCATGCTATTTTAGGCATTTTTTTATTATTCCGAATTTTAATGAAAAATACAAAAAAATATTATTTTCTCGTCATTAGAAGTAGGTCATATGGTCGCGTGACATATCGTTCGCATGCTAGGTTTAATTAATCGCATGTCATATTTCGCAAGTCATTGTACTTAGGTCAGTTTCATTTAAATAATGAAAAAAACCCTAAAGAACACATTGATTGAAGTGCTTGGTAATTAGAAATCATAATAGGACTATCTGTGTGAATTTCTAGCTAACAATGCAGATGCTTGCGTTGTTAAAAGGTATGTTGTTCTCCTAAGTTAGTAATTTATTTACTGCTTTCTTTATTAGGTGTTAAATTGGTGGATTGCGCACCTGCATGATCACCCCATATGTTAGTAACTAGAAAATAAAATGGATCCAAACTGCCTGCTTAAACATTTTTTTTAAAAGAAAAGGTACCGAAAGGGCGTTAGATTAGCTCTAGCGTAACCAAGTCCCCGAATTCAAAATCTCTAGTTCGTAGAAATAAAACATATCTCCTTATGTTTTATTTGGGTTCCTAATCGACCTACCGCAAATTGATTAGTTGTGACTCCAGCATGAAAACATTTGCACGTTAAAAACTTAAACCTTAAGTGTCACGCCCCGAACCCTACGGCACGCGAGCATCCCAACCGTGGTCTATATTGTTGTGACGTCCCAGGACGCGTCGCCGACCCAACACCCAAACACAGAGATCATGACACAAGCGGAAGCAATATAAACACCCATACAACTTAAAACACATGACCAAAGATAGCACAAACAACGAACAGCATTATAAATATACACTTGCATTAAACTTGGGAAACATATACACTATCCATTTACACAAAATACAATACATCAAAAGCGGGTCAACGGCCACTACTGACAAAAAGGGATAGGTGGCCTGGGCGGTCAGTCTAAGCACTAATCTAAGGAAGGGCTCCAGTAAAAAAGGTACTGGCCCGACCTAACTGAGGCTAAGGCTAACCCTACGGAACCCAGTCCGGGTCGGATCGCGAGGACTCGGAAGAACTGTCAGATAGCTCGACCTCAGAGTCTAGGGAATCCAGCTCGGACTCGGCCTCTGCCGGCTTCTCCTCAGAATCCATCTCCTCATGCTCGCCCTCCTGCTCGGGGTCCTGCTCTATAGGCTCTAGCTCCTCATCCGACTCCATTGGCTCCGGGTTAGAGTCCCAATCCACCGGCTCCTCGTCCATCGGGTCTGGCTCATCCATCTCCCAGACAATAGGTCCGTGCCCAACGCCAGCACTAGAACTCTCTTCGGACGTGTACTCGGGGCTCGCCAGGTCTCCATCCTGACACTGGGGATCTATGTCACCTAACCCGTAGAACGGGACGTCAAAAGTTCTGAGGGGCTCGAAAGTCCCGGAATAGTCCCTAAAACACCAAGCTATGTACTCGTGGGCCTGGAAGTGCTGCTCGCCCACGTCAACCCATACTGTGGTAAAGTGCCTAATATACGTATCCCCGTTCCCTACGGAGTACTCAGTCACGTCCCGGTCTATCCGAGACGGAATCCCAAAACGTATAGGTACCTCAGACATCTTCAGGGCCGGGGGTCTGAAAAGTTGTTTTTGACAACCGTGAGAATAAATCTCAGCGAGTAAAACCCCCTAAATCTAAACTAGGCTAACATGTACCTCCTGACAGGCAAACAAAACACATATAACCAGCAACAATTGACAATCAATTGACCTAGGCCCTCGGGCCCAGATCGAGCACACAGTTGACCCTGCAGGTTAGGCATATAATAATCACAATAATGGCACATACGCGACAGGCTTAGTCACACGTACGCCATGCACATGCTCATGCTTGTTAATGCCTGTATCACACACGAGTCACCGATACGCACATGCTTGCACGACTGCCAATGCACTCTTGCATATTGCCAATTTTCAATTAAGAGTTCGACCCGCGTAAAACGTCTCAGGTCTATATCAATTCCAACATTTCCTGGCCCGCGTAAAACGCATCAGGCCCAGTGTCTCTAGCCCGCGTAAAACGCATCAGGCGCAACACCGATCTCCATATACGGACCGAAACCAGCGTAAAACGCATCAGGCTGGCCGTCTTCCGGTAAAACTGGGCATCGTCTCGCGTAAAATGCATCATGACCATTAGGTAATCACATGCTCATGTCAGGCACGTATACTCGCACAATTCTCGTCTCAAGCCAATGCTCAGCATGCGAAATGCGTGGCCATACAGTCTGGCACTCGGGCAACAATGCAATTCACAATGAGCATCAAATTCCAATCATAGGCACATAGACAATTTATGTCAATTCAATGTGCATTTCAACATGCCTAATTCACCTTATGACGTGCTTAATTAACACTTTAGCATGCCCAAAGAATTACTCGTTTCAAATCAGCCACGACATGCCCAAATTAACATATTAACATGCCCATTTTAAGCAATTCAATGCAATTAGGCTTCCGCATACCATTGGCACATAATTCATGCAATTAGCACAACACAAACTCACATGCTCAAGGCCCGCCATGCCACTTCATTCTCGGCCACTTTAGGACACAAAACATGGCATCATAAAATTGAACACAATCAAGCACAAATCAGCCACTAAGCGGTCAATCCAAGCACTCTTAACAATTACACAATTTAATCCCAAAATTGACCAAACTTAATCCAACTAATTCCACCATGGACAGCCACCTATCCGGTCATTCTAGGCCATTGATTCCACTCTCAAATCAGCATATTAAACCACTAAATTCACCACAAAAACAGCCATAACATCCCGCCACTAATTACCCCTAAAATCACCCTAACTAACCCCTAATTAACCCTAATCCTATCTAGAAGTGCTTAATGGCCTAATTAGGGTTTAGGGATAATTACTCACTATTTTCCTAAGCTCCAAACACAGCCGAACAGGTGGGAGAACGGGCGGTCCAAGCGGGTTCACGGCAGCGCAAGCGGCGGCTTCCATGGCGGCGTTCGGGCGGCGGCTTCCACGGCGGCGCTTGGGCGGCGGCGGTGACGGGCGGTTCAATGGCGACAAGGGTACTGGTCGGTGGTGATGGTGGATAGGGGAGAGAAAGAATGGTGGTCGGGTGGTGGTGGCGACGGCTCGCGCGGATGGCAGCGGCGATCGGCTTTGGCGAGCGGCGGTCCGGCGAGCGGCGGCGGTAGCTCTTCCCACGCGGCCGAGGGAAAGGAAAGAAGGAGAGAGTGAGGCATGAGGGTGGCAAGATGGTGAGGGACGGCTGGTTGGGGGTGGCGCAAGGCGGCTGAGGACGGTGGCGCGGCAGCGGCATTCCTCCGGCGATCGGCGGCTCACGGCCGAGAGGAAGAGGGGGAGGTTCGGCGAGGGAGAGAGGAGAGGGGAAGTGGCCGGAAGAGTGATGGTGAGAATGAGGGTGAGAGAGAGAGAGAGAGAGAGAGATGAATTATTGGACTAAGATAGTGGGGTTGGTGGACAACTTTCCAATAATGACCATCTTAACCTTGCACCAAGGGTTAGTATTCAACCTTGCTAAAATATCTAGGGGCACATTTGTCAAATATTTTCTGAATTATTGGGGCTGATTAGACTAACATTTAAACCCTAAAATACCGTCCAATTAATCCCATAATTCGGAATGCAAGGCTAGGGCATAGGGGCAAAATCGTAATTTTTCGATTCCGGGCCGAATTTTCATTTTTCGGCCGTACTAATCCCAAATATAGCTGACCACACTGAAATGACGTCGTCCTCGCAAACTAGTCGCGTACGTCCACGAAATTCGACGTTCAAGTCCGGATCCAATTTCCCGATCAAAATTGCTCAATTATAATTTTAGGGTCTTTCACTAACGGGCGGCTGTTTAGGGGTTACGCGTATCGACATAGGGTTACTCGAGTCGTAACGGTCTCGATTACCGAGGAAACGCGAGGATTTATCGCTAGTTCCGAAGGTCGCAATCGTTCGGATTAAGTTCAGGATTTGTTTGCCACGCGTACTCTCGGTCGTGCGGAATCACCCGCGATCCGATCGTACATCGTTGGTCAAACTAAATCTGTCACCTTCCTATGATCGGCCCACATTGGCCCAAAATATTTCCTCGTCGTTCTCGGAATCGGTGCCCGATTCGCGATCGAGTCCCTGGTCCATGCACCATTTTCCTAGCTAGCCATTCCTTTTTGGTTAGTATCCCGAGAATGATCAGTTCCGGGCGAGACTCACTAAAATTAAATGAGAAATAATATCTATTTCATTGATCCCGAGATTGGGTAGAAATTCAGGATGTTACAACTCTTCCCTCCTTACAAAAATTTCGTCCTCAAAATTTGCAATCTAAACCTATCTATTCAAACAAGTGGGGGTCTTGACATCGCATTGACTCTTTGCTTTCCCAGGTGGCACCTTCTGTCCCGTGGTGCTCCCAAACGACTTTGACCATCGGGATCGTCTTATTCCGTAGTACTCGATCTTTTCTGTCCTTGATCCTCACTGGTCTTTCCACGTACGACACCTTGTCGTCCATGTCTATCTCCTCGTACCTCAGAACGTGGATCGGGTCTGGTTCATACTTTCTCAACATCGACACGTGGAATACATTATGCACTTGAGACAGATTAGGCGGCAAGGCAAGTCGGTAGGCCATATCTCCGATCTTTTCCAAAATCTCAAATGGATCGACATACCTCGGGCTTAACTTTCCTTTCTTGCCGAATCGAGATAATCCTTTCATTGGTGACACCTTGAGAAATACATGATCTCCAACTTGAAACTCCAAAGGTTGTCATCTCCGATCGGCATAACTTTTCTGGCGACTCTGAGCGGTCCTCAACCTTTCTCAAATAATCTTGACAGCCTCGACCGTTTGTTGTACTAGCTCTGGGCCCGTGATACTTCGCTCACCAAATTCGTCCCAACATACTGGCGCCTTACACGCTCTGCCATACAAAGCCTCAAACGGCGCCATCTGAATACTTTGCTTATAACTATTATTGTAGGCGAACTCCACCAGGTGTAGCTGCTCTTCCCATTTGCCCTGGAAATCCAATACACAGGTTCGTAACATATCCTCTAAGGTCTGAATCGTCCTTTCAGACTGGCCATCCGTATGTGGATGATAGGTCGTACTGAACTGTAACTTCGTTCCTAAGGCCGTCTGCAGACTTTTCCAAAAATTGGCCGTAAATCTCGGATCACGGTCCGAAGTGATCGTCACTGGTACTCCATGCAACCGGATAATCTACCGCACATACAACTCTACGTACCTTTCCAACTCAAAATCCTTTCGTACTGTCAGGAAGTGCGCTGACTTAGTCAGTCGATCCACTATCACCCAAATAGAGTCGTGACCTCTCTGGCTTCTCGGTAATCCCGTGACAAAATCCATGGTGATATGCTCCCATTTCCATTCAGGGATTCTAATGGTCGCAATAACCCTCCAGGCTTATAGTGCTGTGCCTTCACTTGCTGACATGTCAGGCATTTCGCCACATGCTTGGCCACATCCTTTTTCAATCCATTCCACCAATAATGCTGCCACAGATTCTGGTACATTTTTGTACTGCCTGGGTGGATACTATAATTACTGCGATGTGCCTCCCTTAAAATCTCCTCCTTAAGCTCCACATCATCGGGCACACACAGTCGTCCTCGGAACTTTAAAACTCCGTCCTCGCCCACTTGAAAATCCGATTTCCTTGTAGCGGCGCCCATTCCAACAATCTTTTGTATCTCTTGATCTGTAGATTGTAGTGCCTTAACCTTGGTTTGGATCTCCAGTTCGATTCTCAATGTAGCTAGAAGGTTAGACATCCAGCTCACTTCGAACTTAAACTTTGAGTCTCTGAGCCTTTCTAACAGGGTCCACTCCCTGACCATCATGAGCGCCATACTCGACTTCCGACTTAGCACATCCGCTACTCGATTCGCTTTCCCGGGATGATACAAGATGTCACAGTCGTAATCCTTCAGAAGTTCTATCCATCGGCGCTGCCTCATATTTAATTCTTTCTGCGAAAATAGGTACTTGAGGCTCCGATGATCCGTATAAATCTGGGACTTTTCCTCGCACAAATAATGCCTCCAAATCTTGACGGCGAAGATGATCGCGGCCAACTCTAAATCATGCGTCGGATAGTTCATCTCATGCGGTCTTAACTGGCACGACGCATATGCAACCACCCTTCCGTGCTGCATCAATACACATCCGAGTCCTCTTAATGACGTGTCACTACAGACCTCAAATCCTCCTGGTCCGGATGGAATGGTTAATACCGGGGCGGTTGTCAGTCTATGCTTCAACTTCTGGAAACTCCTTTCACACTTTTCATCCCACTCGAACTTAGTTTCCTTCTTAAGCAGTCGTGTCAACGGCGTGGCTATAGACGAGAACCCTTCTACAAAACGTCGATAATAACCAGCCAAACCTAAGAAACTTCGAATCTCCGACACTAATGTCGGCCTTGGCCACTTAGTTACCGCCTCAATCTTTGTCGGGTCCACAGAAATTCCATCTCCCGAAATTATATGTCCAAGGAACGCTACTCTACTAAGCCAAAACTCGCACTTACTGAACTTGGCGTAGAGTACGCGTTCTCTTAAGGTCCATAGTACCTCGGTCAGGTGTACCTCATGCTCTTCGGGGCTTTTCGAATATACCAATATATCGTCAATGAAGACGATGACAAACCGATCTAAGAACTCCTTGAATACCCTATTCATTAAGTCTATGAAGGCAGCAGGGGCGTTGGTCAGACCAAAGGGCATCACTGTGAACTCATAGTGCCCGTACCTCGTTCTAAAAGCGGTCTTAGGTATGTCCTCTTTCCTGATTCTTAACTGATGATATCCGGTCCGTAGATCAATCTTAGAGAACACTGAGGCTCCTTGCAATTGGTCAAACAGGTCATCAATCATCGGCAGTGGATACTTATTCTTAACTGTCACCTAGTACTGCCGGTAGTCTATGCACAACCTTAAGGTCCTGTCCTTCTTCCTTACAAACAGGACCGGCGCTCCCCATGGAGACACACTAGGGCGAATAAAACCCTTGTCCAGTAATTCTTGCATCTGGACTTTCAATTCCTTCAATTCTGATAAGGACATTCGATACGGCACCTTTGAGATCGGTTCTATTTCTGAGGCCAATTCTATCACAAATTCCACTTCTCGCTCTGGTGACAAACCCGGCAATTCCTGGGGAAAGACCTCGGGAAAATTGCACACTACAGGTATCTCTTCCAATTTAGGTTCTGCCGCTGTCGGATCGACCACATTCACCAAATACCCTTCACAACCTTCGTCCAACAACTTGGTCACCTCGAGCGAAGAAATCCAAGGGATAGAGGTTCCTCCTCGGTTTCCCTAAAATTCAAATCTAGGCTGTCCAATCGGGTTAAACTGGATCACTCTATTGCCACAATCCATTACGGCTTTCTGCCTTACTAGCCAATCCATTCCAATTATCACATCAAAATCAAACATGGCCAACACTGCCAAGTCAATCTTTTCTTCTCTACCCCCGATAACTATCTTACAGTTAGGACACCCTAACGATACTAACACCTTATCATTCAATGGGGTCATCACACATAACAGGGTCAATCCCAACAAGTCTAACAAACTGCTCTGATATAAACGAATGGGTCGCCCCCAGGTCAAATAATGCATACGCAGCATGATCGCATAGAGAAATCGTACCTGTGACCACGCCCGACGTGTCCTCCGCCTCTCTTCGTGCCATCGCATAAACTCGTCCTTGCGCAGGCGGTTGTCCTTGGTTAGCCGGTGGGGGATTTCCGGCTTGGTTCCCTACTCGGGGCTGTTGCGGTTGCATCAAAGGTCCTGAAGGGCGCTGCTGGAGACAATTTCTGATCTGGTGCTCCAAACTCCCACATTTAAAGCAAGCTCCAAATCGATTCGGTTGGTGGCTCGGCTTCCCAATGTTCTTTCTAGCCGGTGGGACGAATCGCCTGTTTCCCGCCATCGGCTTCTTCCCGAAACGGCGATTGTCCCTATTCTGAGCGAACCGCGACCCAGAAGCGGCTGCCCTTTCTAACTGATCTCGCTCTATGGCTTGAGCCCGTTCATACATTTCCCCGTAATCTCTAATGTTCAACGAAATCATCTGGCTTCGAAGATCCGGCTTCAATCCATCTCGGAATCTCTGAACCTTATCCTGCGGATTTTCAACATTCTAGGTGCAAACTTGGACAACCTTGCAAACTCCGCCTCATACTGGTCTACTGTCATTTGTCCTTGGCGAAGCCTCATGAATTCCGCCAGTTTCCTTTCTTGAGCACTTTCTGAGAGATACTTCCACAAAAACTCTTGGTAAACGCAGCCTAAGTCTGGGCGGTACCTTCCGGAAACACTCTATCTCTGGTGGCTTTCCACCAATCATTCGCATTGTCTTACAATTGATATATCGCTAGGGTCACTTTCTCAGTCTCGGTGCACCTCAATACCTCGAAGGCTTTCTCTAACTCTTCTACCCAACGTAGTGCAGCCTCGGGCTCTCCCCTTCCATTAAACTTAGGCGGTTTCAACTTCAGGAACTGTTCTACCAACTGGTGCATCTATCTATTCCCAGCTACCTGAGCCTGCCCAGAATTGGCTTGATTTCCATTGACAGCAGCAGTTGCTGCGGCCTCAGCAGCCTGGGCAATATTGGCGGCCCTTTCCTGAGCCTACCTACCCATCAGGTTTCCTATCTCTTGCAGGGTCTGAATAACCTCATCCATTCTAAGATCTCTGGCCTCTTGGCCCATAGCACTCGGCTGCCCTTGGGTTTCCTTTCCTCTTCTTCTTATCTTTACTGACCTCACTACCCGCCTACTTGCTATAATTCCATTCAGGAATAACAGACCTAAACCAAACTAAACCGGTCTAAGGTCCTAGGCAGGGAACTAACACAACAGCAATCAATCACTCAGCATGCGGCTAAGCACCAACAGCACAAGACTTCAATCCAAGGAGATACACGTACTTACCTCGGGTCCTGCCGCACCCGTACTTTACGGGTCAATTCATATAGGCACTCAATCAAAACACAGACAGTCATGAGGTACACTTAGCACACAAGGTCTCCCTATTAGCTACCCAAGGTCATCGCTCCTTATCACTCCAGGCTTCGACCGAATTGGACCGAGCTAACCTTGCTCTCATGCAAATCAACGGGGGATGTTAAGCCCCGAACCCTACGGCACGCGAGCATCCCAACCGTGGTCGATATTGTTGTGACGTCCCAGGACGCGTTGCCGATCCAACACCCAAACACAGAGATCATGACACAAGCGGAAGCAATATAAACACCCATACAACTTAAAACACATGACCAAAGATAGCACAAACAACGAACAGCATTATAAATATACACTTGCATTAAACTTGGGAAACATATACACTATCCATTTACACAAAATACAATACATCAAAAGCGGGTCAACGGCCACTACTGACAAAAAGGGATAGGTGGCCTGGGCGGTCAGTCTAAGCACTAATTTAAGGAAGGGCTCCAGTCAAAAAGGTACTGGCCCGACCTAACTGAGGCTAAGGCTAACCCTACGGAACCCAGTCCGGGTCAGATCCCGAGGACTCGGAAGAACTGTCAGATAGCTCGACCTCAGAGTCTAGGGAATCCAGCTCGGACTCGGCCTCTGCCGGCTCCTCCTCAGAATCCATCTCCTCAGGCTCACCCTCCTACTCGGGGTCCTGCTCTATAGGCTCTGGCTCCTCATCCGACTCCATTGGCTCCGGGTCAGAGTCCCAATCCACCGGCTCCTCGTCCATCGGGTCTGGCTCATCCATCTCCCAGACAACAGGTCCGTGCCCAACGCCAGCACTAGAACTCCCCTCGGACGTGTACTCGGGGCTCGCCAGGTCTCCATCCTGACACTGGGGATCTATGTCACCTAACCCGTTGAACGGGACGTCAAAAGTTCTGAGGGGCCCGAAAGTCCCGGAATAGTCCCTAAAACACCAAGCTATGTACTCGTGGGCTTGGAAGTGCTGCTCGCCCATGTCAACCCATACTGTGGTAAAGTGCCTAATATACGTATCCCCGTTCCCTACGGGGTACTCAGTCACGTCCCGGTCTATCCGAGACGGAATCCCAAAACGTATAGGTACCTCAGACATCTTCAGGGCCGGGGGTCTGAAAAGTTGGTTTTGACAACCGTGAGAATAAATCTCAGCGAGTAAAACCCTCTAAACCTAAACTAGACTAACATGCACCTCCTGACAGGCAAACAAACACATATAACTAGTAACAATTGACAATCAATTGACCTAGGCCCTTGGGCCTAGATCGAGCACACAATTGACCCTGCAGGTTAGGCATATAATAATCACAATAATGGCACATACGCGACACGCTTAGTCACACGTGCGCCATGCACATGCTCATGCTTGTTAATGCCTGTATCACACACGAGTCACCGATACGCACATGCTTGCACGACTGCCAATGCACTCTTGCATATTGCCAATTTTCAATTAAGAGTTCGACCCGCGTAAAACTCCTCAGGTCTATATCAATTCCAACATTTCCTGGCCCATGTAAAACGCATCAGGCCCAGTTTCTCTAGCCCGCGTAAAACGCATCAGGCGCAACACCGATCTCCATATACGGACCAAAACCCGCGTAAAACGCATTAGGCTGGCTGTCTTCCGGTAAAACCGGGCATCGTCCCGCGTAAAACGCATCAGGACCATTAGGTAATCACATGCTCATGTCAGGCACGTATACTCGCACAATTCTCGTCTCAAGCCAATGCTCAGCATGCGAAATGCGTGGCCATGCAGTCTGGCACTCGGGCAACAATGCAATTCACAATGAGCATCCAATTCCAATCATAGGCACATAGACAATTTATGTCAATTCAACGTGCATTTCAACATGCCCAATTCACCTCATGATGTGCTTAATTAACACTTTAGCATGCCCAAAGAATTACTCGATTCAAATCAGCCACGACATGCCCAAATTAACATATTAACATGCCCATTTTAAGCAATTCAATGCAATTAGGCTCCGGCATACCATTGGCACATAGTTCATGCAATTAGCACAACACAAACTCGCACGCTCAAGGCCCGCCATGCCACTTCATTCTCGGCCACTTTAGGACACACAACATGGCATCATAAAATTGAACACAATCAAGCACAAATCAGCCACTAAGCGGTCAATCCAAGCACTCTTAACAATTACACAATTTAATCCCAAAATTGACCAAACTTAATCCAACTAATTCCACCATGGACAGCCACCTATCCGGTCATTCTAGGCCATTGATTCCACTCCCAAATCAGCATATTAAACCACTAAATTCACCACAAAAACAGCCATAACATCCAGCCACTAATTACCCCTAAAATCACCCTAACTAACCCCTAATTAACCCTAATCCTATCTAGAAGTGCTTAATGGCCTAATTAGGGTTTAGGGATAATTACTCACTATTTTCCTAAGCTCCAAACACAGCCGAATAAGTGGGAGAACGGGCGGTCCAAGTGGGTTCACGGCAGCGCAAGCGGCGGCTTCCACGGCGGCGCTTGGGCGGCGGCGGTGACAGGCGGTTCAACGGCGACAAGGGTGCTGGTCAGTGGTGATGGTGGACAGGGGAGAGAGAGAATGGTGGTCGGGTGGTGGTGGCGACGGCTCACGCGGACGGCAGCGGCGATCGGCCTTGGCGAGCGGCGGTCCGGCGAGCGGCGGCGGTGGCTCTTCCCACGCGGCTGAGGGAAAGGAAAGAAGGAGAGAGTGAGGCGTGAGGGTGGCAAGATGGTGAGGGACGGTCGGTTGGGGGTGGTGCAAGGCAGCTGAGAACGGTGGCGCGGCGGCGGCATTCCTCCGGCGATCGGCGACTCACGGCCGAGAGGAAGAGGGGGAGGTTCGGCGAGGGAGAGAGGAGAGGGGAAGTGGCTGGAAGAGTGATGGTGAGAATGAGGGAGAGAGAGAGAGAGAGAGAGAGAGAGAGAGAGAGAGAGAGAGAGATGAATTATTGGACTAAGTTAGTGGGGTTGGTGGACAACTTTCCAATAATGACCATCTTAACCTTGCGCCAAGGGTTAGGATTCAACCTTGCTAAAATATCTAGGGGCACATTTGTCCAATATTTTCTGAATTATTGGGGCTGATTAGACCAAAATTTAAACCCCAAAATACCCTCCAATTAATCCCAAAATTCGGAATGCACGGCTAGGAGTCCAAGGGCAAAATCGTAATTTTTCGATTCCGGGCCGAATTTTCATTTTTCGACCGTACTGATCCCAAATATAGCTAGCCACACTAAAATGACGTCGTCCTCGCAAACTAGTCGCGTACGTCTACGAAATTCGACGTCCAAGTCTGGATCCAATTTCGCGATCAAAATTGCTCAATTACAATTTTAGGGTCTCTCACTAATGGGCGGCTGTTTAGGGGTTACGCGTATCGACATAGGGTTATTCGGGTCGTAACAGTCTCGATTACCGGGGAAACGCGAGGATTTATCGCTAGTTCCGGAGGTCGCGATCGTTCGGATTAAGTTCAGGATTTGTTCGCCACGCGTACTCTCGGTCGTGCGGAATCACCCGCGATCCGATCGTACATCGTTGGTCAAACTAAATCCGTCACCTTCCTAGGATCGGCCCAAATTGGTCCAAAATATTTCCTCGTCGTTTCTCGGAATCGGTGCCCGATTCGCGATCGGGTCCCTGGTCCACGCACCATTTTCCTAGCTAGCCATTCCCTTTTGGTTAGTATCCCGAGAATAATCAGTTCCGGGCGAGACTTACTAAAATTAAATGAGAAATAATATCTATTTCATTGATCCCGGGATTGGGTCGAAATTAAGGATGTTACATTAAGTCATGAATTGGTAGGGCTTGGAAGGGCTTGAATTAGGCTTAGACTTAATAATCCATTAGCCGAACCCCAAGGTAGTGCACCCGCGGGAGGTTAGGTCGCGACACTTTGAAAAATCATCAATGAAAGTGAGTAGATACCTTGAACCAAGGCCTTTCGAAAGACATTTATGGACCCCCAAAAATCAAAATGAATATAGTCCAAAGTGCCATTGGTTGTGTCAATTGTTGTCCTGAAACTGACCTTTTTCTGTTTTCCAAAAACACAATACTCATAGAAATTCAGTTTTACAATTTTCTAGACCACATAGAAGACCTCTCTTACTTAGCTCCTGCGTCCCTATAATCCTCATATGGCCTAATCTCATATGCCACAATTTAGTGTTGTCTAATTCTGTCAAAGCGTGTGAGACTGCAGCTCAACAAGTCACTGTAGTGCCTTGCAGCTGATACAAAGTGTCAATTTTTAGCCCTTTCATCTGTTGGAGAAATATCCCTAAATGAATTTGATGATACCCAAACTATCCTTGGTACAATATCTACATTGTTTAGTGCAGATACATTTAAAGGACTAAGCGATATTCACAGTGTGATCCATTGAAAAGAAGTTCACAAGATGACCTTGAAGTTTTATGTAAACAGCACCAATAGACTTAAAAGATCAGCTAAATGATGATGTTCTATTGACGCTAAAAGAGATAAGGTCATTGGTGATGTTTGGATAACGGTTCATTGAGTATGATAATTATCTCGTTATTATAGCCATTGTCGATTGGACATACACAACAGAAGATTCGAATAATAAGAGAATAGGCTGTCTGGCAGTATGTCAAAGCCACAGCTACAGAACAGCAGTAGAAGCTATTTCAAGAAGTTTGCAAACGTTCAGGAAAAGGCTGTATGGGCAGCTAGTTCCTCGGACAGTGGCACCAACGGACTCTAACGGCTATCTTGCTTCTCCAAGACATTCTCAACGACTATTTTGAATATGCCTATGAAAGAGAAGATCTTTGAAGCCAACAAGTTGGGATACAAGGAGAATTATATACACACGCTCAAAAAGTCTAGAAATTTGCTACTTGTTGTATACTTAGCAAAAAGCTTTTGTTTTTCTGTAACACTTGTTGCATTGTAATTGTGTTGAAAGATCAAGTGATAGCATCACCTAATTCCTGATAGTGTGATCTATCATCTTATAGGATTGGTGTATGCTGAGTGCAACTTGTTCAGCAGATTACTAGAGTATTCCAGCCCGACTTGTGGCTGTTAGTGGTGAGAGTGAACGTAGGCTTGGAAACAAAGTTGAACCACTATATATCTTTGTGTGATGCTATTTATCTTTTTGTCAATTTTCTTAAGCACACAATTAGGTCTCTAACTCTCACATATCTAGTTAAACACAAAATTTACTCAGCACTTGCTATTTTCTACAAATGAAAGAAAAACCTTTAAAACAACCTATTCACCCCCCTCTAGGTTATATTGTTAGTCCCAACATCATCAACAAAAGTGAACCTCCCATAATATTTATAACTCTAACTTTAGCCGTAAACCTACAACCATTAGCATCAAATGTACCCAGAGAAATGAGGTTACTCTTCAAATCAGAAACATGCCTAACATTTTCCAAGGTTATGATCATGCATACTAATGCTAACAGCCAATCCCGACTATTTTGCATTTAGCATTGTTTCCCATTAGAATAACTCCATCATTGTATCTCTTATACGTGGAAAACCAATCACGATTAGGACACATGTGATACGAATAGCTTGAATCAAGACTCCAACTATCACCGAATTTGTCTTTATCATTTGCAACCAATAACCTATCTTCTTTTCTTCTTCAGCAATACCATCTTGAGTGGGATTTTCGTTCCCGTGGTTCTGTCTGTTCTAGTAGTTTTAATTGTTTTGCCGATTTGCATTCCCTTGATTTTGCTGATTGAGATTATTTTCTCTTTATTGCTTTCCCTTTACTTTAAGATAGATTATCTTGATATGTCCCTTAGACATACAGTAGGTGCAACTCAGATCCCTAGGCTTCGCTTTTGATCTAGTCCTACTACCATTGCTTCTCTCAATAGACCTTCCTCTAGCAACTAAACTAGCCCCATGATCAGTATTGCCTTTAAAATCAATTATGCATCTAATTTCTGCTTATTTAGAAGACTAGTCTTGACATCTTCAAGGTTGATAGTTTCTCTACTAACAATCATGGTCTTTCTAAAATTCTTATAAGAGGAAGATAGTGAAACTAGTAATAAAAGAGCTTGATCCTCATCTTTGATCTTAACATCCATACTTCTTAATTCAGAGAAAATATCATTAAAATCAGAAATATGAGACTTGAGAGAAACAACTTTAGCCATACGAAGAGTGAAGAGTCATTGCTTGAGCCTCAACCAATTAGTGAGAGATTTTGTAAAAACAAATACTATCCAATTTTGTCTATAAACTTGAAGCTGTTTTATGATCTAGTAACTCTTGTAGAACTTCATTTGTGAGACACAACTTGATAGTAGAGATAGCCTTTTCATCCAATTCTTCCTAGATTTTATCCAACGTGCTTTGTCGTTTCTTCCCTTTCCCTAACAAAGTTTCCTTCAAACCGTACTATGTAAGAACAACCAACAGATGAACCTGCCATTGGTTAAAACTATCACTCCCATCAAACTTTTCAAAATCAAATTTTGTTGTTGAACTTGAAGACACAACCAAAAGATCAAAAAACCCTAAGATTCTGATACCAGATTGTTATGACTGATGTGGAAACTATAAAAAAATTAAAACTGAAAAGAATAAAGAATACACAGATTCACGTGAAAATCCCTAACGGGAAAAACCATGGGGAGCAGAGAAGCAAAATCGACTATGAAATTCAAGGATTACAAAAGGTGGCTGAAAAACCTAAGACTCTTTATGTCTCAACTTCTTAACCTAATAACTTGAGAAAAACAATATTTATATTTCCCCAAGCCCTAACGTTGGCCCAAGCCCATGGAGAATTCAAGACATACTCAATAATGACCAAATTGGCAAATCATCAAAATGTTTATGGCTAAATTGGCATAATTGAAAGGTTTAAGATTAAATTGGCAAGTTGTCAAAAGTTTAAAAACTAAATTGACACAATTGAACGGTTTAGGACTGAATTGGCTACTGTACAATAATAGGTTCCGGACATTTTGGGCAACTTTTATGAATGATGTTTGTGCTTATACCTCACCAATTAGAAGATCGATTGGAGGGAGTTTCCTTCGTCACTAATTGAAGAAAACTTTATTCAACCAGGGGATTGAGAGGAAAACACAATTCAAAAAAATAAAATAAATAAATCTCTCTAAGTTCTTATTGCAAGACCATACCTCATTATATTACCAAAGATGCATTTTATGTAGAATATCATGACATTAGGCTTGAGTCAATTACTTTTCTCTAAATTTTGGAGAATAACCCAATTTCAAATGAAAAAGGAGGGCAAGAACAAGAGCACCGACGAGAAAAATTGAAATTTTCTTGCTCGCATGACATTATTATACTATGGAGCTGCATCGTAAGATGCACCTGTAAATTGGTATAAATGATGATATTTCCTTGCTATTCTGTGATTGGTGCTTGCCGTAGATTATTAGGACAACGACCAACCATAAAAAGCATACCACTTAGGGTCGAGTAAGACTAGATAAAATTTATCGTAGGAGTAAGAAAAAAAGAAAAAACAAACAGAAAAAAATAAATAGTGAGAGAGAGTGTCGTGCTGAGTCCATGATGAGTCCACGGTGTAACGACTGATCATGGGCTTAGTACGACTTAGAGAGAGAGAGAGAGCCATGATGAGTCCATTGTGATGTAATTAGACCAGTGATGGACTCATAATGACTCTCTCTCTTTCCACTAGAAGGTTGATATATCTGATTTTCCAAAAGATCATTCCAAATAAAGTATGAGATAATAGAAATCCAATAAAAATTATTTATTCTATCTTGTCTAAAAATCCGAATGATCAAATACAGCTCACGGATAGAATTAATATTTCTTTGAGAAGTAACCTGTGCAAGAATCCACATATGTGCGAGCATAGTGCGTGGACGATATTATTGGACCATATTTCTTTCTATTCCTAGAAACTAGCCGGAGGAAGTTGGATTCCTCCAACTCGTTTTCTGTTTGGTGGTTACATACAAGACATCATCTCAGTTGAGTTTGTATGTAAATGATGTCCATTATTTGTAACTCACCAGCCAGAGATATGATTGGCAGAAATGATTAAAGTATAGCCCAAAGATACATGCTTAGACACTCTAGAAACGCAGCCATGTATTCCTAATAAAAGGAAACTTCCTCCAACTACTATTCTATGTTGATGTTGCAAATACGCACGTCACCCATATTTATATTTAGTTAAGTTTGCTTGTAGGTGATTTCGATTACTTATAACCTACTCATAAAAGATATAAATGTATGAATAGTTTTCAAATCATGGGCAGAAGAAAATATAACCTGGAGAAATATAAAGTTAGAAAGTACATAAGCTCCACGAGATACTCCAACGAACAGTGAATATTCTTAGTTGTGTTCCACGTTTGAGGCCTAGAGATTGGCTCTTTCTCCCAGCTCACAAGCATGCAATTCTTACAAGAGCATGTGACGGCTCTAGGCGATTCCAATGGGTCAAGATACCGTTTTAATTGTTAATAGCCGCAAAAACTTAAAATAAGAAGCTTACATGGAAAAAGCTGCCTAAGATTCAAAAGCTTAGTAGTTCCCTCACACTCACTTTCTTAGTTATTATGCTTATTATTTTTTTGCCCAATGACACTAAGTAGTTGGAAAGCTGACACTTATGCTTATTGAAAGGTTAATAACGGTACGTAGGGTTTCTAGAGGGAGAGAGATATATAAGAAGTACGAGTAATTATTATGTAAATTAGTCAGTCAAATCAAATCAGTCACTTTTCAAGAATATACGAGATCCACATTGGATGTGACCAGAAAATATCAATAATTGCATTGTAATTAATTCTGTCCATTGTATTATCATACGTTTATATAACATTTTCTCGCAGAAGTAAACAGAAAAGGAGCCGAGACAACACTTTGAAGAACGTGAATGCATGGTGGGCTCAAGCTAGCGAGGAGTGGCAGCATTTTGTCTTCCACATGCATCCGAAACCTCGCACACCTATGTTACCTAAAACATTTTTCTAATTTCAACATGCTTTCGTTCTCGTAAACAGCACAATGTGTCGATAACCGTGTGTTGGGCTTTGATGATTTAAGGGGAGAGAGTAGGAAATTTGAAAGGGTTGAAGTAAAACACAACCATTTTCTATTCCATGAATTCTTGACATCTCATCCGAGGATAAAAAAAGAGTTGCTTGTCCAGGTTCAATTCCTCCTAGTTTTATACTTGATATCAAAACATTGGTTATCGAATATTGGCTCTCCCTTGTACAGTAAGGATTTTGGAATTGTATAAATGCTTACATAGTATATATGTTCACTTAGTCTTCAAACTTCCTCAAGTTCAAGTGTAGGTTGAAAGTAATGATAAATGCCTAATACATGATGGTGATATGGAAGGCAGTCATATAAGCAACACGGTTTATACGAAACATGTGGATTCTTAATGAAATCATGTTCACTTAATAGTTCCCCGTTACTGTATTACATTTTCTACGAGATTTATGATTCATCTAAAACTTTTGAGGCTTATGAATAGAGCTACGTTTAAAGCATAGAGTTAGCCTGCCATTCATATAAAATGCAATTGGCTAAACCCTCATGAAATAAGTTGATTATATAAGGAGGGAGAAGGTGGAGAAAGTAGATAAAAATCAAATGAGTTAGAGAATTCCATGGGTCTAAACGAAGTTATCTTATATGAAAAATAATACAAATTAGGAAAGTGAAATTAAACATTAACATTTAAATAACTTCATGTAAGCATTTCACGCTGATATTCCGACAAAATACATGATAGCAAGTCACAAAAAAAAGATTGTTGCACATATTGAATGAGTTAGAGCTCAATTAGACAAAAAAAACAGTTGGAGAATGAAAGTACAAAATCAGTTGATTAATCAAACTACATATGTTATATATAAATTACATTTTCACATCTAAAAAAGGGAAATTGGGATGTGTATTAATTAAGCACTAAAGGAGTATATGGTTCCGGTTAGCGAAGACTCAACCCAAATAAATAATGCCTAAGAAAGTCTGATCAGGAGTTCGAGTTTTCGCCAAGAGCTTTTGAGAAAATTTATTAGGTACGATGGCCAGAAAAGGGTTATAATTTCTTCAATCCACAAAAGAGGGAAACTTCCTTTAACGATACGTCTGATTAGAAGTTACAAATTATGAACATAATTCACGTGTAAACTTAACTAAGTATAGATGTGAGTGTTGTTCATGTTTATAACCAACCAATCATGAGAGTTTCTATTAAGAGAGAGAGATTCTCTCATTTTCCTTAAACTTGTTGAATCTCCAGCTAGTCAGGACCACTTCTGGTTCTATAAATACCACACGAGTTGGTGCTATCTAGGTATCTTCTCAGCTGCTCTCTCTCTCTCTCTCTCTTTCTCTCTCTCTCTCTCTCTCTCTCTCTCTCTCCAATGGCCCAAACCAAGGTTCTCTTTGCCATTGTCTTTCTTCTTTTAGCCCTCTCTTTAAAACTTGAGTCCACTCAAGCAAGACAGTTGAACCTAACCGTGAAAAAGCAAAACCCATTGCCAAACAAGCTTCAAAATGTGAATAAACTCCTAGAAAAGGAATCAAGGAAAACTATAGCCGGGCAGAGCAAAAACTTGCATGGTGAAACCTCGGACAAAGCCACGAACACCAATTTGTCTTCCACTCTGCCACTGCCATCGCCACCCAGTGCCACGGTGGGGGCAACAACGCCGCCACCATCGCCTAGTCGTAGCTTAGATGACTTCAGGCCCACAGCTCCTGGCCACAGCCCCGGTGTTGGCCATTCACTTCAGAACTAGGGTTTTATCGCTGTTATGTTCAATTGCTTATGTTCTTTATTTTCGTCATGTATGTATCATCATCTGTGTTTGAGTAGGGTTTGATGTTTTGGTTTAAATTTGATTTGGTAGGTTAGTGCAAGTGTTCGTCGTTTAGGTCAAGTCTCAGTTGTCTTTTGTTCATTTATTTGACTAGCTCAGTTCGTTCTTTCATTTGCTCCTTTTATAATTTATGACATTAAAGACGTTTTGTCTTCACCAAGTGCAAGATGTTTGAAGATGCAATTCTTTCTAATTTTACGAATTCTAACCTTTTCAATCTTTTTATTTATTTATCATATAACCTTTTCAATCTAAGTAAAGGCAAAATATTCTAATATGTGATTTTCATTTTACGATGCTATGAAGTTTCATCATAATAAAGTGTGAGAAGTCATGATAAAAGTTTTACGGTGCAACTCTACCACCAAAATCATAACAAACAGTATTTATTGATTTCATGTATGTCTACAACCAGCTACATTGTAAAGTAACAAAAATTTTCCGGGGCATATGTCCGAGTTGCATCTCATAGATGTGCTTCATAGAAAGGGTTCAACGGGTTTACTTTAGTTAGACAATGGAGAGGAGTCTTTTGTTTTTACTTTACTGTCGAATGGTCAAATGCATCAAGGAGCAGTGTGGAGAGTGGCCATTCACTAGAAGGCCACATGAAATCTTGTAAGTTGTGATTGTTCGGCCTTCAATAATTGCATTAGTAGTAATTCCTTGTCTGCTGGCTCATAAGTTGCCAGAATGTCTGTTTCTTCTGGATTTATCAATTACCAGTCAATTACTCCAAACTTGAAAGGTTAAACCTTCACGTGGAGTATACATAAATGAAAAGCAATGATAGACCTCAAGAACTTGACATGTGTATGCCACTTCCTATTCAACTTGAATAGCTTTTGCGATGCATTTTCACGGGACCTCTTAAATTAGTCACCACTTACAAGTTATAATTGATTGCCAGCGTAATGTAAAATCTAACTAGTTACTCCATATTATAGAGATGAATTTTTGTTAATATTAAATGCACATCGTTAATTCAATTTTTTTTAAAAATTAGTAGCATACGGTGAAAGTATTTCACGTGCTTTTGCCTAAGAAAGTTGCAAATGAAAGAATAATATTCTCAAAAACACAATGCGAATCATACAAATGTAAAAACTTTCAATCATAAAAGTTGGTGCTTTTTATTGGTTATAGTCGTTTGGGTAAGTTCTTGGACGTGAGGCTATTGGTCATGCGAATCATAGTCAGTGCCGCTATGACCAATAGCCTCACGTCCAAGAACTTACCCCGGCGACTCTAGTCTGGCCTTGAAGTAGTGCTGCCCTGGCCAAATCACAACTTTTGCTGTTGCCCACCTTACTGCGCTTAGTCCAGCAAATGCAAAAGGCGACGGCATCGCAGCCCCTATTCCACTGTAGTCAGCTTTCATCGTTTGTAACCCAACAACATTGGCACCTACCAGTTCACACAGCTGGTATTTGCCGTGCTCGCAGTTTGTCCCCTGTCGATTACCGTTAAGTTCCTTGTTGTTAGTCACTGCCATCGGTCGACGTTAGATTGAAGCCCGAATTAGGTAACTTCCTTGAATTAAATTTAATTCAAATATTTGGTTTCCTAATTTATGAAATATATCAATTTTAACTTGGTTTGACAATTTTCTTAGGCATATCCCGATTTGGAAATTTCCTGTTTGAGTTGTGCATATAATCGAGAATTCGATCTTTAAGAATTAAGATCGGGTTCTTAATTATGTATGTTTCCTATTATGGATTGAATTGAATATTTGATCATTTGGGTTTGTTATAGAACCAAAAAAATTATTTAACCTTTTTACTTGACCACTGCTCTTGCGGTATTCCTCCATCCATTGCACTAGATGAACTCTTGTTGATAAGATAAACAACTGCATCAACTGTAGTAGCCCACACGTGTAGCAGGAAACCCGCATATAGCCTCATGTATCTCATACGCTCCAAAATGGTCCCATTTATCTTCTTAACTACATCGTTCTCTTTAGAAGTTATAGGAATAGTCTTCAACCCTTGTATGGCTTCTCGCTCAATTATTCCGTAAATTCATTGCTCATGTATGCACTACCATCATTAGACTTCAGAGCTTCAATCTAATAACATGTCTCTTTTTCTACTAATTCCGTAAATTTTTTTTTTTTTTTGGTAAAGGTAAATGTATATATTACTTTTCATTAAACCTATACAACCTAAAGCCAAAACCAGCCTGTGACCCAATTAGGACATGGAGATGTCCAGACGAGGTCAAAGGTGGTTCCGCGAGGACTATACAAGAAGACAGAGGCTAGAGTAAACAAATCTAGAAGATCGTAATAACTAAAGCCCAGGCATCCAGTTCGCTTCAAAGATTGAGAGCGGAAGCTCCCATTTCCTCTGTAGGGAACGATTCCTAGGAGTATCCCGAACTTTCCCAAAGGATATGGCCTTGTCTTTGACTACTTTGAGAAGATGCTTGCGCATACCCGGACTGTATACGCTCTTGTTTCTGAATAATGCATTGTTTCTCTCTGTCCAGATAAGATGGACTAGCGCGCCAAGGGAAAATCGGGAGAGGCGGTGCGCAAAGGAATCTCCACCGCAAGTCTTCATTGCCCATAAAATAAGGTCTTGCCAAGGTCGATTGCGCCATGGGAGGTTGCATTTTGTCACCCAGAAGGATGCCAGTCTACGTGTAGAAGCGCACTCAAAAAAGAGGTGGTTGACCGAGTCCGGCCTAGAACCACAGAAGACACAAAGTGCAGTGTCAATCCTTCGATTTTGCAGGAGGAATACCTGGGAAGGCAGCCGGTTGAGTGTAATAATCCATAAGAGAAAGGCATGTCTGGGAGCAATATGGTGGTCCCAGATAAATGAGTGCCAAGTAACTGGATTGCCTTTTCTCCTGATATGGTTCCAAGCAGACATTACCGAGAAGGAGCCCGAGGGATGTGGAATCCATACCAGCCTATCCGGGGCATCATCATCAAGGACGGGCGGGGGATCAGGCCAGCTCAATATAGTGCCAAGTGTGTTTGAGTCCTGCCATGTACAATCATAGAATTCCCGAACCGTTGTTTCACGGGGGATTCGCGATTGATAGATGTCTGCATTGCTGAAGATAAGGTAGAGGGGGCCTTTGTTGTGCCACCAGTCAAACCAGAAGGAGACAGAGTGGCCATTTCCTATCTCCCATCGAAATAGAGTTCGAGCAGAATGTCTCAAATCAAGGATTTTCTTCCATGTCCAGGAACAAAATGTCGGCTTGGATACTAACCAAAAGTTAGACTTTTTTAAGAAAATAGTGTGTATCCATTTACTCCACATTGATTCCTTGTCTGAGAAAAGGAGCCATATGTGTTTATACGTCATTGCTCGATTGTAGTCAACCAATCGCCGAATCCCAAGGCCTCCTTCGTCTTTGGGTAAGCAGACAGTAGACCATGCTACCTTGGCTCCCCCAGTGCCCAGGTCAGGGCCTTTCCATAGGAATTATCTCAAGATGGTCTCAATTTTGTGCAAGACAGCTTTTGGGAGGGAGAAAATACTAGCCCAATACACTTGGATGGAGTGCAGTACAGATTTGATGAGCTGCAGCCTTCCCGCAAAGGATAGGAAACGTTGTGTCCAAGAACGGGCCCGTGCCGTTATGGAATCAACTAGTATCTTGCAGTCTTCTTTCCGCATTCTAGACGAGATGATGGGCACCCCTAAATATCGAAAGGGGAGTGTGCCTTGCTGAAAGCCAAGGCATTGCAGTAGTTGGGCTTGCAGTGCCGAAGATCCTCCCGAGAGGAATAAGTTGCTTTTATTACTGTTCGGGTTAAGGCCAGACCAACTAGCGAACAAAACAAGGGATTCCTTGATTATTTCGACCGACCTGAGATGAGCTTCAGAGAATAAGAGAACGTCATCTGCAAAGAAGAGGTGAGAAATGAGTGGCTTTTTGCAGCGCCAGAACCAGTGAAAGTCCGGAACATTCGTTCTCCTCTCAAGAATTCCAGATAAGACTTCCATAGTCAGAATGAAGAGGTATGGCGAAAGTGGATCGCCTTGTCGAATACCTCGGCTGCTGGCAAAGAAACCATGTAATTCCCCGTTGATTGAAATGGAGAATTTAGCAGTAGTGATACACGCCATTATCATCTTGATGAACTGGTCAGGAAAGTTAAAGGCCTTGAGTGTCGCTTCAATGAATCTCCAATCAACTGTATCAAAGGCCTTTTGGAAATCTACTTTAATGGCGCATTTGGGGGTGTAAGCCTCATGATGGAAGTCCACAAAGAGCTCCTGGGCAATCATGATATTATCACTAATTCTGCGTCCTTTAACGAAAGCCGTTTGGGACGGACTAATCAGTGATGGTAGGACGTGCGCAATCCGTCTAGCCAAGATTTTTGAAATGCATTTATAAAGTGTGTTACAACATGCAATGGGGCGAAAGTCCGTCATGGCGGATGCATTACGAGTCTTTGGCACTAGGGTTAAAATGGTGGTATTTATCTCTTTAAGCAACTGGCCAGACTCAAAGAATTCACTAACCGCCCTGAGAATGGAAGGACCAATGATTTCCCAGGAGGTTTTGAAGAATTCAACATTGTAGCCGTCCGGCCCAGGCGCTTTGCCTTTGGCCAAAGAAAAGAGAGTAGCTTGAATTTCCCCATCAGAGACCGGCTGTGATAGGAAGATCCTCTGGTTATCATCCAGGACTCGGCCTAAGAAGTCACCTATCTCACATATGGATGCCTGAGAAGGAGCGGGAGTACCATTGAGCAGTTCTTGATAGTGGTTGACAATGTGATTAATGACTGCAGGAGGGTCAGATAATAAGGTCCCATCACTGGTGGAGACAGAGAGAATACGGTTATGCAACCGCCTTTTGTTGACAAAATGGTGGAAGTATTTGGTGTTGAGGTCTCCTTCTTTAAGCCAACGTATTCTGGATTTTTGTCTGAAGAAAGATTCCTCCTGTTGTCTTAAAGAAGAGAAGGTTTGTAAGAGCTCGGCTTCCCTATCAAACAAGCTTTGGTCGAAAGGGTGAAGTTCCAAAGCTGTTTGAACATCATATAAATCTGCTCTTGCCTGTTCAGTTCTTGTAGAAATAAAGGAGAAGGAAGTCCTGTTCATTTGTTTCAACTTGGCTTCAGTTTGCAGCATACCATGAACATGTGGGTTCCTGGAAAATGAGAATCCCAGGCTTGAGCTACCAACCCCAAGAAGTTAGGGTGAGAAGTTCAGAAATTGAAGAACTTAAAAGGTTTCTTGGAACGTTGTGGCGGATGGATTTTAATCACCATTGGAGAGTGATCAGAAATGCCTGGCGCAAGAAAGGAGGCTTCTGAAAATGAGAAATGCTGGTGCCACAGGTTATTAGTGAGAACCCGGTCTATCTTACGGAGTTTCCGGTTATTCCCTGAGGAGTGAGACCAAGTATACCTGCATCCCACATATCGAAGGTCCTCAAGTCCAGCTTGGTTGAGGCAGTCTCCAAATTCTTCAAAAACTGGGATTCATGGGGTTGTGTTGCCCACTCTGTCCTGCGGGTCTTTAATGGCGTTGAAGTCTCCGGCAACAATCCATGGTAAGTCACATGTAGAGAGCCGAATGAGGTCTGACCATAAAGGACGACGATGAACAAAAGTGTGCTCCCCATATACAACGGTAAGTAGGCAGGACTCCCGCGTACTCAAAAGGTTGAGATGCATGTGTATCATTTGGCCAGAGGAGTGTAGTTGAGTCATATCAATCTCACGCGGGTCCCAACCACACCAGATTCTGCCAAGAGGGGAGAAATCATAGTTTGAAGTCCACCGCCATTGATCATTTATGCCTCTAGAGATCTCAGCAAAAAGGGAGGGCTTGACTTTTGTTTCAATGATACCAACAAAAGAGAGCCGATTAGTCCTAATAAAAGCCCGGATCTCCGCTTGTCTTAGGGGGTTAACTAGTCCCCTAATATTCCATATGCCAAAAAACATAGCCATAAGTATAGAAATTACCGATGTGAAGCCCTTGGGCTCCTCCTCTTAGCTTTTGAGGAAGAGGGACCAGGAGCTTTGGCGGGGCAAGATGGGTTGGTTGTTACGCCAAGCGAGTCATTGGCAGCCTCTTCATTGGCATAGGAAGCCAAAGCACGTGATCGAGTGTTTGGGGGGAGAGTACAAACAGATTCGGTCCCCCTTGTTTCTTCGAGAGCCTTGGGGCTATCCGTTGGATTGGGAGAGGCAGAGGAGGTTTCATTGGAAGAAGGGGAGTTAGAAGTTGAGTCAAGAATTTGCTGGTCTGGAGTGCTTGCTGGACGTGGACCAGGGGATGAGTCCAAAGTCTGCTTATCCAGTATGGTCACTGGACTCATGGCAGGGGGGGAAAAAGGAATTGCCTCAGTATCCGTGGGGTTAGACAGATCGAAACCTGCTAGAACTGGATCAGCAACTGTTCGAGTAGGTTGTCGCTGGGCAACAGCAGTATGAGAGGGTCCTCGAGGCAGCAGGGGATCGACATCAGCAGCAGGTTCAACAACAGCAGACAGGGGATCCTCTACGCCCTGGTGAGGATGGAGGGTTGAGAGGGTTTGCCGCTGGTCTGAGGCCAAAGCAGGAGGAGATTGCCGCTGGTCTGAGGTCATAGCAGGGGGAGCATTGCCTTTTTTCCGACTGACCACAGTCCATTCGCCTACTGTTTGGGGCCGAGAGGTGTGGACAGCTCTGGGTTCTGGTTGCTGAGGAGCACAATCAAATCCTTTTGTTTCTGGTTTGTGGCCGAAAATACCACATGTGGAGCAAACAAGAGGTTTCCATTCATATTCGACATTTATGGAGTTCACTTCCCCATCCCACCTGAACTTTACATTGTCTACTCGAGGGTTAGTAGCTTTTATCTCAACACAGACACGTGCGTAAGAAATTCTGGTCATTTGCTCAGTCTGTACATCCACATAAAGTGGTTTACCAATGGCGCTAGCTATGCGCCCAATGCCCGCCGGGGACCAAAGTGAGAAGGGGATATCCCTTAGCTTGACCCAGACCGGGAGTGTCTCCAGTTTGCCCTTCCTTAGCTTCATTTTCGGATGCCATTGCTGAAGCATCAAAGTGCAACTGAAGATAGAGACAGGCCCCATGTCAATGATCCTCCTGCGAAAATCTGCATTAGGGACACGGAAGAAGTAGAAGCCATTCTCATGCAATTTCACATCCACTACTTGGTCACCCCAAATTCCGTAAATTTTCATATATTGAAAAATACAAAAAAAATTAAATTGCATTGCATGATAGAATAGATTGCATTTATATTAGTTTGCTAGTTTAGAATTGTATATCAAGGTGCCATGTGGCAATAAGGAAATTTTCTAATTTAGAATAGTATTTAATCTAAATTATTTGCTAGTTTAAATTAAAAATCATATAGTTTAGGTAATTTCCTAATTTTATATAAAAGAAATCGCAAAAAAATAACGTGCATATATCATATAAACTTAGTTGCATCAATTCCATGTCATCATTTGCCACGTCATCATTATTACCATGTCGTCAGTTGCCTAGTCATCACTGCTATGTCATTATCATCTCAGTATGTCATTATTTTTACGTCATCATATTTCCATGCCACAATTTCCATGTCATTTAGTGATTACATGTCTAGGGTCATATAACTTAAATCGTAAGCCATGTTAGAATAGTTCATATCAATTTTACTTGTCATGAGAATTAGGTAATATAGATTGCATCTCACATGTCATGTTAAATTAGATCACATTGTCATGATTTAGGATTAAGTCGCATTTCATGCATTGCATATAGACTAATCTTTTATGAAAAACATGAAAAGAATTCATTGTCATTGCATTAGAAATCATTTTTAGGGTATGCATGCATTTTTAATTTACACCTTGGAGATATTGAGGAATTAATCATAGAGAAATTATGTTTTGCTTTCCACTGAGGTTAGCCCCATTTTTAGTAATTTATTTATGCTTTGATTTATTGAGTGTTAAATTATTAATTGCACACCCGATGATCACTGATTAAAATTAAACAAGATTGTATGATGTTGCTGTCGTAGAAAAAACTCAATGGGATTAGAGATCATGAATGATGAAGGAGGATATCCACTTTTTGGATTCTAGGGTTTTCCCTTTCCTTTTTGAGTCTTGAACACTATCTTGTAGAATTTGATAATAGGGTTTGAGGCACCAAATCTTGCCTAGCTAAAATTTCTGCAAATATATTCCTGGTAGAAATCAAAGGAGGATAAAGAGAAAATGTATCAAAAATGCGTTAGATTAATTTACCATAGTCAAGTCCCTGTATTCACAAATTTCTAGTTCACAGACATAAAGTATTTTCCCACACTTTACTTGAGTTTCTAATCGACCTATTATAGATTAGTGGCGACTCCTAATTGAATTAAATTGCATATTAAACTGATTAAATTACAACCCCAAAGTTGCGATCGATTTAGGCTTGGAAAAGTCCACACTAAGTTTTTGGCTTAGTAATCCATTAGCTTTCCTTTTAGTGGTTCACCTTTGGGAAGGTCATGATACCAAACAGCCTTTATGCTTTGGTCTGAAGAAAAAGACCAGGTATTATTGTTGTTGTAGTCCTCAGAAGGCAACAAAGTGAATATTCAAGTTAAGATCTTGATGCAAAATGATATCATAACGCATTGGTTTAAGCATACCTATTTTCTCAGGTGAAGGCATCGAGTTTCTGTTGCTTGCTCTTAATAAGTACAAGAGAACTTTTATTTATCAATTTGTTCAAACATGGTTCTTCGTAGTTTAAGGACATTATTCGGTCTTGGGAGCAACATCACATATGGATCAATGACACCTTCGTATGAAACTACAAATACATAGTGAACTTAGACACAAAAAAAAAGGTCAAAACTAACTGCAAAAAAAAAAAAAGCAAAACAAAAACAAAAACAAAAACAAAACAAAAGATGAGAGGGAAAAGTGAAATTGTATAAACAATATGGCTTTTGACAGTGGGGATTCCAAAGGTATCTCGGGAGATCCTTTGTCGTCTTTCCACAATTCTAACTTAGTCGGAATCCCCTTTGCAGTTTGACGGCTAAAGAATTATTTATTTATTTATTTATTTTCGGATTACCAAACAATGGCCATTTATATAGCAAAACTCGTGCACACCAGCTAGCACAAGCAGAGAAAATCAAATCACTCTTCTTGCTCTAATATTACTTTAATTTGTCTCCTTTTTAGATTTTTGTATGTTTAACACTTTTAGTGGGGAGAGAGTTGGGGGATGCCCCCTCCTCCCCCATTTCTAGGAGCCAACCAGATATTATTTTTGTCAGAAGATTCTCATTATTTTATTTTTTGTCTTGTGAATTTTTTTAATTAATTGGTAAAAAGTAATATTTTTTTGATTGGGGTTTGGGAAAGGAGCTTGAGGCATGCACCTTGAAGCTCATCATTTGTCTCTTGGACTTATATGAGATATATTATGAGGGACTAGTACCGAGGACAAAGAAGAGTGGTGGGGTTGGTATAGGGTTGGTGGCCCTTGATGGCTCTTGTACCTTTGACTTGACCTCTTTAATCCCACCCCATGTGTGACATATAATGTAATGCGAAGTGATAGTACGTGAATTCTTTACTTGTTAATTGATTAGATTCAAAGTACAACTGCTGTTAAGATCCATATAGAATGATTCACACTTTTTAATCTTGTGGCTTTCATTGTTCACTATTATTATATATGAAATTCTTTAGACCTCTCAAATTACATAAATATTGACAGAATCATTTATAATATTTTTTTTAATTTTCAAAATTTTTAGAGGGAAAGTGAAACCTAGTATAGAGTACTTTTTTTTCAAGTACACACAATAACAAACCTATGATAAGTGACTACACGTTCAACTTCGATATGGTATTGTAGTAAGAATTCTGGATTGAGTTCAATTAGTCGTACTCTCCTTTCACGCATTTGTGGGTTCTCTTTATTATGGACGTTTGCTTTCCTTGACTCCTTCACCTACATGTAAAGTTTGCTCACTTAACAACTCTGTCATCTTATTAGTCTTGACATGAGAGAGAATGTTAAGTCTCATGAATGAGCTAAACGTTTCTCTTAACGTATTAAACTTCTACATCACCCAGATGCTTGAGTACTTGACTTCAATGCAGATGATGTAAAAAATATCATGCAAATTTTGTTAAACAATCTAGTAGACTATGAATGAATACTTCTAATAAAGGTGATTTATCCATAACATTGTTTTACTTGTCTGGATATCCAATAAGATTTTGTCACGCTATCAAATTGATACCTTTATGTAAACTTTGTTTTCATCTGTGAACAATTTTTTTATGGTTATTGTCTTGGAGAACTTCCCCATTCAAGCAATTACAATGTTAAAAATGTTGCATAGCCTCTCAATTTACAAATTTGTTTCATTACAAAAAATAAAGTCGTTAAGACATGTCAACACATGTCAACAAACAAAATGGGAGTCATTGCAAATCAAAGAAAACTAAAATTGTCGATAGTAATACATAATCTCTGTAAATCCCCTAAATGTCCTTAGTAGTCGTTGTCGGCATTTCTGGTGAAGTAACCATATCTCTCTCTCTCTGCCTTTGCGCGCAGGTGTAGAGCAGCTTGCATTTCATAGTGCTCTGTCTCGTCAACGGTAATTATGGATACAAAACTCACTGCTAATTGATGAGATCCAACTCATAAGGTAGGGGAAATTTATGGTTTGAGTTAGGCCTTTTCCGTACATAATAATCGTCCTATGTATATAATTTGTATACTTTACTGATCAATCGAATTTCGAACAACATCAAATTTATTGAATTTTCTTTGGAAAAATTACAAATATCATCATAAGCTTTACACTTCATATGATAATCCCTCCTCACATTTTAAAACTTACAACTACGAATAATGTTTTGATGCAGCCCATATTCAAGACCAACTCATTCTACCAAGATGGTCAACACACATTCAAGCTCGACAACACTCTCATCGATAAGCCTAATATTGGTAGACCTCATCGACAATTGAAGGACCTCATCGATAAGTGAAAAGTCTCATGGTTGACTTTGTCATAAAAACATCATCATTAACCATATATTGGAAGCTTGCAACAAGACTCCTTGAGACGGCCACAAGCATTAGAAATATTGTACTTTTAATAGCTTATAGTTTCTAAGTACTTTTAGATTCTATGTGCTTTTAATAATTCCTAGTTTCTAGATTCAACTTTAAACTTTTGCTTTTCTTTTATTTTCTATAAAAGGCCATCAAGCTTATGTAAAAGCAGACTGAATTTGATTAATGAAATTTGCTTAGTGCAATTCTCTTGAACCACAAATAGTTCATATCCCTTGAAAACCTAAAAGTGTTTACACTCCATCCTTGAAGAGTCGGAGCTTTTAGAGTCTGCATCCTTGAAGTGTTTCAGCCATCAATCTACAAGAATTGATGCCATTTCAACTTCCTTGGAGGCCTAGAAGAGCAACCACTTAAGTTCTTATCCTCTCTCTTTTTTTTTTTCCGTATTTTGTCCATTCACGTTCGTACACTTCCTTCCAAAATCAAGAATTCAACAGTGCTTATATGAGAAAACTCAAAACATAAAAGCTGTAGATCCACGAGTCTTCATTTTTTGGGCTTTAGAATCAGATCATTCTGATCTGAATCAACAAAGTTATGACCATTTTCTTGAACTAGCGCATAACTGAAAAGTTTCTGCTCGTTTTTGTAACGAAGTCCTCGTGTGTGCAAGCTATATCTTTTGGTTTTAGAGCTTTGGAGGAGAGGACAATTCCTCCAAGACAAGCAAGACGTCGAGGTGGCAAGATCATTCCATTGAACAAAGTGCACACACTTTCTAAGAATTTGCAGCAGCATATGCAACAACAAATTGATGACTTGACACGAGAAGTTCAATGTTTGAGGGCTGAAGCAAACAACCCTCTACCCCACTCCAAAACTTGAGAATCCAATGGTGATTCTTCTTCGAAAAGTGTTCAATCTTTCTCCAAAGGAGGAATGCTTCATATCACACACAAAAAGTTCGTGAATAGGATTCGGAAAAGAAAATTAAGAGAGTCATTCTAGAATTTTCAAGTATCAATTCTGCTGATGAAATTATCGATTGGTCGACACTTGCGAATGAAGTTTTTGAGCATAGGAATGTCCTGGATGATCGCTAAGTTAGCATCATTGCTATGAGATTCCAAGGCAAGGCCATAGCTTGGTGGAGACGTGAGAAGCAAACTCCCCAATCTGTCGGCAAGGCCCCAATCACTTCATGGAGAAAAATGAAGGCTAAGATTCAAAATCATTTCATTCCCAAAGGATACAAGAGAGAGCTCTACCAAAGATACCAAAATCTAAGATAAGGTACACAAACGGTAGACCAATACACCAACAAATTCAATGAGTTGGTGATTCAACGTTCAAGATCCGAAAGAGGTGCTTATAAACTAGTACTTGAATGGTCTTCAACTTCATATCCAAGATGTCTTAAAAGATCTTAACATTTGGGACTTAGGAGATGCACATCAATAGGCACTCAAAGTTGAGCGTTCTTGCTCTAGGAGGTAATAACCCTCTACCTTGCCAAATCGGGCAACCAAGAGTACCACCGACACTGCCAAAGTTGCTGAAGTTACGGCACAATCTACTAGTAAGCCCTTTTCTCAACCTAACATTTCGAAACAACCAACTACAACTAGTATGCTGTGTTATTCTCGTGGAGAGATAGGTCATCGTGCTAGTAATTGTCGAATCAATAAGAATCAACCGGTCGGTAAAGCTTTCTTGGTGGATAATGAATTTGATGAGAACATGGTGGAACCACTTGATGACGAATGGAAAGATGATGAAGTTGCTGTGGAAAATGAACAAATAGCACGTGTTGATTTTGGTGAGCTCCATAAAGATGACATCAGAAATAGGTAGCTACGCACCAATATTTTTCATTGAGCCTGCACCATTTCAGGGAAGGTAAGTCAAATTATTATTAACTCTAGTTGTTGTGAAAATGTGATTTCTGACGTGGCGGCAAGCAAGCCGAAATTGAAGTTGAAGCGTACCCCACACATTATAAAATGTCGTGGTTGAAGAGAGGACCTAAGGTAACCGTTCCAAATGATGCCTTGCAAATTTTCCATTGGCTCTATCTATTTTGATAAGATATGGTGCAATGTTCTTCCCATGGATGCCAGTCACATTATTCTTGGCCGACCGTTGCAATTTGATTAGATGACTACTCATGATGGTTATCATTATACATATTCTTTCATATATGGCGCCTAGTAAGGAACCTGATGCGTTGGTGGACGAGTGATTCCGGAACGGGTATTTTCTTTTTGGAATTTTCTAGATAAGTGTATGGAATGGAGTGTATGAGGATGGAACTGAAGGGAAAAATGCAGAAATAATATAGGACGATCTCCTTCCAAGGTATAAAGGCCACGCCACCAACCAAGGATGAGGATCGGGATCTACGAAGTTCACCACCAAGGTCTAAAGATTTCACCAGCGAAGGATAAAGGACTTCGGGATAAGAGAAGCTCACCACCAAGGCCTAAAGATACCACCAACCAAGGATAAAGGGCTTCTTGGCTCACCACCAAGGAGTAATCCACGCTCCAAGGATAAAGAGACCGAAAGGAGATATCCACTCTCCGAAGATATTCACTCACGCAGAGGAAATTTCACAAATTTTCATTCATCAAAATCATCGCCTTACAATGGAGATTCGTCCTCTATTTATAGGAGAAACGAAACCTAGGAATCAATCGAAATATTAAAAGAAAACCTCGGGACTAAGAAACATAATAAAGCACTTAGGTTCTACAAACTTTGACTCTTTGAAACTTGTAAAATAGTAAAGACACCTAGGACTTAGAAATGCAATTAATAGCATGGGAACTTGCATCATCTTTGCAAAATTCGTGCTCCCCCTTTGACCAGAAGATAACCTTGTTGAAAACTCTTCAAATGCTCTTTGAAATAGTCCATAATAGCCTCCCATCGATATGTCATCGATATACTTCAAGTTATCGACATTCTTCATCGTATCGATATGTTATCGATAGTATCGACAAGTTATCGACATTCTTCAATGCGTCGATATGTTATCGATAGGTTTTGTTTCATTCAGAATTGTTGGAAATGACCCATCGAAGCACATGATGCCCAAATTCTTTATTGGCTTGAATAAGCATCGATGGTTCCGAATTGTTCGATGGAGCTAAGTCAGATGCTCCCGCATCAGAATCTCTCAAGACTCCTTTGGTTGAGAATTCCTTATCCCTTAGTTTGCTCACAATGAAAAATGTAAAGGGTGCCATGAATGAGATTAGTATTGTATATATTTTACTTAACACATGTGCGGAGAATGTAATTGTACCTCATGTGATGACCCAAGCGCGCAACCCTACTAACGTGGTTCTTTAATCTTCTTTAGTGTTATCATACAAGCGGAAGCTAACATTTAGGATATCACTTATAATATGGATTAGGCCTAAACAACACAATCTGTAACATTCCGAATTTCAACCCAATTTTGGGATTTATAAAGCGTGTATTTCGTCAGTGTGCTTATAGTAAAATCTTGCCTGGAACTGATCACTCTTGGGTTATTTTTAAATTAGAGATTTCGCTAGAATCACACTCAATCAAATTTGGCCGTTATTTAGAGCCCGAACTTTGGTGTCGAATTTCTTAGAATTTCGTGACAAATTTAATTGACGGTGTCGATATTATTGTGGCCAGCGTCGATATTGCCCGAGATTAGTGAAATGTAAAATTTGAACCGGGTGCGGATTTGGACTAGTAGACCTCCCTCGTAGTGTATTTTAGTTAGTGTTTTGACTCTTTCTCCTAATTTATAATTAGGATTTTTCGTGGACTGTTGGAATGATTTCAAGTTCGAACGAGGACCGTCGGATCGCACTCGATTAGTTGACTTTCTCTTTCTTTCTCTCTCCCTCTCTCTCTCTCTCTCCCCTCTGCCGCGCGTCCCCTCCGCGGACGTCCCTTCCCCCTGCCATGCAGACCCGTCCACTCTCTCTCTCTCTCTCTCTCCTCCTTCTTCTTCGTTTTCTTTCTTCCTTCTTCTTCTTCTTTTCTTCTTCTTCGTCCTTCGTTCCCTCGCCGCTGCTCCTGCTCCTCGTTGCCCGACCGCCGCGCGCGCCCAACCACAGCTCGCCGGCCGTCCGCCTTGCGCCACCGCACGCTCGGCCGCCAGGGCCGCCGTTCGTCCAGCCACAGCTCGCCGAGCCCACTGCCCTTCTCCTTCCTTTCCTCCTCCCCTTCGCGCGCGGGCAACAAGCTTGCTGCCGCGTCCGCCATGGCCCGGTGCTGCCGAGCTGCCAGCCTACCCGTCCTGCCGCCCAGCCACCGCATGCCGTCACCGTAGTCAGCTCGCTTGCCCAGCAGCTTGCTACCGCGAGCACAACTCGCCGGGCCGAGCTCGTCTCCGCCCAGCAAGCTCGCCGCCACGCGTCTCGCCGCCGTGCATCTCGCCGGCCAGCCCATCCACTTGCGGAGCCCGTTGCCATCGCCGTCCGATTGCCGCCCCAGCTCGGCGGCCGTGTCACCTGGTCGCTGCCCAGGCCGTGGCCGTGGCCGTGTCACCCGGCGCTGCCTAGCCGCTGCCCGGGTAGTAGCCGAGCTCGCCGGCTGCCTGCCCAGGCCGTGGGCAAGCAGCCCAGCCGCGGTCCCAGTCTTGGCCGAACGTCCTTGCCTTGTTGCGAGCCGTTGCCTGTTGCCTAGCTGCTCGCTCGGCCGCTTACGCAACCACTTGCCAGCTCACTCGGCCGTGGTCGAGAGTCTCGAGCGTGGCCGAGAGCTGTGCCAAGCCGTGCCCGTTACGCCCGTGCCGCGCCGAGCTAGCTACTGTTCCACCGGGCCATTTTGGCCCCTAGCCGGTTTTCCCCAGGCCAAACCTAAGTAAGTGACTCCCTAAACCCTACTTAGTACTTTGGGTATTATACGAACTTGTTTAGGGTTTGTTTAGTGCCGGTTTGTTGGATAAGTTAGGAACCGGTTCGAGGATTATTTGTGGCTAGGTTTTAGACTAAATTGTGATGTTGTTTGAGGTAATTTGGTGGCTGTTCGTGGTTGATTTATTGTGAAGTTTGTGAGTGAATTTCGGTACTCAAGGGTGGCCAAATTCGTGTTGGGTTGTGGGCCAGTTATGTCCGGCTTGAATGTCAGAATTGTGGGCTATTGTGGTGAGTTCATGACTTGGAATTAGGCACTTGAAATGTGCTAGAATGATAGTTGGGCAATGTGGCGAACTTGTGATGCCTTAAGGAACGAATTTGATACTCGCATGGATTGATTGGAATGAGTGGCGATTGAGTATATTATGGCGTGGTTTGATTATGTGAATGATATGGAAATTGATTGAATTATGTGGCGTGTGTGTTTGCTTGACCAAGCCCGGATTGATCGGAGGGCTGCCAACCAGTAGGGTGTTGACCCGGGTTGCGAGAAACACCTGTGGGGTATTGACCCGGGTCGTGAGAAGGGTCCTGAGGCATGTTGACGCGGGACAAAACCCGAATTGATCGGAGGGCTGACCTGAGGCGTGTTTACGCGGGTCATGAGAAAGTGAGAAAGGACCTGTGGGGTGTTGACCCGAGTCGTGAGAAAGATTATGGAGCGTGTTGATGTGGGACAAAGCCCGGATTGATCGGAGGGCTGCCATCCTGGATCTTGTTGACGCGGGTGGCGAGAAAGGACCCGTGGGGTGTTGACCCGGGTCGTGAGAACGTTGGATGGATGCGTATGTGTATTGTACTTGGTTAAATTTGGTGAATGTGCGTGTATATGGTGCTCGAGTGTTTATGCTACGATCTTGAGCTATTATTGCATTATTGTGATTTGACTAATGTGCAGAGTTAGCGTGTGATTTGAGGCGAGGTAAGTGCGTGTATGTGAATTCTGTACGTTACTCGTTAGATTGCATGTTAAGATATGTCTGGGTACGCATTGGCCTAGATGTGGTATAGGTTGTCTGCTTATTGAGATTTATTCTCATTGCTGTAGTGTAAACAATTTCAGATCCGCGATCGTGATTGATTTGGAGATGCCGCCAGGGTACCTCGGGGATCGAGGACGGGTCAAGTTACCTCGTCTTTTGAGTGCCCCCTTTTATAGAGGAGTTAAGCTCACCAACCACCGCCCCCTTTTGATGAATGTGGTTTGAAGTGAGTGGCCTGGGTTGTTATTGTGTATTTATGAATGCTGTAAGTTATGACATGCAATGGAAATGCATTTATTGATTAGTGCATGTATTATCCCTTGTCATTAACTATCGTCAGGGTTGCTTAAATTTCGCTTCTGCTTGCGTACATCTTTGCGTTTTTCGTATGGGTTGGCGACGCGTCCTAGGACGTCACGTTCGATACGACCACCGTAGGGGTGTTGCGAGCCCGTTAGGGTTCGGGGCGTGACGTCCCAGTTGATTTGGTATCAGATCAAGGTCAGCTCAATCCAAGATGGTCGAAGCCTGGAGTGATAAGGAGCGATGACTTTGGGGTAGTCAGTTAGTGAGACTTGTGTGCCATGCGTATCCCAAACTGTGTGATTGTGATTGCTGAGTGATCTTATGCAATAATGTGTGAAGTGTAGGTACGTCAGGACTTGAGGTAAGTGCACGAACTCTGTTGGTTGTGATTAAGTGATATTGTGATTGGCTGCCTGCTTAGTGAATTGTTGTTGTGATTCACTGTCTAGGGCTTTAGACTGGTATAGTTGACCTAGGTCTCTAATTTCTGGGTGGAATTATAGCAGGTAGGCAAGTGTGAGATCCCGTGAGAATGAGTAGCCGAGGAAGAGGTTGAGGTCGAGGTCGAGGTCGCGTGGCCCCACAAGCTAGAGTTGTGGAGGATCCTGGGGTGGATGGAATTCTGGGGGCGCTACAACAAGTTGGGATTTTAATGGGTAGACAGATTGAAGAGCGGAATGCTACTGTCGCTGCTGCTGCTGAGGCTGCTGTTGCCGCCGCCAACGGAGTCAATGGGAATAATGGAAACAATGGGAACCACGGGAATGGTGGGCATCCCGCTCAGGGCCAAGAGCAGGTAAATAGGCCGATGTCTAAACTAGTTGAACAGTTCTTGAAGCTGAAGCCTCCGAGGTTCGATGGTAGAGGTAATACTGAGGCTGCACCTCGATGGGTGGAAGAGCTAGAAAAAGCTTTCGAAGTGCTGGGATGCACTAAAGATGAAAAAGTAACCCTAGAAATATACCAGCTTCAGGAAAATGCAAGCGATTGGTGGAGAGCCACCAGAGGTCAAGTGCTCCCCGCTGGTACTGCCCCGACTTGGACTGTTTTTATCGAGACCTTTAATGGCAAGTATTTCTCGGAAAGTGTCCAAGAACAGAAGTTGGCAAAATTCATGAGACATCGCCAGGGTCAGATGTCGGTAGACCAATATGAGGTTGAGTTCGCAAGACTGTCCAAGTTTATCCCAAGAATGGTAGAGGACCCAGTGTACAAAGCCAGGAGGTTCCGAGATAGACTGAAGCCGGACCTCCGCAGTTAGATGATCTCGTTGAACCTGAGGAGTTATCATGAGATATATGATCGAGCTCAGGCAATTGAGTGTGATATGATGGATAGGGCTGCCGCCTCTGGATCGCGGCAGGCCCGAGCTTGGGACAACTGTCGTTTTGGGAAGAGACCTATGACGGGAAATAATCGTTTTGTCCCTCTTGTTCAAAGGAATATAGGGAAGCCAAATCGCTTTCAGAACGCCCCGTGTAGGTTATGCGGAGGGAGGCACAATAGTGGACCTTGCCCGAACAGAGGTGGAGCGCGTTTTATATGTGGCGGAATGGGCCATCAGTTCAGGAAATGCCCCAATAACAGACAAGCTAGGTCGCTTGCGCTGCTGCCACCGCCGCCCTGAAATGGAAATCAATTTAGAGCTATCCCGCCGGCCAATCAGAATAGGCCGTCGGCCCAAGGACGAGTATATGCAATGGCGAGAAGGGAAGCTGAGGACGCGTCTGGCGTGGTCACATGTACGGTCTCTCTCCGTGATCTTGCTGCATATGCTTTATTTGATCCGGGGGCGTCGGATTCGTTTATATCTGAGCAGTTCGTTAAATTGTCTGGAATTGAGCCGAAACCGCTTGAAGTTAAGCTATGTGTGACTACTCCGTTGAATAATAAAGTGCTGATTGCATTTGGATGCCCTAATTGTAAGATAGTGATTGGTGATAGGGAAGAAAGGATAGATTTGGCAGTCTTAGCTATGTATGACTTTGATCTGATTATTGGTATGGACTGGTTAGTTAAACAGAAAGCTGTAATGGACTGTAGTAACAGGGTGATCCAATTTAATCCAGTTGGACATCCTAGATTCAAGTTTGTGGGAAACCAATGAGGAACCTCGATCCCTTGGATCTCGTCACTTGAGGTGACTAAGCTGTTAGACGAAGGGTGCCAAGGATTTCTGGCGACTGTAGTTGATTCGACAGCTGGAGAGCCGAGGCTAGAAGACATAGCCATGGTGCGCAATTTCGCCGATGTCTTTCCTCAAAAATTGCCGGGATTGCCACCTAATAGAGAAGTGGAGTTCGTGGTTGAGTTGGCCCCAAGAAAAGAACCGATCTCAAAAGCGCCCTATAGGATGTCGTTGTCAGAATTAAAGGGATTAAAGGTCCAAATGCAAGAGTTGTTGGATAAAGGCTTTATCTGCCCAAGTGCGTCTCCATGGAGAGCGCCAATGTTATTCGTGAGAAAGAAAGATAGGTCTTTGAGGTTGTGCATTGACTACATACAGTTGAATCAGGTGACCATTGAGAATAAGTACCCACTACCAAGGATAGACGACCTGTTTGATCAGTTGCAAGGAGCATTGATATTTTCTAAGATCGACTTGAGGACGGGTTACCACCAACTGAGGATTAAGAAGGAGGATATACCAAAAACGGCATTTAGGACGAGGTATGGGCATTACGAGTTTACAGTGATGCCGTTTGGATTGACTAACGCCCATGCAGCCTTCATGGATTTAATGAATAGGGTATTCAAGGAATTTCTGGATCAGGTCGTAATCGTGTTCATAGACGATATCCTAGTATATTCGAAGAGTTCCGCCGAGCACGAGTTACACTTAGAAAAAGTTCTACGGACTTTAAGGGAACATGCACTCTACGCTAAGTTCAGCAAGTGCAAATTCTGGTTTCATCGAGTGGCGTTCTTAGGACATGTGGTATCCGGGGAAGGAATTGCAGTGGATCCGACAAAGATTGAAGCCATCACAAATTGGCCAAGGCCGACAACAGTAACCGAGGTTCGGAGTTTCTTGGGCCTAGCAGGTTATTACAGACGCTTCGTGAAGAGGTTTTCGGCATTAGTGACACCGTTGACACGGTTACTAAAGAAAAAAACAAGGTTTGAATGGATGGATAAGTGCGAAAGGAGTTTCCAGGAGTTAAAGCAGAGGTTGACGACCGCCCCAGTATTGGCAATCCCGTCAGGTCCGGGACGATATGAGATCTACAGTGACGCGTCGCTAAGGAGATTGGGATGCGTGCTAATGCAACACGGAAGAGTAGTGGCATACGCATCGCGACAATTGAGACCACATGAGCTGAATTATCCGACGCACGACTTGGAGTTAGCCGCGATTATCTTTGCCCTTAAGATTTGGAGACACTACTTATGTGGAGAGAAATTTCAGATTTATACGGACCATCAAAGTTTAAGATACTTATTCTCCCAAAAGGAATTGAACATGAGGCAACGTCGTTGGATGGAACTCCTTAAGGACTATGACTGCGATATTCTGTATCACCTTGGAAAAGCTAATAAAGTAGCGGATACACTGAGCCAGAAATCGAACATCGCGCATATTGAGGAATGGACTCTGTTGGAGGGAGTTCGAGATTCAGAGTTTAAGTTTGAAGTGAGTCATGTCTCAAGTCTGCTTACAGAATTGAGGATTGAACCGGAAATCCAGACTAAGATTAAGGCTTTACAATCGATGGACTCGGAGATTCAGAAGATTCTGGGTATAGATGTCACAAAAAGGAAATTGGATTTTTAGGTATCCGAGGATGGGATTTTGAAATTCCGTGGACGGTTGTGTGTGCCCAATGATGCAGAGCTTAAGGAGGAGATTTTGTCTGAAGCACACCGCAGTAATTATAGTATTCACCCGGGTAGTACAAAGATGTATCAGAACTTGTGACAGCATTATTGGTGGAACGGCATGAAAGTGGATGTAGCCAAGCACGTGACCAAGTGTTTAACATGTCAGCAAGTGAAGGCGCAACATTACAAGCTGGGTGGAATGTTGCAGCCATTGGAAATCCCCGAGTGGAAGTGGGAACACATCACAATGGACTTTGTAATGGGATTACCGAGGAGTCAAAGGGGTCATGATTTAATTTGGGTGTTAGTCGACCGATTGATAAAGTCAGCACATTTTCTGCCGGTGAGAAAGGACTTCGCCTTGGAAAGGTATGCCGAGATATACGTGCGATAAATAGTCCGTCTTCACAGAGTGCCAGTGACGATTACCTCAGACCGTGATCCTAAGTTTACTGCCGCTTTTTGGAAAAGTCTTCATACGGCATTAGGAACGAAGTTACAGTTTAGCACGACCTATCATCCCCAAACGGATGGCCAGTCTGAAAGGACGATTCAGACCTTGGAAGATATGCTGCGAGCATGTGTATTGGATTTTAAGGGTAGTTGGGAGGAACAGTTGCATCTGATTGAGTTTGCCTACAACAATAGCTATCAGCAGAGTATCAGAATGGCACCATTTGAAGCGTTATATGGCAGAGCTTGCAGAACATTGGTTTGTTGGGATGAAGTTGGTAAGAGGAGCATCACGGGTCTCGAGTTGGTTCAGCAGTCAGTCGAAACAGTCAAGCTGATTCGGGATAGGCTTAAGACCGCTCAGAGCCGCCAAAAGAATTATGCAGACCGAGACGTAGGCCTTTGGAATTTCAAGTAGGGGACCACGTTTTCCTCAAAGTATCGCCGATGATAGGATTGTCATAGTTTGGTAAGAAAGGGAAGTTGAGCCCGAGGTACGTAGGTCTATTCGAGGTCTTAGAGAGAATTGGTACTTTGGCCTATCATCTCGCACTATCGCCGAAATTGTCCCAAGTTCACAATGTGTTCCACGTGTCTATGTTAAGGAAATACGAACCGGATCCAACCCACGTACTGAATTATGAAGAAATAGACGTGGACGACAGAGTGTCGTACGTGGAAAAGCCAATAAGGATCAAGGACAGAATGGAACGAGTGTTGTGGAATAAGACAATTTCGATGGTCAAATTAATTTGGGAGCATCATGGAACCGAAGATGCGACATGGGAAAGCGAAGAGTTGATGCGACATCAATACCTCCATTTGTTTGAATAAGTGGGTTGGGTTGTAAATTTCGAGGAAAAAAATTTTGTAAAGGGGAAGAGTTGTGACATTCCGAATTTCGACCCATTTTTGGGATTTATAAAGCATGTATTTCGTCAGTGTGCTTATAGTAAAATCTCACCCGGAACTGATCACTCTTGGGTTATTTTTAAATTAGAGATTTTGCTAGAATCGCACTCGATCGAATTTGGCCGTTATTTAGAGCCCGAACTTTGGCGTTGAATTTCTTGGAGTTTCGTGACAAATTTAATTGGACGGTGTCATATTATTGTGGCCACCGTCGATATTGGCTAGGATTAGTGAAAAGTGAAATTTGGACCGGGTGCGTATTTGGATTAGTAGACCTCCCACGTAGTGTGTTTTAGTTAGTGTTTTGGCCCTTTTCCTAATTTATAATTAGGATTTTTCATGGACCGTTGGATCAATTTCGAGTTCGAACGAGGACCGTCGGATCGCACTCGATTAGTTGACTTTCTCTTTCTCTCTTTCTCTCTCTCTCCTCTGCCGCGTGTCCCCTCCGCGCACATCCTTTCCCCCTGCCATGCAGACCCGTCCACTCTCTCTTTCTCTCTCTCTCCTCCTTCTTCTTCTTTTTCTTTCTTCCTCCTTCTTCTTCTTCCTTCGTTCCCTCGCCGTTGCTCCTACTCCCGCTGCCCAATCGCCGCGCGCGCCCAGCCGCAGCTTGCCGGCCGTCCGCCTTAAGCCGCCGCACACCCAGCCGCCAGGGCCGCCGTCCGTCCAGCCGCAGCTCGCCGGGCCCACTACCCTTCTCCTTCCTTCCCCCCTCTCTTTCGAGCGCGGGCAGCAAGCTCGCCGCCGCGTTCGCCGCAACCTAGTGCTGTCGAGCCGCCAGCCGGCCCGTCTTGCTGCCCAGCCATGGAACGCCATCGCCGCCACGAGCACAGCTCGCTGCTCACAGCTCGCCGGGCCAAGCTCGTCTTCACCCAGCAAGCTCGCCGTCGCGCGTCTCACCGGCTAGCCCAGCCACTCGCCAAGCCCGTCGCCGTCGCCATCCGACCACCACCCCAGCTTGCCGGCCATGTTGCCTGGCCACTGCCCAGGCCGTGGCCGTGTCACCCAGTGCTGCCTAGCCGCTGTCCAGGTCGTGGCCGAGCTCGCCGGCCACCTGCCCAGGCCATGGCCGAGCAACCCGGCTGCGGTCCCAGTCTTGGCCGAACGTCCTTGCCTTGTGCCGAGCCCCTACTAGTCGCCTAGCCGCTCGCCCGGCCGCTCGCTCGGCCACTCGCCTGCTTGCTCGGCCGTGGCCGAGGGCTGTTCCGAGCCATGGCCGGCCACTATGCCTGTTGCGACCGTGCCGTGCCGAGCCCGCTACTGTTCCACCGGGCCATTTTGGCCCCTAGCCGATTTTCCCCGGGCCAAACCTAAGTAAGTGACTCCCTAAACCCTACTTAGTACTTTGGGTATTATACGGACTTGTTTAGGGTTTGTTTAGTGCCGGTTTGTTGGATAAGTTAGGGGCCGGTTTGAGGATTGTTTGTGGCTAGGTTTTAGACTAAATTGTGATGTTGTTTGAGGTAATTTGGTGGCTGTTCGTGGTTGATTTATTATGAAGTTTGTGAGTGAATTTTGGTACTCGAGGGTGGCCAAATTCGTGTTGCGTTGTGGGCCGGTTGTAACATCCTGAATTTCGACCCATTTTTCCGGGATCAATGAAATCGATATTATTTTCATTTAATTTTAGTAAGTCTCGCCCGGAATTGATCACTCTTGGGATACTAACCGATAAGGAATGGCTAACTAGGAAAACGGTACGTGGATCAGGGACCTGATTGCGAATCGGTCACCGATTCCGAGAAACGACGAGGAAAATATTTTGGGCCAATGTGGGCCGATCCTAAGAGGGTGACGGATTTAGTTTGGCCAATAACGTATGATCGGATCGCGGGTGATTCCGCACGACCGAGAGTACGCATGGCGAACAACTCCCGAACTTAAACCGAACGATCGCGACCTCCGGAACTAGCGATAATTCCTCGCGTTCTCTTGGTAATCGAGACCGTCACGACTCGAGTAACCCTAGGTCGATACGCGTAACCCCTAAACAGCCACCCGTTAGTGAGAGACCGTAAAATTGTAATTGAGCAATTTTGATCACGAAATTGGATCCGGACTTGGACGTCGAATTTCGTGGACGTGCGCGACTATTTTGCGAGGACGACATCATTTTAGTGTGGCCATCTATATTTGGGATCAGTGCGGTCGAAAAATAAAAATTCGGCCGAAATCGGAAAATGATGATTTTGCTCCTAGGCCAATTTTTGGTATTCCTAAATTTAGGAATTATTGGAGATTAATTTTAGGGATTAAATCTTGGACCAAAATGCCCCTCAATTATTGGGCTTAGATTGATATTAGCCAAGTGAGAAAGGGGTAAAGTGGGGATTAGGAAAAAGTTGGTCAAATCCCTTACACCAATAAATGGTCGTGTCTCTCTCTCATTCCTCCCATTTCCAGCCAACTCCCTTCTCCTCTCCTCTCCTCTCCTCTCTCCCTCTCGCCGGTTCTCTCTCTCCCTTCCCTCCATTTCCTTTGTTCGGCGTGAGCACCACCGCCGCCGGAGGAGCGCCGCCGGAGCGCCGTCCAGCCACCGACCGCCCACCTTGTCTCATCACTACCACCAGACCGTCCCATCCTCTCCTCCCTCTCCCTTCCTCCCTTTGGCCGAGAGGCATAGCCGCCGATCAGCCCCCTTGGGCGTGAGCCGCCGGGACGCCGCCGCCGTGAGTCGCCTTGGACCGCCCGTTCCCCTACCTGTCCGGCTGTATTTTGGAGCTTAGGAAAATAGTGAGTATTAGTCCATAAATCCTAATTAGGCTAATTAAGCATTTCTAGATAGGATTAGGGTGAATTAGAGGTTAATTAGGTGATTTAAGGTTTGATTAGTGGGCTGATTTAATTGTGGTGGACTATGGATGATTCGGGAGCCTTATGTGCTGATTTTGATGTGGTCTAATGCCCTAGAGTGGGCTGTTCATGGCTGGAAAATTATTGGAATTAGTCGGCCTAAGTTCGGAAGTTTAGGGTTTTATTGTAATTGTCCATTGAGTGGTTGATTCGTGCTTGATTGGGTGTTAATTTGGGATTGCCATGTCGATTGCCTTATGTGGCCGAGAATTGATGAGCATGTTGGGCCTCGAGAGTGCGAAGTTATATTGTTCTAATCACATGAATTGTGTGCGTTGATTATGTGCTATGCAATATTGAAAAGAATTGCTTTATGGACATACTAGTATGTTGATTGGGTGTATTGTGATTAATATAAGCATGTCGAATGATTAATTGAGCACGTTGTGGCATTTAATGAGTATGTCCTGGCGTTGATTGACTACGTGCCTGAGTTGAAATTGGATGCTCACTGTGCATTGTGTGATTGCCCGAGCGCTGGATTGCATGGCCATGTATTTCACATGATTGAACATTGGCTTGATTCGGGAATTGTGCAAGCGTGTGTGCCTGACATGAGCATGTGATCACCTAATAGCCCTGATGCGTTTTACGCGGGGTTCAGATAAAATTGGATGTGTGCATGTGTGATCACTACAAGTCCTGATGCGTTTTACGCGGGACAGTACCCGGTTTTACCGGAAGATGGCCAGCCTGATGCGTTTTACGCGGGTTTTGGTTCGTATATGGAGATCGGTGTTGCGCCTGATGCGTTTTACGCGGGCCATGAAGTGTTGGTATTGATTGTTAGACCTGATGCGTTTTACGCGGGTCCAACTCTAATTGAGAAATGAATCGTGTGCCAGTGTGCATTATTGAAACAAGACATGAGTATGTATATGGCGTACGTGTGACTAAGCCTGTTGCATAGGTGCCATTACTGTGATTATATTATGCCTAACCTGCAGGGTTAATTGTATGCTCGATCTGGGCCCGAGAGCCTAGGTTAATCGATTGTCAATTATTACTGGTTGTATGTGATTTGTTGCCTGTGAGGAGGTCCATGTTAGCCTAGTTTAGGTTTAGGGGGTTTTACTTGCTGAGATTCATCTCATTGTTGTTTAAAACCAACCTTTCAGACCCCCGGCCTTGAAGATGTCAGAGGTTCCGGTTCGTTTTGGGATTCCACATCATATAGAGAAGACGATGTCCGTATACCCCATAGGGAACAGAGAAATATATATTAGGTATTATACCTTTGGTATGGGTTGATGTGGGGGAAACGCATTTTGAGACCCATGAGTATATAGCGTGGTGTTTTAGAGACTACTCCGGGGAGTATGGACCTCTTCGGACTTTTGATGTCCCGTTTAACGGGCTGGGCGAGGTGGACCCGCAGTGTGCTGACGGAGACCTAGCGAGCCCCAAAGCTACGCCCGAAGGGGAGTTCGAGTTCTGGAGCCGGACCTGTCGTTTGGGAGGTAGATGAGCCTGATCCGATGGACAAAGAGCCAGTAGATTGGGACTTCGATCCGGAGCCGATGGAGCCGGAGGAGGAGCCAGAGCCTATAGAGGAGGATCCCGAGCCGGAGGGCGAGCCTGAGGAGATGGACTCTGAAGAGGAGCCAACAGAGGCCGAGTCTGAGCTGGATTCCCTAGACTCCGAGGTGGAGCTGTCTGATAGTTCTTCATCTTCCGAGTCCTCGGGATCCGACCCGGACTGGGTTCCGTAAGGTTAGCCTTAGCCTCAGTTAGGTCGGGCCAGTACCTTTTTGATCGAAGCCCAACCTTAGTTAGTAGTCTAACCAACCGGGCCACTTACCCCTTTTTGCAGTTAGTGGCCGTCGAGCCGTTTTTGGTTCGTGGTGTATGTGTGCTGTAAATGGATAGTGTAAATGTTTCCTTAGTTAATATAAGTGTATATTTGTTATCTCATTTGTTTGTTGTTATGCTATACTTGGTTTTGTGTTGTTTTATCTGTACGGGTGTTTATGTTGCTTCCGTATGTGTCTCGATCTCTATTTGGGTTTTGGGTCGGCAATGCTTCCTGGGGGCGTTGCACAAGTTCGACCTCGGCAGGGATGTTGTGCTTCGTAGGGTTCGGGGCGTCACACCGGTTATGTCTGGCTTGAATGCCAGAATTGTGAGCTATTGTGGTGAGTTCATGACTTGGAATTGGGCACTTGAAATGTACTAGAATGATAGTTGTGCAATGTGGCGAACTTGTGATGCCTTAAGGAACGAATTTGATACTCGCATGGATTGATTGGAATGAGTGGCGATTGAGTATATTATGGCGTGGTTTGATTATGTGAATGATATGGAAATTGATTGAATTATGTGGCGTGTGTGTTTGCTTGACCAAGCCCGGATTGATCGGAGGGCTGCCAACTTATAGGGTGTTGACCCGGGTTGCGAGAAAGGACCTATGGGGTATTGACCCGGGTCGTGAGAAGGGTCTTAAGGCGTGTTGTCGCGGGACAAAGCCCGGATTGATCGGAGGACTGACCTAAGGCATGTTTACGCGGGTCGTGAGAAAGTGAGAAAGGACCTGTGGGGTGTTGACCCGGGTCGTGAGAAAGGTCCTGGAGAGTGTTGACACGGGACAAAGCCCGGATTGATCGGAGGGCTGCCAGCCTGGAGCGTGTTGACGCGGGTGGCGAGAAAGGACCTGTGGGGTGTTGACCCGGGTCGTGAGAAAGTTGGATGGATGCGCATGTGTATTGTACTTGGTTGAATTGGGTGAATGTGCGTGTATATGGCGCTCGAGTGTTTATGTTACGATCTTGAGCTATTATTGCATTATTGTGATTTGACTAATGTACAGAGTTGGCGTGTGATTTGAGGCGAGGTAAGTGCATGTATGTGAATTCTGTACGTTACTCGTTAGATTGTATGTTAAGACTCGTCTGGGTATGCATTGGCCTAGGTGGGGTATAGGTTGTCTGCTTATTGAGATTTATTCTCATTGCTGTAGTGCAAACAATTTCAGATCCGCGACCGTGATTGATTTGGAGATGCCGCCAGGGTACCTCGGGATCGAGGACAGATCAAGTTATCTCGTCTTTTGAGTGCCCCCTTTTGTAGAGGAGTTAAGCTCACCAACCACCGCTCTCTTTTGATGAATGTGGTTTGAAGTGAGTAGCCTAGGTTGTTATTGTGTATTTATGAATGCTGTAAGTTATGACATGCAATGGAAATGCATTTATTGATTAGTGCATGTATTATCCCTTGTCAATAACTATCGTCAGGGTTGTTTAAATTTCGCTTCCGCTTGCATACGTCTTTACGTGTTTCGTATGGGTCGGTGATGCGTCCTGGGACGTCGCGTTCGATACGATCGCCATAGGGGTGTTGCGAGCCCGTTAGGGTTCGAGCGTGACACAATCAACATGACTGAACGGGGATATCATTCTTCCATTTCTTTTCCTTATTTACATACATGGGTAATCAAAACAAAAGACTAATACTCGGAGGGCCAAAAAGATATACGCTCCCATTCACTACCAAGTGACCTTATATATATGTCACCGCTACCATCAATGCCTGTCGTCACAGTCTAAACCAAAAAATGACAACTGTAGAATTCCGAAATGGCTCCCCATCCAGTATATGCTACCACCATCCATCTAAGGATTGCTGAGTTCCTTCGAATCACTGTACTCGCTCGGACCACTACTTTCGCTACTACCATCACCTCTATCGTCCATGAATCGCAGGGAACCTAACAGTTCACCATCTCGGTTGACATACCACGCCACAAAACAGTACAGCACCATCGATGCACGTCCAACATCTACCTACAACATCGAGATCTATGGAGTATATAGTAGGTTCGACCCTAGAATTGTAACATCGTCCTAAGTACACTCAAAATAGAAAGAGATTCATAACGAGCCAGCAGAGGAACGTTTATTCTAGCTATCTGAAACATGTAAGTCAACGGGAGTGAGCAATAGCTCTACAAGAGATAAAGCAAGTTTATAAACCAACCTATCTAACATACTCTCGATTCCTAGGACACACCTACATGACATGCATCTTAGGTAAACAAGCCTGATTAGTAACACATTCGAAAACCATATGTATCAAGCTAGCATGTATCACATGTACCACACGCATCATATTGCATTCATGTCATGTCATTGGGTCCACCCCTATCTCACGGTTCAACCGGTGGCAAGTCAGCCTGTGCGGGTCACTTCTAGATTGCTATTCGGACTTCTACTGCGTGCAGACCGTAGGCTGTCCCTTCATTAAGGCATCTTCGTTTTTAGCCAAGGCATTATCCACGAGTTGAATGTTGCGGGCATCCCAAGCTCCGGGGCATCTTGGTTTTTAGCCAAGGCATTTGCCTCCAGATAATCACACGTCCACCGTCGGGGCATCCATGGTTCATTGTCCGTAGGCATCACATCACATTGCCCAAACATCTCATATGTACCGAATACATGACATAACATGCAAATACAATAGTCCATGTGTACATAACACCATGCCACTATGGTAATGTGACACCCTTCTAACTCATGGTAACTTTCACACCATATTCCAGATTCTTCCATCACATAAATAATCCCATTTGTCCTAACATTTAGCATCACATCAAGGTCAATCACATCTCATTGGAAAGCTCAGAGTGTGTAAAACTGTTCATGAAATCAGACTTAAAATATAGTAAATGAACTTCAAAAATTCTAAAATTTGAATATGTCATAAACAAGATCTTAACCAACATTTCTCATGAAAGAACACAAAGTCTGAATCTTTATGTAAACACAACTTTTAGTAGCTCAAAGATAGGCCAAAAACGGTTTGCTGGAACAGAATCTTTGCTTCTCAAAGTAAGCTCTTTCTAGAACCTAAATCATTCCCAAAAATTCCCAAATTTTTATATGTTGTAGAGAAAGAAGTTCTCAACAACTTTTGTGGAGGAAATTTGTTAAGAATCATTCTAGAAAAATTTGTGGAAAATCAAGAAGGTGTAAAAGTCACAGAAATAGCAACACTGGACGGTTCAAACCCGTTTAGAAAATGGTCTTTCGTACAAACCAAATTAGCTTAGAAAAATCTAGGTTTGAAGTATGATATACTTCAAGATGTTGAGAGAAACTTTGATGAAGAAAGTTTCTTAAAATTCGGTGCACAAAAATTCTCTATAAAAATGGAAAAAGAAGAGGTCCAGTAGCTACGTTTTTGGGTTTCAAGAACAAAGTTCAAAGAGATGAGTTCGAATGGAAACCCATCCAATTTGCTTCAACAAAGCTCAAAGGGTTAGTTTTCAAAGGGTCCAATGAACCTCGGGCTTAGTTTTCCTTTCTTGCCACATCTTGATATGCCTTTTATTGGTGACACCTTTAAAAATACGTGATCTCCCACGTTAAACTCCAAGGGTCTCCGACGTTAATCAACACAACTCTTCTGTCCGCTTTGGGCAGTCCTGAGGCGGTCTTGAATCACTTTCACTACTTTTTGAAGTCATTTGCATCAATTCAGGTCCTGTCAAGCTCCGTTCTCCTACTTTGTTCCAACAGATAGGAGTTCTACAGGCTCTTCCATACAATACCTCAAATAGAGCCATACCAATACTTTGCTGGAAGCTATTGTTATATGCGAACTCTACTAGGTGTAATTTCTTGTCCCAATTAACTTTAAAATCAATAATACATGCACTTAGCATGTCCTCCAACACCTGAATAACTCTTTCTATTTGTCCATCTGTTTGTGGATGAAAAACAGTACTAAACTGAAGTTTAGTTCCTAATGCAGCGTTTAAACTCTTCCAAAAGTTCGAAGTGAACCTTGGATCTTGATTTGATGTTATAGTCACAGGCATTCCATGCAATCTGACTATTTGCTTAACATACAAGTCTGTATACATTTCCAGTGAGTAATTGGTTCGTAGAGCCAGGAAATGAGCAGATTTAGTTAGTCTATCCACTATCACCCAAATAGAATCATCATCACTCGATATCCTTGGCAATCCTTGCACAAAGTCCATCATTATACGTTTCCATTTCCATTCAGGGATCTCTAAAGGATTTAATACACCTGCTAGCTTACGATGTTCTGCTTTCACTTGTTGACACATCAGACACTTCGAAACGTGTTTAGCGATATCGACCTTCGTTCCATTCCACAAATAATGTTGCCAAAGGTTGCGATACATTTTCGTATTTCTAGGGTGGAAACTATACCTACTTCTATGCGCTTCCGATAAAATCTCGTTCCTAAGTCCTTCATCATTAGGTACGCAAAGACGTCCATAAAACCTTACTTTTCCATCCTTTGATACTTGAAAATCTGATTTCCTACCTTCTACTACTTCTTTGCGAACCCTTGTAATCTCAGGATCTGACTACTGCAGTGTTCTAATCCTCTATATAATCTCTAGTTCAATCCTAAGTGCAGCCATCACACTCATTAGATTACTTACATCGAGCCTAAAGTCAGAATCGGAAATTTCCCTAAGAAAATTCCACTCCCGAATTATCATTTTCGTTATTATCATCATATATTTTTTACTAAGAGCATCTACCACTTTATTGGCCTTCCCTAGATGATACAGAATCTCACAATCGTAATCCTTTAACAATTCTATCCACCGTCTTTACCTCATGTTCAACTCCTTTTGAGAGAACAGGTATTTCAAACTCTTATGATCCGTATAGATCTCAAACTTCTCTCCATACAAATAATGTCTCCAAATTTTCAATGCAAAGACGATTGCCGTGAATTCCAAATCATGCGTTGGATAGTTCAATTCATATGGCTTTAATTGTCTAGAAGCATAAGCAATGACCTTCCCGCGTTGCATTACAACACAACCAAGTCATTTATGGGAAGCATCACTACATACCACAAGTCCTCCAGATCCTGATAATATCGTTAGAATTGGTGATGTAGTTAATTTCCTCTTAAGTTCTTGGAAACTAAGCTCACTTTCCCCAATCCATTCAAATTTCGCACTCTTCCTTATCAATTTCATTAGTGGATCTATAAGACGTGAAAATCCTTCAACAAACCTCCGATAGTATCTCGCTAAACCTAAGAAACTCCTAATCTCTGTTATTGTCATTGGTCTTGGCCAATTGATCACGGCCTCAACTGTAGCTGGGTTTACTGATATTACCTCACTAGTTACTACATGACCCAAAAATATCACCCGATCCAACCAAAATTCACACTTAGCATACAGCTTATGTTCCCTAAGGGTTTGTAGCACAATCCTTAAGTGCTATTCATGCTTCTTTGGTCCTTTCGAATATATCAGGATATCATCAATAAAAACTATCACAAACCTGCCTAAATATGGTTTGAACACCATTCATCAAATTCATAAATGCTGCAGGTGCGTTATTCAAATCAAATGGCATAACCAGAAACTCATAATGTCCATATCGAGTTCAGAGTGTCGTCTTAGGAATATCCTCCTTTTTATTCCTTAGTTGATGATACGCAAACCTCAAATCAATCTTAGAATATATTGACACCCCTTGCAATTGATCAAACAAATCATCGACCCTAGGCAACGGATACTTATTCTTAATAGTGACTTGATTCAATTGCCTTTAGTCTATACACAACCTCAATGATCTATCCTTTTTCTTTACAAATAATACTAGTGCACCCCAAGGTGATGCATTATGTCTAATAAACCCTCTATCAAGCAATTCTTGCAATTGCACCTTTAACTCTTTTAATTCCGTCAATGCCATCCTATAAGGAGCCTTCGATATGGGTTCAGTTCCAAGAGATAATTCAATTACAAACTCAATTTCACGCTCCGGTGGTAATACTGGTAACTCTTCGGGAAATACATTAGGAAACTCTTGCACTATAGGGATTTCCTCAAACTTCACTTCATTCTTATTCAATCACTTATCACCACTAGAAATTCTTGACAACCATCATCCAAAAGTTGATGCGCTTTGAGTGCGGAAATAAATATTATAGAAAGATTCATTCCATTCCCGAAAAATTCAAAACTAGGTTGGTCTGGCGGTTTAAACTGAATTATTTTTCTATAGCAATACACATTGGCTCGTTGCTTACGAAGCCAATCCATCACTATAATAACATCAAAATCATACATAGCTAATACCACCAAGTCTATCATCTGACTTCGTCCTCCTATAGAAATCTCACAGTCCCAACAAATTAGGGTGGACAGAACTATATCCTTTAGGGGTGTAGAAACACTTAGGGGCACCTCAAGCAACTTAGGTTTCAATCCACAAAATTGCACAAATCGCGTAGATACAAAAGAATGTGTAGCACCTGTGTCAAATAATGCATAAGCCTTGTTGTGGTACTCCACCATATGAGGGTTGTTGTGGCGGTCGAGCTGGCATTCCATGAAACGGTTGTTGTCTTTCCTTAGGACAATATCTAAGTAAATGACCTCGTTGTCCACAACAATAACATCCCTTCTGAAATGAACATGGCAAATTTCCATGATACTTGCCGCACCTATGACAAGGACCGTTCGAGTATGGTGCCCATCCTGTCCCTTGACTACTTCCAACTCCTCCCTAGTTTCTAAAGTTAGGTTTCTTATTGAAACCGAAAGGTTGTCTCCCAAATTGGTTGGGCCTCTTATCACGTCGGACATTACCTTGAGCAACATGGTGTTGGGGCCGAGTAATTGCTCCAGTTTCTTGCTTCATCAATTTCTGTTCTATGAGTTGAGCTCGCTCATAGAGTTCGTTATACCTTTTAATGTTAAGAGGGACCAACTGCCTCCTAATATCTAACCTCAAACCATTCAAAAATCTCTTGGCCTTATCTTCTGGATTCTCAACTAACCTAGGGGCAAACCTCGAAAGTTCTGAGAATCTAGTTTCGTATTGATCCATCGATAGATTATTCTGACTAAATTGCACAAACTCAATAATTTTTTTTATCTCGTGCACAATCAGAATAATACTTTCCATTAAATGCGCTAACAAAACCTTCCCAAGTCTTTTCCGTACCTATCGGGAATATTATGTCCTTTGTTGCCCTCCACCAATATTTAGCGTTTCCCTCCAGTTGGTACTTAACTAAGACTATCTCGTCGGCATTATTACAGGTCAGTAGATTAAATATTCTTTCCATTTTTTCAATCCACCGCTCTGCTTCTTCTAGATCTCCTATTCCAACAATATGTGAGCGGGTCTCAGTTTCAGAAATTGTTCTATTAACCCTTGTATTCGGCGTTTACCACCCGGTTGTTGTTGAGCTTGTCTCTCCAGCAAGCTCCCACATTTGCAAGCACCTGCAGAATCCCCTCCATTCGAGGATCTGCTCTAGAAGAAGAAGATGAGGCTCCACCGTCCTCCTCATCTTGTCTTATAGTGTTCTGTACATTGATCACCAGTAATCATGGATGACCAATGTTACTAATCAACCAATAAGTAACAATCGTTACTGGTATTATATAAGTAGCAACAACTACTTATTTCCCAAAAACACAGCAATAACAAACACATGCATTTGGTGTTTTAGACTTGTGCACGCACATCCTATCCACTTCCACTACTAGCACACCTTATCACTCCAAGGTCAACCTATGCTCTGATACCAAAACAGAGCCATGACGTCCCAGGCGTGCCACCCTACTAACGTGGTTCTTTATTCTTCTTTAGTGTTATCATACAAGCAAAAGCTAATATTTGGGATATCACTTATAACATGGATTAGGCCTAAACAAACAATCCACATGATTGAACAGGGATATCATTCTTCCATTTTTTTTCCTTATTTACATACATGGGCAATACAAACAAAAGACTAACAATAGGACGACCAAAAAGATATAAGCTCCCCTTCACTACCAAGTGACCTTATACGTATGTCACCTCTACCATCAACGCTTGGCTCCCCATCAAGCATACGCTACTACCACCCATCTAAGAATCACTAAGTTCCTCCGGATCACTATACTCGTTCGGACCACTACTCTCGCTACCACCATCACTGCTATCATCCATGAATCTCAGGGGACCTAATAGTTCACCACCTCGGTTGACATACCACGCCACAAAACGATACGGTACCATCGGTGCATGTCCAACATCAACCCACAACACCAAGACCTGTCGAGTATACGGTAGGTTCGACCCTGGAATCGTAACATCGTCCCAAGAACACTTAAAATAGAAAGGGGATCTATAACGAGCCAATGGAGGAACGTTCATTCTAGCTATCTGAAAAATATAAGTCAACGGGAGTGAGCAATAGCTCAACAAGAGATAAAGCAAGTTTATCAACTGACCTATCTAACGTGCTCTTGATTCCTAGGACACACCTACATGACTTGCATCTTAGGTAAACAAGCATGATTAGTAATACTTCCATATTGCTATCTGGACTTCCACAGTGCGCAGACTGCAGGCCATCCCTTTACCGGGGCATCTTGGCTTTTAGCCATGGCTACATCCACGAGTCGAATGTCACGGGCATCCCAAGCTTCGAGGCATCTTGGTTTTTAGCCAAGGCATTCGCCTCCTGATAATCACACGTCCACCGTCGGGGCATCCTTGGTTCATTGTCCGTAGGCATCACATCACATTGCCCAAACATCTCGAACGTACCGAATACATGACATAACATGCAAATACAATAGTCCATGTGTACATAACACCATGCCACTATGGTAATGTGACACCCTTCTAACTCATGGTAACTTTCACACCATATTCCAGATTCTTCCATCACATAAATAATCCCATTTGTCCTAACATTTAGCATCACATCAAGATCAATCACATCTCGCTGGAAAGCTTATACTGTGTAGATTTTGTCTCCAAAAGACATCAAATCGAGATTTCAACCTTTAATATAGAAAATAATGAATCTTTGTAATTTGGCAGAATTAGGCTGTTTTGCACTGTTCATGAAATCAGACTTAAAATATAGTAAATGAACTCTGAAAATTCTAAAATTTGAATATGTCATAAACAAGATCCTAACCAACATTTCTCATGAAAAAACACAAAGTCTGGATCTTTTTGTAAACATAACTTTTAGTAGCTCAAAGACAGACCAAAAACGATTCGCTGGAACAGAATCTTTACTTCTCAAAGTAAGCTCTTTCCAGAACCTAAATCATCCCCAAAAATTCTCAAATTTTTATGCATTATAGAGAAATAAGTTCTCAATAACTTTTGTGAAGGAAATTTGTTAAGAATCATTCTAGAAAAATTTGTGGAAAATCAAGAAGGTGTAAAAGTCACAAAAATAGCAACACTGGACGGTTCAAACCCGTTTAGAAAATGGTCTTTCGTACAAACCAAATCAGCTTATAAAAATCTAGATTTAAAGTATGTTATACTTCAAGATGTTGGCAGAAACTTGGATGAGAAAGTTTCTTAAAATTCCGTCTAAAAAAATCTCTATAAAAATGGAAAGAAGAAAAGGTCCAGTAGCTACGTTTCTGGGTTTCAAGAACAAAGTTCAAGGATATGAGTCCGAATGGAAACCCATCCAATTTGCTTCAACAAAACTCATACCTAGCAACTTGAATGGACATGCAACACCCATTCCCATCTCTATTCAACAACCTTTACCCATCTATGTCACATGCAACACAAGTTCTTGACCTAGAACCCACATGCAAGGCCATTTGGAGCTAGTATACCAACATGCAAGGCCATTAGAGACTAGAACACCCACATGCAAGACCATTAGGGCCTTAAGCACACTCAATCCAGGTCTGAACAGCCACATGCATGCCCTTCTAACATCATGAAACCCACATGCAAGATCAAAACATCCATCCACAACAACACGAAAAACCAAGGGCATAGAGAGAGGGGTAGGCTTAGAAACAAGCCTTATCTCCTTGCCTTAGCTTCTGGGACCGATTCTTCCCTTGTCTTGAGCTTTGGCCGTGAATTCCAAGATGAGCTAGTGAAGAATTGATGTTGAAACAGAGAAGAATTCGGTGCTGAAACAGAGGAGGGAGAGTCGGCTAGAGAGGCGGAAAACCGAGAGGGGTGAGAGCGAAATGAGAGTGAGGGAGAGGGCTCCAGTTTTTTGGCTTGAGGGAAAATGAATTGAAGAGAGAGAGAGGAAGATGTGGCTGCCGAAACTTATAGGGAAAGGGGAAGGGTAATTCAGCTATGATTAGGAAAGAAATGGGGCTTCTTGAACACATTTGTTGCATGAAATTTCATTGGAGGGTTCAAGATAGGTCATCATGGCAAAACAAGGTGATGATTACCCTAAGAAAATTCAATTTAAAGGAAAATATGGGGGAGGTGTGACCGGCAACTTTGGGGTCCCAATTAGGGCATAATTTGTGTCCTAATATGTCTAATTTAGGTGTACATAATATCCACCTAAAACACACATTAGTGGCCAATGTCCCCAATTATCAACAAATGATCACCACATTTATATATATCGCCAATATAGGGCTCCTTAATCATCCCACAAATTTTCCAAAAAATTGTCGAGTCGAGTATATGCCGAGCGCGTGACACCGAAATTCAATAAGTTTATAACCAATCCTAGGCCAACACTAGTTTCAATTCACAAACCATCACAATGAACTATGCGAAATTTCGGGATGTCACACCTCCCATACACGATCAAGCTTAGTCTTTGCTGGAATAGTTTAAATATTTATTTCTATTGGACTTATCACCTGGTCTTTCCATGAGAGACATTCAGCATCAACTTGACTTAATGACCGGTGCTTTACTACCTAATCTAGCCTATTACCAAATGAGTCCGGTTGAACATGAAGAATTGCATCGACAAGTTATGGAATTCTTGAGTAAGGGTTTTATAAGAGAAATCCTCAGTCCATGTGCCTTTTCAGCTCTCTTGGTGCCTAAGAAAAATGGCACTTGGAGAATGTGTGTTGACAGAAGGTCAATCAACAAGATTACTATCAAGTACCGCTTTCCTATTCCCCGCCTGGATGATCTTTTTAATCAACTTTTTGATGCAACCATATTCTCAAAGCTAGATTTAAAGAACGGATATCATCAAATCAGAATCTAGCCTAGAGATGAATGGAAGACCGCATTCAAAACCAAGGATGTATTGTTTGAGTGGCTGGTTATCCCATTCAAATTGTCTAATGCACCATCGACATTCATGAGGTTTATGACCCAAGTTTTGAAGCCATTTCTTGGGAACTTTGTTGTGGTTTATTTTGATGATATTCTAATCTTTAGAAAGTCACCTAATGAACACTTGCAGTACCTTCACGAAGTGTTACGAGTGTTAAGGCAAGAATGCATGTATGTAGCCCCCGACAAGTACTACTTCATGGTGTCACAAATCCTATTCTTGGGATTTCATATCTCAAAAGAAGGAATTTAGGTTGATGATGCTAAAATCGAGGTGATCAAGGAATGGCCAACTCCAACAAATGTGCGTGAACTTCGAAACTTTCATGGTCTAGCTCCTTTCCACCGGCAGTCCATTGTGAATTTTAGCACCATTGTAGCCTTACTCACCTCTTAAGAAAGGAGTTTTTAAGTGGACAAGTGTAGTTCGACCAAAAAAAAAAGTGGACAAGTGCAGCCCAAAGAAGTTTTGAACATCTAAAAGACAAGTTGAGCACAACCCCGGTCCTTGCATTGCCTAACTTTGATAATGTTTTTAAGGTGCATTGTGATGCATCAAGTACTATCATAGGAGGAGTTGTAAGTCAAGGAGGTCGACCCATTGCCTTCTTTAGTGAGAAATTGAATAGTGCAAAACTTTGTTATAGCACTTAAATTTGGAATTTTATGCACTATTTTGCACACTTTAGCATTGGAGGCAATATCTTATTCATCGGATGTTTATTTTGTACACTAACCATGAAGCTCTCGAGTATAGTTCAGGGCAGCAAAAGCTCAATTCCAGATATGCCAAATAGGCTGAATATGTATAGTAATTCACATTCATTATCAAGCATACGACTAGAGTTCAAAATTAGGTTGCCGATGCTCTTAGTCGAAAGAAGAGTATACTCCATATTATGTGTTCTATTGTTCTTGGATTTGACTCTTTTCAGGAGTTGTATCAAGAAGATCCTTATTTTTCCAAGATCATTCCAATATGCACAAGACAAGAAGCTTTCTGATTTCACATTATGTGATGCCTTTCTTTTCAAAGAAAATCGTGTATGCATGCCGGATTGCTCTATTCGACAAAGGGTGATCAATGAAATTCACCATGATGGACATTTTGCGCGCAATAAGACTATGTAACTTGTTTCAGCCAAATATTTTTGGCCCCATCTAAAACGAGATGTATATCAACATGTGATGAGGTGTCGACGTGGCCAAGTAGGAAAGGGACAAACTACTAATGCCCGTATTTATTTGCCTTTGCAGATACCAGAAGCCCTCTTGGGAAGATATCTTTATGGACTTTGTCGTTGGACAACCGCGTACACTTACAGATATAGATTCGATCTTTGTGGTTGTCGATAGATTTTCAAAAATGGCATACTTCATTCCTTATCACAAAACTATGGATGCCTCATGGATTGCTGAGTTACTCTTCAAAAAAATCTACAAGTTGCATGGTCTTTGTTGACACCTAAATTTTGGTTAACCATTTAGGAATTAATTACATAAAAAAATAGAGATTAATCTTTAATCCCTTAACAAAAATAAATTGCATAGCATATAGTCTAGAATCATGTAGTTTAATTGCATCTTGCATTGGACCGGCAGTGGCGAATAAACTCAAATCAACTACGCGGACCTTACTCGTAATACTCGGCCAAACAAGAGGGGGAGGGGCCGAAAATTACAAGGCATGACGGGCCTTGGTTGGCTTAGTTTGAATTTAAATAAGCCCATTAAACTTTAATTAAAGAAAAAAACCAAGATAGTTCAATCCATTGAGAAATTAAATAGAAAAGCCTAGGCTGAAGCCCATCATCTTACAAAGCCCAGCCAATTAACCTAGGTTTACATTATAAATACACAAATGTGTCTCTTGATTAAAGCGAGGCAATCACAATTTTTAGAATACATGAGTGATACACGTAAGAGTGAGAGTGAGAAGGAGAGAGATCAGTTAAGTCCCCTCACGGCTGAGTCTCCCTCCTTAGTCACGGTTCCCCGATGCCGCACCTCCGGCGGCCACCATCGTCGCTCCATCCCCTCACGACCAGACCTATGGCCGTGAGATGTTGCTACTGCTTCTGCTTGCAACGTTATTGCCTCCCACTCCGTGCTGCCTTTCACGAACTTGACCGATGCAAACCCTTGCCTGATCGTGCCGCGCTAGCCCTTGATCTCATCCTGTATAGCTGCCGCCGCCATCTTGGCGATCCCGACGCCGTCGGTATGCCACCCACGTCGCTTCCGCCTCTCATCGTTGCCCCATGATCGACGCCGAGCCCGTCTCCACTGACAAAAACGTTGTTGCTGCTGCTGAACCACTGTCCCTGCTTGCTGCCGTCGCGCCTGCCACCTTGACGTCGCTACTGCTCCCGCTGACGCTGCTGGCACCCTGGTGAGCCCGATGCTGCCTCTTGTCGCCACCCTACATTGACCCAATAAACTGCTACTGCTGCTATCTCTTGCCAACTCTACGCTGACGAGCCGTTGCCACTCCCGTCGTCACTGCCTTCCTCATGGCCAGACCTGTGGCCATAAGCCATGATCGCTGCTCTCGTCGCTTCGTTGTCCACATCGCGAGCTGCTGCCCAGTCGGGCTATGACCAACGCCCCATTGTCGATCAAGTTCCCCCCATGTGTCAGGCCACCACCGTAGCACTGCAGTCGGCCCTTTACCTCGACCAATCCTGGTAGTCCGTAATCCCGATCCGAGTCAAGTTCAAATTTGGAAGTTATCTGCAAATCAGGTAAAAATATCATCGGATATTATTTTAAATATTTAAACACTTATTTTGGATGATATGCTATCTTTTGTAGATATTTAGATATATCCAAGTGAATATATGATATCCGCAAGATTTCAAAATACTCCAAGCTAGGAAATTTTCCTAGCTTAACAACGTGCTTGGACGACTATCTGATATCTAACCATGAAATACGATACTAGGTTGCACGGAAAATCTTTCATGCTCTCCATAACTATTTGGATACAATGGTAGATTTTATATTGTTTCCAAATTTAAACGAATAGCCTTCCATCAATATCTGTAACTACATGGATATGATCGATGATTTATATCGTTTTCCTAATTCAAAGATGATAAAACAAATCTTGCGGATTGCGTCAATTAAATTCGATGGTGGTGGTTGTCCTTTTTTTTATTTTATTTCCTTTAAAAGAAAATCCGAAAAAAGATTAGTTAGGATTCAAATTGATCCCTTAGAAGATAATGTTGCTTGTTTAGGATAGGTATAGATAACTTTCTTAGAATAGAATAGGATAATCTAGATTTGCTAGAAAGATAGGATAATTTTTCAATTTAAATTAGGATTTAGAGTAATTTGTCTTGTACTTTTAATTTAAACATTATCCTAATCTTAATGGTGTATTTAGGGTGATTTTAATTTCGAATTTTCTAAAAATACCAAAAAGAAGTCACTTTAGAATAGGTTAAATTATCTTTTTCTAAAGTAGATTGCATGTTAATTTAGACAATTTAAAATTTCAATAAAAAAAATACAAAAATACGTCATTTGCCTGTCATTAGAATTAGGTCATTTAGTTACATGTCATATAGTGTGCATGTTAGGATTATTTAATTGCATGTCATACGTTACACGTCATTGCATATAAGTTAGTTCTCATTTAATTAAGAGAAAATTAAAAAAATACATTGAGTAGAATTGCTTGTTAATTAGAAATCATATTAAAATTATTAATGTGATTTTCTAGCTAACAATGCAGATGCTTACGTTGTCACGCCCCGAACCCTATCGAGCTCGCGACATCCACCACTGGTCAATTTTGCGACATCCCAGGAATTATCGCCGACCTTAAATACGATCATCAGAGATTTAACGCACAGCGGAATCCATAATTAACCCGGACAATTAAACTGGGGAGAATATTCAGGGAGAATACACATATTTCTTTTCATTACCCACTTATAAAATATTTACAGATTACAACCACCATAAGCACCAGCACACTGCAATTAAACCACCAGTACACCAAAAAGATCATTGACCTGGTATTCTGACTTCAAAAATGGTACTCATCCAAAACACCTATTCATAACCCCTACATTAGCCCCTACGCCCCTTGCTAGGCGTCCATTCCGAATCTGACTCCTCATCCCCTGAATCTGAACTCTCCTGATCGGTCTGTTGCTCTCAGGATTCCGACTCTGCATTAATCTCAATCGGGTGATTGATATCGCCCGATTCAGCTGGAATTGCATTCTGATACTCCTCAGCCAGAAAATCGAAGAAATTGATCTCAGGTACGTAATTAGGATCCATGTATTCCTCAAACAGGAGTATATACTCCGGGTCTCCTACAGGCTCTTCCGACTCCTCCGACTAGTTCTCGGGTTCTGCCTCAGGCTCCACTTCCTCTGGTTCCTCTTCGGGGATTAGTTCTAAGTCTATGTCCATCAGGTCATCCTCAGCTTGCGATGCTTCGAGCTCGGGCTCATACTCAGCCTCCGAAGATCCCTGAGCGGCGGGTGCTGGATGCATCCCAGATTGCGCTATGCTAACCTCCGTACTGGTCAACTCTCCATCAATCGGGGGTACGGCAGTCGGGTCCCAATCCCCAACTAAATCAAACGGAACATCGAAACCCCTAACGGGCCTGAACTCATCCTCGTTAGCATCCCGGAAGAACCAGGCCGAATATACATGGGTTTCCCACAAAGGTAGTCCTACCTCTACAAAAATGGTAGTAGTATACCTAATCCAGGTCACGTTATCTGGCATAGGGAATTCTGCAACATCATTCTCGGAGTGCACTGGTACCCCAAAACGCACTGGTAGTGGTGGCGGGGGATTCATGAGTCCTGTCGGGGTTCTGAAATTTTTGGTTGAAACAACCGTGAGAACACTTTTCAGTAAGTTCACCCCTAAACCCCACCTAGGCTATCACGTACCTCCAAACAACTACACAAACACAAATCACACACAAACGCCAAATGGGAGAGAGAGAGGGACGGCGCGGCAACGAGGACGGCGGCGGTCCGGCGGTACGGCGGCGACGGCGGGAGGGAGAGATGGCCGGAGGGAGGAGCACACGGTGGGGGGGTTTCACGGGGAGAGGGGGGCCGAATGGGAGAGAGAGAGGGGGAAGAGAGAAAGAGAGTCCTTTAGACCTAAATAGTGTTCTTGACCCATTTTGCAAAATGACTAAAATACCCCTCTCTCACAATTTTGATCCGACGGTTCAGATTCGATCTAATCTTGAAATCGACGGTCCAGATCGAATCTTACCAAAAATATCCAAGGGTATACTTGTAATTTCTCAAAAAGTCCAAGGGCAAAATTGTCCAATCAAAAAGTTAGGGCAAAATGACCAAAATGCCCTTTGCTCATAAAACATGCCCTTTGTTAATTCTCAAGGGTAAAATGGTCCGATTCTCCGTTTCTCCTCAAAATCAAGTTTTTCTGAAGGATTCGGGCACAACAAAAATTGCCCGTTACAACCGCAACGTCGTCCTAACGTCCCGTTGAACTTCCAAATTTTCCGGTGTCCGATTTGGGCTAAATTAAATAATTAAATTTTATTAAACGCAACTCGAGCATTTCTCAGACTAACGGGCGGCTTGTTTGGGAAATTCGCCAGTACGACCCGTGACTGATACTAAATCGAGTCACGTACAATTTATTCAGACCGTAATGACTTCGGTTGTCATTAAAATCGCGAGGATCAATTGATAGATCCGAGAGGCACGATCGTTTGGTATAAGTTCAGGATCATTCGTCAAGTCATTTCGCGGTCCAACGGAATCACCCGTGATCCACTATTATGACAGCGGCGAGCTGACCCCTAACTATCCTTGAATCGGCCAACAATGGCTCAAAATATCACATCGACGATTTTATGGTCGAAAGTCCATTCACGATTGAATTATCTTTAGTCGTACGAATTTTAAATCGCTAATTAGCCTTTCCCTACTGGTTAGTATCCCAGGAACGATCATTCCGGGTGAGAACTAGCTACGAGCACATTAATAAAATAATTCATTTCATAAATCCCAAATGAGCGAAATCTCGAAATGTCACAATCTCCCCCCTTACAAAAATTTCGTCCTCGAAATTTACAAATCTCACCACTACCCAATATTTACAATTCCTACCATTGCTCAAACAACTGGGGGTATTGACGTTGCATCACCTCTTCACTTTCCCAAGTTGCGCCTTCAGTCCCGTGGTGCTCCCAAATAACTTTGACCATCGGGATTGTCTTGTTCCTCAAAACTCGCTCCTTACGATCTTCGATTCTTACCGATCTCTCGACATAAGACACTTTATCATCAACTTCGATCTCCTCATAATTCAGTACATGCGTCGGGTCCGGTTCATATTTCCTTAACATCGATACGTTGAATACATTATGCACTTGCGATAGATTTGGCGGTAACGCAAGGCGATAGGCTAAATCCCCAATTCTTTCCAATACCTCAAATGGTCTCACGTACCTCGGACTCAACTTTCCCTTTTTACCAAACCTAGATAGTCCCCTCATGGGCAATACCTTAAGAAAAACGTGATCCCCGACTTGAAACTCCAAAGGTCTTCGCCTTCTGTCTGCATAACTCTTTTGACGGCTCTGCGCTGTCCTCAGCCTTTCACGAATAATCTTAACTGCCTCAATTGACTGCTCGACTAGCTCTGGCCCAGTTATAGTCCTTTCTCCCACTTCATCCCAACACACGGGCGTTCTACAAGCTCTATCATAAAGTGCTTCAAAAGGTGCCATTCCAATGCTCTGCTGGAAACTATTATTATAAGCAAACTCTACTAAGGGTAGTTGCTCTTCCCACTTACCCTGGAAATCCAGCACACATGCCCTGAGCATATCCTCTAGAGTCTGAATCGTCCTCTCAGATTGACCATCTGTCTGAGGATGGTAAGCTGTACTGAACTGCAACTTGGATCCTAACGCCGTCTGCAGACTTTTCCAAAAACTAGCGGTAAACCTAGGATCACGATCTGAGGTTATCGACACTGGTACCCCATGAAGACGGACTATCTGCTGCACGTACAACTCAGCATACCGTTCTAATGCGAAATCCTTTTGCACGGCCAAAAAGTGTGCCGACTTAGTCAATCGGTCGACAATCACCCAAATAGTGTCATGGCCTCTTTGGCTTCTTGGCAATCCCGACACAAAATCCATGGTTATATGCTCCCATTTCCACTCTGGGATTTCCAAAGGTCGCAACAATCTCCCAGGCTTACAATGTTGCGCTTTCACCTGTTGACACATCAGGCACTTAGCCACGTGTTTAGCGATATCTGCCTTCATACCATTCCACCAATAATATTGTCTCAAATTCCGAAACATTTTAGTACCACCCGGATGAATACTGTAACTGCTACGATGCGCTTCAAACAAAATCTCTTCCCTATGTCCTGCATCGTCCGGTACACATATCCGTCCACGAAACTTTAATACTCCATCTCCCGATACTTGAAATTCTGGCTTTCTCTTGGCCTCCTCCATCTCTAGAATCTTTTGAATTTCCTGGTCCAAAGATTGCAACATCTTAATTTTAGCCTGGATCTCCGGTTCAATCCTAAGCGTAGCCAACAAGCTCGAGACTTGACTCACTTCGAATCTGAACTCCGAGTCTCGTACTTTTTCCAACAGTGTCCACTCCTTGACCATCAAATGTGCCATACTCGACTTACGACTCAAAGCATCAGCTACCCGGTTAGCCTTCCCGGGATGATATAAAATTTCGCAGTCGTAATCCTTTAATAACTCCATCCACCGACGCTGTCTCATGTTTAACTCCTTTTGGGAAAACAAATACTTGAGGCTCTGATGGTTTGTATAAATCTGAAACTTCTCTCCGCATAAATAATGTCGAATCTTCAGAGCGAACACAATTGCGGCCAATTCCAAATCATGTGTCGGGTAATTCAACTCATGCGGTCTTAACTGCCTTGACGCATAAGCTACTACCCGCCCATTTTGCATGAGTACACATCCTAATCCTTTCAACGACGCATCACTATATATCTCATATCCTCCAGGTCCTGATGGAATAGTCAACACCGGTGCCGTTATCAATCTATATTTCAATTCCTAGAAACTCCTTTCACATTTGTCAGTCCACTCAAACCTCGTTTCCTTTTTCAACAAATGCGTCAACGGCATTGCTATTGACGAAAATCCTTCTACGAAGCGACGATAATATCCCGCTAAACCCAGAAAATTCTGAACCTCTGTTACCGTCGTTGGCCTTGGCCACTTCATCATAGCTTCGATCTTTGATGGATCAACCGAGATTCCTTCCCCCGAGATCACATGACCGAGAAATGCTACTCGACTGAGCCAGAATTCACATTTGCTAAGCTTAGCATATAGTGCATTCTCCCTTAAAGTCTGCAGCACTCGATGCAAATGATACTCATGCTCCTCTAGGCTCTTTGAGTATACCAATATGTCGTCTATAAAAACGATCACGAATTGGTCTAAGAATTCTTTAAACACCCGGTTCATCAAATCCATAAAGGCGACAGGGGCGTTTGTTAACCCAAACGGCATTACAGTAAATTCATAGTGTCCATATCTCGTCCTAAATGCTGTCTTCGGTATGTCCTCCTTTCTAATCCTCAACTGATGATATCCTGTTCTCAAATCAATCTTAGAGAACACCGAAGCCCCTTGCAACTGATCAAACAAATCATCGATTCTCGGTAAGGGATATTTGTTTTTAATCGTCACTTGATTCAGCTGTCTATAATCAATGCACAACCTCAATGATCCATATTTCTTTCTAACAAATAACACCGGTGCTCCCCACAGAGATACACTCAGACGGATAAATCCCTTGTCTAACAACTCTTGCATTTGAACCTTTAGCTCCTTCAACTCCGACAACGACATCCTATAAGGTGCTTTCGATATTGGCTCAGTTCCTGGTGCCAATTCGATCACGAATTCCACCTCCCTTGCTGGTGGCAGTCCCGGCAATTCCTGAGGGAACACATCGGGATATTCGCACACCACAGCTATGTCCTCAAGTCTCGGCTCTTTAGCCGTCGAATCAACTACTGCCGCTAATAACCCTTGACAACATTCACTCAACAACTTCGTCATTTCCAATGACGAAATCCATGGAATCGAGGATCCTCCTCGACTTCCCACAAATTTGAATTCCGGATGTCCAACTAGATTAAATTGGATCACCCTGCTATTGCAATCCATCACAGCCCTCTGCTTAGACAGACAATCCATACCCACGATTACATCAAAATCGTACATATCTAGAACTGCTAAATCAATCTTTTCCTCCCTATCCCCAATTACAATCGTACAATCTGGACACCCCATCGAGACCAACATCTTTTCATTCAAAGGAGTCGTCACGCATAGCACAACATCAAGCAATTGCGGTTCTATTCCAAGCAACTCAGCAAACTGTTTAGATACGAAAGAATGTGACGCCTGCGGGTCAAATAAAGCATACGCAGCATGGTTGCACAGAGAAATTGTACCTGTGACAACCCCTGGTGCGTTCTCAGCTTCTCTTCTGGCCATGGCATACACTCGTCCTTGTGCCGGTGGCCTATTCTGATTTGCTGTCTGGGCCGCTCCAATTTGATTCCCATTCCGAGGTGGCGGTAATGCAGGCGGCCTGTTCTGTTTGGGATTGGGGCAATTTCTTATGTGGTGACCAAATCCCCCACATCCAAAACACGCTCCGCCCCGGGTTGGACAAGGTCCACTCTCGTGTCTACCTCCACAAATTCTACATAGTCCATTCTGGTTCCGGGCCGGCTTCCCAATATTTCTCCTAACGAAAGGAGTAAAGCGTCTATTATCTATCATCGGCCTCTTCCCAGGATTACGATTGTCCCTACCTGGGTTAAACCTCGACCCAGAAGCGACGGCCATATCCAGTTGATCTTGCTGTAGAATCTGGGCTCTATCAAACATTTCCTCATAAGTCCCCAGATTTACCAGTAACAACTGGCTACGTATATCAGCCCTCAATCCATCCCGAAACCTTTGCGCCTTATCCTCGGGATGCTCCACCATTCTCGGCACAAACTTCGACAGTCTCGTAAATTCCGCCTCATATTAATCCACCGTCATCGGACCCTAGCGGAGTCTCATAAACTCTGCTAGCTTCTTCTCCCTAGCACTTGCCGAGAAATATTTTTCATAGAACTTCTCAGTAAAAACAGCCCAAGTCCAGCTTGTACCTTCCAGAAAAATCCTATCCTTGGTGGTTTTCCACCAATCGTTTGCATTATCCTACAATTGATATACCGCCAGAGTTACCCTCTCATTGTCATTACACTCCAGTACCTCAAAAGCCTTCTCGAGCTCCTCTACCCATCTAGGTGCAGCCTCAGGGTCACCTTTCCTAGAAAACTTGGGCGGTTTAAGCTTCATAAACTGCTCTACCAGTTGATGCATTGGCCTATTCATATTCATTTGCCCCTATTCCTGGTTCTCATTAGTATTGACAGCAGCAGCGGCCTCAGCGGCCTCGACAGCTTGGGCAATCGGAGCATCTCTTTCCTGAGTCTGCTGTTCTAACAGATTTCCACTCCGTTCCAACGTCCTCATAACAACTTCCATTCGAGGATCCTCAGCAGGTCTAGCTTCCACTCTGGGTTCTGCTGCAGCTCCAGCATTGACCCCAAGATTTTCTATCGCTCCTGCACCCATTCCGAGGTCCTCTACAGCCCTAGCTCGAGCACGACCTCGACCTCTTGTTCTCCTTCCAGCGCCCCTTCTTGGGACTCTTCCTACGCCTCTTCCTTCACTGCTCATTATCGCAATTCTACCACTCTCCTTCCTGCTATAATTCCATTTAGGAATTAGCACTCTAGGCCAACTAGATTAATCTGATTCTAAGCAGTGAATTAGCACAATAATTCACTCAACAGGCAACCCCTCACTACCAATCACGAGATCACAATCACAAAGGTCCGAACACTTACCTCAGGTCCAGACGCACCTGCATTTTCATCATCACAACAATTAATTCATTCAATCAATCACAACAAGCAGCCTGGAGGAACGTGTAGCTTATTCCACCTTACAACTCGCTAAGGTCTCCCTAATTCTACCCCACAATCTCTGCTCCTTATCACTCCAAACTTCGACCAGTTTAGATCGAGCAGACCTTGCTCTGATACCAATTCAAACGGGGATGTCATGCCCAGAACCCTATCGAGCTCGCGACATCCGCCACTGGTCGATTTTGCGACATCCCAGGAATTATCGCCGACCTCAAATATGATCATCAGAGATTTAACGCACGACGGAATCCATAATTAACCCGGACAATTAAACTGGGGAGAATATTCAGGGAGAATACACATATTTCTTTTCATTACCCACTTATAAAATATTTACAGATTACAACCACCATAAGCACCAGCACACTGCAATTAAACCACCAGTACACCAAAAAGATCATTGACCTGGTATTCTGACTTCAAAAATGGTACTCATCCAAAACACCTATTCATAACCCCTACATTAGCCCCTACGCCCCTTGCTAGGCGTCCGTTCCGAGTCTGACTCCTCGTCCCCTGAATCTGAACTCTCCTGATCGGTCTGTTGCTATGAGGATTCCGACTCTGCATTAAACTCAATCGGGGGATTGATATCGCCCGATTCAGCTGGAATTGCATTCTGATATTCCTCAGCCAGAAAATCGAAGAAAATGATCTCAGGTACGTAATTAGGATCCATGTATTCCTCAAACGGGAGTATATACTCCGGGTCTCCTACAGGCTCTTCCGACTCCTCCGACTCGTTCTCGGGTTCTGGCTCGGGCTCCACTTCCTCTGGTTCCTCTTCGGGGATTGGTTCTAAGTCTATGTCCATCGGGTCATCCTCAGCTTGCGATGCTTCAGGCTCGGGTTCATACTCAGCCTCCGAAGATCCCTGAACGGCGAGTGCTGGATGCATCCCAGATTGCGCTACGCTAACCTCCGTACTAGTCAACTCTCCATCAATCGGGGGTACGGCAGTCGGGTCCCAATCCTCAACTAAATCAAACGGAATATCGAAACCCCTAATGGGCCCGAACTCATCCCCGTCAGCATCCCGGAAGAACCAAGCCGAATATACATGGGTTTCCCACAAAGGTAGTCCTACCTCTACAAATACGGTAGTAGTATACCTAATCCAGGTCACGTTATCTGGCATAGGGAATTCTGCAACATCGTTCTCGGAGTGCACTGGTACCCCAAAACGCACTGGTGGTGGTGGCGGGGGATTCATGAGTCCTGTCAGGGTTCTGAAATTTTTGGTTGAAACAACCGTGAGAACACTTCTCAGTAATTCACCCCTAAACCCCACCTAGGCTATCACGTACCTCCAGACAACTACACAAACGCCAAATCGACACATAGTAGGCACATCAATTAATTTACCCGACTTATCCTGCTTGCACCCTGCACGTTAGTCACAGTCACATTATAAGCAATCACATGCATGATTAATTCTCATTCTCGCGCATTTCCGTTTGCCTCATCACATTCCTTTCCATACCACTCGCCAGTGACCCGCGTTACAGTACACGCCTCAGGCCCACTGCGACTATCTCATCACCACACTCCAGGCCCGCGTTACAGTACACGCCTCAAGCCATGTTTCTTGCTCGCGTAAACGTACACGCCTCAGGCTCAACATCTACCACCTACTGCGCAACCCGCGTTGAAGTACACGCCTCAGGCTGGCAGTCTTTCGGTAATACCGGGCATCGTCCCGCGTTGAAGTACATGCCTCAGGACGGCACAAATTCCACGATCACCCATGCCATCTCATATTCACTTTCTTACTTATGCACATGCTCAACAAGCATTTGCCACACACAATTGGCCCTTCACATGTGGCCCGTGCACGCATTAATTACACGAAATCCATGCACACTCAGCATTTGACATGGCCAATGATAATAATTAAAATAATCTGGCCCACGCGTGCACCCAACAGGCATAATTAAGTCAACCAATTACACAATCACACACTCAATTTCCAACACCACACTCGATCATAATTCCAACGCACGAAAAGCACGGAAATTGCTATTTTTCTCTAACCAAATGGCCCCGAATCGATTCCGGTCCTTCACGGGACTTTCTCACCATTAATTCTCGGTTCAAAAAATCCAACTTGCGTCCCGATCGGCCCATCACAGCCCCATGAACAGTAGTCCACAGCCCACTGTTGTCCTCAAATTTCCAATAAAAATTTTCCGAGTTCAATCCTAAGGCCTGCCACCTAATTCTACTCTTAAATCATGCCATTCCGCACTTAATCTATTCCCGGTTTCACTCAAAATCGCCCGTCGATACCCGAAGTCCTAAGTTGGGTTTAGATTGCGACTTACCCGCGTTCTAGACTATCGCGGCTAGAACGGAAAGCGGCGGCACTTAATCGGGAACGGTGGCAACGGTGTACGGCTCCCGGTGGGCGGCGATCGGCTTGGGCGGCGACGGCGCGGCTTGGGCGTGACTGGCAAGGCTCACGGCCAAGAGAGGGGAGAGAGAAACCGAGAGGGAGAGGGACGGCGTGGGCTGGTGGGGGCGCGGCAACGAGGACGGCGCGGCATGGCGGCGGTCCAGCGGTGCGGCGGCGACGGCGACGGCGACGGCGGGAGGGAGAGATGACCGGAGGGAGGAGCTCACGGTGGGGGGGTTTCACGGGGAGAGGGGGACCGAATGGGAGAGAGAGGAGGGGAAGAGAGAAAGAGAGTCCTTTAGACCTAAATAGTGTTCTTGACCCATTTTGCAATATGACTAAAATACCCCTCTCTCACAATTTTGATCCGACGGTCCATATTCGATCTAATCTTGAAATCGACGGTCCAGATCGAATCTTACCAAAAATATCCAAGGGTATACTTGTAATTTCTCAAAAAGTCCAAGGGCAAAATTGTCCAATCAAAAAGTTAGGGCAAAATGACCAAAATGCCCTTTGCTCATAAAACATGCCCTTTGTTAATTCTCAAGGGTAAAATGGTCCGATTCTCCGTTTCTCCTCAAAATCAAGTTTTTCTGAAGGATTCGGGAACAACAAAAATTGCACGTTACAACCGCAACGTCGTCCTAGCGTCCCGTTGTGACTTCCAAATTTTCCGGTGTCCGATTCGGGCTAAATTAAATAATTAAATTTTATTAAACGCAACTCGAGCGTTTCTCAGACTAACGGGCGGCTTGTTTGGGAAATTCGCCAGTACGACCCGTGACTGATACTAAATCGAGTCACGTACAATTTATTCAGACCGTAATGACTTCGGTTGTCATTAAAATCGCGAGGATCAATTGCTAGATCCGAGGGGCACGATCGTTTGGTATAAGTTCAGGATCATTCGTCAAGTCATTTCGCGGTCCAGCGGAATCACTCGCGATCCACTACTATGACAGCGGCGAGCTGACCCCTAACTATCCTTGGATCGGCCAACAGTGGCTCAAAATATCACATCGACGATTTTATGGTCGAAAGTCCATTCACGATTGAATTATCTTTAGTCGTACGAATTTTAAATCCCTAATTAGCCTTTCCCTACTGGTTAGTATCCCAGGAATGATCAGTTCCGGGTGAGAACTAGCTATGAGCACATTAATAAAATAATTCATTTCATAAATCCCAAATGAGCGAAATCTCGGAATGTCACATACGTTGCTTCGAGATAAGTAATTTTTCCTATCTTGCAATTTATTTAATGTTTTGATTATTGAGTATTAATTTGATAGTTTATGCATCCGCATGAACACCTCACATGTTAGGAAGAAATAAAATCAATCCAGACTACCTGCTTAAACATTTTTATGAAAAGAAAAGGTACCGAAAGGGCGTTAGAATAAATCTAGCGTAATCAAGTCCCCGTATTCATAATTTCTGATTCGTAGGAATAAAGTATATCTCCATATACTTTATTACTATACTCTATCTGGGTTTCTAATCGACCCACCGTAAATAGATTAGTGGCGACTCCAAAATGAAAATCATTTATATGTTAACAACTTGAACCATAAGTCGCAAATTGGTAAGGCTTAGGAGGGCCCAAGTTAGGCTTAGACTCAATAATCCATTAGCCAAACACCTAGGTTGTGCCACCCCAAGATAAGGTCGCGACAGCCTTCCCAAGACTATTACTTTTGATCGGGACACCAAGTTTCTTAGTCACTTTTGGCGGCAACTATGGAAGAATATTGGTATTAAGCTACAATATAGTACTGTGTTTCAGCCTCCAAACGGATGGGCAGACTGAAGTTGTCCATCGGTTCTTGGGAAATCTGTTGAGGACTTTGATTGACGATAATCCCCGCTCTTTGGAGACATGATTGTCACTTGGAGAATTCACATATAATTGTTCAGTGAACCGTACCACTAGATAGATACGGTCCATTTGTGATTGTGTGTGGATGTCAACCGAAGATTGCTCTAGATCTTGCACCTATTCCTTTCACTAAAAAAGCAATTGAGAAGGTGGATGATATTTTTTCTCAAATGAGGCTAGTTCATGAAGATGTGCGCCAAAGGTTGGAGAACAAAGTTAAGTCCTATAAAAATAATGTCGATAAGCGTCGACGTGAAATTATCTTTGAACTGGGAGACTTTGTTTGAGCTTATTTGCCACCGGAGCGTCATCCCATTGGAAGCGACAACAAGCCTAGTGATTGAAAGCTTGGTCCACTTGAAGTTCTTGAGCACATCAATACTAATGTATATTAACTAAAGCTATTGTCTCATATGACGATACATGACGTGTTCAATATTTGGTATTTAACACCTTATGTGGGTGATTCTTCTAATTATGGTGATTTGAATTCGGAGACGAATTCTTTTAAAGAAAGGGGGAATGATGCAGCCCATATGAAAGACCAACTCATTCAACCAAGAAGGCCAGCACACATTCAAGCTCAACGATACTCTCATCGATAAGCTCGATAGACCTCATCGACAATTGAAGAACCTCATCGATAAGTGAAAAGTCTCATCTTTAACTTTGCAGACTCTATAGTAGTAGTTGCGCTCTTTGGAGCGACGAGTCTCGCACGAGCTGTAGAGCTTAGTGCCTGCGATCGGCCTCAACCACCGCGGGATGACCTTCTCCCGATCATCATCTCCTTGCGAGACCATCCTCGTCGTATCGGTCACCATCATTTTTGCGGCTCGCTTCTTCAATTTGATGAAGATCGACGAAACCCCATAAGAAGAAGGAAAAAAAAAAGAAAGAGAGAAAGGTTGCAAGGAAAGATGTAATGAAATTGAGATCCAGAGAGAGTGAGGAAAACAAGGAATGGAGAAGACGAGAGGATTAGTATTGAGAAATAGGAAATAAAATCGAAGATTGTGATATATCAAGATCTTTTGCGTGTGGTGTGGTGAAATTAGAGATGTGGGTTTAATTCAGGAAACAACACTCCGAAGTCTAGCTTATTATATTTTGCGTATTTATTTCATAATCATTCATACTTTTTGAGACTCGATTGCACTTTTTGAAAGTTTTTGGACTCAATTGCACTTTTATGACAAGTTTTAGGACTTAATTACACTTTTCGAAAATTTTAGGACTCAATTGCACTTTTGTGACAAGTTTTAGGACTATCAATGCACTTATCCCTAAAAATTACTAATCTCTTAGATCTTGCTAGACATATTAGAGTGTCGCGACCTAACCTCGGCTAATGGATTATTAAGTCTAAGCCTAACTCGGGCCCTCTCAAGCCCTATCAATTTGCGACCTAGGGTTAAAGTTCTTAACGTGCAAATGTTTTCATGCTTGGAGTCACTACTAATCTATTTGTTGTAAGTCGATTAGAAACCTAAATGAAACATAGGGAGATATATTTTATTTCTACAAACCAGAGATCTTAAGCTCGGGGACTTGATTACACTAGATCTAGTCTAACGTCATTTCGGTACCTTTTCTTTTCAAAAAAATGTTTAAGCAAGCAGTCTAAATCCATTTTATTATCTAGATTCTAACATGTGAGGTGTTCATGCGGGCACACAAACCACCAATTTAACACCCAATAAGGAAAGCAATAAATAAATTGCTAGATAAGGAGAATAACATACCTTAAAGCAACGCAAGCATCTGCATTGTTAGCTAGAAAATCATACGGGCAATCCTAATATGATTTCTAATTAACAAAGCAAGGCAGTCAAGGTGTTCTTTAGGGTTTGCACTTTATTAAAATGTAAACTAATCTATATGTAATGACATGCAAAAATTGAGATGCGATTAATGAAACCTAGCATGCGAATTATATGTTATGCGACAACGTGACCTAATCCTAATGACGGACAAATGATTTATTTTTGGTATTTTTTAAATGAAATTCGGAATTAAAAATACTTATTACCTAAGCATGCAATGTTTAATTGAGGAAACAAATTAATCTATTCTAGAGCAATATTATTGGTATTTTTGTTTAAATTCGAAATAAAAAAAATTACTCCAATTAAGAATGGAATCTATCCTAATCTATCCTAAAGTAACTCATTCTTTTTGGGATTTTCATGGAAATTCGGAATCTAAAAATAACCTAAATAATCTATTAGGATTAGAATAACAACTAATTTAAGCTAGGAAATAAATTATCTCAAGTCTCAATTTAAACTAAATAATTATCATATCTTCTAGATACATTTAGGATTCCCTAAACATGCAAAACTTCTAATTGAAATCCTATTTAACATATTTTTGGATTTTCTTAATTTAAAAAAAAATTAAACAAAGATAACAACTGTACTCAAACAATCCACGCAATTCACAAGATTCTTCTTATCAAATTCAAATTAGGAAAGAGAATCGAACTAACGGTCATATCTATAAGGTTAGAGATATCGACGGAGAGACGATTATTTGAATTTGGAAAGCAGATAAAATCGATTATCGCATCCAAGTAGTTATGGATGAGATAACGATTTCCGTATCGCCACATATCGTACCTTAGGGATAAGGTCAAATAGTCATCCAGATACGTTGCCAAATTAAGGATAATTCCTAATTTTGAGTGTTTTCAAATATTGCGGATGTAGCACACATTATCCTAATATATCTAGCAATCCACACAATATTTACGGAATATTCAAAATATTCAAACTAGGAATCTAAATATTTTGAAAATATACCGAATAGAGATCTTTACCTGATTTGCGAATTACTTTCCAAATTTGAATCATCGGGATTGCGGATCGGGACGGTGACCGACGGTGGGTGATCGACGGCGGACGCAGAGGTGACGATGAGAGGCGGCGGCGATGGAGGCTCACTGTGGGACGGTGACGGGGTGGCCGGCGGCGGGCGCGGTGGTGCGTGCTGTGGTGCTCTCGGTCAATCTACAAAACAAGAATAAGGCCACGGCAGTGTAAGGACACCACGAGGCAGTGGGATAATAGTGGCTTGGCGTCGGGACTTGGGGTGACTAGCAGCGGGCTCAGTGCAGTGAATGGACGACATCAGGGCAGCAACTAGGCATAGGTGTGGGTGCGAGCACGGGCACAGGGACGGACAGGGGGACAATGACGAGCGCGGGTGCGGGTGCGGGCACGAGCATGAGCGTAGCGGCGGGTGTGGGCGCGGGCACGGGCGTAGGCGCAGCGGCGAGTGCGGGCGGGGGAGCAGGTGCGGGAGGGGGCGCGGGCACAAGCATGGGGGCGAGAGCGGGCACGGGCGCAGGCGCGGGCGCGAGAGCGGGCACGCGCGCAGGCGCGGGCGCGGGCATGAGCGCGAGCACGGGCACGAGTACGGGTGCTGACGTAGGCACCAACACGGGCACAGGTGCAGGCGTAGGCACGAGCATGGGCACGAGTACCACGGTCGGCCATGGGGAGGCACGACTAGTCCTCCTTTGCTCTCTCTCTCTCTCTCTCTCTTTCTTTCTTGCTCTCACTCTCACTTGTGCTGTCTTTGAAAACTCTGATCTTGAAAATTATGAGAGCCCCCCTTGATCGAGACGTATAATCACATATTTATATCACAACACTGGGTTAATTGGCTGGGATTCCTAGTCCTAATGAGCTTAGACTTAGGCTTTATCCTTTAATTTTTATTTAATTCTAAGTGGACTGAATTAATTTGGGCTTTTATTTGATTAAACTTGATGGGCTGATTTAAGCTCAAATTAAGACGACCAAGCCCCTTTTGTCTTGTAATTTTCGGCCCCTATTCCCTGAGTGAGCCGAGTTTCATTCGGTGCCCGAACTCGGTTTACGTGATGAATTTTAAGCTCGCTCGCCATTGCCGGCTCAATGTGGAATGCAATTAACCTACATGATCCTAAACTATATGCTATACAACTTTAATATTTTTGTTTAGGGGTTAAAATTTAATCCCTAATTTTCTATGCAAATTAACCACTAAATGGTTAGCCAAAATTTAGGTGTCAACATAGAGCATGAAATTCCTTAGCATTTATCTACTTTGATTTAATAAGATGCTATTCAAACTTATTCGCATGTTACTCTTCATAGCTCTCATTGAATCTATCATGTGCGTAGTTGTTTATACTATTGTGTCTAGAAATTGAAGCGTACAAACTGCAAGAAATCACTTACAAAATATTTTCAAATCAATTATTATCTTATCTATATGGAAAATTGGGAGATTGTTGAGAAAACCTCCTTATGAGTTTTTGAAGCTGACAAAACCTTTCATTGTTTATTGTGACATGATAAAAGCATTGAAGTGACTCTTTCAGGAAATACTCTTGAGGAGAAGTTTTCATCAAGCCTAATTATATATCCAGACTCTATCTATTGTTACTTATGTATCATGGTTGAAGCTTAAGAAAATTACTTCGTGGATATCATCAAGATTATTGGATAAATATCATCATAGCAACAATGTGGATATCAGCAAAGCTTATATGCAGATACCAACAGAGCATTTGACATTTTCAGATTCTATACTAAAACTGAAGATTATTGTTGACACTTGATTTTTAGCCGACGCATCGTGCATGTAAAAATCTTGAGATTAGGGTTTCTGATCGCGACAGAACCCGATTCTCAACCAAAAAGAGTCATTTAGCATTTGAATTAGCATTAGCCTCTCATTTTCTAGCTTTTTGCACTTTCATCTCAAAAAGTCATAATGTTGATTTTTGAGTTGACTTTTGGTCAAAATTTGACCGAAAAGTCAACCTTAAGTCAAAATTTGGTTTTTTTAATGAAAAACCTCAAAAAAGTGTCAATTTCACTTTTGCATTATCAATTCAAAAAATTCAAAGTTTGACCTATTAATATGCATTTTATGGTGTATTTGATAACCATTCTATTCCTAGAAACAATTTCTGCTCAGAAATGATTTTTTTTATTCTGTTCCAGGAAACAATTTCTGAGCATTTGAAAATGTTTGTTAACGACCCAAAATTTCTATTCCTGCAATAGAAAAAGAACAGAAATATGTTTGGTAACTGAACAAGATTTCTTTTTATTAATAATATTTTGAATTTTTTAATATTTCTTTCTTTTTTTTTACTTTTTTTTCTTTTCTTTTTTTCTTCTTCTCCTTCCTTGGTCCATGGCCGGCGACTAGCCACAGGCCAAGAAAGAAGATAACCGGCCACAGGGCAAGAAGGAAAGAAGAAAAAGAAAGAAAAAAATTCTCTTCTATTTCTGGTTCTTGTTCCCATAATTAAAAATCAAATTTTTTTTTATTCTTGATTCTGTTCCAAAATTGATTTTGTGAACAAATTTGTGTCCGAGAACAAAAAATTTACCAAACGAATTTCTATTGTTTTTTTGTTCCCGGGAACAAAAGAATAAAATCAGGCATTATTTGGCCAGTTACCAAACAGACCCTTAGTGACTAATCACTAAAATGTTAACTTTTGGTCAATATTTTGTTAAAAAAAATAATGAAAAAATTCAAAATGCTTAAATCAATTCCTTTTTAGCTTAATTTCACTTTGACATCATCAATTTTACAAAAATCGGTTTGGAACCAACTTTTCCTCAATTCACGGAATTTCATTCAAATTGGCCAAAAATGAAATTACTTCATTTCTAGTCATTTTTTAGGATAGTTTCCTTTACGAAATTTGATCTATAGGTCATTTCACATTCAATTTTCAAACCAATTTCAAGATTCCAAGCCAAAGGTAAAAATCCCAAATTTGAGCTATAATTAGGGATTCCAAACAATTCTTCATAATTAATGCAAATTAGCCAAAATTGGATGTAATTGATCGAATGAAATCCAATTCCAAAATCAATTTTGACAAAGTCACTCCAATTGAACTCAATTCGACCAATTTAATGATCCAATGATTGAGAAATCCAAGAGTAATTGGTTCAATTAGTGCAATTCAACTTGGCCGATTCTAGATTGATATCCAATTTGATGAATTGGAGTTCAATTTGGCCAATTGGATTGCAATTAAATTTATTAGTCTAGTCTGGCAGTGCAATTTAATTCAAATTGGAGAGCAATTAAGCAAAATAAGTTAAACTTGGTAAATTTACGCCTATATTTCGAATTAGTTTAATCTAGTTTAATCAAATTCAATTGAATTGGGTAAATCAATCATAATAGGGATGAAATTGCATAAAATTAGAACAAATTTGGGTTAAGAACTGAACTAGATCAAACCGGTCCAACCGGTTAAACCCGGTATGACAGGAATTTAACCGGTCCATCGAGTCGACCAATTTTCAGCCAAAATTCCGACAACCGGCGGTTCACCTTCGGCCACACAAGCCTTGGTCGGGCAACCACTCTCCTTTGTACATAAAATTACCATTTTACCCTTATGTGAAATTACAAAATTGCCCTTATAAGAGAATTACTTAATGATTAAGCAATTAATCTCAACCATTCACTTGACATTCAATCTTGGCCATCTACCATGTCATGTCATCAATCCATGTGATTGAGTTTCAGCCAATTAGAGGTTTGCTTAGCCATGAAGGAATTTGCTTAGACATTAAGGGTTCAATCTCAACCATTTGATCAATCCAATAGCTAGAATTCAAAATAGAGGAAGGTATATAAACTTTTCCCTCCAAATATCAAAGGGGGTTGGCCATTTTTCAAATTTGAATTACCTCTCTAGGATTAAGCTCTCTCTCTCTCTCTCTCTCTCTCTCTCTCTCTCTCTCTCTCTCTCTCTCTCTCTCTCTCTCTCGGCCGGGGCTCCCATCGCCCAAACCGGTCGCTCGCCAGCCTCCTTCCGGTGAGCTACCACCATGTTGACCTCCTTCGAGCCTCCCCCAAGTCGGTCACAAGATCAACCGGCGTTGTTCATTGCCGGAGCTCCCCGATTCGGCAGCTTCTTCCTTTCGACAATCACATCATCATTCTCGCCGATCTTGCTGTCCGTTGGTTCCTGTGGCTGTTTCGGTGGTCGGTGGCCTTCCAAGGCATGTCAAGCCTCTCGAGTGTCATCCTCAGCTCCGTCCCGTGGCTGTAGTGGCTGGCTCGAGCTAAAACAGCCACTGGAACCTCTCTATCGTACTTGATTTCAATCCTCGATTGATTTTTGTTCAATAGACCTCGTCAAATCGCATCCTCATGTCGAAAATTTTGTGTTGTGATATAGATTCCGGAGAGCTATACTCAGCATCAAATCAAAATTTAGTGGTGGCCGGATAGCTTGCACAAGCTCAGCTAGCTTATCGAAGAAGGTATGTCATCTAAAACTGAGTTTAGGACTAGATAGTGAAATTAGAAGCTTATAAACTTACATGAGATATATCTAGATCTATCACAAAATCATGCTTGCTGTTTGAATGCCTAGAATGATGTAGGTTGATTGTTATATGCATAGGAATCATTCCATGAGTGTTTGGATCATTGATTGTATGTCGGCCCCGTTTGGTTCAGCATTCCCAATGCTCATTTGGCCTCTAAAGTCCCTTGGCCAAATGCAAATGGTGTTTGGCAATTTTTTTTACTCACTTTAGGGAAATGCAATTGCATTTGGAATGCTGGCTAAGGGACCTTTGGCCAATGTACCTCTGAAGGTGCTTTGGGAAGTTGCATTTTCGGAATGCAACTTGCACTATTCATCAACACTGTTCATCTTCTTCAAACCGACGTCCGGCGGCCGCCACCTGAGGGCTAGCCCGACTCCGGCGACCACCGCCCGGGGGTCGCGCGACCCCGGCGACCGCCGCCTGGGGTCGCGCAAACCCCAGGCGGCGGTCGCCCGGGGGTCGCGCGACCCCAGGCGGTGGTCGCCGGCGACCAGATCTGGCCGTCGGCGGTTGGCCGGCGACCAGATCTGGCCGGAGGCGGTGGCCGGCCGTGTAGCTCCACCGGAGTTTTTTTTTTTTTAAAAAAAAAAATAGCAAAAGTCCTTTAGCCCAAGTTGATTTTATAAAACACTTACCAAATGCTACTTGCATTTCGGAAAACCCCTTTAGCCCAAAGGTATTTGCATTTCCCCAAATGCATTCCCCCAAAGCCGAACCAAACGGGCCCGTTCTGCAATTTTCGTATACTGATGAGTCAGCAGTCTTCAATTGCTGATTTGAACCTCTAAATGTGGAAATCTGGAAAAATGTTCAACTAAAGATTCAAACTAAACTTCCTGAACTTCGATTTGATAAATCATGTGTCTTGAACGGACATCGTTTACTATGTTAAATCGTCTTTAGAATGTTTGATCAGAATCTGGAATAATAGTTTCTCTGTTCTGTTTTAATGATTCCTGACTGACCTGACTCGGTTTGATGATTTTTATGATTTTTTATGTTCATTATTTGCAAAAAATTCCTTCATGAAAGTCTTTGAAAATGTCTTGATATTTCTAGCATAAAAATTTCAAAATAATTTATGTTGATTTGGCCTGCACGATCGACGCTCAAAGTACCATTATTTGCTCTGTGAGAATCGATTTCCGGGGCTGACCTTTGTGTGTTCTTTGATTTTTATAATTTTTTGTGTCCAGAATCTCAGAAAATATTCTTCATGAAAATTTTCAGTGAGATCTTAATCTTTCCAATGATATCAATTTTGTTGAAATCAGAGCCCGTATGAATGCTCAAAGGTTTTAAAATTGTTTTGAATGGATTCTGTGTTCAGATCCAGAAATTTAAGCCTCTGAGTATCCAAACGTGTTTTAGCAATTTCGTCATACTTGATGTCCTTTTTTGCAAAAATTCAAAACTGAAAAGTTGTTCATTTGGGTCTTATCATGAAAATTGGGAAGTTTGGAGACCTAAAGATAACATTCGGGGGATCAATTTGTCAAAAATTTTGGATAAGGTCTGTCCTGCTTCAAAAAGATTTAAAACTGAGTTCTCGGTGAAAATCGATTTTTCTAAAAAACTCAGGGGCTTTTTAGAAAAAACTCAAAACATAAAAATTGTTAATCACAGGGAATCCTAACTGTCTAAAGTTTTTTCACGCGGTTTGGATAACATTTGTTATTTTCCCGCATTTTTTTCAAATTCCGGGCCAAAACCGAGTTAGGTTATGGGTATCCGAGTCAAATCACAATTTTCGGAAAAATCGAGTAGGAATTACGCAAAGTAGTCTTCATAAAATTTGATCCTCACGACCTAAGATTTTTAATGACACCTAATTCACTTCATTTGGACGTCGTTTAGTGGGATAATCGCATTTAAATAGAATGTGTCCGAATTTGACAAAGTTTAGTTGAATTAAGTGATCCTCCCAAGGGTCACTTCCCATTGCTTGTTTGATTGAGAAATAAGGTCATTTAGCCTAAATGCATGTTTAATTTGATGCTAATACATGTGATTGTTAGATGAATGCATAAGCGCAACGCATGTTCGGCGGGTTACCTCTCGAAGACACTTAGAACCAACTTTAGGGGTTAATTGATATCGACCGCCGTTTTGTGAATGCAAATGGTGACAAATTATCATTAATCACAAATCAATCAATCATAGTTGATTAAGAGGGCGGGTTATTAAAATGCATGAAATTCAAAGGCTGATCTCGAGACCAATTCAATGCTTTGTTGATTGAATGATATTGCCTTGCTTTGCTTGCATGTTTGCATTACTTGTTTGAAATGTATGAGTTCAAAAAGGTAAAACCGACACCCATGAGGCGACTCAAGGAGGAGGAGGCCAAAAGCTTTGAAGGGCGGTGACCGTTGTCTAATCCGGTCTATTTTTGTACCCAATTTGATACACGACCATGTCTCGGGTTTTTCCATTAGTATTGTAATATATACCCGACGAGTTGCGGGTTTTCACTTCTTGTTCTTAAATTAGCTTGCCATTTCAATTTAATTGGGTGTTTACTTTACGCATCACTTATCAATATAATTATTTGTTTGTTTTCTTTTCTAGAGTAAGATAGGATTAGTTGAGAATTAAAAATGATAAAAACAATCACAAAAACAAGATGCATGATCACCTAGTGGATTAGGGCTTTGACATGAAAATGATAAAAACAAATGCATGACAACTTAGATAACAACCAAGTTAAGTTTAGCGGTACCGAAAGGACGTTAATAGAAATATTAGCATAAGCTAGTCCCCGAACTTAGACATCTCTGGTTTTTGTAGAAATCAAAATGAAATTTTCGCATTTCGATATGGAATTCTAGCCGACCCATGACATAGGCTAGTGGAGACTCCTAATTGATAAAAACATAAAATCAATCCCGTGTCACGCGAGGTATGGATTGAGGGAGAATCCACGTTTGTGATTAATGGACCTTATGGATGAACAAAAGAATATCGCTTCATAAGCCGCTTTCTAGGATGTGTCATTCAGACCGTTTCATGAAGAATAACCTCTAAATTTACAACCCGAGGCGGCCCTCGTGGAATAGGTCGCGACAATCATCATATTGCAATATCTACTATTGGCAATATTTTCAAACACATGATGATATATTCATACGCATGGAAATATATTCAGATGCACAAAGTTGCTTCTTATCATATTGTCGTGACCTCCCCAAACCGGTCTTGCCATCTAGGGGGTTAGGCTAATGGATAGCTAAGTCTAAACCTAGGACTTAACATGGGCTCTCCAAAACTCATACCAACTTGCGATTTAATGTTTAAGTTATTAACATGCAAATCAATTTTATCGAGGAATCGCCACTAATAAGTTTTTGGTGGTGTTGACACCTAATTTTTAGCTCATTTTTCAAATTTTTTAAAAATATCAAAAATAGAATTAGGAACCTTGGCCAAGCCTAGGAACCTAGTTCTAAACAAAAATAAATTTTTTAGGATTTTTTTTTGAATTTTTCCTTAATTTCTTTTAGTAAAAACAAAGAAGAAAATCAAGAAAAATAGCAAATGGAATCCAGAAATTCCATAAAAATAGTCATTAGTCTTATTTCAAATCCAATTTCATTAATACATCATCAATTTTGAAAAATTTCAATTGGGTATGTGTTTTTCCAAAATTGGACAAAATCAAACCCAAATTGAGCCAAAAATTCAATTAGATCATTTCTAGTCATTTTTAGGTCATTATGTCTTCACAACAAATGATCCTGGGACCTTGAATTTCATAATGGTCGGTCCAATTGCACATTTTTCCAAAAAAATCAAAAATCCCCAAATATTAATTGAAAATTAAGAATTTTGAGCTAAAATTGCAAATCATGTCCAATTCGAAATTGTTGAAACATGAGACCATCATTTCTAGGGTTAATCAGACCTGGGTAATTCAATTTTGGCATCGGTTTGGCCTAATCTGGTCATTAGGACATCGAATCGAACAAAATCCAAATAACCCGGATATGAAATTTGGAAAATTTTGGACATGGTTATGTCAAAAATTGGGGAAAAATATATTTTTAGGTTCAAAATGTAATGGGAAATTCAATTTTGGGGTTAAATTTCGAAAATTCGATCAAAATCGAGCTTAATTTGCATCTTTGGTCAAAATCGGAACTGCCGGGTCTGGCGGGTCGTCCCGACCCGACCCTAACAGTTATCTTCTTCACCCGGTTCGTTCCAAAGCATACTAAACCCGGAAAAAGATCAAGTCGAACCCGGAGTTTCATCGACTTATTCCAGCTAATACGGCACGTGTTTGATCACGATGCCAGCTGGAAAATCTCCGGCTGGCATCAGTAATCATCCCCAACCGAATCAAGTCAATGATAACCACTTTTGGGCGGGAAAATTTGATGAAAAAAGGAGGAGGAAAACATTATCAGGGGCACACAACCCGCTCGGCGAAATTCCAGAGAGAGATTAGAGAGAGAAAGAGCGAGAACGAGAGGCAAATCTAGAGAGAGAGAGGGTCGAGGATCCCCTCGCGAGTGTCCGGCGCAGCCATATACGGAGGAGCGCCGGCGAATCGTGAAGAGGCCGTGATCCTCCCCTCACGGCTTGAACCGGATGAAACCTACCGCGAAGGTCTAAAAATCGGCCTCGGTTAGCGCATCCAGAGCACCTCCGGCGAATCCAAGACCACCGTTGCGAAGCCGAAGTGTCAAGGAAGAGGTCCAAGTCGATCGTTCAACTCGGAGGCTTCGTTTGATCCACTTCCGAAGAAGGTAAAAATCGTTCGCACCTCGGTTCTTACGAGTTTTCCAGAAAACTTGATTTGATTCGGCCTTGCTATTATTGTGATTTTTATTGTGATTTTGTGTTCTTAGATGTTCAAAACTCGTTTCTGATCATAGTTATGTTGTTTGATTGCATTTTTGGTTGTGAAATCATCAAAAACCGAGTTGGTCGTACCTTGAACCTCCTCGCTGGAGTTCGGACACCCTCGCTAGAGCACCACCGTGGCCAATGGCCGTTCAAGTAGGCCTTCCTTTACCTTGTATGATGATTTGATGATTGTTTTGAGCGACTTAGACGGCTAGGGCGGATTGAATGCTAGTTCATAGGTTTCTGAAGTTAGTTTAGAATCCAGTTTAGGTTAGCGTTTTTTAGCTCGGTTTTCGCCGGCTGGAGGAGGTCCGCTGGCATTCCGACTAGGCTAGGTTGAAAGCTAGTAGTATGAGGTTTGCACAGAACCAAAAATTGGCTCCGGAACACCATCGGAAGGTCGCCGGATCTCGATCCAAAGTCGCGGCCTTAAACACTCTAGTTTTAGAATCATGCACACTAGGTGCTCGAGAAAATGCCCCAATGAACTTGGGTCAGAACGGCGCCGTTTTGGCGTGCTGTTCCCGCCGGAGAAGAAGACCGGCGCCGGCTCAGGTGCTGGCCGGTTCGGTCTCAGCCGAACCGGTCTGAACCAGTCCGATCCAGTTCAATTCGCCGGCGGGAATTAAAAATTCAAATAAAAAATAAAAAAAATCAAATAAAAATTAGGAAAATCAGAAAATCAAATAAAAAATGAAAAAAAAATCAGAAAAATCGAAAATAAATTAGAGAAATTAGAAAAAATCATAAAAAAATTATATTTTTTTTAGGAAATTAGAAAATTCGGGAATTTTAGAAAATTCATAAGAATTCCAAAAATTCTCAGAAAATTCATAAAAAATTCATAAAATTTAGAAAAATCATAAAAAAATAGAAAATTCGAAAATCCATAAAAAAAATTTCAAATTTCAGAAAATTCAAAAATTTTGCAGAAAAATAAAAAATTCAGTTTCTCGGTTAATGAAATTAGGATTAAACATTTTCCGAAAAAAAAAAAAGAAAAAAAAATCAAAAAATTCCAAAAATTCCAAAAATTCACATAATGACCCAAAATCATTGTGGCCAACCTCAGGAAATGAAATTTGAATTTTTGGAAATGCCTAAATGGCATTTCTAGAAAACCCCTAAAAAAAAACCTAAAACCCTAAAATGCATCATTAAATGAATAAGCCTCGAGGACTTCATTAGGATTTGGATGTTTTGCTTGATCTTCATTTTTAGTGGCCAAATTAGGATTGCTATGATTGATTTGCCATTGATTGCGCATTTAATTCTTGGGTGCTTAATTGATTGTCCATGATTGGATTAGTGGATTGACCTTAGGGATCCGTGTGACACGTTAGACATGCCATATCGTTCATAGGTACCGAAAGGGCGTTAATGGTCTCAATTTGAGGTCATTAACGTAAGCAAGTCTCTTATCCAGAATCTCTAGTTCGTAGGATCGTGGTATTTCTCCCGTACCTCGATTAGGTTTCTAGTCAACCTACCATAAATGACTAGTGACGACTCCAAGTTTAGATTTAGATCAAATAAATTCTGCTGTCACATGAGGTATGGTCTGGGAGAGACCCGTTTATGAAAAATACCTCCATTTTAGCACGTGAGAGCGTGGCGCGACAGGCTTGGCAACTCCGCTGGGGAGTTTTGGGTTTCTATGTGGACTTAGGCCTAAAATAGAATGAAATGCATGTGCTTGTGCTCGCAAGGATTCCAGGTACGTTCCACTAATGACGTGTTAAACAGTGATGCAGGTGGGAGGTATAAGGGGTGTAGTATGTGCTTATCTTTGTTTTGCAGGATGGTGTTGGGATTTGAATGTGATTTGACCAAATTTTAGAAGTGCTGTTTGGTTATAAATTGTCGTGCATGCCTTAAAATTGCTTTAGCACTACACTTTTCGCACACACCACCCGTGGCCCAACCCCGGCTACATTTAGGATCACCCCTTAGGAGGTATGTGTTTAGGCGAAACTATGGGCCGATTGCTCATGGCATCGTTTAAATACAATACCGATCACTGAGATGGAATAATATTTCATTACTTTAGGCCGATTGCCTATTGGAATGGAATCCCTTGTCCATTAAGGTGATGACCTTGAGCCTCTAGTATATCCCACCCTTTTAGGCGTCGAAACCTCACTTGTTGCATTTGCTTGTCTTTGTGGTTGGTATATCTAAAACCAAGCAAAAAAAAAATGTTTTGGTAAGCAAGTATCATTCCATTTCTCTCATTTTTTTCAATTATGCAAAGTTAGTTGACACAATTTTGTTAAAAAATGCTCAAATGACAATCAATGTTTGATCAAAATGCCTTTTTATGCTAGAGTGAATGAATAGGATAACATGCTCCATTTGGTCATATTTTTCAATTCTAGATGGAATGTATAGGTCCATGGTGGATTTTCAATGTAATTCAAGTAGATTCAGTGCGCAAGATGTGACACGTACAATCCCATTTGTTGAAAGTCCATTTTCGATGTATTCGAAGTTGTAAACTATAGATTAGGATCTTATGGTCAAAATGGAGCATGACAAAAAGGCATTTACATTAAACATTGATTTCATTCACATTTTCAAGTATATGGTCTTTTAAGGCATAAATGGATTAGAAGTGGCATTTGTATTACATCCCAAGTATGCAAATGTACTTTGCTTCCATTTCTTCCATAGAAGGACATATAATTAAAATGGGGGCATTTAAAATTGGTACGTAATCCATGGTGATTAATAATAAATTTTTTTGCATGATTAGACTCGATGGGAAAGCTAGACATCCAAGTGGTTCCCATTCCTCGGAAAGAGCTCGTTGCTTGGTGGAACGGCATATCAAAAGACAACCAAATTTATGTCCAAGAGAGGTTGGGATATCTTCTAGACTTGATCCATGTGGAACATCAAGTCAGTTTGATCCAAGCATTGTCGCATTTTTGGGAAGTTTCCACTACTACTTTCCAATTTGGAGAACATGAATTGGTACCAACTTTGGAAGAGTACCAAGCCGCCATTGGAATCAATTCCAAACCTAGGGTCGTAGAGCCACCTGTTGGACTTAATCCCATAAGCATTCTTGCAGAATTCCTTAACCTTAAAACTTCCAAAATCGAAAAGTTAATCAAATCAAACACGAGTAGATTTCCATTATCCTTCCTTATAGCCAATTTTTCCAACTTCCTAGGGAAATGGGAAACACTTTAGCTCGGGTTTTCATTCTAGCCTTCTTTGGCTTCGTTTTATTCCCCGTATCTAGAACGGGATTCGATCCTTTGGTTGCAATAATCGCGAGGCAAGCATGTCTCAAATGGGATTTTTCCAATATGCTACTTGCCCAAACAATCATTTCTTTGAACACATATCAAAATCGCGGGAAGGGAACTTTTCAAGTTTCTGCGGGTCTCCTATCTATATGGTTCATCTCACATATTCGACCATGGTGTCATTCCATGAGTATTCGAGATATTTGCCCAACGATAAATCCCATAGAACGGTACATTCGTATTCAACATAAATTGCCCAAGCAATCTTTCTTAGATTGGGCTAATTTCCTTTGTACTCTTTCCCTCCAAACAATCCAATGGCGGATTAAATGGCCGTAGATTGACAAGGCAAGGATTACAAGTCAAGAAGGGAACGCGGTACCATTACTTGGGTTGAACGGGGGAGCCGCCTATTGTCCTTTGAAAGTTGTCAGACAATTTGGAATGCTTCAACAAGTCCCACCGGCATGGAATCCTGAGGAGTTTGCCTTTGACATCCCAAGTGGAATTATACCCGAAGAAGAGAAGAAAGACCTTCAAGCCAAGGTTCACAAAATTATCCTTTCTTTGGATAATTCAACTTCACAAGTGGTGGAATGGCCAAAGAACTTGGAAGGAGACATGGAGATTTATATGGCATCCAAGGAATACATCAAGTGGATGGAAAGTAAGTGCCCAATCGATGTAGAGCCATATGTTCCATTGAGCATTACAATGGATCCCGAGGAAGAGTATGTTCCAGAATACGTTGTCACACATGTACCTAGAGTCAAGCCTTACATCCCCGAAGAGGTCGTGATCGACATTGAAGAATGGGAATCTCAAGCCAAGGAATGGGAGGATTACCACAGGGCAGAAGCTACCTTAGTTAGCAAGAAGCCTAGAAATGGATGATTTAGAATTCCCATTCGAGTTTAAAATCATTGTGTGAAACAATCTCAGATTTTATATGAAATGCTCATTTTCAAAATCTGTTTGGATAAATTCAAAACATGATTAAAAAGAAGGATCACCATGGATTACGATTCTTTGAATTGTATGATCGCTTGAGAAAAATATTGATGAGAAGTTTTGTACAAAGCTAAGGCTTGTATAAAAGTTCTTATCCTTGTTAATCACAAGAAACCATACAATTGAAAGAATGTAGGTTTTCATAGTCATTTCACCAATTCTAATATCTTGATCGTTTTCACGAAGCAGGTTTTCTAGCAACGGAAGGCAAAAGACCTCAAACTTGTTTACAAGTTAAAATGACCGAGGAAGAAACTCGCACTCGACTAGCTGAAGTCGAGAACCAGATGACGCAAATGGCTGCCATGATGGCAGAAATGAAGGCCTTCATTATAGCTGCGAAGGGATCCTATCCTACTGTCTCAAATCCAAAAGCTGCACCTGAAATAATGGATCTGAAAGAAGACATTCGGGTCAAAAAGACATCTAAAGATGAAGAGAAGGCCAAAAGATTGGCCAAAATTGAAGAATGCCTTGCAAGCCAAGGATATGAGCTTCAAAGGTTCACCATGTTGGTGAAGGACGGTGAAAGAGTTGAATGGTCGTTGAAAGAAGAGAAATCTCAAGAAATGACAACGCGAAGACCTTATTTTGGGAAGAAGGATAAAGAAATTGTGTGTAACGTGGCAATGGTGTCTAGCCCCAATGTTAATCAGGCTTCATTCCCAAAACAGTCTAACGTCCCTAAGGAATCCAAAACAGTTTAAGCCAAAGAAAAGGCCCGTAAGACAATTCACTCCGTTGCCACGACCCCTGTCAAAGTTACTACCGATGCTATTAGAAAGACATTTGGTGGCCAAAGAAGTCCCGAGAGACAATCCTACAAGGTTCCCCTGGTACGATGAGTCAAAGACTTGCACATATCACATGGGAGAAAGATGACATGATGTGGACAATTGTATAGTCTTGAAATACGAAGTTCAGCAACTCATAGACAAGAAGATATCAAGTTTTCAAGAGCCAGAGCCAAATATGCATCAGAACCCTCTTCTTGAGCACAATATGGTCCTTACTGAAGCAGAAATAATAAGGCCTGACGATGAAGATGAGCATGAGACCAAATTAAAAACTGCCCGACAAGGAGATAGGCGATTTGTTCGCAAAGCACGGAAACAAGGCGAAAACTGTGAATTATCTAGGACAATACAGTGGCCAGTATAATTACCGTGTCAAATATACACCACCTCCATGGTCATTCAAGGATGAAAATATCATGCCTGACGGTTGGGGTGGAATGGATATTGTTGAAGCCAATAAAAGCATGGTGTCCATGATTACACCACTTTTGATCAATCTTGATGAAGTAGATAGGCTTAAGGAAGAGAAAGATCATGTTGAACCAATTACCATTCAACTCCCAATTGATCAACTAAAGATTGAAGATAAAGAGGCTCAGCCTGTGATCATCACTTTGCCTCCAAAGGAGAAATTTGATACCATATGTGTATCATGGGACTATACACCTAAAGAAGTTGATGCAGTAACCAGATCGAGAAGATGTTATGTCCCAAAAGAAGGTGAGCGCGAAAAGAAAGGAGTAACTGAAGAAGATGTCAAGCAGTTGTTGTCAGTCATGAAGATAAGCGAATATGAGGTAATTGAGCAATTAAGGAAAATGCCAGCACAAATTTCCTTACTGGATCTTTTCAAAACCTCATAAAGCCACAAAATGGTGCTTATGAAGCTTCTTAATGAAGTACATGTTCCCGAAACGATCAATGAAGTGCAACTAGAAGATTTCGTTGGGGTTATTCTTTTGAAAGATCATATAGCCTTTTCTGACGAAGACTTTTCAATGGATGGCCGTTCACATAACAAGGCCTTATATATTGCCATCAAGTGCCGGGGCAAAGAAGTATCCCGTGTGCTGATTGATGATGGCTCCGCGCTTAATTTGTGTCCATTAAGCACGCTGCATCGTCTAGGAATTAATGAAGAGTTCATCAAGCCTTCAAAGATGACTGTACGTTCGTTCGATGGGATGAAGAAAGATGTTATTGGTGACATCGAGTTGGAAGTAAATATAGGCCCTGTACCTGTCATGATCGATTTTCAAGTGATAGACATTCCAAGGACTTTCAACTTGCTGCTGGGAAGGCCTTGGATTCATATGGCTAGCGCCATTTCTTCTAGTCTTCATCAAAAAGTTAGATTCATCATTGATGGTAAGATGATTACCGTGCACGGGGAGACGGACTTCACCACCCACAAAGAAAGTGCAATACCTTACGTTGAGCCTGAGATAAAAGAAGAACCAAGTTATCATTCCTTCGAGATGATTTCGATGGTCCAAATTCCCGCTGATAGTGTCATGAAGTCTCTGGAATTTTCGGCATCGTCCATTATGTCTAGAAAAATGTTATGCCAATATGGATTCAACCTTGGTGATGGACTTGGAACAAAAGCACAAGGAATCAAGAAGCTCATTATTCTATTTGGCATAAAGAAAAGATATGGAGTGGGGTATGAGATTATTAGTAATCACCATGGAGGCCGAGGCCAAGGTCAAAAGAATCATGGTGGCCATAGAAGCCGAGGTGATCGAACTATTAATCCACCAACCTGGAAGGGTAAAGCTAGAGAGCTACCCTATCATCAGATTCATATCAGAGAAAACTTTCCTGGACCTTCTATCGCGACCTACCTCACAAGAGCCGAACTCGATGAAGCGGGTTTAGAGGTAAGTGTTCATGAAACGGTCCATATGGCATATCATAAAAGACGGCTTACCGAAGCATTGATCTTTTGGTCATCCATATGGTCCATTGATCATGAATGTGGATTTTCCCTAAATCCATACCTCGTGTGACAGCGGATCGATTTTATCTTTTTTTAGGAGTCGCCACTAGCCTAGGTCGGGGGTCGGCTAGAATACCCAACCGAAACGCGGGAGTTTCGTTTCGGTTTCTATGAAAATCAGAGATCATGAGTTCGGGGACTAGCTTACGTTAATATTTCTATTAACGCCCTTTCGGTACCGCTAAACTTATCATGGTTGTTATCTAAGCTGTCATGCATTTATTTTTTACCATTTTTATGTTCAAGTTTTAGTCCACTAAGTGATCATGCATCTTGTTTTTTGTGTTTTCATTTAAGATTCTAAACTAATCCTATCTTAGTCTCGAAAAGAAAGAAACAACCAATTATATTGAAAGGCATTGCGTAAAGTAAACACTCAAAGTATTAAAAGGACGAGCCAATTTTAGGTGCGAGAAAGTAAAACCCGCAACTCGTCGGGTGTTTATTACAACACGAATTAAAAACTCGAGACATGGTCGGGAACAAATGAATTTGAACACAAATTGAAACCAGATCGGACATCGGTCCGTCGCCACCATCAAGTGAATACAAATTGAGACCGGATTGGACATCGGTTTATCGCCTTGGTCTTTTACAATTTTGGATTATCCCCTCCATGGACCGCCTCTCGAGTGTCGGCGTTTAGATTCACAACATACATTCACGACAAACGATGCACAAAGGAACAACCAAAGAAAAGCAATGGCGCAAACAATTCATTAGTCAAGCACGGGCCTTAGGATCGGCCTTTGTTTTTCATGCATTTCGATTCACCACCCACCTAATCATCTAACATTATTTGATTAATGGTTAACGATAATGGGCTACCATTTGCATTCACAAAACGGCAACTCATATCACTTAACCCCTAAAGTCGGGTTCTAAATGACCATAATGGGCTACCCACCGAACATGCACCGGGCCTAACATCCATCTAACAAACACATGCATAGCAATGAAATAAGCATGTATTCAGGCCCATGGGCCTTATTTCTCAACCAATCAAGCAATGGGAAGTGGGCTTCATAAGGAGACCACTTATTCAGTTATTATCTAATTCGGATTACTTCTGTTCAGATGTGATTAACTAACCTAATGATGTCCAAATGAAGTGATTCAGGTGTCATTAGAAATCTTATGTCATGAGGATCAAAAGTTAAGCAGACCATTTTTTCTAAATCTCCACCGATTTTCACGAAACAGACAATTTCACTCTCAGTGACAGACTGGACCCGATTCTATTAGGGATTTCAAAATAATGGTGGGAAAAATAACAAACTTTATCAAAACCATGTGAAAAGTTTTAGAAAGTTAGGATTCTCCGTGTGTGACAACATTCATGTTTTGAGTTTTTGATAAAAAGTCCTTCAAATTTTTATAAAATTCGGTTTTCACAAAGGACTCAACTGCAAATCGAATTTTAACCGGAGAAGGCCTTATATGAAATTTTCAGCAAATTGACCCTCTATAAATTGCTATTAGGCCCTCAAAATTTCCAGTCAACATAATGAGATCCCAAGGAACAACTTTGTAGTTTTGAGTTTTCGCAAAGGAGGACTCTAACTTTATCAAATTCGGAGAAACATCTTTTGGATTCCAAAGGAATGAAAATCAGATCTGAACACAGATACTGATTAGATCATAAAAATTCATTTTGAAAATCCAAATGAATTCCGATTTTAATGAAATTAGTATCACTGGAAATATCTCAATCTCAGTGTGAACTTTTGTGAAGAAAATTTTTTCATATTTTGAACACATGAATTTATACAAATCGAAGAACACATGAAGGTCAGTCAGAAACTAGTCTGTCACCAGATCTATGCATATATGACGTTGCAGATCGTACAATCCTAACATGCTTGGAATTTTATGAAAATTTTAGGATGAACACATTAAGATGTGTTCTACGACTTTCATGCATAAAATTTCTTCAAAAAACGATCGTAGAAAATCATAAAAATCATAGAACAGCACAACATCAATCATGAAATCATCAGAACAGACTTGAACATCACATTCCAGATTCTGATCCTAACTTCCGAAAGAGTTTTGACCTAGCAAACTAAGTCTGATTGAGGCATGCAATATATCAAATCGAAGCTTGAGACGTGTTTTACGAATTCTAGTTCATCACTTTGCAAGATTTCGACATTAACAAGCTGAAATCAGCATGTCAAACATGCAGGTTTCTCTGTACATGATTTCACAGAATAACATCCAAGTGTACTTACCTTGTTTAATGATGCTTCGATGCGCAATCGAGCGATCCGGTCTCCATATTCAGATCAAGAGCAGCACGGAGAAGTCTCAGAAAGCTCGACAAACCTATGAAAATCGAGTGCACAAGCTATAGTGAGAACCGACTCGATTCCGCGCTAATGAACTAATAACGAAAAATCAAGTACAAAGAAGCGATCCGGTGGCTGTTCAGCGGGAAGCTGGCCTCCACAGCCATGTGAAGACACCAAGGAAGGCTGCTAGAGGTTCGGGATCGCCGGAGGGATCGCCGATCAGCCGATTCAGCCGCTTGAACCGGCTGATTCAATCACCGGCGACTATGCCGGTGATGTTGCCGTGGAGGAGATCACGCCGGACAAAGCAGTTTCGGCCACCAGCAAGGACAGCTGGTCTTACGACCAGCCTTATGCCGCCGTGGAGGACGGCGGTGAGGCGGCGGCTAGCCGGAAAACAGCCGGCGGGAGGTGGAAAGGCCGGCGGCCGAGAGAGAGAGCAAGAGGGAGAGAAATACGTGAGCTAGAGAGAGAGAGAAGAGAGGAGAGAGAATTCAGATCTGAAAATGAGAGTTTCTCCAATTTTTGGAGGGAAAAAAAAACTATATACTCCCCTCAACTTTGAATCCTAGCCCTTAGATTGATCCAATGGCCTAGAATGCATCCTTAATGATTAAGAATATTCCTTAAGGGCTAAGGATCGGTGACATGGCATTATGGATGGACATGATCAATTCTAAGTGAATGGCCATGATTGATTTGCTTACCTCCTAATTAATTTGCTATATCCTTAAGGAAGGGCATTTTAGTAATTTCACTTAGGGGCATTTTCGTAATTTTCAATTAAGGGCATTTTTGTCATTTTTGGGCTCAAAGGGATGTGGCCGGCCTTGGCTGGTCGGAATGGACGGCCGATCGCCGGATTTTCGACCGGAAAATGGCCGGTCCGATCAGACCGGTTCAATTCGAATCAAACCGGGTTGAACCGGTTTGTCCCGAGTTTAGCCAGGTTGAACCGGTTCAATCCTTGGTTTCATTTGTTCCAATTTTGTACAATTTGATCTCTATCATGATTAATTGACCCAATTAATATTGAATTCGATCAAATTAGATTGAACCGATTTGAAATTCATGCACAAATTGATCCAATTTAACTTGTTTAGCTCAATTATTCTTGAATTTGAGTTAATTGCATGGCCAAGCTAGACTAACGAATTTAATTGAAGTCCAATTAGCCAAATTGAGTCTCAATTCATCAAATTGAATATTAGCCTAGAGTGGGTCAAGTTGAATTGTAATAATTAGATCAATTACTCTTAGACTTCTCAATCGTTGGATCACTAAATTGATCAAATTGGCTCAAATTCATGTGAATCTTCCAAATTTGATTTCGAATTTGGATTTCATATAAGAAATTAGGCTCATTCGTGTCTCAATTGCGCAAATCATGAAAAATTGATCAAAATCACTGATTAGGGCCTAAATTGGGGGTTTTTGCGTGTGGCTTGGAATCATAAAATTGGTTCCAAAATTGAAAGTAATACAACCTCTAGATCAAATGTCATGAAGGAAACTAACCTAAAAAATGATTAGAAATGAAGCAATTTCATTTCTGGCCGATTTGAACCAAATTCCGCAAATTGGGAAAAAGTTGATTCTAAATCGATTTTTGTAAAATTTCAAATGACAAAGGAAAATTGAATGTAAAATAAGATGATTTTTGGATTTTTGTATTTTTCAATTTTTTGGTCAAAGGTTTGACCAAAAGTCAAACCCTAGTTGACTTTTCACTAGAAGCCTGATTTTATGATCAAATCTTTGAATTTTTCTGGAATTTCCACTTCTAAAGTGAAATTGGACTTGAAAGGAATCTTTTTATGCGAAAAGCCCCAATTTGACCTGGGGTTGACTTTTGGTCAAATGGTTGACCAAAAAGTCAACGCGAAAGTCAACTATTTGACTTTTTGGGTTTTTGCATGAAATGAATATAAAATTGTTTAGAGAAACTAGGCCAACAAACAGAATTAAAAAACGACACTTTTTGTTCAAGAAACGGGTTCCGTCGCGATCGGAAACCATAATCTCGAATTTTCTACTTTTAATGACACGTCGGCTAAAAATTAGGTGTCAACACCTTCCAAACTGCTTTCAGAAGAAAATTTACATGCAGAAGAAAAGTCTATCTTGCTGGGCTTATTTGAAGAGAACGTTATCAACGTCGTTATAACTGAAGATGAAGATACCTACGCACTAGAGTAGGAAGATTCTCTTGAACCCTTTCCTTATTGTTGCTTTTACAATTTTTTTGCTTTGTATTGATGTTGTTTGCAATTTCGGCTTAGTTGCAATTTTCATTCTTGTCAGTATAGTTGTGATCACGCTTTTCAATTCAATAAAAGTGTTTGATGTTTTGTTAAGGACATATGGAAACAAAACCAAACCGATGATGAATATCGTTCTCACTCGTGAGGCGTGAGGCTTTGGGTTTCTATATCACTCATAATTGTGAAAACGGTTTTGAGAGCAATGATGTCCAAGGATATGAGGACTAGCTCTATCCTCTTGGTCCTTTCAAAACTGATTTCAAAATAATTTTTCAAAATGGTTTTTCATAAAACCTCATGCATCAAATTCATTCCAGATGCTGTCAAGACGTTCTACTCATGAAATGAAGTTGAACATTTCAAAAACAAGATTGGCACCCTTTATAACATGTGCATATCATGCATATCATGCATTCCATAGAACATGTTCGTTCTTTTTGCAGGATATGATAAAAGGAAATCTGAGATGACTCAAGACTTCTAAAATCCTTCAATGGAGTTGAAAAACAAAAAGGGAAGTGTCATTCTCAAATTTACTTTTCTCAATGTTGCTTTCTAACGTACTTTTCCCTTTTATCATCCCCAGGGAAACTGGGAGAAGAGATCAATCAAAGATAAATCCCCAGCAAAATTGCAGTGGAAACATACAAAAGAATTTTGGTGAGTTGATCAAGTGAACATTCATCACTCACAAATTTGAATGTTGAAATTTTTTTCTGCTATGAAATTCAATATTTTCTACCCAAGAAGAAACAGGGAAAAACATTTCAAAAGTTTTGAAACAAGCATTCTTCAAAGCATGTATTTTACATCAAAATTTCATGCAAAAAAGGATGTTTTGACAAATAGCTCAAAAAGATTTTGAGAAAATGTTTGGATAAAATCAAATAGAAAGACCTTCAAATGATGAAAGGTAAACCATATCCAAACACGTCCCCTATACACTCGAGTGGAATGAAAGAATGAGTGATAGAAATGAGAAAAACATCATCCAAAGGAAATAAGGGATGTTCGCAATGATTACATGGATTGAAATGATGAAAGGCAGTCATTTCGCTTTCCCAAACACCTGAATATCCTTTGCAAATCAAATTTGAGCCCAAAAAAGTGGAGAAGTTTTCCAAAACAGCCCTGTTAAGAACCACCCCATACCGGGGCAAACTAGGAGGTTTGTGGTTGTCATTCATGGAGAAAAGGATCAAGAAAGACTTTATTACATACACTTGCATCAATCTTTATGTGATAACTTCGTGTGAATTTGTATGGAAGCTCACGACATCCCAAGAGGAAGAAGAGCATTTCATTTCTTATCCCCAAACACACTATCTTTTGCAAAAACCAATTGAGCCTGAATATTCATTTCAGAACCCTAAATTGGTGATCATCTCTTCGCACTAGAGCATGAGCATATGATCCACCTGGAATAAATAAGAAACGAAAGGCATAGCACAGAGTCCTTAGAACTCAAAAAGAGAGATCAAAGGCAAAAGAATCAGGGGCATGAAAAAGTAGTATGCCCGGTAAAAGCAAGGCCAATGCCCAGAAAAATGAGCAAAAGAAAAGAAAAGAAAAGCATTCAAGAAAGAATGACAAAAGTCAAGCCAAAAGCAAAGCAAAGGTTATGAAAAATCAAAAATCACAACGAATTAGAAATTGAAAAAATCATCATGATGAGCAATTAAGGTACTCTTGTGTTCATGATAAGAAAAGATCTCCAGTGGACAAAGAAAGGGGTGGTGATACCAAGAAGATCACCAATTCCACAAAAACCTTGAATTCAAAACAATTGAGCTTTTTGAGCCTACCCAATACCAACATTACAACCTCTCCCCAAAGACTCTTCAGATTGGGATGTTGAGAGTGAAAATATGATTTCATGACAGAAGCCATCACTTAAAGAAGTGTGTGCAATGTTGTCTTATCTTATCCTCCAGGTTCTTAACTTGGAGACCCGAAGTGAGTTGAAAGATGATAAGATCTTTTCTTGGCCTCAGAATGCCTATCCTTTGAAAAACCATTAACCAAGCCGACATTACAGTCCTTTGAAAGACCTTATCGGATCAATCAGATTATATACATTGCAAACATCTCTGAACACCTAAGGATTGATTAAGAGAGATGAATTAAGGGTTCTAAGAAGATACCCATTCCAACCAGTGAAGAAAAGACCAAATTCATAGATTGAGACAAATCCTTTCTAATGAAGGTCTTCTAAATGATCATTCAAAACATTTCTCGAAAGATTTCGAGTTATTTGCTCAAATGCTTCCTTTAAAAGGAAATTTGATTGTCAAAATGCATTGACACAAAAGAATGCATGTTTTTGAAACCAAGTTTTCAAAAAGTTTGTGGTAATCTAAAACCATATTTCAAAATAGTTTTTGGCCAACTATAAACCAAATTTTCAAAAAAAAAAAAGTTTGTGGTAGCCTAAAAAACAACATTTCAAAATAGTTTTTGTCTAGCTAAAAAAAAAAACCATGCAAAGGTTTCATGGGATTATCCTTAAAAAAACCACATTTTAAAAAAAAAAGGTATTCCAAAGCAAATTGCACTTCGTAGCCTCTGAGTGATGATTCTCATGAGTGATCGCGATTTTGCAGCTTTGAATATGGTGATTTATACGGTTTTCTCAAGTGATCGCAGGATTGTAGCTTCGGAGTTATCACCCTCCGAGTGTTCGCAACCTGTAGCCTTGGATAAATTTTGTGGCCCAAAGCATGGCCTCATCCAAAGACCTACTGACGAGTAGCCACTAGGCAAAACATATATTCTAAAGCAAATTGCACTTCGTAGCCTCTGAGTGATGATTCTCATGAGTGATCGCGATTTTGCAGCTTTGAATATGGTGATTTATACAGTTTTCTCAAGTGATCGCAGGATTGTAGCTTCGGAGCTATCACCCTCCGAGTGTTCGCAACCTGTAACCTTGGATAACTTTTTTGGCCCAAAGCATGGCCTCATTCAAAGACCTACTGGCGAGGAGCCACTAGGCAAAACATATATTCCAAAGCAAATTGCACTTCGTAGCCTCTGAGTGATGATTCTCATGAGTGATCGCGATTTTGCAGCTTTGAATATGGTGATTTTTACAGTTTTCTCAAGTGATCGCAGGATTGTAACTCCGGAGCTATCACCCTCCGAGTGTTCGCAACCTGTAGCCTTGGATAACTTTTTTGGCCCAAAACATGGCCTCATCCAAAGACCTACTAGCGAGGAGCCACTAGGCAAAACATATATTCTAAAGCAAATTGCACTTCGTAGCCTTTGAGTGATGATTCTCATGAGTGATCGTGATTTTGCAGCTTTGAATATGGTGATTTTTACAGTTTTCTCAAGTGATCGCAGGATTGTAGCTTCAGAGCTATCACCCTCCGAGTGTTCGCAACCTGTAGCCTTGGATAACTTTTTTGGCCCATAGAATGGCCTCTTTATGGTGATTTTTATGGTCTTGCCAAGTGTTCGCAGGTTTGTAGCTTCGGAGCCATCACCCTCCGAGTGTTCGCAACCTATAGCTTTGGATGACTTTTTGGGCCTAAAGCATGGCCTCGTTATAGTTCTTCTGAGTGATCGCGGATTTGTAGCCTCGGAGAATTGACCCTCCGTAAGTGATCACAAACCGTAGATTCAGAAAACTATTACAAAAGTCCTACTGGTGAGGAACCACTAGGCAAATCCCAAAGTCCTATTTGATGAGGAGTCATTAGGCAAAATCATCAAAATTCCTTGTATGAGGAATCCTAGGTATTCATGTTTCATGAAGTTCCAATTCAATACACCATAATCGTCAACATCATTCATTCATACTTTGAAAGTGATCGGCCAAGAGATGCTCTCAAAGAGGTAAGTTTCTCTCCCTCAATCATCAAGAACTTTTCAGACATGTTCAAAAGAAAACCTTTGGACTAGATCTTGCATTTCAAAGCAAGATTCCCGAATCAGCTGTTGTGAAACTGTCATTTGTCATTTTAGTTGAGTCAATCTGAGTTGAGGTGTCACTTTGTCTTTGAGATCAACCTCTAACGAGCTCAATCTCAAAGAAGGGCAGCTGTTGACATCTAATTTTTAGCTCATTTTTCAAATTTTTCAAAAATCTCAAAAATAGGATTAGGAACCTTGGCCAAGCCTAGAAACTTTGTTCTAAACCAAAAATAAATTTTTTAGGATTTTCTTGAATTTTTCCTTAATTTCTTTTAGTCAAAACAAAGAAGAAAATCAAGAAAAATAGCAAATGGAATCTAGAAATTCCATAAAAATAGTCATTAGTCATTAATACATCATCAATTTTGAAAAATTTCAATTGGGTATGTGTTTTTCCAAAATTGGACAAATCAAACGCAAATTGAGCCAAAAATTCAATTAGATCATTTCTAGTCATTTTTAGGTCATTGTGTCTTCACAAAAAATGATCCTGGGACCTTGAATTTCATAATGGCCGGTCCAATTGCACATTTTTCAAAAAAAATCAAAAATCCCCGAAAATTAATTGAAAATTAAGAATTTTGAGCTAAAATTGCAAATCATGTCCAATTCGAAATTGTTGAAACATGAGACCATCATTTCTAGGGTTAATCAGACCTGGGTAATTCAATTTTGGCATCGGTTTGGCCTAATCTGGTCATTAGGACATCGAATCGAACAAAATCCAAATAACCCGGATATGAAATTTGGAAAATTTTGGACATGGTTATGTCAAAAATTGGGGAAAAATATATTTTTAGGTTCAAAATGTAATGGGCAATTCAATTTTGGGGTTAAATTTCGAAAATTCGGTCAAAATCGAGCTTAATTTGCATCTTTGGTCAAAACCGGAACTACCGGGTCTGGCGGGTTGACCCGACCCGACCCGAACAGTTATCTTCTTCACCCGGTTCGTTCCAAAGCATACTAAACCCAGAAAAAGGTCAAGTCGAACCCGGAGTTTCACCGACTTATTCCAGCTAATACGGCACGTTTTTTATCACGATGCCAGCTAGAAAATCTCCGGCTGGCATCCGGTAATCATCCCCAACCGAATCAAGTCAGTGATAACCACTTTTAGGAGGGAAAATTTGATGAAAAAAGGAGGAGGAAAACATTATCAGGGGCACACAACCCGCTCGGCGAAATTCCAGAGAGAGATTAGAGGGAGAAAGAGCGAGAATGAGAGCCAAATCTAGAGAGAGAGAGAGGGTCGAGGATCCCCTCACGAGTGTCCGGAGCCGCCATATACGGCGGAGCGCCGGCGAATCGTGAAGAGGCCGTGATCCTCCCCTCACGGCTTGAACCGGACGAAACCTACCGCGAAGGTCTGAAAATCGGCCTCGGTTAGCGCATCCAGAGCACCTCCGGCGAATCCAAGACCACCGTTGCGAAGCCGAAGTGTCAAGGAAGACGTCCAAGTCGATCGTTCAACTCGGAGGCTTCGTTTGATCCACTTCCGAAGAAGGTAAAAATTGTTCGCACCTCAGTTCTTACGAGTTTTCCAGAAAACTTGATTTGATTCGGCCTCGCTATTATTGTGATTTTGTGTTCTTAGATGTTCAAAACTCGTTTCTGATCATAGTTATGTTGTTTGATTGCATTTTTGGTTGTGAAATCATCAAAAACCGAGTTGGCCGTACCTTGAACCTCCTCGCTGGAGTTCGGACACCCTCGCCGGAGCACCACCGTGGCCAATGGCCGTTCAAGTAGGCCTTCCTTTACCTTGTATGATGATTTGATGATTGTTTTGAGCGACTTAGACGGCTAGGGCGGATTGAATGCTAGTTCATAGGTTTCTGAAGCTAGTTTAGAATTCAGTTTAGGTTAGCGTTTTTGAGCTCGGTTTTCGCCGGCCAGAGGAGGTCCGGCGGCGTTCCGATTAGGCTAGGTTGAAAGCTAGTAGTATGAGGTTTGGACAAAACCAAAAATCGGCTCCGGAACACCACAGGAAGGTCGCCGGATCTCGATCCAAAGTCGCGGCCTTGAACACTCTAGTTTCAGAATCATGCACACTAGGTGCTCGGGAAAATGCCCCAATGAACTTGGGTCAGAACGGCGCCGTTTTGGCGTGCCGTGCTCCCTGGAGAAGAAGACCGGTGCCGGCTCAGGTGCCGGCCGGTTCGGTCTCGGCCGAACCGGTCTGAACCGGTCCGGTCCAGTTCAATTCGCCGACAGGAATTAAAAATTCAAATAAAAAATAAAAAAAATCAAATAAAAATTAGGAAAATCAGAAAATCAAATAAAAAATGAAAAAAAAATCAGAAAAATCGAAAAAAATTAGAGAAATTAGAAAAAAAAACATCAAAAAAATTAGATTTTTTTAGAAAATTAGAAAATTCGGGAATTTTAGAAAAATTCATAAGAATTCCAAAAATTCTCAGAAAATTCATAAAAAATTCAGAAAATTTAGAAAAATCATAAAAAATAGAAAATTCGAAAATCCATAAAAAAAATTTCAAATTTCAGAAAATCCAAAAATTTTGCAGAAAAATAAAAAATTCAGTTTTTCGGTTAATGAAATTAGGATTAAACATTTTCCGAAAAAAAAAAGAAAAAAAATCAAAAAATTCCAAAAATTCCAAAAATTCACAGAATGGCCCAAAATCATTGTGGTCAACCTCAGGAAATGAAATTTGAATTTTTGGAAATGCCTAATAGGCATTTCTAGAAAACCTCTAAAAAAAACCTAAAACCCTAAAATGCATCATTAAATGAATAAGCCTCAAGGGCTTCATTAGGGTTTGGATGTTTTGCTTAATCTTCATTTTTAGTAGCCAAATTAGGGTTGCTATGATTGATTTGCCATTGATTGCGCATTTAATTCTTGGGTGCTTAATTGATTGTCCATGATTAGATTAGTGGATTGACTTTAGGGATCCGTGTGACACGTTAGACATGCCATATCGTTCATAGGAACCGAAAGGGTGTTAATGGTCTCAATTTGAGATCGTTAACGTAACCAAGTCTCTTATCCAGAATCTCTAGTTCGTAGGATCGTGGTATTTCTCCCGTACCTCGATTAGGTTTCTAGTCAACCTACCATAAATGACTAGTGGCGACTCCAAGTTTAGATTTAGATCAAATAAATCCTGCTGTCACGTGAGGTATGGTATGGGAGAGACCCGTTTATGAAAAATATCTCCATTTTAGCACGCGAGAGCGTGGCGCGACAGGTGGATCAATTAGATACCCAAGTAAAGTGTGGGAGAATTGCTTTACTTCTACAAACCAGAAATTTAATAGGTTCAAGGACTTGAATATACTAATTAACCAACTAGTGCTCTTTCGGTACTTAACCTTGTTCAATCAATCTAGTTTGGTCATGTAGCAGTTTTACCAATTGTGAGGTTTAAAGTTCTATCCCTAACTATAGGCTAAGGGACGCAATGATCGATATATGAAAAGTGCACAAGCAATGGCCTAACATGCCTAATCAACCATATGCAAGGTTTAATTAAACACGCAATTCAAAACGTGTGAATCAAACAACATGCAATCAAACATGGCACTAATCACACAAAAAAGGCGAGAAAAGATAATTCCAAAGACCAATCTCCAATTTTTAATTTTTTTAAATATTAAAATAATAATATAATATTTTATTATTATAATGGTATAAATGGACCTAGGCACGCCGGCCCAGGTCCACCGCTAGGTGGGCTCCGCAATTAGGCCCAACTCGGAATAACCCCAAAACTCAAATAAAACAATTAAAGAAAAACACCCAAGCCTAGCCCACTAGGAATAAAAACCTAAATAACATTTCAACCCAATTTACCAATTTAGCCCACCCTCGAATGGCCCAAAACGTAAAAGACATTCAAGTCCTAAACTAAAAAAGCCCAAAGCCAATAAAATAAAACAAACATAAAATCGGCCCAAACACCAAAACCCTATCTGATTGCGAGCTGCACGCTCGACTTGATTCCCGGCTGCCGACCCGACTCGCGTACCGCATGGCTCCACTCTCGACGTGGCTACCATCTATCCTCCCCTGCTGCAGCCTTCCTCCACCGCCTCTGGCTAGCCCAGGCCGAGAGCTTGGCTTTTGCTTGGCTAGCCAACATATCGCCAGCCTATCTCCGGCCACCATACCGCGGGCCCATCATCAAATAAACCAAAAAAAAATGCGAAGCCGAGTTGGAATGAAATCACAGACATATTCCAAAGCAAACGGCAAACACAAAGATCGCCGTAATAAAGGGGAAGGCGAGTATTACGCCGAAACGTCAATTCAACGATGAATGAGAAACACTCAAAATGAATCTAACTCGAGCATTCTATCAAGCAAGTGATGAACGCTACCTGAACGAACGATTTTCGACCCAACCGAGACTCCAAACCGGGCCGGGACACTTGACACGTGAAATGCAAGAACGCAGCAACAAAACCCGGGCGGCGGCGTGGCCGGAGCTCACGCAAACCGGCCGGTGTGCTCTAAAGAATAGGGCATTTACAACAAACGGGAAAAACAGAGATGGTCGCGGCGATACATCCTACCTAGCTCGACGACAATAAAGGGGGGGCAGCGTTAGTGAGCTGGTAGCCGCGGCACAGGCACAACGTCAACGGAGTCACTCTTCCCTCTCACTCGGTCTCACTCCTCTAGCTCTCAGCCTCCTCCCCCTTGCTCCTCCTTTGCTCAGCAGCTGCTCTTGACCTTTTAGGGGCTGGCAGGCACGCCCGACCACCATCCTGTTGCGGTCGGCCTGGCCCCGACCCAAAAGTTACGCTACGCGCCTACCGCTGTGTCCTCTCTCTACCTCCCCTTCCATACCAATGTTGCTAGGAAGGGGAAGGTGAATAGTCGCGGGCCGGGCCAAGGGGAAAAGGAAATTGGGCCAGCCCGCGCGGGAAAAGAAAAGGGGAATGAAAAGGGGCCGGCTGACCTGGTGCACTCGAACCAAGTGGAACCGGCCTGCATTTTTTTTAATAATAAATTTTTAAATTTTTTTACGAAATAAGCAAGAACGAATATATTCCAATAGACCGTATTGATACAAATTCACCTAATACCTATATGCCATGTAATTTAATGAAAATATTTTTATGTAGGGGTTAAAAATTAATCCATAATTTTCTATGTAATTAAACCTTAAACGGATAGGATCCAACCAAAAAAAAAAAACTTAAACGGATAAACAAAAATTAGGTGTCAACACATATTTGGAGACTATCGATGCTGCACAATGTTGCTTCTTGTCATATTGTTAGTTGATAATTCAAGGAATTTGAGCATTTCTTGCTTACAATTCATGCAGGGAGTGATGGATCACCATATAGATATTGGGTAGTACTTCACCCATCGACATGTTTCTGTAATTTTCCTCTTCCGCAGAATTCTGCGCCGCATGGTTTCGGTGCTCGCAAACTCCTGTGACCGCTATGCTAAACTGTTGAATGGAACCCACAAATCCCCAGGTGCATTCTCCTCAAGAGCTCTCTCTCTCTCTCTCTCTCTCTACAGACACATTCGCCCGAAGCACAAGTAACCACATGCACATGCCTGCACTACATCTTAGCATACTGGTACATGGATGCATTTCCGGGATACTGACTGCAGGCTGCAACACTCTCGCGGTACAAACCTACAGCCAACTCCTCATCCTTGATCAATGTTTTCAAGGAGATAAAGTCGACCGTTTTCAAGGTTTTTACATACAACAATTCCACGAGGCATATTGTGCTCAACTAGGAGGATCTCATGAAGAATTGGACTGTAAGTGCCTTGTACCAGGACATCTCGCAAGCACCCTTAATTCAAACTGATCACTTATACAGAGCAGCATTTATACTGCGAAACCTGCAAATACTGCCCAAATTCTATAACGTTCTACTTGAAGTCTAGTTTATGATGACGAACCAAAGTGTTATAGTAATCGTTGCAGTTACAACTCATTTGAAAGCGACTGTTGCTATTTCACTTTTATAAAAATCTACTTATCCCCATTTGGTACATTGATGTTCATTTCAGCTATTGTGCAGAAGCTAAATGAAGTACAAGAGTTCCTCTACCTGCCGACGCAGGATTTGACGAACTGCCAGATCAAGATACAAAGTGAGCTGTTGTCGGACCATATCAAGAACTGGGTTGATGTCATGAAGACGCTCAATGGGACGAGTTATGAGCGCTTCATCCACACCGACTATTGAACCGTGCTTCATTGGCAAGATCTTGGAATCATGTACATAGCAAGTTCAAGTTATTCATTTTTTTGGGTGCAGAAGTTAACGACTGGATCCATGAGAATCGTGCTCTCTCCAACTGCCCCCTTTTTAAGCCTAAGTTTTGTTTCCTCCTCTGCATTTAACCCATAGTTGAATCTTGCAGTAATTCTGTTCGACCCATAGTCTTTTCAATTTGCTATTTCCAAGACTCGGTGCGGGGTCTGCACTCTCACACCCGACACCCCAATTCATCAGGCTAATTTCCGGGGGACTAGCTAAGATTATTGAGAAAGCTCTTTGATTGTCTTTTATTACGGGATTAATTTCTCAATACTTTTCTTGCCTCTATCTTTGGGATATAGTTTGTATTCAAAATTCTGTATTCTGTCAGTAGATTGGGTCCGGCAGGCCCCCTTTTCATTTCTCCCTCATCATTTTCGTATATGCCCTTCGCTCGACTGGATGGTTTATCACTAAGGTTTATGGAACATGGAGTTGGAAATGAGTTATGAACGGAATGGGAAGAGTAACTTTGATTAACATAATGGAGTCATGCAAGTGGAATATAAGAAGAAGAATGAGAACGGTTGATAGAATTTGCAGAGAATATGGCGTGAATTTCTTGTCTTGATTATTTATGATGGTAAATTCTATGTGAACTCCACGAAATCTGATTGTTGTTGATTGTGTCCGATCAGACGAATGATTTTCGTTACGAATGTCATCCATTCATGTCGTCCCTGAAGCTTTTTCCAGACCCGCAATGAGCCTCTAGCTTGTCCAGCAGTCATCGCCGACCTAATTGATGTCTGACATGTAAGGCGAACCATGTTTTGCTCCCATGAGATTCTAACACTAGTTACAAATTGCCCCCTTGACTTTTTCATTTTTGTCATATGCCCAGCTTAAGTCTTCATATTGTTTGCAATGTCCTCCTCTAGTGTTACCTTTGGCACGTACTTATCCCTTGACTGATTTGCTAATTTAATGAAGGGAAAATCCGTCAAACGACTATGGGCCAATTACATTTTACTTGAGGTAAGTTGCCCCTTGACCCTTTTTTTTTTCTTTTAATTTTGGCAATGCTTTCCTTGAAGTCTTGGAATCGATTACAAGGCCCACAGTTTGAACAATTTTTCAAGTGTAGCCGAAACCTTAATAACCATAGAATTCTGTTTTGATTGTGTCTATATATGTAGCCTGAACTTTTAAGATTAGCACGTAATTAACCAAATTTCTTATGTCATTTAAAAAATGAACCTTTTGAAGTTTACAATATAGGACAAATTACGAAGCAAAGTAAGAAAAACATTAAAAATCTTGTCATATCAACGTGCTGCATCAGCATTTTTCGACTCTTTCAAATGGTAAACTAACCAAAGCGAAAGCATGAGCAATTTGCATAAACATGTGATATTCTTATTTAGGTTTTGTATAGATTGATGTAAGCACCACAGCATCGGAACTATTATCTACAAGAAAAAAAAAGGGGCTTCTGGAGGAAACAGGTTCAGTCGCTCCAATATATACATTATGCTTATTATAGCACGTCTTGTCATGTTAGGATTTTCTCTATATTTCTTATATTGCCGAGTGTCTTGTCCTATTATTTATGGTGCCCATCTTAGCCTACCTCCGAATTCTTCACCAAATCTTTATTTAAATATATAGATTAATTGCATAAAGATTTCATTAACTAGTGCCCCTGAAACTCTTAAGTAACCAATTAACAAAACTTTACAATATTTAATGCCCCGACTAATCTCAAGTTATTTGTAAGTGATATTTTGACAATCGAATTATTTCAAAGTAAATATGTTTAACAAGTGCCCTTGAAACTTTCATTAAAAGGGATGGATGTATTCTTTAAATCTTGAGTGACCTAGAAGTGATGTATCAATTCTAAGTAGAGGCAATTACCAAAAAAGTCCTAAACCTATTGGATTTGTGTCAATTCAGTCTTAAACTTTTTTACATTTTATCAATTAAGTCCATCCAACCAATTTTGTCTAGAAATATAGACGTGGACGCTAGTGGTCCTATGTGGACGGTCGGCATTAACGTAACTCCTTTTTCTTGGATTGAGGGCCAGGAAGGGTTGCCAGCGCTTGGCGTGGGCATCGGTCGGGCAAGGGCTGCAACGCCCTTGTCAGCTCTGGACGAGGGCTACAATGCCCTCGGCAGCCCTTGCCGGCCACTAGGCAAGGGCTCACGGTCCTCTCGCCCAATGCCTTTCCTAACCGCAGTGAGGGTGTTGCGGCCCTTGTTGTGGCCAAGGACAGCCTGGGCAATGGCCGCGACGCTCAAATAGGGCAAGGACGTGGCGACCCTCGCCCATGGCCGGCGAGAGCGTCACAACCCTTGCGTGTAGGGGCGACCTTTGCTAGCCCTCAGTAAAAAAAAAGGTAAAGAAAAGAAAAGAACCTCAAAATATGAAAAAAAATTATTAAAAAAATGTCCACTTCATTGCCGACCTTACCACGTAGAACAGACAATTGGCATCTACGTCATTGATTTCTAGCCGAAATCGATCGTATGGACTCAATTAGCAAAATGTGAAAAGGTTTATGCCTCAATTTGCATAATTGAAAGAATTAGAACTAAATTGGCACATGTGCAATAGGTTTATGACTTTTTTTTTGCAATGTCCCCATTCTAAGTATGTTTTTTTTTTTTGGTGTGAAATGTAAGTACCATTCATAAGTTGACATACAAAAGCTTAGGGGCATACCCTAGCATTACAAAGAGGACTATGATCATGAAAAAATGGAGTGTGGGAGTCTCCATATATTAGCCAATATTACATTTTCCCTAGAAGGTCTGAAAGTTTTGTTGTGCGAAGCTCGCCCTCTAACAAGTTTACGAACTTTAGCCAAGATGATGGGGGCATCATGTGACTTGTGTTGGAAACGTCTATGATTACACTTTATCTAGATGCAATAAATGGTCGCTAGAAAAGATACCTTGAGAAGTCTAGCTGCCAAATCCTTGCCTTTGGTAGCACTTATCATCCATTCAAGTTCTTCATTCCATCCTCCTATATACCGCAGGATTCCGTATCGTGCAAGGATAGTATGCCAAATGCTTTTAGTCCAGGTGCACTGGAAGAATAGATGATCTCTGTTTCCATATCAAATAGACAGAAATTGCAATGACTATCTACTTCAGGCTTCCAACGTGATACGATCTCTGCTGTGGGTAGTCTATCTCTGCATGCTAGCCAGTCGATAAAGTTGTGCTTGCTAATACCGCCTTTCTAGATCAACTGGCACCATTCCACAGTTGGTCCCGCCCTCCTGGCTTCATCGTATATCTCTTGGCAACAATATATTGGCTAAGATATGGCTGAAGATAAAGCCGGTCGTAATTGAAGGATATAACGCCAACTCCATGCCATAGTACCCTTGACTTCAAGCTGCATAATCGTATTTCCTCTACATTTATCACTGTGAACCCATTTACTCCACAGGGAAGATGATGGACAATTTATGAGGTTCCAAAGCATGTTGCCAAGGAAAGCTTTATTCCATAATTTGAGATCAAGCAACCCCAGTCCTCCTTCCTTTTTTGGCGAGCAGACAACATCCCAAGCAACTTTGTGAGATCCATGGCCTTTTGTATTTCCAACCCATAAGAATTTTCTAATCTTCTTTTCAACTTCATATATAGTTTTCTTTGGCAGTAAAAACATTTGCATTCAAAAAGTACAGATGGAATAAGTACCGATTTGACCAATTGGAGACGATCGGCATAGCTAATATGTTGCATGCCCCAGCCTTCTATTTTTATAAAGATTTTATCGGTTAGACTCTTACAATATGCGTGCGTGAGTCGTCTTGTGACAAGCAGGACTCCAAGGTATCTAATAGGAAGGGTGCCAGTGGGGAAATGCGTATGATCCAATATAACGTCCTTTTCTATCTCGGTTAGCCCAGAGAAAAAGATTTTGCATTTATCTGGATTGAAGTGTAGTTCTGTGAGATTTGCAAAATCACCAAGTGCATCTACAAGGCAAATGACTGAATCGGGATCTCCGTGAGCAAAAAGAAACAGGTCATCTGCAAAGCATAAGTGAGTAATTTTTTCCTTTTTGCAGTGCCAATGATACTTAAAGAAAGATGCTCTAACTTTCTCAATGATGATCCTGTTAAGAATTTCCATAACTAAGACAAACAGGTAAGGAGAGAGTGAGTCACCTTGTCTTAGTCCATTTGAGCCAGCAAAGTATCCAATCTGTTCACCGCTGTGGTTTATCGAAAACCTTGGAGTAGTTATGCATTGGGCTATCAGGTCAAGCAAATGTTGCGTTGTGTTGATAGCCTATAGAACACCAAGAACTGCTTCCCATTTTATCAAAAGCTTTCATGAGGTCAATTTTTGCTACCACACGTTTACCTTTGTTGCCCTTATAGTAATTATGAAGGAGTTCCTGACAAAGTAGAATATTTTCCGATATCTGTCGACTTGAGATGAAAGCAGTTTAATTGAGGCCAACAACCGAAGGCAGTAAACAACTAATTCTTTCTACCACTAGTTTGGAAATGATCTTATATAGAACATTGCAGCAAGAGATGGGTCTAAAATCCGTGAGACGGGATGGATTCTGTACTTTTGGCACTAGAGATATCAGGGTTGAATTAATTGCTTTCAACATTCTTTTTTAGGAGAAGAATTCCATAATAGCATCCTCTATATCACGCCCTATGATGGGCTAGGCTTTCTTGTAGAATAGACTGCTTTATCCATATGGACTCAGAGCTTTAAAATTGTTTAAGCCTTTGAGCACTCTAATGATCTCAGTACGTTGAAAATCTGGCGAAGAGATGGTGGTGCTGACATCTTCAGGAAAAAGGGTGGTATGCCGCTCATTTGAGACACTAGCGTGGCCGGAGTTACCAATTAAGCGATGATAATATGAGACAATTTCATCCCTAATAGCTCCCTCATCTGTTATAGTAGTGCCATTTTCGAGTGAGAGTTGGTTAATTCTGTTATGGGCACTTCTACGCATCATAGAGTTAAAGAAAATCCTGCTATTATTGTCTCCCTCTTTTAACCATAGATTTCTTGATTTTTGCTTTAGGAGGACTTCTTCATGCTTGCTAAGGGCTAGTAGTTGCTCTAGTTGTGCCTTTTCATCCTCCCGAGTGGTCAAGTTATACAGGTCCAATGTGAGATCTCGTTGTATTCGTTGCAGGTTCGCTCTGGCATCCTTGACCTTAAGAAATAGGTCACCAAATTAAGATTTATTCAGGTGTTTGAGTTGTTGTTTCAATGCTTTAAGCTTCTGCACTAGAATAAACACTTTGGATCCTCTAATATCTAGTTGCCAGCAAGTGCGGACAATTGGTAGGAAATCCGGGCTTTTCGTCCAGAAATTGAAGAATTTGAACGAGGGCTTCCTTCTTCTAGCAGTAGTGTTAAGACACACCAGGCACAGAGAGTGATCAAAAACACCCGGCAGTAAAAAATCTACCGAATAATGAGAGTAATTGTTCTGCCAATTTTCATTAATGAAGACCCTGTCAATTTTGCTCTCTCTAAGGTTGTCATCCAACCTTTTATTTGCTCATGTGAAAAACAGGCCTGTGGAATGAGGCTCAATCAGTGCAAGTTCCTCAATCGTGGTGTTTAGCTCTTCCATTCCATACGTCTGTCAAGCATTAGATCCAATCTGTTCATTTGTATCTCTCGTTTCGTTGAAATCGCCTACAAGTAACCAAGGCATATTTCCTGAATTTTCAGTAGAGAAAGTGGTAATATTTTGCCATAAAGATCTCCTTTCAGCTTCATAATTGCCTCCATAAACTACAGAAAGGAGAAACTCCTCTCCTGATTTTTCAATGAGATAGTGAATGACTTGTTCTGAACATTCCATCATAGTCAGGTTAAAAAAAGACAACTTCCATAAAACTCAAATTCTACCCAGACTACTACCCTGGTAATTATGAATGTACTTCCAGCCTCGAAACCTACTCTTGATGACAATTTCTGCATTTCCCTCTCTTATTTTATGCTCAATCAAAATAAGAATCTGGGGATCTTGTGATAAAGCAAAATCTACAAGTTCCTTTTGTTTGGGGCTACCATTAAGGCCCCGTACATTCCATGAAAGAATATTCATTGGTCAAGGGGTTCCATTCTAAGTATGTTGGTAAGCTTAAATGCATTTTGTTTTTAAGCCTAAATAAGATATATAGCAGGTAATGTAATATTCAAAAATGATATACTTGATTAGAAACTACAAAGATTCAAAATAAATATTATATGTGGAGTGGTCATAATTGTAAAAGGAAAAAAAAAGAAGAAGAGTAAAATACATTTGGTGCATGATTTGTTCGGGATGTCACATTGCTTATGTTGCAGCAACAATTTGTCAAACTTGTTCACCCTTACAGATTTTGACGTACCTCCAATTTAATCCATGTTCACTATGGGAGACAGAAAATGTAAAGCCTTTTTCTCAATTTTTGTCGATTAACTATAACTACATATATCTATATATTTGAGTCAAAAGTGTTATTTATCTTCCTTTTTTCTTTTCCAAAATTACCCCTAAACTAAATCGAGAAAAGACCACAGAGGACATAACTAACATATCTCCCATAACTCCCGCTTCATCCACTCCCCTAAATAACTACTCATTTTCTTCCACTCACATAATTATCGCCCGAACATTAGTTTCTAATATGGGATGATGACACAAATAGTCCCTAAATTTTGAGTTAATATGCAATTTGGCCACTGAACGTTTAATTTGTTCAATGTAGTCCTAAAAATTTAGCCTAGTGTTCAAGTGGTCCTTAAACTTTTAATTTGTTCAATGTGGTCCTTGGACTTTTGGTACATGTTCAATGTAGTCCCTGAACTTGAATTAATGGAAGGACTATATTGAATATTTTCATATAATTCAGGGACTAAATTGAACATATACCAAAATTTCAAGGATGACATTGGATAAATTAAAAGTTCAGGGACCACATTGCATATTGGGTTAAAGTTCAATAACCACATTGAACAAATTAAAATTTTATGAATCAAATTGCACATTTGACCAAAGTTTATGGACCGTTTGTGTCATTTTCCCTTTCTAATATTAAGTGAGAGATCACCTTTTGGTGTCTCTCTTGCTAAAATGACTATACATGTTTTTCTTTTCATAGAAAAAGCTTCCACTAACTTATTACCTATGTAATCACCACCCACCACTTCCTTAATCAACGCATGTGTATGTGGTAGAGTGGTCAAATGGCCGGATTGGGTTGGAAATGATCCGATTCAAATTAACATATTTAATCAGTTTTGACCAATTTCCATGCAATATAACTTTAATAACCCATACCTGATCAAACACATACCCAACCTCACACATATTACTAAAACAATTTCATAATTAACCCAATATGGGAAAAGTCATAACCAAATTAAGGTGAGAGCATGGAATGAGTGAACGCAAAATCGAGTGAGGGCGAGAGAGAGTGAAGAAAGAGTCATAGAGGTGAGTTAGGTCTAAATAAGTTGTAAACCCATTTAACATTCATATTATTTTGGGTTTTACCATTCTAAACTCATTTATAAACCATTTACTGATTATAACTAACCATATAATAACCTAGTCCATTAAATATAAATTAAGAATGAGTTTATGATCTATTTTAATAAGTCTAGTATGCAGTAACCATTATTGTGTCATGAACACGCGTGCATACACGCGTGCAGAGCAAATTGGTGCAAGTACAAATTTAAAAGAAAGGTAGAAGTGTCTGCATCTTAACGTAAGGGCAGGGAAGCACATGAGAAACGACATTAGATGTTTGGGCCTAATCTAATGGCCAATCGACCAAACGAAAGTTAAATAATTAAGTAGAGTTTTTACAAAACAGACTCCCTGTGACATTCTAAATTTCAACCCACTTGGTATTTATGAAATGCGTAATTTCAATAACGCACTTGTAGTAAATCTCGTCCAGACTTGATCACTCTTGGGACACTAACCAGTAGGGAAAGGCTAATTAGGGATCTAGATTCGTGCGACCATAGAACCTGACCATGGACTGACTTTCGACCATAAGGATTGACGAGGTGATATTTTGGGCTAATATAGACGGATCTAAGGATGGTCATGGATTGATTTGAGAATGCCGTATAATTGGATCGCGGGTGATTCCGCCTCGCCAGAATACAAAATTTGCAAACGATCTCAAATCTATTCCAAACGATCGCGTTCTCTAGAACTAGTGATTGATCCTCGCAATTATATAATAATCGAGGTCGCCATGACTCAAGTGAACTTAAACGTGGCTCGATTTAGTATCGACCACGGGTCGAATGTACGAATTTTCCCGAAAGCCACCCGTTAGTTTGAGATAAGCTCAAGTCGCGTTTATTTGAGTTTGACCATTAAATAGAGACTGAGTTTGGGTATTGAAAATTTGAAAGTCATGACAGAGTAATTGGACGACGTCGTTATTAACGTGGTCAGCCTCGGATTTGTCCGGATTCGTCAGAAAACTGAAATTTTGACAGGAAGTGGAAAATGACCGTTTTGCCCCTGGGATTTTGTGAAGACCAAGTGTAATGTGAGAAGGGCATTTTGGTCATTTCATACCAACTTTAGAGATAAAAAATTTTGGACGATTTTGCCCCTGCACTTTTGTGAAATTCCAATTTTACCTTTGGATATTTTTTGTGAGAGTTGATCTTGGCCGTCGATTTTTGGATAAGATTGAATCTTGGCCGTTGGATGGAAAGCGGAGAGGGGGGTAGGATGGTAATTTTGGCTTGGGGTAGGACACCAATTATTGGTGTACCTATATTTATTCTTTTTCTCTCTCTTTCTCTATCTCCCTCTCATTCTCACGCCTACACCCTCTCCCTCTCCTCTTGGCCGAATCACTCTCCTCCCCCTCCTCCCGTGACCGTGGCCAACCGGCCAAGCCCGTCACCGTCGCCATCCGTTCGTGGTCGCCGTGAGGCCGTCGGCGCCCCTCGCCGCCATTGCTGTTTTCCCTTGTTCCACCACCCTTGGTTGCTAAATCTAGTTTAGGACTCTGGGTAAGTGATATCCTAAATCTCGCCTAGGATAACGGGTAATTTCGGGTTAATTTGGGGCCGTTTTAGCGAGTTTTAGGGGTTATTTGTGGGGAAATTGGTGGACTGAGTTGGCTGAGTTTGGATGGATTTGTGATAATTTTAGAGGTGGAATTGAGGTTAGAATTGATTAAGTTGGTGATCGGGATGATTACAGGTGATTATCGTGATTTATTGCATGAAAAACGGGCCTAAATGTGCCGTTATAGTGATTTTTCTATGATGGTTGAGTTGCTGTGCATATCGTGGCTGAATTGCGGCATGCTTATGTTTAAATTACTATATGTGGTGAATCGGGATTTGTGGCATGAGTGCGACGCCCTTGATTGGTGAAAATTGGCCTAGAATATGAAAATTGTGTTAAATTGAGCTTGTACAAGTGGAATTGATGAATTTGTGGGTTAATGTGGCTTGTTGGTGATTTGAATACTTTGGGTGTCGTGTGCGAGTTGGTCGTATGAAATTGGCATGTGATTGGGTGCCCGACGTGTTGCACGATCATTAAAAACCCTGAGGCGTGTACTGTAACGCGGGGTCTAGATAAAATGTGGTTTGTTGACGTGCTCACTTGATCACATAATCCCTGAGGCGTGTACTGTAACGCGAGGAATTGAACCCATCCTGAGGCGTGTATTGTAACACGGGACGATGCCCGGTTTTACCGGAAGACCGCCAACCTGATGCATTTTACGCGGGTTGTGCCGTAAAAGGGAGATCGGTGTTGCGCCTGAGGCGTGTTACGTGGGCTAGAGACACTGAGCCTGAGGCGTTTTTACGAGGGCTATAGAAGTGTTGTTCAACCTGATGCGTGTTACGCGGGTTGTGTTATAAAAAGGGAGATCGGTGTTGCGCCTGAGGCGTGTTCGTTTACGCGGGCTAGAGACACTGAGCCTGAGGCGTGTACTGTAACGTGGGCCAAGGAGTGTTGTGAATATGAGACGGTTGTACGTGGACCGTGTATCGAAAGTGGACCTAAGGCGTATTTACGCGGGTCAGAAATGAATTGGATGCGTATGCTCGAGTGAACTGGGAATCGTATGATGTTATGTTTGTTATGCGAATGTGGGCATGAATATGGTTTGATTGGTATTATTGAGTGCGACATGGTGTCGGTTTCTAGTAATAATGTTTGAATTCGCATGTAAGATTTCATGCGTATCAAGGTGAGTTATTTGTGCCTGCTACTGTTCTGGCTTGATAGTTGTGTGATTTGTGTGCTAGAACATGCCCAGAGATACGTGTTAGCCTAGGTAGGGTTTAGAGTTTCGCTTATTGAGAAGTGTCTCATGGTTGTTAAACCAAACCATTTCAGACCCCCAGCCGGTACAATGAATATCCCTCCTCCAGAGCTTTTTGGGATCCCAATGCACACGGAACATACCGTTTTGGAGTACCCTAAAGATGAGAACCATACTTGGATTAAGCATACTAGTATAGTTTGGGTAGATGTGGGTGAACAGTTGTGGCAACCCCATACCTATGTAGCATGGTGCTTCCGAGACGGGCTAGATTAGTTCGGGCTAGTGCGAGGTTTCGATGTCCCATTCGATGGAGTAGGTGACTGGGACCCGTCGCCTATACCTCCCCCCCGAGGGCGAGTTGACCAGTACAGGTACCGGTCTTGCGGAGTCTGGGCACCAATTTGAACCTTTGGAGTCAGATCAGATGGAAGTAGCCTTCGAACCAATACCCGAGGAGCCTCATCAAGAGGAAGCACCGATAGAGTCAGACTCGGAGGAAGATCCCGAAGAGATGGAGCTGGAAGAGGAGCCTGAGGAGGAACCCGAGATGGAGTTCGAAGAGGAACCCGAAGAAGAACCGGAGGAGGAGCTTAAAGAAGAGGAGCTGATTGAGGTCCCATTGGAGTCGGGAGATGAAGATAATCCGATTGAGATCGATGCCGAGTCTGAGTCCTCGGAGTATCAGACTGACTCAGATGAGACTGACTCTGAGTGGACCCCTTCTAGGGTTAGGTAGAAGCTAGGCGTTGGACCCTTTTTGGTGGTATTATTAGTATACCCGATGCCGCTAGTCCCTTTTTGATATCGGCGGTTGTTGGTGCAGAGGTTGCTGGTTGTGATGGATTGTAATTGATATTGTATATATCGCGGTGTAATATAGTGCTTGGTGGTTTGGTAATTTGTCTCTCCCTATCACCCCATGATTATATTGTCAGGGTTTATGTTCTCGATTCCGCCGTGTTCGAACTCTGATGTGTTGGTTTGGGTCGGCAACGTGTTCTTGGGACGTCGCACTAATTTGACCGAGCTTGAGGTGTCGCGCGCTCGTCGGGGTTCGGGGCGTGACACTCCCATTTAGACCCACAATATACAAAAAATAAAAATAAAAAGCTAAATGGCAAGGCCAGAATTGGTAACTTACCCGGTTTGATGTTAAAAAGAATAAGATTACTGAAATTGGTTGGAGGGAGTTTCTTTCATCCCTACTTGAAGAAAACTCCATCCAACCAGGGACGGAGGAAACCAAAATTCAATAAATAAACCTCTCAAGTTCTCATTATATTACTAAAGATGCATTTATGTAACGTATCATGGCATTAGGCATGAGTCAATTTATCCTCTCTAAAGTTTGGAGGATATCTCAATTTCAAATGGCAAAGGAGGGCAAGAATAAGAGCACTGAAGAGAAAACTTCAGAATTTCTTGTACACATGATATTATTATGCAATAGAGCTGCATCGAGGGATCACATGTAAATTTGTATGGATGATGATAATTCCTTCCTATTCTGTCATTGGTGCCTGTCATAGATTTTATTAGGGCAATCGGACCAACGATAAAAAGCATACCACTTAAGGATCGAATGAGCCTAGATAGAATTTCCCTTAGAAGATAGAAAAAAGTAAAAATCAGAAACGAAAAAAAAAAGAAATTTAGTGAGAGAGAGGAAAAGAGTTGTGCCGAGTCCATTGTCATGTAATTTATCGGCCATTGCGATGTGATTACAAATCAGGGACTCATAACGACTCCCTCTCTCTCTCCTCTCGAGCGCTCTCTCTCTCTCTCTCTCCATTAGAAGGTTGGTCTATAATTTCTATTAATTATTTAACTCCAGTACAGTGCGAGTTACAACAAACACTAATTCGGACAATATCTGTCCATAATATATCTGATCCTCAAGTGGGTCATTTTCCAATCAAAGTATGAGATACAATGTGACCTATTTGAAGATCAGATATGGTTGGTGGAAATGAAGAAATTATAGCCCAATGATATTTGCGTAGACACTCTAGAAATAAGGTCATGTGTTCTTCGATTCTTGATCGAATGAAACTTCCACAAACCACTCTTCTGTATTGGTGGATTACAAATTCACAATACCCACATTTTTTTTTTTAGTTAAATACGCATGGATAACTTGTAACCCTCGAATAAAAGGTATGATTGGAGGAAATTTTAGCCTAAATTAACTTGCGTAATTCTTGCAATTAAAGAATATGGGACTGCACTTTTTGTGGAATGCCGTAAGATTTATGTTGTCTTCCACTAACGTGGTTAAGGTTTCTGGGCTGGTGAATGTAACCTCGATCTTGTGGAACAATCGCCAACAGCAAACAAAAGCTGCACAGGATCGTCAATGCCGAGAATACCAAATTATGAACAAAAACATCATAACGACAAAGTTGCTTTATCTCCACTACGAATTCATTGCACCATTCAACTTGATTCTGACATCTCCACTACGAATTGAGAAAATATTAATTACAGATGAAAATCAACAAATTACCGAGAAGATCGCTCTTTGCTGCAATCTTGACGTGGAGGATCACTAATCAAGTTCATGTCACAAAATCTATTGGCTATGATAAGATCAGATACCTCCCTAAGTACTAAAGTTTAGTCATAAAGAATAATTATCGGCACATCATAAGTATAAAAAAAATCCAATCCAAAAATTTAAGCTATGCAATGAAGGGAGATACAATATTTCAACATCCCTCTTACATATAAGTCGGATTAGTACTAATTCTAATATCATGTTAGAAAATTCAACTCAAAAACTTAAGATTTAGGTAGATGGAAACCACATGTTTATAAAAAACATATAATATCAGTTGTCAAGTGATTTGGGATAATATTTTGAAATTAAGCATGCAATTATTAAAGGACCATGTGATGGCTCGAGGGTGGCTTCAAGGGTCAAGATACCGTTTGTATTGCTAATAGCTGCAAAAACTTAAAATAATAAGCCAATGTGGGAAAAGCTGCCTAAGGTCCAAAAGCTAAGTAGTTCAATCACACTTTGTTTCTTATAAGAGGAAAGTAGTGAAACTAACAATAAAAGAGCTTGATCCTCATCATCAATCTTAATATTAAAACTTCTTCATTAAGGGATAATAGCATTGAAATAAAAAATATGAGACTTAAGAAAAGTATCTTAGCCATACGAAGAGTGAAGAGTCGTTGCTTGAGCCTCAACCGATTGATGAAGGATTTATTTGTCAAAAAAATACTCTCCAATTTCGTCCATAAACCGGCATCTATTTTCTGATCTAATACATTTTGTAGAACTTCATTCGTGAGACACAACCGGATAGTAGATAAAGCCTTTTCATCCAATTATTCACAAGTTTTATCTGACGTGCTTTCCGATTTCTTCCATTTCCCAAACAGAGTTTTCTTTAGGCCCTGCTATGTAAGAACAACCAAGATATGAACCTGCCATAAGTTGAAACTGCTGCTCCCATCAAACTTCTCAATATCAAATCATTATTGAACTTGAAGCCATAACTAGAATATCGAAAAGCCCTAACTTCTCAATATTAGATTGTTAAAATAGATGGAAAAACTTCCACGAAATTAAAAGTGAGAAGAATAAAAGAACACACATATTTATGTGGAAAATCCTTGCAGGAAAAATCATGGAGAGAGGAGAAGCAAAATTCACTATGAAATTCAAGGATTACAAAAGGTGGCTAAAAAACCTAAGACTCTTAATGTCTCAACTTCTTAACCTAATAACTTGAAAAAAAACAATATTTATATTGCTCTTAAGCTCTAATGTTGGTCCAAGCCCATACAGAATTTAAAACATACTCAACAACTATTGATATTAGTTTTTGGGCAACAACACTAAGTAGCTGGAAAGCTAATACTCCGTCCATATTTATTCGTCAATAAAGTCAAGGGTTTCGTAGGGAGAGAGATATAAGAAGTAAGAGCAAGTGTTACATAAATTAAGTCCACTAAATCAAACCAATCACATATTAAAATTATGTGAGACCCACATTAAATTTAATTAGAAAACACCAGTAACATATTGTGATTAGGAAAATTGTTCAAAAAGTGGTAAACCTATTATACTATTGCCAATTCAGTCCTAAACCTCTCAATTTTGTCAATTGAGTCCTAAATATTTTCATATTTTACCAATTGAGTCCATCCGGTTAATTTTAGTCAGAAATCGCTGACATGAATGCTAGGCATCCAACGTGGCATGACCGACATTGACGTGAACAATATGTAATAATATCTTTTTATTTTTTTCTCTTTTTTGTTTTTTATTCTTTTCTTCTTCCTCCTCTAGCCGGTTGCGAATGCCCGGCGACCAGCTAAAGGCTAGGGCCAACGAGGTCGCTAGCCTCTGCCGAAGCTCACTCTCGCCGACAACCGGTGAGGGTGAGCCTCAATAGCCCCTAGCAAGGCTGAGTGTAACGTCCTGAATTCGACCCACTTTCGTGATCAATAAAATGGATATGAATTTCTCATTTCGTTTTAGTAAGTCTCGCCCGGAACTGATCATTCTCGGGATATTGACCAATAGGGAATGGCTAACTAAAAAAACGGTATGTGGACCCAAGAACTCGACCGTGAATTCAGTCCGATTCCGAGAAACGACGAGGGAATATTTTGTGCCAATGTGGGCCGGTCCAAGGAGAGTGACTGATTTGGTTTGGCCAGCGACGTACGAACGGATCGCGGGTGATTCCGCACGACCAAGAGTACGCGTGGCGAACGATCCCGAACTTATTCCGAACGATCGCGACCCCCGTAACTAGCGATAAATCCTCGTGTTCTCTGGGAGATCAAGATCGTCACGACTCGAGTAACCCTAGATCGATACGCGTAACCCCTAAATAGCCGCCCGTCAGTGAGGGACGCTAAAATTGCATTTGGGCGAAATCGATCGTGGAATTGAGTCCGGACTTCGGTGTCGAATTTCGTGGACGTACGCGACTATTTTGCGAGGACGACGTTGTATAACTATGGCCAATTATATTTCGGATCGGTAAAGTCGAAAATTGGAAATTTGGCCCGAGACCGGAAAATTACGATTTTGCCCCTAAGCCTATTCCTAGTATTCCGAATTTTGGGGAAATTATTGGAGGACATTTTGGGAATTTAATTGGACATTTTCAGCCCCCAATAATTCAGAAAATATTGGACAAGCCTACCCCCTCAATTATTGGACATGAATTGATCTCAACCCTTGAAGTGAAGGGCAAGATGGGCAATATGGAAAGTAGGCCAACCACCCCACTAAGACCAATTTTGCCTAAAACCCTTCATTTCTCTCTCTCTCCCTCATTTCTCACCACCTCTCCTCTGGCCACTCCTCCCCCACGCCTCTCTCCCTTTCCTTCTTTCCCTTTGGCCGTGAGCAACCAAGCACGCCGGAGCGCCGCCACCGCCCACCGAGCACCGCTGTCCGTGTGGCCAACCAGTCGTCGCCACCACCACCGACCACTCCCTTTCTCGCCGTTCTCTCCTTTCTCCTTCCCTTCACTTTGGCCGTGAGAGGCCACCAAGCCGTCGCCGTTGCCGCCGATCGCCGCCCGGTGAGCCGCCGTCCGCCGCCGCTTAGCTCGCCGTGAGACCAGCTCGGGCCGCCTGTTTCCCCCATCTGTTCAGCCTTGTTTGGAGCTTAGGAGCCTAAGTGAGTAATTACCCTAAACCCTATTTAGGCTAATTAGAATTTCTAGATAGGTTTAGAGTAATTTAGGGGTTAATTAGGGTGATTTTAGGGGTAATTAGTGGTTGGTTGTTGTGGCTGTTTTTGTGGTGAATTTAGTGGCTTAATATGCTGATTCGGGAGTGGAATAATGGCTTAGAATGACCGAGTGAGTGGCTGTCCATAGTGGAATTAATTGGCCTAGGTTCGGTAAATTCAGGGCTTAATGGTGGAAATCCCGAGCATGCTTTGTATTGTCCTTTTTGGTGGCTAATTATGCTTAATCAGATGTTAATTTTGTGATGCCATGTCGTATGCCTAGTGTGGCCGAGAATGGAGGATTGTGGCGGGCCTCCAGTGTGCGGATTTATATTGTTCTAATCGCGTGAATTATGCGTGTCCATTAGGTGCCATGCAAGATTGAATTGAATAGCTTAAATGGACATACTAGTATGTTAATTGGACATATTGTGATTTAACGTGAGTATGTCAAATGGTTATTTGAGCACGTCGTGGCATTTGTTGAGCATGTCTTGGCATTAATTGATTATGTTCCTAGGTGAAATTGACTGCTCGTTGTGAATTGTGTTGTTGCCCGAGTGCCGGATTTCATGGCCACGCATTTCGCATACCGAACATTGGCATGACATGAGAATTGTGCGAGTATGCGTGCCTGACATGAGCATGTGATCACCTAATCGCCCTGATGCGTCTTACGCGGGGCTCAGATAAAATTTGGTATATGTACGTGTGATCACATAAAGCCCTAATGCGTATTATGCGGGGTATTGAAACCGTCCTGATGCGTTTTACGCGGGTTCGGTCCGTACATGGAGATCGGTGTTGCGCCTGATGCGTTTTGCGCGAGCTAGAGACACTGGGCCTGATGCGTTTTACGCGGGCCAGGAAGCGTTGGATATTGATAGACCTGATACGTTTTACGCGGGTTGATTGATAAATGAGATTTGGCAGTGTGCAAGTGTGCATAATTGAGCCGGATCACGAGTATAGACATATTGATGGCATATGTGTGCAATAGTGCATTGGCAGTTGTGCAAGCATGTGCGTATCGGTGAACCATGTGTGATGTAGACATCAAAGAGCATGAGCATGTGCATTGCGTACGTGCGACCGCATATATTCGTATATGTGTCATTATCGCGATTATTATATGCCTAACCTACAGGGTCATTTGTGTGGTCGATCTGGGGCCGAGGGCCTAGGTCAATTGATGTTGATCTGTTCGTGTGATTGTTTGCCTGTCAGGAGGTTCATGTTAGCCTAGTTTAGGTTTAGGGGGTTTACTCGCTGAGATTTATTCTCACGGTTGTTAAAACCCACATTTTCAGACCCCCGGCCTTGAGGATGGTCGAAGTGCCCATCCGTTTTGGGATCCCGTCCCGGATAGACCGGAATGTGATCAAGTATCCCGTAGGGAACGAAGATACATATATTAGACATTTTACTACAGTGTGGGTCGACGTGGGCCAGCAGCACTTTCAGGCCCACGAGTATATAGCTTGGTGCTTTAGGGACTACTCCGGGACATTCGCACCTCTTAGGACCTTTGATGTCCCGTTCAACGGGCTAGGTGACATAAATCCCCAGTGTGCCGACGGAGACCTGGCGAGCCCCGAGTACACGTCCGAGGGGAGTTCTAGTTCTGGCCGCCGGCCTGTTATCTAGGAGGTTGACGAGCCAGACCCGATAGATGAGGAGCCAGTGGACTGGGATTCCGGCTCGGAGCCTATGGAGTCGGACGACGAGCCCGAACTGATGGATCAAGGCCGCGAGTAGGAGGGCGAGCCTGAAGAGGTTGACTCAGAGGAGGAGCCGGCAGAGGCCGAGTCCGAGTTGGATTCCATGGACTCCGAGGATGAGCAGTCTCACAGCTCTTCTAAGTCCTCGGCATCTGACTCGGACTGGGTACCTTAGGGCTTAGCCGTATCCCTAGTTAGGTCGGACCAGTACCTTTTTGACCGGAGCCCTTCCTTAGGTTAGAGTTTAGACTGACCGCCCGGGCCACCTACCCCTTTTTGTCAGTTGTGGCCGTTGACCCGCTTTTGGTTTTTGTGCTTATGCTGTAAATGGATATTGTATATGTTTCTCGATGTTAATGCAAGTGTATATTTATAATGTTGTTTGTTGGTTGTGCTATCCTGGGTCATGGTGTTTTATTTGTACGGGTGTTTGAGTTGCTTCCGCATGTGTCTTGATCTCTGTGTTGGGTATTGGGTCGGCGACGCGTCCTGGGATGTCGCACAAATTCGACCTCGGTTGGGATGCTCGTGCGCCGTAGGGTTCGGGGTGTGACATCCCCCGTTGATTTGGTATCAGAGCAAGGTTAGCTCGGTCCAATTCGGTCGAAGCCTGGAGTGATAAGGAGCGATGACCTTGGATAGCCAATAGGGAGACCTTGTGTGCTATGTGTACCTCCTGACTGTCGGTGTCTTGATTGACTGGTTGTTTGAACTGACTCGTAAAGTGCTGGTGCGGCAGGACCCGAGATAAGTACGTGCATCTCTATGGTTGAGGTCTTATGCTGCTTGTGTTTGGCCGCATGCTGAGTGATTGACTGCTGTTGTGTTAGTTCCTTGCCTAGGACCTTAGATCGGTTTAGCTTGGTTTAGGTCTCTAATTCCTTAATGAAATTATAGCAGGTAGACGAGTGTTTGAATTGTAGAGATGAATAGCCAAGGAAGAGGTAGAGGTCGAGGTCATGAGCAAGACCGCGTAGAACCGCAAGTGAGGGTTGCAGAGGATCCAAGGGTAAATGGAATTTTGAGGGCACTCGAGGAAGCGGGAATACTGAGGGGTAGGCAGACCCAGGAGAGAAATGCCACCGTCTCCGCTGCTGTTGAGGCCGCCGTTGCTGCTGCCAATGGGGCCAATGGGAATAACGAGAATCAGGGGAATAATGGGAATCCAATTCCGGGACCGGCAAATGTGATCAGGTCGATGTCTAAGTTGGTCGAACAGTTCTTGAAGTTAAAACCGCCGAAGTTCAACGGGAAGGGTGACCCCGAGGCTACACCGCGTTGGGTAGAAGAATTAGAGAAAGCCTTCGAAGTTTTGAGGTGCACTGAGACTGAAAGGGTGACTTTGGCCGTGTACCAACTACAAGATAATACAAACGACTAGTGGAAGGCCACCAAGGGAAGAGTATTTCCCGAGGGGACCGCCCAAACTTGGACCGTGTTTACTGAGAATTTTTATGGGAAGTATTTCTCCGAAAGTGCCCAGGAAAGGAAACTGGCGGAATTCATGAGACTTCGCCAAGGATCAATGATAGTGGATCAATATGAAGCGGAGTTCGCTAGATTGTCGCAGTTTGCACCTGGGATGGTGGAGAACCCGCAGGATAAGGTTCGAAGATTTCGAGACGGATTGAAGCCGGATCTTCGAAGCCAGATGATTTCTTTGAATATTCGGGACTACGGGGAGATGTATGAACGGGCTCAAGCCATAGAACGAGATCAGTCGAAAAGGGCAGCCGCTTCTAGGTCGCGGTTCGCCCAGAATAGGGACAACCGCCACTTCAGGAAGAAGCTGATGGCGGGAAACAGGTGATTTGTCCCACCGATTAGAAAGAATATTGGAAAGCCGAACCACCAACAGAATAGATTTGGGGCTTGCTTCAAGTGCGGGAGTTTGGAGCATCAAATAAGAAATTGTCCCCAGCAGCGCCCCACAGGACCTCAGGTTCAACAGCAACAACCTTGGATAGGAAACCAGGCCGGAAATCTCCCACCGGCTAATCAAGGTCGACCGTCAGCGCAAGGACAAGTTTATGCGATGGCGCGCAGAGAAGTTGAGAATGCGCTAGGCGTGGTCACAGGTATGGTTTCTCTGTGCAATCATGTTGTGTATGCTTTATTCGATCCGGGGGTGTCGCACTCATTTGTGTCTGCTCAGTTTGTTGAATTGGCTAGATTAAAACCTATTTTGTTAGAAGTGCGGTTATGTGTGACTACGCCATTAATGGATAAGATATGCATATCGTTAGGATGCCCAGACTGTGAGATAGTAATTGGTGGCGTAGAAAGCATAATAGATTTGGCTGTTTTGACAATGTATGATTTTGATGTGATTGTGGGCATGGATTGGTTAGTCAAACAGAATGCTGTGAGGGATTGCAGTAGCAGGGTGATTCAGTTTAGTCTGGCTGGACACCCTAGATTTGAGTTTGTAGAGAGTCGAGGAGGAACCTCGATCCCTTGGGTTTCATCAGTAGAAGCAACCAAGTTGTTGGATAAGGGATGTCAAGGTTACCTGGCAAGTGTGGTTGATTCGATGGCAGGAGAAGTGCGGCTAGATGATATAGCAGTGGTGTGCAACTTTCCCGATGTCTTTCCCCAGGAATTGCCGGGATTGCCACCAGAAAGAGAAGTGGAGTTTGTTATCGAGTTGGCCCCAGGACTGAGCCAATCTCGAAGCCGCCTTATAGGATGTCATTGTCAGAATTGAAAGAATTAAAGATTCAGATGCAGGAACTACTGGACAAAGATTTTATCCAACCGAGTGTGTCTCCATGGGGAGTGCCAGTATTGTTTGTAAGGAAGAAGGATGGGTCGTTGAGGCTATGTATTGATTACCGCTAGCTGAATCAAGTGACAATCAAGAATAAGTATCCCCTCCCAAGGATTGACGACCTATTCGATCAGTTACAAGGAGCCTCGGTATTTTCTAAGATTGATCTATGGACAGGGTATCATCAGTTAAGGATCCAAAAGGAGGATATCCTAAAGACGGCATTCAGGACGAGGTATGGGCACTATGAATTCACGGTAATGCCGTTTGGACTAACTAATGCCCCTGCTGCTTTCATGGACTTAATGAATCGGGTATTCAAGGAGTTTTTTGATCAGTTTGTCATTGTCTTCATAGATGATATTTTGGTGTATTCAAAGAGTCCCGAGGAACATGAGGTACACTTGGAAAAGGTTCTACGAACGTTAAGAGAGCATGCACTGTATGTTAAGTTTAGCAAGTGCGAGTTTTGGCTAAACCGAGTGGCGTTTCTTGGATATATAATTTTCGGAGAAGGAATCTCCGTGGATCCGGCGAAGATTGAAGCAATGATGGATTGGCCGAGACCGACGACAGTTACAGAGGTTCGAAGCTTCTTAGGACTGGCAGGTTACTATAGGTGATTTGTGGAAAGATTCTCAGCAATAGCCACTCCATTGACAAGGTTGCTTAAGAAGGAGACAAAGTTTGAATGGACGGAAAAGTGCGAAGAGAGTTTTCAGGAATTGAAGCGGAGATTGACGACTGCACCAGTGCTAACGATCCCTTCAGGACCAGGAGGATATGAGATTTATAGCGATGCTTCGCTCAAGGGATTGGGATGCGTGCTAATGCAACATGGAAGGGTGGTTGCTTATGCATCGCGTCAGTTAAGGCCTCATGAGATGAACTACCCGACTCACGACTTGAAACTGGCAGCAATCATTTTCGCACTTAAGATTTGGAGGCACTATTTATGTGGAGAAAGGTTCCAGATTTACACGGACCACCAGAGTCTCAAGTACTTATTTTCGCAAAAGGAGCTGAATATGAGACAGCGTCGTTAGATGGAGTTGTTGAAGGACTATGACTGTGACATTTTGTATCATCCCGGAAAAGCTAACCGGGTAGCGGATGCCTTAAGCCGGAAATCGAGCATCGCGCAATTAATAGTCAAAGAGTGGATTTTATTGGAAGGAGCGCGAGACTCAGAGTTTAAGTTCGAGGTAGGACACCTCTCCAGTTTGGTGGCGACGTTAAGGATTGAACCAGAGGTGCAAACCAAGATTAAGGCGTTGCAGTCTACGAACCCCGAGATTCAGAAGATTCTGGAGATGGATGGCACTAAGAGGAAACCGGACTTCCAAGTATCCGAAGACGGGATTCTTAAGTTTCAAGGACGTTTGTGCGTGCCCGATGATTTGGAGCTTAAGGAAGAGATTTTATTGGAAGCTCATAGGAGCAATTATAGCATTCACTCGGGCAGCACGAAGATGTACCAGAACCTTCGACAGCATTATTGGTGGAACGGAATGAAGGTGGACATGGCCAAGCATGTGGCTAAGTGTTTGACGTGCCAACAAGTGAAGGCACAGCATTGTAAACCTGGTGGTATGCTGCAGCCGTTGGAAATCCCAGAGTGGAAATGGGAGCATATTACGATGGATTTTGTAACGGGATTGCCAAGAAGCCAGAAGGGACACGACTCTATTTGGGTGATAGTGGACAGATTGACCAACTCAGCGCACTTCCTGACAGTGCGAAAGGACTTCGAATAGGAAAAGTATGCGGAATTGTATGTGCGGGAGATAGTCCGTCTTCATGGAGTGTCGGTATCGATCACTTCGGACCGTGATCCCCGGTTTACTGCTAATTTTTGGAAAAGTCTTCAATCGGCCATGGGAACAAAGTTGCAGTTCAGTACGGCCTATCATCCGCAAACGGATGGCCAATCTAAGAGGACTATTCAGACCTTAGAGGATATGCTGAGGGCCTGTGTATTAGATTTTCAGGGCAAGTGGGAAGAGTAGTTGCATTTGGTTGAATTTGCCTACAATAACAGCTTTCAGCAGAGTATTGGGATGGCATCGTTTGAAGCACTTTATGGTAGAGCGTGTAGAACACCATTGTGTTGGGATGAAGTAGGAGAAAGAAGTGTAACCGGTCTAGAGTTGGTTCAACAGTCGATGGAAACGGTAAAGATTATCCGGGAAAGGCTAAAGACAGCTCAGAGCCATCAGAAGAGTTACAAGGACCGAAGGCGTAGACCGTTGGAGTTTCAGGTTGGTGACCATGTATTCCTTAAGATCTCACCGATGAGAGGACTATCTCGGTTTGGCAAGAAAGGAAAGCTGAGTCCAAGGTATATAGGCCCGTTCGAGATTTTGGAGAGGATTGGAACGTTGGCCTATCGTCTCGCCTTGCCGCCGAATTTGTCGCAAGTTCATAACGTCTTCCACGTGTCAATGTTAAGGAAGTACGAACCGGATCCGACCCACGTGCTGAATCATGAAGTAATAGACGTGGACGACAGGGTGTCGTACGTGGAGAGACCGGTGCGAATCGAGGACACGAAGGAGCAGGTTTTGAGGAATAAGACGATCCCGTTGGTCAAAGTTGTTTGGGAACATCACGGGACAGAAGGCGCCACTTGGGAAAGCGAAGAAGTAATGCGACGTCAGCACCCCCATTTATTTGAGTAGTTGGGTTTGGATTGTAAATTTCGAGAACGAAATTTTTGTAAGGGGGGAAGAGTTGTAACATCCTGAATTCGACCCACTTTCGTGATCAATAAAATGGATATGAATTTCTCATTTTGTTTTAGTAAGTCTCACTCGGAACTGATCATTCTCGGGATATTGACTAATAGGGAATGGCTAACTAGGAAAACGGTACGTGGACCCAAGAACTCGACCGTGAATTGAGTCCGATTCTGAGAAACGACGAGGGAATATTTTGTGCCAATGTGGGCCGGTCCAAGGAGAGTGACGGATTTGGTTTGGCCAGCGACGTACAAACGGATCGCGGGTGATTCCGCACGACCAAGAGTACGCGTGGCGAACGATCCCGAACTTATTCCGAACGATCGCGACCCCCGGAACTAGCGATAAATCCTCGTGTTCTCTGGGAGATCAAGATCGTCACGACTCGAGTAACCCTAGATCGATACGCGTAACCCCTAAACAGCCGTCCGTCAGTGAGGGACGCTAAAATTGCATTTGGGCAAAATCGATCGTGGAATTGAGTCCGGACTTCGGTGTCGAATTTCGTGGACGTACGTGACTATTTTGCGAGGACGACGTCGTATAACTATGGCCAATTATATTTTGGATCGGTAGAGTCGAAAATTGGAAATTTGGCCCGAGACCGGAAAATTACGATTTTGCCCCTAAGCCTATTCCTAGTATTCCGAATTTTGGGGAAATTATTGAAGGACATTTTGGGGATTTAATTGGACATTTTCAGCCCCTAATAATTTAGAAAATATTGGACAAGCCTATCCCCTCAATTATTGGACATGAATTGATCTCAACCCTTGAAGTGAAGGGCAATATGGGCAACATGGAAAGTTAGCCAACCACCCCACTAAGACCAATTTTGCCTAAAACCCTTCATTTCTCTCTCTCTCCCTCATTTCTCACCACCTCTCCTCCGGCCACTCCTCCCCCACGCCTCTCTCCCTCTCCTTCTTTCCCTTTGGCCGTGAGCAACCAAACACGCCAGAGCGCCGCCACCGCCCGCCGAGCACCACCGTCCGTGTGGCCAACCAGCCGTCGCCACCACCACCGATCACTCCCTTTCTCGCCATTCTCTCCTTTCTCCTTCCCTTCACTTTGGCCGTGAGAGGCACCAAGTCGTCATCGTTGTCGCCGATCGCCGCCCGGTGAGCCGCCGTCCGCTGCCGCTCAGCTCGTAGTGAGACCAGTTCGGGCCGCCCGTTTCCCCCACCTGTTCAGCCTTGTTTGGAGCTTAGGAACCTAAGTGAGTAATTACCCTAAACCCTATTTAGGCTAATTAGAATTTCTAGATAGGTTTAGAGTAATTTAGGGTTAATTAGGGTGATTTTAAGGGTAATTAGTGGCTGGTTGTTGTGGCTGTTTTTGTGGTGAATTTAGTGGCTTAATATGCTGATTCGGGAGTGGAATAATGGCCTAGATTGACCGAGTGAGTGGCTGTCCATAGTGGAATTAATTGGCCTAGGTTCGGTAAATTCAGGGCTTAATGGTGGAAATCCCGAGCATGCTTTGTATTGTCCTTTTTGGTGGCTGATTATGCTTAACCGGATGTTAATTTTGTGATGCCATGTCGTATGCCTAGTGTGGCCGAGAATGGAGGATTGTGGCGGGCCTCCAGTGTGCGGATTTATATTGTTCTAATCGCGTGAATTATGCGTGTCCATTAGGTGCCATGCAAGATTGAATTGAATAGCTTAAATGGACATACTAGTATGTTAATTGGACATATTGTGATTTAACGTGATTATGTCAAATGGTTATTTGAGCACGTCGTGGCATTTGTTGAGCATGTCTTGGCACTAATTGATTATGTGCCTAGGTGAAATTGACTGCTCGTTGTGAATTGTGTTGTTGCCCGAGTGCCGGATTTCATGGCCACGCATTTCGCATACCGAACATTGGCATGACATGAGAATTGTGCGAGTATGCATGCCTGACATGAGCATGTGATCACCTAATTGCCCTGATGCGTCTTACGCGGGGTTCAGATAAAATTTGGTTTATGTACGTGTGATCACATAAAGCCCTGATGCGTATTATGCGGGGTATTGAAACCGTCCTGATGCGTTTTACGCGAGACGATGCCCGGATTGCCGGAGGACGGCCAACATGATGTGTTTTACGCGGGTTCGGTCCGTACATGGAGATTAGTGTTGCACTTGATGCGTTTTACGTGGGCTAGAGACACTGGGCCTGATGCGTTTTACGCGGGCCAGGAAGCGTTGGATATTGATAGACCTGATGCGTTTTACGCAGGTCGATTGATAAATGAGAATTGGCAGTGTGCAAGTATGCATAATTGAGCCGGATCATGAGTATGGACATATTGATGGCATATGTGTGCAATAGTGCATTGGCAGGTGTGCAAACATGTGCGTATCGGTGAACCATGTGTGATGTAGACATCAAAGAGCATGAACATGTGCATTACCTACGTGCGACCGCATATATTCGTATATGTGTCATTATCGCGATTATTATATGCCTAACCTACAGGGTCATTTGTGTGGTCGATCTGGGGCCGAGGGCCTAGGTCAATTGATGTTGATCTGTTCGTGTGATTGTTTGCCTGTCAGGAGGTTCATGTTAGCCTAGTTTAGGTTTAGGGGGTTTACTCGCTGAGATTTATTCTCACGGTTGTTAAAACCCACATTTTCAGACCCCCGGCCTTGAGGATGTTCGAAGTGCCCATCCGTTTTGGGATCCCGTCCCGGATAGACCGGAATGTGATCGAGTATCCCGTAGGGAACGAAGATACATATATTAGACATTTTACTACAGTGTGGGTCGACGTGGGCCAGCAGCACTTTCAGGCCCACGAGTATATAGCTTGGTGCTTTAGGGACTACCCCGGGACATTCGCACCTCTTAGGACCTTTGATGTCCCGTTCAACGGGCTAGGTGACATAGATCCCCAATGTGCCGACGGAGACCTGGCGAGCCCCGAGTACACGTCCGAAAATGTTTAGGATACAAGTGGCAAAGTTAAAAGATTTAGAACTAAATTGACAAAAGTGTTATAAGTTTAGGACTTTTTGGACAATTTTACCTATTGTGATTGATTCCGTCAATCTTGAAATTCTTTTTTTATACTAACGCAATACCTAACAAAAACTCAACACTCCTTAACAAAAAAAAAACAAAAACAAAAACTCAACACTTATACATGTCCAAACCCATGAAAGGCTTTGTTTTCCTTTTCTTTTTTGGAGGGAATCTTCCTCAATTTTGGAGCCTCCCATGGCTCGCTTCCTTAACTCCTATAAATACCAAACAATGGGATGCGAGTGTTATCTCTCTCTCTCTCGTGGCCCAAAACAAGGCTCTCTTTGCCTTTGTCTTTCGTCTTTTAGCCTTCTCTCTAAAACTCCTGTCCACTCAAGCGAGGCAGTTGAAGCATACCATGCAAAAGCAAGACCCATTCGCAAACGGGCTTCAAAATGCGAATAAGCTCCTAGAAAAGGAACCAAGGTAAACCATAGCCGAGCAGAGCAAAAACCTGCATGGCAAAACCTCGGATGAAGCCACGAATGCAAGTGTCTTCCACTTCGCCACCACCGTCGCCGCCATCTACCAATCGCATAAATGGCTTCAGGCACACAGTTCCTGGGTCCAGCCCCAGCATTGGCAACTAACTGCAGAACTAGGGTTCTACCATTGATATTGTTATATTCAATTGCGTATGTTCTTTGTTTTCGTCATGTATGTACTTATTCCGTCTTTGATTAGGGTTGGATGTTATGGTTTACGTTTGAGTTGGTAGGCTAGGGCAAGTGTTTGTCACCCATGTAAACATTAATTATTTGTCGGACAAAAGAGTGCAAATCTCATTTGTCTTTTGTTCATTTAGTTTAACTGGCTCAGTTTGTGGTTCTTTTATTTGCTCCTTTGCTTATTGTTTGATTCTCCATTATGCATTGTCATGCATTAAGATACGAGCAATGAACCGTAGAGTTGACGACCCTCTCTCTCTCTCTCTCTCTCTCTCTCTCTCTCTCTCTTAGACACTTATATACAGACATACTACGCAAGTGATGCACAAGAGCAAAGAATTTGTTAGCTTAAATTGGGATACTTTTGTCTTCTGAAAGTATTCAGAAAGATCTGATTTTCATAAAACCGACAAAGAATGTCAATTAAATATCTAATCTTGAAGCGTAGAGAGAGAGAGAGAGAGAGAGAGAGAGAGAGAGAGAGAGAGAGAATATTATGCTTTAGAACACAATCAGAGTCATACAAATGTAAAAACTTATTTATGCTATTAGACTAGATAATGAGGGAAATCGCCCTGCTATTAATAGATTTGAATCATTAAACAATGAAAAAATATCATGATTTTTTTTAATTTCCAATCAAGTTTTTAACGGTAATTGAGAAAATATTATGTCCTCCTTTCACCCACAATGATTATTACTCTTCAAACTTGAGATTCCAGCTACATAAGAAGGAGCATCTACTTTTTCAGACTCGGGGGCTATCGGTCGGGCAAAAAATCGGCGAGTTGCCGACTGTTTCACCTGGCCTTTGGCCTCAATCTCCTCAGCACTTCAAGTTGAAGAGATTCGGGGGTGGCTGGCCACCGGACGGCCGATTGAGGCGGTCGCCGGTCAAGCTCCGATCGGGGCTCGTTGAGCCCAAAGGTCAGTCGGAGTTTGGCTGGTCAACCTAGGTCATACTTTGGCCTTTCCCAGCCTCGAATGGCCATCACGAAGCCAACCAAGGGGATCAAAAGTTGCCGGGCAGCTCTTACATCACCGGCCGAGGACCAAGACAAAACTTCACTCAAGCATTTTGTCGAACACATGAAGCGCGTAACTAAAACGGGAGAACTTCGACCTCTCTCGAGATCAAGGCTTGCCCCGATGGCGAGTCTGGATCAGAACAAGGGACGGTATGGGCCAAGATTCGTGTGAAACGGCCAGAACTAGTCCCGACCAACCTGCACACAAAAACAAGGGAAAACATGGCACAAAAGAGACCGAGAAAGCTTACCAGTCGGGGCTGCTTCCGCGGGGAGGTCGCCGGTCGGTCTACGGGTAACAGTGAGACTGTTGGCTTCCCTTTGCGACCTATAAACACTCAAAGTTTCAACCTTTCTCTCTTAAACTCTCTAGATCTCTCAAAAATTTCTCTCTCTCTCTTTTGCTCTATTTTTGTTCTCACTGTGGCCCGCCGTCTCTCTCTCTTCTCTGGTCCTTTTATGGCCAACGGCCACTTGCTTCTACTCCAGTAACTCGCCCTGCAATGGCCTGCTCTGGCCTACTCTACATCTTTGACTTTTGTGGCCATTCTAGGCTGGTGCAAGGAGGGGTGCTTTGCTCCTTTGCATCTTTTGGCATCTGTGGCAACAGGGAGGGGTAGAGGAGAGAGAGAGAGGGGCTGGGTTGGATGCGGGCCATGGAAGGAATGGCTAGGCCGTGCTGCCGACCGTGCGAGGGAGAGAGGAAGAAGGGGTCGGCCCGCGCGAGGAAGGAGAAGGAAGGGCTGGGCCAGGCCGGGTCGGCTCCCTCGCTGAAGGGAAGCAGGCTAGGCTGGGTTGGGCCGGGCCCAATCCTTCCCAGAAGAGAGAAAGGAAAAAGAAAGCCAGATCGGGCCGGCCCGATCCGATTTTTTTATTTAATTAATTAATTTTTTAAATTTAATTTTAAAATTCTTTTAAAGAAGAAAAATACATTATAATAATGCAAAATATACCTATGTCTATATGCAATGCAATTGAATAAAAAAATTTTTGATTTTTGAAATTAAGGACATTAACCCCTAAATTTTGTGTAATTTAATTGGGCAATTAAAAATAGGTGCCAACAATACTTTTACATGGCTTAAAAAGTTTTCATTTTCAATTATTGCGCAACTAAACATGAGAGTTAAACTAAGAGATTGGATTGACACCTGGAGAAGTTAATCGAACAAGTCACAACTTTTGGGACTTAATTAAATGGCACACTGAATTTTTAATACTTTGTCACTAGCCCAAAGTTATAATCATTTACATAAGGTTGAAAAACCGGTAAAATGGCCTTCAAACAGTCAATACAGATAGATACAAGGAAGATCGCCTGTTCAGAAGACCGTTGATGACAATGCGAAAAACATTTTTAGGACTTTTGTTCCGTTATATGACACAAATCCGGTCCAATGTAGTTCACCGCATTTCGTGTGATTAAACCAATCAAAAGTTACCGTAACGACTTCATCAAATAGTCTTTCATAATCATTCGACAAGTGATGATTGTACATTTCCTAATGCGCACTTTAATGTGTTTATATCTCAGAACAAGAAAATTTATATTTATCAGATTATTTGAACGTGGTTCTTCGTAGTTTGAGGACATTCTTGGGAGCGACATCCCGTATAGAGTGGATTAATGACACGTTCATATTCAACTCCAAGTGTAGTGAACTTAGGCACAGAAAAAGATAGGCAAAATGACACTATAAGTACCATAAGTTGTATACGGAACTCACTTTGGTGCCATAAGTTTTTTTTGGATCACTTCAGTGCCAAATCGGAGGAAAAATGATACTTAAGTGCCAAAAGTTTTTTTTGGATCACTTCAGTGCTAAAATTTTTGAAAAACGATCATTTAAGTGCTAAAAATTTTGAAAAATAATCACTTAAGTGCTAATCTCCGGCGAGCCACGTCAGCTTCAGAAATTAATGAAAAAAATGCCACGTCGGATTTCCGGCGAAAAATTGTGTACGGCACCAGAGTTGACACTTAAGTGATCGTTTTTCAAAAATTTTAGTACTGAAGTGATCCAAAAAAAACTTATGGCACCAATGTGAGCGCCGTACACAACTTATGGCACTTGTAGTGTTCTTTTACCGAAAAAGATAGTTTAGTGAGCTTGGACAAAACAAAACTAGCTGCGAGAAAAAGTAAAGAAGAAGGTGAGAGAGAAAAGTGAAATTGTATAAACAATTTGATTGTTGACGGTTGGGATTCGAAAGGTTTCTAGGAAGCCATTTGTGGTCTAGCCGCAAGGGAAAAAGAAAGGTGAGAGAGAAAGGACAAGTTGGTTATCGACAGTTGGGATTCCATAAGGATCAAGGAGATCCTTTGGACTTTGACGGCTTAAGTATTGTTATTTGCTCTTTGCTTGATTACCAATAATGGTTATTTATTTAGCAAAACTCTGCACTCCAGCTAGCAGAAGCTAAGAGAATTAAATGATTCTTCTTGCTCTAATATTTTTATTTATTTAATTTGTCTTATTTTCAGATTTTGTTTATGTTTTACACTTTCAGCAAGTGATTGGGGCATGCACATGCCTCCCCATTTCCAGGTGTCGATCAAAGTTGCTTTTGTCAGATGATTCTCATTATTTCAAATTTTTTTGTTTTGATTTTTTTCATTCAATCGGTAAAAGGTAATAACTTTTTTTTATTTTTAATTTGATTGGGGTTGGAGGAGCTTGAGGAATGCCCGTGGATCTCGTCATTTCTTTCTTTGACCTTATGGGATGTATAATTAGGGATTGGTACTGTGGACCTCTTGTACCTTTTGACTTGACCTCTTTAATGCCTGATCATGTGTGACATATGATGAGATAGTACACGGATTTTTTCCTTATTAATTGGTTAGAGTGCTATAGATTCAAAAGACAAGTGGTGTCATACTTTAGCAACTTATTAAAATCTTTTTAGAATGATTTCACTTTTTAATATTGTGGCTTTCATTAGCCAAGTATTATTTAACATGATCTCTTGCATCGTTGTGATGAGCTTCCATTTTGCCAAAGAGAAATTATGCCTGGAAGACCACAACCAATAACCAGACAGCAAATTGGAGGCAGAATTAGACAAACTCAAGGCTGGACATAAAAGAACTCGTAAAAAAGACCTTGAGAATGAAAATCTATCTAGAAAGAGAGAAAGCTAAATCGGAAGGAATTTGATCAATCGAGTAATATTTGGTACGGTAATCACTGAACTAGTCAGCTTGATCGGGGATGAGTTTGACATGCCAAATTCATCTGACGTGGTAACTGCGCTGGCCTCCACAAGGCACAGCTCTTTCAATTGTATCGATGATGTGTCTTCACCACTTTCTTTGGCTTGTAATGACTTGGATTCCGAATATAATACTTTTTGGAACACTTCTTGACAAGTATGGGGCCAGAAATGAGATTCTTCCAAATCTTCGATACATGCAGCACATTTTACAAGATGATCACTTTACCGGATGTGAACTTCAGGATCACCTTTCCTCTCCTGGTAATTTATACCGATGTACAATTAGCCATATAAATCATCTTATCTTCCTCAACCTTCTCGTAAGACGATAACATGTGTTTATCCACACAAATGTGATTTGTGGTACCTGTGTCCAACCACCACTCGCCATTGTTCGAGACCAAGGACACCTTAGACACCACCACAGCAGTCAGTCTCTCATTATCTTCCTGCTGCTTGGCTGCATCACCACCTTCGCCTTTGTTTGGGCACTTCTTGTAATACTTAGCCCGAAGGTCAGACTTATTGCAAACAAAACATATCCTTTGGAATTTTTGGGACAATTCCTTCTACTTGCCTTTTCCTTAAAAGGACTTATTCCTCTTCCTATCTTGCTTGGAATTGGACAACTCCACAGTATTGGCCTACGGTTCCATAAGAGGGTTTGCATTTCTCCTATTGTCCTCTTCAATTCTGAGGCACAAAATGAGATCTTCAAGACTCATTTCTTTCCATTTATGCTTCAAATAATTTTGACCCGGAGGCAGCTTTTCAATAATAGCTGGTACTTGAAATTATTCACTAAGTATCATTTCCTCAGCAAGGATGTCGTTTAGACTTATTTGCAATTCCTAGACTTGATTCATGATAAATTTAGAATCCACTATCTTGAATTCCACGAATTTGGCAACCACGAATTTCTTGGTGCCTCAGTCGTCGGTTTTATATTTCTTTTCTAAGGACTCCCATAACTATTTAGCAGTTTCAATTTTACAATAAACATTATATAGGGAATTCACCAAACATTTAAGCATATAGTTTCGGCATAAAAGTTCCAGTGCTTCCAAGCCTCCAATGCCCTGAGCGTCGTGACAACTTGCTCATCTGGACTACTTATTGAGCACACCTCTAATAAGTATTTGACCAAATTTAGCGTGCTCAAATAGAAGAACATCTTCTGCTGCCACTGTTTAAAGTCCACATCGGTGAATTTCTCCAGTTTCTCATTCGGTGTTAATGGAGGTGGTATCATCAAACAAGGCAAAACTTGTTGAACCATTCCTCTAGAAATTGAACCATATGCCATTTGGCCTGTACTAATAGTCTCGGGTATATTAGTCAAACGATTTGCGCTCGAACCACCATATATGGTTTTAGCCTAAAGGGTCGCAGCATTTGCTGCCACAATACCAAGCCACGAGGTTTGAATCGCATCGATCGAAACGACCATACGAATGTTTCCAGAAACATTCCAGACGTCATTGGGTACTTAATTATTATTAGCCATCTCGATTTTTTGATAAATCCAACAAACAGTAAGAACAACTAATCGCCTTAAGATTGTTGGAAATAGATGAAGAAGAAATTACGTATTGGGGAAAGAAGATACGTAACATGGTTTGTTGTAATAATAAAAAACAATAAATTTGAGAGAGCAATAACAAAAATAAACAAGAGGTAAGGTACAACTAACCAAACCTCCTTAACGCACACTTAGCGAAAATTGAAGAGAGGAGATGCAGGTGTTTTTATCATACTTGGAATAAAGAATTTCAACTCTATTTATAGTCTCATTCATGTACAGAAGCTATACATGAACTATGAATTAAATAGATATAAGATTTCAGGATATACACGAACTCAAGAGATACATGAATTAAGTAGATATATGAATCCAAGAGATACATAAACTCGAGAGATATATGAACTGAAGAGACATATCTCGTTTTTATCACATTCGTTGATATGTTGACCCACCATAATTACAACACTCGGTTTCTATATGTTTAGGAAAGGAGTATATGTATTTTGAGGCTCCCTGCTCTAGAAATTAATTAGGTGCTAGGTTGAACGGAGAGATTGTCGGACCAAATTAAAGTTGTCGGGTGCTTTAAGAGGTCCAGATGCCTTATATTAGAAGGGTTATATTTTCTTTCACCCACAGTTGAAGGAAACATAATTTAATCATGCCTTTGATTGTGGATTATAAATTATAAATATCACTCATGTACAAATTTAAATAAGTATAGACGTGGATGATGTCCATATTTCTAACCTAACTAGTCATAGAAGCGGTTTCTCTAATTAGGGATGGAGGAAAATATGACCCATAAAAAAGAAAGATGTCATGGCACGGTTAATTGGTGTATATTGCGTGACTTTAAAATTTTCTTTTTATATAATATTGAGATAGACAGTGAGCATTTTATATTAAAGGGAATCTGATTTTCTCATTGTTTTCATGAACTTCAGATTCTATAAATATCACGCGAGTTAGGCGGTCTCCAGGTATCTCCACAGCGGCGTCCCCACAACATCCCACACACCCCCCCACCCCCCCCCCCCTCCCCTCTCTCTCTCTCTCTCTCTCTCAGAGCCATGGCCCAAAACCAGGTCCTCTTTGCCTTTCTCTTTCTTCTTCTGGCCTTCTCTCTGAAACTCCGGTCCACTCAAGCAAGGGAGTTGAAGCTAACCACGCAAAAGCAAAACCCATTCCCAAACAAGCTTCATAATATCAATAAGCTCCTAGAGAAGGAACCAAGGAAAACCATGGCCGAGGAGAGCAAAAATTTGCAAGGTGAAACGTCAAGTCAAGCTGTGAATACTGGCATGTCTTCCACTTCGCCCCTGCCGCCGCCGTTGTCGCTGCTGACCCCATCATTGCCGCCGCCTTCTACGAGTCATATGAATGGCTTCAAGCCCACGACTCCTGGCCAGAGCCCCGGCATTGGCAACTAGCTTTAGAACTAGGGTTCTTTCATCGATACTGTTATGTTCAATTGCGCATGTTCTTTATTTTTGTCATTCACGTGTCGCCGTTCTGTCTTTGATTAGGATTAGATGTTTCGGTTTCAGCTTGAGTCGGTAGGCTAGTGCAAGTGTTCGTCGTCCATGTAAATACTAAATATTAGTGAAACTAAAGCATGCAAATCTCAGTTGTCTTCTGTTAATTTTCTGTTTTTAACTAGCTCAGTTTGTGTTTCTTTTATTTGCTCCTTCAATAATTGTTAGATTCTCAAAGATGCACCGTCATGCAGTAAGGTACGAGCAACGAACCTCTCTCTCTCGCTCTCTCTCTCTCTCTCTCTCTCTCGTACTCGGATAGGCAAACTTAAATGGAATGGACTTCTCAGAAATGCATTAGAATTCCCTTAAAATTGTGACTTAGTTTAACCCTGAGAACATGATAATGTCTTCTTGGAGGATAGATGAGTGGTTTTTGTGACACGTATTTGCAGGTGATACTTCATATCATACTAGATAAATTGAGTCAATTTATTCCCCAACTTGAGCAAAACTCAATCAGATATCAGAAGGGACCAATGATGATGCGCCAATTCCTCGAAAATTTCTCATAAAACATAGTCATGAATTCTTTCCTAATAAACGTAAAAGAGAATGCCAACCGCGTCATCCCCGTTAAATTGCTCGAATCATTTCTTCCTCGCTTAATCATTGGGGCAGGCCATTATTGTTACTCTGTCAAAAGTTTATCCCTATGCTCAAAGACTTGCTATGCCAAAAGCCGATCATGGCTTTAAGTTAAATAAATATTTGGTTTAATACTTACGTTAAAATATACGTGTTGAGTTTGAGCCCATATATAAAATTAATCTGAATCAGCGGATGTAAATCCATCTGAACAATTTCGGAAGTGTGACGAAGTTGTCGAAGGGAGCTCTTATTTGGACACACATGCTAGTCATTTGTTCGAAGCGGCAAGTGGAGTCTCAGTAGAGAAGATTTGCTTTTCTTCTTCGGTCTAAAAAGAGGGATTCCATAATCATTGCATTAAATAAAGGGCATAAACCGCTGCACATGAATGAAGAAGATTTGGTCTCACATGGAAGCTCCTCATTTTCAGCCGCAAGTGGAATTGAAGCATGTGACTTGTGGTTTGTCTCCGTCCCAATAAATGAACAATAGACCTCAATATATATATTTGGGCAAAAAAGAGTGAAATGAGTGGAGGAGGTGTTAGCCGTGAGAAGAGCTCTCCTTCATACATACCGTGAGTTCTTGTAACTTTATAATTCTCCAATTTATTAGTGGCTTATTTTCTGGCTCTCCATAGACGTAGGTTCTGACATTCAGACAAAATCATGTAAATTTTTTGTGTCCTTTTATTGTTCCTTGTTTTATTTCTCTATTAATTTCTATAGCTCTCGAATTAATTGCACAGTTACGATCTGACGAGGTCGCTCTTGCTCAATTTTAACGAGGACGACCCTCACCTAATAGAGGCCGTCCCACCTATGGCCTGCGAGGGCAACCCTTACCTAGCTTTCATTAGCCTCGCTTGAAGCTATCGGCAAAAAGGAAAGAAGGAAAAAAAATAGGAAATTTTTTTAAAAATTATCCATGTCAGCGTTGATAACCCCATATAAAACGGTCGGTGCTGCCGGCGCTGACTGGATTGCCATGTCAGCGTTTTTCGATCATAATTGACCAGAAGGATTACATTGACAAATCGTCAAATTGTTTAAGACTGAATCGGCATAATTGAAAGAATTATGAGTGAATTGGCATAAATGCAATATGTTTATGACTTTTTTTGAAAAATTTTCCCATTAAATAGACATTTGTAATACAACCTTAATTAAGTTGCTGAAAAGGCAGTTCGGGCATTGCATTTGACATATTCCTTGTAATAGGTCATACTGCTATAAATTTATAAAGAAAAAGCTTATATTATCATTTGCAAATATAAATTTGTGCATGCGCATGCTAGCACACACTTGCCTATCAAGATCGCAACAAGAAACAGCAACTCAGCGAGACATGAAGATACAGGGGCTAGAAAATGCAAAGCACGAGAGATATTGGAGGCTTAATCAAAACTAGGATATAATGTTAATTGCTTCTTTATAAAATCCAGGAGTACCGATATGGCTATCCAGAGACAATAAAATATTTTGTAAGTCTCATGAACTGATTAAGTTCAGATCTTCAACTCATGCAGCTGGTCTTAATTCGAAACAGTTTGCATGCAGATGGTAGGATTTGAACGGAACCAATACGAAATGTTTATTGTTTGGGGAAATTGAAAAGGAAAATGAGGAAAAAGGTTTCCCAACGGGGCAAACGGGACAAGCTGGTTCATGGACCTCCAACAGTGGAGGAAAAAGATGGAGTTTGATGACATGAGGAGCCCAAACACTTCTTTAAGATTTGATTTCTGTGGAACAGAGAGGACAGGGAATCAAATCATACCGCATGGTCACCTGCGACGGCGAGGCAGGCGCACGGAAGCATGCGGCCACGGGCACTGAAAAGTAGCTTAGTTTTGCTTTCTTTGAAGTGCCCTAAAGTTTTGAGAATCCACATATTCCTTTGGAATCCACATAAAAAATTGCTGCCGATCTCTTCGGTGAGCAACGGCAGAAGTCGCCAGCCGCCATGTGAGACGGCTGGATCCCGTGGAGAATCCTTCGTACGGTGGCTGTCAACAAAGCTAGATTGCTGGAGATGTGTGCTCCTGTCGATACATTCTTATCATAAAATTATTTTAGTATTAAACAAAGTTAAATTTGGCTATTTTCATTCAATTGCTTCTGCAAGTTGACAAAGGGTCAAATTTTGTCCATGTGCTGCCCTGGGTTTCAACTTTGGAATTTCCGGTTGTTCCTGTATTTTGTGACGAGCTTCCCATTTTGCCAAAGAGAAACTATGCTTGCAAGATGAAAACGTATAACCAGACAGCAATTTAGAGGCCGAAAATAAAAGAACTCATGAAAGAAAACCTTCAGAATGAAAATGTATCTAGAAAAAGAAAAAAAATTGAACAAATCACGACGTCCTTGGCCATATAATAACATATATCTAGCAGATGTCCTTGGCCCTGTAATGAGAGCCACCATGCTATCATTTATAATTGCACCGTGCAACTCCAAAGAAAAGAGGATCTTAAGATCCTTCACCAACCCCAACATGCAAACCAATAATGTAATGTAAATTCCGAAGATATCATTAGCTAAGAAGAATGGGTCCCACAACAGAATTGGGTCTGATATTGTTTTATAATACCGTACCATAAAAAGACTAGCTAAAACCCTAGAAACGCTCCACAAGTTGGGGAGGTTAACCACAAATAGAATCTCCAAGCTTTTTAGTAAATAAACAATGTTCATTTTGTAAATGAACCGACAAAGACGACAAATATCTACTACTACTTTACTACTTTCTCTTTACTACTTTCTTTCTCAAGATTCAGATTCACTGTCCCATTTTTATCAATTCTTTGACATGATTGAACATTGCAGAAACACTCCAAGACCATCCATGACTTCATCCCTACTAGTGTAAACACTTGAAAACTTGTGAATATTTTGTCAAACCACAACCAACCGTTCTGAAAGTTTAAACTGTCTATTTACATTTTTTGTTGGAGCCTCCAACCATTTTTTTGATTAATGACTTTGAAAAATGGATATCACTCATAATTTTTTTTTTGTTTATATTTGAGTGATAGTCATTACTTGTAATCTACCAATCAAAGTTATGATTAGAGGGCGTTTTCTCTAATTAGGAACAGAGGAGAATAAAATACTTGAAAGTTAGGAAGGGCAAGAAGAATTTAGGAAGGACTCTTACTGTATATAAGCGTACTTCCCAACAGTTCTGTTTTACTTGTATCATGCAACAGTTTGACCAAGTTTGGGCTTATTGGCCCAATTACATGGATTGAGCTCAATTAGTGTTCTAGTTTGACCAGCCCCAAGTTCAAAGATGGTTCTCAAAAGATTTGGCCTCGACCAAAGATTCTCACATTCTCAGGCGCAACCATCTAAATCTTTCTTAGGACTTTCCTCACCCATGGGCTGATCAAGATTTTTCTGAGAGGATTCGGACTCGACAAGATTCCTGTTTTTTTTTTTTTGGGTTGAAAAGATGCTTTCATTCATTCATAAGAACAAACCCTACCAGAGTTGGATAAAGGAGTTTCTGAACATAAAATATTCCAAAGAGGTAGAGGGGGTAAAGACAACCAATTGGTGCGAAGAGTCTTGTTATAGTGGGCTTTAGCAACCCAATCAGCAGCTTGGTTGGCTTCTCAGGGACAGTAGACGAGTCTCGCCATACCCAATCAGCTTGGTCCGGCAGTCTTCAATAATGCCTCTAATTGTCCATGGGCTGTCTTCACAGCCCATTATACATTCCACCATAGTATGACAATCACTAGATATTTCACAGGACTGGTCTTCTTTCTTGTGTAGATTGGAAGCTTCTGGCAAGTACATTACAGGCTGTCTCACATGTATTTCCTTCATTTTTCGCAGAAACTAAATGCCCTCCTTCACAGCTAGGGCTTCAGTGACTTGCGCCAAGGGAGCTCAAACTTCACTTGCGAAAACTGTCCACCAGCACGCCATTCGAATAACGCACGACACCAGCTATCGACGCCATTGAGGCTTCGTCGGTCCATGAGCAATCGATATTGAGTTTGAGGGAGCCTCTGGCCGGTGAAACCCACTACTCCATTAAGGTATCTGTGCCGATCCTCTCTTGTTTCGAATTTGGGTTCCATCTTGTAAATCTCTTTATTAGAGAGAGTGCAGCATTGACGGTCGAAGTTGGGTCGAGTGGGCAAGCCTAGAAAATGGAAGAATTTCGTGATTTCCAAATCAACCAAAGTGTCGAGTGGGCAAGCCTAGAAAATGGAAGAATTTCGTGATTTCCAAATCAACCAAAGTGTCGTAGCTACCACCTCCTTCAATGGCGAAAATTAGGTTTGAGTCAAAACACTCCGACACTCATTTATCCATCCTGGTTATGTGACTCGACAAGACTCTCACCCAGTCGCAAAAGTTTGTGTTTCTTTATATATATTTGGTCTCCCTTCTGATTTCTTAACTTAATGCCAGGAGTTGCCTTGCGAAAGAATATGCTGTACATATTTTATTACCCTATTTTTTTATACTTTAATTTGGAAATATAACACTAGTAGTGCCATAACTTTTGTAGACCAGATGCCATAACTTTTTTTAGAGATTATTCAAGTGTCGTAACTCTTATAAACTGATTAGTTAAATTACATTGGCAATTTTCTTGCTTGAAATTTTACATGGTAAGGAAAGCATGGTTACCTTATATGGTATCAAAGTACAAGTTGTTAATCGAAATTTTGACATTCCCTCTTATATATATTGTGTTTGAATATTTTTATTTCTTCAGAATTTGTTTTTTCTATTCGTGGGGACATCGAAATGTCACTGTATCGAGATATCTGTTTCTTTAGGAAAATGAATATTCCTAAAAACCAAATCTTTGCACAAGTAGTTCTATCCCATTGAGGTCTTTCCCTCTTATGTGAAAGTTTCTTTGGGGGGCCTAACTGGGGCATAAAGTACTTAACTATACCGGAGGGCTATCTTTCTGTTTTCCTCGGCCCTTGTAGCGAGATCCAGCATAACAAACATAGTGGATCTTATTGATATATGTTGAATTTTGTGGATAGTCAAATTTGATGGGACTTCATTGCTTAATTCATGCCTCATTCTCAAGAGAACCGTATAAAAGGCCTTCTTGTATAGTAATAGTACATGGGAGGATTTCCTTCTTCAAGGCCTTCTATGTTATTATGCTTATTTTATTTTTATTTTTGATCGATATGATGTCATTACGTACGCATCCTAGGTTTTAGGCATAAGACCGGATTATGGATGAATGAAAAACTTAAGAGATATGCTACAAATATATTGTTGATTCGTTTTTTTGAGAATGTAAGTTTCTGGAAAAAATAGTGCCTAACATCACTTAGAGCCAAGTCCTCCTGTCAAAGTGAGACACACAATACAGCAGTTTATTGGAAGTCTATGGATCTGCTTGAAGTGGGTTTATCCGACTATCTTTTAGATTTTGTGTGGACATTTTCATGTTTTAGAGTTTTTGATGAGGATTATCTCACGAGTATTAGGCCTTATCCAACACATAATATAAATTGCTTGGATATTAAGTTCAACTCTGCTTAGAGAATTTTAAGAGTTACTTTCTTTTTTAATTTGATGAGGATTTCGTTCTCCAGTCCGGTCTCATAATACATGGTTGAAAAGCTCTATTTGTTCAGTTTTATGCTTTTTGGAGGGAGTTAGCTCACTTTACTAAGTGTTGCTCAATTTACCCGAGAATAAGTTTTTGAGTCTTTCTATGAGTTTGTTGAGTCCTATGCATGGTATTTTTGTTCCAGAAGCCATCTTGAGTCAAAACTCAATCTTCTTTTTTATGTTTTGTCTAGGATTGTTGGTCTTATCTTGGAAAATAAAAGAAAAGGTGTATCGGAATTGCCTACGTTTGGCGGTTGTTTCAAGTTGATTTTATTTAAATACCTTCTATTCTAAAGTGGATTCCTTAGATGATGACCGTATTATATACCCTGTATCCTGGGGTAATTTCTTAGGAATTGAACATTTATTTTGTCGCATTTGTGTTACGTTCTCAATCTCCAACCATTCTGGTATCAAATTTTTTGTTCCTTTACTACCACTTGGAAAGTTTCTGAATAGATAAATAGAAGACAAATTATCTTTACAAATAAACTTCAGTCACTAAAGAATTTGATTTTCTAGTGATATCTCTTACTTCCACTTAACACCGCATCAACCGGATGCCCACACCAACATCACTAATTGAGTCATTCAACCATATGGCCTCTTCAGCTCCTTTCGTTGTCATCATGTTTCCAGCTTCAGTCTTCAACCAAACCATCGTATCTCTCAATGACGCATTCCAACTCATAGCAAAATTGATAGAAGTAAACATACACTTGCTTGGATTTCATCCATCTTTCAGGTTCATTGTGTGACCTGATTTTCTTAAACTCAATTACTACCACGCAACCTAAACTGCATCCACCAAAACATATCACAACATTTGTCGTCCCCAACAAAACTAAGATGAACCACTTCACAATACCATAAGTGCACATGGAATAACCATATCCATTCTCCCAATTGCACATGAAAGATCAAGCCAAGTACTATCCACACCATAACTTGGACAACCAACAATACTAGTAGCTCTGTGCAATTGGACAGGTTCTACCCGGACCGGACCAGACCACCCTAGAAACAAATCCGATTCTGAGTGAAGAACCACCTAGGAATCGGACTGAATTTAGAACTGGTTTTTTATAAAGCCTTAAAAACCCAATGCATATTTTTCTTCTAACCTAAGCCTCCTTCTCTGTTTGTCGTAGACTCATACTTTCTTATTTCCTCTTTGCTCACACGGCGCAGTCGCCCTCTCTCGCCGCAGGAATCCCTCGTCGCCATCGTCGATCCTCTATCGGTCTCCCACTTCTGCCCGTGCCTGCAACAACCCAACCCGAAGCGACCATGCTCCATCTCTCTTGTTGTCGCCTCCCTCTCTCTCTCTCTCTCTCTCTCTCTCTCTCTCTCTCTCTCTCTCTCTCTCTCTCTCTCTCTCTCTCTCACAGCAACAACCCTAGTTTCGCCTCTCTCTTTCTTTTGTGGCTTGCCGACTCCGATTTACGAGTGTCTTTGCCGTCGACGTGCCTACCTTGCCGATTCTCCATTGGAAACAAGATGCAATTTTTGGGAGTGTGCCTTTTGTTTTCTTATCTCCTCAAGCTTGGATTTGGCTCTGGCTTGTAATGCGTAATTTCTGTGTGAGAGTGTCTGTCACGCCCCGAACCCCATCGAGCACGCGACCCACTTCTCTGGTCGAATAATGCGACGTCCCAGGGTATCGCCGACCCAATTCAACTTATCAGAGATTTAAGACAATCAGCGAAAGCCACAAATACCCTGACAATAACAATTGGGGTAAAAGGGAGAATAACCATTTCCATTGCTCATCCAAACTTATACAATATTCACATACACAACCCATAATGAACAAGCACACCGAATATCAATACTATGCACCACCGACATCCAAAAAGATCAGTAGCTTGGTATACCCTATCTCCAAAAATGGAACACCTCAAAGAACTATTCCCAACCCCTACTCTAGCCCCTACGCCCTCTGCTTGGCGTCCACTCAGAGTCTGATTCCTCATCATCCGAATCTGAATCCCCCTGAACTGTCTGCTCCTCTGAGGACTCCGGCTCGGCTCCGATCTCAATTGGGTTGTTTATATCACCCGACTCCGCGGGAACTTCGAACCGCTCCTCCTCCTCCGGCTCCTCATCAAACTCGTCCTCTGGCGCGAACTCGGGATCGTACTCTGGCTCATACTCGGGTGCGTCCTCTGGCCCCATCGCTGGGTCTTCTTCTTTGGGCTCATCCTCAGGCTCTTCTTCCGGCGCCTCTTCTGGTTCGTCCTCGGGGTCCTCGTCTTCTGGTTCCTCCTCTGGTATTGCCTCGAGGTCTACATCCATGGGGTTGTACCTTACCTGTGACTCCTCTGGTTCCGGATTGGGCTCGGCCCCCGAAGGCTCAGGTACTGCAGGCGCAGGCTGAAGACCGGACTGCGCTAGACTAGTCTCAAAACTAGTCATCTCGCCGTCAGGAGAGGGAATAGCTGATGGATCCCAATCCCCAACTCCATCAAAGGGGACGTCGAAGCCACGGACGGGGCCAAACTCATCCACCCCGTCTCTGAACATCCAGGCAGTATACGTGTGGGCCTGCTAGAGGGGGAGTCCTATATCTACCCAAACTACGGTGGTATGCTTAACCCAGGTCATGTTTTCGTCTATAGGGTATTCTACAACGCTGTTGTCGGTGTGCATCGGTACTCCAAAACGCTCAGGTGGCGGCGATGGGAGATTCATTGCTCAGGTCGGGGTTCTGAAATTGTTGGTTGAAACAACCATGATAATACATCTCAGTAAGAACACACCCTAAACCCCACCTAGGCTATCACGTACCTCCAGACAATCACAAACACAACCACACTCAGCCATCACATAGCAGGCACACAATTTATACTTACCTGGCCTTTCCTGCGTGCAACCTGCACGTTAACCACAGTAGTACAATTTCCAATCACATGTACATTCTAATTACATTTCACGCATTTGTTCCTGCCTCATCACATTCTTTTCACCGAACTCGCTAGTGACCCGTGTAATGATACCGTCTCAGGTTCACTGCGACCATCTCATATTTTCCACTCAACTCGCCAGTGACCCGCGTAATGGTACCGCCTCAGGTTCACTGCGACTAATTCATAATAACAACACTTCGGGGCCCACGTAATGGTATCGCCTCAGGACGGATCAATTCCCCGCATAATAGTACCGCCTCAGGGATTTCCGTAACCACACATACCACACCACACACGATTTCTCACTCGTTCACTTGCTCGACATCCACATGCCAATTCACTGGCCGATCACACTTGGCCTGTACACGCACCAAATCACACACATTTCTCATGCTTAATAAGCACCCAAACACGGCTAATTCACAAACAATTCAATTCAGCCCATGCGTGCATATTACGGCCCACAATTCAATCGATCAAGTTGCGATCCAACAAACATACAAGGCCACTATCGGGGCCCACAATTACAGCCACATTCATGGGCACATATTCAACATTTCCATGCTCATTTCAAGCCATATCAAACACCACCATCCAGACACACTACAACATACCAAACCGACAACATTAGCCCCTAAATCGAGCCATAAGCTCGTCAATTCAATCCACAACATCCAGCCCTTAACTCAGCCTCAAATCAATCTTGAGGCACCCCCAATTCAGCCTCAAATCAGCCAATATCAGTCCCCAAATCAGTCCATTCAATTAATCCCTAAACATCCCCTAAATAACCCATAAACGGCCCCTAATTAACCCGATTATGTCCCTAATCACGTCTATCGATACCCGACATCCTAAATAAGGTTTGCTAAACAGGACAAAATGGGGATGATGGTGGTTCGGTGAGAGGGACAATAGGGGAGAGAGAGGGACGGTGGGGTGAGCGGCTGGGCTAGGCGAGCGGCCACGGCGAGCGGTGAGCTGCTCCGGCGCTGCTACTCCGGCTGGACGGGAGGACGGCGACGGCTGCTGGCCTTGGCGGACGGTCACGGTGGGAGGGGGAGAGAGTCTCGACCGGGGAGAGTGAGAGGGAGAGAGTTGCCGAGAGGGGTGAGAGAGAGAATGAGGAGAGAGAGAGAAATTTGTCTTAAATAATCCAAGGCCAATAATTGAAGTGTCAAATGACCATCATGCCCCTCTCTCACAAATCAAATCAACGGCCAAGATTCAATCTTATCTTGAGATCAACGGCCGAGATCGAATCTTTTCCAAAATATCTTAGGGCAATTTGGGAATTTCACAAAAAGTCCAAGGGCAAAATTGCCCAAAAATCTCTATTTCTAAGGCTAGGGCGAAATGACCAAAATGCTCTTCCTCAATTACATTGGCCTTAACAAACTTCTAGGGGTAAAATGGTCATTTTCCATTTCACGCCAAAATTCAATTTTTCTGAAGGATTCGGATAAATCCGAGGCTAACCGAGCAAATGACAACATCGTCCAAATGATCTGTCGTGGCTTTCTAAATTTCCAATGCCCAACTCGTTCTCTAATCAACGACTAAGTTCTAAATAACGTAACTTGCGCGTATCTCAGACTTGCGGGTGGCTTTTGGGGAAATTCGCACTGTTGACCTATGGCCGATACTAAATCTAGCCACGTTCAAGTTTACTCGGGTCGTGACGACCTCGATTATCACTTAATCGCGAGGATCGATCGCTAGATCCGACGGGCACGATCGTTTGGTATAGGTTTTGGGGTCATTCATCAATTCATTTCGTAGTCAAGCGGAATCACCCGCGATCCACTCGTATGACAGTGGCGAACTGATCCCTAGCTATCCTTGGATCGGCCTACAGTGGCTCAAAATGTCACCTCGACGATTTTCATGGTCGAAAGTCGGTTCACGATTGAGTTCTTTGGTCGCGCGAATTTAAATCCCTAATTAGCCTTTCTCTAACGGTTAGAATTTTGGAAGTGATCAATTCCGAGCGAGATCTAACTGCAAGCACGTCCATAAACTATTCATTTCATAAATCCCAGTGGGTCGGATTTCAGAATGTCATAATGTCTAGTAGCCTATAGAAGTTAGCTCGAAACAACAACGCAGGATTATGCCCTAATTTTCTTTCGACCAGAGATTATGCCCTACCGTTGACACCTAAATTTCGACTAACCATTTAGGAATTAATTGTGTATAAAACTAGGGATTAATCTTTAACCCCTAAACAAAAATATTAAAGTAAAAGTACATAGTATATAGTCCAGGAACATGTAGTTTAATTGCATTTTGCATCGAACCGACAATGGCAAATAAACTCAAATCAGTTGCGTAGATTTGGCTCACACGTCAAGCAAAATTCGATCAAGCTATAGGGCATTGTGACAAAAAATTTCAAGGCAAGACGGGCCTAATTGAGTTTAATTTGATTATATTTCATCTTATTGAAGTTTAAATACAATTTAGCCTTAGGTTATTAGAGCCCACCACTAGGGGTGAGCGGTTCCAGGTTCCTTACAAGTTCCACTTAGAACCTAGAATCTACCATCGGGTACAAGTTTCTCATTTTTTGAAACTTGAAATCTATCCATCGGAACTTGAAACCTAGAACGTACCCATCGAAACTTGAAACCTGAAACTTACCTTGTCATAGGTTTGTTGATACCTAATTTTTTGCCTATTTTTCAAATTTACATAAAAATCATAAAATTAGGATTAGGAACCTTGGCCATGCTTAGGAACCTATTTCTAAACCAAAAATAAATTTTCTAGAATTTTTTTGATTTTTTCCTTAATTTCTTTTGGCCAAAATGATCGAAAAATCAAGAAAAATACCAAATGGAATTCAAAAATTCCATAAAAATAACCATTAGTCTTATTTTAATTCCAATTTCATCACTGAAGTTTTAATTTTGGAAAATTTCAGTTGGGGATATGTTTTTCCCAAAATTGGGTAAAATTCACACCCTAATTGAACTAAAAATCCAATTAAGTCATTTTTAGTTATTTTTAGACCATAGTATCTTCACAAAAATTGATTTAGGGATCTTGAATTGCATATTGGTTTGTCCAATTTCACAATTTGACAAAATAATTGAAAAGCTCCAAAAATCAATTGAGCATTAGGGATTTTAAGGCCCAAATTGGGGATCTTATTCAATTCGAAATTTTTGATTGAAGACAATAACTGTCCTGGGGGTAATTGATCATGGGTAATTCAATTTTGGCCTCAATTTTGCCTAATTAGGTCATTTGGACACTGAATTGAATAAAAACCCAATTAATCCGAATCAAAATTTGGGAATTTTCTATCTAATTGAAACAAAAATTCAAGTTGATTTCATATTTTGATGTAAAAAGTGTCAAGGATTCGAAATTTGGGGTTAAATTTGAAAAATTGGGTCAAAATAGGGGTTAATTTGCGAATTTGGACCCACCCGGGTCTACCGGGTCGGTCGAATCGACTCGACTTGACCTGACCCGGGTTGGTCTCCTTCTCCACCCGACTCGTCCCCACGCCTGGAAAAGAAGAAAAACATCTTCTTGGACCCGCCCTTTCACTGACTTTGATCCCACTATAAACACATGAGAAATGCCGATATAACAGCCGGAGAATCTCGGCTGCCATCAGTTATCCATTATAACAAACTCAGAGGTTGGTTGGAGCGAGAAGGTGGTGGGAATCGAGCTGAAAAGGGCAGGCAGATCATTATCCGAGCATAGAACCTACTCGACGAAAATCCAGAGAGAGAGAGAGAGAGAAATCGAGCGAGAGAGTGAGTTGAGGTTCTATTGACACCTGATTTTTAGCTCATTTTTTTTCATATTTTCAAAAATCTCAAAATAAGGACTAGGAATCTTGGCCAAGCCTAGAAACCTATTTCTAAACAAAAAAATAATTTTTTAGCATTTTTCTGCATTTTTCCTTAATTTCTTTTAGTCAAAATAAATGAGAAAATCAAGAAAAATAGCAAATGGAATCATAAAATTTGGTAAAAATAGTCATTAGTTTTATTTTAAATCCAATTTCATGAATACATCATCAATTTTGAAAACTCTCAATCGGGTATATGTTTTTCCCAAAATTGGGCAAATTAAACCCAAATTGAACAAAAAATGCAATTAAATCTTTTCTAGTCATTTTTAAGTCATAGTGTCTTCACAACAAATGATTCTGGGACCTTGAATTACATAATGGTCAGTCCAATTGCACAATTTTTCAAAGAAATCAGAAAACCCCAAAATTCAATTGAAAATTAAGAATTTTGAACCCAATTTGAGAATCGTGCCCAATATAAAATTGTTGAACCATGAGACCATCGTTTCTAGGGTTAATCAGATGTGGGTAATTAAATTTTGGCATCAATTTTGCCTAATCAGGTCATTGGGACATCAAATTGAACAAAACCCTATTAACTCAAGTACAAAAATGTGAAAATCTTGGACACAATTATAACAAAAATTGGGGAAAATTATATAGTTGGGTTTGGAATGTGATGGGAAATTCAATTTTGGGGTTTAATTTTGAAAATTTTGTCAAAATTGAGCTTAATTAGCGAATTTAGACCAACCCGGGTCTTCCGGGTCGACCGGGTCAACCTGACCCGACCCGGGTCGATTACCTTCTTTGCCCGACTCATCAGACTGCACAAAACCCAGAAAATAAACGTTTCAAGCCCGCGACTTCATGAACCTTCCCCGATCGATTTAACAAGTGCAAATCGAGTTGGCCAGCTGGAAAATATCCAGCTGGCACTAGGGAATCACCCTAACCGATTCAAGGTCGGTGCCAACAAACTTTGAGCGGGAAAAATCGATGAACAAAAAGGAAGAAAACTGAACATTGCGAGGAGAGGGTGTTCGACGAAATGACTAAGAGAAAGGAGAGAGAGAATACGTGCGAAAGAGAGAGAGATTGAACCGGAGATGAGTAGAGACTCCCTGAGACCGAGCGATCGGTGCTTTTCCGATCGAAAAGCGCTGACAAATCGATCTCGACGGTGAGTTTCCTCACCGGCGAACCAAAATAGGAATTGGTCGTGAACGCCTGAAAATCGAGCTCGACCGGCGTGCTCAGAGCCCTTCCGGCGAAGCCAAAACCACCGGTTGGAAGTTTGAGTGTTGAAGAACAACTCCACGGGCACTGCTTCGTCCAGGAACTCCGATTTGATTACATTCGAAGAAGGTAAAATCCCCTCATAATCACGGTTTTCCAGAATTCTAGAAAGCATGATTTAGTTCAATCTTGCTGATTATGCAATCTTCTCTCAAATTTTGAGTTTCTGAATGCTTAGAATACATTTCTAAACATATTTTGTGTTGTTTGATCACATTTTTGGGCATTAAAAACGCATAAACCGAATCGGCCATTTCGTGAACTATCTCACCGGAATTTGGAGGACCTCGCCGGAGCATCCCCATGGCCATAGGCCGTCCAAGTTAGCGTTTTCTCACCTTGTTTGATGATTTTATATCGATTGAGATCGATGTAGACGGCTAGGGCGATTTGTATGATAATATGTGGACTTGAGTATATGGTTTAGGATAGTTAGCAAATTAGGTTTTTTGGATCGGTTTTATGTCGGCCAGCAGAGGTCCGACGACGTAATAAATGGATCGGACTGAAAATAGAATACACGAACTTTACAACGGATCAATCATAATGATGAAACTCTCACCGGAAGGTCGCCGGAGAATGATTCGAACTGGCGGCCTAAAAAAAACATAGAACTAGGATTCATGCCCATGAGGTGTTTGATAAAATGCCTCAATGAACAGAAAGGGAAACGACGCCGTTTCTGGCGTCATGTTCACCGGAGGAGATGATCGGCGCTGGCGCCAGTGACATCCGGTTCGGCTTGGCCGAACTGAGTTGAACCGGGCCGGTCCGATTTGTTTCCTTGGTGGGAATTTAAAAAAAATAATTAAAAAAAAATCAGAAAAATCTAAAAATTTTAGAAATTCGAAAAATTCCAGAAAAAAATATTTAAAAAATATTAAAAATATAAAAAAATTAGAAAATTCATAAAAATTCAAAATTTTTTGGAAAATTCATAAAAATTCAGAAAATTCAGAAAATACAAATAAAAAATGTGAAAATTTAGAAAATCAATAAAAAATTGAAAAATTGGAAAATTCATAAAAATTTTCAGAAAATCATAAAAAAATTAATCAATTCTCGATTAATAAAATTTCCGAAAAAAAAATCAAATAAACAAAAAATTTTAAAATTCATAGAATGGTCCAAAAACACCATGGCCAACCATAAAAAATGATATTTGAATTTTTGGAAGTGCCCAAGTGACATTTTTAGAAAATTCCAAATTCAGGGGTTATAACCCCTAAAAAACCCGAAAACCCTAAAAAATGTAAATCATGAAATGAATAAGCTTCTAGAGCTTCATTAGGGTTTGGATGTTTTGATTGATTTTCATTTTTAGAGACCACTTAGGATTGATTGATTTGATTGACATCGATTGTGCATTTAATATTTGATTGGTTTTTCCTACGATTAGAATGGATAGAATTAGTGGGTAAGCCTCGGAAATTCGCATGACACGTTAGACATCGTATCGTTCTTAGGTACCGAAAGGGCGTTAGGGATCTCGATTCGAGATCAATAACGTAATCAAGTCCCCGTACTCAGAATCTCTGGTTCGTAGAATCGTGGTATTTCTCCCGTACCTCGATTAAGTTTCTAGTCTACCTACCAATAATGACTTATGGCGACTCCAAAATCACAAATTTAGATTAAATAGGAAATTACTTTCCACTGTCACGTGAGGTATGGTCTGGGAGAGACCTTTACACGGAAATACCTCCTTAGCGCGCAAATCCTGAAAACCCCCCAAAAAAAAAGGCGCGACGCGACAGGCTTGGCGACTCTACTGGGGAACATGAACCTTTTCTAAGTAGACTTAGGCCTAGATAGAACGATATGCTTGTGTTTTGTGCTTGCAAGGATCCCAAGTACGTCCCGCTAATGATAGTGTTAAATGGTTTTGTAGGCGGGTGGTATAAGGGGTGTAGTCTTTGCTAATTCTTGTTTTGCAGGATGGTGTTGGGATTAAATGTGGTTTGAATGAATTTTAGAAGTGCTGTTTGGTTATTAATTGCTATGCATGCTTTTAAATTGCTTTAGCACTACACCATTAATACACACCACCCGTGGCCCAACTCCGGCTACATTTAGGATTACCCTTAGGAGGTATGTGTTTAGGCGAAACTATGGGCCAATTGCTCATGGGATCGTTTAAATACAATACCGATCACCGAGGTGGAATAATATTTCATTACTTTAGGCGGATTGCCTATTGGAATGGAATCCCTTGTCCATTAAGGTGATGACCTTGAGCCTTTAGCACATCCTACCCTTCTTAGGCGTCAAAACTTCAGTGGTTGCATTCGCTCGTCTTTATGGTTGGTATACCTAAAACCAAACAAAAATATCATGGTAAGCAAGTATCGTTCCATTCCATTTTTTACAATTATGCATGTTAGTTGGCACATTCTTAAAGAATGCCTAAATGACATTCAATGCTTGGTATAAATGCCCTTTCGTTTTAGAATGCATGATTAGGGCGTCATGCTCTATTTGACCATTCTTTCATTTTTAGATGAAATGTATAGGTCCATGGCAGATTTCTTATGTAATTCAAATGCTTATTCGTTCACTTCAATGTATTCGAAGTTGTAAATCATAGTTTAGGGCTTTATGGTCTAAATGGAGTATGACAGAATGGGCATTTACATCACACATTGAATTTGTTCATGATCTCAACTATGTGCTCTTTTAAGGTTTAAACGGACTCAAAATAACATTTGCATTACTTTTGAGGTATGCAAGTGTATTTAACCTCCGTCCTACCTTAAAAGGACATATAAGTGAAATGGGGGCATTAAAATCAATTGGTAATCCATGGTGAATAATAATCACTTTCTTTTATATGCTTTAGATCGAAATGGGGAAACTAGACATACAAGTCATTCCTATTCCAAGGAAGAAGCTTTTGGCATGGTGGGTAAACATGACAAAGGACAACAAAGCATACGTAAGGGAAAGGCTCGGGTATTTGTTCAGGCTCATCAACCTGGAGTACCAAGTGAGTCTAATCCAAGCATTATCCCATTTCTGGGAAGTTACCACTACCACATTTCAATTGGGCAAGCACGAGATGGTACCTACACTAGAAGAATATAAGGCAACCATTGGGATTGATTTCAAGTCAAGAACCGTTGAGCCCCCAGTTGGATTGAAACCCATAAGTGTTATAGCTGAATTTTTAAACTTGAAGACCCCTCAAGTGGAAAAGTTGATCAAATCGAATACCGGGAGATTTCCTCTATCATACTTGGTGGACAATTACTCTAAATTGCTGAAAGAAACAGGAAACACTTCCGCGAGGGTTTTTATTCTGGCTTTCTTTGGATTCATTTTATTTCCCGCATCAAGGACATGATTAAATCCTCTCGTTGCGGTAATTGCTAGGCAAGTTTGCCTAAAATGGGACTTCTCCAATATGCTCTTGGCGAAGACCATCATTTCATTGAACAAATACCAAAATCAACAAAAGGGTGTACTGCAAGCTTCAGCTGGGTTACTTTCTGTGTGGTTTATTTCCCATATTCGACCTTGGGAACGTTATATGCGCATTCGAGAGATCGACTCATCTACCAACCTTATTGAGAAGTATTTGAAACTCTAAGACAAAATGCCAAAGTACTCTTTTCATGAGTTGGCAAATTTCATTAGAGCATTAACTCCCGACCAGCTTCAATGGAGGATTCAATGGCCGAAGATAACAAAAGCTCAAATTACTACCCAAGACGATAATTTTGTGCCTTTGCTTGGATTGAGTGGCAGAACTGCTTATTGCCCACTAAGAGTCATACGACAATTTGGAATGGTTCAACAAATTCCACCTATTTGGCATCTTGAGAAGTTCACATTTGAAATACCGCAAGAACCTATACCGGAAAAGAAAAGTAAACAGCCTATGTACAATGGCCGGAAGATCTGGCCGGAAGATCTGGAAGGAGAAATGAAGCTCTTTTTGGCATCTAATGAATATATAAGGTGGTTGAGGGCTAAGCGACCAATTGACGTCGAACCCTATGTACCTTTAAGTATTACTACTTATTCTGATGAGCCGTACATCCCAGAGTACATTGTGCCAAGCACGCCAGGCGTAGAGCCGTATGTTCCCGAGGAGATGGTAATTGATGTGGAAGAATGGGAGACACGAGTCAAGGAGTATAAAGAAGTTGAAGCTACCTTAACTAGCAAGAAGCCTAGACTTGTTGAAGCTAGTGTTCCCCTATTTTGATGAATGGCATTGTAATAAAAATTTTCCAAATTAAAACAATTGCTTAATGAAGTTTCAAAATATTTTTTTTTTGTGAAGAATCACCATGGATTACAATTCTTTGAATTGTATGATTCCTTGAGAAAGACATTGACGAAGAATTTTATACAAAGCTAAGGCTTGTAGGAAATTTCTTATCCTTGACAATCTCAGGAAACCATACAATTAAAAGAATGTAGGGTTTCATGATCATTTTACTATGCTAATATCGGGTCTTTTTTACAGAAGCAGGTTGTTTAGCAACGGAAGGTAAAAGACCTTGGACTCGATTACAAGTTAAAATGGCAGAAGAAGAGACCCGTGCTCGACTAGTTGAAGTCGAGAATCAAATGACCCAAATGGTTGTTATGATGGTAGAAATGAAGGCTTTTATTCTCACATCTCGAGGATCTTATCCTACAACTCCAAATATGGGAACTTCAAATGCTACCGAAACACCTATTGAAGACCCAGTCAGAAACAAAGAACCGGTTCAAGAAAATCCTCCAAAGACTACGCCTGAGGTGGTAAATTTGGAAGAGAATGATCAAATCAAGAAGACATCCAAAACAAAGGATGAAGAAGAAGCCAAGAGATTGGCCAAAATTGAAGAATGCTTAGCAAGTCAAGGCTATGAGCTTCAAAAGTTCGACAAGTTCTCGCCGTACACAAAGGTGGTTGTTCCAGAAAACTATAAAGAGCCAGAGTTCGTGAGCAAGTATGATGATACTGGTTGTCCCAAAAGCCATTTGAAGTATTATCTCCGTAAGATGGCAAGATATTCAGACAACACGCCACTTCTTATTAGCACATTTCAAAATAGTTTGAGAGGGGCGGCCCTTGTATGGTACACAGCCCTCGACATAGAAGACTTCACTGAATGGGATCATTTGGCAGGAGAATTTTTTCACCAGTATAAGTTTAATGTTGAGGTACTTCCAACTAGAGAGAATCTCGTCAAAATCGAGAAACGGAAGAATGAAGGGTTCAGAGCCTATGCTCAGAGATGGAAAGCTGTTGCCTCACAAGTAAAGCTCGCCATAAGTGAAGATGAGCTCATTGAGCTCTTTCTAAAGTCATTGCCAATTGAGTATTATGACAAGCTTCATGTATCAGGCTGTCAAACATTCACCATGTTGGTAAAAGTGGGTGAGAGAATTGACTGGGAATTGAAAGAAAAGAAGGCTCAAGAAACAGCAGCACGAAGGCCTTACCCCAGGTAAAAAGACAAAGAATCCATCCGAGAAGTGGCTATGGTGTCAAGCCCAAGTACTCATCAAGCATCATTTCCGAAGCAATCAAATGTCGCTTGGAAAAACCCAAAGCAATTCGAACCAAATAAAAGGCCCATGAGACAATATACACCGTTGCCCCGACCTTTGTCAAAGCTATTACCAATGCTTCTAGAAAGGCATTTGGTGGCCAAGGAAGTACCGAGAGACAATCCTGCGAGATTTTCTTGGTACGATGAATCAAAAACCTGCACCTATCACATGGGAGAAAGGGGACATGATGTAGATAATTGTCCCACTCTAAAGTACAAGGTTCAACAGCTCATTGACAAGAAGATATTGAACTTCCAAGAGCCCGAGCCAAATGTACATCAGAATCCTCTTCCTGAGCACAATACAGTAAATATGATCAAGGATGAAGAAACAGTGATCAAGTTTGACGATGAAGATGAATATGAAGTTAAGATTAAAGCTTCTCGATTAGGGGATGCTCGCTTTCGTCAAGAAGCACTCCTAAAAGGCGAGATTGTAGACAACTTGGGAGAAGACTCAAGAAAATATAACTTCCAAGTGAAATATACCCCACCGCTATGGGCATTCAAAAATGAAGTAATTGTGGCTTATGGCTGGGGTGGTATGGACGATGAAACCAGTCCTGGAGAGAAAGCTCTACCTAAGAAAGAAATGTTCCAAGATGAAACAGATCAGGATGACAAGGAGAAGGAAAAAGTCCGACAGGGTGAAAGGCGTTTCACCCAGAAATCATCCAAGGAAGGCAAAACTGTAGACTTACTCAGTCAAGACAGCGGTAAATACAATTATTGAGTCAAATATACTCCACCACCATGGGCATTAAAAAATGAAGACATTGTACCGGACGGATGGGGTGACATGGACGAAGTTCCGATTAGCCATTTAAATCTCGAGGGGAATGAAGATCGGGAAGAGAAAAAGAAGAAAAAGACTCGCCGAGGTGATAGGCGATTTGTTCAAAAAGCACGAAGACAAGGGGAAATTGTTGATTTTCTGGGTCAAGATAGTGGCCGGTATAATTACCGTGTCAAATATACACCTCCTTCATGGGCATTCAAGAACGAAACAATCACACCTGATGGCTGGGGTGGAATGGATGCTGACGAAGCCAATAGAAGCATGGTATCCATGATTACACCATTTCTAATCAAGCTTGATGAGGTAGATAAATATAAGGAGGAGGAAGGCCCTGTCGAACCAATCACTATCCAACTTCCCATTGATCAGTTAAGGATCGAAGAAGAAGAAACACAGCCTGTGACTATCACTCTCCCTCCAAAAGAAAAGTTTGACACTAAGTGCGTACCTTGGGATTACTCTCCCAAAGAAGTCGATGCCATAACCCGATCAGGGAGATGCAATATCCCGAAGGAAAGTGAACACGAAAAGAAAGGAGTAATCGAAGAAGACATCAAACAGTTGCTTTCGGTCATGAAGACGAGCGAATTTGAGGTAATTGAATAGCTAAGAAAGATGCCGGCACAGATTTCTCTGTTGGATCTCTTCAAAACTTCAGAAAGCCACAAAATGGTACTTATGAGGCTTCTCAATGAAGTGCACATCTTGGAGATAATTAATGAAGTACAATTGGAAGACTTTGTGGGCGCTATTCTTCTGAAAGACCAAATTACCTTCTCCGATGAAGATTTCCCAATTGACGGGTGTTCCCATAATAAGGCTCTGTATATCGCTGTCAAATGCCGGAGCAAGGAGGTGTCACGGGTGCTGATCGATAATGGTTCCGCACTTAATTTGTGTCCACTAAGCACACTGCATCGCTTGGGGATTAGCGAAGAGCTCATCAAACCATCTAAGGTAACTGTGCGTTCGTTTGATGGAATGAAAAAGGACGTTATTGGCAATATTGAGCTCGAGGTAAACATAGGCCCTGTGCCTTTTCTAATTAACTTCCAAGTAGTGGATATTCCAAGGACTTTCAACTTATTACTCGGAAGACCTTGGATTCACATGGCTGGTGCCATTCCTTCAAGTCTCCATTGGAAGGTCAGGTTCGTCATTAATGGCAAGATGATCACCGTACACGGGGAGACGGATTTCGCCACCTACAAAGAGAGTGCAATACCATATGTCGAACCTAAAGTAAAAGAAGAACCAAGTTATCATTCTTTCGAAATAATCTTAATGGTGCAAATTCCTGCTGGTTGCATCATAAAATCCCCAGAATTTTCAACATCATCCATTATGTCTGGAAGAGTGTTATGCCAGTATAGATTTGCTCCCGGTAATGGTCTTGGATCGAAATCCCAAGGAATCAAAGAACCTATCACTCCTCTCGCTATAAGAATGAAGTACGGAGTAGGTTATATTTCAGATAATTCTAAGGATCATCATGGAGGCCAAGGCCAAGGTCGAAAGAACCATGGAGGCTGTAGAGGCTGAGGTGATCGCCTCATTAATCCATCCATATGGAAGGGCAAAGCTAAACAGCTTCCCTATCATCAGATTCATATGAAGGAAACTTTTCATGGACCTTCCAAGCTACTTCAAGAAGAAGACTTACATACAGAGGAAGAATCTGTTCTGCCAAGTTTATTCAAAGAGAATACCATCAACGTTATCATAACTGAGGCAGAAGATACCTACGCACTAGAGTAGGAAGATTCTCTTAAACTTTTGCTACAAACTTTTTCCCATTGCATTTTGTTGATTACAATTTCAAATTTCTTGTGATTTTATTTGCAATTTCAGTTCAGTTGCAATTTACATTCCTTTTGATATAAATGTAATCGCATTTTTCAATTCAATAAAAGTGGTCAAATGTTTTGTTAAGGACATGTAGAAACAAAACCAAACCTATGATGAACATTATCCTCATTCATGAGGCTTGAGGCTTTGGATTTCTATATTGCTCCTCATTGCGAAAATGATTTTAAGAGCAAGAAAGTCTGATGATATGAGGACAAGCTCTGTCTTTATGTTCTTTCAAAATGAATTTCAAAATGAATTTCCAAAAGGGTTTTCATAAGATCACGTGCGTTATTTACTTTGTATGAAATTACTAATCATGTTTGTTACATGTCAGACATAAGCATTCACATATCCAAAATAGGTTCATATGTGACCCAAATCTTTCCGAGGAGATCACTTGCGATAATGAAGTGGATAATGAGGATGAGGAATGGATCAGAAGGGAATGGATCCGTCATGAAAAATCAAAGCCACTCACGTTAGAGAAAATGATCATTGTTAATCTGGGCGATAAAGAGAATTCAAAGAGGTTAAGAATGGAGAAAGTCTTCCCTCAGCAGAGGCAGAAAGGATCATAGATTTACTCAAATAATATCAAGATATATTCGCATGGTCCTATGTTGACATGCCAGGTCTTGATCCAAGCATAGTTGAGCATGCTTTGCCAATTGATCCAAGTATTACACCAAAGAAGCAAAAACTGAGGCGAACAAAGCCGGAATTGGAGAAGAAAATAGAAGAAGAAGTGAGGAAATTACTCAAAGTTGGTTTCATCGAAGTAGTACCATATCCAGAATGGGTTTCCAACGTAGTACCCGTAATGAAGAAAGATGGTCGAGTACGGGTGTGCGTTGATTATCGCGACCTAAATAAAGTAAGCCCTAAGGATGATTTCCCGCTTCCACATATTGATGTACTAGTGGATAGCACTGCTGGGTTCGAAACATTTTCATTCATGGATGGTTTCTCAGGAAATAATCAAGTCCTCATGAAGAAAGATGATAAGGCGAAAACGTCCTTCATAACACCATGGGGCACATTTTGTTATAAGGTGATGCCTTTCGGTTTGAAAAATGCTGGTGCCACATATCAAAGAGCAATGGTAACTTTGTTCCATGACATGATGCACAAAGAAATCGAGGTATATATGGACGACATGATTGCAAAATCCAAACAAGGAGAAGATCATGTTGAGGTGCTTTGCAAATTGTTCGAAAGACTTAGAAAGTACAAGTTGCGATTGAACCCCAACAAGTATGTATTTGGGGCAAAATCTAGCAAACTGCTAGGATTTATGGTCAGTAACAGGGGCATCAAAATAGATCCTTCCAAGATCAAGGAAATATACGATTTAAAGACTCCTTCTACGGTAAAAGAAGTGAGAAGCCTGTTGGGGCGATTAAATTACATTGCCCATTTCATATATCAGCTTTCTGAGACTGCTAAACCATTCTTCAAACTGTTGAAGAAAAATGCCAAAGTAAAGTAGGATGCGGAATGTCAACAAGCCTTTGACAAGATCAAAGAATATATGGTATGCCCACCAGTGTTGGTACCACCAATCCTTGGAGTTCCACTGATCTTATATTTGACGATTCACTATGAATCGTTAGGAGCGGTGCTTGTACAAAGAAGACCAAATGATGGTAAAGAACAAGCCATTTATTACTTGAGCAAGAAGTTTACAACATCATAAATGAATTACCCAGCAGTCGAGAAGACGTGCGCTGCATTGATTTGGGTATTACACAGATTAAGACAGTACACCCTCCATCATCAAATTTTGCTAGTAACTGAGAATGATCCGATCAAGTACCTTCTTGAGAAATCCTCCTTGGTCGGGAAATTAGCAAAGTGGCAAGTTTTGTTATCTGAATTTGACATCAGAAGTTCATCCCAAAAGATAGTCAAAGGACGAGCAATAGCAGACATGTTGGCAGAAAATTCGCAGAATATTGCCAGTCCTGAAGAATAACTTGATGATCATATATTGACACTGGTCGACGATAAATGGATCATGTATTTTGATGGTGCAACCAACTTATCTGGATCAAGAACTGGGGCAGTACTGATCTCCCCAGAAGGCCAACACTATCCGGTATCTGCGAAATTGGTATTTCCATGCACCAATAACGTCGCTGAATACGAAGCATGCATTCTCGGCTTACAATTAGCCCTTTCAATGAAGGTAAAAAGGTTGCAAGTATATGGAGATTCTATGCTCATCATATTGCAAACAATTGGTGAATAGCAAACTCGAGATGTCAAGCTAATTCCTTATCACAGATACTTAGAAGAGATGATAGAAAGTTTCGAAGAAGTAACTTTCGATTATCTCCCAAGAACTCAGAATCATTTTGCAAATGCTCTGGCAACTTTGTCATCCTTACTACAAGCTGAAGATAGTATGGATATAAAACCATTGAGAATCAATATTCTTGAACAACCAGCTCATTGCATGATGGTCCAAGCAGAGTTCGACAACGAACCATGGTATCATGACATCAAAAGATATCTTCAATCAGGAGAACTTCCTGAAGAAAGCCAACCAGGTGACAAGAAATTTATAAGGAAGATAGCCAACAAATTCTTCCTCAGTGGTCAAACCCTTTACAAGAAATCATTTGATTCAACCCTGTTAAGATGTGTGGATGCTACATAAGCTGAACAGATCATGAAAGAAATTCATGAGGGTGAATGTGGACCGCACATGAATGGACATCTTCTAGCCCGAAAGATTATGAGATTGGGATACTATTGGATGACAATAGAAACAGATTGCATCCAACACGTGAGATGTTGCCATCAATGTCAAGTTTATGGAGACAAAATCAATGCACCGCCAAATGAGCTACATCAAATGTCTGAGCCATGGCCATTTTCAATGTAGGGCATTGATATGATTGGACCAATCAACCCCAAGGCCTCAAATGGGCACCGGTTCATCCTGGTTGCTATTGACCATTTCACTAAATGGATTGAAGCAAACTCTTACACGAATGTTACTGCCAAGAATGTTGCAAAATTCATTAGGCGGGGCATCATTGCTAGGTATGGAGTTCCAGACGCAATAATTACGGACAATGATTTAAATCTAAACAACAAGATTGTAGATGATTTACTTGAACACTTCCATGTCCAACATCTGAACTCATCTCCATATCGTCCACAAATGAATGGAGCAGTTGAAGCAGCAAATAAGAATATCAAGAAGATACTGGCCAAGACAGCAAAAAATTATCATGATTGGCATGAAAGGTTACCATATGCTCTGATGGCACACCGAACTTCAATTCGAACATCAACTGGAGCAACCCCATTTTCATTGGTTTACGGAATGGAGGCAATGCTACCCGTTGAAGTAAAAATTCCTTCATTAAGGATACTATCCCAATTGAAGCTTTCATAAGCTGAGTGGATCCAACAAAGATATGAACAACTCAATATGATCGATGAAAAGAGATTAAGAGCTATATGCCATGGGCAAGCCTATCAGAGAAGAGTGGCTAAATCCTTTAATCAAAAGGTGAAACCAAGGAATTTCAAAACAGAGGATTTAGTAGTGAAGAAAGTCATCTTCAACAATTCAGATTCTCGTGGCAAATTCACTCCGAATTATGAGGGTCCATACATTGTTAAGAAAGTTCTTCCTGGAGGACGATTGATTCTTGTAGATATGGCAGGAACAGAATTGGCCTATCCTGTAAATGCCGATGCTGTCAAGATTTTCTACCCATGAAATGAAGACGAACATTCAAGAAAAGATTCGGGTCACTTTAGAACATGTGCATATCATGCATACCAGGCATTTCATGAACATGTTTATCTGTTTTGCAGAAGAAAGCAAAAAGAATCCGAACCAATTGATAATTTCAGAATTCCCAATGGAGTTGTCAAATAGTAGAAGGAAGTATCACTTCCAATTCTATTTTCCATTGATATCCTCTAATGTGCTTTCCTTTTTATCATCCCCAGGGAAACAAAGAAAATGGAGCAACAAAAGAAGAATCCCCAGTGGAACTAAAGCAAAAACATGCAAACAAGAGGAATCTTGGTAAGTTGATCAGACAGGGATCCTCAAATCGTGAGAGCACGTGTTAAAGAAGTTGCATTTTTAAGAGAAAAACGAACTTTTTTTTTCCCAAGCGGAATGACATTAAATTGAACAAAACAAAACAGATTGTTTTGAAAAGGAAAATACCTCAGAAATGTTTCAAATAAAAAGTCTTGAAACACGCTGTCTTTGAAAATGCACTAAGCATCAAAATTCCCTAAAAGGGATAATTTGACAAAAAGTTTTGAAAAATTTCATAGAAAAAGTTTGGATCAAATCAAATGGAAAGACCTTCAAATGATGAAAGGTTAAGCCATATCCACACACGTCTCTTATACACTCAAAGTTAAAATGGAGAAGTGAGTGAGAAAAACTCATCCAAAGGAAATAGGGGATATTCGCAATGATTACATGGATTGAAATGATGAAAGGCAATCATTTCACTATCCCAAACACATGCTTATCCCTTGCAAACCAAATTTGAGCCAAAATAGTAGAGAAGTTTTCCCAAAACAACCCTGTTAAGAACCACCCCACATTGGGGCAAATCAGGAGGTTTGTGGATTGACAGCTATGGAAAATAGGACCAAGAAAGATTTTATTGCATACTCTTACATCAATCTTTCTGTGGTAACTTCATATGAAGTCATATGGAAGCTCAAGACATCCCAAGAGGAAGAAGAGCACTTCATTTCTTATACCCAAACACATTACCTTTGGCAAAGCCCAATTGAGCCTGAATATTCATTTCAGAACCCCAAATTGATGATCATCTCTTCACACTGGAGTATGAGCATATGATCCACTTTAATAGATAAGAAACAAAAGGGCAGAACACAGAGTTCTTAGAATTCAAAAGATCAAAGACAAAAGAGTCTGGGGCATGAAAAAGCAGTGTGCCTGATAAAAGCAAGGCCAAATGCCAGAGAAAAATGAGAAAGAAAAAGAGAGTTCAAAAGAAAACTCAAAATTACAAAAAAAAAAAGAGTCATGACAAAGCAAAGTCAAGATCATGAGAGATCATAGATCACAACAAGTGAGAATGAGCAAAAGAAAAGAGATTGTGATGAACGTTTAGAGGACTCTGATGTTCATAAAGGAAATATCCCTAGTGGACGAAAGAGGAAAGGGGTGGTGATGCCAAGAAGATTACTAATTTCATAAAAACCCTGAGCCTTTTGAGCCTACCCAATACCAACAATACAACCTCTCCCCAAAGACTCTTCAGATTAGGATGTTGAGAGTAAAAACATGACTTTATGAAATGAAGTCATCACTCAAAGAAGTGTATGCAATAATATCTTGTCTTATCCTCGAGGTTCTTAACTTGTAAACCTGAAGTCAGTTGTGACGAAATTCTTTTTCTTGGCCTCAGAATGCCTATCATTTGAATAGCCATTGACCAAGCCAACATTACAACCTTTTGAAAGACCTTATCGGATCAATTGGATTGTATACATTGCGAACATCTCCGAACACCTAAGGATTAGTTAAGAGAGATAAAATTGAGGGATATCAGACCAGTCCCCTTTCAATCAAATAAAGAAAAGATCAAGTTCATAGATTGAAACAAATCCTTTCTAATGAAGGTCTTCCAAACGATCATTTCAAACATTTCTTGAAAGATTGCAAGCATTTTGTTCAAATAATTCCTTGAAAAGGAAATTTGATTGTCTGAAATGCTTTAATGCAAAGAATGCATGTTACCAGACCATGTTTCAAAAGTTTTTGGTCAACTTAAAATCAAGTTTTCAAACAGTTTGTGGTAAGCTGAAAAAAAATCACGCTTCAAACAGTTTTGATTAATTTCAAAACTACTTTTCAAAATAGTTTTTGGTTAACTACAAAACCATACAAAGGTTAGTGAAACCTCAAAATCACATAACTCACGGTCAAGGCATTCATTGTTTGAAGTCTTCCAAAAGTCCTACTGGTAACGAACCATTAGGCAAATTCAAAGTCCTACAGGCGAGGAACCCCTAGGCAAATTCAAGTCCTACCGGTAAGGAACCACTAGGCAAATTCAAGTCCTACTGGTGAGGAACCACTAGGCAAATTCAAGTCCTACATGCGAGGAGCCCCTAGGCAAATTCAAGTCCTACTGGTGAAGAGCCCCTAGGCAAATTCAAGTCCTATAGGCGAGGAGCCCCTAGGCAAATTCAAGTCCTACTGGTGAAGAGCCCCTAGGCAAATTCAAGTCCTATTGAGGAGGAACCACTAGGCAAATTCAAAGTCCTACAGGCGAGGAGCCCCTAGGCAAATTCAAAGTCCTACAGACGAGGAGCCCCTAGGCAAATTCAAGTCCTACAGGCGAGGAGCCCCTAGGCAAATTCAAGTCCTACAGGTGAAGAACCCCGAGGCAAATTCAAAGTCCTACAAGCGATGAGCCCCTAGGCAAATTCAAAGTCCTACAGGTGAGGAACCACTAGGCAAATTCAAGTCCTATAGGCGAGGAGCCCCTAGGCAAATTCAAGTCCGACAGGCGAGGAGCCCCTAGGCAAATTCAAGTCCTACAGGTGAGGAACCACTATGCAAATTCAAGTCCTACAGGCGAGGAGCCCCTAGGCAAATTCAAGTCCTACAAGCGAGGAGCCCCTAGGCAAATTAAAGTCCTACTGGTGAGGAACCACTATGCAAATTCAAGTCCTACAGGCGAGGAGCCTCTAGGCAAATTTAAGTCCTACTGGTGAGGAACCACTAGACAAATTTCCAAATTCTCAGTCGAGGAGCCTCAGGTGTTCATGGTTCATGGATTCGTCCTTAAACCACGAAATCAAAATAACCATCATAATCATCACCACCATCAATTCATGCTCTTGGACAAGCAACAAAGAAACGCTGGCAAACAGGTAAGTTTCTCTCCCTTAATCATTAAGAACCTTTCAAAATATGTCTTGAAAAGAAAATATTTGGATTAGATCACGAATTTCAAAAAGCAAGATCCCTAATCATTTGTTGTGAAATTTTCATCTTATTTTGTTCATTGAGTTGACTAAAAACTCAGGTATCACCTTGTCTTTGAGATCAACCTCTAACGAGCTCAATCTCAAAGAGGAGCATCTGTTGACACTTGATTTTTAGCTCATTTTTTCCATATTTTCAAAAATCTCAAAATAAGGACTAGGAATCTTGGCCAAGCCTAGAAACTTATTTCTAAACAAAAAAGTAATTTTTTAGCATTTTTCTGCATTTTTCCTTAATTTCTTTTAGTCAAAATAAATGAGAAAATCAAGAAAAATAGTAAATGGAATCAGAAAATTTCATAAAAATAGTCATTAGTCTTATTTTAAATCCAATTTCATGAATACATTATCAATTTTGAAAAATCTCAATCGGGTATATATTTTTCCCAAAATTGGGCAAAATTAAATCTGAATTGAACCAAAAATGCAATTAAATCTTTTCTAGTCATTTTTAAGTCATAGTATCTTCACAACAAATGATTCTGGGACCTTGAATTACATAATGGTCGGTCCAATTACACAATTTGTCAAAGAAATCAGAAAACCCCAAAATTCAATTGAAAATTAAGAATTTTGAACCCAAATTGAGAATCGTGCCCAATATAAAATTGTTGAACCATGAGACCATCGTTTCTAGGGTTAATCAGATGTGGGTAATTCAATTTTGGTATCAATTTTTCCTAATCAGGTCATTAGGACATCAAATTGAACAAAACCATATTAACCCAAGTACAAAAATGTGAAAATCTTGGACACAATTATAACAAAAATTGGGGAAAATTATGTAGTTGGGTTAGGAATGTGATGGGAAATTCAATTTTGGGGTTTAATTTTGAAAATTTTGTCAAAATTGAGCTTAATTGGCGAATCTAGACCAACCCGGGTCTTCTGGGTCGACCGGGTCAACCCGACCCGACCCAGGTCGATTACCTTCTTCGCCCGACTCATCAAACCGCACAAAACCCAGAAAAAAAAAACGTTTCAAGCCCACGACTTCATGAACCTTCCCCGATCGATTTAACACGTGCAAATCGAGTTGGCCAGCTGGAAAATATCCGGCTGGCGCCAGGGAATCACCCTAACCGATTCAAGGTCGGTTCCAACAAACTTTGAGCGGGAAAAATCGATGAACAAAAAGGAAGAAAACTGAACATTGCGAGGAGATGGTGTTCGACGAAATGACCGAGAGAAAGGAGAGAGAGATTACGTGCGAAAGAGAGAGAGATTGAACGGGAGGTGAGTAGAGACTCCCTGAGACCAAGCGATCGGTGCTTTTACGATCGAAAAGCACCAACAAATCGGTCTCGATGGTGAGTTTCTTCACCGGCGAACCAAAACAGGAATTGGCCATGAACGGCTGAAAATCGAGCTCGGTCGGCATGCTCAGAGCCCTTCCGGCGAAGCCAAAACCACCAGTTGGAAGTCTGAGTGTTGAAGAATAACTCCACGGGCACTGCTTCGTCCAGGAACTCCGATTTGATTGCATTCGAAGAAGGTAAAATCCCATCATAATCACGGTTTTCCAGAATTCTAGAAAGCATGATTTAGTTCAATCTTGCTGATTATGCAATCTTCTCTCAGATTTTGAGTTTCTGAATGCTTAGAATACATTTCTAAACATATTTTGTGTTGTTTGATTGCTTTTTTGGGCATTAAAAACGCATAAACCGAATCGGCCATTTCGTGAAATATCTCGCCGGAATTCGGAGGACCTCGCCGGAGCATCCCCATGGCCATAGGCCGTCCAAGTTAGCGTTTTCTCACCTTGTTTGATGATTTTATATCGATTGAGATCGATGTAGACGGCTAGGGCGATTTGTATGATAATCTGTGGACTTGAGTATATGGTTTAGGATAGTTAGCAAATTAGGTTTTTTGGATCGGTTTTACGTCGGCCAGTAGAGGTCCGACGACGTAATAAATGGATCGGACTAAAAATAGAATACACGAACTTTACAACGGATCAATCAGAATGATGAAACTCTCACCGGAAGGTCGCCGGAGAATGATTCGAACTGGCGGCCTAAAAAAAAACATAGAACTAGGATTCATGCCCATGAGGTGATTGATAAAATGCCTCAATGAACAGAAAGGGAAACGACGTCGTTTTTGGCGTCATGTTCGCCGGAGGAGATGATTGGCGCCGGCGCTAGTGACGCCCGCTTCGGCCAAGGCGAACCGGGTTGAATCGGGCTGGTCCGATTCGTTTCCTCGGCGGGAATTTTAAAAAAAATAAAAAATAAAAAAAATCAGAAAAATCTAAAAATTTTGGAAATTCGAAAAATTCCAGAAAAAAAATATTTATAAAATATTAAAAATAAAAAAATTAGAAAATTCAAAAAAATTCAAAAAAATTCAAAAAAATTGAGAAAATACAAATAAAAAATGTGAAAATTTTAGACAATCAATAAAAATTGAAAAATTGAAAAATTCATAAAAAATTTCAGAAAATCATAAAAAAATTAATCAATTATTGGTTAATAAAATTTCCGAAAAAAAAATCAAAAAAAATAAAAATCAAAAAATCAAAAAATTTTAAAATTCACAGAATGGTCCAAAAACACCATGGCCAACCATAAAAAATGAGATTTGAATTTTTGGAAGTGCCCAAGTGGCATTTTTAGAAAATCCCAAATTCAGGGTTTATAACCCCTAAAAAATCCGAAAACCCTAAAAAATGTAAATCATGAAATGAATAAGCTTCTAGAGCTTCATTAGGGTTTGGATGTTTTGATTGATTTTCATATTTAGAGATCACTTAGGATTGATTGATTTGATTGACATCGATTGTGCATTTAATACTTGATTGGTTTTTCCTACGATTATAATGGATAGAATTAGTGGGTAAGCCTCGGAAATTCGCATGACACGTTAGACATCGTATCGTTCTTAGGTACCGAAAGGGCGTTAGGGATCTCAATTCGAGATCAATAACGTAATCAAGTCCCCGTACTCAGAATCTCTGGTTCGTAGAATCGTGGTATTTCTCCCGTACCTCGATTAGGTTTCTAGTCTACCTACCAATAATGACTAGTGGCGACTCCAAAATCACAATTTTAGATTAAATAGGAAATTACCTTCCACTGTCACGTGAGGTATGGTTTGGGAGAGACCCTTACACGGAAATACCTTCTTAGCTCGCAAATCCCGAAAACCCAAAAAAAAAAAAAGGCGTGGCGCGACAGGTTCCAGAGGTCGAATGACCGGCACTTTTCCGACCAGAAAAGCGCCGACAAATCGGTCCCGACGGTGAATGTTCTCGCTAGAAACGCTGAGACAAGTTGGCCGTAGAGCTCTCAAACTGAGTTCCGACCGCTCAACCTAAGACTTTTCTAGCAAAACGACAACCGTGAGCTTGAAAAACAAGTTTCAAAGAGCCAACCTGAAGTCTTCATACAACTCGGAATTTCCATTTTGACCTCCATTGAAGAAGGTAGAGTTGATTCGTGATCACAGTTTGATAAAAGTCTAGAACATGTGTTTGAGTTCCATCATGTTTGATCATGCAATTTTCTTCGTGATTTTGAGATTATTGATGTTTTAAACATGATTCTAATCATATAATTGTCTGTTCGTTGCATCTTGGATCATTGAACTTGCATTTCACCGAGTCGGCCACCATGAACTTCGTCGCCAAAGCTTCCCAGACCTCACCGGAGCATTTCTGTGGCCAATGGTCATTCAAGTTAGTGATTTCGACCTTGTTTGATGTTTTAATCGTTGTTTTGAGCGATAGAAATGGCTAGGGCACTGGATTTGTTGATCTGGTTATTAAAAACATGTGCTAGAACAGTTTTAATATTAGGATTTTAGGTCTGGTGCCGGCCGGCGGTGGTCCGGTGGTGAACCGACTGGGTAAGATTGTTAGAAGATGATAGAGACTCAACACAGAATCTAAAATCATGGCCGGAAACTTCCTAGAAGGCCGCCGGAGCTTGGTATGAATCGGCGGCCTCGAAAATGTTAGAATTAGTGTCACGCACACTAGGTGTTCGACGAAATGCCCAAAAGAAAAGAATAAGAACGGTGCCGTTTGGCACCGTCCCTTGCTCGGGCAGCCAAAGGCCGGTTTAGGCCGGTCTGGCTTGCTCAGACCGGTTTGAACCGGTACGGTCCAACCTTGGCGGGAAAATTCAAAACGAAAAATTTAAAAAAATTCATAAAAAATTCTAAAAAATAATAAAAAATATTAAATTAAAAAAAAACCCAAAAAAATCAGAAAAATTGTAACAAATCATAAAAAAAATAGAAAATTCAGAAAATTTATAAAAAATCGAAAAAATCATAAAAATTTTAGAAAATTCATAAAAATTTGAAAATTCTAGAAAATCCATAAAAATTAAAAAATGAAAAATTCATAAAAAGTTCGCAAAAAAAGTTTCCGGGAAAGTAAAAATTCTCAAAGAAAAAAGAAAAAAAAATCAAAAATCAAAAGTTTCAAAAACTCACAAAATGACTCAGAAATCCTGTGGCCACCCATTTTGGGTAAAATTTATATTTTTTGAGGTGCCCAAGGGGTATTTTTGAGAACTCCTTAGTTTAGGGGTTAAAAGGGGTTTAACTCTTAAAAGGGGTCTTTACCCCTAAAAAACCCTAAGAAAATACAATTTATTGAATGAATAAACCTTTAGGGCTTTACTAGGGTTTGGGTGTTTTGACTGATTTTCATTTTAGAGACCATTTTAGGAATGTTGTGTTTGATTGAAGTTGATTGAGCATTTTCTTATTGATTGGTTAATTTCTCCCGATTAGAATGGTTAGAATTAGTGGATAGGCCTAACGAACTCGCATGACACGTTAGACACATCGTATCATTTTAGGTACTGAAAGGGCGTTAGAGATCTCGATTCGGGATCATTAGCGTAACCAAGTCCCCTTACCCATGTAATCTCTATTTTGCAGAAATCGTGGTATTTCTCCAATACCTCTGTTAGGTTTCTAGTCGACTAATAAGGACTAGTGGCAACTCCAAATTAAAACTTAGGTTAAATAGAAAGATAAAAAAAAATAATACCCGCTGTCACGTGAGGTATGGTCTAGGAGAGACTCTCGTTTATCTAGTGATGGGATGTCTGTGAGACGTTTAGGTAAAATATCCGTTTCGGACTTTAGTAGCTCATTCGGGGACAGTTTCCTCATTCGTGATAGATGAAAGTATCTCCATAGGCGCGCAAAAGCGCAGCGAGAGGTTTGGCGACTCTGCTGGAGAACTTTAGCTTTCTAGTGGACTTAAGCCTAGTTTAGAACGATATGCATGTGTTTGTGCTCACGCAAGGATCCAAGGTACGTTCCACTAATGATTGTGTTAAATGGTTTTGTTGGTAGGAGGTATAAGGAGTGTTGTCTTTGTTGACCTTTGTTTTGCAGAATGGTGTTGAGAATGAATATGAAATGATTATTTTAGAAGTGCCGTTTGATTATAAATTGCTATGCATGCTTTTTAATAGCCTAAGCATGACATCATTCGCACACACCACCCGTGGCCTAACCCCAGCTACATTTAGGATTACCCCTAGAAGGTATGCATTTAGGCAAAACTGTGGGCCGATTGCCCATGGGATCATTTAAATTTAATACCGATCATTGAGATGGAATAACATTAAATTACTTTAGGCTGATTGCCTATTGGAATGAAATCCCTTGTCCATTTAAGGTGGTGACCTTAAACTTTTAGCCTATCCTACCCTTAGGCGTCGAAACCTCACTTGTTGCATCTGCATGTCTTTGTGGTTGATATTACAAAAATCGTCTCAGTGATGGTAAGTGTCGTTCCTCATCCTTTCCTTTTAAATTATGTTATTCATTTCAAACATCATGAAACAATGTTTAAAGAACAACAATCCATGATTGTTTGAGATACCCCTTCTAAGTTGAAATGAAAAATTAGGGTTCTATACTTCATTAAAACATTTTAGACGGAATGTATAGGGTCCATTTCAGTTGTAAATCAAATGAATGTTGTTTTGTAAGGCCATTCAAAAGGATTGAAAAAAATTCAAGTAACAAAATGGCCATGTGATTTTATGAGTGGAAAGTCAATTTTGATGTATTTAGAGTTTGTAAGTATTCAAATTGAGTCTTTCCAATCTTAATGGAGTATAGAAAAGGGGTATCTATTCCAAACATTGATTTCGACACTATTCTTAATCATATGTTCATTTTAAGGTTTAGAATGGAATTAAGATGTCAAATCATTCCTATTCCATTTTTGTCTCAAAAAGAACATATGATTAAAATGGGATCTTTAAAACACCAATAGTAATCCATGGTGATTAACAAAAGCTTTTTTGAATGATTTAGATCAAACATGGGGAAATTAGATATATAAGTCATTCCAATCCCGCGAAAAGAGCTTTTAACATGGGTGGGAAAATATGACAAAGGACAACCAAGGTTATGTCAAGGAGAGACTTGGGTACTCTTGACACTTGATTTTAGCTCACTTTTCAGATTTTTCCAAAAATCACAAAATTAGAATTAGGAACCTTGGCCAAGCTTAGGAACCTATTTCTAAACCAAAAATAAAATTTTTAAAATTTTCCTGAATTTTTCTTTAATTTCTTTGTGTCAAAATATGGGTGAAAATCAAGAAAAATAGCAAATGGAGTCTAAAATTCCATAAAAATAGTCATTAGTCTTATTTTAAATTCAATTTCATTAATACAGTGTCAATTTAGAAATTTCAATTGGGAATATGTTTTTCCCAAAGTTGGGTAAAAACAAGCCCAAATTGAATCAAAAACTCAATTAATTCATTTCTAGTCATTTTTCAGTTGTAGTGTCTTCACAACAAATGATTCTGGAACCTTGAATTGCATAATGGTCGGTCCAATTGCATAATTTACCAAAGAAATGAAAAAACCCCAAAATTCAATTGAAAATTAGGGATTTTAAGCCCAAACTGGGGATCATGATCAATTTGAAATTTTCGAACCTTGAGACCCACATTTCTAGGGTTAATTAGTCATGGGTAATCCAATTTTGGCATCAACTTTACCCAATCAGGTCATCTAGATGTTAAATTGAACAAAAACCCTAACGATCTGAATTTACAATTTGAGAATTTTGGGTATAATCGTGACAAAAATTAGGGCAAATCTCATATTTGGGTGTGAAATGTGATGAGGAATCCAATTTTGGGGTTCAAATTGAAAAATAGGGTCAAAATTGGATCGAATTTGCGAATTTAGACCAACTCGGGTCTGCCGGGTCGGCTTTCTTCCTCACCCGACTCACCCAGAACATTCTAAACCCAAAAAAATATCCCATGCCCGTGACTTTACTAGCTTAATCCTATCAAACGAACATGTGTTAAACTTCGATTCCAGCTGGAGAATCTCCAGCTAGCATCGGAGATTCGATCTAACCAATTGGGAGTAAGTGATAACCAACTTTGGGCAGGAAAATCAAGCTAGAAAAGGGGAGAGAAACATGGTCGTTCGTAGATGAACTATTCAACGAAATTCCCGAGAGAAAAGAGAGAGAGAACCAGTGCGAGAAAGAGAAAGATCGAACTCAAACGTGAGTAGAGACTCTTGAGGTCGAGCGATCGGCACTTTTTAGGTCAAAAAGTGTTGGCAAATCGGTCCTACTGTTAAGCTTCCTCACCGGCGAACTTACAACAAAGCTTAGTGTGAAGACCTGAAACGGTGCCTCGGCTGATCAATCTAGAGCTTTCCCGGAGTGAAGAAGCTCATCAGTTTCGAGAGAAAGTGTCAAAGAATAACCCTACGGTCACCGTTTGCACCGAAACTTCATACTTGATCTCCATCGAAGCAGGTAAAGTCCGATCGTGTTCACAGTTCGGTAAAATTCCAGAATAGGTGTTTAAGTTTAATCGAGCTCAATCATGCGTGTTTCTTTGTGATTTTGCAATTATAAATGCTTAAAACATGCTCTAATCATGTTTTTCATTGTTTGATTGCATTTTGAATGCTTAAACCTGCATGAACTAAGTCGGTTACCCATTAAGCCACTTCGCCGGAGTGCCTACAGTGGCTTAAGCCATCCAAGTCAGTGATTTTCGACCTTATTCTTTGCTTTGATTGTTGTTTGAATCAATTTAGATGGCTATGGCGTTCTATATGATGATTTGAGGATTAGAACAACTTGTTTTAGATAAGTCTACAAGTTAGAGTTTTTGAATCGGATTTTCGCTGGCCGATAGTAGTCCGGCGGTGTAATGTTTAGGCTAGATTGACAGTAGATGATCAGGACAATACTCAGAACCTAAAACAATGGCAAAAAACTCATAGGAAGGTCGTCGGCGGCGAGCTCAAACCGGCGGCCTTGAGAACCTTCAAACCTGGTTTGTGCCCACCACCTGCTCGGCGAAATGCCACAATGAGCATGGGGCCAAACGGCGCCGTTTCGACGCTATGCCCGCCGATGTACTAGCCGGTGCCGGTGCCGATCGGTTCGGTCTGATTCAACCCTCAGCAGGAAGTTTTTTTAAAAAAAAATCAGAAAAGTCCAGAAAACCATAAAAAATCGAAAATTTTAGAAAATCCACAAAAATCTAAAAAATTCTTAGAAAAATCATAAAAATGAGAAAATTTTAGAAAATTCTTAAAAATTTGAAAAAATCCCAAAATCCCATAAAAATTTCGAAATTTTTTTCAGAAAATAAAAAATCTGACTTCGGGAAAGAAAAAGGTTTTTTCAAAAAAAAAAATTCAAAAAATTCAAAAATTCACAGAATGACCCAAAACATTGTGGCTAACCTTTACAAGTGAAATTAGAATTTTTGGAGGTGCCTAAATAGCATTTTTAGAAAATCCTTAGTTTAGGGGTTTTTACCCCTGAAAAATCCTAAACCCTAAAAACGACACATATCATCGAATGAATAAGCTTTTAGGGCTTTACTAGGGTTTGGGTGTTTTGAATTGATTTTCATTTTGGAGACCCAAATTAAGATTGTATTGTTTGTTTGCAATTGATTGTGTTGAGAAAAATCCCTAATGAGTTTTGAGGAATGACAAAACTATTACTGACAAGAATTACACTTAAGTTATTTGATGCAGGTAAATGCTGAGTCATCAGACTTAGTCGATGAAAGGACTTTGTCATTAGACTCAAAATTACTCGTCAGATTCAATGAGTATTATTTTTGGCAAGTTTATGCAGGATAATCAAATTGATATCTCAGGATATCCTAATTGGCAACCACAATATAGTTCCTTAAACATGAAGAACTACACTTATGGAAACCTTGATTTGATTGTATGGGCGATCAAATCACTCGGAGATAATGGTTCTTTTTCTAACGGCTGTGCATCCTATTTTGGGAAGAATGTCCAACAGGTTGATTTGGAGATCAATCCTCTGAAGACTGTCCAATGGATAGATTGGAAGTAAAGGAGTATAAAAGGAGTACAAACTTCGTACAAAAAACAAGAACCAGAATCGAGAATTCCAAAGTTTGAATAGAGCTTCGATCTTATACACTTGTGATTACTGTATTCCACGTTGTGACTTTAGAAAGAAAATTACTCGAGTGAAAAGTGTATGTGATAGTGCAGTCTATCATCTGTGAAGCACTGCTCTTGTAATCTTCTGGTGATTTAATAGTGAAACACAGCCAATAGGCTGCCAGCGTGGAGAGTGGACGTAGGCTTGATAAAGCCGAACCACTATAAAAATCTGTGTGCAGTATTCTCTATCCCTAAACTTTCATTTATTATTGCTGGCATTATGCTACATACATATCTGTCAAACAAGTTCGTCAAAACATCATCTTAGTCATCAGACGCAATCATCTGACGACAACTTACATGCAAATTTGTAATTTGCATCCATCTGATATTGTACATATGAGTTGTTGACCTCGACTATATTCATTCCGCACATTTAAATCATCCAATTTGGTAAAATCACCTATTCACCTCCCTCTAGGTGATAGCACTAGCCCTAACAATTGGTATCAAAGCCTAGTGCTCATTTTTCATTGAAGTGTTATTTTACTTTTGAGCTAACGATTCTTGATGGTTAGTAATGCTGAGTCAGGTCACAACAACAGACCACCTTATTTCAATGGAACTGAGTACAGTATCTGGGAAAACAAGATGAAGACATTCATCTCGGGAATAGATCAAGACATTGGGGACATTGTTGAACATGGAATCATCCCAAACGAAACAAAATCCCCAGAAACTTCAAAAGGGCAAAATGAGACACCTTCTTATGAAGGAGTTAGAGAGCAAATCAGACCTCAAGCCTTATCTCTTTCGGCCAAGGAAATTTCCAGAAGAATCCATCTAGATGCAAAGATCAGAACGGCCATATACAATGGTCTAGCAAGTGTTGAATACAAACGAATTGCAAATCTCAAAACTGCTAAAGAAATTTGGGATTGTCTCAAGCTTGTCCATGAAGGAACAGAAAAAGTCAAGGAGACAAATCTCAACATTCTCCTTGGGCAGTACGAGTCCTTCACTTAGAAACCAAATGAAACAATTTCTGAGATGTAAAGCAGTTTCACTGAGATCGTAAATGGACTTGAATTCCAAAACAATCCCATCTCAGAACCTATGAAGGTGAACAAGTTGCTAAGAGCTCTTTCAAAAGAGTAGAACAACATTAAAGTTTCTATTCGAGAAACTCAAGGGATCAGACCACTCACGGTGGACGAACTTATCGGCAATCCATTGCTTTAAAAACTAACATTGATTCTGATGACATAGATACAGATTCAGATGAATATGAAGATGAAGAGTTGGCTCTAATGGTCAAGAAACTGAGAAAGATGGCAAAGAAGGTGAAGATGAATAAGTCAAAGAAGCAATTCAAGAATTCTGAGCTATCAAAAGCCAAGAAGCTAAATTTTCAGAAGAAATCCAGTGCCAAAGACGAAGTAAACAAAGATGTGATATGTTTCCACTGCAAAAAGAACAGACACATAAAGCCCAAATGTCCCCTTCTCAAGAAGAACAAAGGAAAATATGAACGATATAAGAAGGCTTTCAAAGCTGAAACATGGAGTGATTTAGAGGATGATGAAAGCGAACAAGAGTTTGCCAATATTTGTTTGATGGCAAAATCAGACTCAGAATCAAGTTCTGATTAAGAAGACGAGGTACCAAAGAAAAGAAAGAACAAGTGGTACCTTGATAGTGGTTGCTCAAAACACATGACCGGAGATCCTCTGAAATTCATTAAGTTAGAAAGAATTAAAGGAGGAAGTGTATCCTTTGGAGGCAACAACAAAGGAAAAATAATTAGCAAGGGAACTGTCAGAATCGACAATCTCATCATCAATGAAGCCTCACTTGTTAAAGGTTTGAATTTCAATTTAATTAGCATTAGTCACTTATGTGATATTGGCTATAGAATTACTTTCGAAGAAAACAAATGCTCTGGGATAAGTAAAGACAATAAGCAATCATTTACGGGTCGAAGACATGGAAACATCTACCTACTAGACATAAAGTCTAATGACTTGCAATGTCTCGTTTCCATAAAAGAAGAATTTGATCAGTGGCACAGGAAGCTCGGACACGTCAGTGTCAAGTTAATTTCCAAAATAGCTTCCAAGAAACTTGTCAAAGGATTGCCAGAATGAAATTTTAAAAGCACAGAATTATGTTAAGCTTATTCTAAAGGTAAGCAGGTAAGAACTTCATTTAAATCAATAAATTATGTCAGCACTAACCGAGCCTTGCAGTTGCTTCATATGGATATTTTCGGACCTACTCAAACTCTAAGTCTTGGAGGTAAGAAATACTGTTTAGTTATTGTAAACAATTATTCAAAATTTGCTTGGGTATTCTGTTTTGGCTCATAAAAGTGAAACATTTGAATATTTCTCAAAATTTGCCGAAAAGGTACAAAATGAAAAGGGTTACACTATTTCGAGCATTAAATCTGATCATGGAAGAGAATTTGAAAATCAAAACTTTTTCTTATTTCTGTGATGAAAATGGTATTCAACATATTTTTTCTTCTATTTACAAGAAATGGCTAGAACTCTTCTATTTGAAAACAAAACTCTAGCACTTTTTTGAGCTGAAGCTGTTTCAATAGCTTGTTATATTTCAAATAGAATTTTTCCAAGACAAATTCTTAAAAAGACCCCTTATGAATTGTTCAAAGGTAAAATTCCCAATGTTTCATACTTTCAGATTTTTGGATGTAAATGTTTTATTCTTAAAAATCCTAACGATCGTGTTGGTAAGTTTGATGAAAAGTCAGACGAAGGAATATTTCTTGGATACTCAACAACAAGCAAGGCCTACAGAGTATATAATAAAAATACTCAAACAGTCGAAGAATCATTAAATGTCAAGTTTGAAGACTCAATTCAGACTCAACAAGATGATTCTGACACTGAAAATCCTGCATCTGAAGAATCTGACATAGCATCCGATGAAATGACGGTAAGTGAAAATGATCAGAATCAAAGATCTGATGAAGCTCAGGAATTATCAAACCAATAAGACAATGAAGAATCATCAAATCTCAATGATGAAAACAATGAAAGACTCAACAGAAACTGGAAGCAAAAATCCAGTCATCCTAAAGACCTTATCATTGGAAATTTAGATGAAGGAATCAAAACCAGAGCAAAAGAAAAAGAAGTCATAAATACAGTGGCTCTCATCTCTGAAGTTGAGCCAAAGAATGTTAAAGATGCATTGAAAGATGAAAGCTGGATTGAAGCTATGCAAGAGGAACTTTTACAATTCCAGATCAATCAAGTATGGGAACTTGTTACTAGACCCAAAAATCATTCAGTTATTGGAACAAAATGGGTATTTCGTAATAAACTAGATGATCAAGGAAAAGTCATCAGAAACAAAGCAAGACTTGTGGCCAAAGGATATTCACAAGAGGAAGGAATAGATTACGATGAAACCTATGCTCTGGTGGCTAGGTTAGAAGCAATAAGAATTTTACTAGCTTATGCTTGTTTCTGTGATTTTAAACTATTTCAGATGGACGTAAAAAGCGCACTCTTAAATGGCTACATCAAAGAGGAGGTATATGTAGAACAACCTCCAGGTTTTGAAGATCCTCACAAGCCTGATCAGGTATATACTCTCAAGAAAGCATTATATGGTCTCAAACAAGCATCACGTGCTTGGTACGAAAGACTGAGCAGCTTTCTGGAACAAAATGGTTTCACAAAAGGTAATGTAGACACTACCCTATTCATCAAAAGAAGAGGTAAAGATATTTTAATCGTTCAAATCTATGTAGACGATATCATTTTTGGTTTTACAGATGAAAAATTGTGTAAGAATTTCTCTAAAATGATGCAAAGTGAATTTGAAATGAGCATGATAGGAGAGTTAACTTTCTTCCTTGGATTACAGGTTAAACAAACCAAAAAATGGCACCTTTCTTTGTCAAGAAAAGTATGCCAGGGAAATTACGAAAAAGTTTGGTTTGGTGAATTGCAAAAAGACAGAAACTCCAATATCAAATTCCATTAAACTAGACAAGGATGAAAAAGGAAAACCAGTAGATAAAAAATTATATAGAAGCATGATTGGCTCGCTTTTATACTTAACTGCTTCTAGACCAGATATTCTGTTCAGTGTTTGTTTGTGTGCCATATTTCAATCAAAATCAAAAGAATCTCATCTTACTGCAGTTAAGAGGATTATCAAATATGTTGGCACCAATCCTACACTTGGATTGTGGTATCCTAACGGATCAAATTTTACTCTTATTGGATATTCTGATACTGATTATGCTGGTTGCAAAATAGATAGGAAGAGCACTTCTGGAACATGTCAATTGTTAGGACACATGCTTGTTTCATGGTATTCAAAGAAGCAACAAACTGTAACTCTCTTAATGGCAGAAACTGAATACGTCTCACTTGGAAGTTGTTGTGCTCAAATTCTTTGGATGAAACAACAATTGAGAGACTTCAACATCAAAGATTCAACTGTGGAGATCAAGTGTGACAATATATTTCATGTGACCAAAAATCTGACCAAAAATTCAATTCTGCATTCAAGAGCTAAGCATATCGATATTAAACATCATTTCATTCGTGACCATATTTTAAAAGGAGATATTTATGTTCAATTCATTGACACTAAACAGCAATTAGCTGACATTTTTACAAAACCTTTAGAAAAGAAAAGCTTTGAGCTTAGAGATAAACTAAACATCATTAACCCACTTTATTGAGCGGTGCAATATAAAGTCTCATTGCATCTGATGACTTATTTGATCAAGCATATATTTGAAGTGTCTGATTTTGGCGCGAAACTCATCTTATAAAAGGTATGTATATCTCATATATTTTAAATATCATGATTGTTTGAAATTAGTTACTTTGATTGATACCGTTTGAGAATTATTATCCCAAAATTTTCGGAATATAATTTCCGAAATTTCCCATAACTGTCAATTGACAGTTTCCAAAAAGGGTTTTGTAAAAACCGATATATTGTACTCCTCGGTTTAAAACCTTTTTCAACTTCTCTCTCATTCTCACACTATCTCCGAACACACATTCTACTCTCTCAAACCCTAAAGATCTCCAAATACACGTTTTACCATAAATGATCTCATCTTTCTCTTCGGAAACTCAAAAATCTCTTCAATGGCACCGAAATCGACCACTGAATCAAAGAAAGGAATCAAGGGTTCCAGACGGTCGAACCGAATCGCAGGAATGTTCACCAGAGCAGAAAAAGATGGAGAAGCAGAAAAAATTGATATCTTTGACTCGGGCTCTGAGAAAGAGTTGTCTACAGGTAATAAATCTCTACGTATCCCTATTCAAGAATGTGATTGTTTTGTTATGGCAAGACAACTGATAAAAACCATTAGAGTACTTCGAGAAAACCGGAGTGACCAGAGTACTGTAAATGTCGTGTGTAAATCATTAGGTTTTCTGTCTGAGCATGAAGGTATGGAGGACTATGAGAAGGGTATAAGGTTTGGTAGATCACCTGTTGCTGAAAAGGGGATAGTTCTTAAAGAAACCTCTAATGTTCAAGAAACCCCTGTGACTGTAAAGAAAGGAGTTTCTGGAAAAGGGAAAGAGAAAGTTGGAGAACATTCGAATGTTGGAAAAGATGAGTTTGTTGGTAAGGAGGAACTGCAAATTTTGGAGAAAAGAAAAAACATTGATAGTAGGAAGGAGGATAATGATGAGAAACTATTTGTTGAGTTTGTGCCCATTTCTGGAATTCCTCCTGATGACAAGAGAAACGACAATCTGTTTAGAAACAAAACTCATAAGGTTGCTTACAATTCCCTCCTAGCTAGAGGAATAATGAATAACAGAGTTGTAGACTTCAACTTCTTTGAAAATTTTAATATCAAAATTCAGAGTCTGATTGAAAGTCTTGATTTTTAAAGAATGTGCTCTCTCTCTCACAAAGTCTACCCAGAACTCATGGCTTACTTTTATTCAAATCTGTCATTCATTTCTCCTGGTGAAATTGAGTTATCTATTTTTTAACAAGATTACAAGTTATCAGCCTTTGATCTCTCTGCCATTCTAAGAGTAAAACATACAGAATTTTCTTTTATTCCTATCACTTCAGATTTGGCGTATCAACTCTATTTGGTGACTCTTTGTTGATACCTGATTTTTAGCTCATTTTTTTTTATATTTTCGAAAATCTCAAAATTAGGACTAGGAATCTTGGCCAAGCCTAGAAACCTACTTCGAAACAAAAAATAAATTTTTAGCATTATCCTCCATTTTTTCCTTAATATCTTTTAGTCAAAATAAGTGAGAAAATCAAGAAAAATAGCAAATGGAATCAGAAAATTCCATAAAAATAGTCATTATTCTTATTTTAAATCCAATTTCATTAATACATCATCAATTTTGAAAAATCTCAATCGGGTATATATTTTTCCAAAAATTGTGCAAAATCAAACCCGAATTAAACTAAAAATGCAATTAAATCTTTTCTAGTCATTTTTAAGTCATAGTGTCTTCACAACAAATGATTCTGGGACCTTGAATTACATAATGGTCGGTCCAATTGCACAATTTGTCATAGAAATTAGAAATCCCCAAAATTCAATTGAAAATTAGGAATTTTGACCCCAAATTGGGAATCGTGCCCAATATGAAATTGTTGAACCATGAGACCATCGTTCCTAGGGATAATCACATGTGGGTAATTCAATTTTGGCATCAATTTTGCCTAATCAGGTCATCAGGACATCAAATTGAACAAAACCTTATTAACCCGAATACAAAAATGTGAAAATCTTGGATATGATTATAATAAAAATTGGGGAAAATCACATATTTGGGTTCAAAATGTGATGAGGAATTTGATTTTGGGGTTTAATTTTGAAAATTGGGTCAAAATTGGGCTTAATTTGAGAATTTAGACCAACCCGGGTCTGCCGGGTCGATCGAGTCGACCCGACCCGACCAGAGTTGTTCATCTTCTTCGCCCGACTCACCCAAAAGCCACAATAAATGTCACGCCCCGAACCCCATCGAGCACGCAACACACTTCTCTGGTTGAATCATGCGACGTCCCAGGGTATCGCCGACCCAATTTAAACTTATTAGAGATTTATCAATCAGCGAAAGCCACAATCAATACCCGGACAATAATGACTGGGGTAAACAGGGGAGATAAACACATCCATTACGATTCAAACTTATATAATATCTACAATTTACAAAACCACAATATATACAAGTACACCGAACTTCTATACTATAAACCACCGACATAAAAAAGGATCGATAGCCTAGGTACCCTATCACCAAAAATGGTACACTTCAAAAAGCCTACTCCCAACCCCTACTCTAGCCCCTATGCCCTCTGTTTGGCGTCCACTCCGAGTATGATTCCTCATCATCTGAATCTGAATCCCCCTGAACTGTCAGCTCCTTTGAGGACTCCAGCTCAGCCTCGATCTCAATCAGGTTATTGATATCACCCCACTCCACTGGAACCTCAACCCGCTCTTCTTCAACAGGCTCTTCGTCCGACTCGTCCTCTGGCACAAACTCGGGATCGTACCAGGGCTCATACTCTAGCTCGTCCTCGGGTGCGTCCTCCGGTTCCTCTTCAGGCACATCTTCTGGGGCCTCTTCAGGTTCTGCCTCATATTCTTCCTCTTCCGGTTCTTCCTCTGGGATTGCCTCGAGATCCACATCCATCGGATCATACCCCGCCTGAGATTCTTCCGGCTCCGGTTCATGCTCGGCCCCTGAAGGCTCCGGTGCTGTAGGAGCAGGCTGAAGTAGAGGTGGCCACGGGCCGGTTTTGGCCCGGAACCGGCCCGTGGCATATGGGCCCGGTTCCGGTTCCAGAAAAATTTGAACCGGCCCGGAACCGGCGGTTCCGGGCCGGTTCTGCGAAAAAAAAATTAAAATTAAAAAAATTAAAAAAAAAAGGCTGCGGCACTGCGGTGCGAGTGCGAGCGGGCTTCCGATATCGGCCACGACTGCATTGCGGACCATCTTTGCTGCGCAGCAAGCAGCCATGGCCTCCGCCGCCGGCCATGGCCGGGCCGCGCGGAGGTCGCCGGCGTCGGGCGAGGCGGCCCTCGCCTGGGCCGGGCAAGGCCGGCCTCGCCCGACGCCGGCGAGGCTCGGCCTCGCTGCAATTGGCGAGGCTCGACCTCGCCGGAGTCGGGCGAGGCCGGCCCTCGCCTAGGGTGGGCGAGGCCGGCCTCGCCCGACGCCGCAAGGCTCGGCCTCGCCTCGCAACCGGCGAGGCTCGACCTCGCCGGCGTCGGGCGAGGCCGGCCTCGCTGGGGCTGGGCGAGGTCGGCCTTGCCCCACGCCGGCGAGGGCCGCCTCGCTCGAGGCCGGCCTCGCCCGACGCCGGCGAGGCCGCCTCGCCTGAGGCCGGCGACCTCCGCACCGGCCCCGGCTATGGCCGGCCGCGGAGGAAGAAAAAAAAAGAAAAGGAAAAGGAAAAGAAAAAAAACAGAAAAAAAAAATCGGAACCGGCCCAGAACCGGTTCCGATTCACACTTGGCCACGAACCGGAACCGGTCGGTTCCGAACCGTGGCCACCTCTAGGCTGAAGTCCTAACTGCGCTAGACTAGTCTCCAAACTAGTCATCTCGCCATCCGGAGGAGGTATGGCTGATGGATCCCAGTCCCCAACTCCATCAAAGGGGACATCGAAGCCACGGACGGGGCCAAACTCATCTACCCCATCTCGAAAGAACCAAGCGGTGTACGTGTGGGCTTGCCAGAATGGTAGTCCTTTGTCTACCCAAACTACCGTCGTATGCTTAACCCAGGTCATATTACCGTCTATCGGGTACTCTATAACACTGTGGTCTGTATGCACCAGTACTCCAAAATGCTAAGGTGGCGGCGGTGGGGGATTCAATGCTCAGGCCGGAGTTCTGAAATTGTTGGTTGAAACAACCATGAGAATACATCTCAGTAAGCACACACCCTAAACCTCACCTAGGCTATCACGTACCTCCGGACAATCACAACCACAACCACACTCAACCATCACATAGCAAGCACACAATTATGCTTACCTGGGCCTTTTCAGCATGCAACCTGCACGTTAGCCACAACAACACCATTTCCATTCACATGCACGTTCTAATTACATTTCATGTATTCGTTCCGGCCTCATCACATTCTTTTCACCCAGCTCGCCAGTGACCCGCGTAATGGTACCGCCTTAGGTTCACTGCGACCATCTCATACTCGACTCGCCAGTGACCCGCGTAGTAGTACCGCCTCAGGTTCACTGTGACTAACTCATTCTCGACTCGCCAGTGACTCGCGAAGTAGTACAGCCTCAGGTTCACTGCGACTAACTCATAACAACACTTCAGGGCCGGCGTAATGGTACCGCCTCAGGCCGTGTATCTTGGCCGCGTAATTGTATCGCCTCAGGTTCAATACTCACCACCTACGACACAACCCATGTAATGGTACCGCCTCAGGTTGGCCGTCCTCCGGTAATACTGGGCATCATCCCGCGTAGTCGCACTGCCTCAGGACGGATTAATTTCCCGCGTAATGGTACCGCCTCAGGGATTTCCGCAACCACACATACCGTGCCATACTCACTTCCTCACTCATTCACATACTCAACACCCACATGCCAACATATTGGCCAATCACACTTGGCCCGTGCACGCATCAAACCACGCGTTTCTTAAACTCAATAAACACCAAACACGGCCAATTGACAGTCAATTTCAATTTGGCCCAAGCGTACACATAACAAAGCACATTTCAATTAATCAAGTCACGGTACAACAAACATACAAGGCCACTAACGGGCCCACAAACACAGCTTCTACATGGGCACAAAATTCAACATTTCCTCATCCATTTTTAGCCCGAATCATCACCACAATTCAGCCATAAATCAACGCACCAAACCGATACCGTTTACCCCGAAATCGAACCATACGCTCGTCAATACGAGCCCAATTTCCAGCACCCAATTTCACATCATCTTAGCCCCGAAAAATCATCATTTCATGATCTAAAATCAGTCAATACCAGCCCCTAAATCAGTCCACTCAATTAATCCCTAAACAACCCCTAATAACCCCTAAACGGTCCCTAATTTGTCCGTCGATACCCGAAGTCCTAAATAGAGTTTAGGGCGTGACTTACTCGAACTCTAGATTGGCTCGGCTAGAGTGGGAATAGGGACGGCTGATTGGCGGCTCACGGCGGAGGCGATTGGCTGAACGGCGGCGGCGGCTTCCTTGGCCGCGGTCACTCACGGCCACGGGAGGGGAAGAGAGAGATCGCCGAGAGGGAGAGGGAGAGGGAGAGGGAGAGAGAGAGGGACGGCGTGAGGGTGGTGGTGCTGCTCGGCGGCGTAACGGCGGTGGCACGGCGGACAGACGGTCAAACGGCGGTGGCGCGGCAATGCGAAGGGGCGGTCGGTCGGTGAGGGAGAGAGAGAGAGAGAGAGCCGGATGAGAGAGAGAGTATGAGGAGAGAGAGAGAGAGAGAGAGGAAATTGGCTTAAATTGAAGGACGCCAATAATTGGTGTCTTGACCAAGCCCAAATGACCATCTTGCCCTTCTCTCACATATCCAATCGACGGCCGAGATTCATTCTTATCTTGAGATCGACGGTCCGGATTGAATCTTTTCCAAAATATCCAAGGACAATTTGAGAATTTCTCAAAAAGCCCAAGGGCAAAATTTCCAAAAATCTCTAATTCTAAGGCTAGGGAGAAATTACCAAAATGCCCTCCCCAAATTACATTAGCCTTAAGAAATTTCCAGGGGTAAAATGGTCATTTTTCATTTCTCGCAGAAATTCAAATTTTCTGAATGATTCGGACAAATCCGAGGCTACCCGGGCAAATGACAACATCGTCCAAATGATCCTTCGTGACTTTCTAAATTTCCAATGCCCAACTTGGTCTGTAATTAATGCCTAAGTTCTGAATAACGTAACATGCGCAAATCTCATACTAACGGGTGGCTTTTGGGAAAATTCGCATTATTGACCCGTGGCCGATACTAAATCATGCCACGTATAAGTTTACTCGGGTCTTGACGACCTCAGTTGTCACTTAATCGCGAGGATCGATCGCTAGATCCGACGGGCACGATCGTTTGGTATAGGTTTAGGGTCATTCGTCAATTCATTTCGTGGTCCAGCAGAATCACCCGCGATCCACTAATATGACAGTGGCGAACTGATCCCTGGCTATCCTTGGATCAGCCTACAGGTGCTCAAAATGTCACCTCGACGATTTTCATGGTCAAGAGTCGGTTCACGATCGAGTTCTTTGATCGCGCGAATTTAAATCCCTAATTAGCCTTTCCCTAACGATTAGTATTCCCAAAGTGATCAATTCCGGGCGAGATCTAACTACAAGCACGTCCATAAACTACTCATTTCATAAATCCCAAGTGGGTCGGATTTCAGAATGTCACAACTCTTCCCCTCTTATAAAAATTTTGTCCTCGAAATTTACAACTCAAACTATTACTCAAACAAGTGGGGGTATTGATGCTGCATTTGCTCTTCGCTTTCTCCTGTTGCGCCTTCTGTCCCGTGGTGTTCCCAAATAACCTTGACCATCGGGATCGTCTTGTTCCTTAGAACCCGTTCTTTCCAATCTTCAATCCTTATTGGTCCTCGATATATGACACTCTGTCATCGACTTCTATCTCCTCATAATTCAACACGTGAGTTGGGTCCGGTTCATATTTCCTCAACATCGATATGTGGAACACATTATGCACTTGCGACAAATTTGGCGGAAGTGCAAGGCGATAAGCTAAATCTCCAATCCTTTCTAGAACCTCAAAAGGTCCCACGTACCTTGGACTCAACTTTCCTTTCTTACCGAATCTAGATAGTCCTCTCATGGGCGATACCATAAGAAATACGTGATCCCCCTTACTTAAAACTCCAAAGGTCTTCGCCTTCTGTCTGCATAACTCTTTTGACGGCTTTGAGCTGTTTTCAGCCTTTTGCGAATCACCTTAACGGCCTCAATTAAATGTTGAACTAACTCTGGCCCGATTATACTCCTTTCTCTTATTTCGTCCCAACACACGGGCGTCCTACAAGCTCTGCCATATAGCGCTTCAAAGGGCGTCATTCCGATGCTCTGCTGAAAACTATTATTATATGCAAATTCTGTTAAGGGCAATTGCTCTTCCCACTTACCCAGAAAATCCAATACATATGCCCTAAGCATATCCTCTAGAGTCTGAATCGTCCTCTCAGACTGACCATCCGTTTGTGGATGGTAAGCTGTACTAAACTGCAGCTTTGATCCTAATGCCGTCTGTAGACTTTTCCAAAAATTGGCGGTAAACCTAGGATTACGATCTGAGGTAATCGTCACTGGTACCCCATGCAAACGAACTATCTGTTGCACATACAACTCGGCATATCGATCTAATGTGAAGTCTTTTTGCACAGCCAAAAAGTGTGCCGACTTTGTCAATCTGTCGACAATCACCCAAATAGTATCATGGCCTCTTTGGCTCCTTGGTAATCCCGTCACAAAATCCATAGTTATATGTTCCCATTTCCATTCTGGGATTTCCAAAGGTCGCAATAATCCCCCGAGCTTACAATGCTGTGCCTTCACTTGCTGGCACGTCAGACATTTGGCCACATGTCTGGCTATGTCTACCTTCATACCATTCCACCAATAATACTGCCTCAAATTCTGATACATCTTGGTACTACCTGGGTGGATGCTATAACTACTACGATGCGCTTCTGACAAAATTTCCTCCTTAAGCTCCGCATCGTCAGGCACACATAATCGCCCACGGAACTTCAGTATCCCATCTTCGGATATCTGAAAATCCGGCTTTCTCTTGATAACATCCATCTCTAGAATCTTTTGGATTTCTTGATCCGTAGACTGCAAAGTCTTAATCTTAGCCTGGATCTCCGGTTCAATCCTTAACGTGGCTATCAAGCTCGAGACTTGACTTACTTCGAATCTAAACTCCGAGTCTCGTACTTTTTCCAACAATGCCCATTCTTTGACCATCAAATGAGCGATGCTCGACTTCCGACTCAATGTATCGGCTACCCGGTTGGCTTTCCCGGGATGATACAATATATCACAATCGTAATCCTTCAACAACTCCATCCACCGACGCTGCCTCATGTTTAATTCCTTTTGAGAAAATAGATATTTAAGACTCTGATGATCTGTATATATCTGAAATTTCTCTCCGCATAGGTAATGTCGCCAAATCTTAAGGGCGAATACTATTGCGGCTAATTCCAAATCGTGCGTTGGGTAATTCAACTCATGCGGTCTTAACTACCTTGACGCATAGGCCACTACCTGTCCATTTTGCATGAGTACACACCCCAATCCTTTCAATGACGCATCACTATAAATTTCGTATCCTCCGGGTCCTGATGGAATAGTCAACACCGGTGCCGTTGTCAATCTATGCTTTAATTACTGAAAACTCCTTTCACATTTGTCGGTCCATTCAAACCTCGTTTCCTTTTCCAACAAATGTGTCAACGGCGTTGCTATTGCCGAAAATCCTTCCACGAAGCGTCGGTAATATCCTGCCAAACCTAGAAAGCTTCGAACCTCAGTTACCGTCGTCGGTCTCGGCTACTTCATTACCACCTCAATCTTTGCGGGATCTACTGAGATTCCTTCCCCAGAAATCACGTGTCCGAGAAATGCTACTCGATTGAGCCAGAACTCGCACTTACTAAACTTAGCATACAATGCGTTCTCTCTTAAAGTCTGCAAAACTTTACTCAAATGAAACTCATGCTCCTCTGGGCTCTTCGAGTACACCAGTATGTCGTCTATGAAAACAATCACAAATTGATCTAAGAACTCCTTAAACACTCGATTCATTAAGTCCATAAAGGCAGCACGGGCATTCGTCAATCCGAACGGCATTACCGTAAATTCATAATGTCCATATCTCGTTCTAAATGCCGTCTTCGGTATATCTTCCTTCCTAATCCTCAATTGATGATACCCCGTTCTCAAATCAATTTTAGAAAACATCGAAGCCCCTTGTAATTGATCAAACAAATCATCAATCTTAGGCAGGGGGTATTTATTTTTAATCGTCACCTGATTTAGCTGCCTGTAGTCAATACATAACCTCAACGATCCATCTTTCTTTCTCACAAATAAAACTGGCGCTCCCCACGGGGACGCACTCGGACGAATAAATCCTTTGTCTAATAATTCTTGCATTTACACCTTTAGCTCCTTTAACTCCGACAATGACATTCTATAAGGTGCCTTCGAGATTGGCTCAGTTCCAGGGGCCAACTCGATTACAAACTCTACTTCTCTTTCCGGTGGCAATCCCGGCAATTCCTGAGGGAAAACATCGGGATAATCGCACACCACGGCTATGTCCTCTAGCCTCGGCTCCTCAGCCGTCGAATCAACTACAGCCGCTAGAAATTCTTGACACCCTTCGTTCAACAACTTAGTCATTTCTAGCGACAAAATCCATGGAATTGAAGGTCCTCCTTGATTTCCCACAAATTTGAATTCCGGATGTCCAACAGGATTAAATTGGATCACCCTGCTATTACAATCCATTACGGCCCTCTGCTTAGACAACCAGTCCATACCCACTATCACATCAAAATCATACATGACTAGAACCGCTAAATCAATCATTTCCTCCCTATCACCAATCACAATCTTACAATTCGGGCACCCCAACGAAACTAGCATCTTATCATTCAAGGGAGTCGTAATACATAACACAACATCAAGCAACTGCGGTTCTATACCAGTCAACTCAACAAATTGCTCAGATATAAATGAATGTGACGCCCTAAGGTCAAATAAAGCATACGCAGCATGGTCGCACAGAGAAACCGTACCTATGACAACCCCTGGCGCGTTCTCAATTTCTCTTCTGGCCATGGCGTACACCCGTCCTTGCGCCTGTGGCCTAGTCTGATTAGCTGTCTGGGCCGCTCCAGTCTGATTCTCGTTCCGGGGTGGCGGCAACGCAGGCAATCTATTCTGCCTGAGGTTGGGGCAAAACCTTATGTGATGACCAAATCCACCACATCTAAAACATGCTCCGCCCCTGGTTGGACAAGGTCCATTTCCATGTCTTTCCCCACACACTCGACATGGACCATTCTGATTACGGGCTGGCTTCCCTATATTCCTTCTAGCAGGAGGGACAAAACGGCAATTACCCGTCATTCGCCTCTTTCCTAACTGACGGTTGTCCCTACCCTGGGCAAACCTCGACCCAGAACCGGCCGCCCTATCCGCCAAATCTCGCTCAATCGCTTGAGCCCTGTCATAAATTTCGTTATACCCTCTCAAATTCAATGAGATCATTTGGCTGTGAAGGTCCAGTTTCAAGCCGTCTCGGAACCTTCGAGCCCTATCCAACGGGTCCTCAACCATCTTCGTGGCGAACTTAGACAACCGAGCAAATTCGGTCTCGTACTGATCCACCGTTCTCTGCCCCTGACGCAACCTCATAAACTCAGATAATTTTTGTTCCCGGGCACTCTCAGAAAAATATTTGCCATTAAAGGCTTCTACAAACATCGCCCAAGTCTGGGCTGTACCAGTCGGGAATATCATTCCTCTGGTGGCTTTCCACCAATCATTTGCATTTCCTTGCAATTGATATACCGCTAATGTCACTTTCTCCTCGTCTGTACATCCCAATACCTCAAAAGCCTTTTCTAACTCCTCCACCCATAGCAATGCACTGTCAAGATCGCCTCTACCATCAAACTTAGGAGGCTTTAACTTCAGAAACTGTTCAACTAATTGGTTCATTTGCCTATTTGCATTCATCTGCCCCTGCCCTTGATTCTCATTATTATTATTAGCAGCAGCGGCCACAGTGGCCTCGGCAGCTTGGACAATCGTGGCAGCTCGTTCCTGAGTCTGCTGTCCTATCAGATTACCAATCTGTTCTAGGGTCCTCATGACCGCTTCCATCCTAGGATCTTCTGCAGGTCGGGCTCGCGCTCGCGAGCTGGACGGACCCCCAGTTCCTCTACCTCGCGAACTCATCCCCACGATTTCTACCACTCGACTACCTGCTATAATTCCACTCGGGAATTAGAAACCTAGGCCAACTATACCAGTCTAGTCATAGGCAATGAATTAACACAACAATCCACTCAGCAGGTAATCAATCACCACAGCACAAGGCCACACTCTATAGGGTCTGGGCACTTACCTCAGGTCCAGACGCACCTGCATTTCAATCGTTATAACAATTAATTCACCCAACAATCACAACAAACAATTTGGAGGCACGTGTAGCTCATTCCACCCTATGACTTGCCAAGGTCTCCCTAGATTACTACCCCAGGGTCTCTGCTCCTTATCACTCCAGACTTCGACCAACTTAGATCGAGCTGTCCTCGCTCTGATACCAATTCAAACCGTGATGTCACGCCCTGAACCCCATCGAGCACGCAACACACTTCTCTGGTCGAATCATACGACGGCCCAGGGTATCGCCGACCCAATTTAAACTTATCAGAGATTTATCAATCAACGAAAGCCATAATCAATACCCGGACAATAATGACTGGGGTAAACAGGGGAGATAAACATATCCATTACGATTCAAACTTATATAATATCCACAATTTACAAAACCACAATATATACAAGCACACCGAACTTCTATACTATAAACCACCGACATAAAAAAGGATCGATAGCCTGGGTACCCTATCACCAAAAATGGTACACTTCAAAAAGCCTACTCCCAACCCCTACTCTAGCCCCTACGCCCTCTGCTTGGCGTCTACTACGAGTCTGATTCCTCATCATCTAAATCTGAATCCCCCTGAACTGTCAACTCCTCTAAGGACTCTAGCTCAGCCTCGATCTCAATCGGGTTATTGATATCACCCAACTCCGCTGGAACCTCAACCCGCTTTTCTTCAACAGGCTCCTCGTCCGACTCGTCCTCTGGCACAAACTCGGGACCGTACCAGGGCTCATACTCTGGCTCGTACCATGGCTCGTCCTCGGGTGCGTCCTCCGGTTGCTCTTCAGGCACATCTTCTCGGGCCTCTTCAGGTTCTTCCTTTGGGATCGCCTCGAGATCCACATCCAACGGATCATACCCCGCCTGGGATTCTTCCGGCTCCGGTTCATGCTCGGCCCCCGAAGGCTCCGGTGCTGCAGGCGCAGGCTGAAGTCCTGACTGCGCTAGACTAGTCTCCAAACTAGTCATCTCGCCATCTGGAGGAGGTATGGCTAATGGATCCTAGTCCCCAACTCCATCAAAGGGGACATCGAAGCCACGGATGGGGCCAAACTCATCTACCCTATCTCGAAAGAACCAAGCGGTGTACGTGTGGGCTTGCCAGAGGGGTAGTCCTATGTCTACCCAAACTACCGTCGTATGCTTAACCCAGGTCATATTACCGTCTATCGGATACTCTACAACACTGTGGTCGGTGTGCACCGGTACTTCAAAACGCTCAGGTGGCGGCGGTGGGGGATTCATTGCTCAGGCAGGGGTTCTGAAATTGTTGGTTGAAACAACCATGAGAATACATCTCAGTAAGCACACACCCTAAACCCCACCTAGACTATCACGTACCTCCAGATAATCACAACCACAACCACACTCAACCATCACATAGCAGGCACACAATTATGCTTACCTAGGCTTTTCCAGCGTGCAACCTGCACGTTAGTCACAACAACACCATTTCCAATCACATGCACGTTCTAATTACATTTCATGCATTCGTTCCGGCCTCATCACATTCTTTTCACCCAACTCGCCAGTGACCCGCGTAATGGTACCGCCTCAGAGTCACTGCGACCATCTCATACTCGACTCGCCAGTGACCCACATAGTAGTACCGCCTAAGATTCACTGGGACTAACTCATTCTCGACTCGCCAGTGATCCGCGTAGTTGTACCGCCTCAGGTTCTCTGCGACTAACTCATAACAACACTTCAGGGCCCACGTAATGGTACCGCCTCAGGCCGTGTATCTTGCCCGCGTAATGGTACCGCCTCAGGCTCAACACCCACCACCTACGACACAACCCGCGTAATGGTATCGCCTCAGATTGGCCGTCCTCCGGTAATACCGGGCATCATCCCGCGTAGTCGTACTGCCTCAGGATGGATCAATTCCCCGCGTAATGGTACCGCCTCAGGGATTTTCACAACCACACATACCGTGCCATACTCGCTTCCTCACTCATTCACATACTCAACACCCACATGCCAACATATTGGCCAATCACACTTGGCCTGTGCATGCATCAAACCACGCATTTCTCAAACTCAATAAATACCCAACATGGCCAATTGACAGTCAATTTCAATTTGGCCCAAGCGTGCACATAACAAAGCACATTTCAATCAATCAAATCACGGTACAACAAACATACAAGGCCACTAACGGGCCCATAAACATAGCCACTACATGGGCACAAAATTCAACATTTCCTCATCCATTTTTAGCCAGAATCGTCACCACAATTCAGCCATAAATCAACGCACCAAACCGATACCGTTTACCCCAAAATCGAACCTTACGCTCGTCAATACGAGCCCAATTTCCAGCACCCAATTTCACATCATCTCAGCCCCGAAACATCATCATTTCACCATCTAAAATCAGTCAATACCAGCCCCTAAATCAGTCCACTCAATTAATCCCTAAACAACCCCTAATAACCCTTAAACGGTCCCTAATTCGTCCGTCGATACCCGAAGTCCTAAAAAGAGTTTAGGGCGTGACTTACTCGAACTCTAGACTGGCTCGGCTAGAGTGGGAATGGGGACGGCTGATTGGCGGCTCACGGCGGCACGCGTCGACAGCGAGTGGCTGAACGGCGGCGGCGGCGGCTTCCTTGGCCGCGGTCACTCACGGCCACGGGAAGGGAAGAGAGAGATCGCCGAGAGGGAGAGGGAGAAGGAGAGGGAGAGAGAGAGGGACGGCGTGAGGGTGTTGGTGCGGCTCGGCGGTGGAACGGCGGTGGCACGGCGGACGGACGGCTGAACGGTGGTAGCGCGGCAAGGCGGAGGGGCGGTCGGTCGGTGAGGGAGAGAGAGAGAGAGAGAAGAAATTGGCTTAAATTGAAGGACACCAATAATTGGTGTCTTGACCAAGCCCAAATGACCATTTTGCCCTTCTCTCACATATCCAATCGACGGTCGAGATTCATTCTTATCTTGAGATCGGCGGTCCGGATCGAATCTTTTCCAAAATATCCAAGGGCAATTTGGGAATTTCTCAAAAAACCCAAGGGCAAAATTTTCAAAAAATCTCTAATTCTAAGGCTAGGGCGAAATTACCAAAATGCCCTCCCCAAATTACATTGTCCTTAACAAATTTCCAGGGGTAAAATGGTCATTTTCCATTTCTCGCCGAAATTCAAATTTTCTGAAGGATTCGGACAAATCCGAGGCTACCCGGGCAAATGACAACATCGTCCAAATGATCCTTCGTGACTTTCTAAGTTTCCAATGCCCAACTTGGTCTGTAATTAATGCCTAAGTTCTGAATAACGTAACCTGCGCAAATCTCGTACTAACGGGTGGCTTTTGGGGAAATTCTCATTATTGACCCGTGGCCGATACTGAATCATGCCACGTATAAGTTTACTCGGGTCGTGACGACCTCAGTTGTCACTTAATCGCGAGGATCGATCGCTAGATCCGACGGGCACGATCGTTTGGTATAGGTTTAGGGTCATTCGTCAATTCATTTCGTGGTCCAGCGGAATCACCCGCGATCCACTAATATAACAGTGGCGAACTGATCCCTGGCTATCCTTGGATCTGCCTACAGTGGCTCAAAATGTCGCCTCGACGATTTTCATGGTCAAGAGTCGGTTCACGATCGAGTTCTTTGGTCGCGCGAATTTAAATCCCTAATTAGCCTTTCCCTAACGGTTAGTATTCCCGAAGTGATCAATTCCGGGCGAGATCTAACTACAAGCACGTCCATAAACTACTCATTTCATAAATCCCAAGTGGGTCGAATTTCAGAATGTCACAATAAACCCAGAAAAATCAGCTCGTGCCCATGACTTCACCGGCCTTGATCTCACCACAAACACTTGTTCTGGGAGAGGCCCCCATTTGTCTAGTGATGGGATGTCTGTGGGACGTTTGAGTGAAGTATCCGCATCGGACCCTAGTAGCTCATTCGGGGACAGTTTCCCCATTCGTGACAAATAGAAGTACCTCCTTAGCGTGCCAAAAGCGCGGCGCGACAAGTACTTATTTGAGCTTATCAACCTTAAACCCCAAGTGAGCATGATTCAGGCATTAACCCATTTTTGGGAGATTTCCACTGCGACATTTCAACTCGGTGAACACGAAATGGTCCCAACTTTAGAGGAGTATAAAGCCACTATTGGGGTGGACTTCAAACCAAGGATCATAGAACCCCGGTTTGGATTGAAACCTACAAGTGTTATAGCTGAGTTCCTTAATTTGAAGACTCCTCAAGTTGAAAAGTTGATCAAGTCGAATATTGGGAGGTTCCCCTTCTCCTTCTTAATAGCGAAGTACTCCTAACTTCCAATGGAAACCGGGAATACTTCCGCAAGGGTTTTTATTCTTGCCTTCTTCGAGTTTATCCTATTCCCTATATCCAAAATCAGGTTGGATCCTCTAGTTGTAATAATTGCTAGGCAAGCTTGCCTTAAGTGGGATTTCTCCAATATGCTCCTAGTAGAGACTATTATCTCTTTAAACAAGTACTAAAGTCAAGGGAAGGGTGCATTCCAAGCCTCAACCAAATTGCTTTCTATATGGTTCATTTCACACATTCAACCTTGGGGACGCTATATGACTATTCGAGAAATTTGTTCAGATGTCAACCCCATTGAGAGGTACCTCAAAATCCAAGAGAAATTACCAAAACACTCTTTCCATGAACGGGCTAACTTCATTAGGGCAATGACTCCCGGTCAGTTCCAATAGAGGATCAAGTGGCAAAAGATAACCAAAGCTCGAATTACTTGCCAAGAAGGCAATCTGGTGCCATTACTTGGTTTAAATGGTGGAACCACATATTGCCCATTAAGGGTCATGCGACAGTTTGGAATGATTCAACATATACCACCCGTTTGGCATCCCGAGGAGTTCACATTCGAGATATCAAAAGGACCCCTACTGGTGGAAGAAAGTAGAGAGTTACAAGAAATAGTTGACAAAATTGTTGATTTTTTGAAGAGATCATCTGAGCAAACAGTGGAATGGCAAAAAGGTTTGAAAGGAGAAATGAAGCTTTACTTGGTGTCAAATGAATACATTAAGTGGTTAAAGGATAAGCATCCGATTGACGTCGAACCATATGTGTCATTGAGCGCTACCAAAAACCTTGATGAGCCATATGTTCCAAAGTACAGTGTGCCAAATACACCTGGGGTGCAGCCATATATTCCCGAGGAAATTGTAATTGACGTAGAAGAATGGGAGGCACGGGTTAAAGAATGGGATGAATATGAAAAGGTTGAAGCTACCTTAGCTAGCAAGAAGCTAGACTTGATTAAGCTAGTTGCCACATTTTGATTTGAAGCATTGTAATGTAAATTTTCAAAATTGAAACAATTGTTTGGCGAATAAAAGTTTGATGAGATTTTGATCACATTTTGGAAAAGAAATCACCATGAATTACGATTCTTTGAATTGTATGATTTCTTGAGATAAACATTCATACGAAGTTTTACACAGGGCTAAGGCTTGTCTAAAAGTTCTTATCCTTGTTAATAAAAAAGAAAACATACAATTGAAAGAATATGAGTCATAACCGTTGTTTCACCATACTAATGCTTTATATCTTTAAAACAGGTAATATGGCAACGGAAGAAAGGAGAATTCGAATCCGAACCCGTTTATAAACAAGAATAGCGGAAGAAGAAACTTGCAACCGCTTGGCCGAAGTTGAGAATCAAATGACCCAAATGGTGGCTATGATGGCGGAGACGAATGCTTTCATCATTGCCGCAAGAGGATCTTATCCCATGGCTCCTAATGCTAATACTCCAACTTTTGGAGATACTTCTAATCAGAATCAAAATAAGGAGCCTGTTCAAGAAAACCTGCCGAAGACAACACCCGAGGTGGTGAACTTAGAAGAAGATGGTCTTTCGAAGAAAACCCTCTCTATAGCTAAGGATGAAGAAGAAGCTAAGAGGCTAGCTAAATGTTTAGCGAATCAAGGCTACAAATTGCAAAGATTTGATCAATTCTCGCAATATGCAAAGGTGGTTGTTTTGGAAAATTACAAGAAACCAGAGTTTGTAAGCAAATATGATTGAACTGGCTGTCCCAAAAGCCATTTGAACTGGCTGTCCTACTATAAACACGTGAGAAATACCGATTTAACAGCTGGAGAATCTCCGGCTGTCATCAGTTATCCATTATAACAAACTCGGAGGTCGGTTAGAGCAAGAAGGCGGCGGGAAATTGAGCTGAAAAGGGTAGGAAGATCATTATCCGAGCATAGACATGCTCGACGAAAATCCAGAGAAAGAGAGAAAGAAAGTTAGAGAGAGAGAGAGAGAGAGAGAGAGAGAGAGAGAGAGAGAGAGAGAGAGAGAGAAATTAAGCAAGAGAGTGAGTTGAGGTTCCAGAGATCGAGTGATCGGCGCTTTTCCGACCATAAAAGCGCCAGCAAATCGATCCCGACAGTGAATCTTCTCACTGGAAACCCTGAGACAAGCTAGCCGTGGAGCTCTGAAACTGAGTTCCGGCAGATCAACCTAAGACTTTTCTAGCGAAACGATGACCGTGAGCTTGAAGAACAAGTTTCAGAGAGCCAACCTGAAGTCTTCATACAACTTGGAATTTCCATTTTGACCTCCATTGAAGAAGGTAAAGTTGATTCGTGATCACAGTTTGATAAAAGTCTAGAACATGTGTTTGAGTTCTATAATGTTTGATCATGCAATTTTCTTCGTGATTTTGAGATTATTGATGTTTTAAACATGATTCTAATAATATAATTGTCTGTTTGTTGCATCTTGGATCATTGAACTTGCATTTCACTGAGTCGGCCATCATGAACTTCATCGCCAGAGCTTCCCAGACCTCACCGGAGCATTTCTGTGGCCAATGGCCACTCAAGTTAGTGATTTCCGATCTTGTTTGATGTTTTAATCGTTGTTTTGAGCGATATAAACGTCTAGGGCACTGGATTTGTTGATCTGGTTATTAAAAACATGTGATAGAACAGTTTCAACATTAGGATTTTAGGTTCGGTTTTTGCCTACCGGCGGTGGTCCAGCGGCGAACCGACTAGGTTAAATTGTTAAAAGATGATAGGGACTCAACACAGAACCTAAAATCATGGCCGGAAACTTCCCGGAAGGTCGTCGGAGCTTGGTCTAAATCGGCGACCTCGAAAATGTTAGAATCAGTGTCACGCACACTAGGTGTTCGGCAAAATGTCCAAAAGGAAAGAACAAGAAATAATGTTGTTTGGCACCGTCCCTTGCTCGGGCAGTCGGAGGCCGGTTCGAGCCAGTCTGGCTCGCTCAAACCGGTTTGAAACGGTCCGGTTCAACCTTGGCGGGAAAATTCAAAATGAAAATTTTTAAAAAAAATCAGAAAAATTCTAAAAAATCAGAAAATTAGAAAATTAAAAAAAATCCTACAAAAAATAGAAAATTTCTAAAAAATCGTTAAAAAATAGAAACTTCAGAAAATTTATAAAAAATCGAAAAAATCATCAAAATTTCAGAAAATTCATAAAAAAATTTAAAAATTCTAGAATATCCATAAAAGTTAAAAAATGAAAAATTCATAAAAAAATTCTTAGAAAAATAAAAATTATTTTCCGGGAAAGTAAAAATTCTAAAAAAAAATCAAGAAAATAAAAAAAATCAAAAAAATCAAAAATCAAAAGTTTCAAAAACTCACAAAATGACTCGGAAACCTTGTGGCCAACCATTTGTTGAGGAAAACTTCTAATGAATTTTGAAGCTGACAAAACTCTCTATGTTTATCTTGTGAATCTGACATGCATTCCATTCCAAGTTAATATATTATGAAAGTTCGGAAGGAAATATCAGACTTTACAAGATCTCAGAACTAAAAGTTCAGACTCAGAATGAGAAGTTCAGACTTTACCATAAAAGTCATTCAGACTCTTTTTAAGTCTTCAAAGAACTTCGGACCCTATGAGAAATAGGTTCATATCTTATTAAAAGAATCCCATTAATCTAAGTTCCGAAAGAAACGCAAATGCATAAGTTTTTCAGACGCAGAAGCAAAAGTCATTCAGAATAAAACACAACAGGTAGTGATCAGGCATGGATTTCATAAAAGGAAAGTTTTGATTGTCTCAATCTAAAGTTATAATTGATTGACAATCAAACATTATGACAAGCATGCATTACAACGGATAAAGCTCTACTTATGGAAACCAAGATTCTGATTGTATGGGCGACCAGAATCAGCGGGATTCAGATTTTGTCAATCAACGGCTACTCAATCCATTTTATACAAATCTGTCCAAGATGAAGATTGGAAGATGATCCTCTGAAGACTATCCAACGGCTAGTTTGGAAGTGGAGGAGTATAAAAGGAGATCTACGAGGAGCAGAAGATATAGAACGAAATCGAGAATCAACAAGTCCAAAGTTTGAGCATACTCCGATCCTTTCTCTTGTCTTTCTTGAGCTAAACATTAAGATCTTGAGGGATACTTTGTAAGAGTGATTCTGTGAGATAGAGAGTCCTATCATACACAAGAGTACTGTCACTCAGAATCTGTAATTCCTCTTAATTACATAGTGAAATCTAGCCAGTAGGCTGTCAGTGTAGGAGAGTGGACGTAGGCTTGCTATAAGTCGAACCACTATAAACTTGTGTGCAGTTTTTCTATCCCTTATCTCTTACTTTACATACTGCACATCAAGAGCACTGTCTATATAAATTGTTTTGAATCTGAATTTTATTTAGACTCTACTGTGATATATCATTTCCGCTATAAATTGATCAAATTGTTTAAGATCATCTATTCACCCCCCTCTAGGTGATCCTTGCTAGCTACATCAATTGGTATTAGAGCAGGTTGCTCACTTATTGAAGTGTATTACTTCTGAGCTAACAATTTATATGGCTAGCTTGAGTGCTCCAGGTCTCATTGAAGGACAAAGCAACAATAGACCACCATATTTCGATGGCAAGGAATATAGTGTCTGGAAGAATAAGATGAAGGCATTCATCAAGTCAATTGATCACATGCAATGGGATGTTATCATCATAGGAGTCAAACCACAACCTTCTGATTCAAAAGAAAAGATAGAAGAAATCACATCAGCAGATCCTCCACTATCTCAAACTGAGATATCAAAAAGAGAACTTTAGATTCAAAAGCAATTTATTCTTTCTATTGTGCTTTAGCACCTATTGAATATAAGAAAATTGCTTCTTGTGAATTAGCTAAGGATATCTGGGATACTCTCTACACTACATATAAAGGAACAGATCGAGCCAAGGAAACTCAAATCAATCTATTGCTTGGTCAATATGAATTCTTCATAATGAAGTCTAGAGAATTAGTTGTTGATATGTATGACAGATTTGCTGACATAGTAAACAGTCTTGCATATCAAAGACAACCAGTTTCAGATGCGATGAAAGTCAATAACTTTTAAGAGGACTGTCAAAGCAGTGGGATAATATCAAAACATCACTTCGAGACACTCAAAGGATCATGCCTCTATCAGTAAATGAGCTAATTGGAACTCTTCAATCATATGAGACTCAACAATTGAATGAGGAGAATGAATCCAGAGGTAAAAAGTCAATTGCATTAAAGTCTAATATTGATTCTGATGATGCAGATTTTGAAGATGAAGATGTTGACGATGAAGAACTGGCTCTCTTCATAAAGAAGTACAAGAAGATAAAAATCAAAGGAAGAAACTTCAAAGGGAAGAAGCCTTTTGAGAAGAAGAAGACTCTTGATGAAACAGAAAAATCAAAGGAAGTAATTTGCTTTCATTGCAGGAAACGTGGACATATTAAGTCAAATTGTCCACTTCTGAAAAAGAAAAAGAGCAAACTTGACAAAGCAAAGAAAGTATTAAAAGTAGAAACCTAGAATTATACAGAGTGTGAAGACAGTGATGAAGATATCTCAAACTTCTGTCTGATGGCCAAGTCAGACTCAGACTCTGATTTAGATTCTGATGCTGGAGTCGAAATTGAGGTAAAGTATCCTGAAATTCCAATTGAAATGTCCAATTACATTGATGAATTATGCTTTGAATTTAAGGCTGCTCTTAAAAGAATCTCTCAATTAAAAAAGGAAAATTCATCACTGAGGCAACAGGATGTTTCACAAAATGATAAAATCGATTTCCTTCAAAAAGAATTTCATCAAGTCAAGGAAAATCGAGACTTACTTTCCAAAGAAAATGCTGTTTTGAAAAAGGAATTTTCAGAAATTACTTCCAAATTTTCAAAAGGTTCAAAAACGTTGAACCATATTCTTTCTATACAAATTCCTTACTATAACAAATCTGGTCTTGGATTTGTGAAAGAAAGTGACAATTTAATTGATTTTCCAAAAGTCAAGGAGAGATTAAGGCAAAGACCTCCTAGACAAGTTTATAAAAATCATTTCAAAAGCAACTTTGTCAAACCTGTTGGCCGAAGTGCACTCAAGTGCTCAAAATGTGGAGATCCACAGCACTTTGAGAATGAATGTCCTAAGGTCTGGAGACCAATTCGAAGAGACTTTGTTAAAACAGCCTATACTAATTCTCAAGGACCCAAACAAATATGGGTACCAAAGAAAACTTGAGTGGTTGTGATTTTTGCAGGTTACCACAAAGAGAAAAAGAAAGTGGTACCTAGACAGTGGATGTTCTAGATACATGACAGGAGATCCAAGCATGTTCGTTAAACTACAAAACCTGAATGGTGGAAAAGTTTCCTTTGAAGGAAATAACAAAGGAAAGATAGTTGATAAAGGAACAGTTGAAATTGCAGGACTCACAATCAATGATGTGTCATTAGTAAAAGGACTCAACTACAACTTGATAAGCATAAACCAATTATGCGATACAGGCTTCAGAATCAACTTTCAAGAAAATATATGCTCAGGAACAAGCAAAGATTCTTCTCAAACATTCACAGGAAGAAGACATGGCAATATTTATCTTCTAGATGTCAATCCTTACTCCACTCATTACTTGATCTCAATCAAAGAGGATGAAGATCTATGGCACAGAAGATTGGGGCATATTAGTATGAAACAAATCTCAAAAATCTCAAACAAGAAATTGGTTCGAGGTCTGCCAGATTTGAAGTACAAGAAAACAGAGTTATGCAATGCCTGCACTCTAGGAAAACAAGTAAGAAGCTCTTTTAAGTTTATACATCATGTTTCCACTAATCGTGCTTTGCAGCTTCTACATATGGATCTATTTGGACCAGCCAGAACACAAAGTATTAGTGGTAAGAAATATTGTTTAGTTATTGTTGATGACTTCACAAGATTTACATGGGCGTTCTTTATTGCTCATAAAAATGAAGCATTTTCATATTTTTCAAGATTTGCAAAAAGAGTTCAGAATGAAAAGGGTTATACTATTTTCAGCATTAAAACTGATCATGGGGGAGAATTTGAAAATCAAAGTTTTTCAGATTTCTATGAGGAAAATGGCTTTCAACACTATTTTTCTACTCCTTATACACCAGAACAAAATGGTGTTGTGGAAAGAAAAAATCGTTCTTTGCAGGAAATGGCAAGAACTCTTTTGATTGAAAGCAAGATTCCTTTTCATTTTTGGGCAGAAGCAGTTTTTACAGCTTGTTATATCATTAACAGAGTTTTTCTTAGACCCATTCTTGACAAAACCCCCTATGAGCTTTACAAAGGTAGAAAACCCAGTATTTCATATTTTCGTGTATTTGGTTGTAAATGCTTTATACTAAAAAATCCAAATGACCGCTCTGGTAAGTTTGATGAGAAAGCAGATGAAGGATTTTTCCTTGGATATTCTACTACAAGTAAAGCATACAGAGTCTTCAACAAGAATTCTCAGACTGTGGAAGAAACAATGAATGTGAGGTTTGATGAAAATGTTCAGACTCACAAAGATGAATCTGAACCATCTCCCAATATTCAAAAGTTATCTGAAGCTCAACAAGAATCTCTAAAGATCATTGAATATGTAGAAGAAGGAAAAGAAGGTTCAATCCAGACTCAATCAGAATCTTCAGAATCTGATGATATTCAGAAGGAGAGATTCGACAGAAACTTGAAACATAAATCCAGTCATCCGAAGAACCTCATCATTGGAGAAATTGAAGATGGCATCAAGACTAGATCTAAACAAAAGGAAAGCATCAGCAACTTGGCATTGATATCAGAAATAGAACCAAAAGAAATTGGTGAAGCATTATCAGATGAAAGTTGGATCGAAGCTATGCAAAAGGGACTTCAGCAGTGCAGAATCAATAAATATGGGAACTTATGCAAAGACCCAAAAATCATCCTGTAATTGGAACAAGATGGGTATTCAGAAACAAACTGGATGACAAAGGGAAAGTCATAAGAAACAAAGCAAGGCTTGTAGCAAAAGACTACTCACAAGAAGAAGGCATAGATTATGATGAAACCTATGAACCGGTTGCCAGGTTAGAAGCCATTAGGCTACTTTTAGCTTATGCTTGCTTCCATAACTTTAAATTATTTCAGATGGACGTGAAAAGTGCTATATCAAAGAAGAAGTATATATGGAACAACTACTTGGTTTTGAAGAACGAAGGAAGACTAATCATGTTTACAAACTCAAAAAGGCCGTTTATGGTCTAAAACAAGCACCTCGTGCTTGGTATGAGAGGTGAAATAACTTCGTTCTGCAAAATGATTTCACCAAAGGTAAGGTTGATACAACTTTGTTCATTAAGAGAAAAGGTAAGGATTTTTGACTTGTTCAAATTTATGTTGATGATATTATTTTTGGATCCTCTAACGAACTGCTTTGCAAAGAATTTTCTAATAATATGCAGAATGAGTTCGAGATGAGTATGATAGGTGAATTGACATTCTTTCTTGGACTACAAGTGAAACAAACCAAGGATGGAACCTTCATTTGCCAAGAAAAATATGCAAAGGAGATTGTCAAGAAGTTTGGATTGCAGAACTGCAAGAAAACAGACATTCCTATGTCTCATTTATCCAAACTGGACAAAGATGAAAATGGTAAAAAGGTTGATCAGAAGGTGTATAGAAGCATGATAGGATCTTTGTTATATCTTACTATGTCTCGACCTGACATATTGTTTAGTGTTTGTATGTGTGCAAGATTTCAATCTGACCCAAAGGAATCACATCTCTCTGCAGTTAAAAGGATAATCAAATACATTGGAACTTATTCAATGTTAGGTCTTTGGTATTTCAAAGAATCAGATTTTACTCTTAGGCTGCGTTTGGTCGACCGGATAAAAGCCAGGATAGGATAACATATCCTGTGTTTGGTGGTGGTCCAGGATAGGATAAGGTCAGATATAGACCGGATATAGCCCGGATAAAAAAATCCGAGGGGGGGTGGGATAGACCTGGATAGGATTTCTAATGCCTATTTTTCCAGAAACCCTACGCTCCACTCGCCGTCATCTTCATCCCCATATCTTGTGCGCTTTCACCAAAAAAATTTCTCAGCTTTTTTTCCTTCATCGTCTCCTCCGGACCTGTGAATAGCAAAAAAATATTATCCTATCCGACTTTAAATCCGTAGTCCACCAAACAGTGGATAGGATATGAAGAAATCCTAGGATTTCTTATTCTATCCTATCTAGTCCTATCCTATTTAGAAATTCGGACAACCAAACGCAGCCTTACTGGTTATTCTGATGCTGATTTAGCTGGCTGTACAATGGATAGGAAAAGTACTACAGGAACATGTCAATTACTTGGAAATATGTTGGTGTCCTGGTACTCAAAGAAACAAAGCATAGTTGCACTTTCTACAGTAAAAGCAGAATATGTGGCCTTGGGAAGTTGTTGTGCACAGATTCTGTGGATGAAACAACAGTTACGAGACTTTGCTATTGAAGATTCAAGTATTGCAATTAAATGTAACAACACAAGTGCTATCAATTTGACCAAGAACCCAATTCTTCATTCAAGAGCTAAGCACATTGAAATCAAGCATCACTTTATTAGAGACCATGTTTATAATGATGATGTGAATATTCAATATATTGATTCTAAGAATCAATTAGCTGATATATTCACAAAACCTCTTGATAAGTCTTCATTTGAATATATTAGAAATAAACTATACATTACTTACCCATTTTCTTGAAGTATTTGTTAGACAGAAATTTTTCAGACTCAAATAATCTCCGTTTGAATGTCCATTTCAGACTCAAATGAAAGGTACGTCCTTAATTAAAATTTTGGCGGGTATATTTTTGGCAATTCTAGCAGGATATTTTGGTACATGTTACTTTTGGAAGCAAATCAGGTATGTATTCTAATTTATCTGATTGATTGAGTGTGCTTAAAATATTTTTCTCTATTTCCAAAATTCCTAAATAATAGGATCACTTTTTATAACTTCTAAAAGCGGTTTTTCTTTCTAAAAAACCGTCTTCTTCTTTTTATAAAACCCTAACAGTACCAACCAATTCACTCCCGATCATCTCGACCTTCAGAGTCTGCTTCTCCTCCTTCTCCAAGAACAAATCTTTTTGCCTCTGTGAATCACAATGCCTTACAAGATAAGATCGACAAGATTCCAATAGAGGCTGGGGATGATTTCGAACAGAATGCATAGGATAATATTCAGGGACAGACCTCAGACAATATGACCATTCTGACCCTTCTGCTAGAAATAAAAGAGAAACAAGCTGCACTTGAAGAGGACGTGAAGAATCTTCAGAAAATCATTGAGGAAAACAATCAGACTCAACGTCTTTAGGCAGAAAAAAACAAATGAGAGATTGGGGAAGCTATTGCTCTATGTTCAACAAATATGGAGAAAGCTATGAGTCATTATTCCATAAAGATTGAGGAATCTGTTTCTATCCTAGAGAACTTTCAGCTTGTTCGAACCCCATTAAAGAAATAGCCTGCTTTTCATACCATCTTTTTAAACCATTCTTATTTCCAAACTGGTTCTGTAATTTTTTTAACATTTGCCTTTGTTAGACTGTTTGGATGGTTTATATCAGTGCATTATTCTGCTTATTATTAATTTATTCTTTTTGCTAATGACAAAAAGGGGGAGAGAGATTATGAAGGTATTGCCATACTAACATTCTAATATGCAGGTTATACTCTTTTGACACTTGATTTTTAGCCCATTCTTTTCATATTTTCAAAAATCTCAAAATTAGGACTAGGAATCTTGGCCAAGCCTAGAAACCTACTTCTAAACCAAAAATAAATTTTTTAGCATTTTCCTGCATTTTTCCTTAATTTCTTTTTGTCAAAATAAGTGAGAAAATCAAGAAAAATAGTAAATGGAATCAGAAAATTCCATAAAAATAGTCATTAGTCTTATTTTAAATCCAATTTCATTAATACATCATCAATTTTGAAAAATCTCAATCGGGTATGTGTTTTTCCCAAAATTGGGCAAAATCAAACTCGAATTGAACCAAAAATGTAATTAAATCTTTTCTAGTCATTTTTAAGTCATAGTGCCTTCACAACAAATGATTCTGGGACCTTGAATTACATAATGATCGGTCCAATTGCACAATTTGTCATAGAAATCAGAAATCCCCAAAATTCAATTGAAAATTATGAATTTTGAGCCCAAATTGGGAATCGTGCCCAATTCGAAATTGTCGAACCATGAGACCATCATTTCTAGTGTTAATCATATGTGGGTAATTCAATTTTGGCACCAATTTTGCCTAATCAGGTCATTAGGACATCGAATTGAACAAAACCCCAATAACCCGAATACAAAAATTTAAAAATCTTGGACATGATTTTATCAAAAATTGGGGATAATTACATACTTGGTTCAAAATGGGCAAAAGGACACTATAAGTGCCATAACTTGTGTACGGCGCTCACTTTGGTGCCATAACTTTTTTTCGGATCACTTTGATGCCAAGTCGGAGGAAAAACGATCACTTAAGTGTCATAACTTTTTTTTGGATCACTTCAGTGCTAAAATTTTTGAAAAACGATCACTTAAGTGCTAAAATTTTTGAAAAACGATCATTTAAGTGTTAAAATTTTTGAAAAACGATCACTTAAGTGCCAATCTCCGGCGAGACTCCGGCGAGCCACGTCAGCTTTAGAAATTAATAAAAAAAATGCCACGTCAAATTTCCGACAACAAATTGTGTACGGCACCGGAGTTGGCACTTAAGTGATCGTTTTTCAAAAATTTTAGCACTTAAGTGATCGTTTTTCAAAAATTTTAGCACTAAAGTGATCCAAAAAAAAGTTATGGCACTAAAGTGAGCGCCGTACACAAGTTATGGCACTTGTAGTGTACTTTTGCCGTTCAAAATGTGATGAGGAATTCAATTTTGGGGTTTAATTTTGAAAATTCGATTGAAATTGGGCTTAATTTGGATTTTTAAACAAAATCGAGCCTGCCGAGTCGGCCCGACCCGACCCGGCTACCCGTCTTCTTCGCCCGACTGCCCAGAACGCATTAAAAACCCAGAAAATTTCAGTTCGTGCCCGCGACTTCGTGAATCTTCCTCGGTCAATCTAGCACGTGTAAATTAACTTGGCCAGCTGGAGAATCTCCAGCTGGCACCAGAGAATTGATCCTAACTGATTCTAAGTCGATTCTAACTGAATTTGGGCGGGAAATCGAGCTACAAAAAATGAAAAAAAATTAATCACAAAGAGAGGAAGGTGTTTGACGAAATTACCGAGAGAAGAGAGAGAGAGATAGAGAGAGAAAGAAGGTGAAATACATAGAGAAGGTGTGGAGTTGAGATCCCCAGATCGAGTGAACGGCGCCAGTCAATTGGCCGGCGCCGGCGAATCGATCGTCCAGAAAGGATCTCCTCCTCGAACGGCCAGTGAAGACCTGATCATGAAGGTTTGAAAATCACCGTTGACCGGCGTGTCCAGAGCCTCCCCAGTGAAGCCAAGATTATTTTCTTGAAGTATAAGTGTCAAGGAATGACTCTTTAGGCGCGGAGCAGCTCGGCGATTCCTCCTAATCATTGGATGAAGTAGGTAAAAATCAATCACAGTCACAGTTTTTCCAAAATTTCCAGAATTGAGTTCTATGCTCATGTGAATTCGTTGATGATTTTTTTTCGCATTTTTTATGTTTAAAACATGTTCCTGATCACATTTTGTGTTGTTTGATTGCATTTTTGGCCATTAAACGTGTATAAACCGAGTTGGCCATGCATTTGACCACCTCGCCGGAGCTCGAAGGACCTCGCCGGAGTGCCGCCGTGGCCTTAAGCCACTCAAGTTAGCCTCCCTTAATCCTTGTTTGATGTTTTGAATCGTTATTTTGATCGATTTAGTTAGGTTAGTCATTTGAAGTCTGAGAATGTTAGCTTATATTAGTGATGATTTAGGTTTTTCCGACTAGATTTTCGCCGGCCGGCGATGGCCAAAGGACATCCAGCCAGTCTAGTTCGATAAAAGATGACATGAACTTGATAATGGATCAAAAGAAATGGCGAAATAGTCGCCGGAATGTCGTTGGCGATGAGCTCAAAGTCACGGCCTTGAGAACTGTAATTTTGGGATTGTGCACCTTAGGTGCTCGATGTAATGCCCCAATGAAATTCCATGGAAACGACGCAGTTTCAGCGCTACTTCTCGCAGGAGGAGACGATCGGCGCCGGAGCCGGCGAGGCAAGGTTCATTTCCCGGATGGAAAATTTTAAAAATAAAAATAAAAATAAAAATATGAAAAATATAAAAAATTGAAAAAATCACTAAAGAAATTCTGAAAAATTTTGGAAAATCGAAAAAAATTCAGAAAAATAGGAAATTCACAGAAAAATAAAAATTTTTAGAAAATTCAAAAAATTTTCAGAAAATTCATAAAAATTCAGAAAATACAAATGAAAAATTCAGAAAATGTAAAAAAATTCAGAAAATCTAAAAAATTGGAAAATTCATAAAAATTTTCAGAAAATTATAAAAATCAATTCTCGGTTAATGAAATTCTCAGAAATTCAATTTCCGAAAAAAAAATCAAAAATTTCAAAAATTCACAGAATGGTTCAAAAACACTGTGACCAACCTTAGCAAGTGAAATTTAAATTTTTTGAAGTGCCAAAGTGGCATTTTTAGAAAATCTCAAATTCAGGGATTATAACCCCTAAAAAACCCTAAAACCCTAAAAAATGTAAATCATGAAATAAATAAGCTTATAGAGCTTCATTAGGGTTTGGATGTCTTGATTGATTTTCATTTTTAGAGACCATTTAAGATTGATTGATTTGATTGACATTGATTGCTCATTTAATTCTTGATTGATTTTCCCGCGATTAGAATGGATAGAATTAGTGGTTAAGCCTCGGAAACTTGCATGATACGTTAGACATCGTATTGTTCTTAGGTACCGAAAGGGCGTTAGGGATCTCAATTTGAGATCATTAACGTAACCAAGTCCCCGTACTCAGAATCTCTGGTTCGTAGAATCGTGTTATTTCTCCCATACCCCGATTAGGTTTCTAGTCTACCTATCAATAATGACTAGTGACGACTCCAAAATCAAAAACTTAAACCAAATAGGAAATTACCATCCGCTGTCACGTGAGGTATGGTCTAGGAGAGACCCTTACACGGAAATACCTCCTTAGCGTGCAAATTTCGAAGGTCCAAAAAAGGTGCGGCGCGACAGGCTTGGCGACTCCACTGGGGAGTTACCTTTTCTAAGTGGACTTAGGCCTAGATAGAATGATACGGATGTGTTTTGTGCTTGTAAGGGTCCTAGGTACGTCTTGCTAACGATAGTGTTAAATGGTTTTGCAGGCGGGTGGTATAAGGGGTGTAGTCTTTGCTAATCCTTGTTTTGCAGGATGGTGTTGGGATTAAATGTGGTTTGAATGAATTTTAGAAGTGCTGTTTGGTCATTAATTACTATGCATGTTTTTAAATTGCTTTAGCACTACACTATTAGCATACACCACCCGTGGCCCAACCTCGGCTACATTTAGGATTACCCTTAAGAGGTATGTGTTTAGGCGAAACTATGAGCCGATTGCTCATGGGATCATTTAAATGCAATACCGATCACCGAGATGGAATAATATTCCATTACTTTGGGCTGATTGCCTATTAGAATGAAATCCCTTGTCCATTAAGGTGGTAACCTTGAGCCTTTAGCATATCCTATCCTTTTAGGCGTCAAAACTTTACTGGTTGCATTCGTTTGTCTTTGTGGATGGTATACCTAAAACCAAACAAAAATGTCCTGGTAAGCAAGTATCGTTCCATTCCATTCTTTTACAATTATGCATGTTAGTTTGCACATTTTTAAAAAAAATGCCTAAATGACATTCAATGCTTGGTCTAAATGCCCTTTCATATTAGAATGCGTGATTAGGGCGTCATACTCCATTTGACCATTCTTTCATTCTTAGATGAAATGTATAGGTCCATGGTGGATTTTCCATATAATTCAAGTGCTTATTCGTTCATTTCAATGTATTCGAAGTTGTAAACCATAGTTTAGGACTTTATGGTCTAAATGGAGTATGACAGAATGGGCATTTACATCACACATTGAATTTGTCCATGATCTCAAATATATGCTCTTTTAAGGTCTAAACGGACTCAAAATGACATTTGCAATACTTTCTAGGCATGCAAGTGTATTTTACCTCCGTCTTACCTTAAAAGGACATACAATTGAAATGGAGGCATTAAAATCATTCGGTAATTTATGGTGAATAATAATCAATTTTTTTACGTGCTTTAGATCGAAATGGGGAAACTAGACATACAAGTCATTTTGATTCTAAGGAAGGAGCTTTTGACATGGTGGGCAAACATAACAAAAGACAATAAAGCATATGTGAGGGAAAGGCTCGGGTATTTATTCAAGCTCATCAATCTAGAGTACCAAATGAGTTTAATTCAAGCATTATCTCATTTCTGGGAAGTTACCACTGCCACATTTCAATTGGGTGAGCACGAGATGGTACCTACATTAGAAGAATATAAGGCAACCATTGGGATTGATTTCGAGTCAAGAACCGTTGAGCCCCCAATTGAATTAAAACCCACGAGTGTTATAGCTGAATTCTTAAACTTGAAGACCCCTCAAGTGGAAAAGTTGATTAAATCAAATACCGGGAGATTTGCTCTATCTTACTTGGTGGCCAATTACTCCAAATTGCCGAAAGAGACTGGAAATACTTCCGCGAGGGTTTTCATTCTTGCCTTCTTCGGATTGTCTTATTCCCCGCATCAAGGACCGCATTAAATCCTCTCATTGCAGTAATTGCTAGGCAAGCTTGCCTAAAATGGGACTTCTCCAATATGCTCTTGGCGTAGACCATCATTTCATTGAACAAATACCAAAATCAACAAAATGGTGTACTGCAAGCTTTAGCTGGGTTACTTTCTGTGCGGTTTATTTCCCATATTCGACCTTGGGAACGTTATATGCGTATTCAAGAGATCGACTCATCTACCAACCCTATTGAGAAGTATTTGAAACTCCAAGACAAAATGCCAAAATACTCTTTTCATGAGTGGGCAAACTTCATTAGAGCATTAACTCTCGACCAGTTTCAATGGAGAATTCAATGGCCGAAGATAGCGAAAGCTCAAATTACTACCCAAGATGGCAATTTGGTGCCTTTGCTTGGATTGAGCGGCGGAACTGCTTATTGCCCACTAAGAGTCATACGACAATTTGAAATGGTTCAACAAATTTCACTTATTTGGCATCCTGAGGAATTTACATTTAAGATATCACAAAAACCGCTATCGGAAAAGGAAGGAAAAGAGCTGCCAATAAGAGTTGATGGGATCGTGAATTCCTTGAAGAAATCAACCAAGCAAATAGTACAATGGCTTGAAGATATGGAAGGAGAAATGAAGCCTTTTTTGGCGTCCAACGAGTATATAAAGTGGTTGAAGGCTAAGCAACCAATCGACGTCGAACCCTATGTACCCTTGAGTATTACTATTCATTTCGATGAGCCGTACATCCCAGAGTACATTGTGCCAAGCATGCCAGGTGTAGAGCCGTATGTTCCCGAAGAGGTTGTAATCAATGTGGAAGAATGGGTGACACGAGCTAACGAATATGAAGAGGCTGAAGCTACCTTAGCTAGCAAGAAGCCTAGACTTGTTTAAGCTAGCGTTCCCCTATTTTGATGAATAACATTGTAATAATAATTTTCAAAATTGAAACAATTGCTTAATGAAGTTTCAAATTATGTTTTGTAAAGAATCACCATGGATTACAATTCTTTGAATTGTACGATTCCTTGAGAAAGACATTGATGAAGAATTTTATACAAAGCTAAGGTGTGTATGAAATTTCTTATCCTTGACAATCTTATGAAACCATATGATTAAAAGGTATATAGGGTTTCATGATCATTTTACTATGCTAATATTGGGTCTTTTTGCAAGACAGGTTGTTTAGCAACGGAAGGTAAAAGATCTCGAACTCGCTTACAAGTTAGAATGGCGGAAGAGGAAACCCGTGCTCGACTAGCTGAAGTCGAGAATCAAATGACCCAAATGGCTGCAATGATGGAAGAAATGAAGGCTTTTATTCTTACATCCCGTGGACAGTATCCTACTACTCCAAATGCGGGAACTTCAAACACTATTGAAACACCAATTGAAGAACCAGCCAGAAACAAAGAACCGGTTCAAGAAAATCCTCCAAAGACTACGCCAGAGTTGGTAAATTTGGAAGAGGATGATCAAATCAAGAAGACGTCCAAAACAAAGGATGAAGAAGAGGCCAAGAGATTAGCCAAAATTGAAGAATGCTTAGCAAGTCAAGGCTATGAACTTCAAAGGTTCGGCAAGTTCTCGCCGTATGCGAAGGTAATTGCTCTAGAAAATTATAAGGAACTAGAGTACGTGAGCAAGTATAATGGCACTGGTTGTCCCAAAAGCCATTTGAAGTATTATCTCCGTAAGATGGCAAGATATTCAGATAACACGCCACTTCTTATTAGCACATTTCAAGATAGTTTGAGAGGAGCAGCCCTTGCATAGTACACATCCCTCGACATAGAAGACTTCACTGAATAGGATCACTTGGCGGGAGAATTCCTTCGCCAGTATAAGTTTAATGTTAAAGTACTCCCAACTAGAGAAGATCTCGTTAGAACTGAGAAACGGAAGAATGAAGGGTTCAGAGCCTATGCTCGGAGAAGGAAAGTTATTGCCTCACAAGTAAAGCCCACCATAAGTGAAGATGAGCTCATTGAGCTCTTTCTAAAATCATTGCCAATTGAGTATTACGACAAGCTTTATGTATCAGGCTGTCAAACATTCACCATGTTGGTAAAAGTGGGTGAGAGAATTTAATGGGGATTGAAAGAGAAGAAGGCTCAAGAAACAGCAGCATGAAGGCCTTACCCCAGGAAAAAAGACAAAGAGCCCATCCGAGAAGTAGCTATGGTGTCTAGCCTAAATACTCATCAAGCATCATTTCCAAAGCAATCGAATGTCGCTTGGAAAAACCCAAGGTAGTTCGAGCCAAATAAAAGGCCCGTGAGGCAATACACACCGTTGCCCCGACCCCTGTCAAAGCTATTACCAATGCTTCTAGAACGGCATTTGGTGGCCAAAGAAGTACCGAGGGATAATCCTGCAAGATTTTCTTGGTACGATGAATAAAAAACCTGCACCTATTACATGAGAGAAAGGGAACATGATGTAGATAATTATCCCACTCTAAAGTACAAGGTTCAACAGCTCATTGACAAGAAAATATTGAACTTCCAAGAGCCCGAGCCAAGTATACATCAGAATCCTCTTCCTGAGCACAATACAGTAAACATGATCAAAGATGAAGAAACAATTATCAAGTCTGATGATGAAGATGAATATGAAGTCACGATTAGGAGATGCCCGCTTTCGTCAAGAAACGCTCCTAAAAGGCGAGATTGTAGATAATTTGGGAGAAGACTCCGAAAGGTATAACTTCCAAGTGAAATATACCCCACCGCCATGGGCATTCAAAAATAAAGTAATTGTGCCTGATGACTGGGGTGGTATGGATGACGAAATCAGCCCTGAGAAGAAAGCCCAGTCTAAGAAGGAAATGCTCCAAGATGAAACAGATAAGGATGAAAAAGAGAAAGAAAAAGTCCGACAGGGTGAAAGGCGTTTCGCCCAGAAATCATCCAGGGAAGGCAAAACCGTAGATTTACTCGGTCAAGACAGCGGTAAATACAATTACCGGGTCAAATATACTCCACCACCATGGGCGTTTAAAAATGAAGACATTGTACCTGATGGATGGGGTGGCATGGATGAGATCCCGATCAGCCAACTAAATCTCAAAGAGAATGAAGATCAAGAGGAGAAAAAGAAGAAAAAGACTCGCCGAGGTGATAGGTGATTTGCTCGAAAAGCACGAAAACAAGGTGAAGTTGTTGATTTTCTAGGTCAAGATAGTGGTCGGTATAATTACCATGTCAAATATACACCTCCTCCATGGGCATTCAAGAATGAAATGATCACACCTGATGGTTGGGGTGGAATGGATGCTGACGAAGCCAATAGAAGCATGGTATCCATGATTACACCACTTATGATCAAGCTTGATGAGGTAGATAAGAGGAGAAAGGTCCTGTCAAACCAATCACTATCCAGCTTCCCATTGATCAACTAAGGATTGAAGGAGAAGAAACACGGCCTGTGATTATCACTCTCCCTCCAAAAGAAAAGTTTGATACTAAGTGTGTACCTTGGGATTACTCTCCTAAAGAAGTTGATACCATAACCCGATCCGGGAGATGCAATGTCCCTAAAGAAGGTGAGCACGAAAAGAAAGGAGTAATTGAAGAAAATTTCAAACAATTGCTTTCAGTCATGAAGATGAGCGAACTTGAGATAATTGAACAGCTGAGATAGATGCTGGCACAGATTTCTCTATTGGATCTCTTCAAGACTTCAAAACGCCACAAAATGGTGCTTATGAAGCTTCTCAATGAAGTGCACATCCCGGAGACAATTAATGAAGTACAATTGGAAGACTTTGTTGGCACTATTCTTCTGAAAGATTAAATTGCCTTCTCCGATGAAGATTTCCCAATCAACGGGCGTTCCCATAATAAGCCGCTATATATTGCCGTCAAATGCCGGTGCAAAGGGGTGTCACGTGTTCTGATTGATAATGGTTCCGCACTTAATTTGTGTCCACTAAGCACACTGCATCGCTTGGGAATTACGAAGAGCTTATCAAACCGTCTACGGTAACTGTGCGTTCGTTTGATGGAATGAAGAAAGACGTTATTGGTGATATCGAGCTCGAGGTGATCATAGGCCCTGTGCCGTTCCTGATTGACTTCCAAGTAGTGGATATTCCGAGGACTTTTAACTTGTTACTCGGAAGACCTTGGATTCATATGGCTGGTGCTATTCCTTCAAGTCTCCATCAGAAGGTCAGGTTCGTCATTAATGGCAAGATGATCACCGTACACGGGGAGACGGATTTCACCACTTACAAAGAGAGTGCAATACTGTATGTCGAACCCGAAGTGAAAGAAGAACCAAGCTATCATTCCTTTGAAATAATCTCAATGGTGCAAATCCCTGCCGGTTGCATCATAAAATCCCCAGAGTTCTCAACATCATCTATTATGTTTGGAAGGGTACTATGCCAATATGGATTTACTCCCGGTAATGGTCTTAGATCGAAATCCCAAGGAATCAAAGAACCTATCACTCCGCTTGCTACAAGAATGAAACACGGAATAGGTTATATTCCAGATAGCTCTAAAGATCACCATGGAGGCCAAGGCCGAAGTCGAAGGAACCATAGAGGCTATAGAGGTCGAGGTGATCGCATCATTAATCCATCTGTATGGAAGGGCAAAGCTAAAGAGCTTCCCTATCATCAGATCCACATCAAGGAAACTTTTCCAGGACCTTCCAAATTACTTCAAGAAGAAAATTTACATGCAGTGGAAGAATCGGTTCTGCCTGGTTTAATCGAAGAGAATACCATCAATGTTATCATAACCGAAGTAGAATATACCTACACACTAGAGTAGGAAGATTCCCTTGAACTTTTGCTATTAGCCTTTTCCATTGCATTTTGTTGATTACAATTTTAAATTTCTTGTGATTTCATTTGCAATTTTAGTTTAGTTGTAATTTACATTCCTGTTGATATAGATGTAATCCCGTTTTTCAATTCAATAATAGTGGTCAAATGTTTTGTTAAGTACATGTAGAAATAAAACCAAAATTATGATGAATATTATCCTCATTCGTGAGGCTTGAGGCTTTGGATTTCTATATTGCTCCTCATTGCGAAAATGATTTTGAGGGCAAGGAAGTCTGATGATATGAGGACTAGCTCTGTCTTTATATTCTTTCAAAATGAATTTCAAAATGAATTTCCAAAAGGTTTTTCATAGGACCACGTGCGTTACTTACTTCGTATGCAATTACTAATCATGTTTGTTACATGTCAGGCATGAACATTTGCATATCCATAATAGGTTCATATGTGGCCCAAATCTTTCCAAGGAGATCACTTGCGATATTGAAGAAGATAACGAGGATGAGGAATAGGTCAGAAAGGAATGGATTCGTCATGAAGAATCAAAGCCACTCACATTAGAGAAAACGATCACTATTAATCTGGGCGATAAAGAGAATCCCAAAGAAGTTAAGATTGGATAAAGTCTTCTCTCAGCAGAAGCAGAAAGAATCAAAGATTTGCTCAGAGAATATCAAGATATATTCGCATGGTCTTATGCTGACATGCCAGGCCTTGATTCGAGCATAGTTGAACATGCTTTACCAATCGATCCAAGTATTCCACCAAAGAAGCAAAAATTGAGGCGAACGAAGCCGGACTTGGCAAAGAAAATAGAAGAAGAAGTGATGAAATTGCTCAAAGTCGGTTTCATTGAAGTAATACCATATCCAGAATGGGTTGCCAACATAGTACCCGTAATGAAAAAAGATGGTCGAGTACGGGTGTACGTTGATTATCACGACCTAAATAAAGTAAGCCCTAAGGATGATTTCTCGCTTCTACATATCGATGTATTAGTGGATAGCACTGCTGGGTTCGAAACATTTTCATTCATGGATGATTTCTCAGGATATAATCAAATCCTCATGAAGAAAGAGGATAAGGCGAAGACGTCCTTCATAACACCATGGGGCACATTTTGTTACAAGGTGATGCCTTTCGGTTGAAAAATGCTGGTGTCATATATCAAAGGGCAATTGTAACTTTGTTCCATGACATGATGCATAAAGAAATCGAGGTATATGTGGACGACATGATCGCAAAATCCAAACAAGGAGAAGATCATGTTGAGGTGCTTCGCAAATTGTTCGAAAGACTTAGAAAGTACAAGTTGCGACTGAACTCTAACAAGTGTGTATTTGGGGCAAAATCTGGCAAACTGCTAGGATTTGTGGTCAGTAGCAGGGGCATCGAAATAGATCCCTCCAAGATCAAGGCAATATACGACTTAAAGACTCCTTTTACGGTAAAAGAAGTGAGAAGTTTATTGGGGTGATTAAATTACATTGCCCGTTTCATCTATCAGCTTTCTGAGACTGCTAAACCATTCTTCAAATTGTTGAAGATAAATGCCAAAGTGAAATGGGATGTAGAATGTCAATAAGCCTTTGACAAGATCAAAGAATATCTGGTATGCCCACCAGTGTTGGTACCGCCAATCCCTGGGGTTCCGCTGATGTTATATTTGATAATTCACTATGAGTCGTTAGGAGCGGTGCTTGTACAAAGAAGACCAAGTGATAGTAAAGAACAAGCCATTTATTAATTAAGCAAGAAGTTCACAACATCATAAATGAATTACCCGACTGTCGAGAAGACGTGAGTTGCATTGATTTGGGTATTACACAGATTAAGGCAATATACCCTTCATCATCAAATTTTGCTAGTGACTGAGAATGATCCGATCAAGTACCTTCTTGAGAAATCCTCATTGGTCAGGAAATTAGCAAGTGGCAAGTCTTGTTATATGGATTTGACATCAGAAGTTCATTCCAAAAGTCAGTCAAAGGACGAGCAATGTCACGCCTCGAACCCCAACGAGCCCGCGACACTCCACGGCGGTCGTATCGAACGCGACGTCCCAGGACTCGTCGCCGACCTCACAATACACTAGAGATAATGCGCCAGCGGAAGCACTTAAAACACCCAGACAAAATTTAAAGAGAGGGGTACTGGGAGATCAATATAAACATAATCCACAACTTACATTATCCATTGATTACAAGCATACCAATTACTTGGGTTAGCAACCATTAAAAGACAACTTCCCAAAAATGCTTCCAACCCCTACTCCGCTTTAACTGACCCCTACGAGACCTAGGGGGAGTCCAACTAGGGTCAAAACCTTTAGAGCCAAGGTCCGTCTCTTTAGCATCTGCCCACTCCTCTGATGGCTCAGAATCTATCTCTATCTCAATCGGTTCATCCTCAAACTCTGATTCTGCCAAGATTTCTATCGAGGGTTCCTCCTCGGGCTCCTCTTCTGGATCTTCTTCGGGGTTTTCTTCCGACTCCAGCTCCATGGGCTCTTCCTCCGTGTTCGACTCTATCGATGCTTCCTCTTGATGAGGCTCCTCGGGTATTGGTTCGAAGGCTACCTCCATCTGATATGACTCCAAGGGTGCAAATTGGTGCCCAGACTCCGCAAGACCGGTGTCTGTACTGGTCAACTCGCCCTCGAGGGGAGGTATAGCTGACGGGTCTCAATCACCTACTCCATCGAATGGGACATCAAAACCTCGCACTGGCCCGAACTCGTCTAGCTCGTCTCGGAAGTACCATGCTACATAGGTATGGGATTGCCACAACTGTTCACCCACATCTACCCAAACTATACTAGTATGCTTAATTCAAGTAAGGCCCTCATCTATAGGGTACTCCAAAACTGTATAATCCGTGTGCATCGGGATCCCAAAACGTTGTGGAGGAGGGATATTCATTGTCTTGGCCGGGGGTCTGAAATGGTTTAGTTTAACAACCATGAGACACTTCTCAATAAGCGAAACCCTAAACCCCACCTAGGCTAACGCGTACCTCCAGACAAGTTTTAACACACAAAGAACCAACACTCAACATGTTATCACATTCACAAACACAACTGCCTTACCTTCTTGACATAAGCAGAACCCTGCACGTTATTCTGATCGCAATAACAAACAATCATCACAAGTCACACACTATCTCATGATATGGCTAAAATTATGCACATGCATCAACACTAATCCGAACACGATTCAGTCTCACACTCTCCACCTCATAATCGTCTAACCTTCGAACACATATATCCAACTTAGTTGCAACCCGCGTAAACACGCCTCAGGTCCAACTTTCTTTCTCAGCCCGCGTAAACACGCCTCAGGCTCAACATTCTCACTTGACCCGCGTAACACGCCTCAGGTCATTCACACTTTCTTAGCCCGCGTAAACACGCCTCAGGCTCAACATTCTCACTTGACCCGCGTAACATGCCTCAGGTCATTCACACTTTCTTAGCCCGCGTAAACACGTTTCAGGCTCGTCCCACGTAACACGCCTCAGGACTTATCCAATTCCCCGCGTAAACACGCCTCAGGGATTATACAATCCTACTTGTACCATCTTTCGATTCAATCTCTTTTCCCCGTGTAAACACGCCTCAGGGATTAATACTCTCATATCCCACATCCCACATTCTCAATGCCACTCACATGTACACGATTACCAATCAATTTAATTCATTCAAAGCAAGCACCAATTCAGCCACAATGCTCACTAATTGATTCATTTTTACTAAGCAAGCTTGGTCACAATGAAAGCAACACAACTCAGCCCTCAATCACACATACTATCATGCTCAAGTTCTCAATTCCACTCACCAAAAACAGCAAGCAAATCAGCCACATCACTCTTGTCAAGCAAACACATCATAAGTCACAATTCAAGCCAAAATTTCAATGGCAAAGGCCCACGATTTTCCCACTCTCGAACTAACAATACTCAGCCCCTAAATTGATCTCTAGATCATCATAAATCAACCCACATATCAGCCATAATACCATTTCTCAGTACATCCACAAAATGCTACTTTTAAGCTACGAATTTCACCAAATAAAACCACTATCCTAAGCATTCAATCCAACCATGCTCAGCCCCTAATGTGGGCTCTAAAACCTCACAAATTTGTCCAACCATTCAGCTCACCATTCAGCTCAAAATAGCTCCAAATTTACCTCTAATTAACCCCTAAACAAGTCTACAAGTACCCATAAGCCTAATTAAGGTTTAGAGGATCACTTACCTCACTAAAAGCCAAGATTAAGCAAGAACAAGGGGCAGCAAGGGGGGGCAGACAGCAGCAGCAACGAACGGTCGCTCCGGCGGGGCTAAACGGCGACGAGCGGTTCTGGCGATGGCTGATCGCACGGCGCGTGCAAGGGAGAAGGAAGGTTCGGCCAAGGGGAGAGAAAGATGGGGCTGGTGGTGGCTTTGGCGTGAGGGAGAGAGGAGAATGAGGGAGAGAGAGAAAAGAAATAAAGAAAAAGGGGTGACACCAATAATTGGTGCTAACTACCTCAAGCAAAAAGACCATCCTACTCTCTCCTCTAGAACAAGATCCAAGGGCTACAAATCAATGGTCAAGATCACTTCCATCCTCAAAATATCGAAGGGTGAAAAAGGAAAAGAGCCAAGAGGATAAGGGGCATTTTAGTCCATGAAATTCGGCCATAATGGGGGCTGTACAAAGACCATTAAGCCCTTCCCACATAACCATTAGCCTTCACAAAATTCCAAGGGAAAAACGGTAATTTTCCACTCCCGGTCCAATTTCCAAATTTTTCGACAAATCTGATCAATTCCCAAGTTGGCCAAGTAAATTGTGACGTCATCCAATTAATTAGTTGTGAACCTTCGAGAAATTCAATACCCAAGATCGGATTCCAAGAAATAGCTAAAATCGAACTAACGCGACTTGAGTGCATCTCAGACTAACGGGCGGCTTTTGGGAGTTACGCATGTAAATTCACTCGAACCATGGCGACCTCGGTTGTCATGTAATTGCGAGGATCAATCACTAGTTCCTAAGAACGCGATCGTTCGGAATAAGTTTAGGGTCATTCGCCAATATCATATTATGGCGAGACGGAATCACCCGCGTTCCAATTATATGATATTAGTAAGTCGATCCGTGACCATCCTTGGATCGGTCTATACTGGCCCAAAATATCACCTCGACAATCCTTTTGGTCAAAAGTCAGTCCATGATCAAGTTCTTTGGTCGCGCGAATCTAATTCCCTAATTAGCCTTTCCCTAATGGTTAGTATCCCAAGAATGATCAGTTTTGGGCGAGATTTACTACAAGTACATTAATGAAATCATGCATTTCATAGATCCCAAGTAGGTCGAAATTCAGAATGTCACAAGCAATAGCAGACATGTTGGCAGAAAATTCGCAGAATATCGCTAATCCTGAAGAACAACTTGATGATCATATATTAACAATGGTCGACGATAAATGGACCATGTATTTTGATGGTGCAACCAACTTATCTGGATCAGGAACTGGGGTAGTACTGATCTCCCCAAAAAGCCAACACTATCAGGTATCTGCGAACAAAGAGACGCTCGCAAACAGGTAAGTATTGCGGCTCCAAAAGGTTGGATAGGCTCAGAAGGTTGGTTGCTATCAAATGGCTCAAAAGGAACTCAAACTAGCCCATAGTATTGCGGCTTCATGCAAATTTCGTCCACCTTCATTGGTTACTGCTTAAAGATATTTTCAAAGACAAACATATTGTTCCTAACTTCACTCTTGATAGCTTGCAATTGTCTTTCCAAATTAGTTCTCAGTGCCTTCATATCTGCCTTCATAGTAGCCTGATTATCCTTGATTTCCTTTAGCAAACCAAACAAATTAGGCATCCTATAATCATTGGTTGTAGCAGCTTCAACAATGAGAAACTTATCTATCTTCTTCTCTATGGACTCCCCCTGAATGTGAGTGTCGCGACCTCCCAAACGGTATACCACCTAGGGGTTGGCTAATGGATTACTAAGCCTAAACGTAGCTCGGGCCCTTCCAATCCCAAACCAATTCGTAATTTAGATTCCATACTTAACATGCAAAATCATTTTCAATTAAGAGTCGCCACTAATCCATTTTTTTGTGGGTCAATTAGAAACCCAAGTAAAGTATTAAGAGATTTACTTTACTCCTATGAACCAGAGATTATGAATTCAGGGACTTGATTATGATAGATTTATGTAACGCCCTATCGGTATCTTTTCTATTTATTTAAAAAAAAAAGTTTGGCAAGTAGCTTGGATTCATTTTAACTTCTCCACTATAATGTGAGTTGATTATTCGGGTGCGCAACCATTAATGTAACATTCAAGAAAGCAAAGCAATAAATAAATTGCTAGGATAAGGAAGAGATTTACATACCTTGATGCAAGCACATTGATTCCCTAAAAATCGCAAAGCATTTATTTAAATTGCAAAGCTTAGACTAACATGAATTTCATAGTCTAATTAACAACTTCAATTACTCTTTTGGTTTTCTTTTATTTAAGAAATAAGGACTAATCTATGTGCAATACGTTCGACTAACCTAACATGACATGCAACATACAATTTATCTAACTGTCCTATTTCTACTTACGATTAAATGGACTACTCTAACATGACGGGAAAATATTTAATTACATGACCTAATTATAATGACGGACAAAAATTAATATGCAACTATTTTAGCATGTCGTGCAATTAAATATTAAACGACCCTAAACATATAGTCACTAAATGACATTCAAGCAATGGCATAGCATTTATGATGACATAGACGATGACGCGGCATAGATGAAGTTGAATTTATGCATCTAATTCTATATATGACATGCACATAATATTTTTATATTTTTCATTAAAATTCTTAATTTTGAAAATAATGAAAATAAATTATATAGACTAAGATATTATCCAATCCAATTTAAGAATTAAACTAGGAAAAATTTAAATTTAAATCGGAATATTATCTTAACTAGATAAATCCTATACTAACATGCGTTCTATCTAGAAAATTATAATTTTATCCTAATTGATTTTGAAAGATTATCTTGAATCTCTTTAAACATGCAATCTTATCTATCAAAGTCTACCCTAATCTTATTCAATATCTATCCAAATATTATCTAATTTTTTTTAAGTTAAGGATAAAATCAAGTCAAAAGATAAAAAAAATCACCCCAATATATCATCCATTCAATTTGAACTTGGAAACAAGTATCTCATGGCGTGGGGATCTGATTGGCTGATTTTCCATTCGATCACGAGTCATATCTCGACCATGAGATCGGACTATCAGCCATATGCACGTTATCGAATTAGGAAATTTTCATAATTTGGGGGATTCGAAAATCTCACAGATATGCATAACCTAATTTGAAATTGGACAATAATATCTAAGATAATCAAATTGGACAATACATAACCTAATTTGAAAATATATTTTTCAATTCGAACTGATGGACGACAAGGACTCACGTTAGCCGGCTCGTGGTGTTCTCAACCGAGGGACTCACGGTGATCGGCCGCTGGTGGTGGTGGTGTTTGAAGGCCACCGGAAAGCCTTGTAAGTCACCGGAAAAACCTGCACAATGAAGATCACAGGGGCAACAGCAAGACAATCACCTCGCGGGTTGAGGTGGGGCCGAGTACGAACGCCAGCAAAAGTCACGGATAGGAGCAGCAAATTTGAACCCACAACAACAACAGTCGGTACGGTGGATGTTGAGCGATAGCTAGCAAGAGTCAAAGTTTTGGGATTCGTTGGGATCACTATTGACCGAGCCCATAAACACCAATAAACCTGCAGAAAGTATGGACGTTGCAGTGGCCAAAGGAAGGGGCTGTGACGACTGGATTGTGGAGCAGAGCGGTGAGGCGCGATAGAGAGTAGTCGGGATTGCAGGGACAACACCAGGACTGTAGGGACTGCAGTGTTGGTGCGGTGGTGCGGCGAAGTCTTTCTCTGTATGCTTTTTCGGTTTTTGTGGCCGAATCCCTTTATGCAAACACCACCTGTTTTTATACTGTCCTCTTGTTGACACCTGATTTTTAGCTATTTTTTTTTTCATATTTTCAAAAATCTCAAAATTAGGACTAGGAATCTTGGCCAAGCCTAGAAACCTACTTCTAAACCAAAAATAAATTTTTTAGCATTTTCCTGCATTTTTCCTTAATTTCTTTTTGACAAAATAAGTGAGAAAATCAAGAAAAAAAACAAATGGAATCAGAAAATTCCATAAAAATAGTCATTAGTCTTCTTTTAAATCTAATTTCATTAATGCATCATTAATTTTGAAAAATCTCAATCGGGTATGTGTTTTTCCCAAAATTGGGCAAAATCAAACTTGAATTGAACCAAAAATGCAATTAAATCTTTTCTAGTCATTTTTAAGTCATAGTGTCTTCACAACAAATGATTCTGGGACCTTGAATTATAAAATGGTCGGTCTAATTGCACAATTTGTCATAGAAATCAGAAATCCCCAAAATTCAATTGAAAATTAGGAATTTTGAGCCCAAATTGGGAATAGTGCCCAATTCGAATTTGTCGAACCATGAGACCATTGTTCGTAGGGATAATCAGATGTGGGTAATTCAATTTTGACACCAATTTTGCCTAATCAAGTTATTAGGACATCAAATTGAACAAAACCCTATTAACCCGAATACAAAAATGTGAAAATCTTGGACATGATTATAACAAAAATTGGGGAAAATCACATATTTGGGTTCAAAATGTGATGAGGAATTCAATTTTGGGGTTTAATTTTGAAAATTGGGTCAAAATTGAGCTTAATTTGCGAATTTAGACCAACCCGAATCTGCCGGGTCGACCGGGTCAACCCGACCCGACCCGGGTTGTTCATCTTCTTTGCCCGACTCACCCAAAAAACACAATAAACCTAGAAAAATCAGCTCGTGCCCATGACTTCACCGGCCTTAATCTCACCACAAACACGTGCGAAATACCGATTTAACAGCTGGAGAATCTCCGGCTGTCATCGGTTATTCATCATAACCGATTCGGAGGTCCGTTGTAACAAGAATTTAGCAGGAAATCAAGCTAGAAAAAGAAGAAAAACTTAACATTGAACAGGGAAGCTGTTTGGGGAAATGCTAGGGAGAGACGAGAAAGGAGCAAAATCAAAGAGAATGATCTAGAGAGAGAGGGTCGAGGGTCCCCTCACGAGTGTCCGGCGCCGCCGTAGACGGTGGAACGCCGGCAAATCGTGGATAGGCCGCGACCCTCCCCTGGTTGTTCCAGTCAAACGAATTGATCGCGAAGCCCTAAAAACGAACTTCGTCCGGCGTGCCGAGAGACACTCTAGCAAATCCGAAGCTACTAAGTTGAAGATCAAGTGTTAGGGAACAGTTCCACGGTTGTGGATCGTCTCAGAAACTCCATCTGATCATCGAACGAAGAAGGTAAACTTTGATCATGATCACTGTTTTCCAGAATTTCCTGAATGAGTTTTAGCTCAAACTTGTGTGTTTCTTCGTGATTTTGTTACATTTGATGCTCAAAACATGTTCTGATTTCATTTTTATCATTTGTTTGCACTTTGTATGATTGAAAACGCATTAAAACCGAGTCAGCCACCTCATGAACCAACTCGCCGAAGCTCGAGGAACCTCACCGGAGCATTGCCGTGACCTTAGGTCACCCAAGTTAGTGATTTCCAACCTTGCTTGATGTTCTGATGAATGTTTAAAGCGTTAGAAATGGCTAGGGCGTACCGTGTGATGATCTGAAGGCAAATAAAACTTGTTTTGGTCAGTTCTAGGTTAGGTTCTTTAGGATCGATTTTCACCAACAGGCGTGGGTCCGGTGACGAACCGAGGAAGTTAGATGGTTAGGCGGTGATGAGAGGTTGATGTAGAATCTAAAATTGATGCCAGAAAATCACCAGAAGGTTGTCAAAATTCAGTCCGAAGTGGCGGCCTTGATAACAATAAAACAAGGAATTATGCTCACCAAGTGTTTGGCAAAATGCCAGAGAGAGAGAGGGTTTAAACGGTGCCGTTTTAGCGCTAAGCTCGCTGGAGGAGACAACCGGCGACCGGCGTCGGCGAAGCCCAGCTCGGCTACATCGAACTGAGTTGAACCGGGCCGGTTTGGTTCGTTTCCCGGCGGGAAATTTAAAAAATAAATAATCTAAAAAAAATCTAAAAATATAAAAAATTTCATAAAAAATAAAAAAATTTAGAAAAGTTTTGGAAAATCGGAAAAATTTCAGAAAAATAGGAAATTCACAGAAAAATTAAAAAAAATTATAAAATTCATAAAAATTAAAAAATTATCAGAAAATTCATAAAAATTCAAAAAATTTTAAAAATACAATTAAAAAATGTAAAAATTTAGAAAATCAATAAAAAATTCGGAAAATTCATAAAAAGTTTCAGAAAATCATAAAAATCAATTCTCGTTTAATAAAATTCTCAGAAATTCAATTTCCGAAAAAAAAATCAAAAATTTCAAAAATTCACAGAATGGTTCAAAAGCACTGTGGCCAACCTTAGAAAGTGAAATTTGAATTTTTGGGAGTGCCGAAGTGGCATTTTTAGAAAATCTCAAATTTAGGGGTTATAACCCCTAAAAAACCCTAAAATCCTAAAAAATGCAAATCATGAAATAAATAAGCTTCTAGGGCTTCATTAGGGTTTGGATGTTTTGATTGATTTTCATTTTTAGAAGACCATTTAGGATTGATTGATTTGATTGACATTGATTGCGCATTTAATTCTTAATTGATTTTTCTGCGATTAGAATGGATAGAATCAATGGGTAGGCCTCGGAAACTTGCATGACACGTTAGACATCGTATCGCTCTTAGGTACCGAAAAGACGTTAGGGATCTCGATTTGGGATCATTAATGTAACTAAGTCCCCGTACTCAGAATCTCTGGTTCGTAGAATCGTAGTATTTCTCCCATACCCCGATTAGGTCTCTAGTCTACCTACCAATAATGACTAGTGGTGACTCCAAAATCAAAAACTTAGACTAAATAGGAAATTACCATCCGCTGTCATGTGAGGTATAGTCTGGGAGACACCTTTACACGGAAATACCTCTTTAGTGCGCAAATCCCGAAAGTCCAAAAAAAAAAGGCGCGGTGCGACAGGCTTGGCGACTCCGCTGGGGAGTTACCTTTTATAAGTGGACTTAGGCCTAGATAGAACGATATGCATGTATTTTGAGCTTGCAAGGATCCTAGGTACGTCCCGCTAATGATAATGTTAAATGGTTTTGCAGACGGGTGGTATAAGGGGTGTAGTCTTTGTTAACCCTTATTTTGCAGGATGGTGTTGGGATTGAATGTGAATTGAATGAATTTTAGAAGTGTTGTTTGGTCATTAATTACTATGCATGTTTTTAAATTGCTTTAGCACTACACTATTAGCACACACCACCCGTGGCCTAACCCCGGCTACATTTAGGATTACCCTTAGGAGGTATGTGTTTAGGCGAAACTATGAGCCGATTGCTCATGGGATCGTTTAAATGCAATACCGATCACCGAGATGGAATAATATTCCATTACTTTAGGCCGATTGCCTATTGGAATGAGATCCCTTGTCCATTAAAGTGGTAACCTTGAGCCTTTAACATATCCTACCCTTTTAGGCGTCAAAACTTCACTAATTGCATTCGCTTGTCTTTGTGGTTAGTATACCTAAAACCAAACAAAAATATCCTAGTAAGCAAGTATCGTTCCATTCTATTCTTTTACAATTATGCATGTTAGTTGGCACATTTTCAAAAAATGCCTAAATGACATTCAATGCTTGGTGTAAATGCCCTTTCATATTAGAATGTGTGATTAGGGTGTCATACTCCATTTGACAATTCTTTCATTCTTAGATGAAATGTATAGGTCCATGGCGGATTTTTCATGTAATTCAAGTGCTTATTCGTTCATTTCAATGTATTCGAAGTTGTAAACCATAGTTTAGGACTTTATGGTCTAAATGGAGTATGATAGAATAGGCATTTACATCACACATTGAATTTGTCCATGATCTCAAATATATGCTCTTTTAAGGTCTAAACGGACTCAAAATGACATTTGTATTACTTTCTAGGCATGCAAGTGTATTTTACCTTAGTCGTACCTTAAAAGGACATGTAATTGAAATGGAGGCATTAAAATCAATTGGTAATCCATGGTCAATAATAATCAATTTCTTTTACATGCTTTAGATCGAAATGGGGAAACTAGACATACAAGTTATTTCTATTCCAAGGAAGGAGCTTTTGGCATGGTGGGTAAACATGACAAAGGACAACAAAGCATACGTAAGGGAAAGGCTCGGGTATTTGTTCAAGCTCATCAACCTGGAGTACCAAGTGAGCTTAATTCAAGCGTTATCTCATTTCTGGGAAGCTACCACTGCCACATTTCAATTGGGTGAGCACAAGATGGTACCTACACTAGAAGAATATAAGGCAACCATTAGGATTGATTTCAAGTCAAGAACCGTTGAGCCCCCAGTTGGATTGAAACCCACGAGCGTTATAGCTGAATTCTTAAACTTTAAGACCCCTCAAGTGGAACTGGGAGATTTCCTCTATTTTACTTGGTGGCCAATTACCCCAAGTTGCTGAAGGAAACGGGAAATACTTCCGCGAGGGTTTTTATTCTTGCCTTCTTCGGATTCGTCTTATTCCCCACATCAAGGACTAGGTTAAATCCTCTCGTTGCAGTAATTGCTAGGTAAGCTTGCCTAAAATGGGACTTCTCCAATATTCTCTTGGCGGAGACCATCATTTTATTGAACAAATACCAAAATCAATGAAAGGGTGTACTGCAAGCTTCAGCTGAGTTACTTTCTGTGTGGTTTATTTGCCCTGTCTAAGAAGGAAATGCTCAAAGATGAAACAGATAAGGATGAAAAGGAGAAAGAAAAGTCTGACAGGGTGAAAGGCATTTTACTCAGAAATCATCCGGGGAAGGCAAAACCGTAGACTTACTCGGTCAAGACAGCGGTAAATACGATTACCGTGTCAAATATACTCCACCACCATGGGCGTTCAAAAATGAAGACATTGTACTGGACGGATGGGGTGGCATGGACGAGGTCCTGATCAGCCAACTAAATCTTGAAGAGAATGAAGATCGGGAAGAGAAAAAGAAGAAAAAGACTCGCCGAGGTGATGGGCGATTTGCTCGTAAAGCACGAAAACAAGGTGAAGTTGTTGATTTTCTGGGTCAAGATAGTAGCTGGTATAATTACCGTGTCAAATATACACCCCCTCCGTGGGCATTCAAGAAGGAAATGATCACACCTGATGGCTAGGGTGGAATGGATGCTGACGAAGCCAATAAGAGCATGGTATCCATGATTACACCATTTCTAATCAAGCTTGATGAGGTAGATAAATATAAAAAGAAGAGAGGTCTTGTTGAACTAATCACTATCCAACTTCCCATTGATCAACTAAGGATTGAAGGAGAAGAAACACAGCTTGTGATTATCACTCTCCCTCCAAAAGAAAAGTTTGATACTAAGTGTGTACCTTCGGATTACTCTCCCAAAGAAGTTGATGCCATAACCCGATCAGAGAGATGTAGTGTCTCGAAGGAAGGTGAGCACGAAAAGAAAGGAGTAACCGAAGAAGATGTCAAACAATTGCTTTCAGTCATGAAGACGAGCGAATTTGAGGTAATTGAATAGCTAAGAAAGATGCCGGCACAGATTTCTCTATTAGATCTCTTCAAGACTTTAGAAAGCCACAAAATGGTGCTTATGAAGCTTCTTAATGAAGTGCACGTCCTGGAAACAATTAATGAAGTACAATTGAAAGACTTTGTTGGCACTATTCTTCTGAAAGATCAAATTGCCTTCTCCGATGAAGATTTCCTAATTGACGGGTGTTCCCATAATAAGGCTCTGTATATTGCTGTCAAGTGCCGGGGCAAGGAGGTGTCACGTGTGCTGATCGATAATGGTTCCGCACTTAATTTGTGTCCACTAAGCACACTACATCGCTTGGGGATTAGCGAAGAGCTCATCAAACCTTCTAAGGTAATTGTGCATTCATTTGATGGAATGAAGAAAGACGTTATTGGCGATATCAAGCTCGAGGTGAACATAGGCCCTGTGCCTTTCCTAATTAACTTCCAAGTAGTGGATATTCCGAGGACTTTCAACTTGTTACTCGGAAGACCTTGGATTCATATGGCTGGTGCTATTCCTTCAAGTCTCCATCAGAAGGTCAGGTTCGTCATTAATGGCAAGATGATCACCGTACACGGGGAGACGGATTTCACCACTTACAAAGAGAGTGCAATACCATATGTCGAACCCGAAGTGAAAGAAGAGCCAAGCTATTATTCCTTCGAAATGATCTCAATGGTGCAAATTCCTGCCGGTTGCATCATAAAATTCTCAGAGTTCTCAACATCATCCATTATGTCTGGAAGGGTGTTATGCCAGTATGGATTTTTTCCCGGTAATGGTCTTGGATTGAAATCCCAAGGAATCAAAGAACCTATCACTCCGCTTGTTAAAAGAATGAAACACGGAGTATGTTATATTCCAGATAGCTCTAAAGATCACCATGGAGGCCGTGGTCGAAAGAACCATTGAGGCTGTAGAGGCTGAGGTGATTGCATCATTAATCCATCCATATGGAAGGGCAAAGCTAAAGAGCTTCCCTATCATCATATCCACGTCAAGGAAACTTTTTCTGGACCTTCCAAGCTACTTCAAGAAGAAGACTTACATGCAGAGGAAGAATCTGTTCTGCCAAGTTTATTCGAAGAGAATATCATTAACGTTATCGTAACCGAAGCAGAAGATACCTACGCACTAGAGTAGGAAGATTCTCTTGAACTTTTGCTGCTAGCTTTTTCCATTGCATTTTGTTGATTACAATTTAAAATTTCTTGTGATTTCATTTGCAATTTACATTCCTGTTGATATAGATGTAATCACGTTTTTCAATTCAATAAAAGTGGTCAAATATTTTGTTAAGGACATGTAGAAACAAAACCAAACCTATGATGAACATTATCCTCATTCGTGAGACTTGAGGCTTTGGGTTTCTATATTGCTCCTCATTGCGAAAATGATTTTAAGAGCAAGGAGTCTAATGATATGAGGACTTGCTCTGTCTTTATAAAATATATTTCAAAATGAATTTTCAAAAGGTTTTTCATATGACCACGTGCATTACTTACTTCGTATGCAATTACTAATCATGTTTGTTATATGTCAGGCATGAGCATTCGCAAATCCATAATAGGTTCATATGTGGCCCAAACCTTTCCAAGGAGATCACTTGCGATATTGAAGTGGATAATGAGGATAAGGAATGGGTCAGAAAGGAATGGATTCATCATGAAGAATCAAAACCACTCACATTAGAGAGAACGATCATTGTTAATATAGGCGATAAAGAAAATCTCAAAGAAGTTAAGATTGGAGAAAGTTTTTCCTCGGCAGAAGCAGAAAGAATCACAGATTTGCTTAGAGAATATCAAGATATATTCGCATGGTCTTATGCTAACATGCCAGGCCTTGATCCGAGTATAGTTGAACATGCTTTGCCAATCGATCCAAGTGTTCCACCAAAGAAGCAAAAACTGAGGCAAACGAAGCCGGACTTGGCAAAGAAAATAGAAGAAGAAGTGATGAAATTGCTCAAAGTCGGTTTCATTGAAGTAGTACCATATCCAGAATGGGTTGCTAACATAGTACCCGTAATGAAGAAAGATGGTCGAGTACGGGTGTGCGTTGATTATCGCAACCTAAATAAAGCAAGCCTTAAGGATGATTTTTCGCTTCCACATATTGATGTATTAGTGGATAGCACTGCTAGATTCGAAACATTTTCATTCATGGATGGTTTCTCAGGATATAATCAAATCCTCATGAAGAAAGAGGATAAGGTGAAGACGTACTTCATAACACCATGGGGCACATTTTGTTATAAGGTGATGCCTTTCGGGTTGAAAAATGCTGGTGTCATATATCAAAGGGCAATTGTAACTTTGTTCCATGACATGATGCATAAAGAAATCGAGGTATATGTGGACGACATGATCGCAAAATCCAAACAAGGAGAAGATCATGTTGAGGTGCTTCGCAAATTGTTCGAAAGACTTAGAAAGTACAAATTGCGACTGAACCCCAACAAGTGTGTATTTGGGGCAAAATCTGGCAAATTGCCAGAATTTATACTCAGTAGCAGGGGCATCAAAATAGATCCCTCCAAGATTAAGGCAATATATGACTTAAAGACTTCTTCTACGGTAAAAGAAGTGAGAAGCTTATTGGGGCGATTAAATTACATTGCCCGTTTCATCTATCAGCTTTCTGAGACTGCTAAACCATTGTTCAAATAGTTGAAGAAAAATGCCAAAGTAAGTGGGATGCAGAATGTCAACAAGCCTTTGATAAGATCAAAGAATATCTGGTATGCCCACTAGTGTTGGTACCACCAATCTCTGGGTTCCGCTGATCTTATATTTGATGATTCATTATGAGTCGTTAGGAGCGGTGTTTGTACAAAGAAGACCAAATGATGGTAAAGAACAAGCCATTTATTACTTGAGCAAGAAGGTCACAACATCAGAAATGAATTACCCGGCAGTCGAGAAGACGTGCGTTGCATTGATTTGGGTATTACACAGATTAAGGCAATACACCCTTCATCATCAAATTTTGCTAGTGACTGAGAATGATCCGATCAAGTACCTTCTTGAGAAATCCTCCTTGGTCGGGAAATTGGCAAAGTAGCAAGTCTTGTTATCTGAATTTGACATCAGAAGTTCATCCCAAAAGTCAGTTGAAGGACGAGCAATAGCAGACATATTGACAGAAAATTTGCAGAATATTACCAATCCTGAATAACAACTTGATGATCATATATTAACATTGGTCGACGATAAATGGACCATGTATTTTGATGGTGCAACCAACTTATCTCGATCAGGAATTGGGGCAGTACTAACATCCCCAGAAGGCCAACACTATTGGGTATCTGCGAAACTAGTATTTTCATGCACCAATAACGTCGCTGAATACGAAGCATGCATTCTCGGCTTGCAATTAGCCCTTTCAATGAAGGTAAAAAGGTTGCAATATATGGATATTCTATGCTCGTCATATTGCAAATAACTAATGAATGGCAAATTCGAGATGCCAAACTAATTCCTTATCACAGATACTTAGAAGAGATGATAGAAAACTTCGAAGAAGTAACATTCGATTATCTCCCAAGAACTCAGAATCATTTTGCAGATGCTCTTGCAACTTTGTCATCCTTACTACAAGCTGAAGATGGTATGAATATAAAACCATTGAGAATTAATATTCTTGAACAACCAGCTCATTGCATGATGGTCCAAGCAGAGTTTGACAACGAATCATGGTATTATGACATCAAAAGGTATCTTCAATCATGAGAATTTACTGAAGGAAGTCAACCAGGTGATAGGAAATTTATAAGGAAGATAGTCAACAAATTCTTCCTCAGTGGTCAAACCCTCTACAAGAAATCATTTGATTCAACCCTACCAAGATGTGTGGATGCTACAGAAGCTGAACAGATTATGAAAGAAATTCATGAAGGTGAATGTGGACCGCCTATGAATGGACATCTTCTAGCCCGAAAGATTACGAGGTTGGGATATTATTAGATGACAATAGAAACAGATTGCATCCAACATGTGAGATTTTGCCATCAATGTCAAGTTTATGGAGACAGAATTAATGCACCGCCAAATGAGCTACATCAAATGTCCGAGCCATGGCCATTTTCAATGTGGGGCATTGATATGATTGGTCCAATCAACCCCAAGGCCTCAAATGGGCATCGGTTTATCCTGGTTGCTATTGACTATTCACTAAATGGATTGAAGCAAACTCCTACACGAATGTTACTGCCAAGAATGTTGCAAGATTCATTAAGCAAGGCATCGTTGCTAGATATGGAGTTCCAGAAGCAATAATTACGGACGATGGCTCAAATTTAAACAATAAGATTGTGGATGATTTACTCGAACACTTCCACATCCGACATCTGAACTCATCTCCATATCATCCACAAATGAATGGAGCAGTTGAAGCGGCAAATAAGAATATCAAGAAGATACTGGCCAAGACAGCCGAAAATTATCGTGATTGGCACGAAAGGTTACCGTATGCTCTGATGGCATACCGAATTTCAATTCGAATAGCAACTGGAGCAACCCCGTTTTCCTTAGTTTACGGAATGGAAGCAGTGCTACCTGTTGAAGCAGAAATTCCTTCATTATGGATACTATCTCAATTGAAGCTTTCAGAAGCTGACTGGATTCAACAAAGATATGAACAACTCAATATGATCGATGAAAAGAGATTAAGAGCTATATGCCATGGACAAGCCTATCAAAGACGAGTGGCTAAATCCTTTAACCGAAAAGTGAAACCAAGGCATTTCAAAATAGAGGATTTAGTAGTGAGGAAAGTCACCTTCAACAATTCAGATCCTCGTGGCAAATTCACTCCGAATTATGAAGGTCCATACATTGTCAAGAAAGTTCTTCCTGGAGGAACATTGATTCTTGTAGATATGGCGGGAACAAAATTGGCCTATCTTGTAAATGCAGATGCTATCAAGATTTTCTACTCATGAAATGAAGATGAACATTCAAGAAAAGATTCGGGTCACTTTAGAACATGGGCAATATCATGCATATCATGCATACCATGCATTTCATGAACATGTTTATCTGTTGCGCAGAAGAAAGCAAAAGGAGTCCGAACCAGTCGATGGTTTAAGAATCCCCAATAAAGTTGTCAAATAATAGAGGGAAGTATTATTTCCAATTCAATTTTCCATTGATATTCCCTAATGTACTTTTCTTTGTATCATCCCAGGGAGACAACGAAAAGAGAGCAACAAAAAGAAGAATCCCCAGTGGAACCAAAGCAAAAACATGCAAACAAGAGGGATCTTGGTAAGTTAATCAGATAGGTATCCTTAAATTGTAAGTGCATGTGTTAAAGAAGTTTCCTTTCTAAGAGAAAATCGAACTTTTTCTTCCCCAAGCGGAATGATACTAAGGCTGAGCAAAACAAAACATATTGTTTTGAAAGGAAAATACCTCAGAAATATTTCAAATCAAAAGTTTTGAAACACGCTTTCTTTGAGATTGCACTAAGCATCAAAATTCCCTAAAAAGGGATAATTTGACAAAAGACTTTGAAAAATTTCAAAGAAAAAGTTTGGATCAAATCGAATGAAAAGACCTTCAAATGATGAAAGGTAAGCCATATCCAAACACGTCCCCTATACACTCAAAACCAAAGTAAAGAAATGAGTGAGAAAAAATCATCCGAAGGAAATATGGGATGTTCACAATGATTACATGGATTGAAATGATGAAAGGCAGTCATTTCACTATCCCAAACACATGCTTACCCCTTGCAAACCAAATTTGAGCCAAAACAGTGGAGAAATTTTTCCAAAACAACCCTGTTAAGAACCACCTCACATTGGGGTAAATTAGGAGGTTTGTGATTAACAGTTGTGGAGAATAGGATCAAGAAAGATTTTATTGCATACTTGTCGTGCCGCACTTTTTTTTTTGGGGGTTTTCGCGCTAAGGAGGTATTTCCGTATAAGGGTCTCTCCCAGACCATACCTCACATGACAGTTAGTCTAGGTTTGTGATTTTGAAGTCGCCACTAGTCATTATTGGTAGGTAGACTAAAAACCTAATCGAGGTACGGGAAAAATACCACGATTCTACGAATAAGAGATTCTGAGTACGGGGACTTGGGACTTGGTTACGTTATTGATCCCAAAATTGAGATCCTTAACGCCCTTTCGGTACCTAAGAACGATACGATGTCTAACGTGTCATGCGAATTTCTGAGGCTTACCCACTAATTCTATCCATTCTAATGGCAGAAAGAACCAAACAAGTATTAAATGCACAATCGAAGTCAATCAGATCAATCAATCCTGAATGGTCTATAAAAATGAAAATCAATCAAAACATCTAAACCCTAATGAAGCTCTAGAAGCTTATTCATTTCATGATTTACATTTTTAGGGTTTTAGGGTTTTTTTAGGGGTTATAACCCCTGAATTTGAGATTTTCTAAAAATGCCACTTGCGTACTTCCAAAAATTCAATTTTCACTTTTTATGGTTAGCCACAGTGTTTTTGGACCATTCTGTGAATTTTTAAAATTTTTGAATTTGTTGATTTTTTTTCTTTCGGAGATTTTATTAACCGAGAATTAATTTTTCATGATTTTCTGAAAGTTTTTATGAATTTTCCAAATTTTCAATGTTTTATTGATTTTCTAATTTTTCACATTTCTTATTTGTAATCTTCTGAATTTTTATGAATTTTCTGAAAATTCTTGAGTTTTTATCATTTTTTTTATTTTTTTGTGAATTTTCTTTTTTCTGAATTTTTTTCCATTTTCCAAATTTTTTTTTATATTTTCTGATTTTTTATTTTTTTTTATTTCACTTTTCTGAATTTTTATGATTTTTTTTTAGTATTTTTTAATTTTTTTTAAAAAATTTCCCGCCGGGAAAATGAACCTGACCGGCCCGGTTCGACTTGGCCGAATCGGGCTTCGCCGGCGCCGGTCGCCGATCACCTCCTCCGGCAAGCCCAACGCCGAAACAGCGCAGTTTTGGGTGCTTTTCATTGAGGCATTTTCACAAACACCTGATGGGCACGGTTCGGTGTTAAACGTTCTCGAGACCGCCGGTTTGTGATCGTCTCCGGCGACCTTCCGGTGAATATTTTGCCATTCCGATTGCACCATTGTTATGTCTATGTATTCTATTCTCAATCCAGCCTACTTGGAACACCGGTGGATGTTCGCCGGCTGGTGAAAAACCGATTAAAAAAACGAACCTAACACTGATCTAAACTAGCATTCCTGGCTTTCAGACCATCACACAGAACGCCCTAGCCATTTCTAGTGTTCATTCATTATTCAAAACATTCACAAGGAATCAGAGACACTAACTTGCTCAACCATAGACCATCGGTAATGCTCCGGAGGGTGGAAAATGCTCCGGCGAGATTCAGCCAATGATGACCGATTTGGTTTTGTTGATTCAACGACACAAAATGCAAGCAAACAACAAAAATATGCTCAGAAACGTATTATAAACCTCCAGAAAATCAAAATCTCCAAGAAAATCGCATGAATATGCATTTTAAGGTGAAAATTGTTTTCTGGAATTCCGAAAAAAATTGATCACGAGCGATGTTTGCCTTCTTTGTTCGATGATCAGGAGAAATTGTCGAACTGATCCGCGCCTATTGGGTTGTTCCTTGCCACTTGAACTTTCACCCGGTGGTCTTGGTTTCGCTGGAAGAGCTCCGAGCGCGCTGGATGAGCTTGATTTTCAAAGGTTCACAGTCAGCTTCCATTCTGGTTCGCCCGAGGAGGAGATCCTCCCTAGCCGGTCGATTTGTCGACGCTGTTCAATCGACCGGCTCCGATCACTCGACCTGGGGATCTCCACTCCTCTCTCTCTCTCTCTCTCTAGATTTCAGGTTTTTTCCTCTCTCGTTTTCTCTCTCTCTAGATTTCAGGTTTTTTCCTCTCTCGTTTTCTCTCTCTCTCTTCGTAATTCGTCGAACATCTCCCTTGCAATGTTCCAGTTTTTTTTAGTTTTTCATTGATCCAAAATCCCGCCCAAAATCGGTTAGATCGGTTCACTGGTGCCAGCTGGAGATTTTCTAGCTAGCCCAGTCGATTTTCACGTGCCAAATTAACCGAAAAGAATCGGCAAAGTCACGGTCTTGAAATGTTTTTTCTGGGTTTTTGCACGTTTTGGGGCGAACCGGGTAGGGAAGATGAATAACCTGGGTCGGACCCGATCGACCCGGCAGACTCGAGTTGATCTAAATTCGCAAATTAAACTCAATTTTGACCCAATTTTCAAAATTAAACCCCTAAATTGAATTCCCCATCATATTCTGAACCCAAATATATGATTTTTCCCAATTTTTGTTATAATTGTGTCCAAGATTTTCACATTTTTGTATTCGGGTTAATAGGATTTTATTCAATTTAATGTCCTAATGACCTGATTAGGCAAAATTGATGCCAAAATTGAATTACCCACATCTGATTAACCCTAGTAATGATGGTCTCATATTTCGACAATTTCATATTGGACACGATTCCCAATTTGGGTTCAAAAGTCTTAATTTTCAATTGAATTTTCGGGATTTTTTTATTTTTATGTCAAATTGTGCAATTGGACCGACCATTATGTAATTCAAGGTCCCAGAATCATTTGTTTCGAAGACACTATGACTTAAAAATGACTAGAAAAAATTTAATGGCATTTTTGGTTCAATTCGGGTTTAATTTTGCCCAATTTTGGGAAAAACATATACCCGATTGAGATTTTTCAAAATTGATGATGTATTCATGAAATTGGTTTAGAAATAGGTTTCTAGGCTTGGCCAAGATTCCTAGTCCTAATTTTGAGATTTTTGAAAATATGAAAAAAATGAGCTAAAAATCAGGTGTCAACAGCTGCCTCTCTTTGAGATTGAGCTCGTTAGAGGTTGATCTCAAAGACAAGGTGACACCTGAATTTTTAGTCGACTTACTGAACAAGATAAGATGGAAATTTCACAACAACTGATTAGGGATCTTGCTTTTGAAATTCGTGATCTAATCTAACGGTTCTCTTTTCAGAACATATTTTGAAAGGTTCTTAATGATTGAGGGAAAGAAACTTACCTGTTTGCGAGCGTTTCTTTATTGCTTGTCCAAGAGCATGAGTTGATGGTGGTGATGATTATGATGGTTATTTGAATTTCGTGGTTTAAGGACGAATCCACGAACCATGAACACCTGAGGGTTTGGAAATTTGCCTAGTGGTTCCTCACCAGTAGGGCTTAAATTTGCCTAGGGGCTCCTCGCCTGTAGGACTTTAGATTTGCCTGGTGGTTCCTCACCAGTAGGACTTGAATTTGCCTAGGGGCTCCTCGTCTGTAGGACTTGAATTTGCCTAGGGGCTCCTCGCCTGTAGGACTTGAATTTGCCTAGGGGCTCATCGCTTGTAGGACTTAAGATTTGCCTAGTGGTTCCTCACCAGCAGGACTTGAATTTTCCTAAGGGCTTCTCGCTTGTAGGACTTTGAATTTGTCTAGTGGTTCCTCACCTATAGGACTTGAATTTGCTTAAGGGCTCCTCGCCTGTAGGACTTAAATTTGCCTAGGGGGGCTCCTCGCCTATAGGACTTAATTTTGCCTAGGGGCTCCTTGCCTGTAGGACTTTGAATTTGCCTAGGGGCTCCTCGTCTGTAGGACTTGAATTTGCCTAGTGGTTCCTCGCCTGTAGGACTTTGAATTTGCCTAGTGGCTCCTCCCCAGTAGGACTTTGGATTTGCCAAGGGGCTTCTCGCCTGTAGGACTTTGGATTTGCCAAGTGGTTCTTCACCAGTAGGACTTTGAGAAGACTTCAGATAATGAATGCCTTAACTGTGAGTTATGTGATTTTGAGGTTTCACTAACCTTTATATGGTTTTTTCTAGTTGATCAAAAACTATTTTGAAAAATAGTTTTGAAATTAATCAAAACTGTTTGAAGCGTGGTTTTTTTTTAGCTTACCACAAACTGTTTGAAAACCTGATTTTAAGTTATCCAAAAACTTTTGAAACCTGGTCTAGAAACATGCATTCTTTGCATTAATGCATTTTAGACAATCAAATTCCTTTTCGAAGAATTATTTGAACAAAATGCTTACAATCTTTCAAGAAATGCTTGAAATGATCATTTGGAAGACCTTCATTAGAAAGGATTTATTTCAATCTATGAACTTGATCTTTTCTTTATCTGATTGAAAGGAGACTAGTCTGATATCCCTCAATTTTATCTCTCTTAACCAATCCTTAGATGTTCGGAGATGTTCGCAATGTATACAATCCAATTGATCCGATAAGGTCTTTCGGAGGATTGTAATGTTGGGTTGGTCAACGGCTATTCAAAGGATAGGCATTCTGAGGCCAAGAAAAAGGATTTCATCATATCTGATCTTGGGTCTACAAGTTGAGAACCTCGAGGACAAGATAAGATATTATTGCATACACTTCCTTGAGTGATGACTTCTTGTCATAAAGCCATGTTTCTACTCTCAACATCCCAATCTGAAGAGTCTTGGTGAGAGGTTGTATTATTGGTATTGGGTAGGCTCAAAAGGCTCATTTGTTTGAATTGAGGGTTTTTATGAAATTGATGATCCTCTTGGCATCACCACTTTTTTTTGTCTACTAGGTATCTTTCTTTTATGAACATCAGAGTCCCCTAAACATTCATCACAATCTCTTTTCTTTTGCTCATTCTCACTTGTTGTGATCTATGATCTCTCATGGTCTTGACTTTGCTTTGTCATGACCTTTTTTATTTTGAACTCTTTTTTTTCTTTCTTATTTTCCTTTGGGCATTTGGCCTTACTTTTACCAGGCACACTGCTTTTTCATGCCACAGACTCTTTCACCTTTGACCTTTTTGAATTCTAAGGACTCTATGTTCTGCCCTTTTGTTTCTTATCTATTAAAGTGGATCATATGGTCATGCTCCAGTGTGAAGAGATGATCACCAATTTAGGATTCTAAAATGAATATTCAGGCTCAATTGGGCTTTGTCAAAGGTAATGTGTTTGGGTTTAAGAAATGAAGTGCTCTTCTTCCTCTTGGGATGTCTTGAGCTTCCATATGACTTCATATGAAGTTATCACAGAAAAGTTGATGCAAGAGTATGCAATAAAATCTTTCTTGATCATATTCTCCATAGCTATTAATCCACAAACCTCCTGATTTGCCCCAATGTGGGGTGGTTCTTAACATGGTTGTTTTGGGAAAACTTCTCTACTATTTTGGCCCAAATTTGGTTTGCAAAAGAATAAGCATGTGTTTGGGATAGTGAAATGACTGCCTTTCATCATTTCAATTCATGTAATCATTGCGAATGTCCCCTATTTCCTTCGGATGAGTTTTTCTCACTCACTTCTCCATTTTAACTTTGAGTGTATAAGGGACGTGTGTGGATATGGCTTACCTTTCATCATTTGAAGGTCTTTCCATTCGATTTGATCCAAACTTTTTCTATGAAATTTTTCAAAGCCTTTTGTCAAATTATTCCTTTTAGGGAATTTTGATGCTTAGTGCATTTTCAAAGAAAGCGTGTTTCAAAACATTTATGAGGTATTTTCCTTTTCAAAACAATCTGTTTTGTTTTGTTCAGTCTTAGTGTCATTCCGTTTGGGGAAAAAGAAGTTCGTGTTTTTTTTTCTTAAGAATGTAACTTCTTTAACACATGTTCTCACGATTTAGGGATACCTGTCTGATCAACTTACCAAGATCTCTCTTGTTTGCATGTTTTTGCTTTAGTTCCACTGGGGATTCTTCTTTTGTTGCTTCGTTTTCTTTGTTTCCCTGGGGATGATAAAAAGGAAAGCACATTAGAGGATATCAATGGAAAATATAATTGGAAGTGATACTTCCCTCTATTATTTGATAACTCCATTGGGGATTCTGATATCACAAACTGGTTCGGATTCTTTTTGCTTTCTTCTGCAAAACAGATAAACATGTTCATGAAATGCATGGTATGTATGATATGCATGATATGCACATGTTCTAAAATGACCCGAATCTTTTCTTGAATGTTCATCTTCATTTCATGAGTAGAAAATCTTGATAGCATCTGCATTTACAAGATAGGCCAATTTTGTTCCCGCCATATCTACAAGAATCAATGTTCCTCCAGGAAGAACTTTCTTGACAATGTATGGACCTTCATACATTGTCAAGATTCCTAGTCCTAATTTTGAGATTTTTGAAAATATAGAAAAAATGAGCTAAAAATCAGGTGTCAACAATACTCTCGCATCAATCGTTCTATAATAACTTCAGATGAAGTCGTATGGAAGCTCAAGACATCCCAAGAGGAAGAGGAGCACTTCATTTCTTATACCCAAACACATTTCCTTTGGCAAAGCCCAATTGAGCCTAAATATTCATTTCAGAACCCTAAATTGGTGATCATCTCTTCACATTGGAGCATGAGCATATGATCCACTTTAATAGATAATAAACAAAAGGGCATGATACAGAGTCCTTAGAATTCAAAAAGGTTAAAAGCAAAAGAATCAGGGGCATGAAAAAGCAGTGTGCTTGGTAAAAGCAAGGCCAAATGCCTAAGAAAAATGAAAAGGAAAGAGAGTTCAAAAGAAAGCTCGAAATGACGAAAAAAGTCATGACCAAGCAAAGTCAAGATTATGAGAGATCATAGATCACAACAAGTGAGAATGAGCAAAAGAAAAGAGATTGTAATGAATGTCTAGGGGACTCTGATGTTCATAAAAGTAAGATCCCTAGTAGACAACAGAAAAAGGGTGGTGATACCAAGAAGATCACCAATTTCATAAAAACCCTGAATTCAAAAAAATAAGCCTTTTGAGCCTACCCAATACCAACAATACAACATCTCCCCAAAGTCTCTTCGGATTGGGATGTTGAGAGTAGAAACATAACTTTATGACAAGAAGTCATCACTCAAAGAAGTGTATGCAATAATATTTTGTCTTGTCCTCGAGGTTCTTAACTTGTAGACCCGAAGTCAGATATGATGAAATCCTTTTTCTTGGCCTCAAAATGCATATCCTTTGAACAGCCATTGATCAAGCCAATATTACAGTCCTCCGAAAGACCTTATCGGATCAATTGGATTGTATACATTGCGAAAATCTCCGAACGCCTAAAGATTAGTTAAGAGAGATAAAATGGAAGGATATCAGACAAATTCCCATTTCAATCAAATAAAGGAAAAGACCAAGTTCATAGATTGAGATAAATCTTTTCTAACGAAAGTCTTCCGAATGATCATTTCAAGCATTTCTTGAAAGATTGCAAGCATTTTGTTCAAGTAATTCTTCGAAAAGGAAATTTGATTGTCTGAAATGAATTAATGCGAAGAATGCATGTTTCCAGACCATATTTCAAAAGTTTTTGGTCAACTTAAAACCAAGCTTTCAAATAGTATGTGGTAAGCTAAAAAAAAAACCTACGCTTCAAACAGTTTTGATTAATTTCAAAACTACTTTTTAAAATAGTTTTTAGTCAACTAAAAACCATACAAAGGTTAGTGAAACCTCAAAAATCACATAACTCATGGTTAAGGCATTCATTGTTTGAAGTCTTCCCAAAGTCCTATAGGCGAGGAGCCCTTAGGCAAATTCAAGTCCTACAGGCGAGGAGCCCCTAGGCAAATTCAAGTCCTACAGGTGAGGAGCCACTAGGTAAATTCAAGTCCTACTGGTGAGGAACCACTAGGCAAATTCAAAGTCCTACGGGCGAGGAGCCCCTAGGCAAATTCAAAGTCCTACAGGCGAAGAGCCCCTAGGCAAATTCAAAGTCCTACAGGCGAAGAGCCCATAGGCAAATTCAAGTCCTACTGATGAGGAACTACTAGGCAAATTCAAAGTCCTACAGGCGAGGAGCCTCTAGGCAAATTCAAGTCCTACTGATGAGGAATCACTAGGCAAATTCAAAGTCCTACAAGCGAGGAGCCCCTAAGCAAATTCAAGTCTTACAGGTGAGGAGCCCCTAGGCAAATTTTAAAGTCCTATTGGTGAGGAACCACTAGGCAAATTTCCAAATCCTCGGGCGAGGAGCCTCAGGTGTTCATGGTTCAAGGGTTCGTCCTTAAACCACGAAATCTGAATAATCATCATAATCATCGCCACCATCAATTCATGCCTTTGGATAAGCAACAAAGAGACACTCACATATAAGTAAGTTTCTCTCCCTCAATCATTAAGAACCTTTCAATATATGTTTTGAAAAGAGAACCTTTGGATTAGATTACAAATTTCAAAAGCAAGATCCCTAATCAATTGTTGTGAAATTTTCATCTTATCTTGTTCATTGAGTCGACTAAAAACTCAGGTGTCACCTTGTCTTTGAGATCAACTTCTAACGAACTCAATCCCAAAGAGAGGCAGCTGTTAACACTTGATTTTTAGCTCATTTTTTTTTCATATTTTCAAAAATCTCAAAATTAGGACTAGGAATCTTGGTCAAGCCTAGAAACCTACTTCTAAACCAAAAATATATTTTTTAGCATTTTCCTGCATTTTTCCTTAATTTCTTTTAGTCAAAATAAGTGAGAAAATCAAGAAAAATAGCAAATGGAATCAAAAAATTCCATAAAAATAGTCATTAGTCTTCTTTTAAATCTAATTTCATTAATACATCATCAATTTTGAAAAATCTCAATCGGGTATGTGTTTTTCCCAAAATTTGGCAAAATCAAACTCGAATTGAACTAAAAAAGCAATTAAATCTTTTCTAGTCATTTTTAAGTCATAGTGTCTTCACAACAAATGATTCTGGTACCCTGAATTACATAATGGTCAGTCCAATTACACAATTTGTCATAGAAATCAGAAATCCCCAAAATTCAATTGAAAATTAGGAATTTTGAACCCAAATTGGGAATCGTGCCCAATATAAAATTGTCGAACCATGAGATCATCGTTCCTAGGGATAATCAGATGTGGATAATTCAATTTTGACACCAATTTTGCCTAATCAGGTGATTAGGATATCAAATTGAGCAAAACCCTATTAATCCGAATACAAAAAAGTGAAAATCTTGGACATGATTATAGCAAAAATTGGGGAAAATCACATATTTTGGGTTCAAAATGTGATGCGGAATTCAATTTTGGGGTTTAATTTTGAAAATTGGGTCAAAATTGAGCTTAATTTGCGAATTTAGACCAACCCGGGTCGACTGGGTCAACCTGACCTGACCCGGGTTGTTCATCTTCTTTGCCCGACTCACCCAAAAGCCACAATATACCCAGAAAAATCAGCTCGCGCCCACAACTTCACCAGCCTTAATCTCACCACAAACACATGCGAAATACCGATTTAACAGCTGGAGAATCTCTACCTGTCATCGATTATTCATCATAACCGATTCAGAGGTCCGTTGTAACAAGAATTTAGCGGGAAATCAAGCTAGAAAAAAGAAGAAAAACTGAACATTGAACAGGGAAGCTGTTCGGGGAAATGCTAGGGAGAGACGAGAGAAAGAAAGGAGCGAAATCAAAGAGAATGATCTAGAGAGAGAGAGAGGGTCGAGGGTTCCCTCACGAGTGTCCGGCGCCGCCGTAGACGGCGGAACGCAGGCGAATCGTGGATAGGCCGCGACCCTCCCCTGGTCGTTCCAGTCAAACGAATTGATCGCGAAGCCCTGAAAACGAACTTTGTCCGGCATGCTGAGAGACACTTCAGCGAATCCGAAGCTACTAGGTTGAAGATCAAGTGTTAGGGAACAGTTCCACGGTCGTGGATCGTCTCAGAAACTCCATCTAATCATCGAACGAAAAAGGTAAACTTTGATCATGATCACTGTTTTCCAGAATTTCCAGAATGAATTTTAGCTCAAACTTGTGTGTTTCTTCGTGATTTTGTTACGTTTGATGCTCAAAACATGTTCTGATTTCATTTTTATCATTTGTTTGTACTTTGTATGATTGAAAACGCATTAAAACCAAGTCGGCCACCTCATGAACCAACTCGCCAGAGCTCGAGGAACCTCGTCGGAGCATTGCCGTGACCTTAGGTCACCCAAGTTAGTGATTTCCAACCTTGCTTGATGTTCTGATGAATGTTTAAAGCGTTAGAAATGGCTAGGGCGTACCGTGTGATGATTTGAAGGCAAAAAAAAAACTTGTTTTGATCAGTTCTAGGTTAGGTTCTTTAGGATCGGTTTTCACCGCAGGCGTGGGTCCGGTGACGAACCAAGGAAGTTAGATGGTTAGGGGGTGATGAGAGGTTGATGTAGAATCTAAAATCGACGCTAGAAAATCACCATAAGGTTGCCAAAATTCAGTCCGAAGTGGCGGCCTTGATAACAATAAAACAAGGAATTATGCTCACCAAGTGTTTGGCAAAATGCCAAAGAGAGAGAGGGTTTAAACAGTGCCGTTTTGGCGCTAAGCTCGCCGGAAGAGACAACTGGCGACCGGTGCCGGCGAGGCCCGGTTCGGCCAAGCCGAACTGGGTTGAACCAGGCCGGTCCGGTTCGTTTCCCGGCGGGAAATTTAAAAAATAAATAATCTAAAAAAAAACTGAAAAAAAAATTCATAAAAAGTTTTGGAAAATCGAAAAAATTTCAGAAAAATAGGAAATTCACAAAAAAATTTTAAAAAATTAGAAAATTCATAAAAATTCAAAAATTTTCAGAAAATTCATAAAAATTCAGAAAATTTTAAAAATACAAATAAAAAATGTAAAAATTTAGAAAATCAATAAAAAATTGGAAAATTTGGAAAATTCATAAAAATTTTCAGAAAATCATAAAAATTAATTCTCGGTTAATGAAATTCTCAGAAATTCAATTTTCGAAAAAAAAAATCAAAAATTTCAAAAATTCACAGAATGGTTCATAAACACTGTGGCCAATTTTAGAAAGTGAAATTTGAGTTTTTGGGAGTGCCCAAGTGGCATTTTAGAAAATCTCAAATTTAGGGGTTATAGCCCCTAAAAAATCCTAAAATCCTAAAAAATGCAAATCATGAAATGAATAAGCTTCTAGGGCTTCATTAGGGTTTGGATGTTTTGATTGATTTTTATTTTTAGAAGACCTTTAGGATTGATTGATTTGATTGACATTGATTGCGCATTTAATTCTTGATTGATTTTCCTGCGATTAGAATGGATAGAATTAGTGGGTAAACCTCGAAAATTTGCATGACACATTAGACATCGTATCGTTCTTAGGTACCGAAAGGGCGTTAGGGATCTCGATTTGGGATCATTAACGTAATCAAGTCCCCGTACTCAGAATCTCTGGTTCGTAGAATCGTGATATTTCTCCCATACCCCGATTAGATTTCTAGTCTACCTACCAATAATGACTAGTGGCGACTCCAAAATCAAAAACTTAGACTAAATAGGAAATTACCATCTGCTGTCACGTGAGGTATGGTCTGGGAGAGACCCTTACACGGAAACACCTCCTTAGCGCGCAAATCCCGAAAGTCCAAAAAAAAAGCGCGGCGCGACACCTCCCCACCGACCTCTTCTAGGGATGGTCACATATCTTACTTTTGGTGGAATCCAGTCTGCCTTGGTCCACTTTCCTTTTTTCATGCATATTCTCCTGATTGTTTCTTTCTTTGTTCTTGTTTATATATGACCAGATTATTTCCCCAAAAATTTTTAAACACGTGCCCTCTCATGACAAAAAATTTGACAATGTAAATTTCTATCTTTCCCAATTTTGATCAACGAGGAATATACTCACCAAATTTAGCTCGTCCATGATATTTTCGGCCATCTTGAAAAATTGATGGGCTGAGCCAAATTCTCACCACCATGAGCTTAGTCCAATTAATTCAATTAATCTCATAATCTCCATGCACCAGTCCGTCAGCTCTAATGCAATTATATGGGCCTATTATTACTAAAAACTCCTCATATCCATATGCAACTTTAATTAATTTATTTGTTGTTTAGGGGTCAGGATCAATCCCTAATTTTCTATGCAATAAATAGGTTGTCAAAATTTAGGTGTCAATAGCTACCCCTCTTTGAAGGTGAGTCTCGGGTTGCATTCAAAGACAATAGAATACCTAAATTTTGTCAATGTTAATGCAATATGATGAAATGATTTTTTTTTGCGGGATGTGGATCCCATTTTTCAATGCAATGTGATATGATGCTAATGCAGGAATAAAAAACGTACATGTAGTTACTTACCTATGGATGTGGTAGTGTAAACTTGAGGTGCGGGGAACTTGGCAAGCATCTGGATTTCGTCTCAGATTTATGAAAGGCATGATAACTTGAATGTGATATAAATATTCATTCAAAAATTTAGCTGATATTCATAGAGTTATCTTACTGATATTCAAGTAGTTCTTCGCTTGTTGATATTCATGTAGTTCATTTGCTTCTAGCTTCTTGGATATGATCAACTGATGTTACCAAGATAGTTTACCAACGATAACAATTTAAATTTTGTAGACATAAAACATTGCCTTTCCAAGTCAATATGAATTTTCCATTCCACTAGACTTGTTCATGTAGGTCTTTTAGTCGTAGAGAATCCTTTCAGCATAAATTTTACCTGAAACATAAACATTTATCAAGTTCGATATAAACCCATATACTTTTGTCATCTTCAAAATATATAGAAGGTTTTTTTCAACACCTTTATTTTGTCCAATAGGAACAGTTCAGTTCAAGTTGGTTCCCTTGATACTCGACCTGAACCGAAACTGGAAGAGATGTGTTTTCTACAACCCGAGACTCGACCTGAGAAGAACCCTATCAGAACACTGGATTTGAGTCAGGTTTTCAGGTTTACTTTTTCTTTTTTTGAATGGTGGGTGGGGTTTCTCATTGGTTAATATTTACACTTTCCTCCCTCCTTCACACTGGGTATGACAAAGTTGCTACATCTTCTTGACTCGACAAATAAAGGAGTTGATGGTTTCTTGACATTACAAACGAAATTTTCTCACGAATCGACAAAGACATGTTCAGATAAGGTTTAGACAAGAAATTTGGTCCAGACCACACCTTCCAAATAAAATGTGCGAAATCATTTATGAATTATTAAGGGTAGAGTTTGTCTTTTATTTTTTTCAAGTTTTTAGTAAGATTATCCCTCAAAGACAAGCTCGAACACATCATCTAATAGGTAATCCAAAACGGTCCATCAATTCCAAGTGTAGGCTCTCCCAAGCCCATACCTCGAGTGACATTGGTTTTTATAGTCTATGTTTTCATTAGGAGTCGCCACTAGCCTTTATCGAGGGTTGGCTAGAAACGTTAATCAAGATGCGAGAGTATCGTCTCGATGCATGTGCAACCAAAGATATTTATAATGGGGACATTTTTTTTTGGTCTAAAGGAATGGGGACTTGACTACACTAGTTATTTAACTAATGCCCTTCGGTACCTAAACTTGATCATTTTTGTTCACTAAAGTGACCAGATAGTCTTTTTATCAATTATAAGTCTAAGATTGCTTTCTTTTTGCTTCTTCCTTGACTGGTCGCTAGCCACGGTGGCGGCAGGTGACAGGCCACAAGGGGAGCTCGAGCCTTGCCACAGGCCGGCGAGCTGGGTGAGGCTACAGTTTCGCCTTCCCTGGATGATTTCTAGGTGAAACGCTTTTCACCCTGACGGACTTTTTCTTCCTCCTTTTCAACCTGATATGTTTCATCTTGAAGCATTTCTTTCTTAGGTAGAGCTTTCTCCTCAGGACTGGTTTCATCATCCATACCACCCCAACCATCAGGCACAATTACTTCATCTTTGAATGCCCATGGCGGTGGGGTATATTTCACTTGGAAGTTATATTTTCCAGAGTCTTCTCCCAAGATGTCTACAATCTCGTCTTTTAGGAGTGTTTCTTGACGAAAGCGAGCATCCCCTAATCGAGAAGCTTTAATCTTGACTTCATATTCATCTTCATCGTCAGACTTGATCACTATTTCTTCATCCTTGATCATGTTTACTGTATTGTGCTCAGGAAGAGGATTCTGATGTACATTTGGCTCGGGCTCTTGGAAGTTCAATATCTTCTTGTCAATGAGCTATTGAACCTTGTACTTTAGAGTGGGACAATTATCTACATCATGTCCCCTTTCTCCCATGTGATAGGTGCAGGTTTTTGATTCATCGTACCAAGAAAATCTCGCAGGATTGGCTCTCGGTACTTCCTTGGCCACCAAATGCCTTTCTAGAAGCATTGGTAATAGTTTTGACAGGGGTCGGGGTAACGGTGTATATTGCCTCACGGGCCTTTTATTTGGCTCGAATTGCCTTGGGTTTTTCCAAGCGACATTTGATTGCTTCGGAAATGATGCTTGATGAGTACTTGGGCTTGACACCATAGCCACTTCTCGGATGCGTTCTTTGTCTTTTTTCCCGGGGTAAGGCTTTCGTGCTGCTGTTTCTTGAGCTTTCTTTTCTTTCAATCCCTATTCAATTCTCTCACTCACTTTTACCAACATGGTGAATGTTTGACAGCCTGATACATGAAGCTTGTCATAATACTTAGTTGGCAATGATTTTAGAAAGAGCTCAATGAGCTCATCTTCACTTATGGCGGGCTTTACTTGTGAGGCAACAGCTTTTCATCTGTGAGCATAGGCTCTGAACCCTTCATTCTTCCGTTTTTCGGTTCTGACGAGATCCTCTCTAGTTCGGAGTACTTCAACATTAAACTTGTACTGGCGAAGAAATTCTCCCGCCAAATGATCCCATTTAGTGAAGTCTTCTATGTCGAGGGCTGTGTACTATGCAAGGGCCGCCCCTCTCAAACTATCTTGAAATGTGCTAATAAGAATTGGCGTGTTATCTGAATATCTTACCATCTTACGGAGATAATACTTCAAATGGCTTTTGGGACAACCAGTGCCATCATACTTGCTCATGAATTCTGGCTCCTTATAGTTTTCTGGAACAACCACCTTTGCGTACGGCGAGAACTTGTCGAACCTTTGAAGCTCATAGCCTTGACTTGCTAAGCATTCTTCAATTTTGGCCAATCTCTTGGCCTCTTCTTCATCCTTTATTTTGGATGTCTTCTTGATTTGATCATCCTCTTCCAAATTTACCACCTCAAGTGTAGTCTTTGGAGGATTTTCTTGAACCGGTTGTTTGTTTCTAATTGGGTCCTCAATCGGTGTTTCGGTTGCATTTGAAGCTCCCACTTTTGGGGTAGTAGGATATTGTTCTCGAGATGTGAAAATGAAAGCCTTCTTTTCTGCCATCATTGCAACCATTTGGGTTATTTGATTTTCGACTTCAGCTAGTCGAGCACGGGTTTCTTCTTTCGCCATTCTAACTTGTAGGCGAGTCCGAAGTCTTTTACCTTCCATTGCTAAACAACCTATTTCGCCAAAAGACCTGATATCAGCATAGTAAAATGATCATGAAATCCTATATTCTTTTAATTATATGGTTTTATGAGATTGTCAAGGATAAGAAATTTCATACAAGCTTTAGCTTTGTATAAAATTCTTCATCAATGTCTTTCTCAAGGAATTATACAATTCAAAGAATTGTAATCCATGGTGATTCTTCACAAAAAATATTTTGAAACTTCATTAAGCAATTGTTTCAATTTGGAGAATTTTTATTACAATGCTATTCATCAAAATAGGGGAACACTAGCTTAAACAAGTCTAGGCTTCTTGCTAGCTAAGGAAGCTTCAGCTTCTTCATATTCCTTAACTCGTGTCTCCCATTCTTCCACATCGATTACAACTTCCTCGAGAACATATGGCTCTACACCTGGCATGCTTGGCACAATGTACTCTGGGATGTACAGCTCATCAGAATGAGTTGTAACACTCAAAGGTACATAAGGTTCAACGTCAATTGGTCGCTTAGCCTTCAACCACCTTATATACTCATTAGATGCCAAAAAGAGCTTCGTTTCTCCTTCCAAATCTTCCGGCCATTGTACTATTTGTTTGGTTGATCTCTTCAAGGAATTCACGATCCCATCGACCTTTGTTCGCAGCTCTTTACTTTTCTTTTCCGGTATAGGTTCTTGCGGTAACTCAAATGTGAACTCCTCAGGATGCCAAATAGGTGGAATTTGTTGAACCATTCCGAATTGTCGTATGACTCTTAGTGGGCAATAAGCGGTTCCGCCACTCAATCCAAGCAAAGGCACAAAATTACCGTCTTGGGTAGTAATTTGAGCTTTTGTTATCTTCGGCCATTGAATCCTCCATTGAAGGTCGGGAGTTAATGCTCTAATGAAGTTTGTCCACTCATGAAAAGAGTACTTTGGCATTTTGTCTTGGAGTTTCAAATACTTCTTAATAGGGTTAGTAGATGAGTCGATCTCTCGAATGCGCATATAACGTTCCCAAGGTCGAATATGGGAAATAAACCATACGGAAAGTAACCCAATTGAAGCTTGCAGTACACCCTTTTGTTGACTTTGGTATTTGTTTAATGAAATGATGGTCTCCGCCAAGAGCATATTGGAGAAGTCCCATTTTTCGCAAGCTTGCCTAGCAATTACCGCAACGAGAGGATTTAATCCCGTCCTTGATACGGGAAATAAAACAAATCCGAAGAAGGCCAGAATAAAAACCCTCGCGGAAGTGTGTCTCGTTTCTTTCGGCAATTTGGAGTAATTGTCCACCAAGTATGATAGAGGAATCTCCCAGTATTCGATTTGATCAACTTTTCCACTTGAGGGGTCTTCAAGTTTAAAAATTCAGCTATAACACTCGTGGGTTTCAATCCAACTGGGGGCTCAACGGTTCTTGACTCGAAATCAATCCCAATGGTTGTCTTATATTCTTCTAGTGTAGGTACCATCTTGTGCTCGCCCAATTGAAATGTGGCAGTGGTAACTTCCAAGAAATGAGATAATGCTTGGATTAGACTCACTTGGTACTCCAGGTTGATGAGCTTGAACAAATACCTGAGCCTTTCTCTTACGTATGCTTTGTTGTCCTTTGTCATGTTTACCCACCATGCCAAAAGCTCATTCCTTGGAATAGGAATGACTTGTATGTCTAGTTTCCCCATTTCGATCTAAATCATGTAAAAGAAAGTATTTATTATTCACCATGGATTACCAATTGATTTTAATGCCCCCATTTCACTTATATGTCCTTTTAAGGTAGGACGGAGGTTAAATACACTTGCATACCTCAAAAGTAATGCAAATGTCATTTTGAGTCCATTTAAACCTTAAAAGAGCATATAGTTGAGATCATGAACAAATTCAATGTGTGATGTAAATGCCCATTTTGTCATACTCCATTTAGACCATAAAGTCCTAAACTATGGTTTGCAACTTCGAACACATTGAAATGAACGAATAAGCATTTGAATTACATGAGAAATCCGCCACGGACCTATACATTTCATTTAAAAATGAAAGAATAGTCAAATGGAGTATGACGCCTTAATCATGCACTCTAAAACGAAAGGGTATTTAGACCAAGCATTAAATGTCATTTAGGCATTTTTTTAATAATGTGCCAACTAACATGCATAATTGTAAAAGAATGGAATGGAACGATACTTGCTTACCATGACATTTTTATTTGGTTTTAGGTATATCAACCATAAAGACAAGCGAATGCAACCAGTGAAGTTTTGACGCCTAAAAAGGGTAGGATATGCTAAAGGCTCAAGGTTATCACCTTAATGGACAAGGGATTCCATTCCAATAGGCAATCGGCCTAAAGTAATGAAATATTATTCCACCTCGGTGATCGGTATTGTATTTAAACGATCCCATGAGCAATTGGCCCATAGTTTCACCTAAATACATACCTCCTAAGGGTAATCCTAAATGTAGCCGGGGTTGGGCCACAGGTGGTGTGTGCTAATGGTGTAGTGCTAAAGCAATTTAAAAGTATGCATAGCAATTAATAACCAAATAGCACTTCTAAAATTCATTCAAACCGCATTCAATCCTAACACCATCCTGCAAAACAAGGGTTAGCAAAGACAACACCCCTTATACCACCCGCCTGCAAAACCATTTAACACTATCATTAGCGGGACGTACCTGGGATCCTTGCAAGCACAAAACACAAGCATATCGTTCTATCTAGGCCTAAGTCCACTTAGAAAAGGTTCATTTTCCCCAGCGGAGTCGCCAAGCCTATCGCGCCGCGCTTTTTTCCGGGGCTTTCGGGATTTGTGCACTAAAGAGGTATTTCCGTGTAAGGGTCTCTTCCAGACCATACCTCACGTGACAGCGAAAGGTAATTTACTATTTAATCTTAATTTGTGATTTTGGAGTCGTCACTAGTCATTATTGGTAGGTAGACTAGAAACCTAATCGAGGTACGGGAGAAATACCACGATTCTACGAACCAGAGATTCTGAGTACGGGGACTTGGTTATGTTATTGATCCTGAATCGAGATCCCTAACGCCCTTTCGGTATCTAAGAACGATACAATGTCTATCGTGTCATGTAAATTTCCGAGACTTACCCACTAATTCTACCCATTCTAATCGCAGGAAAAAAATCAAACAAGTATTAAATGTACAATCAAAGTCAATCAGATCAATCAATCCTAAATGGTCTCTAAAAATGAAAATCAATCAAAACATTCGACCCCTAATGAAGCTCTAGAAGCTTATTAATTTCGTGATTTACATTTTTTAGGGTTTTAGGATTTTTTAGGGGTTATAATCCCTGAATTTGGGATTTTCTAAAAATGCCACTTGGGCACTTCCAAAAATTCAAATCTCACTTTTTATGGTTGGCCACGGTGTTTTTGGACCATTCTGTGAATTTTTTAAAATTTTTGAATTTTTGAATTTTTTGAATTTTTTTTTTCGGAAATTTTATTAACCGAGAATTGATTGATTTTTTTTATGATTTTCTGAAAATTTTCATGAATTTTCTAATTTTTCAATTTTTTATTGATTTTCTAAATTTTTCAAATTTTTTATTTGTATTTTTTGAATTTTATGAATTTTTATGGATTTTCTGAGAATTTTTGAATTTTTATGAATTTTCTAATTTTTTGTGAATTTTCTATATTTTTCTGGAATTTTTCGAATTTTTTTTAAATTTTTTTTTAAATTTTCTGATTTTTATGTTTTTGTTTTTCTGTGAAATTTTTTAGATTTTATTTATTTATTTATTATTTTTCAAATTTCCCGCCGGGAAACGAACTGGACCGGTTTGGTTCAACCCGGTTCGGCTTGACCGAACCGGGCGTCACCGGCGCCGGTCGTCTTCTTCGACAAGCCCATAGCCAAAAACGGCACCGTTTTAAGCATTTTTTATTGAGACATTTTCCCAAACAGGTGGTGGGCACATTTTTGACTCGAACGTTATCAAGGCCGTGACTTTGGATTGGAATCTGGCGACCTTCCGGCGACTATCTCGCCATTCCGATTGCACCATTATGATGTTCATATGTTCTACTTTGAATCTAGCCTACTCAGAACACAGGCGAAAGTTCGCCGGCCGGCGAAAAACCGGTCATAAAAACCTAATTCGCAACTGTTCTAAACTAACTAACCTAACCTTCAAATCACAATATTGCACGCCTTAGCCGTCTAACTCGATTCTAATCACTAACAAAGTATCAAACGAGGTTGAAAGAGGCTAACTTGATAGGACTATGGCCATGGTGATGCTCCGGCAACGTCACCTGAGCTCCGGCGAAATGGTTCATGAGGGTGGCCGACTCGGTTTATGCATTTTTAATGCCCGAAATGCAATCAAACAACATAAAAAATGATCAGAAACTCGTTTTTGACATCAAGGCACTCAAGATTAACAAAGAAATCGCCGATTTAACAATATCAATTTTATCTTCATTTTCTGGAATTTCTAGAAAAATAATGTTGAAGACTGAACTTTACCTGTTTCGGAAGTGAACCAAACGATTCTTCCGATCTAATCTATGGCCGTGGGGATGTTCTACAACACCTAGACTATCGAACGATGGTCTCCACTGCGCCGGAGAGTCCCTGGATTGATCAACCGAAGCACCTTTTCAGGCTTTCACAGTAGGCTTATTTGCAGGTTTGCCGGTGAGGAAACTCACCTGCGAGACCTATTTGCCGGCGTTTTCCTGATCGGAAAAGCGCCGATCTCTAGGCCTCAGGGAGTCTCAACTCACTCTCTCACTAGTTTCCCCTCTTTCGCATTTCTCGTTCTCTCTCTCTCTCTCTTCGGCAATTCGTCGAACACTTCTCCTTCCTCATGATAAGTTTTTCAAGCTTTTTTGTTGATCGATTTCTCGCCCAAATTCCGTTAGAATCGATTTCCGATCGGTTAGATCGGTTCACCGGTGCCAGCTGGAGATTTTCCAGCTGGCCCAGTCGATTTTCACGTGCCAAATTAGCCGGAAATGATCGGTGAAGTTGCGGGCTTGAAATGTTTTTTTACCTGGGTTTAGTGTGGTTTGGTGAGTCGGGTAAGGAAGACAACCAACCCGGGTTGGTCTGAATTCGCCAATTAAGCTCAATTTTGACCCAATTTTCAAAATTAAACCCCAAAATTGAATTCCCCATCACATTCCGTCCCAAATATATGATTTTCCCCAATTTTTATTATAATTGTGTCCAAGATTTTCACATTTTTGTATTCAGGTTAATAGGGTTTTATTCAATTTGATGTCCTAATGACCTGATTAGGCAAAATTGATGCCAAAATTGAATTGCCCACATCTGGTTAACCATAGCAATGATAGCATCATGGTTCGACAATTCCATATGGGGCACGATTCCCAATTTGGGTTCAAAATTCTTATTTTTCAATTAAATTTTGGGGATTTTTTTATTTTTATGTCAAATTGTGCAATTGGACTGACCATTATGTAATTCAAGGTCCCAGAATCATTTGTTGTGAAGACACTATGACTTAAAAATGACTAGAAAAAATTTAATTGCTTTTTTGGTTCAATTCGGGTTTAATTTTGCCCAATTTTGGGAAAAACATATACCCGATTGAGATTTTTCAAAATTGATGATGTATTCATGAAATTGGATTTAAAATAAGACTAATGACTATTTTATGGAATTTTCCGATTCCATTTGCTATTTTTCTTGATTTTCTCACTTATTTTAACTAAAAGAAATTAAGGAAAAATGCTAAAAAAAATATTTTTTGGTTTAGAAATAGGTTTCTAAGCTTGGCCAAGACTCCTAGTCCTAATTTTGAGATTTTTTAAAATATGAAAAAAAATGAGCTAAAAATTAGGTGTCAACACTCCCTTTCTGAAGGTAACCCTGGTAGCTCTTTAGGAAAAACGTCGAAAATTTTTTTTAATACGGAAATGTCTTCTAACTCTGGCTTCACCACGCCTCCGCTGCACCACTCTGATTTATCTTTCACCATCCTTAAAAATTTCTTATGCTCACTTGGATCTTTTGGGTACATCATAATGTCGCCTATAAATATTATGACAAAGTGACACAAGTACAGTTCAAACACCCGATTCATCAAGTTTTCGTAATAACGATCTTGGAGTTTTCTGGTTCCTCCTAAATAATTGCATAAACTCTTCCTTGAGCTAGAGGATGATTATCGTGCGGCGGAACTCCGTTTTGTTGCATCGCTTGTGGCTGCATTACTTGCTGTCATTGTGGCCAGTGCCTTATATGGTGATCTTGTTGACCACAGCCAAAACATGCTCCCATTTGCATTGGGCACGGAGCATTTCCATGTCATTTTTCGCAAATGTGGCATGCGTCACCTCGAACGAGAATTTGCTTCTAATTCTTATTTTTCTTTTTGGGAGCAAAGGGACTTTTTCCTCCCTACATCGGCCTCTTGTCATGACGCTAGTTGGATTGAGAGGCTAGATGATAAGGCTTTCCTTGGTTAGTCACGATGGCAGCTCGTTCTAGGGAATCTTTCTTTACCAGCTAGGCTCATTCGTACAGCTCGTTGTAATCCTTGAGATTCAGCGGCACCAATTGACTCCGAATGTCGGGTTTCAAACCATCTTAGAATCTCTTCGCCCTATCCACCGAATCTTCAATCAGTCAGGAGCGTATCTTGTCAGTTCGACAAATTTTGCCTCATACCAATTGACCATCATGTTCTTTTGTTGGAGTTGTAGAAATTCCGCCATCTTCTTATCGCGAGTACATTCGGAAAAATATTTTTCGTTGAATGTCTCGACAATGGCATTCCAGGCTACAGTAGTATCATTAGGAAATATTGTTCCTTCGTCGCTTTCCACCAATGACTAGCGTTACCCTGTAGCTGGTACATCGCCAATGTCACCTTATCTTCATCAGAGTACCTTAGAAGTGCAAATATCTTTTATAAGTCGTCGATCCATGATTCAGCTTCTTCGGGATCTCCCGTCCCGGCAAATCTTAGGGGTTGCAGCTTTAGAAACTGCTCAACTAGTCCCTGCATGGGACGTTCGCCATTTCCACTTCTGTTTCTAGTTAAGAGACATTTCCAAAAGTAGAGGCCACTTGTCGCTGAGCCTGCAACTCCATTAAATCTCCAATGTACTCGAGAGCTTGCAGAATCCCATCCAGTCGGGGGTCCTCATTAGACTTTCCCTTCGAGGTCGTGGTATCTTGTTTTGACTTTTCTCTAGAGGTCGTGGTCCGGTCCTAAGCACTCATGTTGCAACTATAGGAATTCTAAGAAAACATTTCTACAATAATAAGTCAGTGGTCAAAATCTAGTAGCAGAAAACATCAACCAAGATCAACTAATCAAGCATCACATGCAGTGCGCTTTTCCTGGCTAACTATCCCAAGACTCCTAGCGCACCTTATCACTCCAGGTAATAACCCTGCTCTAATTTCAGAATCAGACTCTCCTTATTCAGTGTATAGTTCGATTCGTATTTCTATCGCCATCTTAGAAGCCTGCCAAGAGCCGCACCTTGTTCAAGCCTCTTATCCCGGCGACCACTCTTGCTAGGAGTGGTTCCCTGATCAAGCCTCTTGCTCCGGCGACTACTCCCTAGCAAGAGCCGCTCCTTGATCAGGTCTTGCCCCGGCGATCACTCCCTGCCCTCATCGGATCGGGTTGTTACAGGATCATCGAACTTAGCCTGATTCTTTCCTGAACTACACACTTACTTGTAGAGGAACCTACTTTGATACCAAAATTGGATATAACGTCCTCACTTCTAAGTTATTGATGCGGCGTCCTATTCATTATTATCTTATTGTTACAAACAAGCGGAAGCACATACTCGGGACAATCACAACAACATCAATCAAACAATGGGATCAGGGAAAAGCGCATCATGAGCAAACCTTATATTTATATGATTGTGGTTTACACGCATCTTTTCTACAGGCCTTTTTCCCTTTTCAACACACTACACATATTCGCGTAGGCTGGGGGAAATTCTTATCTCCTTTAACGTGACTACAGCTCCCAAAACTAGCGTAAGACTTCCATGCCTACAAATCTAAAAAAACAATATAGTAAGTCAAGGACTCAATAAGTAAACTTACTAATCCTTGGATAGGAGGATGCCTCGTTGTTGAACAAGCACGTGAACATAACCGCGTCAAGTGTCGATGGCAAATCAATAGCAAAGGTGTGCCTTACCTTGCCTATGTACTATTCATGGTTCACAAATCCACCAAAAGAACATCAAGCATGATACATAAATGGCGTACACATGAATAACACCACCACACTAGAACAAGAGCAAGCACAATGGGAGGTTCACACAATTTAAAACCATCATACTAAAACAAAGAGCATGCACAAGAGGGTTCATTCGTTGTTACAACCGTTCACACGGTTCTTCCGGAATCCACCGAGCAACATTCACTAATCCAAGGATGATGGCTATTATCCCAAATCCATCAGGCATCCGAACTTAATCGAGTAACGTCCCCTAATCCAAGGTTGATGACAATCCTTCGATAATCCGAACTTAATCGGACAACGTCTCCTAATCCAAGGGTGACGGCGATCCTCCGACAACCAACTAGTCGGGCATCCGAACTTAATCAGGTAACGTCCTCTAATCCAAGGGTGACGGCTAGGTTTATTTCCTCGTGTGACCATGCAAACAAACATCACAATCCGGCTTCTTATCTTCATTACATTAGCCAATATAAGCAAGGCCCGAGGGCGTGAATCATGCCAAGTGTATAACATGCTTTACCTTTTCGAAACTATACATCATGCCGGGCACGACATTAGGTTCGTGACCAGAACCGACCGGTCAAGATGCCGACCTACACCAAGCAAGGCTTTGGATCGGTATGCCTCAATACCGAGCCGCCAAGCGAGGTTTGTTTTGACACGTCTCGATGCCGATCCCAACCAAGCGAGACACATCCATGGCCCGGGGCGTGCTTTCAACGTATGATCAAACCATACAAAGTTGCACGTGAACAAAACATAGAAACCTCACATGAACAAGTAATAAGAGTTCAATCAAGCAACACATATAATCACAAGCAACAGCTAGGAACACGTTCCACCTTACCGACGTAACACAACGCCCTAACCAAGGATTAGAAAGTCTACTTACAACACGCCTAAAGGTGGTGGTCGGCGGTGGGGGCGAACGGCACAGCAAGGGGCACGAGCCAGAGGAGAGAGAAGGCGACGGTTAGAGGATGTGAGAGCAAGAGGGAGAGGAAGAGAAAGTGGCGTGTGAGAGAGGAGAGGGGAGCTAGAGGTGAATAATGAGGGAAAGATGCCTCTATTTATATGCCATCTTGCCAACTTGCTAGGGAAGTTAGCCAACTTGCAAGGTAAGTTAGCCAACTTGCAAGATAAGTTTCTAATAAAGCCATTAACTTGACTAAATCAATTTGTCTTCTTGCCTACCAAGTCTTTGGGTGTGTAGCTTGTTGCTATTCTCCAAGATCACTAACTTATTGGCACAAGACACCTAAGCCAATAACTAAACTCCCAAAATTCATTATTGCCTATTTAAGAGACGAACCAAGGTAACAGGAAGTTTACGTGTTCATTCACGATCAACCATCTTATTGGGACCAAGGTTCGAGGCTAGGGTATGCCCGAGAATGACTGACCATAGACGGGGAAATAACCTGGCTAAATGGCATACAGCCAAGTCAGTCGGACTGACTGGGCATATGCCCAGGCACAAGGTCGAGTCATGGCCTGTCTGGCCAAGCACAGAGCCAGGCACATGGCCAGACTGACCAGGCGCAAGGCCGGGCACAATGCTGGGCCATACAGGCATAGGGCTGGTTGCACGGACACAAGGCCGAATGCACGGGCACAATGCCGGGCTGTACGGACAATGCGACGAGCGCATGGCTGGGTTGCATGAGCGAGAAGCCGAGCACATGGACGGAATGCACGAACGAGGGACCGGTTCATGGGCTGTACACATGTCACTCACGGGCGGGCACAATGCATGGCCCATGACCAAGTCTGATCAACATGGAACTAGGTCTGGACTAGAACTAATGTGCACAAAGCCAAGCACAAGGGTCAGGCACAATGACTGGAACACGGCCGGGCTCAAGGTCAGTCCGTGGCATGACTGACGGGTATAAGGGCTGGTCCATGATCGACCACAAGGCCTGATTTATGCGGCCAGAACAAAGTCTGGTCCGCGACCAATCCACAAGGCTCTTAGCCTAGCACATAACTCGTCCATGGCCTACCCGAGTCAACGCAATGATCCATGGCCGATTCATGACCGATCCATATTTCGGTTGACATGTAGCCGCGTAGAACCGAATACCACGGAATTGATCCATGGTCCCCCGCGACCGGTGCATGGTCAAACGGAATCAGCAGCGACCGACTCATGCCCGTGCGACTTCGATTCATGGCCGTCCGAGATCGCTCTACTACCGACCCTTATGGTCAAATGGTCGATCCATGGTCGAATCACTCTAATCGACTTGCGTGATTGGGAAGTCATTCCATTATCGATCCCTTGGTTGATCCATGGACGATCCTTCGATCGAACCATGACCGATCCTTTAAATATCCGTTCGGACCATACCAGCCGATCCATGACTGACCCTCGGATCGATCCATTCGCCAATTCCATGACCATTTTCCCTTGGTCGCGTCGGTCCAATTTGGTGATGTCACAACAGTGAATTGGAAAGTCCTCTCCAAATTGTAAAGGCTTTCAATGAGACTCCATTTGAGGCAATTCTGCATTAGAAAGGGCTCTATGGGAATATTGTTTGTCCACGAAAATGCAATTCTACAGTGAGCAACGAACCCAATCGACACGATGGAGGTGGAATGACAGTTATCCTCATTCTATCGTTCTTGGGATGTTGTGCTCTCTTGTGCATGATTATTCTCAAAGTTGTCAATCATAATCGAAGATACATCATCAAGAGAGAGCAATGCACTAGCAAATGATTTGGCATGCGTATTTTGAGTAACTATGGCAATATTTTCTATTACTAAAAATAATGGGCCATAGAAGGATTTGACTCCAAATGTTAAGGTCAAACAATTAATGTCAAGCGAACCTTGTCATCCCATGGAGATAGTGAGATCACTGATTTGATACAATTTGAAAAGAAAATTCAACCCTTAACAAATATAGTCCATTGCAAATGTTGAGAATATGTCTCGAGTTTAAATCCAAAAAGGAAATGCGATTCAAGTAAACAAGCTAGATTGAGTAGGTTTCTAAAAGGGTTTCCTATATTTGATATAATTATTGTTGACACCTGAACTTTTGCCTCGAGCTGGTCTCTAGAGGCGTAATTGTCCATGAATATCCATGTTTCAATTTGTATAGGTGGTCCGTATATTCCACAATGAATGAGGGTTGAATTCGCCGATAACAGCTTAGACCCTAATAGAGAATGCCCTCATTTTTATAATCTCATGAACATTTTCTCCACCAGACCTCTTCTACAATTTTAAATAGGGACGTCATAGTTTCAAGATCATCGGCCCAAATTCTAAAATTGTGATCGACGGTGACTCCAAAGAGCCTCAACTACACGGATTCACATACGGACCCAACCTTCTTCTCGGTAATTTTGACTTGTCTTCTCATGATCGATTAAAGGCCCAAACAAGTTCAGAAAATTGTAAGCTAGGTATCAAGAAAAGTGTCTTTTAAGTCTATTTTCTAAAGGTATATGGCTCATGTGCTAGTTCCAATTATAGCTTCTAGAATTCGCATTTTTCCAAAGAGTTGTCGATTGATCCTGTGCAAGCTGCTAGAGCAAAAGAATGGTGCTGCCGAAAATCCTTTGACCTGAAAATTTTACACGAGCTATGTTAACATGTTGACTCTTTCTCCTCAAAATTTGAGCCCAATTGAAAAAACAATAACCCATACTCGCCATTTCTGCACGATTGGGCAATTTGCCCAAGAGAACTCGATCTTGCATATAGCATATTGTCGCAACGTGCTTTCGCACGCTAAGGAGGTACTTTCGTTTGTAACGAATGAGGAAACTGTCTCCGAATGAGTTACTAAAGTCCGAAATAGATATTTTTCCCATACGTCTTACAGACATCCCATCACTAGACAAATGAGGGTCTCTCCCAGACCATACTTCATGAGACAGCGATTATTTATTATTTAATTTTCTATTTAACCTAAGTTTTGGTTTGGAGTCGCCATTAGTCCTTATTGGTTGACTAGAAACCTAATCGAGGTGTGGAAGAAATATTACGATTTCTACGAACCAGAGATTACCTGGGTAAGGGGACTTGGTTATGTTAATGATCTCGATATCGAGACCTCTAATGCCATTTTGGTACCTAAAATGATATGAAGTGTCTAAACGTGTCACGCGAGTTCACAAGGCCTATCCACTAATTCTAATCATTCTAATCAGAAGAAATCAACCAATCAATAAGGAAATGCGCAATCAATTTCAATCAAACACAACACTCCTAAAATGGTCTCTAAAATGAAAATCAATCAAAACACCCAAATCCTAGTAAAGCCCTAATGGCTTGTTCATTCAATGGATTTTGTTGTCTTAGGGTTTTAGGTTTTTTTAGGGGTAAAGACTCCTTTTGGGGGTTAAACCCGTTTTAGGGTTTTTTAGGGGTTAAGACCCCTTTTAATCCCTAAACTGAAGAGTCTTCAAAAATACCACTTGGACACCTAAAAAAATTTAAATTCCACTAAAAGTGGGTGGCCACAAGTATTCTAAGCCATTCTGTGATTTTTTTGAAATTTTTTATTTTTTTTGGGAAAATTTTATTTCCGAAAAGGCTAAACTTTCATTTTTTCTGCATTTTTTGAATTTTCTATTATTTTAGGATTTTCTGAATTTTCTTATATTTCTAATTTTTTATGATTTTCTGAATTTTCTAATTTTTTTATGAATTTTATGAATTTTCTAATTTTTTTAGGATTTTCTGAAATTTCTATTTTTTATTATTATATTTTTATTCTTTTTATTTTCTCACCAAGAATAAATCGGACCGAACTGGTTCCATCTAGTCCAACTAGGTCGAACCAACTTGGCCGGTGCCGGCCAGCACTCCGGCGGGAACAGTGCCAAAACTGCACCGTTTCGGGCCATTTTCTTTGAAGCATTTTATCAAACACCTCATGGTCGTTAGTTTTGGTTTTACATTTTCAAGGCTGCCACTTTGGATCATTTTTTGATGACCTTCTGATGGTTTTCCGATCACCCAAATCGGTCTTGTAACAACTATATGCTATCCTCTAATTACTTAACCTCATTGGATCGCCGTCGGACAACCGTCGACCGGTGAAAATAGAGCCTAAAAACACTATCTTGTAACTGACCTAACCTAACTTATCTAATATCCGAATTTTCACAAAAATCCGATCCAAAGTGCATCAAACAACAAATCACATGATCAGAAACACGCATGTGATAGTAACAATCACAAATACACATAGAAAATCATTAAATCGCACACCATGAGCTTTGGCAATCACTCGGACATTTCGACAAACATTTGGCATGCGAGTACGAAGGACTTTTACCATCTTCATCGAAGGTCAAATTGCAAATTCTGAGTTGTATGGAAGCTTGGGGATGATCTTCCTGCACTTGTTCTTCAAGGTAATGATCTCCGTTTCGCTAGGAAGGTCCTAGATTGACCGGCCGGAGCTCAGTTTCAGAGCTTCGCGAACAACTTATTCCTGGTTTGCCATGGAAGGAGATCCACCAAAGAACTGATTTGCTGGCGTCTTTCCAATCAAGATGGCGTCGAATGCTCGGATTCAAGGACCTCAACTTCCTTTCTCTCTATTTTTTCTCTCTTTCTTCCTCCCGTTCTCTCTTTCATTCTCTTTGGAATATTGTCGAACAGCTTCTTTGGTTTTTATTCTCCTTCCCCGAGTTGGTTCTTAGCTCTAACCGACTTCCAAGTTAGTTAGAAATGATAAGAATGGACAGCTGGAGATTCTCCAACTGTCCATCCCATTTAAAACATGCAGAAATGATCAAACAAAGTCGGTGAAGGGGGTGGGTCGAATAGATATTTTCTCTTCTTTCCCACGCATCACCTGAACCAAGTGAAGGGGATGACTAACCTAGATCGGGTCAGGTGGATCCGACCGACCCGGCAAACCCGGGTTGGTCTAATTTTGCAAATTCAACCCAATTTTGATCCAATTTCACAATTCTAACCCCAAATTTCGAATCCTTGACACATTTTACCATAGAATATGGGTTCAATTTGAATTTTCACTTTGATTAGGTCAAAAATCCCCAAATCCAAATTCGGTTTACTTGGGTTTTTGTTCAATTGAGTGTCTAAATGATCTAATTAGGCAAAATTGAATCATCCATGACAAACTAACCCTAGGGAAGGTACGAGTCTTGATTGATAATTTCGGATTGGATGTAATCTCCAATTTCGGTCTTAAAACCCCTAATTTTAAATTAATTTTGGGGTTTTTCAATTCCTTTGTCAAATTGTGAAATTGGATTGACCAATATGCAATTCAAGGTCCCAGAATCAATTGTTATGAAGACACCATATGTCACGCCCCGAACCCCATCGAGCTCGTGGCATCCTTCTTTGATCGAATTAGTGCAATGTCCTAGGAAACGTCGCCGACCAGAATCAACTTATCAGAGATATAAAGCACCAGCAAAAGCCACAAACACCCAGACAATATTAACCAGGGGTACAAGGGAGAATATACACATCCATTACCGATTCAAACTTATACAATATCCACCATTTACAATCCACATAATATACATGCACACCGAACTTCTAAACTATACACCACCGATATCAAAAAGGATCAATGGCCTGGGTATACCCTAGTTCAAAAAATGGGACACTTCAAAACCTTCACTCTACCCCTCGACTATCCCCTACGCCCACTAGATGGCGTCCACTCCGACTCAGTCTCCCTGGAATCCAAATCTAAAACCCCCTGATCATCCGGCTCCTCGGAAGACTCCGAATCCGCCTCGATCTTAATCGGGTTGTCCTCATCACCCGACTCTATCGGAACCTCTACTCGCTCCTCCTCTTCAGCCTCCTCTTCTGGTTCTTCCTCTGGCTCATCCTCAGGTTCCTCTTCTGGTTCTAACTCCGGCTCTTCTTCTGGTTCGTCTTCGGGTTCTTCTTCCGGTGCTTCTTTAGGCTCTTCTTCGGGGTCTTCTTCTCCATGTTCCTCCTTTGGTATTACACCTAGATCCACTTCCATAGGTTCATACCCTACCTGTGATTCTTCCGGCTCCGGATCAGGCTCAGCCACGGAAGGTTCGGGCACTGCAGGTGCGAGCTGATGTCCGGACTGTGCTAGGCTAGTCTCCAGACTAGTTATCTCACCGTCAGGAGGGGGTATGGCCGACGGATCCGAATCCCCTACTCCGTCAAAAGGAACATCGAAGCCTTGGACAGGACCAAACTCGTCCATCCCATCCTGAAACATCCAGGCGGTATAGGTGTAGGCCTGCCAAAGGAGTTGCCCTATGTCTACCCAGACTACTGTAGTATGTTTGATCCAGGCCATATTCTCGTCTATTGGATACTCTACAATGTTAGGGTCGGTGTGCATCGGTACTCCAAAACGTTCAGGCAGTGGCGGTGGGAGATTCATGATCCGGGCTGGGGTTCTGAAATTGTTTGGTTGAAACAACTATGAGAACACGTCTCAGCAAGTAGACACCCTAAACCCCACCTAGGCTAACACGTACCTCCAGATAAGTTCAAACACAATCACATTCAACGACCACATAACAGGCACACAATTTGCACTTACCTGGGCTTTTGATACGCGCAATCTGCAGGTTAGTCTCAAATATACAATTTCCAACCACATGCACATTCCAAATTAATTTCATGCCCGAAACACAGTCGAACACATGGCATTTCCAATTCCACATTCCACACACTCGTTCATGCCTCATCACACTATTTTCCCTCGACTCGCCAGTGACCCGCGTTACAGTACACGCCTCAATTCCACTGCGACCATCTTATATTCACAACACTTCCTAGCCGGCGTAATAGTACCGCCTCAGGCTATGTCTCTTGCTCGCGTAACAGTACCGCCTTAGGCTCAACATCCACCACCTACGGCACAACCTGCGTTGAAGTACACGCCTCAAGTTGACAGTCTTCAGGTAATACCGGGCATCGTCCCGCGTTAACGTACCGCCTCAGGACGGCACAATTCCCCGCGTTAACGTACACGCCTCAGGGATTCTCGTGACCACACGCACGATATTTCACACATTTCACATGCTCAATTAACACAGAAACATTGCCAATTCCCAGCCAATTCGAGTCAGCTCATGCACGCATATAACGGCCACATTTCAATCAATTACTCCACAATTCATTGAGCACACAAGGTCGCCATTGGACCCACAATCACAGCCACTAATACGCAAAGAAATTCAACACATTCATGTCTATTTCAAGCCATAACAATCACCAAAAATCAGCCAATCCAATTCAATTCGCACGTGCCCAATTAACCTGAATTTTTGCATTTTAGGCCAAATTTCACCATTCCCGGGTGTCGTACTTCTACCGACGACCCCCAAACCAACACGCACTATATTTTAATCGCCGAAATGCACTAATTCGGCCACAGCATGAACAGTAACTCGGCCACCACAGAAAATCACCATAATGGCGCATTTAGGCCCGTTTTTCGCGCAATAAACCACAATAATCACTCGGAATCATTCCGATTACCTAACCAATCATTTCTAACCTCCAATCCACCTCAAAAATCATCACAATTTCACCCAAAGCACTTAGCCAAATCAGTCCAACCATTGTCCCACGATTAACCCCTAAAACTCGCTAAAACGGCCCTGAACTAATCTGAAAATACCCGTTATCCTAGGCGAGGGTTAGGATATCACTTACTTGTGATTCCTACACGAAATCGAGGCCTCAATGGTGGCTGGACAGAGGGCAAACAGCAGCGGCAGCGGTGTCTCACGAAAAGGGACACCGGCGACTCACCGACGTCCACGAGCGGCGGTGATCGGCGGCGATGGGCTGCTGGTTTTCTTGGCTGAGTTGGGGCTGAGATGGGCTGGTGAGGGTGATTCAGTGAGAACAAAAACAGGGGAGAGAGAGGGGAACGGTGGGACGGTGGTGGCGCGGCCGCGGCTTCAAGGATGACCGGACGGCGGCGACCTTTCACGGCGGCGATGGCTGGCTCAGCCGGTCGGCCACGTGCACGGTGGGAGGGGGAGGAGTCTCGGCCGGGGGAGAGTGAGAGAGAGAGATGCCGAGAGAGAGAGAGAGAGAGAGAGAGAGAGAGAGAGAGAGAGAGAGAGAGAGAGAGAGAGAGAGAGAAAATGGGAATAAATGGACTAAACACCAATAATTGGTGTCTAATACACATGCCAAATGACCATCATACCCCTCTCTCTAATTTCCAATCAACGGCCAAGATTCGATCTTATCCTAAGATCGACGGTCCAGATTAATCCTTACCAAAAATATCCAGGGGTAAAATGGGAATTTCACAAAATTTTCAAGGGCAAAATTGTCCAAAATTTTCTATTTCTAAAGTAGGTGTGAAATGACCAAAATGCCTCTCTCCCATTATACTTGGCCTTAACAAAATCCCAAGGGTAAAACTGTCATTTTCCATTTCTCGCCATAATTCGAATTTTCTGAAGAATCCGAACAAAACTAAGGCTAACTAAGCCAATAACAATGTCGTCCAATTATCCTGTCGTGACTTTCATAATTTTCAATGCCCAAACTTGGTCTCTAAGTAATGACTAAATTTAATTAACGTAACTTGAGCGTATCTCGAACTAACGGGTGGCTTTTGGGGAAATTCGCACATTTGACCCGTGGCCGACACTAAATCAAGCCACGTTTAAGTTCACTCGGGTCGTGACGACCTCGGTTGTTACGTAATCGCGAGGATCGATCGCTAGTTCCGACGGGTACGATCGTTTAGTATAGGTTTAGGATCATTTGTCAACACTTCTCGTGATCAAGCGGAATCACCTGCGATCCACTCGTGTGACAGCGGCGGATTGATCCCTAACTATCCTCAGTTTTAGTCACCTCAACAATTTTTTTGATCGAAAGTCGGTTCACGATTGAGTTTCCATGGTCGCGCGAATTTAAATCCCTAATTAGCCATTCCCTAATGGTTAGTATCCCAGGAGTGATCAGTTCCGGGCGAGATCTAACTACAAGCACGTCCATAAATCATCCATTTCATAAATCCCAAGTGGGTCGGATTTTAGAATGTCACACCATATCCCAAAAATGACTAAAAATGACTTCATTGGATTTTTGGCTCAATTAGGGTGTGAAATTACCCAATTTTGGAAAAAACTTATTCCCAAATGAAATTTTCTAAAATTGAACTACAGGGTTGAAATTGGAATTAAAAGAAGACTAATGGCTATTTTTATGGAATTTTTTTAATTCCATTTAGTATTTTTATTGATTTTCGTCTTATTTTTATTAATAGAAATTAATGAAAAATTCACGAAAAATATAAAAAAATTTATTTTTCGTTTAGAAATAGGTTCCTAAGCATGGCCAAGGTTCCTAATCCTAATTTTGTTGATTTTATTTGAAATTGAAAACTTTTACTAAAAATGAAGTGTCAATGATTGCTCCTCTTTAAAATTAAGCTCGTTAGAGGTTGATCTTAAAGACAAGGTGACACTTGAGTTCTAATTGACTCAACTAATAAGACAAATAAAAATTTCACAACAACTGATTAGGGATCCTGCTTTAAAATTCTTGACTCAATCCAACTTTTCAACTTTGATGCTTTTTTATGATTAAGAGAGAGAAAGGAACTCATCTGTTCATTGATGATCTCTATTCATGATATATGGCTTACTGACTTTCAGGAAAGTATAGAGGATTGCGATGGTGATGAACAACACTCTAGGTTGTAAAAGATCACCAGGTAAATTGTAATATTGATTTGAAGACGTGGTTCTAAGGATAGTCCCACTAACTCTATGGTTTTAGGTTGACCACGAACCGTGTAATTTTAAGGATAGACCCACTAATCCTTTGGTTTTAGGCTGACCACGAACCGTGTTATTTTAAGGATAGACCCACTAACCCTATGGTTTTAGGTTGACCACGAACCGTTGTATGGTTTTTAGTTGACCACAAACTATTGGGTGGTTTTTAGTTGACCACAAACTATTGGGTGAAATATGGTTTTAAGTTTACCACAAACTGGTGAAACGTGATTTTAAGTTTATCACAAACTGTTTAAAAATTTGGTTTTAAGTTAACCAAAAACTGTTTGAAAATTTATTTTTAAGGGAAGTCCCAAAGCCATTTAAAAAATTTGGTGATTTTGATTTGAAAACATGTATTCTTTGTGTTAATGCATTTTGACAACTAAATTTCCCTCGAAAGGATATATCTGAGCAAATTGCTTGAAATCTTTCGAGCAATGCTTGAGATGAACAATTGGAAGACCTTCATTAGAAAGGATTTATCTCAATCTATAAACCTAGTCTCTCTTTTTTTTCATCTGTTGATACGGGAATCACGCTGTGTTTCTCAATTTATCTCTCATAACCATTCCTCAAGTATTTAGAGATATTCGCAATGTATACAATTCGATTGATCTGATAAGGTCTTTTGAAAGGATCATAATGTTGGCTTGGTCAAAGGCTATTCTAAGGATAGGCATTTTAAGGCCAAAAAAGAATTTAATTTCTTTTTTTTTATTTGCTTCGGATCTACAAGTTAAGAACCTTGAGGTAAGATAAGACAAGATTGCCTACACTTCTTTGAGTGATGGCTTCTGTCATGAAATCATGTTTCTACTCTCAACATCCCAATCTGAAGAGTCTTTTGGTAGAGGTTGTAATGTTTGTATCAGATAGGCTCAAAATGCTCATTTGTTTTGGATTCAAGGGTTTTTATAAAATCAGTGATCTTCTTAACATCACCACCCTTTTCTTGTCCACTAAGGATCTTTTCTTTTCATGACCACAAGAGTCCTCTCGATGCTCATCATGGTGTTTTCTTTTCAACTTCTAGCTTGTTGTGATCTTTTATCTCACAACTTTTGTTTTTGTTTTTCTTTTGTTATGATTTTTGACATTCTTCTTTTGAATGCTTTTCTTCTCTTTTCTTTTTGCTCTCTTTTTCTGGGCATCGGCTTTGTTTTTACCAGGCACACTGTTTTTTTATGCCCTTGATGCTTATTGCACTAGCATTTCTAATTCTTTTGGCTTTTTGACCTTTTGAGCTCTAAGGATTCTTTGTCATGCTTTTTTGTTGCTATCAATCTGAGGTGAATCACATGCTTTTTCCCAGTGTGAGGAGATGATCACCAATTTGGGTTTGAAATGAATATTCAGGCTCAATTGGGTCTTGCAAAAGATAATGTGTTTGGAATAAGAAATGAAATGCTCTTCTTCCTTTGGGATGTCTTGAGCTTCCATATGATTTCATCTAAAGTTTTCACAGAAAGATTGATACAAGTGTATGCAATAAAATCTTTCTTGACCCTTTTCTCCATAGATGTCAACCACGAACTTCCTAATTTACCTCAATGTAGGGTGGTTCTTAACAGGATTGTTTTTTAAAAAACTTCTCCATCTTTTGGGCTCAAGTTTTGGCTTGCAAATGATAATCATGTGTTTAGGATAGTGAAAGATATGCCTTTCATCATTTCAATCCATGTAATCATTGCGAATACCTCCTATCTCCTTAGGATGAGGCTATCTCTCACTTTTGTCACTCACTCTTCCATTCCACTCATGTGTATAAGGGACATGTTTGGATATGGCTTACCTTTAATCATTTAAAGGTTTTTCCATTTGATTTTATCTAAACATGTGCTTTTGAATGTTTCAAGACTTTTTGTCAAATCACCCTCTTTAAGGAATTCTGATATATAATGCATGCTCAAAGAATGCGTGTTCAAACCTTTTTGATTGAAATTCTTTGAGATGATCTTTTGAAAAGATTTGTTTTGATTTCACGTTAATCCGCTTGGGGAGGAAAACTCAATCCTTTTTGGAAAAATAAACTTTGGGAATTTAAATTCATTAGTTAGGGATACTTACCTGACTGGCTTGATGGAATCCCTGTAAGAATTAAAACCAAGTGTCATAATAGGTTCTTGCATTGCTCATTTTCAATTGAAATGATACAGCCAACCTCTTGTCTGCTTTGGCTTGAGTATCAATGAAAAATTATATTTGAAATCTCTTGCTTGGATTTGCTTCACTTGGGGAATTGGAATCCTTTTGAATGACAACTCGCCTTTTTGACTTGGTAAGGATTCTTTACCTTTTACCAACTCCACTGGAGAATCTTGTATTGTCCTAAACTCTTTTGAATTTCATTCTGCAAAATGAGCAAACATGTTTATGTGATGCATGATCTACAAATATTCTAGAGCAGCTCAAATCATTCTTTGAAATTGTATGAATTGTCTCTTCATTTCATGTGTAGAATATTTTGACAGCATTTGCATTTACAGGATGAGCCAATTCTATCCCATCCATATCTATAAGAATCAATGCTCCTCCTGGCAAGACTTTCTTGACGACATACGGGCCTTCGTAGTTTGGAGTGAACTTCCCATGCGGATTTGAATTATTGGGGATAATCTTCTTCACTACAAGGTCTTCAACTTCGAAATGCCTTGGTTTCACTTTCCGATTAGAGGATTTGGCAAATCTCTTCTGATAGGCTTACCCATGACATATGACCCTTAATCTCTTTTCGTCAATCATATTAAGTTGGTCATACCTTTGTTGATTCCGTTTAGCTTCAGAAAGCTTCAATTGTGATAATACTCTTAACGAAGGAATTTCCACTTCTATAGGTAGTACTGCCTCCATTCCATACACCAAAGAAAATGGTGTTGCCCCAGTTGATGTCCTAATTGAAGTTCGATAAGCCATTAGGGCACATGATAGTCTCTCATGCCAATCATGGTAGTTTTCAGCCGCTTTGGATAATATCTTTTTAATTTTTTTGTTGGCTGCTTCCACTACTCCATTGATTTGTGGGCGATACGGAGACGAATTAAATGGAGAATATGGAAACATTTCAACAAGTCATCCACGATCTTGTTATTTAGATTTGAGCCATTATCGGTAATAATTACTTTAGGAACTCCATACTGAGCAATGATATCCCGCCTAATGAACTTTGCAACATTTTTTGTGGTGACATTAGTATATGAGCTTGCCTTGATCCATTGGTGAAGTAGTCAATTGCCACCAAGATAAAGCGATGTCCATTTGAAGCTTTGGGGTTAATTGGATCGATCATATCGATGCCCCACATTGAAAATGGCCATGGCTCAGACATTTGATATAATTCATTTGGCAGTGTATTGATTCTATCTCCATAAACTTGGCATTGGTGACAACATTTCACATGCTGGATGTAATCCGTTTCTATTGTCATCCAATAGTATCCAAATCTCATAATCTTTCGGGGTAGAAGGCGTCTATCCATGTGTGGTTCGCATTCACCTTCATGAATTTCTTTCATAACCTATTCAATTTCCTTAGCATCGACACACCATAATAAAACAGAATCAAATGATCTCTTGTAAAGAGTTTGGCCGCTGAGGAAGAATTTGGTGGTTATCTTCTTTATGAATTTTCTGTCACCCGGTTGGTTTCCTTCAGGAAATTCTCCTGTTTAAAGATAATTTTTAGTGTCATGAAATCATGGCTCATCATTGAACTCTGCCTGAACCACCATGCAATGTGCCAGTTGTTCTAAAATTTTGATTCTCAATGGCTTAATGTCAATACCATCTTCAACTTGCAGTAGAGATGATAAAGTCGCAAGAGCATTTGCGAAATGATTTTGCGCTCTCGGAAGATAATCGAACGTTATTTCTTCAAATTCTTTCTTCACTCCCTCTAAGTGCTTGTGATAAGGTATCAATTTGGTATCTTGAGTTTGCCACTTACCAGTTGTTTGTAATATGATGAGCATAGAATCCTCATATATTTGCAGCCTCCTTATTTTCATCGAAAGGGCTAACTGCAAGCCAAGTATGCAAGCTTCATATTCGGCAATGCTATTAGTGCATGGAAATGCCAACTTTGCAGATACTAGATAATGTTGACCCTATGGGGAAATCAGCACTACCCCAGTCCCTGATCCGGATAAATTGATTGCACCATCAAAATACATGGTCTATTTATCATCGACCACCGCCAATACACGATTGTCAAATTCATTCTCTTCAGGACTAGTAGGACCTTGGAAATTCTCCGCTAGCATGTCTACTATTGTTCGTCCTTTGACAGATTTCTGTGATGAACTTCAGATATCAAGACTTGCCACTTTGCTAATTTCCCGACCAAGGAAGACTTCTTAAGTAAGTACTTGATCGGGTCATTTTTTATCACCAACAAGATTTGATGATAGAGGGTATACTGCCTTAGCCGATGTAACATCCATATCAATGCAATGCATGTCTTCTCAACAGCCGGGTAATTTATTTCCGATGTGGTAAACTTCTTACTCAAATAGTATATGGCTTGTTCTTTACCATCACTGGGTCTTCTTTGGACAAGCACCGCTCCCAATGATTCATGATGGATCGTTAGATATAATATCAATGGTATCGCAGGGATTGGTGGCACAAGCACTGGTGGACATACCATGTATTCCTTGATCTTGTCAAAGGCTTGTTGGCATTTCATATCCCATTTTGTTTTAGCATTTTTCTTTAGCAATTTGAAGAATGGCTTAGCTGTTTCTGACAATTGGTGAATGAAACGAGCAATGTAATTCAATCGCCCCAATAAGCTCCTTACTTCTTTCATTGTGGAAGGGGTTTTAAGATCATATATTAACTTGATCTTTGAACGATCTATTTCGATGCCCCTGTTGCTTACCAAGATGCCCAATAGCTTACCTGATTTTTCCCCAAACACACATTTATTGAGGTTCAGTCTCAATTTATACTTTCTGAGCCTCTTAAATAACTTTCGAAGTACTACCACATGATCTTTCCCTTGTTTGGATTTGGCAATCATGTCATCAACATACACTTCTATTTCCTTATGTATCATGTCGTGGAATAGAGTTACCCTTTGATAAGTGGCACCATCATTCTTTAACCCGAAAGGCATTACTTTATAGCAAAATGTCCTCCATAGTGTAATAAAAGATGTTTTCGCCTTATCCTCCTTCTTCATAAGAATTTGATTGTATCCCAAGAATCTATCCATGAATGAGAATGTTTCGAATCCCACGGTACTATCAACAAGGACATCCATATGCGGCAAAGGGAAATTGTCTTTAGGACTTGCCTTATTCAAGTCATGATAATCAATGCAGACCCTCACTCGCCTATCTTTATTTAGTACGGGGACTATGTTGGCCACCCCTTTGGGATAAGGAACTACCTCAATGAATCTCACCTTGAGCAATTTCATCACTTCTTCCTCTATCTTCTTTGCTAACTCCGGCTTAGTTCGCTGTAGTTTTTGCTTCTTTGGAGGAATATTTGGATCAATTGGCATAGCATGTTCAACAATCCTTGGATCAAGTCTAGGCATATCAGCATATGACTATGCGAAAATGTCTTGGTATTCTTTAAGCAAACTTGTAATCCTTGCAGCTTCTGTTGGTGAAAGACTTTCTCCGATTTTAACTTTCTTAGGATTTTCAACATCTCCCAAATTAACAGTAACTGTTTTCTCCTGGGTCAACGGTTTTGATTCTTCATGTCGAATCCATTCTTTTTTAACCCATTTGTCATCTTCATTATCTTCTTCAATGTCACCAGTGATTTCTTCAAGATGACTTGAGCCACATAAGAACATATTAAGCATATGCGAATGCTCATGCTCCAATGCATAACCATCCTCAATTTCCAAGATGATGACATTAATGGTATCTTCCTCGAAGAAATTGGGTAATGCTATCATTTCCTTTGAATGAATGTCCTCCTCTTGAAGCAATACGGCGGGTCCGAGAAAGGTCTTCTTAATGTGGATTTGATGGCACGGGAGCTCTTTAGCTTTACCCTTCCAGATTGATGGGTTGATGACACAATCACTCCGGCTTCCATAGCCTCCACGATTCCCATGACCTCCGCCTTGGCCTCCATGTGATCGTTAGAACTCTCTTTGTTATAACTCACCCCATATCTCTTCCTAGTAGCAAGTGCAATAATAGGCTCTTTAATCATTTGGGCTTTCGATCCAAGTCCGTCACCAGGGACAAACCCATATTGGCATAACACCTTCCCTGACATGATGGACGATGTCGAGAGCTCTGGGGTCTTCATAATACCACCAGCGGGAATTTGTATCATCGAAATCATTTCAAACGAGTGGTAGCTTGGTTCTTCTTTTACCTCAAGCTCAATGTACGGTATTGCACTCTCTTTATAAGTAGTGAAATCTGTCTCTCCATGTACGGTGATCATCTTGCCGTTAATAACAAATTGAACTTTTTGATGAAGACTTGAAGGGATGGCACCGGCCATGTGAATCCAAGGCCTACCCAGCAACAGGTTGAAAGTCCTCGGAATATGCACCACTTGGAAATCAATTATAAAGGATACAGGGCTAATATTCACCTCAAGCTCGATATCACCAATGACATCTTTCTTCATTTCATCAAACGAGCGACGGTCACCTTAGAAGGCTTGATAAGCTCTTCCTTGATCCCTAGGCGATGCAGTGTGCTTAGCGAGCACAGATTAAGTGCAGAGCCATTATCAATCAATACTCGTGACACCTCCTTGCCCCTGTATTTGACAGCAATATATAGGCTTTATTGTGTGAACATCCATCAATTGGGAAGTCCTCATCAGAAAAAGCGATTTGATCCTTTAAAAGAATGATGCCAACAAAATCCTCCAGTTGCACTTCGTTGATTGTCTCTGGGACATGAATCTTATTGAGAAGTTTCATGAGCACCATTTTATGACTCTCTGAAGTTTTAAAGAGATCTAGTAAAGAAATTTGCGCCGGCATTTTTCTTAACTGTTTAATCACCTCATACTCACTTGTTTTCATGACTGAAAGTAATTGCTTCACATCCTCCTTTGTTACACCCTTCTTCTCATGCTCACCCTCCTTTGGGACATAGCATCATCCCGATCGGGTTATAGTATCAACCTCTTTTGGTGCGTAATCCCAATGTATGCACTTAGTATCAAACTCTTCCTTTGGAGACAAAGTAATGATCACAGGCTGTGGTTCTTTTTCCTCGATCTTCAATTGATCCATTGGAAGTTGAATAGTAATCAGTTCAACATGACATATTTCTTCCCCGTACTTATCCACTTCATCGAGTTTGATCACAAACGGTGTGATCATGGATACGATGCGTTTGCCATTCTCAAAACCAATTCCACCCCACCCATCAGGCACAATAATTTCATTTTGGAATGCTCATAGAGGGGGTGTATACTTGACACGGTAGTTGTACCTGCCACTATCCTGACCGAGTATGTCTACGGTCTCGCCTTGCTTGAGTGATTCTTGGGTAAAATGCCTTTCACCCTAGTTAATCTTTTCCTTTTCTTTCTCATCTTCAAATTTTGCTTTCTCAAACAGAATCTCCTCCTTAGGGCTCACTTCATCATCCATACCGCCCCAACCATCGGGCACAATTACTTCGTTCTTAAATGCCCATGGCGGTGGTGTATACTTTACTTGAAAATTGTATTTACTAGAGTCCTCTCCTAAATTGTCTATGACTTCACCTTTTCGAAATGGCTCTTGGTGAAATTGGGCATCCCCTTGTCGAGAGGCTTTTACTTTGGCCTCATATTCATCTTCTTCGTCCGACTCTATTATCTCTTTTTCACTCCAAATCATGCCTACCACATTATGCTTAGGGAGTAGATTTTGATGCACATTTGGTTTTGGTTCTTGAAAGTTGAGGATTTTTCGATCAATGAGCTGTTGGACTTTAACTTTCAACGTGAGACAATTGTCTATGTCATGTCCACGCTCCCCCATATGGTACACACAAGTCTTTGATTCATCAAAGCCAGGATATTTTGGAAGATTCTCTCTTGGCACTTCTTTAGCGACTAAATGCCCCTCGAGGAGCGTAGGCAATAGCTTCGGCAAGGGTCGTGCCAACGGTGTGAATTGCTTTATGGGCTTCTTCTTTGGGTCAAATTGCCTTGGGTTCTTCCAAGCCATGTTGGGTTGCTTCGGAAATGGTGTCTGATAAGTGTTCGGGCTAGAAACCATAGCTACCTCATGAATGGGCTCATTGTCTTTCCTCCCGGGATAAGACCTTTATGTTGTTGTTTCCTGTGCCTTTTTCTCTTTTAAACCCCACTCAATGCTTTCACCAACTTTTACCAGCATTGCAAACATTTGACAACCTGACACATATAGCTTATCGTAGTATTCATATGGCAGTGATTTTAGAAAGAGCTCAATAAGCTCATCCTCATTTATGACTAGTTTTACTTGTGAAGCGACAGCCTTTCATCTCTGGACATAAGCTCGGAACCCTTTATACTTTCGTTTCTCCGTTCTGATGAGATCCTCCCTAGTCAGGAGTACCTCGATAATGAATTTATATTAGCGGAGAAATTTTCCCGCCAAATGGTCCAATTCCGTGAAATCTTCTATGTCAAGAGTAATATACCACGCCAGGGCTGCTTCTCTCAAGCTGTCTTGAAATGTACTTATGAGCAAAGGAATGTTGTTGGAGTACGTCGCCATTTTGCGAAGGTAGTACTTTAGGTGACTTTTCAGGCAACTAGTTCCGTCATACTTGCTCACAAATTCTAGTTCTTTATAGTTCTCGGGAACAACCACTTTGGCATAGGGTGAGAATTTGTCGAACCTTTGTAGTTCATATCTCTGACTTATCAAGCATTTTTCAATTTTGGCCAATCTCTTGGCTCCTTCCTCATCCTTGGGTTTTGGATGTCTTCTTAGCTAGATCATTTTCTTCCAAATTTACCACCTCAGGTGTAGCCTTTGGGAGATTCTCTTGGACTAGTTCTTTGTTTCTAACCGGCTCTTAAGGAGGAGTTTCCGTAGCACTCGGAACTCCAGCATGAGGAATGGTGGGATAAGATCCCCTGGAAGCAATAATGAAAGCCTTCATTTCTGCCATCTTGGTAGCCATCTGAGTCATTTGATTTTCGACTTTAGCCAGTCGATTACAGGTTTCCTCTTCCGCCATTTTAGTCTGCAAACAAGTTCGGGGTCTTTTCGCTTCCGTTGCTAGAAAACCTTCGTTGTAGAAAGACAAAGTGTTAGTATGGTAAAAACAAGAATGAAAACCTACATTCTTCCAATTCTGTGGCATTCTGAAATTCGACCCACTTGGGATTTATGAAATGGATGATTTTATGGACGTGCTTGTAGTTAGATCTCGCTCGGAACTGATCACTCCTGGGATACTAACAATTAGGGAATGGCTAATTAAGGATTTAAATTCGCGTGACCAAAGAAACTCGATCGTGAACCGACTTTCGACCATAAAAATTGTTGAGGTGACATTTTGAGCCAATGTAGGCCGATCGAAGGATAGTTAGGGATCAATTCGCCGCTGTCATATGAGTGGATCGCAGGTGATTCCGCTTGACCACGAGGTGAATTGACGAATGACCCTAAACCTATACCAAACGATCACACCCGTCGGAGCTAGCGATCGATCCTCGCGATTACATGACAATCGAGGTCGTCACGATCTGAGTGAACTTAAACGTGGCTTGATTTAGTATCGACCACGGGTCAAATATGCGAATTTCCCGAAAGCCACCCGTTAGTTTGAGATACGCTCAAGTTGCGTTATTTAAATTTAGTCATTAATTAGAAATCAAGTTTGGGTATTGAAAATTTCGAAAGTCACGACAGGATAATTGGACGACGTTGTTATTAACGTGGTCAGCTTCAGATTTGTCCGGATTCTTCAGAAAATTGGAATTTTGGCAGGAAGTGAAAAATGACCGTTTTGCCCCTTGGACTTTGTTAAGGCCAAGTGTAATGTGAGAAGGGCATTTTGGTCATTTCACACCAACTTTAGAGATAAAAGTTTTTGGACGATTTTACCCTTGGACTTTTTTGTGAAATTCCAATTTTGCCCTTGGATATTTTTGGCGAGAGTTAATCTTGGCCGTCGATCTTAAGATAAGATTGAATCGTAGCCGTCGGATGGAAAGTAGAGAGGAGGGTAGGATGGTAATTTTGCTAGGGGGTAGACACCAATTATTGGCTTAATTAGTCTTTCTTTTCTCTCTTTCTCTCTCTCTCCCTCTCATTTTTCTCTCACGCCTACCTCTCTATCTCTCTCGGCCGATTCCCCTCCCCCTCCTCCCGTGGCCGTGGCCAACCGACCAAGCCAACCGTCACCACCGTTCAATCGCCGTGCATGATTGCCGCAGTCCGATTGTTCCCGACGCCGAGGCCTCGTCACCACCACCACACCGTCTCAAACTCTCTCTCTCTCCCTAAATTAGCTCTCCTCCTTTCCTTTTTGGCCTTGCACATGCGGCCAAGTAGGGCTGGTCGCCGCTCATCCGGCCACCGTCCGCCGTTCAGCCGCCGCCGTCGCCGTCCGTCCGCCGTGCAACCGTCGGCTTGCCGCCCTCCTTGCTCAAGCTTGCCTAGGACCTCGAGTAAGTAACATTCTAAACCTTACCTAGGACTATGGGTACTAATGGATGATTAGTGGCTATTTAGGGGTTATATTAGTAGGCTGAGTTGGGGGCTGATCTTGGCTGATTAGTGGGTGAATTTGTGATGGTTTCGGGGCTGATTGTTGCTGGATTGAGTGCTGGTTGTTGTGGACTGATTTGGTAAAATTATGGCTTAAGAATGTGTTAAGCTAGATAATAATGCCGTGACCAATTGTGGTACCTTGTGGAATGATGGAGTATTCAATTCCATGTTGTGTGCGGTGGAATTTGAGAGTCGATTGGTACTTGAACCGTGGCCTAGATTGTGATTGATTGTAGAAGCGAATTTGTAAGTTAATTACCTTCGTCGTGTGGCTTGATTCTTAGTTGAAATTCGGAATTTATTTGTGCGAGCATGGGCTGATTTGATTGGTTGGAGATTGAGCACGTTCGTATGATGTTTGAGCGTGTGGAGGGGTGAAAATTCATGTGATGTGGCATGCGTGTGGTCACTAAAAACCCTGAGGCGTGTAATGTAACGCGGGGTCCAAATAAAATGTGGTTTGTTGACGTGCTCACTTGATCACATAATCCCTGAGGTGTATAATGTAACGCGGGGAATTGAGCCATCCTAAGGCGTGTACTGTAACGCGGGACGATGCTTGGTATTACCGGAAGACCGCCAACCTGATGCATTTACGCGGGTTGTGTCGTAGGTGGAGGATGTTGAGCCTGAGGAGTGATACGCGGGCAAGAGACATAGCCTGAGGCGTGCACTGTAACGTGGGCTAAGTAGTGTTGTGAACATGAGATGGTCGTATGTAGACAGTGGATTGAAAGTGGACCTGAGGCGTAATTACGCGGGTCGTTGGTAAGTTTAATGAAAATGCGGTGGTGCATGAACGAGTGTGTGAAATGCAGAGTTTTGAAATGCCATATGTTCGAATTTTGTTTTTTTGGACATGAAATTAGTTTGGGAAGTGCATGTGGTTGGAATTTGTGGAATTGAGACTAACGTGTAGATTGTGCGTATTAAGAGCCCAAGTAAGTGCATTTGTGTACATGTTATGTGTTTATTGAGTGACATTGTGTTTGGACTTGTCTGGAGGTACGTATTAGCCTAGGTGGGGTTTAGGGTGTTTACTTGCTGAGACGTGTTCTCATGGTTGTTTAACCAAACCATTTCAGAACCCCGGCCTGGACCATGAATCCTCCACCGCCACCGCCTCAGCGTTTTGGCATACCTATACACACCGATCATGCAGTGGTAGAGTACCCCATAGATGATAATATGGCTTGGATCAAGCACACCACCGTAGTCTAGGTAGATATAGGATAACCCCTTTGGCAAGCTCATAGCTATATAGCCTGGTGTTTCCGGGATGGTATGGACGAGTTCAGTCCTGTTCATGGTTTTGATGTCCCTTTTGATGGAGTGGGAGATTGGGATTCATCGGCTATACCTCCTCCTGATGGTGAGATGACCAGCCTCGACACTAGCTTCGCACAGTCAGGTCCTCAGTCTGTACCTGCAGAACCTGAACCCACAGTGGCTAAGCTTGAATCGGAGCCGGAAGAGTCACAAGTAGGGTTTGATCCGATGGACGTGGATATAGGAGAAGAGCCTGAGGAGGAGCCCGAAGAAGAGGAAGAACCGAAAGAAGAGCCAGAGGAAGAACCCGAGGAAGAACCGGAGGAAGAGCCAGAGATTGACGTTCCAGACGATTCTGATGATGAGCCGATCGAGATTGAGGCAGATTCTGAGTCTTCAGAGGAGCAGGTAGATCAGGGGGAATCAGATTCAGGTTATGGGGAGACTGACTCGGAGTGGATACCGTCTAGAGGATGTAGGGGTTAGTTTAGGGGTAGGGTAACCCTTTTTGAAGTGCCCCATTTTTGGAATTAGTATATACCTAAACTACTGGTCCCTTTTGATAGTGGTGGTGTGAACTTTAGAAGCCCGGTATGCGTGTATATTAAGTTTATTGTAAATGGTGTGTAGTGTATAAGTTTGACTTGGTAATGAATGTATATTCTCCCTATTACCCCTCTCTAAGTATTGTTTGGGTGTATGTTGCTTCCGCTAGTGCTTTATCTCTCTAATGTGTGGGGTCGGCGACATCCTGGGACGTCGCGATATGTGACTGAATAGGTATGTCGCGAGCTCGATGGGGTTCGGGGCGTGACATCCCCCGTTGATTCCGTTGATTTGGTATTAGAGCAAGGTCAGCTCGATCCAAGTTGGTCGAAGTCTGGAGTGATAAGGAGCGATGACTTTTGGGGTAGTTGACTAGGGAGACCTTAGCGAGTCATAGGTGTGGAATGAGCTACGCGTTCCTCCAGACTGTTTGTTGTGATTGCTGAGTGAATTGGGTGCTATAACGATTAGAATGCAGGTGCGTCTGGACCTGAGGTAAGTGCATGGACCTTGCTGATTGTGGCCTTGTGCTATTGTGATTAATTGTGATTAATTACCTGCCGAGTGAATTATTATGTTAATTCACTGCCTAGGACTAAACTGGTATAGTTGGCCTAGGTCTCTAATTTCTGAGTGGAATTATAGCATGTAGGTGAGTGATAGGAAACCGTGAGGATGAGTTCGAGAGGTAGAGGGATAAGAGGCCAATCAAGTTCACAAGCCCAACCTGCGGGAGATCCGAGAATAGATGCGGTCATGTGGACCCTATAAGAGATTGGAAATCTAATAGGACAGCAGACTCAGGAACGAGCTACCACTATTGCCCAAGCTGCTGAGGCCGCTGTAGCTGCTGCCACCAATAATAACAGTAGGAATCAAGGGTAAGGACAAGTGAATGTGAATAGGCAGATGCATCAGTTAGTTGAGCAATTCTTGAAATTAAAGCCCCCTAAGTTTGATGGTAAAGGCGACCTTGAGGTTGCATCGCTTTGGGTAGAGGAATTAGAAAAGGCCTTTGAGGTACTAGGGTGCACCGAGGAAGAGAAAGTGACCTTGGCGGTGTACCAGCTCCAAGGAAATGCAAGTGATTGGTGGAAAGCCACCAGAGGAAGGGTGTTCCCTGCTGGTGCTGCCCAGACTTGGGCGATGTTTGTGGAAGTCTTCAATGGTAAGTACTTTTCTGAGAATGTCCGGGAACATAAGTTAGCTGAGTTTATGAGGCTTCGTCAGGGACAGAGGACAGTGGATCAGTATGAGGCTGAATTTGCTCGGTTATCTAAGTTTGCCCCAAGGATGGTGGAGGACCCGATGGATAGGGCTCGGAGGTTCCGAGACGATTTGAAGCCGGACCTCTGCAGTCAAATGATCTCGCTGAATTTGAGGAATTATAACGAGATCTATGATCGGGCCTAAGCGATCGAGCGTGACGTAGCAGATAGGGCTGCCGCTTCTGGATCAAGATTTGCCCCGGGTAGGGACAATCGCCACTTCAGGAAGAGATCAATGGCGGGTAATCGACGTTTCGTCCCTCCTGTTAGAAGGAATATCGGGAAATCGAACCGTTTTCAGAATGGTCCATGTCGGATGTATGGGGAAAGACATGGAAATGGACCTTGTCCGAACAGGGGCGGAGCCTGTTTCGGATGTGGCGGGTTTGGCCATCAAATAAGGACTTGCCCTAACATCAAGCAGAATAGGTCGCCTGCGTTGCCGCCACCCCGGAACGAGAACCAAATTGGAGCTGCCCCATCAACTAATCAGAATAGGCCACCTACCCAAGGACGGGTGTACGCCATGGCAAGAAGAGAGGTTGAGAACGCGCCAGGGTGGTCACAGGTACGGTTTCGTTTGTGTCAGAACAATTTGTTAAATTGACTGGTATAAAGCCACAATTGCTTGACGTTGTGTTGTGTGTTACCACTCCACTGAATGATAAGATGTTAGTCTCGTTAGGGTGCCTGGATTGTAAGATTGTGATTGGTGATAGGGAGGAAAGGATAGATCTAGCGGTTTTAGCTATGTTTGACTTCGATGTGATTGTGGGTATGGATTGGTTAGTTAAGCAGAGGGCTGTTATGGATTGTAGTAGTAGGGTGATCCAATTTAATCCGGTTAGACATCCGAAATTCGAATTTATGGGAAATCGAGGAGGGACCTCGATCCCCTGGATTTCGTCGCTGGAAGTGACTAAGTTATTGAATGAAGGGTGTCAAGGATTTCTAGCGGCTGTGGTTGATTCGACGGCTGAGGAGCCGAGGCTAGAGGACATAGCCGTGGTGTGCGATTTTCCCGATGTCTTTCCTTAGGAATTGCTGAGATTGCTACCTGGAAGGGAAGTGGAGTTTGTAATCGAGTTCGCCCCTATGACTGAGCCAGTCTCGAAGGCACCTAATAGAATGTCATTGTCAGAGTTAAAGGAGTTAAAGGTGCAAATGCAAGAGTTATTGGAGAAAGGTTTCATTCATCCAAGTACGTCTCCGTGGGGAGCGCCAGTCTTATTTGTGAGGAAGAAGGATGGGTCATTAAGGTTATGTATTGATTACCGGTAGTTAAATCAAGTAACGATCAAGAATAAATATCCCCTGCCAAGGATAGATGATTTGTTTGATAAGTTACTAGGGGTTTCGGTATTTTCTAAGATCGATTTAAGGACGGGATACCGTCAGTTGAGGATTAGGAAGGAGGACATACCGAAAACGGCATTCAGGACAAGATATGGGCACTATGAATTTATGGTAATGCCGTTCGGATTGACTAATACCCTTGCTGCCTTTATGGACTTAATGAATCGGGTGTTTAAGGAGTTTTTAGATCAATTCGTCATAGTCTTCATAGATGACATATTGGTGTACTCGAGGAGCCCGAAAGAGCATGAGATACATTTAAGTAAAGTTCTACGGACCTTACGAGAACACGCATTGTACACCAAGTTTAGTAAGTGTGAGTTCTAGCTCAATCGAGTAGCATTTCTTGAACACGTGATCTCTGGGGAAGGAATCTCAGTAGATCCAGCAACGATTGAAGCTGTAATGAAATGGCCGAGACCAATGACGGTAACAAAGGTCCGAAGCTTTCTGGGTTTGGCAGGATATTACCGACGTTTGTTGAAAGGGTTCTCGGCAATAGCAGCACCTTTGACACATTTGTTGAAAAAGGAAACAAGGTTTGAATGGACCGACAAATGTGAAAGGAGTTTTCAAGAACTAAAGTATAGATTGACAACGGCGCCGATATTGACTATTCCATCAGGACCAGGAGGATATGAAATTTATAGTGATGCGTCATTGAAAGGACGGGTGTGTACTCATGCAAACTGGACGAGTAGTAGCCTACGCATCAAGACACTTGAGACCGCATGAGTTGAACTACCAGACGCATGATTTGGAATTAGCCGCAATAGTATTCGCCCTTAAGATTTGGCGACATTATTTATGCGGAGAGAAGTTTCAGATATATACAGACCATCAGAGTTTGAAATATTTGTTTTCTCAAAAGGAGCTTAATATGAGACAGCGTCGTTGGATGGAGTTACTTAAGGACTACGATTGTGATATTTTGTATAACCCCGGAAAGGCCAACCGGGTAGCTGATGCATTTAGTCAGAAGTCAAGCATCGCACACTTAATGGTCAAGGAATGGACTTTGTTGGAAGGAGTGCGAGACTCGGAGTTTAAGTTCGAAGTAAGTCAAGTCTCGAGTTTGCTTGCCACTTTAAGAATCGAATCAGAAATCCAGACTAAGATTAAGGCTTTACAATATACGGATCAAGAAATTCAAAAGATTCTAGAAATGGATGTTACTAAGAGGAAAGCGAACTTTCAAGTATCCGAAGACGGGATCTTGAAGTTCCAAGGAAGGTTGTGTGTGCCCGATGACGCAGAACTGAAGGAGGAAATCTTATCGGAAGTTCACCGTAGCAAGTATAGCATCCATCCTGGTAGAACGAAAATGTATCGGAACCTTAGACAACACTATTGGTGGAATGGCATGAAGGTGGACATAGCTAAGCACGTGGTTAAGTGTCTGACGTGCCAGCAAGTGAAAGTGCAGCATTGTAAGCCCGGAGGATTGTTGCGACCTTTGGAAATCCCAGAATGGAAATGGGAACATATTACTATGAATTTTGTAATGGGATTACTAAGGAGTCAAAGAGGCCATGATTCCATTTGGGTGATTGTTGATAGATTGACAAAGTCAGCGCAATTCTTGGCCGTACGAAAGGATTTTGTATTGGATCGGTATGCCGAATTGTATGTACAATAGATAGTTCGTTTGCATGGGGTGCCAATGACAATTACTTCGGATCGTGATCCTAAGTTTACCGCCAACTTTTGGAAAAGTTTGCAGACGGCATTAGGATTAAAGCTGCAGTTTAGTACAGCTTACCATCCACAAACAGATGGCCAGTCTGAGAGGACAATTCAAACTCTAGAGGATATGCTTCGGGCGTGTGTGTTGGATTTTCAAGGCAAGTGAGAGGAACAATTACCCTTGACGGAATTCGCGTACAATAATAGTTTTCAGCAAAGCATCGGGATGGCGCCATTTGAAGCACTGTATGGCAAGGCCTGCAGAACGCCCGTATATTGGGACGAAGTTGGCGAAAGGAGTATAACTGGGCCAGAATTAGTTCAACAGTCAGTTGAGGCGGTTAAGATCATTCGTGAAAGGTTGAAAACAGCTCAAAGTCGTCAAAAGAGTTATGCAGACAGAAGGTGAAGACTTTTGAAATTTCAAGTAAGGGATCACGTATTCCTCATGGTATCGCCCATGAGAGGATTATCCCGATTTGGCAAAAAAGGGAAGTTGAGTCTAAGGTATGTGGGACCCTTCGAGATTTTGGAAAGGATTGGAAACTTAGCTTATCGCCTTGCATTACCGCCAAATTTGTCGCAAGTGCATAATGTATTCCACGAGTCGATGCTGAGAAAGTATGAATCGGACCCAACTCATGTGTTGAACTATGAAGAGATAAAAGTTGATGACAGGGTGTCGTATGTCGAAAGGCCAATAAGGATCGAAGATCGGAAAGAACGAGTTTTAAGGAACAAGACGATCCCGATGGTCAAGGTTGTTTGGGAAAATCACGGGACAGAAGGCGCTACTTGGGAAAGTAAAGAGCTAATACAACGTCAATACCCCCGCTTGTTTGAGTAGTTGGGTTGAATTGTAAATTTCGAGGACGAAATTTTTATACGGGGGGAAGAGTTGTGACATTCTGAAATTCGACCCACTTGGGATTTATGAAATGGATGATTTTATGGACGTGCTTGTAGTTAGATCTCGCCCGGAACTGATCACTCCTGGGATACTAACCATTAGGGAATGGCTAAAAAGGGATTTAAATTCGCATGACCAAAAAAACTCGATCGTGAACTGACTTTCGATCATAAAAATTATCGAGGTGACATTTTGAGCCAATGTAGGTCGATCCAAGGATAGTTAGGGATCAATTCGCTGCTGTCATACGAGTGGACCGCGGATGATTCCGCTTGACCACGAGATGAATTGACGAATGACCCTAAACCTATACCAAACGATCGCGCCCGTCGGAACTAACGATCGATCCTCGCGATTACATGACAATCGAGGTCGTCACGATCCGAGTGAACTTAAACGTGGCTTGATTCAGTATCGACCGCGGGTCGAATATGCGAATTTCCCGAAAGCCACCCGTTAGTTTGAGATACGCTCAAGTTGCGTTATTTAAATTTAGCCATTAATTAGAGATCAAGTTTGGGTATTGAAAATTTCGAAAGTCACGACAAGATAATTGGACGACGTTGTTCTTAACGTGGTCAGCCTCAGATTTGTCCGGATTCGTCAGAAAAATTGGAATTTTGGCAGGAAGTGAAAAATGACAGTTTTGCCCCTGGGACTTTGTTAAGGCCAAGTGTAATGTGAGAAGGGCATTTTGGTCATTTCACACCAACTTTAGAGATAAAAGTTTTTGGACGATTTTACCCTTGGACTTTTTTGTGAAATTCCAATTTTGCCCTTGGATATTTTTGGTGAGAGTTAATCTTGGCCGTTGATCTTAAGATAAGATTGAATCGTGGCCGTCGGATGGAAAGTAGAGAGGAAGGTAGGATGGTAATTTTGCTAGGGGGTAGATACCAATTATTGGCTTAATTAGTCTTTCTTTTCTCTCTTTCTCTCTCTCTCCCTCTCATTTTTCTCTCACGCCTACCTCTCTATCTCTCTCGGCCGATTCCCTTCCCCCTCCTCCTATGACCGTGGCCAACTGGCCAAGCCAGCCGTCGCTGCCGTTCAACCGCCGTGCATGATCGCGGCCGTCCGGTCGTTCCCAACGCCGCGGCCTCGTCACCACCACTACACCATCTCACACTCTCTCTCTCCCTCAATTAGCTCTCCTCCTTTCCTTTTTGGCCTTACACGTGCGGCCAAGCAAGGCTGGTAGTCCCTCGTCCGGCCACCGTCCGCTATTTAGCCGCCACCGTCCCCGTCCGTCTGCCGTGCGACCGTCGGCTTGCCGCCCTCCTTCTTGCTCGAGCTTGCCTAGGACCTCGAGTAAGTAACATTCTAAACTTTACCTAGGACTATGGGTACTAATGGACATGATTAGTGGCTGTTTAGGGGTTATATTAGTAGGCTGAGTTGGGGGCTGATCTTGGCTGATTAGTGGGTGAATTTGTGATGGTTTCGGGGCTGATTGTTGCTGGATTGAGTGCTGGTTGTTGTGGACTGATTTGGTAAAATTATGGCTTAAGAATGTATTAAGCTAGATATTAATGCCGTGACCAATTGTGGTACCTTGTGGAATGATGGAGTATTCAATTCCATGTTGTGTGCGGTGGAATTTGAGAGCCGATTGGTACTTGAACCGTGGCCTAGATTGTGATTGATTGTAGAAGCTAATTTGTAAGTTAATTACCTTCGTCGTGTGGCTTGATTCTTGGTTGACATTCGGAATTTATTTATGCGAGCATGGGCTGATTTGATTGGTTGGAGATTGAGCATGTTCGTATGATGTTTGAGCGTGTGGATGGGTGAAAATTCATGTGATGTGGCGTGCGTGTGGTCACTAAAAACCCTGAGGCGTGTAATGTAACGCGGGGTCCAGATAAAATGTGGTTTGTTGACGTGCTCGCTTGATCACATAATCCCTGAGGCGTGTAATGTAACGCGAGAAATTGAGCCGTCCTGAGGCATGTACTGTAACGCGGGACGATGCTCTGTATTACTGGAAGACCGCCAACCTGATGCGTTTACGCGGGTTGTGCCGTAGGTGGAGGATGTTGAGCCTGAGGCGTGATACGCGGGCAAGAGACATAGCCTGAGGCGTGTACTGTAACGTGGGCTAAGGAGTGTTGTGAATATGAGACGGTCGTACGTGGACCGTGGATTGAAAGTGGACCTGAGGCGTAATTACGCTGGTCATTGGTAAGTTTAATGAAAATGGTGTGGTGGTGCATGAACGAGTGTGCGAAATGCGGAGTTTGGAAATGCCATATGTTCGACTTTTGTTTTTTTGGACATGAAATTAGTTTGGGAAGTGCATGTGGCTGGAATTTGTGGAATTGAGACTAGCATGCAGATTGTGCGTATTAAGAGCCCAAGTAAGTGCATTTGTGTGCATGTTTTGTGTTTATTGAGTGACATTGTATTTGGACTTGTCTGGAGGTACGTGTTAGCCTAGGTAGAGTTTAGGGTGTTTACTTGCTGAGACGTGTTCTCATGGTTGTTTAACCAAACCATTTCAGAACCCCGGCCTGGACCATGAATCCTCCACCGCCACCGTTGGAGCGTTTTGGCATACCTATGCACACCGATCATGCAGTGGTAGAGTACCCCATAGATGATAATATGGCTTGGATCATGCACACCACCGTAGTCTTGGTAGATATAGGACAACCCCTTTGGCAAGTTCATAGCTATACAGCCTGCTGTTTCCGGGATGGTATGGACGAGTTTGGTCCTGTTCGTGGTTTTGATGTCCCTTTTGATGGAGTGGGAGATTGGGATCCATCAGCTATACCTCCTCCTGATGGTGAGATGACTAGCCTCGACACTAGTTTCGCACAGTCAGGTCCTCAGCCTGTACCTGCAAAACCTGAACCCACAATGGCTGAGCCTGAACCGGAGCCGGAAGAGTCACAAGCAGGGTTTGATCCGATGGACGTGGATATAGGAGAAGAGCCTGAGGAGGAGCCCGAAGAAAAGGAAGAACCGGAAGAAGAGCCAGAGGAAGAACCTGAGGAAGAAGCTTGGAATACACCCTTCCCATGATTCTGGTATTTGTTTAAGGGGATAATAGGTTGTGTTAGGAGCATGTTTAAGAAATCCCATTTGAGACATGCTTGTCTCGCGATTACGGCAACTAAGGGATCTAGCCCCGTTCTAGACACAAGAAAGAGAATGAAACCAAAGAAAGCTAAAATGAATACCCTAGCTGAAGTGTTTCCCGTTTCCCTAGGAAGCTTTGAAAAATTGGCTATTAGAAATGATAAAGGAAATCTATCCGTGTTTGACTTGACTAATTTTTCGACTTTGGGGGTTTTCAAATTAAGGAGTTCGGCTAAAACACTCACGGGGTTGAATCCAATGGATGGCTCTACAATCCTAGGCTTGAAATTGATTCCGATGGCGGCCTTGTACTCTTCTAGGGTCGGTACCATCTCATGTTCCCAAGCAAGAACGTGGCGGTTGAAACTTCCCAAAAATGGGCTGAAGCTTGGATTAAGCTAACTTGATGCTCCACATTTATTAGCTCAAAAAGATACTCGAGCCTTTCTTTAATGTAAGCTTAATTGTCTTTTGTCATTTCCTTCCACCAAGCAATGAGTTCCTTTCGAGGATTAGGGATTACTTGGATGTCTAGCTTTCCCATCCGAGCTAAAAATGCAAGAAGATTCATTATTATTCACCATGGATTACCAATCAATTTTAATGCCTCCATTTTGATCATATGTCCGTTTAAGGTAAAATGGAGGTAAAGTACATTTGCAAACTTAGAAAGTGATACAAATGTCACCTTAAGTCCATTTATGCTTTCAAAGAGCATTCAATTGAAAATGAGGATGAAATCAATGTTTGATGTAAATGCCCCTTTGTCATACTCCATTTAGACCATAAAAACCTAATTTATGGTTTACAACTTTGAATACATCACAATGAACACTTGACTCACTGAGTTGTATTTATCACATTTTAAGAACATACAAAGTGGCCCTTCAATTTGAAAGGTAATGACCACTTGAATTATATTGAAAATCCACCATGAACCTATACATCTCATCTAAAAGTGAAAGAATGGTCTAATGGAGCATGTCACCCTAATCATTCGTTCTAGTATAAAAGGGCATTTAAATCAACAATTGGTTGGCATTTAGGCATTTTGTTCAAATTGTGCCAACTAACTTGCACAATTTAAAGAGAAAGGTAAGGAATGATACTTACTCACCATGACGCTTTTTTTTGTTTGGTTTTTGGTATACCAACCACAAAGACACACGGATGCAACTCGTGTAGGGTTTTGACGCCTACGAGTCAGGTATGATAAAGGCCTACGGTCACCATCTTAAAAGACAAGGGATTCCATTCCAACAGGCAATCGGCCTAAAGTAATGAAATGTTATTCCATCTCTGTGGTCAGTACGGATAAAAGTCGATCCCATGGGCAATCGGCCCAAAGTGTCGCTTCTATTGCATACCTCCTAAAGGTAACCCTAATTGTAGCCGGGGTTGGGCCACGGGTGGTGTGTGTCATTCGTGTAGTGCTAAAGCGATTTAAAAGCATGCATAACATTTATAATCAAACAACACTTCAAATTTGATCAAATCACATTCATTCCCAATGCCACCCTACAAAACAAACGGTTAGCATAGACTACACCCCTTATACCTCTTACCTACAAAATCATTTACCAAATTTGGTTAGGGGTACATACCTCGAATCTTCACGTGAGCACAAACACATGCGAATCAAATTAAAACTAGGCCTAAGTCCACTAAAGGCTTCCCCAATGGAGTCGCCAAGCCTGTCGTGCCGCGCTTTTGCACGCTAAGTAGGTACTTTCATTTGGCACGAATGAGAAAATTGTCCCTCAATGAGCTACTAAGGTCTGAAACGGATATTTCGCCCATACGTCTCACAGACATCCCATCAATAGACAAATAAGGGTCTCTCCAAGACCATACCTCACGAGACAGCCTGTATTTGTTCTTTAATTTTCTATTTAACCCAAGTTTTGCTTTGGAGTCACCACTAGTCCTTATAAGTCGACTAGAAACCTAATCGAGGTATAGGAGAAATACCACGATTTTTACGAACTAGAGATTACATGGGTAAGGGGACTTGGTTACACTAATGATCCCGATATCGAGACCTCTAACGCCCTTTCGGTACCTAAAATGATATGAAATGTCTAAACGTGTCACGCGAGTTCACAAAACCTATCCACTAATTCTAACCATTCTAATCGGGAGAAATCAACCAATCAATAAGGAAATGCGCAATCAATTTCAATTAAACACAACACTCCTAAAATGGTATCTAAAATGAAAATCAATCAAAACACCCAAACCCTAATAAAGTCCTAATGACTTGTTCATTCAATGGATTGTGTTGTCTTCGGGTTTTAGGATTTTTTAGGGGTAAAGACCCTTTTTAGGAGTTAAACCCCTTTTAGGGGGTTGTAGGGGTTAAGACCCCTTTTAATCCTTAAACTGAAGAGTCTTAAAAAAATACCACTTGAGCACCTCAAAAAATTTAAATTCCACTCAAAGTGGGTGGCCACAAGTATTCTAAACTATTCTATGAATTTTTTGAAATTTTTTATTTTTTTCGGGAAGATTTTATTTCCGAAAAGGCTAAACTTTCAATTTTTTTCTGCATTTTCTGAATTTTATAATTTTTTAGGATTTTCTGAATTTTATGATTTTTTATGAATTTTTTGAATTTTATTAATTTTTAGGATTTTCTGAATTTTCTGAATTTTTTTTATTATTATTTATTCTTTTTCATTTTCTCACCGGGAATGAACCGAACTGAACCAATTCAGTCTGGTACAACCAGGTCGGACCGACTTGGCTGGCGCCGACTAGCATTCCGGTGGGAACGGTGCCAAAACTACGCCGTTTCAGGCCATTTTCTTTGAAGCATTTTATCAAACACCTCATGGGCATTAGTTTTGGTTTTACATTTTCAAGGCTGCCACTTCGGATCTGTTGACACCTAAATTTTGGCGAACCTAGTTTGTCATTCGTTGCATAAAAAATTAGGGATCGATCCCTATCCCTCGACAAAAAAAAATTAGTTAAATTGCATAAAGATTATAAACATTTGAATCAGTATTTAGGCTCATATAGTTGCATTTGCATTAGACCGGCAACGGATGGACTTAAGTAAATGGTTTTGAGCTTAATTGATTGGACTCAGCCCAAAATATTAAATGTTTGTCCAAGCCCATTGAATACATATATGGCCGAAATTTGCATTATAGAGCAAGTTGGAATAATTGAATTATCCAATTATCAAATAATATACTTGGAAGATAATTCATATTATTCTATGAATACTCAGCTAGAGGAAATAATTAGAAAATTACCTAAGTTGAGTATCAAAATTAAAAAATAATATATCTTGGCTCTTGCAAGATAACCCTAGCTAACTCTTATAAGTAGATGTGTTAAGGTTCACAATCGAGGAGGCCACACAACTTAGATACATGGCCATCTAAAGAAACACAAAAAAAAAAAGAAGTGGGAGGTGAGAATATACTAGAGATATAGGGAGAGGAGCCATGACCGAGCATCCACTCATATGGCCGCGACTTTGCTTCGCTCACCGCTGTCCACGGCCACGACACACCCCTGTTGGCCTGACGAGCAGCTGTTGTCTTGACGAATTGGTGGTTTACCGTCACTTTAGCAATATCTGTTGCCCACAAGAGAAGACCTCGCTGGATTACTTCGAAAGAAGGTCCACCGTCATCAGACTTTAGGAAGTTCTCAAATGAATCCACTTGGGGACACTTGGAGATCAATGCAAACCACACTTGACTAATCTCTTGCAAATTTTCCAAGCATCCCTAACATGCTCGAGACCTCCACTAATTCAGTCATTTGTTTTAGTTTAAGCTTTTATATGGGCAAAAGGACACTATAAGTGTCATAACTTGTGTATGGGGCTCACTTTAGTACCAAAAGTTTTCGCTGGCTAACTTAAGTGCCAAATCGGGGGAAAAACGATCACTTAAGTACCAAAAGTTTTTTTTGGATCACTTCAGTGCTAAAATTTTTGAAAAACAATCACTTAAGTGTTAAATTTTTTGAAAAACGATCACTTAAGTGCCAATCTCCGGCGAGCCACGTCAGCTTTAGAAATTAATAAAAAAAAATGCCACGTCGGATTTCCGACAAAAAATTGTGTACGACACCGGAGTTGGCACTTAAATGATCGTTTTTAAAAAAATTTAGCACTTAGTGATCGTTTTTCAAAAATTTTAGCACTAAAGTGATAAAAAAAAAACTTATGGCACCAAAGTGAGCGCCGTACACAAGTTATGACACTTGTAGTGTTCTTTTGCCCTTTTATATGTGCAAGTTTTCTTTGGCCGAATCCAATGTCCATCCCTGCAAGCCAAACGAGTAACTCCAACGGAGCCAACGACACTTGCCACATTGGACCGAGACAACGATGCCACGTCAGCTTTAGAAATTAATAAAAAAAAATGCCACGTCGGATTTCCGACAAAAAATTGTGTACGACACCGGAGTTGGCACTTAAATGATCGTTTTTAAAAAAATTTAGCACTTAGTGATCGTTTTTAAAAAATTTTAGCACTAAAGTGATAAAAAAAAAACTTATGGCACCAAAGTGAGCGCCGTACACAAGTTATGACACTTGTAGTGTTCTTTTGCCCTTTTATATGTGCAAGTTTTCTTTGGCCGAATCCAATGTCCATCCCTGCAAGCCAAACGAGTAACTCCAACGGAGCCAACGACACTTGCCACATTGGACCGAGACAACGATGCTGCTGCTTCTCCTCACCGATTCGTGACTTTCGGTCCAAGAAAACGAGGCCACCATGACGTCGTATCCATCACCGAGTCTAGCCGTGTCGTTCGTGATCCGCGAGCCACCGTCCGCTGGTCCAAACTTAGAAAGCAAATATTCGAATTTGGTAAAAATTTCATCTACTTTGATTTTGAAGTATATTGTTTCCTTGTTTGAAATATTGCAATTTTGTTTAAATCTTTGAGTGATATTAAATTATTTCCTAATTTCGTAACGTGTTATGGTCGTCAATCCAATCTCCTGCTCAAAATATGATTCGCAATCGCACGAAAAATCATCAATCCGATTTCTCACCCGAGATATGATTCGCAATTGTGCGGAATATTGGCCAATCCGATCCTCATGCCCGATATATAATTCGTCAATCTGTTGTTTCTAAATTTAAATGGATATGGATAATATTTCTTGTGATTAGGTATCATGTTCATTTCATTGCTATTTCTTTCCGTCTTTTGTTTGAATTGAATTGATTATCTTTCCATAAAAAAATACAAAAAAATATTACGTAGAATTTGAGTAGATAATATATTGCATGTTTAGCATAAGTTTTGATTATTTTCTTAGAATAGATTAGATTCTTTTCTTAGATATTATTCTAACATGTTTAAATTAGGTTAATTATTTATTCCGAATTTAAATTAAAAAATATATAAATACCACGTGCATGTCATATTAGAGTAGTTGCATATTAATTAATTCTTGTCATTAGAAATCTCATGCCTAGGTTCATTTGTGTGCCATATTCGAGATAGTGCATTTAATTGTTGTTAGAATTAGGACATTTAAATAAATCGTATATCGTATGTCATGTTAGACGTAGAATCCATTGTATAAAGTTTAGTTTTCATTGAATCAGAGAAAACCCTAAAAAGGAATTTGAGTGAAATTGCGTGTTAATTAGAAATCATATTTGGGTTGTTGATGTGGTTTTCTAACTAATATTGCAGAAGCTTTCGTTGCTTCGAGGTAAGTTTTCCTCCTTATCTTTGCAATTTATTTACTGTTTTGCTTTATTGAGTGTTATATTATTGATTGCGCACCCACATGATCTCCTCGCATGTTAGTTGATAGGTTTAAAATCAATCCAAGCTGCCTACAAATATTTTTGAAATAAAAGAGGAAAGGTACCGAAAGGGCATTAGAGAAATCTAGTGTAACCAAGTCCCCGAATCCATAATCTTTGGTTTGTAGGCGTAAAGTAATTCTCCCAATACTTTACTGGATTTCTAATCGATCCACCAAAAATAGATTAGTGGCGACTTCTAATTGAAATGATCTTGCATGTTAAATAATTTGAACCTAAGTAGCGAATTGGTATGGGCTTGGGAGAGTCCAAGCTAGGTTTAAGCTTAGTAATCCATTAGCCGAATCCCTAGGTGGTGCACTGTGGAGGTTAGGTTGCGACAGGATCATTTTCCGACGACCTTCCGATGGTTTTCCGGTCACCCCAATCGGTCTTGTAACAACTACATGCTATCATCTAACTACTTAACCTCGTCAAATCGCCGTCGGACAACCATCGATCGGTGAAAACCGAGCCTAAAAACACTAACTTGCAACTGACCTAACCTAACCTAACTTATCTAATATCCGGATCAGCAATCAAGTCGTCCTAGCCGTTTCTAGCGATCAAGCATCAATCAAAACAATCAGAAAGTAAAAACTACTGACTTAGAACGGTCATTGGCCATTGGGAAGCACTTCAGCAAGGTTTGGGAGCTCCGGCGGTGGGGTTTGTGAAGGCCGACTCATGATTTTCACAAAAATCCGATCCAAAGTGCATTAAACAACAAATCACATGATAAAAACCACGTATGTGATAGTAACAATCGCAAATACACAAATAAAATCATCAAATCGCACACCATGAGCTTCGGGCAATCACTCGGACATTTTGACGAACATTTGGCATGCGAGTACGAAGGACTTTTACCTTCTTCGCCGAAGGTCAAACTGGAAATTCCGAGCTGTATAGAAGCTTGGGGATGATCTTCCTGCACTTGTTCTTCAAGGTAATGATCTCCGTTTCGCTAAGAAGGTCCTGGATTGACTGGCCGGAGCTCAGTTTCAGAGTTTTGCGAACAGCTTATTCCCGGTTTGCCAGGGAAGGAGATCCACCAGAGAACTGATTTACAGACGCCTTTTTAATCAAGATGGCGCCGAACGCACAGATTCAAGGACCTCAACTTCCTTTCTCTCTATTTTTTCTCTCTTTCTTCCTCCCGTTCTCTCTTTCATTCTCTCTAGAATATTGTCGAACAGCTTCTCCTCTATGGTAACAGTTTTTGTCTAGTTTTTATTCTCCTTCCCCGAGTTGGTTCTTGGCTCTAACCAACTTCTAAGTTAGTTAGAAATGATAAGGATGGATAGCTGGAGATTCCCTAGCTGTCCATCCCATTTAAAACGTGCTGGAATGATCAAATAAAGTCGGTGAAAGGGGCGGGCCGAGTAGATATTTTCTCTTCCTTCCTATGCATCACCTGAACCGGGTGAAGGGGATGACTGACCTAGGTCGAGTCGAGTCGATCCGACCGACTCGGCAGACCCAGGTTGGTCTAATTTTGCAAATTCAACCCAATTTCACAATTCTAACCCCAAATTTCGAATCCTTGACACATTTTATCTTAGAATATGGGTTCAATTTGAATTTTCACTTTGATTAGGTCAAAAATTCCCAAATCCAAATTCGATTTACTTGGGTTTTGTTTAATTGAGTGTCTAAATGGCCTAATTAGGCAAAATTGAGGCCAAAATTGAATCACCCATGACTAATTAATCCTAGGGAAGGTACGAGTATTGATTGATAATTTCGGATTGGATGCAATCTCCAATTTCGGTCTTAAAATCCGTAATTTTCAATTAATTTTTGGGCTTTTCAATCCCTTTGTCAAATTGTGAAATTGGATTGACCAATATGCAATTCAAGGTCTCATAATCAATTGTTGTGAAGACACCATTGCAAAAAAATGACTAAAAACGACTTAATTGGATATTTGGCTCAATTAGGGTGTGAAATTACCCAATTTTGGGAAAAACATATCCCCAACTGAAATTTTCTAAAATTGAAACTGCAGGGTTGAAATTGGCATTAAAATATAAGACTAATGGCTATTTTTATGGAATTTTTTAATTCCATTTGGTATTTTTCTTGATTTTTTTCTTATTTTTATTAGCAGAAATTAAGAAAAAATTCTCGAAAAATCTAAAAAATTTATTTTTTGTTCAGAAATAGGTTCCTAAGCATGGTCAAGGTTTCTTATCCTAATTTTGTGATTTTATTTGAAATTTAAAATTTTGACTAAAAATCAAGTATCAACACACATGCCCATAAAATCCTACACCAAGGCCGAACCCGCCAAGTGATCACCCAGTCTCTCTCTTTCCCCCAATTTTCTTGGTCGAGTTAGGTCAAATACCTCATCCCTCACCAACCTTATGTTCTATGGGGAACCGAGGCATGTAAAGTGATGTCAAGGGATACAAAACATGCTATGTGAGATCATTTGATCGTGGCTTCATCTCGCTCTCTCTCTCTTCTATTTCTTTGTTTTGGGTTTTTTGGCTTGGGGGAGGACTCTTATTATTCAGACACAAGAGAGAACTCTAATTCTAGACAACCCTCATAACCCTCTCCCTCTTCATCTTGCCTGACCTTCACCTTCATCTCTCTTCCATTTCTTCATTTTTTTACATACAAACACACTCCTCAAATCTCTCAACCAACCTTTCTTCTACAAGAAAATCTCTCGACAACAACACAACTCACTCCCTCACTTCATTAGCCGAAGCACTTAAATCACACCCACTCACTCTTCATTTTCTTGACACACTTACACACTTGAACTCACTCTCGCTCTCGCTCTCTTCCTCCTTGAACCGGCCAAGACGTCCACTGTTCATTCTTTAAAAAAAACCCCTCCATCACTTCTCTCTCCATAAACACGAAAACTCCATCTCCATTTTTGGTTCTTGTCTCCCACGTTCAAGGACACCCGTATTTTCCACTAACCTCGTGGTTCCCTCAAATATACAACCTCATCATTCACTCTCTCTCATAACCGAACCTCAAGTGCCTCTCCACTTCAAAAACCGCACTTCGCTCTCTACTCCACCCCCTCTCGGCTCATCCTCTTTCTCCATCCCTCCGGTGTTGCCTTGTCTCGTCCTCCTTCAAGGTAACAATCTACTTGTTCCTTTTTATACTCGACCCGTGGAGGACGCTTTGCTAGAAACGAAGACAAAAGTCATTGCACGACTCACCCACCCACGGGCAACGCTAACCCAATTCCTCGATCTCTAGGTTCACTGAGCCGGTTATGGTGTTTCAACGTGTCGTTAGTTTATATTTTTTCTCATTTTATTTATTGTTTGGTTTTACTCATATATGTTTAGCATATTAATTGGTTGATTTAGACTCCCATTAGTGTTATTAGGGTAGTATCATGTCACACTAGGCCTTAAGAGTGCATCGGGGCGTATTTGTGGTCGTCTGGGCCCATGTAAGCGAAAAAAATCATCAATTGTAGTAGGTGTAATGTAATTGTGCAAATTATCCATGCATGGTCATGTAGGTGAATGTACCTAAGACATTTAAAAAGAACAAGATTATAAATGTTTTCAAAACAAAGAAAAAGTACCAAATATTGGGCATTGAATAGACTTCAGCGTAACTAAGTCCCGAACCCAAATCTCTAGTTCGTGAAAGTAAAACAACCTCGTATGTTTTACTTGGCCAATAATCGGCCTCTAATAGGTGTCGCGACCTAAAAAAATTGGGTTTTCGATCTTAGGCTAATGGATTACTAGATCAATTAAATTAACTAACCTAGCTCGAGTTCTCCCAAACTCTACCAAATCGCAACTTAGGTCCAATTGTGAGCAAGCAAATATTTTCAATGGGAGTCGCCACTAATCATTTAAGGTAGGTTGATTAGAAACCTAAATAAAATAGCGGGAGTACTATTTTATTTCTGCGAACCATAAATTATAAATTCGGGGACTTGGTTACGCTAGATTCCCTAACGCCCTTTCGGTACCAATTTCAAGAGAAATACTCAATTGGACAATTTTGATAAATCCTAGAGTTCAAAGGTGCAGAAATTTTCTTTTTTGATTTTTTTATTTATTTAAATGAAAGCTAACCTATATGTAATGACGTGCAAAAATTGACATGTGATTAATGCAACCTAACATGCAAACTATATGTCATGCGACGACGTGATCTATTTCTAATGACGGGCATATTATTTTTTTTTGTATTTTTCTTTAATGAAATTCGGAATTAAAAATGCCAATTATCTAAACATGCAATTTTAAACTAAAGAAATTAACCTATTCTAGAGTAATCTTTTTGGCATTTTTTATCAAAATTCGAAATTAAAATCAAGTAAAAAAAATATAACCGCTAAATCTTTTGAATTAAGTTTCGATCTGAAGCCTGACAGATTGATCCTAAAATTCGAAATACCCGCTATGGAAATAACTCTATCTAAAGCCTGATAGATAGATTTATTTCCACGTGTGCGGTTGCGGATTACGAAACTTTCCTAATCGATCACATCTCGAAAAAAATTAGATATCTTAAATATCTTGGATATATTCAAAAGATTTTGAAAATTCTAAATTCTATCCAAATTTGAAAAGTAATAAATATCCAAGATTTCAAAAAAAAGGAAATAAAATCCTAATTGAAATAATGCTTATTATCCAAATATGCAAAATTAGATATAAATAAGCACAAATTAGGCAACCAAATATTCGAATCAAATCGGGATATGATAATTACCTGATTTGCAGATTTCTTTCCTAATTTGAATCTGTAGCGGATCGGGATTGCGGATCGGCGGTGCGTCGGGAGCGGCGGCGTGACGTCAGGAATAGTGGCGGCTAGCGACGGTGACACGACGGGAACGACGGCGCGGCAGGCGTCTCCGGGCAGCGGCCAACAGGCGGGGACGGGCAACTCTCCGGCGGCTGTGTAGCGAACAGCGGCAGCATAGGCGATGGGCTAACGGCGGTGCAGGCGGCTCCGGCTGGCGAGCGGCGGTGCAGGGCAGCTCTCCGGCGGCTGTGCAGCGAGCAGCGGCAACACGAGCAGGCGGAGCGAGGGACGTCCGAGGCGGCGGTGGTGTGCGACGAGGCAGCGCAGCGTGCGTGCGCGCGGTGGCACACGGCGGGAGACGGCAGTGCGCGGCAGGAGGCAGCGCAGGCGGGCGGTGGCATGGCAGGCGTGCAGTGGCTGAGGGGCGGAGCAGCTCCGACGTAGTGCAGCAAGCGGTGGCGCGGCAGGCGTGCAGTGCTGCGCGGCGGGCGGTCTCCTTCTCTCTCTCTCTCACTCTTCTCAAAATTCTCTCGTATGTCTCTCTAAAAATCCGATCTGAAAAATTATGAGAGCCCCCCCTTGATTATGAGACATAAACATATATTTATAATGTAAACCTAGGTCAATTAGCTGGGCTTTCTAGTCTTAATGGGCTTAGGTTTAGGCTTTAATTTAATTCTAAGTGGGCTGAATTAATTTGGGCTTTTCTTTAATTAAGCATAATGGGCTAATTTAAGCTCAAATTAAGACAACCAAGCCCTTTTGTGTGTGATTTTCGGCCCATGCTTTCCGAGTGAGCCGAATCTCGTTCGGTGCCCGACCTCGATTTACGTGATGAATTTTAAGCTCGCTTACCACCGCCGATCCAATGCGAAATGCAGTTAATCTATATGAACCTAAACTTTATGCTATGCAATTTGTAATATTTTTGTTCAGGGGTTAAAATTTAATCCCTAATTTTCTATGCAATTAACCACTAAATGATGCACCGAAATTTAGGTGTCAACAGCGGCCCCTCTTTGAGTGGAGGCTCGCAGAGGTTTCGTTCAAAGACTGAGACCTAAATTTAAACTATGCACAATGATGAATGAAATTTTTTTTTTAATGCAATGATGCATGATATGCAAACAATAAAGAACGTATGCTAAGGATTCTCACTTCGTGTAGAGTGGTGAAAGAGCCTTACATGCAGATCGCACAAAAAGCGTCCAAGTGAGGGAAAGCTTTATAATGCTTTGACTTCCCTCGATCTCCAAACTTCTGGTCCACTGGAAGTAAGGTTCTCGAGGTACTGGATTGCCTATCTATTACCTGTAGTTTCCTACAGATGCGAAATAGCGCATGATATAAAGAAAGAATGGGATGTGTTGCCCATACCACTAGGCAATCACGAAAAGGATCTTGTCACCTCTTCCATTGAATGAACATGAAATGGGGTATGCCACGTACTCCACTTAGCAACACCAAATGAGAAATTATGCTGCCTGTACTACTGGGCAAACATGAAATGGGGTGTGCCGCGTACTCCACTTAGCAACACCAAATGAGATATTATGCTGCCTGTCCTACTGGGCGAACATAAAATGGGGTGTGCCGCGTACTCCACTTGGCAACACCAAATGATATGTCACCTGTTCCACTTGGCGAACATATGAAAGAGATCATGTCTCACATTCTGGGAAAAGAGAAACAATGAAGAATAATTAGTAGACGTACCTAATTTCTTCTTGTGTTATAAAAATGGCAAAGTCAATTGCATTGCACCTGTTTTTACCTGAGAAAAGGCTAAAACAACGCATGCGCAAGGGCAGAGAAAACATAATTCATGAATCTGCTTGCATTACCAAGCTTTACTGGGGAATTTATCAATAAGAACAACCATTTCGTCCTTTTGACAATTTGATCACATTAAATGAGAGACCTTTAATCAGAAAGGACTTTTTACTCACTTTCAATGAAAGGCTTTTGACCCGACCTTTGATGCGGGTATAAGAATCACTCAAACTCTCTTCATTGTGCTTGACAAGGGTTCGAATATTCTCAAAATCAGTATGACTTGACCAATCTGAGAGGTCTTTATAAGGACTAAAACGTGGGTTTGGTCAATGGCTTAGCAAAAGGGACTCTTCGAGTCGAGGCTATTGAAAAAATTGATATCACCAGCTGCTCCGGGTTTACAAGTCAGGAATGCTGCAAAAATGAGATAGAAAAATCTTGCTCGCACTTCTTCGAGCAACATTTATAAGCATTTGAAACTCTACGTTAACTCAAGTGCCCTATTCTGAAGAGACTTCGGTAAGGGTTGTAACGTAGATTCAGGTAGGCTTGAAATGAATGGCTTATTTTATCAAAGGGGAGTATTATGAACATGGAGATTGGTGATCATCTAATTATGCTACTGGTACCATTGACCTATCTCTAGCAATTGCTCCATAAATGAACCTTCAAACGGTCTTGTCCTTGAAGACTGATCTTGTATGTCGACTCAGTTCTTGCTGAAGCTTTTCTTTCCCTCCTTTTTCTCTCTCTTTTTTTTTTATTTCTTTTTAGAGAGATTTTCTTTTCGAGAGATTTTTCCGAGAGAGAGAACTTTAATTTAATGGAGTCCTTTTGCATCCTTTCAGATGAATTTTCTTTCTAACTCCCATTTGCCTCAAGTCACCTTGAACTTGCTTTGAGATGATTTCATTTGTTTATCACCAGAATGATCATCAATCGGGTTGAAATGAATTCATCGCTCAAATTGGGTATGCAAAGGGTGTAATGTGTGGGGATATAGAAAGAAATGTTCTTCGTCATATCTAAGGCACTTGAGCTAACACAGAACTTGCATGCAATAAATATACTTGAAGATTGATGCAAGTGAAAGCAAGCAAATTCTAACCATTTTGAACTTTCTAAGAAATTGCCCCGGTATGGGGTTGTTCCTGACAGGGGTAAGAAATGAAACTTCGTTCAAAGGGGTTAAGCAAATGATAACCTGTAGTGTTTAGATAGAGGAAATGAATGCCTCTCATCATTTTGGTCGTCATACTTTTCGTGAGATAATCCTTTACCTTGTCAGCACGGAATTTTCACTCAACTCGCACTAGGGATTATTATTCAGATCGTGTATGGAATTGTCTTGCCTTTCGTCATCTTGAAGTCTCTCATGCAATATGATCGCTTCATTAGGACAGAAACAGATTGCCAAATCAAAAGCCTTCCTCAAACAAAACTTGGTAACATAAATTGATTCATGAAATTCAACTTGATACTTGATAGAAACAAAGTCAGAATGAGTACAAATCAAGTGTAATACTTCTTCATAGAATCGGAATTAACTGGACTTGAAAAAACATGACCATCCATCTCGGCCAAAATCAAAGCCCCTCCTCGAAGGACTTTCTTCACAATGTACGGGCCGCCATAATTTGGGGCGAATTTTCCTCCTGGAAGAGGAACTATTGGCAATAACTTCCGCAGGACAAGGTCGCCTACCTGAAAATGTCGAGGCTTGACTTTCTTGTTGAAAGATTTAGCAACTCGTTGTTGGTAGCACTGGCCATGACATAGAGCTCTAAGCCTTATCTCATCAATCATGTTCAACTGGTCCAATCTCTGCTGGATCCAATCTGCTTCTGACAATTGTACCTGTGAAAGAATACGTAATGAAGGAATTTCAACCTCAACAGGTAGAACTGCTTCCATACCGTACACAAGAGAATATGGAGTTGCCCTTGTAGATGTCCGGATAGAAGTCCGATATGCCATAAGTGCAAAAGGTAATCTCTCATGCCAATCACGGTAGTTCTCAGCTGTTTTAGCCAAAATTTTCTTGATATTCTTGTTGGCTGCTTCGGCCGCTCCGTTCATCTGCGGACGGTATGGAGAGGAATTCAGATGCTTGATCTTGAACTCCTTGAACAGATCATCCACCAATTTATTATTTAGATTCGACCCATTGTCAGTAATTATGGTCTCAGGTGCACCATATCGAGCAATGATGTCTCGACGAATGAACTTCACCACATTCCGGGCCGTCACTGTCGTATAAGACATAGCTTCGATCCACTTCGAAAAATAATCGATAGCGACCAGGATAAGCCGATGTCCATTTGACGCTTTAGGATTGATTGGGCCAATCACATCAATGCCCCACATAGAAAATGGCCATGGTTCAGACATCTAATGCAATTCATTCGGGGGAGTATTAATCTTGTCACCATGGATCTGGCATTTGTGACAACTCCGGACATGCTGAATGCAATCACTCTCTAAAGTGAGCCAGTAATAATCCATCCTCATTATCTTCCTTGCTAGCATATGACCATTCATGTGCGAACCACATACTTCCTCATGTACTTCTAGCATCAAATGAACAGTCTCGGTTGAATCAACACACCTTAATAAAACCGAATAATAGGAACGCTTGTATAGGCATTCCCCGCTCAAGAAGAACTTCGACGCCATTTTCCTGATATACTTTTGGTCAGATGCGGTACTTTTCTCAGGAAATTCCTGTGTTTGAAGATATGTCTTGATATCATGATACCACGGCTTGCCATCAGGCTCTTCTGTCGTGGCCATGCAATAAGCCAGTTTCTGTAAGACCTCTATCTTCAAAGGTTCAACTTCTAAACCACTTGTCACTCGTAGCATTGCCGATAACGTAGCCAGAACATCGGCAAAACTGTTTTGAGTCCTTGACAAGTATTCAAACGAAATGTCTTCAAACTCTTCCACCAACTCCTCCGGATAGACGTGATAGGGCTGCAATTTAGCATCTCTAGTTTGCCAATTACCAACGGTATGAAGAATAATGATGGTTGAATCCCCGAACACCTTAAGTCGAGCTACTCCCATTTCAATTGCAGCTTGTAACCCGAGGATGCATGCTTCATATTCGGCGATATTGTTCGTACAAGCAAATATCAGTTTCGCTGCGACCGGATAATGTTGTCCGCCTGGAGATATTAAAACTGCCCCGATACCTGATCCTGACAAGTTTACGGCTCCATCAAAATACATGGTCCATACATACTCATCAATTGGCATGACTCTATCCTTTAACGGATCCAGATCCTCATTTTTCCCAGGATTTTCAGCCAAGCCATCAGCAATTACTCGTCCTTTGACTGATTTCTGGGACATGAATCGAACATTAAATTCTGAGATGAGAATCTGCCATTTTGCCAGTTTTCCAACCAAAGTGGGTTGATTGAGCAAGTATTTGATGGGATCACACTCTGTCACAAGTAATATCTGATAGTGCAAAGTGTATTGCCTCAATCTGTGTAGTACCCAAACCAATGCTGCGCACGTTCTTTCTGCTTTGGAATAATTCATCTCAGAGGCGGTGAATTTCTTACTCAAATAATAAATCGCACGCTCCTTTCCATCCTCTTCACTTTTCTAAGCAAGCATGGCACCTAAGGATTCACTATGGATTGTAAGGTACAGGATCAGAGGTTGCCCCGGCGTTGGTGGAACAAGCACTGGCGGATTCATCAAGTAGTGTTTAATCTTGTCGAATGCCAGTTCACACTCTTCCATCCCACCTAACCAGCGCATTCTTCTTGAGGAGTTTAAAGAAAGGCTTCCTTGTCTCGGATAGGCGAGAAATAAATCGCAATATAGTTTAGTCTGCCCATTAAGCTACGAACTTCCTTCACCGAAGAGGGAGATTTTATTTCACAAATGGCTTTCACTTTTGACGGGTCAATCTCAATCCCTTTGTTACTAACATTGAAGCCAAGTAGTTTGCCAGAGGCTGCCCCGAACACGCATTTTGCCGGATTGAGGCGCAATTTGAACTTACGAAGCTTGTCGAATAATTTCGTCAAGGTTTCTATGTGATCTTCTCCACGTCGAGTTTTTGTAATCATATCGTCAACATAGACCTCGATCTCATTATGCATCATGTCATGGAACAACGTGACCATTGCCCGCTGGTAAGTTGCCCCGGCATTTTTGAGATCGAAGGCATCACCTTGTAATGAAATGTCCCCTAAGGAGTGGTAAATGCTGTTTTCAACTTATCATCCTCATTCATCAAGATCTGATTATAACCTGAGAAACCATCCATGAAGGAGAATAGTTCGAATCCAGCTGTACTGTCCACAAGCACATCAATGTGCGGGAGTGGAAAATCATCTTTAGGACTAGCTTTGTTCAGATCTCGGTAGTCAACACATACTCGAACCCGACCGTCTTTCTTCATCACTGGGACTATATTAGCGACCCATTATGAGTATTGGGTAGTCTCAATAAATCCCACGTCAAGAAGCTTCATGACCTCTTCCTTGATTTTCTTCGCCAGTTCTGGCTTAGCTCTTCGCGGCCTTTGTTTCACAGGCTCAACCGAAGGATCAGTCGGTAGACAATGTTCGACGATCGATCGATCAAGACCCGGCATGTCAACATAAGACCAGGCAAAGATGTCTTGATAATCCTTCAACAACTGGGTCAAGCGTTTGGCCACATCTTCAGGAAGACATGCCCCAATCTTCACCTCTCTAGGATTCTCCGAGTCGCCAAGATTGATCACTACGGTTTCTTCAACAGTCAGAGGCTTAGATTTCTCATGGATTTCCAAGTTCCGTCGTATCTCTTCATCATTCGGATTAGAATCGTCTGAGTCATCGGATTGACTTGCATCACATATATGAGGATCCATGATTCCCGTCCCTTCGCATGCCTTGAGATTAATCCTGAAACATGAAAGAAAGGGATCAAAAAGACAAGACGGGGCTTAACTACATGCAATTTTTGAAAATTGTTCTTTGCTTTTTTGAAATTCATTTTGCTTTTGAAGACCTCGAGACGAGAATTCTTGAGAAGCCCAACCCTCAGTTCTTATCGTAGATGACAAATTTTTCCAATCGTTGGTTATCGTCATCGGGTTGGTTTGGGACACTTCAACAAGAATCAAAATGCTAAAAAACGCTGTAATTTTATTGATATTGAACCAATGAATTACATCTTATTGGATTGAAAAAACTAAGTTTAACATGAATAGGAATGACAATCGAAAAAAGCAATAAAGATTCCCACGCAGGGGAGATACGAAACTAGAAATGATTACTTTTGAGGGCTAGCGCCCATCCCTTCAAGTGGTCCTTCAGTGATTGCACAAATAGAGGTCTCAGCAAACCAACCGGTGAGGTAAGGTATACCATCATCAAAGTCCACCACCCTCGACTCCGGCTTCTTGAAAATACAGGGTGGCTGGTCATCGTCAGAATCGTCAGACAAACTGACCAGAATCGCTTTACCGTGCTTCTTAGGTGAGTCAGTTAGGGCTTGTGGCGACTCAGGAAAGATAAGCCCAAGATCATCCTCAGTCGGGCTCAGATTTAAATGTTCATATCCTCTCACAACTCCAGCCGAATGAAAGGTGTTGTTGATGGAAGGTGGTAAGGGACTTTGACCTGCTCCTGTTCGGCTTCTGCAAGAATCGTTGCTTTGTTCGCGGCTTCCCTGCCCATGATATCCCAAACCAGCTTTGTGGGATTGTCCATTTGTCTCGATCGGGGCATGAATGCCTTGGCCTTCCTTCCCAAGACCCTGACCTGGCTTAAAACCATTACCGACCATGTCTTTAGCCACCATGAGAGCTGCTTTAGAAACTTCAGGAACGGGCAACGGCATATCAGAGGAAGCTTGAACAACTTGAACTATCTCAAATGAATGATAGCTATCCTCCTCAACATGATCGGGTTCTATGTATGGGATCGATGTTGCATTGAAGATTCGGTGATCTTCCTCTCCATAAATTGTAACCAACTTTGCTTCACCACAAACTTGATCTTCGATGCAAGCGGAGAGTGACTGCGCTGCATTGTGAATCCATGGCCGTCCCAGCAAGAAATTGAAAGCAGAAGGGATATCCAGCACTTGAAAAAGAATATCAAACACTGAAGGTCTGATCTGCAGCTTTAAGTTAATCTGGCCTATGACATCCTTCTTTACTCCATCAAAGGCTCGAACAGAAGTCTTGGCTGCTTGCATGGTAGATGGAGGAATGCCCAGCCTTTTCAAAGTAGCCAACGGGCATAAATTCAGAGCTGACCCGTTATCAATAAGCACCCTAGCCATGTGAGTCTCTTTGTACTTCACTGATATGTGAAGCGCCTTATTATGACCACGTCCTTCAACTGGGATTTCCTCATCAGAAAATGCTACTTGATCTTTGAGGAGGATCGTCCCGACAACCCTTCTAGCTTATCTTCTTCAATAGTCTCGGGCACATGAATCTCACCCAACACCTTCATTAGAGCACTCCGATGCTTATCTGATGTCTGGAGAAGTTCCAACAACGAGACTTGTGCAGGTAACTTTCTCAGCTGATCAACCACGTTATATTCACTAGCCTTAATCACAGCTAGGAATTCCTTCGCTTCTTTCTCAGCCACTAGCTTGGCCGGTTGCTTATCAGGATAAGTTCGCCCTGAACTCGTTATCAGATCAACGTCGTACGACCATGGAACCATCTTGTCACTCTCATAAGCATAGGGCTGAGGTGATGCCAGGATCAATACTTCCGGAGTGTCGGGTATAATGATCCCGAGGTCATCATCAGAGGCGTCTTCGAGAGCAGGCATGTCAGGATCCAACTTCACTCGTTCATCGGTCATTCTTGCGAGTTCTTCATTCCAATCAATGATGACTTGGGATGTAGCGGCCACAACCCCGAATTCATCTGCTGTCCCAATCATCCCCTCTTTCACCAACTCATCCACTTTCTTTCTTATGTCACCGAGTGACACCACTTCACCGGTCGAAACATAACCAGCTCGAACTAAAGCATCAAACATATTTTCGAGAGGGACCCTGAAGCCTCAAACCTGCTTGACTCCCGGGCCAAGGACAACATTTGTACTGCTCGAATGATCAGGGAGTGGATTGTTCTGCACATTGGGCTTACCGGCTGGCTGTAGTGCAAATGCTCCAATCTCGAGTAGATCCTGCACTCGATGTTTGAGCACTTGGCAATCATCTGTCGAATGCACAACCTCACCTCTATGGTAATCGCATTTCTTCGACGGATCATACTTTGCATAGCCGGCAGCGTTAGATCTTAGTGGCTCTGAATTCAGCAAGTTCTTCTTCCTTAGCACCGCCAGTACCTGAGATAACGTCCCGGGAAGTGGAGTAAAGCTGGCGGGATTTGCGCTGTTAGCGTGGGTCTTGCTGGCCTTGCCGTCCATAAGAGGTCGTCTGCTGGGTGCTAAATTGTAGCTTAGGGGCCTGAGCTGGCGTCTTCTGCACATAGGTCATGTTGACTTTGAGGACATGCTCTTTGTCCTTCTTACTAGTAAATCTCTTGCTTGATGAACCTGACTCACTGTACCATCCTTTCTTGAGCCCGGTCTCAATCTCCTCACCCATGGCTATCAACTGGCCAAAAGATTGGGCGGCCGTTACTAACATTCGTGAACGAACCGGCTGCGGTAGAGTGGACACGAACAACTTCATTAAGTCACGTTCTGAGGGTTCAGGTATGATCTGCCCTGCCATGTTCCTCCAACGAGTGGCATACTCCTTCAGAGTCTCGCTCTTTTTCTGCTCAGCTCTCTCCAGGTCTTCCCTTGTAATAGTGACGTCGAGATTGAACTTGAAGTGCTTGACGAAAAGGTTTGCCATCTCTTCCCACGAGTCTTTCCGATTGATCTGGTGGTTGGTATACCACTTCATTGCAGCATCCTTCAAGCTTGCTTGGATGGTTTGGATCATTAGGGGTCCGTTAGACACATATCTATTCATGAACCCCTGGTACATATCGATGTGCTGAATTGGGTTCGAGGTGCCGTCGTACTTCTCAAAGGCTGGCATCTTGAATTTATCGGGCACTTGGACTCGAGTAAAAATGGACAAATCAACGGGCGGAACACTTTGAGTTCCTTCCACTTCACGTAACCTCTGGTCGAGCTTGGCCAACAACTTGGCATTCTCATCATTAGGGGGTGAATGAGGAACAGGGACCGACGGAGAAGCACTAGTGTCGATCAAAATGGCATCATCTAGTTGAAAGGTTGGATTAGTGTTTACTGCAGGAGATTTGTCAAGGCGGAGGCCTTGACGGATTGGAGGTGGAATCTCCGATTGGGAGGCAACATTGATCTGCTGCTGCTTGGCCATGAGATCACTCATCATTTTGGACATGGCAGCTGTGATCAGCTCATTGATTGTATTCATGTGTTCTTTCAGCTTTTTCGTCAATCATGGCTGCAATCTCGGCTTGATTGGCCATCCTTCTTTTGGTCACCGATCGAGTATTATGAGGATGAGGGGGATCCATGGCAAATTACCTGAAAAAAGCAACAGTGGAATAAATACGACAAGTAAGAATAACGAGTCGGTCCATGACATCCTCTAGACCCTCAAGATGAAATTTCCTTCGAACGACCGATTCGTCCAGTAAATCCCGAAATTCCAAATTGCTTTATTCAATAAAAACCTGGACTGATTCCAAAATTTACAAATTATAGCTCAACGTTCTTCATGGAAAATGTCTCAAAAGAATTCTTATACAAATCGTTCAGCAACATTTATTACCAAAAACATCAATAGCATGAAGTACAAATGTAAGCTAACATTCCATCCTAAAAGAAAGACAAACTCCCTAAACCAAAGTAGAAATCAGATAGTCTTCCTCTTTTTAGAGGCTACGTGATCTATAGATGAATGGGCCTTCAAGGTGCGCCGTAATCGTGCATTCTCTTTAGCAAGAGCATCTGCCTTATCCTGGGCCTTTGTCGCCTTTTCTTTGCTGATTTTGATTTGAGTCTGAAGGGTATGCCGTACTGTCACGACCGGGATCTTCGGGAGTATCTCAGCAGGGATGGTATGATGCTGAATATATCGGGCTGTGGCAAAGTGACTTCTCATCCTTCCGGTGGGCTCATCCGCGGGCCAAATCAGCTTCTGAGTGGAACAATTCTGCCAAGCCTCAGAATGACGCCTAAGCTCGACTCTGTAGGACTTGTCTTTCTCGAACTGGACTTGAAATTCATTGGGCCTAAGTGGAGGTGGGACATCCTGCAGAACTTGGAATTGACGTGTAACTCGAAGGGGCTGATAGCAAGTTGCCCCATAAATGCCCATCAAAGGTACGGGCTTCTGATCGCCATAGTATAATCGAGCCTCAACCTCCCGAAACCACACAGCTTGCCAAAGGAAAATCTTAGAGCTTGGATCCTTGAACAGATGGACCCATTGTGTATAGTGCAAGCTCTTAGTTTGATCTTGTATTTGTTTGAACCTTAAAATAGGGTTATCAATCATGTCCATTTCAAATACAGTCATATTTTCCCCAAATTAAGAAAGGTGTGAGAAAAGCCAGATTTGTAAAAGCTCAATCGGGGCTCGAAAATTTCTATCTTTTCCTTTCTTGAATCGTGTCAGAGACATGAAAGTTTCTGCCAGAATTGTATTTATAAAACTAACTCCACCACATATTTGTTTTACCGTCCTAGCTATCACCGGATCAATAGCATTTTAACGGAATGGAAAAACGATGAGTCCAAAAAAAACTAAGATAAAAATTTTAGATCTCATGAGGACGGAGTTATTTTCGAAACATTCAATAAGAAAAGATAATGGGCATGCTTGACAATTACCCTTTAGCACTTTTTCAATTTCCTTTTTAGTCAAATTCAAAAATTCAGCAAGCACTACCACAGGATCTACCTTAATGGGTGGTTCAATTATATCCAACTCAATCGATTTCCCAATGGCAATACTGTATTCTTCCAGAGTCGGTGTGAGCTCAAACTTACCTCCCAACACAAATGTGGTTGTCTCGGGGCACCAAAAATGATCGAGTGCTTGCATGATCCCGCTCTGAACATCTATGTCTAGGATTGGCAGCATGAATCCAATACGCTTGAGAACGTACTGCTGACCATCTGGCTTCAACTGGCTCCATAACTTCTTGAGCTCTGGCTTCGGAGTAGGCACGAAACGGATATCAAGGCGACCCATTCTTATAGACCACGTGCCAAAAGACTCAACCTAAACCATGGACCGACTCAAAATAAGATACAGAAAACCAAAGATAAAGCTCGAGAAATTGCCGTCTTTGGGGAAAAAATGTCAATCACAGAGACATGCACATGAATCGTGAGTTTAAATCTTAATCTATCTATCCTAATGGCTTTTGCAAAATGAAATGATGAACGGAACGACACGTCGCAGCCTCGCGTACAATCATCATGACTAGTCGCGGCCTCGCATACCGTAGTCATGACTAGTCGGGTCCAATCACTTCGGCTTGGTTCGGTCGACAAGGGTAACCTCCATGCATTGTAGCCTCATGTGCATGAGGACGACCCTTGAGCCATTTTTTGAAAAAAATTTCGGGATCCAAATGGGATAACCTTTAGCGAAGTCTTACCGCCAAGGTTAAAGAACCATCCAAATATCATCTTAAAACTATGGGTGTGACCCAGGTTCGGTCACAGGTTGTGTGTGGTGTAGTACAAATACTGTAAATCATGGACAACAATTATATGCAAACACCACTTCAATAGTGCAAAAATTAAATCACAATTCCACTCCACGAAGTCTGCAAAACAAAGGGTTAACCAATCACTACTCCCCTTATAACTCCCATCCTGCAAAACCATTTAACACCTAAGAATAAGAATCCGATCAAATTTTGTCAAATCGAGTGATTTTTCCAAAAAAAAATTTTGGCCTAAGTCCTCCTTAAAATCTTTTTTTAAAAAAAAAATTAAAGTTAATCTCCCCAGCGGAGTCGCCAAGCTGTCACGACCTAAAAAAAAAATCGGGTTTTCGATCTTAGGCTAATGGATTACAGGATCAATTAAATTAACTAACCTAGCTCGAGTTCTCCCAAACTCTACCAAATCGCAACTTAGGTCCAATTGTGAGCAAGCAAATATTTTCAATGGGAGTCGCCACTAATCATTTAAGGTAGGTTGATTAGAAACCTAAATAAAATAGCGGGAGTACTATTTTATTTCTGCGAACCATAAATTATAAATTCGGGGACTTGGTTACGCTAGATTCCCTAACGCCCTTTCGGTACCAATTTCAAGAGAAATACTCAATTGGAAAATTTTGATAAATCCTGACTTAGAGTTCAAAGGCGCAGAAATTTTCTTTTTTGATTTTTTTATTTATTTAAATGAAAGCTAACCTATATGTAATGACGTGCAAAAATTGACATGTGATTAATGCAACCTAGCATGCAAACTATATGTCATGCGACGACGTGATCTATTTCTAATGACAGGCATATTATTTTTTTTTGTATTTTTCTTTAATGAAATTCGGAATTAAAAATGCCAATTATCTAAACATGCAATTTTAAACTAAAGAAATTAACCTATTCTAGAGTAATCTTTTTGGCATTTTTTTATCAAAATTCGAAATTAAAATCAAGTAAAAAAAATATAACCGCTAAATCTTTCGAATTAAGTTTCGATCTGAAGCCTGACAGATCGATCCTAAAATTCGAAATACCCGCTATGGAAATAACTCTATCTAAAGTCTGATAGATAGATTTATTTCCACGTGTGCGGTTGCGGATTAGGAAATTTTCCTAATCGATCACATCTTGAAAAAAATTAGATATCTTAAATATCTTGGATATATTCAAAAGATTTTGAAAATTGTAAATTCTATCCAAATTTGAAAAGTAATAGATATCCAAGATTTCAAAAAAAAGGAAATAAAATCCTAATTGAAATAATGCTTACTATCCAAATATGCAAAATTAGATATCAATAAGCACAAATTAGGTAACCAAATATTCGAATCAAATCGGGATATGATAATTACCTGATTTGCAGATTTCTTTCCTAATTTGAATTTGTAGCGGATTGGGATTACGGATCGGCGGTGCGTCGGGAGCGGCGGCGTGACGTCGGGAATAGTGGCGGCTAGCGACGGTGACACGACGGGAACGGCAGCGTGGCGGGCGTCTCTGAGCAGCGGCCAATAGGCGGGGACAAGCGACTCTCCGGCGGCTGTGCAACGAACAGTGGCAGCACAGGCGGTGGGCTAACGGCGGTGCAGGCAGCTCCGGCTGGCGAGCGGCGGTGCAGGGCAGCTACTGGCTGGCGAGCGGCAGTGCAGGGCAGCTCTTCGACGGCTGTGCAGCGAGCAGCGGCGACACAGACGGGCGGAGCAGGGACGTCCAGGCGGCGGTGGCGCCGGCGCGGCGGTGGTGTGCGACGAGGTAGCGGCAGGCAGGCTTGCAGCGGCGGTGGCACATGGCAGGAGACGGCAGCGCACGGCAGGAGGCAGCGTAGGCGGGCGATGGCGCGGCAGGCGTGTAGTGGCTGAAGGACAGAGCAGCTCCGGTGTAGTGCGGCAGGCGGTGGCGCGGCAGGCGTGCAGTGCGGCGCGGCGGGCGGTTTCCTTCTCTCTCTCTCTCACTCTTCTCAAAATTCTCTCGTATGTCTCTCTAAAAATCCGATCTGAAAAATTATGAGAGCCCCCCCTTGATTATGAGACATAAACATATATTTATAATGTAAACCTAGGTCAATTAGCCAGGCTTTCTAGTCCTAATGGGCTTAGGTTTAGCTTTAATTTAATTTTAAGTGGGCTGAATTAATTTGGGCTTTTCTTTAATTAAGCATAATGGGCTAATTTAAGCTCAAATTAAGACAACCAAGCCCTTTTGTGTGTGATTTTTGGCCCATGCTTTCCGAGTGAGCCGAATCTCGTTCGGTGCCCAAGCTCGATTTACGTGATGAATTTTAAGCTCGCTTACCACCGCCGATCCGATGCGAAATGCAGTTAATCTATATGAACCTAAACTTTATGCTATGCGATTTGTAATATTTTTGTTCAGGGGTTAAAATTTAATCCCTAATTTTCTATGCAATTAACCACTAAATGATGCGCCGAAATTTAGGTGTCAACAATAGGTTAGTAAATGCTCCATAAATAAACATAAATGTGATTAATTGAGAAACCAAATTGCTATCGGTTGTGTTTTGGAGAACCCGAACCAAGTGTTAGTGCCTCCTGGCGAAGAGAACCGTACGTGCTCATTTGGTAATTTGTTAACCACCTCAAGGAAATCCCTAATGACTTCCCTTTAGGAGGGTCGTGACAAACATTGTATGCATGAGATATAGAATTTGACTCGGTTATTAACACGCTAGAGCAAACAAAAGATGTATTAGGGTTTTCCACTTTTTGAGTTTTTTGGGTGAAATCTTTGTGAGAGATTGCAAGATAACACTAGTGAGTTTTGATTTAAGTGTAATCTAAGGCTGGGAAATACTCGAGCGCTCGATTGATTGTAAACTCTATACTTTCTTGAATTAAAGTGGATGTCTTGGCGGCTTGCTCTCCTAACAATATATGTGACATCCTGAAATTTGCCCATTTGGATTTGTGAGATGCTTGGTTTTATGAACATACTCGTAGTTAGTTCTCGCCCGGAACTGATCATTCCTAGGACACTAACCATTAGGGAAAGGCTAATTAGGGATTTAAATTCGTGCGACTAAAGAAAATTCAATCGTGAATTGCTTTTCGACCATAAAATCGTCGAGGTGACATTTGGAGCCACTGTAGGCCGATCCAAGGATAGCCAGGGGTCAGTTCGCCACTGTCATAGTAGTGGATCGCGGGTGATTCCGCTGGACCACGAAATGAATTGACGAATGATCCAGAACCTATACCGAACGATCATGCCCGACGGAACTAGTGATTGAACCTCGCGATTACATGACAACCGAAGTCGTCACGAACCGAATGAACTTGCACATGACTCGATTTATTATCAGTCACGGGTCGAATATGCGAATTTCCCGAAAAGCCGCCCGTTAGTTTGAGAAACGCTCGAGTTACGGTAAGTAAAATTCAATTATTAATTAGAGTCCAAATTGGTCATCGGAAAATTAGGAAGTCACAACGGGGCATTAGGACGACGTTGTAGTTGGAACGTACAACTTTGAATTTTTCCCGAATCCTTCAGAAAAATTTAAATTCGGCAAGAAAATGGAAAAGTGACCATTTTATCCTTGAAGGATTATAAAGGGCAAGTGTTAAAGGGGAAGGGCATTTTGGTCATTTTACCCTAATTTTTGAGTTGGACAATTTTGCCCTTGGAATTTTATGAAATTTCCAAATTGCCCTTGGATATTTTTGGGAAAGATTTGATCCGGGCCGTCGATCTCAAGATAAGATCGAATCTCGACCGTCGATTTGAGTTGTGGGACAAGGGCAAGATGGTCAATTGCCCCTCAATTATTGCTTTGGATTATTTAAGACCAAATTCCTCTCTCTCTCTCTCCTCATTCTCTCTCTCTCACCTCTCGGCTCACTCTCTCTCTCCCTCACCGAACCGACCGCCCCACCTTGCCGCCGCCGCCGCTCGCCGGCCACCGTCCGTCCGCCGTACTGCCGCCGCCCCATCACCGAACCGTGACACCACTACCACCACCCTCACGCCGTCCATCTCTCTCTCCTCCTCCCGTGGCTGTGAGCAACGGCCAAGGAAGCCGTTCGCCGCAGCCGCACACCGCCGCTTGGACGCTGGCTTGCCATCTCCCTTCCCACTCTAGCCGAGCTAGTCTAGAGTTCGGGTAAGTCGCACCCTAAACTTTATTTTGGATTTCGGGTATCGACGGACAAATTTGAGGTGTAATCGGGTTTAATTAGATGTGGATTAGTATAGTTTTAGGGGCGGAATTGATTAGAGGGCCTAAGGAATGAATTTGGGAGATTTTGATGGAAAATTTGAGGCCAAAAGCGGGCTGTGAGTGGCTGAAATGAATGCTGTGATGTGTTGTACGGTATGTAAGTTGGGTATTTGGATTCGGCGGTTAATTGTGTGAAAATGTCGTGAAGGGCTGGAATTGATTTGTCGTAGTTTGGATGTGGAAAAATGGCAATTTGTATGTGGATTGTGTGTTTGTAATGTGGCTGTGATTTTGGGCCCGTGAGTGGCCATGTATGTTGTTGAGTGGTGGATTGTACGATTAGACTTTGTATTGTTATGTGCACGCTTGGGCCTAACTGAGTTAATTGTCAATTGGCCGTGTCGAATGCTTATTGAGCATGAGAAATGTGTGTGGATTGGTGCGTGCACGGGCCACGTGTGATTGGCCAATTTATTGGCAAATGAGTGTTGAGCATGTGAACGGAGGAGAAATCGTGTGTGACACAGTATGTGTGACTTCGGAAATCCCTAAGGCGGTACCACTACGTGGGGATATTGATCCGTCCTGAGGCGATACGACAGGAACGATGGCGCGGCGGGCGTCTCCGGGCAACGGCCAACAGGCGGGGACGGGCGACTCTCTGGCGGCTGTGCAGCGAACATCGGCAGCACAGGCGGTGGGCTAACGGCGATGCAGGCGGCTCCGGCTGGCTAGCGGCGGTACAGGGCAGCTATGGCTGGCGAGCGGCGGTGCAGGGTAGCTCTCTGGCGGCTGTACAGCGAGCAGCGGCGACACAGGCGGGCGGAGCAGAGACGTCCAGGCGGCGGTAGTGTGCGACGAGGCAGCAGCAGGCAAGCATGCAGCGTCGGTGGCACACGGCGAGAGACGGCAGCGCGCGATAGGAGGCAGCGGCTTGCGGCGGTGGCACGCAGCGGTTGAGGGGCGGAGCAGCTCCGGCGTAGTGCGGCAAGCGGCAAGCGGCAGGCATGCAGTGCGGCGCGGCGGGCGGTCTCCTTCCCTCTCTCTCTCACTTTTCTCAAAATTCTCTCGTATGTCTCTCTAAAAATCCGATCTGAAAAATTATGAGAGCCCCCCTTTTTTGATTATGAGACATAAACATATATTTATAATGTAAACCTAGGTCAATTAGCCGGGCTTTCTAGTCCTAATGGGCTTAGATTTAGGCTTTAATTTAATTCTAAATGGGCTGAATTAATTTGGGCTTTTCTTTAATTAAGCATAATGGGCTAATTTAAGCTCAAATTAAGACAACCAAGCCCTTTTGTGTGTGATTTTCGGCCCATGCTTTCCGAGTGAGCCGAATCTCGTTCGGTGCCCGAGCTCGATTTACGTGATGAATTTTAAGCTCGCTTACCACCGCCGATCCGATGCGAAATGCAGTTAATCTATATGAACCTAAACTTTATGCTATGCGATTTGTAATATTTTTGTTCAGGGATTAAAATTTAATCCCTAATTTTCTATGCAATTAATCACTAAATGATGCGCCGAAATTTAGGTGTCAATAGCTGCCCCTCTTTGAGTGGAGGCTCGCAGAGGTTTCGCTCAAAGACTGAAACCTAAATTTAAACTATGCAAAATGATGAATGATGATTTTTTTTTTTAATGCGATGATGCATGATATGCAAACAATAAAGAACGTATGCTAAGGCTTCTCACTTCGTGTAGAGCGGTGAAAGAGCCTTACATACGGATCGCACAAAAAGCGTCCAAGTGAGGGAAAGCTTTATAATGCTTTGACTTCCCTCGATCTCCAAACTTCTGGTCCACTGGAAGTAAGGTTCTCGAGGTACTGGATTGCCTATCTGTTACCCGTAGTTTCCTACAGATGCGAAATAGCGCATTATATAAAGAAAGAATGGGATGTGTTGCCCATACCACTGGACAATCACGAAAAGGATCATGTCACCTCTTCCATTGGATGAACATGAAATGGGGTGTGCCGCGTACTCCACTTAGCAACACCAAATGAGAAATTATGCTGCCTGTACTATTGGGCAAACATGAAATGGGATGTGTCGCGTACTCCACTTAGCAACACCAAATGAGATATTATGCTGCCTGTCCTGCTGGGCGAACATAAAATGGGGTGTGCCGCGTACTCCACTTGGCAACACCAAATGATATGTTACCTATTCCACTTGGCGAACATATGAAAGAGATCATGTCTCACATTCTGGGAAAAGAGAAACAATGAAGAATAACTAGTAGACGTACCTGATTTCTTCTTGTGTTATAAAAATGGCAAAGCCAATTGCATTGCACCTGTTTTTACTTGAGAAAAGGCTAAAACAACACATGCGCAGGGGCAGAGAAAACATAATTCATGAATCTGCTTGCGTTACCAAGCTTTACTGGGGAATTTATCAATAAGAACAACCATTTCGTCCTTTTGACAATTTGATCACATTAAATGAGATATCTTAAATATCTTGGATATATTCAAAAGATTTTGAAAATTCTAAATTCTATCCAAATTTGAAAAGTAATAGATATCCAAGATTTCAAAAAAAGAAATAAAATCCTAATTGAAATAATGCTTATTATCCAAATATGCAAAATTAGATATCAATAAGCATAAATTAGGCAATCAAATATTCGAATCAAATCGGGATATAATAATTACCTGATTTGCAGATTTCTTTCCTAATTTGAATCTGTAGCGGATCGGGATTGCGAATCGGCGGTGCGTCGGGAGCGGCGGCGTGACGTCGGGAACAGTGGCGGCTAGCGACGGTGACACGACGGGAACGGCGTCGCGGCGGGCGTCTCCGGGCAGAGGCCAACAGGCGGGGACGGGCGACTCTCCGGCGGCTGTGCAGCGATCAGCGGCAGCACAGGCGGTGGGCTAACGGCGGTACAGGCGGTTCCGGCTGGCAAGCGACGGTGCAGGGCAGCTCTGGCTGGCGAGCGGCGGTACAGGGCAGCTCTCCGGCGGCTGTGCAGCTAGCAGCGGCAATACAGGCGGGCGGAGCAGCAGGCAGGCGTGCAGCGGCGGTGGCACACGGCGAGAGATGGCGTGCGCGCGGGGAAGGCGGTGGCGCGCGCGGTGGCACGCGGCGGGTGAGGCGGAGCTTGGCTCCGGCGTAGTGCCGCGAGCGGTGGCGCGGCAATCGTGCGGTGCGGCGCAGCGGGCGGTCTCCTTCCCTCTCTCTCTCACTCTTCTCAAAATTCTCTCGTATGTCTCTCTAAAAATCCGATCTGAAAAATTATGAGAGCCTCCCTTTTTTGATTATGAGACATAAACATATATTTATAATGTAAACCTAGGTCAATTAGCCGGGCTTTCTAGTCCTAATGGGCTTAGGTTTAGGCTTTAATTTAATTCTAAATGGGCTGAATTAATTTGGGCTTTTCTTTAATTAAGCATAATGGGCTAATTTAAGCTCAAATTAAGACAACCAAGCCCTTTTGTGTGTGATTTTCGGCTCATGCTTTCCGAGTGAGCCGAATCTCGTTCGGTGCCCGAGCTCGATTTACGTGATGAATTTTAAGCTCGCTTCCACCGCCGATCCGATGCGAAATGCAGTTAATCTATATGAACCTAAACTTTATGCTATGCGATTTGTAATATTTTTGTTCAGGGATTAAAATTTAATCCCTAATTTTCTATGCAATTAATCACTAAATGATGCGCCGACATTTAGGTGTCAACAACCAGTGTTGACTATTCCATCAGGACCCAAAGGGTATGAAATTTATAGCGATGCATCGTTGAAAGGATTGGGGTGCGTACTCATGCAAAATGGACAAGTAGTGGCCTATGCATCAAGGCAGTTAAGACCGCATGAGTTGACTTACCCGACGCACGATTTGGAATTAGCTGCAATAGTATTCGCCCTTAAGATTTGGCGACATTATCTATGCGGAGAGAAATTTCAGATTTATACCGATCATCAGAGCCTCAAATATTTATTTTCTCAAAAGGAACTTAATATGAGGCAGCATAGGTGGATGGAGTTGTTAAAGGATTATGACTGTGATATACTATATCATCCCGGGAAGGCCAACCGGGTAGCTGATGCATTGAGTCGGAAGTCAAGCATCGCACACTTGATTGTTAAGGAATGGGCTTTGTTAGAAAAAGTGCGAGACTCGGAGTTTAGATTCGAAGTAAGTCAAGTCTCGAGTTTGTTGGCCACGCTTAGGATTGAACCGGAGATCCAGGCTTAGATTAAGACCTTGCAGTCTGTGGATCAAGAAATCCAAAGGATTCTGGAGATGGATGAGACCAAGAGAAAGTCGGACTTCCAGATATCCGAAGATGGGATACTGAAGTTCCGTGGGCGATTATGTGTACCTGACGATGCGGAAATTAAGGAAGAGATTTTGTCAGAAGCACATCGTAGTAGTTATAGCATCCACCCAGGTAGTACCAAGATGTATCAGAATTTGAGGCAGTACTATTGGTGGAATGGTATGAAAGTAGACATAGCCAGACATGTGGCCAAATGTTTGACGTGCCAGCAAGTGAAGGCACAACATTGTAAGCGCGGGGGATTATTGCGACCTTTGGAAATCCCAGAATGGAAATGGGAGCATATAACTATGGATTTTGTGATGGGATTACCAAGGAGCCAAAGAGGCCATGATACTATTTGGGTGATTGTCGACAGATTGACCAAGTCAGCACACTTTTTGGCTGTGCGAAAGGACTTCGTATTAGATCGATATGCAGAGTTGTATGTGCAGCAGATAATTCGTTTGAATGGGGTACCAGTGTCGATCACCTCAGATCGTGATCCTAGGTTTACCGCCAATTTTTGGAAAAGTCTGTAGACGGCATTGGGATCAAAGCTGCAGTTTAGTATAGCTTACCATCCACAAACGGATGGCCAGTCTGAAAGGACGATTCAGACTTTAGAGGATATGCTTCGGGCATGTATATTGGACTTTCAGGATAAGTGGGAAGAGCAGTTGCCCTTAGCAGAATTTGCCTATAACAATAGTTTTCAGCAGAGCATAGGAATGACGCCCTTTGAAGCGCTATATGGCAGGACTTATAGAACGCCCGTGTGTTGGGATGAAGTAGGAGAAATGAGTATTACTAGGCTAGAGTTAGTTCAACAGTCGATTGAGGCCGTTAAGGTGATTCGTTAAAGGCTGAAAACAGCTCAAAGCCGTCAAAAGAGTTATGCAGACAGAAGGCGAAGATCTTTGGAGTTTCAAGTAGGGGATCACGTGTTCCTTAAGGTATTGCCTATGAGAGGATTGTCTAGATTTGGTAAGAAGGGGAAATTGAGTCCAAGGTACGTGGGACCTTTTGAGGTTTTAGAAAGAATTGGAGACTTAGCGTATCGCCTTGCACTTCCACCCAATCTGTCGCAAGTGCATAATGTGTTCCACGTATCGATGTTGAGAAAATATGAACCGGATCTAGCTCACGTGTTGAATTATGAGGAGATAGAAGTTGATGACAAGGTGTCATATGTCGAGAGACCAATAAGGATCGAGGATCGGAAAGAGCGAGTTTTGAGGAACAAGACGATCCCGATGGTCAAGGTCATTTGGGAGCACCACGGGACAGAAGGCGCGACTTGGGAAAGTGAAGAGATAATGCAACATCAATACCCCCATTTATTCGAGTTGTTAGTTGGATTGTAAATTTCGAGGATGAAATTTTTGTAAGGGGGGAAGAGTTGTGACATCCTGAAATTTGCCCATTTGGGATTTATGAGATGCTTGGTTTTATGAACGTACTCGTAGTTAGTTCTCGCCCAGAATTGATCATTCCTGGGATACTAACCATTAGGGAAAGGCTAATTAGGGATTTAAATTCGTGCGACTAAAGAAAATTCGATCGTGAATTGATTTTCGACCATAAAATCGTCGAGGTGACATTTTGAGCCATTGTAGGCCGATCCAAGGATAGCCAGGGGTCAGTTCGCCACTGTCATAGTAGTGGATCGCGGGTGATTCCGCTGGACCACGAAATGAATTGACGAATGATCCAGAACCTATACCGAATGATCGTGCCCGACGGAACTAGTGATTGAACCTCGCGATTACATGACAACCGAAGTCGTCACGAATCGAATGAACTTGCACGTGACTCGAACTTTTATCAGTCATGGGTCGAATATGCGAATTTCCCCAAAAGCCGCCCGTTAGTTTGAGAAACGTTCGAGTTACGTTAAGTAAAATTCAATTATTAATTAGAGTCCAAATTGGGCATCGGAAAATTATGAAGTCACAACGGGGCATTAGGACGACGTTGTAGTTGGAACATACAACTTTGGATTTTTCCCGAATCCTTTAGAAAAATATAAATTCGGCAAGAAAATGGAAAAGTGACCATTTTACCCTTGAAGGATTATAAAGGGAAAGTGTTAAAGGGGAAGGGCATTTTGGTCATTTTTCCCTAATTTTTGAGTTGGACAATTTTGCCCTTGGAATTTTAAGAAATTTCCAAATTGCCCTTGGATATTTTTGGGAAAGATTTGATCCGGGCCGTCGATCTTAAGATAAGATCGAATCTCGACCGTCGATTTGATTTGTGAGACAAGGGCAAGATGGTCAATTGCCCCTCAATTATTGCTTTGGATTATTTAAGACCAAATTCCTCTCTCTCTCTCCTCATTCTCTCTCTCTCACCTCTCGGCTCACTCTCTCTCTCCCTCACCGAACCGACCGCCCCCCCTTGCCGCCGCCGCCGCTCGCCGGCCACCGTCCGTCTGCCGTACTGCCGCCGCCCCATCACCGAACCGTGACACCACCACCACCACCACCCTCATGCCGTCCATCTCTCTCTCCTCCTCCGTGGCCTTGAGCAGCGGCCAAGGAAGCCGCTCGCCGCTCGCCGCCGCAGCACACCGCCGCTTGGCCGCCGGCTTGCCGTCCCCCTTCTCACTCTAGCCGAGCTAGTCTAGAGTTCGGGTAAGTTGCACCCTAAACTTTATTTAGGATTTCGGGTATCGACGGACAAATTTGAGGTGTAATCGGGTTTAATTAGATGCGGATTAGTATAGTTTTAGGGGCGGAATTGATTAGCGGGCCTAAGGAATGAATTTGGGAGATTTTGATGGAAAATTTGAGGCCAAAAGCGGGCTGTGAATGGCTGAAATGAGTGCTGTGATGTGTTGTACGGTATGTAAATTGGGTATTTGGATTCGGCGGTTAATTGTGTGAAAATGTCGTGAAGGGCTGGAATTGATTTGCCGTAGTTTGGATGTGGAAAAATGGCAATTTGTATGTGGATTGTGTGTTTGTAATGTGGCTGTGATTTTGGGCCCGTGAGTGGCCATGTATGTTGTTGAGTGGTGGATTGTATGATTAGACTTTGTATTGTTATGTGCACGCTTGAGCCTAACTGAGTTAATTGTCAATTGGCCGTGTCGAATGCTTATTGAGCATGAGAAATGTGTGTGGATTGGTGCGTGCACGGGCCACGTGTGATTGGTCATTTTATTGGTAAATGAGTGTTGAGCATGTGAACGGAGGAGAAATCATGTGTGACACGGTATGTGTGATTTTGGAAATCCCTGAGGCGGTACGACTACGCGGGACGATGCCCAGTATTACCGAAGGACGGCCAACCTGAGGCGGTACCATTATGCGGGTTGTGTCGTAGGTGGTGGGTGTTGAGCCTGAGGCGGTACCACTAGCGAGCAAGATACACGGCCTGAGGCAGTACCATTACGCGGGCCTTGAAGTGTTGTTATGAGTTGATCGCAGTGAACCTGAAGCGGTACTATTACACGGGTCACTGGCGAGGTGGGAATGAGGTAGTCGCAGTGAACCCGAGGCGGTTTCATTACGCTGGTCACTGGCGAGTAGTGTGGAAAGAATGTGATGAGGCGGGAATGAGTGCGTGAAATGTCATGAGAATGTGCATGTGATTGGAAAGTATAATACTGTGGCTAACGTGCAGGTTACACTGCAAAGGCCCAGGTAAGTGTAAATGATGTGCCTGCTATATGATTGTCGAGTGCTGTGATGTTTGTGATTGTCTAGAGGTACGTGATAGCCTAGGTGGGGTTTAGGGTATGTTCTTGCTGAGATGTATTCTCATGGTTGTTTCAGAACCCTGGCCTGAGCAATGAATCCTCCGCCGCCGCCGCCTGAGCGTTTTGGAGTACCGGTGCACACCGACCACAATGTTGTAGAGTTTCCTATAGATGATAATCTGACCTGGGTTAATCATACGACGGTAGTTTAAATTGACGTAGGACTACCCCTCTTGCAAGCCAACACGTACACGGCTTGGTTCTTTCGAGACGGGATAGACGAGTTTAGTCCCGTTCATGGATTTGACGTCCCCTTTGATGAAGTTGGGGACTAGGACCCGTCTGCTATACCTCCTCCTGATGGCGAGTTGACTAGTGTGGAAACTAGTTTGGCGCAGTCTGGATTGCAACAAGCGCCTGCAGCACCTGAGCTCTCGGAGGCTGAGCATGAACCAGAACCTGATGAATCGCATGCGGGGTACGATCCAATGTACGTGGATCTCGAGGCGATCCCAGAGAAAGAACCGGAAGAGGAAGAGCCCGAGGCAGAACCCGAGGATGAACCTGCTGAGCCTGAAGGAGAACCGGAGTATATACCCTCGTATGAGCAGTGAATTGACCCCGAATTTGTACCAGAGTACGGGTCTGATGAGGAGTCCGACTCGGAGGAGCGGGACGAGGTTCCAGCGGAGTCGAGTGACATAAACCACCCGATCGAGATCGAGGACGAGCCGGAGTCCTCGAAGGAGCAGACAGTCCAGGGAAATTCAGAATCAGATGACGAAGAATCAGACTCTGAGTGGACGCCAAGCAGAGGGCGTAGGGGCTAGGTTTAGGGGTTGGAATAGGTTTTTGAGGTGTTCCATTTTTGGTGATAGGGAAACCCAAGTTATCGATCCTTTTTTATGTCGATGGTTAATAGTGTAGAAGTTCGGTGTGCTTGTGTATATGGTGGTTTGTAAATTGTGAATATTATATAAGTTTGAATGAGGAATGAGCATGTTTATTCTCCTTAATTACCCCAGTTTTATTTGTCCAGGTATTAGTGGCTTTCGCTGATCGTTTCAAATCTCTGATAAGTTCAATTGGGTCGGCGATACCCTGGGACATCGCATTATTCGACCAAAGAAGTGTGTCGCGGGCTCGAATTGGGGGTTCGGGGCGTGACAATATATGTGCCGACACTCGGACCGAACTACGTAAATCTTTGGTGTTCTCATCATTCATCGTTGATTTTAATTTCTTCTTCTAGCATCTAACTTGAATTGCAAGATTTGTTAGCTTTCGTGTTATTTTCACCACAATTGATATCAAAGCTAAGGTTAGGGTTTCTAGAGTTGATTTGGAGTTTCTGCTTGTTTAATCATTGTTTGGAAATGTTGTGGTTGCAATTACATTCGGAGCAAAAGTTGAGACTAAGAAGTTCAACATGAAGGACAATTTTGGGTTGAGGAGCATTAAGATGTGTGACAATCCAAGGTTTGTGAAGGCAGTGGATGGCAAGGATAGATTGCCAAAACCAATGAAAGTTCCCGATAACGTAGAGTTGATGGAAAAAGCGAAAAGCATAATCCTGTTGAATGTATCGCATGAGTTGTTGATTGAAGTGCCAAAAAGAAGGATGCCACAACGTTGTGGACAAAAGTTGAGTCACTTCATTTGATGAAATGATTCAATAATATGTTGTATATGCTTAAAAGGATGTTTCATCTCTCGATGTTTGACGGAATATCCATCATATCCCATTTAAATGAGTTTAACAAACTCATGATGGACTTGCAGAATGTCAATGAGGTCTTCCCTGAAGAGAAATGGGCATGATGTTGTTGGCATCTCTATTGGATTCTTTTAAGCGCTATACCGATTCATCGATACACAGTAGAACTTCGATAAACTTGGAAGAGGTAAAGTCCATCTTGTTTACTAAGAAATTGCAAAAGAAGTTACGAGAAAATAACTTGGCGCAAGATATGACACAAGGTTTTATTATTTGGGGTAGAGATGTTCTAAATCAAGATCCAACATTCGGACATGTCGATGATATCACTACAATGAGGGAGAGCACTATAGGAGAGATTGTCCAAAGTATGAAGGTCAAGGAGTTAAGGTGAAGTCTACAGGCAATGACAATGTCATTACTACAAGATATAACTTCCAATGATGTTGACAATGTGTTAGCAATCACCACATCAGGTGATGATTAATCTTTTCTCACTAAGTGCTCTTGGCGAGTTCGGATATCGATTCTCTGCTCAAGGTAGAGGTTTAAAGGTCTTTTAAGGTGTACGTACTGTGATACAAGGAAGATAAACAATGCGTCGTACTCCTCCAGGGAATGACACTAATTGGCTAATCTTTCGGATATTCTGAGGCTATAGGTCAAGACACGGCACAATTGTAGCACATGAGACTTGGACACATAAGTGACAAGGAAAAGATTGTTTTGAGTCAAATGGGTCTATTTGGAAGTCACTAAACTAAGAAATTGTACTTTTGTGAACTTTGCGACATGGGTATTCAACGGAGAGTGAAGTTGAGTACAATAGTTCACTTGACCTCGATGAATGTGGCTATGTACACTCAGACTTATATGGATTGTTGACACCTAAATTTTGGCAACCATATTTATTACATAAAAAAATTAGGGATTGACCCTGGTCCCTAACCAAAAATATTAATTAAATTGCATTGATAGTAATAAGCTCATATAGCTGCATTTGTATTGGACCGGCGGTGGATGAACTCAGGTGAATGGTCTTGAATTTAATTTAATGGTGAAAAATCAAATTGAGCCCATTAAATCGTCGTCATGGCTCCGACCAAAAAAAAAATTGTCGTCATGGCCGAAATTTGCATGTGCCTTGCACATGGATGACCTAAGGTTGGAAAGATTGCATTGTTCATCAAAATTGGAATCGGCATAATCCCCTGATATTTGTGCGTGATCAATTACTTGAGGAAAGAGCGAAGGCCAATTCTTATGGAAGGGAAGGAAAGAATTGTTACTGAATATTTAAGAAAAGAAGAGAAACGAAAGGTAAGTCAACAGATTTGCTGGGTTGTTTTATTGGCACGGTGAAAGGAAGTTTTGTCATTTCCTTGAGAGGAACCCTTCTTTCTCATATAAAAGGACGTCCTGACGCCCTTACAAGGGGGCTCCATAGAACACTCACGGCAACTCTTGAGAGAGAGGGAGAGAGAAGAGGTCTGAGGTGAGTACAAACTTTCACGAAAAAAGAGAGAACAGCAGAGAGAGGCGGCCACAATAGAGAAGTTGGCCACAGATGGGGTCTGGCTACTTCAAAAGAAAAAAGAGAGAGGAGTCCCGAAGTCAGAGAAGAATACAGAGGAAGGACTAAAAGTAGAGAGAAAACCCACGTTCTCCATAGTATAAAAAAAAGGGACGGGAAAGAAAGGAAGTGAAGAAAGGGGTTCTCTCTCTCCTTCGTGAATACCCCCACCCTCACAGTGCAATTCTTGCGGTACCCATCGCGAGGAGCTTCACACTCACACGCCCAGCTGCCACTCCGCCTCGCGCTCGACACAGCACTACTCGTCTCCTTACCGCTGCGGTTCATCATCCAGCTTTGCACCAGTCGATCCGGCGAATTCCCCACAATGACAAAGCACCCTCGGCGAGTCCTTTGAACGCCACAGCAGCCCACATGATGCTTCTGATTAATTCTTTGCAGGTTCCCGGCGAAATTCCAGCCACTCAGCGAGCCCCTCGAGCGAACTACCGGCCACCACGCCTCCTGCTGTCCTCGTTTCTTTAAACCTGACGCTGCCGCTTGCTGTTTTGTTTGCCGTGCTTGACTGTTCTTTCACAGGTTGTCCAGAATAAACCAACGCCCCAGCATCAATCCAAGCGAGTGCAATACAGCTCCTGTAGGAGTGAATCTTCATCAACATTAGCAACATTAATGGTTCTTTTTTTACTAACGCTTCTACAAGTTCCAGAGTTATTGTAGCTTTGGTGACATCAGCCCAGCAATCTCAGAGAAGCTTTCTAGACCCCTAGTCGTGTTCAGTCAAGTCCATTTGCGACAACTCCCGGCCCTTGCTGTCCTCCTTTGCCGTCCTTGCTTATAGTTTCGTCCGGAGTCAGTGATGCACTAGCCATCACAACGTGAAGTCCAGCGAAGCCCTGACGCACCTCACCACTGGCTAGCCTTAGCCGGGCCAGCATTGTGAGTCCACCGAGCCAGCCCAGCCAAAAGTTCTCGGCCAAGCACCACCATTGGCCACATCCGCGAAGAGCTCCGCCAAGTCAACCATGCGCCGCCAGCCATCCACCAAGCCTCATCCCCAAGCCATGATCCGGTCCCAAGCCATGGGCTTGGGAGAGCCCAAGCTAAGTGTAAACTTAGTAATCTATTAGTCAAATTCTAGATGGTTCACCTTCGGGAAGGTCATGACAGGGATCCTCTCAAGTTCACCACAAGGGTGGTGCCATGTATGTGTTGTCCTACGTTGATGATGTTTCGGAGAATGTCTAGATTTGTCTTCTTAAGCATAAGAGCGAGCTGCTTGGTCGGTTCAAGTCGGGAAAGGCAATGATCTCAAAGCATGGTGAAACACCATATTGATGCTGCTGCACCACAGCAAAATGGAGTTGCTGGACTGACAAATTTTGGTGATAGCTCGCTCTTTAATTCCAATCTGGATTCTATGAAGATTTCTAGGCCAAAGTAGTAAATACCGCTTGCTGATTAGTAAATAGATCACCATCACCAATAATTAATTGGAAAACTTACGAGAGAATAGTGATCAGGTAAGCTTGCTGATTTCACCGGATTGAGATGTTTTGTTGCCCTGCCTATGTTCATGTGAGTGATGGCGCATTGGAACGTAGGGCAATGAGGTGTTGCGGTGGATCGAGGTTGATTCACCTAATTTTGTTTTTAGCAGAGAGATTACCTTTGACGAATATACTTAGTTTACAAAGAGGAGCGAGGGATTGATTATAAAGAAAGATCTGGACAATGTCCATAAATAGGTGGAGCTTAAGAGAGAGCCTAGAGATGTTCATATTGTAGTTGATATGACAATGTCTGTAAAATCGCTAGATTTCATAGTAGCTGACAGTTGTTCCAAGGTCACGGTTGATGAGTTTCAAGGTGTTAGTGGAGGTGAATACGATAGAGCGACAATTGATGCTGATATTGAAATATATAATTTGGGTGCGATAGAGACAACTTCGGATTTAGAGATGTAGATAACGAAGACTATTGGAATGTTGTGAGTGACTTGAAAGAGTTACGCCAAGAAAGCTTTGAGGCGCTTCAACATGCAATTGAGAAAGTTTGTAAGTACCCCACCGGCTGCATATCATAAATTGTCTAGACTACCATTGTTTACTTAGATGGAAGTGGAGCACTTGTCCCCTACTTCACATGCTAGTACTTAGGGGGTGATCGATTCCAAGATGGCTAGGTATTAGATTTGGAACTTGGAACCTATCATGTTAGAACGGTTCCCAATTTTTGGAACTCGGAACTTGGAACTTATACTTCGGAACTTACCTTGTTTTTCGATCTGGTTCTATGGTCTACCCAAGAACCTATTTTTCTTTGTTCCTTTTTTTGTTTTATTTTTTACAACAAAATAATATGAGCAACAAAACATTTCGAAGTAAAAAATGAATAACAAAAATCCCTATCTGCCAAGCGCAACAATCCATAAGACGCACACGTAGTCACATACAATTATAAATGATAAAAAGTTCAAGCACGCAACATAAAACATAAATTATCCATCCCTCATTCATCCATAAAAATATTGCTCCAAATTCTAACCACCTGAAAACAAAACAAACAACATAGTTAATCACTTAACGACTATTTAAATTAAATTTGTATTATAAAATAAAGAAATTAATAGAAATACTCACCACATATATTCATTCCACTTCAACTCGTGAACTCTATTTACTAATAGTAGTGTCCTTGCTAAGACAATCCAAATCTAAAAACAAAAGAAGAGATTAAATAAAGCATTTACTAGATATGCAAAAGAATTACAAGACAGAAATAAAAATACGTAACTTACCCAAATCAAACTATTCCGTATTCTCGATGTACTCTTCAATATTAATCTGTACGCGAACGACTCCCAACCAATCTTGAGTACAAATTAAACCTTCCACCACTTTAGGAGTCAAAGAACTTCGAGAGCCGTCAAGCACATGACCTGATGTACTAAAAGCCGACTCTGAAGGAACGGTAGTTATAGGAATAGACAAAACATCCCAAGCCATCAAAGATAGGATTTTATACTATTAACCCATAACTTTTCCACCACATCAAAAGGTCAAGATCAAGGACATCACCACTTTCAACTACAAGATACCAATAAAGCTCAGAATTCTTGTTATCAAACACTTTTCTCTTCACGTGAAAAAAGGTTTTTTGCTAAGCTTGGATGTCATACCCGTTGCTACCTTCATTATCATCAGCATTGGAATCACTACTCCTAGTACTCACACTAGAACAACCAAAATTTCGGTTACTAGAACCAACAAAAGATTGCTCATAAAATTCATACAAACGCTCCGAGGCATGCTTCACCTTATCATGCATCTCATCCATTTTCGCTTCATCATCATAAATTTGTCCATAACAAAACTTCATGTTGAGGAAAATCCCTAATTAGTTTTGAAGAATGACAAACCAGTCTTTTACTGACCAAAATTACACTTAAGTTATTTGATATAAGTAAATACTGAGTCATCAGACTTAGTCGATGAAAGGACTTTGTTATCAGACTCAAAATTACTCGTCAAATTCAATAAGTGTTATTTTTGGCAAGTTTATGCAAGACAATCAAATTGATATTTCAAGATATTCTAATTGGCAATCACATGATCGTTCCTTAAACATGAAGAACTACACTTATGGAAACCTTGATTTGATTGTATGGGCGATCAAATCACCTGGAGATAATGGTTCTTCTTCTAACGGCTATGCATTTTCTTTTTGGGAAGTTTCTCCAACGAGTTGAAGTGGAGATCAATCCTCTGAAGACTGTCCAACGGATAGATTGGAAGTAGAGGAGTATAAAATGAATGCAAACATCGTACAAGAAGAATAAACAGAATCGAGAATTCCAAAGTATGAATAGAGCTTCGATCTTACACATTTGTGATTACTGTATTTCACGTTATGACTTTAGAAAGAAAATTACTTGAGTGAAGAGTGTACGTGATAGTGCAGTCTATCATCTGAGAAGCACTGCTCTCGTAATCTTTTGGTGATTCAATAGTGAAACACAGCCAACAAGCTGCCAGCATGGAGAGTGGACGTAGGCTTGATAAAGCCGAACCACTATAAAGATCTGTGTGCAGTATTCTCTATCCTTAAACTTTCATTTATTATTATTGACATTATATTGCATACATATCTATCAAATAAGTTCGTTAAAACATCATCTTAGTCATCAGATGCAATCATCTAACGACAACTTATATACAAGTTTGTCATACGCATCCATCTGACATTGTTCATACGAGTTGTTGACCTCGACTATATTCATTTCGCACATTTAAATCATTTAATTTGATAAAATCTCCTATTTACCCCCTCTAGGAGAAAGTACTAGCCGTAACAATTGGTATCAGAGCCTAGTGCTCATTTTTTTTCTTTGAAGTGTTATTTTACTTCTGAGCTAACGATTCTTGATGGCCAGTAATGCTGAGTTAGGTCACAACAACAGATCGCCTTATTTCAATGGAACTGAGTATAGTGTATGGGAAAACAAGATGAAGACATTCATCTTGGGAATAGATCAAGATATATGGGACATTGTTGAACATGGAATCATTCTAAACATTTCAACCAAAACAAAATATCCAGAAACTTTCAAAGGGCAAAATGAGACACCTTCTGCCGAAGGAATTAGAGAGCAAATTAGACCTCAAGCTCTACCTCTCTCGGCCAAGGAAATTTTCAAAAGGATCCATTTGGATGCAAAGATCAGAACGGCCATATACAATGGTCTAGCAAGTGTTGAATATAAACGAATTACAAATCTCAAAACTGCAAAAGAAATTTGGGATCGTCTCAAGCTTGTTCATGATGGAACAAAGAGAGTCAAGGAGACAAATCTCAACATTCTCCTTGGGCAGTACAAGTCCTTCACTCAGAAACCAAATGAAACAATTTCCGAGATGCAGAGCAGATTCGCTGAGATTGTAAATGGGCTTGAGTTCCAAAACAATCCCATCTCAGAACCTATGAAGGTGAACAAGTTACTGAGAGCTCTTTCAAAAGAGTGGAACAACATCAAAGTTTCTATTCAAGAAACTCAGGGGATCAGACCACTCACGGTGGACGAACTTATCGGAACTCTTTAATCCTATAAAACTGAAAAGTTCTTAGAAACTGAAGAACCCAAAGGTAAAAAATCCATAGCTTTAAAAACTAACATTGATTTTGATGACACAGATTCAGATGAAGATGAAGAGTTGGCTTTAATGGTCAAGAAACTGAGGAAGATGGCAAAGAAGGTGAAGATGAATAAGTCAAAGAAGCAATTCAGAAATTTTGAGCCATCAAAAGCTAAGAAGCTAAACTTTCAGAAGAAATCAAGTGGCCAAGATGAAGAAAACAAGGATGTGATATGTTTCCACTGCAAAAAGAACGGACACATCAAACCAAAATGTCCTCTTCTTAAAAAGAACAAAGGAAAGTATGAACAATATAAGAAGGCTTTCAAAGCTAAAATGTGGAGTGATTCAGATGATGATGAGAGCGAACAAGAGTATGCCAATATCTGCTTGATGGCAAATTCAGACTGAGAATCAAGTTCTGATGAAGAAGACGAAGTAAGAAATTCCAAAATTCTTGAAGCAGTTGCTAATTATATTGATGAGTTAATCTCTGTTAACAAAATTGCTTTCAAAAAGATTTTGTATTGAAGAAGGAGATTTTGTCTTTAAAAAATGCGACTCAAAACAAGGAAATTGATGAATCAATTGCATATGAAAATGAATGTTTAAAAAAGAAAAAACAATCTTTTAAAACAGCAAGATATCTCACAAAAAGAAAAGATTGATTTTTTGCAAAAAGAATTTAATCTTATCAAGGAGAATAAGAATTCCTTGAAAAGAAAAATGATTTATTGAAAAAGGAAATTTCTGATTTGAAAAATATTTCTAAGGAAAGTTTTGATCGCATCTCTAAGGAAAAAGAACTTCTGAAAAATGAAATTTCTAATATAACCAAGAAATTCTCAATGGGTTCGAAAAATCTTCAACATATTTTGTCAATTCAAGTTCCCTATTATAATAAATCAGGTTTGGATTTTGAGAAAAATACTGAATTGAAAAATGCTTTTCCCAATGTCAAAGAAAGACTAAAGAAAAGACCCCCCCAAATTTGTATATCAAAATCACTTTCAAAAGCAGTTTGTGAAATTCAATGGTCAAACTTCCTATAAATGCTCAAATTGCGGTGATTCAAATCACTTTAAGAGTGACTGTCCTAAGATTTGGAGACCTATTCAGAGAGACATTCTGAGAATGATTGATCCTAACCAAAATAGACCCAAGAAAATATGGGTACCAAAGAAAAAGTGAGTTACTTATCTTTTGCAGGAACCAAAGAAAAGAAAGAGCAAGTGGTATCTTGACAGTAGTCGCTCAAGACATGTGACCAGAGATCCTTTGAAATTTATCCTGTTAGAAAGAATTAAAGAAGGAAGTGTATCCTTTAAAGGCAACAACAAAGGAAAAATAATTGGCAAAGGAACTGTCAGAATCGAAAATCTCATCATCAACGAAGTCTCACTAGTTGAAGGTTTGAACTTCAATTTAATTAGTATTAGTCAATTATGTGATATTGGTTACAGAATCACTTTTCAAGAAAAAAATGTTCTAGGATAAGTAAAGATAACAATCAATCATTTACAGGTCGAAGGCATGGAAACATTTACCTACTAGACACGAAGTCTAACAACTTGCAATGTCTCGTTTCCATAAAAGAAGAATCTGATCAGTGGCACAGGAAGCTTGGACACATAAGTGTCAAGTTGATTTCCAAAATAGTTTCAAAGAAACTCCTCAAAGGACTGCCAAAACAAAAATTCAAGAGCACTGAGTTATGTTCAGCTTGCTCTAAAGGTAAACAGGTAAGAAGTTCATTTAAATCAATAAACTATATCAGCACTAACCGAGCTTTACGGTTGCTTCATATGGATATTTTTGGACCTACTCAAACTCTAAGTCTTTGAGGTAAGAAATATTGTTTAATTATTGTAGACGATTATTCAAGATTTACATGGGTATTCTTTTTGGCTCATAAAAGTGAAACATTTGAAGATTTCACAAAATTTGCCAAAAAGGTACAAAATGAAAAAGGTTATACTATTTCAAGCATTAAATCAGATCATGGAAGAGAATTTGAAATCAAAATTTTTCTAATTTCTGTTATGAAAATGGTATTCAACATACTTTTTCCTCACTCTATACTCCTGAACAAAATGGAGTAGTTGAAATAAAGAATAAAACTTTGCAAGAAATGGCTAAAACTCTTCTATTTGAAAATAAAACTCCAGCACATTTTTGGGCTGAAGCTGTATCAACAGCTTGTTATATTTCAAATAGAATTTTTCCAAGACAAATTCTTGAAAGACCCCTTATGAATTGTTCAAAGGTAAAATTCCTAATGTCTCATACTTTCGAATATTTGGATGTAAATATTTTATTCTAAAAAATCCTACTGATCGTGTTGGTAAGCTTGATGAAAAGTCAGATGAAGGAATCTTTCTTGAATACTCACCAATAAGCAAGACTTACAAAGTGTACAATATAAATAATAAAATAGTGGAAGAATCATTAAATGTCAAGTTTGAAGATTCAATTCGGACTCAACAAGATGACTCTAACACTGAAAATCTAGTATCTGAAGAATCTGACAAAGCATCTGATGAATTGACGGTAAATGGAAATGATCAGAATCAAAGATTTGATGAAACTCAGGAATCATCAAACCAACAAGACAATGAAGACTCATCAAATTTCAATGATGAAAACGATGAAAGATTCAACAAAAACTGGAAGCAAAAATCCAGTCATCCCAAAGACCTCATCATTGGAAATTTAGATGAAGGAATCAAAACCAGAGCAAAGGCAAAAGAAGTCATAAATACGCTAGCTCTTATTTCTAAAGTCGAACCAAAGAATGTTGAAGAAGCCTTGAAAGATGAAAGCTGGATTGAAGCCATGCAAGAGGAACTTTTACAATTTCAGATCAATCAAGTATGGGAACTCGTTCCTAGACCCAAAAATCACTCAGTTATTGGAACAAAATAGATATTTCGAGATAAACTGGATGATCAAGGAAAAGTCATCAGAAATAAAGCAAGACTTGTAGCCAAAAGATATTCACAAGAGGAAGGAATAAATTACGATGAAACGTATGCTCTAGTGGCCAGGTTAGAAGCAATAAGAATTTTACAAGCTTATGCTTATTTCTGTGATTTTAAACTGTTTCAGATGGACGTCAAAAGTGCATTCTTGAATGTCTACATCAAAGAGGAAGTATATGTAGAACAACTTCTAGGTTTTGAGGATCCTCACAAGCCTGATCAGATATATACTCTCAAGAAAGCATTATACGGTCTCAAACAAGCATCACGTGCTTGGTACGAAAGACTTAGCAGCTTTCTGGAACAAAATGAATTCACAAAAAGTAATGTAGACACTACCCTATTCATTAAAAGAAAGGGTAAAGATATTTTAATTATTCAAATCTATGTAGATGATATTATTTTTGGTTCTACAAATGAAAAACTGTATAAGAATTTTTCTAAAATGATGCAAAGTAAATTCGAAATGAGCATGATGGGTGAGTTAACCTTCTTCCTTGGATTACAGGTTAAACAAACAAAAAATGGCACATTTCTTTGTCAAGAGAAGTATGCCAGGGAAATTGCGAAAAAGTTTAGTTTGGTAAATTGCAAAAAGACTGAAACTCCAATGTCATATTCCATTAAACTAAACAATGATGAAAAAGGAAAATCAGTAGATAAAAAATTATATAGAAGCATGATTGGCTCACTTTCATATTTAGCTGCTTCAAGACCAGATATTATGTTCAGTGTTTGTTTGTGTGCAAAATTTCAGTCAAAACCAAAGGAATCTCATCTTACTGCAGTCAAACGAATTATAAAATATGTTGGCACCAATCCTACACTAGGTTTGTGGTATCCAAATGGATCAAATTTTACTCTCATTGGATATTCTGATGCTAATTATGCTGGTTGTAAGATAGACAGGAAGAGTACTTTAGGAACATGTCAATTGCTAGGGCACATGCTTGTTTCATGGTATTCAAAGAAGCAACAAACTGTAGCTCTTTCAATGGCAGAAGCAGAATACGTCTCACTTGGAAGTTGCTGTGCTCAAATCCTTTGGATAAAACAACAATTGAGAGACTTCAACGTCAAAGATTCAATTGTGGAAATCAAGTGTGACAATACCAGCGCCATTAATCTAACCAACAATCCTATTCTGCATTCAAGAGCTAAGCATATGGATATTAAACATCATTTTATTCGTGATCATTTTCTAAAAGGAGATATCAATGTCCAATTCATAGACACTAAACAGCAATTAGCTGACATTTTTACAAAACCTCTAAAAAAGAAAAGTTTCGAGCTTACTAGAGACAAACTAAATATTATTAAGGGTTAATACCACTAAAAACCCCAAACTGGTATGCGTGTGACAATTTTACACCGAACTTTTTTTTTTACCACCAAAAACCCCAAACTGGTACACCTGTGACAATTTTACCCCAAACTTTTTTTTTTACCACCAAAAATCCCAAACTAGTACACGTGTGACAATTTTACTCCAAACTGGTAAACCCGTGACAAATTTACCCTAAACTATTTTTTTGACCACGAAAAACCCCAAACTGGTACACCCGTGACAATTTTATTTTTAAAATTTTCGAATTTTTTATTTTTTATTTTATTTTTTTTTTCTTCATATTCAACCTCTGGCTAGTTGGCGGACCGGTGACCAGCCTGAGGCGGAAGCCAGGAAGGTCGGCCCCGCCGGCCGCTAGCAAGGGCCGCCCTCACCCAACTCAGGCGAGAGTTGCCCTCGCTGGATCTGGCGAGGGCGGCCCTCACCGGTGTCGGGCGAGGGCGGCCCTCACCGGTGTCGGGCGAGGGTCTCCCTCGCCTAGGCGGGCGAGGACAACTCTCGCCCGACGCCGGCGAGGGCCGCCCTCGGCAGATTCGGCGAGGGCGGCCCTCCCCGGCGTCGGGCGAGAGCTATCCTTGCCCGCCCAGGCGAGGGCTGGCCTCGCCCGATGCCAGCGAGGGCAGCCCTTGCCCGACGTAGGCAAAGGTCGCCCTCGCCAGATCCAGCGAGGGCAGCCCTCGCCTAGGCCAGGCGAGGACAGCCCTTGCCTCCGTCGGGCGAGGGTTGCCCTCGCCCGACTCAGGCGAAGGTCGCCCTCGCCTGACGCCGGCGAGGTCGAGCCTCGCCAGCAACCGGCGGGGCCAACCTCGCCGACTTTCACCTCTGGCCGGTCGCCGGACCAGCGACCAGCCAAAGGTTGATGACGAAGAAAAAAAAGAAAACAAAAAACAAAAAAATTAATAAAAATTTGAAAAATAAAAAATAATATTAAAATTTTAGTTCAGGGTAAAATTGTCACATGTGTACCAGTTTGGGGTTTTTTGTGGTATGTTCAGGGTAAAATTGTCACAAGTGTACCAGTTTGGGGTTTTTTGTGGTATGTTCGGGGTAAAATTGTCATAGGTGTACCAGTTTGGGGTTTTTTGTGGTAAAAAAAAAAGTTCGGGGTAAAATTGTCACACGCGTACCAGTTTGGGATTTTTTGTGGTATTAACCCTATTATTAATCCATTTTATTGAGCTGTGCAATATAAACTCACATTGCATCTGATGACTTATTTGATCAAGCACATATTTGAAGCGTCTAATTTTGGTGTGCAACTCATCTTTTAAAAGGTATGTATCTCTCATATATTTTGAATGATATGATTGTTTGAAATAAGTTGTCTTAAATGATACCGTTTGGGAATTAAAATCCCAAAATTTTCCGAATATAATTTCCGAAATTTCCATTAATTGTCAATTTACAGTTTCCAAAAAGGGTTTTGTAAGAACCGATATATTGCACTTCTCGATTTAAAACCTTTTTCTTCTCTCTCTTCGAACACACGATTTCCTCACTGAAACTCTAAAAATCCCATCTTTCTCTTCCGAAACCCAAAAATTTCTTCAATGGCGCCTAAATCGACCTCTGAATCAAATAAAGGAATCAAGGGCTCCAGAAAATCAAACCGTCTCGCGGGAATGTTCACCAAGGCAAAACAAGATGGAGAACCAGAGAAGATCGATATTTCTGACATGGGTTCTGACAAGGAGTCGTCTGAAGGTAATAAATCTCCAAGAATCCCTGTCCATGAACGTGATCGTTTTGTTAGAGCAAGGTAACTGATAAAAACCATCAAACTACTTCGAGAAAATCGAAGTGATCATAGCACTATCAATGCGGTATGTAAGACACTAGGTTTTCTATTTGAACGAGAAGTTGTGGATGAATATGAAAGGGGTATGAGGATTGGAAGAACACCTGTTGCTGAAAAGGGTATAGTACTTAAAGAGACATCTAATGTTAAGGAAACCCCTATGACAGAGAAGAAAGGGATTTCTAGAAAAGGAAAAGAGAAAATAGGGGAACAGTCGAACGTTGGTGGAGATGAATCTGTTGGTGAGGAGGAACTCCAGATTGTAGAAAAAAGCAAAACATTGAATCTAGGAAAGAGGATAATGATGAGAAATTATTCACTGAGTTTGTGCCTATTTCTGGAATTCCCCCTGATGACAAGAAAAGAGATAGATTGTTCAGAAACAAAACATATCAGATTGCTTACAACTCTCTCTTAGCCAGAGGAATCATGAATAATAGAGTAGTAGACTTCAATTTCTTTGAAAACTTCAATATCAAGATTCAGACGCTAATTGAAAATCTTGATTTTCAAAGAATGTGCTCTCTTTCCCACAAGGTTCACCCCGAACTCACTGCTTACTTCTATTCCAATCTATCTTTCAATCCTCCTGCTAAGATTGAATTCTCTGTTTTTCAACAAGATTATAAGTTAACAGCTTTTCATCTCTCTGCCATTCTAGGAGTAAAACATACTTAATTTTCTTTTCTTCCTACAACTTCTGATTCGGCATACCGATCTTTGTCTGGTAACTCATCTTTTGTCAAAGGTTCCACATCTCATGTATCTCATATTCTTTTTCCTCTCAACTCCATTGTCTTGCACAAAATCATTATAAACTGTCTTAGACCCAAAGGATCTTCCAAAACTAATGTCTCTAGATATGAGGCAAAGCTGATTTGGGCAATTCAAAACACCTTTCCTATTTCTTTGTCCTATTTGATCCTTCTACAAATGTACAGATCTGTCAAGAAGAGCAAAGGTCAACTTTCTTATGAAGCTCTGATCACTGCTATTTTTGAGTTCTTAAAAATTCCCATTCCTAAGAAACTCAAAGGCAAATCTCTTCAAACCATGACTGTAGGGGAACTTATGATGACTAAGATGGGATATAGGTTTGATGGAGAAAGTTGGAATGATAAGAAGGGTACGATTATTCCAATCGAGCTGATGAGTGAACAGAATAAAGGCTCTATTAATATACTTCATGAATCTGATAAGGAGGAGTCGATCGAACCTCTAGTGAGAAAGAGAAAAGTGAAGCAGACTGCCTCAAAGTCAGACAGACTAGCCAAAAAGAAGACAAGCAGTGGCTAGTGATTTTGATGAAATAGAGATATCAGATGAAAAATCTGATGAGCAATCTCAAGCTGATGATAGAAGCCTTGAGAAAATAAGATTTACGCAATGGTTACTTAATCAAGAAGCCAAGCATAAAGCTCATGCAGACAGGCATGCTGCAACTCAGCTTGAAATTCAAAGGCTGCGAGATGAAGAGGAAAGCTTGATGCAATCACTCAGTGACCTCATCAACAAAATAGTTATGGAGAATCAGCAAGAGAACATGGCCATTGCAGAGAAAGAAACTGAGGAATATGAACCTGTTATAGAGGCTAAAATGCATGAGGAATATGAGCAAGATAATGCTCAAAATGTTGAGGAAAATAGCTTTGATCTGGCTGACATTCAAGAGGAGCAAAATCAGAATGCACAAGTGGCAGACCCTTCAGAAGCAACATCTGCAGATTTCCCTCTTGAAGGAGATGAACATGAAAATGTTCCATCTGAAGCTCAACAAAAAGGAAAAGAGAAGGTTGTAGAATCTGTTGACATTCATACCACAAACACTCCCTCTGAATATAATATCTCCTCATATATGTCAGATCATGCAGCTATTACAGATCTGAGGTGGAGGCAAGCTGCTGTTTCAGAATGAAGTCGGGAAACTTTGAAATGAACTTAAAGAAGGAATCCAGGAGCTTAAGAACTTGATGGAAGCAAGAATCAATAATCTGAAGGTACAAGTCAGAACTGATGTACAAATTGCAGCAATTCACACTGCAAATATTGAAGGACAGATTCATCAGCTCTCATCACATATTGAGCAATGATTGAACCAACTTTCTAGCTTCAGTCTTGTCCAAGTGCCTTTCCAACTTGCACCTTTTGGACCTTCTTCATCTGAACCCTCTGGACCCTTAGCCCCTCCAGTAAATCAACCAAACTGATCACATATCTTCCCATCAATTAGTTTCTGAGCTATTTGTTTCTGCGTTCAATATTTGTTTTGTTGGTGTGAACTTTGGATGTTGACTTGTGATTCGACACTGGTTGTTAGACTCTTTTGTTGAAATTTTATTGAAATTTTATTAATTATGCTATTGCTACTTATATTTTTTGCTAATGTCAAAAAGGGGGAGAAGTATTATAAAGATTGTGAATGCAAGTGTGGCGTGAACAGTAAAATGAGAACTGATATACTTAAATATTATGCTGGTTTCAGAAATTAACAATGCTTTATATGCTTTGAATGTTAGACTATTTTGTTCACATAAATATTTCTAAAGCATATGGATAGTTTTGTCATCATCAAAAAGGGGGAGAATGTTGAGAAAAATCCCTAATTAGTTTTGAAGAATGACAAAACAATCTTTTACTGACCAAGATTACACTTAAGTTATTTGATGCAGGTAAATTCTGAGTCATCAGACTTAGTTGATGAAAGGACTTTGTTATCAGACTCAAAATTACTCGTCAGATTCAGTAAGTGTTATTTTTGGCAAGTTTATGCAGGATAATCAAATTGATATTTCAAGATATTCTAATTGGCAATCACAAAATCGTTCCTTAAATACGAAGAACTACACTATGGAAACCTTGATTTGATTATATGGGCGATCAAATCACCCGGAGATAATGGTTCTTCTTCTAATAGCTATGCATTTTCTTTTTGGGAAGTTTCTCCAACGGGTTGATTTGGAGATCAATCCTCTGAAGGCTGTCCAACGGATAGATTGGAAGTAGAGGAGTATAAAAGGAGTGCAAATGTCGTACAAGAAGAATAACCAGAATCGAGAATTCCAAAGTCTGAATAGAGCTTCGATCTTACACACTTGTGATTACTGTATTTCACGTTATGACTTTAGAAAGAAAATTTCTTGAGTGAAGAGTGTACGTGAGTCTATCATCTAAGAAGCACTGCTCTTATAATTTTTTGGTGGTTCAACAGTGAAACACAGCCAACAGGCCGCCAGCGTGAAGAGTGGACGTAGGCTTGATAAAGCCGAATCACTATAAAGATCTGTGTGTAGTATTCTCTATCTGTAAACTTTCATTTATTATTATTGACACTATACTGCATACATATATGTCAAATAAGTTCGTTAAAACAATATCTTAGTCATCAGACGCAATCATCTGACGACAACTTATATATAAGTTTGTCATACGCATCCATCTGACATTGTTCATACGAGTTGTTGACCTTGACTATATTCATTTCGCACGTTTAAATCATTCAATTTGATAAAATCACCTATTCACCCCCTTCTAAGTGAAAACACTAGCTGTAACACTTCACATAATTCATATTCTTTGTAGGATCGAACACAACCGTAATCAACACCATCATATTTACTTTATCCAAGCTCCCATAATATTGGTCAGGCTTCTATTTTATTTTTATACCCAGAGCTTGAAGCTTATGTGATATCCTGAATTCCCTTTACCCATTAACAAACATGGTTAAGCATTGATTGATATGAGATTGAACTGATTTGTGCTACGAATGGTTATGGTCACTAAAGTCTTGTGATTTTAGAGAAATTGAGAAATCCATTGTCATATGGTATTTTAATACATGACATTAGTGAGATATCACATATGAGATATTGCGAAACTCGATGTCTAGTTTTCACCATGACCAAAACTTTAGAGCCACAAATAACACCCTAATCCCTATAGTTCTCAAAAATTATAGGGTAAACCCCATGAAATTGGACATGTGTCTATAGTTCTTTCAATATAGCAATATGAATATGTAAATGACAGACTATCCTTTTTTCTCTCTCTCTCGTCTTGACAGACCACCACCACTACCGTTACTAAACCTCATTCTCTATCTTTCTTCCATTCTTGCCCCTCATGCATGAATGAAGGGTGTCATTTGGCAAGAAACAAGTGTCACAAGGTTAAGGACACTTGTCTAAAGGCATGCAAAATGATAGAAAAGCCAAATTGGGAGACTAAACCCTCATTCTCTCCCTCTCTCTCCCTCTCTAGTTTTCTTTCCATTTTCCTCTCAAGTTCGAGGAAGATTGAAGTGTTCCTGCTTCATTCTTCAAGCTAAGGTAAGAGAAATCTCTAAAAACTACTCTATGTAATCTAGTCATAGCTTGGTTTAGAGATGATTTAGATGTGTGACTTATGTAGTTTCGGCTTGAACTTGCGAATTGAGAAGGTATGGCCCTTGCATGTGCATCTTTCGGTTTGAACTTGAGTAGGCGCTGCCTTGCATGTGTAATTTTCGGTTTGAATGGTGATTGCATGTGTTATTCGTGAGTTCAAGTTGTGAATTAAACTTATTTTTCTGAATCTTGATGGAGACGGACGGTGCATGTGGAGGTTAGCTTCTAATTTGGGGGTTTCTTGAACAAAATTTCGTGTGGTTCAAGCTTCTTGAACTTTTGCTTTGATTTCCAGATTCGGGACCGCTGGATCTTTGATGTTTTCCAATTTTATAGGGCTTTTTATGGTTCGAATATTTCAAGACTCCCTCCATAAAAGTTGTGCAAGAAATATTTTTCTACAACATACTTTAATTTCAAAATTTTCCGAGTCGAAATGGCTTGCACGATGGTCTACATTCTTAACGTGTTTGTACCTGTTCAGTGCAGTAAAACTGCGACCTTTGTGTTTTCTTGATTTTTTATAAAATTTTCCGGTTTGATTTTAGATCCTTCCTTCACAAAAGTTGTAAAGGATACCCGTGTTTAAAACATATAAAAATTTCAAAACTTTTTGAGTAGGTTTGGGTTGTGAAATGGGTATTTCTTGCAAGGTATCAATTCTGTTTCCAACGGGTCTGTTTTGCCTCACTTTGAACGACTTATTGCCATTTATGTGAATCGATTTGGACGTAGTGCCCTTCATGAAAAGTATTATTTATGTCTTTCGTATGACATATTTAAATTCCATGATTTTTCGAATTCATTTACTAAGGTAATGGTCTTGATTTCTAACATTGCTCAAAACTGTTTTTGTTTCACCTATTGTTAGAAATTCATGAATTTCTACTTGAAGATTATTGAATCTTGATTCCTTGTCTACTGGTGATAGAAACCTTACTCATTAGGCTTTCTAATGATACTTGTTTGGCTTTGATCCAATGTCAAATACTTATGAAACTTGGGCCATTTCCGTGAGTTTGAATTCTGAAAATTCTGGTTGCGTTCAGCTTGGGTAGTTAATGAGTCACCTACTAGCTGTTGGAAATATGGGATAAATTGATGGGTGAATGAATGAGAAATTGATGCTCAAAGAACACCCTTGAGTTGGAAGTGGGAAGTGGAAAAACACTAGTCCCACATTGGAAAAGAAAGAAGGCTATGTAGTGCTTTATATACAGTTACACTCATTTGAAGTGGTAACTATCATAGCACAAACACTATGCCTCGTGCGCAGGCGCAGAGGGGTGCAAATCCGACGCTCGACAAGCTGAAACTTGGACGCGAGCACACGTCTCATGTACATGATTACAGGACCGAAAAGCGGGCCTCGCGATGAGCCCAATTTTGCCTTCTGATTTATTTTTCAACTCAAGCTGTTACAAATTTCAATTTGTAACGTATGATTAATAGCAGGTTAATGGCGTCGTTATGAAATTAATTATATAACGACAAGCTATTACGGAATTAATTTTATAACGTTTATAACAGCAAGCTGTTACGGAATTAATTTTATAACGGCAGATTTAATCGGCCGTTATTCCCGATGCCTATTAATTTTGTAACGACCGATTTAATCGGCCGTAATGATTCCCGAAATTCTCTCCCCTCTGTTCTATTTTATCGAAATCATTTAATTATATAACGGCAAACTGTTACGGAATTAATTATAACGGCAAGCTATTACGGAATTAATTATATAATGACAAGTTGTTACGGAATTAATTATAACGGCAAGCTGTTACGGAATTAATTTTACAACGTTTATAACAGCAAGCTGTTACGGAATTAATTTTATAACGGCAGATTTAATCGGCCGTTATTCCCGATGTGTATTAATTTTGTAACGACCGATTTAATCGGCCGTAATGATTCCTGAAATTCTCTCCCCTCTGTTCTATTTTATCGAAATCATTCTTCCTCTGTTTAAAAGTTTTTTTTTTCTCTGCATTTGCACTGTTTTTTCAGTAGTGTTCATTTCTAGTTTGTTCAAGTTCGCCGGAAGCTTGGAAGTTCCGTGATCTCTTCTTTGCTGTCAACCGTTGTATCCTGGGAAACAGACGTTCACGAAACCTCAATCGTGTACTGGAGGGAACGAATCTGTTTTAAGGAAACTGTGTCGAACATAGGCCTCGGTATCCATTTGTATCGATTCCAATTCTGTTATTATAATTTCATTTCTTTACAATTCTGTATTGTTCGTAATATTTATACTAATGCCTGTTTGAATTTGCTGCAACAATCTTAAAACAGATTCGTGGTTTTAAAATTCGAATGGCTACTGGAAAGGAAGTTGTGGATGTGGCTACTAACAACATCACCAAAGACTCTACCAATGCCTCAGCTGTCTAACTGCCTGGCTCATCCTCTGTTCCTTCGGCGGTTTCTATCCACCATGGTGAGAAACCTGAAAAGTTCGACGGATCGAACTTTAAAAGGTGGCAGCAAAAAATGCTATTTTATTTAACAACTTTGAATCTTGCGAGATTCTTGACTGAGGAAGCTCCTAAGTTATCCGATGGAGAAACGGATAAGCAAGCCTTCAACGCTGTTGAAGCATGGAAGCACTCTGACTTCTTGTGTAGGAACTATGTCATGAATGGCTTACATGACTCATTGTACAATGTCTATTGTGCAAAACAGACGGCAAAGGAGTTATGGGAAGCTTTGGACCAGAAATATAAAACAGAGGATGAAGGAGCAAAGAAATTTGTTGTCGGTCGATTCCTTGACTATAAAATGGTGGATTTTAAGACTGTGATCAGTCAAGTGTAAGAAATTCAAGTGATCTTGCATGAAATTCAAGCTGAAGGAATGAACTTGAATGAAACCTTCCAAGTGGCCGCTATTATTGAAAAGCTACCTCCTGGGTGGAAGGATTTCAAGAACTATCTCAAGCACAAGCGAAAGGAAATGAACTTGGAAGAGCTGATTGTTAGACTTCGAATCGAAGAAGACAATAGAGCATCTGAACGCAAATGGTTCAATCCTAATACAGCTAAGGCAAATGTTGTGGAGCTTAGGCAAGGCCACAAGAACAAGAAGATTGCTAAGCCAAAGTTGGGGCCAAAAGGAGGAGTTTCCAAGAACAAATTTCAAGGAAAATGCTTCAACTGTGGTAAAATGGGGCATCGCTCAAGACGTGTCAAACATAAACCTTTATGCAATGGTTTCTGAAGTAAACTTAGTTGGGTCCAATCCGAAGGAATGGTGGATTGACACTGGTGCCACTAGGCACATATGCTCTAACAAGGACCTGTTCACAAATCTTGAACCAATTAATGGGGAAAAGGTTTTTATGGGAAACTCAGCCTCTTCTGCTGTTGAAGGCCAAGGGAAGGTGTTGCTGAAGATGACATCTGAAAAAGAGCTGACTCTGAACAATGTCCTATATGTGCCAGAAATTCGAAAGAACCTGGTCTCTGGGTCTTTGTTGAACAAGAATGGATTTCGTATGGTGTTTGAGTCAGACAAAGTTATTTTGTCTAAATCTGGAATGTATGTGGGGAAGGGATATGTATCTGATGGGCTTTTTAAGCTCAATATAATGACAATTATCAATAAAGATAATAAGTTTTCCGTTTATTTGCTTGAGTCTTCCAACTTATGGCATGATAGACTAGGACATGTTAATTATGATACATTGCGTAGATTAATTAACTTGGAACATATACCTTCATTCCAAATTGATTCAAAACATAAATGTGAAATTTGTGTTGAGGCAAAATTAACGAGATCATCATTTCAAACAATTGAAAGAAATACCGAACCCCTTGAATTAATTCATAGTGATGTCTGCGATTTGAAATTCATTCAAACGAGAGGTGGTAATAAATATTTTATTACTTTTATCGATGATAGCACCAAATACTGCTATGTATATTTGCTTAAAAGCAAAGATGAAGTGTCACGCCCCGCACCCTACAAGCGCGCGGTCATCCCTCGATGGTCGATCATTGAACGCGACGTCCCAGGACGCGTCGCCGACCCAAACGAAACACCCAACAATAAAGGCAAGCGGAAGCGAAACTAATTAACCCAGACAATAAACAATGACAAAGGGATAGTACGAAACAATAATTGCATACCATCATAAAGTAGTCACTATACAAAACGATAACTCGGGCTACCAATTTAGAAACACAGTTTTCAAAAGGGGGCGGTGGTTGACAAGCTTATCTCCTCTACAAAAGGTACTCAAAAGACAGGGTAAATGATTTATTCTTCAATCCCTGTGGTGCTCTGGCGGCGTCTCCGAATCGATTATGGTCGCGGATCTGAAATGGTTATATAATAACCGTGAGAACGAGTCTCAATAAGCAACCCCCTAAACCCCACGTAGGCCAATGCGTACCTAGACAAGTCAGACATGCAATCTACCCCATAACATATAAAATTCGCATCATTGTACTTACCTCGCCATCAAGTCCATGCCAACTCTACACGTTAGTCGTCACGTGATAAGGCAATAATAGTAATTAAATAACACATCACAAATCGCTCAAACACCAACCACGCTTTCACTCAATCACTCCAACTAATTCAACCAGTCAATTCAATCACACTCAATTCGCATGCGTGGCTGAGCAACTTTCTCACGACCTCCCAGGTCCTTTCACACGGCCCGCGTCAACACGCCTCAGGCCAGCCCTCAGATTAAGCCGGGCTCAGTCCCGCGTAACCACGCCTCAGGACATTTCTCTCGACCCGCGTAACCACGCCTCAGGTCATTACTTGCCTTTCTAGCCACACCCGCGTAACCACGCCTCAGGTTGGCAGCCCTCAAATCAAGCCGGGCTCAGTCCCGCGTAACCACGCCTCAGGACATTTCTCTCGACCCGCGTAACCACGCCTCAGGTCATCACTTGCCTTTCTAGCCACACCCGCGTAACCACGCCTCAGGTTGGCAGCCCTCAGATCAAGCCGAGCTCAGTCCCGCGTAACCACGCCTCAGGACATTTCTCTCGACCCGCGTAACCACGTCTCAGGTCATTACTTGCCTTTCTAGCCACACCCGCGTAACCACGCCTCAGGTTGGCAGCCCTCAGATCAAGCCGGGCTCAGTCCCGCGTAACCACGCCTCAGGACATTTCTCTCATGCACATGCACCACCACACAATCTGTCATCTAACACGTCGTACATTTCACAATCAAATTACCAAGCTCACACCAATGTCAATCTGACACACTATAACAACCAATTTAATTCACACTCCCCACATCAGTCCACCGATTCGACATTAATGTCGGCACATTCAAATAATCCAATTCACCCACAAGCGCCACGACAATTCAGTCAGGCATATTTATCTCAGTCAATCACTAAATCAGCCGCACAATTATCGCCACAATAATTCACCAATTAAGCACAATCAATCTAATTAGCCCACGTCTAATTAAATTCCTAAGCCGGTACTAAATTTCACCCTAAACAAGTCTAAAAATACCCAAAGTACTAGGTAGGGTTTAGGAAGTCACTTACCTAAGTTTGGCCTGGAAAAAGTCGGCTTGGGCCCAAAATGGCCCCGGTGAACAGTACTGGACTGGGCGCGAGCGCGGGCCAACAGGCGCGGTGGCCGGCCAACGCGAGAACAATGGCCGATCGGCGTGCCCGGCGCGCGCGGGCGCGATGGCCGTGCGGCGTGCCAGGGGCGCACGAGCGAACGGACGGGCGACGCGCCCGGGTCGGATGGGCGACGCGCAGCTCGGTCGGACGGGCACGTTGTCGGGCGAACTCCTGGCCACGGCCCGGGCTGGCCCGGGCTCTTAGGCTACGGCCCGGGCTGGTTCGAGCCGCTTGCCACGGTCCTGGCCGGCTGGCCGGGGCTGGCCGGGCTAGCTAGCTGGTCGGGGCGGCGGCCGGCGGCGGCGGCGACTACGGCGGCGGCGGCGGCTACGGCGGCGGCGGCGACGGCGGCGCGGTGGTGGCGAGCGGCGACGACGGCTGCGGGAGGGTGGAGGTCGGCCGGGGTGGAGGCGAGAGGGAGAGAGAGAGAGAAGGCTTTGGGGGGGGGGGTGGCGGACCGGTGGCGAGTCGGCGGCACAATGCGCGAGCGATGGCGGCAAGGCAGGCTACGACAGCGTGGCAGCGGCGGCGACGGGGAGGAGAGATGGAGGTCGGCACGGGCGATGAGGGCGAGGTGAGGAGAGAAGCTAGGGCCGAGAAGGGGGCAGCGGCGCGAGCAGGCTGGCCGGACGAGCCGGCGACGGGCGAGCGGCCGGCGGCGGCGGCGACGGGCGGCTAGGCGACGCGCGGCGACTCGCGGCGGCGGGATCGGCGGCGAGCCGAGCTCACGCACTCGGGAGGAGGAGAAGGCGAGTCGGGCGAGGCTACCGGGCGACACGGCGGCGCGACGACGGCGCGGGGAGGACGGCGGCATCCTCGGCTGGTAGGGCGGCGTCGGGCGGAGGCGGAACGACGGTCGAACGGCGGTCAGTGAGCAGGGCACGGCGGAGCAGAACCAGTCGGGTGAAGGAAGAAGGAGAAGAAGAAGAAGAAAGAAAAGGGAAATAAGGGAAGAGGAGAGAGAGAGAGAGTGGTTGCATGGGGAAGGGGAAACGTGCGCATGGCAGGGGGTGGGACGTGCGCGGAGGGGACGTGCTCAGCGCGGCAGAGGGAGGAGAGAGAGAGAGAGAGAGAGAGACTCAAAGTCAAACCTCTCACTCGAGTGCGATCCAACGGACACGGTTCAAACCCGAAAACGATCTAACGGTCCCTTATAATCCTAATTAATAATATAGGAAAATGGCCAAAATAAAATATGCCAAAACACACCACGAGGGAGGTCTACCAGTCCAAATTCGCACCCGGTCAAAAATCCACTTTTCACATATTCCGGTTCATACCGACGCTGGCCACAATAATATCGACACCGTCCAATTTATTTCGTCCTGAAACTCCCGAAAATCGACTGCCAAGTTCGTGGTCTAAATAACGGCCAAATTCGATCGAGTGCGATTCTAGCGAAATCTCTAATTTAAAATGATAACCGGGAGTGATCAGTTCCCGGGCGAGATTTTACTATAAGCACACTGACAAATTACGCATTTTATAAAACCCAAAAATGGGCCGAAATTCGGGATGTCACATAAAGCCTTAAAGAAATTTGTTCTCTATAAGAATGACGTTGAAAATCAACTCAATAAGAAAATTAAAAGATTGAGAAGTGATAGAGGTGGTGAGTATGAAGCACCAATTGGTGAATTTTGTGCACAACACGGAATTATACATGAAGTAACTGCGCCTTACTCTCCTCAATCAAATGGTGTTGCTGAACGTAAAAATCGCACATTGCAAGAAATGATGAACGCGATATTACTAAATTCAGGTTTGCCTCAAAATATGTGGGGAGAAGCTATTTTGTCAAGCAATTACCTTTTAAACAAGGTACCTCGAAAGAAAGAGGATAAAAACCCTTATGAGTTATGGAAAGGTAGGAGACCATCCTACAAACACTTACGAGTGTGGGGGTGTCTTACAAAAGTGGCGGTTCCAACACCAAAAAAAAACAAAGATAGGTCCTAAAACGGTGGACTGTATCTTTATAGGCTATGCACATAACAGTAATGCATATCGATTTCTTGTACATGAATATAAAATTCCAGATATACACAAGAATACGATCATGGAATCTAGGAATGCATCATTCTTTGAAAATGTATTTCCTTATAAATCCAATGATGGATCAAGTTCATCTAAACGAAAGAATGAAACTATGAATGAAGAAAGTCATGATTCGGCTCATGAAATTCATGACTCAGATCATGAACTAGAACCGAGACGTAGCAAAAGAGCAAGAGTGGAAAAATCTGTTGGAAATGATTTTCTAACTTATTTGTTAGAAAAGGAACCATTAAATTATGCAGAAGCTATGAATTCTTCTGAGGGACCTCTATGGAAAGAAGCAATAAAAAGTGAAGTTGATTCTATTTTGCAGAATCATACTTGGGAGCTAGTGAATCTTCCTCCTGGTTGTAAGCCTTTAAAGTCCAAATGGATTTTTAAAAAGAAAATGAAAGCAGATGGCTCCATTGATAAGTATAAAGCCAGACTTGTGATCAAAGGATACAAACAACGAGAAGGCTTAGATTACTTTGATACTTATTCTCCTGTGACAAGAATAACGTCCATTAGGATGATAATTACAATTGCAGCATTGCGAAATCTAGAAGTACATCAAATGGATGTAAAAACAGCTTTTCTAAATGGTAATTTGGATGAAGAAATCTACATGGAGTAACCTGAGGGTTTTATAGTTCCAGGACAAGAAAGGAAAGTCTGTAAATTGGTGAAATCATTGTATGGCCTAAAACAAGTACCAAAGCAGTGGCATGAAAAGTTTGATAATGCAATGATTACCAATGGTTTTAAGATTAATGAATGTGATAAATGTGTCTACATTAAAGAGACAACAAATGGCTATGTCATTTTGTGTCTTTACGTAGATGACATACTAATTGTTGGTAGTGATGATAAAATGATCAAATCTACCAAGTATATGTTGAATTCAAGATTTGACATGAAAGATATGGGACCTACTGATATGATTTTAGGAATTAAAATCACAAGAATGTCAGAAGGTCTTATTTTAAACCAGTCACACTATGTGGACAAGATTCTTGAAAAATTCAACATGAATAATTCTGGTATTGCTAGAACACCATTAGACAATAGTCTTCATCTGTCCAAGAATAGAGGAGATGGTATTTCTCAAGTAGAGTACTCTAGAGTTGTTGGAAGTCTAATGTACTTAATGAGTTGTACTATACCAGACATTGCCTATACGGTTAGTAAATTGAGTAAATATATGAGCAATCCGAGTGCTGACCATTGGAAAGCAATAGTGAGAGTATTTAGGTACTTACGATATACTCGGAATTATGGCCTACATTATACCAGATACCCAGCTGTTCTAGAAGGATATAGTGATGCGAACTGGATATCTGATATAAAAGACTCAAAATCTACTAGTGGATATGTATTCACACTAGCAAGAGCAGCTGTATCTTGGAAATCCTATAAACAAACTGTTATAGCCAGATCCACAATGGAATCTGAATTTATAGCTTTAGATAAATGTGGTGAAGAGGCTGAATGGCTACGCCATTTCTTAGAGGATATTCCAAAATGGCAAAAACCTGTGCCACCAATAAGTATACATTGTGATAGTCAATCTGCGATTAGAAGAGCACAGAGTAATATGTATAATGGTAAGTCTAGACATATACGTCGTAGACACAATACCATTAGACAACTACTCTCAACAGGAATTATCTCTATTGACTACGTAAAGTCAAGGGATAATATTGCGGATCCGCTAACCAAAGGGTTAAACAGAGAGTTAGTTGAGAAATCGACAAGAGGAATGGGACTGAAGCCCATGAAAGAATAAGTTGGTATAAAGGAAACCCAACCTAGTTGACTGGAGATCCCAAGATCTAGGTTGAAAGGGACAACCTAATTATATAAACTTAGTGATGTCACTGTGGGGGTTATCCCTAAAACCATTCCTATATAAAATATCAGTGATATTGTAAAGAAAAGGATAGCAATTTTGCTTTAATGATTCTTAAGTGGAGTAAACAAATTACTCAAAAATTAAGTAATCACCTATGTGAGAGAGAAGTGGGGCCACTTCAAAGTAGAATTATTTAAGGGCTAAATTCTTTAGAAACTCTTGCAGAACCAGGTTGATGTTCATGGCCAAAACGAACATAACTACGAGAACTGAACAAATGTATGGATGATTCCTATGTGAAGTGTATGGTTCATTTACATAAGAAAGCTAGACAGTTCATGGACATCATGTCTACTGGACAACTAGTAAAGTAAATATACTTTCACAAGGGAAGGTTCAAAGGATAACACCTACCTATCCTATGCAGGTTTCAATTATTGAACACTATCACAGAGTCAAAACTAAAACAATTTTCATTCATGTGGGGGATTGTTGGAAATATGGGATAAATTGATGGGTGAATGAATGAGAAATTGATGCTCAAAGAACACCCTTGAGTTGGAAGTGGGAAGTGGAAAAACACTAGTCCCACATTGGAAAAGAAAGAAGGCTATGTAGTGCTTTATATACAGTTACACTCATTTGAAGTGGTAACTATCATAGCACAAACACTATGCCTCGTGCGCAGGCGCAGAGGGGTGCAAATCCGACGCTCGACAAGCTGAAACTTGGACGCGAGATGTCCCATGTACACGATTGCAAGACCGAAAAGCGGGCCTCGCGACGAGCCCAATTTTGCCTTCTGATTTATTTTTCAACTCAAGCTGTTACAAATTTCAATTTGTAACGTATGATTAATAGCAGGTTAATTGTGTCGTTACGAAATTAATTATATAACGGCAAGCTGTTACGGAATTAATTATAACGGCAAGCTGTTACGGAATTAATTATATAACGACAAGCTATTACGGAATTAATTTTATAACGTTTATAACAGCAAGCTGTTACGGAATTAATTTTATAACGACAGATTTAATCGGCCGTTATTCCCGATGCGTATTAATTTTGTAACGACCGATTTAATCGGCCGTAATGATTCCGGAAATTCTCTCCCTTCTGTTCTATTTTATTTAAATCATTCTTCCTCTGTTAAAAAGTTTTTTTTTCTCTGCATTTGCACTGTTTTTTCAGTAGTGTTCATTTTTAGTTTGTTCAAGTTCGCCGGAAGCTTGGAAGTTCCGTGATCTCTTCTTTGCTGTCAACCGTTGTATCCTGGGAAATAGACGTTCACGAAACCTCAATCGTGTACCGAAGGGAACGAATCTGTTTTAAGGAAACTGTGTCGAACACAGGCCTCGGTATCCATTTGTATCGATTCCAATTCTGTTATTGTAATTTCATTTCTTTACAATTCTGTATTGTTCGTAATATTTATACTAATGCCAGTTTGAATTTGCTGCAACACTAGCTTGGTGTGGCATATTGCATAAGAACATGCCTGCAAGTGTGTGAAATAAAGAGATGTGAAAAGATGTCCATCGGTCAGTGGATTGATGATGCCCTAGGTGTTTGGGATGCCCCTACTGTGTGGTCATGGGATGCCTTGATTAGAGAACCTAGATGCCCAAGTGAGAAGTCTTGGAAGTCTGGTAAGTTCATCAGAAGTAACCCGTGCAGGCCGGGTAGAGAACTGACGGATACCGCGATTGTCGGAGGTGGAACCGATTGAGAATAATTAATGAAACAAGACTTATAAGTTTACGTGTGAACGATGTGTTAGCACGTCATACTTGTTTGCATGGTACGTTTATATCCTTTAAATGCTTGACTCATATATGTGATAGTCTCTACTTATGTGTTAGGTATATGAACGCGATTGCATTGTTAGAACTGTTGTTAGCAGTTACTTGTCTTGAACGTATCTTTTTATCAAGAATGAGTGGACCGTATAGAGTAGATTTTAGATATTTCTCTTGTTGGGCGTCTGCTTATTCCACTATTTTTCATACATTTAGCATGGATATTCCACCGCTAGCTCGCTATGGAGCGCTCGTTTGTTTTGAGAGTTCGTTGGAATATGTTACCGTTCCGAGATCGACTTTGCTTTATACTCGTCTTGTGTCTACTTTGTGGGCTGATGTGGGGCGTGTGTCGTTGGTGCTGTATTGCTTTGTAGCTTGGTATATCAGCTGGAATAGGGAGATGTTGGGACCGATACATTTCGTGGGCGACGACGGCAGTACCAGTAGTGATAGTAGTGGCCCGGAGGAGTATAGTGACCTAGAGGAGTTTAGTGATCCGGAGGTGTAGATAGTACGACTATGTTGATGCATATGTATGTATGTAGTGTCTATATGTACTTAGACACGCTTTTGGTACGCCGGCACATAGAAGGGTTAGGTAACTTTTTGGACCCCTTCCCAGGCGAAAGTGGTATGGCCTTAATGTATGCAATGTAGTTTTTGGCATGCATGAAGTTGGGTTACAAGATGTACATATGTGTAAGTAACTCATGTATATGAATATAAAAGAAGATGGTATGCTTGTGGTATGGATTTCGCGTATTTGCCTTGATACATTGGTTTTGTACTTCATAATAACTTCCGCATGCTCTAATTAAGATTGTAATGAACGCCTTAGTATGTGACGCTTTGGGACGTCACAGCTTAGGATTAGAAGAATTCTCTACATCGTTCAAATATTTAAAAAAAGAGCTATCCCCTCAAAATAATCACATATGAACTCCTTGACATCCGATTTGTGCCATCATAAAATTGTTTCAGAAATTAAGAAAGAATGATGGCATTTTCCCAATCTTCATTTCAAGGAGAATTAGTGTGAAGCTCACTTACAAATGATAAATCATCTTTTTCCATCCTTTTAAAAGCTTTTCTGCACTTTATGGCGGTGTCTTACATCAGGTAAGTGGAGTTCCATCTAGTGGCAACATCAAGACAGACTGAACCCTTGTATGTAATCCTTTCACTCCCAAAATAAGATTGAAATGTTTTAACTCTCATGGGAGAACTCCTCACATACCTAACTACGCTTTGGATACGTGCAATAGAATCATGCACCTCATTCAATCTATCTCTTACAATCAAGTTTAATATATGATCAGTGCACCTCATTTGTAAAAACATCATTATTTAAGATCAATAACTTTTCTCTTGAAATATTTTCCTTCGAATAACTAATGGCCATATAATTCGATGTAGCATTATCCATGATTATTATGGACATCTTTTTTCCTATTCCCCAATCTTAAAAGCATTTTCCACCATTTTTCCAATCTCCCTACCCTTGTGACTATGCATCACCACAAAATTGATGGTTCTTTTACACAGCTTCCAGGTTTCATCAATAAGATGTGCAATAAAACATAAATAGTTCAAGTTTTAAATGGAACTCCACATCTCAGTCGTGAGTGCAATCATAATATATTTAAGCTTACCAAAGTAAATCTTCAATTCACTCAGATACAACTTCATGCAATCTCTTGCCACCATAAATTGTGACAAATGTTGGAAGAGAAGTTGCAATTTAGTGACAAAATCACAAAAACCGACATGCTCAACCACGGAAAAATGTTGTTCATCAATTATGATCATCCAAACAAGCATGTACCTACAATGTTCTTGATCAAACTTCCATATCATTAAGACACTACCTCACCACTACCAATATCTCCCCTTACCTCGCCAACTATATCTTTAATATATGGTAACAACAATGTTTGCCTCTTATCTACATGAAGATACTTCTTGCACTTCCTCAAGTGCTTCCACATTACAGATGTACCAGAATCAACAGAGTACGCATACTCAGCCGCATGTGAATGCACTTTACTCTATAGTTTTCTTTTTGTCTCCTCATCTACGATTCTGGAAAAATTATCCCAAGTCTCTGATTTATTAACTTGCTTTTCACCGAGAGGAGGATGGGACTAGGTGGCCTCACATTGTTTGTCACACTTGCAAATGCCCCTTCTTCACCTCCATGGGATGGCAATTCCATGATCGGACTCATTTAATCATATCCATCCACTTTCATTGATATGTCTTGATCCATCAACTTCATATCAACGTGACAAAGGCATAATATAATTATTATGATACTGTTTCTAATGAAAACAAATTATACACGATGAAGCTATAATTGTAGTTGGAGATAAGGACATTAGAAGTGCTGAAAATTTCGTATGGCACTCACTTTGGTGCCAAAAGTTTTTTCCACGTCACTTAAGTGCCACTTTTTAAAAAATGATCACTTAAGTGCCAATTCCGATTTAAGTCACCCGAAAATCTGATATGACCATATTTTATTAATTTCTCCAACCAATGTGGTTCGTCCACGTATCCAGTTAGCATATATACTCCTAAACAACGTCAACTATATGTTTTGCCCTAAACTCGAAACCTTAAGTCGATTTTCCCCCAAAAACAAATTCATCCAATCCAAAATGATAGGAATCCCCAAGCACCGAAACTCAATGGGGACTTCAATCGATCAGATTAATCACCGAAACATAAAATATTGACTTGATCGCTTTGTAACCGGAAGACACTCCTCCATGTCAACTTCGGACAACAAAGATTAGAGCCAGGCCTAATTTCCTCAAGTTCAAGATCCTCTCCGAGGTAAAACTCTGACCCTCATTTATTTTAGCTCGCCTCAATTTTTGATTTTTTTCCTCAATTTAGATTCTTAGAGATTCGATCCGGTCTCCATTCTTTTCCCTAGGAAAGTGTTGACGCTGTCAAGCCGAAAGCAAAATGGTAACCTTCAGGAGGAGAATAAGCGCAGGAGGAGCGATAAGGGATTGACAAAAGCAATGGCAAAAAAGTGGCCTCGACAACGACGTCATCTGTGCAGGTGGTGATAATCTGATAAGGCACGTGGTAGGGGAGAGGGGACAAAGAGGGAGGAAATTGGAGGAAAGAGAGAGGGAGAGAGAAAGAGAAATTAAAATGCTGTGCGGCGTTGTTTTGTCATTAAGGCCACCTCATCATCCGCACAACTTTCTTTTTTTTATAAAAAAACTACCTAAACATTAATATATAATTAAAAATGTCATATAATATTTTTGGTCAGAATTTATCACCGGAGACACTTAGATGATCGTTTTTCTTCAATTTGGCACTTAAGTAAGCCGGCGAAAACTTTTGGCACTAAAGTGAGTGTTGTGCAAAACTTTTGACACTTTTACTATCCTTATGCTGTGTAGTTGGCATACTTTTTTAAAAACAGTGTTCCAAGAGTGTTAATAAGACTAAATACACACGCTGAATCGCAATTCAACAAGGGGAAAGGCATTGTTGAGTGTTTATTAAATATCTCTTAAGACAATAGAAACTCCGAAAGGAACAAATTGTTGCTGGATCAGCTGAACCTGGTACCAGGTTGTATCAAGAATCCTATAGGGAGAGAAAGGCACTCGGTTCTATTTCAACAATGGGCAGACTATCGGCCGGAAAATAGCAAGCCCTAATTTTCTCTGGCCCCTATTCTGGCAACGAGTCGCACGTGGCACCTATATAAACTAAGCCCGTCTGTTTTCACCTCCATGGCGTTCTCACGCAAGCAACAATACCCACCACTCTTTGACTCTTGAATGAAACATTGGTTCCCAGTTCTTTATCAAGTTGTTTAACGTTTGAACCTCAAAAGACTGCATCTAATTCTATCTTCTGTTCCCAAATGTATCCAACTTCTTAAAGTCGTTTTAACCAACATTACCTTGGAATAGATTGTGTTGGATGTATGCCCTAAAGCAATCATGTAATAGTTATATGTTAGGGATTTAAGTTGTACTATCAATTTCATTATTTATTTGATGGCAATAACGTATTCATTCATTTGTCTAATTATTTATATATACGAATGATTCCATAAGATTACTTGTGACTGGACCTATTTTTGAGACGTTTAGAATATGTGTGATGGGTTCACAGTTAGACTAAATCTTCAAATCATTCCCGGTCAATGGATCATTGAGTGGATATTAATGATCCTGTTGAGACCGGTGTGTTCTCAACTTCACTACTAAGTATTGGATACTTAAGTGAATGACGAGTCACAAGTCATTGGGTATTGTGATGCCCGAGTTAAAACACGGGTGCTTGTACCAAACAAGTTCATTGCACGTGACACGCAAAAAACGATTAGCAACATAGAAGCTTTTAGCGTGATCAATGTCTAATTGTTCATGCTCTAGTTTTGTGTAAATAATCCTTAGACCTGAGGCACAGTGTTGACTTGTGTGTTGGATGACTATGGTTCACAAGTCCACATATTGTCGGTTCATTGATCCGTTTTTGTACTTGATGGTCATAGTTCATTCACATATGAAGTTACACGTGTGTGCAAAATGGAATTTGTCTCCTTGTTACATGCAAGGTACAATAATAATGTCCTATGCAATCTAATCATAACACTGCATTGAAATCCTCGGCCAGGGTTGTAACTGAGAGTGAACTATTCATGTCTCGTATAAAATGCACGTCAATAAGATTTGTGCATATGATCGAATTAGCAGTTTGACAAATATTCCATAGTCTTTGTTCGATCGGGACATAGTACGGTAGAGAGATTCTAACTAGAAAAAAAAAAGGCAGAGAGATTGAATTACACTGTAGAAAAAGCTAATTGGTTCATTATGTTCTTGAAGCATTCACACTATTTGGATAATCATGATATATTGCTAGATGTCAATCATGGCTTGTAAGACCCGGAGGTTGATCAGGACAATCAATACTCTGGGAGTACTAATGTTTTAGTGCAAGTCTTACTACCGGTTCAATGATGAACCTAGAAACATCACACACCATAACTAATTCAGGATGACGTTGAATAGGAAAAACAATATTGCAAATATGTTTGCAATCACAGCAATCGAATTGAGTGGGGTTGAAATTAAATTAAATGGGATTTAATTTAATTTAATTTTTTGGTCATGGGCATGCGTGCATATGATGCACACAAAATGCATACGAAATGCACACATGCTGGTTATACACTCTTATTTTTAATCATTTAAAATATATATTAAAAGATATGATTAAAAAGTGATTAAAAATTAAAAATAAATAAGGGTGCATGCACACGGTCAGCAACAGTGACCGTGTGCATCACACACGATCAGCAATTGCTGATCATGTGAAGTGTGCCCATGTGATCAGCAACAGTTGTTGAATAGAGAGAAGTGTGTGTGCAATATGTGTGCGTGAGAGTTAAAAAAACTTTTTCTCTCTTTTGACGCTGTGAATGAAATATCGAGAGTGGGCAGAATTGTCTCCACGAGATTGCTAGCACAATTATAGTGGAGACTACCCACGAGTTCTTTCTTCCATTTGACGTGCGATTAATGGTGTTTCTAGACAAGAGGTCTGACGGTTGTGGCGCTTGAACTGAAGAACATCTGAACCAAATCATTTTGGGCACGCTATGAGAGGTAATCCGTTTAACCTGCTATGATCTTTTGATTTTTTATTAAAACGCACGAACAACGCCTTTGGAGATACTTATATGGTTTAATTTTTCCGCTGCATTTATATTTTATTTTAATTCTGCATGCTCCATAGAAAACCAACAATTTAAGCTCAAAGAATCTTAGACCTGGATGAGGTTGAATCCAGCTATACAACAATCACAAACAAACATAGTCAATATTCAAGAAAAAAGAGACACCTAGAGAAATATAAAACAAGAAAAAGAATATTCTCTATAGGGTAGGTGTCCTGACCTAACCTCGGGGTGCACCACCTTGGGATTCGGCTCATGTATTATTAAGCTCAGACTTAACTCGGGCGCTCCCAAGCTCATACCAATTCACAACTTATGGTTCAAATTCTTAACATGCAAATGATTTTCAATTAGGAGTCGTCACTAATTAGTTTGCGGTGGGTCAATTAAAAATCCAAGTAAAGTATTGAAAGAATTACTTTACTCCTACGAACTAGAGATTATGAATACGGGGACTTGATTATGCTAGATTACTCTAACGCCCTCTCGGTACCTTCTTTTCATGAAAATATTTGAGTGGGCAGCTTGGATCGATTTTATTATTTTTTAACATGTGAGGTGATCATGCGGGTGCGTAAACCACCAAATTAACACCCAATAATCAAAGCATCAAATAGATTGCAATATAGGGAGAATGTACTTACCTCAAAACAACATAAGCATTTGCAATGTTAGTTAAAAAATGACACCAATAATCCTAATATGATTTCTAATTAACACATAATTCCACTCAATGTATTTTTGGTTTCTCTTAATTATATGAAAACTAATTTCTATGTAATGACGTACAAAGTTTGACATGAAATTAAATAAACCTAACATGAAAATTATATGACATGCGATTAAATGACCTATCTCTAATGACGAGCATATGATATATTTTTGTATTTCCAGTTAAAATTCGTAATTAAAAATGCCTATTATTTAAACATGCAATTTTGAACCAAAGAAAGCAAAATTAACCTCTTCTAGAGCAATGTTTTATATTTTTTTTTATTAAAATTCGGAATAAATAAATAACCTAAATTCAACATGCAATCGATCCTAGAAAAGTATTTTTACTTGTTCTAAAATTATTTGTTTTTTGGTATTTTTCTTGAAATTCGGAATTAAAAATTACCCTAAATAAACTATCAAGCTTGGGATACTATCTAAGTTAAACTAGGAAAGAAATTATTCTAAATCTTAATTTAAGTTGGGAATTATCCTATTCTTTTAGAATATATTCGAAAGTGAATCTAAATTATCCTATCCTATCTAAAGATTGCAATCTAGATAAGCTATAAACATGCAACATTATCCCTTTAAAATCAATTAAAATTCTACCTAATCTTTTTTAATTTTCTTTTAGTAGGAACAAAACAAGAGATAAATGCCACTGTCGAATCATATCCACACAATCCTCAAGATTTGCTTTATCTGTTTAAATTTGGAAACGAAATAAACCAGCCATCATACCTAAGTCATTATGGATATTGATGCAAGGTTTCTCGTTTAAATTTGTAAACGGGATAGATCATCGATTGTATCCAAATAGTTTGGATAGGATGGAATATTTTCTATGCTACCGAGTATTGTATCTCGTAGTTAGTGATCGGATTATCATCCAAGCACGTTGTTAAGATAGGAAAATTTCCTAACTTGGGGTGATTTTTAAGATTTTGTGGATATCACACAAACACCCTAAAGATAGAAAAAATCCACAATAGATGACAACAAGATAAGAACACCACAAGTGCCACAACTTTCGTATGACACTCACTTAAGGGTCATAACCTTTTTTTTTATCACTTGAATGCCATAACTAATGTACGAGACTCACTTAAGTGCCATAACTATTTATCCGATAATTTGAGTGTCATTTTACTTTTCAATCGATCACTTAAATAGCATAACTTTTTAAAAATGTTTACCACAAGTGCTATGTCACGCTAGATTTCCGGCACTTGGATGAATATTTTAAAACACAATTGGCACTTAAGTGATCAATTGAAAGTTATGACACTCAAGTGAGTGTTTTTTTTTAAGTTATGGCATTTAAGTGGTAAAAAAAAAGCGGAATCACCCGCGATCCACTCGTATGACAGTGGCAAACTGATCCCTAGCTATCCTTGGATCAGCCTACAATGGCTCAAAATGTCACCTCGACGATTTTCATAGTCGAAAGTCGGTTCACGATCGAGTTCTTTGGTAGCGCGAATTTAAATCCCTAATTAGCCTTTCCCTAACGGTTAGTATTCCCGAAGTGATCAATTCCGGGCGAGATCTAACTGCAAGCACGTCCATAAACTATTCATTTCATAAATCCCAAGTAGGTCGGATTTCAAAATGTCACAACGTCCGACAAATTAGTCGTGGAAATCTTGAAACTTTGACGCCCAATTCGGATTCTAATTAATGGCCAAATTCAATCGAATGCGACTTTAGCGTATCTCGAACTAACGGGCGGCTTTTAGGAATTACACATACGCATATCGACTCGTGACCGATTCGATATCGAGCCATATCTAAGTTTACTCGAGTCATGGCGACCTCGGTTGTCATGTAATTGCGAGAGTCAATCACTAGTTCTGAATGACGCGATCATTCGGATTAGGTTTAGGATCGTTCGAAATTCACACAATGGCCAAGCGAAATCACTCGCAATCCAATTGCACGACATTTGCGAATCGTTCCATAACAATCCTTGGATCGGCCTTTAACGGTCCAAAATATTCCCTTACCAATCCTTATGGTCGAAGTGTCAATCCATGACCAAGTTCTTAGGTCCACGTACTTGAATCCTAGCTAGCCATTCCCTAACGGTTAGTTTACTCGAGAGTGATCAATTCCGAGCGAGATTTAACTGAAAGCGCATTGAAGGAATATTCATTTCATAAATCCCGAAAATGGGTCGAAATTCAGAATGTCACATCCAAGTTCTAAAAAATGAGGAACCTATTATCATGGGTAGGTTCTAGGTGAAACCTATACGGAACATGGAACCGCTTATCCCTAATATCGATTCACACAAATGACTTCTAATTTAAATTGTATTTATTTGAACCGTAATGCTAGGAAAACTAGCCTTTGGTATTCTTTTTGGTGAATGATAAGCTTGTTCAATATTGTTGCGTTCATTTTCATAATGAAATAAAATAAAAAAAGAACCTGTTAGACCCTAGAACCTACCTGGAAGCCTATCGCGCCGCGCTTTCACTCGTCTGTCACGAATGAGGAAACTGTCCCCGAATGAGCTACTAAGGTCTGAAATGGATATTTCGCCCAAACGTCTCACAGACATTCCATTTCTAGACAAACAAGGGTCTCTCCAAGACCATACCTCACATGACAATGGGTATTTTTTTTTTATCTTTCTATTTAACCTAAATTTTAATTTAGAGTCACCATTAGTCCTTTATTAGTCGACTAGAAACCTAATTGAGGTAAGGGAGAAATATCATGATTTCTGCAAACTAGATATTACATGGGTAAGAGGACTTGGTTATGCTAATGATTCCAAATCGAGATCTCTAACGCCCTTTCTGTACCTAAAACGATACGATGTGTCTAACGTATCACGCGAGTTCGTAAGGTCTATCCACTAATTCTAAGAATTTTAATCCGGAGAAATCAACCAATCATTAGGAAAATGCGCAATCAATTTCAATCAAACAAAACATTCCTAAAATGATCTCTAAAATGAAAATCAATCAAAACACCCAAACCCTAGTAAAGCCCTAAAGGCTTATTTATTTAATGAATTGTGTTGTCTTTGGGTTTTTTAGGGGTAAAGACTCATTTTAAGAGTTAAACCCCTTTTAACCCCTAAACTAAGGAGTTCTCAAAAATACCACTTGGGCACCTCAAAAAATTTAAATTTTACCCAAAATGGTGATGTAGCTAGCAAGGATCACCTAGAGGGAGGTGAATAGGTGATCATAAACAATTTTGATCAATTTATAGCGGAAATGATAGATCACAGTAGAGTCTGAATAAAATTCAGATTCAAAAGAAGTTTATATAGACAGTGCTCTTGATGTGCAGTATGTAAAGTAAGAGATAAGGGATAGAAAAACTGCACACAAGTTTATAGTGGTTCGGCTTATAGCAAGCCTATGTCTACTCTCCCACTCTGACAGCCTACTGCCTGGATTTCACTATGTAATCAAGAGGAATTACAGATTCTGAGTGACATCACTCTTGTATATGATAGGACTCTCTATCTCACACAATCACTTTTACAAAGTATCCCTCAAGATCTTAATGTTTAGCTTAAGAAAGACAAGGGAAAGGATCGGAGTATGCTCAGACTTTGGACTTGTTGATTCTCGATTTCGTTCTATATCTTCTGCTTCTCGTAGATCTCCTTTTATATTCCTCCACTTCCAAACTAGCTGTTGGACAGTCTTCAGAGGATCATCTTCCAATCTTCATCTTGGACAGATTTGTATAAAATGGATTGAGTAGCTGTTGGTTGACAAAATCTGAATCCCGCTGATTCTGGTCGCCAATACAATCATAATCTTTGTTTCCATAAGTAGAGTTTTATCCGTTGTAATGCATACTTGTAATAATGTTTGATTGTCAATCAATTTTAACTTTAGATTGAGACAATCAAAACTTTCCTTTTGTGAAATCCATGCTAGATCACTAGTTGTTGTGTTTTATTCTGAATGAGTTTTGCTTTTGCGTCTGAAAAACTTTTGCGTCTGCATTTCTTTCAAAACTTAGATTAGTGGGATTCTTTTAATAAGATATGAACCTATTTCTCATAGGGTCTGAAGTTCTTTGAAGACTTAAAAAGAGTCTGAATGACTTTTATGGTAAAGTCTGAACTTCTCATTCTGAGTCTGAACTTTTAGTTCTGAGATCTTGTAAAGTTTGATATTTCCTTCTCAACTTCCAGAATATGTTAACCTGGAATGGAATGCATGTCAGATTCACAAGATAAACATAGAGAGTTTTGTCAGCTTCAAAATTCATTAGGAGTTTTCCTCAACAATCTCCTCCTTTTTGATGGTGACAAAACTTCCATGCAGATTCAATCAATGTCAAATAAATTTGAAGAAAATAATCATATTAAGCGTATGAAACACAGATAAAAAATAAATGTGCAAACTCTTAAGATCTGTGTATTTCTCTTCCTTTGAGTATGTCGCGCCGCGCCTTTTTTGGACTTTCGGGATTTGTGCGCTAAGGAGGTATTTCCGTGTAATGGTCTCTCCCAGACCATACCTCACATGACAGCGGATGGTAATTTCCTATTTGGTTTAAGTTTTTGATTTTGGAGTCGCCACTAGTCATTATTGGTAGGTAGACTAGAAACCTAATCGGGGTATAGGAGAAATACCACGATTCTACGAACCAGAGATTCTGAGTACGGGAACTTGGTTACGTTAATGATCCCAAATCGAGATCCCTAACACTCTTTCGGTACCTAAGAACGATACGATATCTAACGTGTCATGCAAGTTTCCAAGGCTTACCCACTAATTCTATCCATTCTAATCGCGGGAAAATCAATCAAGAATTAAATATGCAATCAATGTCAATCAAATCAATCAATCCTAAATGGTCTCTAAAAATCAAAATCAATCAAGATATCCAAACCCTAATGAAGCCCAAGAAGCTTATTCATTTCATGATTTGCATTTTTTAGGGTTTTAGGATTTTTTAGGAGTTATAACCCCTGAATTTGAGATTTTCTAAAAATGGCACTTTGGCACTTCCAAAAATTCAAATTTCACTTTCTAAGGTTGGCCATAGTGTTTTTGAACCATTCTGTGAATTTTTTAAATTTTTGATTTTTTTTCCGAAATTGGATTTCTGAGAATTTCATTAACCGAGAATTGATTTTTATGATTTTCTGAAAATTTTTCTGAATTTTCGAATTTTCGAATTTTTTTAGATTTTCTGAATTTTTCATTTGTATTTTCTGAATTTTCTGAATTTTTATGAATTTTCTGAAAATTTTTATTTTTCTGTGAATTTCCTATTTTTCTGAATTTTTTTGATTTTCCAAAATTTTTCTGAATTTTTTTAGTGATTTTTTCAATGTTTTATATTTTTTAGATTTTTTTTTTTATTTTTTAAATTTTCCCGCCGGGAAATGAACCGGACCAGCCTGGTTCAACCCAGTTCAACTTGACCAAATCGGGCCTCGCCGGGCCGACGCTGATCGTCTCCTTCGGCAAGAAGTAGCGTCGAAATGGCGTCGTGTCCATGGAATTTCATTAGGGCATTACATCGAGCACCTAAGGTGCACAATCCCAAACTTACAGTTCTCAATGCTGTGACTTTGAGCTTATCGCCGATGACATTCCGGCGACTATTTCGCCATTTCTTTTGATCCATTATCAAGTTCATGTCGTCTTTTATCGAACTAGACTGACTGGATGTCCGTCAGCCATCGCCGGCCGGCGAAAATCTAGTCGGGAAAACCTAAATCATCACTAATATAAGCTAACATTCTCAAACTTCAAATGACTAACCTAATCGCCTTAGCCATCTAAATCGATCAAAATAACGATTCAAAACATCAAACAAGGATTAAGGGAGGCTAACTTGAGTGGCTTAGGGCCACGGCGGCACTCCGAAGAGGTCCTTCAAGCTCCGGCGAGGTGGTCAAATGCATGGCCGACTCGGTTTATACGCGTTTAATGGCCAAAAATGCAATCAAACAACACAAAATGTGATCAGGAACATGTTTTAAACATCAAAAATGCGAAAAAATCATCAACGAAATCACATGAGCATAGAACTCAATTCTGGAAATTTTGGAAAAACTGTGACTGTGATTGATTTTTACCTACTTCGTCCGATGATCAGGAGGAATCGCCGAGCTACTCCGCACCTATAGAGTCGTTCCTTGACACTTATACTTCAAGAAAATAATCTTGGCTTCGCCGGGGAGGCTCTGGACACGCCGGTCGACGGTGATTTTCAGACCTTCGTGATCAGGTCTTCACTGGCCATTCGAGGAGGAGATCCTCTCTGGACGATCGATTCGCCGGCGTTGGCCAATTGACTAGCGCCGATCACTCGATCTGGGGATCTCAACTCCACACCTTCTCTCTGTATTTCACCTTCTTTCTCTCTCTGTCTCTCTCTCTCTTCTCTCGGTAATTTCGTCGAACACCTTCCTCTCTTTGTGATCAGTTTTTTCCGTTTTTTATAGCTCGATTTCCCGCCCAAATTCAGTTAGAACCGACTTAGAATCAGTTAGGATCAATTCTCTGGTGCCAGTTGGAGATTCTCCAGCTGGCCAAGTCAATTTACACGTGCTAGATTGACCGGGGAAGATTCACGAAGTCGCGAGCACGAACTGAAATTTTCTAGGTTTTTAATGCGTTCTGGGCAGCTGGGCGAAGAAGACGGGTAGCCGGGTCGGGTCGGGCTGACCCGGCAGGCCCGATTTTGTTTAAAAATCCAAATTAAGCCCAATTTCAACTGAATTTTCAAAATTAAACCCCAAAATTGAATTCCTCATTACATTTTAAATCCAAATATGTAATTTTCCCCAATTTTTTATAAAATCATGTCTAAGATTTTTAAATTTTTGTATTCGGGTTATTGGGGTTTTATTCAATTCGATGTCCTAATGACCTGATTAGGCAAAATTGGTGCCAAAAATTGAATTACCCACATATCATTAACCCTATAAATGATGGTCTCATGGTTCGACAATTTCGAATTGGGCACAATTTCAAATGATGGTCACTACTAAATCCTCTGTTTTGAAATGCCTTGGTTTCACTACTAAATCCTCAACTAAATCCTATCTAGCAATGATGTCCCGCCTAATGAATCTTGCAACATTCTTGGTAGTAACATTTGTGTAGGAGTTTGCTTCAATCCATTTAGTGAAATAGTCAATAGCAACCAGGATAAACTGGTGCCTATTGAGGCCTTGGGGTTGATTGGACCAATTATATCAATGCCCCACATTGAAAATGGTCATGACTCGGACATTTGATGTAGCTCATTTGGCGGTGCATTAATTCTGTCTCCATAAACTTGACATTGATGGCAACACCTCACATGTTGGATGCAATCTATTTCCATTGTTATCCAATAATATCCCAACCTCATAATCTTTCGGGCCAGAAGATGTCCATTCATGTGCGGTCCACATTCACCTTCATGAATTTCTTTCATGATCTGTTCAGCTTCTGTAGCATCCACACATCTTAGTAGGGTTGAATCAAATGATTTCTTGTAGAGGGTTTGACCACTGAAGAAGAATTTGTTGGTTATCTTCCTTATAAATTTCCTGTCATCTGGTTGGCTTCCTTTAAGAAATTCTCCTGATTGAAGATACCTTTTGATGTCATGATACCATGGTTCGTTGTCAAACTCTGCCCGGACCATCATGCAATGAGCTGGTTGTTTGAGAATATTAATTCTCAATGGTTTTATATCCATACCATCTTCAGCTTGTAGTAAGGATGACAAAGTTGCAAGAGTATCTGCAAAATGATTCTGAGCTCTTGGGAGATAATCGAATGTTACTTCTTCAAAGTTTTCTATCATCACTTCTAAGTAATTGTGATAAGGAATTAGTTTGGCATCTCGAGTTTGCCATTCACCAGTTGTTTGTGTTGCGCCGCGCTTTTTTTTTTGGACTTTCGGGATTTGCGCGCTAAGGAGGTATTTCCGTGTAAGGGTCTCTCCCATACCATACCTCACGTGATAGCGGATGGTAATTTCCTATTTAGTCTAAGTTTTTGATTTTGGAATCGCCACTAGTCATTATTGGTAGGTAGATTAGAAACCTAATCGGGATATGGGAGAAATATCACGATTCTACGAACTAGAGATTCTGAGTACGGGGATTTGGTTACGTTAATGATCACAAATCGAGATCCCTAATGCCCTTTCGGTACCTAAACACGATACGATATCTAACGTGTCATGCAAGTTTCTGAGGCTTACCCACTAATTCTATCCATTTTAATCGCAGGAAAATCAATGAAGAATTAAATGTGCAATCAATGTCAATCAAATCAATCAATCCTAAATGGTCATCTAAAAATGAAAATCAATCAAAACAACCAAACCCTAATGAAGCCCTAGAAGTTTATTCATTTCATGATTTGCATTTTTTACGATTTTAGGGTTTTTTAGGGGTTATAACCTCTAAATTTGAGATTTTTCTAAAAATGCATTTAGGCACTCCCAAAAATTCAAATTTCACTTTCTAAGGTTGGCCACAGTGTTTTTGAAACATATTGTGAATTTTTGAAATTTTTGATTTTTTTTTCGAAAATTGAATTTCTGAGAATTTCATTAACTGAGAATTGATTTTTATGATTTTCTGAAAATTTTTATGAATTTTCCGAATTTTCCAATATTTTATTGATTTTCTAAATTTTTACATTTTTTATTTGTATTTTTAAAATTTTCTGAATTTTTATGAATTTTCAAAAAAATTTTCAATTTTTATGAATTTTCTAATTTTTTAAAAATTTTCTGTGAATTTCCTAATTTTTTAAAATTTTTCCGATTTTCCAAAATTTTTTATGAATTTTTTATTTTTTATGAATTTTTTTTTAAATTTTTTTTAGATTTTTATTTATTTTTTAAAAAAAATTCCCGATTTTCCAAAAAAATTTATGAATTTTTTTTAAAAAATTTTTTAGATTTTTTTTTAATTTTTTATTTATTTTTTTAAAATTTCCCGCTGGGAAACGAACCGTACCGGCTCGGTTCATCCCGGTTCGGCTCGGCCGAACCGAGCCTCGCCGACGCCGGTCGCCAGTTGTCTCCTCCGGCGAGCTTAGCACCAAAACGGCACGGTTTAAACCCTTTCTCTTTGGCATTTCGCCAAACACTTGGTGAGCATAATTCCTTGTTTTATTATTATCTAGGCCGCCACTTCAGACTGAATTTCGGCAACCTTCTGGTGATTTTCTGACGTCGATTTTAGATTCTCCATCAACCTCTCATCACCCCCTAACCATCTAACTTCCTCGGTTCGTCACCGAACCCACGCCTGCCGGTGAAAACCGATCCTAAAGAACCTAACCTAGAACTGACCAAACCAAGTTCTTTTTTTGGCCTTCAGATCACCACACGGTACGCTCTAGCCATTTCTAACGCTTTAAACATTCATCAGAATATCAAGCAAGGTTGGAAATCACTAACTTGGGTGACCTATGGTCACGGCAATGCTCCGTCGAGGTTCCTCGAGCTCCGGCGAGTTGGTTCATGAGGTGGCCGACTCGGTTTTAAAGCGTTTTCAATCATACAAAGTGCAAACAAGCGATAAAAATGAAATCAGAACATATTTTGAGCATCAAACGTAACAAAATCACAAAGAAACACACAAGTTTGAGCTAAAACTCATTCTGGAAATTCTGGAAAACAGTGATCATGATCAAAGTTTACCTTCTTCGTTCGATGATCTGATAGAGTTTCTGAGTCGATCCACGACAGTGGAACTCTTCCCTAACACTTGATCTTCAACCTAGTAGCTTTGGATTCGCCGGAGTGTCTCTCGGCACGCCGGACGAAATTCAATTTTAGGGCTTCGCGATCAATTCGTTTGACTGGAATGACCAGGGGAGGGTCACGGCCTATCCATGATTCCCCAGCGTTCCGCCGTCTATGGCGGCGCCGGACACTCGTGAAGAGACCCTCGACCCTCTCTCTCTAGATCATTCTCTTTGATTTCGCTCCTTTCTCTCTCTCGTCTCTCTCTAGCAATTCCCCGAACAGCTTCCCTGTTTAATGTTTAGTTTTTCTTCCTTTTCTAGCTTGATTTCCCGCTAAATTCTTGTTACAACCGACCTCCGAATCGGTTATGATGAATAACCGATGACAGCTGGAGATTCTCTAGCTGTTAAATCGATATTTCGCACGTGTTTGTGGTGAGATTAAGGCCGGTGAAGTCATGGGCACGAGCTGATTTTTCTGGGTTTATTGTGGCTTTTGGGTGAGTCGGGCGAAGGAGATGAACAACTCGGGTCGGGTTGACTCGGTCAACCCGGCAGACTCGGGTTGGTCTAAATTCGCAAATTAAGCTCAATTTTGACCCAATTTTCAAAATTAAATCCCAAAATTGAATTCCTCATCACATTTTGAACACAAATATGTGATTTTCCCCAATTTTTGTTGTAATCATGTCCAAGATTTTCACATTTTTGTATTCGGGTTAATAGGGTTTTGTTCAATTTGATGTTCTAATGACCTGATTAGCCAAAATTGAATTACCCACATCCGATTATCCCTAGAAACGATGGTCTCATGGTTCGACAATTTCATATTGGGCATGATTCCCAATTTAGGCTCAAAATTCCTAATTTTCAATTGAATTTTGGGGATTTTTTATTTCTATAACAAATTGTGCAATTGGACCGACCATTATGTCATTCAAAGTCCCAGAATCATTTGTTGTGAAGACACTATGACTTAAAAATGACTAGAAAAGATTTAATTGCATTTTTAGTTCATTCGGGTTTGATTTTGCCCAATTTTGGGAAAAAGACATACCCGATTGAGCTTTTTCAAAATTGATGATGTATTAATGAAATTAGATTTAAAATAAGACTAATGACTATTTTTATGGAATTTTTTGATTCCATTTACTATTTTTCTTTATTTTCTCACTTAGTTTGACTAAAAGAAATTAAGGAAAAATGCAAGAAAATACTAAAAAAAAAAATTTGGTTTAGAAGTAGGTTTCTAGGCTTGGCCAAGATTCCTAGTCCTAATTTTGAGATTTTTGAAAATATAAAAAAAATGAGCTAAAAATCAGGTGTCAATAGATGTCCCTCTTTGGGATTGAGCTCGTTAGAGGTTGATCTCAAAGATAAGGTGACACCTGATTTTTTAGTCGACTCAATGAACAAGATAAGATGGAAATTTTGCAATAATTTATTAGGGATCTTGCTTTTGAAATTCGTGATCGAATCTAAAGGTTCTCTTTTCAGAACATATCTTGAAAGGTTCTTAATGATTGAGGAGGAGAAACTTACCTATTTGTGAGTGTCTCTTTGTTGCTTATCCAAAGGCATGAATTGATGGTGGTGATGATTATGATGATTATTCAGATTTCGTGATTTAAGGACGAACCCACAAACCATGAACACCTGAGGCTCCTTGCCTGAGGATTTTGGAAATTGCCTAGGGGCTCCTCGCCTGTAGGACTTAAATTTGCCTAGGGGCTCCTCGCTTGTAGGACTTGAATTTGCCTAGGGGCTCCTCGCCTGTAGGACTTTGAGTTTGCCTAGGGGCTCCTTGCCTGTAGGACTTTGAATTTGCCTAGTGGTTCCTCACCAGTAGGACTTGAATTTGCCTAGGGGTTCCTCGCCTGTAAAACTTTGAATTTGCCTAGGGGCTCCTTGCCTGTAGAACTTGAATTTGTATAGGGGCTCCTCGCCTATAGGACTTTGAATTTATCTAGTGGTTCCTCACCAGTAGGACTTGAATTTGCCTAGGGGCTCCTCGCCTGTAGGACTTGAATTTGCCTGGGGGCTCCTCGCCTGTAGGACTTGAATTTGCCTAGGGGCTCCTCGCCTGTAGGACTTTGAATTTGCCTAGTGGTTCCTCACCAGTAGGACTTGAATTTGCCTAGGGGCTTCTCGCCTGTAGGACTTTGAATTTGCCTAGGGGCTCCTCGCCTATTGGACTTGAATTTGCCTAGGGGCTCCTCACCTGTAAGACTTGAATTTGCCTAGGGGCTCCTTGCCTGTAGGACTTTGAGAAGACTTCAAACAATGAATTCCTTAACCATGAGTTATGTGATTTTTTAGGTTTGACTAACCTTTGTATGGTTTTTTAGTTGACCAAAAACTATTTTAAAAAGTACTTTTGAAATTAATCAAAACTATTTGAAGCGTGGGTTTTTTTTTAGCTTACCACATACTATTTGAAAGCTTGGTTTTAAGTTGACCAAAAACTTTTGAAATATGGTCTGGAAACATGCATTCTTCGCATTAATGCATTTCAGACAATCAAATTTCTTTTTCGAGAAATTATTTGAACAAAATGCTTGCAATCTTTCAAGAAATGCTTGAAACGATCATTTGGAAGACCTTTATTAGAAAGGATTTGTCTCAATCTATGAACTTGGTCTTTTCCTTTATCTAATTGAAATGGGAATTTGTTTGATATCCTTCCATTTTATCTCTCTTAACCAATCCTTACGTGTTCGAAGATGTTCGCAATGTATACAATTCAATTGATCCGATAAGGTCTTTCGGAGGACTGTAATGTTGGCTTGATCAATGGCTGTTCAAAGGATAGACATTTTGAGGCCAAGAAAAAGGATTTCATCATATCTGAATTCGGGTCTACAAGTTAAGAATCTCGAGGACAAAACAAGATATTATTGCATACACTTCTTTGAGTGATGAGTTCTTGTCATAAAGTCATGTTTCTACTCTCAACATTCCAATCTGAAGAGTCTTTGGGGAGAAGTTGTATTGTTGGTATTGGGTAGGCTTAAAAGGCTCATTTGTTTGAATTCAAGGTTTTTATGAAATTGGTGATCTTCTTGGCATCACCACCCTTTTTCTGTTGTCTACTAGGGGTCTTACTTTTATAAAAATCAGAGTCCCCTAGACATTCATTACAATCTCTTTTCTTTTGCTCATTCTCACTTGTTGTGATCTATGATCTCTCATGATCTTGACTTTGCTTTGTCATGACTATTTTCATCATTTCGAGCTTTCTTTTGAACTCTCTTTCCTTTTCATTTTTCTTGGGCATTTGGCCTTGCTTTTTCCAGGCACACTGCTTTTTCATGCCCCTGATTCTTTTGCTTTTGACCTTTTTGAATTCTAAGGACTCTGTATCATGCCCTTTTGTTTATTATCTATTAAAGTGGATCATATGCTCATGCTCCAGTGTGAATAGATGATCACCAATTTAGGGTTCTGAAATGAATATTCAGGCTCAATTGGGCTTTGCTAAAGGTAATGTGTTTGGGTATAAGAAATGAAGTGCTCCTCTTCCTCTTGGGATGTCTTGAGCTTCCATATGACTTCATCTGAAGTTATCACAGAAAGATTGATGCGAGAGTATGCAATAAAATCTTTCTTGATCCTATTCTCCATAGCTGTCAATCACAAACCTCCTGATTTGCCCCAATGTGGGGTGGTTCTTAACAGGGTTATTTTGGAAAAACTTCGTCACTGTTTTGGCTCAAATTTGGTTTGCAAGGGGTAAGCATGTGTTTGGGATAGTGAAATGACTGCCTATCATCGTTTCAATCTATGTAATCATTGCGAACATCCCCTATTTCCTTCGGATGAGTTTTTCTCACTCAGTCCTTTACTCTGGTTTTGAGTGTATAGGGGACGTGTTTGGATATGGCTTACCTTTCATCATTTGAAGGTTTTTCCATTCGATTTGATCCAAACTTTTCCTTTGAAATTTTTCAAAGCCTTTTGTGAAATTATCCCTTTTTAGGGAATTTTGATGCTTAGTGCATTCTCAAAGAAAGCGTGTTTCAAAACTTTTGATTTGAAACATTTCTGAGGTATTTTCCTTTCAAAACAATGTGTTTTGTTTTGCTCAGCCTTAGTGTCATTATGCTTAGGGAAGAAAAAGTTCGATTTTCTCTTAGAAAGGCAACTTCTTTAACACATGCACTTATAATTTAAGGATACCTGTCTGATCAACTTACCAAGATCCCTCTTGTTTGCATGTTTTTGCTTTGGTTCCACTGGGGATTCTTCTTTTTGTTGCTCCCTTTTCTTTGTCTCCCTGGGAATGATAAAAAGAAAAGTACATTAGGGAATATTAATGGAAAATTGAATTCGAAATAATACTTCCCTCTATTATTTGACAACTTTATTGGGGATTTTGAAACCATCGACTGGTTCGAACTCCTTTTGCTTTCTTCTGCGCAACAGATAAACATGTTCATGAAATGCATGGTATGCATGATATTGCACATGTTCTAAAGTGACCCGAATCTTTTCTTGAATGTTCGTCTTCATTTCATGGGTAGAAAATCTTGACAGCATCTGCATTTACAGGATAGGCCAATTCTGTTCCCGCCATATCTACAAGAATTAATGTTCCTCCAAGAAGAACTTTCTTGATAATGTATGGACCTTCATAATTCGGAGTGAATTTGTCACGAGGATCTGAATTGTTGAAGATGACTTTCCTCACTACTAAATCCTCTGCTTTGAAATGCCTTGGTTTCACTTTTCGGTTAAAGGATTTAGCCACTCGTCTTTGATAGGCTTATCCATGGCATATAGCTCTTAATCTCTTTTCATCGATCATGTTAAGTTGTTCATATCTTTGTTGAATCTACTTAGCTTCTGAAAGTTTCAATTGAGATAGTATTCTTAATGAAGGAATTTCTGCTTCAATAGGTAGCACTGCTTCCATTCCGTAAACCAAGTAAAACGGGTTGCTCCAATTGATGTTCGAATTGAAGTTTGGTATGCCATCAGAGCATACGGTAACCTTTCGTGCCAATCACGATAATTTCCAGCTGTCTTGGCCAGTATCTTCTTGATATTCTTATTTGCCGCTTTAACTGCTCCATTCATTTGTGGACGATATGGAGATGAGTTCAGATGTCGGATGTGGAAGTGTTCGAGTAAATCATCCACAATCTTGTTGTTTAAATTTGAGCCATTATCCGTAATTATTGCTTCTAGAACTCCATATCTAGCAACGATGTCCCACCTAATGAATCTTGCAACATTCTTGGTAGTAACATTCGTGTAGGAGTTTGCTTCAATCCATTTAGTGAAATAGTCAATAGCAACCAGGATAAACCAGTGCCCATTTGAGGCCTTGGGGTTGATTGGACCAATCATATCAGTGCCCCACATTGAAAATGGCCATGGCTCGGACATTTGATGTAGCTCATTTGGCGGTGCATTAATTTTGTCTCCATAAACTTGACATTGATGGCAACATCTCACATGTTGGATGCAATCTGTTTCCATTATCATCCAATAATATCCCAACCTCATAATCTTTCGGGCTAGAAGATTTCCATTCATGTGCGGTCCACATTCACCTTCATGAATTTCTTTCATGATCTGTTCAGCTTCTGTAGCATCCACACATCTTAGTAGGGTTGAATCAAATAATTTCTTGTAGAGGGTTTGACCACTGAGGAAGAATTTGTTGGCTATCTTCATTATAAATTTCCTGGCACCTGGTTGGCTTCCTTCAGGAATTCTCCTAATTGAAGATACCTTTTGATGTCATAATACCATGGTTCGTTGTCAAACTCTTCTTGGACCATCATGCAATGAGCTGGTTGTTCAAGAATATTAATTCTCAATGATTTTATATCCATACCATCTTCAGCTTGTAGTAAGGATGACAAAGTTGCAAAAGCATCTGCAAAATGATTCTGAGTTCTTGGGAAATAATCGAATGTTACTTCTTTTAAGTTTTCTATCATCTCTTCCAAGTCTCTGTGATAAATAATTAGTTTGGCATCTCGAGTTTGCCATTCCCCAGTTGTTTGCTATATGATGAGCATAGAATCTCTATATACTTGCAACCTTTTTACCTTCATTGAAAGGGCTAATTGCAAGCCGAGAATACATGCTTCGTATTCAGCGACGTTATTGGTGCATGGAAATACCAGTTTCGTAGATACCGGATAGTGTTGGCCTTCTGGGGAGATCAGTACTGCCTCAGTTCCTGATCCAGATAAATTGGTTGCACCATGAAAATACATGGTCCATTTATCGTCGACCAATGTTAATATATGATCATTAAGTTGTTCTTCAGGATTGGCAATATTCTGCGAATTTTCTGCCAACATGTCTACTATTGCTCGTCCTTTGAATAACTTTTGGGATGAACTTCTGATGTCAAATTCAGATAACAAGACTTGCCATTTTGCCAATTTCCCGACCAATGAGGATTTCTCAAGAAGGTACTTGATCGGATCATTCTCAGTCACTAGCAAAATTTGATGATGAAGGGTGTATTGTCTTAATCTGTGTAATACCCAAATCAATGCAACGCACGTCTTCTCGACTGCCGGGTAATTCATTTATGATGTTGTGAACTTCTTGCTCAAGTAATAAATGGCTTGTTCTTTACCATCATTTGGTCTTCTTTGTACAAGCACCGCTCCTAACGATTCATAGTAAATCGTCAAATATAAGATCAGCGGAACCCTAGGGATTGGTGGTACCAACACTGGTGGGCATACCAGATATTCTTTGATCTTGTCAAAGGCTTGTTGACATTCTGAATCCCACTTTACTTTGGCATTTTTCTTCAACAATTTGAAGAATGGTTTAGCAGTCTTAGAAAGCTGATAGATGAAACGGGCAATGCAATTTAATCGCCCCAATAGGCTTCTCACTTCTTTTACGGTAGAAGGAGTCTTTAAGTCGTATATTGCCTTGATCTTGGAGGGATCTATTTCGATGCCCCTGCTACTGACTACAAATCCTAGCAGTTTGCCAGATTTTGCCCCAAATACACACTTGTTGGGGTTCAGTCGCAACTTGTACTTTCTAAGTCTTTCGAACAATCTGCGAAGCACCTCAACATGATCTTTTCCTTGTTTGGATTTTGCGATCATGTCGTCCACATATACCTCGATTTCTTTGTGCATCATATCATGGAACAAAGTTACCATTGCCCTTTGATATGTGGCACCAGCATTTTTCAAACCAAAAGGCATCACCTTGTAACAAAATGTGCCCCATGGTGTTGTGAAGAACGTCTTCGCCTTATCCTCTTTCGTCATGAGGATTTGATTATATCCTAAGAAACCATCCATGAATAAAAATGTTTCGAATCCAGCAGTGCTATCCACTAATACATCCATATGTGGAAGTGAGAAATTATCTTTAGGGCTTGCTTTATTTAGGTCGCGATAATCAACGTACACCCGTACCCGACCATCTTTCTTCATTACAGGTACTATGTTGGCAACCCATTCTGGATATGGTACTACTTCAATAAAATCGACTTTGAGCAATTTCATCACTTCTTCTTCTATTTTCTTTGCCAAGTCCGGCTTTGTTCGCCTCAGTTTTTGCTTCTTTGGTGGAACACTTGGATGGATTAGCAAAGCATGTTCAAGTATGCTCGGATCAAGGCCTAGCATGTCAGCATAAGACCATGCGAATATATCTTGATATTCTCTGAGCAAATCTGTGATTCTTTCTACTTCTGCCGAGGAAAGACTTTCTCCAATCTTAACTTCTTTAGGATTTTCTTTATCGCCCAGATTAACAATGATCGTTTTCTCTAATGTAGGTGGTTTTGATTCTTCATGACGAATCCATTCCTTTCTGACCCATTCCTCATCCTCATTATCCACTTCAATATCGCAAGTGATCTCCTTGGAAAGATTTGGGCTACATATGAACCTATTATGGATATGCGAATGCTTATGCCTGACATGTAACAAACATGATTAGTAATTGTATACGAAGTAAGTAACGCACGTGGTCCTATGAAAAACCTTTTGGAAATTCATTTTGAAATTTATTTTATAAAGAAGGAGCTAGTCCTCATATCATAAGATTTCTTTGCTCTTAAAATCATTTTTGCAATGAGGAGCAATATAGAAAACCAAAGCCTCAAGCCTCACGAACGAGGATAATGTTCATCATAGGTTTGGTTTTGTTTCTACATGTCCTTAACAAAACATTTGACCACTTTTATTGAATTGAAAAACGATTACATCTATATCAACAGGAATGTAAATTGCAACTGACCTAAAATTGCAAATGAAATCACAAGAAATTTGAAACTGTAATCAACAAAATGTAATGGAAAAGGCTAATAGCAAAAGTTCAAGAGAATCTTCCTACTCCAGTGCGTAGGTATCTTTTGCCTTGGTTATGATAACGTTGATGGTATTTTCTTAGAATAAACCAGGCAGAACAGATTCTTCCTCTGCATGTAAGTCTTCTTCTTGAAATAGCTTGGAAGGCCTAGGAAAAGTTTCCTTGATGTAGATCTGATGATAGGGAAGCTCTTTAGCTTTGCCCTTCCATATGGATGGATTAATGATGCGATTACCTCGGCCTCTATAGCCTCCATGGTTCTTTCAACCTCAGCCTTGGCCTCCATGGTGATCTTTAGAGCTATCTGGAATATAACCTACTCCGTGTTTCATTCTTGTAACAAGCGGAGTGATAGGTTCTTTGATTCCTTGGGATTTCAATCCAAGATCATTACTGGGAATAAATCCATACTGGCATAACACCCTTCCAGACATAATGGATGGTGTTGAGAACTCTGGAGATTTTATGATGCAACCGGCAGGCATTTGCACCATTGAGATCATTTCGAAGGAATGATAGCTTGGTTCTTCTTTCACTTCGGGTTCGATATACGGTATTGCACTCTCTTTGTAAGTGGTGAAATCTATCTCCCCGTGTACGGTGATCATCTTGCCATTAATGACGAACCTGACCTTCTGATGGAGATCTGAAGGAATAGCACCAGCCATATGAATCCAAGGTCTTCCGAGTAACAAGTTGAAAGTCCTCGGAATATCCACTAATTGGAAGTCAATCAGGAAAGGCACAGGGCCTATGTTCACCTCGAGCTCGATATCGCCAATAACGTCTTTCTTCATTCCATCAAACGAACGCACAGTTACCTTAGAAGGTTTGATGAGCTCTTCGCTAATCCCCAAGCGATGCAGTGTGCTTAGTGGACATAAATTCAGTGCAGAACCATTATCGATTAGCACACGTGACACCTCCTTGGCCCGACATTTGATGGCAATATACAGAGCCTTATTATGGGAACGCCCGTCAATTGGGAAATCTTCATCGGAGAAGGCAATTTGATCTTTCAGAAGAATAGTGCCAACAAAGTCTTCCAATTGTACTTCATTAATTGTCTCCGGGACGTGCACTTCATTGAGAAGCTTCATAATCACCATTTTGTGGCTTTCTGAAGTTTTGAAGAGATCCAACAGATAAATTTGTGCCGGCATCTTTCTTAGCTGTTTAATTACCTCAAATTCGCTCGTCTTCATAACTGAAAGCAATTGTTTGACATCTTCTTCGATTACTCCTTTATTTTCGTGCTCACCTTTTTTCGGGACATTGCATCTCCTTGATCGAATTATAGCATCAACTTCTTTAGGAGAGTAATCCCAAGGTACACATTTAGTATCAAACTTTTCTTTTGGAGGGAGAGTGATAATCACAGGCTGTGTTTCTTCTCCTTCAATCCTTAGTTGATCAATAGGAAGTTGGATAGTGATTCGTTCGACAGGACTTTCCTCCTCCTTATATTTATCTACCTCATCAAGCTTGATCAGAAATGGTGTAATCATGGATACCATGCTCTTATTGGCTTCGTCAGCATCCATTTCATCCTAGCCATCAGGTGTGATCATTTCCTTATTGAATGCCCACGGATGGGGTGTATATTTGACACGGTAATTATACCGGCCACTATCTTGAAATGTGCTAATAAGAAGTGGCGTGTTATCTGAATATCTTACCATCTTACGGAGGTAATACTTCAAATGGCTTTTGGGACAACCAGTGCCATCATACTTGCTCACGAACTTTAGTTCCTTATAATTTTCTGGAACAACCACCTTCGCATACGGCGAGAACTTGTCGAACCTTTGAGGTTCATAGCCTTGACTTGCTAAGCATTCTTCAATTTTGGCCAATCTCTTGGCCTCTTTTTCATCCTTTGTTTTGGACATCTTCTTGATTTGATCATCCATTTTCAAATTTACCACCTCAGGCGTAGTCTTTGGAGGATTTTCTTGAACTGGCTATATGTTTCTGGCTAGTTCTTCAATTGGTGTTTCAGTAGTGTTTGAAGTTCCCGCATTTGGAGTAGTAGGATATTGTCCATGGGATGTAAGAATAAAAGCGTTCATTTCTGCCATCATTGCAGCCATTTGGGTCATTTAATTCTCGACTTCAGCTAGTCGAGCATGGGTTTCTTCTTCCACCATTCTAACTTGTAAGCGAGTCCGAAGTCTTTTACCTTCCGTTGCTAAACAACCTGTCTTGCAAGAAGATCCGATATTAGCATAATAAAATGATCATGAAACCCTACATACCTTTTAATCGTATGGTTTCATGAGATTGTCAAGAATAAGAAATTTCACACAAGCCTTAGTTTTGTATAAAATTCTTCATCAATGTCTTTCTTAAGGAATCATACAATTCAAAGAATTGTAATCCATGGTGATTCTTACAAAACATACTTTGAAACTTCAATTATTCATTAAGCAATTGTTTCAATTTTGAAAATTTTTATAACAATGCCATTCATCAAAATAGGGGAACACTAGCTTAAACAAGTCTAGGCTTCTTGCTAGCTAAGGTAGCTTCAGCCTCTTCATTTTCCTTGGCTCGTGTCTCCCATTCTTCCATATCGATTACAACCTCCTCAGGAACATACGGTGTCACGCCCCGAACCCCATCGAGCGCGCGACACACCACTCTGGTCAATTTATGCGATGTCTCAGGGTATCGCCGACCCAATTTACTTATCAGAGATTTAAAACGATCAGCGGAAACCTCAAATATCCGGACAATAATAAACTGGGGTCATCAGGGAGAATGCACATATTCATTTCTCATTCAAACTTATATAATATTCACAATTTACAAACCGCCATACACATATGCACACCATACTACAAACCATCGATATTCAAAACGATCGATGACCTGGATATTCTATCCTCAAAAATGGTACTCTCCAAAAAGTCTGATCCCATCCCCTAATCTAGCCCCTACGCCCTCTGCTTGGCGTCCACTCTGAGTCAGACTCCTCGTCATCTGAATCTGAGTCTCCCTGGACAGTCTGCTCCTCCGAGGTCTCCGGCTCGGCCTCAATCTCGATTGGGTGGTTTATATCACCCGACTCAGCTGGAACCTCGTCCTGCTCCTCCTCGACCAGCTCCTCAAGGAAATCATCCTCAAGTACGAACTCGGGGTCCATCCACTGTTCATACGAAAGTATATACTCCAGTTCCTCTTCAGGCTCTGCGGACTCAGCAGGCTCATCCTCAGGCTCAGCCTTGGGTTCTTCCTCTTCTGGTTCTTCTTCAGGGATCGCTTCAAGATCCACATCCATTGGATCGTCTCCAGCTAGAGACTCTTCCGGCTCTGGCTCGTGTTCAGCCCCAGAAGACCCCGGTCTTTGCGGCGCCGGGCCGCAGTCCCATCGCGCTGCACTAGTCTCCACACTAGTCAATTCGCCATCGGGAGGAGGTATAGCAGACGGGTCCCAGTCCCCAACTCCATCAAAGGGGACGTCAAATCCTCGGACGGGACCGAACTCATCTACCCCGTCTCGGAAGAACCACGCGGTATATGTATGGGTCTGCCATAGGGGTAATCCTATATCTACAAAGACTACGGTTGTGTGCTTAATCCAGGTCATATGGTCATCTATCGGAAACTCTACAATATTATGTTCGGTGTGCATCGGTACTCCAAAATGCTCAGGTGGCGGTGGCGGAGGATTCATTGATCAGGCCGGGGTTCTAAAAAATATTGGATGAAACAACTATGAGATTACATCTCAGTAAGTACACCCCTAAACCCCACCTAGGCTATCACGTACCTCCAGACAATCACAAAACACAATCACACACCCAACCATTACATAGCAGGCACATCATTTATTCTTGCCTGGGCCTATCCTGCGTGCATCCTGCACGTTAGTCACAACCACACCAAATCCAATCACATGCACGTTCAAATCTCATTTGACATATTCGTTCCGATTTCATCACATCTTTTCCACACCACTCGCCAGTGACCCGCGTAATGGTACCGCCTCAGGTTCACTGCGACCATCTCACACTTATCTCGCTAGTGGCCCGCCTCAGGCTCACTGCGACAATCTCATCACAACACTCCAGGGCTCGCGTAATGGTACCGCCTCAGGCCATGTATCTTGCCCGCGTAGTGGTACCGCCTCAGGCTCAACACCTACCACCTAACATCACAACACTCCAGGGCCCGCGTAATGGTACCGCCTCAGGTCATGTATCTTGCCCGCGTAGTGGTACCGCCTCAGGCTCAACAACTACCACCTACGACACAACCCGCGTAATAGTACCGCCTCAGGTTGGCCGTCCTCCGGTAATACCGGGCATTGTCTCGCGTAGTCGTACTGCCTCAGGACGGATCAATTCCCCGCGTAGTGATACCGCCTCAGGGATTTCCATAATCACGCATGCCACATCACACACAATTTCTTGCTCATTCACATGCTCAACACTCACTTGCCAATAAATTGGCCAATCACACGTGGCCCATGCACGCATCAATTCACACACATATCTCATGCTCAAATAACATCCAACATAGCCAATTGACAATTATTTCAATTCGGCCCGAGCGTGCACATAACAAAGCATATTTCAATCAATCAATTGCACACTAATGCACCCAATTTCATCACCACAATTCAGCCACAGTTCAAACGCACAACCAACATACAAATTGGTATTTTTCCACGTCAAAACCACGGCAAATCAGTCCCGGCTCTTCACGACATTTTCACGAAATTCCGAGCCAGATCTAATGGCACTAACCACACACCAAACAGCACATCACAACACTCAAAATATCAATTTCCAGCCATCGATCGGCCTCTAAAAATCCACCAAAATCTTCCGATTTCAATCCTAAGGCCCGCTAATCGATTCCGCCTCGAAAACTATACCAATCCACATCTAAATAAACCTGATTTCACTCCTAATTTTGTCCGTCGATACCCGACATCCTAAATAGGGTTTAGGGCGCGACTTACCAAACTCTAGACTAACGCGGCTAGAGCGGAAAGCGGCGGCGATCGGCGGGGACGGCGGTGAGCGGCGGCGCGGCTCAGCGGTGGCTCGGACGGCGACGGCGACGGTGCCGGCGGCGGCTTGTGCCAGCTGTCCACGGCCAGAGGAGAGAAAGGGTGAGCCGAGAGGGAGATAGAGAGAGAGAGAGAGGACGGTGGTGGCGGTGGCGTGAGGGCGGTGAGGCGGTGCGGCGGCGACGGGCAGTGGCCGGCAAGCAGCGACGCAGCAAGGGAGGGGGTGGCCGGATCGGTGAGGGAGGAGAGAAAGATGGAGCCGAGAGAGATGGAGAGAGAATGAGGAGAGATAGAGGTTTAGGCCTTTAAATATTCAAGGTCAATTATTGGGGGTCAAAATGACCATCTTGCCCTTGTCTCACAAACCCAATCGACGGTCCAAATTCGATCTTATCCTGAGATCGATGGCCCGGATCGAATCTTTCCAAAAATATCCAAGGGCAATTTGGGATTTTCATAAAATTCCAAGGGCAAAATTGTCCGACTCAAAAATTAGGGCAAAATGACCAAAATGCCCTTCCCTCTTAAAACTTGCCCTTAACAAATTACTAGGGGTAAAACGGTCACTTTCCTCATTTCTCGCCAAAATTGAATTTTTCTGAAGGATTCGGGCAAATCCGAAGCTGTACGTTCTAACCACAACGTCGTCCTAACGTCCCGTTGTGACTTCCTAATTTTTCCGATGCACAATTTAGGTTCCAATTAATAATCAAATTTTCTTTAGTCGCATGAATTTAAATCCCTAATTAGCCTTTCCCTAATGGTTAGTATCCCAGGAATGATCAGTTCTGGGCGAGAACTAACTACGAGCACGTTCATAAGACCAGCATTTCATAAATCCCAAATGGGCAAATTTCAGGATGTCACAACTCTGCCCCCCTTACAAAAATTTCGTCCTCGAAATTTGCACATTCCACTACTACTCAAACAAATGGGGGTATTGACGTTGCATTTGCTCTTCACTTTCCCACGTCGCGCCTTCAGTCCCGTGATGCTCCCATACAACCTTAACCATCGGGATCGTCTTGTTCCTCAAAACTCGCTCTTTCCGATCCTCGATCCTTATTGGTCTCTCGACATATGACACCCTGTCATCTACTTCTATCTCCTCATAATTTAGCACATGAGTTGGGTCCGGTTCATATTTCCTTAACATCGATACGTGGAACACATTATGCACTTGTGATAAATTCGGTGGAAGTGCAAGGCGATACGCTAATTCCCCGATCCTTTCTAAAACCTCAAAAGGTCCCACGTACCTCGGACTCAACTTCCCTTTCTTATCGAATCTGGATAGTCCTCTCATGGGCGATACCTTAAGAAATACGTGATCCCCTACTTGAAACTCCAAAGGCTTTCGCCTTCTGTCTGCATAACTTTTCTGACGGCTTTGAGCTGTTTTCAGCCTTTCACGAATCACCTTAACAGCCTCAACCGACTGTTGAACTAACTCTGGCAAAGGTTATTCTTCTTTCTCCTACTTCATCCCAGCACACGGGGGTTCTACAAGCCCTACCATATAGTGGTTCAAAGGGCGCCATTCCGATGCTCTGCTGAAAACTATTGTTATAAGCAAATTCTACTAAGGGCAATTGCTCTTCCCACTTACCTTGAAAATCCAACACACATGCCCTAAGCATATCCTCTAAAGTCTAAATCGTCCTTTCAGACTGACCATCTATTTGAGGATGGTAGGCTGTACTAAACTGCAGCTTGGATCCTAATGCCGTCTGCAGACTTTTCCAAAAACTGGTAGTAAACCTAGGATCACGATCAGAGGTTATCGACACTGGTGCCCCATGCAAACGAACTATCTGCTGCACATATAACTCGGCATATTGATCTAATGCGAAATATTTTCGCACAGCCAAAAAGTGTGCCGACTTGATCAATCTGTCGACAATCACCCAAATAGCATCATGGCCTCTTTGGCTCCTTAGTAATCCCGTCACAAAATCCATAGTTATATGTTCCTATTTCTATTCTGGGATTTCCAAAGGTCACAATAGTCCTCCTGGCTTACAATGTTGTGCCTTCACTTGCTGGCACGTCAGACATTTGGCCACATGTCTGGCTATGTCTACCTTTATACCGTTCCACCAGTAGTACTGCCTCAAATTCTGATACATTATAGTACTACCTGGATGGATACTATAACTACTACGATGCGCTTCTGACAAAATCTCTTCCTTAATTTCCTCATCGTCAAGCACACATAATCATCCACGGAACTTCAATATCCCATCTTCGGATATCTGGAAGTCCGGCTTCTCTTGGTCTCCTCCATCTCTAAAATCCATTGGATTTCTTGATCCGAAGACTGCAACTCTTAATCTTAGCCTGGATCTCCGGTTCAATCCTAAGCGTAGCCAGCAAGCTCGAGACTTGACTTACTTCGAATCTAAACTCCGAGTCTCGCACTTTTTCTAACAACGTCCATTCCTTGACCATTATATGCGCGATGCTTGACTTCCGACTCAATGCATCGGTTATCCGGTTGGCCTTCCCGGGATGATATAGTATATCGCAATCATAATCCTTCAACAATTCCATCCACCGACGCTGCCTCATGTTTAACTCCTTTTGAGAAAATAGATATTTGAGGCTCTGATGGTCGGTATAGATCTGAAATTTCTCTCCGCATAAATAATGTCGCCAAATCTTCATGGCGAATACTATTGCGGCTAATTCCAAGTCATGCGTCGGATAATTCAACTCATGCGGTCTTAACTGTCTAGACGCGTAGGCCACTACCTGCCCATTTTACATGAGTACACACCTCAATCCTTTCAACGATGCATCGCTATAAATTTCATATCCTCCGGGTCCTGATGGAATAGTCAACACCGGTGCCGTTGTCAACCTATGCTTCAACTCCTGAAAACTCCTTTCACATTTTTCGGTCCATTCAAACCTCGTTTCCTTTTTCAACAAATGTGTCAACGGTGTTGCTATTGTTGAAAACCCTTCCACGAAACGACGATAATATCCTGCCAAACCCAGAAAACTTCGAACCTCTGTTACCGTCGTCGGTCTCGGCCATTTCATTACCGCCTCAATCTTCGTTGGATCTACCGAGATTCCTTCCCCAGAGATCACATGACCAAGAAACGCTACTCGACTGAGCCAGAATTTGCACTTGCTAAACTTAGCATACAGTGCGTTCTCTCTTAAAGTCTGCAACACTCTACTCAAGTGAAATTCATGGTCCTCTAGGCTTTTCGAGTACACCAATATGTCGTCTATAAAAACAATCACGAATTGATCTAAGAATTCCTTAAACACCCGATTCATTAGATCCATAAAGGCAGCAGGGGCGTTCATCAATCCGAATGGCATTACCGTAAATTCATAATGTCCATATCTCGTCCTAAATGCCGTCTTCGGTATATCCTCCTTCTTAATCCTCAACTGATGATACCCCGTTCTCAAATCAATTTTAGAGAATACCGAAGCCCCTTGTAACTGATCAAACAAATCATCAATCCTCGGTAAGGGATATTTATTCTTGATCATCACCTGATTTAGCTGCCTATAATCAATACATACTCTCAACGATCCATCTTTCTTTCTCACAAATAAAACCGGCGCTCCCCACGGAGACGCACTCGGACGAATAAATTCTTTGTCTAATAACTCTTGCATTTGCACCTTTAATTCCTTTAATTCCGATAGCGACATCCTATAAGGTGCCTTCGAGATTGGCTCAGTTCCAGGTGCCAATTCGATTACAAACTCTACTTCTCTTTCTGGTGGCAATCCCGGCAATTCTTGAGGAAACACATCAGGATACTCGCACACTACAGCTATGTCCTCAAGCCTCGGCTCCTCAGCCATCGAATCAACTACAGTCGCTAGAAATCCTTGACACCCTTCACTCAACCACTTCGTCATTTCTAGCAACGAAATCCATGGAATCGAGGGTCCCCCTCGATTTCCCATAAACTTGAATTCCGGATGTCCAACAGGCTTAAATTGGATCACCCTACTATTGCAATCCATTACGGCCCTCTGCTTAGACAGCCAGTCCATACCCACTATTACATCGAAATCATACGTGGCTAGAACCGCTAAATCAATCTTTTCCTCCCTATCCCCAATCACAATCTTACAATTCGGACACCCCAACGAAACTAGCATCTTATCATTCAAGAGAGTCGTCATGCATAACACGACATCAAGCAACTGCGGTTCTATTCCAATCAACTCAACAAATTGCTCAGATATAAAGGAATGTAATGCCCCAGGGTCAAATAAAGCATACGCAGCATGGTTGCACAGAGAAATCGTACCTGTGACAACCCTTGACGCGTTCTCAATTTCTCTTCTGGCCATGGCGTACACTCGTCTTTGCGCCTGTGGCCTATTCTGATTGGCCGTCTAGGCCGCTCCAGTCTGATTCCCATTCCTGGGTGGCGGCAACGCAGGCGATCTATTCTGTCTGAGATTGGGGCAATACCTCACATGATGACCAAATCCACCACACCCAAAACATACTCCACCCCAGGTTGGACAAGGTCCATTTCCATGCCTTTCCCCACATAACCGACATGGACCATTCTGATTTCGGGCCGGCTTCCCTATATTTCTTTTAACTGGAGGGATAAAGCGTCTACTACCTGACATCGGCCTCTTTCCGAGATTACGATTGTCCCTACCTTGGACAAACCTCGATCCAGATGCGGCTGCCCTATCTACCTGATCCCGCTCAAGAACCTGAGCCCTATCAAATATTTCCTCATAAGTCCTCAGATTCACCAGTAACAACTGGCTGCGAATGTCAGCTTTCAATCCATCCCGCAATCTTCGCGCCTTGTCATCGGGATGCTCTACCATTCTCGGCGCAAACTTAGACAATCTAGCAAATTTAGCCTCATATTGATCTACCGTCATCTAGCCTTGGCGGAGTCTCATAAACTCTGCTAGCTTTCTTTCCCTAGCGCTTGCCGAGAAATACTTTTCATAAAAATTCTCGGTAAAAGCAGCCCAAGTCCGGGCTGTACCTTCTGGAAACACTCTATCCCTGGTGGCCTTCCACCAATCATTCGCAATGTCCTGCAACTGATATACTGCCAGGGTTACTTTCTCATTATCGGTGCACCCTAATACCTCAAAGGCTTTCTCGAGTTCCTCTACCCATCGTGGTGTAGCCTCAGGGTCACCTCTTCGAGAAAATTTAGGCGGTTTCAACTTCATAAACTGCTCAACCAATTAGTGCATTTGTCTATTCACATTCACTTGCCGCTGCCCTTGATTCCCATTATTATTATTAGCAGCAGCGGCCACAGTAGCCTCGACAGTTTGGGCAATCATAGCAGCTCGTTCCTGAGTCTGCTGTCCTATCAGATTACCAATCTGTTCTAGGGTCCTCATGACAGCTTCCATTCTAGGATCCTCTGCAGGTCTAACATCAACTCTGGGGTCCACTGCAGCTCCAGCATCAACTCCAGGGTTTTCTACCGCTCTAGCACCCATTTCGAGGTCCTCTACAGCTCTAGCTCTAGCATGAGCTCCACCCCTTGTTCCTCTTCCTACGCCGCTTCTTGGGACTCTTCCTACACCTCTTCCTTCGCTGCTCATTATATCATCTTCCTACCACTCTCCTACCTGCTATAATTCCACTCAGGAATTGGTAAACTAGGCCAACTAGATCAGTCTAGTCCTAGGCAGTGAATTAACGCAAGAATTCACTCAGCAGGCAATCAATCACTACAGTCACGAGGCCACAATCAATAGAGTCTGAACACTTACCTCAGGTCCAGACGCACCTGCATTTTATTCATCACAACAATCAAATCACTCAATCAATTACAACAAACAATCTGGAGGCACGTGTAGCTCATTCCGCCCTATAACTAGCTAAGATCTCCCTAAAATGACTACCCTAGGGTCTCTACTCCTTATCACTCCAAACTTCGACCAGTTTAGATAGAGCTGTCCTCGCTCTGATACCAATTCAACTGGGATGTCACGCCCCGAACCCCGTCGAGTGCACGACACACCACTCTGGTCGATTTATGCGATGTCCCAGGGTATCGCCGACCCAATTTACTTATCAGAGATTTAAAACGATCAGCGGAAACCTCAAATACCCGGACAATAATAAACTGGGGTCATCAGGGAGAATGCACATATTCATTTCTCATTCAAACTTATATAATATTCACAATTTACAAACCGCCATACACATATGCACACCATACTACAAACCATCGATATTCAAAACGATCGATGACCTGGGTATTCTATCCTCAAAAATGGTACTCTCCAAAAAGTCTGATCCCATCCCTTAATCTAGCCCCTACGCCCTCTGCTTGGCATCCACTCTGAGTCAGACTCCTCGTCATCTGAATCTGAGTCTCCCTGGACAGTCTGCTCCTCCAAGGACTCCGGCTCGGCCTCAATCTTGATTGGGTACCCGACTCAGCTGGAACCTCGTCTTGCTCCTCCTCGACCGGCTCCTCAAGGAAATCATCCTCAAGTACGAACTCGAGGTCCATCCACTGTTCATACGGGAGTATATACTCCGGTTCCTCTTCAGGCTCTGCGGACTCAACAGGCTCATCCTCAGGCTCAGCCTCGGGTTTTTCCTCTTCTTGTTCTTCTTCAAGGATCGCTTCAAGATCCACGTCCATTGGATCGTCTCCCGCTAGAAACTCTTCCGGCTCCGGCTCGTGTTCAGCCCCAGAAGACCCCGGTGCTGCAGGCGCTGGCTACAGTCCAGACTGCGCCAGACTAGTCTCCACACTAGTCAATTCGCCATCAGGAGGAGGTATAGCAGACGTGTCCCAGTCCCCAACTCCATCAAAGGGGACGTCAAATCCTTAGACGGGACCGAACTCATCTACCCCGTCTCGGAAGAACCACGCGGTATATGTATGGGCCTGCCATAGGGGTAATCCTACATCTACAAAGACTACGGTTGTGTGCTTAATCCAGGTCCTATGATCATCTATCGAAAACTCTACAACATTATGTTCGGTGTGCATCGGTACTCCAAAACGCTCAGGTGGCGGTGGCGGAGGATTCATTAATCAGGCCAGGGTTCTGAAAAATATTGGTTGAAATAACCATGAGATTACATCTCAGTAAGTACACCCCTAAACCCCACCTAGGCTATCACGTACCTCCAGACAATCACAAAACATAATCACACACCCAACCATTACATAGCAGGCACATCATTTATTCTTACCTGGGCCTATCCTGCGTGCAACCTGCACGTTAGTTACAACCACACCAAATCCAATCACATGCACGTTCAAATCTCATTTCACGCATTCGTTCCGATTTCATCACATCTTTTCCACACCACTCGCCAGTGACCCGCGTAATGGTACCGCCTCAGGTTCACTACGATCATCTCACACTTATCTCGCCAGTGGCCCGCGTAGTGGTACCGCCTCAGGCTCACTGCGACAATCTCATCACAACACTCCAAGGCCCGCATAATGGTACCGCCTCAAGCCATGTATCTTGCCCACGTAATGGTATCGCCTCAGGCTCAACACCTACCACCTAACATCACAACACTCCAGGGCCCGCGTAATGGTACCGCCTCAGGCCATGTATCTTGCCCGCGTAGTGGTACCGCCTCAGGCTCAACAACTACCACCTACGACACAACCCGCATAATAGTACCGCCTCAGGTTGGCCGACCTCCGGTAATACCGGGCATTGTCCCGCGTAGTCGTACCGCCTCAGGACGGATCAATTCCCGGCGTAGTGATACCGCCTCAGGGATTTCCACGATCACGCATGCCACATCACACACAATCTCTTGCTTATGACATGCTCAACACTCACTTGCCAATAAATTGGCCAATTACACGTGGCCCGTGCACGCATCAATTCACACACATATCTCATGCTCAAATAGCATCCAACATGGCCAATTGACAATTATTTCAATTCGGCCCGAGCGTGCACATAACAAAGCATATTTCAATCAATCAATTGCACACTAATGCACCCAATTTCATCACCACAATTCAGCCACAGTTCAAACGTACAACCAACATACAAATTGGTATTTTTCCATGTCAAAACCACGGCAAATCAGTTCCGGCTCTTCACGACATTTTCACGAAATTCCGAGCCAGATCTAATGGCACTAACCACACACCAAACAGCACATCACAGCACTCAAAATAGCAATTTCTAGCCATCGATCGACCTCTAAAAATCCACCAAAATCTTTCGATTTCAATCCTAAGGCCCGCTAATCGATTCCGCCTCAAAAACTATACTGATCCACATCTAAATAAACCCGATTTCACTCCTAATTTTGTCCGTCGATACCCGACGTCCTAAATAGGGTTTAGGGCGCGACTTACCAAACTCTAGACTAACGTGGCTAGAGCGGAAAGCGGCGTTGATCGGCGGGGACGGCGGCGCGGCTCGGCGCTGCCATGGACGGTGACAGTGGTGGCTTGCTCGGCTTGGGCCGGCTGTCCACGGCCAAAGGAGAGAAAGGGTGAGCCGAGAGGGAGATAGAGAGAGATGACGGTGGTGGCGGTGGTGTGAGGGCGGTGCGGCGGCGACGGTTGGTGGCCGGCAAGCGGCGACGCGGCAAGGGAGGGGGTGGCCGGATCGGTGAGGGAGGAGAGAGAGATGGAGTCGAGAGAGATGGAGAGAGAATGAGGTGAGAGAGAGGTTTAGGCCTTTAAATATTCAAGGTCAATTATTGGAGGTCAAAATGACCATCTTGCCCTTGTCTCACAAACCCAATCGACAGTCTAGATTCGATCTTATCCTGAGATCGACGGCCTGGATCGAATCTTTCCAAAAATATCCAAGGGCAATTTGGGAATTTCATAAAATTCCAAGGGCAAAATTGTCCAACTCCAAAATTAGGCCAAAATGACCAAAATGCCCTTCCCTCTTAAAACTTGTCCTTAACAAATTCCTAGAGGTAAAATGGTCACTTTCCTCATTTCTCGCCAAAATTGAATTTTTCTGAAGGATTCGAGCAAATCCGAAGCTGTACGTTCCAACCACAACGTCGTCCTAACGTCTCGTTGTGACTTCCTAATTTTTCCGATGCTCGATTTGGGTTCCAATTAATAATCGAATTTTATTCAACGTGACTCGAGTGTTTCTCAAACTAACCGGCGGCTTTTGGGGAAATTCGCATATTCGACCCGTGACTGATAATAAATCGAGTCACATGCAAGTTCATTCGGTCCGTGACGATTTCAGCTGTCACTTAATCGCGAGGATCGATCTCTAGATCCGAGGGGCACGATCGTTTGGTATAGGTTCAGGATCATTTGTCAATTCATTTCGTGATCCAGCGGAATCACCCGCGATCCACTATTATAACAGTGACGAACTGACCCCTGGCTATCCTTGGATCGGCCTACAGTGGCTCAAAATGTCACCTCGACGATTTTATGGTCGAAAATCAATTTCACGATCGAATTTTCTTTAGTCGCATGAATTTAAATCCCTAATTAGCCTTTCCCTAATGGTTAGTATCCCAGGAATGATCAATTCCGGGCGAGAACTAACTACGAGCTCATTCATAAAACCAGCATTTCATAAATCCCAAATGGGCAAATTTCAGGATGTCACATACGGCTCTACACCTGGTGTGCTTGGCACAATGTACTCTAGGATATACGGCTCATCGAAATGAGTAATAACACTCAAGGGTACATAGGGTTCGATGTCGATTGATCGCTTAGCCTTCAACCACTTTATATACTCGTTGGATGCCGAAAAGAGCTTCATTTCTCCTTCCAAATCTTCAGGTCATTGTACTATTTGCTTGGTTGATTTCTTCAAGGAATTTACGATCCCATCAACTCTTGTTCGCAACTCTTTTCTTTCCCTTTCCGATAGGGGTTTTTGTGGTATCTCAAATGTGAACTCCTCAGGATGCCAAATAGGTGGAATTTGTTGCACCATTCCAAATTGTCGTATGACTCTTAGTGGGCAATAAGCAGTTCCGCCGTTCAATCCAAGCAAAGGCACCAAATTGCCGTCTTGGGTAGTAATTTGAGCTTTCGCTATCTTCGGCCATTGAATTCTCCATTGAAACTGGTCGAGGGTTAATGCTCTAATGAGGTTTGCCCACTCATGAAAAGAGTATTTTGGCATTTTGTCTTAGAGTTTCAAATACTTATCAATAGGGTTGGTAGATGAGTCGATCTCTCGAATGCGTATATAACGTTCCCAAGGTCGAATATGGGAAATAAACCACACAGAAAGTAACCCAGCTGAAGCTTGCAGTACACCCTTTCGTTGATTTTGGTATTTGTTCAATGAAATGATGATCTCCGCCAAGAGCATATTGGAGAAGTCCCATTTTAGGCAAGCTTGCCTAGCAAATACTGCAACAAGAGGATTTAATCCAGTCTTTGATGCGGGGAATAAGATGAATCCGAAGAAGGCAAGAATAAAAACCCTCGAGAAAGTATTTCCCGTTTCCTTCGGCAACTTGGAGTAATTGGCCACCAAGTAAGATAGAGAAAATCTCCCAGTATTCGACTTGATCAACTTTTCCACTTGAGGGGTCTTCAAGTTTAAGAATTCAGCTATAACACTCGTGGGTTTTAATTCAATTGGGGGCTCAACGGTTCTTGACTCGAAATCAATCCCAATGGTTGCCTTATATTCTTCTAGTGTAGGTACCATCTCATGCTCACCCAATTGAAATGTGGCAGTGGTAACTTCCCAGAAATGTGATAATGCTTGGATTAAGCTCACTTGGTACTCCAGGTTGATGAGCTTGAGCAAATACCCGAGCCTTTCCCTTACGTATGCTTTGTTGTCCTTTGTCATATTTACCCACCATGCCAAAAGCTCCTTCCTTGGAATAGGAATGACTTGTATATCTAGTTTCCCCATTTCGATCTAAAGCACGTAAAAGAAATTGATTATTATTCACCATGGATTACCGATTGATTTTAATGCCTCCATTTCAATTATATGTCCTTTTAAGGTAAGACGGAGGTAAAATACACTTGCATGCCTAGGAAGTAATGCAAATGTCATTTTGAATCCGTTTAGACCTTAAAAGAGCATATATTTGAGATCATGGACAAATTCAATGTGCGATGTCAATGCCCATTCTGTCATACTCCATTTAGACCATAAAGTCCTAAACTATGGTTTACAACTTCAAATACATTGAAATGAACGAATAAGCACTTGAATTACATGGAAAATCCGACATGGACCTATACATTTGACCTAAAAATGAAAGAATGGTCAAATGGAGTATGACACCCTAATCATGCATTCTAATATGAAAGGGCATTTAGACCAAGCATTGAATGTCGTTTAGGCATTTTTAGAAAATGTGCCAACTAACATGCATAATTGTAAAAGAATGGAATGGAACGATACTTGCTTACCAGGACATTTTTGGTTGGTTTTAGGTATACCAACCACAAAGATAAGCGAATGCAACCAGTGAAGTTTTGATGCCTAAAAGGGTAAAATATGCTAAAGGCTTAAGGTTACCACTTTAATGGACAAGGGATCCCATTCCAATAGGCAATCGGCCCAAAGTAATGGAATATTATTCCATCTCGGTGATCGATATTGCATTTAAACGATCCCATGAGCAATTAGCTCATAGTTTCGCCTAAACACATACCTCCTAAGGGTAATCTTAAATGTAGCTGGGGTTGGGCCACGGGTGGTGTGTGCTAATAGTGTAGTGCTAAAGCAATTTAAAAACATGCATAGTAATTTATGACCAAACAGCACTTCTAAAATTCATTCAATTCACATTCAATCCCAACACCATCCTGCAAAATAAGGGTTAACAAAGACTACACCCCTATACCACCCGCCTGCAAAACTATTTAACACTATCGTTAGTGGGACGTACTTGGGATCCTTGCAAGCTTAAAACACATGCATATCGTTCTATCTAGGCCTAAGTCCACTTAGAAAAGGTAACTCCCCAGTGGAGTCGTCAAGCCTGTCGCGCCGCGCTTTTTTTTTGGACTTTCGGGATTTGCGCGCTAAGGAGGTATTTCCGTGTAAGGGTCTCTCCCAGACCATACCTCACGTGACAGCGGATGGTAATTTCCTATTTGGTTTAAGATTTTGATTTTGGAGTCGCCACTAGTCATTATTAGTAGGTAGACTAGAAATCTAATCGGGGTATGGGAGAAATATCACGATTCTACGAACCAGAGATTCTGAGTACGGAGACTTGGTTACGCTAATGATCCCAAATCGAGATCCCTAATGCCCTTTCGGTACCTAAGAACGATACGATGTCTAATGTGTCATGCGAGTTTCCGAGGCTTACCCACTAATTCTATCCATTCTAATCGCAAGAAAATCAATCAAGAATTAAATGCACAATCAATGTCAATCAAATCAATCAATCCTAAATGGTCTTCTCAAAATGAAAATCAATCAAAACATCCAAACCCTAATGAAGCCCTAGAAGCTTATTCATTTCATGATTTGCATTTTTTAGGATTTTAGGATTTTTTAGGGGTTATAACCCCTAAATTTGAGATTTTCTAAAAATGCATTTAGGCACTCCCAAAAATTCACATTTCACTTTCTAAGGTTGGCCACAGTGTTTTTAAACCATTATGTGAATTTTTGAAATTTTTGATTTTTTTTTCGAAAATTAAATTTATGAGAATTTCATTAACCGAGAATTGATTTTTATGATTTTCTGAAAATTTTTATGAATTTTCCAATTTTTTATTGATTTTCTAAATTTATACATTTTTTATTTGTATTTTTAAATTTTTCTGAATTTTATGAATTTTCTGAAATTTTTTTTAATTTTTATGAATTTTCTAATTTTTTAAAATTTTTCTGTGAATTTCCTATTTTTCTAAAAT